>NC_092810.1:60373485-62930133 GCF_040954645.1 Diabrotica undecimpunctata | reverse complement strand
TGGTTCCCTTACATGAGGCACAAATCATATCAATCGTTAAGGTGCAAAAATCTAAATCCTGCATCAAAATCACCCTCAAGACCCCCCCGACAAAATTTCTGGGGATCAGCCACTGAAAGGTGAAAAAATCTAAATCCTATATCAAAATCACCCTCAAGACCTATGCCCCCCCCCCCCCCCGATAAAAATTTCTGGATTCGCCACTGCTGGACTACAACCACAAATACTGGAATTTAAAAAACTTTATGGGCATCTGAAAATGTCAAAATTCGCAGACTATCGCAGTAACGATGCGTAATTTCTTCCACAATAATTTTGAAAATAATAGCATATTAAGAAATCGATTAAAAATGTTATGGATGCTTCACTTTAATGATAATGAATTTGCAGATACAAGTGATAAATTGTATAAACTAAGGCCACTTGTAGACATTCTAATAAACTCTAAGCCCTAAGTCTTAATATATCCCAGAAGATTATGTCTGCATCAATAAAATTAGTTACCATTTAGGGAACAGTCAGTTATTTACGTGCAAGAAGCATTCTGAAGTTGAGGTGGTATGCAATTATTGTGAGAACACAACATCGTGACAACTAAATGTTCGGACAATTCAAGAAATTACTAAATTAATCTTGGGTTACATCTGGGTTACATGGGTTACATGGGTCTTCTTAGACCAGCTGATGACACGCACCCCCAAATCATAATTCCCTTGAGATACTTCACAGTTCTTTTGAGGCGATATGTATGGAATTATTCATTTTTAGTTTTAATAACCCGTTTCCGAAAGTCTCCCGTGCAAACATCAAATTTCCATTCGTCGCCTAATTTGAATTTGGACCGGTCATCAACGCTCTACGAAAACTTAAAGCAACCGCTTTAATTGGACAACATCGAAGATTTCATGGACCGTTGATGACTGGGCCAGAGTCATATTCAGTGACGAATCGAAAATTGATGTTTGCGTGGGAGACTTTCGAAAACTAGTTATCAGAACTAAAAATGAAGCATTCCATAAAGATTGCTTCAAAAGAACTGTGAACTGTCCCAAAGGAAGTATGATTTGGGGGCGCATGTCATCAGCTGGTCTAGGAAGATATGAGGTGGTGGAAGGCACAATTCCGCAAGAAACAACGCTAAAGCAACAAAAATGGTTTGAAGACAATAACAATAAAGCGCTCTCATGGGCTTCCAGACCTTAATGTTGTAGAGGCACTGTGGCATAAGATAAAACAGAAATTGCGTAATGATCCACAGAGACCCGTCGCCGATTTGAAGAGTAAGGTGAATTATGGGATAGTTTCGACCCTGACATATATAAATCCTTAGTACAAACAATACTAGACAGGATTTAAATCCATATTAAAATAGTAATTTCTTGAATTGTCCGAACATTTAGTTGTCACGATGATTTTCGTTTATTTTGCCGCCAACAGTGCAATTCCAAGTTTATACCTAGAGAAAGAACCATTTTAATATTTTGTTATTAATGATACAGTTTAATTTATTGTTGATCTCGTTCTTTGGTTCAACAAGCAAAGTTGTGAAGATGAACGTTTTCAATAAATTTTCGTTTGTCAGAACATTTAGTTGTTAGGGTTCGTATATCTCGTAAGAAACATGCTAGAACGAGCTGTATAACTGGATAGAAATTAACTTTAGAGAACAATCTATCTTAGAGAACGTTTGGGAATTACTTTCATTTACATTTAAATTAACAAGATAGGTCTTTTGCAATTCTACTTTGAAGTACTGGATTTGCGCCTAAAAATTTCAATCTTGATGTAGATAATAGGGCAAGCATAATGTAGATAGGCAGTTTGGCCAATTCAAAGCGATGAAACATGAATTAACAGGTCTGGTCCCGCTGATATGTGGTGATAACAATGAACTGAATTTTCCTTCAATCTTAAAAATGTATGGAGGTCATGTCAAATATGTCAAGTGGTTAGATAGCTTTTGTTATTATTGTTATTAAATAAAAACAAGTTCAGCAAACACTAGCATTTGAATCTATAAATTGTAAAATTTACAGATGGTGAGTTATTTTTATATCCCCATAAAACGCCATAATTTACTCAGGTAAGTCATTTAATGCAGATATTCTATTTTTTCAAAAATATATTTGAAAATTATATTTCTATTCAAAAATATAATTAATATATAAATAAAATACATTTAACGTTTCAATTTGTTTGGAAATCTCACATAAAACAGGATTTTAAAATTTGTGGTTTATTCCCAAATAAGATACATACCTATAATGAACAAAACCGAAAAACCAGAAACAGGTTTAGGCTATGAATGGATATGGATACTATTTCAATAGAAGAGTGATCGAAAATGTGTTAATTAAAATAACTTAAATCTGTTAAGATTTAAAGGAAAGATCCTTAAACCCTAATAATTTTTGATGAAATTTGTACTTATTGTACCTGTTGGCTTGTTTTGTACACTACACGTGCTAACCAATTTTTAAAATTGGTTTTATTGTTGAGGTTAACATTTCCCGATACAGAGATGTATGATGTAAACTTTTAAAAAACCGTTCGCGTTCGTTTCCAATATATGTGTGATGCAGAGGCGTAGCTTAAGATCAAAAATTAGGAATGAATAAAAGCTAATAAAAAAATTATAGTTATAAGGAAGATAAATATGTATACCTAATATAAATTTAGTTCTGGATCTTGGTAACAAAGCAAAAAAAAAATGTAAATAAAATAATAACCACAAAAAGTGTATATATCAAACGACTTTTAGTCTAGTTTTCAAAATGTAACGCTATTCTTCGGCTTTTGTTCTGTTCAGCGGAAATCTCATCACGGCATCTTCAAATGGTAGATGATCGTCTTGATCTTATATTTGTTTGGTTGTTGATCTCGGTTTGTGATTGTATTTCATTGGTATTTTCCTCGGGGTTTGGTAGGTCGTCAAAGTATTCTGTCCACCTTCTAGTTTTCTTGGTAAGTCACTTATTCGCGTGCCTTCTTTACTTCGGCAGAAGCATGCGATTCTGGAACCCGTAGTTTTGGCCAGGTCAGTTTTGCTTTTTTGCTATTTTTCCTACTGTCTTTTTTGTCGTTTCCGTTATTATCTTCTCTATTTGTGTCCATCTTGGTCAGTATCTTCATTTTGAATTATATCATAATCTTTTTGTTAAATCCTGGTTTAACTAATTTTTGATGTTTTCATCCTTCAGCTTTTTAACATTACAAATTTTACATTAGGTTTCTTTGGAATTTCTTGTTTTATAGTCCCTACTACCATAAAATGGTCCATCTTGCTGTCTACAAGAAAAGGTATACTTGTTAGTAACCTGAAAATTTAACCGTTTTCGAGAGATAATCGCATTTTATAAGTCAGCTGCATAATAATTCTTCGTTTGATATTTGTGTTTATTAGTTTATTCTTATTAATTCTTAGTTTATTCTTATTAAAACAACTCAAAGATGATAATGTAACATCACAAAATACTTTGTTATGTGTGCTAAATGTCTTATTGGAGAAAATATTCTTCATCTTTTTCTTTAGGTGCCGTGTCCGTATTCAGACTTTGGCCGTCATCATGTTTACAATTTCCCTTTTCTATCGCTTCTTAAGTTTCTATAATGGCGTTGTATTACTTTTTCTCAATTGTAAAATGCTAAAAACCCAAAATATGTGGTTTATAGAAGATGGTACACCACCACATTCTAGAGAGAAGACAGTTAGAACATACTTAAATACAACTTTTCTAAACGTTGGATTGGTTGTGGTAGTCATATTCATTGGCAATGTGGTGGGATATTGGTAAAATTATTTAATTCATAAAAAATCTGAAAAGAATACTTATTATTCATTACGTAAATTGTTTACCCATTTTTATTAGGACAAATAGAAACTAGAGCACAGGTATTGAATAACACATATGTGTCTTGTTTCATAATACTTTTGCTACAAATCTAACCTTAAAAACTCAGCATAGTTTAACCTAATAACCGATATTTTTATAAATATAGTAAACACACAGGCAATTTATTTCAGCATAATATTAGTTCGTTAGTAAATCATAACAGTCCATTTGTTTGAGATGTAATTATAGTTACTCGTATGCTGTAACGTAATCATATAAATAAGTAATGTCATCGATAGGTTATTCCGTGTGTATATAAGTAACCAATGAACGAGATACATCACAGTTTAATACATTATTTAACCTCTGCGACAAATAAGATGTAGTTCCATAATATACCATAAGATTTGGATATGTATCCAAAAGAATATATTCATCCATTATACATAATCGCCACCACGTAGCCCAGAATTTAATCCTCTTGATTTTGGTATATGGGGCGCATTAAAACAACGTGTCTATAAGAATCCCATAAACATTCGCAACCAACTATGGGAAGAAATAAATACTGCAGCAGTTTCTTTAGAACCAATGATGCTATTTAATATGAGACGATCTTTTATGGAATATAAAATATATATTATATATTGAAAAATTAATTAAAGAAAATGGTGGACATATCGAACACTTACTTTGACAAAAAGTTATGTTATTTAGTTTAACTATTTCTTAATTTGGTTTGTAAACAAAATGTTTTGATTATGACTTTAATTTAACATAAAACGTAAAATCTTTGATGTAAAATCCTGTTATTCTGTTATTTAGTCAAATACTATTATTAATTATCCTGCTGATATATTTATTTTATTTAATATTTCGTTAACTATTAACTTTAGTTAAAGGTATTTTATACCAAAATTCAGAAGTACTAATGTTTTTGTCTATTTTTTCTTCGTTGTCTGGAGTAATTGTCCTTAACCAGATTTATGCAGCTAATTTGTAAAATGCGATTATCTCGAAAACTGTTGAGTTTTGAAGTTATTAATAGGTATACCTTTTTTTTGTTAAAATAATGTATCTTTAATATTTTTTATTCCAAATACACATAACTTAGAGAGCAAAAAAGTTAAGTGCAAATTTATACCACATATATGGCATATGTAGCGCCCTCTATCTGTTACATCAAAGTAGGCGTCAAATTATAATTTCTTATATTTAAGAGTACCCACCTGTAAATTTGTATACACAAATATTTACAAATATGAAAGTTACAGCGAAAAATAAAATTTTAAATTTTCCCTTTAACACCCTGTATCTTTCTTAATATCAACATTTTATTAAAGCAATTTGGCTTAAATCGTAATATTTTAAAGTATAGAATCTACTTTTTGTGCAATTACTTAAGGACCACCCTGTATATATCATATATATATATATATATATATATATATATATATATATATATATATATATATATATATATATATATATATATATATATATATATATATAATAAAATAATATATAAATTATAAATTTTTCATATCCTGTGTAGCCCGGCGTATCAACCAAAACTGTGCTCTAAAAAACATCATAGAGCCTCAACAGAAAGGATGCGCTAAGGGTTCCATGGCTGCAAAGAACAACTTATCATCGACTCTGTCATTTCTAACCAAGCTTACAGCAAAAAAAAGGAATATCTTTACTGCTTTCATCGACTACAGAAAGCTTTTGATTCAGTGCCGCATAAATGGCTTATAGATATATTAAAAATATATAAAGTCGATGATAGTGACCTTTTAAAAACATATAATGTCAGTTTGGAAGACAAAAATTCCAAAAACAATATCGAAACTGAAAATTTTGCATATACCCTGGGCCTATTCCAAGGAGATTCGTTCAGTCCACTGTGGTTTTGTCTAGCGAAGAACCCCCTATCCCAGCTACTGAACTCAACTGACACAGGTTTTAGCATAAAAAATAACACTACTCTTGTGGCAAAACTTAATTATCTATTGTATATTGATGATTTAAAACTATTGGCTTTCACTCGAAGCCACCTGTATTAGATGAAATGATGAATGATGAAAAGATGAAAACAGTAGAAATATTTCTCTAATAATATTAGTATCCACTTCGGTCATGACAAGACAAGTGCCACGTCTTGTTCATATAATTAAAGGAAAGGTTCATCCCGGTAGATTTGATATGCAAAATTGCCAGAACATCGAGGCTCTGGGTGAAAATGATATGTATAAATACCTCGAAACAAAGCAAGCGCGGAAGATTTACCATAAGCAAATGAAAACTGAGATAACTGCTGAGTTTATACGAAGGGTAAAACAGCCGCTTCGTTCACCTCTTAACAGCAAAAATGTGTTTAAGGCAAAAACAAAAACGTATGTAGAAAATCTTCAGCGAAAATTACGAACACACCTTACAAACGCACAAAAACACCATCCTCGAAGTGCAGTAGAGATAACGACACTACCGCGGTATTTAGGAGGTCGAGGACTTGTGGATATAAGTGAGCAATTAGAAAAACAGATTACTAATTTAAGAACTTATTTTCACATGCAAGCTGAGATATCTACTCTACATCGCGCGATTTGTGCAGTAGATGACACAAAACCGATCAAACTGAGGGAACCAAAAATGCGCATAAACCATCTTACTAAGGACGAAAAAATGCGCACCTGGATGGGCAAACCTCTGCACGGGCGACATCCCAATGAAGTCAGTCAAGACTGTCGATAATCGAGCGTCGAACTATTGGCTTGACGTCAGACAAGATGTTCCCTGAAACAGAAGGTTCACTTACTTCAGATAACTTGCCATTCAGGATCAGGTTATACCAACAAAAATTTACCTTAAATATATCATCAAAGACCCTTAAGTCCAAAACGACAAATGCCGATATGGATGTCAAGCCCAAGAAACCATCCAACACCTTACTGGGGGCTGCTAGGCATTTGCTGCAACTGAATACAAGGAACGACATAATTTAGTAGGGAAACTCCTTCATCAATACAAGTCTGGTTAATTGGCTCTGCCAAAGCAATTTTACAGAAAAAAAACTCCTTCATCAAGAAGTAGCTATCAAACTGGTACTTCTCCAAGCAAAACATCTCCCATATTATCAATACGTCCGGGAGAGTATGCTTAAAAATGACAACTTCAAGCTATATTGGGACCGCACTGTGCTCATAGGCCAAACAGTGGGACACAATAGACCAGATCTCGTACTTGTGAATAAACTAACGAGACAAACAACACTAATCTACGTGGCGATACCTAACAACAATAATCTGCGTATGAAATACAACGAAAAGATTGCCAAGTACAGAGATCTGGAAATACAAATAAGGAGACAATGGAGAATGAAGGGTACCCAGATGATGCCTATTATATTCTTTTCACTACTGGAGTTATTCCGAAGAACCTCCTAGAAAACATAAAAAAGCTGGGTCTGAATGAACATCTCTCTCTATAAGACCATGCAGAAAGCTGTACTACTCTCGACGACCAAATGTGTACGAAAATTTTTCGGACATACTCCAGCATACCAAGTCACTTAGGGCTCGATAACACGCAAAGAGCCCAACCAGAGCTCAATCTTTTTAATACCGTAGGTATCTGGGATGAGTGAAGTTTCCCCTTAGAGGGAGTGTGAGCCGTATGGCTAAATCTGGATAATAATAATAATATTGTTGGAAACTTTGCCGTAATCTCTACCACTAAAAGATAATTCCTTCGATATAATTTAGCAGACTTCAAGGCGTTAATTCAATATGTTTTTGGTTATATCAAGTATGTACTTAAAAGGAGAGTAAAGAGTAATCCATTCAATAAGAAGATAATAATTTACTACACAACTATTACGAAATAAAAGAGTTGGTTTTAGGGTTTTACAAAATTGCTCTCTCTCTTTCTCCCCCCGTCCCTTCACAACCTAATCTAACTTTGGTAAAAAGAATTATACCATTGTGTTCAGTTGTGTCAGTTCAAAAGTTTCATGAATTTTATTATACGTTTTTTAAAAGATGAAGATAAGTTAAATCAAATCGAGTTATTCGTGACAACTTCTATTTAATCGTTTATTGAAGAAATATATTTCACTCAACGATAAATAATATAATGCACGTTTTAATACCCTAACAATGAATAATTCGCACCGACTATGAAGAATTTGACAAACAGTACACGTGATACTTGACATTAATGACAATTGACGGTGCTTGTTCTTGTTGCAAATTAAATGAAATGTGTTGGGATTCATATTCTGTTGTACAAAAAGTGAAAGTATAAGTTTTTGCAAAAATGCTGTCATGATAGTATTCAAAAATGGTAAATGTATTCTAGGAAGAGGAACCATAAAATGATTTTTTTAATTTTTAGGAATATCTTCCAAATATAGATTTAGAGGAGTTGGAATCCAGTTTATACAGTCAGTTATACCACAGTAGTGAGATACAGGAAGAATCCAGGCTAAATCTAAACCTGGATGATTCTTTAACAGATAGTTCTGCAAACAAAAGCTATCGTTATTTTTTAAATCCATTAGAAGACTCTCTTAATATTTTTAAGGAACAACAATTTTCTTCTACACCAGCAAATATTAACACCGGAGAAAACAGTATATTTTCCAATCAAGACACAAGATTGGAGTTACCGCAGCCGCATTTCTTTTCCATTACATCAGAAAATTCTCAAGGGGACGTAAATAACCACTCTCCTCCAGCTCCAAATGTAGATAGTTTATACACAGATCAATCAAAAAAATATTCTAGAAGAAAACGAAAAACGCTAAGACGATCTAGAAGGTTACAAGAAAAGCAAGAGTTGGAGTTAATTGAAAAGGTAAAGTTTTATATCAAATTATATGATTGAATTCTTAAAGCTTTGTCCATAAATAATTCAAATCTTGTAAAATATTGGGTAAAACTAAGTAGATAATAGTAAGAATCCTCAGATTAGTCTGAAATGTAAATAATGGATTGTGGTTAACATACTACTCATATTCATTCTGAGACATTGAAAACAATCTATAAAATTTCTCTACCTTATTGTGAGTGTGACTACAGTACCCTGTTAACAGACCTGCTATAGCTTTGACTGTTTTCCTACATTTGCTTATTAGGTCTGATGTCAATTTTGTTCTACAATGAACTGTTTCACCTGTCTTTGTCCCACTGAATTCCTCCTCCATTGCAGAGATTTTTGTGCTACCTACTTTCTTGTAGATATTCTTGTTACAGCTGTTGCAACGCCACAGAATTGTTCTGGTCCAATAAATGGCATTAATGTGCCTTGTTTGGCCATTTTATCTGCTTTTTCATTGCCCTTAAGACTCTTGTGCTATGGTACCCGGGCTACTGTAACCTTGCTAAGGTCTCCTAGTTTATTTAGGGCACCCACACAATCCCATCTTCTTCTTCACATGACATATCAGAGTTATGTGAGCTTATTGCGAAGGCTTCTCGATCTTCTACCACATGGAATAATTGTACTGCATTTGATATCTCAGTCCATTCCCGAAAACATTTTAACCAAGAAACCTGTCTTTTTCCTACACCTCTACAGCCTTCTATTTTGCCTTTAAGGATCGGTTGTAATATTCTATATCGATTTTACCTGACTCTATGTCAACTCACTCTATTTTCCAATGTTTAACAGTCTTTAGCAATTCTATATCTCTGTTGGCCCTCCTTAGTACTTCTTCATTAGTTTTTCTTGTTGTCCAAGGTATCTTCAGCATCAGTTTATGAATTCACATTTAGAATGCTTCAATTCTGTTCATGCTTAATACTTTTAGTGTCCACACTTCTGCTCCATACAAAAGTACAGACCAAATATAGCACTTAACCATTCTTTGTCTAAGTTTTAAACTGAGATTATTGATTATTGCAAAAAAATGTCTTCATTTTCATAAAAGTCGTTTTAGTAATTGTTATTCTTCATTTTATTTCTATGTCTGGATCTAGTTAGTCTGTTATGACAGTTCCCTAATATGTGGGGTTACGACTAAAGACTAAAAATTTGGTTTTCTTTAAGTTTATTTTAATACCTATTGCCTCTCCTACTTCATGAATTAGCAGAATTTGGAGACCTTCAATATTTTCTGATAGAATTACTGTATCGTCCACATATCGAATTACTTTAAGTAGTTTCCAGTTGATTTTGATTCCATCTCTCAAGGGCCTTTTTAAATAGCTGGTCTGAGTAAGCATTGAACAATGTTGGGGACAAAATGCAACCTTTTCTGACTTTTTGTTGTATGGAGATTTCATCATTGTAATTGACCAGTACAGTAAATCTTTGAGATCTGCTTTGCATTTGAGTATAATTCTGTTGTGGGGTATTTGTAGGAAAATCTTAAGAGTGTGGCTCATTAGGCTAATTAATTGATATTCTGTGCATTTTTAGCATTGTATTTTTATGTATTGTAACAAAGATGGATGTAAGTCAGTCTGCGGGAATCACTCCAGTGTTATATTGCATTAAAAAGTTTTACTAGTATTTTTATGTTATCTTCATCTATTAGCTTCAGCAACTCAGTTGGTGTATCATCTGGACCACAAGCTTTCCTAATTTAAGCATTTTTTAAAGCATGCTCTACCTCTGATTTTATCATTTCTGGGCTGTCAGTACAATTTTGTTAGGATTCGGTAATATTATTTCTGTCATCTTCAAACAACTCTGATATATACAGTTGCCATTCTCTTCTTATTTCATTCTCATTTTCAATAATTTTGTTGTTATTGTCCACTAGTTTAGAGGGAAATCATTTTTTAAATATGTTTCTTATTTCTTTTACTTTTCTATACACATTAAAAAAGTTGTGCCTAGATCTCAATTTCCTCACACCTTTCTCTCATCCATTTTTCTTTTGCTAATTGTATCTCCCTTTTAATTCCTCTCTGTAGATGTCTATATTCTGTTTCATTTGATTTTTTAGGTTGCCATTGTTTCATCAATTTCAAAATGTCTTCTGTCATCCATTGATTTTTCTTGATTAAATTACGTCTATAATCATTGTTTGTGGAGAACTTGTTTTTTAAATTCATTCCATAGTTCCTCTGGATCTTCTAGTTGTTCTCTGATGTTCTTTATTCTATTGTTAAATTCTTTTTGAATGTATTCTTTTATGCTTATATCTTCAAAATTAATTATATTGGTTTTTAGTTCATGTTGTTGGAATATTTTTAACCATAGTTTAATATCTGCCACAAAGGGTTAGTGATCCGATCCAAGATCTGCTCCTGGAAATGCAATGACTTTTTTGATGCCATTTCGGAAGTCACTTACAAGTATATAATCTATTTGGTTTCTTGAAAACCCAAGGCTGCTGCCATCATCAAATGGAGCTTTTCAACACCAGATGTTTGCAATGGCCATGTCATTATCTTTATAAAATTCATACAATCTCTGTCCTCAATCGTTAGGTTGTCCAAGACCATAAGGACCTACAGTTTGACCTTGTCGACCTTCCCCAATTTTTACATTGAAGTCACCTATAATATATAAAATTTCATGTTTATTAAGAGTCTGCAAGATGTCTAGGATTTGATCATAGAGCTTTTCGACTTCATCGTCATATTTCCTATCTGCAGTTGGGGCATATATTTGAAATATATTAGTTTAGAATGTTTGAGTATTTATTTAGAGTAATAATATTCTATCCGAGACTGGTATGAAGTTGGTCACATATTTACTCAGTTCTGATGTTACTAATATACCTACACCATTTTTGTGATGATGGGTCTTCTGTGCTGTTACTGGAATATAATGCACTCCTGTCCTTTTTACTTGTCCCTGACTCTGGCCATCTCAATTCACTGATTCCCAGTAGATCTATTTTCACTGTTTTCATTTCTTGAATTGCATTATCAAGTTATCAGCCGCAAGTAGACTTCTGACATTCCATGTGCATATTCTCAAATGATATTTTCTTCTTTCTAGTATTTCTTCACAAGTTTTTCGTATATTTACAACCTGAGAGGACTCGTGGTATAAATAGGTTTCCCCTCTCCTGCCAAATCTTGGTCTCTGCTATCCACGATTACTAATGTTTTGCAATTGATGTGCCAATTCGATGGTGATTTTCCTGAGGGTGCTCTATGAGTCTTTAATGCAGTGATTCCCCTTTGACTTCTGCATTCTTATGCCGTTGACCATTTGTTGATTCATCTGTCTTAAGGGCCGATTTCTCAATCCCGGAACAAATGAGTGCCCTGCCACTTATCAAAATCATCGGTCCGATGCTGTTGGTCAGTAAGTAGGGGATTGCTTGTACCGGCAGTCACTCGGACATCAGAGCTTTGTTTGTTATCTAGCAGGATGCACCTGATGATCAGAATCAAGATCATCACACGGGCAGGTGAAGTTGACATTTGGATAGGAGAGGCTATATGTTGTATGTCACTATCCCACACAATCCCATACTAGCTTAGAATTGACCTCTATAGAATTGAGTGCCTTAAGCTGTGTATGGCTATCTGTGAAGATGGCAATTGAATCATATGTTCTTTTCTGCCTTTCTATTTCTTCCACGCAGTGATGAATTACCGTTATTTCCGCCTAGAAAATTTTGATATTCTGAGATAGACTTACTAGGAAATGTATCCGTTGCTTTATCCTTACTATACCGGCTTCTACACCTTCAGATGTTTTTGTATTGATGGGTTGCCCCATTATGATATCTGCTTTTAGCTCCTCAATTAGCTTTCTATTGTCAGCACTATGATCCTGGATTATGTGTTGCTGAATATCTATTAATCTGGGCATCACAGATCTGGTTTTGCCCTTCAACACCACTGTAGGAGTTGTTTTTATGGCCCCTGTAATACACAGCCATGCTAGCCTTTGTGTATTACTTAACAGACTTATTGCTCCCACTTGCTGCATTTTTGTCTACCACATCATAGACCCATAGGGTATCATTGGTCTAATAACCCTTGTGTATAACCAAAGGCTCATTTTGGGGCTGAGCCCCCAATTCTTACCACACATCCTTCTACATCGGCCCAAGGACATAGTAGCTTTCTGTGTGGTTTTCAGTATGCGAATATTCCATATAAACATATCAAAATATACCCATAGGTAATTTGTTTACTTAGTAAATGGAATCTTTGTTCCTCCCAGCACTGGTGGTTTTATTTCAATATTGTCAGCATATCCTAGGCAGTAAAAGTCTTTTCTGGACAGATTTGTGAGATCATCTACCAAGGTTGCCCAAAGTAGAGGTGACAGAACTCCTCCTTATGGACCGGCTCCACCTGCTCTTACTTTGGTGGTTGTTTTACCCAGAGCTGATATTAATATCCTATTCTCTTATCTATCCTATCCAAGCAAACCCTTTGTTTAAATTCAAATATGGTTGTGTGAACTAATCAATACATTTGGCCTCCCTGTATTCCTCCGGTCCCTTAATAGTACCGCTGAGGCTCGGGAATACATCTCGCTAAAGACACAAGAGCGTAAGTCGTTAAGAGGAAAAGACGTAACCCTAGAGTGAACCATCATATTGAATTTGTTTTGTTCGTTGTTTTCATAAAGTAGTGCAAACCATGGTAATTAGACCAAGCGGTAAGTTTTACCTGTACCTATAAATTGTTTTTGATTGTTTATTGCAACCATTTAAATTTTGATAATTATTTGCACCTATGAGTAAAAGTTCATTTATCTTGCCAGAGCTATCGAAGGAATAGTTCCTGATAATTTAATTACTATTAATTCGTAATAGTACATTATTTGTTGAATCCCCACACCCTTAATCATCTAAATATTACCGCAGGTGTGCCTCATCTACTCATTACTGTAACCAAAGAGTTGGTGGTAACATTATTAAATGCCCCTTCAATATCTAAAAAAGTGGCCATTGCTATATCTTTGTCTTCTATTGACTTTGAGATAAGCCTATTTAGATCATTCAAAGCGGATTTGTAGATTTACCAGATTTAGCACTTTGTCTCTTATATACCTATCCAGAAGTCTTTCTGGCATTTTTAATAGAGAAGACAATAGGCTTATTGGTCTATATGACTAGGTCTTATACTTCACCTACCTTGGGTAAGTATATGTCTTTAACCTTTTGTCATATTTCTGGTATGACCCCATGCTAAACTGGCTTTAAGGATCATATAATGTGGTATCAATACCTCTAATTCCATATGTGAAAGTATTGGATATATGCCATCTGTCCCTGGAGACCTGTATGGCTGAAATTTATTTATAGCCCTTCTGCTTGGTCTTGTGATTGCTGTGGCTATTTTCAAATCTATAGAACATGGCTTAGTCTGCCTTTGGTATATGTTGGTAAGCCTATCTACATCATTCAGAATTGTTGAGGCTGGAAAGTTCGTTTTTATGAGTTCTCTAAGACTTTCCTCTTTGGCCTCCATAAATGTGTCATTAGCTTTCATTAGGAAACCTACTTCTTTAATGGTAGAACCATCCTTTGCCAGGACTTTATGTATTCAAGAACAGGCCGGAATATCTGTAATCTCCTCGCAAAACTCTATTCATGAATTCCTTTTGGCTTTCTGAATTTCTTTATTGTGTAGCATTAGCTTATATCTGTAGGCATCCCAATCTTGGTTATTTTTGGTTATCTTTGTTAAATAGGCTTCGGACATTTGCCCTTAACATCTGTAAGCCGTTTTTCCGCCTGTATTACTGCCCGTATTCTTCCTTGTTTTTTCCGGACAGTTTTCATGGTAAACCGCCATAATAGATTCGCCCACCGTTTCTGCTGCCTAATTTATAGCCTCTATGCCTTTAAACAAGTTCGTACTTTCCCTGAGATTCTACTAAGGGATTCACTATATCCTAGGATGAAATTCAAAATAAACTTACATCGCGTCCTGTAATTAGCTGTAATCCTTGACCTAGACAATATGCAACTATACCTATTTTTTTTTGGTGGGAGGAGGAAACCTTCATAAGACCCTCTGGGCAGACCGTAGTACCCCAAGAAACCTGGGAACTGCGGTCCCCTCTGGTGTGTGGGATTCAGTCCGCATCGGGAGAGCGGACTGAATATATATATATATATATATATATATATATATATATATATATATATATATATATATATATATATATATATATATATAATATAAACTACATTTGAGCTTTATATAATACCATGCGAAAATTGTGATAAGTCATACATCGGACACACATCTAGAAATCTAATAGGCAGACTAACATCACATAAAAGTGACCTTAGAAATAATAAAAATGCGTGTGCATTAATAGATCATGCAATTAATAAAAATCATTCATTTAATTTCAATGAAACTAATATATTAAGACGTGAAAACCAATTAAATAAAAGAGAATTCTTAGAAATGGTATGCATAAATAAATATCAATGTGTTAATAAAAAACTGATATTGATACACTAAGCAATATCTATAATTACATTCTGTCTTACGAAAATTAATACTATAATAATAATAGATTATAATATATAATAATAGATAATATTAGATTTTCTGACTATAAATACTATAATTTCAAAAAATTTAAATATTCATATTTGGCGCCACTTTGTACGTAACCATAATAATAATCAAGAGCTAGTTATCAACAACAAAAAATATAATAAACAGAAACGAGTGTCTTTCTGACATAAATCAAACATCAACATAATCAATGTCATAATGAATTTGTACAAAATTAAATAAAATTAAAATATTGTACTTACATAACTAGATAAGTTAAGTTTTAATGTTTTGTAAATTTGAAAATTTAATGGATTAACCTCATGTTGTAAGTTTTTATACTAGTTTTATACAATACTATTTAATTTTAATTTCATTGTATTTACTGATACCATATTTTAGCATATCCTGAAGAAGCAAATAAATTTTGCGAAAGCTAGATAAAGAACAAAGAGTTTCACTTTCCTGCCCTATTAATGACTGCAACCCCAAAATAAAACTTTATTTTACATAACGTGTCAGTCAATAATACCTAACTACTTTATATATATATATATATATATATATATATATATATATATATATATATATATATATATATATATATATATATACAAACAACACAGTTTATTAGGGCTGCAGTCAGAAAGTTTGGCCGGGATGTTACAGAAACACTCTTTTGACTTTTGGTCTAGCTTTCGGAATTGTTTTATTCCTTTTTCAAGATACTGTAATTAGAAGAATGTGTAAATATTTATAATATATCACAAATTGTCAGTGCAACTTACTAGTCGTTGAGATTATTTATATAAAGCTATGACATTCAACATTAATAACACACATCTAAAATATAACATAAAATAATGAACAAAATACATTTTAACATTTAGTTAATGATAGTAAAACTTCGTTTGTGACATCTTTTAATGGTGTGTTTTAACTGATCCATAGAGAACAGAAAGAAAAAACAAAAATAGTATGATTAAAATGTAATTAGGTGTTCTTCATGTTTTATTAATGGAAGTAGTATATTATTATCTTGTCTCTCCTAGCCTTATTCTTCTATCTTGTTGTTTATCATAAAAAACGTTGCAATGAAATGCGCAATGCTCTACGTCATCGCGCACTCCGCATGCAATGCTCTACGCCATCGCGCACTCCGCATTTTATACATAAGTCGTCTTTAGTTTTCCTTATGCGATATGTATAAGATCTAAATGATCCGTGTCCGGTTAGGAATTGTGTAAAAAAATAATTTGTTCTTTTAAACCTACATTTATACCACTCTTTCACATCTGGAATTAGTGTCTTTATCCATTGTGTTCTTTCTGTCTATGCCTCCCATTATTGTTGCCATTCGTTTAGCATTTGTTCTCTTACCTCGGATTTCACCCGTGTTAGGTGGTCGTTATCATTGTCGTATAAGATCTTGGCGTACCCGCAATCACCTGTAGGGCTATCGTCGATGTAGTCCGGTACGCACTTATTACCTTGAGAAGGGGTTTTCTTTGGTTTCTTATTAATATTTCTTTACATTTTTTACAGCGGTCTCTGTTCAGCCTTCTGAACTACATTTATCAGGTGATTTGGTCTCTGTCTTGGTACCTTTAGTACCACTATATCGGTTTTGCTACTTGCCAACTCTAGGTCATTTTCTATCATCCACCTGTTGACTTTTCTGTAACAACTTGTCACCTTATTTTCAATATCCCCATTTATATCAGTCTCTACTAGGATTGCGAGGTCGTCTGCATATGCTATGGCGTAGGTGTCTTGGCCATAGTCTATTTCTAATACCCCTTTGTACAGTACGTTCCATAGCGTAGATCCCAAGACGGACCCTTGCGGTACTCCTGATGATAATTTCATATCTTCATTATATGACACATTTAAATACCTGTTTGTCAGGTATTTCCTTACTTTATTATGTAGGTTGACACTCCTGCTACTTTGAGCTTCGTTAGTATGATACCAATTTGCAGAATTGAAGGCATTCTTTACATTGAACATCACGAGAATGACTCATCGTTTCTTTTTACAGTGTCAGAGATTTTCTTCACCGCATCTATAGTCGATCTGGCTATTCTAAAACCGTACTGTCTATCTGAAATTATTCCCAGTACTTCAAGTTCTTCTTCAAGGCGTTTCTTTATAAGACCCTCAGAATTTTCCTACGCAATCTAATAAGCATAGTGGTCTATATGAGTTGGCTTCCTCCGGGTTCTTTCCGGGTTTTGGTAATAATACGAGTCTCGTCAACTTCAGTTTATTTGGGAATTCCTGCAAGTTCGTTGAATACTCTACGTATCCATTCGGGTTTCCTTTTACTACCAGTTTTATTGCCTCTGGCGTTATTTTATCTGGACATGGGGCTTTACCGGTCTTTATACTTTCTACTGTTTGAATGATCTCTTCAGTAGTAAACTCACCAAGTCGAATATTTTTGTCTATCCATAGAAATGTGTTGTTGGGCTTCCTTGGATATAAGGTGTTCGCTATTTCCATCTCTTTTTTTGCATAAAGGTTATATGGGGTCTCAACCCGTAGACTTTTCACTGCAATTCTGTATGCTTCGCTCCATATATCTTCCAGCGCGCTGTATAATTCTTTTTTAGCGCTTTTATATGCCTTCTGATCTTCTTCTTGGTTCCTGTGCCTTTGTGCTATTCGTCTACAGTTTATGCATTGCTCTCGTTTATTTTGGATTTGATCGTTCCACCATTAAGGTACTGTGTATGCGGTGTACCTATTTGTAGTACTTCTTTTGTGAGCAATTATATTTTCTCGGAGCTCATTGAAGTTGGTAGTTTCTTCTGGTAGGTTATTTATTACTCTTTTAAATCATTCTTTATCGAATACTATCCTCTTCCTACTGTATTTTGTGACCTTAATGCCAATTTCATACGTGATCTACCGGTGAAAGGTTGTCATCCAGTTCATCCCAATTTTTAATCTTCTTGGCAACAATGTTGCTTGCTAGGGTAATATCTATATGACTTTCCGATGTACCTCTCACAAAGGTTGGTTTACTGTTGTTTATGTCTACGAGGTCCGCCGTAGAGATACATTCGTTTTTAAGTTCGTCCCACTCGTCATTTCGGGGGATCTACATAAAATGGACTTTGCATTTATGTTGTAAATCTTTCTCTCTGTGAGACGTGTCGATTATATTCTCTACTACGTGTTGTCTGCAGTGCTCTCTGATAATATTTGGGGAAATATAACATGCTATTATGGTTATCCTATCAATTTTTATTGTTACATATCCCTCTTTTCTCACTATTTTATTGACGCATACCTTTTTGTTCAGTATATTTATGGCTACATCGACGTTATTATCAAATATCTAGCCTTAATTCGTAGCTATTCTCTTGTTAGGTTCTGGGAAAATCAAGAGATCTGCTTCTGCTTCTTGTTGACGCTGTATCCACCTTCTGCTTTGCGCCCTCGGGTGTGCGAGCTTTGTTGAGTGTCGTCTTTATTTCGTCGCAAGCCTTCGAGAACTTCGTCATAAGAGGGTCCTTAAAGACCTCGACTTCTTCGACAGGTACCTGCGAACTGGTTTGTACGTGTATACTAGAGGGGGAGAAGGTGTGTGTAACTTGGCCCCGTGCCGTTCGGCATTTCGGGCTTTTTTCGGGGCTTCCCTATTTTGAACAATCCATACCTCCTGTTCTGTGTTCTGCATTACACAGAACACACCAGTGTTTTCCCTGACACTCTTTTACGCCGTGATTTTTCTTTCCACAGCGATAGCACATATCGCTGCGGTCTGGTCCTCTGCAACTCGCCGTTTCATGGCTATAATCCCAGCACTTACTGCTTGTTAGACCTAGAGCTTTATTACCTGGAAAGTAGGCTGAACAGACCACCAGTTTTTTCTCTCCTACTTTCGTGGTTATAGTTAGAACACCTGTAACAATATCATCGGTGCAAAGCACCGGGATTAGGGCACAATCTACTTTCTTAGGCACGGTCTTGGCCTTATAGCTGTAGGTGTCTATAAAATCTTACCTTGTTTGATTGATAAACTATCAATTTTCTTGCCAATTCGCCAGGACTCCTGCAGGAGGGCAATATCAGTGCCTTTTTGTTACACTCTTCTAACCAGCGTTGCTGACGTGACTCTTGCGTGTTAAAGATTGGCCTGGAGGAGCCTTATTTCTTCTCTTTACTGCGAAGAGTTGTCTGGTTCTGGTTCCGTGAACTTTCCTTCTTTTTCTGTGGGTCTAACGGACTTTTGGATAGTAGTCCTTACGAGTGGGCTGGTTCCGACTGAAGAAGGTTTGTTCCTCTTTCTGAACCTCCAGATGTAGGGAATTTTCCCCTGTTTCACTGAAGTGAGTTGCTAGTGGCTTTTACTCCAGTGTGTTTGTCTTCCCTTCTTTGTATCGGAAAGTTAACTTTCCCACTCCGAAAAAGAGTTTCATGTTGAGTTTATGTAGCTCTTCTCGAGATTCAGTATATATTGAGAAGGTCAATAAAACCCCTTTGTCTGAAGATTTGCCTCCCCAGACTGTCCATAGATGTGTCCTGAGCCCACAGATACTTATCCTTAGTCTATGAAGGATCCTTTTGAACTTAAGACGTTCTCCATCTTCATCCTATACGAAGAAAGTGCAGCTTGGGTATATCTTTTCTCTCCAAAGCCTTGAGAGATGCATTCTCCCAAGGCCCCAGGGTTGAAATCACCTCCTTTAGCCACCTCACACTTGTGTCATTCACACAGTTAAGTTATAGGAAGCCCGGCGTGTGGTTACTCGTCAGATACACCAAGATGGCTTTTGGACTGCCTTAAGCTTATCCACATCACTTTTGGCTTCTAAGAATTCTTTTAGTACTGCCGCAACCTTAACAGAAGCGGTAGTAGCTTTGCTGAAAGTTGCATCCTCGGTTTTTGGCCTTTTCCCTTTGTGTTGGCTTCCAGGTGGTGTTCTTCTCTCTGACCTTGCCTTTTTGGACCTTCGGCCTTCTAAATTTTTTTGTTTTTTTATGGCCTCTAATGGCTTTGAAGCAATTATAAATTGCTTAGTATTATACTTGGAAATCTCAATGAAAAACTAACCTTTTTCATGGCATCTAATGGCTTTGACGCAATTATAAATTGCTTAGTATTATACTTAGAAATCTCAATGAAAACTTAACCTCTTTGTTTTTTTTTATAAGCTTTATATTTGTTTATTACACGTTTTTCAATAAAACTCGTTGTTTTTGAGTTATTCCGAAAAAATCATTGGAAACAATTTTTTTTTGCTAAAGGTAAACTTTTTCAAGTGCGAATCACTCAAAAAGAAGTATTGATCTAGCGAAAAAAAAGTGTATAAGACGTTTTTTGTTTAAAATTTGATTCTCTATCAATTTCCGGGATTATTTTAAAAGCCCCCGAGATGGGTGCCAATCAACCCAGGAGTAGAAGCGCACATCGACGCCATATAACTTATGTTTTTTGACTAATTTCCTACCAACTGTAAAAATTTCAGATAAATCGGTGAACCATTAAAAATTTAGAAGGAAAATGCCTCAGAAACAGGACTATAAGGGTCAACGATGTAATCTGGAAATGTCTTTATTTTGGTTCCACATTTTTGATCTTAATACCAAAGAATATAGACGCATATAGAAGGGCAGTTCAAATGGGCGATTTGGTTACGGTTACGGTTATTATACTTCAAAACACTCCTTAAGAGGGCGACTGCATAAACTCAAACCGTGACCGTCGGCTTAAAACCATCATGAAAGATATATTTATGGGGAAGTGGCAAATTAGTACGAACGGGGCTATTTAGTTAACTTATGCATTCACCCTTAATCAAATTTGGATGTCATTGATTTGAAAACTCCCTTTTTTTTGTTTTTTTTTACAATAAAATCTTTATTTTTAATATATTAAATTGTTAAATTTTTAATTTTAAAACTTAAGAAGTTATGAAATTTACAATATTCAAAGTATTTATTTTTTTTATTACATGTAAATAAAATTTTATAACTTTGAATTAAAAATAGGTTTGTTCCAACACTACGAAAAACCGTCAGGTAACTTTTTATTATACTGTTTTCCTGTCCAAAAATTTACAAAACATTTTGAAAGATTTTCAAAATATATTCAACCAAAAATTTCATTTTCTCAAGACATCATCTAAGGCCTCAAGACCTCATTTTTTAACAGTTTGGTGTTTGTACTGCCCCAGGTCAGATAGTAGGCATAGGAATCATAGCCAATGATTAATTGCAGTTCATTTTTCATGCAATCTCTCACTAGCTGTTCCAACTCCCTTGATGGTTGTTAGGGATCATCATATGGGAGGTATGCTGATCTGGGAAATATCTATGACCTTTATCTTTACTATCGTTCAGTCTGTGGAACAGAGATCACAACCAGTCTTCTGTGTTAAGGTCTTGATTTTGCCTCTTTAGACGGATCCTGATGGTTTCTTCATCAAGCTCTCTCTCTCTCAGGGACGCGGGGAGGACCATGGGGCGCTTGGGCATATTATTTGGATCAATTAAATTTAAGTTTGCTCCCTCCCACAGGCCCTCAATAGTCTTCACCACTTCAGCCGTCCATTTTTTTTTGTATACTCATTAACACAGTTCACCCACAGTGTTATTATATCCATCAATCAGGACTTGTTGATAGCAACCCGTAAACACTTTGTCTCAGGACTGGCAACCTGCAGTAGAGTCCTTTGTTGCTATGTTATCTATTCCTGTTAACTTAAACATCCTAGTATTTAAAATCAAATAAGGTAACTTAAATTTAATATAACAACATTTAAAGGGTTTTTACCCATGTATTTAGAGGCTCAAAACATGTACATCTAGATAGCACTGATGATAGAATATTAATTCCGAAAACGTTCTGTGATGTAGCCCGATAGGGTGTTTTAATGTATACCTTTTATAAAGGAATTTTTCAATAATTTTTTTGTGATACATGGTATACAGCCAGCTACAGGAAGTAACTTGTTGCCCCACTCTTTCATATTTTAGAAGCAGTAATAGCGCTGACATGACCACTCCCTAGTGGTACAAATAAGGAACTAAAATCTTAATCAATCTTTGGTTCTTTTTTATAACATGTGTATAACCTTTGCCGACGCTAAAAAATGACAGTGAAAAATCCTTCTATATGCGTCTATATTCTTTGTTAATACCCCAAAGTTGTGACGGATTATGAAGCGTTGATTTGATAGAGAATATAATAATCATTTCGCCATTATTACTAGAAACTAATTACTAATTATACATGTGACACATTTTTACGATTGTTTACATATACATATTTTACAAATAGATGATGGAATGAAGTTTAATTTAATTTTACTTTTTCAGTTTGTTCAACAACAACAACAGCAACAAAATTCGGTAGTAATATACATATCGGATTCAGATTCTAACGATTGCGTGGCAGTAGATGAATACATGATCGATAAAAGACAAATAAATACAAAATTTCCAAAGAAGTACAACGAGTCAGATGGTGGGCTACCGCCAGAGAGAGATGATGATATTATTTTTGTGCCCCCACCACCAGTTGAAGTTATTACGGTTGATTCTGATGAAACTGTTCAGTGTAACGTAGTCGACAATAGTATTAAAAATGCTGATTACACAGAAGGTTGTGCTTTGGTAGAATTGGATTCGTCATTAAGTAATGATTTTCTGGACACCGCAAGTGTTGATCGTAATTCACAATTCAATTTTGATCTCCATGGATCTGAGTTCACCAATAACGAAATAATGACCGTTCAAGACACCTCGAAATTAACTGAATATTGTGAAACTGAAAGTAGTTGTAGTACAAATGAACCCAATAGAATTTTTTCCAATACAGTCAAAACGATCGTTTTTGATGAAGTTGAATTTCCGAAGGAAGCAATTTTCAATGAAAAAGATTTAGAAAGTTTTGGCTCATTCATAGTTCCTAAAAGGACTTGTAATAAACGAACTGATTTGCCTAATGAAGTAGATGAAACTGAAAGTGCAGCATTTGAAGTTGCTGACCTATTATCTGACAGTAACAGCTCAGAAAGTGATTATGAAACTAGTACAAACCAAAAATCACATGATTTGCCTCATTTATCACCGATGATAACTTCAGACGCAAATAACAAAAAAAATAAATGTAATGCGAACGAGTTTTTTAAAGATAAGTTGTCTGTATTGCATAAAGAAGTGGTACAAAAGAAAAAACGGAAAGATTCAAATAATTCTTCGAGAAAGAAGAAAAGAGATACAGATAACGAAACTAGTGATATTAATTTTGGAAGTTGTATTACCAGTACACCAAGTTGTTCAACCATTAATAAAAAGAAAAAACATTCTCATCTCCAAAGCCAGGAGGGGGTCGTTTCTTCCACTATTCAAACAAATGATATTTTGAACGTCGTCGATAATGATGTGACCATCTCACAAAAGCCAAAAAAGAAAAAGAAGAAAGCCACGTCAACTGTAACAACAAATTCATTAAACACAGACACCTCAAATGAAAATATAGAGTATGTAAATATGACAACTGTTGAATCCGGTAATGTAGAAAAAATAAAAACGAAACGAAAGAAAAGTAATTCAGGTTCAAAAATTTCTGAGCATGACAACACGGACATTTTTCTAGAGAAAAGTGGTGGTGTTTTTGATCAATTGTTTGCAGAAACTGTAGAACTTAATGAAGTTATGGAGACCAAAGAAACATCCAAGAAAAAGCGAAAGAAGAGAAAAAATTCAACGGAATTTTCTTTCCGCAACGAAACAGTTCAACTTGCCTCTGATTTTAATAGTGATAAAGAAGTTGCGAATGCTGAAACTGCAATGGGCTGTTCTAATGTAGCTGAATTTACGAAGTCAAAGAAAAAGAAAAGGCGAGAATCTGTACTGTTAGTTCGTTTGGAACGAAGTGATATTGAACATTTGGAGGAATTAAAAGATTTACAAGATAAAAACGTAGATGGCAAATCTGCTTTAAAACAAAAGAAAAAAACGAAAGAAACAACTTTATCAAAAGTATTGGATAATGATTCTAATCAACAACTAACCGATCCCAAAAACTTAGGTAATGATGATGAAATATATTCCAATGAGCATGGTGGGGGAAGAAAACATTCACAAGACAAAAACATAAATGACAAAATAGAATTAAAGATGAAAAAGAAAACGAAAGAATCGGATATATCTAATACATCCGAAAATAATTCTGAGGAACAATTATCAACTTCTAAAATGGTAGAAAATAATGATGTATCTACTAATACTGCCAAACCCAAAAAGAAAAAGAAAGAAGTCTTAGAAATTTGTGAAGTGGAATCTCGTGAACTCGTTAAAGAAAATATAGATGTGGATACTACCGTACTATTAAAACAAAAGAAGAAAAAGAAAGAAACATCTATATGTGAAGACGGGGAACTGAATTCTACCGAAAAAAGTAAAGAATTAGAAATGTCGAAAGAAAGTGCATCTATTAATACTGAAGCGAAAAATGCTTCAGCTGTTGTAGAAACAATTTCTAATCAAGAAATTATGGAGGTTGAGAAGATTGAAGTCGTGGATTCGGAATTAGATGTCGTAAATCACCATATTACTGCCTCTAGTGAAATTCAGATATCTGAAAAACAAGCTGCAATAGAAGAGGTAACAGGGAACAGTTTAGATGGTTTTGTCAATACATTACCAATAGAATTAAGTAATAAGCCAAGCACTTCTAACAAATCTAATGTTCTTAATCGAAGTGATTTAATTATAATAACTACAGATCATGATGAATCTAGTAACAATCAGCAAATTTTACCTGAAAAGCTACCTTTGGGTAGGGATGAGAGCATTATATGTATTGATTCTGATGAGTCTGAAGATAGTAGTGTAGAAACACTTTCTTCTGACAGTGACAATGATTTTGAAGTTCTTGATGATAGTGAACATGATTTATCGTTAAATATTAGTAAAGAAAATACTAATGCAGGAACTATTGATGAAGAAAGTGCTTATGACAGAATTATTCGAGAAGCTCGGTTGCCTTTACCAGATTATGATAATTATTCTGTGGCATCTGTTCAAAGTAAACAATCAGGTAAATATTTTATAACTTTATATTGTTTTTAGCATAGTTAATGATAAAAATGTATGTCATGACGTAAATTAATTCAAAAATCAATATGTTCCTCTTGGTTTGCAAAATTTACTACACTGCTCCGTAAAGTTAACCGGGCGAGTAAAATTAAGAAGGATAGAAAAACTTAAATTCCAGTAAATTATTTTTATTGTATGTTCAATAACAAACCATAAAGTAAAAAACAAGTTCCAAAATATTGATTAATTTAACAAAAAATGATAATTTACTTTTTTTATATTCCCGAGTAATATATTTTTCAAACCGAAATCATAAAATAATTCTAAAATGTTCTTTTATTTTTATACCAACAAGCTGAGGGTACTTTGTACTACAATCTGATCAACAAGATCATTGAGCATTTTTATGGGTTAAAATGAAATTTCAATGCAAAATTTGGAATTAGATGTGGAAGACACGTCATCACATCAACTGAATTTCTTTTGCGAATAAGCATCAATTGATGCAATACATTTTAAAAACGGTCAAGTCAACTTTTTGTCGAGTACTTTTGAGGTAAGCATCAGTTGCCTGAATGTAGTATAAAATTTTCGTGTACGGGCCCCATATCAGTTGGCACACCTATACTCTATTCGCTTAGTTCGGGCATATTTTGACAGATTCATTGTCGGAATCCTACAACACAACAATTCCTACTTCTCAGTATTAATAGCTCAAGTATCCTACTATTGCAGACTTCTTTCTTTAAAAAAAGAAGAATTATTCTAAATAGTGGAAGTGTGTACTAAACCCATCAAATTTTGGGTAGTATATATTTAAAAAATATATTTTAGTTGTTATAATTTAACATAACTATTTATTATATATTGCAGATAAATAAATATTGATTGTCAGTAATTCTCAAAGTTCTATTTTATTTACTATTTAGTTTGTTTACTGTTAATATTGGCTATGAGTACGTGTGCTTGGTTGTATAGTAATTTCCAGCCACTTTTAGTCTGTCAAAAAGTAACTAACTTAGCAAAAAAATAATTACTAAATTCACTAGACAGTTCGGACTGGGAATAGCGAACCGGGTATATGAAATTTGCAGTTTAAGTCGAATTCCCTAAACAAATTGTACTCTGCATTTCTTTATTAAGTTCCCATATTAATTACTATGGCATTTTTATTAATCTTTATTAAAAACATTACCCTTATGGTTTTTTATTTATTTTCAACAATAAAAAAATTACTATACCTAGTAAGGTATTAGTAATAAAAATTACTAAACCCTGGCCACAGAATAATAAACCATCAGAAAGCCCACTCTGCTTGAAAAAATAAGTACGTGCAGACGGGAGATCAGCCATGTTTTAGTCGGAACCGTTCAGTGACATTTTATGTTGTGTGTATAAAAAAATTAACCAGGTTTAATTTATTTACGGCAACTATAGACATAACATGCACTATTTTATTTCTACTTTTAGTTGAAGAATAGATTGAATTATTTCAAATGTATTAAATTATTAATCTCTAAAAATTTAAATTACAGTTCTGTCATAGCTTGTCACAAATTTCTCAATTCGAGTCTATGTTTCCGTTTAAAATATGGCGATCGCGTGCTGACAAACTTCAAAGGCGGCATCTGAGAGTGGGAATTCTGATTGTTATTTATTCTGTGCCCTGGCTATGCATTCACTTATGTCAACATACTTTGATTTTTTCATAATTACGTTAAATCCAGAGGTAGCTATGGAAAAATGAAATCAAAACAATAAGATTGTCAGTTAATGTCAAATGTATTTTGTAGTATTGTAAAGCTTTTTGTCGTTTGTGGATTGTACAATGGGTCAAGGTAAAGTTATCGATAAGAAAATTTGTTAAATCATTATTAGATTTTTTAATTCTATTGGAAAATCCAATTCGGAATTGCGAGTATGTTGCAATTGTCACGCTATAGTGTAAGAAATACATTTAGAAGATACAAAACTACAGTTTCGGTCGTCACAAAACCTAGAAATGTACGAGAAATTAAAATAACCGAAGGAGATCGAAGGGCATTAAGACGCATTATAGTGAAAAATCGACGAGCAAATTATATGGAGTTAAGCGTTTCATGGAGTGACGTTATTGGAATACACGTTTCTAGATCAACATGTCTCCGAGAGGTCACATATTAGGATTTGATACCTACAAAGTAAGTTTTATAGTTAAGAAAATTAGTACGAATTTGTTTTTAATAAATTTCAGTTTATTTTAGGCTAAGGAAAAGCCACTTTTAACATTACAACAAAAGAACAATAGACCAAGATGTTCAAAACCGCATAAAGATTGGACTCAGTCGCAATGGGATTTAATACAATGGAGTGATGAGTTCAGATTTGACGTGTGTGTTGGAGACAGTAGGAGTCCCGTCATTCGCAGGAAAAATGAAGCTTTCCATCCTGACTGTCTGAAGAGAAAAGTCAAATTTCCTGCATCTGTCATGATCTGGGACAGCATGTCGTCTAAAGGTGTGGGATTGTAAACACGAACAAATATTTGAATATTTTAGAAGAATGTCTTTTACCGATTATGGAACACCGTTTGACATCAGCGGAAGATTTTGTCTTCCAACAGGATGGCGCCGATAGTCATACCTCAAGAAAAAGTTTAAAATGGATTGAAGACCATGGCATACCATTTCTGGGATGGGCTTCTAACAGTCCCGACTTGTTTCTGATAGAGACTTTGTGGCGCGAAATGAAAAAACTGTGCGAAAACATCCTGCAAGGTCAGGATCAGGTCATTAGAATTTTGTCAGAACTTGGTAAAAACTATGCCTCGAAGAATTGTAGATGTCATTAAAAATAAAGGGGATGTAACTCAATGATAAACTTTCACATTTTTTTTTTGTTAATATTACATATTCTATGCGTTTTTTAAAATTTATTATTATTCTGTTAATCAATAGTTTTCATTACGTTATAAAATATTTTCTATTTATTATTAGGAAATTCAAAAATGTTGTTCGATGCATTAAAACTTCTAAAATTTACGCCGCTTTTATTTTTGTTCTCTAAAATTTAATTTTCTTATCAATCTAACATTGGGCCAACTGATATGGGAAGGTGCTTGTAAACATTTTTGATCGGGATGGAAATGTTAAAAAGTATATTAAAATGATTTTAAACATTCAAACCACGCAAGCAGCTACACAAATCATCCAGATGGCACGGCACATCTAGGAACCGCAGTTATTCGGTCGACAATCAAGCATTACGACCTAAAGCAATATTCAAAAGATGACATATAAGCATAGAGGACTGGCATGGTTCACTGACAGGTTCTGCAATATATAGTCCACTAAGGCACTCAATAACTAGCGAAAAATATGAGTAGCTGTTTATTACACTTGGCAACAGATTTATTGCGGCCGGTGATTATAATGTCAAGCATACACAAATGGGCTCTGGATTAATAACACCAAACGATAGACAACTATTAAAAGCAACAGAGGTTTTGATTTCATATTAACAGGTGAGCCAACCAACAGAACTAAAATTACTGACCTTGTTGACTTTGCAGTTTACAAGATAATTCCCAAAAATTGCGTGTTATTAAACTCTTATCTTGAATTGTCTTCTGACCATGTTTCAATTATAATTACAATCAGCACTGACATAGTACAAAAAGAACCAGCTCCAAGTTTAGGCAACAAATACACTAATTGGAATGATTTTCGTGAATATCTGGATACCTTGTTGTATCTCTCTCTTTCTCTAAAAAGCAATGTTGATATAGAGAACTTGGTGGAACGTTTTACAAGATCGATCTATCTATCTAATTAGCCTTCTTCGGTCCATCTTTGGACATAGGCCTCCCCAATCCTTTTCCATTCATCTCTGTCTGTCGCTATAGTCATCCACCTAGAGCCCACGTGCTTCTTGATATCATCTGCCCATCTCATTTGGGGCCTTCCTCTGCTTCGTTTATATTCCCACGGTCTCCAGCTTATAAGAATTTTGTTCCATCGGTCTTCTTTTTGTCTTATATTGAGTCTTGCAAATCTCCATTTCAATTTTGCAACTTCTTGTCTAACATCCCTCACTTTTGTTTTCTCTCTTATCCACTCGTTTCTCTTTTTATCCATTAATCTTATGTGCAACATTTGTCTTTCCATTGCTCTTTGGGTTTTTATGATTTTGTCCATGTTTGCTTTTGTAAATGTCCACGTTTGGCAACCATAGCCATAGCCAAATGCCGCCCATGCCAGTCTAACTCGTCTTTTTATCTCTGCTGTTTGGTTTTCTTTGTTAAGTTTTATATTTTGACCCAGATATATGTAATCCTGAACTTGTTCTATTTCATCTTGTCCGATCCTCATTGTGATGTCTTCATCTGTATTTGTTATGATTTTGGTCTTGTTGTAATTCATATTAAGGCCTATCTTTCCAGCTTCTACGTCCAGTTCTTTTATCATTTCAAATCATTCTTCTTTTTTATCGGTTATCAATGCGATGTCATCAGCGTACCTTAGATGGTTCAAGCGTTGTCCACAAATTTTTATACCTTTTTCTTCCCATTCTAATCTTTTAAAAATATCTTCCAGAGCCTGATTGAAAAGTTTGGGTGATATTGTGGCACCCTGTCTCACGCCTCTATTTATTTGTATTGGATTTGTTCCTTCATATACTTTAATTGTTGTTTTGCCTTCCTTATATATATATTGGCTATTAGTTCCGTATATCTGTGGTCAATTCTGCTGTTAATCAAAGAACTTTTCACTGCCCAATGTTCGACACTGTCGAAAGCCTTTTCGAAATCTATGAACGCTATATATAGGGGAATGTGGTATTCATTTGCTCGTTCTATAAGTATTTTCATACTTAGTAAATGGTCACTTGTGCTGAATCCCTTTCTAAAACCAGCTTGTTCTTTCGACTGGTATCCGTCGAATTTTGTCGTCAATCTATTAGTTAAAATTTTAGTTAGGAGTTTATACATTACATTGAGGAGTGTTATAGGACGGTAGTTTTTTATATCTGCTTTATCCCCTTTCTTGTGTAGGATAATGGTTACGGATTCCTTCCAGTTGTTTGGGATTCTTTTTTTTTTAAATATCTTGTTAAAAAGGGAATGTAGAGTATTAATTACTACTTTTCCACCATATTTCAGCATCTCTGCAGTTATTCCATCTTTTCCAGGCGATTTGTTGTTTTTCATTTCTTTCAATGCCTTCTTTACTTCTGATTTACTTATTTCTGGCTATAGCTCTGAGTTGACATTTTTTATTTTAACCTTAAGTTGGTTTTTAATTTCTTCTGGTGGTTCCTTTTTTGTTTTATATAATTCTGAGTAGAAATAGTGGATAATATTTATAATGTCATCTTTAATGTTTGTTTCTACTCCGTTTACATCTTTTATTTTGTTTATTTCACACTTACCTAATTTCTTAAACATTTCATATTTTTGTTGTTCTGTATTACTTCTTCTATTTTTGTTTCTTGTTCTTTTCTCTTATTTTCTTACAATATCGATACAAAAAGCGATATGGGACACAACTCCAAGCCAATTGTCAACTAGCACACCTCAAGAACTACCTTCGATAATTAAACAAATAGCCGAGAAAATACAGGATACTACTTAATTAGTGCCAAAATTCTTTTGCTGAAAGAACTTTTGTATAAGGGGCTGAGGAATTTGACAAATGGTGTTTTAAGAACGGGATACTTTCTGCTTTTCTGGAAGGTAGCCCAAATTATACTAATTTCTACGCCAGGAAAACCTGCTGCGCCAACAACATCCTATGGGCCTATTAGCCTAATCCCTGCTATGGCAAAGTTACTAGAAAAATTACTTTTAGAGAAAAAATAACCAATTTTGAAAGCAAATCAATTAATTCCTATCCGTCAATTTTGATTTAGACCGAAACAAGCCCCCATCGAACAAGTCCACTAAGTCTAAACATTAAATATACTGTTGTGAATTTATTAATTGTTATGTCTTTAATTTATAATGTCTTTATCAAAAGGTTCTTATCTAAATTTATTAAAAAGCACAATAACTGATATTAATTTATTTATCACTAAAGATACATAATTTATTAAAAAGCGAACGTAACATTTATCGCGGGCGCGAATTTTCTTTATTAACTGACTTCTTCCAAATAAAATGTCCTGTTATATACTCAGTACCGTTAGACTCGAAAAGTCTAAAACCTTCTTGAGTAGACGACGGCGAAACGGTAAAGGCAAACTGGATTTCCCTCGCATCGGTTCGACCTTATTCTGGAAGGTCGTTCAGGTACATAGAAGCCTCTCGTAAAATCTAAAACATATTAGAATTAGTCATCATATATTTTACAGTTATTTTTAGGCCAGGATATTTATCGTAACAATACACTTCTCCAAGAAATTAACGCACCACTTCAATAAATCAATGTTATTTGTACACAGGCAAAGAATAAAAAATAAAACTTCACCAGATTTATTCTACATTTTATTAGTAATTATAACAATTTGTCTAATGATCAGAAAAATGTTGAAGTACAGGAGAAAAAAAAAATAAAACGGAAAATTCTAAAAAAATGATAAGAAAAGTAAACTAAAATATGAGAAAAGTCTTAATAACGAGTGTTTCCATCTCTACTACGTATAACAGCCTCACATCGTTGGCCCATACTTAAAATTAATTGCCGTATTTCATTTTGGTCTAGTTCTCTCCAAATCTGGATCAGCCTCTCTCCCACTTCCTGTAAGTTGTTTGGTTGGATCGGTATCGCTCTTAATCGCCTATCAAGGATATCCCAGGGATTTTCAATCGGATTTAAATCCGGACTATGTGCTGGCCATTCCATAGTATTAATTTCTACCTCTTCTAGATAATTTCTGACGATCTGTGCAGCATGAGGTCTGGCATTATCTTGCATTAGTAAGAAATTTTCACCGATATAAGGAGCGAATGGTACTACATGTTGCTCCAGGATCTCCAATATGTACCTTTCAGCTGTAACAGTTCCATTTTGTATGACCACTAGGTCCGTCGTGCGGTCAAAGAAATACCACCCCACACCATAACGGATCCTCCACCAAAAAATTTGGTGTGTGAGAAGTTACACTAAGCATATCGTTCGTTGGGTCGTCGCAACACACTAACACGTCTGTCGTTATTGTACAAACAAAATCGGGGAAAGTTGCATTTGTTGTCCCACTTTTTCTTATTTTAGAAGCAGTAATATCGCTGACATGGCCGCTCTCTAGTGGTACGAATACAGAACTAAAATCATGATCAGCTTTCATTGTTTTATGTATAACCTTTGCCGACGCTAAAAAATGACAGTGAAAGATTCTTTTATATGCCTCTATATTCTTTGGTAGTACTATTGTTCTATAGTGTAGTGTTGTGTCGTAGTTAACTTTTCCAAACCCAACCTTAGATAAGTTAAAGGAAAGTACCACTGGACAGATTTCCTAAATGTTTTCTTACTGTCATTAACATTTGCCTTTTGTAAAATTTACAGATTGCAAATAATTAAATGGGATGTTTAATAATAATTTTTACCTTGTTACTTAACATAACTTGTTCCCGTACCAACCGGCTAAATTGTACAGTTTACACTAAAGAACAAAAAGTGTAATAATATTTCTACATAATTTAGTTGAAGTTGTGTTTGACAAAGTAAATACGAGTACTAGAGACTAGCAAAAAAATATATAGCTTATTAAACCACTATTAAAAGAAGAAATCAATAGAAAGATAATACCACTATTACTAAGTCAATAACATATCGAGGATACATCATTTGTTTTAAAATAGCATACATGTAAAAATAATGTTTGATGTTAATATTGAGAGTAAACTAAAAGTAAGACCGGATACTTGCCACGTCGAGATATTATCATGAGGTTTTTTCCTTATGATTTACTATGGGATCACTAACAGGAGAATTTTACTGTCTTCTAATCATCTTCTAATAAAGTCTAGATCTATCTTTCAATAAAGTCGCTACAGCCACGCAACTCAAAATATTGACAATATCATTTTAAAGTCATCTACTTTAAAATGTATAATATATACTTCATCTAATTTATATTCCGTTGCACGTCATCGGCGTCATAGCCCGTGACGTCACATGATACCAACACGAAGTATTTAGGCGGTAGGTGTGTTCTTTTTTAGAATCACTTTGCCGAGTACACTGGCATTACAGCCACTAGACATATTTTATTATATACGCGTAGAAATAATATTTAAAGATTTCTATTAATGTTAACTTAAAGAGATACACAATAATATGTTTCATTTAATTCGTATAAATGCATTATAAAGCGTTTTTATGACGAACATTTGTTCGGAACACACTGTAACTTTAATCGAACGAAGGTGAAATTTTGGCATAAATTGGTAACACTTATTTGACAGTTGCGGTGTTGACACTTTAGTTTTGTTTTTATTATTTACTATTAATTAAACTATGTTGTTTTTTAAACAAGCGGCTCAAATTGTTTTTAACAAGATTATTTTTTAACTCTTGTTTTGTTTCTATTTATTTACATTAAATTTTAATTTATTTTGTTGTATAATCCACTTTTGCAATAATTATGTGACCTATTTGATTTAAAATGGATTCAGAAATTTTTTATACTTTGGCAACTATGTCAACTTCGATCTTAGACGTAGATAATGACGTGCAACGGTATGTAAATTAGATGAACTGTATGTCTATATTGTCAATATGAATGAGTCAGATAAAATCAAATTATTAGAAGAATTCTTTACCAAGTAACAGAAACAAAATTTGTTTAATTTGTATATTGAGAACGTACCGAAATGGAAATCGAGACGTCAAAATAAACTTATTTTAAACTACAATTGTGGTTATTTCCCAACAACTCGCTTTCTATGCTTTCTTAATTTTGTTTGTTTTTCTTTTTATTTAACATTGAGTATAAGTATTCCTTCCATATTTCTTTTACCTAGCCTAGTTACGTAATTTTACAGAAACAATATAAGTCTATATCAGCCATACTCACTACGCGGCCCGTGGGCCGCATGCGGCCCTCAGACTGCTAGACAGTAAAACAAAATTTGCGAGTTCTAATATAATTATGATTCTATTTATGTATTTAATCATATTACAGTAGTGTAGAGCGGCGCCATGCATTGTACCGCATTTCGCATTAGTCATCTCTACCCCCACCACAGTGGCACTGACCGGCCAGTAAAGATGTTTCAAAACCTTGTGAACCTCGTAAATAAGCATGCCCGAAAAAATAAATGGACCCTAAAAACATTTACCATTTACCGTAATTTTTTTAACGAGCATAGCATTGATTTGAAAAAGGTTTTTTCTGTGAGTACTGATGGTTGCCCATCAATGTTGGGGCGAAATATAGGGTTTGTTCAGCTGTTGAAAAAAGACTTGGGAAATGATAATTTATGGAATTTCCATTGTATCATTCATCAAGAAAGCTTAGCTGCTAAATTTGGTGAAAATTTCAACTGTGTTCTGAAAACACTTGTAAAGATTGTGAATGTCATAAGATCAAATGAACTAAACCACAGAGAGTTTCAATAATTTTTGAAAGAATTTATGTCGCAATATGGGGACATTCTTTACCACACAGAAGTGAGATGACTGAGTAACGGTAAAGTTTTGGAACGTTTCTTCAGCATTCGACATGAGATTACTCTGTTTTTGGCTACAAAGAATAAAGAATTTCCTGATATTCATAATTTTAGTTGGTGGCTTAAAGTAGCGTTTCTCACTGATACAATGAGCATTATGAATGAAACATTGACCAAATTTCAAGGAGACTACAATAACATTGTAACGAAAATGATGAGTATTGTGTTTTCACTGGAGCAGAAGCTGAATATGCATATTGAAGAATTGTCAAATGAAGATTATTCCAGCTTTCCTTCCGTTAAAGCACTGTTTGATGAAAATCCAGATGAAAGTCAAGAGATTTCTGACCTACTGAAGCTGTTAGCAGACCTAAAGGATGAAATGTCTGTGAGGTTTAGTGACTTCAGGAAGTTCCAAGAACCATTTTGCTTGGTGGAAAATCCATGGGCAATAACAACAGCAAATGTAGCTCATCTTTCTATTTTTGGATACGAAGCTAGGGATTTGAAAAATGAGTTAATTGATCTTCAGAATGATACAGAGCTCAAAAGTATTTTTCAAGAAAAAAAGAAGGAAAAAGCTCACTATAAGTTTTGGGAAGCAGTTGAAAATGACAAATTTCCTAACTTAATTGACTGTGCTCAGAAAATTTTCTGTATTTTGGCATCTACATATGTCTGTGAATCTACATTCAGTAAGCTGAAGTTCATAAAAAATAAGTACAGATCTAGGCTAACTAGTAAGAGCGTTGAAAACATTTTGAGAATTTCGGTTTCTTCCCAACCTGCTAACATAGATGCCACTCTAGAGAGCTGTGAAAGATTTCGCCCGTCAACTTCAAAGAATTAACAAATTTAGGACGTGACATTCCTGGAGTCAAGTAAAAGACATTTTCCTACTTTTTACATGCAAAACAGTCCATATAATTTATACTTATATTGTTTTTACGTAATGTAATAAACTTATGTTATAGTCATATAGTTTTAAAGTTATTTCATACCACCACTTGTACTTGCGGCCCTAAGGAAAATTTCATTCAAACTATTAGGCTCTCAAAGAAATTCTAGTGAGGATCTATGGTCTATATAGACCATGGCGGGTCTGTGAAAACGGCTACATTTGAATGTGAGAGGTGGCATTCTGATTTTTTTCAGAAAAAGTGATGCGATAACTTCAATAATAATACTTAACTTTTCCTCCCTCTCAAATAGGTTGGGAATATTAATAAAAAAATTAAAATATTTAAAATTAAGAAAATCATGGTTTTTTTGTACTTTCCTTGCATATAAATTTAAAACGATTCATTTTGGAGCAAAGTCGTAATGAAGTAAAATAGTGACAATTGAATTTTCTGTAAGATGCGACTGGCGCTTAAAATGAATAAATGTATTAATCTTGATGCAAAATAGCAATAAATACAAAAAAGTGAGGAAAACAAGCCTTTTCTTATTCAAGGTTTTTCGACCACTTAGATGCTAGGACCTTCATATTTCGCCTAAAATTTTTTTATAATATAAAAAATTTCACCAAATTTCATTAAAATCAATTTAATAGATTTCGCATAATAATTTTGCAATCCTAAATTAAAAAAAAAATTGAAATCGTTTAAAATCATGCATGACAAAAACTAAACCATATAGAAGATTGTCATTTTTTTTCATATAAAAAATGGGCGGCTTCAGGAATTTTTTAAAATTGTATACAATTTTTTGACTTATAAACAAATAGAATATCGGTAACTATCAGTTTAAATTAGATTCAGAAAACGGCAAGACGTTTCTTTTAAAAGAAGAAAAAGTTGAATTACGGCAGTGGTACCTGAGATACAATCGGTCAAACTATTGACCGGCAGTTGCGACGGAAGTTATAAACAATAGGATGGTAATCTTTAAACCATTATCTTTATTTTCGGAGCTCTTTTTCGATAAAAATGTTTATATCTTCAAGATATTCATAACATATTATAATAATAAAAACGATCGGTATTGCGGGTGAAAAATACCAGTAAAGCTAGATTGAAGAAAATTGAATTTTCTACCACATAGGATATTGCTATAAGGGGTTGAAAATTGGAGACAGAAATTATTGGGGCAGAGCAAAATAAACGAAACTGTGCGAACGGCACTCAGGGCTTATTTGGAGAGCTGGGTCGTGGATAAGTGAATGGCAAAGGGTCGGATTGGGGCAACTACAAAAAAATGAAACAAAGGGGTGCTTACATGAATCTCCTGGGACAAACCAAACAAAACACAAGAAAGACCTCTAGCAATTTAAAATGGACGCCGCTTCGAGGTGCCAAATTATAACGATTACAACAACTAGTTGTAACTATTGAAATAATTATTAGAAATGAAAAATATATATTTTTAAATAAAACTCAAAAAAGGGTTAGAGAGTTAGTTAAGAGAAATAAACAAAATGGTTTAGGAAACAAATTAAACATTTATTGTTGTCTCAACACAAACAGTTACAAAATATAGATGGCACAAAAAATGCTATATTAATAGTTACAAACGTAATTACAAAATAATAAAGAGAAACACTTACTATGTTACTGGGCTATAATTTATAACACAAATAAAATATTACAAATTAAAAATGATCTTTTTAAATGATGAATGAAAGCAATTATTAATCAAAATGTTTATTTTTACTTTTCCTTTAAAATTTAAACACAAAAGTTACCTGGATTGCACTGGGGTTTTACACAAAAATGCTGAGGGTGGAAACTAGACTTCACTGGACAATTTCTGGGAGAACTGGGCTTAAACTTCTGCCACACGAACAAAAACTCCATACCACACTGCGAATTATTGAAGTTGGGGCACTGGAATACAAACTTTGGAAACTTTTCTTCTTAAAAAACTGGAACAGGTAGAACAGAATACAATGGCAACATGTGGTTATCTTCAAAATTTCACTTAGACTGCAAATACATATTGAAGTTTACAATTAACTGCCACTACACACTAGATTTCCATGAAAAGGTACGAAGAATGAGAAAACAATACAAATTCGACGTAGAATTTTGGACAAACGCTAGAAGCAGCTGTCAACAGTGACAACCCCTCAGCGAGAGTGAGCAATTATCCTTTAAATTCATTCGCTTAACTTGGTATTAACACAACATTAAACGGGAATATTTATTTAAAACGCAGTATCGAGCGATTTAACGATCAAAGAATGCCGAGAAAATACACATCTGTGAAATAATAAACAAACTTTTAAAAATTGAAAGAATTCGGTGTTTTAATACGTACGAAAATAAAGAGAAATACACTGAAAATATTCTTCGTAGGTTTGGCAAATACGAGGGGATTTCAATACATATATATCAAGGAATTTACAAATGCTACAAAGTTCAAAATCGAAATACTTTAAAAAAAAAGTATTTACTCAGCTTGGAGCAAGTTTGTTCTTTTTTTTTTAATCCGATGTTTTTCGAATAGAAATACCTAAATAACGAATTACCAACTCCCAAAGAATTTTTTTAATGTTCTATTCTGTGATACATTAATAAAAATGAACAATATACTTTTATGTTATTAGATTTAATTTATACAATTGAATTAAAATTTTTTATTTATTTCATATAGAAAGTAGTTTTTTTCAATTCTCAGATAATTATTCGTTTAAGCGTGCTTTCTTGCGCTGTGGACTGGAGGAATCTTTTATTATTTCATCAAAATCTTCATCTTGAAGGTGAAAATCACTCCCCAAATGTTCATTATGTAATTATAAATCAATTTCATCAAAGTTAATAGCACTATCAATATTTTCTTCTTCGAGATTAATAATATTGCTTTGTGAATTTTGCCTATGGCAGCTAGAGCAGTAATTCTCCTCCTCATTGCTTGGGCCCTTATCAGGTGGTGGCGACACTCTAAATAGTATTGGCTTGCTGCCTCCTTCTACCTTTCCTTCTATTACCAATAGTTCCTTGGTTCCCGTTTTTCCAACTATGTGACCGAAGTAAATTAGGTATGCTCAGTTTACTTTTTTTAATAGCCTGTCTTTTATATGAAGTGACAGGTTGGTTTTATGTTCTGTCCAGGATACAGGCGGATACATATATAGGCCTACATTTCGAAGGCTTCGATCTTATTCCTATCGATTTTCTTGAGAGTCCTTGTTGCAGCTGCATATATATCAATGGGAAAAATAAGGGCATTGACCAACCTGAGCTTAGTATTCCTTGTTATTGTTCGGTCTTTCCATAATTTAATCAATTTAGCTGTTGCAGTTCGGGCCATTGCTAGTCTACGCTGGATTTCTGAAGAGCAATCGCCATTGTTGGTTATCAGGGAGCCCAAGTATACAAATCTGTCTACCACTTCGAAATTCGCAATTTGGTGTAAGTGCGGTAGATTATTATTTGCTCTGTCTACGATCATTATTTTTGTTTTTCCGGTGATGAACTGAAGTCCGAATTTTTTGCATATTCGTCTTGGCCGTTCAGTGATTTTGATTTCATTCGCTGCTAGTATAAGTGTATCATCTGCGTATCCCAGGTTACTGATTTTTCTGTCTTCTATAGTGATTCCTCCATACCATTCTATAGTATGCAGCCCTGTCTAGTTCCTTTCTTTGTTTTGAACGCATCTTAATATATTCCGTGTATTTTAACTTTAGCTGAGTTTTTATCATACAAATTTCATATTAGGTTGACCAGGTGGTTAGGTAATCCCATATTTTCCATTATACTCCAGAGGGAATCCCATTTTACTGAATCGAAATCCTTTGTGTAATCTACGAAACAGAGCAGCATTGGTATGTTGTGTTCTCTCTCTTTATTATCTGTCTGTTTATTATCTGGTGTTCAGTATCTGCTCCCGCGTTCCTAGTAGTAATCAGTACACTTCAAATGGTGGAACCAAATGACTTTGAACATTCTATTGATGAGTTTGCTATACATTTTTCTGCATTAAGTATGATGAGAGCTACTTCTTTGATTTGTCTCTTTTTCTTGTCTGTTTCTTTCATGATTATTGATGGATCCTTTCAATGTACTCTGTGCTCGTTCGTATATCTGAGATTTAATGAAGTTTCTGTACTTGATGTATGTTTGTTGCTCGTTTATCCTGTCACTTAGTGGTCCAGTGGTTTGTCCCTCATAGAAATTGTATTCATAGGTTATTTTATGGATGCAGTTCTTTGATCTTCCTTGTGTGTTGTTGGGTTTGGTTTTGAACAGGATAGATCACAGTGTGTTGATTGTTTTTAATGTTGTGGTGTACTTATTTCCCACCCTTTCAATTTTTCTGATAACCCCTTTACATATGGTATTGTTGTCATCTTTGAATCCCTTCTTGTGAGTGTTTTTAAATTGCTTGTGGTGTTTTGTTGTTTCCTTTCTTCAATCTAGTAAAATTCCTTGTTTATAAATGACAATGGGTGGTTATTTTTCGTCCAAAATCTTGGTTAGCAGGATTTTTTCTTCCTTAGATGCATATTTATCGGAGCAAGTGTTTCGGGCTCTATCATATAATGACTTGATAATTTCTTTTCTGATGTTTTGGCGCGTCTTCTTTTGTGGTTAACACATCCAGAAAAGGAAGTGAATTCTTGGTTTCTTCTTACTTAGTAAATTTGACCGATTCTTCTTTATTGTTGATGTCCATCAGAAGTCCAAATGAGGTCCATGTGACCAAATGGAGAAAACATCATTTACATATCTCCACCTTACTGTGGGTTGTTTGTCTTGTTTGTGTACATTGTTTTGTTCGAAATCCTCTATGAATATATCTCCTAATAGTGGAGATAAAGATGAGCCCATTGCTAATCCGAAATTTTGTTTATAGAAATCATTATTTAGTTGAAAATAGGTGTTAGCCGTACAAATTGTTAGTAGCTCTATGAGAGCTGATACATTCAGTTTTTGTTTCTTTTCGTTTCTTTGTCAGATTGTGTTTGTTGTCAATGTATAATCCCTCTCTAATTTTTGTGCTATTTTTTGCAAAAATTGCTTTGGGTGTATGTCTAGGAGGAACTTTGATAGTCTGCTGCAAGGAGAATCCATGCTACTGCAAATTGGTCTGAGGGGTACATTATCTTTGTGAGTTTTTATAACTCCGTATAGATACGGTGTCCTGCTGTAGTGTAGTGTTAATGTTCTTCTTTGGTATTGTGTCAGGTATTCCTTAAATTTGTGCAGTGTTTTATATATTTTGTTTTCCAATGATTTGGTTAGGTCCTTTTTTATTTTGGTGTCACCAATTCTTGAATTTTCTCCATATATTTACTTTATTCCATAATCACAGTTGCTGTGCACTTGTAATATTATTATGGACTCATCTTCTTTTGAGTTTTAATAGCTTTGAGTTTCTCTTGACTGACATTTATTTTTGATCGTATGCTTTTTTTCCTTGTTCCTTGTTGCATAGGGTAGGTGGGGGCAAAAGTCCGCATGGGGTAAGAATCCGCACACGCTTTCTAGATGACAGAGCGAATATATTAACTTGATTCACACATGGATCGGTCAGTACCTTTCGAACAGCGCTGTAGATTATACACGTGTTTCGTGCGGCGGTAGTTAACGAAAATATGAGGTAAGTTTTAAATTTTGCTGTTCTAATCTAATTTTTTTATTCATTCTTTTGAAGATTGTATGTGTTAAACTATTTTTCTAAAAAGTCTTTTAACTAATTTATGTAAGCCGGTTTATTGCAAATAATGTTAAGACACAAAATCTTTAATTTGAGGTTAGTTTGTTCCAAACAAGCCTAGCTAAAATTAATAGTGAACTTTGGGGTAAAAGTCCGCATGTCGGAAGGGGCAAAGATCCGCATGCGGATTTTTGCCTCATTAAGGAAGTTTTTGTTTATTATCTAGAATTTTACTTATTTCATAAAGTTTTTTTTAGAAGTTTGTATAAATTACGGTTTTGTTTGTTTGTTTGTAAAAATTACGTTTTTGTTTTAGGACGTACAAGAGAAAAAATGAGAACCTAAGACCATTTACAGACGATGTTTTTATGCAGGCTAAACATTTAAAGGAAAGGGGTCTATCAACACGAGAAATAGGTAGAACTCTTGGCTATGATGAATCTACCATTCGAAAGAGGCTAAAAGCGGACAGAAGCGTTAATTTCTTGGGTAGATTTCGACCTGTATTTACTCCAGAACAGGAAAAGCAAATAGTGGACCATTGTAAAGCTTTAGACTTACGTTTCTATGGGCTCACCCTAAAATCGCTTCGTTTTCTGGCATATCAGTTTGCAGAACGAAATGGTATTCAGCATCAATTTTCTAAGCAATCAAAACTAGCAGGTAGAGATTGGACTAGAAATTTTATGAAACGAAACCGCCTTTCACTACGTACACCACGAAAAACCAGTGTAGCTAGGACCATGGGGTTCAACAAACATCAATTGACACAGTATTTTCAAAATTTAAAATCTGTCTTGGAGAAATATAAATTTCCAGCGAATAAAATCTACAACATGGATGAGACTGGTCTACAAACAGTGCCAAATAAATTACCTAAACATGTTGCTCCCACTGGAAAAAAAGAAGTAGCAAAAAATGTAGCTGCAGAGCAAGGAAGAATTGTGACAGCTGCATGTTCTATGAGTGCAACAGGACACTATGTTCCACCATTCTTTATTTTCGCACGCAAAAGACTAAATCCTCTTTTGATAAAGGACGCTCCAGCTGGTTCTGTTTTGGCTGTAACTGATTCTGGATACATGAATTCCGTTAAGTTTCTTCAATTTTTGGAGCACTTTCGCAAATATACAAATCCTTCCGCTGAAAGCCCAGTGCTATTAATTTTGGATAACCACATATCCCATACCACTCTAGAAGCCATCACTTACGCAAAAAATAATAACATCCATTTGCTCAGCCTCCCACCTCATAGCAGCCATCGAACTCAACCACTGGACAGAAACTTTTTTAGGCCATTAAAAGCTTACTATGATGATTTGTGTGATAATTGGACCACATCTAATCCCGGTCAAGTAGTCACAGAATACCACGTCGCTGGATTATTTAAGCAGGCCTATGAGAAAACTGCTACTATAGAAAAAGCTGTTAATGGATTTAAAATGACAGGTATTTTCCCTTTAGATGAAAATATCTTTACTGAAGAAGATTTTTTACCTTCTTCAGTAACTGAACAAGAGCAAGAAGAAGTAGATGATCTTGACCGAAATAATAAAGATACACAATTAAGAATTGTATTTGACGAAGACAAAAGTCAGGAAAATGACAAAGCAGAAGAACTAAATAGTAAAGCAGAAGAAGCAAGTGGTGAAGCAGAAGAACGAAATGTTGAAAATCTACCAGATAGAGCTAGCATTTCAAGTAACCGGGAATCAAAACCCGGAAGCTCGAAAAATGAAATGTCTACTACGTTACCGTCAGATATCATTCCGTTGCCAAAACTAACAAAAAAGAGAAAACGAACAAGAAAAGGATTGAAATCTACACTTCTGACATCTACTCCACATAAAGAGCAAATGGAAATCTCAGAGCTGGAGAAGAAATACAAAATAAACGAGAAAAAAAGGAAGGAAAGCATTAAGGAAAATAAAAATACAGTAAGAAAAGTATTTGAAGAAAAACAAAATATACTAAATAAAAAGGAATATGAATATTCTTCTGACTCGGACGCGCAAATATCACTTCATGATAGTAGCAGCAATTCAAGTTTTTCTGAAAGTGATGCTGATAATGAATTATCCGAATTAAGTCCAGGAGAGTTTGCTATAGTAAAAGTTTACGGCAAAACCAAGGACTCATTTCGAATGTATGTTATGCGAATTACTGTAATAGTAGATGAGGGTTACAGTGGTATTTATTATAGAAGGGCACCCAATACAATGCGTTTTTCAGAAACTGAAGAAGAGTTTTTTGTTAACAAGACAGACATTATAAGGAAACTTTCCAAGCCATTGCTAGGCAGTTCTGCTAGATTTAAGGACTTTGTGAGCTTTTCAACCGATTTAAGTGATTTAATGTTGCACTAGTTGTAACCTAAAAAGTGTTTCAGCTTTTAAAAATTTCTTTTATTTTTTATCTTTTTGTGTTTAGGTCATATATTTACTTGTTTGTATGTTTATAAGTTTTTAGATCATGTTCTTTGACAAAATAAAGATTTTTATTTGATACGTTGTTAATTTTTATTTTTATAAAATTATTTTTATTCAAAGGGGGCAAAGATCCGCTATGCGGACTTTTGCCCCAATTAATGGGGCAAGAATCCGATTTGTAAAATATTGTACTTTCCGCTATAGTTTTTTTTCTTACAGCTGTTTAGCTGTTGTTTTATATTTAGAGCTAAGGGCATTAGTTATCCTAATGGCCTGACAAATTTAATATGTATACTGCAATCAAAAGTGTGGCAAATATTGCATATATATAAAGTGCGGACTTTTACCCCCACCTACCCTATATATGCTTCCTTTTCGTCTGCTGTATATGAGCCCTAAAAACTATATAATGGGAAAACTAAAATACATGTAAAATTCAGGTAGTTGACAGTTAATTTTTTTCTAATCATGTTTTTTTAATGTATTACTATGTAATTAGTTAATTACTAATAATATTGGTTTAATCATCAACACAAAACAAAATAGACTTACTCTAAAAGAACTAATTACTAATAAAGAATATTTATTTTGTTGGCAACTAAATATCGGGACATAGAACGGATATTTATTTTTAAAAGGAGTAGCATCGCTCTTAGACTTTATGGCCTCTCTAATTCGGTTGAGCATTCACTCGACTGAGGATCTGCTCTGTTCAAAAGTAAAATCATTGCAACTCTTCTCTATTTGGCTTTAAATTCGTGTACTGTCCGTTCTGGATTATTCGTTCGTATGTGTTTTATGTTACAATATTTCAATGACGTTTAGGTCAGGACTGTTAGAAGGTCAGAACAGGACATTTATATTGTGGGTTCCAAACAAGTTGTTTGTGGTTCTGGCCGTATGACAGGCTGCTTCGTCCTGCTGAAAAATATAATTCCCGCCAACATTTAATTTCACAATACTTGGTAGTAGGCTATTTTGAGGTATTTGTTGATATTGCGCAGCATTTACGGTACCCTCAATAAATTAAAAACATCCTAACCCTGAAACTGCCATACACCCCCAAGTCATCACTCATTTCGGAAATTTTACGATCCGTTTCAAACAGTCTTTTTGAAAACCCTTATACTTAGTGCGAATTATTCTTTTGTGGTAATCATCAATACATACGTCGAATTTTGATACACTAAAAATTACTAGGGACCAATCTTCTACCGATTAAGAAAGTTTAGATTTTGCACAAATGAGCCTGACTTGCTTTTGTTTTGCTGTTAACAGTTGCTTTTCCTTTGCCTAGAAGAAAATATGTTAAAATATATTAAACTACAAGTACATTTAAGTTGTTACCTGTAATTCAACCTTTAACCAGATTTATATTTCCACTTGAACAGCATTCCCTTGACAGATTTAATCCAGTTTCTTGATTATAGTCAGCTGTAACTTGTCTAGAGTATTTCTTCGACCTTTTTTGCAAACTTTTACTAAAATTTTCCTATTCTCATCAGAAATTAGTTTTGATCGACCCGGGGTTTTACCTTTTTTTAAGGTACTTCATGTTTTCTCATAATGGTTAATTATATTACACACTCTAATTTTAGGGATATTAATTTCATCTGCCACAAGGATTGTTTTATTGCGGTAATAATTTGTAATCACCAACTACGATTTTTTGAATCGGTAGAGATACCAGGCACAATTTTATTGAAATAATACAGTGATTTACTTAATTTGGCAAGAAATTAATCGTCTAATATAATTTGACGTTTGTTACAGAGTCCGGCTGCATTGTTTTCGCAGCCTTAATTTGTTTGGTTTTAAGCAGTTACTTCATACTGTCCCATTATTTAGTCGTCACTAATTTTTATATATTTTGATTACTCTTATGACATAAATAGGTTATGTGGGTTCTATAAAACAAAATTAATTACGTTTTGTGATTATATATTATTTAAAATTATGCTTATTTAGCATTATTATCATAACTATAAAAAAAATTAACAGTCAAACGCCTGAATTTGTTATTTATATTTTAATTTGTCCCATTATATAGATGTTAGGGCTCGTAGTCCATTCGCTCAGCTTGGGAATATTTTGACAGATTCATAGTCGGAAACCTACAACACAAAAATTCCTACCTCACACTCTTAACAACCCAAATAAACTTGCAGATTTCTTTCGTTAAAAAAAAATTAATATAAATAATGAAAGTGTATACTAAACCCATAAAAATTTCCGTATATATTTAAAAAATGTATTATTTGTTTTTACATACATTTACTTGTTTTCGACATTGCCGAATTTTAATGAGCAAAAATGACTATTGGACACAAATCTGTCTAGCATAACGTCGTCAATTGTTGGAAAATTACTACTATTTGCTTTGCTAAATCTTCTCTCCATAGGGAATTAGACTTATTTTTAAGATAAAAAACCAAAGTTTATGTTGGTTCTATCATACGAAAATGTCAACAGCAATGAAATATGTCGCATTGTCTTAACTTTTTCTGATTGACTGCCTACTCGTAATTTTGTGAAATTTATTTCCTCAAAATATTTTGTAAATAAATAAAAATTAATTGACGGCATATAATATACTAAGGATGGAGCCTGCTTAATTTTTACATGTAGTTGATAGACGACGGTACTGACATCACATTACTAGCTGCAATGTCTGATGTGAATTTGACAGGTGATTTCCCGATATTTTGATGTTAAACAGGTAACATTATGTGTTCAAGTCAATAATGTAATGTATTCTTTCTAGTAAATTAATAAATTCGTTAAATTTTTAATATTTTGCATCCAGTCACATCATTCGCTTACTACTACGTACCTGTAAAATATATATATATTTTTATGTTATAAAAATAATGTTTTTTTTTTAATTTTACAATGTTACACGTCATTAGATCTTTTATTCAAATGTAAATAACAACAAAAATAAATAATTATTGTGCATATACAGTGAGGTCCTAAAGTAACGGATAAATTCATTTTATACAATCAGATCTATTCTGTAACTTTTAACAAATCGAATAGAAATGACCAAGTCGAATCGTAATTACCTGAAATCGGAATGTTGGATACCTATCGCGTCGTTTTTGTGTTTGGATTGGCATTCTGTAACTCACATCGTAATCGGTGTAAATCGAAAACGCCAACTTCTACTTGACGCGCTCAGAAGTTGGTGGCAACCCCGCACTAAAAAGAGAAATAAGTGTTCTCTGACGTTATGTTACTGGAAAGGCTAGTGCGCGCGAAAAATTCATCAAAAAAGAAGATTATATTTCAAGCTTGTCGTCAAGTAGTTTTGATTTGTTTTGGTTAAGTTTAAAAAGTTCGTTACAAGAATACAAAATGGCAAGCGGAACACCAAAGAAAAAGACATCTGCTGAGCAGTTAAATTATTTAGTAAACTTTGTCTAAATAAATAACACCACAGACTAAAAAATGTCAGACTAAAAAAGTCAACAAATAAATGTCAAAACAAACGTCAAGACCAATTTCGATGTCGAAACTTGATCTCGACAGAGCTTGTCTAGTCGAAATCAATTTCTACCCAACATTCCAATAGTAGAGGTCGAGATGAGTTACAGAATACCGATTCCTACAATTCCGATCCGACTTGCTGACCTCTATTTGATTTGACTCATTTCTATTCGATTTGTAGTTACAGAATACAACTGAAAAAATTTTAAATGAAAAGGGGTAGCGTGTGATACAGCGTTTAAAAGGGTTTTCAATGTGCTCTATTCAGCAATGTAAATATTTTTCTTTTTTGTACAGGGATAGTCAAGGAAAAAATTATTTTATTTCATTTCATCAAAAAGCCATCGAGTCGAATATCTTTCACGATTGACTTGTCTCTTGGTTGTTTTGTTGTCAAAAAAGATTAGACGTATTTAAAATTAATATTAATTCGCTAGTCGCTACACCTCCTTTCATTAGGAATTTTTAAACATTATTTTAGATTATTTTAAAATGAGCTTAACTGAATCCCAGAGAATTGAAATACTAATATTGATTTGAGTGAATGATCAAACAAGAACGCATTCTGAGGTATGCAGATTATTTAATGAAAAGTATCCCGACTCTCACATTTACCAGTCTACGGTGAGTAGAATAGAGAAAAAATTCCAAGAATTTGGAACTGTCAAAGATCTTCCCAAACCTGGCAGATCAAAATTGAATGTGCAAAAGAAGTTGGGTGTATTGTTAACTGTTAACTGATGGAGAAACATCAACATAAACTAAAGCCGCGTTTTCACGATGACAATTGGCGAGACAATTGTCAGAAGACAACTGACTGGCATGGAATTATTGTCTTCGTCTAAACACTTTAGGCCAATTGCCTTGCCAACTGCCCTCACAATTGGCCCAAAATTCAGTTGTCTCCGGGAGCAGACTGAGGACAATGAGCTGCGCCCAGTGAGCCCCTCCACCACTCGAAATCTCAATTGTTGCGACAATTGGTGCCGTGTGAACGGTGTAGGCCAGTAGTGCTGTCTTGTTTTTTGCCAGTTCCCTCTAGTTCTCTTGTGTCAGTCAAAACATATACGTGATTTGTGTTATTTGTGTTAACAAGAGAATTGGGTGGTAATAATGATATAAGTAAAACTTCTGTATTGAGAATTTTGAAAAACAATAAATACCATCCGTATAAAATTCAACTACTGCAGGAACTAAATAAAAGATGATCTAGATCGTAGATTACAAATTTGTGAAGTAATTACGAATAGATTCCAACGGAATCCGATGTTTCCCAAAAATATTCTTTTCTCAGATGAGGCAACATTTACACTACATGGAACGGTCAACAAACAAAATTGTCGATATTGGAGTACGCAAAATCCGCACTGGATGAGGAAAGGTCACACTCAGTATCCTGGAAAAGTGAACGTTTGGGCTGGCATATTAAATAACAGAATAGTTGGACCTTACTTTGAGGGTACAGTAACTGAGCCGAGTTATTTGAACTTTCTACAAAATGTTTTAGCACCTGATTTACGACAACGCTTTCCAGATACTGTTAACCCCGCAGAAATTAATAGAAACATGATGCAGCAGCAGTACGAACATTTCTTGATCAAACTTCTCCGCATCGATGACTCGGTAGACGTGGCGAAATTGAATGGCAACCCCGTTCTTACGATCTGAATTCACTGGATTATTTCTTGTGGGGCTATTTAAAAACAAAAATCTACATGATGACACCAACCAATAGTGATGATTTAAAGCATCGCAGAGATGTTACAAAAATTATCGAAGATTTTCAACGCCATCTGTTTTTGTGTCAAGAGATGAATAGTGATCATTTTGAACATATGATTTATACAAAATTGTTGTAATTATTGTTAATAAACTTAAATTCGTTCTATGGCACTATTATTTTACACTCAAAATAAACAAAAAGATCCGATGTTACTTTTTTGACAACAAAACAACTAATAGACGAGTCAATCATGAAAGATATTCGACTCGATGGCTTTTTGATGGAATGAATTAAGATAATTTTTTCCTTGACCATCCCTGTACAAAAAAGAAAAATATTTACATTACTAAATAGAGCAATGAAACCCCTTTTAAACGCTGTATCACACGCTACCCCTTTTCGCTTAAAATTTTTTCAGGGGTAACTACTACCCCTAGGGAGTTCAAGATACATTTAAATAATGTCATTGGGAAAGTGTTTTTTCATATACCTATAAAAAATGTTCTGTTTCAGGATTTTCCATTTGTATTCATAATATTGTATAAAATGAATTTTTATCCGTTACTTTAGGACCTCACTGTATATCTACCAAACGAATTTTTTCGTACACCACTGACATTCCGGAAACAAGATCGGCCATTGTTACTAGCTACTTTGGACGCAAGTATTTATGCATAGGTTCCATCCTTATTATTTTATATCGATTATTGACGGTAATTAAGTTTAAAGTTTTATTTTATTTATAATTTATTTAGTATATTTACATCAAAGAAATGGTGATGGTACAAAAACTATTTCGTAAATAGTAATTTTTCAATAATAATACTGTGAATATTATAAAATTTTAAAAATATAAATATTAAACCTTTGATTTATTGTTTTAATTTACGCAGGTTTATTTTGTTAAAAAAATTGCTTGTTTACAGTTAATATTGGCTCTGAGCACGTGCCTTTGGTTGTATAGTAATTTCCACACACTTCTAGTCTGTCAAAATAGAACTAACTTCACAAAAAATAATAATTACTAAATTCACTATACAGTTGGGACTGGGATTAGCGAACCGACTATAGTACTTCATAGAGTTTTTTAACTGCACTGATTATGTCAAGTTTAGAAGAACTGTTAAGCATGTTACAGCATAATTTAGACCGTTTGATAGCATCAGGTTCTCTGCTGATATATAGAAATACTACAAGAAAACAGTTTCAAAACATATTTAATTTATGTTGTGCTAAGTTGTTACGTTCAGATTATAAAATTGAAAACAGGGAAGACACAGACACAAGAACAACCAACACATTAAAACGTAGGGCATTGGTGTTGTACATTGCACCATTTAAAATTAAGACTAGTTTTTAAGATCTTTGTGAAGAGGAAGTTGGACATTTTTTAAATATTTTTTTGGACCTAAATAATTTGGAGGTTTAAAGTTTTATATATTTCGCATGCCAGTATTTATGCAAATACTTTTCTATTGTTTTGATACTTCGTCACTCATTATTAGCATGACAGTTTTTAATACTTAGCAGATATATTTCTTCGATAAAAGGATCATATCTGCTAATTACAATCAGTAATTTACTCATAAACACCAATTATTGTTTATTCGACAACATGGATAGATTTACCTTTGCCTTACTATATTTACTTTTAAATTGCTGTTTCTGTCGCTGAGGTGAAAACTGGTTTATTTTTTAGTAAGTCATCAGTATTAGGGCTGAGAATACCAGGTACTCTCTGCAAAAGTTTCAAAAATACTGCGATAACGTCGAAGCCTGGAATCGACAACAGACGTGTAATAGGAAGTTATTTATATGTACATAAATCATTTTTAGAAAATACATTTTATATATAAAAATTATGATTTATTTTATATATTTTTAAAATCTAAATTTTATATTTTAAAGGAGTTGTTCCGACTTGAAGACCTCTATACACTCCGACTACTATATTCTACGCATTATGCATTTCAGAACTACGTTTATTACCTATGAAAAGTTCTTCCAGTTTTGAAATTCGGACTTGTTGGAATTTTTGATCGTTGTTCGATGAATATGGAACATTTCGCATTCATTTATACTGCTCTAAGCAATGACATTGACCATTGACATTTCAAAATTTGTAATTAACCTATAATATTTGGGCTTGCTTATGCGATAATAATTTTGAAATCTAACAGAATGGGATATAACCAGCATATCTCTGGATATAACACAAATAAATTCTCCTTGTTGGTGTCTTTTTAAAAAAATGTCAGTAAAATAATATTACAAAAATGTGGTTATGTTGCTACAGCCTCCTAACGTTTTGACGGTCGGTCGATGGAAAACGATCGAGTAATGTGAGTTTAAAAATAAAAATAAAAAAGTTGGTTGATCGCCGTCGGACGGTTGGTCGTGGTCGGTCGATCAGTCTGATGCCTACCTTACAGACAATATGAGGCGTTGAGAACCAGAGCCATCCTGTTGAAACATTAAATGGAGAAAACTGAGAATAACAAAAACTGATATTTTAAAGAATTTTTGTGGCTTACAGAAAAGTGTTTTTTTTTAGTATGAAGCACTGGCAATAGTAGTGGATATTTTGTAACGGATTGTCCAAGAAAATGTGTTTTTTTTTGTAATTTACAAAAATAATGTGGGTTGATCCGCTTTGGTATTTAGAAAATCTTCCATGCATGTAGAATAGCCCTATTAAAAATAGACATAACTATGGAATAGCTTTATTGTTAGTTGCGTAAAAATACAAAAGTATATAAATTTAGTCCAAATCATCTACTCGCAGTGAAATTTCGTCCTGAACAGTATCGGACCATTTGAGATCTTTATAAAAGTCATGATAGATCGGTGGAATAAACTCGGTCAATTGCAACAGGTCTTGTTTTTTGGCTGGAGTTATAACATTTCCATCAGGATATAAAATTGGTAATTTATCCTTCAAATGATCCTTTGGTATATTCCTTTTTTCAATATTAAATTTTTGAAGTTAATGAAGATCGTGGGGATCGCCTGGGATCGTGGCTTTTTGAAGACTGGGCATTGGACAGGGAAGTAAAATGTCGCATTGAGCAAGCTCGACAAGCTTTCGTAAAATTCAAGAAGATACTGACTTGTTCAGAGTTCGATCTTCAACTGAGACTAAGGTTTACTAATTGCTACGTGTGGTCAGTGCTGCTATATGGCGAAGAGGGCTGGACACTCAAAACGAGGGATATAAACAGATTAGAAGCTTTCGAAATGTGGCTCTATCGCCGTATCCTAAAAATACCATGGACAGCGAAAATCACAAATATAGATGTCCTTAAAAGAATAAACCAAGAACGCCAACTTTTCGAAACCATCAAGAAAAGGAAAACGGCGTATCTAGGTCACATCATGCGAAATGAAAAATACCAGTTCCTCCAACTTATAATCGAGGGTAAAATTGAAGGCAAGAGAGGAATGGGACGCAAGAAAATGTCCTGGCTCCGAAACATAAGGCAATGGACAGGGATTAACGACATACAATCTCTGATACATATTGCAAGAAATAGAGAATTAATGGAAAATGTGATCGCTAACATCCATTAGTGGATTTGCATCTAAAGAAGAAGAAGAATGAAGATCACTTACACCATATTTAAAATAAATAATATAAGGATCATCTTTTTTTAAACTAATGCTGTAACTAACCACTCGACTTTCGTTATATCCGCCGAGACTTTCCTATGTGTAGTATTTTTTTGCAAATTAGCTGTTGAAAAGAAATTTTCGGACCCCATTTCTATTACATGAAAAGGATTTCTTCTCGCCGTGGAAATTACATTGATCCAATCTTTAGGATGAAAAATATTATGGTGATATTTTTTATTTTTCTCGATTAGACCGAAGTCAAGGTCACATGACATAAAGGAATGTCCACTAACTAAAAAGTTATGCTTTATTTCTTCAACTAGAAAGTCATCCGATTGCACCATATGAGTACACAGTAAAGCCATTTTAATATTTCTATTTTGACCACCGCAGCCATCGGAATACATGATTACTTTCTTGCTTCTAACATAATTTTTAATATAATGGATAAGACAGGAGCCGACTTCCTGAGTTCCTCTGGACGCAACGGATTCATTCCATACATACATCTTAACTTCTCCAGACTGTAGATTGTGGACACCCAGACAATACGTCCACAATTGCCTTTTAAAACATGTTATTCCTGTCGATAACACTGGGGTGGGCAGTGTCTTCATCAAATCAAAGGCAAAAACAGTGGTGTCGTCCTTATCTGTTGTAAGTTTAGAATCTTGTACCATTGATTCTTTTAGCTGTTCTGCTTTTCTCAGGTGAAGTTCTTTTTCAATTTTTAGCTCTTTTTTTCTTTGCAAGTTGTTTTCGTTGGTTTGTATTTGTCTTTCTAATAAATCGCATTTTCTACAAAAATCAACAATCGTAGCTTGAAAGTGTAAATCAAACTTTGTATTGAAAATGTTTCGAAATATGAACTCGGAAACAGGATCCTTTGTTGATTTTCTGTATTCATTAAAAAGAATACGAATGTTTAAATCAGGAGATAAATATGTTCTTTCTGTTTTGTGTCGTGCATAGTCAGAAATATATGATGGTATTTTTTCAATAAAATCACAAACTGCTTTAACAGTTTCGGGTGGGGTTTTATTAGCAGGCGGATGTCTTCCACGTTGGTCTGTTGGTGGAATTAGATTCTGTTTTGTCTTCAACGTTCGATCAAGTTTACCATTGCTGACGTTCAGTACTATCTTAAATAATATTTTGCATATTTTGATGTCGTTCCCTTCATCGTTAGGTAAATACACTTGAGTGCAAAAAAATCGACTCAAAATTATTTTGCGAAAGTCTATCTCCTGTTTCAATCTAAAAGGTGTAAATTTAATAATATTTATTGTACAATTATTATCCTCATTATTGAGTTTGAAAAAAGTTTCGGTTTTTGGTAAATCGGGTGACGTATTACAAATAAATAATGCAACACGTAGAGAGGGGGTCAGAATTTGACTCATTGAAATCGACACGCACCGACTTAACGCGTTCGGTTAACATCGTAGCCATCAATTTCCATAGCGATGCACTAAAACATGAGTCAATTAAGTTCGCAACTGCATAACGAATGGATACCACATCTGTCAAAGCAGCTCAAGCAGTAGCATTATTGAGAGAAGACCTGAGCCAGAGGGCCGTGGCAAATCGACTAAATTTAAGCCAATCTGCTGTGTCCCGAGTATATCGTCGGTACCAAGATACTGGTGATTATGTCCGCCGACAAGGAGGAGGCCGTAAACGAACAACAACAAAGAGAGATGATCGATTTCTTGTATCTAAATCTCCGAGAAATCGACATTTGACTGGTGCTAATCTTAAAGAAGAGCTTAGAGAGGTCCGAGGTGTGGTTACTAGCGTTTGGACAGTCAGAAGGAGACTTAAACCAACCTGACACCAAAAAGGGCAGCTACGAGTCCCAAGCTAACTGCACCCCAGAAGTAAAGGCGACTAGAATTTGCTCGCGAGCATCTGGATTGGGACGACTATCAATGGAGTCAGGTATTATTCTCCGACGAAAGTAGGATCTGTCTACATGGCAACGAAAAGAGGCGTCGAGTCTATAGAAGGCCAGGAGAACGATTTGCTCAATGTTGTATACGAGAAATTGTGTCATATAGAGGCGGTTCTTGTATATTTTGGGCAGGCATTTCCATGGATGGCAAAACCGAGTTGGTTTTCGTGCCTGGTGGAGGACGTGGGGGAGGTTTAACGGCGGATCGTTACATCAGAGATATTTTGGAGGCAATGTGGTTCCATACGTGGGATTTATTGGTGATGCCTTTATTTTATTGCATGATAATGCACGATGTCATACCGCACGAGTCACCACCACCTATCTGACAGATCGGTATACCTACAATAAATTGGCCTGCGTTGAGCCCGGACATAAGTCCAATAGAGTATGTTTGGGATGAGCTTAAACGAAGGGTTCGAAACAGAAATCATGCACCAAGGAGCATAATGGAATTGAGGGCTGCGCTTAATGATGAAGGGGAAGCAATGATTCAATAATTTATTAGAAAAGTCATCCGATCCATGCGAAATCGACTGGAAAGTGTAATTAGGAATAGAGGTGGTAATATCAGATATTGAAAAATAAAAAAATTCATTTCGTAATGGATAATTTCTCTGTTCATTGCGTCTTTCTTGGGATAATTCCAATGATAAATATTTGAGAAACTCTGTTCGTATAGTATATTGTTTTTATAATGCGTCTTCCAAATAATTTTTGTAAGTTCAATAATAAAGTTACTGTTTGCACATTACATCTTGTTATTTTCATACTTCTTACATTAAAACAGAAAAGGTAATCTCAAATATCGCTTTTGAGTCGATTGTTTTGCACTCACGTGTAGTAATGTCGTGTGAAATTCTTGGATTTTCTCAAAACTTTAATATTTGAATAGTGACTTACTACTTTTACTTGCAAAAAATAAATGCACTTTGCACGTCCGTACTGGCAAGACCATAAAACTTTTTATTGATCTGCTCTTGACTTTCGGTGTTCAACAACTTATGGCAATTTAGTTTGCACGATATTTACTGGAGTATGGATTATGGCCGAAACAATCTTACCTTTAGTGTTTCTTTGATTTTGGCTTGTCTTTAAGCTGTTCTGGACTTACATGTTGGGAATCTATTTCAGTATCACTTGCAGACTCCAACTCTGAAGGCACGTCCGAACTACCATTATCTTGGTACTGTAAGGGTTCACTGTCAGATTCAGCTTCTAAAAATAATAAAAAAAATTATTGATATAGAACTTTGAGGCAAATGTGTGAACAAAGTTTTTAAATTTATTTAAAAGCATATTTATTGAAACTAGCGATTTTACCTACAGAAAAAATCCTAAGAGTATTAAAACCACGTGTTTTACTGACCGTTATTTTCAAAACTTTACTTAACTAAAAAACAAGAAATACATACCTTCAATTTCATGTTGATAAGAAATATTTAGTTTAGACGTAGAAGCCATCTTACACGCTTTTTTAGGCTGTACTGTGTAAAAAACACTTTTAATATCAGCAGATAGTACTATCAGGTGTTAATAAGTCACTGACAATTAAAAGGTTAAACTGGTATTCCCAGAAACCAAAGCGGACCATGCTATATAGTCCAGTCTGGCTCGCAAGTGTTGTTGTGTTAAACAAAATGGACCATCCTAATACATGCTGCCATCTGTTGTAGAGTAGAGGAAATTCATATGGTCCACTCTGGAATTGAAGGAAAGTCAATGTTGGGTTTAAAAACAAACTTATCTAAAATTTCACAATTTTGTGGGATGGTCCGTTATGGTTCTCAACGCCTCGTATATCCCCTGAATTTTTGCACTCATTCTGCATTTTGCTCTGTCCACTTGGCCCTTTTTACAGAGATGATATTATAAAAAACTCGAACATCGAAGTACAAAACTTCTGTTTTAATTGGCCATCATCATCATCCATCCTCAAAAGTCTACTGCTGAACATAGGCCTCTTTCTCGTGTTTCCAACCACATCTAACTTAATCCAGTCTCATCAGGTGATCGACCGATGCTTCTGCTGTCTTCCATTGGTCTCCATTCCAATGGCCTCTTTGTCCATCCCCATCCGTCATTCTAGCTATGTGTCCTGCTTATCTTCATTTTAGTCTGGCTATCAGTTCGATAATGTTAGTCACCTTGGTTCTTCTCCTAACCTCTTCGTCTTTTATTTTGTCTCGCAGAGTTACTCGTAACATGGATCGCTCCATTCTTCTCTGTGTGGCTCTTAGTTTGGTAGCCGAGGGTTTTGTTAGAGTCAGTGTTTCTGTTCCGTATGTCAACACTGGGACTACGCATTGATCAAATACTTTTCTCTTCAGTCATGTGGACAGCTCACTTTTACAAATTTTCTCTCAGTTTTCAATACGCTGCCCACCCAAGACAGATTCTTCTCTTCAGTGCATGGATCTGATTATCTCTGCCAATCATAATTCCATGCCCTTTATATTTATTTACGAGTTCTACTTCTTGCCCACCAATACTGATGTTCTGGTTGGGTACCAAATTTATCATTATTTTTGTTTTCGAGATGTTTATATTTAAACTTACATTTTCTGTAGCCACAACGAGTTCCTGTACATCTCTCTTGCCATTCCTAAGTGGTATATTTAATTAAAAATTAAATTAAATAATCCAAATTGATTATAAAGTTCAGAACGTTTTCGAACTAATCAGTCATTTTCAGTGAACTTGTTAAGAGAACATACTTAAAAGTAATAAATTGTACAGCAATATGCCAATGTAATTGGATCACTAACCAGGAACCTTAAGTCCCTACTCGAAGTAAAATTTCTACATCCCAAGTTTCGTACTGGAGTTTCCCAAATGGTTAGTGATCCAATTACGTTGGCATATTGCCGTATAATTTAATACTTTTAATTATGCTCTCTTTAATGTAAACCCAACCATTTTTTTATTTACGGTCAGTTACGCAAGTACTTCAAAAGCTCACTGAAGATGGACTAATTAGTCCGAAAACATTCTGAATTTTATAATCCATTTGGATTTTTTAATCAAATATACCACTTACAACAGAAGTTTTTTTGTTTGAGTTTTTTAACTTATATGGTATACAGCCAACTCCCGGGAATTATCCCATTTTAAGATGATATTATTTTTGTGACCAGTCTCCAATCAGAATATCTGTGATTACCCGTTCAGTTTTCTGAAGCTCGAACGTATTTTGCGTGGGGAATAGCAGGTTATAATCTTTTGGTTATATTTATCATGGAATTTTTCCCAGTAGGCTGAATCAAGTTCTAAGCAGGTATGAGCGGTTTTGTTGCAGCTGTGGCCGTGTCCTGTATAACGGTCTCCACTCCTTCTTATACTAACATCAGGGTGCAATCTTTTGCATTGCTTTTCTGACCTTTTCTGACAATATGTTTGAATTCCTTCTTCTCAAGTGGTTCCTTTTTTTTTTGGACTATCACTTTGCAATTCTCCCTCCAGAAGTAACACTGACTATAACTGAAACAAAATTACAGAAGATACCCGGTGAAGATGCAGCGGTGGATGAAAACTTCAAAAACTTAAATCCTGCAGCAACCAGATGTCCAACAGGCTTATTTAAGTCTGTCTTTAGTATGTACAACTGGGACTCTATCTCAAGACTAGCTCACAACTACATATATACCACTACCCAATAAGCATAATACAAGAAAATGTAATGATCGAAGAACAATGTCTCTGATGAGTCACGCAGCAAAAATTTTCATGAGGATCATCTTTAACTATATTTACCGCAAATGCGATGAATATCTAAGCCGCTCACAATATGGTTTTCTTCAGCAGGTAGGGTTGAACGAACGTGATATCATGTACACTTTTTAAATCACATAAGCTGCACTCGAATAATCAATGGTAACACTAAATTGGTAAACACTGAATGAAGAGTACGTCAAGGGTGTGTTCTGTACCCAACTCTTTTTAATATATATGCTGAATATAAAATCCGATCTTTGCTAGAAGAACGTCCGAAGGGAGCAAGAACCAATGGCATTGTGATAAACAACATAGGGCGTGTAGGTGATACGATGATCATAGCAGAAAATAAAAAAAAAACGGGTGTGGCAGTCCAGTGGAACTGCCGGTGGAAGTTACACTTCTATACACGCATTCGCTGTTACAAATTTATTTGGGAGTCAATCTGCACAATCATTACATATATATTATAATTCTATAGGTACAAATAAGGTATATATATATATATATATATATAGGTATATATAAGACATAGCAGAAAGAGAAACATAATTAATAACAACTTACTAACAATCAATATTGTGATGAAAATGTATATTTTTATTTTCATATAATATGTATGAAAGGAGTTGAATGCAAAATTTTTTTACACATACTCTGCAGTAAAATTCATTGTTTATTTTGTTATTAATATAATAATACAATACAAATTAAACTGCAATATTCATAAGTATTTAAAAATGACAATAATATACATAAAAAATACACTACAATACAGTGCAACATAATTCCATATATAATAATACAATACAAATTAAAATGCAATATCCATAAGTATTTAAAAATGAGAATAATGTAATAACATTAATAAAAAAGTCCTCCCCGACTGGGAATCGAACCCCGGTCTCCCGCGTGACGGGCGGGGATACTGACTACTACACTACCGAGGACATAACACAAATGTATTTCAAAATTGACAGTTCTGGATCATACAGTGATTTATTGAGATTATTATTTTGAAATACAAAAAAATAATATAATTATGAACATTTAATAAATAATACAAAACATATCACATAAATAATAATATTAATAAATATTTTATTATATGTATATATATCTTTATATAATATGTATAATATTAAATTATATATACAAAAGGAACATTTTTATATTCGAGAGAGGAAGAGAGATAAAATATATCTTCTGTCTCTCTCTTACTCATCTTACATGTGTAATGGTTTCACAGATTCACTCCCATACAAATTTCCAACAATCATAATTCAAAATTCCACAATTACAAGGATTGAATCAATATTTTGAAGAAAATGTATATTTTTATTTTCATATATGTATGAAAGGAGTTGAATGTAAAAATTTTTTTACACATACTCTGCAGTAAAATTCATTGTTTATTTTGTTATTAATATAATAATACAAATACAAATTAAACTGCAATATTCATAAGTATTTAAAAATGACAATAATATTAATAAAAAAGTCCTCCCCGACTGGGAATCGAACCCCGGTCTCCCGCGTGACAGGCGGGGATACTGATTACAATTGAAATACAAAAGACTATGAACTATGACTATGACTAAAGAATTATGAACATTTAATAAATAATACAAAACATATCACATACATAATAATATTAATAAATATTTTATTATATGTATAATATTATATGTATATATATCTTTATATTAAATTATATATACAAAAGGAACATTTTTATATTCGAGAGAGGAAGAGAGAGAAAATATATCTTCTATCTCTCTCTTACTCATTATCTTACATATGTAATGATTTCACAGATTCACTCAAATACAAATTTCCAACGTGGAGCGCGCGTATAGAAGTATAACTTCAAAAAGCTCCAGATACTAATGAATATACCTACAGAAGAAACCACCAGACTGGGATTGGAAATTAATAATATAAAAACATGAACGTTTGTTTTCAGCCTAGAGTTACAAGCCCATCACAATCTTAATGTTAGTGTCAATTGAATCAATCTGCAAACCGTTAAATATATATATATATATATATATATATATATATATATATATATATATATATATATATATATATATATATATATATATATATATATCATCATCATCCAGCCTCAAGAGTCCACTGCTGAACATAGGCCTCTTCCTCATGTTTCCAACCCCGTCTATCTTGCGCCGCTCTCATCCAGTTTGGATATATATATATATATATATATATATATATATATATATATATATATATATATATATATATATATATATATATATATATATATATATATATGTATATATATATATATATATATATATATATATATATATATGATATATATGATATAAAACCTCGGATACAGCAATTATATATCAATTTTTATTATTATTGTACGAGGTATGTCAAAAAATAAAATACGAATTCCGCTAAAGAATAAAGTACCTTTATATTTCACAATATCGATAATTTTGTTACTATGAAAAGTTGTTTAGAATTAAAAACTATATTTTAATATGCAATTACATCCTTTTAATTGAAAAAAATGTTTGCCAATTTTTCTCAAATTACCGACATCCAACATCATTTTTATTTATTACAAATATAATAACTCTTCCATTCCGATAAAAAATGATAGCAAATTTCCACAAAACAAAATACAATTAAAATCTAATGAACATTGAAGATGTTGTAACCTTTTTTAAACATTTTTAAAAGAATAACTTTTTTCGAAAAGTTAATAATCAAAATGTTTCCCATAAATACAGAGAAATAAATTGCCAACTAGACCACTCAAAGGAAATCCATGGAAGAATTGAAATCGCCAGAACAGGATTCAAAACATGAGAAACATACTTTGCAACCCAAAATTGGCCATTCCAATAAGACTGGTAATACTGAAATGTTATAAATGGCACCTGGTTCTGTATCGCTGTAAAACGTGGACTTTCAAACAAGGCAATATCAATAAGTGTTGGATAATAAAAGGATGAATACTTCCCACATCTGTTGAAGGTCGTCAAAGGTAGTAAACCTTATATCTCGTACGTATAATGTGTCACAAGGAATACGAAGAACTACAACTAATTATTGAGGAACAAATTGAAGGAAAGCGTGGTATACGAAGAAAGAAGAAATCGTGGCTCAGAAATATAAGAGGCTGGGTCAAAACTACATATGGTCGGTCCATCTTGCTTTATGGCATGGAAACGTGGACTTTGAAAAAAACATCTATCAACAAACTTGAAGCATTTGAAATGTGGTCATTAAGAAGAATGATGCGCATACCTTGGGTGGATAGAGTTCGAAACGATGACGTCCTTAAGAGAGCCGGCGTGGAAAGAGAACTCTTTAAATTAATTAAAAAACGCAAGATTGGTTACCTTGGGCACATATTGAGAGGAGCAAAATATGAAATACCACAGTTAATCCTACAAGGGAAGATCGAAGGTAGGAGAGGTGCCGGCCGCAAACAATTATCCTGGTTAAGGAATATTAAAGAATGGACAGGAATACATAATACAGGCGAGCTGTGTCACGCCGCCAAGAACAGAATTCTAGTAATGAGATAGTCGCCTACGCACTTTGGTGTATGGCATGTTAAGAAGAAGAAGAAGGGTCAAAACTGAAGGAAACGCTTTCATTACAAACACCAAGCCTACAATACACAAAACTTTGCCATACTGGTAGCCAAAATCAATAGAGATGTTACATAGAACGAGGATGTGGTCGAACAAAAGTAGCGACTTTTTCGCTTAGTCAGTGTTATATTAACTTCCATTCTATCTTTATTATCGTTAATTTCTGATTTTATCCGTTAAAGTATATTTATAATACGTTCTCCAATACATATCCGTTGTCTGAATTCATTCTCAATATAAAAAACGAACATCGAACTTACACACCAAACTAAAACACTTAAATAATAAAGAAAGATCCAATGTGGAAGATTAACATCGCACAAGAGTGACTTTAATCTGAATAAAGTACAAGCCTGCGCATTAAGTTAACATTCTATTACGATGGATCAGACGCCTAACTATGACCAAGTAGAAATATTGAGAAGGGAAAGAAATTCTAACAAAAGACGTGAAGCCTAGAAATTTGTTAAATAAAACTACACGAAACACCTTGAACAAAAGAAAAGATATTGAGAATCTAAGTGTTATATACAGTAATCTACTACAAATGAAAGAAACAATAACTATATGTTTTGCTAAAGAGTTAAATAAACTCAAAAGCTTAACAAATCTTAATGAGTTTCACTGAAAGAGCAATATTTGAATATATATATATATATATATATATATATATATATATATATATATATATATATATATATATATCATCATCATCATGTGCAGCTTTATCAACCGTTTCCAATTACGGTGCAGCCTCCCTTATTTCAATGTTCTTATTATTATTCGACGATGTCTTAGTTATACGTTGTTCTAATAATTTGCGCTCATTTGCGCCCATATTTTTCTATCTTGTGCTATTATGTTTTCTATACTCACCCTATATATATATATACATATATATATATACATATATATATATATATATATATATATATATATATATATATATATATATATATATATATTGTTATGATGTGTTTTTTGTTTGAATGATGAGCAATGAGTATTTTTAATAATATAATATATAGGGTTTTTATCGCGGTTCTCAAAGAATTAGCTTGTAAGTACTTTTTTAAATTATCTTTATTATAACTATTATGAAACACACATATATATCTAACCTAGTCAATGTAAATTTAAAATAAACTATCTTTAAACTGATATTCTTATAAAACTAATTAAATTCTATAGACAATCTAAAATTTAAACAAACTATCTTCAAAATTGAAATTGTTATGACACTAACTAAATTATATTAACAAAATTTTGTACCTTTCTTTCACTGAATGCCTAAATGAACTATTTTCCACTAAGTATATAGATTCTAATCACCACTGAATGTCTTCGTACTTCAGTTATCCTTGTTTTTTGTGAAATTACTTTTTTCAATTATCAGCTTCTACCAATTTAAGATATATTTTTCTTCACCAGCATCTATACACCACCAACCAAACCAGCAAACAGCATTTATATTTATTCTTCTTTTCAATATACCAATATCCAATTATTATAAGTTGATTTATACTAATCTCCAACCATAATATAATTTAATTTCTTCCAATATACCCTTTTTTATCTTCAATAATTATTTGTGTATAATTATAAATGTGCATTAAATTATATGCATAATTTTTAATCTTCATTTAACTCACTATATTAAACTATTGGACTATTTGTACTTGATTCACTGACTCTAACTAACTTTCATAATAAACTGCTTGACTTCTGACTAAAAAACTTAAAAACTGCCTAAAACTCTTCTGACTGCACTATCTAAAACTTTTCTGACTAAAAACTTTCAAAAACTGCCATCTTGAATCCAAATCACGGGTATTTATATGTTTTTGGATTTCTAGAACCATCTGGTAAGATATCATGTTCTATTTTGTTCTATTAACTACTTGTCTGAATTTTCTGGAACAAACCATTTCGCAAACATGGCCATCTCCGGAGATCCAGAGAATTCCATTCTTTTCTATTAATAATTTTGTTTACATTTAGGCTTTTCAGATCAGAATATATAATTAAATTAGTAACTTAACATTCTAATTTAATAAAATACACATTTCAAACAATATATTATTATAACCCACTTTATATTCGTAAATATTCTTAAACGTCACTTCAGAGTATAAATATCTGTCAATCTCCGAGAGTATTTTTGGTTGCCTAAGCACATGGCTCACTTATATATATCTACAAAATCATAACTACTAAAATACAACTTTTTACAATTATTATATGCTAATTTCTTAAAATTGCCCTCACATAAATATATTTTTATAAAATTCTCTAGTATATAACTTATTTAAATTAATCAAATACTTTTTTATATCTAATATTATGTAGTATATAAATTATAAATTATTTTCTATAAACCTTAATCGTATCAATATATATATATATATATATATATATATATATATATATATATATATATATATATATATATATATATATATACAGATTGAACCAATTTAAAACGGAACATACAATTTAATATATGTCTGTTTGAACTGCATTTGAAATAGTGGACCAATATAAAACTTGGACAAAAATAAATCCATACCCGGTGATAGACATTGTATAAAATATCGTTCAACTATCTGTCTCCTTTAAAGGAAAGAGGTGCTTGCCTAATAGTCGGAGAGATAGAGCCGAAATTTTGAACTGATCAGTAATATGACATTTCTCTATTGGAATATATTCATTGTAACTGGGTTAAGACTTTGCCTTACAGGCGGACGTCCCTCGTGGTACAGGGGGTGGCTATACAGGGATGAAGTTGAAATTTTTTTCGGAAAAATTAACGATTGATAATATGGCTGAAAATTTGCCCAGAGCAAGATCTTGGTATAACTAGACGAAATCCCAAAGGGCGGACGCGAGAGTGGATACAAAAGGGGTGGCGGACAGGGGTGAAGTTGCAATTTTTTGGGGAAAAATTAACGATAAGTAATATGTCCGCCATTTTCATGGCTTATTATTTAGCCTCTAAAAACTCTAAATCCAAAAGGGCGGAAAGCTGAGTTGGTACAGAGAGCCACATAACGGGTCAAATGTACCACTTGCCTGCGCATTTTAGGTCTCGGTAACAATTTTCAAACTGATTTTATTATGATATTTTTATACCGATTGATTTGAAAATTTGTATGCTCACTTCTGTTACTATTCTGAGAAGCGTCAAGTAGAGTTTTCCTCAAAATTTTCCAAAAAAATTCCCGTAAATGAAAATTTTCGTAATTTTTTGAGGTAAAATCTAATTTGTAGAATCCTTTCAATTTTCTGTAAGTTATACCATGATTTTTTTCCAAAAATTTTCAAACGATTTTTCCGATAAGAAAAAAAAATTTAGAAAAACTTCGTGATTTTTCTCACTCTCATTGATGTTATCACATTCATCATCTTCGTCACTTTCACTTTCAATAATATCACATTCATTATCTGCTTCATTTTCAATCACTACTTCTCGAACTGATTCTGGCATCTGAGGTCCACTAAACCATTTGAATTTATATGTTTCATCTTCAAACTCCCAACCATGTTCTTCAACAATCAATTCTGTTGGTACTTTTTTATGAGCATTTGTCCAAATATTTGAAATATAATGAGCTCGCAGTAGATGTTGGTGTAATTCATCTTGACATGGTGGTAAGCTTGAAGCATCGAAATTTTTTAGTTTTTTTTTTAAGGCTCGTTCACATCATGCAACTTATATTGCCGGTTAAATAGTAAAAATCTGACATCGTTTACTTTTCTTTTTGGAATTGTTCTCGTCAGTCCTGTTCCATATAAGTGACTAAGGTTTCAAAAACTTCATTACAATCGAAGTCAGTTTCACCAAGTTGAATAAAAGCATCTTGATACTTATTACATTTAGCGCATGCGTCTAGAATTACTGATCTAAATGAACGCGCATCATTATTATTTTAATATTTTAAAATAATATTCATGCAAAATTAATGTCCAAACAGAATTTGTAAAATTATAATTAACTAATGAAAAAAAAAATTCAATCAATTTGAAAGTTAAAAAAAATATTGAAAATATCTACAAAGTAAATTTCAAAACTGAAAAAATTGATAATTCCACTATTAAATTGATTTTTATTAATAATTATTTGTAAAATGTTAAAGGAATTCTACAAATTGAATTTTACCTATTGATAAATAGAAATAATATATTTTGTATTTGATTATTAATGTAATAATAAATTAAATTTTTCTTATATCTGAACAATCATTATTTATGCAATATGAATTTAAAAACCTTTTTATTGTAATAAAAAATAAGTAAAATTACTGTTTGTTATACCAAAAATATTTAATAGTTAAATTATAAATTCGGCTCTATCTCTTGGACTATAAGGAAGCGATAAGTGGTTTGACAGCATAATAACTGCTTGTTTAGTATAGTTTTTTCAGTGATTCTAGGCAACCTATTTGGGTGGAGTTTTGACTTGTTCTTGAATGAGTTCCGAATCCAGCAGCCCGCTGAAGTATTGAATTTTTATAATATAATTATTTGACAAACCTTTTGTTGGCCAACCACCTAGAGCGGAGTTGAGCCGAAATACATTGATTTCGTATGTTCCGTTTTAAATTCGTTCAATCTGTATATATATATATATATATATATATATATATATATATATATATATATATATATAGGGTGAGTCATGAGGAACTTTACATACTTCTACCATATGTAGAGTCCCTCAGGGAGCATATCATGTGGCCACTAAAAAATGTCAACTCCTCTTCTTTATTAATTAACAGGGTGATTTGTGTAATTGACCATTTATTTCATTTTACTGTAGTGTTTATACGGCTCATTTGATTTTTTTAATTTTTGCATGATACAGTACACTACTATCAAGCATTCGACTGGTATTAGCTAAACTAAAAAATTCCAGGACTGGCTTTGGAAAAATTAATTTAGGGATTCGTATTAAATATTACACCCTGTATATATTTTTTTTTTAAATGCAATAAGTGATTTTCAAACTACATAAATAGCCAATGAAAACGACATATGCGACAATGTTGTCGCACTTTTATTAAATTTTTAGTGAACGATCAAATCTTACCAAAAATAGAACAACCATAATGAAGTATCAAATTATGAGGTAATTAATTTAAACAAATGTTATAAATTTCAAACATTTTAATTGAAATGATAAACTGAGTCACTGCACAACAAAAAACAGTAACTACTAACAATAACGAAGAACAATTAAAAAAAAACTAAAAATATGTACATAGTTATGATAAACCCATAAATTAGAACTGGAAAAGATACAATAATGGTAACAAAATAAAAATAATTCAAAATAGATTTTCGAAATGGAACCCTGCAGCCTGTACACATTTTTGTTGCCGAATTGTTAATTGACGTATTGAATTGCGGATACTCTGGGGATCGTTTCTAATAGTATTACAACAATGTATAATTCTATCAATTAATTGTTGTCGGTTATTAATATTCACTGCGTAAACTAGTTGCTTCAATCGTCCCCAAATATGGTAATCAACGGGATTGAAATCAGGGGATCTTGAAGGCCAGGAAATAGGACCTGCACGTCCTATCCACCTGTTGCCATAAACATTATTGAGATGTTATCTCACTGCCAGTAAAAAGTGTGGGGGTGCCCCATCATGCTGAAAATACATCCCTCGGATAGCAACGTTCGCGTTGGCAAGCAAATTCGGCAAAATATTTTGTAGAAAGTTCAAATAGACCTGCCCTGTTAAAAGACCATCAAAAAAGTGAGGACCTACTAATTGGTTATTTATGACACCAATCCACACGTTAACCGAAAACCTTAACTGAGAACGACGTTCTCGAATAGCATGGGGATTTTCTTCTGCCCACACATGTGAATTTCGTGAATTATTTATCCCGTCTCTGGTAAATTGGGCTTCATCTGTAAATAGTGTCCTGTATAGCGTTGGTCGATTATTGTTAATCCATCTACAAAATTCCAACCTATCGATCTCATCTCCAGCATGTAGTCGCTGAACCATTTGAATGTGATATGGGTATAGATTATTTATTTGTAAGACTCTACTTACTTTTGATTGAGTAACATTGAGTTCTCGACTTACTTGTCTAGTGCTTATCGGTAAGAACTCAATATTTCTCCATTTATTTAATAGCTTCCTCAGGAGTACACTGTAAAACAATTTTAACATTTCAAAGAAATGATGTCCTGTACAGGTTAAGTATGAGAGAGGAAACTCGATCTCCATATTACCTTATGAAAACAAAGGTATTTATAATTTGTGCTGCTATTTTATACTACTATTGAAAAGAAAGTCAAAATGATTTCTAGATTATTTATTGGTTAAAAAAATATATACATTCCAAATTTTGCAACAAAAAAAACTTAAAAATATTTCTATGACTAAAAAATAAAAAGCAAAAATTCAAACTAATTTTCATGATTTTTATTGATAAATGGTATGCAGAATGGTTTCTCGAAAATCCTACACTTCGTAGATACTTGTTTTGCTTCTTTTAGGGCTCTTTTACGATTGTGTTCTAGACTTATTGTTTTATAACATCCATTACACTGCCTGCGTTGAATTTTGCCATTTTCTTTACGTGCAATGTTTGTTAGTTCATGAACTTTTCGAATGGACTTTTCTATTTTCTGCTTGGTATCGATTATTCGTCATTAAGAAGATCGGAGGACACAACTAGAAGCAAGTGGCGGAAAGTAGAAGACACTGGATTGATTTGGGGGAGGTCTATGTCCAAAGATGGATTACTTAAGGCTGAAGAAGAAGAAGAAGATCGATTATAAGTAAAGATTCTATCAAACATTTGGTAAATGGAGCTAGTGGCATTGGTTTATTACTATAAAATTTTTTATATAAGACCCAACTATTAACAACTACAATACTAATACATTCAAAAAGGACTTTCCTATACCATTTGACACTTTTACGAGCAGGACTGTAGTAAGAAATCATTTGATATGAGAAGTCTATATCACGTTTAACCCTATTATAGACTAAAACTGAAGTAGGTTTTCTCATTATTTCTCCTCTGCGATTTCTTCTCTCAGTTTCCTTCATATCAGATCCATGGAACGTTGAAACATATCAATTTTTTCAACATTATCAATCTTAATAATTGAATAGTCGAATTCTGTTAGTATTAATTGCACCTACGAGCCCTAACATATATATTCTGGAACAATCAGTTATTTTGCAAATATAATGCCAATTTACCGAAATTCTTTTATTTAATTTGTTTTTAATTGTAAATATGAAATTAACACCATTTATATGATGTATGGAATTATTTTAACGGCTTAATCATATTGTTATATTGATTACTATTGAATTAATTGTTTGACAATCGAAAACTGCTGACAACTAAATATTGGAACATTTTTTGCTTTTCCTCACGTTTCTTAAATTTTATCAGCCTGACGCAAAGAAGGCTTTGAAATCAAACATACGAGTAGCTAGAGCGTTGTCAACAATAACTGTCACGCGTCATTTGAGTATGAATAAAGACAACCGTCAGTTTTATTACGAGTAAAATATAATAATGCAATGTGGAAACCCTACTGATCCAATAATTCGAGAAATTATTCATCAGAACCATGAAGGGAAAACATTGCGTGAAATTTCCAATAAATTGACTGTAGCAACAAATACTATGGAAGCTCTGTATAGTTTCACAACTCTTGCCCAAAAATGTCGAGACCAACAAAAAGATCTTTTCGTTGCGTTTATAGACTATGAGAAAACTTTCGACAAAGTTAAACATAACATTCTCATGGAATGTCTAAAGAGAAAAGGACTCTACAAAAACTACAAAAATGACATTAACATAGTGAGAAATCTCTATTGGAACCAACGGGTGTGGTAACATTAAATGGAAATAGCACGGATGCGCAACAGATAAGTACAGGAGTGAGACAGGGTTGTGTACTTTCACCATTACTATTTAATATATATTCCGAAGAGTTATTTATGCAAGCACTTGACAACTGTACAAAAGGGATCAAGATAAATGGTGAAAATATAAATAACATCCGTTATGCTGACGATACAGTCATTATCGCTGAAAGTGAGACAAACCTGCAGACGTTACTAAACACAATTTGTGATACTGGGGAACAGTTTGGTTTAACAATAAACATAAAGAAAACAAAAACCATGGTTATCAGTAAGAGGGGCAAAGTCATTACAAGGATCCAGATAAAAATGAAGATATTGAACAAGTGGGCAAAATGAAATACTTAGGGGTCTGGATTACGGAAGATCTGAACTTGAAATCAGAAATTCGCTCGAAAATAGAGCAATCAAGAGCAGCCTTTTTAAAGATGAAGAAATTTCTTAGTAGCTAAAGACTCAATCTGCAAATCCGATATCGGATGGTAAAATGTTATATCCACTCTATTCTTCTTTATGGTGTCGAAGCCTGGACTGTTAATGTTGACTTAATGAGAAAACTGGAAGCTTTTGAGATGTGGCTTTTTAGTAGAATTTTGAAGATACCATGGGCCGATCATATTACGAACGAAATGGTCTTGCACAGAATGGGAAGAGACAGAGAACTTTTGACCACCATTAAAAGGCGAAAGACAGCATATTTAGGGCACATACTTAGAGATGATGAGTACGAATCGTTGCATCTGATTATGAAGGGTAAAATCGAAGGAAAAAGGGGTCCTGGTAGACGACAAATATCCTGGCTGAAAAACATTCGCGACTGGACCGAGTTAAACACACAGACGCTCTTAAGAAAAGCAGAAGATAGAGACGAATTTGCAATGGTTAAAGCCAACATTCATTAGTGGAGACGGCACTAGAAGAAGGACTTTCCTATACCATTTGACACTTTTACGAGCAGGACTGTAGTAAGAAATCATTTGATATGAGAAGTCTATATCACGTTTAACCCTATTATAGACTAAAACTGAAGTAGGTTTTCTCATTATTTCTCCTCTGCGATTTCTTCTCTCAGTTTCCTTCATATCAGATCCATGGAACGTTGAAACATATCAATTTTTTCAACATTATCAATCTTAATAATTGAATAGTCGAATTCTGTTAGTATTAATTGCACCTACGAGCCCTAACATATATATTCTGGAACAATCAGTTATTTTGCAAATATAATGCCAATTTACCGAAATTCTTTTATTTAATTTGTTTTTAATTGTAAATATGAAATTAACACCATTTATATGATGTATGGAATTATTTTAACGGCTTAATCATATTGTTATATTGATTACTATTGAATTAATTGTTTGACAATCGAAAACTGCTGACAACTAAATATTGGAACATTTTTTGCTTTTCCTCACGTTTCTTAAATTTTATCAGCCTGACGCAAAGAAGGCTTTGAAATCAAACATACGAGTAGCTAGAGCGTTGTCAACAATAACTGTCACGCGTCATTTGAGTATGAATAAAGACAACCGTCAGTTTTATTACGAGTAAAATATAATAATGCAATGTGGAAACCCTACTGATCCAATAATTCGAGAAATTATTCATCAGAACCATGAAGGGAAAACATTGCGTGAAATTTCCAATAAATTGACTGTAGCAACAAATACTATGGAAGCTCTGTATAGTTTCACAACTCTTGCCCAAAAATGTCGAGACCAACAAAAAGATCTTTTCGTTGCGTTTATAGACTATGAGAAAACTTTCGACAAAGTTAAACATAACATTCTCATGGAATGTCTAAAGAGAAAAGGACTCTACAAAAACTACAAAAATGACATTAACATAGTGAGAAATCTCTATTGGAACCAACGGGTGTGGTAACATTAAATGGAAATAGCACGGATGCGCAACAGATAAGTACAGGAGTGAGACAGGGTTGTGTACTTTCACCATTACTATTTAATATATATTCCGAAGAGTTATTTATGCAAGCACTTGACAACTGTACAAAAGGGATCAAGATAAATGGTGAAAATATAAATAACATCCGTTATGCTGACGATACAGTCATTATCGCTGAAAGTGAGACAAACCTGCAGACGTTACTAAACACAATTTGTGATACTGGGGAACAGTTTGGTTTAACAATAAACATAAAGAAAACAAAAACCATGGTTATCAGTAAGAGGGGCAAAGTCATTACAAGGATCCAGATAAAAATGAAGATATTGAACAAGTGGGCAAAATGAAATACTTAGGGGTCTGGATTACGGAAGATCTGAACTTGAAATCAGAAATTCGCTCGAAAATAGAGCAATCAAGAGCAGCCTTTTTAAAGATGAAGAAATTTCTTAGTAGCTAAAGACTCAATCTGCAAATCCGATATCGGATGGTAAAATGTTATATCCACTCTATTCTTCTTTATGGTGTCGAAGCCTGGACTGTTAATGTTGACTTAATGAGAAAACTGGAAGCTTTTGAGATGTGGCTTTTTAGTAGAATTTTGAAGATACCATGGGCCGATCATATTACGAACGAAATGGTCTTGCACAGAATGGGAAGAGACAGAGAACTTTTGACCACCATTAAAAGGCGAAAGACAGCATATTTAGGGCACATACTTAGAGATGATGAGTACGAATCGTTGCATCTGATTATGAAGGGTAAAATCGAAGGAAAAAGGGGTCCTGGTAGACGACAAATATCCTGGCTGAAAAACATTCGCGACTGGACCGAGTTAAACACACAGACGCTCTTAAGAAAAGCAGAAGATAGAGACGAATTTGCAATGGTTAAAGCCAACATTCATTAGTGGAGACGGCACTAGAAGAAGAAGAAGAAGAACTACTATGTTTAATATAATTATGAAATATGGTGAAACTGACAAATATTGATGTTTGTGTCAAAAGCTGTTTCTCAAAGGAGTGTAAAGCATTTAATTAGAATACGTAAGTCAGGAAGGAGAAATATACCACGAGAAGTAACGCTAGAAGGAATAGAGAAACTGGGATGAATGTTTCCAAGGAATCCTGTAGCAAATATATCCACAAAAGCGGTCTTAGTTTTTATAAGTTATGTTTGATAGGTTCTTCTTTGCGATATAAATTTTCTATTTTTTGATTTATTCGAGTAGTCCAAAGAAAAACCATTGCTGACGGAAACTCAAAAAATGAATCGTTACATTTGGGCTAAATCAAAACTTTCTTTGACCAAACATAACTGGGACAAAGTTATCTATAGCGAGAAATCAAATTTGATGTTTGTGTGGGAGATTATCGAAAGCTTGTGATTCGGGAAAAAGTGTGATTCAAGAAGCATTCTATAAGGATTTTCTCAAAAGAAATGTAAAATTTCCACAGGGCATCATGGTATGGAGTTTTATGTCGGCGAAAGGGTTACCAACTTTACATTTTATTGAGGCCATCGTAAAAGAGTGGAAATATAACTATAGACAATAATACCATACAACAAAGAGACACTTACAAATATCTGGGACACGAGATCAAAATAAGCAGAGACAATGAAATACAGAGGCGAATAGGCCTGACATGGGCAGCATTTGGCAAATTAAGCCATATTCTAAAAAGTTCAATTCCCATGTGTCTCAAGCGAAAGGTTAATAACCAATGTGTTTTGCCTGTACAAACTTATGGAGCAGAGACTTTAAAACTCACGCAAAAATCTGTGAATAAACTGAGAGTTACACAATGAGCCATGGAACGTGCAATGCTGAACGTGAGCCTTCAAGACCACATAACAAACCAACAAATCCGGCAAAGATCAGGAGTTCAAGACTTCATCGAAAGAACCACGACGCTTAAGTGGAACTGGGCAGGGCATTTAGCCAGAACACAAGATGGACGGTGGACAAGACGTATTATGGAATGGAGGCCCAGAAACTATAAAAGAAGCCGAGGACGACCACCGACTAGATGGACCGATGATATAAAACGTGTAGCGGGAAACTGGCTACAAGCGGCCCAGTGTAGAGAACACTGGAAAGAACCGAGGGAGGCCTATCTCCAGCAGTGGACTTGATTGGCTGATTGATGATGATAGTAAAAGCAGCCAAATATCAAGATATACTTGAATATTCGTTCCTACCAAATGCGGCAAAGTTATATCCATCCGGAAAATTTATCTTTCAGCAGGACGGAGTCTTATGCCATACCAAAATCTACCAAAAAATAGATGGGATAACATGACAATAAAGTTTTGTCACATCCTTCTAGCAGCCCGGATCTTAATCCAATAGAGGCTTTGGCACAAAATGAAACAACACCTAAGAAATAACCCTCAGCGTACTTTGCCACAACTACGTGCTAAATTACAAGAAATATGGGATAGTTTCAACCCTAAATTATGTAAAGGCCTAGTTGATATAATCCCTAATAGAGTTCAGGCAGTTCAGGCACAACAGACTGAGACAAACAAGAAACTGTATAAGACAACTAAACTCAGTGTTGTGGGATAAGAACATTACGATAAAGACAAAAAAGAGAATATATAATACCCTGACAAGAAGTATCCTGACATATGGGTCCGAAAACTGGACAATAAACAAGAGAAATAGAGGTAGAATAAGAGAAGTAGAAATGGAGTTCCTGAGGAGAAGCTGTAGACTTACAAAAAGAGACAGAATTGAAAACGCAGAGATTAAGCGGAGAATGGGAGTGCAATCAGACATAATCGACTATATAGAGGAGAAGAGACTATCCTGGTACGGCCACGTCAGAAGAGCGGACAGAGGACGCTGGATAAACAAAATCACAGAATGGAGCCCGATTGGAAGAAGAAAGAGAGGAAGACCCCGAAGGTCATTCAGAGATGAAATCGACGAGGCTATGGAGAAAAGAACCGTGCGAGATGGAGACTGGAATGACAGGGAAAATTGGAGAAAACGGTTGAGTGAAGGAAGACAGTGAAAACTGTGGAAATCCTTAGTAGTAGTAGTAGTTCAGGCTGTTATTCAAGCTAAGGGCGACATTACGCCTTATTAATTTTTCTTTCAATTTGTTAAAATCCTCTCCTTCCGATATTTAGTTGTCAGCATTTTTTCGCAAGCAAACAATTAATTAAAAATAATCAACATAAAATATATAATTAAACTGTAAAAATAATTCCATACATCATAAATGTTGTTAATTTCATATTTACAATTAAAATAAAAGAATTTCGGTAAATTGGTATTTTATTCGCGAAATAACTGCTTGTTCCAACACATAGTTGTTAGGGCTCGTATAATTTGTCCTTTGTTTAGTTTCTCTGTTTTGACGTCGTTTGGGATACCACTTCGATTAACCCTCATTGTTCCACAGTATTCTGTATTTCTATTTTTTTTAAAAGTGGCTAATGGAATGCTGCTGTACCAGTTGTCTGCTACAAGACTGCGACCTTCGTCAAGTAATGGTTCAGATAAAGAAACAACAACAGATCAGGGGTGGTCTAATCCAGGTAATATTGTAAACGTACGTATGGAGAAATTCTATACATATCCTGACATCTTACATAACTTAAATAATTTGATTCTATATTTATGAGACTTACCGGGATTATATTGTCGAAATAGTAACATTCCTAGGTGAGAAATCATAGTTTCATTGACACTTATTTCTTCCCCAGGAGTATAGATCTCTTGAATTTTTAAAATAAACAACTTGATGAAAGCATCTATTTTGTATAATCTACTGTCAGGTTAAGCTGTTACATTATCACAAACGTTCCAGTTTTTCAGTATTAAAGAGAATCTTTTGTAGCTCGTTCCAATTTGGTGAAACATTGGATGGTAAAATAGACTGTCTCGTCGCCAATCATCCTCTATGTTCGGGTATTGGATAAGTCCAGTTACAAGCAGAACACCTAAAAATTTTTTCATCTCGCATTATGTTACACCGCTTAGACGACTACACACGATTAGATAATATTGCAGAAAATGGGTATATTGAACAAACATCATAACATAACAAACATTAATTAAGAATGAAAATGATGCAAGAAAAAAAAAACAACAGAGATAGAGAGAAAATACAATGAACAAAGGAAAGGAGCCAAAAGAATAATAAGATCTAAGAAAAGAAAATACAATGAAGATAAATTAAAATGTATAGAACAGAGCTATAAAAATAGAGAAATTAGAAACTTATATCAAGGGGTGAAAAATGAGAAAAAGGGGTACCAAGGAAAACCTGTACACTACAAAAACAAAAATAGAAGAAATTTAGTAAGTGACGAAGAAATATTGAGCAGATGGAAAGAATACTTTGAAGAACTTTTAAATAAAATTACCACAACAGAATACGAAGAGGAAGAAGAAGTAAAGGAAAATGTCGATCAAGAACGAATAGAGGAAAGACCGCCTAACGAAAAAGAAATAAAAGAAATAATAGAGAAACTAAAGAATAATAAGAGCCCAGGAAGAGATGAAGTAACAGCTGAAATGTTTAAATATGGAGGACCAGTACTAATTAAGCATTTGGAAAAGTTGCTAAAAGACATATGGGAACAAGAAAAATTACCGAAGGAATGGGCCGAAGCGACACTGTGCCCTTTTCACAAAAAAGGCGACAAAAGTTTATGCCACAATTACAGGGGAATAGCCCTACTAAATGTTGCATATAAAATACTTGCAGTATATATAAAAGATAAGCTATCTCAAAATATAGATAATGACATAGGGGAATATCAATGTGGATTCAGAAGAGGGCGCAGCACAGTGGATCAAATTTTCCTACTGCGCGAAATACAAGCAGAAAGCTACGAATATGGGAAACCTACAATGGCCCTATTCATCGACTTTAAACAAGCGTTCGATAGGATAAAGCGCAAAGAAATATACAAAGCACTACGTGAAATGGGAATTACTGAAAAACTCATAAGAATGGTAAAAGTGACACTCCGAAGAAACAAAAAACAGAGAATAGGGTTAAAATAAATGGCGAAGAAACAGATAAGTTTGAGGTCAGTGAGGGGGTGCGACAAGGAGACCCACTGTCATCGCTGTTGTTCAGTATCGTCCTCGAAGTTACCATCAGAGAAGCTGGAATCAACAGGTCAGGACTTATATATCAAAGAAAACACCAATGCTTAGCATTCGCTGACGACATTGTACTGATAGCCAGAAGTAAGCAAGAATTAAAAGAAATAATAAAAAGATTAGAAATGAAAGCGAGAAAGAAAGGGATGTACATAAATGAAGAAAAGACCAAATATATGGAATGGACAGAACGAGATTACCTACAAGAACAATATCTGACAGTAATACCAGATAAAAAAAACATATAAATTCGAAGAAGTAGAAATATTCCAGTATTTAGGAGCGACATTCACGAGAAGACCAAATATGAAGGAAGAAATCCAAGCGAGAATTATGGCCGGTAACCGTTGTATTTTTGCACTAAACAATTTATTAAGAAGCAAAAACATATCTAGAAGGGCTAAGATAAGAATATATAAGACAGTAATAAGACCTATTGTATTATATGCCAGTGAAACATGGACAATGAACAAATCCGAGCAAGTCTTGCTGCAAGTCTGGGAAAGAAAAGTCCTCAGGAAAATATTTGGAGGTAAATTATGGAATGGTATATGGATAAAAAGACCAAATATGGAATTAGAGAAGATGTATGGAGAGCCGAATATCGTAGGGATCATAAAGTCACAAAGACTGAGATGGTTGGGACACATCCAAAGGATGGAAAACACGAGACTGCCAAAAAGAATGCTAATGGGGGGAATAGGAGGGAAAAGGAAAAAAGACAGACCGAAAACCAGGTGGAAGAAGGATGTTGAAAAAGACATAGAAAAACTTAAAATACCAAACTGGAAAAATAAAGCAACAAACAGAAAAGAATGGAAAAGAATAGTAACCCAAGCCACGGGCCTTCTAGGCCTGGAGAACTAAATTATATATATTATGTTACACCGACCCATTTTTTCAATCTACAGGACCTTCTTACTGTATGTGTTGACATGTATTGCAAAACATAACGATTTGTTTCAGTAACCATCAAATTGAGGATTTCGTCATTAAAAAATTGTTGGAATATATCAATAGAATTTACTGCATTTCCATTTACATCTGGAATTCTCTTTTGTAAACCGGAATTTCCTGTAAAATTTACTCTCACTCTCTCCTGAAAGTTTGAACTCCATTGAGGAATAGGTTGTGTTGGTGATGGTGATGGACGTAATTGAGTGTCTTCTTCGGAAGATGAACTTGTTGATGGAGAATCATTTGAACATTCAGAAGGCACATACTCGTCACTTGAATCACTAAAATTTTCTGGATTATGACTTTCTTCTCTCTATTCACTCTCATCACTAGACTCGTAGCTTCTGTTGTTAATACTATGGCCATAACAGTGTGCCGGATTCATTTTTATAAGCTAAAAATAGAATAAATTAATAAACTAATAATAAAACAAATAGATAATAAATTTAAGTTATGTGAATCACATAGATTATACGATACTCACATCGTATGAGAAAGCAACAAATAGAAAATTGCTTTGCTTATCACACGTAATGCACGTGGTTTTTTTGTTTACTATCTCTTGTCTATTACCCACAATACTACCACAGTTCGAAATTTCAACCGTCGGAACTTGTATATCCCCACCGCATTGAAGACATACGAGCGCGCGTAGCAAAAATCAGTTGACTGGCAATGGGTTAAGGAGTGCCGACAAAAGTGAATACTTCTTATAGCGCGTTATTACTATATGTGGTTTAATGAATTGTTTTATCTTGTGATTACTGAATTGTTAATATTTTTTTTATCATAACACCACACATTTAAGTTCTTTAAAATTTAAAAAATTACAATTTTTTCGTTTAATAATTTTAGTAATTTTTAAAATTTGGTAAATATAATATATATTCATCACATTTTCATTATTATCTTGTATTTATGTTTAATTACTTCCTTTTTGATTATCATTATATTTCATTATAATGGTTGTTAATGGTTTTTAATTTATTTTATTCTATTCAGTTCGATTCGATTGGATTCGGCTCGATTCGGGTGAATTCGATTTTATTTAATTTTTTTTAAAATATTATATTTCAATTTACGTATATGTAAGTGTATGTATAGGTATGTCTCTATTCAAATATGACACCCGGAGGGAGTGTAGTGGTCATCGTGATGTCTTCAATCTCTGTCCCTGGTCATTTCTTTTAACTTATGCATAAGTCTTTTGTATGTGCCTATAATTTGATCAATCCATCTTGTTGGTGATCTTCCTCTGACTTGCGGGATAGCCGTTTGCTGACTTTTAGCTCATTTAAAATTGAAATATTTGTCCTGTGGTCGATCCACGGAATTCGTAACATTCTTCTCCAACAGAACATTTCAGTGGCGTCTATCTTTCTTCTTTCTGCTTGTTGGAGGGTCCAAGATTCACATCCGTATGTCAGTATTGGGTATATTAAGCAGTTGATCAACCTCATTTTTAGAGTTCGTGAAATTTGAGAGTCCTTCCATATTTTGGCCATCTTTCCTACAGCGACCTTTGCTAGATCACATCTACGTTTTATGTCTTCCTGTAGTGACCCTGTGTTTGTGATCAATGATCCCAGGTATAAAAATGCGCTCACAACCTTAAACCGGTCAATCGTGGTTATGTGTGGATGATTGTTATGGGGTCTATCCACTATCATGATCTTTTTCTTTGATATGCTTAACTGCAGATCTAATAATATTTGACTTTCGTTTTCAACAAGTCGTATGAGATCGCTTAACTCTTCTTTACTATTTGCAAGAGGGCTGTATCGTCTGCAAAACGTAGGTTGTTTATTTTTCGGTCATTTATTGAGATGCCCTTTTCCCATCCTTTAAGCGTTCTTCTCATAATATGCTCCCCATATATATTAAATAATTGTGGAGACAGTATACATCCTTGTCTGATACCTTGTTCTGGATGGAATTCGTTTGAGAGTGCACTGTAGGTGTTATAGTTAAATATTATTAGAATTTCACGTGTAATAATACAACAACACAATCACTTAAACAAAACTGTATTGTTGAAGAAAAACATATTTAAAATATTTATAAAACGAGTAACTTAACAAATAGCCTCCTTATCCTAAGGTTGATATTATGAGAAACTGATTCGACTGTCGACCCCCCATTCAGACATCTGCGAGACGAGGGTAAATTACCCATAAGATAGGTTTCTAATTTAGGAGCCACCTTTCAACAGATAATGCAATCGCGAACGATTTTGTGGACTACTTGACGTCCATTAAAGGGCCATAATTTTTCACGAATGAAAGCTAATAGTAGTTGAGTTGAAAGTGGTGTTTAGAATTCAGGACAATGGGATGTTTTTTATCGTAAAAAAGCGAAGAATTATGCAGTCTTTCACCAACGTGGAGTATGTTATCTTTATCGATAAACGGATTGAGGACAAGTAGTTTACTTTTAGAGTCAACATTACCATGTCTTTTAAGGTGTGTTGTCATAAAGCGTTTCGTTTTATACTAGTTTAATTGTATATTTTAAAGCATTATATATTTCCTCGCAAGAAAGGTTGTCGAAGCTCCTTTGTTTAGGAGAAAATTTACAATTGTTTATAAAGCATAAAACATAAGCGATAATGCGTTGTAGTTTTACAAATGAGGATATTTTAGTGATGAAGTAGAATTTCATGTGAACTCTTGCGATAAGAACTGATAATGGTCGAAGTTCAGAAGGTTCATGTTCTATTAGGCCAATCAGTTTCTAGTTTAGAGAGATGATGGACCATAAAACCACTTCTCAGAACTGATAAGTGATGTAGGAGAAGTTCTCCTTGATAAAAGATCTTCGGGATTTTCAAGTGTATTCACGTAACGCCATGTATGAGATTCGGTCAAAGTTTTAATTTCAGAAACTCTCTTTGTCACAAACGTCTTTAGCAAATTCGGAGCAATTTTTATCCATCCTAGAACAATATTGGAGTTGCTCCAGTAAATAATTTCTTCGAAATCTAATTGCATGTGTTGTTTTACCTTGTCCATCAGCTCAGCGAGCAATACAGCTTCACAAAGTTCTAGGCGCGATTCCCTGAAAAGTGTTTTAAAGGAGCTACTCTGGTTTTGGAGCAAAGTAGGTGACAACGAAAACTTTCGAAATTTTCAGTATGAAAAACCATGTAGTTGAATTGACTTGTAATTTGTACAAATGACATGCCTAGGAATTTGTAACTGATTAAGTTTAACGAGTTGAGTCTGATATGTAACCCATTTTGTAAAGATATCCATGGGAACGACTTCGTCCCAGGATATTTTTAATTTCCACAGATCTTGGAGAATAATTTTAGATGTTATAGTTACAGCCGAAAGTAAACCTAGTGGATCAAATATTTTCGATATAGTGGAATGAATAAGTCTCCTTGTAACCTTATAATTGTGCTCTATAGGTTGAACATTGAAATGAAAAGTATCAGATTTTGGACTCCACGATAAACCCAAAGTGTTTATAGTATCGTCAGGTCCAATTTCTATAGGAACATTATTTGGATTGTAAAAGTTCAAAATAGGTGCGTTTGACTTCCATTTTCTCAATTGGAAATCATGACCAGACAATAATTCGGAAGTTAGTGATTTAATGCATTTGATATCTTCTATTGTAGAACCACCCGTGTGAAGGTTATCGACATAAAAGTCCCGGAAAATTATTATATGTCGGGGAAATCGCTCGCATACATATGTGTCACTTCTTGAACACATCTAGTGGCAAGAAAACTAGCAGAAGCAGTACCGTAAAATACGGTGTTTATACAGATCGCCGTATGATGTTTTGTAAGGACCGTTCTTTCTCCTTTATCAGTATTTGTCGATACCTCTTTTCTATGTCGGCTGTAAGTACAAAACTGTGTTTCACGTAAAAACGTGAGATGATAGTGAAAAGATCATCTTGTAAATTAGGTCCAACCATAAGAATATCGTTCAGGGAAAAACCTGTATCTGTTTTGGCAGAACCGTTAAAAACAACACGAACTTTGTTCTCTTTATAGACACAATGATAAGGAAGCAATAACTCAGGGCCTATAGTTTCACCGGGTGAAACGGACATATTGTGTAAGGATGAGTATTCATCGATGAATCGAGTGTAATCATCTTTTAATTCGAAATTCGCATTAAGCTTCTCTTCAAGAGAATAACATCTTTTTGTTGCTGTAGTCTTAGAGTCGCCTAGATTGTCGACAAAAGATTTCAAAGGAAGTGATACTACAAACCTACCAGAAGAATTAAGAGAGGTCGTTTTTAAAAAGTGATCTTCACAAGAAAGTTCTTCGTTGCACAAAAATTTTGTTTTTGGGCATTCTTCAATTTTTCAACATTTTTGAAGTTGATCTTCAATGCTCAAATTGTTTATGTTGACATCTTTTGAAAATAATGGACATGAGATAATCCATCCGAGTAGGTTTTTTGAAGAATTGGTTGCCCAGGTGCTAATGTAATCTGACCAATACAAATTAAATTCCAGAAGATAACTACACCGATGAGAAGATCAATAGGAGATGGAATGTTGAAGTCTGGATCGGCCAGAGTAATGTTAGAAGGAATATTTAGTGATTTCTTATCGAATGTGACAGAAGGTAAATTTCCTGCAATTTCTAGAAATACTAAGCAAGAAATTACTTAAGAAAAGTTTAAAGTTCTGGATTTAAATTTGACTGATGTTCTGTAGCTTACAATAGAATTTGTTTGGTTTATACCAGAAATAGAAAAAGGCGTTTTGGTTGTAGGCAACCTTAGAAGATTTAATAGGCACTGGGAAATGAAATTACTCTCCGAGGCGTTATCTAGAAGTGCATGAGCCACGTGTTCGTTAAATGATATGCAAAGACGTTTATCTTTACAGTTGACAGCAGAGTAGAGGAGTTGTGCTCAAACGAAATGTTACGTGCTGTCACTGCATTAGAATCTTCTAATGTACCTAGACTTGAGCAAGGTAAATGGCTGATGGTTTGATTACTGGTTTCAGTATGCCTTTGAGTTACTTTGGAAGTGTAAAAGTGTGTGGTGTATTTTTCCACATTTACGACACCCCGAAGATTTACAGTTCTTAGTGAGATGACCACTACGCAGACAATTTATGCAAAGTCGTAAGCGTTTTGCTGCATTATGTCTTAATAACGTTTCTAATCTAAGAAATTTAGGACAAGTGTAAATTAGATGTTTTTGTTTGCATAAAGAACAGTTGGGGGGGACATTATTAGTTGACAAGAAATTTTTGGACTTCGGATGCCTGTAGATGGAAATTTGGGACGAGATTTTTCCTCTTGATGATTAAGAGATCCTAAGACTCTACAGTTGCCTTTTAGAAATTCAGTTAAGTTACTCAAAGATAGGTAATGTACTTTTGTCCTCTTTAATTGACAGTTCCCATTCTCTGTGTATAGCATTGTCTAGTTATGTGGTGATTACGTATGGTATGAGGGTATCCCAAGAAACCATCAAGTAAAGTACAAAAATTATTGTGTGAATTTTTGAAACATTTGGTAAATTAAATTTTTTTTTAATGTGATTATTGACAAGTAGACATTTGTTTTCAAATCTGCCTTTTAGTAATTCCCATGCAGTTTCGTATGTTGCGTCAGAAATGTCTAGGTTACGTATTGTTTTTGCGGCTATACCTTGTAGAGATAATCTTATGTAATGGATTTTCTGAATATTTTAAAGTTTGGTGTTGGTATATATAATAGAATTAAATGATTGAATTGATAGCGTGTAACCTAATCTTAATAGATCTTTGTGAATTGTTTTCAGACGAAATTGCCGAATTTGAAGCTTGAGTAGTTTGAACATGGGGTTTTGAAAAATTTGTATCAATAAAGTCTCGCACAGCGCTAGTAATATGGCAAAACGGTATCTGCGTTGGCAATATAGTCCTCATCAGAGGCCGCAATAAGTCATTGACCGTTGTCAAAATCATCAAAAAGTTTCTTAATTATATCAAGTCTGAGTTGTAAATCTCTAAAGTTAATTTACTGTAAAGGTTTGTTTTTGATAGAATTAAAATACGTACTAAAACGTGCTACACAACCTTTGATTGAGAAGCGTTTAGTTTTTGCTATAGCGTTGTCAGTCATATTGATAATATAATTTTATATATTATTTATTCACAAAAATAAAAATATGCGCACAATTTATATTTTGATTGTTTTAAGTCCAAACCGATAGGACCTGAAATATACCAAAGGAGATTATTTTAAATAATATACGGTCGATACCAAAACAAAAATTTTTATTATATATATATATATATATATATATATATATATATATATATATATATATATATATATATAAACTAAGGTACACTCGAAGAGTGGTGGGTTTTTCGGTCAAAGTGGAGGAATAAAAGACAAAGACGATGGCTACTTCATCTATTTATTGAAGACGTTTCGCTTTCTGCTCAGAAAGCATCATCAGTTCATCTAAAAAGAACAATATGAAACCAAACATCCATAGAGAAGTTATAACCAAAGTGTGTTACCTTACAAAGACATGTAGCAGTCAGTGATGTTAAAAATATGAAAAAGCTTACAAAGCTGGACATTCAGAGTTAACGTTGTATATAACAATTAATTGAAACTAGGTAAAGTTTGCAAGTTATATATATATATATATATATATATATATATATATATATATATATATATATATATATATATATATGTATATATTAATAAAATTTCGTGTTTTGGTATCGACCGTATATTATTTAAAATAATTTTCTTGGGTATATGTCAGGTTCTATCGTCTTGGAATTAAAACAATTCTATTTTCTGCTCACTTAATATTTCGCCAACTGATTGTTGGCTTCATCAGAAGTGCACTACAAATTTATTAAAACAAAGGGATAAGCAACATTAAGATAAAATTACATAAATGTTCACAAAAAAAGACAAGACATTTGTTTTACACCTTCACAATTAGACTGACAATTTTTAAAATAAGTTAATATACACATAAAACAACAAATTTTAAAAATTGTCAGTCTAATTGTCACGACAACACAAGAATAAAGACTGGAATAAATATAAAGAAATACAAAAACTAATAAGAAAAAAGATAATGGAAGCAAAAGCTCAGTGGCTTGTAGAAACTTGCGAAGAGATAGAAGACCTACAGAATAAACATGATGATAGACTTCTCCATAAGAAAATTAAATAAATGTGTGGGATCAGAAACACTAGGCAGTGTGGCAAAATAACAAGCACGGGTGATGAGTCCTGACCACAATAGAAGAAATAAGTGTTGAATGGCAAACATACATACAAAATCTATTCTCAGACGATAGAACAATAAATTTTGATAGACAAACAAACATCGAAAATAACGACTTGCCCATCTTAACATCAGAAATAAAATACGCCTTAAAAAATATGAAAACCGGAAAAGCCTCTGGACCTGATTACGTTCATAGTGAAATTATACAACTTTTGGAAGAAGACAATTTAGAACTATTATCAAGACTCTTCAACAGTATATACAAGACTGGTACAATTCCACAAGATATGTTAACGTCTACGTTTGTGCCTATACCCAAATCAAACTACGCAAAAAAATGTAACGACTTTCGATTAATAAGTCTCATGCCCCATATTCTGAAGCTATTTCTAAAAATTATCCATAACAGAATTTACAAAACATGCGAAGAAGATATGGGTCCGGAACAATTTGGCTTTAGAAACGGTATGAGAACTCGAGAAGCTTTGTTCAGTTTCATTGTTCTCATGCAAAAGTGTCGGGATCAACAAAAAGATGTCTACTTGTGCTTTATAGATTATTAAAAGGCTTTTGACAAATCAAACACGATCAGCTAATAGAATGCTTGCAAAAAAAGAACCTGGATCCAAACGACATTAATACACTACGTGAACTCTACTGGAACCAAAACGCCTCTGTCAGAACTGAAATGGGTGATACTGAAACCATAAGCATCCAAAGAGGAGTTAGACAAGGTTGTATGTACTCAGAGGACATCTTTGCACATGCTCTAGATGAAGCACAAGAAGGAATAAAAGTCAATGGAAAAATCGTGAACAATATCAGGTGCCGAAGATACAGTACTGATTGCTGGCAGTGAAGAAGAACTACAAATTCTGTTAACCAAAGTAGTGCGAGAAGGAGAACTATACGGCCTTAAGGTGAATGTAAAAAAAACCAAAACAATGGTAATTTCAAAAAAACACACACCAGTTATAAACATACTAGTCAACAACAATCTAGTTGAACAAGTGAAAAAGTTTAAGTATCTAGGCTGTTGGATACATGAAACCTTAGACCAAGAACAAGAGGTTAAATGTAGAATAGAACAGGCAAGAAACACCTTCTTAAAGATGCGACAGTTACTACCCGTAATCTTGATTTGTCCCTACGATACCGCATGATAAAGTGTTATGTATATAGTGTACTATTACACGGCGTGGAAGCTTGGACGTTAACAGTCAGCTCGTTACGACGTTTAGTGAGCTTTGAGATGTGGGTATTTCGTCGTATGCTGAAAATTCCATGAACCGACCGCGTTAGAAATGAAGAAGTTTTAAGGCGTATGAATAGAGAACGTGAACTCACAGAAATTGTCAAGAAGCGTAAAACGTCTTATCTTGGACACATATTTAGACACGACAGGTATAACTTCCTTCAGCTTATTATCGAAGGGAAAATAGAAGGCAGACGCGGCCCGGGTAGACGACAAATGACCTGGCGGCGCAACATCAAAGATTGGACAGGATTAGACTTTCAAAGTTTAATAAGGAAAGCCCAAAATAGAGAAGACTTTACAGAGGTCATCGCCAACCTTCGCTAAGAAGACGGCACCTAAAGAAGAAGAAGTCTAATTGTGAAAGTATAAAACAAATGTTTGTCTTGTCTTTTTTTGTGAAAAGTTCAATCTCTGTAAGTAAATATTTATGTAATTTTATCTTAATGTTGCTTATCTCTTTGTTTTAATAAATTTGTAGTGCACTTCTGATGAAGCCAACAATCAGTTGGCGAAATATTAAGTGACCAGAAAATAGAATTGGTTTAATTAGAGACCGATAGAACCTGACATATACCCAAGAAAATTTATATATATATATATATATATATATATATATATATATATATATATATATATATATATATATATCTTTAAGGTATATGACCGTTTAATTTAATATAAAAAAATAATATAATATATATAATATATATATATATATATATATATATATATATATATATATATATATATATATATATATATGTGTATATATAGAAAAGAAATTTAATCTTTGCAGATAAGTTAAATAGTAAACTCTTAAATATTGGGGAAATCTGCAAGAAAGACTCTAATGAGTATCAATTGTTTCGCCGAACGTTTTCGCCAAAGAGAATTAATTTGGCTGCTTCAGGGCTGAAAGAGAATAAATTATAATTAGCTACCATATATTATCTATTAAAAACATTATTGATCTTACCGTAACTTAGAATTGTAGAGTTAGTTGTAAGATCAATAATGTTTTTAATAGATAATATATGGTAGCTAATTATAATTTATTCTCTTTCAGCCCTGAAGAAGCCAAATTAATTCTCTTTGGCGAAAACGTTCGGGGAAACAATTGATACTCATTAGAGTCTTTCTTGCAGATTTCCCCAATATTTAAGAGTTTACTATATATATATATATATATATATATATATATATATATATATATATATATATATATATATATATATTTATATATATATATATATTTATATATATATATATATATATATTTATATATATATTATATATATATATATATATATATATATATATATATATGTATATATATAAAATACTCCCAACTGTATAATGATGCATGTACCCATATATCTAATTGTGTTGTATTAATAAATTTTAGACGATCCTCAGAAATGGATGGTTTTGGCAAAGGATAAATTTAGTTACTTAAACCAAAAGAAGGTTGGACCTAGGTGTTACCGATGCAGGCATTTCGGTCACACAGGTGATAGATGTCCAGATAAACCAAATCCTCCACCTTGTATATTATGTGGAGAATCTGGTCATCAAGAAGCTAGATGTCCAAATCAAATGTGCCTTCAGGTATAGTTTGTTTCTATTTTTAATATTTCGGTTCCTTTGTACTTGCGGTAATATATATTGTAGAACGCTTTATAGGTTGCGACGTGTGAACCCTTCTTTTTTACAACCAACCGGATGTCTGTACGAAGCGTTTTAGATGGGAAGCACGCTTATACGAAAAGCATTGGTCACATTATATTTGAGACTTCCCCCCTATTTTTGTGTATTCACTCCTATAGAGTTAATTTGGGGACAATTAAAACTTAGTTTACGGCGTGCAAATACATTTCCTAAAAGGTAATTGATGTAATTAAAAAAGAAGTATCTAATATTACCAAAGAAGACTGACCAAAAAGAATCGCCAAAGTAATCAAAGTTGAAGAAGACTATAAGAAGATTGGACACTTTAACATAAACAGTTGAAATAAATTTATTAATGAATTGAATGATGATAGTAACGCAGAAAATACGGAAGAAAGAAAAAATGAAATGAAAGAAAGTGTATTTTAGTTGATTCCTTGTTAATTGTTATGTTGGGCAGTTAAGATTCCGACAAATTACAATTGTAATAATGAAAAGGCTCTTGTTTTTATAAAGTTGTTCTATTTTTAGGTTTTGTATTTTTGAAACAAATAAAAAAAGAGTGGGGACATGTTTCAATTTCATGCTGAATTTTAAAAATTTTGAGCTGTATACTTACGTTAGTTTTGATTTAATTCTGTTTCTAAAAGTAATGAAAGCATGTTAGGCTGTTTCGAAAGAAAAGTACTAAGGCGAATCTATGGAGCAGTGAACGACAATGGAGTGTGGAGAAGACGATACAACTTTTAACTTTATAAAATATACCAGGAACCTGGTATCGTAAAACATATTAAGATAGGACGTCTGAGGTGGATGTAATGCAGATGGAACAAAATAACCCGGCTAGAAAACTTCTCCTTGATAGACCCATCGGTCAGAGAAGAAGAGGAAGACCCAGAACAAGGTTCCTTGATAAAATCGATGAAGACATGAGAATTATGGGAATACTTGCTTGGCGAAGGAAGGCGACGGATAGGGACGACTGAAGAGAAATTCTTGAGGAGCCTAGGACCTACGCAGGGTTGTAAAGCCAGAATGATGATGATGATATACGATATATTCTGCTTTAACGGTAGATACTTAAATAAAAAATAAATATTTTTAATTACCAGAAACCCCAGCCGCCACACTATATCTTAACTATCAAAATTATCAAAACCTACAAATATGTGCGTTGTACTATATGTCTTACTGCAACTATACCATTTATAAATGAATTTTACTCTAAATCACAATCATCAAATTCAATATTATATGTACTTGCGTTTTTGGTTTGTCTGAAGCTGAAAATCTTAGCTCAGCAGCGGTACATACGATTTCAACCAAATTTTGTGAGCAGATTAATAGAATTTCTTCTTCTTCAAGTATCGCCTTCGATCCAAAGGTTGGCAGCCATCAAGGCTACGCGCATTTTCATTATCTACTCAGTACTGATCACAGTTCGGTATAATATAAACTTTGATACCCTTGACATATTATTGGACTTTGTCTACCTTATCGGTTACGTTAACTTCTAGATATTCAAATTTTTGACTTTTTGAAAACGAGATTCCGTATAAGCGGCTATTCTATTATCTGTTTTTATCTTTCAATGTGTTGTTTCTTTTAAATTGTGTCCCATTTCCTTAAACTTTGTTTTTTGCTCATTGATAATCAATCCACATCTTGGCTCCATTGTCGAGTAACTAAAACCTCAGTAACTCATTCTTTATTCGTACTATGTATTAGGACTATTTGGGTATAGGCAAACATCTAGTTCCTGTTATCATAGATCGTCCTTTGTGTTCTTATATACCTTTCCCAATTTGCTCAAAATATTGCCTCACAAATTTTCTCCAGTACTCATTGTGTAGAACGGCGTAACATTTGTATAATATACTGGACAGGGCATTTGTAGTATAGCACAAATTTGCAGGGGTACATTCAACTATAACGCTTATTTCGTCTGTTTCCTATAAACTACAAAGTGTATTGATGTGAAAAGAACATGAAATAAAACTTAATTTGGTTATGGCTTCACTTTGAGTTTTTTGTTGAATATTTGAGTATGCGATAATTTTATTTTAATATTAGTGCATTTTTATTTCAGTGTGGAAATAAAGAAGAGTACAGCACATCAATCTATTGTAGAAGATGTTTTAAATATCGAGAGATGATGTGCAACCTGTGTAAAATGAAGGGACACCTTGAAAAATTTTGTCCTGATTTATGGAGAAGATATTATTTAACAGTAAGTTAATGCTTTTTTATATTATTTACTTAGCATTACTTTTGACAAATTACTTACAAGAATCTCGCTAAAGAACTTTCTGCTACGTTTAGTCGTAAATACTTACGGCCGGTTTCACAAAGTAAAGTTATCTTGCGGTTAAGAGATAACCAGCGGTTACCCTGAAATATAGGTTTCACAATATAAGGCCAACAGCTCGGGTTGTGGTTAACCTACAAAATTTTTAACCCAAAGTAAAAGCGGTGGTTAAGGCAAGACTAAGGCGCATCTATGGAGCGGTAAATGAAAATGGTGTCTGGAGAAGACGATACAACTTCGAACTCTATAGGATATACCAGGAACCAGATATCGTAAAACACATAAAGATAGGACGTCTGAGGTGGGTAGGCCATGTAATGCGGATGGAGCAAATCGACCCAGCTAGAAAAACGCTCCTTGATAGACCTATTGGTCAAAGAAGAAGAGGAAGACCCAGAACAAGATTCCTAGATAACATCGATGAAGACATGAGAAATATAGAAATACGTGCTTGGCGGAGGAAGGCGATGGATAGGGACGACTGGAGAAAAATTCTTGGGGAGGTTGGGACCCACACAGGGTTGTAAAGCCAAAATGATGATGAAAAGCGGTGGTTTAGAATTAACCATGATATCCTAACCTAATTTCGAATTTCGTTTTGTTGACATTGACAGAGTGTAGACAGACACGTAAATTATTAATTAATCAGATATGGATTTATATGATGTAAATGCTTTTAGCAGTGACGAGGAAGCTGGCAGACCAAGAATCATTAGGCACAGAATAAATTATTTTGAAGAAGTAAACCATGAAAATTTTTTCTACGATTTAGATTCTCAAAGAACACAGTTGAAAATATTTTGGAGCAAATTGAAGATACATCTTTGAAGATAGATATCTTGAACATTTTTGTGGGTTCAATTTTATAATTTTAATTTTAACTTGGAAGAACAAACAACCACTACTTAGAACAAACTACCACACTAGAACAGAACTTGAAAATGAGAATAATATTTGTATATTATTTTCGATCTAACGTTACAAATGTGTCATAACTCATCTGTACTGGTCAATGTCCATAATATTTACCGACAATATTCCATAAAAATCTGATTATTGCCCATAATTTCCTACCAACATAAGAAAAATAAAAAGAAACCTAATGTTAAGTGACCATAACCGAATCTGTGAATGTGAAACGGCATCTGTCAGTTAAACTAGGGGTAAAGGTTACTTAACTCCTAGGGTTAACCACTGATTGTGAAACTGACCGTTAATGGTTATGGTATGATATGCATAACAATACCCCCAAAAATTTGTTTCTATTAGCTAGAAGGAAAAATACAAGAGAAGGCAGAATCATTTGTCACATCCTGACTCGATATAAAGCGATATAAAGCGGAACAATATTGGTATGCCTAACAGAATTAAAAGCACCTACAGCGGTCATAAAAATGGTTAAAATCATATAAAACAGTAAAATGTAAAGTACTTATACGAGGGCAAATATCAGCAGAATGTATAATGAAAAATATGGATGTCATCCATAGTTTGTTGAGAGTTACGGTGTATTCGGTGGCAAGCGAGAGGTTGCCGCGCTGTGAAAATTATATCAGCATAAAATATATATTTTCTGATACAATTAAATAAAATTTTCAAAATAAAGCAAAAGATTGAAACGATGATGCCATGGGAATAAAGTAGGATAAAACTTAAAAATAAAAAGAGGAGAATTTCGGTTAAATTTTGAATTTATAAGTGACACTATACAAACAAGAAAATTTACGAATGTATACTGCTGTTGTGCTTCAATTATGATTAATAGCTACTAATCAACATTTACTGTCACTGCAAAAAGCAAAAAAGTATTAAAAATAGTTTAATGTATATCAGAGAGTAGAATAAGTTCTAGAAAATTGGAAGCAATATACTGTTAACTCTTAAAAATTCTTTTGTTTAATGTTATAATTATACTGTGCACACCTATTGGCACAAGAGTTCCGATGTGGTTCTGAGAGTTTCGTTATGTAAGGGTTATTTAAAGTTTCCCTATTTTGTGGCTGTTTTTTTACAGTTTTTTCGGAATTTGTTATTTACGTTCTGCTAGTGTTTAAACTTCGACAATAAACATGAATTATACTTCGCTTCATTCCATCAGTCTAGAACACAAATGGCATCACTGCTTTGCTAGTGAAGTACACACCAGTCGAAAGTAAATAAACCAAATCTTCATCCGGTCACCCCCCGTCTGGCCTCATTCTTGCTTTTAGTGTCGTACGCATAAGTCGCTATAAAGTGTTTTTTGTGTTAGTGCTTAATAATGCCGGAAAGAAAACATAAATATATTAGAAATTGTAAGACAGCTACGAGACCTTCAAAATGCTGTCACAGAATTATCAGCTAACAACTCCTCATGTAAGTAATTTAATCAATTTTGTTACGGTTATTGGGAATTTTCCAACGCAAATATGACATTACTCATCACTCAGTTAAAATAGAATTCTTGCCTATGCATGCATGGCATCGAACCGGCTGTTGCTGATGGTGTCTTTGTTTGTTTGTTTACAAAATTATAAGGTTAACATTGCACTTTAGATATTTTATGAGATAACTACGTAACGGCGTGTAGGGATTTACCTTTTTTAAAGGCCCTACCACACAATATTTTGCCGTATTTTCAATAAGTAAAATACACAGACTTAATTAAAAAATTGTGTGCAAGGATTTACCTCATAGAGGCCTTGTATCACAAAATTGATAGATGTTTACGTAAAGATGAACACATATCGAATATCGATGGTATAATGAAAACAGTTACGTAATCGTGTGTAAGGATTTACCTTTTATAGGCCTTACAACACATTTTATTTTAACAAACAGATACAAAAATAAATTTTGCAGATTAGAACCTAACGATTTACATTAGAATGTTTTGTGCAAGGATTGATCTTTTCATAGACCTTTTCAACACGAATGTAATGGTAAAAATCTGTGTTTAATAAAATCTGTGTTATGCTTGTGATATATATCGTAGATATAGCATTCGAATTTTTATTTATTTTAATTTTTTACATAACAGTGTGTAAGGGTTTACCTTATTTATAGGCCTTACAACACATTATTTTCTTTTAGCAAGCAGGTACAAATAATTTGCAGAATAAAATCTAACGACTTGCTTTACAATGTTTTGTGCAAATATTGATCTTTTTATAGACTTTTCTGGAACGGTATATGGTATCTGTGATATTCTTGTGATATATATCATGGATATAGCATCGGATTTTCTTTCATCTTAATTTTCTGTTTATTTATTTGTTTATTTTCTTCCTTATTTCACTTCTTGGTTATCAGAGTCTGGCATTTCGTTTATTTCAGACTCTGGTTCAAGTTGTGATCCGATTCGGACCCCTCACGCCGTTTTAAGAGGATTAGGGCCAACTCCCTTGCTTCGTCGGATTCAGAGGAAGAAAACACAGACGAGAATGCACAGTCTGACTTGATTAATATTGCACTTTAGATATTTTATTAGATAACTACGTAACGGTGTGTAGGGATTTACCTTTTTAAAGGCCCTACCACACAATATTTTGCCGTATTTTCAATAAGTAATGTACACAGACTTAATTAAAAAATAATGTGCAAGGATTTACCTCATAGAGGCCTTGTATCACAAAATTGATAGATGTTTACGTAAATATGAATACATATCGAATATCAATGGTATAATGAAAACAGTTACGTAATCGTGTGTAAGGATTTACCTTTTATAGGCCTTACAACACATTTTATTTTAACAAGCAGATACAAAAATAAATTTTGCAGATTAGAATCTAACGATTTACATTAGAATGTTTGGTGCAAGGATTGATCTTTTCATAGACCTTTTCAACACGAATGTAATGGTAAAAATCTGCGTTTAATAAAATCTGTGTTATGCTTATGATATATATCGTAGATATAGCATTCGAATTTTTATTTATTTTAATTTTTTACATAACAGTGTGTAAGGGTTTACCTTATTTATAGGCCTTACAACACATTATTTTCTTTTAGCAAAATGGAGCAAAGTTACTCGAAATCGTTTCATTTTGAAAGCTATTAAGGGGTACAAAATTCCATTTGATTTAAAACCTTGCCAGAATCAATCATTTTATAAAAAATGTTGTCATTCCGATCACCAGGCAATGAGGACAGCTGTTGAGGAATTGATAGAAACTGGTGCTGTATCACCGTGTAATTCAAATAAGAAAGACTTTATATCCTCATTTTTTCTAGTACCGAAGTCTAGTCGAGGAAACAGAATTGTTTTAAATTTAAAACGATTAAATTCTTATATTATAGCTTCACATTTTAAGTTAGATGATTACAGGACTGTAAAAAGTTTAATTACTCCAGGTTGCTACATGGTCTCTCTAGATTTAAATGATGCTTACTTTGGAATACCAATCAATAAACAGCATCGTAAATTTTTAAAATTTCAGTACAATGGAAAAATGTTTCAATTAACGTTTTTACCTTTTGGTTTATCAGTCGCGCCATATTTGTTCACAAAAATTTTAAAACCTGTTACTCAATATTTAAAATTTAGAAATATTCTTATTCCTAACTACTTGGATGATTGTTTATTGTTAGGGAGTACAAAATTAGAATGCATTAATAATCTAAAAATTACAATTGAACTGTTTCTAGAATTGGGTTTCATAATTAATTATAAGAAAAGTACACTCATTCCAACTCAACAAATAACGTTTTTAGGGTTTATCTTTAACAGCGTTGATATGTCATTGTCTCTAACTCAGGAGGAAATTACCAATACAATAACAATAATTCGGTCAATTTTGAAGTTTCAAACTTGTAAAATCCGTCGGTTTGCGAGAATTATTGGTTCTCTAATATCGATTTGCCCTGCAGTTAAATACGGTTACCTCTACACCAAAGTCCTTGAACGGAAAAAATATTTAGCTTTAAAAAGAGAAGGTGGGGACTATAATAGACATTTATTAATTGATAACGATATTCGAACTGAATTACAATGGTGGATATCAGCCATACCACAAGCAAAAACATCTTTGCAGCAATCTACATGTCAAATGATAATTTTTATAATTAATACAAACTAATGTTTGTATTTTGAGAACGATTTCCGAAGTGGGAATTGAAACGTCAATAAACGTATTTTAACCTTTAATTGTGGCTTATTCCCATTTAAATAGTAATTAAATGATAATTTATTCGGATGCTTCCTTGTCTGGATGGGGAGCTTGTTGTGATGCAGAAAAAATTCATGGTTTTTGGTCGGAAGATGCAAAAAGCTTAATATCAATCATTTAGAATTACTTGGGTCACTACCTATATGGGTCTTAAAAGTTTTTGCTAAACATAAAAGATCTTGCTCAATACTTTTAAGAATTGACAACACCACTGCTATCTCTTATATCAATAAAATGGGAGGCATAAAGTATCCTAAGCTAGTCTATTTAGCCCGCTGTATATGGCAGTGGTGTGAGACGAGAGATATCCTTATTTTTGCATCCTACATAGAATCAAAAAGTAATTCAGTAGCAGACGCGGAATCACGTTGGCTAACTATTGATACGGAATACTCGTTAAATCAAGCAGCATATAACCAAATAATGGAAACATTTGGCAAACCGCAGATTGGTTTATTTGCTTAAATATCTAATGCTCAATGTCCAAAATATGTGTCATGGAAGAAAGACCCCGATTCATTAGCTGTAGACGCTTTCACTTTAAATTGGAACAATTACAAATTTTATGCTTTTCCGCCGTTTTCGTTGGTTATAATTTCGTTGGTACTTAATAAAATAATATTAGATAAAGCAGAAGGGATTGTGGTGGTTCCTCTTTGGGAAGCTCAATGTTGGTATCCAGTTTTCTTAAAACTTCTAAAATTTAGACCCATTTTGTTTAAACCAAAAAGAGACCTAATGATATCTCCCTTTAATTGCAGCCACCCCATGTGGTTGAAGATTACCTTGGTGGCAGGGATTGTATCCGGCGAGCGTACCTAAACCAGGGTTTTTCTGTAGAAATAACAGATATAATGTTGTCATCATTGTCAGAATCTACAATATAGCAGTACAGTGTGGTGTACAGGAAATGGTGATCATACTGTCAAAAAAAAAAAACCTATTGCTCTGTTTTGATGCATCTGATAAAGATGTTATGCAATTTTTGTTAACAGAATATGAAAGGGGAAGTAGTTACTCCACTTTAAATATATTCCGATCGGCTATTTCTCTAATAGTACCAAATATTACCACTGAACTGTTCCGCGCTGCAATAAGCAAAGTGAAGATAGCCGTGATGATCGCCAACGTCCGGAACGGATAGGCACTTTAAGAAGACCAAATATTAAACAATCTGAAGCTCTTAATAGATATCTTAAAGGTATTTTTAAATTGAAGCCATCATTTCCAAAATATACTAAGACTTGGAATCCCGATAACGTTCTGGAGTATGTGTCAACATTATATCCATTGGAAGATCTTACATTAGAGCAATTGTCGCTAAAGTTGATTACCATAATATCTTTATGTACTGCACACCGAGTTCAAACTATTAACAGTATTCACATTAATAACATTTTCAACTTCGATGATCGAATTGAAATAATAATTACAGAATTGCTAAAAACTTCAGCACCTAATAAAAGTCAACCTAAACTTTGTCTTCCGTTTTTCTATAATAAACCAGAACTTTGTGTGGCTTCCACTTTACTACATTATATTAATATCACAAAACCCTTGAGGGAAAATATAACGCGTCTATTTATAACTTACAAGAAACCATATCGGGCTGCCTCTACCCAGACACTCTCAAGATGGATAAAATCTGTTCTGAAGATGAGTGGTATCGATGTAAGTACCTTTACCCCATACAGTACCAGGCATGCGTCATCTTCGGCAGCGCTTAGATGCGGAGTTTCAATCGATACCATAAAAGCTACTGCAGGTTGGTCTAAAAATTCGGAAATATTTTTTAACTATTATAATAGACCAATCGAAACCCCCGCAGAATTTGCTAGAAATATTTTTAGGATATAAGAAAATACTTTGTTTGTAGAAGTAAGTTTCATTGTTAGGATTAGTTACCTCATTACCTAAGAAGTAAAATATAGTGTCTGTTTAATTATTCATATTGGTTAGCTGCTATATAATAAAGATTAGTACTTAAATTGTATGATTTATTAAAGCCTAGTCGATCATGTAAACTCTCTAAACAACTGCCATTTGTGTTCTAGACTGATGGAATGAAGCGAAGTATAATTTGAGATTAAACGACTTACCTGTAAGGAAGTTCAATCATAATTATACGAGCTTCATTCCATCAGTCTAGAACAACCCACCCCTCCGGAGGTTCATCCTTCCACCCCAATTACATAATCGACTTTCACTAACGCAAGAATGAGGCCAGACGGGGGGTGACCGGATGAAGATTTGGTTTATTTACTTTCGACTGGTGTGTACTTCACTAGCAAAGCAGTGATGCCATTTGTGTTCTAGACTGATGGAATGAAGCTCGTATAATTATGATTGAACTTCCTTACAGGTAAGTCGTTTAATCTCAAATTATTTAAAAAAAAATTATATATTAATTAATTTCCACTAAACTTAATTTGATAAGTGAAAAGTTAAATATTTAAAGTAATACTAGCTGACCCGGCGAACTTCGTACCGCCTTAGAATTAAATAATGTTTCTAAAAAAATAAAACCATAAAAAACACTAGATACATATTATGCATGAACAAAGTTGAATCAATTTAATGCTTTCTGATAAAAAATATTTTTTTTTATGAATATACGATGACGGATTTCCGACACGCGAATAATTGCCCGAGTTCGAAACATGGAAACTCTTAGTTAATTCCGTAAACTTCTAACGGTTGGCTTTGTGATTTGTTTACACAGTACACAGTTGCACAATCGAGGTTAATTAATGTTAAGCAGCATAATGACAACTGGTCCTACTTTTAATTGTAAATTATTAGGTGGGGGTCCAGGCAATTCCAATGAATTCAAAAACTCTGTAGGAGTGGTGACTAGGTCATTCTGATTTATAACTGTGATGGAACTTTGTCTGATCTCCACCAATTGTTAAGGGAAAAGCTTATTAAATTCCTTTCCGCAGCGGGTACAGTACCTAATATTTTAGGACTATGATATATGTAAGCAGCATTCCTTCGATATATGTAAGCAGACTTTACGGCGATGATTCCTTATGTGTTTGGTTTGATCTGGTTGTACTGGAGAAAAATGAAGCGTAATCAATCGATACTACATATTTAATAACTAGAGAATATTTACAAAACCACTATTACTAATTAAAGAGTTTGCTTTACCACATTGTTCATTATTATACCGGCGTTTTTGGGGCGCTCGAATATAGCGAAAACTAATGCACTTTTCACATCATTTTTGGGACGAAGAGATAAGAACTAGGTACCGAGTACCGCACACAGCCGCACGTTCCCCTAATAACTTGAAAAAACAATCATATTTGCTATTCTTTCTGCTGGAAACAAATTTTATCTCAAAGTTTCGACGGGCCGGCGTCGGTGGTTACAACCCAAGGCCCTTATAAGGTATTTATGACACAAATATTTTGTAGGCAAGAAGTACAGTCTGTCGCACACGATTCAAGCCAATATTTTGAAAACGAAAAATAAACTAATATTAATATAACTTGTTGTTTTAACAACAAACTGTATCAACTGATTTGAATAAAAACAACTTTCCTGGAAGAAAATTCAGAGTGGTATATTCAACGGAATATACATATAAAATTTCATAAAAATCGGTCAAGCCATTTCGAACGAGTGTGGCAATTAACTTTGTCACACTAATTCCGCTATTAAAAAATGTGGGTTGGTGATGAAAGATTGAAAATTAAGGTTTGTATGTGTTGTTTAATGCTACATCATAAAAAAATTAAAATAAAAAATTTTGTCCAAAAAATAAAAAATTTTGTCCGAAAAATAAAAAAAAATTTCAAAAAATAAAAAAAATGTTTGGGATGGACTACCGTAGGCGGGCGACCGATTCTCATACCTACCGAATATAAATATAAAATTTTATCAAAATCGGTGAAGTGGTTTTGGAGGAGTAAGGCAACTAAATCTGTGACACTAATATGGCTATTAAAAAATAGAGGTTAGTAATAGGAAGGATAAACATACCAAAAAACAAGAAGTGAATATCCTGCTAGGAGATTTCAACGACAAAGTAGGCAAAGGAGGCGTTTGCAATACTGTGGGACATTTTGGACTAGGAACGCGATATGATAGAGGAGACCGCCTTGTTCAGTTCTGCCAGGAAACTAATAGTGCAATAATGAACACCTTTTTCCAATTACCACCTCGAAGACTCTACACCTGGAAATTTCCAGCTGACTGTCCAAAAAAAATAATTAGAAACCAGATTGACTACATCATCATTAACAAACGATTTCAGAATTTCGTAAAATCCGCAAAAACATATCCGGGAGCAGATGTTCCATCAGACCATAATCTTTTACTAGGACGTTTCAAACTCCACATGAAAAAAGTCCATAAAAGAAAAACACAAAAACATCCGGATATCCAGAAGTTGAAAGATAAAACCACAAGAGAAGAAGTCAAAGAGAAGATCAACAACAAAATAAACAGCATGATAATCTCAGATATTAATCAAGAAAACATAAGTGTAGATGATATGTGGAATAAAATCAAAAATATCTGTAATTCAGTGGTATATAATAAACTTAAACCAGAAAACAATATAAAGAAACAGCCATGGATGAGACAAGAAATATTAGAGCTAATGGAAGAACGAAGAAAACACAGAAATAAGAATGAGGAAAGGTACAAAGAAATAAACAAAATCATTAAAAAAAAGATTAAAGAAGCAAAAGAATCATGGCTACAATATCAATTGCATAGGAATAGAATCCCTAGAACAGAAGCATGACACTTTTAAACCTACATAAAAAGATCAAAAACTTAACGGGATGAAACGGATCACGAAGTCATAACTTCGAGCTAACTAATACTAGACGAGCACAACAATCTGCTCTACGAAAATGAGAGAATACTTGAGAGATGGAGGCAATACATGGAAGAATTATTCAAGGAAGAGACACAAGTTAGTGTTTCTGGATGTTCAGGACCAGAAATAACGCTCAGTGAAGTAACATGCAATAAAAAGCCTAAAAACCAACAAAGCACCTGGACCTGATAACATACAAGCTGAAATATTGAAACTATTTGAAAACAACCAACTCAAACTCCTAACGAGTTTACTGAACAAAATCTATGAAACTGCAGAATTTCCTACAGATTGGCTAGTTTCCACCTCTCCCCAAAAAGGCAAATGCCACCAGATGCTCTGATTACAGAATTATAAGCTTAATGAGCCATGCACTCAAAATCCTTCTTTCTGTTATTTACTCTCGCATATATAGAAAACTTGAAGAAAACAGCAGTGTTCAGTTTGGGTTTAGAAGCGGACTGGGAACGCGAGAGGCCCTATTTTCCATACAAGTATTGATACAAAGAGATCGAGACGTAAATTTGCTAAGTCTACGCATGCTTTATAGACTTTGCATTTGACAAGGTGCAACATCAAAAATTATTTCAGATACTGAAAGAATCTAGTATTGATGACAAAGATTTACTCCTAATTAAAAATGTATACTTACAGCAAAGGGCAACTGTACAAGTAGACAACGAAACCTCACAAGAATTCACGATAAAACGGCGAGTACGTCAGGGCTGCATTTTATCACCGACGTTGTTCAATACTTACTCGGAAATCTGTTCAGGGAAGCTATTGATGGTTTAAGATAATGTATAAAAATCAATGGTGAAATCATAAACAATTTAAGATACGGTTTTGATTGCTGATATTGCGGAGGATCTGCAAACATTAATAGACCGTGTAGTGGAAGCCTGTGACAGATATGGCATGAAATTAAACTGTAAGAAGACCAAAATTCTTGTAGTAAGTAAAAACGACGTAATTCAGCACCAATTCACAGCTAATAATGAACCGTTAAAAATAATCGACAAAATTACATACCTTGGATGTAGCCTAAATAAGGAATGGGACCACTCACAGGAAATAAGATGTCGAAAAAGGCGAGAGCTGTCTTCAATCGCCTCAGGAATATTTTATGTAATATACACCTGAACATTCATATAAGAACACGAGTCTTGAGATGCTATGTATTTTCTACCCTTTTATATGGAGTCGAAGCCTGGACCTTGACGGAGGCAACATCCCAACGATTAGAATCCTTCGAAATGTGGTGCTACCGCCGCGCGCCGCATGCTCAGAATTTCCTATATCCATCATGTTACAAACAACACCGTGATCCAACGTATGAATACAGATCTGAAAATTATGCGTATCGTGAAAATCAGAAAGATGACATACTTAGGGCATGTGATACACAATGAGAAGTATCAACTAATTTTACAAGGCAAGATAGAAGGCAAAAGATCTCAAGGACGCAAAAGGACATCGTCGTTGAAGAACATCAGACAGTGGGCAGGAATGACTACCATACATCTATTTAGAGCAGCTGTCAACAAAGTTGTATGGACCAACGTGATTGTCAACATCCACAGAGGATAGGCATCAAAAGAAGTCTTACATCTGTGATAATGTCACATCATAACAAAATAAAAAAAATGTTTGGGTTGAATCACTCTTACCCCTCAGGGGTATGAAAAATGGATTACTACCTATTCTCAGACCTACCAAATATATATAATAGGCAAGTTTTCTACAGCTGGCGCCGTTTCTCGCATCCTAATTTCCAGCGTTTTCTGTCAAAGTAACCTTCAGTTTTTTATCTCTGACGGTCATTGCATATTCGACATCTTCTCTCCATGACTGTCTACCTCGTTTTCTTCTAGTGGGCGGAGTCCATTTTTCTATCTTCTTTGGCCATCTATTTTCAGGCATTCTCTGCAGGTGTCCATACCAGTTTAGTCTTTTGGCTTTAATAGTATCTATTCTGTCTAGGTCAATTTTCATTTCTCTTCTAATGTATACGTTCCTCACCTCCTCACCAATAGACCTACCTACCGCATATATATGTAAAATTTCGTAAAAATCGATCCATCCATTTCGGAGGAGTATGGCAACTAACTCTGTGATACTAATATGGCTATTCAAAAATAGAGGTTAGTAGTAGAGGGGTGAAAATTAAGGTTTGTATGTATTTTTTTAATGCCACATCATAAAACATAAAAATAAAAAAAAAATTACAAAAAATAAAAAAGAATATTTGGGGTGAACCACACTTACCCCTCAGGGGTATGAAAAATAGATTTCGACCTATTCTCAGACCTACCGAATACATATGTAAAATTTTATAAAAATCGGTCCAGTCATTTCGGAGGAGTATGGTAACTAACTCTGTGACACTAATATCACTATTAAAAAAAGAGGTTAGTAATAGAGGTCAAAATTAAGAGCTGTATGTATTTTTTAATGTCATCATAAAACATAAAACTAAAAAATTTTCTTTAAAAAATGAAAAATCTTTTGTGGTGAACCACCCTTACCACTTAGGCTTATGAAAAATAGACAACAACCTATTCTCAGACCTACAGAATAGACATGTAAAATTTCATCAAAATCGGTCCAGCCGTTTCGGAGAAGGAAGGTTTCACGTGGCATTAACATACAGTGTTCCCAAGCGGTCACCCATCCAAGTAATAACCGCAACCGACACAGCTTAACTTCGGTGATCGAACGAGAACAGGTATATTCATTGTGGTATGGCTGTTGCCCAATCTATCAATATTGACATTTATTTTGTTATTCCTAGCTTCCTTTGTTAGTCATAGTACGGTAAAGCCGGTACAAACATTTTGGTTATTTATTTTTATTAATATAGACATAATTTTTTAATACATGCAAGTCCCCTATTACATTTTTTAAACGTTTAGTGATCTCATCGCAGTAATAATCTGATTGCAGACTATAACAGTGATTAAAAAAAAAATTGAGATCTGTTTACTTAGAATATTTCTTTTTTGGGCCAAGTGCATTTACCGATTTGAAAATTTGTATTTTTTTAGACCGATGAAGGACCCATGGTTATATCACGTCTACCCACAAGACCCCGAAATGAGCAGTGGTGTTCTGGTTGCGCAAGACAGGGTCATTTGGAACATGAATGCAATCAAAATATCCGGAGTTTTCCCACTACTTCGCCTTACATAATGAGCTATGAAGATATTTTAGAACACAACAAAGGTATGCCGCCTGTAGAACATCATCAAAATATACCAGCTACATCTACATCTTCGGATTCTGGAAATAAATCTGCTAATCTCTGCGAGCAATCTACCAGCAATGAGAATATCGAACATTCCAAAATACCTTCATTATTGAGTATGCCAATGACGTTACCAAATCAATCAATAATTAATAATTTTACTCCCCCGAATGTTACAATTCGCGTTTCAAATGAACCTTCAAATATTCCTTGTAAAGAAATAATTTTTCAGATGAGACTCAATTTTGATAACCAAGTAAATAATCAATTTAAATTACCAGATGATGACAAAGATCTTGATGTCAAAGCCGTTAAACATTTGATAATGTCCATGCCTTCGCACGTTGTTATCAATTTTCTTCAAAAGGAAATGGATATCTTAAATAATTGTAATATAGATCCCAGACTTTTAAAAAGAAAAATACATAAATTAGACAGACTGTTGGATAGTAAAAAGAAAATACCTAAAAAAGTACTTCACGAAAAAAATTTTTGGTATAAATTATTGAATATGTTTGTGTTCGGTCTGTATAAGTATAAAGATGGTAATCTTCATACAAACTATTTGAATAGGTTTCTCTCACAGGCCAAAAATATTAAATTAGATCGAAATAAGCGCACGACTTTGTTTAGCTCTTATAACTACGTCTTTGGATGTAACAAACATTTGAATGTGAATTACTTTAAAATAATTAGGTTACTCATTAAAAAACACTACAGATAGTATGAAGGATGTTTATAATTGACTATTTTTGACAATAAAGAGAGTTTTGTTTTGGTTTTCCTTTTATTATTAGCCACATCCATTGAAGCTTTTCAATGAATGTCTAAACCAATATCCATATTATTATATATATGTAAATGCTTCTTCTTTCCTTTCAGCCCTTCGCCGATTTTTCGGTCACAGAGTATATCCCTTCGTCGCTTTCGGATAAACTAACCAGCCTGTATCATGTGGGCAATTTCTCGATCTGGTGTCCAATTTTCGTTATGTAGGAGCCAATATATTAAAATAAATTCTCCTACTCGTCCTAGTTTTTCCCCAAGCAATTTGATGTCCCTCCAACCACATATACTCCATTTTCGACCTGATAATCTTAAGTCATCTCTCTTCAAGAGCCCCGCTCCAACATTTCTTTTCTCCTCCACTTTTTTTTTCTCTATCAAGTTTCTCAAAGTAAACAAATCATGTCCTCTTTCCCGACATAAAGCCAATCTGTTCTTCTCCTATTAATATCTCCCGTCCTAACATTCGCTTTACAGTTTTCTCTCAAATTTTCATTGTCTCGGATATTAACTTTATCCCTCTACACCTCTTACAGTCTTGAATGCCCCCTTTATTTTTAAGACGAGTTTATACACGCATAGATTTGCTGGCGCCAGTAGCCAAGCCAGTACTGTTTGCATACAAGTGAAGGTTTACACTAGATTTACAGAAAAGAATATTTTGACACGCCAGTTTAATTTTTAAGTTTGCACGGTGGAATATATAATCGTTGTTTACACAAAAGTAATATGTCAATCGAGGAAATAAAATTTGGAGTCCGCAATGGGTGTCGTTTAATTGTAAAAAGTAGGTATTGTTGAAGAGATGATCAGCCGAGTAGAAAAGAAATGATAAGCGAAGAGGCCGAATTTGGATTCAAAACTGTGTTGCAAATAGACAGAAATTTGATGCTTCACAAATACTTCCTAACAGAACTTTCAACCGAATATCCAGAAAACTACAAAAATTGTTTACAGATGTCGGAGGAACAGTTTAAAATTGGCATTGCTTTTGCAATATTTTCATTTACTTATGAATTCCTGTCTTTGTGCCGATCAGAATGAACATCCCACAAACATATATGTTGTTCGTATACTTCAAGAAATTTTACAATGTCCTGAGAACTCCATTTTTTCAAGTTATATTTTTGTTAAAATTGCTTAACAACAAATTTAAAAATGTAATATAAAATATCATATATATTGTACGAAATATTATAATTTAAGATTACCACTATGGTTTAAACGTGCAATGAACGGAACGTTTTCGATCATTTGGCTATGATGACTTTGTTGGTTGCTATACGGAATAGCTGTGTTGAGGTCTTTCTATACCATGCTCTCAGGTTAGCAAGCCCGGATATTCTTCGTCCTAGGGCTCTTTTTCCTTCAATTTTACCTTGCAAAATGCATTGGAGTAGCTCGTATCTGCCTTGATTTCTCATTATATGTCCCAAGTACTGCAGCTTACGGCCCTTCACAATGTTGACCAAGTCCGCGGTTGTGTTCATCCTCCGCAGTACTTCTTCATTGGTGACTTTGTCTGTCCATGGTATCTTCAGGATCCTTCTGTATAACCATAGTTCAAAAGCCTGAAGTTTTGATAGAGTTTCCGCCTTCAATGTCCACGTTTCTACTCCGTACCGAAGTACTGAGTACACGTAACATTTAAGGAGCCTTATTTTTGTTTCTAGGATGAGGTCTGAGAGTGAGGAATGCACTTTTTTGCCTTTCCGATGCGACATTTAATCTATTGGGTATTGTCCCACGACTCACTGATTATAGTTCCCAACGTTCAATTCTCATGTGGTTCACATACAGATTTGCTCCAGTTATGTTTTCCTTGCTGATGATCATTAGCTTGGTTTTGCTGGTGTTTATATCCAGTCCATATGTTTTACTTGTTTCCGTTATTTTGTTCATTAAGGTTTGTAGCCCTTCTATGGTAGTGGAAAACACTATTGTATCATCTGCATACCGCAGGTTATTGAGCTTGACTCCATTTGTTGAGATGCCTTCATTAAATATATATATATATATATATATATATATATATATATATATATATATATATATATATATATATATATATATATATATATATATATCTATATATATATATATATATATATATATATATATATATATATATATATACAGATTGAACGAATTTAAAACGGAACATACAATTTAATATATGTCTGTTTGAACTGCATTTGAAATAGTGGACCAATATAAAACTTGGACAAAAATAAATCCATACCCGGTGATAGACATTGTATAAAATATCGTTCAACTGTATGTCTCCTTTAAAGGAAAGAGGAGCTTGCCTAATAGTCGGAGAGATAGAGCCGAAATTTTGAACTGATCAGTAATATGACATTTTTCTATTGGAATTTATTCATTGTAACTGGGTTAAGACTTTGCCTTACAGGCGGACGCCCCTCGTGGTACAGGGGGTGGCTATACAGGGATGAAGTTGTAATTTTTTTCGGAAAAATCAACGATCGATAATATGGCTGAAAATTTGCCCAGAGTAAGATGTTGGTATAACTAGACGAAATCCTAAAGGGCGGACGCGAGAGTGGATACATAAGGGGTGGCGGACAGGGACGAAATTGCAATTTTTTGGGGAAAAATTAACGATAAGTAATATGTCTGCCATTTTCATGGCTCATTATTTAGCCCCTAAAAACTCTAAATCCAAAAGAGCGGACAGCTGGGTTGGTACACAGAGCCATAAAACGGGGTCAAATGTACCACTTGCCTGCGCATTTTAGGTCTCGGTAACAATTTTCAAACTGATTTTATTATGATAGGTATTTTTATACCGATTGATTGAACCGAAAAATGAGACCGAAAATTTGTATGCTCACTTCTGTTACTATTCTGAAAAGCGTCAAGTAGAGTTTCCCTCAAAATTTTCCAAAAAAATTTCCGTAAATGAAAATTTTCGTAATTTTTTGAGGTAAAATCTAATTTGTAGAATCCTTTCGATTTTCTGTCAGTTATACCATGAATTTTTCCAAAAATTTTCAAACGATTTTTCCGATAAGAAAAAAAAATTTAGAAAAACTTTAAAAATTTCATTTTTCTCACTCTCACTGATGTCATCACATTCATCATCTTCGTCACTTTCACGTTCAATAATATCACATTCATTATCTGCTTCATTTTCAATCACTACTTCTCGAATTGATTCTGGCATCTGAGGTCCACTAAACCATTTGAATTTATATGTTTCATCTTCAAACTCCCAACCATGTTCTTCAACAATCAATTCTGTTGGTACTTTTTTATGAGCATTTGTCCAAATATTTGAAATATAATGGTCTCGCAGTAGATGTTGGTGTAATTCATCTTGACATGGTGGTAAGCTTGAAGCATCGAAATTTTTTAGTTTTTTTTTTTAAAAGGCTCGTTCATATCATGCAACTTATACTGCCGGTTAAATAGTGAAAATCTGACATCGTTTACTTTTCTTTTTGGAATTGTTCTCGTCAGTCCTGTTCCATATAAGTGACATATGAAAGTTTCTAAGGTTTCAAAAACTTCATTACAATCGAAGTCAGTTTCACCGTTGGATAAAAGCATCTTGATACTTATTACATTTAGCGCATGCGTGTAGAATTACTGATCTAAATGGAACGCGTATCATTATTATTTTAATATTTTAAAATAATAATGATGCAAAATTAATGTCCAAACAGAATTTGTAAAATTATAATTAACTAATGAAAAAAAAAATTCAATCAATTTGAAAGTTAAAAAAAATATTGAAAATATCTAAGTACAAAGTAAATTTCAAAACTTAAAAAATTGATAATTCCACTATTAAATTGATTTTTATTAATAATTATTTGTAAAATGTTAAAGGAATTCTACAAATTGAATTTTACCTATTGATAAATAGAAATAATATATTTTATATTTGATTATTAATGTAATAATAAATCAAATTTTTCTTATATCTGAACAACCATTATTTATGCAATATAAATTTAAAAACCTTTTTGTTGTAATAAAAAATAAGTAAAATTACTATTTGTTATACCAAAAATATTTAATAGTTAACATTATAAAATTACTTTAATTTAATAAAATATCAAATATCAAACATTTATTCAATTAAAAATTAATTCGTAAAATATTTATATTTAAGAAAAAAATGTGATTTGTAAAGTAAATATGACTTTAGTTTGAAAAAAAAACATTATCATAATATCATTTTAAAACTCCAAAATATTCTATAAAAGATTCAGTCGATGACGTAGAGTTTTATCAAATGTTTTAGAAAAGTTTTTCTAATTTTTTTTTCTTATCGGAAAGATCGTTTGAAAATTTTTGGAAAAAAATCATGGTATAACTTACAGAAAATCGAAAGGATTCTATAAATTAGATTTTACCTCAAAAAATTACGAAAATTTTCATTTACGGAAATTTTTTTGGAAAATTTTGAGGAAAACTCTACTTGACGCTTCTCAGAATAGTAACAGAAGTGAGCATACAAATTTTCAAATCAATCGGTATAAAAATATCATAATAAAATCAGTTTGAAAATTGTTACCGAGATCTAAAATGCGCAGGCAAGTGGTACATTTGACCCCGTTTTATGGCTCTCTGTACCAACCCAGCTGTCCGCCCTTTTGGATTTAGAGTTTTTAGGGGCTAAATAATGAGCCATGAAAATGGCGGACTTATTACTTATCGTTAATTTTTCCCCAAAAAATTACAACTTCATCCCTGTATAGCCACCCCCTGTACCACGAGGGGCGTCCGCCTGTAAGGCAAAGTCTTATCCCAGTTACATTGAATATATTCCAATAGAGAAATGTCATATTACTGATCAGTTCAAAATTTCGGCTCTATCTCTTGGACTATAAGTGGTTTGACAGCATAATAACTGCTTTTGTAGTCTACTTTTCACAGTGATTCTAGGCAACCTATTTGGGTGGAGTTTTAAATGAATTCAGAATCCAGCAGCCCGCTGAAGTATTGGATTTTTATAATATAATTATTTGACAACCTTTTGTTGGCCAACCACCTAGAGCGGAGTTGAGCCGAAATACATTGATTTCGTATGTTCCGTTTTAAATTCGTTCAATCTGTATATATTGTTTTGATGTATTGTTTGTTTGAATGATGAGCAATGAGTATTTTTTAATAATATAGGGTTTTTATCGCGGTTCTCAAAGAATTAGTTTGTAAGTACTTTTTTAAATTATCTTTATTATATCTATTATGAAACACACATATATATCTAACCTAGCCAATGTAAATTTATAATAAACTATCTTTAATTTGAAATTCTTATGAAACTAATTAAATTCTATAGACAATGTAAAATTTAAACAAACTATCTTCAAAATTGAAATTGTTATGACACTAACTAAATTATATTAACAAAATTTTGTACCTTTTTGTCACTGAATGCCTAAATGAACTGTTTTCCACTATATAGATTATAATCACCACTCAAATGTCTTCTTCTCAGCTTCGGTTATCCTTGTTTTTGTGAAATTACTTTTTCCAATTATCAGCTTCCACCAATTTAAGATATTTTTCTTCGCAGCATTTATAAACCACCAAGCAAACCAGCAAACAGCATTTATATTTATTCTTCTTTTCTATATACCAATATCCAATCACCAAATATATTATTTAATTTTAATATTCAATTAATACTTCTTCCATTATCCAATTATCATTTATACATAACATAATTTTTAATCTTCAATATTATTTTCTTTATACTGTTTCTTAATATTGATTTAACTCACTATATTGAACAATTGTAACTGATTGACTGCCTCTAACTAATTTTCATACTAAAAAAAATCGGTTGCCTGTAAAGTCGGTTTTACGGGCGAAGATTTTACGTGACAACGTCTTTTTCTCGGTAGAATATTTATTGATATGAATATTATTAAATTGCACAATAGGAACAAGGAATTGAATGAAAATAAGAATTGCATTACCGATTTATTAGGTATTTTATATATTATTTATATTTTATATATTATATTTTTATATATTATTTTATATATTATTTATTTTATATTATATTATTGATCTTATTATTTTCTACAAAATTTATTTGAAAATTTTTTCGATATATCAATTAGTTGCGGAGATATCGATCATTGAAGTTATTGTTTGCTACCAGTATTTTATATATTTATTTTTTTCAGTTATAAAAAATTACTATTTCCAATTGTGTCTACCAAGTATGGTCACATGTATTTGCCTACATATTAAATAATAATAAGTACAGATAATGTTATGTGACGTTCACTTCTGATTATATATATTTTAATATTTTTAATTTTAAAGAATCAATTTGAAAATCAAAACACTTATTCAGATCGAAGGTTCAAATTTTTGCTAAATAAATTTGAAATTAATTAAAATTTGTAAATGTAAATGGTAAAGTTGAAAATTAAAACATTTACTAAAATTGGAATTTGAAATTCTTGCTAAACACAGTTAAATTCTAACTCCGCGCGTGGTGATTGGTCGGTTTAGTTCGTTTGTTTGGTCGCCCTGTTTTGACAGGTTAGAAGTTATAATTTGTTATTTTAAATGTTTGACTAGCAATACGCGCTGTTTCTTCTCAATCGACTGAATTACGATTGATTGCAGAGTGATTTAAACTAATAATTTACTTAACACTATCAACATTTGTCAATAGTATGACATAACCTATAAACTCAGTTTCTCAACTTTTGTGTCAATCTAACAATTAATCAATCAATCATAGTTTACGATAATGAAATATTAGTGTACAATTATTTACCTTTATTGTTGTAGTTGTTGTAAATGACGAATCTAAGCACTCCACATTTTCACTACAGACACAGCTGACGATACTTTCAACGATTTTCAACTTTAGCGATTCAACGCGCCTAATTCTCTAGTGCCGCGCGCAGCGGACCGATCATGTTTGAGTGGGAGAGAGACGCAAGTCATTCGCCGGTCCGGCGGGCCTCTCTCTCGTTCGGCGACTCACTGTAACAGACGTGAGCGGGCGTTACACTTTTTCTTAAATGACTCCGAGCCACAACCTAATTTAAGACGTTGTCACGTCAAAAACTCATAACTGATTGACTAACTGAATGGACTTTCTTACTAAACTTTCTGACTGACCGACTGACTATCTTGAAAATTCTGAACAATTGACTTCACTAACTAAATGTGTCTACTAACTTTCATAATAAACTGGACTCATAGTAACTGTAACTCAATAACAAATATTTTCTGTTCTAGAATCATCTGGCAATAAATCATGTTCGATTTGTTCCATCTATATCTAAAGAATTTTCTGGAACAATACATTTCGCAAACAAAGCCATCTCCGGTGATCTAGAGAATTCCTTACTTATCTATCAAGAATTTTGTTGGCATTTAGGCTTTTCAGATCAGAATATACACTTAAATTAGTAACTAACACTCTAATTTAATAAAATACACATTTTAAACAACCTATTATTATAACTCCACTTTATATTCCCAATTATTACCTAAAATGTCACTTGGAGAGTATGTATATCTGGTTGCCTAATCACATGGCTCACTTAAATATATTTACAACATTAAAATACAACTTTTTACAATTATTATATGCTAATTTCTTAAAAATGCCCTCACATAAATAATTTTTATTAAATTCTCTAGTATATAACTTCTTAAAATAACCAAATACTTGTTATATCTAATATTATCTAGTATATAACATAAATTATTTTCTTTAAACACTAATTATATCGATATATATATATATATATATATATATATATTTATATATATAAATATATATATATATATATATATATATATATATATATATATATATTATAGGTAAAAGTTTATGGTCGATATGGACCTTACGTGAGATAGAGTGAGAAACACCTATTTAAAAAGAGAGATGTATATTAGATCCGTCCTTTATATGAGTTGAAATTATAGAGTTGAAATAATAAAAAAGGGGAGGTTCAACGTTGCCAAACTTATTGGTTTTATTTGACCTGTTGTCTTTTTAGCATTTGAACAATGTTCTAAGATAGTCAAATTTGGGCGAAATGTATTTAAATGGCAGCTTACTGTTTTTTATTGGGAATATGCCACAATTTTACTTTACAATAAGTGTAATATAACATTTTGATTTCCACTTTGGAAATCATTTTATATAAATAAAATTTAACAATGTTTCGTATTTTAAGTACGATTTCCGAATTAAAAATCTAAACATTAAAATAAGCTTATTTTGAAGTCACATTGTGCCTTATTCCCAATAAAAATAATAAACTGCATATGACGCCATAATAAAAAACCTTGATACAAAATTATTTGGCAACGTCTTGTCTCGCGTGGTCAAAGCACCGAATCAAAGTAGGGACAGTCGTTACGAGTAGAGGTGGATCGTTGACGTTTTTATCGTTAACTCAAGTGAACCGATTTTCGTAAACAAGTAACTATGATTGTTTAACAGTAGTTTCAAGTAAGAGAGTACCTACATAAACAAACATAATGGCTATTATCGTTTATGTGTATATTTATTGAAATGAAAGAAACTAATGAAGGATATATTTATAACTTGAAAAATAAACTAAACAATACAAATAGTAAATCGTATTTACATTACACGTTATTATTAAATCGCGAATCGTCTAAATTGACATTTAAAAACATATGTTTTTCTACTTTACTTCTTGTTAACCGTGTTCTTATTTTATTTAAAATTAAACCAGATTTTGAACATGTGTTCACATTTACAATATTTTATGAATATAGTGGTTAAGGGATATACATACATGTCGATGGTTTTTCCACCATTGTAATGGGCTCTCGATACAGGTGTATGTTTAGATGAGTCATGTCCAATTAATTGATCAAAAATTATTTCTTTTGTTTTTTTAGCTTCATTTTTATCAGAAAATCCCTGCACTTTAAATCATGAATCCATAAATGTACATAATGACAATGTGCCACTCTGTTCTATCCCTCTAAATCTTTTTGCTAAACCCGATATTAGTAACTGTACTACTTCGGATACTATGGATATCATAACTTAACCACTATATTCATAAAATATTGTAGTATTGTAACAAAATCTGTTCCTTGTGAACACATGTTCAAAATCTGGTTTAATTTTAAATAAAAGAAGAACACGGTTGACAAGAAAAGTGGAAAAACTTATGTTTTTAAATGTCAATTTAGACGATTCGCGATTTAATAATGTGTAATGTAAATGTAAGTACTATTTACTATTTGTATTGTTTAATTTATTTTTCAAGTTATAATAAATATATCCTCCGTTAGTTTCTTTCACTTCTACTACTGGTAAACAATCAAATAGTTACTAGTTTACGAAAAACGGTTCCGATAAAAATGTCAACGACCCACCTCTAGTTTCTTAAGTATATTAATATCGGAACCTGAGATATGTAAAATATCTGTAATCGGAACTAATCGTCTCACTAATGGGGAATGGGCGTCAATAAGAAATATGGAGGGGAGACCAAGGGGAAATATGATTGTTATCTTTGTCTATTCGCTGAAAGTATGATTTTATATCTGTGTTAGATATCCTGTTAAATTTTACCATACCGACCATAAACTTTTACCTACACTGTATATATATATATATATATATATATATATATATATATATATATATATATATATATATATATATATATATATATATGCCAACAAAGGTAAGTTTAACATAAACTCCAACTTCTATGATCACGATACAAGATCTAGAGACGCTATTAGAGCACAACGGTTTAGGTTGACAAAGAGCATAAAAAATTCGACTGATGTTAGTTTGTATAACTTTTTGCCAGACGAAGTAAAAAAGTCTTCACTTATCATCGTTTAAGTTTAAAATAAAATCACATGTTTTAAAACATTGTTTCTATTCAAAAACGGAGTACCTAAGTACAGCTTTTACACTATAGTACTAGTTTGGTAAGTGTATTTGCCTATTATGACGATATGTCATGTTTTTATATTTTTATTTAGTGTGTTTGTCCATTCTTAAATTGTTAATATTAAATATCTGTTTGTAATGTTTAAATTTGCAAAAAATTTATATGTATGTATGTAAAAATTATCACTATTTCTTTGACTTGTCAAAAACAAAACTATTTTTGTATATTGACTAAATAAATGCTATTCTATAAAATGAATTATTTAAGTTACGAGACGATTCGTCCGTAAATAAACGTAAAAAACAAAAATAATAAATTAGTCAACACACAATATGACATAGTCACTGGGAAGGCACATGGGAATATTTTACCACTTTACTTTAATCATAGCCAAGATTAATTAGATTTTAAGGGTTTATGTGAGAATAATACTTAAATTAAGTAATTTAAAAGTAAACGTGCTCGTTTATGGGACAATATAAAAACTCTAACCCCAAACATAATTTATTACGAAAATGGAACTTTTAAGTATACATACTATATATACGTATTCAGAGCAATACAAAGTAATAATTTCTAGACAGAGTTAACTGAAAATTCAGTCACGTCAAAAGTTTTAAATTCAAGAGAAATTAACGTGACACAACCCGCAGGTCAACTGAGAACGTGACAGGAACTGAAGTCATTAACTATAGATTTGTTCATTTAACATTACAAAAACGTACAGATCGCACAAAATCATCAGACATGGCAGCACAATTGATTCACGATATGGAGATATTTGTTCGACTACTACACTCTTTAATGCCGAGGTGTAACACCATCGCTTATAGAAAGAAACGTGATGTCCCAGGGAGCTGGCAAACTCTGGGGGATTTTAGCCTTATTATGGTATGAGAGCACTAGTCTGCCTGGCGGAACTTCTTGTTAACTTGTGAAAATAACACAAAAAAGAGACAGTCCAGATGAGGACTTTTGTGAATCCATAAATAAAAATCTAGAGGGAAAGAGCACAAAGGCGACCGCGGTCGTTTCTCTGTTCGTTCGGTAAGTACTGTTGCTAAGGAGGGATTCAGTGTAGCACTTAGTATCATTCATCATCCAGCCTTCTACGTTCAAAGTTGAACATAGGTCTCCCCAAACAACTTTTGGTTATAACAGCTCACTATTTTTTTTAATAATCTTTTTTTGAAAACTTTTACGGGTGTGGAAATCCCTATTTTGGAATTGCATCTCGACGAATTTCAATTTGGCTTTAGAAACGGCGTTTGTACGAGAGATGCACTTTTAGCATAAAGATACTGATTTAACCAGAGATGTGAACAGTCACGTTTTCGCTTGATTCTTAGACTTTGAAACAGCATTTGATAGAGTAAACAAAGGTATCTTAAATATGACGGGAATACAAAAGCATGATCTTACAATCAAAGCCAACTTATGGGAACAACAAAAAGGTTTAGTCAAAGCATCTCTTTAGAGAAGCTTTGGGGGAAATTGCAGATATAATATCATTAAACAGGATTTCATAAATAAATTCAGGTATGCTGACGTCATAGTTTTCCTTGCCGATAGTCCAGAGAGACTTCTACGGATATTAGCAGACCGTATTATATGCATCTTAATAAGAGCAAAACCAAGATAATGACCATCATCAAAAATCATACCATTAAACATAAGTAATTTCTTTTTACGCACTAAATACTATCAAGAGCTCAAAATTTCACATATGTGGACTGCAACCTGAACAAAGATTGGGAACACTTGTGTGTAATCCATATTAGAATCTAGAAATCCAGAAGTATATTTAACAACATGAGGAATGTACTGTATATATATATATATATATATATATATATATATATATATATATATTAGATTGCGAGTGCTCAGGTGATATGTGTTTTCTTATTTATATGAAGCTTGGACCTTATCAGAGGCCACCGGTAAGGAACTAACAGCTTTCGAAAGGAAGTACTAATTCCGAATGTTACGATGTTACGAATATCGTGCACATATCATGTCACCAATGAAGCTGTCTTGCAATGAATAGGTCAACAACAGCAACTAATTTTAACGGTAAAACAAAGAAAATTGTCATTCTTCGGTCACATATTATAAATTTCCTTCAACTTATTATGCAGGCCAAAATAAAAAAAAGGTACCGGGTAGACGACGTATTTCGTGGCTAAGAACTTGAGACAGTGGACCGAAAAAACTTGGTTAGGGGAGCCGTGAATAAGGTTTTATGGGCTAGAGTAATTGTCAACGTCTAATGAGGACAGGAAACTGCAAGAAGATATATTTTACGAATCTTAAGATCTTAACCGAAAGGAGATCAATTCACTTATTGCATGTGATATTTTATCTTTTTTCAATCTACACTCAAACTTTTTGAATTTTTAGAATATTTAGTTTTAAACATTACGCACTTTCGCGTGCTTGATTTTTAATAATTGGTTTATTGAAAGATTTTTTACTTTATTGTGGGAAAGGCATTTCTAGAACTGTTGTAAGACTAACACTTCACGATACGCCTGCAAAGTGAATATTGAATGAATGTCCGGCTTCCAATTTTATGGAAGTTAGAACGAGTCCGATGACTCAAGAAAATATGTAATTTGAAGCACCTTATCATAATTGGTGTTTGCAGAACTTATTTGTCTTTTTCGGTTTCATTATTCTGGCGATTGTTGACCTTTTTCTACCTAGGAGATCTCTCCTACATGTCTTGGATATCCTCTAATAGGTGTTAAGGGTTTTGTCCTCTGGGTATTGGTAATCCCCTCTATTTAAGTCTTGAATATCATCTTGAATTCTCATCTTAAACTAATGTCTTTTACTTTACCATGGTCTTTATATTAATGAAAAGTCTAACACAACTCAAAGATATTTAGATATGTCGATATGATCAGGTGTTACTTATCTCGCCCCCAGGTCCCAGGAAACTTTAAGTTTTACATGCGCCAAGTACCTATGTGTAATAACCTATAATAACGTCCTTTCGCGTAAAATAAATCTTATAGTATTGTTCTCGAGCGAAAAATAAACATTTATATCGAGAATTCGCTAACACAGCGATTTTAAAACAAACTATTGAAAAACATGGTACAGTCTGTCCCAAACCACCAAACCCTTCTTTCAGTGCGTCACTAATTTTGACGTCATATAGGATTTTAAGAATGTCGAGAATTATTGCATGACATTTTAGTTAAATTTGACAGTTGCAGGATCGTAATCTCTCTTTTTCTAATTGAAAATAATTTAATAATTTTAATATTAGTCTTTGTTCTTTCTCGATATATCTCGGCATATTTTAAATACACACAATAAATACAAAATTAAATTTTCACTGTAAAATGTCTGATAATACTAACCTGGAATGACAATTATCATTTTATCAGTTGACATTGTGAAAGTACTGTCACGATCGAGACAATCTGCGTCAAATTATATTTATGCGCATCATTGATTGGATATCTATTTAGCGTATTCTAAACTCCAACCAATTATACATCCGTAAGTAGAATTAGCTTTACGATAAATAATTTTCTAAGCTCTATGTATAATAATCACAGACTCACGTTTTTTTCTGTCACTTCTAGCTTAATGTGTTAGAGAGAATTCGATCAACTATGACGCACTGAAAGAAGGGTTTGGGACGAACTATAAACACCACTTTTATACAAGAAATGGTAAGAAATGAAAAGATAAAGTGCCCAAAATCCGTCCCCTGTCATAATTTCGTCCCCACTTTAACTTCTACGGACAGTACTGCAACCTTGCGAGAGAGTAAGGAAACTCTTCAAAACGATCCAGTGTACTAGTGGCAGTGACGTAGGATTCTTTGTTCTGTTCACTTAACCTTAAATTTTTCATAAATAGTTTATGTGATAGCTTGTTATAGTTTGTAATCTACTTTAAATACTTATATTGACGACTAAAGGTAAGTTTAAACTGATTTATCGATTGATAATAATAGAATGCTCTTTGAGTATTATATTTCATTTGTCACAGCCGTGTAGTTGTAGTCGTTTCGTCACGAACGGCGGCCATGTTTTATATAACGGAATTCCTAAATCCTTCCGTCAGGTTCTCAAATCCGTCCCGGGACGGATTTAGGAATCTTTTCTTTCAATAAATTTTAATTTTCCCTGTCTACTTAAATTATTTTTTATAGATATATAATCACTTTTTGATATGTTTTAATAGTTTTAACATGTAGACACCTCAGTCTTGAACAGTAATGTTATTATTAAACTTAGAGTTCTGTGAAAAAGATGAAAATTTTAAGAATTGATATATCAATACAAGGTCTAAATTTTTTCAGATGCCACAACGCAAAGCGTGGAATCCTGATGAAATGGTGAGAGCTATCACTGCTGTGAGAGATAAAGAAATGGGATATAAAATAGCTGCTAAGACCTTTGGTGTTCCAAGGGCTACTTTAAAAGATTATGTGAAATCTGACCGCACACCAGAGGAATGTGTGAAATCAAAATTTGGAAGGAAGCCAGTTTTTACAGCTGACCTTGAGAAAAGTCTTGTCGAACACTGTCTGGATATGGAGCAGCATTATTATGGACTGACTATTTCTGACCTGAGGCGATTGACTTACCAGCTAGCCATTTTAAACCAAATAACTCATCCTTTCTCGAATGAATCAAAGGCTGCTGGCAAAAAGTGGGTTAGACTGTTTTTCAAACGCCATCCAGAGCTTTCCCTCAGACGACCACAGAACTTGTCAATGGCTAGAGCTAAAGGATTCGCAAAAGAAAATGTTGACAAGTATTTCTCTATCCTGAAGCCTGAACTCGAGAAAATAAACTTTGATCCCTCAAAAATATTTAATGTAGACGAAACAGGGATATTTGTAGTCCAGCACAAAGCTACTAGAGTAGTAACCTGTAAGGGGAAAAAGCAAGTGCATAAACTTTTATCTGCTGAACGTGGATCCACAACCACAGTCAGAACCTGTATGTCAGCAGCAGGCCAATATATTTCACCCTTGTTAATATTTCCACTTAAAGGTGTCAGGAAGAATTGCTTGACGGAGCTCCTCCGGTGTCGATAGGCGGATGTTCAGATTCAGGTTGGGTCACTGGTTTCTTAACTGGTTTAGACACTTCAGTTCCATTGTGAACCCATCAAAAGAGAATCCTGTTGTGCTTATCCTTGATGGTCACTATTCCCACACTAGAAATCTTGAACTTATTGATATTGCAAGAGAGTCAGGAGTATCTATAGTTTGCCTTCCTCCACACTCAACAGACAAGCTACAGCCTTTGGATGTATCGTTTATGTTTCCTTTGAAAACTAGATACGCAAAAGCTGTAGAACAATGGTTGGCTAGTAACCCAAATAGAGTTGTCAGGAAACTGCAAATATCCAGTCTCTTTTGTGAGGCGTATCTTCGTGCAGCTACTCTTGAAACGGCCGTCAATGGGTTTAGGAAGACTGAGATATATCCATTTAATGATGATGTCTTTCAGGAGCATGATTTTATTGCTAGACAACCTGAACAGCAAGAGGTGCCTGCCAATGGACGGGATAATGAAAACGAGACTGTTCTAGTCCCACCTCAAGCGGTCAGTCCACGAGACATCCAGAATGTTCCAGTCCCACCTCAAGTGGTCAGTCCACGAGACATGCAGAATGTTCCAGTAATATCAAATAGGTACTATAATAAAACTAATTTACATCTGGAACGCTTTCAAATAAAATTGCCTCATTCTCATCTTGTGAAGATGAAGAGTTCATGTGATTAAAATAATTTAACATTTTTTTTGTCTGTTTGAAAGGAGTAACATTCTTTTACTCCTTCACTTGCTAACACTAATCCATTTACTGTTTGGGTACATAATTTATTTCGAATTTAGTTTTTATTAAATTGACCTTAAAAATATTCGCTCACAGGTCGCATTTGAATGTGGACAAACAAGGATATCTAAAATAAAATGTGAAAGATTTTTGAATTTCTGCACTGCTGCACTATCAGTTAATGCACCAACTTTGTACCAGTACTTATCTACTTCAAATTCTTTTTTAATATTCTCTGGAATTTCTGGCAATACAATCGCCATTCATCGTCAATCTTTTGTATTAATTCATGGTCATTATTATTTACAATTCTAGGAAATGCACATATAATATCATATATAGAATTAGGTTTTTCAATCGATTTTGGATCAAAAGTTGCAATATGTAATAATAAGGGACTTCTAAAATCAAATCGCTTTTTAATTTCTAAGCAACTCACAATTAAAAATTGCCGACACCTAGTATAAAAGTCAGTTTTCTTCTCTTAACTGAGTTTTCCAATATTTTGAATAACTTCTACACCGACATAAATATTTAGTAAATTTAGAAATTGCTTTAAATTTTCTGGATTTATCTCTGCTAAAGCAGATTGGTGAACATAATTGGGATTTAAATAACTTAATAACAATGTTTTATAAGTTTCTGAAACTTTTTTAAAAACAACCGTAATTACTACCTACCTACCTACTAATTACTAAATATTTTGGTATAAAAAATAACTTATATATTCTATAAGAATAATTTTCTAACATTTTATTTACCCTTTTGGACTTGGACGAAATCGACTTAGTAGAAATTTCACCTTTTTTGAAATTTTTGGGACTTTTCATTTTTCCTTTTTTTGCTTAATTAGTCTTAGGTGTGATAATTAATAACTTTCTCTTCAGATTCTTAGTTCTAAGACTAATTATCGTTGACTTTTACTTTTATTGTAGATTCTTAGTTTTAGTTAACATTTATTTGCATTTGTTTTAAAAAGGTATTTCCCTCTAGCTTGTGGGTATATACGGCCATCAGAATGCCATAAAAATTATGTTAAAATCTGATAATTATGTACAAATCGGCAACTCTGACGGTCGCCAACAAATAGTACTGGCAAATCGCCTTACAGGGAAGCCATATACTCTGATAAAAAACAGAAGAAGAAGAATGTTTATAAAGTTGGATTGGATTGCGTTGAGGTTAGGTTTATAGGTTATGTTAAAGTAGAAATCGGCACTTATTTCATACATCGTATAAAACAAATTAAATCAAATCATGGGGAAGAATAAGAAAGATAAGAAAAAGGGAAAAGGGGCCGAGAAAACAACAGCAAAAACAGAAAAGAAACTGACAAACAAAATGAAGAAAGAACTGCAAGCTAAGGGAGAGGTAAAGTTACAAGCCAGTTTAAATTTTAATAAGAATAAACTATAACTTTCTCGTTTTACTAATTACCACTTTTATTCTACTCAACTTTTTAGTTTTCTGAAATAATAGTATATTGTTTTATTAGGAGTAAAAATAGTAGCGGAGGCACAAAAAGTAACATTTGTGCTTATTGTCGCCCAAAAGAAAGAATATTATGTCTGATTCGCATCGCGTGTTTTTCCAGATATTTTGTGTACTGCAGACTGTAACTGAAGGAATGTAATCTTCTTCTGGTACAGGCTCTGGTTTGTGATCACTACATCAAAATGTTCTCTATTCTGCTCCACTCTTAGTAATTGTTGAATGTTCATGCCTGCCAAGTTCTGATATTGTGAAGCCATATCATGACTCTTCTGCCTACTCCTACTTGACCCTCTATTGTCCCTTCAATTATTATTCCTAGCAGGTTGTTTCTCATTATGTGGCCTAGTATTAAGTTCTAACTCTTTATTTATGATGTTTAATGCTGTTTGATTCGTAATGTGTTGTGCGCATGATATTCTGATCATTCTGCAATACAACCACATTTCAAAGGCTTCTAGCCATCTCATGGTATTTAATTTTAATGTCCAGGCTTCAACTCCATATAGAAGGACTGATCAAATGTAGCATTTAATAACTTTAACTTGGATGACTAAGCATAGTTTTCAGTTGCAGACCATTTGCTTCCATTTATTGTAAAGGTTCCTAGCCTAAACAAATACACTTGGCTTTTAATACACTTCTTCTTCTTCTTAGTCGTTAACCTGATGCAGGTATTGTGATATCATGAAGCTATTAACTAAATTTCCCAATGTTCCTCCACGTTTTTCTATCTTCTGCCATTCTAGCACATTCTGACAATGGAGCGCCAATGGTAGCAACAAAATGGTCCGTGTATCGTGTGGGAGATCTACCTCTATTTCTTTTGCCTTCTACTTTTCCCTGGATGGTAAGTTTTTCAAGACCATTTCTTCGAAGGACATGTCCAAAATAGCTTATTATCTGTTCTGATATTTGTGTTCTTAGTCTTTTCTTTATGTTTAGCTGGTCCAGTATGGATTCATTTGTTCTTCGGGCCACCCATGGTATTCTCAATTAATACACTATAGAAATAAATATACTTATTTTTAATATAGCTAGATGTTTATTTTTTCTTTTTACTCCTAGGTACAAAAACAAACAAAAATTTTCCATAAATTAAAAAAATAATATATAGTAGAATTCCAAAAACCATTTATTTTAAGAAAATATCTGTAATATAATTTGTTCTATTTTCTCTAGTCTTACCAAATATAAATTTTGTAAGATAATAAATAAAACAGATATAAATGCATTGTGACACATAATATAATATATCAATTTGAAAAATATAACAATATAGGATTAAATTAAGGGCTTTGACGAATCATCGTTGACAAATCATTATATCAATGGGAATAATTTTATACCTTAGTTAAACCTTTTAAGGGAGAATGTGCTGCATACTATGTAGCAGAGAATAGAGATGTGTAATACTGTGTTGAATGGCACTCTCGTATTGACACGTTAGAGTGTGTCAATCGTATTGATACAAATGAAATGACACAGTGACACCTATGACACAGTTCAACACACCAACACGGCGTATTAAAATATAAATGCCCCAGAATTGTTTTACTATTACTATAAATCTATGAACCATTTAAAATAAACATCAAATATCTACAATTAAACAAAATTTATAACTTTAAGTTTAAGTACTTACACCAATTAAAAGATTTTGAAGGAAATATTATACATCATAGATTTTTTCTTTCTATCACTAAATTCGAATCTAATAATACTCAGTCTTGAAGTATCCAATTCAGGGTAATTTCACTTAAAATGTACTGATGTACCTCGAGAGATAAAATGTTTTCAATTTTTTGAATATTGGGATCACTTCATGCAATAAAAAAGTGACTTAATTTACCAATGTTATTTTGATAGCGTGTGTTTTAAAGAAATTCATATGTGCATAGTTATATTTAGAATTAGTATCAAGGGTATATGCAACACCTAATACTGAGACACAGTGTCATGACACTTTATTGTGCTGATACATTGTACTGATACAGGCAGCTGTGTCAGTGTCATTGTATCAACACTCAAAAATTTACAGTGTTACCCATGACTAGCAGAGAATCTGAAAGAGTCAAGCATATACTGTATGACTGTGAGGCACTAAATCAAAGGTAGCAAACACTTTTTGGAGATTATATTAGGAATAACATGTACCAGGAATAAATGTACAATAAGGCAATTGGCTGCAATACAACTGGTTTATAACAGACAGCTTCTGAAAAAACTGTGCTAATTGTGTTTGAAATATGTTCATGTCTTTAGTAGATATATCCACTATTTTAAAGATAGTTAATTGAAATTTCATGGCCTTTAACTACTATCTGATTTTACAAATACTGAAATCAACTTATTGAAAATATGTTTTAAATAAATGTCTTTTAATTTTACTGGTTTTATTTTAGGATGATATAGAATCTATTTTATTACAAATTGAGAAGGAAGAGAAGAAAAGGTTGACTGTTACTGAAGCTATTATCAGTCCACCTTCAAGAAGATTAAATTTCACCTTTATGGCCCATCCAGAAAAAGAACAGCTTATTTTATATGGGGGAGAATTTTTCAATGGACAAAAGGTAATAATTATTTTTTTATTGGGTATTAAGTTATAGCTATTTAGGTAATATTCTAATCTGGTTTAAGGGGATTACAAGTTATGAAGAACTTAAAGAAAATATTTTGAGAAACATGTCACTTTTGGGTATACTGAAAGTGAACAGCAACTTTGTTATTTTAGATGGAACACCCTTTGTATTATTGCATTTTCAGATTCTGCATAAGTTTCTAGACAAAATTTGTATAGGGTACTCTAAGTCAAACCTTCATGTTTTTTTAGTTTTTCATCTTTTTTTCAACAATTTTGACATATAGAGACAAACTTTTCAAAGTTAATAGCTCATCCATTTATTAACATAATGTATTGAAAACTTTTACATACAAAGAGTTAATAACATTCTAATTTTAATGAAAAAGAAATCAATTGTCTTTCAAACAGTATTTGGGTTCCCTATATCTAAAGTGTTAATACTTTTGGAGATAATTGCGGTTTAAGTTAAAGGTAAGATATTTATAGTTTTATTTTAGCAGGCTGTGTATGAAGATGCCATAATTGTCATTTTTTCTCAATACTAGAATCTGAATGATAAAAAGGTTTGTTTAGAAATAAACAATGAAGATTACATCAATTTACTTTTCATATACTAACGAGCGCTTTATTTGCTACAACATATCCAGTGAAGTTTAGTTGTTTTTTAACAAAAAGGTAAAAAAGTAAGCACTTTAATCTGTAATTCCAAGACCACCAAACAATAAGTTTAATGAGTTATATATTCTATCAAATTACTTGAAAAGAAAAATTTAGACATGAGAGACATCAGCTTCATTATCATTCTCTATTATAATCAGATAGCTGTGGTAAATCAGAACATTTTTCAGAAGAAATAGAGGATGAGAGGGAGGCATTACTGTGTCCTGTCTCCAACTCTGTTTAATGTATACTTAGAGGAAACAATCCAGTAAATACTAAAAGAAGTAACTATGAAAAAAAAAGTAAATGATCGACTAATCAATAATAAATGATTAACAGACGGCACTTTGCTAGTAGATCTAATAGAGGAATATCTTGAGGATTTATAACAAATGGTTCACAGGATGGTAGAAGTCAGTGAAGAAAATGAATTGTCTCTAAACATCAAAAGACATAATTTATGGTGGTTACAAAAGCTCAAACATCACCAATAAAGCCATGGACACACAATACATGGAGAACAAATTAAAAAAGTTCAAAAATATAACTATCTGGGCACAATAATTAATGAAAATAATGAGCACATAGAAGAGATTAGCGAACATCTGTAAAAACAACAAGCCATATAGCAGAAGACCCGTTGTAAGGCTGCCAAAAAGGTGGAAAGATAATGTCAACAACGACTGAAACAGAATAAGAGGCGGACAAACAGGAGTAATCCTAGTCGCGCGAAGAAGAAGAAGAAGAGATTAAAGCAGGAATAGGACAGGCAAGAAATGCCTTTAACAAACTGAAAAAAGTATTATTTAGCAGAATTCTCAGAATTTTGTAGCACAAAACATTCTCCATATTATTTTATAGGTTGGAGGCTTGGACATTAAAGAAAGACATTTTACACAGATTGGAATCCTTCGAATTATGGACCTACAGAAGAATATTATGAATAAGTTAAGTGGATGGAGTCTCAAATGTCGAGGTGTTGAGAAAAATGGGAAAAGAGAAATATTTTTTTTAAATACTATTAAAATTCGAAAATTGCATTATGTGGGACATCTCATGAGGGGCGAACATTATAACTTGATGCAATTAATAATACAAGGAAGAATACAGAGTAGAGGGATTCGTGGAAGAAGAGGCATCTCCTGGTTAAACAGTTTGAGAGCTTAGTTTAACTATCCTATTCTTGCATAACATTACTTCAATCCAATGAAATCAAGTTTTAGTTTTGCATATTTATGTGGGTAGCAGCAAACCTTACCAGATTATGCTGGGGATACAATTGGCTAGGTAGTTTCGTAGATCTGCAGTATCACAGCTGGTTAAATCAATATGTGACTACTATCTGTGAGTGTCTGAATTAAATCTCTAGAGAAGTGTTTCTCCATAGCTTTGATTAAGTAATGGTAAAGCGGTAATGTCCAATGTAAAGCTATCATTTGAACGCACCATGACAGTGTTGAGGACATACTGTCTTTTGTAACTCTGTCTCCTCTTCCACAAAAGCATGATCAACAAAATCAAGTGGATCAATAGGCGAAATTGGATATTGCATGGCTCTACTTCTACTAAAGAATGTTTGTTTATTTGAATCATCTATACTATCTATATATTCACCACGTGTTTTTTAAAATTACATGTGTAATTAAAATAATAAATAAATAATAAAATTACTTTATTCAATTTTAGAAAATAAATTAAAAATACAGAAAATGTAGTATCAAACTTTGTGCCAGTCTACAGTACCGCCTACTGTACCACTTTTTTTATATGGCAATAAGCCATTGGGGTTTTATTCCTTAACATGCGTAGTACCAGTGGCAGCTCGTATCATTTTGAGAAAGTAGTGCCAGAATTCGGGCAACTGCCTAAATTTTTATTGATGGGTACATGATATTGTCAATAAAGTTAAAAATAGAAATAAAAAAAAAATAGGCGCAGATACGCAGATATTTTATCTTATACATGTATCTGGGGTGACAAGAAATTTACCAAAATTTATCAAAACAGTTCCATAAATGAATTAATAATAAAAAAACTCAACTTACCACCAGTATTTACTGCTGATGTACTTGAAGTTTGTTATTACGATTTAGTCCCTAAAGTCTATTTACAAAATTATAAAAATACCACTATTCCAGTATTTACACACACGCAAAAAGTTGTTTAATATCACTTTTAAAGTTTCCGATATATGAAGTCTGTCTTTTTTCTTTTTTGGTTGCAAAGTTTTCAATCACTTTATTATTAAAATTATCAATGCCATTTATAAAATGTTTTTCTGAAGATAGCATACCTAAAGCACTAAGTTGTTCTTCCTTCATGGTATTTCTAAGGAATGTTTTAATTCATTTTAGCATCGAAAAACAATGTTCTGCGTCAGATGTTGACATAGGAATGGTAATTAATATACTGAAAAGTTTAATAGTTTCTTCAAATGTACATTTTAAACTTTCAGCATTTAATAAAACTTATAGCGGAACAGCCCCAGAGGTAGTAACTACCTCTGGGGCTTGTAATTCAGTTTTAAGTCGAGTTTTGTTTAAAAATAAAAATTGTTTGCATGTTTCATTAAGAAATTATTTGGGGAACTCATGCTGATAAGCAGAAAACTTCTCCATCATAAATAAATTAGAAGCAATTAAATGTCAAAAGAAGGTAAACCTTGTTTTTATTTGTAACAAAACTTCATCGCATATCTCTCAGGCTGCCCGTTTTCTGCTGGGCCTGTACTCTTCAATTCGCGCCTTTTTTTATTGGTTCACCATTATCATTATCTGTTTGCCTCTGTGACGTGTTTATTTCTTCTTAAATGTTATCAATAATGACGTCCATTTGCTCCCTTATATCTTGAATTGCTGCTTCAAAATTCTCCAAATCTTTTTTCACTTTAACAGAATCAGTGCATACTTTTTGCAATTGATGAAAAATAATTTCAACGTGAGGCAATATTTTATTAAAAATAAATAACCAAAATACAAAATTGATATAAGGTTGAATGCTCGAATAAATGAACTTTGAAAATTAAAGGCAGATATCGAGCAGTTTTATTAATTAAATCTTGCCCAAGTACTTTCGCTCCCTAGAGCATCAGGGGCATTTCGTCAATTTTGGGCTATCCAACAATTGCAGAATGTCATACACATAAAACTAAACATAAAGTTGAACATAACACTACACTAAACAAGGACAAACAGTTTAAAATTATTTAAAAGTCGAAGCTACATTCTGGTCGGGTCGGCAACAGGAGAGAGATTCTCCTGTTGTTGAGAGAGATGTAGCTTCCACTTTTAAATAATTTGAAACTGTTTGCCCTTGTTTAGTGTAGTGTTATGTTTAACTTTATGTTTAGTTTTATGTGAATGCCATTCTGCAATTATTGGATAGCTCACAATTGACGAAATGCCCCTGAAGGTGCTCTAGGGAGCGAAAGTATTTGGGCAAGACTTAATTAATAAAACTGTGCTCGATATCTCCCTTTAATTTTCAAAGTTAAAATACAAAATTTTTATCCTGGAGCTTTAATTTATAACCATTTTCTTGATTAATGGATGACAAATCACGTGAAGTACTTTGTATAATGTCCATAACTGCAATGAGGTCTTTTGTATTTTAAATGAACAGTATGAACACCCCGTGATTGAAAATTCCAACGTGTTTGGGAAGATTTTGGCAACCTGCGATTAACCACCTCATCCAAAATTTTTGTTCTTTGAGGAGACGTAGAAAAGAATGAGCACAAACCAGATAAATTAGAAAAAAATATCCTAGCCTGCTTATTGATAGAACATGCACTTGTCATAATTAAATTCATTTGATGTGCATACCAATGAACGTAATTTGCAAAAGGATTTGTCTGCTTAATAATTTTTTGCACACCATTTAATCCACCACTCATAACAGATGCGCCATCATAACTTTGAGCAATTAATTTGTTTGGAGTATGTTTTAATAAGGAATTTAAAATACATTCAGCGATGGACTTAGCATCATGTCCGTCCAGCACATAAAATCTCCCAAAATCTCTCGACTGATCGTCCTTTACACAAATATCGGAAAACTGTAACTAAATGAAATTAACCAGCAACGTCTGTCGTTTCATCGGCAATCACTGCAACATAAGGACAATTTTCAATTTCTTTCTTAATTTCCTCGTGGTAAACATCCAACATGCACTCAAGGAATTCATTTTGGGTTGTTTCTGAGGTACCTTTAAAAGATTTGGAACTTTGGAAATATGAACCTTTAAGTCGTTGTCCAATTCGGCGCTAAAATTGACCAACTCCTTAAATATGCCTTTTTTCTGATTTTTTGGTTTCGTCGTGACCTCTAAGAGCTAACTCAAAAGCTCCTCAAAATCTTATACAATTTATCATTTGATTTAAGACATTTTCGTGGGATTTCATTTTCTTCCATATAGATGATCATCGGTGCCTTTGTTTGATCAAGTCTAGACACCTCTAAACAAAACTCATACAAAACAAAACAGTTTATTAGTTTGTTAGCAACCACACAACCAGCTATTTTTTTCATAAATATTTATTAAACTTACGACAGCGAAGTTTTTGTCCACTTCCAATTTGTTTTTCAATTTTTAAATCGGGTGAAGGCCGACCGAGTTCTTTAATTTGTAGTTTTTTTTTCTAACGAAAAACCACCAAAAGAGTTTTTAAAGATATTAATTTGATTCATTGTCAATAAATAAATTAAACGTACGAAATAATCAAAATATTATTTTAGATAATAAACACAATAGCAGCAAGCGAAGGCGTAAATAAACTCAAAATAGGTAAGATCTACTAAAATTTCCATCTCGAGATCTCGTACCTTGTTCGAGTAGTCTCATTTAAACGTATTACTAAATATATAATTAAGCTCTATCTCTGTCACTCAAATAGGATGCTCGTAAAATATTTCTCTTTTCATAGAAGCCACTATGATATTGGCACCAGCAGATTATCCGGTGGACAGTGGGTTGCTAGCATCGGTTGTGAGAATTGCATTGCGCACACAGTTGCCAGATTTCATATAATTTATGAAGATAAAAAGAAATACACAAAATAATTAACAGGCATTAAGATGTTTTAAATATAAATGAATATGTTTCTGCATAGTTAGCAAGGTAGTGTCTATGGCACTACCTCACGGGGCCGCCACTGCGTAGTACTGAATATTGGGAATAGCACTTGACAATTTTAAAAATTTCTTTAGTTGAAGGTTTGTGAAGGAAATCAATATATATGTATATATATATATATATATATATATATATATATATATATATATATATATATATATATATTTAATTTCAATGTATCTACATATTTATTAGTGTAATTTTGTAGACTTTCGTGTATGGTGACTTATTTTTCTACAATATACCAAATAACAAATGGACGGTAGTTAAGGCTCCTAATGGTCCTCCTCCTAGATGTGGACATCAAATGGTAGTTTCTTCAGCAAATAAAGGTCAATTATGGGTATTTGGGGGAGAGTTTACTACACCAACACAATCACAATTTTATCACTACAGAGATCTTTGGGTCTTCCATTTAGGTAATGTAAGTTTACTTTATCAGTAATTATTATCATACAGTTCACAATTTACTGTTGAGCATAGAAATCGTGTATCTTAGAATACAGAAATTTTAAATGTTATCAGTGATTAGAATAAATGGTAATTAGTTTTAAAAATCAGACAAATACAGTTAAGCTCAATAAACGAGTATAGTTGATTGTGTAGGTATATACTTGCTACGGTGGTTAAGAATTTTTTTACAAGAAGGTGGAACTAGGCTAAACACTTTACACTACTTTAGGCAAACATGTAATAATCGAGAGAGATCGCAAAATTGTAGAAATGTTATTTTATCTTAATTTATTTTATTTTAATTTAATTTATTTTAATTTAATTTATTTTAAATATTATACTTATATGTGATTAAGACACAATTATTGGTTGTAATGAAAATCATATTTTTAATTTACAAATTTACAAATGTTTGACGTTTCGATTTCCACGCCGGCAATCGTTTTCAAAAATGACTATTATACAAATTCTGAAAAATGTATAACCAAAGTTTTTTTTATTAGTTATGTCATTTCAAAATTGACATGCTGAATCTCGATCTTGTAAACATCATATAAAGGCATATAAAGTCATATAACGCATTTAAAGGCTGTACAAAATTTGAGGATGGTGTTTTTACCCTAGGAATATCAAATTCTGACTGTTTTTGTATATTTTGTGTTATATGTTTGTGTAAAAACTATCGTAATTGTGGTTGAGAACGTAAATTGGCAAACAATATATTTTGTGTATATGTGTATTCGTGGAGAGTACATTCGTCAATTATTTGCTTTATTCGCATGCATAAGCAAATACCCGAATAGCAAATACGCCTATCAATCCACTTATCGGTTTTCTGGCACACTTCAAAGGACACGAATAAGTTGAATGCACTCCGAATGGATGTGTCGACTGCCACAATTCGCTCGAACCGGTGGTTGTCCCGCTGTTTATTTTAACCTAACTTTATTGTAATTCTAGTTATTCTTGAACCATTAATTCGACACATGATACAATGAAAAGAAGATATGACATTGCGCAGGTTGGTCGGGCTATGTAACGTCAAGCTGTGAGTAGACCAGTTGCAGCATTGCATTTCCGATTGCATTCAGTGTTGTTGTACAGCAAACGCTGTTTATTTTTCTGTTCGAAATAAATTTTAATTCTTGTTAAACTTACTTCAAAAATGAGGTGCGACGTGTTTGGTTGTAATGTTGACAATCAGTCAAAGAATTTCAATACGAATATTAAGTTCTTTAGTTTCCCAAAAGACAAAAAATTGCTATGTGTGTGGAAACAGTTATGTAAACGTGCAAATAATTTTAACATTACTAACGCTCGTATCTGTTCATTACATTTTAACAGCGACGATTATGAGCGAAATCTTAAACATGACCTGCTTGGATATTCTCCTAAAAATTTTCGATACCTTAAAAAAGAAGCAATTCCATCCCAAAATTTAGCTAAAGCGGGAAAAGACAAACTGCATTCTGGTAGAGAACAACGCTATGCGAAAAGACAAAGTAAACAAGTTGTGCAAACTATTTTAAAGGGGTAAGTCTAAATTTTTAAATAAAAGTTCAAATTTTTTATAGAATGGTTTAGGCTTAGTTTCTTATTGTTTAGTAATTTATTTTCAAAATATTAAAAGATTTAATGCTGGGATATTAACGTATTTCATTTTTATATACTTTTAGAGACAATTTTGGTGGTGTTGGTGGCTCTTTTGGTGAAGGTAGAAGCAGTGATAGTAGGCCTAATAATGATGTTGCCTTGTTAAGCTTACCTTTAACTGCTCGAAACATTGATTAGTGTATTGCTTATATTTTTTATTAAAAATATTATATTTAACTATTGACTAGTAGCGGATAAGAGGACGTGTCAAAAAAATAAACTCAGAAAAATAAATAAATGGATCAGATATGATATTTATTTAAAAATTTTTTTTTTAGAGTCAATACAGATATAGTAGTAGATGATCGAGATAACTTGATTGCTAGTCTCCAAGAAAAAATAAAATTTTTAGAAGAGGGACAAAGTATAATTGGAAACCTGTTTAGTAATACGCAGTTAAGAAAATTAGAGCATTCCAAAACACGACTAAGATGGTCAGTTGAAGATATATGTAAGTCAATAGTCATATATTCAGCTGGTCCAAGAGCCTACAGATTGCTTTTAAAAAAAGGATATCCATTCCCTGCTGTGTCAACACTTAGATCATGGCTGGCAAAAATTAAGATTGCACCTGGCATATTAAAAAAGGTTTTCAATATAATGAAATTTGCTGAAATGAAAATTCGAGCATTTGACGAGATGAAAATTCGAAAGAATTATTTATACGACAAAGCTAATGATGAAACTCTGACGCCGTACAGTTATGTTCAAGTGGTAATGCTAAGGGGATTATTTAGAAGTTGGAAGCAGCCCATTTTTTATGACTTCGATTTCAAACTTAGCAAAGATAAATTATTTGAGTTAATACAGTTTGTAGAGTGATTAGGTATATACACTATGAATTTTTAACATATTTAAGAATAAGAAATAACTTTTATTCTGTATTTTCTTGTAGGTTTCCAAGTTGTGGCCATGGTAAGTGACTTAGGGGGTGGAAATAGGTCACTTCACAACGAGTTAAATATAAATCTCAATAACACATGTTTTAAGAATCCTGCAAATAATGAAAACGTTTATGTGTTTGCTGATGTTCCGCACTTGATAAAACTAATCCGTAATCATTTTGTGGATGAAGGATTTATTATAAATGATAAAGAAATTAATACGTTAATAATAGAAGAACTTTTGGATGTAACAAGTACGTCAGACTTAAAAATAAGCCATAAAATCTCTAAAGAGAGTCTTAATGTTAAAGGAACTTCACGGCAGAAGGTGAAAATAGCTACCAAATTATTTTCACATACAATCTCATATGGCTATTTCTCGTTGTGGAAGTATGGCTTTACCAAAACAACCAAACTGGATGGAGTGTACGGAGTTTTTTAAACTTGTGAGTGGTCTTGATTTATTTCCTGCATATTTTAAATTAATGAGTGGTTTACACATTTTAGGTAAATGACTGTTGATATAATGAATGTAAGAATTTATTTGCGAGACAGTAGAGATAGAACAAAAGTTTATGGTTTAGCATTAGAACTACAAAAGAGCATTATTGACGAAATGACTAATGTAATGACGAACCTTAAAGTAAAGGGAAAAAAAGGTTTACTTCCATTTCAAAAAGGTAAAATAAAATAATTGTCTATCTAACTTAATTATGAACCCCATAAAAATATAAATCTTTGTTATATACTTTTCAGGTGTTACTATGACAAATACATCATTAAAATTATTATTGTAGACCTTCAGGCGAGATTTTCCATAAAATATCTCTTGACTTATAGACTGAACCAAGAAGATGTATTGGAAAATTTTTTTGGCACTATTAAGTAAATTTATGTGCAAATTATTTTTCTTCAATTAATAACCAGAATAAAACCGAAGGTCTTTAAGATATTTTAGACAAGGAATTAACCGATATCGAATATGACGGACTGGAAAATTTAGCAGGATATATTTGTCATAAATTACAACAGCCAGAAGCATCTATGTCAGCCTCAAACGAATATACTTGGGTGTCTCATTTAAATTAGGAAGGTTTATCCAAACCCTCTCCAGAATTGATGGTGCAAATGCAAGAACTTGAAAAAATATTTCAGGCTGTCAATTCTGATAATCTGTTAATAACTAAAAATTATTTAAAAACATTAATCAGTATGAGTTCTTCAGTTCCTTGTCCGATTAAAACCAAAACATTATTTTTTCGTTCACGAATGTATTTTCGCATAAGATCATTAAATAGTGATTTATATAATGCTACCATTACACGGAAACGAAAATTAAAAAAAAAAATAGTGAATTAAATTATTGTGATTAACGTATGGACCTTTATTATTTATCTTGGATTTGTTTTTTCACAAAAAAACTATATTTTAATATTTGTTTGAAAAATATTTCTATTCTTTATATTAACAGATTTAAATATTTTTATTTAACTATTGAAATCAATGAATCAATCACAAACTTTAATGCCTTAATTAATAATTTAATACAACCTTTTAATATTATGCATATGAATATAAGAAGCTCTCAAAAAAAATTTATGCCGTTGTAATTTTTTTATCTGAATGTAAGAGAGATTTCGATTTTGTAATTTTAATGGAAACTTTAAAAAAAAATGATTTTAATTTGTTTCAAATTGAGGGTTATAGATAGATTAATATACAAGTCGGGATCATTTAACAAAAACGATGGTGTAATGATTTATGTAAAAATGCATATTAATCATAAATATAAAATAATAGATATATCAGTAACCCGCAGGGAACAGTCTTAGGACCAATTCTCTTCAATATCTACATTAGTGATCTATTCAGACTGAATATTACAGGTAAGATAATAAGCTTTGCAGATGACACAGCTATTCTCTATGATCCACATACATGGGGTAATTTAAAACAAAAAGCCGAAACAGGCTTTGTTATAATTCAGAAATGGTTTCAGTTTAATGTTCATAAATTAAAAATATATGCCATTTACATCGTATGTTAGTAACCTCCCGAATATTGGCTCATTAAAAGTCATTTCAAAAAATGAAATTGCATATACATACGAGATTCAATATCTAGGTATAATAATTGATAAACATTTACGTTGGAATTCTCATGCAAATAATATAGTAGTTACATTAAGATTAAGATTTAAATTTTTAAAACAATTTTTAGGAATAACTCATTGAAGAATTCTGTATTATGCACTTATATAATCTCCACTTACCTATGGCCTTTTAGGATGGAGTGGAATATGGAATAATTACTTGCATTCTATAAACATTATTTAGAAGTGGCTAATTAGAATTATTTATGGGAAAAATTTAAGATATTCTAGCGAGCTGTTATACAATGAAAGTCAATTTTTAATTGTAAATAAATTATTCTTTTAAAAAGCCCTTATACATATACATTTAAAAAAGATAATACTAAACTTTAACAATCATGCCCAACAAACTAGATATTCAAGGAATACTGCAATTTTACCTCAATGTAATAAATCTACACTCCAGAGATATGTTGGTTACATAGAGCCCAAATTTTATAATTGTCTACTTAAAATTATAAAAAAACATAGATATAAATATGAAATTAAACAATGGATTAAAAAAACAACACAATTCCATGAAGAACTGATTTATGGACAATAGTAATAAATAATAAATATTTAAATAGACTTTGATTAAAAACTACATTTGTTTAATTTACTGCAATTAATATCATGTACTTACATTTGTGTACTCACAGTTGTGTCACATGTTATATTAAAATTAATGTACCTATTTAATGAAAGTACACATATGTAACTTACTATTTATACACTGTGTGTCAGCCAAATGGAATAAATTAGCTAATAAATAAATGAAGGACTATTCGAGAAAACGGTCGAACATGTCGATTAGTATTTATAGTTGCGCATTTTTGAAGTTATACCATTGTTTAAATAGGACTAGTTAGCCAACGCAATGTATAAATTTGTTTGATTCTAATTGAGACAGTCACTAGATGTCACCACTCTTTCTGTCTCAATAGATTTTAATATACCATTGTTTGTTTGATATACATTATACTAGATGGTGCTATGTGAAAAAGTTAAGGACTAAACTAAACGTCCATTTTTGATCCACTGAATTAAATTCACCAGCGTTGCAATATTTCACTGACATAGTAGCAACAGGTTTACTTACAAATGTTACAAAAAACAGACCTTGAATCACTTAAGATATTCATTTAAAATAGAGTTATTACTATCAACTAGTAAATATCGTGTCAACTAAAATTGTACATAAACGTACTGTGGCTTCTAAATCTTCCTATATCTAAATAAGTTTAAAGAATTTAAATATTTTATTTTATTTGGAAGTGTATTACAAAAATTTGGTCCGAGGTAAGTAAAACATTTTAATTATATGTGTTTAAAACATAAAAAAACATTGTATGAGAAAACAAATTAGGTATTTAGAAATAAATTTTACCGGATACTACATACATTCGATAATATTTGAAAAAAGTGATTTTAAATTAAAATAATGTTACTTCCATAATAAATAAATGGTTTTTTACAGATGGCCGGAAATATTTGTTGTTATTACAAATGTGGTTTATCACCATACAATATTCATGGATTAAGAATGTTCAGATTTCCGACAAAAATCCTTCGGCTTGTCAAAGATGGATATTACACTCTGGTAAGTAAATAGAAACTTTTTTTATATTCTTTTATTTTACACCGTTTCCGTTACGTAATTAACTTGAAAAAATGTTTATTTTTTTTTTTTCATTCATCATTTTTTATTATCGCCAGGGTGCACGCGTCATATTCTAGATGCATTAATTTGATTTTTACGTTTTCGTTGGTACTATAATTATGATATAATAAACTTCGGAAAAACAAATTAGTGAATAAATATCAAGTTAATAAACATAAACAAAGTATTAGATATTTAAATATGTATTTCTTTAGCTATTTTTAGTTATTGTATTGAAAAGTAGAAATAAGTTCATCTTTATCGGAGAACTAATTTATACAAAGGTCCACCTGGGAAAAAATTATTGGTTTCACGTAAAAATTTTATACAGATATTTGAAGGTTCTAAAAGATATATGAGGGTTAGTTAATAATAAATCTGTGAAGACATACAGGTTATTTTGGCTATAAATGTTTTTTATCCAGTTAGAGAAAAATAGTTAAAATAAAAATTGTAGATTCAAAAAGTTCTTCCATTTGTGAGTTTCTAAATTAAAATATATAAAGAATTCACCAAAATAGTTGCAAAAAACCCTTGATTTTGCAGAAATTTATAAATTTTAATAACTTTGTTTTTGCATAATGGTATGTAATGTAACTAATAAAAATAGTAAGGATTTGTTTATCGTAGAAAGCGATTATGTAAACAACTTTTTGTTGACCTATCCCAGTTTAAAAAAAAATTATGTTTTACGTGCCACAGAAGCCAAGATATTGCAAATTCTGCAATCGCGCTTCATTTTGAAAAAGTTCAAATCTAAAAAAAAACCGAGCTCAAATGGTTCTCCATTCTACTTTTCCGAAGCGGAATTTTACGAATACCATCATTTTAACGGGTTATAAATTTTTACTTCTTTACCGCATATACCATTATGTAAGTTGGAACGCACAATTCAGATCTTCATTTAGGGTCCCTTCAATTTTCAGCTCTTACTGTTAATAGACAATGGAAGTATGATTTTAAGAATAAAATTCTTTGGTTTTAAATATAAAATGCTCTCTTGCCTAGTAATGGTCATAGAAGATTCTGTTTTTTTTAGAAAGTGTGTTTTTCACCAGTTTTTCATAAGCCTCTAAATAAGTTTGTGGCATAAACGATATCAACGTTATTATAAATGTTTATAAACAGATTAAATAACCTATAAACTATTTGCTCTGATTGATATTTAGCGCACTTTAATAACTTATTAATTTCCATAATTTCAAGGAGCTATGTTACATGTCCTTGCCCAAAAAAGAGTTATTATAATTTATAAATAACTGCAAAAATAAGGTTTTTTTTTGCAACTATTTCGGTTAATAGTTTCATGTATTTTAATTTGGATACTCTCAAAAATTACATAACTTTTTATGATCTACAACTCTAAAAAAGCTGAAAAAATCTTAAACAGGTATTTAAAGTCTCTAAAAGGTATATGAGGGGTAGCTGATGACAATTATGTGAAGACTTCAGCTAATTTTGCTTTGCTTTTTTATTAAACAATCGTAAAAAGTGAAAAAAGTTTATGCGCATAAAACGTTTCTTATTCATGTTAGAGATATATGGTTAAAATAAAAGTTATAGATCATAAAATGTTCTCTAATATTGATATTTTTATAATTAAAATACATAAAGAATTGACCGAGATAATTTAAAAACCCTTATTTTTAAAGTAAAATTTATAAATGTTAATATAAATATAAATAATATAAATATAAATAACTTTCTTTTCTGCATAACGATATGTAATAACTATTTAAAATTATGGCAGTTAATGAGTTTTTAAAGTGTGCTAAATATCATACAGAACGACCATACAGTTTATGAGTTATTCAATTTGTTTATCCAGGAGACCGATTATTTAAACAACTGTACTTGTCCAAACAGTCACTCTAGGGTTATTTTGTAAGTAGATATCGATTTTTATGGCTTCGTTTTAAATTATTAAAAAAAACATCAAGATTATATTAAATTTGTTTTTAAAAATCAGTTTGAAGAATAACAAATTTTTAGCATATAAAAATTTCTAATAACTTTGACTTTTTTATGTCATACACTTGTATGTCGGCTCAATATAAAGCTAATAAAAAAAAACATTTAAAAAAAAAACCAAAACCTTCTATGGCCCAGAGGAAATCAAATAGCATTTTTTTTCTTATTTAAGAAATTGCCAATATTTTCATTGTTTATTAACATTAAGAGCTGAAAATTGAACACATTGTAAAATAATATCTAAATTTTATAATTCGATTTATAAATGGCATACACAGTGAAGAAGTAAATTAGTTTTGAAACATTAAAATAATGGTACTCGTAAAATATCGCCACAGAAAAATGCAAGGGAGATCTGTCCGCTGCAATTTCTCAGCTTGTTTCTTGTTATTGGTTATGGAAATTTCTGTTTTTTTTTTAAAGTGCTTTTACACCAGCTTTTCATTGAGCCTACGTACAGCCGTATGACATGAAAAATATCAAAAGTAGTATAAATGTTTAGAAGCTAAAAAGCACTTTTTCAAACTGTTTTTTTTTTAACAAAATGTTGAAGTTTATAAATAAAGCTTCAAATAATCGATTCAAAAAACGTCAAATAACTGTCAAAGGTTAAACACCCTTTTTAAAGTTCCTCACGGATTTTAAAGATTTAAACAGTGTTAAACAGATAAAGTAATTCATCGACGAGTTAACAATACGAAGCGAAGTTCTTTAATCACAATGTGATAAGAAAACGAGTATCAAATTTGGTTTTATATTTCAATAGTCGAATTTAATTGCGGCTATATTGGTGTAATTAAAGAAAACCAGTGAAAATCCCAAGAAATAGGTGAGATCCTTTTTTTCTTTCTTTCCAGTTTGGAAGAGGGTCCATTAGGTACTCACATTTAGGTATTGTGTTACGGTCTGGGTAACCAGGACTACACATCATGAACAGCAATTAAATATTTACATTTACACAAAACAACTTCAATTCCAACCCAAAATCATATGTCGTTGACGCAGTCTCTAGACCTCCTTCCCGTTCGTTTTCTAAAAGGGAACAAGTTATTGTCATGCACTCCATTTTGAATACTGTTTTATTTAAATATATTAAAGAAATTGGTGAAATAGTTTATCCAAAAAATATTACTTTTACATCTCGCATTTCGAATAATCGAATCTGCATTTTCCTCACTTCTACCGACATCGTTGATCAACTAATACACCGAACGTCATAATTAATTCCACCGTCATCTTTATCTGCAGGCTTCTTTCTGCGACCAAAAGAATCCTTATTTCAAATGTATCTCCTTTCATCCCGCATTCCTAATCGAGCAGTCCCTAAAAAATACGGAACATCAGATGATCAATAGGCATATATCATGAGTTTTCCTAGGGTAACATTTGAAATAGCTGACAAGGTGAACTTCGAAGTGCAATCTTCTCTGTTAATTAACCATGAAAATACATCCTTTAAAATATTTTTATTCTCTGACAGACTATAGTGTTTTCTTTGTAAGCTTACGGGTCGTACCGTGGAGTCTGATTGCAAAGTCTCCAGTTGACCAGATCAGACACTCATTGCAGCTAATGCTCCTCCCTCTTCTTCATTTTCAGCTGACTCTAAGGAGTCCTTAATCCTGAATCCTTAACTTCATCAAAAGAATTTCTATCTTCGGAAATTGAGTCCATCTCCGTTAACTGCATACCCATCCTGGCTGCCATTATGGATTTATCCATCTCTCGTCGTACTAATTCAAAGCCCATGTTGGCAGTAGGACAAAAAAGGGGACACTTCAATGACAGTTCTCATGATACTCCTACCATCTATCTTCATCCGGTATTCTTGCTCTATTAAGTTCTTTTCCTCCTTCGACATTTTCAATGCCACCGAAACCAGCCAAAAAATGTCCAAATCTAATCTTTGATTGGATTACTCGATGAAACCTTATTATATTTCCGCTATAGAAATGATTTACAAAGATAATCCGACTAATTTTACACTCAATTCCACGCAACTTATTACATTTCTTGAGAACTCTTTTGTATGTATCACCCCACTACAAGAAGCTTAAAAATCCTCCAACATAGATGGTATTCAAAAGGACTTATTGCAGCTCTACATAGGTACAAGGAAAAGATCACTAAAAAACCGTATCACTAGAATCTTAAAAAAGTTAAAAGAACAGCCTATCTCCGACTTACAAGAGTATATATAAGTGCATCCTCTGATAAATCTTCTGATGTCAAATCTAATCACAGTATACATGATGAATAGAATTTCTCTCTTTCTCTCGCATTTATTCATTTTTTCTGCTCTCTGTATATTTTTACTTCATCTTTTGCCAAATTTAGACACAATATTTAATTAAGTAAGAAAACTTTATGTACATCAAATACTAGCCCAAGTCCAGTTTGGAAAAAAAATTGTTAACAAAAAATAACCTTAAAATATCCAATCTCTTTTTTAATCGAAAGGTTATCCTTGACAATTAAGAGACAGCCAAGATTCTGGCAGAAAATTTAAAATAAAAGTTTTGCAACAAATCTGGACCTAACTATATATACTCTTTTCTTCCTTCGCCCTTTCATTATTCATCCTCAGTTTCACAACAAGATACCAATCATCCGAACTCTCTTATAAACTATTTCGAACTAAAAGCTGCACTCAAATCCTATAAAAACACAAAAATTAGGGTTTTCTAGAATTATCTTGAAAAATTTCTCGAAAATTCCTTAGGCACCAACGAACCTCTAAATGAAGCCAGTAAATTTACCACTGACATACCGCTGACAATCGTTAATGAAAGATCTTGCCCTAATCTATACTAAGATAAAAGAAAAATCATTACAAAAAAAAATTTTGTTAAAATCCTTTATAAAAGGTACATAAATTAAAAAACCCAAACGGGCTATGTCATGAAGACAAATTGTTTTCGGAATCCATATTCCATCATCAGTGTCTAGGTGTACATTTTTTGAGCCACTAAATATCTGGGTAAAAACCCGATAAAAGTTATATGTTACAATTTAGTTTACATTATTTAGTTTTATATATTAGGATGTTAAAGTTACCAGTGGATATGATAACTCCACTCTCATTTATAAAAAAAACTGTTTCACAAATCCAAGGCAATAAAACTAACCTTCATCCTATGAATTTAGTCATCCTTCATTCCTATATCCTAACTGTTTCTCCTATCATCTTCTTCAACAACACAGTTATCTCTGACAGTCAATTCATTTCTGACACACTCGCTAATGGGGTTGAAGACAGATTCAATAAAAGTAATATAGCTTTTACTCCCAGTTCTTTACGCGCTCAATCTTTCTCCACCATCTCGTCAACTCCACACGATGTCAAGTTTATGAACGGCTTGTTTACCCTAAATAAACTAAAATTTACCTTGTTTTCATTTACAAAATCTGCTGATGATCCCGATGATATCCCTTATATATTTTTAAAAAATCTCTCTAATACATCTCTCTCCAAACTTCTCGAAATTTATAACCTTATCTAGAACACACAAAAATTCCCAGATGTTTGGCGCAATTCTATAATCATTCCAATTAAAAAACCTGACCAGTCCTCTATAACTCCAATATCTTTCGTCTGATTTCTCTTACTTGTATTACCTGCAAACTTCTTGAAACAATGATCAATGAAATACTCACGTGGTTCGTTAAACAGTATAATATTATTCCCGACGGTCAATCCGGCTTCCGACGTAATCGGTCTACTATTGATAACTTTTTTATTTTTCAAACACACATTTCTTAAGCAATCTATAATCAACAAGATGTCGTAGCAACTATATTTAACGTTGAAGGGGCATTTTATTCAATCTCCAGAAAAGCAATCATTGACAAAAACTCCCACTATAATTTAAATGGTAATATTTTCTCATTTGTAAAAAAATATCTAATTGAAAGAATCTTTAAAGTCCTTGCCAAGGGTAAACTTTTTCGATCTCTTCCTCAAAATTAAGGTGTCCCTTTAGAATCTGCATTAAGTTTAACTTTATTCATTCTTGCCATCAACGAAATTTGCCTCCCATCAAATATGTTCAATGCGCTGATGACCTAATCATTTACTGCCATCTTAAATATGTCCCATCCTCATATAAACTTATACAAAGTGTAGTAAATCTACTTCAAGATAGATTTAACAAACTAGGATTATCACTCTCTGAGAGCAAAACCAAATTAATAAAATTTTCCATAGGGATTTTCACTCCCTTACCCCAAATTTTATTTAACAATTCTCTACTTTCTGGTGTTAATTATTGTAAAATTCTCGGTTTTATGTTTGACTCCAGAATAAATTGAAAAAATCGAATCTCTGAACTTAAAATCAATTGTTTTAAAAGGTTGAACATTTTTAAACCCTCAGTCATCTTCAATGGGGTGCCAATAAAACTACTTCTAGGTCTGAGCGCTTTTCGCTTTAGTCCTATTGAGAGTGTATACCGTGAATCTAATGAACTTTCTCCTACCCTAAGACGATAATCACTTCTACTTTCGTATGCTGCATCAACATCTGCAAATCCATGTAATCTTGTTCATTCCCTAATTGCCACAATGCCGTCTTCTTCCACTATCAATAACCAACACCTTATCATAAAACCTATACCTCAATTAATTTGTCCACTACTTAAAAATATTGACCTTTTTCTGACTAGTTTATTTCCTCTACCTTTACTTCCCCTCTGGGCTAAAGATATCCCTTCAATATATACCTCACTCACTATTTTTAACAAACTTGAATCTTCTAACCTTCTTATAAAGAAAGCATTTTTAGAATTTAATTCTCTATACAGATGCTTCTAAAACTACCACTGGTATTGGTTGTGCAGTAACCACTAAACATGAACTTGTAAGATCATCTCGGTTACCCTTAATATGCAACGTTTGCACAGGTGAACTATATAGTATTGTGTTGGCTTTTAAATGCATCTCACATCAAAACAGACATATTGCCATTTGTTCAGATTATCTTTCATATATCCATTTAGTCAATACAATTTTCACTGAGCACCTATTAGTTCAAAACATTCATGACATATACCAAAATCTCTCTGCTTACGATGTAACAGTCTCTCTCATATGGCTGCCTTCTCACACCGGAATTACTGGTAATAAAACAGCAGATCATTTTGCCAAAGAAGCTACCAACTATGGGGTGACTGAAGTCACTCCAATTCAACTAGCTAACGAATCTCGAAATTCGTTTTTAAAAAGTCGGTAGAGGATACTTGACAAAACTTAGAGCAAAAGAGCAAAACAACTTTTCATAAACTTCAATCTTTTATTGGTCATCTCTCCCTAGACTTCATAACTAGAAGAGAAGCATCGACTATTACAACTACGAATCAACCATACCAAACTTACCAACTGCAAACAATTCACCAACCTGTATAAAGCACTGGATTTGAAACCTACTCTAAGGAACTAGAGAATTGTCTACCTCTTCCTCAACTGTAAATTGTATATGTTGATTATGATACTTGAAAATGTTGACTATTTCAATAATTTTGTGTTTAGGAAGTGCCAAAACTAAATCATCTACATATCTTTAAAAAAAGGAATGAAAAAAGTGCAATTGTTGATACAATCACTGATAACATCATCCTTGATATAGCTACTTAGAATGGGTGAAAGACTAGATCCCATACCCATACCCATACTACCAAAAAAATTAAAAATATGTTGGCATAACTGCCAAGTTATTTATATTTTGAATACAGAACTTAAATTGTTTTTTTACTTTATTGTGCAGAAAATTGCCGTTTTTTTCAGTTGTGTTAATAATAATATTGTTGTAGGTAATGCTGCATTGGAAAGTCTGGAGCTACCCGATTTAAAAAAAAATTTCTATGCAGTAAGCATTTTGACCAAAACTATCTAAATGCAAACCAAAAAAATATAGTGAGGTAGAAGAGGAAGGTTTGTTAACGACACCACGCGTTTTTCATACGTTTTCGATAGCAAAACAACCATTAACGGTGCCAATAGTGTTTCGCACTACATACATTGCTTATTTTAGTTCATGAAAACAATGTTACAATCAATTTTTATCACTAATTGTATCTCTATCACTTTGTAATTTAAAATTATTTCATTAATAAACAGCTCATTCATTTAAACTTCTCATTCATATAAACAGAAATACAAAACTGGTGTTTATATTATAAAATACATAAATAAATAAAATAAAGGATACTATTTATTAAAGTGTTGTTAATTATTATTCCTTTTATCCCAACACATAGATTAATTTGTCCCTAAATATGTGTTGCCTCTTGTTGTGGCATATCGATGTGTTTTTTTTTATATTTACTATATTTTCAAACGTCATTTTAAAGATTAAAAGATTGAAAATTTAATTTTCTCAAAACATACATAAAACCATTGTTTAAAAAGATTTTCTTTTTTAAACAATGATAAAACTTAAATCTTGACTAAAAAATAAACCTCCGCATGAGTGTTCTAAGACGATAGCAATCGAGTGTATTTCAATTAAATATTTAATCCTTTTCTAGCAAATCATATAACCAAAATAAATATCTGATAAACTAATAAAAATTAAAAAAAAAAGTCAGCATTTACCTACTTTATTTAAATAGATTACTAACCGATTTAGATTTAGCAAGTCTCAAAGTATAAAAACAATTTGAAATATTCTCTCGAAATAGTCAAGTTATCTTTCACTAGACGCATACAACGATAATAACAATAAGCATTTTATTAAAGTCTTATATTTTCTTCACAATCTGGCATCCGTGTACAGGTTTGCCTTAGTCATGAGACAGGTAAAAATATACTCGAATAGAATCCTGCCGAGAATTAAGTTTCTGTTAATAGTTTTTTAAATTTATGACTAGAGGCCGCCATATGACGGCAGAGTAAAAGTCAAACGTTTGTTCCATAAGAATTGTCTAACTAGTCCTATTTAAACAATGGTTATACTTCTATACGCGCGCTCCACGTTGGAAATTTGTATGGGAGTGAATCTGTGAAATCATTACATATGTAAGATAATGAGTAAGAGAGAGACAGAAGATATCTTTTCTCTCTTCCTCTCTCGAATATAAAAATGTTCCTTTTGTATATATATTTAATATTATGTATATATATTATATATATACATATATTATATATATAATAAAATATTTATTAATATTATTATTTATGTGATATGTTTTGTATTATTTATTAAATGTTCATAATTATATTAGTCTTTTGTATTTTAAAATAATAATCTCAATAAATCACTGTATGACCCAGAACTGTCAATTTTGAAATACATTTGTGTCATGTCCTCGATAGTATAGTAGTCAGTATCCCCGCCTGTCACGCTGGAGACCGGGATTTGAGTCATTTTTAAATACTTATGAATATTGCATTTTAATTTGTATTGTATTATTATATTGAATTATGTTGCAGTGTATTGTATTGTATTTTTATATTAATAACAAAATAAACAATGAATTTTACTGCAGAGTATGTGTAAAAAAATTTTTGCATTCAACTCCTTTTATACATATATGAAAATAACAATATACATTTTCATCAAAATATTGATTCAATCCTTCATTTACTATACTCCTATTACAGGTCAAATGTTGTTTATTAATTGTTAGTAAGTTGTTGTTAATTCTGTTTCTCTTTCTGCTATGTCTTACCTATAGCATTACATATGGAATTATTGTGCAGATTGACTCCCAAATAAATTTGTAACGGCGAATGCGTGTATAGAAGTGTAACTTCTACCGGCAGTCCCACTGGACTGCCACACCCGTTTTTTTACATAAAAACTTTTTATACGGGGTGTATCAAATAACAGTGGCCAATACCAACTTGCTTATTTTAAATGGAACACCCTGTATATTAATTAATTTTTAAATTCCTCAGATCATTTTAGACATTTTTTGAATACAATGTCCTATACCTATCTTTGATTGTTTCGGAAATATTAAGTAAAATGCAAAAATTCACATTTAGAAAAGAAAATTATTTATTTGTCAAAAGTCGCTACCACCGTCTTATACTTCTTGCCCATTTAGGTCTTTGTAATGATAAAGTAACCAAAAACTATTTAAGCATTCCTTTTTATTGATACGTTAAAAAAACAAAAATTGTTTACTTTGGTTTAAAACGCTAATGTTTTGTTGTTCCATGACAGAAGTAGTTGTCAGTGCTATAGTCGTTTGAATTTCAATAACCGTAACCCAGAAAAATAGTCTATTTAACAGAAATGCACAAAATAACAATTATACAGATGATTGGCTATGGAGATAAGACACGGGCGCAAATGGAAGCAGCTCGTTTATTTCAACAAGCATTTCCTGATTTGTCGCACATATCTCAAGCGACAATTAGTAAAATAGAGAAGCAATTTCACGAGCTGGGTCATGTAAGGAAGGTAAAATAAGAAGCTGCCAATGCAGTAAGTGACGATACCAAATTGGCTGTTATGCTTGAGTTTGAGGAACACCCACATACATCTGTTCGAAAAGCAGCCCCAGTACTTTATTCATAGGTTATTCGAATATTACAAGAAAACAAAATGCATCCCTATAAAATTATATACACTTAGGAGCTCATGGAAGATGATTTTGACAGAAAAACGTATTTTTCTAAACAAATAATGGTAATGTTAGACAGCAATGTGATCCAATTAGAACATGTTTTGTTTTCTGATGAGTGCACATTTACTCTTCACGGTCATGTTAATCGGCAAAATTGCCGCTATTGGTCCAGGGAAAATCTGCACTGGGTGAAAGAAGGCAATATTCAATACCCTGAGAAGGTTAACGTGTGGGCAGGGATTATTGAAGATCAGATCATAGGTCCCTTTTTCGTAGATGGCAATTTGAATGGCGACAATTATTTAGCATTGCTCCAAAATAATGTGGTGCCAACGTTGGCCAACTTGTATTATCATGATCCAAGAAACCTACAAGTTTCCCATGTCCGGCAGTACCTTAACCAAATATTTCCAAATCGGTGGATAGGGAGGCGAGGATCGATGGAATGGCCACCACGATCCCCCGTTTGATGCCATTAGACTTTTTCTTATGGGGATATGTGAAAAGTATTGTATACAAAAATAAACTCACTGACTTAGGCTCAGATTAAAGCAGTTATCTGAATTGTGTTTCGAAACTATTTTACTGATTTAATATCAGATGTCGCTATTGCGTCCGTTTCGAAGCCATTTTATTGTTGCTTCTTAAGACAGGAAAGATCTATTTTTCACGTTGAGAACGCCTATGAATAACTGTTCTGATGAGCTTTATTAAAGCGAAATACGTATAAACAGATACATAGACGATTTGTACGTGAAATGGAATCATTACTGTATTTTTCATTTTATTCGGATCTACTCTGTATGAGTACAAGAAACCAATTCGCTAACGATTTCTGCTTAGTTGAGGAGACATGTCGTGGAATGCAAATTTAAGACACGGCACTTGTCAAGAGCGAAGTGCATACTAATATAGCGTCTATATTCTTTGCTAATATCATCAGAGAAATTTTCTACTGTTTTTAGCATCTGATGCAGGTGGCTTCGAGTGGAAGCTAATAGTTTTAAATCATCCATATACAATAGATGATTAAGCTTTGCAACAACAGTAGTGTTATTTTTGATGCTAAAACCTGTGTCATGTGAGTTCAGTATCTGGAATAGGGGATTCATCGCTAGACAAAACCACACTGGGCTCAACGAATCTCCTTGAAATAGGCCCCGGTTGATTGCAATATTTTCAGTTTCCATATTGTTTTCACCAGGTATTTTGAGGTGAATATTTGTCTTCCAATCTGACATTATATGTTTTAAAAAGGTCACTATGTTATCATCGACTTGATATATTTTTAATATATCTATAAGCCATTCATGTGGCACTGAATCAAACGCTTTCTTGTAGTCGATGAAAGCAGTAAAGAGATTCCGTTTTTTGCTATATGCTTGGTTAGAAATGACAAGAGTGGATGATAAGTTGTTCTTTGTCTAAGTAAGCTCTTTGATAATATTTGAAATTTCTTCACTAGTGAAGGGTCCGTAGGGAGCAGTAACGTAGTGTTGGCAGTTGTGCGCCGTATCTTCGATCCATCCAGCATTGGTGTTAAGAGCAGCTGGTGTGGAAAGTTGATTTCCCCAAAACTCATGGATTTCTTCTCGGCTTGGGTAAGATTTATTGGCACTTTCTGCAGTAGAATTGAGTTTCCGATAGAACGCCTTCTCGGCATTTTCAAAATTATTATTATTATTATTAAAATACCTTTCAACCCAAATGTTTGATGAATAATTAATATGCTTTAGTATTTTCTTATTATTCAGTAAAATGTAGAGATAAATATTATATTTATCTTTAGATTTGAATAGTCCTTAGGCTGTGTGACCATTAATTATAAAATTAATCTATAAGAGATCTTAATGTAATAAAATATAACTGATAGGCTTTATTACTACGGCAGCTTTATTATTTTTTATCTTGTAACACATTACAATTTAATTATTAACTTTATTTTAATGGAATTACGAGTATTATATAGTATAATATTTATAATTAGATGTATCTTCCCTACTAATAAAAAATCATGTTTTTAATTGATTTCTAATATTAAACATGTTTTCAATAATTAAATTTAATCATACTAAGCAAAACAGCATCTCTAGGAAGTTTCACATTTAATATTAAAAGCTTAAATCCTCAAATAATATAACATAGCAATGCATTAGAAATTTAAAAGATATGCTCACCACCTTACGTCATGCGCAAATCTGAACGAAATTTTGAACGCTACATATCATATCTTTCTTTCATTGTATCATGAATTCGACAAATTTATGTGTTTATATACAACTATCGTACCCATTACGTTTGATTTGTGGTGTATCTACTGTGAAATGGGGTGGACAAATGAAAAGCTAATTAGATTTCTGGATTTATACAGATGCAGACTTGATAACATGACACAAGTGTTGGTAAACTGTATTTATGTAAAAATAAGTTGCAGCGACCGTCAATAAGTCCAAGTCCATTTGGGTTCTGCCAACCACGCATGACGCAAATATTGGGCATCTTTGGCCCGCCGGAACTAGTGTGGAGTAGCTTATTTGTTATTCGCTGACGAATAACAAATATGTAGCGAATACAGTGAAGCCTCATAACAATAATAAATAACACATAGCAAATTGTGGTGCCACCATTAGATTGTAGATGATGTTTTTTGACCTCCTATGTCTTCGCTATTATTGTTGTTGACTTCTTCTTTTGATATTGGCAACCAAAGCCTTCTGTATTCTGCTGATGGATTTACTACACATTTTTCTTCGTTTATTAGGTCATGGAGTAGAGGTCTGCTTCTTTAACTTTTCTCTTTTTCATGTCTGTTTCTTTTATGATTTATCGAAGTCCCTGTTCTTGATGCATGTTTCATGCATGTTTATGCTGACGCTTATTTTTAAATTATTTATGTATTTATATGCCAAATTTATATATTTTATTATATTTATTTACCAAAATTAGTAAGTATTGTCTAAACTATTTCGAATAACATTGCGAAACCTTATATTGCAAAAACGAAAAAATCAAGCAGAATCTAAAAATGTTAAAATATACAGTATCTTCCATTTAAAAAAAGATAAGTTTGTTCCACCTGGTCAACATGAGTGGCCCTGTATATTTGAAAATATTTTCAAAGTATGGACGTATCTATGCTCCAACTTTTACCTAAATAATTTTTCGTATCTCTTATGACAAATGAGTAATTGGACTTCCTCGCACTATTGCCGCACCCTGTATATCTGAAATGATTTTTGAGCTTTCATGATGAAACTGATTAATGTGTATGTGTTGTGGAAACGAGTTTTTCAATAAGGTATTAGTTTAAAACTACCTTACAAAACGGCGTCCGACTGCCATTTGTAAAGAGTACGGGACTGTGACGTCATAACAACTATGAACAGTTCCCTTAGTTTAATTACCCAAAAATTAAGTATTTTAAGTTTTATGAGTCAGAAATTTTGTTGTAACGTTTTGTAATACCTGAGAATAATTATTTCTTCCTTTAATAATGTAGCATTTGCTATTATCTGAATTAATTAGGGGTTTGGATTAAAGCTCGAAGATTTAAATACATTATTATTTTTACTTAAGTAAGTACTATGGTTTAATTCTTAAAAAGTAATTAATACAAATTAATTCCGGATTGGAAATCGAAACATCAAAAAATATAAATTGTAAATTTCATTACAATCAATTGTGGTTTAAGCCCATATAAAATAATTTCTAAATACTGTATAATATATTATTAGTATATTATTTTATAATTTTAATCGTTGTTACATGCTATTTATTTTTCTGTGTCACAATAATTTGGAATAATTCGTTTTAGCTACTAAACAGTGGGAAAAAATTACTGCTCCGAATGGACCATCTGCGAGAAGCGGTCACAGAATGGTATTAATAAAGAAGCAACTATTTGTTTTTGGAGGTTTTCATGACAATTTAAGGGATTGTAAATACTTTAACGATATATACAGTTTTGATATCGAAACGTACAAATGGACCAAAATCGAACCTTTAGGCACTCCCCCACAACCTAGATCGGGTTGCTGTATGATTGGACTCAACGATGGAAAAATACTTATATATGGTGGTTACAGTAAAGAAAAGTTAAAGAAAGATTTAGAAAAAGGACATGTATATAGTGATGCGTTCTTATTGACACCAAAAAGTAAGTAAATTTTATTTGATTTCCGTTATTATTAGTAGTATTAAGATCTATTTTTGTAAAAAATATTTATTCTAACATTCGTTATAGCATATCAACTTTTAAAGATCTACTAGTGGCAAAATTCTAAATATTTTGTTAATAAGAATGGAAGAAAGAGGTAGGTATTTAAATAACAATTCAATTGGAGTTACTAAGTACTCCTCAGTCCATAGGTTTGCCTGACACTCAGACGCTTTTAATACTGGCATCCGGAGAGCAGACGAATAGTGTTCTGGAATTATTAAATCACTTGCATTAACTTCGTCTTTGATGAGCCATTCGGCATCCTCAGGCGATGTGTTATTGTAGCGCACAATGCAGAGAACTCCATTTGCCATTTTAGCAGCTAGTCGCTGTGGGATGCATTAGTACAGGATGTGAAATAGATCCTACTGGTTGCACATATTATGCTCTTGAGGTCGCATTGTAGTGATGTACACAAGAAATCGTAGGTCACCTACTTTAACGCTTTTCAATGGAGGCGACAGATCAAATTAAAATCTCTCAAGAAGTGGTGAAAACTTGCATGATTCTTTATCTAACGGACTAAGTACTACGAGCTTACTTGGGATTTGACGAATGGGCAGGCTGACTGCAGGAAATCAGGAAAGACAGATTTCAATGCACTCCTCGAGCGACATCAGCAGCATTCGTCCGCGCATTTAATCACTTGCAAGAAATATTGTAAATTATGGATGTGAGTGCTTTACCTTACCAGATTAAGTTCAGCTGGATCCCGAAAGCTATCTTCAGGCTTTCTGTATTCCACCGAAACATCGTAGTTGTCAATTTTCACGTTTTTTTACAACTTTTGATGACATTACAGTATAAATTCAATTACTACAGCGACATTTTTCTGTGTATTACTGACAACGAAAACAAAATAAAAAGGACGTACAATACGGTCCATAATAACATAAACAAAATAACAATATTGTACAATACAATCGAGGGATTCCCCGTAAAACAAAAACGAAAAGGATTGCGAACTTGAGATTTTAATTCCATATTTTTTTTTTCTTTAAGTATAAAAACAATGTTACGTAACGCATTTTTTGAACCCCCTCCCACCCCTGTATCGCACCATAACCTTTATAACCTTTACAACACCTCCCCCTAATTGCGTTACGTAATACTTGAACGATTCCTAACCGAATTTTCCTATATGATAAAATGCAAATTTCCTTAATATACATTGTAGTGGTTTCTTGTCCTTACAGACTTTTCCACACTGCGACCTAAAAGATCATTTGTGTATACCCTATATCCTTGCTTCCAACATATACTGAATTCCTTTCCTTGCTACGTCGATCATGTTCGCCAGCTGGACCTCTTTCGGTCCTTTGCCGAGGTTCTTCGTGGGTTTTGATTATTTGCTTCTGGTCAATTCCTGTCCAACAAGCATTTAGATAATAGATGGTCACTTCCACCAGAGCCTCGCATGTTGGGAGAATGTTACTGAAACCTGGATGTCGTCTGCTATTCGGAGTTGAGCCGTTATTTGCTTCTACTCGGCCATCTCAAAGAATTAGCGATCAGGTCCTAGCAGAAAGAACACCTACGCCACGACAAAGTGATCAGTTCCGAGCAGAAAGAACCCCTACGCCACGACAAGATCTCACGGTTCTTGGAAAGCAATACAGAGGTTACCAAAGAAGCGAAGATAATACATGAGATAAGTTTCTTAGAAATGTATGAACGGCTCTTTCTGGTAATATTATTTATCAATAAGATTTATCAAAAAATTTGCCGATTGCATTTTTTAAATCATTTGTATTACTCTTATAAATTTTTAGCTCTGTCAGTACAATATGATTCTTTTGGCTGATCAACCCCTTCCATATAATTTTTCAAGTCCTTTGAGCTCCTGGTTCATTTCTTTGTTTTCCTTTAATATTTTGTTATAGTTCTACTATAGAGGACTTCTACTACAGTTCTACTATTATTTTCTCGATTGAGTATTCGGATTTCTTCTTTAAATTCTTTTTGCTTTTTATTAAAGAGTTACAGTTTAACTTCATCCCCACTTCCCTTATTACTTTATTACCGGTGGATCATCACTCTCCATTTGTCTTGCTCACTATACTTTTAACTCGACCGATTTATATTATTCTAAACCGTGACAACGCTGAAAAAGGCCTCCAATCAAGTCGTTAAAAAGCTGAGCTACTTAAAGTTTTGGACGAGGAAAACATTACCTACTTAAACAATTTCTTTAACAAAATTTGCAATGAAGGAATAATACCAGACGATTGGTTGAAGAAGTGAAGTTCGGTCAAGAATTCACTGTTTATAACATTAAAAAAGAAAAGCAGCACCCTAAATTCAGCGATTTTAGGTTAATCAGTTTAATGAGCCACGATTTTACGAATTATACAAAATCGAGTATTCCTTCTGTGCGAAAGTGGAATGGCTAATAAGCAGTTTGGATTTATAAATGGTCTAGGAACTAGGGAGGCACTATTTTGTATGCACGTTCTCTTAAGCTGTGAGATTTTCAGTTGCCTTTGGGCAGCAGGACTTGACCACTACTATAATATAAGACTGCTAAAATACTTACATTACAATCAACTAGCCTCTATCCAGATTGGAGAATAGTCGTACTAAAAAACTACCCATCAAACGTGGAGTACGAGTCCACGTTTGATGGGTAGTAGGATGTAGGATTGTGTTTTATCACTCAGTCTTTTTAATCTACTCTGGAGAAATCTTTAGGGAGGCTTTGGATGAGAGGCAAGAGAGAGTATTCCCTGATAGTACAGCTATTCTTGCAAAACATTTACAAGATCTCCAAACATTAGTAAGTCTAATCAGTGAAAAAAGTTATCGGAGAGGCCTTAAAATTAAAATATCAAAGACAAAGTGGATGGCGGTTGGAAAGATTAATATAGATCAAGGTTTGCTTTCGCTTAATGGAGAGGAGATAGAACGCGTAAACCATTTTAAATATCACGGCAGCTGGTTAAATGTAAACTGTGATTCTGATGAAGAGATAATAACCAGGATCGAAATATCACGTAAGGCTTTTATGACCTGGAAACCGGTTTTATGTAACAGAAACCTGTTGATACATATTTGCAAGAAGGTCTTGAAATGATATGTATGGTCTATCCTGTTATATGCTTGTGAGGCATGGACATTAAAGATCACAATGCTTAACAACTTAGAAGCATTCAAATTGTAGTGCTATCGACGGATCCTAAAAATATCGTGGGTTTCGCGCACTTCCAATGAAGATATACTTCGAATACAAGGAAAAGTGGAAGGAAAGAGATGGATTGGTCGAAAGAAACTTTCGTGGCTACGTAATATTAGACAATGGTGTGGTACCACGGTAGAAGAATTATTTCGCACAGCAGTTGATAGAGAACGGTTTTAGGAACATCAGGATGGCCAACGTCTGAATACGGACACGGCACCTAAATAAGAAGAATTGCCTCTGCTTGGGTCTACCCATAAACCTCAGCTATTAACCTTAGAATGTTCCGATTAACAAATACATTAACTTCTGGATAAACAGGTTCTTCAAGTACATCAACTTTTGGATACTTTAAAAAATGTATTCTTCATTATTTCTTACATATTTATGGATTTAAAATAGGTGATAATAAATCGTACTCATCATCATCATCATCATCATTTAACCCGGATCTATCCACTGCTGGATATAGGTCTCCCTCAGTCTTTTCCATGTATTTCTGTTTTGTGCTGTTTGCATCCAATTTTTGTCGATCCGTTTTATGTCATCAGACCATCTTGTTGGTGGACGACCTCTACTTCGATGTGCTTCTTGTCTCGGTCTCCACTGTATTATTCGCTGTGTCCATCTGTTGTCCGACATTCTAGCTATGTGCCCGCCCAGTTTCACTTAAGGGTCATAATTCTTTCTATGGCATCTGTCACTCCTTTTCTCCGTCTTATTTCCTTGTTCGTGATCCGATCCCTACGAAAAATGCCTAACATCGATCGTTCCATGGCTCTTTGGGTACCACAAATTTTATTTCTTACTTTCTTGGTTAGTGTTAATGTCTCTGCACCATATGTAAGTACTGGCAACACGCACTGATTAAAGACTTTTCTTTTAAGACACATAGGCAGTTCTGATTTAAGAACATAGCTTAGCTTGCCGAATGCCACCCAAGTGAGTCCTATGCGGCGGCTTAGTTCGCACGTTTGATTATCTCTTCCTATGCGTATCTCATGTCCTAAGTACTTATATAAGGTGGTTTCTTCAATATGCATGCCATTTACTAAAATCTTTTCGCTTAACACAAGATTTGTCATGATTTGTGTTTTTGTGTGGTTGATTTGTAATCCTACTTGTAGGGAGGCTAAGTATAGTTTCTCCAGTTGCGATACTGCATCATCGATTCTGTCAGCAAAAAGGACAATATCGTCAGCAAACCTCAAATGACTAAGCATTTCTCCATTGACATTAATTCCTTTTTCACTCAGATTTGTGTTCTTGCAAATATGCAATAAACATATGCTCTAATAATGTTGTAAACAATTTTTGGCGAAATTGTGTCTCCCTGTCGCACTCCCCGTTTTATTTTAAATACGTTGGTCTTTTTATCTGCCAGGTTCACACTTGCTGTCCCACAAGAGTGTTATATTCAACACTCTTTTCTATTAAGTTCTTAATTACTTGTAAATGATCATTCGTGCCATATCCTGCTCTAAAACCTGCTTGCTCTCTTGGCTGATAGAAATCCAACTTACTTCCTAGCCTGTTGGTAATCTTATATACTAAAACGCTAAGCCCTTTTCTTGTCCACCACTTTACTCAAAAACCATATTAGATAATTAAAATATTTTTTCGGAATATTATTAGTATTACGTATGAGATTGTCAAGATATACTTTTGGTACAAAAATTCACTTCCGGTTTTGAGATGACCGGAAGTTAAAATTTACTTTAAGTTTTAGACCCCACAATGTATATATGGATCGAAAGGTCTCGTCGAGACGAATCTAAATATATACTTCCGGTTGCGATCCGACACCGGAAGTGACCCGAAACGCGCATAAAACGTCAAAATAGAGCAGATCTGACACCGGATTCGTGATCAGCATGCAAAATTAACTGCTAAATGATATCCATATCGACATTTGATAAACTAAAAATTGCATTCCGGTTTTGAGGTCGACTTCCGGTTTCGTTTTTATTAGTCAAATCAATAGAGAATTCAACGTAGAGTTCAAAAATGTGAGTTCACGAAATTATCATTTATAGTTTTTGAGTTATTGATAAAAATATTTTTAGTTCCGGTCATTGTATATATTGTATATTTTTCTCGCAAAATAAAAATTTCATTTAAAAAACTCGATGTCGAGTTGGTCCGCTAGTAACTCTTGTAAATAGCTTATATACTTGGGACAACAAGCTAATGGGGCGGTAATTTCTAAGGTCGCTGATATCTCCCTTCTTATGAAGTAAGATGATTTCCGCGTTGTTCCACTGCGTCGGTGTTATCGCTTCGCACAGACATTTATTGAACAGTTTAGCAAGTGTCAGTAAGAGCTTATTTCCTCATAGTTTTAGGCTTTCGGTCATTACCCTGTCTTCACCTGGGGATTTATTGTTCTTCATCACCCGAAGTGCATATTTAATTTCGTCAACAGTTATGTTCGGCATTAATTCTGATCCTTGATTCTCTATCTTTGGTAAGGGGCGTCTTTCATCGGATTCACTTGTTTCATAGAGTTGTCTGTAGAAGTCTTCCACTGTTTTCACTATTTCTTCCTTATCAGTCACAATGTCGTCTTGTTTATTTCTTAACTTATGTATGTTCTTTTTTCCTGTGGACATGTTGTGTCTTAGAACTTTCAGACTTCTATTTTTCTCTATCACCCTTGTCACCTCTCTCATGTTATGTTGCCGTATGTCTTTTCGGATTTCTTTGTTTATTGTTTTACTGAGTTGACTAAATTCTGCGTAGTTTGTGTTATACCTGTTCTTTAGCCTCCTTCTTTCTTCGATCAGATTTTTAGTGTTGAGATTTATTTTCTCATGTTTTTTCTTCATTTTAGGACAGCACAACTTCTCCGCTTCTTTAAGGGCTTTTACGATACTTTCGTTTAAAACTTCGACCTGTGTTTCGTCGTTGATTTGTTGAAGGTTATGGTCAATGATGTCACGAAAGTGGTCTGTATTTTCGGGCGGGGTTCATTTACGATTGTCTGATTTTATCATTTTTGTTCGTTCATTCTTTAAATTGAACAGAATTTTTGCTCGAATCAATCTGTGATCGCTTCCAATTGTAAATCTGTTTAAAACAGATACATCTTGTATAATTTCTTTTTTATTAGCAATGATAAAATCTATTTCGTTCTTTGTGAAACCGTCTGGACTTTTCCACGTCCACTTTCGTTTGGGCTTTTTTTTGCAAGAATGAGTTCATAGAAAAAAGATTTTCTTGGTGTAAAAAATCTACAAGCATGGTCCCTCTTTCATTTCTTTCTCCATAGCCGTAGTTTCCTAGTGCGGTTTCACTTTGGTCTTCTTTATTTCCCAGCTTAGCATTAAAATCTCCTGTTATCAGAGTATAAAACGTCTTAGTACTTTTCAGGGCTGTTCTAATATCTTCAAAGAACATTTCAATCTCTTCATCTGTGCGTACTATGTGCCACATTACCACGTATCGCCATATTGATTAATTACATAAATATTTTTCTTTTTTTTTTAGAAAACGATACAGTTGCTGATACAGTGTATAAATGGTCTCAGGTAAAAATTGGAGGATTCTCGTTTTCTCCGAGGTGTGGTATGCCAATTATATCCACAGCAAACAATTTATCTGCCTATTCATTTGGCGGCGTATTTGATGTAGAAGACGACGAAGAAGATCTGTGTGGTAATTTTTACAACGAATTTCTTCAACTTGAGTTAGAAAAATTAGCTTGGAGGAATGTTAGCTTGAGTGGAAAAAGGGACAGATCTGCTAAGTCTAAACATGACAAAGAGAATATGAATGAAGGTAAATAACAATTTTGATAAATTTTCTAGAGAATACTGAGTTAGAGAATTATATTTTAAGGATTACTGCTTTGTTGTATTATGTACAGTCGGTGCAACCTAAATGTGACCGCTCTTTGTTATGGGAGTTGTTACTGAAATACATTCCTGTATGTATATCTTTGAGCAATGGTGTTATAAAGATAACGGAGAATGTTAAAATCAAATATGTATTACTTTTATTTGTGTTATTAATAGTTTATTATAGAGGCATTGGCTGTCACAACACTTTCCAAGTATCTTCGATGACTTTACATAGTTTATCGAGGTTTGTCGGCTTAAAGTCACTTATATATATATATATATATATATATATATATATATATATATATCTTTAAATTATTAAAGAACCATGGATTTTCAATGGGGTTCAAATCAGCACTTTCTGCTGGCCATTCATAACATTTACGTGGTTGTCTCCGCGTTCATACATATTTTATTCTTCTTGTGCCCTGCTCGATTATCGTGCATTGGCTATCAAATTGGCCATACTAATTTTGTTGACGATAGCTCGGAAAAGGGATGCAGAGGGTCTGTTAAACCATTCCCTCAGGTTTTTAAGTCATTACGTTCGGCTTCGACTTGGCCCGCTTCTTTCATCTATCTTGCCTTGTATTATTAAATTAAGTATATTATTACGTTTTTCTGTGGGCACGTCAGCACTTTCAACCGAAATTCCAGGAAGATATCGTGAATAAACCATTAATAGAACGCCAGGTAGAATTTTCGATATGTTAAAGGACCGTTATTACAGTCACATAACAATATGATATCTATCTTGGTGACGCATAACATAGCCAAAATATTCCAGTTTGCGATTTTTGATTGTTCTGATCACTTCTGTAACTTTTCCCATCCGCTGAAAAACAACCTCGTTACGAACTCTGTCTACCCAGCTTATCCGCAGAATTCTCCGATACACCCAGATTTCAAAGGCTTCAAGTTTTCTTAGAAGTGTATCCGTTAATTCCATCCTTCGACACCACATAAAAGAATATAGACCACATAACATCTTACTAATCTAATTTTCCGTCTCAAAGTAATATTGTTTCCACATAAGGTATTCTTCATCTTAAAAAATGCAGCTCTGGTCTTCTTTACACGTATGCTAATTTCTTTGACATGTCTCAGTTCTCATTTAGATTACAACCAAGATAAGTGATACTGTTGGTTCTCTCCAGTTGTTCTCCATGAGCTGTTATCACTTCTGGTTGTATTGGCGTTTTACTGACAATAATTACCTTTGTCTTTGTGGTGTTTAGCTTCAGCTGATATTCATCACATGTTGTGGTAATCCTATTAATCAGATGTTAAAGCTCTCTGTAACTATTTGCAATTAACACCGTGTCATCCGCGTACCTCAAATTATCAATTATCAATATAGTCTTCGCATTTAAATCTGTAAACAACAACACCACTATACTATGACGCCATTTCGACCTCATTTGGTCTCATCAGGTACAGGTAGTTGTATACAAACTCAAATACAAAGACCAACAAAACATCTTTAAAAATTTTCCCACCTAAGCGACAAAGATGCAATATTCGTTATAAAGCAAATTACTGAGAAATCATTAGAATATAACGGACCAGCATTTTTGTGTCTGATTGACCTGAAGAAAGCGTTTGACAGAGTAAGACTCAAAGATGTAATCCATCTTCTGTATAATGGAGAAGTTCCCCTAAATATAAAAACTATCAAAAAAACAAAATGGAAGTCAGAATAGATGGACAACTTTCTATAGAAATAGGCAGGAATAAGACAAGAGGATTCATTGAGCCCCATGCTCTTCAATTTGATCATGGATGAAATCATCAAAACCGTTAACAAAGGAAAAGGATACAGAATGGGAAACAAAGAAATCAAAATACTCTGTTACGCAGACGAAGCAATATTGATAGCCCAAGATGAAGATAGTCTGCAAAGACTGGTCCACAGATTTAACATAAGAGCAAAATAATTTAATATGACAATTTCATCTCAGAAAACTAAAACGATAGTAGTCAGCAAAGAAGCAATCAGATGTAAAATAGAAATTGATGGCATCAGTATTGAACAAGTAATGGAAATAAAATACCTGGGTATTACACTGTCTAGCTATGGAGACCTGGACAAAGAAGTGAGAGATCAAGTACAAAAAGCAAATAGACTGGCAGGATGCCTTTTAATAACACTATATGACGAAACAGACACATTAACACTGAGATGAAGTGAAGAATTTATAAAGCCAGTGTAAGACTAATAATGACATATGCTTCAGAAACAAGACCCGACATAGCCACAACGCAAAGGCTACTGGAAACGGCAAAGATGAGAGTACTGAGAAGAATTACAGGAAATACGCTGAGAGATCGAAAGAGAAGTGAAGACATTAGAAGAAAATGTAATGTACAGTCTACAAATGAATGAACACAAAATAGAAAAAAAATAATGGAATAACCACATAAGCAGAATGGAGGAGACCCGTGTCGTCAAAATAGCAAGAGATAAGTCACCAATCCCCAGAAGAAGTATCGGACGATCGCGCAAAGGATGGAGTGAAAACCTTCCATAGAGGTATTAATCCGCCAATGAACAAGCAGAATTGCTTATAAAGAGGAAGAAGTGACAAACGTGCTATCTAATCTGAAAGCCATGACCAAAAACAATTTATTAATTATCGTTTTCTGTTCGTTACGCTACACGAAATGTGCAAAATTTACATCTTCTAGAAAAGCTTTACAAATTTACTATGATGTAAATTGGAGCTGGAAGGTCAGATAATAGAACAAGTGATGGAGTTTAAATATCTAGGTATCACATGATCTAGCTACGGAAAGCTCGAAACAGAAGTGGAATATCAAGTGAATAGAGCAAACAGAGCCCCAGGTTGCTTGAATGAAACAATATGGAAAAATAAAAATATCGGGAAAGAAACGAAAGGCAGAATTTACAAAACAGTCATCAGACCAATAATTAAATACGCGGCACAAGCACGACCTGACATAGAGAGGACAAAAAGAATGATAGAAACAGCAGAAATGAAAACACTTAAAAAAATTGATGGTAAAACAGTATGGGACAGAGGTAGAAGTACAGATATACGACGTAGATGCATGGTGGAGAACATCAAGGACTGGGTAAGAAGTAGAAGAGTAGAATGGAATGATCATATAAGCCGAATGACAACAAATAGAGTAGTAAAGACGGCAAGACACGATTCCCTAATAGGAAGACAACGAAAACGATGGAATGACAACTTACTGGAGGCACATTGAAAAACAGACAGAGTCATGTCTACATAAAAAGAAGAAGAAGAAAAGCTTTCTGTGACTTAGATATATTTAAGATAGTATCTATATGTCGTAGGAGCATTTTTTGTCGATGGACATATTTCTCAAGGTATTTTAATTATTAATGATTAATTACTAATTAATCAAGCTCGTTAATTAATAAATTGTTTTTGGTCATGGCCACCAGAGTGAGTTTAGTTTGTATACAACTAGACTGACAAATCGTGCTCCTACTACGTCTATTGTCTTAAATACATCTAAGCCACAGAAAGGTTTCATGGAAGATGTAAATTTTGCATACATATCAGCATTCACATCACTTAAATACCAGTTTCCTTTAATTTTGTCATAGCTCTTGATTTTGCCAGTTTTGAAATTTTATTATAGAGTAATTGTAAGTGATTTGTAAGCGTCTTTGGATGCATCCAATGACTGTGAAATCACTGTGAAATAATGAAATCACATCATTTTAAAGATGTGAAAACGATGTTTTTCGCAATTTTTTTTAATTATCTCGAAAACTATTGATTTTAAGAAAAAATTTATTTGAAAAACGTAAGAAAATTAAAAGCTCCTACAACATTGGCATATTGCAGAACATAAATCTTTAAATTTGGGCAGGCTAGTACATGTTCCATGTTCTATATTGCTCCGCAAACACACTTGCTATTTTTGTTCAGCATGTCCTATTTGTTAAGGTTTGACTTGTCAGTCGGTGCTACGCCAGTTCTTAAGCGGTTCAGCATACGCCACGTCGACCAGTCACTTGAAATCCCGTTTTGTGGAATATCTGTTAGTGACAGGCTGACGGTTCGGCGGCGCTAAGGAACGCTCTCTTGATTTTAGTCTGGCAGTATACGGTTCGTGGTCGGTATACGGCGGTTGTCGAAGGTTTATTTGGATCTTTTGGTGAATTCGTTGGCCGTTCTACGGGAGTAAGGATCCGAAAGGCTTGAAGCTTTATAGAGTTTATCAGAGGGGTTGGTCTCATGCGGTCGGTAATTAGTTTGCTTGTTTCGCTCAGGCTGGCGTTTACTTTTTCAGCGTGCGCAGATCTCTTCCATGGACCACGGACTTTCAGATATCTCTCACGGTTTAAAAGAATTTTTCAATTATGTATAACTATACCAAATACTATTATTAAGATTTCTAACTGTACAGAATTATTCCTCTTTGTGACCTATCATCCTATATACGTTTAACCATAAAAGACACGAGCTAAACCCAGAAGATGATTAGTTAATTTCAATTGTATTTAACCGCAATTGGTGATCCTTAATGTGTATCAAATAGTTTTGTTGTTCTAATAACAAATAGTGTTGTGTTTGTTGATTCAAAATTAATTAAAACTGTAACGCATATATGCCGTGCTTAGTCGCTACAAAGGCTACAAACTGTATGACGGTGTTCGTGGCAATTAAATTAGTATCTGTTATCATTTTATCAAATTTATTAAACAACTAACTGTTATTTTATAACTATTTTATTTATACATTTCAATTTTTAACCTTTCCCTTTACCTATTGTATACGTTACATTTTCTTTTACCAATTATTAAACTGATTATGATTTGTTTTCTGGTAGATGTTGCAGAAGAAAAGGAGGTGGAGGATATTAAACAAAAAGTAGAAACAACGACTATTTCAGATGATGGCATTTTTAAAGTCACAGTAGGCGGAGCGCCAAGCACTTCAGAAGGAGAAGTGATCAGTTCAAAACAGAGTCCTTCATACTTTAGCCCATCTCCTAGAATGAATTGTGGTTTAGCCATTAAACACGGTGTTTTGTATTTATATGGTAATTATTACCTTTTATTATATATTATATATTATATATTATAACTACGACACATTTATTTTTTTTTATCTAATTAAATTATGGTAAAAGAAACCATTTATAAAAATATCACTGGATTTTTCCTATGTATATGTTTTACTTAGAAGCTATGGGTTAAGATCTCTAGAACTCACAGCATTGCTTCCTGCTTTCTTTATAACGGTGATCTTTTTATTCTTACATACCTTTGTTTCTGATGAAATTCTGGGATCTTGCGGTTCAAGTTTATCCCATGTCTTTGGTAGTATTTCATACGATCGATTTATATAATCTCACCTTTTTTGATTTATTTTTCTCGAATTTTTAGTGTCCTTTTCTTCTATATAATGTTTGTCCCAAAATCCACGCTAGATTTGGGCAAGATTTGTCGTAATTTGTGCAGCAAAATGTTGGCAAAAAAAACAGTTTGACAGCTAACAGGTTAGGGTTAGTTAAAAATAGAGCGTTACACGAGAGAAGAACGCGTATTCAATGCAGAGTAATGAACAAATTCAGGAGACTGGATCCATGGGTCATCATAAACACACTGGTTGTCCAAAAACAAACCGCTCAAATGTCAATATCGACGCAGTGCGTGAGAGTGTTGGTTAAAGTCCAGGAATTTCAAATTTCAAGAAGCTTTCCACAGCCTATACTCACTGAAGATCTGCATCTTCATGCTTACATAGTTCAACTGTCACAAGAAGAGAGTTTGTTAAATGAATTATTCAACATTAACAAGTCAATGCTGATTTGTCGAGCTAAATCATTCTGAGGATGAAGCACATTTTCAACTTGATGGCTTTGTTAGTCGTCAAAATTGCTACATTTGGGGTTCTGAGAACACATATTCGCTCCGTGCGTGACTTCTACCGCCTTCATCTGACAGTTTTGGACCTCCCAATTTGAGATTAAACATATGTTAATTAGATACGAAATTGATAAGTATTAATGATTAGTTTTTTAATTATATTTATTCAGTTTATGTACAAAATAAATTTAGTATTAAAAACTGGGTGTCTAAAAATTCATCAACTTTATCTTTTCAACACCAAACGGAAAAGAAAGGGAAAAATCTAGTACTGGCAAATCAAGTTTTTGCATGTGGAAGAGCATGTAATTAAAAACAATAATAGTAAAAATTATGATATAAAAGCTAAAGTCATCTGGCAGGCTGCAGTTAGCTTGAAGCCTTATGAAATATCATTTAAGGTAAATTATTTATATTTTTCCTATTTCAAAGCATAAAATTGAAATTATGTGATATTTACTTTTTCATATTAATAGCACGAATCCCTCTTTTTCTTTTCTCTAATTTATATGTAATTTTTGGAAACCTATAAAAGTTACACTCGCTATTTTTGCTATTATTTGCACAATTAAATACGCAACATGTATTTGCACCCATTTTTGATAAAATTTATGCATAAAAAGATCCAAAAGGTCCAATTTTGTCATATTTCGCCGCTGCACACGCTGGCATCGTTTCAAGGTACCCCTACCATGGTCACGCACAGAGCGAATATGACTGTCGAAAAACAAATGCATCCACAATGTGTTACTGTTTGGTGCGGATTTTGAGCTGGAGGCATCATTGGACCATACTTCCTTGAAAATGAGGCTGTTCAAGCAGTGACTGTTACTGATGCTCGATATCGCAACACAATAACAGAGTTCTCTCTGCCTAAATTTGATGATATTGATGAGGACGACATGTGGTTTCAACAAGACGTTGCCACATGTCATACAGCCCGTGAAACAATTACTGCAAGAGACATTTGCTGGTCGTGTACTTCCTTGTTTCGGTGATCAGAATTGGCCTTCTAAATCGTGTGATTTAACACCATTGGATTTGTTTTTATGTTGTTGTTATTTGAAATCACAGGTCACAGCCAACAAGCCTACAACCACTTGTGCATTGAAGGAGGAACTTCAACGCTGCATCAACGAAATTCTGCCATATTTACGGAAAATACGTATGTGCTAGCAAAGGCGTGAAGACCATTGCCAATTCAAATTTTGTGTAAATTTTGGGACACCCTTAATTATACGGGTTCATTAGTATCTTGATGTTTGAATTCAGAAGAATATAATTTTCAACAAGAGTTAAAATTTAGTAAGGAAGTCCAAAATCAAAATACAACCTAAATATATTCATGTTATTTAAACATGCATAAGAAATACAAGACATGAAATATTTAAGTAGTAATCGATGCCATAAATGAAATGGGAAAACTACAGATCGAGATCTCCTTCTGACATAATTAATAATCATTTTTTAATGAAAAGAATTGGAAATAAGAACACTTATTAGATGTCTGATTCCCACCGCCTCAAAATAAAAAAAATATAGATTACATATTCTAGAGTTCCAAAGAAATTCTAAGGTCAACCAGAAATGCACAATAAGAGAAAAGCTGCGATAGAAGTGACAAAAACTAAAAGATGAGGAAGGAATTTCTAGCATAACATATTATTTATCAAAAAAGATCACTTTAAACATAAATATATGAATAGGGCGCCATCTGCTGAGCAAGCAACATAACTTTCAAGCTGTAGTAGACAGGTTTATTTACGTTTATTCACTTCTTCAGGTCTGAAAGAAAGAAAATATCAATTAGCCATAATATCATCTATGTAAAATGTTGCATATCTGTTTGTGTTGATAAGAAAAAAAAACAACACAACACTAGCTGTAGCTTCCTCCGTGGATGCGTTAGCTGTTGCTCTGAAAACTCAGGGTCTTCTAACATTATTGCCACAAAATGGTTGCATCGCTCCTGTAGTGATCCCTTCCGAAGTTAATTATCTTCTATTCTAACTTACTTGCACCGTACAGATGACGACCAAACAGTCAGAAATACGTATTTACGTTTGCCTTCCTTCTTTTTTTAATTTTTTTTTCCTTTTTTTATTCCCCATATAGTACAAGATCCCACTGTAAGATCACTACGTTCATAACGTAGTTACTCAAACTCACATTTTTTCAAGCATTTAAAATTAGAAGAATACAGTGGTAATAGGTTGCCAGTTAAAAAGTGGCCGCAAATATTTAAAATTCAATTATAGTAATTCATTTTTGAACAAAAAATCGTCCATTTATTTTTTAAATAAAATACGCTGCCCATGATGTATATGCATACTTTTTATATCAAATTAAAGCTAGTTTTTTTCTTAATATTATTATATTAAATTTTTTGTTCAAAAATTAATTATTATTAATTGAATTAAAAACATTTGCCTAAACGTTTTGACTGGCAACCTATTATCAATGTATTCCATTAATTTTAAATGTATGTAAAAATGTGAGTTTGATTATTTAGGTGCGTTATGAACGTAGTGATCTTGCAGTGGGATCTTAGACTATTACGAGTTATGCCATTACTCAAATTACTCAAACAATTTTGGAGCAAAGGATAGAAAACGATTACATTAAATCGTATTTTGTTCATGGCTATCGAAGTAGATCGCACCTTTTGTAGCTACCACTTCAGGTTTTAAAAAAGCAGAGACATTCGCTGGCCGTTCTGTGTGTGAATTTGTATCTATCTTAGTGTCTGACGAAGCAAGGCTATGCAGAAATAACGCGTTATAAGACTCTAATGATACCGATTCATACACCGAGCGTTTCACGAATTGAGCTCTTGCGCGATATATATTTGACTTTTCAATTCAACAACGCGATAGCAAAGTTTTACTGAAATGTAAACTATGATATATATATATATATATATATATATATATATATATATATATATATATATATATTAATTTAATAAATGAAATTAGTGTAATAAGTCGAAATAACTGCTACAAATATTCTACAATTCTTTTTTAAGGTGGAATGCACGAGGAAGGTTCTAAGCAAGTTACCTTTAGCGATTTTTATTCGTTAGATTTGAAAAAACTAGACGAATGGAAAACTATTATCGCAGATGATACCTCTAGTTTGGAGTGGCTAGAATCTGATTCAGAGGATGAAGATGTTAGTGATGATAATGACGATGAGGAGGAGGATGTCGACGAAGATGAAGACTCAGATGACTCAGAAATGGAAATGGATTGACAGTGTTATTGAAAAGTGGCGATAAAAGAAAAATATTTTGTTATAAGTTGCCTGATGTTACATTTTTTAATAAAATTTATAACACTTCGATTTTTACTATAACATTGTCACAGATATGATTTCCTATAAATGATTATCCTCCGAATTGAGCAAAAAAATGATATTTACGAATATTTTAATTATACTATACTGGCGTTGTATTACTTTTTTCTCTATAGTAAAATGCCTAACCGAGCATCACGGGTAACGTCACGAAATACCGGTACTTCACATTGATTCGCTACTCTCTATCAATTCGTTTCTCGGCATCATATATTTATTTTAAGCCGGTTTTAAATAAAAACTGCATGAAAAATCATCATCATCATCTTTGGCTCGACAATTTTGTGTGGATCCTGGCCTGCTCCAAGATTAGTCACCATTATGTTTGATTTCTGGCAACGTGTTGACATCTTCTGATTTCTAGTATCCCTAAGCCGGTCTCAACTCCATATAATCTCCTAATTCGCGGTCGGCCTCTGTTTCATCTTCCTATAGATGTTCCTGTCGTTAGCTTTTTAGCAATCATATTGTTAGATATTCATATTATGTGTCCGGCTCATCAAGTCGCTGTTTATGGTTTCAATGTTAAATTTTAATGTTTTCCCGAGCATTTATCTTATTGAATGAATCTGGTCAATTGTTGATATATCTGATGTAAATCCAGCCTGCTATTTTCCAACTATGCCAACTGTGTAAACTTGAAGCCTTTCGTAGAGAATATTTGCTAGTATTTTGTAAGCAGTTGTTAACAGGTTTATACCTCTGTAATTGTCACACTGGAGCTGATCGCCTTTTTTATGTAACAGGCATATCACGCCTTAAGACTATTGGCAGGGCATGGTCGCATTTTGCCAGAAAAGAAGTAAAAGTTCATGCAGTGCTTATAGCAGGGCGTCGCCACCATTCTTGTAGAGCTCAATACAAATTTGATCAGTTCCTGATGCTTTATTATTTTTCAGCATTTTAATGGCTTGGACAACTTCTTCAGTGGTAGGTGGCCTTTCGTTTGGGTTGAATAGATTCCAATCATTTCGATCTGTTACGGTGCTATCTGCTTCATGAAAAATAACTAACAAAATACAGACATTAAATGATAAGTGAAAAATTAAAATAATATATGCCAATAAAACATAGTCGGACAGTGTCCGATATTTAACAGTACAGGCATTTGTCATTTTCTGCCTTTCCAAATCTGTAAAGGTATGCCTGAAGCAACCAGAGCAAGTAATCCAAACTCCGTTGCCCGCAGTTCATCCATCTTCTTAGATTAGGAATCGGCGACTTCCTCTTGACACACCATTATGTACCTCTTCCTTTCTTCTTTTTTTAAACATTCTGTTGCTATGTTTTCATTTCTTCTCCCCGGAATACGCCCGGTGATAACTCCCAACGCCTCGGTAGAGACTGTTCTGTATGTACATGCCACCCTATTTTTTCTTCGACTCTTCCTATCCGCTCGGGTGAGCTGCTTTCTATACGCCTTTGTTAAAACTGCAGTACTCCAGACAGGCGCAGCGTAAAGGACGATCGATTGCACAACTAAATGCTGGGCCCTCCGATGTTGGGCATGATCCCCCCAAGGCGGCGGATCTCACTGTCAGAGTCCTAATTTAAATTAATTATAATGGGTTGTACATTACAAGTTTGCATAGACAGATTCTTCTTCTTCTTTCAGTGTCTATTCGTTCCGAATATTGGCAATCATTCTGGCTATAATTATTTTATTGACTGATGCCTTAAATAGATTCGTTGTTGTTGTGGAGAACCATTTCCTCAGGTTCTTCAACCATGATATTCTCCTTCTCCCAATTCCTCGCTTTCCGAATACTTTACCCTGTAGGATTACCTTCAGTAATCTGTATTTAGTACTGTTTCTCATTATATGTCCGAGATATTCCAACTTTCTCCTTTTAATGGTATACATCACCTCTCTTTCTTTGCCCACTCTTCGTAATACGGTCTCATTGGTTATCTTGTCTGTCCATGATATCCTTAGAATTCGCCTGTATAGCCACATCTCGAAGGCTTCAAGTTTTTTCTCCATTGCTTCAGTTAGTGTCCAGGATTCAACTCCATAATACAATATTGAGAAGATATAACATCGTAGGAGCCTTACTTTTATCTCCAGATTAAGATTGTGGCTTTTAAAGAGTTTGGCCATGTTATTGAATGCACTCCTAGCCTTCTCTATTCTACATTTTATTTCCTGTGAGTGATCCCATTGTTCATTTACTGTTGTTCCAAGATAGTTATATTGTTTTACTCGGTCCACTGGTGTATTATTGATAAGTAGTTGAGCGTCTCTAACTTTATTTTTGCTGATGATCATAAATTTAGTTTTTGTTATATTTACTTGAAGTCCAAATCTTTCACTTACTTCATTTACTTTGTTTATCAGTTGCTGTAAACTGTTCAAACTGTCTGCAAAAATAACGGTGTCGTCTGCATAACGGATGTTGTTTAGGCGTTCTCCATTTAGAAGTATTCCATGTTCGCATTTTTCCAAGGCTTCACTAAATATTTCCTCTGAATATAAATTAAATAATATAGGTGAAAGTATACAACCTTGTCTAACGCCTCGTAGAATCTGGATCATTTCCGTTGGTTCACCTCCAAAATTCGTTCTTATTGTGGCTGATTGGTTCCAGTATAAATTTTGTATTATACGCCGATCTTTATCATCCATTTGGGCTTTTGTTAGAATATCCATCATTTTTTGGTGTTGAACTGTATCAAATGCTTTTTGGTAGTCCACAAAGCAGGTGTAAATATCGCAAGTCATATCTCTGCATCTTTGAAATAATACTTGTAGACTAAACAGTGCATCTCTTGTACCTACGCCCTTCATGAATCCAAACTGTGTGTCTTGTATTCTCTCTTCGCATAGCTTGTATATTCTACGATGTATAATTTTAAGAAAAAGTTTTAATGTATGGCTCATTAGACGTATTAGCCTATATTCTCCGCACTTTTTTGCTCCCTGTTTCTTTGGTAAGGTAATAAATTCTGAAAGTAGCCAATCTTTTGGGATATTGCCTGTGTCATAGATATTATTGAAGATTTTACATAGTACTCTTAAAGATTCATCATCAAGAAGTTTAAGAAATTCAGATTGTACTCCGTCTGGTCCTGGAGCTCTACCTTCTTTTAGTGATATTATGGCTGCTCTTATTTCTGCCACTAGTATAGGTGGTCCTGTTTCCGTAGGTATTGGGGGCTGGTTCTCTCTCTCATCAAAAAATAAATTTCTTATGTAATTTTTCCAGGTATCATTGATACTCTCTTTGTCCACGATTATCTCTCCATTGTCATTAACAAGTTTACTTATTCTTCTGTTTTTACATTTACCTGTAATTTCTCTTACCTTCTTATGCACGTTGAAGTCGTCGTATTTACTTTGGAGAATTTCGATTTCTTGGCATTTTTTCTCCAGTTCTTTCTGTTTGGCTTCTCTGATCTTTCTCTGTATCTCTCGCTGTAATGTTTTATACATGGAGTTATCGTTCTTGTTTTTCCTTCTTTCTTCCATTAGTTGCAGAATCTCTGTCGTCATCCATGTCTTATTCTTACCTTCTTCTTTCTTCATAAAATTGTCTTTAATGTCGTCTATTGTTTTCTTAAGGGATTCTATCTTATCTTCTGTGCTTTCCCTTGTATTATCGATTTCTTTAAATTTTCTATTTAATGTTTTGCTGACTATTTCTTTTACTTCGCTACATTTCAGTTTTCTCATGTCATGTTTTTTTACAGTTTTTCCGCGTATTTTCTTTAACTTAGTTCTATACACGCCCACTAAAGGATTGTGGTCAGATTGAATATCAGCGCCTGGGTAGGTTTTAATACTGTTGAAACTATTTCGATATCTTTTGTTAACAAGCATATAGTCTATTTGATTTCTAATAATAACGTCTTCTCCGTTGTCTCTAGGTGATTTCCACGTATACAGGCGTCTAGGCGGTAGTTTGTAAAATGTGTTTAGCACGATTAAGTCATGCTCAGCTGCAAAGATACTCATTGTTTCTCCGCGTTGATTTCTCTCTCCTAATCCATGTGGACCAATATGTTGCCCTTCTTTTCCGTTACCTATTTTTGCATTGAAATCTCCCATGATTATAAGGAGTTCGTGTCTCGGTATATCTCTTATAAGGTTGCTTATTTGTTTGTAGAATTCTGATATTTCTTCATCACTATGGTCTGCTGTGGGTGCATAGACTTGTATGATGTTTGTGTTCACCGGTGACGTATTTATTTGTAACAGGAGGATTCTATCGTTCACTGGTATGAAGTTGTTGACTTGTTTGGCTATACTTTTATGCGTGATAATTCCAACCCCATTCTCATATTTACCATTTTCTGATCCTGAATAGTATACTCTGTAGTCTTCTATATCACAATAACTTGAGTCAGGCCACCTCATTTCACTTATGCCCATTATTTCTATTTTCATGCGTTCCATTTCTTTAATTGCGCATTGGATTTTTCCTGATTGAGCCATCGTCCTAACGTTCCAAGTGGATATCCTCTTCAGACAATTCGTGTGGACTTTTCTTAAAGGTGTTTTATTGGGTATTTCACAGGGATTTTGCATATTAACGACCTGAGAGGCCCTGTGGTCATGGGAATGACCTCTCTTGCCGGATCTTGGTCTCCGATGTCCATGATCAGTATGCGACTTTTATTGAGTTGTACAGCCATTATAATTGTACTAGAGATATCCATAGGGATCTTTAATATAGTGGTTTCTCGTTGCCTTCTATATTCTTATGCCGTTGACCAAACCATTGATTCTTCCGCCTTTGGGGCCGGTTTCTCAGCCCCAGGACAAAAGAGTGCCCTACCACCTACCAACTCGTCCGCCCGGAGCCGTTGGTCGGTAAGTGGGGGACTGCTTATACCGGCAATCACTCGGTCCCTATCTGCGTTAGCCATCAAAATTGATGTTGCCCGTCCTCTACCGCGTGGAGGTGCAGATTCGGATTTTTCCTTCATCGAGATTAAGACCTTTCGGCATTTCCTAATCTCTCCAGAGCTTTAGAGGATCATAGACAGATAGGACTGTTTAACTTTTACAATATGTTGTTTTGAATTTTCTGAATTTAATTAACTATATGACAGCGGCACTCAGGTTAGGAGAACTATTTTCCACCCTCACCTTTACTTTGATTTGATGCCACATATGCTCATTAGGGTTAAATACACAATGGTACGGAGGAAGACGTAACACTGTATGATGCACTGTACATTTGCTTTCCGAAGTTATCAAATACATATTGCTTTTTAATATCAAATTTATTTAACATTTTTAGTAATTTTTCTTTGTTATAACTAGTTTCAAAATAAATATCATTTTTTAAGAAATACCCACGAATTTCAGTTTTAGTACTTGATCTGTTTGACGCTTTTTGTAGCTAACGACTCTGGTAGCTGTCGTTATCCATAACGATTACACTATTTTTAGGAATATTTTTCAAAAGAGAATTTTGAAACAAATTTTAAGGAAGTTCTTCACTGGGATCTTCATGATAGAGATACAACACTTAATTTTTACCCTTCTATCACCAAGTTCCATTTTTTTAATAGCGAAATTATTGTGACAGTTATTAGTTTCACAGAATTAGTTGCCACACTCCTTCGAAACGGCTTTACCAATTTTTATAAAATTATATATATACTACTCTGAATTTTCTTTCAGGAAAGTTGTTTTCATTCAAATCAGTTGACAAAATTATAAATCAGAATTACGAAGTCAACTATCCTACAGAGTTTTTGAATTCATTGGGATTGTCTGGACTCCCACCTATCAATTTACAATTAAAAGTAGGATCAGTTGTCATTATGCTGCGTAACACTAATCAACCTCGACTGTACAATGGAATGAGACTGACTGTGAAAAGGCTAATGAATAATGTAATTGCGACAACGATTATCAAGGAAAAATACAAAGGAGAGGATGTCTTGGACCAGCGTATACTGATGATTTCAACGAACGTACCATTTGATTTTAAACGTTCACAATTTACCGTGCTTTTGGCTTCTGGAATGACAATCAACAAATGACAAAGCTAACCGTTGGAAGTTTGCGGATTTAACTTAGGAGTTTCCATGTTTCGCACATGGGCAATTCTTCGTGTGTCGGAAGACCGTCATCGTTGTATATTTATTTAACGCAAAAAAAAATAAAAATATTTTTCTCAGAAAGCATTAAATTGATTCCACTTTTTTCATGCATAATATGTTTGAGTGTTTTTTTGGGATTTATTTTCTGTTAATTTTGTTTTAGACACATTATTTAATTCTAAGGCGGTACGAGTTCGCCAGATCAGCTAGTATCATAAATAAAATGCGTGAAAAGAAAGAACCTGTTTCTGTAGAGATGGTGTTAAAAAATTAAATGACAGAAATATATTCGAAATGTCTAGGGTAAGTCTCTGGAGAGTTTCCAAACAGATTGGGATTAGGTTCAGAACGGAAAACAATAGAAAAGCACAAAGGAATCTAGTTTTTAAGATGCTATAATAATTTTAAAAAAGAACGCGATTCATTTGTTTATGTAGACGAAACGTGGATTTGTGCTAAAGGTGGAATAAAACGGATTTGGCAGGACGAGAGTATAAAATCCATAAAACACACCGATATTTAAGGAAAGAGAGATACATATATTGCATGCGGGTGGAAAACATGGTTTTATTGATGGGGCGGATCTTGTGTTTTCGTCAAAATCAAAACCGGATGTATATGACCATAAAATGAATACAGATACGTTTTTGAAATGGTTGAAAGAAAAACTGCTTCCAAGTTTATGTAAACAACCTGTTATAATTTTGGATAATGCTCCATTCCATTCGAAAGTTTTAAAAAAGCCACCAACAAATTCCTGAACATTAAATAAAATAAAAGAATGGTTATCTAACGAAAATATTTCATTTCATCGGGATTCTTTCAAGCCGGAATTAGTACAGTTAGCCAAAAGGAATGAAAAACCAAAAATATTTATAGTAGACGAGATTACACATAGATTTGGACATGTCTTAAGACTACCTCCTTACCATTGTCAATTCAATCCTATTGAACTTATTTGGGGAATATGCAAAACTTACTACGAAAACTATATTGGAAACCGGTTACAGTGACGCAGCAGTATTGAAAAGATGGTACTGGTATTGCTGCAATTTGGGAAAAAACTGTGGGGAAATGTGAAAAGTTAATAGAAGAGTGTTGAATGTATGAAAATCGCATCGAAGCAATTAACCCAGTCATCATTTACAATCCGAATGAAGATACCAACGACAGTGTTTATCAGTATGGATCTAATTCTTGATTAGACTGTTAGGTAATATGTTTTCATTTTCTCATTATGAAAAAATTTGAGTGTTATTACTTTATTAATAAATACTTACAAGTTTTGCACTAATAATTGTATATTTTTCTAAATGAATGTAAAATGCATTATCAGTTAAAACCCAATTTTTGCTTGTCTTCGACAGTGCTTCAAAAATTGGGGGGAATTTGCTATTAACTTTCTCAGCACAGCAGACCGTTTAAATCAGAGTTTTCATCTCTAATCCAAAAATGGTGCAAATTGGTGAAATACATAAACTGTATAGTTAAGGCTCTTCAATTGCTTGTAGTCTTTATATTGACCTGGTCCGGAAAACATTCATGGCCATCCTGAATACTCTAGAGTTTCAATGTATCCAGATGTTTTAGTACATTTTTTTTATGGCTCCAATTACTATGGAGCCCTAATTTATTTTGGGCTGAATGAAGATTTAATTGATATTGATTAAACAATTATATTCGATTCAATAGGTTTTCTTAGATTGATTCAGTTTTGGCATCTTTTTTAATTGCAACACTATGTGATTTTTTCTGTATATCGATACTCTAATGCTGATAGGTCGTAACCCAATTTTAGAAAATTTTACAAGAGGCACAAAAAACTGTATAGCATAATTATAAAAGATTGCTTGTGTAATGTTTTCTTAAATAAATAATTATGTAATGGCTACTAAGTGAGTTTATTGTAAAAATATAAATTTGTTTAATTTTGATCAGGGTACTAAGGGATACGACATATTGTAACCAACGTCATGGCGGCTTACGAGTATATCGAACTCTTAGAAAATGTAGTAAGTTATTATAACTCAAGGTGTTCTCATAAAAGTGTGGTTTACGTCATTTTAAATCATAATCCTTATTTTTTATTTTTATTAGTTTCAAATAAAAACAGATACAAATGTGTGTTTACTTTAAATAAAATTTAGCAAACTAAGCGAATACCATTTAAACAACGTTACAGTTAACATTTTTAGAAATAATTAAAATAAAATAACTAAATAATAAGTTTAAATTTTGACTTTCTTTTTTTGATTTTTGTTATTGTCTTTGGTGATTAAGTCTTCGTGAGGCAGCGTATCATAGAAGTAGTGCACATCTGCAGGTAATACAGACGTTAGATCTTGAAGGTCCTTCCATTTCTTTGTGGTTATTTTTAATCTATTCGAATAAAGTTGATCGTAAACCAAATCGTGATTGACTGTGTTCTTTCTCTGAGAAAGGAGTTCATATTTTTGATCATGGGCCACTTTGTATAATACATCCCCATTTGGTAGGTATTTTAAGCCTCTAAGATCTGTTACCTTCAAATCTCCTTTTGATTTACCTGGACGAATTGAGCTGTAGCGAAAGTTTTTAGAGTCATTGTAGTTTAGAAAAAAAGTGTGGGTGACATAGGATACTTCCAAAGGTGCAGGATTCTTCCTGGCTTCTGATATTACCGAAATATAGTCTGAGGGTAGGAATATTTGCCGATTTTTTAGTCTTCGTTCAATTAGACTGTGGGTGGAGTCACACTCCATCTGAGTGTGGCCTCTTTCTAGAAATTTTTGCTCAATCTCGACTTCATACTTGGAAGCTAAAACCGATAAACCATTCGCAAGGACGACATTCCTATTCTGATAACCACAGCCGTCCGAGAATATTATAACATTTTTCTTTTCAAAGGTCAAATATTGTTCTAGATGTTTTATTAAACACGTAGTGAATACAGATGAATCAAGGTCTGCCTCAATCTCATTCCAAACGAAATTCATGCTGCGATGGTTTTCCAAGTTATGTACTGTAAAGTTATGTACTTGTAGCTTTGTTTTATAGTACAAAGAACTAGCCTGTAACACTGGCCACAATTTGACTGCCTGCACATCAACGACAAAACAGTAAATTTCTTTATGGATGGCTCTGGTTTTATCGGTTTCTTTTTCGACGCGTGCTAGGTCTTTTGCTCTAATGTGGGATGCATATTGTTCATCTGTAACCTGTTTCATCTTGTAAGATGAACATATATCACTTTGGTCCTTGCGTGGTTTAAACAATGCTAAATTCATTTCGTCAAATTCTGTAGAGAATTTACAATTTGATAATGGTACCTCCCTGTCTTTACATTGTTCTTTATAAAGATTATATACTTCAGTTTTCGATTTGAAATTATGTTCCAGGTATAACTTTCCAGTAGACTTGCGGCAATAGTGGCTCTCTATTTTAGGCAGCCTGTTCAGAAACTCTCGTAAATTTTGTACTCGCAAAATGTCCTGTTTTGCTTTTGGTGTAGACTCTCTTTTTTCTTTGATCCTTGTTTGCATCATGTCACAACTTTCTAGAAATCCATCTTTTCGTGCCGCACTTACCCAGTTCTGTACCATCTTTTCTCCTACTCATAGTGTGTTAAGAAACATCAATTTGCAGACTTATAATTTATCGCCTTTTACTGTCAGAAAGTATTCGTAGGTACCACTTCGCCTGGAAGGTCCATCTACATAACATCTTTTTTTCTCCTTGTATGTAACCATATGCGCGAAGAACATCCTTGTTTGTTCCCAGGACATTTCCCAAAATTTTAAAAATATTTCTTTTCTTAAGTTTTCTGATATTGTTTGGCAAAAGCGAGTCGGCGCGGTAGCGCAAAACTTCGAGAGACAGGCTGGCTTCATTTTACGTTCAGGGCGTAGAATATCATGTTTCACAATGTTTTGTAGCCTTCTATAACCAGTATATTCCCTTCCTAACATTCTTGACTGTTTTGTCTTGTTTTTATCCCAGTTCTCCGGATTCGCAACTTTGCGCCTTTTCATTAATCGGACTTCTTGATCTTCTGAATCTTCAATGTTTTCTTTGAGGCTCTCACTTTCTAAGTCAATATCTTCGGGTTCTTGTACATTTCTTTGACCGCCCAGCTCTGCGTCATTAGCTTCTTCTGATCCTTTATCTTGTAAGTGTTCATTGATCACTGATTTATAAACAAATTTTAAAGGTCAATCGAATTACTACCAACACGCTTTGCCATTCAAGCTACACTGTGGGATAAGATGAGTTGGAAGTAAACAAACAACGCGAGCGGGTTAGGACTTGTTAGAAATCGCGGGAATGGCCACCTTACTATTTTATTTAGGTTACGAGAATTTAACAGCATATAGGGATGCACAGTTGGTTGCCTTTGACACAAAAATATGAATTTTCAATTTTTTGTGGGTTACGATCTGTCAGCATTAGGCTATCGATATGTTCTGTATCAAAAGTCATTCTGACTATTAAACGAATTCAGTATTTTGTTATATAATCTTAATTTTTTGTTTAAGCAGATCATCCGCATTTGAAAATAAAATACACTTTGTTTTACTGTGATCTTTGTTTGTAAATGACATTGCACCAAGAGGTTTTTCCCCAAATGTAATAGGAGTACTTCTTCATATAATATACCACAATGAAGTAGTGTTTAGTGATGCAATTTTTATTGTTGGCAATTAAAAATATATTGTTCCCATAAAAGATGATTAAATACTTAAAAAAACCATCATTTATCATCAAAATTATTTATTAAAATCAGTCTTAGAGCAAAATGTTTCTTGAAAACACAATGTTTAATATTAAATTCAAGTTCCAGAAAATATGTAGCACACAAATAATTAGCTAAAAATTAATCTAAATTGAGATAATCGATAAATAAACTTAAAGCACAATAAAAGAGCTTAGAAAGAAATATTATAAATAGGTCAGCATATCTTTTTTTCTCCCTTTTAAATTTATACTGTTTTAAAATTTTTAGAAAAAATTCATTATTACAAGAAAATTTTATTGTATGCTATATTTGTTCTGGAAAAGCTTTACATTATTAACTTACTGCTGTATTTAAGTATTGACATGTTTGTATTTAACATGTTTCCTAAGGGAATCCCTCGTATTGAATTTTTTGTTGCAACTATCACATTCAAACTCCTTTAAATTATTATGAACTCTAATATGGTCCTTCAACTTAAAACTATTTAACAGAAGTTTTCCACAAATATTACATGAAACTTTCTTTGACTCATGTGATTTTAGATGGGAGTCAAGATACTTTTGAGAGGCCACTTGCTTATTACATATCAAACATTTATATTTTTTTACCCCAGTATGTTTACTAAGATGTGTTTCATAGTATTCTTTTCTCAAGAATCCTTTTTTGCATATCATACAGGAGAAAGGAAATTGTTTATTATGCATTTTCATATGAAATTTCAGGTTGCATATACTTTTATAACTATTTTTACACTTTGTACATGAATATTTCTTGTCAGTACCATGTGTGATTTTATGATTTTTGTATTCCGATATCTTAACAAAACCAATATTACATATAGAACAAATAGCTATAAATTTCTTTTCATGTTTTAGTTTGACATGATTTTTATGTTGTGTATTGGTAGCAAATTTTTTGTCACAGTCTTTGAATTTACATTCAAAAGGAAACAGTCCTAAACACACATTTTCATGATACTTAAGATGGGATCTTGTTTTAAACAATTTTGTACAGTTTTGACATTTAAATGTTGATGGCATTACATTTTTCTTTGTATGTTTTCTGTTATGAACACCAAATTTTTTCCTACTTCTAAACATCATTCCACAGTATTCACACAGTATGCATGGTTTCTTATGCATATTTAAGTGATATAAGAAATACTTCTGAATACATAAAATTTTGTTGCAAATTTTACATTTATATTTGATTTTATTTTTTAGTGGCAATTTTTTAATTTCTTTAAAATGTGTTTTATTTTCAATACATGTCTTCTTATACTTGGACACAAGTTCATTATTGAATGTTAACATTTTAAGTTGTAAGTGATCAATGGTGTTTATTAAGCCTAAACAATCATTACATACATAATGTTTAGTGGTAGGAATTTTACCTAAAATTCTTTCAATTTTATTAATTACAGGTACTTGAGAAGACATTGTAAGTGGGCTTCTAGAAGTCAAATAATAAAATTGGATTCCAAATGGAGTACAAATCAAATTACAAATAACACATTTATTTAACTGCACTGACTGGGAAGGTTTATCCTGATCTTCACTATTTGCCATTTCACCTTCTGATTCTTCTACAATAATGTCACTGTCTTCATTTGAATCTTCCATCTCTATAGGGGGTAAAACAGGATCTAGCTGTATATTTGTAGTGGAATAAAAGTCATTTTGTATTTGTACATTATTTTCTTGATTACTTGTGTAGCAGTTATAACTGTTATAATCTATATAATTATCATAACTTGGAAATTTATAGTTTCCATTTTTAAATAAGCTTTCATTATTTAGCACCATTCCGTTAGCATTAAAATTACAGTTTTTTAAATATGCACTATCATATGTTTTCTGAGAGTAGCATTTAACAGATTTTTCATATTGGACACAAGAAGTATAATCATAATTTCTTGGATTATTGCTATTTAATGCATATGTACACTGATTATATTTATTATAACCCAGGTCTTTATTTGTATCCTTATACATTTCTGAGTCTAAATATTCAATGTTACTGCAGGGACTTAGATCTTTACTGCTTATTTCAATCATTTCCACTGTGTCTGTATATTTGATCTTTTCTAATTCTGATATTGTTCTGTTTTCCCATTTTGATGAGTGCATTTGATTCTGGTAGCTGCTAGAATTATTTTGGATCTGTGATACATTTGGTGAAAAATGGGGTAATATATGGGAAAATGAACAATTTTGTTGAGCTTGTTTAAAATGCAGTTGGTGAGAATATAAACCATAATTTTCCATCGAGTATATATTATCATCAGTCATTTTTCAAAAACAAAAAATATTTTTTTAAACTACCAGTTCACACTGTCACTACTTTCTGCTTTTTGATTCTGGATCATTTTTGTCAATAAATCATAAAATCAGTAGCCAGTAGTTCGGGAATCTGTTTTTATTTTTTTTAGCACTTTCTTCTTCTCTTGTGTTTTTGACTTTTGTTTGTCACTGTCGTGTGCTGCTATGGTCACTGTCACATCAAAGATAAATGACATAGAGAAACGTGTGATATTACCAATCACAACACTATTTCCTACAATTAATACATTGTAAACATTTACTTATATGTAGAAAGCATGTCTTCAGTGAGAAATTATTTAATATTTAAAAGAAAACGACTACAAATTGTAAGAAATAAACATCTTTTGATAACTTCCCAGACTATAATATGAGAGTTTTACGTTTTATGGACTGTGACTATTTATTTGACAGGCACTATCAGAAAACTAAGTTCAAACCAGAGATATGTAAGAGAGGGGATATGACACAAACGATATTTCTGTATCTACTAAATGGGACCACTTAATTTGACAGGATGTACTCTCCAATATGGCGACAGGCAGGTCCTGATTCAAATTAATTCAAACTGTATTTACGATTTACTGTTTAGTTTGGGAATAAGCATTGAGTTAGATTAATAATAGTTATTTGGAATAAAATTACTTTCATTTTTAGTACTCTTCAAGTACACTTTAATATTAATTATAAAATTTATTACATACATAAAGTTTAAAAAAATGTACAAAACCAGTCAATGATATGGTTTTAAAATTATAACATTTACATACAAGTAAAAATCGGTTGCCTGTAAAGTCGGTTTTACGGGCGAAGATTTTACGTGACAACGTCTTTTTCTCGGTAGAATATTTATTGATATGAATATTATTAAATTGCACAATAGGAACAAGGAATTGAATGAAAATAAGAATTGCACAAATTTTAACTATAGAAATATATTTTGTTTACTAAAACATTGTACATGTAAACTTAAACTTAACTAATTTCTATTTGAGTGATTTTGTTGAGGATAGGACGATGATAGGAGAAATAGCATCGCACCAGCGGACCGATCATGTTTGAGTGGGAGAGAGACGCAAGGCATTCGCCGGTCCGGCGGGCCTCTCTCTCGTTCGGTGACTCATCGTAACAGACGTGAGCGGGCGTTACACTTTTTCATGAGTGACTCCGAGCCACAACCTAATTTAAGACGTTGTCACGTCAAAAACAACAATTAGCAAGTGCACTTACATAAGTTTATATACATTTAGATATGTTAGTTCCATGTACTATTAATATAAATTATATATTTATATATAATTATTTTATAAATTTATATAAAAAATATAAAAATTAGTTATTGTGTATAGGTAGGTAGTTAAAGAATTGTATCAAAGACATGCCGTGTTCTTTATCATTTTTTAACTTATTGTGGTTTCTATGGAATTGTTATATCTGCATATAAAGATCCCTTTTCCAGTAATGCGAGCCTATGATAAGGGATATTATAGCTAGTGTCAAAGTCGCGGGATATTTTAAACGGTTGAAAATACTACTTTTTAGCTGTTGCAACTGTCAACAATAACTAACTCAACAGGCGATTGTCGATATTCACCGGCTTTTCGTTTATTTTCCGTAACATATAAAGTTTGAGACACTCATCTTATGTATAAAGCTGGTACAAAAACTAGCTCACAATATGATGGTATATCGAGCCCTCGAATAAAAATTAGAAAAATGAAAGAGCTTTATTATATTGATGTTAACAATGTTTACAAGAATTTTTAAACAATATTTTTATTTTTTAACAATTTGAATTCCACTAAAGTGTCCACTAAATAATACCACTTTATTAATAAGAGGTCTCATACTGAGAGATTTGTCAGTCTTACTCTTGCACATATAGAACATCCTAATATCAATATAGCGGCTTGCTACAGCCTTTATTAGAAGTATTCTGTGATTATCTGAGAATTGTTGATCAATGCTATGACTAAGTAAATTTAAAAAGATGTCTTTGTTTATGTACCTCCGTAAAACTTTTGTAACTAAATCGTTGGTACTCATACAAGTTGGAGAAGGGATTTCTTTTAAAATTGTCTCAGCCATAAAGCATATATCAATTACACTTTCAGATGGATATTGCAATCCTTTTTTATTCTTTTTATCAATAAATGAAAATAAAAAGTTGTTCCGAGTGACACCTACTGCGGCGCTTAAACATTCACTACATACTAATCTTTTTTGTAAGTAAAACACAACATAACCAGCAATGTATGTAGTTATGCTTTTAGAGTATTGAGAGAAAGGATTGATATAGCTGTGATCATGAATTATATCTACTGACACATCAGTATCACAACTATTACTCAATCTATATTCTCTGAAAGTGATATTAATGTGATCGGTGGGATTGCATTTTAAAATATTTAAATATTCTAAAGGAAAGCAGTTACCACTAAATTTATTCAGTTCAACATGCACCAAAATTTTTTTATAAGCTGACTGAAACTTCATTTTGTTCACAAATAAAGTAGCTTTATTATAAAAAAAGCATAAATCATATTTTTAAACGCAAAAAACTGCTGTTGTTACATCAAGAAAAATGGCAAATAGTACATATTTAAAGAATGGCAAAACAAAAATGTGATTAATTATTAACTAGTACTATAAACAAAATATCAAGAACCTTCTAGTTGAAATCTCTTTGTTCACACCTATACAAACTTATTTATTTGCAAATGAAAGCAAGTGAAATGTACAATTGAAGTTGTATACTGTGTAATGTCCAGGTGTAATTATAATTATAATGTCCAATTTACTAAATTTTGAAGGTTCCCAGTTCCCACACTATTTATGAACTGTATCCAGGCATTTCTCCTTTCAACATCTTTAGGAAATCTACAACCACATAAACCAAATTAAAAAGATTACATGTTCTTTTTACACGCGGCATCACTAAAAACGGAAGTAATACCGCCCTGTACACTGTTTACAATTTCATACTAACCTATGAAAAGATATTCCAGTGGAGATTTTCTTATTATTACTAGTGTTATTTGGACATAAAATAAAAGAACACGATGTCTTAATAGTTTCACTTTAAATAAACGTAAAAACCGTACAAAAATAAGCTTAAAATATTTTTAAAATTAAATTTCTATGCACAGAACTACTCGACACAAACAACAATCTGTCAGATACTCACCAATATGGCGAACCGATCCCATCTATTTCACCGTATGTCATATGACCCCTGTCTTACATATCTCTGGTTCAAACTTATACCAGAGTTCATAATTTTATAATTTTATGGTACTATGCCGTTAAACGCGTCTTCGTTGTTTACCGGTTAACCTATATGTCTTTGTCAATTGTCAAAAATTCTAATATTAATAGTCAACTTCTGCAAATAAATTTTGTAGTATTTGTATTTGTGAATTGTGAAAGCTGGTAATTTTTTACTATTGAAAAACCTATACATTATGGAAATACTTGCACCTCATTTAAGTAAAGTAAAAGTTCCAAAGGCCAACGATAAAGTATATAAGGATGAGTGTGTATATTCATTTGACAATCCTGTAAGTAATTGTAAATTTTAGGTTACAAAGACCAGTTAATACTAGCCATTGTAATTTTATTATTTTCATAAACTTTTTTAATGTCATTTCCTTACTTTGCAACAGCACTTCAAACATTGCTACAAAAAACAAAAGTCAGGAAGGCTTTAAATTGAAATTTGACTCTGCGATCTAATAAAAAATTTTAACATAGTTTGTCATGTAGGTCTTACAATTATTAAATTTACCTAAGATTTATTTGAGAAGTAGATGATTGGAATGTAGCCTCAAGATTGGCAGGTTTAAATTAATCGATGTAGGTGACTACATGTATTGAACAACCTCTACATGTATTCAACAATCAACAACCTACATTAGCATATTGGAGTGAACAATTATATTTTTACCATTATTTGCCATTATTATTTTACCTTTAAATAATAATTTTCTTCTCCAATTAATGTAATAATTACCAATACTTACATATAATTATGTTATTTCCAATCTAACTAATCTAAATACTTAGGTATAATATAAAAAACTGCAAGCCCTTGTCTCTTGCTGTACTGCTTGATCATAGCCTGATCATACACCAGCATATTCTAGTCTAAGTTGCAGATTCAGTCTATTAACCTTTTTTATTTCACTTTAGCAACATGTAAGTTGAACACCTGACACACTTTGCTATCTGACCACAAATATAAAATTATTACTAGCCAATAAAAAAAATTTTACAATGTATTCTCTAATTAATAGTTTTCTTATGAAAATATTTTTTATAAATCTCACCAGGAATCATCTACCGGTTTATATGTAAGTTTGGCTACCTTCATTGGTTTAGGACACGATCATGTTGAAAAATATGCAAAAACTTATGATGCTCTATTTTTGCATTTAAGAAGAGAAAAGTTTGAGGTAAGTAAAAAACAAATTCTTATTTTTGTAACTTTGGTAAATATATATCTTTGGTGTTTGGGAGATATGTGTTAACTCCAAAATGCATGTTTTTCAGTAGGGCAATTTTAACATTCTAGAAGGTTTATTAAATCGAACGCAACAAAATAAAAAACCAAATATATTTCATTAAATACTTTATTGAGTGCTATAGCAGATGTAACAAATGAAATATGTTTTAACATTTCTGTTTTTGATATAATGGCACATATCATATTTGTATCAAAAATATAGAGATTTAAAAAGTATTTTAATGGAGATAACGGTCAAAGAGGAGAGAACTTAAACTATTATTGGAAAACAGTGCTGTGGAAATATATGGCTTTACTTGTACCAAATTAAAACTTTTTCATCACTGTCACTTGTATATTGTGTGGTACTGGTTCGAGTGTGTTTAAGCGAATGGTAAAATCCATGATAGATTGGATCTATAAAGGGTAGTAGGTAGAGAATATCATTATATTTTAAATAGTCTATGGGTAGAGGATCATTATAAGCTGTAAGTATCTGAATATTAGACATGGAAGTTGACCTGCCTCTTCTTAGCATGGACATTGAATGAAACGGTTCATTGGGATCTAATGTGTATTTGAAGCCTATATCACTATCCTTTTTGTAACATAGCCAAAATATATGCTGTTCCAAACAAAAGAATTTTCTTTTTATCAACATTTCTTTTTATAAAATGCGTTGTTAGAAGTTTGGAAAATCCGAAAAAGTCAGTTTGTTTCATAAAGTTTACTTCAAAACGAGGGCTCGCCATTTTAATTACTGATACCCAGTCCTGTGGAACTGAAATTGTGGCGTTTCTTTTTTTCACAAATCTCTCTATGGTAGCATGGTCTGTATCACATTCTAAATGAGTATGACCAGGAATTAGGAACTTATGATGAATTTCTTTTAGAGTTTCCTTTTCTTCAAGTGCTTTTAAAAACATAATCTGTAATATATTATTTCTGTTTTGACCTAGGCACGTATATATATAGAATAGAGGACTAGTTTTTCTACCTGTTCTGGCAAGTCTTTAATAAACTGAAATAAGCAAGATGTGATCTTATCAGCTCCTCGTTAAGCTACACCTTCATGCCACACATAACAAGATGTACGTTTTGTGGTGATATTGCGGAAAGTCTGTAATTTTCTTTTATAGAAAGTATCACTAGATGTCAAATTAGGTGTAGCCAAACACTTCTGCAAATCAAATGCAACTACTACAAGCTTGCACAAGCTTCGCATACTTTCTTCTTTGTCGCTTTGTTTTGTTGTATAACGAAAGGAAGCCTTATCCTGGTGTTGTTGGCGTTCATTTTCTAATCTTTGTTTTTTTTTCTTCAGAGGCACAGCTTTTTATTTTCAGAAATAATGAATCACAGGTTTTGAAGTGTCATTAGATGGCTTCTTAAACTTTAAATTAAGATTTTTAAATAAGTTTCGAAAAACACTTAAACTCAAGGGGGTGTCAGTTGCATTAGATTTTCTGTCATTGAATTTTTCTTTATACAGTGTATATAAGATTTGTAAATTTAATTCTTGCCCTAAATACTGCTTTGAAGTGTGACTTTTACTGTAGTGGCTTTTATATTTTGGAAATGTATTAATAAAATTTCGAGCAAATGAGATATCTGCTTCTGATCGCTTGTTACCTGAAGGCTGCATGCCTCTTAAATCAGACTTAAGTATGATAGAAGTAGGAGATGCTTTCTTTTTTTTAACAAAGTCATCTAAGAAACCTCTGGTTTCGCCAAATACTTTCAAAAAGCAACATTTCCAGATGTTACCATCCATATTCTCCAACTTATAAAGAACTGTAAATTGCCTATTTTTGACTGAGTTACCACGCCATGTTCTTTCTTTAGGTTTTACTGTTATTAAACTAGCCAAATAACGTTTCTGTATATCCCTAGTTGCCAAGTTTCTGTAGTCTCTAAAAATTTGCGTTAGATCAACAGAGGCAGTCTTTTCATGACATTTGGCTTGACAGTTTGTGGACACAGGTATCAAAATTTTAACTGAAATGCTCTTACCTTTAGCAGTAATGTACTCCTCACCCTTTTTTTTATCAGAACGACCTTTTATTAATTTCTGTTGCATTGGACCCTGGCACTTTTTTCTTTTTTTGCAGTTATTTGCGACAAAGGAAAGTGATCATCTAACTTGTTTTAAGGGTCTTCGGAATCCGCTTTTCCATGTTCATGTTCAGAATCTGATGGTTCCCACAAATCGCTAGATCCAGAACTAAAATCATCACCACAAATTACTTTAGAAGCTAATACATTCAGAAGATGAGTATTTTCTTCAAGATTTACTGATGAAGATAGTGCTGGTTTTAAAACGTGCAAATTGTTTTCTTACTTCCAGAGGGGCCTGGATATGAAGCTGATTCAACATCAGTCAGTTCTACACTAGTGAGAAACGAGTCATCCAAAATTTTGCTAGTAACATCTGTGCTTACCTAAAAAAATGAAATTTATTATAAATCATACATTAAATACTAATATAAATATTCTTATACATTCTTATATATTATTGTAAACAAAAATTGAGCAATTATTTACCACATAAAATTAAACATTAAAATACTTACATTATTAAAAGACAACTGTTCATTTTCTAATAAACACATCTCAATTATTTTTGTAACACGAGAACTTGTATTATAAGCCATTTTTACCAAATTAATCGATCGCATTTACTGCGTCATTTGCCTTCGAAATATTTAGACTAACTGACTTTAATACTGACTTACTGACTAAGTGTAACTAAATAGCCATCGATAGACCTTAACACTAACACAATGCAATCGACACGTTTGTGAATACGACCAAATGCTCATGAATAATTATGATAAGTACAAAACAACGAAAAGAAAAGTTTGATATACAGTACTGCCCAAAATAAACAGTACTGAAACTGAAACATAGATGTCTCTTTGTGCGCGCTGTCATATTCAAATTAACTAGTATAGACCTGTCAAGTAATCCTTAAGCAATTAATTATTAAGGCCTAATTATTAAAAATGGTGTTAAGTACAGAGGAGAAAGTGTTTCTTATGGAGCGTTATTTACGCTCATACGGAATCGGCCGACGTAATAGCGCAAGTCTGCAATACGTGTGTGATCAATTCACACAATGGTTTAATAAACGTTCTCCAAGTAATGTAACTTTGAAGGTTGTTGAAAAGTTTAGAAATACGGGTAATGTATTGTGCCAACGAAACGGAAACTCAGTGCGTTCCAGGACAGAAACAATGATAACCATGAACATGTTTTTGAGTGAATCTTGGAAAATCCGAAAGCCAGCCAGACAAGCACAGCGTTGCATCTTGGCTTAAAAAGAACTTCCTTGCAAAGAATCCTGAAGGAGCTGGGTGCATTTTCACCCAGCACAACTCGATTTCTGGGCTTTGCCAGAGCAGATGAAGCTCAAGAAGTTCCTTTACATAGCGCAAAAGTGAGTGTCTGGTGTGCAATTTCGGGACACGGAGTCATTGGTCCAGACTGTATAGAAGAAAATGGTAGGCAAGTCACACTTAATCAACAAAGGTACATACAAATTTTAACACGCTTTTTCCCGATCTATGTCAATTTTGTTGTGCAAGTAATTTGGCATTTCGAGACCAATTTCTCCAGTAGGATGAGGCAACTTGCCATACTGCTTTCGCAGTTCGTCAATTTCTACAGGGACATTTTCCAAACAAATTCATTTCACGATTTACTGACTTCCCCTATACTGCACATTCTCCAAACTTAACATCTCCAGATGCATACATTTGGGGCATGGCTAAAACTGCCGTTTTTAAACGGGCACCACAAACCATCAATGAGTTAAAGGATGCCGTTAGAGCCTTCTTCACAGACTTGAGACAACCTTTATTCCATAACATTACGAGAAATCTGGAATATCGGTATAAAGTCTGTCTTGAGAGAGGAGGAGCTCATTTAGAAGTTCAGTACTGTTTATTTTGGGCTATACTGTATTCATGTTATTTACCACTTAGATAAAAAAAACTTACAGAAAATGCTACTTAAATATAATATTTATTTCAATCAAAGATGTTAAGTGGCACATAGCATAAAATTACCAAAATAATTTGCGTATTATTTGATATAATTATGATAAGTACCAATTATCACATATGGACTAAAATGTTTTACCAAAAGAATGTGCATATTATTTGATGTAGACATGATAAGTACCAATTATCAGATAGGAACCAAAACGTTATTGTCTAGTTTTGTTTTCGGGTACATGATATATCATTTTAACAGGAATATACCAAAGAAAATTAGAATAAAAGGGACTTATTGATATTATACCAAGTCGTGGTACGTTTTCTAGACGTGATGGACATACCATAGTTAGATCAAATGAAAATAGAACAAAAACGAAATGCAGTGCAGGACTTAACAAAATTTTAGCTATTTTGGAGTTATCATGTTTCTCCCAAACATCACCAATTAAGCTATAATTTTATTTCATTTTTCTTGTTCAATTGAAATATTTTGGTTTCCATTTAATAATAGATTTCATAATTTTTGAAACGTTACTTGATACATTAAACTAGAAAATTTATACCTTATTTACTTTAGTATGTATTGTTTTGTTTTAAATACATTGTTTTGAGTCACGCTTATCTATGTATCTACAAACCACTTCTTATCTGTGAGGTTATACTCATTCCCACACTATAAATTTACACCTACCAATTCTTAGTAGTATTAGTAAACATTATAAAATATTGATAAAGTGGATCATTCCCGAAAATAACAGAATGAAAATATGACGTACTATAATAAATACAGTGCGTCCATAAAGTGATGCATAAATTCATTATTAACTAAATAAACAACAGTATTAGAAATTCCCGAAACAGATCGATTTTTGTTTTTAATTTAATATTTTTTCAAATTATAATTTAATATGAACCAGCTTCGTATAACGACGCCATCACCATTTTTTAAATGGCATCCCTATTTTTTTCCAATTTACAGGATTCCGTTGCTGACCTGATTCCAAAAATGTATAACACGTGGCTTCAAATTGGTACAGGGTGGCAAAAATGAAAAAGTTACCTACAAAGTAATAAATGAGGGATAAACGTAATAAATGAATTATTAATAATAATGAATTACGTAATAATGAATTACTTGAAATGAAATTACATATTGTTATACAACTACTTTACTGCTATGCAATTAATTTGATACATTACCAAAAATAACTAATTCAGTGACTGAATAAGATATTACTTTCCTCTTTAACATTCTCTAGCATAGCGGGTGTTATGTTTTGTATTTCTTATCTAATTCAGTCTTGTAGTTGACGGATATTATAAGGTCTGTTTGTGAAGATTTTATAAATAACCCCATAAAAAGAAACCTAATGGGTCCAAATCAGATGATCTAGGAGGTCATTCCACTGGTCACCTTCTTCCTATCCACCGTTTTATGTCTCGTGGTCACATTTTTTCTGACGGGAATGAGTGATTGGTCCCTTGCACAACACTCCTCCTTTACCCGGGTATGGGAACGACAGGGAAACTGATAGAAAAGATAGTCAAAGGCGGAGTTCCAAAGTGATATCGGTACAGAGTATTGTATTCCTTTTGCGAGAGATTTTAATAACTTTTGTAGCATACATAATTTACAAATGCAAGCGTATATAAATTTCAACGATATGACATGATAGGCCGTACATTTCAAAACTCCAAAGAATTGCTTTCTTAACGTTTTGGCAACAGAATTATGTATCATCTAACAAATTTCAAATTTAGGCCGTAATTCTTCTTTAAGTTCCATCTTCTATCGAAGGTTGGAAATCATCATGGCTATGCGGACTCTGTTGACTGCCGCTCTAAAAAGTTCTGCACTACTGCATTCAAACCGTTCTCTTAAGTTCTTAACCCAGGTTATTCTTCGTCTTCCAACATTTCGCTTTCCTCGTATTTTGTCTTGCATAATAAGTTGTAATAATGCGTATTTTTGCCCTCTCATCACATGTCCTAAGTACTCAAGTTTTCGTCTTTTGATAGTTAATATTATTTCCGCCTCATTTCCTATCCTTCTAGTTACTTCCACGTTTGACATTCTTTGAATCCATGATATTCGTAGGATTCTTCTGTAACACCAAAATTCAAAGGCGGCCAACTTATTCAGATGGACTTGTTTTAGTGTCCACGCTTCCAAGCCATAAAGAAGAGTAGAGAACACGTAACATCGAAGCATTCTTAGGCATCGAAGCATTCGAAGGCTGTAATTAAGGATTCAATATTCAACTATTTAAACAATTCAACACTATAATGTATGTATGTATACAGGGTGTCCCATAATTAATTGGACATAGCTAATGGATGATAGCTGACATCAAAATAAAGCGTGTGAGCTCAAATTGCTTAGGCAAAATGTTGCTAGTTTTCATTCTACAGGGCGATTCATTAATATTTTTTTATATTATTTTTAGTGTTATATTGAAAAATATTCAACCGATTTAATTGAAATTTGGTATCTTGCTATTATTTAGTATGCTTAATATGAAAATGATATTAGTTTTACCATTGACACTAGGTGGCGCCACCTACTATAACATTGGTTCATTAATGTGGGCATAATTTTTTTGTCCGCCCTGTATAAAAATTCTAGGAAAAAAAACATGAAATAACATTCAATACTACACAAAAAAGGTATTCTTGTTTCAAATTAAAAAAGTACACCGTTTTCGAAATAAACGTATTTTTTAGTGACGGGCATAAAATGAAAAAAATTTACAAAATCTCATGTAAATTCAAACATTTTTCAAAAGGTCTTAAATACCAGTGAATATTAAATGTATTAGTAGTAGATAATTTTTGCAAACAAAATGCATATCATTGAAACAATTATATTTATTGAACTGTTTACACAGTAACAAATTAAAAAAAAAAACAGAAATTAAATTAAATTAAACAATCAAGTGAATATAAAACAATTGACAAAGTGAATAATTCAAAACGAAACGAAAAAAATTACAATAAGTGTTCAAAATTTTCATCATTAGATAAACTACATAATCTAAATCTTTTGTGTAAGTTTTGTCTTATTTTAAATAATGAGTTTCTTTGGGCCCTAATTACTTAACTTCCTCTACAATATTTTGCCATAACTCTTAACGGTTATTTTATTTTTTTTATATAAACAAGTGACTTTATGTAGCGCCACAAGTGAAAGTCTAGGATATTTAGTTCGGGACTGTGTGCTGGCCATGGGTGTACACTACCTCTATCAATCCACCTTTGAGGATAAATTTCATCTAGATAATTTCTTAATAATAACTTCTAGGCTATAATGTGGTGGTCCATCATGCATATACCAAGAGTTACGTCTCAAATTTAGAGGTATGTCTTCTAAAAGAGTTGGCAAATCTTCTCTCAATAAATTTAGATACGTTACTTAGTCAAGCCTAGTTGGTAATTCGAATGGTTCTACAATACAATCCCCAAATATGCCACACCAGATATTTATGGAAAACTCATGTTGAAATGATGTTCTTGAAATTGATGAGGATTGTCTGTCGCATAGGTATGGCTATAGCGCCAGTTAAACACAATTAATATACAAAAAACTGAGTACTTAGTTGTAGGAGAAAAACCAGAAAGCCTACAAATCGAAATGGGAACTATAAAACCAACAGACAATTTCAAATACTTGGGGGTCCAAATAACATCAAAAGCAGGAAGTAGCGAAGAAATACACTCCAGGATTGGCCAAGCAAGATCAGCCACCAGACAGCTACACGGACTATTATGGAATAAAAAAATAACAAAAGAAAATAAAAGAAGAATCTATAAAACAATAATAGAAAGTATTGGGCTGTACAGCGCCGAACTCTGGGAAATAAACCAAAGAAACAAATCAAAAATTAAGGCCATGGAAATGAACTACTGGAGACGATGTTGCCAGCTCACTAGACTTGATAGGGTGAGAAACGAAGATATTCGGAGAGAAATGGAAATCGATCTAGACATAATAGACACAATCGAAGCCAAAGGCTTAACTGGCATGGACACCTTCAGAGAATGCCTGCAAATAGATGGCCAAAAAAAATAGAAGAATGGACTCTGCCAACTAGAAGAAAACGAGGTAGACCAAGACGATCCTGGAGAGACGATGTCGACGATGCAATGACCGCCAGAGATTTAACAACTGAAGATTGCTTCGACAGAAAACGCTGGAAATTAGGATGCGAGAAGCGGCGCCAGCTGTAGAAGACTCGCTTGTTATATTATATATTGCAAGATAATTCGGATGGAATTCCCTAGATTAGGAGAGACTGGGCCGATATCAAGCACAAAATAATCTGGGTAATTCCATCCGAATTGTCTTGCAACGGATAGTACTTTTATCTTAACTTTACTTTACTTAATCAGTAGACCCATTTGTACCTTTCGGTGTTGGGCCGTTTAAAATACAATTCATTAAATTACAATATTTGACAGTCTTCTGAGGTGTCCTAGCTCTTAACGAACTTTCTCCATTCCTTCCTATTGGATGCCATCTGTGTTGCTTCCTGCCAAGTCTTACCCTTACTCTGCAGTATCTGCGAGATGTCACTGTTCCATTCTTTAATGGGTCTTCCTCTTCTGTTCTCCCCTATTGGTTTGGCGTCCCACACTCTTTTTACTTGTCTATTATTGTCCATCCGGGTTAGATGTCCGAACCATGCTAATTTTTTCTCTTTGATTGACTCGAGTATCGGTTTGATTTTGAGTCTTTCTCTTATTTCTTCATTTCTGATTCTATCAGTTCTTTTTACTCCTATCGTTCTTCTGAGGTATTTCATCTCTGCTGCCTGAATTCTGCTCTGATGTCTTTTCTTTAATATCCAATTTTCTGCTCCATATGTCACTGTAGGTCTATATATTGTTTTGTATATTGTCATCTTGGTCTTTGTTGATATTTCTTTGTTATTAAGGAATCCTCTATTTAGTGCTTGGAATAGTTTTCCTGTGTTTTCCATTCTGTTGTTAAGATCATCCTCGATGTCTCCTTTGTTGTTGATTACTGTTCCTAAGTATTTGTATGAATTTGTCTGTATTATTTTTTGTTGGTCTATCATTACTTCTATTTGATCTTCCGTCCCTTGTTTCCTTGATATTTTCATTATTTGAGTCTTCTCTTTGTTTAAGTTTAAGTTGTATTTGCTTGCTTCTAGGTTCCATTTCTCTAAGTTGTATTTCAGTTTTTCTGCAGTTTCCGCAATTAATACTATGTCGTCTGCAAATATACACATCTCAGCATTTATCATTTGCATTCTGTTCCAACCGATGCAGTATTTCTTGAATGTTTTCTTACATTCTTTCACTATCTCATCTATTACATTTATGAATAGTACTGGGCTGAGACTTCCCCCTTGTCTAACTCCTTGGGTTGTTTCAAATGGTTCTGACTGTATATTTAACATTCTTACTGTATTTGTTGTTTTCATGTATATACTCTCTGTTGCTTCTATCAGTTCTTCACTTACTTGTTTCTTCTTTAGGCTTTCCCATATATCTTTTTTTTTGACTGAGTCGAATGCTTTTTCCATGTCTATAAAGCTCAGTTATATTTCTTTATTTTTCTTTAAGGCTTTTTTTATTAATTGTTGCATGGTGAATATATGGTCTTGTGTGTTGTGTCCTTTCCTGAATCCACTTTGTACATCCTCTAATTTATGTTCTATTTTTTTTCTAATTTTCCTTTCTATTACGGATTCGTATACTTTTGCTGCTACACATAGTAGTGATATACCTCTATAGTTCCTACAGTCTCTTGTGTTTCCTTTCTCGTATATAGGTATAATTACTGCATTTGTCCATTCTCTGAGTATTACTTTTCTCTTCCATATTAGGTTATATATGTATAACAATTTTTATTTTGCTTTTACTCCTATATATTTCATTTTTTCTGGTGCTACTTCATCGCTTCCTGGTGCTTTTCCAATCTTTATCTTTCTTATTGCTTCTTCCAGTTCTTCTTTTTCTATAGTTTCTGGATTTTCCGTGTTTCTCATGGATACTCTCCTGTTGTGGCTTTCCTTCTCCATTGTATTCGCTTGATTTCCATTCAGTATCAGCTGAAAATGTTCCCTCCATCTTTCCATTATTGTCTTATCGTCGTTTATTATTGTTCCTTCCTTGTTCATTATTTGTTTCAGTTTCGTTTCTTTGTTGCTTCTTAGGTTTTTCAGTGTTCTGTAAAATAATTTTACGTTTTCTGTGCTGTTTTCTTCCATTTTTTCCCCGAATTTTTCCCAACTTTTCTTTTTCTCTTTCTTAACTATCTCTTTAACTTTTGTTCTTTGTCTCTTATAATTTTTATATTTTTGTTGTGTTTTGTCTTGGATGTATTCTTTCCATAATTTCTTCTTTTCTTTTATTTCTCTTTTCACTTCATCGTTCCACCAAAATGTTCGTTTCCCTCTGTTGTTATTTCTTGTGGTTCCACATATTGATTTAGCTGTTTTTATCATCGCATTTTTAAATTTTCCCCATTCTTCTTCTATTGTTTCTGTTATTTCATGTTCATTGTCCATCTCTTTCTCTAGTCCTTCTGAGTATCTTATTCTCTTTGTTTCTTCCCTTCGTTTATAAATTTTTATTATTTCTTTGTGTTTTCTGTTTATGTTCTCATTTCTTTTTATTTCTGTTCTTTTGCTTTTGAATGTGGTTTCTAGTAGATAGTGGTCACTACCAATTTCATAACTCCTTTTTACCCTTACTTCTCTTATCCAGTTCTTCTCTGTTTTTTGCACTATAGTATAGTCTATAATTGATTGTTCGTCTCTTGATTTGACTTCTCTTGTGATCTTGTGTATCCTTTTATGTTGGAAGTGTGTGTTCATAATCACCAGGTTATTGTCTAGACAGAATTCGAGTAGTAATTTTCCATTTTTGTTTAGTTTGTCCTCCCCATAAGGTCCGATGACATTGTTCCATTTTTCTGTTTCTTTCCCCACTCTACTGTTCATGTCTCCTGTGATCACAATTTTCTCTGTACAATCATTTGTCCCAGAATTCATTCTTTTCGTTTTTTGTTGCGTCTTCATCTGATCCATAACATATGATTAGGTTTGTATTGGTTTCCTCTGTATCCATATCTATGTCTACTCTTAGTATACGTTCGTTGTAATATATCCAATTTTTTATTTTGTTGATACTCTCCTTCTTTATCATGCACGCTACTCCTGCCTGAGCTCTCTTCGTTTCTTCCACTTCACTGTATATTAGTAACATTCCGTTTTCTAATATTATTGATCCTTTTCCCTTTTTCTTTGTCTCTGTTATAACTACTATTTCAATGTTCTTATCTCTAATTTCTTCCCCCAGTTCTATTTCCTTCCCATTTATACCCCTCACATTCCATGATGCCATTTTCCAAATTGTTTTGTTCTTTTCTGTGTTTAAGTTGTACTTCAATTTGTTTTTACTTCCGTTTGTGTTATTATCTTTAGATCTGCTCATGTCCCTGTTCTGTGCCTGTTTTGTTTCTCGGTCCGTCATTGTGTTTTCTTCAGCTAGTTTTTTGAACCAGTTGGTTCTGTATTGTATGTTATTTTTTCTATCCGGCTTGTTTTTTGATTCCATTTCCACTTAATGCCTTCAATAACTATGAAACCATATCCAATTTTTGTCCTTTTCCCATTAGTCTTTTCATCTGCTGCTATCTTCCTAAGATTTTTTTGTATCTCTATCTCTTTTAATGTTAGGTCACATTCTATATATACTCTATGTTGCTTATAGTTTATTAGTTTACCCTTGGCTTTCAGTATTTTCATTTTATCTTCGAATGTTTTACATTCGATAACACACATTGTTTCATTTATCTTTTGTACCCTATTTATTTCTGATTTTACTCCCATTTTTGTTTCTATGAAGTTCTCCAGTTGCTCTACTTCTATTGTGTCTATTGGTAAGCCTCTCATTATTAGGTTATTTTTCTTCTTTTCTTTCTGACATGCTTCCAAGGCTATTTCTATTTTATCTATTTTTTGTTTCATCGTTGTCATTTCTTTCTTTAGATTTTCATTTTCTCTTATTATTTCTTTCATTTGCAATTTGTATTTACTATTTTCCTTCCTAATTTCTTTTAGTTCCTCAATCATATTACCCATTGTATTTTTTATCTCTTCCAGATCCCTGTTTTTCTTTTTATTATCGCTTGCTATTTCTCTCATTAGTTCCATCATTTCGTTCTGACTGCTGGTTTCATTCGTTATTGGTTTCGACCTGTCTGGCGTTCGGCTCACTTTTCTGCTCCTGCTAAATATGTCTATCTCCTCTTTGCTTTTTCTTTTACCATCTTCATCAACCTTACCATCCGCCATCTTTCTTCTTATTCAAATAATTAAAGTATTTATAAATATAAATATTATAAGTAACGGTTACGGATCTCAACTCGTTTCGACCACTCAGAAGTTTCACTTTTATCCGTAGGGCAATTAAAACTAACTATTAATTTAATACAGTTCAAAATCAGATAACTGATTATTTACTTACATAAAGGTCCTTTTTAAATACACTTTACACTAATTTGCATGCAGATTACACTGGAAACCACCCAAAATTGGAATTTAATTTCGGAGCGACATTACACACGTCCAACTAGTCTGACCGCCAAACACTCTTCACCTTTATCTTAAGTGGTTTATAAAAAACTTAATAGCACTTTGACAAATAATGACTCGCACTGCACTTTGACAACTAATAATAAATAAATTCGTAGTTACGTCTTAACGTTGTCATTAAGTTCAAAGCATACTTGTTTTGCAAAAAATTTAATAGAGGCATCATAAACAAAATACGTTTACTTCGAAAACGGTGTACTTTTTTTATGTGAAAGAAGACTAGGTATCTTTTTTGTGTAGAATTGAACGTTAATTCATGTTTTTGAAGTTATACTTCTTTAGATGCAATTGGGAAAAATGTTGAGAATGAATTTAAAAAAAAAATGACAGTATGAAGTACCTACGCGCTCAACAGCAGTATAAAGTTAAAGTCCATTCGCTTAGCTCGGGCATACTTTGACAAATTCATAGCTGGAAACCTACAACACAAAAGTTCCTATCTCACAGTATTAACAGCTTAAATAAACTTTTATTACAAAATTCTTTCATTGAAAAAAGGAGAATTATTATAAATAGTGGTAGTGTATATTAAACCCATAAAATTTTGGGTCGTATATATTTAAAAAATATATTTCAGTTGTTATAATTATTTAACATATTCCAGTAAGTATTTGTATTAATGACGCTTATAATTTTATTATTTGTTATGCTACATCAGATGGTGTAAATAAATAAACATTGATTGTCGGTAATTCCTTAAAGCGTCTTCCCACGATCGGCGATATTGCGGAAAAGCGCGGACCAGCTCTCACCGACGCACCGTGGGAAATGTCGTCCGTGGTAGCACAGACACGTCTGTCGTCGTCTGTGCTGGTGCGTCGTGCATCCTATCCATCGAGAGTCGGTAACATCAAAGGTGCGGTACATGCCCGTGCGACACGCCGAGCGCGTCCGTGTTTGAACAGACAAGTGCAAGTCAGAAGTTGTTCATTCGCTGACACAAGTAGTTGTCAAAGTTGTTTTGCAAGTTTTTTTTATAATTTTTTTGCTAAAAAATGGAATGGACAAACGAAGTTATTTTTGATTTTTTAAATTTGTATCAAAATGAACCAAGCTTATGGAATTAAACGGCGCCAGAGCATAAGAACCGGAACGATAATATATACGATGCATGGAACCGAATAAAAAATCAATTAAAGAATAGTACTATTTCGATTAAAGACTTAAAAAAAAGAGTTAAATTTTTTGAAATAAAGTTAAATCAAACAGTACTGTCACGGACCTACACAGACTGTCACGGACCGTAGGAAGAGCTCTGTCTGCGGTGCGTTGCCGTCCGTGCTCATCGGCTGTGCGCGATGATCTGTAGAATCGCCGATCGTGGGAAGCCGCTATTAAGTTCTATTTTATTTACGTTTATTTACATTAATATTGGATATGAACACGTGTGCTTGATTGTATAGTAATTTCCAGCCACTTTTAGTCTGTCAAAAAGTAACTAACTTCGCAAAAAAATAATTACTAAATTCACGAGACAGTTCAGACTGGGAATAGCGAATCGACTATAGTTGCTAAATCTTTGAAGTTACGTATGTATCAGTGCAATAAAGTGTGAAAAAAAATATATTCTATAATTTTTGTGTGTTTGAATTTGTCTTCGTCGGAAATGGAATAATAGATATTATAATATGATAAAAAGACGATTAAAAGGCATTCTTAATATTATTTGTAGATATAATCTGTCAAAATAATTCATTTTAGTATCAATTTTACGGCCATAGCACACTGGCTTACACCAGTTGTCACTCGAAAACAGGAGCCAAGCAGTGTCGACCGTCGACCGGGGTCAAGCTTTGGATGCTTGACCGCTTAGGAACGTCATGTTATTGTCTTGCTTACTTTTTTTTTCGGTATTATTTAAGAAAATTTTTAGGAAACTTGTAAGTATTAAAATTAGATTAATATTTAAATAAAACACAAATAAACTGTTTAAAATATATTTATTTCATTGAGATCATATTATAATAGAAGTATAACTTATACATATTCTTTTTTTTATAATACCTAGTAGACTCGCACTGCACTTTTACTTTGACAACAAATAGTAAACAAATTCGTACTTACGCCTTGACTTTGCCATTAAGTTAACAGCATAACTAGGTATCTGCTTGTTTTGTAAAAATTAAATACAGACACGCCTATGATTAATAAAATACGTTTATTTCGAAAACGGTGTATTTTTCTGATTTGAAACAAGAATACCTTTTTTGTGTAGAACTGAATGTTATTTCATGTTTTTTTCCTAGAATGTTTATACAGGGCGGACAAAAAAATTATGTCCATATTAATGAACCAATGTAAAACTAATATCATTTTCATATTAAGCATACTAAATAATAGCAAGATACCAAATTTCACTTAAATCGGTTGAATAGTTTTCAATATATCCCCAAAAATAATATAAAGAAATATTAATGAATCACCATGTAGAACAAAAACTAGCAATATTTTTCCTAAGCAATTTGAGCTCAAACGCTTTATTTTGATGTCAGCTATCACCCATTAGCATATTTCCAATTAATTAGGGGACACCCTGTACATGTATGTATGTATGTTGTATGTATTGAAAAGCTTGTTTATGTTTTTGAATAATGTAGATATTATACAAATTATCAATTAAAATAATTTTTACTTCCTTTAGTCTTTATTTTGTCTAGCACCCCTTTATCATTACTCCAATTTTTGGGCTACTTTTTCACGTCTGTACTATATATCCACAGTTGGTTGAGGTGTTTGAACATAATTTAATAGTCCCAACTAACATTATGCTCCTATCTGTTAGACTTCCTCCCATCATGTGTTGTTAAGCTACATTGAAAGAGCTAAAACTGTTAAAGTAACATTCAGTCAGAGATCCCAAGGAAATTGTATTTTACTTTTGAAAAATAATTTACCACGGTTATTGTCATCGTTTGCATGTGAATTATGAAATTCATACAAATAAATGAATTTTTTCTTTTGTTTACCAGAAGAAAATTATCCCATCTAGTGTAAATAAGATATAAAAAATCTATTATCATTTTAAAGATTCAGTCACCACCACAGGGAGATGGTCCAGAAAAGAAAATCACCCGATTAGCAATTGGCGTTGAAGGAGGATTTGATCCAGAATCGAGCAAACAGAAATTCGAGTACAAAGATAATTACAGCATTGTAGTGCTGCCAAGCTTTACTACTTTTGAGTGGCCAGATGATAATCTTCCAGAACTGGTAAGCATTTTTTATTTAATAATTTAAAAAGTTACAAAACTTCTATTGGGACGTAAAATCCAATCTATCTTTTATCTCTATTGGGACATATTTCTAGGTGTATTGAATATTACATATTGATGTTCAATGCAAGCAAGTAAGCTTTTCAGATTTAAAAGAAATATCCATTCAAATTAAGCAGCATATTTTAACCAATCTTTAAATACCAGGCTGATAAATATTTTTGCTCTTTATGGGACCATGCCATATAGCTATGTGTATCTATTAAACTGATGCCCCTTTAATGACTGTTTCAATGGACCAAACATATGGTAATTGTATCAAGATAAGGCTAATGTTCTTACTACTTCATATACTGTCATGCAGAATAATGCCACCAGTTGTGACCTTTCCCAAATGTTTATGTCTGAAAAATAGTCACCATGATTTTTTATGACACTAATGTTTACATTCTGAGTCATAGTGATAATTTTTTTTCGCATAAATTGTTTTATTTCACTTGGTGCTTATGAGTTATGCTCCATCGTTTTCTCCAGATCTTTTAATTCTTCCTCAAATATTTAGGTTTGCATTTTGGGGTAGCACGATCATTTAAGTTTTTCATGACTTCCTTCCTTTGCAAATTTACACCCAATTGGTCAGTTAAGAGTTCTTTTTTTATTCCGGAAGCCATCTATTATAGACGGCCGTACTGTAGCCAATTGACTTGTAGTACATCTTTCAAGGTGAAAGTCTTTGCACCTTAAACCTGGCATTTTTTTGACCACCATATCAAATGCCACCCTCAAGGTGCAATGCATGTATTAGCTCTAAAATTACCACAGTTATCCAAGTAAATGTAGGTACTACCTAAGGAACCATAACTGATTTAATGAGCCTTTCACGGTTTCACATTAATTTAGCTTGTACTGAGACATGCATGGCTTAATCTTTGAGACAAGCATATGACTACCGGCAGGATCAACCAGGGAGCGGTTGTATTAACTACTCGAAAAAGAACGAAATAGATCATAGCTAATCAATCTCCTCTAGTTTTTAATAAGAAAAAGAAAAACTTATCCTAATCTATCATAATTCTTTTTCGTTTGCCTGTTTATTTACGTTTGGAGAGATATACTTTCTAACGGCACGCGTACGAAAAAAATTATATGAGAAAATAGTTACATACATTGTAGTCTATATTTATATGTCCGGATGACTTTATAACTAAAAAGGTCCATTTAGATTATTCCATAATTTTCAGAATGATTTAAGTGGATCTACGTGGCTGTATAATAAGAAAGATAGAAGGATGGAATACTTTAACCAGGCACTTAATATAGAGAAAAAAGAAGAAAACTTGGAAGACGAAAGATATGAGGTAAGGGGAACGGACGAAAGGGAAGAGGAACCACCAACCATTCTTGAAGTTAAAGACGCAGTTAAAAAACTAGCCAGAAACAAATCACCCGCAATAGATAAACTATATAAAGAAGGTGGCCATGATACCATAATGGCATTACAGCAGCTTATAAAAGAAATATGGACACAGAAATCCCTAAATGCAGCATATAAAATGTTTTTCACAGTACTATGTCATTGTATGGCACCATATGCAGAACGAATAGTAGGAAAGTACCAGGCTGGTTTCAGAGGTGGTAAATCGACGATTCATCAGATTGCAACCCTGAAATAAATTTTGGAAAAAGCACTGGAATATGGCATTCATACTCATCACATATTTATAGCCTACAAAGCAGCTACGACTCTGTGAATAGAAGAGCAAAGCAATGAAAGGGCTAGGAATGCCAAATCAGTTGGTAAATTTAACAAAATTAACTCTTGAAAAAGTTGAATTTAGAGTATGAATTCAGGGGGAACTGTCTGAACCCTTTAAAACAAATAACGGGCTGCGACAGGAGACCCTCTCTCCTGTGTACTGTTCAATCTGGCTGTGGAAAAAGTAATACGTATGTCACAAATCACAACCACTGATTCAATATATAAAAAACGCTGTATGAGAGTCGTATGTAGCATTAAAAGAATCAGCTACAAAAATGGGTTTAATAATAAACACCAACAAAACGAAGTATATGAAAATAAGCACGCAACCACAAATCTTACGACCACTTGATATAGAAAACGACGTCATCGAAGTAGTGAACGAATTTGTATACCTGGGAGCGCTCCTTAGCACTAAAAATAATAATACCGCAGAGATAAACCGCAGAATTTGCACTGCCAACAAATGCTACTTTGGGCTCTATCTCCTTCTTAAATCCACAATAATTATATCGAGAACTACAAAAATAAAATTCTACAAAACAATAATACGCCCAGTCCTAACATATGGTTCAGAGACCTGGACTCTAACAAAAAATAATGAAAACATGCTAGGATGTTTCGAAAGAAAAGTACTAAGGCGAATCTATGGGGCAGTGAATGACAATCGAGTGTGGAGAAGACGATAGAACTTTATGGAATATACCAGGAACCTGATATCGTAAAATATATTAAGATAAGACGTCTGAGATGGATAGGGCATGTAACGCGGATGGAACAAAATGACCCAGCTAGAAAAACACTCCTTGATAGACCCATTGCTCAGAGAAGAAGAGGAAGACCCAGAACAAGGTACCTTGATAACATCGATGAAGACATGAGAAATATGGGAATACGTGCTTGGCGGAGAAAGGCGATGGATAGGGACGTTTGTTTTGATTATTCCTTCTTTTAGACACATCGCCCTTGTGATTGCTTTTTAGGTTTCGAATGCCGCCTCTATCGAAAAATGCAGCTAGCATCACCTCTTGTACGAGATGGTGCATTGTCGTTTCCACAGAGAACCCTGCTCTATACGCATATTGTCCGTGTATCTGGCTTTCAACCAATACACCATCTTTAAGGTGCCTACCGAGCGGTTTTTCTAGATTTTTCAACCTTTTTGGCGTCAAGGACTAAACTTTCCTCTTCGACTTTGTTTTGTTTTGGTGTAAAAGCCACCCTTATGAGCCTCAATACTTTTGATATATACCGCCCTAAGCTGGCCTGTAGTATCATACAAATCCTTTTGTAAAAACGGTCATTTCCCTTCTGCATAAGTATTGGATAAATCTCGTTCGGATCTGGTGATATATATGGCTCAAATGAGTTTATTGTCCATTTGATTTTGAACTGATCTACCGCTTTTTTGAACATGACACTTCATCTGAAACATGCCATTTTTAACAGTTTTAACCACGTGTCATCGCCACTGTTATATTAATTATCTCCTTTTGTTGGGCAGTTACGAAATTTGGTTTGTTTTCTAAATTTCTTATATCTAAATCATATTTCATAGCAAACTGAAGTAATGATTCACCATCTAACGCACCATCTGATCCAGGTCAGATGGTGCGTATTGGCATCACAGCTGATGGTCAGTTGCAGTCCGTTTATTCTGCAATCTCTCACTAGCTATTCCATCTTCCTTGGTTGGTTTTGATTGTTCATCATCATATGGAAGGTATGTTGATGTTGTCATATGGAAGTATAAAGGAGAATTATCTCCTTTATACTCTGTCTCTCTGTGACTTTTATCTTTATCGTTTTTAAATCCCTGGAACAGAAATTCATCAACGCCGGTACTGTTTGACCATTATAATACAGGTCCCCGAAACTTTCGCAGATCCGCTATATATAAGCTATCTGCTAATTCCAGATAGACCTCTTATTTCGCCCTATTAAACCCGGCACTCTTGTATTAAAGCTATGCCGAACCTTGTCATAGCAACAGTAAGTTCTGCCAAAGCTGTCTTACCGTGTTGGAAGTTCTCCTGCAGGTTTCTGGTTGGAGACAATTTGAAAATGTCTCATTTTCCATTTTACCGGGATTTTACAGAAAATTGAAGGGGTCTCTGATTGGCCTTCAGATTTGAACAACTTATTTTTTATCATAAATAATAAGGGTACAAAATTTCAGAAAAATTTGAATGCGTTTTAACTTTGCTTACCTACTTGGTTCTTTTGGAAACTAAACCAAAATCAATGTAAATCTACAAGTTCACTTCCTTATGGCTCCAGCTCATGAACGTATCATCCACATAAACTAACCAGCACGTGCCAATAACGCACAAATTCGAAAAGTAATCTCAATCAGGAAAAAAAAAATCCAACCATGCCGTTTCGACAGACATTATCTCTGAATTAGTTTTCTTGTGGCATGTTTAAGTTATGGGCCGATGACGTAGATGCAGTAGCATAATCACAACATTAGAAATTAAGGATATTTTCTCGAGCTTTGAAGAAGCTGCATTAAACATCGGTCTAAAAATAAATGAAGACAAAACAAAATACATGGTCGTCTCAAAACAAGAACGACGGCGAATAAGGCAAAACATTACTATAAATGATCACAACTTCGAAGTGGTTAAAGAATTTAAATATCTAGGAGCAACAATCACAAATGACAACAAATTAGATCGAGAAGTTGAAACGAGAATAATGGCAGGAAACAGATCTTTCTTTGCAATGCAACATCTAATGAAGTCATAACTTCTTTCACGAGATACAAAAATCCGGATATATAAGACCATAATACGACCAGCAGTCGCGTATGGAAGCGAAACATGGACGCTAACAAAAAGAGAAATAAATAAATTGCTGGTGTGGGGACGTAAAATTCTTCGAATGATATATGACCCTTGCAGAGACAGTGTGACAAACGAATGGAGGGGCAGATACAATAACGAGTTAGAGTCTCTATTCGGAAAAGAAAATCTAGTCAGATATGTAAAGGCCAATAGACTCAGATGGGCAGGGCATGTGATACGCAGTAACGAAAATCGCCTTATAAACAATGTGTTCTGGGAAAGGCCAGAGGGAAGAAGGTCTGTAGGGCGGCCTAGAAAAAGGTGGAAAGATGCAGTCAAAGATCTAGAGAAAATGAGAGTGCGACAATGGGAATTACTGGCACAGGACCGACAAACATGAAAGGCAATAGTAAACGCGGCAAAAACCCACGAAGAGTTGTAGCGCCATTGATGATGATGATGATGTTTAAGTTAAATTTGACGTTTTGATTTGCAATTCGGAAATCGTTTAAATCGTTTTCAAAACTTCTAATATAAAATTATGATTGATCTTAATCTGGAAAGAAACATCAAAACAAAAGTACATTACGATCAATAATTACGGTTTAATCCCGTATAAAATAATATTTGGACATTGTCTCCTATGATAACGTCGGCGAAGACACAGACGTTTCATCAGGACAAATTTCCGATAATGGAACTTTTTAGTTCTGCCTTTATTATGTAATTCTTATTGTTGCTTGATGAAAATCATTATATCCGTAGTCCGCCACTCATCTTCCAACGCCGCAATACGATTTTGTCGAATGCTACAAAATTGAACGTAATTTGATCGTGTATTTGCACCATTCGACCAAATGTGCGCGATTTGACGGCAGGCAAACAAGTCAGTCTGCAGCAGTACGACAGAGTTGGTTGGATCGGAAATTTGATCGTGATAACGACAAAATCGTATGACTGCAAAAAAATCATTTGCTGGTAAATTTCGAATACGGCTTATGTCTAGAGGTTTTAAGAGATTTCTTTGACATTTATAAAAGACAGAGTGTCTTTGAAAAATAAAATCGACATATCATGATAAAACCGCTAGAAAAAAAAAGCTGTGAATATTTTGGTTGCTAAATTTCAAGAAGTGAAAGCTAATACTAATGAAGAGTTGATAAAAAAGAAAATTAATAATTTTCGAACATGTTACAAAAGGGAATTAAAATTATCTGGATATCATCGCAATTCTTTAAATAAATGTACGTGACAGTATGTATGTCTTTTCAGCAACCAATCTTTGCACCACCACCTACGTTTCTTGTATTTTTTTCGTTTATACAAAGAGCAAGAGCCGCTAAAAGTATATCGTTATCTGACATGTTTCTGATTTGAAAGTAAAACTGGTACTGCAAAGTCAATTTTTGATTTTCAACATTATTGTACTGCAATTGCATTCGACAAAATCGTACTGCGCCGTTGGAACGTTAGTGGCGGGCTTAATGTTTTCCGATCTAATGAGCATTATATAATCATTGTTTCTAAGGTCTAAAATCCTGTAGCTATAAAAAGACTTCTCAATGCATTAACGAAATATTACATTTTTTGTTTTCTTTAATGCCATTATATTACATGCCTTATTTATCATTGCTCTATTATAGTGACTGTAATATTTCCGCATTGCTGAGTTAGTCATATTATTAATAATATGGGTGCACCTTATCTCAAATTTCAAGAATTATATCTTAAGCAAGAATTGATTATTACATAATAATATATTTTAGCATAGGGGAGACTACATAGTACACAGTGAAACAAAAAAAAATTTGAGTTTATAGAAGTTATTTTTGAATTACTTAAAAGGAAAATTTTCAAAACGGTATGTTACACTAACTCTTTCTTTACATTCTAAGAACGAAAAACGCTAAAAATTCACATAATGAAAAAAAAAATAAAGCTTAAAGAAAAAATACCGAAAATTGTTTCACTGTGTACCAGAATCGGTACACAGGGAATCATATTATATCTAGTGTCTTAAGAAAATGTTTTGACATTGGCAGTAAAGCCGTTATCGAACATCTAACGATCCTAAGTCAATATTAAATTTGTAATAACCTGCCAAGCGTTGATTTTTCATGGAAACGAGTTGAGGTAAAACCATTTTTATATCAGCTTTATTCACTAGAGCTAACTCAGGCTGTGGAGGAAAGCGAAAAGAACTACCCATTTTCTCACATTCTCGTAAATATGAAATTTCCATAATCATTTTGGCCATTACATAGGTAAGTAGCTTTCCAACGTAGTGGACCTTTATAGGAAAACGTACCAACACGAAATCTTCCTTATTAGCACTTCCAAAATAATCAGATTCTTCATCAGGTTGTTCACGAATCCAATTATCATCATCTTCTGAGGAGTCGGCTAGTTGGATATCACTTTCTTCACTGAAGTCAGACTGTTTTTTGTCGTTTAATTAATTTGGTTGTTGTAGGGAATTCCTTAAACGTTCTTTAATATTTTTGTTAATTAGTGCTTTCCCTTTTCCTCTTTATTTCTCTATTAACGCATCTTTCTCGGGTTTGTCCGTAATAATTTTACCTTTACCTCGCTTTCTAGGTTTCCGGTTAGCTTTACGAGGTGGTGCTTTTGGGTACCCTCTGAAGTCTTTTGGACCAGCCAATGTGGGAAGTTTATTATCCATAGCTGTTTCTAACCAAAATCCTATGTAATATGGTCCAGGTTCACTTTTTTCTGGAATAATCTCGTTCTGTAGTGTTGGGAAATTCTCGAGAATGAAAAATCAGAGAATATTCTCGATATATAGAATTTTCTGAGAATGAATCCTATGACGAGCTTAGGGATATTGTTAAAGATGAAATAGGATATTAAGAATCATGAAATTATATACAAAATTATGAGACAAAACAACAGTGTTCTTTATATATAAAAAATACAAAAACAACAGAAATCATAAAATTTATTTGATAAAAAAATTAAATTTTCTTCTTAACAATAAATAATGGTTGTAGTGATCTAATCTGAAAAAGATGAGGCTTTAGATTTAGAATCTATTTCTATCATTAGCTTGTCCTGGTCATCTACATTCTGAATTTCAATGTATTGATGAGAAGTTGTGGGATTTTGTTTTTCACGGGTCGCCAGCTCTAGTGATGGATTGGTCTACGTCTAACAATTTTAAATTATGAGCAATAAAAGTTATCTTGCCCGTTCAGCAGTAAGCCGGTTTATTTTAGAGGAGTGGATAAAACCATAAGTACTGAAACTTCTTTCAGTCGCTGCTCTGGATGAAGGCATGCTTAATATATCCACTGCTATTTTAGTCTATTTTGTTCCGAAAATTGATTTTACAACATATAGTTTTCCAAAAAATCTGCCATTATTTCAACCGAGTCATCACCATATTTTAAAGTGGCTAAATTATCTAAGAGGTAGCGGGTAGGAACTCCTTTTGGATAGTCCTATCAGGGAAAGTGAATCAATCCCTGCCTTCCGCAGATTCCAGGTGTTTCCTGACCCGGGAAACTAGTACCTGCTCAGGGTCCCTTGTCCAGGGTTACGGATGAAGCCCACAACGGCATCCAGGGCGGAGAAGAAGATCTTCACAACGGTCTGGAAGGCGGAGGTGGCAGCCCAATGATTTTAGGGCTTATATAAAATCGAGGGGAAGATTGATCTCTAAAGTCCAGAAAGACAGTTAATCTAAAGGATGAAAACCTTAAGACAAATTTCCTGGCCCTCCAGGTTGGAGGTTGGATCATTGAGCTAGCTCAATCAGATCTTAAGTCTATAATAGATTACGTGATAGTTAAACAAAATTCACAAATACTCATTAGAGATATTAGAGCTATGAGAGGAGCAGTATGCGGATCAGATCACCACATGGTCAGGGCAAAAATTGTTTTCCCATATAGATTAAAGGACAGTGTCTCATCAAGCCAAGACGAACAACTTTTAGAAAGAATTGATCTTCCTCAATACAATCTGTAAAGTTTAATTCATGAGAGCACCCGCACACCATATAAGACTCGAATGGACTCCAAACTTGACGAAACACTAACAAATACCAAATACATATATGAGAACATAATATCAAGTATTCATCAAACAGCACAGGAGGTCTTAGGAATCAAACAAAATAAAATTAGTAACAAGCTTTGGTGGAATGAAGACGTCGAAAATGCGGTAACAGAAAAGAAAAGATTATACCGTCTTCTTCAAGTGCCCTGTCCGTTGCGAACGTTGGCTATTAACATGGCAATTCTGATCTTGTTTGCGGCGCTTCTGAATAGTTCGACCGATGTGAGCCCGAACCACTTCCTCAGATTTTGGAGCCACGAGTGTCTTCTCCTGCCTGGCCCTCGCTTACTGTCTATTTTTCCCTGGACAATCAATTGCAGTAGACGATACTTATCGTGTCTCAATATGTGGCCTAGATATTCAAGCTTTCTTTGTTTAATTGTATTCACTGATTATACCATAAGTGGTTGAATACAAAAGATGACGTAGACAAAGACCGATACAATGAAATGAAGAAGAAAACTAGAAAGATAATTATGACCTCCAAAAATGAGATATGGGATAGAAGGTGCAGAGAGATAGAATCTTATATTGGAGGACGACAATGCACTGAGGCGTGGAAGTTTATAAACTCTGTTAAGAAGCCGACTAATCTATTAAATGAGAACAGAGACGAATTTAAAGAAGATATGAATTCATCAAGAATCGAAATTCTGGGAGAGCATATTACCATAGACATCAACATAGTTCAAAAAGCTATAGCAGGGATGAAGAATGGGAAAGCAAGTGGACCAGAGGGAGTAACTACGGAGTTAATAAAGATTGGCTCAGAGAAATTACACAGAATGATCACGGTGATATTTAACGAATATATTAATGGACATCCAACACCAGATGAATGGAAAACAGCATATATGACCCCAATATATAAAAAAGGTGACAGGAGAAATTGTAAAAACTATAGAGGGATATCGGTCACAAGTTCAATGAGTCGACTATACGGTCGAATACTACGGGACCTGATAGAGGAAGATTATCAATCGTCTGAAGAAGAACAAGGAGGATTTAGAGCAGGTCGTTCATGTACAGATAACATCTTCTGTCTTAAACAAATTATAGAAAAGAAAATTGTGACAAATAGAGAGTTACATATGACTTTTGTAGATCTTGAGAAGGCATATGACACAGTCCCGCTAAATAAACTATGGGAAGTCCTGGGCACATCAAACATACATCAAACATTGGTTAGTGCTCTCAAAGATCTATATTATGGTTCAAACTCCCAAATGAAATTCGGAAACCTCTTAGCTGAAAAATTTGCAGTTACTAAGGGTCTCAGACAAGGATGTTGTATCTCTCCGACTCTATTTAAGATTTATATCTCTGCAGCTCTGAAACAATGGAAAAGGAAAGTCAAAGGAATGGGTATACAATTGAACGATCAAGATTACATATATACTTTACAGTTTGCAGATGATCAGGTGGTGATCTCAAATGACAAAGATGACATGGAATACATGCTTAGAAAACTAACTGAAGAATACCAGAAATGGGGATTAAATATCAATTTAGAAAAGACAAAATACTTCTCAATTGGAGCTGAAGCAGAACAACTCGATATCGATGACAATCAAAAAATAAATTAATGCAACGAATATAAATACCTGGGCGTCATCTTCGACCGTAGTGGAAAAGACGAACGAGAAATAGAACATCGAATTGTACAAGCACGAAGAGCTATAGCATGTTTGAACGGAATTCTATGGAGTAAAGAAATATCAAAGAAAAGAAAATGGAACATCTATGAGACAATGGTTAAAACTAGCCTACTTTATGGAGCTGAGACATGGAGAATAACCGAAAAATATAAGAAAAAGGTCGAAGCCACGGAAATGGATGCCATCAGAAGATCGATGAGAATATCAAGAGCCGACAGAATACGGAATGAAGTGATAAAACAACAAATGGGTATAGAGGGCACTATAGTTGAGGATATTGAGAGAAAACAGCTCATATGGTATGGGCATGTGAGCCGAATGGGGGACGAAAGATTGCCTAAAAAAACGATGATGTGGCAACCCCCAGAGAAGAGGAAACGAGGAAGACCACCACAGAGCTGGAACCTGGGAGTTAGGAAAGCGATTAGCGCTCGAAATCTGGACGAAAACCTAACTCAAGACAGAATACAGTGGCGTTTGGGAGTCGGACAACGTCGTAAGACGTTATAAAAAAACCGAATATATATATAAATTATCTATAAACTCAGTTCCCTCAACTTGTTCTTCTCTGCTTAAATAAACACCATTAAACTTAGGATCCAGTATATTCGCTGCCAAATGAATTGAATGTATTGTCATTTGTTTCCCTTTAGAGACAAACATTTTTATTGCTTTTTTTCTTGTTTTCATAATGGACTTACAGATAGATCTTTGTCCATATGATTTTCTAAGTTAAAAAAACACTCAGTTATCTGACTTATTCGAGGCTTATCTGACTCTAATTTAGAAATATAGTCAACAATAGGATTTATTAGATGATATAAGTTTGATATCCTTACTCAAAATACGTCCTCATCCAAAATCAACTTTACAACTCATTTACTGAGAACATCTTCAAAACTCTCACAAACCAAAAACAATTTTAAAGCATACTTTGTATCAAGTAGACTCTTTAAACTATAAATAAGTGATTCCCAACGAGTTTTAACGGGCAGTTTTAAAATAAGTGCTACCTTTGCTTCTCTTTTTTCAAGCTGAATTCTCTTTTAATTTTAAAGTAATTCCAAATATTACTTTTAAGTTTTGTAGTAAATTTTGCTTTACTTCGATCCATTATAAATATTTGCACGTTAGCACCAAAACAATAAATACTGAACCCTAGCTAGTGTTTCGTGGGATTCCCCGGCTACTTCGATTTTGGGGAATTTTATCTAAAATCGCGTCAACGATTCTCCGGCCGGCCAAAGCGAAAAAGCATTTCATGAACGGAGCGGCAAGTAGGTGTTTGTGTTTGGGTTTCAAGAATAATAATGTTTGGGATGCAAAAAATATACTAGGTGAATTTGTAAAAACAATATACATATTTTTTAAATTATAACAATTTGACCCATATCTACCTAGTTTTTATTTTGTTTCTGTTTTTGTAAATATAGAAAATTCTCACCGAAAATTTTCTGCCCGAGTCTATTCTCGCCGAGAATTTTCTGGTCGAGAACATTCTCTTCTTACATCACTATTCTGAAGTTATGCGCCAGATGGTCCAGCACGTTCAATATCTGGTGTAGCCTCTTTACGAAATTGTAAGGTGGTAGACTCAGGTAATTCATAATCGAGGACATCTTCCCCTTTTAGCCTGTCAGATACTTCTGTTGTTAAAACTCTGTGTCATCAAAGATTAGAGAATTAAATGGATAAATTTCACTTTTCTGGAATCCTGAAATTATATTGGAAGGAGTTAAGGATTTTGCATGAACTTTTCCAACACATTCGGCTATTTGGTAAATAGTCACGGGAATTTTAGGATGTCGTAGAAACCAAGAATCAATACAGCATTGTAATGTGCTTAGAATGGTCCAAAGACCGATATATATCCAAGTGCTGCATTTTGTGACTACAGTGTGGTGGTAGGGTTAAAAATAGTCACACCTGCAGCCCGAGCTTTTTCAACAACAGCAACTGATATATGGCTCTTATGATTGTCATATATTAGAAGGTAGAGGTTGTCTATTCTTCTTTATAAGAAGTCAATCATTAAAACTGCGTTTTCTTCATCCTAAAACTACTATTATTGTATTTAAGATTTAACTAAATCCCGCAACACAAAATACCAAATTGTGAATCGAAACGCTTCGGTCTCTTTGTGCAATGCACAAATCCTCACTTTTTTAAATATCGCTTTAATCTCACGGATTTTAAGATCTCTTTCTAACTACAGGGTTACTGTCTACTGTCTGGGTTCAATTTGACTTCCGTACTTGGCACATGCACCCAGCGGCGTAGTGAAAATAAATATGATTAATAAATAAAGTTATATTTTAATGATACTATGATATTTATGAGATTAAAAAAACTGTATTTTAATGAAATTTTATTTGGTGATCACTGCACAAATGAACCAATGGAGAAACCGCTCCTTGACACCATACATTTCGTTTTCTTCATATTAAGTCTATAATGAGTTTTATTATAATAAGTTAGTAGAATATAAGTGATATAATTTAACATCTGAGTGTTTTTTAAATGTTCTTTTCAAATATTTTAGGTTAAATTGTCCGTACAAGCTATCATCGATTTACCTTCAGCAAATAAACTTGCTGAGCTTCAAGCTCTCAGTGGGACCTGGGATGGTGAAGTTCGAGAAATATCCAGACATGCATTAGATCTCAAACAACTCGATAATGGAAAGAAGATTCCTCCGACTGGATGGAAATGCGAAAAATGTGATAAGACTGAGAATTTGTGGTTAAATCTCTCTGATGGAAGTATTCTGTGCGGTAGAAAGTTCTACGATGGTACAGGAGGAAACAATCACGCTGTGGAGCATTATAGCTTGACTAATTATCCTTTGGCTGTAAAATTAGGAACAATTACCAAAGATGGTAAAGCTGATGTTTTCAGCTATAGTGAAGATGATATGGTGGAAGATCCCAATTTAATTCAGCATTTAGCTCATTGGGGTAAGCAATACTGCTATCTAAAGTCATGAACTAGTTTGTGGAGTTTTCTTTTGAATGCTTCTTAATTTTATTGGCTGTTTAAAAGTTTTAAGTCGGTAATTCCAGTAAAAATCAATAAATGCTAATAATTTTCAACAATTGAGGGATTTGGCAGTAAAAAATGATAAGGGGCAATAAAGAAGTTTTAGGTTTTGAAATGTTGAATTTTGAAAAAAATATTATATTTTTCATTAAAAAGTATAAGATTATAAAGCCTGTAAATTTCCTGAGTATGTTGCTAATAAGTAGGCAAAATATGAAAATCCAAATATTTTTTTTACAATGTTTATTTAGAACAATATGTACTGCAACGTAACTTTATTTACCTAAATATTTCAAGTAGTTTAACATAACATGTTAACTGTTGTTGACTTAACATAACTTGGTAGGTGCTACGAGTTTATTTTAAATTTATATATGATTCGTGGTATAAACATCTGGAATCCATTCCAAAAATGATTTTACATCTTTCAGTTTTTCCAGGTCAATACTAAGGTAATGATTATATTTTTAGCAAGTGTAGGAAATTTTTCTTCTGCAGCTGTTGATTTTCCTCTTTTATTCAAGGACATGGAATTAATTATCCCGCTGTATGATCCTGAATATTTTATATTTTTGGGAACTTTTGAAGATAGGCATAATTTCACACTATTTTGTAAAATACCTTTTTTTTTCTAATGGCGCTACATTCCTTTGTGGGTCTTGGTCCCTCTTAATAACGTTCTTCCATTCTGCCCTGTCGTATAATTTTCTTCGTCACAGCCTGATGTTCATAGTTTTCAGATCTTGCTTTACATGGTATATCTATCTTTTACGGGGCCTTCCTCTTGTTCTATTTGCTTGGGGTTTTCATCTTTGGATTACTTTTACAACTCTATTATGGGGAATTATTTCTAAGTGGCCAAGCCAGTATAGTCTTTGTGACTTTACAACTCTAACGATATCTGCTCTCTGCATTAATTCATCCAGCTCATAATTCATTTTTATTCTCCACAAACCATCGCTACAATAGGTTGGTCCAAATATCTTTCTCAATATTTTGCACTTAAATATTCTCAATTGATTTTCATCAGTGGTTGAAAAGATCCACGTTTCACATCTATATGTGACCACTGGCCTAATTACTATTTTGTAGATTCTAAACGTAGACTCATGATTCAGTAACTTTTTACCAGTCTTCAGTAACTTAAGAGAACTTATTACCGCTAAGAATCCGCGTTTGAATTTCTTGACTGACGTTTTTGCTGTCATTTAATATTGAAATCCACAAGGAAAATAATTCCTGTAGCTGGCTGTATACCACGTATAACAAAAGAGGTTAGTCTTTGTATGTGGGTATATTTTATTTTATAAAAACCCTTAAAAGGGCAACATTACAAGCACGAACGTTTTCGGAACAACTGTTCCATCATCAGGTTAAAATGCCTAAAATAAGTATAAACCATTTAGTTACAACAAACGTGGTTTAAAATTTTGACTAAGGTTAAAAACAATAAAATGGTTATACTTACAGGTTAACATGCCTGAGCCACCAAAATATTTGGGTAAAAACCCTTTAAATTGAAAAATGTTACCGAAGAATGTACATGATGTTTATAATATTATATGATGTTTAATATTTTAATTAGATTTTACTTCAGGTAACATACACCCATGCTTAAGTGAGTTCCAGTGTCCGGAGAGTAAACCTCTTCAAACGGACTACGGTTGGCAACTGATTGATGAAATACTCATGAGCGGTGTCAGAAACAAAATGTCAATGAACCATGAAACAGTGTTAGTTAAACATTATATTACTACAGCCAAAAGATTAAAAAACTTTGATGATGTTAAAATGATAACAGTAATCCAGGTGTTGGAATTTAAAAATTTCTCTATAATTATTTAATATTGGATGTAAAAGATGTAAATTACTGGTGTTGTTGAAGGTCATGTTTAAGAAGATGACGTATGTATTAGGCAGCTTATTTTACTCTTTATCGTATGGAGTGTGGTCTAAAAGGTGTAATTTGTGAAGAATTAGCTGAAATATATGGAAATGTCCTTTTATGTTGCTAACATCTAGGACAAGGAAGAATAATTAGTATATATTTGTAGCTAATGTAAGACTTTTTTAAGTAGATGAAATTGTTTAATACTGCTAGTATCGTAAAAATTTTTTTAATATAAGTGAGTCCAATAGTTTGAGAAAAAATGATTGAAAATCTTCCGGCTGAAGGAATTAAAGTTATAATTTATGTGATTAAATTTAAAAATTTTATGGAAAGACTGAGATCCTCAGAGACCTGGCAGGAATAACAGTAAATGGAATGACTAAAGAATAAAGGGGAGTGGGTTAAAGGGAAATGAATGAGTTAATCAACAAAATTAGAGATGATAGAGGTCCTTCATGCTTAAAGCATCTAGCACCCTGAACAAAATATATTTTGGTTGTGTTAAAATCTGATACATAAAAGTTTGAAATTTTATTTGTGAGTAAGTTGTTGACTAAGAGAGGGGGGAGCAATGGTTGATTAAAGGTTTAGGTAAAGTGGGAGAAAGTGAATTCTGATGAATTGCTGGATTGTGTTTAAATGTTTACTGAGTTTGGAACTAATGGGTGGATGGTAGATATATGAAAAGACAGAGAACTAGCAAAAGAAAAAAGAATGGACAGGAATATGGTGCAAACGTGAAGATTGTAAAATAATGAAATAGTGAGGTATAAAAGATATGATGTTAACAATAGGGGGCTGAAAAATTCTTTTGGAGGGAGTGTTGTGACAGTAGTGTAGAGAGAATGGTTGTTTTTAAAAAACAATAATTGTTGAGAAGGATTAAGGTGTTGACATTTATAGAGGAAAGACAGATGAAGAAGATGGGGTAAATTTGAGAAGTGTGGGTTATGAAAAGAGTTGTCGGTGTAAGGGTTGAAAGTCACGGTTGAAAGATACATGGCGATTAACGCAGTTGGGGCTTCTTTGCTTTTCCTTGACTATTTCCAAGTCTTCATATAAATCTAATTTTAGAAAATTTTTTTGGGGTATATTATGTAACAAAGAGACGTCTTCTGGTATGTTGAGGGTATGTTTATGTTGTGCAAGATGTTGTGAGAAGGTGGAAGTGTTCTCTTTTTTAGTGTGTTCTTGGGAACGGGAAGTTAGTGATCTACAGGTTCTACCTATATATGTAGCATCACAATCAGAGCACTGTAATTTGTAAACACCACTACGATCCATGTAGTTGATGCAATCTTTTGAATTGGTTAAACATTGTCCTAGATTGTTCAGGACTTTAAAAGAAATGTGGGTATTCTCAACAGATCTTTTTAGAATATATCTGATATCTCCAGAAAGACGTTCTTGAAGGTAAGGTAAGGAAGCATAATGAGGTTTAATGGTCAAGTCTCTGGGGAACGCAGCCTCTCTCAAAAGTTTGAGTTGTCTTTTATTAATAAGTTTGTTAATGAGGTTGGGGTCATACCCATTGTTGGATGCTATTTGTTTTAGAATATTGAGTTCTGTTTGGTAGTTAGATTGTGATAGTGGGATTGTTTCTAGGCGGTGAATATAACTATGGAAGGCTGCATATTTATGTGACATTGGGTGGTTGGAAGATAAAGGTATGATATGATCGGTTTGTGTAGGTTTCCTATAGATACTGAAATCGAAATTTCGATTTCATTTAAACACAATCCAGCAATTCATCAGAATTCACTTTCTCCCACTTTACCTAAACCTTTAATCAACCATTGCTCCCCCCTCTCTTAGTCAACAACTTAGTACACCATACTCACAAATAAAATTTCAAACTTTTATATATCAGATTTTAACACAACCAAAATATATTTTGTTCAGGGTGCTAGATGCTTTAAGCATGAAGGACCTCTATCATCTCTAATTTTGTTGATTAACTCATTCATTTCCCTTTAACCCACTCCCCTTTATTCTTTAGTCATTCCATTTACTGTTATTCCTGCCAGGTCTCTGAGGATCTCAGTCTTTCCATAAAAAATTTTTAAATTTAATCACATAAATTATAACTTTAATTCCTTCAGCCGGAAGATTTTCAATCATTTTTTCTCAAACTATTGGACTCACTTATATTAAAAAAATTTTTACGATACTAGCAGTATTAAACAATTTCATCTACTTAAAAAAGTCTTACATTAGCTACAAATATATACTAATTATTCTTCCTTGTCCTAGATGTTAGCAACATAAAAGGACATTTCCATATATTTCAGCTAATTCTTCACAAATTACACCTTTTAGACCACACTCCATACGATAAAGAGTAAAATAAGCTGCCTAATACATACGTCATCTTCTTAAACATGACCTTCAACAACACCAGTAATTTACATCTTTTACATCCAATATTAAATAATTATAGAGAAATTTTTAAATTCCAACACCTGGATTACTGTTATCATTTTAACATCATCAAAGTTTTTTAATCTTTTGGCTGTAGTAATATAATGTTTAACTAACACTGTTTCATGGTTCATTGACATTTTGTTTCTGACACCGCTCATGAGTATTTCATCAATCAGTTGCCAACCGTAGTCCGTTTGAAGAGGTTTACTCTCCGGACACTGGAACTCACTTAAGCATGGGTGTATGTTACCTGAAGTAAAATCTAATTAAAATATTAAACATCATATAATATTATAAACATCATGTACATTCTTCGGTAACATTTTTCAATTTAAAGGGTTTTTACCCAAATATTTTGGTGGCTCAGGCATGTTAACCTGTAAGTATAACCATTTTATTGTTTTTAACCTTAGTCAAAATTTTAAACCACGTTTGTTGTAACTAAATGGTTTATACTTATTTTAGGCATTTTAACCTGATGATGGAACAGTTGTTCCGAAAACGTTCGTGCTTGTAATGTTGCCCTTTTAAGGGTTTTTATAAAATAAAATATACCCACATACAAAGACTAACCTCTTTCATTTAATATTGAGTCTAATTAGGGAAAAGTCTTAGACAAAGCAAAGCAAAGAGAGAGGACAGGTAACTCTCATTTACATCGGCTTCGAAAAGTGAAGCCAGTTTCGATGTGACCGCCATGTTTTGGTGACTGTATGTTGCCCATTACTATCTCTCGCAGGGTTACCAGATCTCCGGAATTTTCAGTAGATCTACTGATTTCAACTTCAATTTACTGATTTACTTAAACATTATATCGATCTACTAAAAAATATGTAGTGATAAAACCATGTTCAAAAAGTGATCATTATGTCAATGTTTAATTATAAATTTTGAAAAAAAAATCTATTTATTAATATATATCCATTAATCTTAATCTACAGAAGGAATAAAATATGACCTGGCAACCTTTCTGATGCCGATGTAGGCTTCAGTCAATTCCATACGATTATGGGTCCCCTCTTTTTCCTTGTCTAAGGGAAAGGTATTAAAGTGTATTCTTAGGTATGGTTGCCTGCCTTCAGATTTGTAAAATACCTACCGGTTGATTAAAATAACTTTTCAGTACTGAAAAATCGTATATATCCCCTTGCTGGACCCTAGTTACAAGAAAAGGTTTCTTCTTCTGATACTTCTACAAAATATCTTCCCAGTGATAAAACGAATAGGCCATTTCAGTTTTTCTTGATATAATTTTAGACAACAGAAAAGTATCTGTAGCTTGGCAACATTGTGTGTCCTATCTGAGGAAATATGTGAACTATTTCTTTAAAATATTCATATTATAAAAGGTAAAGCCAAAGACCAATGATGTTCGAGTTTTTATTTTGTCAGCAATTGTCTGAAATGGCCATTTATTTTTTGCCACGAATATTCTCAAAGTACATTGTGAGAAACCTGTCCGACTCTCTTTTGGCAGTGGATTCATCCCACATAAAAAGTGACCTTGACCATCCCCAAGGGACAAGGGAACGTATGCTTAAATTATAGCACCTTCTTCTTCTTAAAGTGCCCTCTCCTCAATGGAGGTTGGCGATTATAGCACCACAGTTTTCTTTTATAGAATATGGGACCAGTGGTAAGCTTTGGCGTGGGGAAGATTTGCTGTAGATCAAAACTTATTACATGCACATCTGGGTTTAAGTTTGCTTCCTCTGCTGCGTCTCTGACTGCACGTTGACCTGCTTCAGCTTTTCTGTGATGTAGTTCTCGTTCAGTTTTATTTATTATTTTTTTTAAATATCGGTTTCCTCATTATGTAGCTTAGCATTTTCTAAAGCTACTGAAAACTTATTGCATGCTTGACATGTATACATTTGTGGAATTTTTGCAACGTATATTCTTCAGTAAATATTGTTCTGAATTTATCTGTAGCAACTGGAGTTTTTTTTAAATGCATTCTCCTATATATTTCTCATAACAAGTCTGAATAGAATATTCCATACTCATATATTCTCTAGAGCTCTCAGCGCGGGAAGACTTCATTTTCATGTTTGCAAGTAAAAAAAAGTTTTTATGCAAAATTAAGGTGGATGTAAACAATGTTAAGTATAGCCTTGGTAATTTTTTACTTGCGAACATTTATTTCAAGCTCTACTACCGAGCTCCTAAATTATTGTAATTCCTGCTTTTTTGTTTTTAAATGATTCAGTTTTGCAATTATTTTTCATTTAATACTCTTTTCATTCTTTTAATCTATTTAGACTGTAAAATAAGTAATATTGAAAATAATTGATTCGATGATTTGTATTTTATTTTGCAAAAAGAAGTATGTACTACTAATGCACTTACCATCTACTGACATTAAAGAACTTTTGAGTAATGTTTGCGTTTGCATATCATTTTATAATACATTTTTTTATTTTATCTATCCGATTAACCAAATTTTGAAGTTTTTGTATTTTGAAATTTTAAAAGAATTTTTTTCTCATACCTCGTTTCTATCATACCAATATGAATTTCCAAGACATGTCCTGACCAAGCGTCTTCCAACAGGTGTTCTTTGATCTTCCTTCTTCATCCTTTCCGGAACTTGCAACTTGCAATTCTTTCTACTAAGTGATTAACATCTTGACTTTGAATATCCGTAACTATCGTAACCTGTGTTCTCTTATTTTGGCATACACTGTTGCCACCCTGGATGTGTTCCTGGATATCATTAATCCATTTACGCATTCTTATTCCCGCCACGTACATTTACTGTTCCTCTTTAGTTTTAACTACTCAACATGCAGTTCCGAACATAATAGCTGGTCTTTTGGCTGTTTTATACAATTTTCCCTTCAGCTTCATTGGAATTTTTCTTTCACACCATCCAATTCTATTTTCACTGCATACATCTACATCTATTTTCCAATTACTCTATAATATCGATCCTAGGTACTTAATTAAAGCTATTACTTTGCAGACTCATTTCACCTTTAAATGAACATTCCAGATAGTCTGTTTTTGTCATACCAAGTTTTAAACCTCTTTAAAAGCTTGTCTCTACTGTTTCAGTTTTTGTTCTTTTTTTTATTTAGAAAAAACATATAATCCACATCAACCACGCAGGGTTATTAGTGGAGTAACGTACACAAGAGTTCATTTTATTTACATTAAATAAATGTATATAAACGTAAATCTTTTAAATAATTTATTACATGGTCAGTGTTTATGGTTAAAGTGGTTTTGATGTCATCTGAGATTCCATATTTTCTTCTTGTTTCTTCGTGGTACTGGCAGTAAATCAGAATATGCTTCACCGTCAATGGGAGAGAAGAGTTTCTGCAGGTTGGAGAAGATTCTTTGTTGATTAGGAATTTATGGGTCAGTGCAGTGTGTCCAATTCTTAGTCGGTTAGTTATTACTTGGTCCCTTCTATTGGATGGATTATTCGAGATGGTCTTCACAAGGGGATAAATCTCATATAGTTTGGTTCCCGAATCTTTCCAGTAGTCTTGCCATATGTTCATACAGTGGTCTTTAATTAGGTTTTTAAGATCGGGGTATGGGTAATTTCTTGATTTGGTTGTGTATTGTGAGTTTATTCGACTTGTGTTTGTTAGATTGTCCATTTCCAGCTATTCCTACATGCGACGGTACCCAGATAAATGCTACTTCTTTTCGAGTTTATTGAATTATATTTATCTCATTTTTATAGCCTGAAATATTGGATTTGTAGGGTATATTTGTTTATATACATTTATTCTCACTACGCGTTTTGAAGAAATTTAAGGCTTCCAAAATGGCTGTGGTCTCGCCTGTGAGGATGCAGCAGTTTGTAGGTATGGATATAGTGTGAGTAGTGTATTTACAGTAGTATGCAGCAGCGTGTCCGTCATGAGCTTTAGAGGCATCACTGAAAATTTGGAGATAATTAGGATAATAAGATATCACTTCGGAGTACAAGTGTTTAATGAAAATCATCCCTTGATTATCCCTCAACTAGTGATGATTCGTCAGCTGAAGAAGGGTTAGGGTTTATTTTTTTCTCTAGTCGGGTGATATTATTTCTTAACTTAGAATTTTGTGTGTAACAATAAATAAAATTAAGGATCTGAATTAGTTCCTCTGGTTCATTGGAGTAATCTTTACAAGTTAATTCAGGGTTATGAGAGTTTAAAACATTTTCCATAAAACCACATATTTCATTGAAATTTAGTATAAATGGAGGTGATCTATTTTCGATTTTGTCTTTGATGGATTCTAGGGAGTGAATGACATCTTCGCGGGGGGTTTTGGAAGAGGTTTTGAGTTTCTTTTTTGGTTTATATTGTTTAGGGGTATTAAAACGGAAAAGTCGGTTTTTGGGTTTTCTTCGTTAATTTCAGGAGATGATATATTATGTCTTTTTATCTGTTTAGAATTGACTGCATTATTTAAGGTTATTGGTGTTTCTTGTATCGTAGTATTTTCAGTGTTATTTACAGCTGATGCTATTGTTTTGGAAGAAGAGGACGAAGTGTTTGGATTATCTTTAGACATGTTTTGGATGAGGTCGATTTCCTTAGTATTTTCAGTGTTATTTATAGCTGTGGTAGAAAAAGACGAAGTGTTTAGATTATTTTTAGATATGTTTTGGATGAGGTCGGTTTCCGTAGATTGATATATTTTATCATTAGGTTCATTAGGTTTAGATAATGACGATGTTGTTTGAGTTGAATCTGAGAGGGGAGTTGAAGGGGTATCATTAGGTTCATGAGGTTTAGATAACGAGGATGTGGTTTGGGTTGAATCTAAAAGGGTAGTTGAATTAGTTTGGTTTAAAATGTGAGCGCATTCTGATTCTTGATGACCAATGGTTTTACATTTAAAGCAACTGAATTCGTCTATGAAGAGAAATACCCGGTAGGAAGTATTATCATGAGTTATGGTAAAAGAGTCAGAAATAGACATATTTTCCAAGGGTGTAATGAATGATCGCCTTCTAAAGCTCAGAACATGACTGTACTCACTTTCAGACATACCTACTCGAAGAAAAGTCATTTTGGATACAGTGTGAATACCAAGTTTTTGTAATTCTTGTTCAATTATTTCGTTCGGGATTGTAGGACATGCATTAGATATTAGAAGTCTCTGGGCTGGAGAAATTAATCTTCTTACTTCGACTTGACATCCATTTATTTCGATATATTTATAAGAATGTAGAAGAGCATCAACAGTGTTTTTTGAAGAGAGGTATATATGAATATCCTATTGTTAGCAATTCTGGAGGCAAAAAGTACATTAATTGGACCCACTAGTGATCCAACAGCTACGACGTAATCATGGATTTTTGTACCTTGAATGCTGGAAATGACTATTGCTTGTTGTTTTGTTGGATGTTTAAAATAATTTACGACATCTGAGTAACTGTGTTTAGTGGAGTTGTGAGTAATATTATTGTTGTATAAAGTCATTTTAATAATTTTCTTGATCAGAAGTTGAGCCGGTCCAAAAAACTGGTCAAGACCCAACTGGAATTTTTATTATCTCTTTACGTAGGTATTATTTAAAGGTTATTTTGTTATTGTTACAAAAATAATAAGAAAAGAAGTGCTACTCACTTGAGATAATATTGTCAGCACTAACTAATGCACTTAAATTTGTAGTAGAGGTATAAAATATTAAATTATGATTTGTTTTTACCATTTAAAATGACTATATTTCGGGACAGCTGATAACGTGGTAGGTTTTATCGCTATCAGGGCCGAACTCAAGTTTTTGTTCTAATAACCCATTTCAGTATTTTTTACTAACTACATCACCAGCATACATTAAGTGCCAGGGAACGTTACCCTATAATTTTCCTTTTATCTCATCCAACAATAATGAGAATCAGTAAGGACTAAGCACCGAGCCGTGATGCAATCCTACTTTCACATGAAATTTATCAGTCTCTTTCACACCTGTTCTAACACTAGTTTTTACTCCCACATACATGTCTCTCAAAATCTTTACGTATTCACCGGGGACTCCTTTCTTATTGAATACCCATCATATCCATGCCTATCTATGTAAGTATATTTACTTCTTTTTTTTGTCATTAATTTTCACACTTTTTTTATCAATCCTCATTTCGGCTTTTTTTCTTAGCCCTTATATAAGTCCTTCTTCTGTTGACGCTTTTTTCATTATTGTGAAACCAAGGTACTTATGTTTAGCTTTTCACTTTATTATTATGTTGCCGTTTATATGTAAATCTAATATCTCCTTTTAAACTATGCTTTGAGGTATTTTGATTTTTCTAGATCACTAGAAGATAATCACTTTATTCTTCTTGTAGCTTACTTATCACGTAACCAATCACTACTTGATCATCTGCAAAGCTTAATCTTTGTAAGTATTCTTTTCTCACGATTATCCTTATTCTTACGCATTTTTTTCTTCAACGATTCTAATGTGTTTTTAAGTATATTCTAATTAGTAGTGGAGATGTGTAACATTCCTGTAAGAGATCCTTTGTTATATTAAAATTCCGTATGATTCTCGTTCCCATTTTAGTGAACACTTTGTTTTCTTTGTTCAGATGTTTGTTGACACGTTTAAACTCTGTGACTCTTCCCAATTTGTTCATTGCTCCTGTTCAAGTTATAATGTGGATGCCTAGTCGTAAGCTTCCACAAATACCAGATGTGTATCCATGTTTTTTTGTATTACAAACATGTTATAGACTGTATTAATCTTAATTTATGTTTATGTTTTTATATTAATTTCACAAGATTATTTTAATGTAGTAATTTATATCTTTATCTATAAATTCATAAAATCTATTTTAGGTATTAACATCGCTAACATGGAAAAATCGGAGAAGTCAATGGTGGAACTGGAATTAGAGTTAAATCAGAAAACTAACGAATGGATGGCAATACAGGAAAATGGGGGTGCCTTAAAACCTATTTACGGTCCTGGTTATACAGGAATGACAAATATGGGGAATTCATGTTATCTAAACAGTGTTATGCAAATGCTTTTTACAATTCCTGATTTTATTTTTAAATACTATGATGGAGCACTTCCTTTCTATGAAAAAGCAGGTTTGAATGCTCCTGAGGATTTCAATCTACAAATGTGAGTACAAAAATTAGTATATTATTATTATCCAGATTTAGCCATACGGCTCACACTCCCTCTAAGGGGAAAATTCACTCATCCCAGATACCTACGGTATCAAAAGGATTGAGCTCTGATGGGACTCTTTCCGTGTTATCGAGCCCTAGGTGACTTGGTTTGCTGGAGTATCTCCCAAAATTTTCGTACACATCTGGACGTCGCTTTAGGGGAGTACAGCTTTCTGCATGGCCTTATAAGATGTTCATTTAGACCCAGCTGTTTGATGTTCGCTAGGAGGTTTTTGGGAATAATACCAGTCGTAGATAGAATAATAGGTACTGTCTGGGTACTTTCCATTCTCCATTGTCTCCTGATTTGTATTTCTAGATCTCTATACTTGGCGATCTTTTCGTTGTATTAACATGCAAATTATTGGTGTTAGGTATCGCCACATCAATAAGTCTTGTTTGCCTGGTAAGTTTATTAACTAGTATGAGATCCGGTCTATTATGTGCCACTGGTTGGTCTGTGAGCACAGTGCGGTCCCAGTATAGCTTGTAGTTGTCATTTTCAAGCATTCTGTCGGGGACATATTGATAATAAGGAAGATGGTCGGTTTGGAGAAGTCCCAGTTTGTCAGCTAGTTCTTGGTGGATAATCTTTCCTACTGAGTCATGGCGTTCTTTATAATCAGTTCCGACAAACGCCTGGCAGCCCCCGGTAAGATGTTGGATGGTTTCTTGAGCTTGGCATCCATATCGGCATTTGTCATTTTGGACTTGAGGATCTTTAACAATATATTTCAGGTAATTTTTAGTTGGAGTAACCTGATCCTGAATGGCAAGTAGAAAGCCCTCAGTCTCGGGAAACATCTTTCCTGATGTCAACCAATAGTTCGACGCTGTATTGTCGACGCATTCTTGGCTGATCTAATTGAGATGTCGATTATTATTATCCAGATTTAGCCATACGGCTCACACTCCCTATAAGGGGAACATTCGCTCATCCCAGATACCTACGGCATCAAAAGGATTGAGCTCTGGTGGGACTCTTTCCACGTTATCGAGTCCTAGGTGACTTGGTACGTCGGTGTATCTCCCAAAAATTTTCGCACGCATCTGGACGTCGAAAGTAGCATAGCTTTCTGCATGATCTTATATAGATGTTCATTTCGACCCAGCTTTTTTATCTTTTCTAGGAGGTTCTTCGGGATGACTCCAGTGGTAGAAAGAATAATAGGTATCGTCTGGGTACTTTCCATTCTCCATTGTCTCTTTATTTGTATTTCCAGATCTCTGTACTTGGCGATCTTTTCGTTATACTTAACACGCAGATTATTGGTTAGGTATCGCCACATCGATTAGTGTTGTTTGTCTTGTTAGTTTATTAACTAGCACGAGATCTGGTCTATTATGTGCTACAGTTTGGTCTGTGAGCACAGTGTGATCTCAGTATAGCTTGTAGTTGTCATTCTCAAGCATACTCTCAGGAACGTATTGATAATATAGGAGATGGTTTGTTTGTAGAAGTCCCAGTTTAAAAGCTATCTCTTGATGGAGGATCTTCCCTACTGAGTCATGCCGTTCCTTATATTCAGTTGCAGCAAATGCCTGGCAGAGCCCGGTAAGATGTTGGATAGTTTTTTGGGCTTGACATCCATATCGGCATTTGTCGTTTTGGACCTAAGGGTCTTTGACGATATATTTCAGGTAATTTTTGGTTGGTATATCCTGATCCTGAATGGCGAGTAATGAACCTTCTGTTTCAGGGAACATCTTTCCTGATGTCAGCCAATAGTTCGACGCTATATTGTCGACATAGTCTTGACTGACTTCATTCGGATGTCGCCCGTGCAGAGGTTTGTCCATCCAGATGCGCATTTTTTCGTTCTTAGTAAGATGGTTTATGCGCATTTCTTGTTCCCTCAGTTTGATCGGTGTTGTGTCATCTACTGCACAAATCGCGCGATGAAGAGTAGATGTCTCCGCCTGCACCTGAAAATAAGTTCGTAAATTAGTAATCTGTTTTTCTAATTGCTCGCTTATATCAATAAGTCCTCGTCCTCCTAAATACCGCGGTAATGTCGTTCTTTCTACTGCACTTCGAGGATGGTGTTTTTGTGCCTTTGTGAGGTGTGTTCGTACTTTTCGCTGAAGGGTTTCTATATCCGTTTTAGTCCACTTAATAATCCCAAATGAGTAGCTAAGCGCGGAAAATGCGTAGGTGTTTAATGCCTTAAACAAATTTTTACTATTAAGATATGAGCGGAGTAGCTGTTTTACTCTTCGTATGAACTCTGATGTTAATTCGATTTTCATTTGTTTATGGTCAATTTTTCGCGCTTGCTTTACTCCTAGATATTTATACATGTCATTTTCGCCCATAGCCTCGATGTTTTGGCCATTTTGCATATCGAATCCTCCGGGCTGAACCTTTCCCTTGACTATATTTAGTACACGACATTTGTCTAACCCAAAGTGCATACTGATATCATTTGAAAACGTTTCTACAGTTTTTAGCATTTGATCTAAGTGATTTCGAGTGGAAGCCATTAGTTTCAAATCATCCATATACAACAGATGATTAAGCTTCGCCGCTATAGTATTGTTGTTTTTAATGCTAAAACCTGAGTCAGTGGAGTTCAATAGCTGGGATAATGGGTTCATCGCTAGACAGAACCACAATGGACTCAGCGAGTCTCCTTTAAATAGGCCGCGGTTAATTGCGATATTTTCCGTTTCGATATTGCTTTCACCAGGTATTTGGAGGTGAATTTTAGTCTTCCAATCTGTCATTATATGTCTTAAAAAGGCCACTATATTATCATCCACTTTATACATTCTTAATATATCTAGGCATTCTTATAGTCAAAGTCAAAGGAGGAGTCAAAGGCTTTCTTATAGTCAATAAAGGCAGTGAAGAGGTTCCTTTTTTTGGTGTATGCCTGGTTAGAAATGACTGAGTCGATAATAAGTTGTTCTTTGCAACCCATGGAACCCTTAGCGCATCCTTTCTGTTCAGGTTCTATGATATTGTTTAGTTCGCAGTGTTGGTAGATACGCTGGGCTACACAGGATGTGACCAATTTGTACAGAGTTGGAAGACACGTAATTGGCCGGTACTTGGCTGGATCTTGGGTATTATTTTGATCCTTCGGTATTAAATAAGTTGTTCCCTGAGTTAGGAATGATGGTATTTCCTGCGGATTTGAAATAACACGATTAATTAGTGTTGACAAGCACTCATAAGCACTCCAGAACTTCTTAAGCCAGAAGTTTTGAACTCCGTCTGGTCCAGGAGATTTCCAGTTATGAAGCTCTTTGATGATATTTGAGACTTCTTCTGTGGTGAAGGGTTCATAGACAGTTGTACGGTAGTGTTGACAGCTGTGCGCCGTATCTTCTATCCATTCAGCATTGGTGTTAAGAGCAGCTGGTGTGGAAAGTTGATTTCCCCAACACTCCTGAATTTCTTCTTGGCTTGGGTATGCTTTATTGGCACTTTCGACAGTGGAACTGAGTTTCCGATAGAACGCCTTCTCGGCATGCTCAAAAAGCGCATTGTCACATTTCCGGCTGTTACTATCTTTGTACCTCAGTCGTCCTGAATAAACGGAGAGTTTTTGTTTTAATGTATCCAGGCACTGTTGGGCTGTGTTGTTTTCTGGATCATATTGCGAGTGTCTTGCAGTGCTTAGCATTATTTGATCAACTTTTTTAATGAATTTTCTACTTGTTGTTTCTCGTATATATTCTGTCATTTGACCAATGTCCCTACGCAATAATTCAATCTTGTTTAAAAGCCGTTTCTCCCAGGGTGCAACTCTGTTATTTATCCTTCCGTCATTGGTACCCCGTCGTGTTCTGATCTTAATTTCCATTACACTAGCTGTTGCTGTTGCTGCACAGTAAATAAGCATGTGAAAATATTCCAGTGTATGGGCTTCTACGACGTAATTGGATAGGACTTCGGTATTCATAATTTGTAACAGAGCACCTAGTTTTTTAGAAGAGTGTATTTTTGCTAGCGGTGGTCTACTAAGTGGATTTGTTCCAATAAACTCTTGTACAGCACGTACCATTTCGCTTACCAGAGTATCGCGTAACTCGTTGTTGTCCTGTAGTGTATTATCAGGTTGAGTTTCTTGTATGGCAAGCTCAGGAATCTGCTCATGTATTTCATTAGGGACTTGATTCACATTTACCTCTTGGTGATTAATCTCCCGTTCGACTTCGCTTCTGATGGTATTGCGTCTAGTCTCTGGGATAAGATTGTTTCTTATAATTACACAGTATTGATCAGCAACTCGTTGTTCAGTTACTTGAATTTCTGGGTACTCCCTGCAAAATTCGGCATAAAGATTTTGTCAATATCCGATCGTTTCTTGACCGAGGTTTGTCACCTGGTAATAGAAGCGCAAAATATTTTCATTTATGGACGCAGTCCATTTCATGCGCTGCCTCGGTCGTCCCGCTTGGGTGAGCTCCGGCTGATGTTCCAGCGCAGCACCTTCAGCGGGTCGAGCTCTTGATATTGTTTGGCTCGCTTGTGGTTGTTCTTGTTGTTGTTGGGCTGTAGCTGATTGTATGACAGGGGCCCGCCTCCTTAGCACCCTGCCACCGACGTCCCGCATGCTGTCACGTCCAGCGCCGGCTCCAGACGTGCCCTGGCGATCCCCAGGCAGCGACCCTAAACTCAAACTATTTAACTCCATTTTCATGGGTGTGCATTTTATACCTACTGCCAGGTGTCAGTTTTTGTTCCACGGCAGGTATCCCTGCTACCCTCTAGGTATCGGTTCTAAGAATACCCAGAGAGCATCCTCCATTCGCAGGGGCCCGCGCCTGATAGAAGAACTGACAAAAAACTCCCACAGGGAGTTAATATTATTATTATTATTATTTAATATTATTCTGAAACCTCTAATAAAACCTCTGCAATAAGATGCTCTTATTGCATCTCACCTTTTAACATTTTCCGGTGGTTGTCATGCCTCATACGACATCAGCTGTATTATATACATTGCTTTTTACACACAATTTGGCATTTAGACAAAAATACCGGTTCCAATCGTTGTCTCCACATGACACAAAGTCCATTGCTTGAATACAAAGTGGGCATTTTTATTTAGTGCGTCTCAATATTTTAAATAAATTATAGAAATACTCAATAAAAGTTGAAGTAGCACACAAGAGATCTAATTATGTTAAAATAAATACTTTTAGGGCGAAACTTGGACACGGTCTTTTGTCAGGAAAATATTCTGTACCTCCTCCTGCTGGATCCCCTGTCGATGCCGATCCTCCTGGAATTTGTCCTCAAATGTTTAAAAATCTCGTCGGAAAAGGACATCCCGAATTTTCAACAAAGAAACAACAGGATGCTCAAGAATTTTTACTTCATATTTTATCACTATTAGAAAGAAATTCAAAAGACTCGACAAACCTAAACCCTGGAGACTGCTTTAAATTCCAAGTTGAGGAAAGATTTCAGTGTGGTTCTAGTAAAAAAGTTAAATATTTAACACGATCTGAACTTATTTTGTCTTTATCTATACCATTGGATGCAGCCCATAACAAAGACGAGGTATGTATGTTTATATTTTTCGTATATATTTATATTGTTTTATCATGTTGACTTTAAGATTTTTGCTCGCGTTATGTCTCTGGATGCTTCTGGAGGTTTACGTATCAAGGCTTATTCTTAAATAAGTAACCAGATCTGGGAGCTGAATCGACGCTATACAAAGGATCAATAAATTGTTCCCAGTCCGGTGATGCGATGGGATCTTGAGTTCGTTTGGATGAATGTATATTGTAATTGCCATACAGGTTAACGATCCTTACACTTTTATTTTGAATTTCAGAGCGCAATTTTTTTTTCACAGTATGTTTCCGAATTCATTGTGTCACCACGACACAAAAAATGAATAAGCAACATTTGCTCTTGTCCAAAAACAGGTTACATATGTTTTTCCGGACTGAAATTGTGTGTTCAAACTTTGCAATCGTAATGTGTCATGGCCTGTGACAATTATCTTTAAATAATCTCTACCTTCAGCTTAATATCACCCAAGAAACTTTAAGACGTTATATGAACGTTTGTTTTTGTGCCCAGTTAACATTTTTGGTACCAATTCTTACGGTAACTTTAAGTGTACGGTAACAATTTTGTAGATAACACTGTTCGAAACTTAAGAGAACGATTCAGCTAAAAACATCTGAAAAGGCTGATATTGCGTCATTGTTTTTGGATTCACCATATGTCTATCTATGTATAGCTATTGTTGTATTTTTATTTATCTAATTTATTGTCTTTATTTATTATCAAAGGTTCTACATTTATAACACTTACAAGTTTAAAGTCTTTATTTGTATAATATAACTAATTTATTTCACACTAATAATTATATAATTTATTTACATTTATTACAATACCCGTTACAATTCGAAACTCGACGCGATGTTCAAAACTAACTGTTTCCAACAAAATTCCCTCCTTAAATATAAAATGTGAGCGTAACATACGGACTGAACCTCAATATTAAGAAAACTAAATTCATGGTTGTCAGCCTTACAAATTTAGATCCCGGGGCACTAATGGCAGGTAGCGAAGAGATCCAGAGTGTCGACAGATTCACTTACCTCGGAACTACCCTCAATGTACAATGGGACTACGCTCAAGAGATTAGATCCAGAATTGAAATGGCACGGTCTACATTTATTAAGTTGAGATCCTTGCTGTGCTGCAGTGATCTCAGTTTGGGAACCAAGATGCGGATAGTGAGGTGCTACGTTCTTCCAGTGTTACTATATGGAGTTGAAGCCTGGACACTGACGCAAGCCACTGAAAAACGAATCGAAGCCTTCGAGATGTGGATATACAGAAGGATACTAAAAATATCTTATGTGGACCATGTCACCAACGTTGAGGTCCTACAGCGCATGACAAAAGAAAAAGAAGTGCTTAATTTAATTAAACAACGTAAGCTTGAGTACCTCGGCCACGTGATGCGGAACGAAGAAAAATATCGAATTCTTCAACTCTTTATGCAGGGTAAAGTATTTGGCAGAAGAGGACCGGGACGCCGTCGTATCTCGTGGTTGAAAAATCTCCGACAATGGTTTGGGATGACCTCAGCGGAGCTGTTTCGCAGAGCAGTCAACAAAACCATGATGGCCTTGATGATCGCCAACATCCGGACCGGATAAGGCACTGAAGAAGAAGAAATATAAAATACAGTTATTCTCGAAGCGGCGTTGACCTTCCAGAACTTATCCGATCGTCGTGGAGCCAAACAGGTCTTTTAGCGTAGGGGACTAGAAATTTCTACCGGCAGGTATATGATCTGGAAAATACTTGAATGAGAAAGGATATTTACAGTTTAGATATTACGAGTCATTATTTATCGTAACAGTATCTATTTATATGGATAGCTTCATGGCGCATCTCGCAGAGATCAATAGAATGAGTAACAACCAGCCGCAAGCCTACATCTCTTACCGTATTGCTCGTCCATACATCGATTCGATACACCGGCAAATTTTAGTTTAAGTTTCAGATCCATTTGGATTTTATACTACTACATTAGACCGACTAACGTTTCACCCTATATCCTGCGTATAATTTTGCTTTTTCATCACTACAATCCTTGTATCTTTTTCTGTATATTCTTTTAGCTTAACAAACTGGTTGCACTGCTATATATTGATTTGAATTGTTCTGTATATTTTTTATCTTGTGATTAATGCAATAGTCGACAAAAACAATTACCTACTTGTCTTTTCTTAGTGTCTCTTTTGCTCTGTCCTAAAATAAATTCCAAGGTCAGGTAGAATTAGACAGCGGGTCTCTCTACATTTACTTTATTCATTTAGGGTCTTAACTAATTTTTTTATTAAGTTTTTCGGTATTTTTAATGAAATCATAGTCTACTAGAAAGCTATACCCGTCAATGGAGACATAGGCTTGCTTGAGGTCTATAAATAGTATGTGAAGTCAAAGATTTAGCTTCCTTAACAGAACTTGCTGAAACTTTAAATTCTTATAAACATTCAAGCCCCGGACCAGATGGCATCCCTTTACCATTTCTACTACATCTTCCAGACAATGGGAAAAATATATTATTAGACCTTTATCTGGAACAGCTAGGTATTTCCGTCAACCTGATCTGAAGCAATAATACTGCCTCTTCTTAAATCAGACAAATTCCTAACATCCCCAGAATCATATCGGCCAATATTTTTAACCAATATTATATGTAGTGTTCGAGAAAATCGTAAATAACAGTTTGAGATGCTATTTAGAACAACAAAAACTCCTTATTCTCCAACAAAGCGGACCTGGGCAAAATCGATCCACTATAGTTAACTTAATAGACTTAAAGTCAGGAGTACATGAAGCATTTGCAAATAAACAGGATTGTATTGCAGTTTTCTTTGATATTAATAAAGCTTATGGTACTGTATGGCGGTTCACTATCTTATCAAAATTGCATAATTGGAATATTAGAGGTAATTTGTTCAAATCCATATCAAATTTTCTCGAAGTTCGTAGCTTCCAAGTAGAAATGTTTCAAAATCTCCTGGACCTCGTAAATACGCATGCCGAAAAATAAATGGATCCTAAAAACATGCACCATTTTAATTTCATAGGAAATTGGTCGACAGGGTAGGATTTGCACGTGCGAATGATGTCGAGTGTTTCCAATAAACATGACATAGGTATTATGTTTCTCTAATCTTAAACATTCAGTTACAGTTAGTCATCGCATTTTTATTTTATCTCACATTGAAAGATGTAATAAAAATTTACGACTTCCCGTCTTCAGAATTGCTGTGTGTAAAGTTGAAAACGATCAACTTTAGAGAAAAATTACAATAAACCTTTTTTATTCAGAATGATCCAGAAGAGCGAAAAGAAATATGTGCGGGCAGATGAAATTGATTTATAGAATTTGTTTAAAAACAGTTATTGTTTAAATAAATTAGAACCACTTCTTCTTTCTCCAGCACGCTACACTGAACTGTGGAATTTCATTCTTGCACTTGGATGGACGGTGATAAACTATTTACTTTTATGGGGTTATATGACACTCTCTAGATGGTACTGATATTATATACTCAATGTGACTGTGCAACCGGAATAGTCTTTAAGTATTTAAGAATATTAATGCGGCATCTACATGAAGACGGTATATTAGGTTACGCACGATAAGACACACACATACACGTTAATTTAAACGAAATAAGAAATGAAATAATTAATAAAATGTTAAAAGAACTAAAAAATATAAATGGAGGGACGAAATACCTAGCTTGTCACCTTGACTAGTTGGTATTTATAGGTCGTTGTTGTAGCCGTAGTCGTCGTCACTATCAGACAGTTCTGTTTCAGATGATTCGCTATCGTCATCTAAATTTATAATGATTTCATGCGCTTCATCCAGGATGTATTCTCGGCTGAAATACTCTTCTTCTACTTTATCAACATGCCTGCAAGTATTTGCCCATATTTCTGGCGTGATTTCATTTAGCCTGATTTTTGCTAGTTCTAAAACATCTGCTAATTTAAAAGTCGTGTTTCTTGCTGCAACTTCATTTTTTAAAATGGCCCATATCTTTTCAATTGGGTTAAGTTCCGGATGATATGGTGGTAAACGTAAAACCGAGTGGCCGTGCTGTGCTAATAATTGGTCTACAGCATATACTGGATTTTTAGGTTTAGCAATGAGTACCTTACTGTAGAGCTCTGGTTTTGTTTCGCTTTCATCGAAAAATATGTTTCTTTCTGTCAACCATTTTTTCATGATGTCTTTTTTCGAAGCCGATGTAGGACATTTTTCAAGAGTCACATTATGATATGAGGCGTTGTCTATTACTAAAACTGAATTGGAAGGTAAATTGGGAAGAATTTTGTCTTTCAACCACTTCATATAATTCTGGTGATTCATGTCATCATGATAATCACCAGTTTTTTGTCCGGATTTTAAAATGAGAGCAGCATTTTCGACAAATCCATTTTTACCACAACAATGTAAGATGATCAGTCGTTGCCCTTTAGATACCGGAGATTTTATGCACTTGTTTCGTCCATCATCCCAACCTTTTGGAACTGTGTGGGAACTATGTATATAAGTTTCATCACTATATACAATATTTCTATCTACAAAAATATTGAGAATTACTTTAAAATTAGTTATAATATAAATAAAAATATCTTACTTTCAGATTTATACTTTTTGAGTTTTCTTAAAAATTCTGTTTGTTTGGCTCTTATGTCAGTTTTTTCGATTAAAAGTTTCCTGTTGTCTTCCACTTTTCTCCACCTAAATCCTAATTTCTTCACAATTTTTCTGAAGGAAGATAGTTTACCAGTTACAATTCCTTCGTTTCTAACAGATTCATAAACAGCTTTCATGGTAGGTCTTCTTTTGTGGATAGTAGCAAACGTGTAAATGGTATTTCTTATAACGTGTTCCTCAAATGGATTGACTGATGACTTGGGGTTGGGCTTGCAAATACTTGTTCTGGGTGATACAAATTGTGAAGTTGCTGGTTTGTTTTTACCTTCCTTAATTATCCTCTTCACTGTACTTTCTGAGGTACCAGTTGTTTGAGCCACTCACTCTATTAGGGACAAAGGAGTTGTGCAATATCCCAAATCTTTTTCCCGTTTCATAAATAAATAAACGTTAAAAATAATTTGTCTCCCTTGTCCATGGACCACTTTTCCATTGTTACTTTCCCTGTAAAACCGCTAGGTTTTAGATAATAGATAAAATGTTAAATATTAGTTACGTTTAAGAAAAACATTTACAAAAAAATGAATTGAAAAGAAAAGTACTTTAAAAGTGTGTAAAGCATTTAATTTCTAGCTGAGCCCCTTTGGCTCTATACACTCTAGGAACTAAATGATTTACACACTTTAAAAGAACTTTTCATTTTAATTCATTAATTTATCATAGGCGTTTACAAAACATATTAATTTTTTGCAAAAAATATTAAAATAAACAATAAAGTTATCAGATTTTACACACTTTTAAAAGTGAATTTTTTGAATTCAATAATTTGTCGTAAGTGTACAAAACATATAAGTTATTTTCAAAAAAATATTAAAATAAACATAATTTAACTTACATTTTTAGGATCTCACTGTAAAATATTAAAAACGACTTGAAACGCAGTGAATATAAATAGCACCTCACTATAAAATATTAAAAACGATTCTTCACAGAAAAAATTAAAATATTAAAGCTATTTCACTAACGCAAAAAACTAGTTCGTCTCTGTCTCGCTACGATAACCCACTGAAGAGAACTTCATGTTTTTGCCAATGCCTGATATTATTGTTTCGTCCGTAAATCGACGTCACTAAATTATGACGTCAGGTCCACATTATGAATTATCTTTACGTTCAGAGAACGTTACCTCAAATAAAAAAAAATTCAAGAGAACGGCGTACCACAAGAATAAGTTATAAGCACAACTTTTCTAATATCCATCAATGACATACTTAATCAATGCTCACCACTTAATAAAAGAAGACTGTAGGTCGATGACTTAGTTTTATGTCTAAGCAAGACTATGACCTAGCTTTATTTGTCAAAGGAAAAACCTTACATCTATTCAAAAATATTTACAACAGACTCTCGATAAGTTAGAATGATGGTCTCAATCTATCGGATTACAATTTTCACCAACAAAAATTAAATGTATTCTATTCACACGAAAACACATCTGAAGTTATATAATCAAACACTCAGTTTCACAAACAATATCCGTTTGTTAGGTATTTATAGGATAGTTTTTCGACCAAAAGTTATCCTGGAAAAAACATACAGAGGAACTTTGTATTATCATCCCAAGCAGGATCAAATTTTATGAAGAAAACTATTTCTAGAAAAAACTGGGGAGAAGATCAAAGTACACTATTACATGTATATAAATTTTTAGTTAGATCCAAATTTCTATGGCGCGATAGTTTATTCCTCCTGCAAAATATCAGCATTGAAAACCTAAGAAACTTAGAAACCAGTAAAAAATTTACAATGCCTAACAGGAGAACCATCCCTAAGTTTAATGTAAATATAAATATCTTTATCTCACATATGATTTCAAAATAGCTAGTATAAAGGCATCATACTTATACCAATACGTTCCCGGATCGATTTAAAGGCACGTTCTCTTCAACAAGATTAGATCCCCCATTTTATGAAAGTGTCTTTGCGACCTGCATCTTCAATTTTCTGACAGCTATTCTCACACCAGATACGTCCTTAAAATTTAAATCCAAACCCATTACTTCATTGTACACTGCAGAGTTGTGTGTATTAATACAGCCATTTATCCATAAAAAAAAGTTACCTTGTCCCTCATAGTCACCTATTCACTAAGCTTTCTTCACACTATCAAACATTTATATACCAATAATTCAATCGCCTTACAGATTAAATTAAAAATAGCGAATCTAAACGAAAAAAAGCTTCGACTTTATGTTTTCCCATAGCATTCCGGTATAAAAGGAAATGAAGAAGCAGACCAAGCTAGCCCGCTCAGCATCCTTCAGCTAGAATTCCATTCACAATAACGAAGTTTCTACTTATTATTTGAAATCGGAAATCAAATCTAAACGGTTTAGTGCGAAGCAAAACATGTGGAGTGTATCGTAAAGTAAACTGAAAGAAATTAAACAATTAGTGATACCGAACCAACCATCCCTACCCCCCGCGTTTGCGGTTAGGACGCAGTAATTTAACCCATAAACACCTCTTTACACGAACTGTGTAAAGAGGTGTTTATGGGTTCTTCCTCTTCCTCAGTTTTTCCCTTTTCAGGGGTCGCTGTTCCTTTCTCTTCATCGCCGTTCATTTCTGCCTAATTGTTTTCTAAAACCGTAGCTTTTAGTCATTACATATTATAAGTATACTGAGAAACCTATATATTAGTACGAAGTAGAAATGACCTCTCCATTTCTTTTTTAATGCAATTTATCTTAGCCACACGTTTCTAGAGAATATGCCATAAGTTCTAAATGGAATTTAGGACTGGTGAATTATCAGACAAATCAAGCAGATTTACTTCATTTTTCCTCGTAAAAGTCTGGACCAATTTCAAATTGTGACAAGGGGCCAAGTCGTGTTGAAATGTTCCGTCAAATATTTTCATGAATGGAACAATCCTTCTGCGTAATATTTCAATGTATTTGCCAGAATTCATCATACCTTTAGTAGCAACTATATAACCAAAATATCTGTTTAGAATACTTTTAACCTTTATCCTTCACTTCGTCTAACAAAACTTGATTTATATCCCTCCATAAATAAATGTGATTCATCACTGAAATCACGTTTTTCCAGTCGTCCATAGTCCATGATCTGTATTTTTTGACCCATGCTAAGCGTTTTTTTCATCATTTTCTGTGTTAGAAATTGTTTTTTTGCTTTTCTTTCCTTCCGGTCAACTTCCAGAAGTTGAGCTACTCACTTCATTACCATAATCCAATACACCTCTTCGACAGCCTGGACTTGTCTTACTTGGATTTAGTTTGCTATTTCTTATTAGAATTTTATCAATTCGTAGAGTTGTTTTCCGTTTGCGCCCTCATTTTCTTTATCTTCTTGGAGATGATCCGGAATCTTGAAATGTCCTTAAAATTCTTGAATCACTTAATTTTCCCACACCAACTTTCGTAGCTATATCTCTCACAGTCATAGCCATAAGTTCATTAAGAACGATTACTTTATAGTAACATGTATATATATATATATATATATATATATATATATATATATATATATATATATTAGATTAGCTCTCACCTTACAACTCATGTAGTCTTTATAGAGCTGAAAAAGGCATACGATAGTGTACCACTTTCAATCCTATGGGTAGAAATGGAAACACAAGGAATAAATAAAAAAATATATAAAAGCAGTACAACATCTTTACAAAAATATGACGGTAAACATTAAAACTGGAAACAAATTAACTAAAGAAACTCCTATTAGTAAAGGTCTAAAGCAATTCTGCTGCATAGCACCTACATACACTCTTCAAAATATATCTGAATGAGGCGCTCTCAGTGTGGAGAAGAAAATATGGGCATTCCAATCGAAGACGAGATATTGTATACGATACGACGATGACGACCAAGCCGTTCTAGCTCAAGACGAGAGCGATATAGACTATGCTTAGAAAACTGGAGGAGGAGTACACCAAGTGGGGCCTTACAATTAATATACAAAAAACCGAGTATTTAGTTACAGGAGAAAATTCAGAAAGCCTACAAATTGAAATAGGAACTATAAAATCAAAAGCAGATATTAACGAAGAAATACATTCTTGGATTGGCCAAGCAAGAGCAGCCACTAGACAGCTACACGGACTATTGCGGAATAATAAAATAACAAAAGAAAATAAAAGAATTTATAAAACTTTATTAATAAAGAATTAATAATAATTTTTTTTTCCGAATTTAAAAAACTATAAAGTATTAGGTTGTACGGCGCCGAACTTCCGAACGAAGAAATCAATCAAAAAAACATATCAAAAATTAAGGCAATGGAAATGGACTATTGGGGACGATGTTGCCGGCATACTAGACTTGATAGGGTGAGAAACGTAGACATTAGGAGAGAAATGGAAATTGACCTAGACATAATAGATACTATCGAAGCCAAAAGACTAAACTGCTATGGACATCTGCATAGAATGCCTAAAAACAGATGGCCAAAAAAGATAAAAAAATGGACTCCGCCCACTAGAAAAAAACAAGGGAGACCAAGACGGTCATGGAGAGAAGATGTCGAAGATGCAATGACCGCTAGAGATTTAAAAACTGAAGATTGCTTCGACAGAAAACGCTGGAAATTATGATTGTTTGCGTAATCATTTTCCATATCTGCTAATATTCTGTGAATTTGTATTCATTTCTTGAATTTTTATTTTTAGCGGATATCTGTTCCTTCTTATTTAAGCTCATTAAAGACGGATACGTCAGAGGTATACTTAACACTTTTTAAAGTAAATAATGGTTCTCCTTTTTGTAGGTATCTGCATACGAAGCCCGAAAAGTAGAAGTAGAAAAACAAGGCAAACGACTAGAACCAGACGCAATTGTTCGTCCGAAAATTCGGTTTATCTCATGTTTAGAATCTTTTAGCGAACCAGAACTTATAAACAATTTTTATAGTTCGGCTGTTCAAGAGAATGTCACGGCAAGAAAGTAAGTATATTTTAATATTTGTATGGATTAACATGGATGTAATAATGTAATTGATTTTATTCACATTCTTCTTGGTCTGACTCAATTTATTTATTCTACCGTGGTTGATAAACGCCGTAATTGACATTTTTCAAACATTGCGTATTTGTTTAGCCAGTTTTAATTGTTCGTTGGTTGAGAAAAAATTAAATTGTTGTACACACCCTAAAACCTGTTGTTACCAAAATGTATACTCAAAGGAAGAGGACTGTTAACGCTCGAGTTTAATATATACAGAGTAGATTGCGTGCTCCCTTTTTTAAGCGCATAGTTAACCATTAAAAATTAATGTTTTAAAATTAGTTAGGCAGCATTATATCTCCGGCTGGAAGAAATTTCCGACGGCCTTTCCGAAATTTTGGTTTAATAATAAGATAAGAGCAAATCCTGTCCAAAGCCGTACAAACTGTGAAAATGATACTTATACAGGAAACTCTTTTACTCCAATATCAACTCAACTATCTTTACTACCAACAATTCTTTTTATTTAAACCTTAGAATAAGATTAGGTTAAAAGAAATAATTATTCAGTAGTACCTACATAAATACCTGTCATTCCTGCAATATCTTCCTGCACTTTCTTTAAATACATTAACAATTTTTTACTTTGGTTAATTTTTTGTACATTTTATAACGTTATATATTACTTCTTGCATTTGATTATTTAGAAGTCGTTTTCGCACACTTTCCATATTTATCTCACAACGTTACAACACTGCACAAAATTAACCGTCACTCTGCCCCCTCTTTTTCGAATTTTGACAATGCTCAACTGCGCATCAGGAACTCGCGCCTCTTTACTATCTTGGGCTAGTGTATTTAGATAATATACAATATGGATAATTGTACGGATTATCTAAAGCCGGCGAAAATAAGCGCCGAAAAATGGTAAGTTTTTATAAAAATTAATGAAAAGATAAAAACAACTATTATTTTGTTTCCGCTTCCTTTTTCTATTTTTTTTGTATTTTTTATTTATTAATACCTATATATACCTCATCTAATTTACTTACCGTTGCACGTCATTCGCGTCATAGCCCGTGACGTCACATGATACCAACACGAAGTATTACAATTTATATATTTCATCATTTCCCTATTCATTTTAGAACAACTAGGTTGTCATCATTTCCTGATTACTTGGTAATCCACCTCAAAAAGTTTATGTTGAGGGAAGATTGGGTCCCAATCAAGTTGGACGTTTCTATAGAAATGCCCGACGTATTAGACGTAAGTTCCCTTCGTGGAGATGGACCTCAGCCAACGGAAGAGTTACTACCAGAACTTCAAGTACCACCACCAGCTCCGTCTATGGATGAAGGAGTTATTAGCCAATTAATGGAAATGGGTAAGTAGCTTCACTGAAACCTCTTCAAATCTACATTTATTATAGCGACAGTTTTACTTTATATGCTATTAAAATAGTCATAGGTTTTGTCTGAAGTTCCTTCAGCGAGAAAGTTCCAAATAGATAAATATGGTTTACCTTATAATCGTCTGCTATTAATTCTTAATGACCGGATGCGAATAAGAAAGTAAATCTCATTGCCAATAAATCCGTACTGCTCTTTATGTACTGAATATGATGTGTTTCAGTTCATAATTATCATCGATTGCACAAATATCGTTTGTCTAAAGTACAAGAATATCTAAGAGGAAGATTTAAATATTCCATCGATAATTACATCCATTCTGACAGAACAGCAAACCCTCCATACCCTTAGCCTACACGCAACAACAGCCTATCGAAATAACGGTTTTCTCGCCATTTGACAACAATTTTCATAATAAATTTTGTAATTTTGAATTTTGAAGTTATAATAAACTGAATAATATTTGAACGTCATATTCAAAATCACGTAAGGGTACCTCTAGTTTTTCAGAAAAAGGAAAAAAATTTAAGAAGAAATAAGTCTCCTTTTTGCTGTTGTTTCGTATAAGTGTAAGCACTTTGTATTCTTCTCATCCTATGGTTTATTTCGAACACTGAAAAAACAAGGGTTTCTTTGCAACAAGCACTATAAGAGCAGATAGAACAAAACGGTGTCCTCGACAGTATTCAAACCTTATGAAAAAAGTCCTAGGGGTTGTTATGACTCTTACTTAGAGGAGAATACGCACATTTCTTTAGTAAGATGGTAAAATAATAACTACGATAACTCAATAGTTACTTTGATTAGCACTCATTACCATATCGAACCATTAACAACTGCAAAGAGATACAGCCGACCACAAACAAATTGTTAGTGTGCCACAGCCTGCAGTTATTTACCGATATAATAAAAACATGGGTGGTGTAGATTTTCATGACAATGGTGTATCCAACTACCGGATAATGGTTATGGTAAAGAAATGGTTTATGGGAAATTTGATCGTCGATTCGTTGAAAATATATAATAGAGCAAATGTCGCAAATCGACTTTAGATCTTACCCGGCTTTGCGACCTTTGAAATTCGAAAATACCAGAGAATCTCGAGCGGTTCCAGTAAATGTACCAAATGAATTTCGCAAAGATCATCTGGATCACGTTATTTTTAAACAAGAAAAATGTAGACGTTGCAGAGTATGTCATAATCATACAATATACACGTGTCAAAAATGCAAAGTTCATTTGTACGCCAATTGTTTTTCGCAATACAATTGTTAACAGATTTAGCCAGTGGTGCGTATAGTATATGCACCACTCTTTTTCTTTTAAGTTTTGAAGATGAATTTACCTTAACCCTTTGACGCCGGATCTATTTTTTTTTTAACTTTTAACAAGTTTTTTGGTTTTTTATATAAAATCATTTTTTTTAATAACAGTGTGTATTTTTTATTTTTTTATCAACTAACAAAGGCTATAGACCGTGTCATAAGTATTAGGACACTAGGCGTCGGTTAATAAAATATTTTCAAAAGTAGAACTTTATTTTGAATGGTATAAAGAGAAACAATTTTTTTTTGTCATTAAGGCACAGTCCTACATTACATGTTGAACAGCTCCAGGAAGACTTGTGTGGTTCTTTTCGACTGATGCAAAGGGCACATCTCCTTGGTTTCATGTGAATTGACATATGTGCACATTTATCAAATCGGACTTCTAAGGGTACCGTGCGCTTGAAGTGGTTTACTTCAGTGCCATTAACTCTTTTGGGTCCTCTTCTTGGTACGTCAGGTTGGGCGCCAATAAGTCCGTTTATGACTGCGAACCTAAACATCTTCAACGTAATGTTAGCATTATAGTTCTTGACTAGTATTGGACAAACAATGTCCTCCATAATACCATCTTTTCTCTTCCTAGACACTGTTCCAATATGTTCGGGATTATGATAATTACTTATAAACAAAACATCCTTTCGGTCTTTCCATTTCATAAAAACTGTACCATCTTTGCTAACTCGCCAATCCGACTCCCTTCTCGCTAATTGATTGTCCGCTATTATATCCGTTGGTGTGTTCTGTCTTCCCTTTCTTGCTTTCCACACGCGTAAATTATGTCTTCGCGTAAGTTTTTCATTAGTTCCACAGAATTGAAGAAATTGTCAAAATAAATTTATGGCCCTTTCCTACCAATTTACGAGTAAGATCTTTTACGACTCTAGCTCCTAATTTTTTTTTCTGTCGCATCAGCAACTTTTCCTGTATAGACATCGAACTGGCATACAAATCTGGATTCGTCGGCCCTGATCCAGACCTTGCAGTCTCTTTTTACGGCCTTTATTGGTAAATATTGACGTAAGGAACTTAAATTTTATCATTGACTCGTCTATTGCTTGGTTTTCTGAGGGATTATAACAAGCAAAAAACGATTCTGATAGATGATTCAGGAAATTCAAAAGTTTATATAGTTTGTCATAGTTGGCCTCATATCTTTTAGGTTGAAGGGAAATCGTTAATTAAATGAATTAAAGTCGTTTAAATGCAAGTTTTTGAGCGACCACACAAACCGATCTCTTGGCATACAAGAACTAATATACACATCTCAAAGATCCGCTCTGGAAGACCAGTAGTCTCTCAGGCTAGGAAGTCCCTTTATTCCCATTAGTAAATTCATTGCTAAGAATACCCGCATTTGTTCTGCATTGGTTTGTGTAAATCTATTCTCGTCACCGTCGCTATTTTGGACCACATATAGATTGGTTTGAAAGACAATATTATCAATAAGGTCCTTTGTAAAGAGTTGAAGGAATACATCCGTAGGAGAATCAATATTTTCTGGAATATTGGGGCCAACTGGTTCATTAAATTTTTTTTTATAGGGAATACAATTTTGGGGATCTCTAGTCCAAATTGTATTTGAAACAAAATATTTCTGTCTTCAAGATAATCGGCAAAGACTCTATATCAAAAATACTTTGATTCATATTTGTTGTTAAATCTGTTTCCTCATCGTCATCGAAGCTGTCATCAATATTTGAATCTAGATCAGATGGAATGTCTTCAAAGAGTAAAGATTTCCTCTTCAGACATACGTTCCAAATCGGCATAGGAATGTTTATTTTTGCGTGGGACAAAAAAGCATTCATTTGCCTTGTGTCCCAGCACTGCCACCACCATAATTACAAGGTGTAAAATGTACTAAATTCATCAATGAACATCACCACACAAATACAAACAAATATAGGTTACCTATACAATATATTTTTAGAAAAACTTACCGGCCATTTTATTAAAAATCTTGAAAAACTCATAAATATTACAGCACCATCAACCACGTGCTACGTAACTGTAAACATACCACTATAAAAGTATTATCAACGGTCAGCGAAACAAAATTTGATGTGCGAGTCGTTGGAGGGGATCTCGACAATCCACGCATTGACTGTGTCTAAGCGCAAGGAACACAAAGCTACAGCATAAAAATTGTTTAAAATGTGTCTTAACGCTTAGCCCACCAGTACACAAAGGGTTAATTGTGCTTTTCATTAACGAATAAAATTAATTTTGTAAAATTACATTCGTTTTCTTATCCTTGGAAAAAGATGGGTTAAACTGGCATTTAAAACACTTACTTAAATCTTTAAAAGACAAAATAAAACATATAGTTCTTTAATAATCTTCATTTTTAGGTTTTCCAATAGACGCATGTAAGCGAGCAATATTTCAAAGTGGAAATGCTGGCGTGGAACCGGCTACCGCTTGGATTATGGAACATATTGCAGATGCGGATTTCACAGATCCTTTCGTGCCTCCCGGTACCGAAAATACTAAATTTGTCCCAAATCCAGATGCCTTAGCTACAATTGCCTCTATGGGATTCACTCCAGAACAGGCTACCAAAGCCTTAAAGGCAACTGAAAATAATGTTGAGAGAGCGATGGATTGGATTTTTTCACACCAAGAGGAGTTGGATAATATAAAATCACCACCACCACCTACATTTAGAGATGGAGAAGGAAGTAAGTATTACACTGCAGTATTTGTATTAGCAAAAATTAATTCTGATCGAGTGGTGGAAGATAAGAGAGTGAATATGGTTTTGTGTCTAACGTCTGTTCTTCGTCCCTAAAAACATATTTACTATATACATATTAACTAACATTAAACTTAGTCCTTTAGTTAACAATAAGATATTTGTTTTTAAATAATATAACCAGCTTTATGATAGAGAACTGCTAAAGACCATTAAACATCGAAAAATGTCTTATCTGGGACATATAGTAAGGGGAAGTCGATATAAAATATTACAACTGATCCTTAAAGATAGAGGGCCGTAGAGGTGTAGGAAGAAAACAAGTTTCTTGGTTGAAAAACATTCGTGAATGGACACAGATAACAAATGCAGGACAATTATTACATATTGCAGAAGATCGAGAAGCCTTCGCAATGGTGATCGTCAACGTCGGATAATTCTGATATGGCACGCGAAGAAGAGAAGAACCAGCTTTAGAGAGAAAGTTACATATTAGTTCATATAAATGAGTGATGTTTATGGGAGTTTGAATTTTAACATCTGATAGTTTTGAATACAGCTGATCTGTTTCATTATATGATATTGCGCTTGAAAAGAATATGATTGATGTCATATTGTGATATATTATCGCATGAGCATACCCTAGAAGGGATAATATTTAACTTAGCTAAGTGAACTGGGAATGCGCCGTGATTAGTTTTCAGACTTGTAATTGTCGCTAAAAATATAGGCAATATCTTGTGGTAAGGTAGTGCATAGTATAATACTGATTATTTGAGTTCGTTGCTGTTTTTCCATTTTCTTTCTATTTTATTAAAATTCTGTTACTATAATGTTGCTGTAAGTCCTCCAATGTGAATATAGGTACATATAGTCCAACATGGGCAGCATATTTAGTAAGCTGGTCAACCAGTTTATTTCCCTTTATGTCAGTGTGACTTTTTACCCAAATCACTGTAATATCTTTACTATATATATTTTAATAGCACAAGGAATACAATTTCTGTTATGATGAGTCATATTTGAGTTTAATCGTTTAATGACCGATAATGAATCTGATAATATAACTGCTTTATTTAATTTGAGTAAATGCTTTTTCAATTACTGCCAGCAGTATATATTGAACAATGTGATAGAAGTTTAATTTTCGAATATTCTCTTTTATGTGGAATGTAAACTGCACAACCTGTGGCACTTGTGGAACCATCGGTATACATTATTACGTGATCATTATGTCACCCAATATGGATTTAAGTAAGACAGAGTTTATTTGAGGAGATCCTGTGAATTTTGGTATAATGACTTTTGGTTTAAGTAATATTATCTGAAAATCTTTTATTGGTAATCTTTTTTCTCTACCATAGATATTAGAATACTCGTTAGTTTCTAAGAAAGCATCAGCAAGTGGAGGAAAATTTTTTATGTGCCAATATTTATTTCAGAGGTTTTCAATATACGAGTATAACTCATACAGTTGGTTAAGTAGATTATTATTATTTAATCTTAGCTTCAGGATATGTTTAATTGCCATAATTTCTCGACGATTTTGAAGGGGGATTTCGTTACTTTCAGCAAGTAGAGCAGGGCAAGGAGTAGACTTCATGGTACCCAAGCATATTTTTAGATATTGGAACTGAATGCGGTCTACAGTTAATAAATATGTTTTACTGGCGGCACCACAGTGAATGCAACCATAGTTTACAATAGATCGCATGTAGGCTCTGTAAAACATCAGTGCAACTTTAGAGTCAGCACCATATCTACGATTAGTGATACATTTAAGGATATTAAGACCTTATTTATACCTGATTTTTATATATTCAACATGTTTTGAACATAAAAGTTTTGAATCAAGGAGAATTTCAAGATATTTATATTCTTTGGCAATAGGTATATCATATCCAGACAGATTGGTTTTGTCAGACGTACGAATCACATGTCTAAAGAATATCATTATGGCTGATTTTGTCAGGGGAAATGGTTAGTCCGTGATTTGTTACCGAAATATTAACCTTTTGCATGATAGTCCAGAGCCTCCAGGCAATCAGTATCCCGAGTTACGCTCTGTATAGATGCGAATTGATTGAATTGTCAAAAATTACATGAATACTTGCTGAAAATATGTTGAACAATTACGGACTTAAAACTGATCCTTGTGGGAGACCTATATGAGCTATTCTACGACCATGTAGTTGGTTTAATTGATCTTTAATATATATAAAACGATTATTATAAAGATGAACAATATCGCTGCCCATATAGGCCCCTTAATCATACTTCCCAAACAAGGAATATAATTGTTTTTGGAAAACGTTATTCGAATGTCGGTAACTAAATGTGATAGTGCATCTAGTGTACCTACACCAGCCCTAAATCCATATTGTGTACTTAGGAGAATACTATAATATTCTATAAGCCATTCTCACCGAGCCTTAATAAGTCTTTCAAATGTCTTACATATGCAAGACATTAATGATATCGGTTTGTAAGAAGAGGATAGTGTTTTATCTTTAATTAGGTTTAAGAATTAAACAGATAGCTATTTCGTTCATATGATCAACATGTCTTCCATTGAAAAGCCAATCGTTGAAAATTGTTAGTAAACTTTGTTTAGCTATAAGAGGTAATTCATATATAATGGTATAAGTAATTTGGCCGCGCCCTGGAGCCAAAGAATTTGAAGACTTGCGTGCAGCCTCAAATTCTTTTATATCAAAACTTTCGAAAATATTGTATTTACAAATTTTACTGTTATCCCGAATAGGAAGGTCAACATATGGCGGAGCAAATTTGTCGAGCTATTAATTCCATAGCTTTATTTTATTTTATTTATCGTATGGCACTTGACACATTTACATTTAAATTTACATATATTTTGTATAAAACATTACATATATGTTTACAAACGAACATCTAACTTATTTATATATTCTATCGACTCTGGAGTCGCCATTAGGAAATCCTCTGATCTGCCTTGATAGGATCTTGTGGGACACTGTTCTGTAATGTGACAGATGGTTTGGGGTTGTCCGCAGTCACAGAGTGGGGATGGTCGTTTACCCTATTTGTGCATCATGTAACCGCATCTGCCGTGTTGGGTTCTGATTCGGTTCAGCATAGTCCATGTGTTGCGTGGTAAGTCAAAACCTAGTGGTTTTTGTGTGATGCAGGGTAAGCTGCTATTTTGTTGTTCCATCCATTTTCTAGTCCAAGTGGTCGTTAAGTTGAACTCATTTTCCACAGCAATCTGTGCTGTTTTTATTGGCGGTCGTCTGGAGCGTAAACGGTTACCGTTGGCAGCATCTATATCTTAATGACTTGGCAGGATCTCGTTACTAAGTATCTTTTAGTACTCACTAGTGAGGGAGTGTATGCGCCGTAGTTTGGGTGGTGGAATGTGGCTCAGTACTGGGAACCATTGCGTAGGGGTGGATTTGATAACACCAGCAATCATTTTCATTGTACTGTTCAATTGGGCATCTACTTTGTGTATATGTGAGTGAAAGGGCGAGAGTATTCGGTTTCTGCAGATTGGAATTTTAAAGTTTTGAGCTCTCGTTTTATCTTGATTGTGTGTGGCTTGTCTTTTGGGGCCCTGGATGTCGATACCAGATGTGAGGCAATAGTATTTGGGTTAATTGTTGTTTTGCTTCTTGTTATGGGAGTTCCGCTTCCTAATTTTCTTAGTAGTGTCCATGCTTGCCTACTTGATGTTTGAAAATTAAGACTTTCTACAGTGTCCGTCCATTTTTGTTGTCTCGCTGCATCTAGGCTATGTAGCAGTTCATCGGCTAATTCTTGATCGCCGCTTTCAAGGAAATTTTGGTACAGTTCTTCGCTGTTATGGGACTAACCAGGAATGTATTCTTTTTGGTAGCCTCTTGGTATATAGTTTTTGGCCGTGCTTATTACGGCTCCAACGAATCTTTTGTAATTTCTAATGGAAGGGTGCATCCAGCCTAGAGTCTTATCCAGTTCCGCAGAAAAGCTACCCCAAATGGTTTTCTTTAGATTCCAACGTGGGCGAGGGATGGATGTGATTATATTAATCTGGGTTCCTGCCTCTAAGATCACTGGGCAGTGTTGGCTGTGTGGGAAGTCGTCCATTACTTTTCGAGAGACTTCTAGAGGTTGCCCGTTTTTATTAGTAGAGACAAAACATAGATCAGGGTTGTACTCCTTCTTCCATGCTGCTGACATGAATGTAGGTCGGTCTTTAGCGTCAAATTTTAGTGATAGGTGTTCGTCCTCCGCCCATTTTACTAGTGCATTCCCATTGCTGTTGCATTGTTTATATTTCCACTGCTCATGGTGACTGTTGTAGTCTCCCACGTATATTGACGGGTGCGGATGTGTGTCGATGACTTGAGCTGGCCAGGATATAGTCGGTGGTTTGTAGGTGTTAGTAACGGTGATGCTTCCAATTTTTACAACAACATTGTGAATTTCATCATCAGTACACTTGGAAACAAGGACAGCGTTTTCTATGTTTTCTTTAATGTATGTTGCCGTGCCGTATGATCGATGGTACGTAGCACCCAGTAGTTCGAAGCCAGGTATTTTTCCCCTTTTTCGCAGTTGTTCTTCCGTTTCGCAGTGTGTTTCCTGTAGAGCAACCAGGTCGATGTCGTTATCTTTTAGAAATTTTGATAAGTACTGGCTCTTTGAATAGCATGTGCTTTCTACATTTAAGTGACAAATTCGGATCATAGGTCCGATTTTTCTAGTCGTCGGGTCCTGAGAAGGGCCATGTATTATTGTTAATTTGCCTTGTGATAACGTTTAATGGCATTGTTTGCAATGTGTCTCTGGTCAGGAGATCCTGAGATTATTTGACCGCCAGTATTTGCTAGTTCATTTAGCGTTACCCAGGGTGCACGTGTAGTATTCTACTACGGACGCGAACTAGCTCTACACCCCTTCCATAGCTATAGTTTATTAACAAAATTCCAAATTTTACTCATGGGAATATTTTTGTTTAAAGTGTTCACAAAGTTAATCCACGAATTTTTTGTTTATTTGTAAACAGAAGTTTACTTTTGACTTGAATCTGTTTGTATTTAATATAATTTTCAAAATTTGATACATCTATGTAACTTTTGTATGCAAGTTTTCGTGAAATGATCATATTTTTGCATTCATGATTCTACTAGACTGGAATTCGAGATTTTGGCTGAAAAGAAGTTTTGATATTCAGCATATTAAGAAAAAAATTAGCTTTAATTTGATATAAAAACCATGAGCAGCGTATTTTATTTAAAAAATAAGTGGACGAAATGAAATATTTGTCAAAAACTAATTAATAATAATTGAATTAAAAATATTTGCGGCCACTTTTTGACTGGCAACCTATTATCAATGTATTCACCTAATTTTAAATGAATGTAAAAGTGTGAGTTTGATTAACTACGTTATAAACGTAGTGATCCTGCTACGTTTCTAACGTTACAAATTAAAATACAAATTTACGAATTGCTCTTATAAAAATGTTACGTTATTTTGTTAAAATTTTTACGCATTTTTAATAATCTCATTAATATTTTTTTATTTTTTTTAGAATATAAACTCGTCGGATTCATCTCCCATATGGGTCCTTCTACGCAGGTGGGCCACTACGTTGTACATTTATTAAAGAACGGTAACTGGGTCATATTTAACGACAATAAGGTTGCTTTGTCAGAGAATCCGCCAAAGGACTTAGGTTATTTGTACTTATATGAAAGGATCTAATCGAAAATTGCCAACTAATTGCATTATTTAATATTAAACTGTTTTTACTTGTTAAAAATAAAGAAAGATCGCTAATTTATTGTTTTGTTCTTATTTTTATTGTGAAAGAGTAACTGAAAACATAATCGGTTACTAATTTCTAATGCAAATAATTATATTGAACCTTGATATTAATTGGAAAGGTAAAAAAATTATATGATGCGATCCAGGTCTTTAATCTACGACTGAAAGGTAGAACAAAAGTAACAAACCATTTAAACATAATAAATACGACGTACCGGTCTGAGCTCTCCAGTACTCAGCGGACAGAACAGGCTGGGTGGGGAGGTTCACATCCCAGAGACGGAGCATCTCCATATCCCATTTTGGAAGCATATCTTTCCTATAGCGGGATTCAGATGGAATGGATTGATCGGTGAAATGGATCGAGCAGGGGTGTACCCAAAAGAAACACGATGAAATGCAATGAAACGTAAATCGTGCGATACACACTATGAATCGAATTAAATGGAATCGAATCGAATGGAATCAAATCGAATCCATTGGAATCGAATGGAATAGAATAGATAAAATCGACTGAAGTCAAATTAAATAGAATCGAATCAAAAGCAATCGAATGAAATCAAATCTAATGGAAACGAATCGAATGGAATTAAATTGAATCAAATGAACTCTGATTCGAAATTTAATGGATCGAATCGAATGGACTCGAACCAAATCCAATCGAATTTATGTGTATGTTTATATTTTATATTAAATTTACATTTAATTTATATTTAAATGGGAATAAGCCACAATTAAAGGTTAAAATACGTTTATTGACGTTTCAATTTCCACTTCGGAAATCGTTCTCAAAATACAAACATTAGTAAAATAAAACAATTTACTAATGTTTGTATTTTGAGAACGATTTCCGAAGTGGAAATTGAAACGTCAATAAACGTATTTTAACCTTTAATTGTGGCTTATTCCCATTTAAATATAAATTAATTTAAAATGCCACAAGAAAATAGCTTCAGAACAATATTAAAAATTTACATTTGTTCTGGCTGTCTTTATTTTTCTAGAACTTCTTTCCTTTTTATAATTTTTGTTATTGCATTCAAAACATCCTTAAAAATCATATTACTATGTTACTATGTCCTGCTCTCTGAGTATGCCTACCTTGACGTACATTTCGACTCTATCTTTGTTGAATTTATTACATTCATATACACAATGTTCGGCTGTGTCATTAACTTCACAGTTACCATCCGTTGCACTGCCTATTCGATATGAACGAGACTGAACGATTCATGGCCCATTAGAAATTGTGTAAAGAAGTAGTTCATGGTCTTGTAATTGCAATTGATCCACTTCTCCTCATCCAGGATTAGCACCCTCATTCACGCAGCCCTTGTTCATTTTCCCATTCTTCTTGCCACACTCTTATTGTTTCCCTTCTTTCTTCTCTCTTCCTGTCTATTTTTGCCCGATTGAGTTTACCGAAAGTACAAGCTGAATATAGTCGCAAATGTCAATCATGAAATAAAATATTTCGGTTTGGCAGTGTTGGGATGTTTTTAAAATGCGTATGTTGTATGTTTCAAATATACAGAGAAAAAGCTTTTACAAAGTACTTTTTCACAAAAAATGTCTAAATGTCTAATAATTAACTGCAATTAATCTCCAAAGAAACAAATATTTACTCATTCTTGTTTTATATAAATCAAAAATTGCAGAATTCGTAACATAATATAATCAAAATGTACTTTTCTAATGCTTTATCTCTTTATATTTGAAGCATACAGCATATACATTATAAAAACATGCCAACACTGCTAAACCAAAATTTTTTGTTCCATGTTTGACATTTGCAACTATAATCAGCTTGTACTTTCGGTAAACTCAACCTTTTGCCCTATATTCTCGATCTTTTTTGTGCCTGCAGTTGAATTGGTGGTACTCTCGCTATGGGCTATAGAGATACAGTCGAAGCCACCCGACATGTTCACCAAATATTCGCTTACAATTAAGCATGACGCCCAAATAGTTCATTTTTTTACTGGAAATATTCTTTTACCTTCCAGCATGAAGGAGATATGATCTGTCTCATAGACCTTTAAGTATGATTGCCTCTGACTTTTGTGAGAATAATTTTATATCTCCGTTTTCTAACCAAACTTTAACTCTTTTTTCTAGTGCAGTATTTGCCAAGTTCATGATCAGCCAATTATCATTGTGCTCTAAATGTACCAAGTCCTCTGCGTATGTAAAGGGCTCTATGCCTGTTTCCAGATCTAGACTATCGTTATATAAGATGTTCGACAACAGCAGTCCAAGAACCAAGCCCTGTAGCACACCCGTGGATTTCTCCATTAGGTGGCCCTTTGCTATGTTTATGTCTTTTCGTGAAATATTCCTTTACTAAATTTTGAAGGTATGGAGATACTTCTTAATAGTTTTTAAATATATTTATTATTGTTTACCAGCTAATGCAATTAAAGGCATTCTTGATATCTAGAAAGAAGGCCACCAATCACCTACTTATACACGTGGCTGCTATTTCCATTATTCTTTCCACTGCGTCTATTGCAGAGTTCCCTTTCCTAAACCCATATTGGCGTTCAGATATTCCTTTTTTTTCTGTGATTCTTTTTCAATTGTATTTTTAATTAGTATTTCCAGAATCTTGATGAATCAGTATTTAGTAGAATATTGTCTTCTTAGTAGATTATTCATAATTTCTTTAATCAAGAAAATTCAATACCGGAGAAAAGTAATCCTCAAAATCATCGAAGTTCATTTCTTCGTGGTAATCTTTAGTGGATTTTGAAACCTTAAATAAACCATTCTCCACAAAACCATATTCGTCTGATTATTAATCTTCGACCCTTATCTGTGGGAGCATTTAAACCAGTAGAATATCCTTCTAGAAAAGCTTGTCGCGAACTTATTATTATATAATATTTTTATCTACCCATACTTTTGAAACGATAAGACTTTCGTTTAACTAGGTTTCATCTAAATAGAAAATGCATCTTCCTTGTAATCTGAATCTTTTTATCGTTCTCAATGATTGCCTTCGCTAACAAACTATCACATCTGTTATCATGCAATATAAGCTTTTTTCTTTGATTTTCATAGCAACTTTCTTTAAGCCGATTCTTTAAGTAATTTTCATAACTTATCTCGGCCAAAGTGAGGAAAATTATTATTTCTTATTGCCTTTAACATTGTATTCAATGTAGGAATCTTCTTGTTTAGATAGAGTGAATAAACTTTTCTCCGAAGGACTTTTCTATGACAGTCACCAATTTCTATTGGTTGCTTTCTTTCTTATCGTTTTGGTTCAGTAATGTTTCCTTGATTTCGTTCACTTAAAAATCTGTAAATGAGTTTAACACAATAGCTTTTTCTCTCAGAGAATACGCGTTGGTTTTAGGTTTAGCAGCAATAAATTGATGCTATTTTAACGCATGGTCTGAACTGCTAATCGATAACACGGACGGTATCAAATTCCTCACAATTTTCCTTTACTCGATCGGCAGGTAGGCAGGTACCCCAAAGATGATTTGTCAAATTCGTTAAAATCATGAATAACGGATTATCCCCTAATGAGACAAAGTATTATATGAAGTTAATAAAATAGATATGCCTTATAAATCCAAAATAGTACTACTATTAAAAGAGATAAGTTGCTTCGTGGAAAAATTAAAGAGCAGAAAAAATACAGGTATTTATCTGCCTAAGATATAATCGTACTTTCTATTTTCATATTATTATTAGTGTTAGAAAGGTTGCATTTGATATGAGCTGCCAGTTGCAAACAAATAGAGTATAGAATCTATTACCTTAATGTCCGGTTCACATTATTCCAGTCGAGTAGTGGAATGCCACTGAACTAAACCTGCACTGGAATGTACCATTCCAGTAATCAATTCACTCCAGTTGGCTGGAATGACGGTCTATTTTTCATTCCAGTTCGCCCATTCCATTGCCACTGGAATAGTGTAAATGGCCAATCCAGTGCTTGATTACACGTTGGACGGGTAAGCATTACTATAGTGTTATCGATCTTACAGCTTGAGACTAATTTTAATAATTTGGGCGATATGATCCAGTCCAGCACTGGACTGGATTAACTCGCTGGATTACTGTACTCGAATAATGTGAATCGCTTATAAGGGATATGCGTAGAATATTTCTGCAAACCTATAATATAAATATATCATATAAAACTTACTGAAATGTATTTAAAATATGTTTTTCCATTAAATTTCGATTTCCAAGATCTGACACATGTTCAGAGTGTCATAAGCTTACTCAACAACCAAACCGTGTAGATCTAAGTTCGAAAACAGAAAAAAAAAACGAAAAGAAGCTATATCTTGGTAAAGATGAATTTTTTGAGCTAAGACAAAACTTGAATTAAAGCAAAAAATGGAAAAATAATGTGCATTTCTTTTGATCTTATGCAAAATTTGTGTCTTTCACATATCTTTTCTAAACCTCTATTTTATAGCCAACTATGGCATGTTTTTGAGATACATGACCTTGGAATTTATGATGTCTGGATCTACACTTACTTTGGTAGTGAAGTCGTGCTAATGAAGTCATATCGATGTTGCTACGCTATTTAAAAAATAATATCTATGAAATTTATCATCTTTTATACACTTTGGCCAATATTCTAAAAATCCTTGATTTGGAATATATATTTCTAATGATGGGCATTCCTACTTTTTAAATGATTAAGGTTTTTCATTCATAGAAAAAAAGAAACGACGCGCGACGGCCGGAAAAAGCCGAATGAACAGAGGAATGGAATACTAACATTTAAAGGGCCAGAGTGGAACCTAGCTCGTTTATTTTGATAAAAAAGAAGCAACAAGACTTCTTTGATATTAAAACTGTAACGTGCAACTTTTTTAACAAATTATTAAGAATACATTGATTAATACAAAAAATTCAATGAAAAATCTGCTTCTTTGTCTTCATCTTGAGGTTCCTATGTCACTAAGTCTTAGAATTTTGAAGGTATATATTGCTTGAATTTTTGGAGGTCATCCATCTTTAATGGATTTATTGGTACTTTCGTAGAATAAGCTCTAAAGTCATCGCACAACAACATTTTATTTTGTCAGAACAAATGACTCATTTTTCAAAATATCAATATATGGACGACATAACACTTCACCGGGTTTATCAGGATAAAAGATAACCTCAAACAACATTGATATCTGAAAAAAGCTTATCTTTTTTAAAATTTAAAAGGGAATATTCCTTATCTTTATTGTTAACGTTTTTCCCGTAGCACCTTTCGGATTAAGGTTTAGACTTAAAGCTGACTTTAAAATCCACTCCACCAATCCACTCATTGAAGTCCAAAATATCGGAACATGTGACAGCTTTCACCTTAAACCTACTGCTCTTCACGCTATTAAGAATTAAATCTATCTACTCTTGATGAGTAAACAAAACATCTGCCGACTTGATTTTGCTCTTTACTTTTGCAAAGTCTCTATCACAGTTAATAAAAGAGTAAAGGAAAATTTTCTTACTTTTTGCGGAAAGTAAAGGAACATTTTTATCTCTCGACTTACTGATAACGACAACAGGAATTTTGTAATAACACTGTTTTTGTTTTGTTCTGGACATTCGTCGCAGAATAAGTTCAACTCATTGATTTTTTCAGGACCATTTTCAAGAATATAATCATCTAGACATGATGCCACTTCATTGGGCGCCTTGAGGGTTTGACTCTCGTGCTAGGAGTAAAAAGTGACTTTCCCAGTTTTCATATTATGCATACAAAATTCATAAAGCCATGGTAGGTGGAAATAAAAGACTTTCTGGATGTGAAGAATAGGCAATTGAAAGTTCTGCATAGATACGGGGAAAAAACTAGTATTAGCATTCATAGACCTAAGAGCAGCATTTGACACGATAGAAAGACATATTATAGGGAAATGCTTGAGGAAAATTAACGTACCTAATGCATTGATAAAAATTATAGAAAGTACTTACAAAGAGGTAAAAGGAAGGGTACAAATAACAGGGGGAAAGATCGGAAGCGTTTAATTGGAAGAGAGGTATTAAACAAGGAGATAGTCTCAGCCCTTTGCTATTCATAATAGTAATGAACGAATTGATAAGAAACACTAGAGTCAGAACTAATTAACTACAGACAATAATAGGTTACCGCAGATTACAACCGGTAACAATAGAGTCCTTAATGTATGCAGACGACATAGTACTAATAGCAGATTCCGAGAATAAAATGTAGAAACTAATGGATATATGGGTAGAACAAATAGAAGAACTTAAAATGGAGATAAACGAGGAAAAAAGTAAGATAATGATAATCAGCGGCAAAGGAGATAAGGAAGATAATCAAATAAAGATAAAATGTAAAAACTCAGAATTGGAAATAGTAACAACTGACGAATACCTGGGAAGTATAATAACTAATGATGGAAAAATAGACTGGGAAATAACAAATAGAGTAAAGAAATCAAACAAGTTATATTATGCGTTAGCCCCAATAATGGGAAAAAGAGAACTTGCACGAGAAACAAGAATAAAAATATATAACACAATAGTGATACCGACTGTGCTCTATGCAAGTGAAAACTGGACAATTCTGGAAAAACATAAGAGCAGGATAAACGCAATGGAGATGAGACATCTAAGAAGGATAGTTGGAAAGACAAAATGGGATAGATTAAGCAACGAGACTATTAGGAGAATGGCAAACCAGGAACCGATAATGAATAAAATAGCAAAGAGACAAATGAACTGGTATGGGCATATGATGAGGATGCAATCCAATAGAATAACAAGAAAAATTTATGAAGCAAAAAACATCGGAAAAAGAAAAAGAGGCAGACCAAGAAAAAAATGGATACAGCAAGTAGTAGAGGCGGGAAAACTTAAACAAAAATCACTCGAGGAACTGAAAATAATGGCAGGAAACAGAAAATAATGGAAGAGGTGGGTAAATGGAAATTAAAATAGCTAGCCCAAATCCGACACCCTATTAGGGTAAAAGGAAGGGGAGAAAGAAAGAAAGAAAGAAAGAAAGTTCTGCAGGTAATCAAATTCTAACCCCATGATAGTGCTATCAATTTCTTGCGATGTTTCAGTCATTTCTTCAGTTGAACACTAATTTAATTTCCTCACACCGTGAACACACGTCAATTTGGGGTCTCCAAAATAACAATTAAAATTAACGTTAAAATAATTCCTGAAAAAAAAACGGTAATTAACTTCTTTTTCAGGGTGATCTGCACAAAATCTCTCGTGTAATACTTTTATTACATTTAATGTAGATGATTAATACTTAATACTTCTTTACGATTCTGTTAGAATAGTGAATTTTTTTGACTGGAATGGATTCCACACAATAGTGGATTGCAACGCATGTTGCTACTGAAACATCGTTACTTCTAGATCCTGCAGATTTCCCTCACCCTTCATAGGGCTTTAATTGCAAATTATTAATATTTTAATTCTTTTATCAATTACGCCATATACATTTAAAAATGCAATTTTGCATACCTCTTTTTTGTTTCCGTCCAGTTCCACGTAATATTTGAACGAGTAAACTTTGAAATTTGATTTCCTAGGTTGGACTGTAAATAAGAACCAAGTGTTTCAATTAGGTTGTGGTTTAATAGAGAAAAATATTTTTACGAAGATTAAAAATGCTTACTTGCAGTTGTCTTCAGTTTTTCTTGAAGGAATTTTTTTGTCCACATGGTTTTCGTGAGCAGGTCCTTTAACTTTTCGTGAGCAATTCCAATTTTCGTTACATGCTTATAAATTTGTTTTCTTCTCACTCCATTTTTGAAATCGGCGATTCGTCATCCGAACTACTATGGCGAAACTGTGGGTCGACTAAATCTAGAGTAGGCATTCTTCCCTTCTGTCATATTAGCCATTCTCCTGCTATCTCAGGATCTCTTTGGGGTGCTGTTTTATTCATAGACATATATAATATAAGATAGACTGATCGTTAAAATATCAGCCCGTTCCCCCAGTGCGACAGAGGAAACTGACGTAAAGCAGTCCCGACATCTATTTCTTATTTGACAGGTTTATCGACCACGTGATCTAAATGACCAATGAGAAGGTCACGTGGTCGATAAACTTGGCTTATTAGACAGAGATGCAGGGACTGCTTTGTGTCAGTTTTCTCTGACGCACTGGGGGAATGCGACTGTATTGCAGCAGTAAGGCTACCTTGTATTATATATCTATGGTTTTATTACGAGTACTGACCAATTACCAACCATTACTATTATTGAGTGGGGGCCACGATTTCATCTCTGTTTTCCTTTTATAACCTCAAGGTTGGATTACGTTGGATTACACATCGCCGCGTTACTAGACCAAGTACGTTTATACAAAATTGCTGAATGTGTAAGGTTGATTTAAAGTATAACGAAATGTTATGAAATAAAACACGCAGTGTATTCGATACGTATGCTCCAGTTTTCTATTGAAAACAAATATCTATTGCGATATAATATTTTTAATATTTTTGAATATTTATTAATTATTTGTAATATTACACCACCGTTCCTAAGAGAAAAAAAATCTCTTAAGTTATTGTATTATCTCTCTCTCTCTCCTTTTTGGAGAAGAGATATTTTTCATCGTCAAATAAGTACTGCCTTTACCTCTTACTTCTGCTATCGTATTTACATATACATTGTTTTATATCTAATTAAGGAAAAAAATAGTGAAAATCACTTAGTCTCTTATCGCTTTTATGTCTGTTTATAGTTTATTTACATCGCGCCTATTCATTCGTTCATTTACTTTATCCATCAACTCACTGTCTTTTAATGTCACGACAGAATACACTGCCCAACAAGAAGCGAAAGCTTTGTCGGTACCTTTGATGTTCGTAGGACAGGAATTTCGGAGTGACAATGACAGTTAAACTACTTAGTACATTAAGAAAAGTAATGAGGAAGTCGTTCAAATCTGTAGCGTAGTAAAATTATGGTTACACAAAGAAACAAAGTAATCATTAAAACTAATGTTTTTTTAAGTAGATCTGTTTTATATGAATTGTATTTTTTTCTGTAAAATTTAATATAACCCATATATCAATAATTCTGTACTGATGAATAATAATATCTTGTGCCAAAAATATCGATTTGTTTTTTTTTTAAACAAACAAATTAACGTACTAAAAGTATTTTAGTACGTTAAAAAACCGATAAAAAGCGATTGAACTTGAGAGTTAATTTTAAAATAGAGATGAAAATAATTAAAATATGTATATGTATATACAAAAATATGTATAATAGGTAGTATTATTGTTTTTTTCTATCAAACGACACACATGAAACAACACTTCTCAATATGTAAACAAACATCAGTTTTTATAGGTTGACAGATAAACTATTAAGAACATGGCGAATCTCACAGAAATTTGGATTGCGAAAAAGCCCTTCGTTTCGCTTCTTGTTCGGTGGTGTATTCTGTGATGTCACTGAATTCACTTATCTCAACTGATTGTAGGCGTAGAGTCTGTTTCTATGCATCTCCTTAATCTTTCCTGTATCTAAATTAATTTTACAGTTAACATTATTTACTTTTGTTATTATGAAAGGACCTACATATAGACTATCTTCCTTTTCTTTTTCTTCTTCTTATGTAGACATGAATCTGTCTGTTTTTCAATGTGTCTCCAGTAATTTGTCTTTCCATCGTTTTCGTGGTCTTCCTACTGATCGTCTTCCTATTGGGGATCCGTCTCTTACCGTCTTTACTACTCTATTTCTTGTCATTCGGCTTATATGATCGTTCCATTCTACTCTTCTGTTTCTTACCCAGTCCTTGATGTTCTTCACCTTGTATATACGCCGTATATCTGTACTTCTAGCTCTGTCCCATAGTGTTTTATCATCAATTTTTCATCGCTTTCATAGCGTTTTCAAGTGTTTTCATCTCTTCTATTTCTAACATCATTTTTGCCCCCTCTGTGTCAAGTCTTGTTTCTACCGCGTTTGTCATTAATGGTTTGATGACTGTTTTGTAAATTCTGCCTTTCATGTCTTTCCCGATATTTTTATTTCTCCATATTGTTTCATTCAGGCAACATGCTGCTGTGTTTGTCCTATTTACTTAATCTTCCACTTCTGTTTCGAGCTTTCCGTAGCTAGATCATGTGATGCCTAGATATTTAAACTCCATCACTTGTTCTATTATCTAACCTTCCATCTCCAATTTACATTTTAGTAAATTTGCTGTTATAACCATGCATTCTGTTTTTTTTTGGAAAAATTAACATGTTAATAACATGGCAGATTATATTAAGTTGTTTTTCTCCCATTCGGTATCCTTTTTTAGTTCTTACTTTTTTATTATTTTATCCATAATTAGGTCGAACAATGGAGGACTGAGGGAGTCTCATTCTTCTTATACTTTTACTTTTATTGTGTTGGTTTTGTCGTCTCCGGTGTAATTAATAAACGTATGAAAAACTGATTGCAACTTGGTGCAAGTTTCCATGTTTATTAATTTGTCCAACTATTGCGCAATATGGTGTAATATTGCGTAGTTGGCCGGTACGCTCTTATTGTGGCATTATCTTGAAGAGACAATGCCATTATGGTTTTATTAGGTGGTGGAAATAAAACACATTCTTTCTAAGAAGAAAAAAACTCAGCTTCAGAGTCTTAGAAAGAAACAGAGCCCTTCGAGCAAAGTGCTCTAGGGAGCTACCCTACACGGGTAAAACACACACTGTACACTGTACTGACTTGACTGACTCGAGATCCGAAAATGTCCCATATTTAAAGATAAATTAACTTTTATATGAAACTTTTTTATTTCTCAACCAATTAAATTTAATTATGTGTTCCAGAAGGAAGGGCGATGCACATCGAGATGCGTGATTGGTGGCATCTGATGACATCCCCCCTGCTTTGGAGACTCTGAGGCTGATAAAAAAAGATGATTTTATTAAAAAACTTAAGAAAACAATTTTTTTTACAAATCACATATAGGAAAGAAAAAAAATGCATAAAATATATCAAATATAACATGAAATATATCAAAATGAATATGTCTATATTGTCAAATTACTTACAAGTCCTCTAACACACACTACACTCGCGTACACTCGCGTAGCGCGCACTTACACTGCACAAAACACTCACAGGCGGTGGTCGGTGTTGTTGACATCATCTGCAGGTCCATCCTCGACGACGTGCTCCTCTACGGCGGCTTCGTCCTCTCTAGCTGTACGTTTCCCATCTGCATGTCGCCGGTGTGTCGTAGGCGAGTTTGCCGGGCCTCCGTGGTGCTCTGGACCACATAATGGTAGGGCAGGCAGTGACTGGCTACTGCGGAGACATCCATTGCATCAGGTACTTAGCATCAAGTAGGCTGGCTCGTCGGAGATGTGGCACATCGACGGTTTCAGGGCTGCAGAAGGTGGATATCGGCATGTTAGTTTGGTGTACCAACATCCGATGCTTCTCCCCGCTGTTTTCTTGAGTGGTTTTGATGCAGGCATCGTGTTGGAACTGTTTGCGATTTTCGATCGCGGAGCATGAGAACTCTAACATCTCGGAGTCGTGGTAGAGTTCGTTGAAGGTTGGGCGCCATGTCGTCTCCGGTGTAATTAATAAACGTATGAAAAACTGATTGCAACTTGGTGCAAGTTTCCATGTTTATTAATTTGTCCAACTATTGCGCAATATGGTGTAATATTGCGTAGTTGGCCGGTACGCTCTTATTGTGGCATTATCTTGAAGAGACAATGCCATTATGGTTTTATTAGGTGGTGGAAATAAAACACATTCTTTCTAAGAAGAAAAAAACTCAGCTTCAGAGTCTTAGAAAGAAACAGAGCCCTTCGAGCAAAGTGCTCTAGGGAGCTACCCTACACGGGTAAAACACACACTGTACACTGTACTGACTTGACTGACTCGAGATCCGAAAATGTCCCATATTTAAAGATAAATTAACTTTTATATGAAACTTTTTCATTTCTCAACCAATTAAATTTAATTATGTGTTCCAGAAGGAAGGGCGATGCACATCGAGATGCGTGATTGGTGGCATCTGATGACAGTTTGGTAAATATTTTCGATCGTTTTGATAATTCCTGAAGGTATCTCTCATGCGAATAATAAGTGGATAACGTCCTTTAATTTAACCCGGTCAAATGCCAAAGGTCCATGAAACATAGATATGCCGGTTTATTGTATTTTAATGATTTCTCTTGCACTTGCCTGATTATAAATATAGCGTCAGTGCATGATCTTCCCGACCTACAACCTTCTGCTAGTGTTATAATTTCATTCAGTTTATTTCTTATCACTTTGGTTGTTAATTTTAGTATTCTCTTTAATAAATTAATTTCTTTGTAATTTTCCGGGTCTGATTTGTCTTCCTTTTTGAAGAGAAGTATTTAGGATGCTTGATCTTCATTCTTGAGGAATTCTGTTTTATTCTATTATTTTTTGGATGAGTTTTTGTGGTTGTTTGGTCAGATGTGGATTCTTACTTTAGGATTTCGTTCGTTATTCTGTCCTCTTCTGGTGATTTTCTATTTTTTAATTTCCTTAATGCTTTCTTTACCTTCTTTCTCTTCAATATTTATTTTTTCGTTTGCCGTCACCTCTGGTGTTAGTGGTTCATTATCGTCACCTTTAACAAATAGAAATCGAAAGTAGTCTGCTCATGCTTAGTTCTGAATGTGTTTAGGTTTTATTAGTTTGTTGATATCTTTTCTTTGTCCTCTGATCATTCTCCATATTTCTTTCTGTGTTCCGTAGAAGTCGTGTTCCATTTGTTTTGAGAAGTTCTGAGAGTGCCTCAAAAAGGATTCCCTTTTTATTTGTCTAACTGAAGTATTCGCTTCATTTCTGATTCGTTTATAGGTTGTATGCTTATTGTGTTTGTTGTGTTCTGTATTGTTAAAAGGCTTCCTTCTTTTCTTCACATTTGGCCTTCGCTTTCTCTCTAAACCATGAGGTTTCCATTTTGGATATGTTATTGTTTTTTTACTTTCCTCTCCAAGTGATTCTGTTGCTGCATTAATTATGCTATTTTTAAGTTTTTCCCAGCTTTCCTCGATGTTATAGTTTTCTAATATTTAATTCCCATGTTTTTTCATTCATTTTCTATCTACTGACGGTAGTAGTCCGTTGAAAAATTGTATGTGATCTTTGGCATTTTCATTAACTCATTCATTATTTAATTTTTGTATTCTGTGCCTTGATCTGTTCTAATCTGTTTCATGAGTCCACAGGTTGGTAAAAATAATAAAAAATTCTGCGAGCTGTCTCGGCTTCTTTATTGACACTGTCTCATGGTTTCGAAGAAGTATCCGAAATCACGAATTCCTCGACATGTAGTCTTTGGTTTGTTAATTTGATATATATATATATATATATATATATATATATATATATATATATATAACTATTATCTATACAAAAACGTATGTTGTACGCTAGCAGACTCAGTGTCTAACAGTTTTGAAAATTAACGGTTTTTGTGTGAATGTGTAATCCTCAATTAGATTTATAAAAGGTAAGAATTATAATTCAATATTATTACCGCGATATCCTATTGAAGTAAACTGATTTTCGTTTATAGTTTCCTAACAATTATTTATTTTTTCAGTGGCGGCACATGCTTGAATAATTTATGCAAAATTTTAATGGTTAAATTTTAACAGCTTTTTGCTACATTACGTGCCAATATTGCATAAAATGATTGTTCAAACATATTTCGTTGTAAAAAATATATTTTTAAACATATCTAATTTTGCGCCAAGGAAATATTTGTCATTTTACTTGTTTTCTTAATGGCGGCACATGGTTGAATAATTAATGCAACATTTTGATGGATAAATTATAACAGTTTTTTGCTAAATTACATGCCAATAATAATTATATGCAAAAATTTATTTATAGATGAACTACCGAGAATATTGTTACAGAAAAAGGCCTCTCTCTGAAGAAGAACTACTACTAGAGTTATTGGAGGTAACAGAAGAGCAGGCGGAAAATTTCGATGTTGGTGGAGACTCTGATGCAGATGATTTTGAGCGAGTTGACTCTTCGTCAACAGGAACCCCGCAAACGCGCTCTTCTATTTCGTCACCAGCTTTAAGTGTCCATTCTCCTTTCCATACGCCAAAACGTATACGAATAGTATCACCGATCAACCAACTTCAGCTATCGACATCGCAGAAATCTGCCGGGCAGTCAGCGTCGGAAGAGGAATTGGCGGATGATCCTTATGACTCCGATGACTCTGTGACTAATGTTACCTATCAGCCAGAAATACCTAGACTACTACAACGTTCTCTTCTGGAATCGGACAGTGATGAGAGCGCTGACCAGCCACACGAAGATCAAGAAAATTTTGTAAATTGGTCAAAAGTACCTTCGTTGCCCCAAGCGTATACAGACTTCCAGTATGTAGATGATATGGGTCCAACCGTGTAGATAAAAACTTATTTTACTCGATTTATTTTCCAATAATTGTTGTATTATTGCAGGTTCGTTCGGAAAGACCGATAGACTTCTTGAATTTGCTGTTGCCTATTGAAACTCTGCAGTTGATTGTAGATCAATCTAATTTGTATGCCAGTCAGAGAGGAGTACTTCTGAACATTAAAGTGGCGGAGCTAAGGGCTTTTCTGGGGGTGTTGATAATTATGGGTTTTAACTCTTTGCCGGCTATCCCTAAATATTGGTCAAGAGATCCAAATTACAACAACTCCTGTATTTGCAACATTTTCCCCCTAAAAAGGTTTTTGCGAATTTTAAGGTTCATTCATTTGGACGACAATGAGGGAATGCTGCCACGTGGTGATCCAAGCTATGATAGGCTGTACAAAATCCTCCCATTAATCACACGGCTCAATGAAATCTATGGCAAAAGGGGATTTAAAGTTTGGGCAATGGCATGTGCTGAAACAGGATATTTGTTGAAGTTTGACGTTTACCAAGGTAAAACAGCGATAAATCCGGAGCCTACATTAGGGGAAAGGGTTGTGATTGAATTATCGAGGCGCTGCAGAATAGAGGCTTCTGTTTATACTTTGATAATTTCTTTACGACAATTCCACTAATGAAAAAACTATTAGACAGAGGTCTGTTTGGATGCGGGACAATGAGGCAGAACAGAAAGCACTTCCCGAAAGGCGAACTTAAACACTCGAAGATAAAAAGTTAGCGATGAGCCAGTCTGATTTTGCAATGTGTGGCGACGTATCTGTCGTGAAATGGAAAGACAGAGGTAGTAAACCTGTTACAGTATGTAGCAACTTTCACAATGGTGGCGATAAAGGACACGTTCTTCGAACCAATACAAAAGGTATCAAAGAGAATGTTGTTTGCCCGATATCTATAGTTGACTATAACAAAAATATGGCAGGGGTGGATCGGTTTGATCAAAGGATGGCGGTGTATAACATAGGCTCGAAGAGCCGTAGGTGGTGGATGCGGCTCTTTTATTATATGATTGAGACAAGTGTCGTCAACTCCTACATCATTTATGCGTTGGGAATGAAGAAACACAGAAAAAAGCCCCTTAGTCACCTTTAATTTTGGAGCAAGTTGGCCGACGAACTGATGAAGAGTTTTCTGCCAGGAAAAAAATGGGTCGTCCACTGTTAGTCACAGCAGCGGACATCATAGGACATTTGGCGACTAAAACTACCTCACGGCGTTGCGCTCAGTGTAGCAAAGAGGGAAAGCAGAAGAACTTCCGTTAAATGTTCAAAATGTAAAGTGGCTTTGCGTATTGAATGCTTTATACCATACCATCAGTAACTGTAAATTTCTAAAAATAAATAATTTCTTCCGGATATATATTATATATATTATTTGTCGTGGTAAACCTGTAATACCAGTGAATTTTAAGAATTTTTTTTGTTGCAAAAAAACACTGATAATACGGTTTACCACTGTTTTTTGGTAGATTGACATATAGAACTAATTCAAAATGACCTTCAGGATACCTATTTAGTTCATTTTGACTAAAATACCATATTTAACTTTCATTTTGTCTCTCCAAAAAAGTTGCCTGTTAAAGGGTTAACTGTTACACTTACTTACACCTATTTACATTTTTGTACTTGGTGTAAAAATTTTCTGTGCACTAACAGGGCGACTCATTCTTTTACTCTTTTTTTTCGCAGCACCACTGTAAATCATCAGATAGTCATCTAGCATAATTTAACCCTTTCCTTTTTTCTTCGTCTCTTGTAGTGCTCTTTTGTAATTTCTTGCTCTCTCGTGTTTAGAGACTTTACGTTCCAAGTACCGACTCGAAGTATATTTCTCGTTTTTCATAAATTCGTTGTTCTCTTTTTCGCGTTAATCGTGGTAATGAAATCATTCCTGTTCCGAGGCATAATCCTGTTTCTATGAGCTGTATGGTGTTAAAGTCTAATAGTAGGGTGCTAACCTGGCTGTAGACTCCCTCCTCCTTTATTCGGGCTTGGAGCGACAACTGTTCTGTAGAGCTACTTCATGCACCCATCAAAACTGCAGGCGGAGAACTAAATCTCAACTGACAGTAAACAAAGTAATCAAACTTCTGAAGAATTATAAACTTCGGGAATCCCATCTCTTACGAGTTGCAACGGCGATTTTTACAGGTAATTTTATAAAGAATGCCGAGCAAATTGCGGCGTCATGTGTGAGACAAAAAATTTTTCTCCATCTATTCATATTTTATGACCATTTTAAGGGCATTTCAATACATTAATATAAATTATATTAGCTATTTTATGACCTCCTTTTTTAAAGATCATAAAATTTACGAATGTATAGTACTCGTATCTATGTAACAACGCATAAAATTAGTATTACTGGTACTAATAATTTTTTAGTTTAACTAGTCAGTTATTAAATAAATCATAAGTTCATTTTAATTATAGAGGCTAGGTGCGTTCTATGTTAACAGTGGAATGCAAGTATTTTTGTAATATTTAGTCTGTTTTGGCTTAATTTAAAGAAGTTAATCCATAAAAATTTATTTAAAATCTTGTATAAAACGTATATAACTTAAAATCCGCGTCGGGTTACATCACAGAACGTTTTCGGACTAAAAAGCGCAACATGAGTGTTTTGTTACCTGGAATAAGTATTTTCACTTAATTTAAAGCAAACGTAAAGGTAACATTTTGACTAAGGATGAAAAAAAAATGTGGTTAAATACTTACTCGGTGCACATGAGTTAAGCCACTAAATATCTGGGGTAAAAACCCTTTAGATGGTACAAAATTTAATAGGTCTTACATTTTATTCATAAAAATATGTTGTGATGTTTGAGTATTTCTTAGATAACCTACATGGCAACATAGAACTTCTACTAGGGGTTGCTTGCCAGCAACTAATTAAAATGACAGTTTTTGAACTTATGTATGAACAAAGTCGTCAATGTAACTTATTCGCTGTGTGCAAGTACTTGGAGGGGATACGAAAAACGATCGTGCGCCTCCAGCGGTGAAATCTTGCAACTTTGTTAGTATATTTCATAAGTAATTATTAAAGAAAATGGGATTTAGCAAATGCTGTGTTATAAATTGTAAAAATACACCAAAAATAGTAAATTCAAGTTCTATCGGTTTCCAACTTCTAAGCACAAATTAATGCAACAAGAAAAGTTAATTTATATCATAATAAAGCAGAAGTAAGTAACATAACCCAAATTTTACATTCCTACACCCGATTTCGTAATAAGTTTGACGTGAACATTAAATTAAAGTTCACTTTAAAGTGCAAATTTCAATAATAATCATGTTGGTTCAACTTTGTTTACAATTTTATTTTTTTTTCAAATCTTCTTCTTTAAGTGCCGTCTCCATATCGGAGGTTGAATATCATCATCACTATCTTTACTCTATATACTGCTGCTCTGAAGAGTTCTATAGAACTGCATTTAAACCAGCCCCTAAATTCTTCAACCATGACACTCTTCTTCTTTCCATACTCCTTCCTCCTCTTATCTTTTCCTGTATTATCAGCCTTAGCAGTTCATATCGCTGTCCCCCCATTACGTGTCCCAGATATTGTAACTTTCTTATTTTTATTGTGTTTATTATTTCGCATTCTTTGCCCATTTCTCGCAATACTTCCGTGTTAGTTTTCTTCTGTGTCCATGCTATTCTAAGCATCCTCCTGTAACACCACATTTCAAAGGACTGTAACTTATTTATGTGTTCTTACTTCAATGTCTAGCTTTCAAGTCCATATTGCAGTATCGAAAATACGTAGCATCTCGGTGCTCTTACTCTCAGTTCTAATCTAAGGTCTTTGTTACAGAGAATTGTTTTCATTTTTTACAAACGCATTTCTTGCTATTTCTATCCTTGCCCTTATTTCGGTTGTTTGATCAATATTTTCAAATCTAAAAAAATGCTAAATATTTCTTCAAGTTCGGATTACGCTACACAAAAGTTGACAGGAAAAGAATTAATTATTTAAACCAATGTGATGTACGTGAAAGGTTTGAGTTGACAAAAGATACAGTTATGCAATTTAGTCTAAAATAAACATTAGTCAAAGTGTACTTTAGGTTGTCATTATTAAATCAGCGTTACTGTCGCTCCAATTATTGATATGATATACAATTATTAATTGTATTCTACAGTGGATATGATAGTTGGTTGAAAAGGTATTTTATGGTTTATTTTCTGGAATCCAGTTTTTATTATTGCATCTATATTAATTGTAATACTGTAATTTAATAATTAATTTTATTTACTACATAAAATGTTTACCTTTTAATAACTGAATAACCCCAATCTTAAATATCAAATAATGAAATCTAAACGTAAAAAATATACTTACAAATTTTTACAGTTAAAAATCAATTCAAAATTTTTCCAAGTTAATTATTGATATATATTACAATAATTATTGTATTAAATAAACAAGTTTAAGTCACTTGCAGTGACTATGAAGTTAATATAGTACTAAAATATTATTAGTGCTAACACCTTTGCTGATTTATGCCACTAGGTGTCGCTCTTCGGAACTTACACATAGCGAATAGTATACGCCGGGATTATAGTGTAATATACCCTGAAAATTATGTTTAACCTTGTAAAGCAATTGTGTGTGTGGAAGGACTTGAAAGTATTTACATATAAAGTACGCAAGCATTAATACATGTGCCTAATAGATTGAGGATAAAAGAGCTAATGAAAAAGGGTTTTTACATAGCTATTTAGTGACTTAACTCATGTGCACCGAACAAGTATTTAACAACATTGCTTTTTCAATCTTAGTCAAAATTTTACCTTTACGTATGCTTTAAATTAAGTGGAAATACTTATTCCAGGTAACAAAACATTCATGATGGGCTTTTTAGTCCGAGAACATTCTGTGATGTAACCCAAAAGGAATTTAAATTTTATAGAGCATTTTAAATAAACTTTTGTGATTGATGGTATACAGCCAACTGCAAGAATTTCATTTTCCTTGTGGAAGTTAATCAGTCTTTCCTGGTTGTTAAATTTTTATTGAAGTAATCATAATTATTTTAGTTCTTCATAAGATTTTGTTATTTTAATCGTTTTAAATAATTGTTTTTTTATATTTAATCTGTTTAGAACTTCTTCATTTGCTTTTGGTACAATTCAAGAAATTTTTTAAATTCTCCTGTACACCCACTGTTTAAGTAGGAAGTATTGAAAATAGCTGGTTAATTAATTAGTTAAAGCAATAAATAATTAAATAAAATATATATGAATGAAAATAAGAAAAAAACAATTAGCATAACTCATAAATTGTTATTAATTTATAAGAGAATCGTAATCACCAATTGTTGAAATATGTTAATTAACAAATAGCGAGGATAGCATCTAAGTACGACGGCATCACCGAGGAAAATTGATATCTTCGACGCTAGAACGTAGGTATGGTCATCTCTAGCTTTTTTTTACAAAACTACGTACTTATACATTCATATTTTAAGAAATGCGATACATTAGATAATATTTCAAGAAATTGTATATCTTTTAAAAGCGTTTTGTGCTTTCGGGGTTAAAATTAATGGTTTTCCTGAAAACGTGTGGTGATTTAGACAAGTGACGTTCTCAGAACTTGACAAACATTATGACGTAGCCTGTTTCAACGTACGAACTTAAAAGAAGATAATGTAAACATCTAACAAAATAAGTAATTAAAATATTTAACTAAATAGGTCATATTATAGTAAAATACTAAGAACAATAAAACAAAATATTTAATTAAATACTTAATGCTTTTCCAAACACCTACATTTTAAATGCATCTAACTTATTTAGACTCTTTATCTTTAGAGTCCACGTTTCGACTTTATAGAAAACAACAGACCAAACAAAAAATTTTACAAGTTTCAATATTAGTTTGATATCGATATGTGTATTGGAGAGTGGGCCACGCTGAAACATTTTCATATTTTTGATGATATAAGCGGTTTATTACCGATTTTCTTAGTTCAAATTCGAAATGAAATTATTAAATCTATTTATATTCAAACAAAAATAGCCGTATTTTGTAATCATAAACTAGTTTTTTTTATTATTTTTAAAAATACTTTTGTCCCAACCTGGCTCAAGTCGTGGGTCAGCTTAAGACAAATCCAAAACAACTAAAGTTCTTTCAAACATTTCTTTTACATTTCGATATATCAAATAACATATATACATAAGCTATAAGCTTCAACAAAACGAGTTAAATCAAAATTCTCAACGAATGTCTATATTATTGAACTTGACGTCAAATGAAATAAAGGACTTCTTACGTTTTGTATATTTATGCAATATATCCTCAATAGTGGGAAATAAAAATGTGTTTTTACTTTTAGCAATATAACGCAAAAATGTGACTTTAAAGTTGTTTCCGATTACTTCAATAGTTTTCGCTACATAAAAAACTGATTTTTTATCACGAAATTTCATAAGCACATAAGAATAATTATTAATCTCAGGCAAATCCTGATAACGACCACAATCAATATCAGATCTGTGAATGATTCGACTTCTGAGGAATCATACACAAATGATTCAGTATCAGTGTCACAGACACTGATACTAAATCATTAGAGAGAGAGCATTTGCTTCTTTACTTTTTTCTCATCATGTTTTTACATGTATCAGTTACAATTTTGCTTCTGCCTTTTCTTCTCTTTTTGAAATTTTTTCAAAATTCTGCTTTGGGATAACCAAATAATTGTTCTGGACTTCTGAAGAGCTGATGTTTGTCGTCAGTTTCAACGATTTCTTCATTATGATGAAAACCAGGCTCTTTGTTTCTCATATTTTTGCTCCAGCTTGACTGACATTTTTTTACAATTTGTATCACCCACCTCTAATATTTCATTTCTATCGGTTACGTTACTAATCATAAAATCACTCTTATCGAAAACGTACTGATTAAAAGGCCCTATTCAGCATTTTTTGAAACCTGCCTTTATGTTACTGGGGATCATAGATTTATCAAACGCATATCCGACGCATTCTGCGATTTGAAAAATTGTTATTGACTTTTCTGGATTTCTTATCATCCATAAGCTCATAGCACTGTTATAGTATGTTTTAAATGGAGCATAAACAGCCACATCCAGTGCAGGTCATGACAGAGGATAGTGAAGTTCCTGAAACATTAGATAAAAAATATTGTAACTAGTCATATTTTCGTAAAATTTACAAACTAAACTTATAATGCAGCACGTTGTAACCAATATACCTTGTTCGCCGCTTGTAATTTTATTAATTTGTTTTAATTTTATTGGTTTCATTTAAATTGAAAATGCATGTGCCTTCAGAAAATGTCGAAAAAATGCATTCACATTACGAGTAAATGGTGTTGCCCTGGATAAGCCCACCTTCTGGTGGGCGGATACGTCAACTGCATATCCTATAATTGAAATTTGTTCTCTATTAATTTTTATTCCCGTAAAAAGGTTTTCCAAGGCTTTCTTGAATAGTAGTTCCGAGTAAAAGTTAAACAGCATAGGGGACATTACACAACCCTACCTTAGACCTTTACTTATACTAATATTTCTGAATGTTTGATCGTCGATCTTAATCTTGTCAGTTTCATCCAATATAAGTTTTTTTATTAATCTGAGGTATTTATCATCTAAGTTAGTGTTCCTTAAAGAACGTAACATTTAAAATTCACAAGGAAAATTAAATTCCTGTAGTTGGCTGTATATGACACAAAAGTTTTATTTTAAAATCCTTTATAAAAGGTACATATATAATTTATAATAAAAAGGGCTACATCACACGTTTTGTGATGTAGCCCAATAGGGTATTTTTAAATAAATATAGGTATATATATATATATATATATATATATATATATATATATACCTTTTATAAAAGATTTTTAAATAAAACTTAACATTTATTTTGATGTAGGGAACTTAATATTTTATTATGATCTACGCGATCAAATGCCTTTTCGAAATCGACAAAGCATAGGAAAACATCCTTTGTAGAGAATACAAAACCTCTTTTGTCCCCATTCCGGGTCTGTATCCAAATTGAACTCACTGCTTCACATTTTTTGTATAATCTCTTGTGAACTATTTTTAGTAGAATTTTAAGTATTTGGCTCATAAGACTTAAATCTTATATTAATCTGAATTATATTAATCTGAAATCTGCATATGGTCTGGAATTAACTTGTTTTGGTAAATGAATAAAGATAAATTCTAACTATTCTTCTGATATTTTCCCAGTATAGTAAATTGTATAACCAAAATTAATAACGGATCAACATTATCATTTTGTCTTAATTTGAGTATTTTAAGTTCAACTTCGTCAGGTCTAGGGATCTTGTTGGTTTTTAATTATTTAATGGCATATTCCTCCTGGACTTTTTGAATTGGTGGGCTTTCATTAGAATTATTCATCATAATGTCCATTCTTTCATCCCGGAACAGCTCTTGTACATATCTGGTTTATTGTATGTATCTTGTATATTTAAAACATTCATAGGAAGTATAAAGATTTGTTTTTGGAATTGGCATAATATTTAAATTTTTAATTAAATTATTCAAAAGATTAGTTAACATCAAAACATTTTCAGTCTTATCAGACCATTATCAGTAATATTAATTTGTACACATTCAAAAAGACATTACAACTAAGTATAAAAAACATTTGGTGTACATATTAAAACTTATTTAAATTTTAAATTTTAAACCCTTACTCAAAAATGGCGACGAACAACCGAGTCCTACTAGAGCTATGAGTCAACAAATGAGTAAATACTTATAATGGACTCCATTGTCATCGTGTAATTGGTCATGGATGCTCCAGGTGGTGAACGTGTCTAGTTGTTTCGTTTACTTATCTTCTGGTGTCTATTCAGGATGTCCTTTGCTTTGTGTTACGTGTATAATACTGGTGTTTGATTGGTTATCTGGGCGGTGTTTGGGCTTGGAGACGGTTCCTTTTAGAACTTCTGTTTTTGTGTTACTTTCCTGTGTACCGGTATAATTTTTGCAACGTGACCGGGAAACCACAGAAATCCGATCCCTTTCTGCCCGTATGAAAACTTCGAAGTTAGTTGGTTGCTGGAAGACGTTAGCAATTTTGTAGGTAGGAAAGTGAGTTTGGATGAGGAATACATTGCTGTAAGATAAACATGGAATTTTTAGGATGTTTGGGGTTCTGATGTTTTGGCCACGAATGGTTTTTAGGGTCTTCTAAGTCTCAAAGGGTCTAAGAACCTAAGAGAGTTTTAATTATAATTGAGATATTCGATAGATGATGGAGTTGGACGGAGGGCAAGTCTCTAGGTTTACAGTTCACTTCAGGTCTCGACTAAACAGAGCACAGGTTTTAACTTTATATTCAATTGCAGGCCATAATATGTACGTTTTTTATGCGAGTATATGTATTGTTAAGTCTTTTATTTATTTATAATTATTTATATTTGGTTGTGAATTCTTAATTTATAATGTCTTGTTCTTATCTTAATTCATTAAAAGGCACAATAATTTATATCAATTTATTTAACGAATAATACACATAATTTATATAGGCGAGCGTAACAATTAAAGTCGAGGCCGCGGGCCTCAGAATTAACTGGTACAATCTACAACATAACAGAATTATTACTCATCATATATTTACAGTTATTTTTAGGCCATGATATTTATCGTAACATTGCCCCCCTCTTAAAAGATGGTTCCTCCTGGAACCTTGTCGGGACTGGAACCGGAACTCTATGCTGGTATCGGCAACTGGACCCTCTTTTACAACTTCCAGTTGTATAAAAATGACAAGGGACGGTTTTCTCTCCGCACCAGTAACTATGCTGATTGCAACAGACTAACACCTGGACTTCGGTGTCTTTGAAGATCTCCTCCACCATATTTCGGATAACCCTCCAATCTAATTGGCGGCACTCCAACTTTGGCATGGCTAACTTTTGCACGTCGGACTCTAGTACGTGCTCTGTCAATTGAAGTAAGGCTTCCCATACATCTCGGTAGGTAGGTTGGTCACGGGCAGTGTCTTTTGTTACCAGGTAGAAAAGGTAACGTGATGCATCTTGGAGTTTCAAGGTTTTACCGGGAGCTGGCACTTGGCATTGAAGTTCTGCAACTCGACCAAACTTCCTTCGAAAGACGGATGCCAACCCTGGTGCGTCTTTGATACTGGCCGGGACGGTAAGGGCCAGCGAGTAGTCATCGGGGAGCGCGAGTAGATCTTGCTTTTCTTCAGTGGTAACACCATGTCTCGCTTTACCGGTACCTCCATAGGCACCCATGAATTCCTCAAACGTGAGGTCAGACACATCGTGGACTTGGTTTACTTCCACTTCTTCATCTACGTCGTGGTCACCTTCGAAAGGTGCCAACCGGTTATGGTGTACTATCATCGGCTTTCCCCTCGGAATCTTGCTTATTCGGTAGATGACATCGTTGATCTTCTCCATGATGAGGTATGGACCTTCCCAAAACTGCTGCAATTTGGGAGAACAACCTTTTCGCTTCTTGGGAGTATACAGCCATACTTTGTCGTTCTTCTTAAAGCAACCCTTTTCGGCTTGTGTATCGTACCGTTTCTTCATTCGGTCGCTAGCGATCTGAAGGTGGGAACGGACCAACTCATGTACATCGTCCATTCTTCTTCGTAATTCGATCACATAATCTTCACCTGCTACATCTTCTCCAGGTCGACATCCAAACTCGAGATCACAAGGTAGTCGCATTTCGCGTCCGAATAGGACTTTGGCTGGTATCTGGCCTGTTGATTCGTTAACAGCAGATCTGTAGGCCATTATGAAGAACGGAAGGTATTGGTCCCAATCTCGTTGATGATCGGACACCATCTTTGTCAAATACTTGCCAACTGTCCTATTCATTCGTTCTACCATACCATCCGATTGCGGATGATACGCGGTAGTTCTTGTTTTCTTCATGCCTAGTCTATCACATATTCCTTGGAATAGATCGCTTTCGAAGTTCCTGCCTTGGTCACTATGTATCTCCAAAGGCACTCCAAATCGGCTGATATATTCTTGGATCAACTTATCTGCAACGGTGGCGGCCTTCTGGTCGGGAAGTGCGTAAATCTCGACCCACTTAGTGAAGTAATCCATTACTACCAGCATGTATTTGCCTCCATTTTCACTTTCTGGAAATGGCCCAGCGATGTCCAAAGCTATTCTTTCAAACGGGCTTCCAACATTATATTGTCTCATAGGAGCTCTCCTTTTTCGGTAAGGCCCGTTACTCGTGGCACAAATAGTACATTTCTTACACCAGTCTTTCACATCGTCGGAACTGTTCATCCAATAAAACCGTTCCCGAATTCGCTGAAGGGTTTTCCTTACACCAAAATGCCCTCCCGATGGACTGTCGTGTAACTGACGACGTACTTCGGCTATTCTGCTCTTTGGGATCACCAACTGTCTTCTCTTCTCTGAACCGTCATCATTTTCCAGGACTCATTTGAGCAAGCCATCTTCGATGATAAATGAGTCCCACTGGGCCCAATACGTCTTAACTACTGAGCATAGGTTTGATATTTCCTGCCAAGGTGGTCGACGGTTTTCCTCTTTCCATTTTCGGATTTTCTGTATAACTGGATCTCTCTCTTGTTCTTCCCTTATCTTAGTAGGCGTCCAGTCGTAGTTGACAATCGTCGTACTTAGCACTGCTGCTTCCTTGGATTTCGTTTTGTTGCAGTGGGAACACTCTGCTGGGCATGGCCTTCTGGAAAGAGAATCAGCGTTTCTATGGCTAACTCCGGCCCGGTGCTCAATCTTAAAATCGTATTCTTGAAGTCGTTCGATCCACCTGGCTATCTGACCCTCTGGATTCTTAAACTGCATCAACCACTTAAGGGCGGCATGGTCGGTTCGGATTAGAAACTTTCTGCCATAGAGGTATTGATAGAAGTGCTCTACTGATTTCACTACTGCCAGAAGTTCTCTTCTCGTGACGCAATAATTCCGTTCAGGTTTTGAAAGAACTTTACTAAAATATCCGAGGACTCGTTCCTGTCCTCCTTGAATCTGAGACAGCACTCCTCCAATTCCCACATTACTTGCATCCGTATCTAAGATGAACTCTCCTTCTGGCAGTGGATACCCTAAAATTGGTGCTGTTATTAAATGCTTTTTCAACGTTTCAAAGGCATTTTGGCAGTCTATATCCCAGCGGTATTCTCTTGCTTCCTCTGTAAGTCGCGTTAATGGCTTAGCCATATCTGCAAACTTCTTAATAAACCTCCGGTAGTAAGTACATAGTCCAAGAAAACTTCTCACTTGATGTTGGTCAGTTGGTTTTGGCCATTCCTTAATGGAATCGATTTTTCCCTTATCCACGGCCACTCCTTCTTTACTGACTATATGACCCAGATAATTGACTTTACCTTGAAATAGCTGGCACTTCTTGGGGTTTAGCATCAATTGGGCAGCTTTAAGTCGATTAAAAACGTTTTCTAAATTCCTCAAATGATCTTCGAATGTCTCCCCCAAGACGATTATGTCATCTAAATAAACCAGGCATGTTTTCCAAGATAATCCTCTCAACACATTTTCCATAAGCCTCTCAAATGTCGCAGGAGCATTACAGAGTCCAAATGGCATAACGTTGAATTGCCACAATCCAGATCCTGTGGTGAAGGCTGTCTTTTCTTTATCTACTGGGTCCATTTCTACCTGCCAGTATCCAGACTTCAAATCCAAAGTAGAAAACAATTTACTTCCAGCCAATGTGTCCAATGTGTCATCGATCCGAGGCAGAGGATAACTATCTTTCTTGGTAACGTTGTTCAGCAAACGGTAATCCACACAGAACCTCGTCGTTCCGTCTTTCTTCTTAACCAGGACTACCGGAGAGACCCATGGGCTCGTAGACGGTTCTATCACCCCGTCTTTCTTCATTTCATGAACAATCGTTTCAGCTTCCTCTCTTTTCGCCTGTGGTAATCGTCGAGCTGTTTGACGAATTGGCTTAGCATTACCAGTATCAATTTTATGCTTAACAACGGTAGTTCTTCCCGTCTTTCCTCCTTTCGGTACGAAAATATCACGATACTGCCGAAGAAATTCCCTTAATTTCCTTTTCTCCATCTGATCTCCATCATAGAGACTGTCCTGCAACTGCAACCATTTGGTCGAATTTGTCGTTGGAATTATCAGATGTTGTCGCCTGACGGATTATGGATGTCACAGGTACACAAGTTCCTACTTTTGTCTCTTTCTTTATGGTCACTGGGTAGTCGTTGACATTGATAAGTCTCACAGGAATTTCTTTAGCCGAAGTCACCAATTCCTTTCCAATTATGATTTCACGGATAACCTCATCGTCGTGGTTCCAAGGCTCCATCATAACAGGTCTCCCTTCGTCCACAATTCCCTGTAGCCGCGCTACTATGATCGTTTCGCTTCTCGCAGGCACGACTGTATCTTCTTTAATGGCTGCTTGCACAGTGTTGTTATTATGTGGATGGAGAAATACCTCCTCGTTGCCAACTTTGATTACCTTATTCTTAAAATCCAATTGGAATCCATGCATATTCATTACGTCCATTCCTAATATAACATCCTCTTCGATGTCAGCAACTATAACAGTATGGACAAACTTTTCTGCTCCAATTCCCAATTGTACCTGGATTTCTCCATGAATGTTGGCATTTTCACCTGTAGCGGTCCGAAGTCGCAACCTCGTTGGTAACAGTTTCTTTTGGCTGTTTATAACTGTCGGACGTATAATGGTTCTGGTCGCTCCGGTATCCACCAACAACGTACCATTTATTTCTCCATCTACATATACACTATCTTCACGACATTTCAAAGAAGCTATTAGTATGAGAGGGTCTTTGGAAAAGTTCTGGGTCGAAGCTGCCCCCTAAGGCTGACCCGTTCTAGTTTTCCTGGTGGTGAGTTTCTTGATTTGCGTCGTACCTAGGGTGCTTACAGGAGCTTCGTACGTGTCCTATTTCGCCACATTTCCAGCATCTGATGGTCTTCGTTTTCTTGTATGTCATGCTTTTTATCATATTAACGAGCTGGTCAAGTTTATCTTCATCTCCTTCCTCTTTTACAGTCCTAACTTTACTGTAACCGCCAGAGGCCTGCGTAGCTGACTCATATTCGAGGGCGGCGGATAAGACATCAACCAGCGTCTTGTGACGAGCTAATCTTAGTGTTCTCTGCATTTCATGATCACGAAGACCATCAATAAACGTTTGAACGGCCAACTTTTCCATCATGTCTTCGGGAGCTGTTGGATAAGCATATCGTACTAATCTGGCAATATCTACTTCATATTCTTGAAGAGCCTCATCTTTCTTCTGTCTACGATTTTTAAGCTGCGACTGATATACATGCTCCAAATGTTCGTGGCCATATCGCATATTTAACCTCTTCTTCAGTTGTTCGAAATCATCGGTCTCCTCTACGGCTATGGTCTGAAGCACATCTAAGGCATCTCCTCGAAGAGCGATAGTCAGGTTTACAGCCTTTTCTTTTTCAGACCATCCATTCGCTCTTGCAGCTGATTCGAACTGTTTCATGTAGTTGTTCCATGACGATTTTCCGTCGAAAGTTGGGACTTTGACATGCACAGAACTTCCACTTCCTTCAAATTTCGGCCGTGTTTCCAACTTACATTTCGTCTCGTCTTCTTTTATCTCTACTCTAATTGGATTGTTTCCTCTCTCTGCTGTCCCCGTTTCCTCCATCTTCCTTTCCATCTCTTTCCATATCTTTTCTTCGAAGGCCAACATATCGGCAGCAACTTGGTTTTTTAACGAAGACACTCTATCGTCAAGAGCAGATATCTCAGAAGTGACTTTAGAGATGTTAGCAGAAACTTTGCTTTCCAGAGAAGAAATCTCGTTAGAAACTTTGCTTTCTAAAGAAGCGATGTCGCCGGACACTTTGTTCTCCAATGATGCGATGTCACCGGAAACTTTGTTCTCTAATGATGCGATGTCACCAGAAACTTTGGCTACATCACCAGAAACTTTGGCTACATCACCAGAAACTTTCGAAATCGACGAGAGGACAGCATCATGCTTGTCTTCAAATATATAAGTTTCCGGATCCAAACCTTCTTCTTTTAAAGCGTTCTTTAGTCGTTGGACTAAATCAGCCTTTTTCCCGGTAGAAGCTAATTCCCTATCTTCAAGATGCCTTCTTAAATCCGTAACTGTGAGCTCATAAATCGTAGCCATTTTCACAATTTATTTTATATCACACTTCTGCACTACTGTTAAGTCTTTTATTTATTTATAATTATTTATATTTGGTTGTGAATTCTTAATTTATAATGTCTTGTTCTTATCTTAATTCATTAAAAGGCACAATAATTTATATCAATTTATTTAACGAATAATACACATAATTTATATAGGCGAGCGTAACAATTAAAGTCGCGGCCGCGGGTCTTCAGAATTAACTGGTACAATCTACAACATAACAGAATTATTAGTCATCATATATTTACAGTTATTTTTAGGCCATGATATTTATCGTAACAGTATTTTCACACCATCGCTCCAGAATCATTTCTCACAAAAGTGATATAAAAACAAACAAATCACAAGCCTGTGTATTAGCCGACCACTCCATCAATCTAAATCACACATTTAATTTTTACAAGCTTCAATTCTAGAGATGAAAAAAAAATGAACAGAAACGGTTATTTTTAGAAATGACATACAGAAAAATAAAAAATGTATAAATAGAAAATCGGATATTGACAAATTTAGTAACATTTTACATATTAATATATTAACAAATCATTACTTGATATATATATATATATATATATATATATATATATATATATATATATATATATATATTTATATATGCAAGAACTCCTTAAAAATAGTAAAATTGTTATAGATTTCACGAATAAAAATAAGTAGTTGCGCAGTATCTAATAGGCACTCAGTACTTTCATCAGCAGCTAAAGAGAACTATTCAAAGTGGAAGAACTCTTTCCTGTTTAAGTTTCTAGCTTCAGTTATTACCTAATTCTTTCGTAATTAGATACATGTTGAGGCAGATTCAGATATCTTAAATACTTTTTTATCGTACTGTACACCCTTTCTTAGTTATAGGTTAGGTATAACTAAAGCATACTGTTTATTTGTTCGCTGTTAGTAAACATTCGCTAAATTTTGCAAGTATTTATTTTAATCTTAAGGCGGGTACACATTTGCGAGCAGAACTGTTCGCGAACCGTTTGTGAACGCTATATTCGTTAATGTGTACGGCAGAAAAAACCGCTTGCGTACTGTTTCATCGTGACTCGTCGCGAACCAAATTGTTGCGGTTTATTTCACGACTTCAAAGGAAGCTCGGCTTTCAGTTTGGACGGCGCTTACTAGACGCAGCGAACATTTTTATTGTGTCATCAAATCGACATTGTGTGAATGACGTGTTCCTTCCTAGAGAGACGTGAGAAAACAGTAAACTGATTATTGTCATGGACGTATAAATAAAGATAAAATCTTTATTTATACGTCGATGATTACTGTACATAATTTTATTTTTGTTAAACAAGCAAAAACAGGAACATAAATCAGTACCCAAATTATAAATAAAATGAATCATTTCGCACATATGTGTTCGTTGTTGGTTTGTCGCTTTCCATGGATCGAGATAAGTATGCGATTAGTACGATGTAGAATATTTTTCAAGGATCTGTACGCGTACTGTACGTATACCGTTCGGCTCGCATATGTGTACCCACCTTTAAACTGGCACGTACACGCGACTAGTTACTTTGAACTTTAACCTTTGGTTGGTTGGATTTACTAAAGTTTTAAGTAGCATGAATTTTATCATAAATCGCCTATAAAAAAGTCAAGTATTGCTTTTTGCTCGCTGTCGTAAGGCCGTTTAAGATTCTTTTCTTTTTAAACACTAATAGTTTTATGGTACATTACCTATGCATTAGTATTACTCACTACGAAGAAGTTAAAAGTACAAAACAGTGTTGCATATCGTTGCTAAGCCTACGGGTAGCTAATCCATGGCATGCGGTGCATGCGGCATCACGGTTGAGTCTTAGAAATGGCACGTGAGGGCGTTGGGAAAATAACAAAAAGTTTTTTGTAAAATTCAGTGTAGATTAATATTTTATACCAGGCCGCTGCCTGTACAGCGGTAGCTCTAATCTCACACAGATACATATAGGCATCGTTTTGTGGATGCAATTGTCATTTAATTACGATACGCGAAATCACGACGACTAAGCCATCAAAACGTAAATATGAACATGATATCGTAATTCCTGAATTAAAAACTTAATGGTATTAACCATTTAGTCTAGTGGCAACGGCTGTTTCGTGTTCGATCAAAGTTCACGGAATTTTAGAGTGTCTTCTTATGCACCTATTTTGACCTGCTGGATTTGAATTTCAAACTTGCTTTTGCGGAAAGTGACGGGAATTTGTTATAAACAATTTAATTCTTTAAATAAATAGAATTCGTAACATACTAACAAATATAAATCATTAACTTTATACCACTTAGGTTCACTGTGCAGGCGGCGCGGCGGTCATTTTGTATCAGTTTTATAGTGAGGAATATATTTTTGTCGCGTTGACGTCTTACTGACGTAAATTTTAAGCTTCTACGCTGTGATGCCTGGTAAGCAGATTTTATTTTTGTTATAGTTTGTGTTAATGCTACTTACATAGCCAATGCATAAAAGTAATTGATATTTAATTATAAACATTAGATTGTAAGTGATTTGATAACATTAAATCATCTCCCCACCACGTTTTCCAGTATCGGAAAGTCACGACTTGCCTAGTACCGGACAGTAAATATTGTGTGCTACCTCAATAATTCTTTTTTTTTCTTTCCAGGTACATTGAATACGATGCCGAAAGAAAAAAAGGTGTTTGGTCAGAAGAGTCGACAAAAATGGCAATTAAGCCAGTATTAACAGTTAAGATGAGGTGGGGACGTAGATATGAAGCCACTTATTGGTCATTTTAATAAGACATTTGTAGCATTTGAAAATTCTTTGGATATGTATTGAAATCCCCTCCTATATATTTAAAGTATCAAAGAATAATCTTAGTGTATTTGTGTTTCCTTTCGTACAAGTTAAAACACCGAATTCTTCCAATTCACCTTAGCGTCGCCGAATAAAATAAACCATTTTTAGAGTTGTTTATATTTCATGAGATGCGTATTTTGTCGGTATTCTTTGATCGAAGCCTCTTTTAGGATATTCTGCGTTTCAAATAAATATTCCAGTTTATATGTTTTGTTTATGCCAAGATTGTGCGAATGAATTTTAAAGATAATTTCGTCATTCTCACTTGGCTGTAAGAGACAATCGGTTTACGTGTGGATCCAAATTTATTCGTGGAATTTGTAAAGTTTTCTGTTTTTGCCCCTTTTCATGGAAAATAAGTTTAGTGGCAGTTAATTGTTTATTTAATAGTTACAGTTAAAGTGAGAATTTGAAATATACCCACAATTTTCCAGTATTTTTAAGAAGCAGAGCTCCAAAGTTTGTGTTCCATGCCCAATTTCTAATCTCAATTTTGTCTTGTCCTATCACAGTGGAGTTGAATTTGTTCGAGTGGTACAGAGTTTAAGTTTCAGCGAAGTTTGGTTTCTACCCCCAAAATTTTTGTGTAAAACCCCAGTGCAATTCAGGTAACTTTTTTGTGTTAAAATTTAAAGTAAAGACAGACATTTTTTTAATAATAATAATTTGCTTTCGTAACAAAAAGAATTTGTAATAATTAATATTGTACTATCTAATCATATTTGACATTAATTCATCTGTTTTGTTTTTAAAAAAGGTCAACCTTCATTGCAGTAACAATTTCTTTGTAAGTTTTTGTAGTATCTCCAACTCTTAGAGTTTGTAAACGGCTAGGACACATGTCAGTTTTTTCTTTGTTATTTTTGTACTCTGTAACTATCTATATAGTAATTTGTGTCATTTATTTTTGTAACTGTAGTGAGACACAATAAATGTTTAATTTTTTTTCTAACCGTTTTGTTTATTTTTTTAACTAACCCCTTTTTTGAGTTTCATGTATAAAGATATGTTTTTCATTTTAATAATTATTTCGATAGTTACAACTAGCTGTTGTAATAGTTATAATTTGGCACCCAGAAGCGGCGTCTTTTTTAAATTGCTAGAGGTATTTCCTGTTTCCTTATGTTTTGTTTGTCCCAAGCGATTCACGTTAGTGCCCCTTTGTTTCATTTTTTGTAGTTGCCCCAATCCGACCCCTTGCCATTTACTTATCCACGACCCCAGCTCTAAGCAAAGCCTGAGTGCCGTTCGCACAAGTATAGATTATTTTGCTTGCCCTATGTCCGCTCCAATAATTTCTGTTCCCAATTTTCTACCCCTTATACCCTATGCGGTAGGCAAAATATTTCGTTACACATTGTCTGAAGAGCTAGAAACCAAATTAGTTAAGCATTTAATAGATTTAGACAACAAGATGATGCCTATGAACAAAAAAGGGTTGTTAAGATTTGCTTTTGATTTAGCTGAGCACTTAAAACTTGCGCACCCATTTAATAAAGAAATTTGCAGGAGACAAGTTTTATTATGAATTTTTGAGCCGTCATCCCCAACTTTGGTTGTGAAATCAAACGAAACAAAATCAAATGAAACAAGTTAGTAAAATCACTTAGGGAGAGAGAGGCAGAAACGTAATTGTTCTACTATCCATCAACGCAACAGGTGATGCATTTTTACCTCCATTATTTGTATTTGGTAAGGTTAACATGGTAACAGAGTTAAACAATGATACTCCGGAGGGGAGTATTTTTACTTGTGAATAAAGTGGGTAAATCACTGCCAATTTATTTTTGCTTTGGCTAAAAAAGTTTGTTGCTCGAGTGAATCTCATTAGGGAAAGTCCGGCCCTTTTGATACTTGACCACAGTTATCACAGGCAACCACAAGAAATTATATATACGAGAGAGCACAATGTTCTCATGATAAGTATACTCCCTCACACCACCCACAAACTTCAGCATCTGAACCTAGCAATAATGAGACCCTTCAAGGCTGCATCCAATGAGGCTTGTGCAAAGTGGATGAACCAATATCGCCAGCTTAAAATAACCCAAGACATTGTTGGATTGGTTAAAACAGCTTTTCAAGCTGTTTGTAGGATGGAAGTTGCAAAGTCTGGGTTTGTCTGTACTGGTTTGTACCCATTGCAGAAAACCATTTTTACTGATCTAGACTATCTTCATGCAGCTCACTTTTCTGAAGTCAATGATGCTCAGTCACAGTCCTCTACAACAACAATGCCTTCATCAGGACCACTATTGGCTATAACCGACAGGCTTGATGCAGCTTTATCTACTTCTGAAAAACCACTAAAATCTTGTTCCACAGTTTTTCCGTCCTGCACATCTTTGGCATCACAAGTAGCTCTACTGTGACAGCTCTACCTTTAGCTACTACCAGCACTTCTAAATCCTGAGATAGACTTTAGAGCCCCAAGCCTTCCTTATTTCAAATTGTGACAGACAACGTTTCACCTGTAACAAACGAGGATAGGATGAAAATTATCAAAGAAAGAGACAAAGTGCAAAGAGTGAGATTTTTACTGGATCTCCTTAGAAAACTGTGTTGAAGAAGTGGTTTAAGAAATCACAAGAGAAAATTAAAAAGGCAGCAGAGAAACAAGAAAAGAAAATACAACCAGCCAGAACAAACCAAACCAAAGAGCTTGAACAAAAAAAAAATCAAAAGAAGAGTCTTGGAGGTTTAGAAATGAACACTAAAGAAGAAGAAATTACCGAGTGTCCCGGTAAGAAAATCCACTTTTTTATAAGTGTGAAAATTGCGCAACGTGAATATTTGTAATAAAATAAAATTCAAAAATATTTACATAACTCACAAAATATTAAAAAATATATATTTCATTATGCTGCCCATTCGATTAACGTGTTTTTAATGTATCTGGTACTGGGCAAGTGTTTCTGTAGTACAACAAAAAATAAACTTTTTTTATTTGTTAATTTGATATGTTTAACCACCCAAATTTGCCAATAATACCTTTTGTGTAAACAGTAAACATGTTTACTATTAAAATATTGTAATTTAATTTCTTATACAAATGTGTTTAAAAAAAATGATTTTCAAGAAGTCCCCGTTAGGGGTCCGGTACTCGGCAAGTCTCCCCTACGGTTGTAACTTTCTGTACTAGAATAAAAAGTTGTAGTAGCTAAAAATTATTATAAACAAATGATATGATTTTTTTTTAATAAAAAATTTCCACTTATAATTGTTATTACTTTGTTATAAATAATATTTTGATAATAATTTAGGTTTAGTTTTAAATCTGGTAGACTTTCCTTTAATTTGAGCTATTATAAAGTTATTTTATTTTACTCAAAATGCTGCCAAGTTACAAGTAAAAAACTCTCACATGTCGTAATTTTGCAATGTTTTGCACTAATTTTGCAATATCTCCGTTTATAATTATTGGATCAAATTTACGACATCGCTTCCGACGCAAAAGCAAGTTTGAAATTCGAGTTCATAGAGTCAAGATCAGCCACGAAACAGCCATGGCCCCTGGACTAATTCTTCTTTACTTATAACAATACTTCCCATACTGTTTGATATGTGAAATTTGCCAAAAAATTTAATCTAAAGCGCCATTACAAACAGGTTCACGGCGATTTCACCAACAATTATCCTCTCGGATCACGCCTACGAATCGAATTCATTGCCAAGAATCTTTAGCCTGGTAACAATCTTTGTTTAAAAAAATAAGTGATGAAATGGAAACAATAGTGAAAACTTTATATGAATTCTCGCTGATATTAGCAATAAAGCACAACATTCTGACTAGGAGGAGATAATTAAAAAATTTTACTAATATTCGCTGGAACTATAGATGATTCAAACATAAAACATAATGGTAGACCAAATCGCTAGTCCAAAAACACCGTCATGCGCCGAATTGATAATATGAGCCTGGATGTTAAAATAAAAATAATCGCAGGACTTCTTCTTCTTCTTCTTCTTCAAGTGCCATCTCCGCGGCGGAGGTCGGCAATCATCATAGCTATTCGAACTTTTGAGACAGCTGCTCTGAAAAGTTCATTTGATGTACATCCGTACCACTCTCTCAGGTTGCGCAGCCATGACATTCTACGCCTCCCTATGCTTCTCTTTCCTTGGATCTTTCCCTGCATGATCAGTTGGAGCAAGGTGTATTTCTCTCCACGTGTAATATGTCCGAGATATTCCAATTTTTTTGTTTTTATTGAATTTAAAATTTCCATTTCTTTGTTCATCCTTCTCAGAACCTCTTTGTTTGTGACGTGTTCTGTCCATGATATTTTCAGAATTCTTCTGTACACCCACAGCTCAAATGATTCCAGTTTTTTCATTGATGTAGCATTCAAGGTCCAAGATTCCATTCCATAAAATAAGGTCGAAAAAACATAGCACCTCGCCAACCTAACTCTTAGTTCCAGTTTTAAATCCCTGGTACATAGAACTCTTCTCATTTTGTTGAAATTTGCTCTAGCCTTTTCTATGGAAATAGAAAGTCCAGGACGAAGTTTCTATAGTCCAGGACTACAGGACTGCAAATATTGCTTACGGTCTTGGTTAAAAGCTGTGGCATCACAGGTAATGCCCAGTTAAGCATATTTGTATACTTCGTGACAGATAGTTTCGATGGGTAGAGGAGCTATTAGATTTGCGCCAATTGGTCTCCGCATTAGGACAGGATATATTGGACAAAGTGAAGATTCAATTGTGACCAATTGAATGCAACAAATTTAGAATACAGAATTTACAACGCTAGTTAAAAACTTTTTTGGAAGAAATTAAAATTTCATTGTATAATCCACAAAAATTATCAATAAAATATACGCTCTAGCTACCAATCGACCACTATTCTAAAAACTTTTTCGTAGGAAGAACGTAGGAAGAGAAATTGCTCATTTATTATAGTGTCAGACGGCTTTCCAAAGGGAATAAAGTGGTAAGATTTTGGAATTTCAAAGAGGGTGTTTATCAATTTGTTAAGGAGTGGGGCAATTGCCAAACGAGTGTCTTCTGTTAAAAAATAAGGACTTACTATGGAATTTAGCTTTCCTTGCGGACATATTGGTTTTCTAAAGCTCATTTAGTACGAGATTTATTTCAGAATTTTTAGAAGGAAAAAATATTTGACTTTTTCTAAATATTTTTTTAATTTCACTTGAAGATCTAAATTATTAACAAATATGAACGAAAATAATAAATTGCAAATTAAAACTTTGTTGAAAAATGTACATAAAAAACTTGTTGCAAGTGTTTGTTTAAGTTATTTAATTTAAATTATATTAAATTTTGGAAATACATTTTCACAGGTGATTTTTCATATTTTTACAATTATTTTGCCTTGCCGTATTGTTGTCGTTTAGATTCGTCATATGTTTGCGAATAAATGTTTTTAATTATAAATATTATTAAATTACAATACTAGTAGGCGAACTACAAGAAGGCGTATTAGTCAACGGAATACGTCTAAACAACATTAGATATGCCGACGACGCAGTAGTTTTTGCAGATAGTCTGGACGGTTTGCAAAGAATAATGTCGCGTATATCAGATATAAGTAGAGAACACGGACTTGATCTTAATACGAAGAAAACAAAGTACATGGTAATCAGTAAGCGCGAAATATTAAATACACAGCTTTTGGTTAACTAACATCCAATTGACAGAGTGGACAGCTACACATACCTTGGTACCAACATTAACAGCCAATGGGATCACTCCAGTGAAATAAAACAACACATAGGAAAAGCGAGATCGGCGTTCATAATGATGAAGTCTCTTTTCAGAAGTCACGATTTACCATTTGCTACCAAAATCTCCCTCATTAGATGCTATGTATTTTCTACGTTATTATACGGAGTAGAGGCCTGGACACTTTCCGAAGCTTCTTTAAGAAAACTCGAGGCATTCGAGATGTGGTGTTACAGACGTAGTTTAAGAATTTCATGGGTGGATCGTGTGACTAATGTTGAGGTCCTACGTAGAATAGGCAAGGAATGTGAGATTATTAACACCATCAAAGAGCGCAAACTAGAATATCTTGGCCATGTTATGAGGAATGAACAGAGATACGGCTTGTTGCAACTCATTCTTCAGGGCAAGGTATTTGGAAAGAGAGGACCAGGGAGAAGAAGAATATCTTGGCTTCAAAACTTGAGAAAGTGGTTTAATACATCGACAACCGGACTATTCAGAATAGCAGCAAGCAAAGTTAGGATAGCCATGTTGATCGCCAACATCCGAAACGGATAGGCATCGTAAGAAGAAGACAATACCATTTACAATTAACTAATATTTATTTAAAAAATCGAATTTTATTAGCTGTAACAACAATTGACACCAACACTCAAGATTCGATTAAGAAAATTGAGATTCAAAAGCCATATTAACCATATCAACCATAAACATGTATTTCACTACATAGGTATATTAGTAACAGATGCCAAATTTGTACCTATACAGCGTGTCTGCTTAAGTCGGCAACAAATGGGAAACTTTTTTATTGTTAATTTTACGGAAAAGAGTTATTCCACATAAAAAGTTCTGCATGGTCTAAAACCTAAGATGCAACCATCAGATATTAAATTCTATCAATCTTATACGAGGTATGTTAAAACAGATAAACTTCGCTCATGAATAATTACTTTGATAATTCACAATATGAAAAATGGCTAATATGGAAAATTGTTTGGAATTAAAAACTATGTTTTAGTATGCAATTACGTCCTTCTGAATGAAAAAAAAATTGCAAATTTTTCTCTAATTCCCGATACCGAACATAATTTTTTTTATGTATTATAACTGTGATAACCTTTCCGTTCAAATGAAAAATAATGAGAAAATTTTCACAAAACAAAAGTCATTAAAAGTCTAATAATTGTTGAAGAGTTAATAACCTCTCAATTAGTTAATGTCTGCCTTACAATATTTTAGCGATGCATTTAAATTATTAAAATCATAATTCATTTTGTTGTAATAATTTAACGAAAATTATTAGATCACTAACTACTCAACATATCCACCTTCTCTTTCAATCCAGGTAATTTTTCTATCACGAAAGTTTTACCCTTCTAGTCATAGCCGGAGTAATACTCTGAACACATTCTTTAATGACTCTTTCCAAATGAGCAACATCTGTAAATGGCCTTTGAAGATACATCTTTTCCTGTATGTAACCCCACAAGAAAAAATCGAGTGGTGACCAAACAAGGAGAAGGAGGAGATTTAAAAATTTCAGAAATCTGATGTATAACTCTTCCATTAAAACGATTTTCAAGATATTGCCTTCTACTGTTACATACTTAATACTTAAATGCATCGATAAACTGTTACAATGCAGACATTACAATGTTCTTTAGCTGTTCAATGAATTTTATTTTGTGAAAACTTTCCTATAATTTTTTTATCGGAACGGAAGAGTTATTATATTTGGAATAAATAAAAATGATGTTTTTTCAACTAGAATGATATAATTGCATATTTTAGTTTTTAATTTCAACCAACTTTTCATAATAACAATTTTCGATATTGTGAAATATAAATTTTCTTTACTCTCGATCGAAATTCTTATTTTTGACATACCTCGTATAAGATTGATAAAATGTGGTATCTGATAGTAGCATCTTAGTTATTAGACCATGCATAACGAAAAATAACTTTTTTTTAGTAAAATTAATAATAGAAAAGTTTCCCATATGTTGCGAACTTAAGTAGACTTAAAAAACTTAGTAGTATTAACAAAAAGAGAAATCAAACGATTTCTACTTAGCGAAACCGAATTCAAATCTTAACCACTGTGTTTCCTAAAATTTGCGAAACAAACAGCTGGATGAATTACTCGGCAAGGGAATCTAAAATTGCATTCCACAAGCCGTTCATCCTAGTCAAAATTCGTAGTGAATTCAGTTTCTCGTACTTCCAACGAAGTAAATAACAAAGCAGAATGACGGTATTAGATTTTTGTTTTGATACAGTGCAGCAACAACCGTTGATACGTATTTCGACCTCCTTAAGTCTCTTCAGAACGGTATAGTCACAGAGCAGTGACTATACCGTTCTGAAGAGACTTAAGGAGGTCGAAATACGTATCAACGGTTGTTGCTGCACTGTATCAAAACAAAAATCTAATACCGTCATTCTGCTTAGTAGTATTAGTTTTGGGATATTTCATATAAATTCCACTTATCGAAGTTCTTTTTAAGGCCATGATCGACAGGCGAGTAAAACTGCGGTTTTGTGGCTCGTCGGTAAAGCTCGTCAGTGTATCATTGCAATACCGCGGTTTTATATACCTTCGAGCCTGGCTCGCGGCTCGTCAGTTTGTTTTATTTTTTACTTGGCTCGTCATTTAAAACCGCGTGCGTATCACTACTGGTGAGCAAAACCGGCAGTTTTCAGCGACCGTTGAAGTGAAAAGATCAGTTTTTAATCATGGATATGCGTACTCTCAGCCACGATTTTTTATTAGAATTTATATATTGTTTACGAGAATGTGTTTATTTATGGAAATGTACATCGCCAGAATACAAAAACAAAACAACTCGACTTAACGCATATGTTAAATTTTTAAATACCCAACGTCTAGGGCGTCTCCGCTTTTCTTTGTAATTTCGTAGTATGCTATAGCGAGGTAACATAAAACTTCACTTTCAGTTGAACACATGTTAGCTGTGGACGGTTGACAATGACTGTTTTGCTCGCTAGTCGATCAGCACTAACGAGCCGCGAGTAAAACCGTCGTTCTTAAAACCGCGGTATTATGGCTCGCTCGCCGATCACCCACTTTAGACAATTTTAGGTGGTACGAATATCTTTTCAAAAACAGATCGTGGCACTCCTAGCTTAGCCCATTACTCGTAAATTTTGCAACACTAAAAATATGTATTATTATTTTGAATACACGTTATGTAAGGCTTCGAACTTAAGTGGTCAGGATACTGCAGTTTTTTCGATTTTCGTTGGGTTGAAATACAAGTAAGTGGATAATAGTATTTAAAAAAGAGCTATTTAATAGATATCTCCATAATAACAAAATCCCTATAGACTTAAATGAAAGTCTAGTAGTACTTTTATACAAAAAAGGAAAAAAATGTGACCTAAAGAATTATAGACCTATATGGTGGCTCAGTAAAATATACAACCTGTTTATGAGAATTATTAACAATGGGTTGACTTACAAAATGGATAATTACCAACCGGTTAAACAGGCTGGCTTTTGCAAAGGATATAGTAAATCAGACAATCTGTTGACAATGAGAATACTGATAGAGAAGGCAAATGAGTACCAACTACCCGTATTTCTTGCCTTCATAGACTATGAAAAGGCATTTAATAGTATCGAGATGTGGGCTATAGAACAAGCTATTAATAATTGTAGAATATATTCGAGATATAGGCAACTATAATACATAATATATTTGAAATATATAATATATTTGAAAATGCAGACGTCTTCAAAACTACACATTGGTCGACATATGGCATCAACGTTAATAGCAACAAGTTAAACCACCTCATATTCGCTGACGACATTGTGATTATAGCGAGCACATTCGAGGAATTACAAATTGTCATGAAGGAACTTGCAGACAGCTCCCAATACGTCGATCTTAAAATGAATATGACACAAACAAAAACAAAGACCAACACAGACGATCCCAGACGTAAGCTATAAATGAAAGTGAGATAGAACAAGTTCAGGAATATATCTAGCTAGATCAAATTCTGAAACTTGACAAAGAAAACCAAAGTGCGGAAATCACTAGAAAAACAAGACTGATATGGCTAGGATTTGGAAAACTCTGGATTTGGATACTTAAGAACCATAAAATATTTCAATACTTGAGGAGCAAAGTGTTCAACCAATGCATCCTTTCTATCATGACATATGGATGTCAAAGATGGACCCCAACCAAGGCAAATATAAATAAACTAACCACAACAGAAAGGGCAATGGAAAGAGCAATGTTAGGTATATGACTGTCAGATAAAAAGAGGAACGACTGGGTAAGATCAAAAAGAAAAGTTGAGGATATCAAAACAAAAATTGCCAAACTCAAATGGAGCTTCGCAGATCACACCTGCTAGACAAAAAAAACCAACGTTGGAACGCCACAATACAACATTGAAGACCTTACAAAGGTAGACAACCAAGAGGAAGACCACAGATGAGATGGGTGGACGAAATCAAAAGAATCATCATCATTCTGGCTTTACAACCCTACGTGGATCCTAGCCTCCTCAAACATTTTTCTCCAGTCGTCCTTATCGCCTTTCCCAGCCAAGCACGTTTTCCCATATTTCTCATGTCTTCATCGATGTAATGAAGGAACCTTGTTCTAAGTCTTCCTCTTCTTCTCTGACCAATGGGTCTATCAAGAAGCGTTTTTATAGCTGGGTCATTTTGTTCCATCCGCATTACATGCCCCATCCACCTCAGACGTCCTATCTTAATATGTTTTACGATATAAGGTTCCTGGTATATTCTATAAAGTTCGAAGTTGTATCGTCTTCTCCACACTCCATTGTCATTCACTGCTCCATAAATTCGCCTTAGTACTTTTCTTTCGAAACATCCTAACATGTTTGCGTGCTTATTTCGTTTTCTTGGTGTTTATTATTAAACCCATTTTTGTAGCTGATTCTTTTAATGCTACATACGCCTCTCGTACAGCGTTTTCCGTTCTCCTAACAATATTGATATCATCAGCATAGGCCAGGATTTACACTGATTTATTATATATTGAACCAGTGGTTGTGATTTGTGACATACGTATTACTTTTTCCAGAGCCAGATTGAACAGTATACAGGAGAGAGGGTCTTCCTGGCGCAGCCCATTATTCTTTTTAAAAAGTTCAGACAGTTACCCCTAAATTCGTACTCTACATTTAACTTTTTCAAGAGTTTTGTTAAATTTACTAACTGATTTGGTATTCCTAGCTCTTTCATTGCTTTGAACATTTCTCTTCTATTCACAGAGTCGTAGGTTGCTTTGTAGTCTATAAATATGTGATGAGTAGAAATGCCATATTCCAGTGTTTTTTTCCAAAATTTGTTTCAGGGTTGCAATCCGATGAATTATCGATTTACTACCTCTGAAACCAGCCTGGTAGTTTCCTACTATCCGTTCTGCATATGGTGCCATACGATAACATAGTACCGTGGAAAATATTTTATACGCTGCATTTACAAGCGTAATTCCTCTGTGGTCAGAGCATTCAAAGATACCTCCTTTTTTGTGTATGGTGCAAAGTATTCCAATATTCCAATCGTTGAGGAGGGATTTCTTTGTCCATATTTCTTTTATAAGCTGCTGTAATGCCATTATGGTATCATGGCCATCTTCTTTATATAGTTCATCTGGGAGATTATCTATACCGGGTGATTTGTTTCTGGCTAGTTTTTTAACTACATCTTTAACTTCAAGAATCGTTGGTGGTTTTCGTCTTCCAGGTTTTCTTTTTCCTTTATATTAAGTGCCTGGTTAAAGTATTCCACCCATCTATTCAACACATCTTTCCTTGTTGTTAATAGGTCGCCATTCTGACTTCTGCATTGTCTTGTGGTTGCCTTCAGTGGCGGATCCAGAAATTTTTTTCAGGGGGGTCATGGGTCTTGAGGGTGATTTTGATACAGGATTTAGATTTTTGCACTTTGCTGTGGCTGATCCCCAGAAATTTTTTGTCGGGGGGTTAGGGGGTCTTGAGGGTGATTTTGATATAGGATTTAGATTTTTGCACCTTTACGATTGATATGATTTGTGCCTCATGTAAGGGAACCATTTTCTCAATAATTATTTTAAGCAATATATTAAACCAATGAGAAGTTATTAAAACCCAAATACCCTACGGATGCAAAAAAGGGTACAACATTAAGGGGTCTTAAACTTAAACAAAAAACAATAATTTAAACCCACATACTCTATGACAGTAAAATCAAGTCATCATGTTTTATTCTGTGCCTTCTAAAGCAGAAATCTGAATTTGGTTTCGAATATTAGTTTACGGATTTATTTATCAGATGCCACTATTGCGTCCAGATCGAAGCCATTTTAATGTTGCTTCTACTATGACAGGAAAGATTGTTTTCAAGTTCAGAGCGTTTGTGAATAGCCGCTCCAAAGATCCCTTTTAGGGTGAAATATGTATAAGCGGATACACAGACGCACTATACGTGAAATCAAATCTTAACTGTCTTTCCTTTTAATTTAAATTACTCTTTATGAGTACGAGAAACCAATTCGCTAAGGATTTTTGCTTAGTTGAGGAGATATGCTGTGGAATGCAATTTTAGATTCCCCATGTCTCTAATTACATCTTTATCAACGTCTGTTTTGCGTTGCAATTCTTAAAAGGCACAGATTAAAGCAGAAATCTGAATTTGGTTTCGAAAATTAGTTTACGGATTAATTTTATAAAAATGTATTCTTTTCGCCTATCCGATTTAGCAAATCGCTCTATGATTGCATCAACATCTAGAGATATTCAGGATGCACATTGATGAGTGCTAAATCAGTTAACCTTTCCGCAGAAGTTCTATTTCTAAGCCAAGCCTTTAGACGCTTAAGCGTGGAACGCCCTGCTGTTGCTACACTGACTGGCAGTGTAATTATTATTTGCAGAAATATTCTGATATTTGGATACATATGAATATCGCAGTTTACTAATACTTCTAAAATACAATCAGGAAGTTTTCCATTATTTTGCACGACTTTTTTCCACTTTTGAATCCACAGTGAAAACTCTTGTTCTACTGTGGAATATGCAGTAAGTAGTTGGTCCAATAATATCCTGGAAGGTGTCAACAATTTTCTTATTGCAACTTTATCTTCTGGAGTTTTATCAGTTTAAGGTAAAACAACTCGAAGATTAAATCGATTCATAACTTTCGGTGAAAGTCGTTCTTCTAAATTAGTTAAGATATTGTCTAAAAGGGGTAAATAAATAGATCTTCGAAAATATTCTTCGCAAGAGTTAGCAGATTGGTTTTGACGACAGGTTTGACGAGAAACTATACGAGGCATCTTCAATTCAATGTCTAGTTGTTCAGCTATTTGTTTACTTCATAGTAAAGTTTGCTAAAAACAGATTCAGCATTTGATCTTTTATTTTGAAGAATGCATTTAGTGTCCCCTATGACCTCAGTAGCCTACCTAAAATCTAATTTTGGCGATTGAAGAAGACGACTAAGTGATCCAGTTGTACCTAAAACATCACTAAGACAAACTACTGTTTCACAGTTTCACAAATACCTTATAAAGCAGCCTCAAAGTTCCTTTATTTGTATTCACAAACGTATCAGACAGAGCTAATGCAACAACAATATTCACTTTGATATTTATTATAGACAAATTATAAAATGTAGCACACAGTGCCAACAATTATAATACATATTAAAAGTCATATCATGTACATTGAATGAGCAATAATGTGTGGGCGGTAATTCTATTTCATCGATAATCGAACGATTCTCTGGCACTCAAATGACGAACTGACAAAATTTGAAAATCGCGTAGCTCTGAATTCGTGGGAGTCTTAGTCGAGGTAATACTGTATTTAGAATTGTTGATTTTTTTTAAAGAGCAATTTAAAAAGGCTTCCGTATAATTCTACACTTACCCCTAGAATAAATGAGTTTGCATAATTTCAACTCTTGACTTCCTGCTTATAGGATTGATGGGTTTTAAATTTTTTTTAGGATTATTTGATTGATATTTAATTTTGTTTTGGGGGTGGTCATGACCCCCGTGACCCTCCCCTTGGATCTGCCACTGGTTGCCTTGAATTCTTTTATGTTAACTTTCTTATAGAATACTCTGAATTCTTTCTCTCTGTTGAGGTTTTCTATATATTTAAGTTCCTCATTTAGGTGGTTTCGTTTTTTTTCTTTTGTGTATCCTCTTTTCTTCTCTTCTCTTTGTCTGTTAATTCTCTACAGTTGTTCTAGTTCGTCGGGTAAGCATCTTTCTGTAGACTTAATTTTTTTCTTTTGTTGCATTCTTGCATTCATCGTCAAACCAATGATTTCTACGGGCACAAATTTCTGTTCCTATTTCATTTTTAGCTGCTGCTTAAATATCTTCCTTTATTCTGGTACAGTAGGAGTCTATATCTGTCTGGCCTTTTTCATTTACATTTTGATTCCTTAGCCTGTTGGTAATGTTTTTCGAGTACCGTTCTGCAATTGTCCCATCTTTCAGCTTTTGCACATTCTATTTTTTTTATCCATTTTATTTTCTTTATTAGTATTTGAAATTCTAGCCCTCAATGTTGACATCAAAAGAATAGCCGGAACAAATTGGAAGTTAGTTGCTCAGGATAGAGATCGATGAAAGATCGTTTGGGAGAGACCTATGTAAAAAAAAAAGGACGAGAGAAGGCTCAGATGTTTTAAAAAATCCTTTAACCAATAATAGTACAAATATCGACGGATCAGCCATTTTCGTGAGTTAAATTTAATAGATATACCGCGCTCTGCAGTACGCAGCATAACTGAAGCAAATTTTAATTTAGAAGAAATTAAAAAATATATTCTAAGAATTATTAGTAAAGCTCGGATTTATAGGCAACAAAAATTGAAGGAAATACCACAGATCTGAGGCTTGAAAACGCAGTCATAAAAGGCTGCAACCAGTATAAATATCTAGGAAGCATCATATCAGCAGATGGCAGAGTTAAGATAGATGTACAAAACCGAATAACCCAAGGGAAAAAATGCATCCGAATACTGAATTCATTACTGTGGTCTAATAAAATAAAGATGCATACCAAACTTCGCGTATACAGAGCAATTGTAGAACCAATTACCACATATGGTGCCGAATGTTGGACGATGACAAAGAATGAACGAGATAAAGTAGACGTTGTGGAAATGGATTATCTTAGAAGGTCATGTCGAGTATCGAGAATGGAAAGAATCAGGAATGAGGAAATACGAAACTGTACAGGAATTAGAGATACTCTTTCAGATAGAATACAAGGAAGGCAATTACAATGGTATGGTCACGTGATGAGAATGGAGGAGGAGCGGTGGCCAAAGAAAGCCTTAATGTATGTTCCGCCAGAAAGAAGGAAAAGGGGAAGACCACCAAATTCCTGGAGAAGAGAAATTACAAAAACAATGCAATCTAGAGGCTTAGAAGAGGGAGATTGAAGAGATAGGAAAAGATGGAGGCTGAAATGCGGGAAGCGGCAATCGCCGTAGGACCCCCGTTATATGATGATGATGAAAAATTGAAGAAAAAGGGGCCTATATAGGCAAAGATTATACAATAAAGGAATATAACTTATTATTTATTGTACAAAGTGAATTAACGTAATATTAACTTAAGGCGGGTATATTTACACATCATAATCATAACATTATTTGTAATAAACTAGTAACTAAATAACTGTAAATTAATAATTAAACATTGTAACCACTTAAAATTTTATCATTAATAGAAACAACTAAATGTTTTTCAATATTTTCGGTCTTAAAACTATGTCTTGGATCACTTAAAATTAATTTGTACATTGAAAACGAACGTTAGACATCGACAGATGTAATTGGAGCATATTTCAGAGCGGATAATAAATCTGGCATAATTTGAAATTCCTCGAAAAATGTCCCATTCGAAACTTTAGCAACATTAGATAAAAACGAAAAACCTTCATTCTTGTCGAAAACATATTTCATTTTTTTTTAAATTAATTGACCGTTACTTCCGGGTGCCGATTTAATTTTTGTCTTTAAATTATCTATTAATTTTACTGGCACATTTAAATTTATCTCTTGTTTTTCTAATAAGGTAATTGTGGTAACTATTAATTTATAATTGTCATTAAGATAAGCGAGTTCCTGTTTTAATTTGGGATTTTTTAATAATTTTTTTGGTTCTCGAATGGCTTCGGAAATATCATCATCAAATTCTGACATAACTAATTCTATTTCATTGCAGTGTTCAAAGTAAAAAAAAACTGCTTCGAGCCAGCTTCTCCACCTTGTAATTACTGGTTTAGTTTGCAAAGGGACACCGGGAAGTCTTTCTTTATATATTTGCACCCTCAACGGAGCCTTTACAAAAACCTTTTTCATAAAATTTATAAAATTATTTACCAACGAAAACAGATTTCTTATTTCTTCAGCAATTCTATTTACCCCGTGGGCTACACAAGTGCAATGAATTAAATTAGAATAAAAAATCTTTAAATTAACAGTAGCTTTTAACATATATGCCGCAGCATCTGAAAGCATTAAAACTATTTTATTCACTGGTATAGCGTTGGGTAAAAAGAGGTTTGTTAAACTATCTTGTATAAATCGACTAATTGTTAAATTGTTTGTTTTTTCTAATTCTTTAACGGCAACTAAATAAGGTTTTCTCTCAAAGTTTTCGTTCAAAATTCCAATCATTAAATTAGCTATATACCTGCCGCATACATCTGTCGTTTCATCCACGATGATATACAAAAAATTGCCCTCTAACTCCCGCTTAATTTTTGAAATACATTCCACATAACATTTTTCCACAGTATGTTTTCTCAATGTACTTTCGTCCGGTAAGGATTTATTAAGATATTTTTCGAAAAAGCATTTAAAACTAGGGTTATTAACTTTATATAGAGAAATGTTGGATGCAATCATCATCTGGCATAAATCAAATTTAAATGCGTCTTCCTCCTTTTTTTTGAACTGCTTAAACTATCCCGCAGAGATATTTGGGCTAACTTAGAGGAATTTAATTTTTCCAAATTACGTTTATGAAGTGAGGCTCCACAATGCTGGTCAATAAAGTACTTTTTTCTACTTGAAATCTGCGAATTAAAAAAAAAATAATTAGAATTCTAAAACCGCTTTAGAATTTAGTTATGTTGTGGGACGAGAAAAAAATAAAACTTACCGATTTGCCGCATGGTTTACAAAATGCTCCATCTCCTTCTAGAGAAAGTTCCGAATAAGGTGCGATCCATAGCCTTAATTTAGATGTCATCTTTTCACACAAATATCTAAAACGTTTTAAAACGTATTCTTTGCTTTTCGGTATACGCAACAAAACTAAACTGATACAGTAACCGACTGTACAACTGATAATAAACTAATAAAGCTTAGGGATTTCCAAATAGTTAACTCTCAAGTCTCGATCAGGTACATTTTCCTAGAAATCTGTTATATAAACAAACCATTGATATTTTATTATTGACCCAAAATTTTATTATAGAATGGTTTAGTAATAGAATAATATCATGGGTAGTACCATGAAATTTTAAAAAAGGCACAAATAGGCGGAATTTACGAAAAAAGGCAAAAAGTGCAAAAAACAATTATAATAGGCAAAATAGGCAAAAAAGGCATTTTGCCTATAATCCGAGCTTTAATTATTAGGAGGATTTTGTAAATAAAATTATGTGATTGTCGATAATTTGAAATAAACAGTTTAAGTTTTACAAAAGAGAGAAATCATGTATTAATAAATAGTCTCATAATTAACTTACCAAAAATCCCGTACGTATGTCTATTCCGAATTATATTTTAAATATATGGTTAAAATTTGGAATCAATATAGAATTAAAATTATTGGATTTATACTCCGTACCGTTTTAAAACGCTGTATTTCCAGAAAAACATCATTAAATTTTGTGATATTGAGATGTGTTATAGATAGATACTGGATTATATGCAAAATGCGTATGCATGTATACGCTGCATATTTCTCATGTTTTTGATAAATGCATATGCCTCACAATATTTGAAAATTTGTAAGATAATTGCAAATTTTGATATATAGGAATATTAGTAATATTCATTAAAATAAAATGTGAAAGTATATATTCGGCTGTTAAGCTCCTTTGTTGTTGTATAATGTTGTAACCATAAACATAATGAGCGGTATCACTACAGGTATCACCGTCTGGGTGTTTAACATTGTAGACTTCTCAGAAAATATTACATTAGTAAACACCTATTATATTTAAATATTACAAATACTGCCAGTACTTTCTGTTTTACGAACACTATATACTAGGAAAAAGAAACAACAAATTCAATTTTAATGGTACGGTAGGTATCTTTAATTATTATATTAATTGTTAGTCTTAAATCAATCGTCGGTAGTAATCTTAAATCACTTTTGTAATTGCAAGCTATTGTCTATAGTGTGTAGAAAAAGTTATTTTATTTTTTTTGTGAAAATGCCTAAATAGCAAGAGAAAAATCAAGTCTTATAAGAAGTTGGATTATAAGCAACAATCACCTAAATGTTATAGACAATGAAAATATGTTTTGCACTACTTGTAATAAAAAGGTAAGTTCTCTATTTCAATAGATCTTTAAACTTGTTTTTTTTTTAATAAATACTAAGAGTAAATTGTTTCCATTCAAAGTTTGACGATTTCAATTTCACTTTGAGAAATAAAAAAAATGCGGTAAGTTTAAAAAGTTAGATTATTTTAATGTAGGTACATAGTTAAGAAACCATTTATTTCAGATATGCCAAAATAAATTCCATGTACTCCAATACATAAAGACTTAACTTCACCAAAATAAAAACATGATAATACACATTGCCAGCAGATTCTACAGAAGTGTTTCCAGATTCAGAAATTTATTTTAAATTCAAACCATACTGTATTTAACCTAAACATATGCATTGAAAAAAAGTGCATATATCTAAATTACTGTAAATGCATATTTGCATATTATTTGTGCATATTCAGCCTATTTTAAAATGCGTTCTTATTTTAGACATTTTTTAGTGCAATATTTTTCAGTCTCTAGTTATGGACATATTATAGGTTGACACTATACTAATTAACAAAATCGTATCAAAATGATTCAACTGATTTAGACAAGGGAACTAACGATTTCCCACGACACTCGTTGATATAGGTATCTAACAACTGCCTTTGATTTTGGTAATAAAAATATGTACCAAACAAAATATGTAAAATATTAAACGTCATTTTTACTTATAAACAATATATAAACAATTTAAGATCGCTATTTGATTGTAAATATATACAAAATGTGAAGACCTGTAAATTATATGGAAAAGTTACACAATTTTTCTGAAAAAGCATAGAAAATCCTTTAAAATAAGGGTTTGTAAAGTTACTTTTGTTAATGTGTTGCTTAATTATTGCAAAAATATCTTCAAAAGTCGATTTTTTGAAAATTATTAATAACTTTATTGGCTTTATTGGCTTATCAAAACTTTATTGGACATATCAAAACTTTATTGGCATATCAACAACTTAATTGGGTCATTTGGATTTATTAACCAGATCGAATTGATTGGCCATATTCAATTTTAACACCACAACTTAGTCAGGACATACAGCCACGTGTGACTGCAGCTCTCCAGAAGCCACAACTTCTAATTGGAGGACCTAACAGCTAGAACACACAAGCAGCCCATCGAAGCAATAAGTAGCACTTATTAACTGTTAAGCTTTGGCAGGGTTAATTATTGTTTATTTATTCTTTTAAATACATATGTTTGGTTAAAATTTGTCTTATTTGCTATCAACTGAGAACTCAGGTTCAATCCCTAGTTTAAGACAAGACGAACTCACCCTTGAGATACTGAGCTAGGCAAGGTATAGACGATAAGCTCCCATGGTTGATTGAGGTTATTTTTACAATAGTACTTCAAGTTTCTTTGGTAGCCTTATTGGCGTGGTACACATTGGCGAAGCAAAGTCGATTTTTTGAAAATTATTAATAACTTTTTTAAAAAAGAAAAAAAAAAATGATTTCGCGTGAGAATATAGACAACATTACAGATATTTAGCTTTAAAAATTTCAAGAAGTTTCACTTGACAGTTATTGCAAAATTGAAATTGTTTATTCCAAAAAGCTTCTATTTATACGTTATTATGTGGAAACTATTAGGTCTACATGAATTCTGAAAGCATCACATTGAATAAAAAGGCTTATTTTATCAAATTAAATCATGTAACGTTAAAAAAATTTATTTTAAATATATTGTAAAATAGGTTTGCAAAAGTACTGTGATTTTAAGCTTATAGAGAATTAAAATAACTTAGACGTAATAACAGGTAGGTTTTTATTCGCCATGTTGACATTTTTACACGAATTCGAAAAAAAACATAATGCCATCATCATCATCCTCATCAACCTGTATGCGTCCACTGCTGGACATAGGTCTCCCTCAGCTCTTTCCATCTGTCTCTGTCTTGTGCGGCTTGCATCCAGTTATTGCTAACACGCTTCAGGTCGTCAGTCCGTCTAGTTGGTGGGCGTCGTCTGCTCCGTATTGCTTCTTGTCTCGGTCTCCTATAATACGTTTTGTCCAGCGGTTGTCTAATAATATGCCGACGTGTCCTGCCCAATTCCATTTTAGCGATGCAATTTTTTCGATGACGTCTGTTGTTTTTGTTCTACGACATATTTCTTCGTTTGGGATTCGGTCTCTCAGAGAGACACCCAACATCTGGTACTCCATAGTCCTCTGAGTCACACGAAACTTATTCACTACCTTCTTTGTCAGTGTTAATGTTTCCGATCATTAAGCGAGTACAGGAAACGCACATTGGTCAAACATTTTCCTTTTGAGGCATATGGGTAGAACCGATTTAAATACATAGTTTAATTTATCAAACGCTGCCCAGGCTAATCCTATGCGACGTGGGAGCTCACATGTCTGGTTATCTTTGCCCAACCAATTTTCATGTCTTAAGTACTTATACGATGTAGTCTGCACAATATCCCTTCCATCAACAGCAATATTTCGATTTAGCACCAGATTAGTTATTATTTGCTTCTTGTTCATATTAATCTTTAGTCCGACCTCCAAGGAAGCGAAATAATTTTTAAAACATTATTATTGCATCATCCATAAGATCAGCTATAAGAACGATGTCATCTGCAAATCTCAAATGACTGAGCTTCTCTCCATTTATGTTGATACCATGTTCGTTCAGATGTGCCTACTTACAAGTGTGTTCTATAAGCGTCGTGAATAGATTTGGAGAGACTGTGTCTCCTTGCCGTGTCTCTTATTTAACCTTGCACTAGAAAAAGTAATTCGAAAGTGCCATATTAATACGAATGGCACCATCTTTAATAAATCTGTACACGTGGTCGGATATGCAGATGACATAGACATTATTGCTAGGTCCACAGAATCTCTGATCGAAGCATTTTGATCACTAAGGGCGTCTGCACTGAGAATGAGTTTAAAAATAAACGCACATAAAAAAACTATACGTATTGTACTATGGCTCCAAAACTACCCAGAAAAATTAAAGTTACCATATATAAAACACTAATAAGGCCAGTGTTAACATACGGGTCAGAAACGTGGTCACTTACACACAGAACGACCAAGAATTGCTTAAACGTTTCAAGAGAAAAATACTAAGGAAAATATATTGAGGAGTCAAAGAACAGGGTTTGTGGCGTAGGCGCTACAACTTTGAGTTATACAGAAGTTTTGGGGAACCTGACGTTGTAACATGTATTAAATTAGCACGCCTTCAATGGATAGGACATGTAATTAGGCGAGATGAAGATGCAACTATCAGAAAAATTTTCGACCGAAGAGGACCAGTGGGAAGACGAGCCAGAGGAAGACCAAAACTTAGGTATCAAGATAACATAGAGGATGATCTAAAATTCATCGGAGTTAAAGCATGGAGAAGAGTTGCCAGAGACAGGGGCGAATGGAAGATTGTTCTGAAGAAGGCTTTGGCTCATAACGAGCTGTAATGCCACTGATGATGATGATGATTTAACTATAATACATAAATATTTCAGTTATCTATCATTTCATAACCTTTTCTATTAATAATAATAAGAAAAAAGTAAAATTTTGCAAAGTAAATCTTGATTTTAAATGGTTTAAACAAATTGCTTAGTTAAATAACAATTCACAAATTAACTATAGTCCATTTCCATCATATTGATAGCACATTATGTATGCAAATCCCTAAACTGTTGATACGGGTGACTCAATGAAAAATGAAATGAAAAAAAAAATAAAAAATACGGGTGACTCAAAAAAAAAACTCAACAAGTTTGCAGAAGTATATAGGAAAACAATTTTAAATTGAGTATGACCACCAGGTATAAAGGTTGAAGCAGAATAGAATACAATAGTTTTTAGGGTTACTAATCCCTAAATAAAGTTGCCAGTGTCGGAGTGATGGAGATTAACAGGTACTAATGAATTTGCAAGAAATGTAAGATGTTTATTTTATTGGTTATATATAAAATAATTTGTGGCCGTAACAGGGGCCGATTTGTAAAAAAATGAATATTATTTTAATCAAATTCCATTTCAGATTCACTGCTTTCTTCAGAATCTAAGGAATCTTCAACTCCAATGTTAATTATTACCGGTTCCAGCATTGCATAAGTCATATTATCCAAATTCCACATTTTATTTTCTTCCTTGTGAGCATGACTAACAGCATTTTTCCAATTTTCTGGAGTTACTTTTGATAAGGAATGTTCTAATAATTGTTGTAAGTCTTCTAATTTAAAAGTTTTGTTGTTGTGTCCAACTTCACCCTTTACTTGAGACCATATATTTTCTATCGGATTCAGATCACAGTGGTATGGGGGTAAACGTAAAATAATTACATCACGGTTTAATGCCATTTCATCAATTATATATTTTTTATAAGCTGCTTTATGTTGCCTTACAAAAGGTAATAATTCCTTTTTTGTCGAATTCTCCTTGTACTCAATTGCGTGTATATCCAACCATTCGATTATCTCTCCTTTTTTCCATGCCGTTGTTGGCAATTTTTCTGCTAGTCTTGAATGGTAACTAGCATTATCCATGACTAGGACAGAATTTTTTGGAATTAAATCCAACATTTGCTCAAAATATTCTTCAAAAACGTCAGCAGTCATTTCCTCGTGGTAATCTTTGGTTGATTTTGAGGTAAAACTTAATAATCCACCATTGACAAAACCGTATTCGTTTCCAATATGGGTCATTATGAGTCTGCGTCCTTTTCCAACGGGAATATTGTTTATTCCAGTAGATACATCTTCGATGAATGCCTGACGGGAACTTTTCACATTTGTATCAACCCATAGATATGGTACACTATGACCTTCATTTAGCCAAATCTCATCCAAATAAAAAATTGTTTTCCCTTCTTCTCGGTACTTTTTAATAGTTCTTAGATAATCTCGTCTCCAACATACAATGTAATCTTTTTCAATTAAAACAGATTTTCTTCTATTCTTGTGCCAACGAAATCCCATCTCTCTCAATAGTCCCCATAATTTCTTGTTGCTAATTGTTAAAAAAAATGAGTGGACGCTGCGTCTTATCATGTTTTTATGTATTTCTTCAATTTCCAAGGGTTTACTCCCTCCACTCTTCTTGGGAGATCAAACAGTTCCTCCTTTTCTTTCTTTTAGGAATCTATAAATTGTTGCTTCTCCAACCCCTGTCATATTTGAACACATGTTAACGATTTCACGAACATTACTTAAAGGGCGTTGATGTACAAGTGCATCGTGTACATTTAATATTATATTTTTCTCTCTTAGACTGAAGGCACCTTTAAAACTACACTTAACCGGAATAAAACCTGTTGTCGACGTCATTTTTAAATGCAAATAACAAAATATCGACACCAAAAACGTACGTAGGCAAGACATGAACAATGTACATCTACAAACTAAATGGAAGATGCAAACAATTTCTAATTTATATTATTGGCATAAGCTGTAATGTGGCATAAAAACTACTTAAACTATCATTAGTGAAGCCTTATCAGTAATTCCAGGTAATCGTTCAAAGAAGGTATTGTTTTTGTGTCAGGCGATAACTTGTATAGAAAACAATAATCACCTTTAAATTACTGTTTACATTAATTTATTTCGTGAAACATTGAATTCTCTCGTTGATCACCCGTATATAATTAACAATAATCGTGTGGCATATATACCGACGTCTTTTACGCACAAAAAAGGTATAGTGAGATTAGTGGACACTTATTTTACAGAAGATTTTTTTAAAGATAATGAATTTTTGACGGCATCTTAAAATATTATTTTTTTTTTATTTATTTCAAAACAAGTATAGGGTGACGCCTATGGTTTTTTGACCTGTTGAGGATTTGCATACATAATGTGCTATCAATATGATGGAAAAGGACTTTAACTGAATTTTTATAATCTATGCAACGAGGTACCCCAAATTAAATAAAACAATCACTTTTCGTTGATTGAACCGGGGATATTGTGATTTTTATAAATTTGAACTTATGAAATCAGTTTTTGAAAAACTAAAATTGAGAAATAAAAAAAGGGCTAGCTTGGGTTCTAAGGGTGGTAGGACATTGAATTTTTTTCAATTTAATGTAAAAATGCCAACATTTTGAATAAAAAAAATTAACAAATGCATCTGAGTTATTTTAAATGTTTATAAGCTTAAAACCACAGTAATTTTGTAAACCTATTTTACAATAATACAATAAACCTATTTTACAATATTTAACCAAAAATTTTTAATCAGTAAATGATTTAATTTGATAAAATAAGTCTTTCTCTTCAATTTGGTGCTTTCAGAATTCATTTAGACCAACGTTGTAGATAAAAACTTTCTGGAAAAAGGAATCTCAATTTTGCAATAACTGTTAAGTGAAACTTCTTGAAATTTTTATACCTTATTAGTGGGATGACAAACACAATAGTTTAAATACGATTATGTACATTAAATAGTATTATACAATTTTATATCTTTTAAATAACTTAATACATTTAAATTTTTATCTGTCAAGATGGATTTGAGGTCGTCTGGAATTCCATGCATTCTTCTTTGATTTTGGAAACATGGGCAGTCAAGTAGGAAGTGTTTCACTATCAATGAAGTGGAGCAGTTATTGCAAATTGGCGGTGGATCTTTAGTGATTAAAAATTTGTGTGTGACAGCAGTATGACTAATTCTTAAACGGTTTATAATTACTTGATCTCGTCTACTTGTGGAGTTATTCAAAGAGCTGTTCACCTTTGGGCATATTGGGTTTAATTTGGTTACTGAATTTTCCCAGTAATTTTGCCAAATGTTACTGCAATGATCTTTAATCAGATGTTTCATGTCACAATAAGGATATTTTGTCATTTTTGTAGTATCTTCTAAGTTGATACGGCTTGTAGTTGCTAGTTGATCTGCTTTTTCATTTCCCCAGATTCCAGTATGCGATGGTACCCAAATGAAAGCTATGTCCTTTCCCATGGAATGAAGTGTTTCTAATTGATTTTTTATTGCTTGTATAATGGGATTTGTTGTATAAATTTGCTTTAATTTCAATAACGCAATAAGTGAATCTGTAATGATGACGCACTTCATATTGTTACTCGTTTTGAAAAAAGTTAAGGCTTTTAATATAGCTGTGGTTTCACCTGTGAGTATACTACAATTTGTAGGTAAGTGTATGCTGTAGGAGTTTTCTTCATCAGAATAGTAAGCAGCAGCATGTCCATCTTGGGTTTTAGAGGCGTCGGTAAAGATTTGTAAGTAGTAGGGGTAATTTGATATGATTTCTGCAAAAAGATGTTTAATTATCGAGAAGTTTGTATATGATTTGGGATACTTTCTTAGTTTTAGGTCAATGGTAAGTAGGCGGGTTGTCCATGGAGGAGAGATTGCATTTGTATATAGCAATAGACTAAATTGATTCATGTTAAAATTTGTGACTTTTATTCTTTCTATTAGAGGAATACAGTTTGTTGCCTTTTTAAAAGAGAGGATGCCAGGGTGGAAAAAATTAAAGTTTATTGTGTATTTTTAGAAACGTTATTAATTTTCAAAATATCGACTTTCGAAGTTGTTTTTGTAATAATTAAGCAATAAATTAACAAAAATAACTTTACAACTCTAATGTAAAAGTCTTTTTTATGCTTTTTCAGTAAAATTCTGTCACTTTTCCATATAATTTATCGGTCTTCGCCTTTACAATATATAAGTAAGTTCAACACTTTTGCTGTTTCATTTTTGTAATTTTTTAATATTGTGTTTAGAATATTTTTTTAAATTCATTCTTCTTCTTCTTATTGTGCCGTCTTCTAACGAAGGTTGGCGATCACTTCTTTATACGCTTCCCTATCTTTTGCAACGTGAAATATCTGTTTCACACTGAGGTTAGTCCAACCTCTGATATTCCTCAGCCAAGATTTCTTCTCTTTTCCCAAGCCTCTTCTTTCCTCTACTCTTCCTATCATGATGACGTGCAGAAGAGAGTATAAGTATGTGGCCTAGATACAATTTTTTCTTATATTAATTGTGTTCATAAGCTTTCTGCCATGTCCAACTCGTCTTAACACTTCTTCGTTTGAGACTTTTGCAGTGCAAGTAATCTTTAGAATACGCCTATATAGCCCCATTTCGAATGCCTCCATTTTTTTACGGATTGGGCTTTTACCCCATATAGCAATTATGACCATTCATAACATTCGGCGAACCTCAATCTGATAACCATACTCAATTTCTTATTTGAAAACATTGATTTGTATTTTATAAATCCTTTTCGAGCTATTTCAATTCCGACCTTTATTTCCTCATCCCGATCTAACTATGAGTTATAATTGCTCCGAGGTATTTATACTTCTCGACCTTCTCTAACAGTTTACCCTCGAATGTCAGATGTATGTTATCAACAGGGCTTTTCGAGATCACCATGTATTTGTTTTTATCTATATTCATTGTTAGTCCCATCGTTTTGCTTTCTCTGTAATGATTTCTATAAGATTTGTAAATCTTCTATATTTTCTGCCATTTTTGCGGTATCATCTGCAAATCTTATGTTATTAATGATGCGCCCTACAATCCTTACACATTCAGTTCTTTCACATAGTGCCTCCTAAAATATTAGTTGGGAGTACACATTAAATAATTGTGGCGACAGCGCACGTCTCTGTCGAATTCCTCTTTGAATTTCTACTTGGTTTGTCTCACTACCTTCCACCCTTACGACCGCTGTTTGATTGTAGAATATATTTTTGATTTAATTAATACCCTTGGGATCTAGGTATGTGTATGTGTATGTGTTTCAATGCATGTATGAGTTTACCATGTTGAACTCTATTAAACGCTTTTTGAAAATCTATATAACATATGAATACGTTTTTATTATATTGCCTGCATTTTTATAAAAGTACCGTCATTGCGCACAATGCCTCTCTTGTTCCCATTCCACCTTTAAATGCAAACTGTGTCTAGTCTAATTGTTCTTCACATTTTTTATATATACGCTGTTGAATAACTTTGAGTAGTATTTTAAGGTATGGCTCATGATGCTAATTTATCGGTATTCATCGCAAAATTTAGGATTATTTTTCTTGGGTAAGGATAAAAAGATAGATTTTAACCATTCTTCAGGAATTTGCCGGTCGTTGTATATTTTATAGTTAGACACTCAATATTTTCATCATTCAGGATTTTTAGTATATCTACTGGAATTTCACCAGGCCCTGGCGTTTTTGGTGTTTTTAATTGCCTGTTTCACCTCTGATATTAGAATGTGTATATTTTCATCAGATTTCAGAAGATGGTCACCGCACTACAAAGAGTAGTGTTACGTAAAAATATGAGTCATATTAAAAACCTGTAAACATGTGTTTATTCACTAATATGTTTTAGATTGTACGAGACCCTTCGACCAGCTGGCATAAACTCCAAGTAATAAAAAAACTGGTTCCATTCGAACCTTCCGGAATTAGGCCTGTCCATTCGAGGCAAAACCAGGTCAATTGAGGTCAACATCCATGGGATTCTAGAACAGCTGTTTTCGTATAAATATGAGGGAACTTTCATTTTGAAAACAGTTAATTTTTAAGATCGCGCGCCGCGTTTTAATTGTTACGTTCGTCAAATAAATTGTACAGTAGTTTAATAAACTGATATAAATTACCGTGTGTTTTATTAAATTAAAAAAGAACAATATAATAAATTAGTAAAGAATTATTAAAGACATTATAAATTAAATAAAGACATAACAATTAATAAATTCATAACAATAGGATTGGATGAGAAGGACATTCGGATCATCATAAATTTATACTGGAACCATCGTGCTCCAGTCAAGGTCAAATACCAGCTGACCGACCAAGTGAAGATCATGCGAGGAGTAAGGCAAGGATGTGTGTTATCGCCGACTCTTTTCAATATATACTCTGAGGAGATTTTTAATGAAGCCCTCACAAACTTAGACATGGGAATCCGAGTGAACGGTGAATATAATATCCGCTACGCCGATGACACTGTGTTACTAGCAACCAGCCTAAACGATCTGCAGGCCTTACTAGACCGAGTGCGAACTGTGAGCGTAACATACGGACTGAACCTCAATATTAAGAAAACTAAATTCATGGTTGTCAGCCGTACAAATTTAGATCCCGGGGCACTAATGGCAGGTTGCGAAGAGATCCAGAGAGTCGACAGATTCACTTACCTCGGAACTACCCTCAACGTACAATGGGACTACGCTCAAGATATTAGATCCAGAATTGAAATGGCACGGTCTACATTTATTAAGTTGAGATCCTTGCTGTGCTGCAGTGATTTCAGTTTGGGAACCAAGATGCGGATAGTGAGGTGCTACGTTTTTCCAGTGTTACTATATGGAGTTGAAGCCAAGACACTAACGCAAGCCACTGAAAAACGAATCGAAGCCTTCGAGATGTGGATATACAGAAGGATACTAAAAATATTTTATATGGACCATGTCACCAACGTTGAGGTCCTACAGCGCATGACAAAAGAAAAAGAAGTGCTTGATTTAATTAAACAACGTAAGCTTGAACGTAACGAAGAAAAATATCGAATTCTTCAACTCGTTATGCAGGGTAAAGTATTTGGCAGAAGAGGACCGGGACGCCATCGTATCTCGTGGTTGAAAAATCTCCGACAATGGTTTGGGATGACCTCAGCGGAGCTGTTTCGCAGAGCAGTCAACAAAACCATGATAGCCTTGATGATCGCCAACATCCGGACCGGATAAGGCACTGAAGAAGAAGAAGATATTTTCATCAGTTGGTAATGTTTAATTAATTTCTTCCCTATTATATGTAAATAAGTTCTTGATGTATTCCTCCCAAGTTAAATTCCTTATCAGATATTTTCTTCGCAATTTTATACATTTTAATAATTTCCTTAGCTGTTTACGTAGATACATCTAAAATATTTTTAACTAGCTTACCTATCAAAACTTTTAACTAATTTCTTTATAGGTTTATTATTTTTTAAGGTGATGCGTATAATGAATTACTTATTCACTTAAATTACTTATAAGCTATCTGTAATAGGTTTAATTTAAATACTTATTTTATGTGTAGACGTTGAACCACCTACAGGTTGATTGGTAGGTATTTGGGTCACTAAGCTGTATGTATACTGGGTGGTCCGTTACTAACGAGACATACAGCAATCTTTCATTGTACCGAGAAGTAAATGAAACCAGTGTACCATACTTTTCCTACTTTTCCTTTTAAATTTAATAAATTTTTTAGGTTTCCTAGTAGGTAGTTAAGATTTCTGGTTTTATTGGTTTGTTCATATCTTCCTGTCTCAAAGCTGTCTTTCTTTCAGATTTTCTCATTACCTTTATCTCATTATGTTCTAGTATTTATTCCTCTATTTGACTTAATTCATCTTGATGAAGTAAAATATTTGATTCTATAAATTTCCTTATATTCAATCTGATGACCGGTCTTAGTTTATCCAAACTCTGGGACCTTAGCTTGATTACTTTTATCGAATTGTGCTGACACTATTATCGTATCTTCTTTACCGTTATTTCTATATCTCTTTCTACTTTCTATCTTATAGATCTAGAGATTCTAATAGTTGAAACATAGCAATTCTAAATATTCGTTTTCCATAATTTTATAATACCTACATCAGGGCTTCTTAATCTTTTTAATAAATGGAACCCTTTTTAGTAGTCACTTTTATTGTCGAACCCCTGGTTTGTCTCAATCTATCTTCAATCCAATCCTGACCCCCCGGAGGGAGTGTGGTGGTGGACGTGATGTCTTGTATTGTCCGTCTCCAAAGATCTCTGTCTCTGGTCATTTCTTTTAACTCATGCATAGTGTCTTTTGCATATTCCTGCAATTTGGTCGATTCATCTTGTTGGGGATCTTCCTCCATATTTGGGCCTTCCTTGTATATTGAGTCTTTCCATGTTTTCTGTGCGTGCTCTCAAACATGTCCAAAGTACTTTAATTGTTGAAGATGTACTTTACTAGAAAGTCGTTGGCTAACTTTTTGCTCTTTTAAAATGGAATTAGTTGTTCTACGGTCGGTCCAATCCAAGGAATTCGTAATATTTATCCCCCACAGTACATTTCAATGGCGTCAATCTTTCTTCTTTATGATTGTCTCAGGGTCCAGGATTCACATCCGTAACTCATTATTGGAAATATTAAGCAGTTGATCAACCTCATCTGTAGATTAATTATATGCAACAAAAATGACAATTATTTAAAAAAATATTTATTTTCTTTAGAAAGTAATTAATTAAAATAAAATCCACAAGGAATCTAAGTTCCTGTAGTTTGGCTGTATACCATATATAACAAAAAATTTTATTAAAAATCCTTTATAAAATGTATATAATTTAAAAGACCCAATCGGGCTATATCACAAAACGTTTTCGGAATCCATATTCCATCATCAGTGCACTAGGTGGGTATACATCTATTGAGCCACTAAATATGTGGGTAAAAACCCGTTAAAATCTGTTTTATAAATTTGGTTTACATTATGTTGTGATAAATTCTCACTCACCAATTCCGCCACAATCACTCACCAACCCGTCCGGCAAGCGTGGTGTTTTAATGCCATTATACCCCTCAAAACACAACATGCTGAACTTGAAACAAAATGGGACGATACCCCAGGTGGGTAGAGTTAGCAGCTCAGAATCCCACACCGGAAAACCGGTCAGCCTCACGGATTCTGGGGGAGGCACAAGCTCAACAAAACGCGCCAAAATAGAAACGAACAAACAAACAACAGTTAACATATAACATCCAATCTATGGCTAAAGATGAAAAGGTCTACGAATTAGAAGAAGAACTATCAGAGATAAAGTGGGATATTGTAGGACTGTCAGAAGTGAAAAGAAGAGGCGAACAATGCATCCATTTAAACTCTGGAAATCGCTTATACTATACAGGGAAAATAGACGAAACATATGGTGGAGTAGGATTTCTTATATACAAGTGTATGCTCCCACAACAACACATCAGGAAGAGGCAGTTGAAATGTTCTACGAAGATTTGATAAATGCATTAGAAGAAAATGATATAAAATATACCATCATTATGAGAGATTTCAACGCAAAATTAGGTAAAACAGAAGAAAATACTGAAACCAAAATAGGGATGCATGGTTATGGCACACGAAATGAAAGAGGAGAAAAATTATATAACTTCTTAGAACAACAAAATTTATATTCCATGAACACACATTTCAAGAAACCAGCAAACCGAAAATGGACGTGGATATCTCCCGATAAAAAGACAAAAAACGAGATCGATTACTTTTGTGTGGGAACAAAGACATTTTTGAAGATATAACTGCTCTCAATCGATTCACACCTGGCAGCGATCATTAATTTCTTATTAAAAAGACGAAAACCAGTAGAAACAGGCCACATAATTATTGTAATGAGATAGATCAAACTAAAATACGACAGAAGGGAGATGAGTACAGAGAAGTCTTAAGAAAAAAATTTGTAGAACATTATCAACAAGAATATTCCGACATGAACAGAATTAATAAAGAAATGCAACGAAAGCTCTTGAAAGCAGGACTGACTGTTGTAAAGAAAACGAAAAATAAAGAAGACCGAATAAGTGAAGGAACAAAACGGTTGATGGAAAAGAGACGCACATTTCTAAGCGAAGGAAAACAAAACACCAATGGTTTCAAAGAATTGAATAAACAAATAAAGAAGGGAGTAAAGTATAAAAAATAATAGAAAAGAACCGAGGCCTGAAATTCTTAAGATCAAACTTAGGAAAGCCTATAATAATCTCATTGAAGGATAAAGATGGAAAAGAAATAAGAGAAAAGATCGAAATCCTAAAAGTTACTCAAACATTTTACTGAGAAAGATAACGAATGTCAACTTAAAAATACTCCCTAACATAGAATCTTTCGAAATAAAACAAGCTACTACTACAACAAGCACAACTAAAGAACAATAAGGCTCCGGGTCCAGATGGAATACTTGTAGAAATGTTGAAGGAGGGGAATGAAATTATTCTCGAAGAATTGAAAAAACTTTTCAACGAATGTCTTCACAGAGGAGAAGTCCCAGATGATTGGAATGAAAGTTTGAGAATACTTCTCTTCAAAAAGGGAGACAGGGGAGATCTCAAGAACTATAGGCCAATCTCCCTGCTGTCCCAAATGTACAAACTGTTTATGGGAGTAATAACTAGTAGGTTAACGTCGAAGCTCGATAGCTATCAACCGGTAGAGCAGGCATGATTCCGAAAAGGTTACAGTACAGCGGATTATCTTCTTACAGTCAGAACTAATAGAGAAAGACAATGAATATCACTTGAACTTATATATTGGCTTCGTTGATTATGAAAAGGCATTCGACTCCATAGAACTTTGGGCAATAGAGAGAGCTATGAACAAATGCAGGATAGACTCCCGATACAGAATGCTCATACACAATATTTACAAGAAAGCTACAATGAAAATACAAATTGATGCGAAAACCAAAGCTATACCAATCAACAGAGGAGTTCGCCAGGGAGATGTTATCTCACCAAAGCTATTCACACTTGGACTTGAAGACGTGTTCAAAGACATTAACTGGGCAGATAAGGGAGTAAATGTTAATGGAAGAAAACTGAGTCATTTAAGATACGCTGATGACATTGTAATATTCGCTACAAGTTTCGAAGAACTACAGATCATGATGACGCAACTATTTCAAGCTTCGGAAAAAGTAGGTCTTAAGATGAACTTGGAAAAAACAAAAATAATGACAAATACACCGAACATTCCAGAAATAACATTGAACGACATAAATTTAGAAACAGTAAGCGAATACATCTACCTGGGACAGACAATGAAAATTAACAAAGAAAATCAAACTGCCGAAATTACCAGAAGAATAAGGTTAGCGTGGGTAGGATTTAGAAAACTGAGTTGGATCTATAAAAGCACTAAAATAGAACAGTATTTGAAAACCAGAATTTACGATCAGTGTATCCTCCCTATACTCACGTACGGTTCACAGACGTGAACACTCACCAAGTCCAATATGGATAAAATAGTAGTGTCAACTAGTGTAGTAAAGCAACTCAGTTGCTTTCATTAGGTCCTTGTAGACACATCGTCTCAGGACCAGCAACTTCACGTGGAGTCATACGTCGCCATTTTACCAAATCCACTGGTAACTTTAACATCTTAGAATTTATCACAACATAATGTAAACCAAATTTATAAAACAAATTTTAACGGGTTTTTCCCCACAAATTTAGTGACTCAATACATGTATACCCACCTAGTGCACTGATGATGGAACATGGATTCCGAAAACGTTTTGTGATATATCCCGATTGGGTCTTTTAAATTATATACCTTTTATAAAGTATTTTTAATAAATTTTTTTTTAATTAACATAAAATTTCTTAAAATAACTCGAATTTACATTTACAGGACTTTTAAATTTTAATTTTAATGGGATGCGGGATATTGGTTTTTATTGCCACAAATATACTTAATATTAGGCTTAATTGATGTAAGTTGAATTCTTATGTCAGGTTCGGCATCAAGTCTGTTTCAGTATTTAGTTTTTGTCTGACTTTGTCAACATGTTTCAGTATTTTGTTGTTGTCTGCCTTTGTCAACACTGCCTTTTGCGATAATTAAGGATATTCATCTTTTATACTGCACCAGAATTCCGTTAATGGCATTAATTTAAACTTATTTTGCAATGATGAATTAGATGTCATTTCAATAAAAGCTTCGCATTCTCCCGTTGATATGGTGGAAGGTCGTGCATTAAAAATAAACGGATTTTTTATCCACAATTCAGTTTGATATTTAACCTGCTGTTCTTTTGGAAAATACTTATCAAAAGCTTCACTCAATCCTTTCATTCACTCAATATTGACTAATTTCTTCAATAAATCCCTCTGACATTTCAACCTCTTCTTCTTCTAAAAAGCCTTTTATTCTTGGGAAACAGTCGAACTCGTTGGAGCGCATACATATTGTCCAAAAGTCAATTTTTTTCTTGAAAGCAAGAATTTTTTCGTTGGCAATAAATAAATTTTCTTGTTTGTCCTGGAGGGTTAAATTAAATTAATTTATTTTTGCAAAATTTCGCATAAATAATAAGTTTTATTTAAACTAAAGTAAACTGATCAAATTCCTAATATTTTTATAAAATGATACTTGGTTGTTCTGGGTTTCATTATTGGGTAGAAAGCCACCTTGTATAAGAGGCGAAAATTGAATTTAAAGGATTGTAAGTCATCGGTTAATAATGTATATTGAGATTTAAATTAAGATTTGCATAATTTGGCAAGGGATTAGTTACACATTTATCTGCTTGGTCATGATTGTTTATAGAAGGTAAACCAGTAGTACATTGTAGTCAATGTATAATAAATTTCTAAATAAAATGTAATCATTTGTTTACCCTTATGTATAATAGACAACAATCTATGGAGGCGGTTTACGGAAGTCTTAAAAACTATAATATATTATACACTCATTGGCACGAAAAAAGGAGAACTTACATTTTTAAAATAAAAACTTAAATGTTAATTGTCTTTAAACTTTTATTATTATAATAACACAAACTGTTTTAAGTAATTTCTGAAAATTACGATCAATTAATAAAAACTTAAATCATGTGTCCGGACAATCTGATTTTAATAAGGGATGTATCCTTCACGTCCTCAAAGTATTGCCTGAATTCTCCTTGGTGTGCCTAAAATCAAATGAGACATGTCCTGTTGAGGAACAAGTTCCCACTCCTCTAAAAGGGCTTCTTATAATTGATTATAGGTTAAAGGGAAGGAATACGACTTCGTATTCTTCGCCCGAGCATGTCCCAAACATGTTCGATTAGGTTTGCGTCTGGACTTAATGCTGGCAAAACCATTACAGGAATGTTTACTTTATTTAAAAACTGTTGAGTTATTCCTGCAGTGTGAGGCTTGACATTATCATGCCTCAGAACAAAGTCATTTTCAACAAATCCAGCATAAGGCACAAAAAAATTTTCGCCTATCCGATTTAGCAAATCGCTCTATGATTGCATCAACATCAAGATAAATTTCAGGATGCACATTAATGAGTACTAAAGCAGTTAGCCTTTACCTCCGAAGTTCTATTTCTAAGCCAAGTCTTTAGACGCTTAAGCGTAGAAAAACTATGCTCTGCTGTTGCTGCACTGACTGGCAGTGTAATTAATATTTGCCGAAATATTCTGATATTTGGATACATATGAATATCGCAGTTTTCTAATACTTGTTAATTTTGACGACAGGTTTGATGAGAAACTATACGAGGCATCTTCAATTCAATGTCTAGTTATTCAGCTATTTCCTTTACTTCACAGTAAAGTTTGCTAAAAACAGATTCAACATTTGATCTTTTATTTTGAAGAATGGATTTAGTCTCCTCTATGGCCGCAGTAGCCTTCTTCAAATCTAATTTTGGTGACTGAAGAAGACGACTAAGTGATACAGTTGTACCTAAAACATCACTAAGACAAACTACTTAAATGAGAAATTCTGGGCTCCTAATAGTTTGCCTTAATGAAAATGCATCAGCTGACATTTTACCGTCCTTCTACGTAGAAATTGTTTCAAGAGCGTTGTATATTTTGATGATTAATTCGCCTTGGAACTGAAGATGACCTTCATGCCTTTCAAACCAACGAGTTTCACAAATACCTTGGACAGCAGCCCCCAGTTCCTTTATTTGTATTCGCTAACGTATCAGACAGAGCTAATGCAACAACAATATTTACTTATTTATATTTCTGATATTTATTATAGATAAGCACACAATCTCAACAATTATAATACATATTCAATTTACAAACAACCAATTCGTAGACAAAACTGAAGATAAGAAATTATCTAATACAAAATAAAAATGTGCTGATTTCGTGCGAAAAGTCATGTCGTGTACATTGAATGACCAATAATGTGTGGGCGGTAATTTTATCTCATCGATAATCAAACAATTCTCTGGCACTCAAATGACGAATTGACAAAATTTGAAAATCGTGTAACTCTGAATTCGCGGAAGTTGGGGTAGCGTTAGTTGAGGTATTACTGTATTCAGAATTGTTGATTTTTTCAGACTTTTGACTTCCTGCTTATAGGATTGATGGGTTTTAAATTATTTTTTTAGGATAATTTGATTGATATTCATTTTGTTTGGGGGGGGGGTCATGACCCCCGTGACCCCCCTTGGATCAGCCATTGTGTATGTAAACGTTTTAGTCTGCATTTTTATAATCTCTTATCAATTTGGACTTGTTGGGTATTAGATTTTGGGATAACTATTATTTTGATCCAGGGTGGGTAAGTAGTCCAAGGTGATTTAATCACCAATAAGATATCCATCATCGAATTTATCAATCATGCTGATTCTGCATATGATGTGGTCGATAAAGGATATGCTAAGATAATTCATATTGTTCGTTTAAGGTTTTGAATTCTGTAAAACAAAGGAAAAGCAGGAGAACACAGAGATTGATGCCTGTGCGGTTTAATTATGTGTCGCCAAATTGCGTGTGTCTGGAGTTAAAGTCTCTGAGGATAATGGCCTTACCAAGGCTGAAGACGATCACCTGTAGTGCCTAAAAACCCTGATAGAAAAAACTAACGAATATAACCTCCTTTGGCATTGACATTTGTAGACTTTAAAAAGGCGTTTGATACAGTGGAACTACCGTCCATCTTAAGAGCACTACAAGATTGCAGGGTCGACCACAGATATTGTAATATAGTTAAAAATATATATGAAAATGCCACAACAACCATAAGTCTACATTCAGCAACTAACAAAATAAAGATAAAAAGGGGAGTCAGGCAAGATGATACCATGTCACCAAAGCTGTTCATTACCGTTCTTGAGTATGCATTTAAAAGACTAACATGGCAACAGAAAGGAATATCCATAGACGGAGAAAGATTAAACCATCTACGTTTTGCGGACGATATCGTGCTTCTGTCAGATAATCTGGGAGAGATCAAAGACATGCTCCAAGAACTGAATGACATACTACAAGAAACTGGGCTGGAGATAAATTTCGAGAAAACCAAAATGATGACCAATATGGTTCCCAGCGAAGAAATACAGATCAATAACAACAAGGTAGAATTAATCGATAAATACACATACTTGGGTCATGAAATTAGAATAACCAGACAACCAAACCTGCGAGCTAAATAGATGAATCACGTTGGGATGGGCGGCATATGGAAGGATTTTTACATTTTTAAAACAAATACCCCAATTCACATGAAAAGGAAGGCATTTAACCAATGCATCTTACCAGTCTTGACCTACGGAGCAGAGACCCTAACTTTAACGAAAGCTACTGCCGAAAAACTGAGGGTAACACAAAGGCGAATGGAGAGATCAATGCTGGGCCTGACCTTGAAAGATCGCGTGAGAAATGAGGAGATACGCCGACGAACTGGCGTAGACGATATTATAATGCGAATCAATAAACAAAAGTGGAGGTGGGCTGGACATGTTGCTAGAATGGAAGACGGAAGATGGACGAAGAGATTATTGGAGTGGAGACCAAGAGCCGACAAGCGAAGTCGAGGCAGACCACCCACCCGATGGACCGACGACCTAAGGAGAATAGAAACAAACTGGATTGCAGCAGCTAGAGATAGAGAGAACTGAAGACGTTTGGAGCAGGCCTATATCCAACAATGGATGTGAAAATGGGGCTGGATGATGAAGGCTGAAGACACAATCAAGAAGGATGTGTAATAATGGTTGTAAGGAATGTTCATAATAAGAGATTCTAATCAGAGCCATGGTCATTTTTAGGTGGATAAATGGTCACGATGACAGTCAACTTCCCTGGTAAACATTTTTGGCCGTATTGATATAATATGGCCATATTGACCTCTACAGCAGTAATTTTTTTTCTTAATATCAATCTGTATTAGGAAAATTACAATATATTAAAGATAAGTACTGTTTTATTTAATTTGCTATTGGTAATGCTTACGTTTCAAATAATTTTCATAAAAAGTATTGAATTTTTTTGGGACAAAACACGTTTAATGGGTTTGTTTACTTTCATTTGGTGTAGGTATAAATATCCAAGATTTTTAATGTCAAATGTTTTATTAAAATAATAGCAATGTCCTTAACCTTGCCAGCAGTTAACAACCAGTTTAATTCAACGGATGGACCTTGAGATTATAAAAAATATTTTAAAAAAATATATAAAATATATAAAAATAAGTTTTTTGCAAGAGGCGATAGTGTGTCCATCTAACTGAAGTAATAAGAATAAGCTCACTGTTAATAAAATAAATAAATGAAATTAACGTATCACTTTTTTTATTTTACTATTAGTTGTAATTCTTGTTTAAATTGCTTTATTTATACTCTTTTTGAAAATTATTGATAGCACAGTTTTTATGTCAAAACTGATAATCCCCAACGTAATGTCATAAACCAGTGGCTAAGAATTTAAAAAATTTATTTGAAATTTTCTTGTCTCAAATGTTGCAGTAATTTTAATAAACTAAAAATGTAGGTACATACATAATCTATTCAGATCGAAAATATTATCATTAAGACGCCCCTAGATTTCTTAGAAAGGATTAAAATATGCAATCGACATAAAATTTCTCATCGTCAATTATTTCAATTATTAATATTAACATTTTTGTTGGTTTAAAGTTTTAAAAATAACGTGCGAAATTGTTAGTTCTCTACCAATAGCTAAAAAAAGCATTATTAAATGATATCTTGCAATAAAAATGGCACAAACGTCTCCGCCAAAAAGCATTTTCCAGAGACAGTAATTTATTTTTTTCCTTTTTGTTTCGTTTCCATGTTTCCGCGCCATAAGTAGTGATTCTTTCAACAATTACTTTGTGTAGTTCTATTTTTTTTTTCTTTAAAATTGTATCACTACATAGCAACGATTTTAGTTGGTCTGTTACCTTTTTACCTTACCAAATTCTATTTTTTTGTGATATCTTGATTGCTTTTCCTTTTGCTGTAAGAATGACGTTTAAGTATTTAAGCTAACAACAGTTCTTAATTTTGCATATTCTTATTGTATTGTATCCTTAATTTGTTATTATTGTAAGGGCCATTTTGAGTATTCCTCGAGTAATTTTCTAAACATACGAGTATCACTGCTGTCGTCTCGATCTCCCGCTATCAGGACCTGATTATCTGCATAGAGTAAAGTGTGCAATGTTTCATCTCCTAAGGAAATTTCTATTTCAAGGCGTTACTTTTTTAAATTTATCAACTTTTTCAACGAAATGGCCGAATGGCCAACGAATTACGGTGCTGAGCTGAGGATTCTCCAGACGAATGTGGGCAGAGCGAGACTCTCACACGATTTCGCCCTGGCTTCCTCCACTGAGGGGAGATATGATCTGCTCGTGGCGGCGGAACCGAATCCCACGTTGGTCAGGAATTGGGGCTGGTTTGTGGATGACGCTGGTGTCGTCGGTGTGCATATCTGTAATCGCAAATTAAGAGTGTATGGGATTGACGCTCACATATGCTATATATCGGTGAGAATGGAGAGACTGAAACTGGTCTGCTGCTATATTTCACCGAATATAGTGGTAGGTGAGTACGAGAATAGGTTAAATGCAATTATGGAAGAGGTGAGGCGACTGGGTAAAAGGTGCGTGGTGCTCGGCGACTTCAACATAAAATCTGCGAAATGGGGCTCGCCGATCACTGACACTCGGGGTCAAATGTTAATGAAATGGATCGGCGCACTAGATCTAGTGGTTTTAAACACAGATTTGGAGCCCACATTTGTGAGGGGCGATTCCAGATCATACATCGACGTCACCCTCGCTACGCAGGGAACCGCCCGATGTGTCAAGGACTGGGCAGTACTGGCGGAGTATACCGGCACGGAGCATCAATTCATCGGCTTCTAGATTGGCAAGGCCTTCGGTGGAAGGCCTCGAGCAGGTTATGAAAGCTGTGATCCATATGAGTAAAATTGGAACTGAGCATACGGGTAGAATACCTTACTGGTGGTGTGTCGAGATAGAGCAACTGAGAAGAGAGTACGTGTCCCTTCACCGGCACTTGACAATAACGAGAATACGTCGGAGCGCGGAAGAGGTGGAACGTGTGGATACGCCTTACCGTGCGAAAAAGAAGGAGTTGAATAGGAGGATCCGAGCCGAGAGGAAGAGGCACTGGAGGGGACTGTGTGGCAAGCTGGACCTGGGGTAAAGGGTATAAGATCGCAATGAAGCATTTCGACGCCTGTGCTCCGTACCATATGACATGCCATTGGACCAGAAGCTGGAGATAGTTACCGAACTGTTTACACAAGGACGGTGGCATGGTGTGCGGAGAGACGTCGATCCTGAGCGTAGGATTCCCTTTACTTTTGATGAACTGGCTGTGGCGGAGAGTTCCTTTAAGTTTGGCAGGGCTCCCGGTCTAGATGGTGTCTCGCCTGAGGCGGTTGTACGTCTGGGCCGTTTGGTGCTCACATGGCTGCTGGAGCCCATGAATGCTCTTCTGGATATCTGAGGAATGTGGTCGTTGTTTATCTTTCCGGGAGGAAGATTGTGGTGGAAAATGGTGTTATGGTGGATGTAACGGCTGGGGTCCCGCAGGACTTTGTCCTGGGTCCGACGCTATGAAACCTGGCATATGACGGAGTCTTAAACTGCGAATATAGGGAGGCACGGGATAGGGAGGAACTCTTACTTCGGGAGGCAACACGTGATGTGGCGGAGTGGACGAAGTCACTAATCCCGAACCTTCGAAGCTGGGTGGACTCTGGGCATAGGCAGCGGGATTATTATCTGACGCAAATGCTCACAGGCCATGGCTGCTTCCGAAGCTACCTTCGCAGGTTTAGGAGGGCTCAGTCCGATCAGTGCCTTTACTGTGGTCTCTCGGATACTATGACACACATGATGTAGGAGTGTGAGCGTTGTGCGGATGAAAGAGAGAAGTTTGAAAGAGAGTGTAATTGCAGAATGTTTGATTCCGTGAGAGAAATGGTAAAGACAATGATGAGGGATGAGTGGTGGTGGACACGGATCCACAAATTTATTTATCAGGGAGCTGCTCTCTTCAAAAGAACGAGAGGAGAGGGAACTCGCAACAGAATTTTAAAACAAGCGAGTAGCAACTCGGTGGGGTTCGGACTGGCGCAGGCCGAAATAGGAGTGAATGAGAGACAGACGGCGCCAGAGAGATGGCAGACTCGCTAAGGCAGGAGGTTGAAAGTCTTTGGTGGTTCGTGTATCGGGTGATAGTAGGGCATCAGGAGAGATGTTTGCCTTAACCAACCCTTCCATCCTGGGAAACGTTTGCGAAGGGCTACTCGTGTTTTGGTTAGAGAGCTAAGTCGTGGACGAATAAAGGCTTCCTTTATTTGGAGAGGAGTGGGGAGACTAACTCCGAAAAAGTAATAAAAAAAAATACTTACAGAGATGTTCTGAGCAACACTCCACAAGAAGATTTCTAAACTATTTAAAATAGGAAGCCGTTAAAAAAATCCTCTTGCTAATTGGAAACAAAGTTTTTTCTTTCCTAAAAAATTTCAAGGGTGAATATCTTTTTAAAAGAAATAATTTTGAACTGAAATGTTACATTAAACCTTCTGACAAAACAGACTTTAAAACTTTGGTTATATACCAAATGACAGAAAAGATGTACTTACTGTCATATGTCAAAATGAAACTACTCAACTTTTCTGAATTATTAATTAATTATCAATAGTTAATTTTATTTAAAAGAAACTAAAATATTACAATTAGTTGATACATAAAACTTATATTTATTTATAAACTTTTTAAATTGACATGAAAGCAAATGTTGTATTAAAGATGAATAAATTTATTTGGAAAAATTTAACAAAGCTGCTTGCTTCGCTGGCTGATTATTTCTTTTTAAATTATTAAAAAAAGTTTGTTACCTTAGATTTAAATACAAAAGACTGTCCCACTAACTTTAAACTATCAGATCCGAGCCGTGGGAGATACAAAATGAAAGCCGGACAAATCCTGGGAGAAATTAAACACCAAAACTGGGCTCAGGTTATATTGGATGATAACTATATGATTCTTCAAAACTCGGCTACTTATTTTTCACTCAAAACCATGTAGGCCAACTTAGCTCTCAGAAACGCTGTTATTAAATCACTTCACACGGAATACAGCAACAAACCGGTGATTATCTTTACAAAGACTGCTACATAGCATTTTGAGCTTAAATCACCTCCTTCTAACCAAAACTCCTGGTTTCAAACTGCCACTTTTTGAAACTCTACGAGAGCCATGTTTTTTTGTTCACGCTCTCTTTGACCGCTACACTCCTCTAGTTGTCAAACTTGTATCTCCCCATACTGGTTTTTACTCTTTAACTACGCCGTTGGATTCAAAATTGGACTTTAAGCCGCTGGGCCTTCAAATTTTTGTGGGAACTTATTTAAATTATAACGCAATTAAGTCGAAGTCGAACTCGACAATTACGTAGTTAATAATTTCCTTAGATCACTCGGCAAATACACTTGGATAAACAAACTTCAGGTCTCTATGACGTATAAACCAGGGGCGTTTAAGTAACCAACTTCAGATCACTGTTACATACTAGCCAGGGGCGTATCAAATAAATTCTTATACATTTTTATATATTTAAATATTCGATACCTAAAGGAAAAAGATCATGCTATACAATAAGAGCGAAAAGGTTTCTCTAGTTCCCGTTCTACTCCTAGGTCTGGGTGTAATTTTTTAACACCTCTTCTAAATATATTTAAGGAAAGTCGGTGCCCATAAATATCTCTGTCCTAATATTTTATTTATATAGAATTCTTGAAAAATACTATTTGTTTTGTTTGACTGAACTACTGCAATTTTTATTTGGTTTTCTTATTGCTTCGACATACTTATCACGAATACCAAAATTTTTAGAGGGACTATATCAGATGCCATTTATAGATCTATAAATATTAGGTGTACTCGTTTTACCTTTTTTCAATTAGATGCTTTAGAGTGAATAAGATCAATACATAAGCATCCCGGTCCCAAACCACTTTGCCCTTCCGACTCCCTTATTTGTACTTCTAATAAATTTTTTATTGCTTTGAAGTACAGCAAAGCTATTGCACAAAAAGTTTGTGCAGTTGCGCCGGCTTCCTTTGATTAAAATTGATGAAAAAATTGCTGTTTTCTATTCATTGGGCGACTGTTCTCCTTTTAAACATTTACTAAATATATGTGCCAGAATTTTTGACACTTCCAGCGGAGCTGCTTTTAAAAGTTCTATTGGCATATTTACCAAGCGTGGTGCTCCGTTTTTAATGTGATAAAGGACTATTGTTATATATGCTAAGTCTATTGTTACTCGTTTACTTTGTGTTAAGTTGGTTAAATGGCTTTCATAGTCATATACTGGTACATTTCATAGTATTTATTGGAGTTCCGTTTTCCTCAGTTGAGGAAAACGACTGCGACATCAATGTATGGTTTTCATGTAAAACCATATATTGATGTCACACCTACAATTTTAGTGTTAGCTTCAATTACAAAGGAAGGCACTGAAGATGATCTGATCTAGATCGAAAACGTCACGTTATGCTACTGTACTGTTAAGACACTTTTTAAAAGTTTTAATATGTTTTATACCTAAATACAAATGTGAAGCGTTTTACTTCTGTATCTGATTTATAGGTGTTTAAAATAATAATTTACTTGAAATTTGTTTTTACATGTACTTTTTCTAAACGGATTAAAATTTTTATGCTGAATATTTGTGAACAAAATATGTCTAAAGTGGTATTTAATTGACTTTCACTCTTTTTTCACAAATACGCGGATGACTTACCTCATTTGTAATGAAACATAGGAATGATAACACTGAATGATGGAAGGTTTTATTACGTTAATACAAGCTTGCATAAATGTAACATATATTTAAGTACTAAAAAACATTAAGCATTAATGATTTATACCTACTAATCACTAAAAAACTAGCTAAAAGATACTTCAAACTATTATTTGTCGTCAAAATCCGGGAGGATATCCGGTAAGTCTTTATCTGTGTTAAGATTTTGACGGTTTAGTTTACATATAGTTACGGATTTGAGGTAGTGTAGTTTATTAATTTAGGTTGTTTTAATTACATATAAGTTTATATTCTGATCTGAAAAGCCTAAATGTCAATAAAATTCTCGATAGAATAGTAAAGAATTCTCTAGAATACAGAATTTAACCTTTGTTTACGGTAGAACTTTCTCGAATATTGAACAATTCGAATATGATTTCTTGCCAGATGGTTCTGGAACATTGAGAAGGTATAAATACTCGGTGATTTGGATTCAAAGAGTTCAGTCAGCAGGTCACTTACTATGAAGTCAGTATAAGGTCAGACAGTTAGTTATTAAGAAGACAGACACAGTTAGTTACAGTTAGTGAAGCCAGTTGTTCAGTAAGTTCAAAATTAATCAGTCAGAATTAGGAAGAAAGTATAAAGTATGCAATAATCAGTGATTTAGTGTTAAAATTTGATAGTATTGGAAAGTATATTAAAAGAATATTGGTTGGATATTGGAAGAAATTAAAAATTATATTATGATTGGAGATTAGTATAAATCAACTTATAATAATTATATGGTGATTGGATATTGGTGTATTAAAAAGAAGAATAAATATAAATGCTATTAAGAAGAAAAATATCTTAAATTGGTGGAAGCTGATAATTGGAAAAAGTAATTTCACAAAAACAAGGATAACCGAAGCTGAGAATGAAGACATTGAGTGGTAATTAAAATCTATATAGTGGAGAACAGTTTCATTTAGGCATTCAGTGACAGAAAGGTACAAAATTTTGTTAATATAATTTAGTTAGTGTCATAACAATTTCAATTTTAAAGATAGTCAGTTTAAAATTTACATTGTCTATATAATTTAATTAGTTTTATAAGAATTTCAATTTAAAGATAGTTAATTTTAAATTTACATTGGCTATGTTAAGTATATATGTATGTTTCAAAATAGATATAATAAAGATAATTTAAAAAAGTGCTTACAAACTAATTCTTTGAGAACCGCGATACACACCCTATATATATATATATATATATATATATATATATATATATATATATATATATATATATATATATATATATATATATATATATATATATATATATATATATATATATATATATATATATATATATATATACAGGGTGAGTCATGAGGAACTTTACATACTTCTACCATATGTAGAGTCCCTCAGGGAGCATATCATGTGGCCATAAAAAATGTCAACTCCTCTTCTTTATTAATTAACAGGGTGATTTGTGTAATTGACCATTTATTTCATTTTACTGTAGTGTTTATACGGCTCATTTGATTTTTTTAATTTTTGCATGATATAGTACACCACTATCAAGCATTCGACTGGTATTAGCTAAACTAAAAAATTCCAGGACTGGCTTTGAAAAATTAATTTAGGGATTCGTATTAAATATTACACCCTGTATATATATATTTTTTAAATGCAATAAGTGATTTTCAAACTACATAAATAGCCAATGAAAACGACATATGCGACAATGTTGTCGCACTTTTATTAAATTTTTAGTGAACGATCAAATCTTACCAAAAATAGAACAACCATAATGAAGTATCAAATTATAAGGTAATTAATTTAAACAAATGTTATAAATTTCAAATATTTTAATTGAAATGATAAACTGAGTCACTGCACAACAAAAAACAGTAACTACTAACAATAACGAAGAACAATTTAGAAAAAAACTAAAAATATGTACATAGTTATGATAAACCCATAAATTAGAACTGGAAGAGATACAATAATGGTAACAAAATAAAAATAATTCAAAATAGATTTTCGAAATGGAACCCTGCAGCCCGTACACATTTTTGTTGCCGAATTGTTAATTGACGTATTGAATTACGGATACTCTGGGGATCGTTTCTAATAGTATTACAACAATGTATAATTCTATCAATTAATTGTTGTCGGTTATTAATATTCACTGCGTAAACTAGTTGCTTCAATCGTCCCCAAATATGGTAATCAACGGGATTGAAATCAGGGGATCTTGAAAGCCACGAAATAGGACCTGCACGTCCTATCCACCTGTTGCCATAAACATTATTGAGATGTTGTCTCACTGCCAGTAAAAAGTGTGGGGGTGCCTCATCATGCTGAAAATACATCCCTCGGATAGCAACGTTCGCGTTGGCAAGCAAATTCGGCAAAATATTTTGTAGAAAGTTCAAATAGACCTGCCCTGTTAAAGGACCATCAAAAAAGTGAGGACCTACTAATTGGTTATTTATGACACCAATCCACACGTTAACCGCAAACCTTAACTGAGAACGACGTTCTCGAATAGCATCGGGATTTTCTTCTGCCCACACATGTGAATTTCGTGAATTATTTATTCCGTCTCTGGTAAATTGGGCTTCATCTGTAAATAGTGTCCTGTATAGCGTTGGTCGATTATTGTTAATCCATCTACAAAATTCCAACCTATCGATCTCATCTCCAGCATGTAGTCGCTGAACCATTTGAATGTGATATGGGTATAGATTATTTTTTTGTAAGACTCTACTTACTTTTGATTGAGTAACATTGAGTTCTCGACTTACTTGTCTAGTGCTTATTGTAGGGTTCATAGTAACGGCGTCCATAATGTCATCTTCCTGCGCTTCATCTACATGTCGCTCTGTTGTTCCACTAGGAAAAGTGCCATTTTCTCGCAAATAATTAAAAACTGACCCAAATATTGGATGACTGGGAGTTCGACGATTAGGAAATCTTCTGCGATATTCTCTACTAGCAGCCCTACCATTCCCATTACAGAATCCATAAACAAATATTATGTCTGTATATTCTGTGGTCGAAAACTGATGTGGCATTTTGAACGAAAGTAACAAAAGCTCTACCAAAACTAACACAATGTACTTAACGTAGATATGACAGAAGAAATATGTATTCTTGTACACATAAATAACAATTGATAATGACAATAATGACAATGGGTATAAAATATCAAGAAACGTCAAACGGTCAACGCCAACCTTCATTTTAAACTTTTTTAGATTTATTTTTATTTAGTACAGTTGATGCAATGTATTATTATTTGACATAAAATTTTAATCATTTACAATCAACAAAAACTAACACATACAAGAGGTTAGACTTTTTAATCAATTTAATTTATTATTTATCGAAAATAATGCCCCAATACGATCTATGAGTAAAAATTTAAAATTGAAAAACAATTGATTGTATCGTAGAGATACTACAAAGTGACAGTAAAGATGTTAATTTTCTACGTATTAGATTATGTTGTAGGAACTCATTTTAATTAAAATGTTTGAAATTTATAACATTTGTTTAAATTAATACCTTATAATTTGATACTTCATTATGGTTGTTCTATTTTTGGTAAGATTTGATCGTTCACTAAAAATTTAATAAAAGTGCGACAACATTGTCGCATATGTCGTTTTCATTGGCTATTTATGTAGTTTGAAAATCACTTATTGCATTTTAAAAAAAATTATACAGGGTGTAATATTTAATACGAATCCCTAAATTAATTTTTCAAAGCCAGTCCTGAAATTTTTTGTTTAGCTAATACCAGTCGAATGCTTGATAGTAGTGTACTGTATCCATCAGTATCATGCAAAAATTAAAAAAATCAAATGAGCCGTATAAACACTACAGTAAAATGAAATAAATGGTCAATTACACAAATCACCCTGTTAATTAATAAAGAAGAAGAGTTGACATTTTTTAGTGGCCACATGATATGCTCCCTGAGGGACTCGACATATGGTAGAAGTATGTAAAGTTCCTCATGACTCACCCTGTATATATATTATTAAAAAACACTCATTGCTCATTAAAACATTATTCACAAATAATACATCATCACAATATATATCTATATATATATATATATATATATATATATATATATATATATATATATATATATGTATATATATATATATATATATATATATATATATATATATATATATATGACTATATAGACACATGATATACATCATAGTTTTATGAGTTTTTTGAACCGTACTATATTTAATATAAAATTAGTATTTTTTGGGTTTAGGTTCAAAAAATAATATTAAATTTGGAACTAGATTTTATTGTCCATTGAAATACCAACACCAAAGATACGTCCATATAAAAATAATTATATACTTACGACAGTAAACCATGAGATACCAGATATCAATTATATATATATACACTTTTTGTTATTAATTCTTGAATATTCCACGTTCCTATTAGTAATAGATCCATAGACCAGGTAATGGCCTATAAATACCTAGGTCACGAGATTTACATGGGAAAAGATAACCAAACCGTTGAGCTTATCCGTCGCATAAGACTGACTTGTGCAGAATTCGGCAAGTTGGATTACATTTTCAAATCGTCCGACATACCAATATGTCTTAAGAGAAATACCTTGAATTATTGTGTTTTGTGAGTGTCGACTTACGAAGCGGAAACGTTGACTATGACAAAGGGAACAATGAAAAAGATCCGTATGGCTCAAAGGACAATGAACTGTGCTATGTTGGGCGTTTCAATACGAGAGAAGATCCCAAACCACCAGCTACGACGAAGATCAGGAGTGGCTGATGCTGTAGGGAGAGTAGCAACACTGAAGTAGAGCTGAGCAGGTCACGTGGAGCAAGATTTATGTCCAGCAGTGGACAAGCGAAGATTGAACGATAAGGCCATAGGCTTGAAACTGGCGTAGCGTTGACATATTAGTTAGGTATATCATAAATGTATATGCTTATAACTTTCTTTATTTCTCTATGGCAAACATATTTTATGTCCTCTGCCACTGCGGGCAATTTTGGCTTAAATCTTTAAAGTTTGCTTATTGTCATTCTATGTTGTATTGTATTCGAATATTTTCTATTCGAATATTATATCGGGGTGGTCTTAATATTTTTATAATTTATTTGAACGTTATGTGTTGTTGAAATGATTTATTTTTTTAATTTCAGTGTTCGTAAAAAGCCATTAAATGAAATTTGGCCATTTTCATTTTGTGTATCGTTATTGTGAGTTATTTAAAGTCATAAAATACACTGTCTACTTAGTATAGCGCAGTTCAACAAATAAATCGTTAAAATATACATTCAGCAACATAAAACAGCGAAAGCAATAGCTCTGGCTAATGATGGTCGTAACTAGAGGTATGTGGCCAGTTAGTTATAACGACCGAAATATACGCAACAGGTAAATTTGCGCATATATATGCACAAAATTGGAGCAAATATGCAAAATTTTTTAAAGAATATGCGTAAAATATGCAACTATGCAGACGGTAATTATCCTTGTTGTTAATAAATTTTGCATTTAAATACCAATTTATATAATAATAATAATATAAAATGCCTTTCTGCTAGTATTTAAAAAGGCTTGTCACGCTTGTAACTCAGAAAATGATAACCCATATCACATCATTTGCTCATGAAAAGCCTTATGTCTTGTTAATCCTTTACTAGATATTTTAGTTCTTCTATGTTATATGTTTATATGTTTATCATGTCATTAACAAGTGGCTTTTCATAAATAAAAGCACTATTGTCAAAATTGCAGTGTTTCAGTTTTTGTTAAAATTATTCAAATTATGTTTTGAAATAATATCAGAGAGTGAAACTGTCGTTGAAAGAGAAGCAGATAGAAACTGCTTAAGAAAGTTAGATGTCGTGGTGAAGAATATATAAATTACAGAGGAAATGTTGTCGAACCACGCAAAATAGGATTATCATGCTCGTAAGTAGTGGCGGATACAATGGGGGGTCACGGAGGTCATGATCCCCCCCCCCCCCCAACAAAATTAAATATCAATCAAATAATTCTAAAAAAAAAATAATTTAAAACCCATCAATCTTATAAGCAGGAAGTCAAGAGTTGAAATGAAAACTCATTTATTCAAGGGGTAAGTGTAGAATTATGCGGAAGCCTTTTTACATTGCAAATTAAAAAAATCAACAATTCTCAATACAGTAATACCTCGACTAACGCTACCCCGACTTCAGAGTTACGCGATTTTCAAATTTTGTCAATTCGTCATTTGAGTGCCAGAGTTCACTCGAGTTCGATTATCGATGAGATAGAATTACCGCTTACACATTATTGCTCATTCAATCTACATGACATGACTTTTCGCACCAAATCAGCACATTTTTTATTTTGTATTAGATATTTCTTATCTTCAGTTTTGTCTACGAATTGGTTGTATGTGTATGTATATGTATATATGTATTATAATTGTTCAGACTATGTGCTACATTTTATAATTTATCTATAATAAATATCAAAGTGAATATTGTTGTTGCATTAGCTCTGTCTGATACGTTGGTGAATACAAATAAAGGAACTGGGGGCTGCTATCCAAGGTATTTGTGAAACTCGTTGGGTTGAATGACATGAAGGTCATCTTCAGTTCCAGGGCGAATCAATCATCAAAATATACAACACACTTGAAACAATTTCTACGTGGAAGGACAGTAAAATGTCAGCTGATGCATTTTCATTAATGCAAACTATAACGAGCCCAGAATTTCTCATTTTAGTAGTTTGTCTTAGTGATGTTTTAGGTACAACTGTATCACTTAGTATCTTTAGTCACCAAAATTAGATTTGTAGAAGGCTTCTGAGGCATTAGAGGACACTAAATGCATTCTTCAAGATAAAAGATCGAATGCTGAATCTGTTTTTGGCAAACTTTACTACGAAGTAAAGGAAATAGAGAAACAAACAAACCTATCGTCAATACCAACGTGCGAACAACCAACTCTTGCGACGAATATTTCCAAAGATCTATTTATTTACCCCTTTTAGACAATATCTGAACTGATTTAGAAGAACGACTTTCACCGAAAGTACTACTACTACTAAGGATTTCCACAGTTTTCACTGTCTTCCTTCACTCAACCGTTTTCTCCAATTTTCCCTGTCATTCCAGTCTCCATCTCGCAGGGTTCTTTTCTCCATAGCCTCGTCGATTTCATCTCTGAATGACCTTCGGGGTCTTCCTCTCTTTCTTCTTCCAATCGGGCTCCATTCTGTGATTTTGTTTATCCAGCGTCCTCTGTCCGCTCTTCTGACGTGGCCGTACAGGATAGTCTCTTCTCCTCTATATAGTCGATTATGTCTGATTGCACTCCCATTCTCCGCTTAATCTCTGCGTTTTCAATTCTGTCTCTTTTTGTAAGTCTACAGCTTCTCCTCAGGAACTCCATTTCTACTGCTCTTATTCTACCTCTATTTCTCTTGTTTATTGTCCAGTTTTCGGACCCATATGTCAGGATACTTCTTGTCAGGGTGTTATATATTCTCTTTTTTGTCTTTATCGTAATGTTCTTATCCCACAACACTGAGTTTAGTTGTCTTATACAGTTTCTTGTTTGTCTCAGTCTGTTGTTTATATCTTCTTCTGTTGTTCCCTGGTTCGATATTATGGTTCCTAAATACTTGAATTTATCTGTTCCATTTATTTGTCTTCCCTCGTCTATCTCTAGGTTTCTCATATCCTTGTTTTCTGTTGTTAGGTATTCGGTTTTCTCTAAGTTTATTTCCATTCCGTTGTTTTTATATTCTTCTTCTAGTTTTCTGAGCATAAAGCTGAGATCTTCTTCATCTTGTGCGATGACTACTTGATCATCGGCAAAACTTAAGGTGTATAGGTATTCGTCTCTTATTGGTATGCCCATTCCTTCGCACTTTCTCCTCCATGGTTTGAGTGTCTTTTCCAAGAATATTTTAAACAGAGTAGGGGACGTAGCACAGCCTTGTAGAAGTCCTTTTGTCGTCTTAAATGGATTGTAGGCTTTATTTCCACATTTAATAGCTACTTTGTTTTCTTTGTATAGTGCTTTAACTGCTTTTGTTAGTGTTTGTCGGATTCCGAGATCATTCATTGCTTCCCATAATTTGACTCTAGGTATTGAGTCATATGCTTTCTTTAGATCAACAAAGGCCAGATGGACCGGTCTACCTTTTGCCATTTTCTTCTCTATCAGTTGTTCTAATGTGTACGTATGATCTAGGCATGATTTTCCTACTGTGAACCCTGCTTGGTCTTCTCCAATTTTTCCTATTATTTCAGTTTCTAGTTTTTCTTTAATAATTTTCCCGTAAAGTCTACCTACCGACGATATTATACTAATTCCTCTATAGTTTTAACATTTTTTCCTGTTTCCTTTCTTATGTATGGATGTGATGTATGCTTGTGTCCATTCCGCAGGTATTTCTTCTCCTTTTAGTCCTCTTTCGAACATTCTATGTAGCATGCGGAATAACTTTTTCGTTCCGTTTTTAATTAGTTCGTTTGGTATTCCTCCGGGTCCTTTAGCTTTTTTTTTTTCAATGTCTTGATTGCTCTCTTAACTTCTGCCAGGCTTATTTCTATCTGGTCGTATGCCCCATTTCCTGCATGTTCTATATTCTCTTCCTGAAATTGGGGACGGTTTTCTGTAAGTAGTTCTACGTAGTATTCTTGCCACTCGTTTTCACTAATTTTGCCGATCTGGGTTTTCTCTGTCTTATTTCGTTGAAGTGCTTTTAATATTCGCCATGATTCTGAATTTCTCGTTCCTCCGATATGTCGTTCTATCTCTGTGCATGTTTGTTCCCATCGTTCGTTCTTTTCATTTGTTACTCTTTTCTTTACCTCTCTGTTTTTCGCTCTATATAGGTCTAAGTCTTCCTGTTTTTTGGTGTTTAGGTATTTTATGTGTAGTTTTTTCTTTTCTTTTATGCATTTCAATGTGTCTTCCCTTAATTTGATATTCTGATGGGTGTTCCTTTGGTCGTCTTCTCCAAGAGCTTCTAAGGCCGCTGAAATCAGGCAGGTTTTTATGTGTTCATGCATTTCATCTAACGTGTCATATCTGAATTCTTCTAGTTTTTGGTCTAGTCTTCTTTTGTATAAATCTTTTATTGATTCTTCCTGCAATAGATGTAATTTGAGCCTCTTTTCGTTTATTGTCGTTCCCGTTGTAACAATCGATGTATGTTTTTGTTTTGTCCAGATATAGGGGAATTCCATCCATGCCACCACAAGTTTGTGATCTGTTCCACACTCTGCCCCTCTTTTCACTCTGATGTCTTTCACTTTGATGGAGCTTTTGTGGTTCATGATAATGTAGTCAATAATGGATCTTAGTTTTCTTGTCTCTTGAGTCCATGTGTATTTATGTATATTTTTGTGTTTGTAAAATCCGTTCATAATTTTCAAATCATTTACTTCACATAGTTCTACCAATCTTTCTCTGTTGTCGTTAATTGTGTCTTCTAAAAATGGACCAACTGTTCTGTCATTGTCTTTTCTTCCGACTCTTCCATTTAGATCCCCCACTATTATTATTTCTTGTTTAGGTTTTCTCTTATCCATTTGTTCTTGAAGTTGTTCGATAAATCGTTCTTTCTCATTGGCTGGACTGTCTTCCGTTGGACCGTATGTTGCTAGTATTATAATTTCTCTGCCATACATCTTGATTTTCAGTTTGGCAATTCTCTCGTTTATGGGTTCCCAATCGTCTATAGATTTTTCCCATTTCTTCTTTAGTAGAATTCCAACTCCAGCTTTTGCGCGGTCTTTCTTTTCTACTCCGCTCCAACAATGGATTAGTTTCCCTATTCTTTCCGTGCCGTTTCCTTTCTTTTTTGTTTCCGTTGTGACGAGGATATCGAGATTCATCTTTTCGAATTCTGATGTTACTTCACTGGCTTTTGTTCTCCAGCCCTGCACATTCCATGTGCCGATTCTTATGTACCGAAAGTTATAAATCTATTTAATCTTCGAGTTGTTTTACCTAAAACCGATAGATAATACACATGCCTGATTTTGATTTAATAAAAAATGATTTTAAATCAAAAACTACACAAGAAAGCCCTGAAATTAGTATTTCCACCACCAGAAAAAAAAAACCCAGTACCTTCCGCTTGATTACATATACAGGCAAAATATCAATAAAAATAGTCAAACACATTAAAAAGAAAGGAATAACACCAGCTTTCAGAACAAACAACAACTTAGGTAAATATATATATTAAAAACAAACTGGTAGAAATTTTAATAAACGAATAGCAGAACATAAAAGTTCTTTCAATAATAGAAAAACAGATTCTACATACGCACTTCACCTTCTAGATCATAATCATTCTTTTAATGACGAATTTCAAATTCTTCACATTCAAAATAAAGGCCTTAAGCTATCTTTGTTAGAATCTATGGAAATTAACAAATTAAAAAACACAGATATAATTCTGAATGACCAACTTGCGACAAACAGTTCTCCTCTCCTCAACCTATTTTATTAAATACTATAAATTGCCAAAAATAGATGACTTGAGAAAAGCACTCTGCCGAAACAGCTGTAGTGATAAGATTCTATAATAAATTTTGTGGAAGTTTTGAAAAGAAAGTTTTCAGTGTTTTATTGTTAAATATTAATCACAATACAGCCATAGTGGCAGATAACATCGAAGATCTTCAATGTCTTTTGAATGATCTAACTCTTGCAAGTGAAGCTCGGGGTTTGAAAATAAATATCAAGAAGACAAAATCAATGATTATAAGTAGAAATGATTACCCCAACGCAAAGATATATGTCTCTGGAGAAGAAATCGAACAAGTCAGGCAATTCAAATACTTGGGATGTTTGCTGAATGAGGGTTGGGACCCCGAGAATGAAATAAAGAGCAGAGTTGAACAAGCCAGAAATGCTTTTTTGAGGCTTCGTAAGTTTCTGACTGATCGCAAATTGGACTTCAACCTCCGATACAAGATGCTTAAGTGTTACGTGTGGCCTGTTCTCCTGTACGGAATGGAAGCATGGACGTTAAAGGCCAGTTCCATTAACAAACTTGAAGTGTTCGAAATGTGGTGCCTGCGTCGAATGCTCAGAATATCATGGACGGACAGGGTCAGAAATGAGGAAGTACTCAGAAGAGCGGGCTTACAGGATAGGGAACTTTTTAATTATGTAAAAAGTAAGAAGACTGCATACTTGGGGCACATTATACGAGGAGAACGATACACTTTTCAGCAACTGATACTCGAAGGGAAAATAGAGGGTAGGAGAGGTCTCGGACGTAAAAAAATGTCATGGCTGCGCAATATTCGACAATGGACAGGAATCCACAGCTATGAAATGCTTCGCAATGCTGCTAAAAACAGAATTATTTAACATCTCACCTGACAAGACGATGTACGGTGGACGCCTACGCAGAAATGCATGGCACCTTAAGAAGAAGATTAATCACATTGTTACTCAGTGCAGCAACAGCAAAGCGTAGTTTTCCTACGCTTAAGCGTCTAAAGACTTGGCTTAGAAATAGAACTTCGGAGGAAAGGTTAACTGGTTTAGCACTCATCAATGTGCATCCTGAAATTTCTCTAGATGTTAATGCAATCATAGAGCGATTTGCTAAATCGGACAGGCGAAAAGAATACATTTTATAAAATACATAATCTTTACTTATCTTATTCTGATAGTATTTTTAATCACTGAACTTTTATTTACCACTCCTTGCCTGCTGTTGCTGACAATTCGTGAAAAAAATTTCAATACCAAGTAAAAAAATATTTCACTCACTTGTAGCCTAATATGCCTAATTATAGAAATAACTATTCTTAAATTATATTATGTTTTTTGTTGAATAAATTAATTTAAATAAAATGCTGTTTACACTTCTTCTTCAGGTTCCTTCTTCATTACGGAAGGGTGGCTATAACTACAGCAAATTGCTCTCTATCTTGAGCTGTTCTTAGTATCGAATGTGTGTCCATGCCTGTCCAGTCTCTTACATTCTTCAGCCAGGAGCATTTTCTTCTTCCTGGACCTCTTTTTCCTTCTACCTTCCCTTCCATTATGAGTCGTAGAAAGTTATATTTTTCTCCTCTGTAAATATGCCCTAGACAACTCTTTTTTCTGTTGTTTACAATATTTAGGAGTTCTCTCTCAGTCCTCATTCTTCTCCGCACCTCATTGTTGGTCACGTGCTCTGTCCACAACATCTTCAACCTCCTTCGAAAAACACACATTTCAAAGGCTTCTGTACACCTCATACTTGTAATTCCGACGTCCATGTTTCCACTCCGTATAGCAATAAGGAATAAATGAGTGTTTTTACAAATTGATATCGGATATCCAACGATAAGATAGAGTTTATTAGGAATATTTAATATATTCATTAATGTTTACAGGTATATTGGGTTATTGCATTTAAATTACTTAACTTTTGATTTTGTAGCCATAGGATAGGTGGATTTAAATTAATTGTCTTTAAAATACCTAGTTTAAATAATTAACAGTCCTTGAATTTTTAGTATTTATATTTTAATAACTTTCCTTTGGTTTAATAGTCTTGTAAACTTAATTTTACTGTCATAGAGTATGTGGGTTTAAATTATTTTTTTTGGTTAAGTTTAAGACCCCTTAATGTTGTACCCTTCTTTGCACCCATAAAATAATTATTAAGGAAATGGTTCCCTTACATGAGGCACAAATCATAATCACCCTCCAGACCCCCCCCCCCCCGACAAATATTTCTGGATCCGCCACTGCTCGTAAGTTACGTTTTATCGTACAATGTACTATTTCAGACACGAAATAAGATGATAAATTAGAAGTCAATTTTAAAAACCTAGCTTAGTTCCACAATAGTATCCTATTTCGAATGTTGCAGGTGCAGATTGAGATGTTTTGAGAAGTTATGTGAAAAGGACCAAGTTAAAATTGCAGAGGGGAAAACTTTTCAAACAAAAATGAGCAAGACCTTTTTTACCAAAAGCAGAGTCCGTACCGAAGAAGAGGTCAATATTAAAACAAAACACTTCCGAAGATGAAGGTGAAGATGTTTGTTTTAACATTCTATTAAGCATAAAAATTATTTTAAATTCTATATCTTGCCTCGATAGAAAAGGTTCAATATCCGCAAAAAGGCTTTTTTGAGCACGGTATTGGTAAAAAAAGAGTAAGAAGACTGCAAGATCTTCTTGTGAAAGGTGAGTCTCCTAGAGATTTAAGAGGCCAACAGATGAATCGGAGAATCGGAAGACCCTTCCTCAAGATTATACGGATCTTCTAAAAAAATACATTTAGTCATTTCCACTGAAAACAAGTCACTATTAATCTAAGAAAATACTTAGATGCTAAGCTGGACATAAAAAAATGTTCAGTTTCTTCCAAGAGAAATATAACGAGTTGAACGTAAAGAACATTTAAATTATAGATTTGGAAGGCCCCAAATTGACACTTGTGAATGTGAACTGTTCAATACTAGAATAAAAAATCCTCAGTTGAATGAAACAGCCACACTACTTACAGTTGCGAAGCAACTTGTGCATAAGAGGCGTAGCAAAAAGTTTTATTCATCTCTTCGACAAATGAAAGAGTACTGTGCCAACATGAACAAAATATGCAAATGTGGTCGAAGGCTTTGCACAACGTACGTGTTTATATTTACCCCTCATATCTGCAGGTGCCTTACCAGTTTTCTTTAGAGACTTCTGAATCGTTTGTAGAGGACGTCCAGTAATGCCATGTAATGAAACAAAAGTTCTCATGCAAACTGGCACTTCAATACAGTTACTATGGTTATCACTGGACGCTGAACTCTTACTTTATAAAAATCTGCTTTATCGCGAAACTTGGCATCATTTTCATTTTTTCGTGGTCTGCGGTTCTTTATTGAAGTCTTGGATACAAGACCAGTCAAGTAACTGTTCTGCTCATCTCTGCTCGACGTTCTATTAAATTCCTTAATAATGGTATTTCTTTCCAAAAGTCCAATTTTTTGAAAGCATTTGTACCGGGAGCACTTATACTTTTTCCATTGTCAATTTGCCAAGCGTCGGCTTTTGAGGTTCTTTGATGTCGGTGCCGACCATTGGCGTGGAAATTAAGAAAAGGGATCAGTTATCAAACGCATATTTCAAGAAAAATCATATAATTTTTATTAATTTTTACATAATTATATTCAGGAAAATTTCTCAATTTTTGGGCAGAAATTGTTTAAACAATTTTTTAAACAAATTCAAAATATCACCTTTTGTGCTCCAAAAAATATTTTTTAGGTTTTTGGGTGACTCTAAATAAGATCTATGTCATTTTTCTCAAAAGTTAATAGTTTTGGAGATATAAGCGATTTAAAATCCGAAAAATGCGATACCTAATATGCATTTTCGAGGCTTGAAAAATATGTAAATGAGTATTTTTGAGATTCAAGAGTATCTAAACTAAAGTATCAACATTGATTTTGGTGAGAAATCGGAGCAATATTTTCCGTAGCAGAAAAAGGTGATCTTTTGAATTTGAATTGTTTCCGGCAAAAATGTCCGGCACCCTTCAACCTTCGATTTGTTTAAACGGGGCATTTTTGAATAGGACTCTTCAAAGGACAGAATCAGTTTTTTTTTTCAAATGGGAGCGGGCTCACAACACCGAATAAATAACAAATTAATTCTTTCAAATTAAAGCTTGTTAATTTTAGTGATTTATAAGAATATTGGACTTATTATTTAGTTTTTACATAAACCATAATATTTTTTTACAATTATCTGTAAATAATGGCTCATTCTGTCAGAAAATTTTAAAACATTGTCTATCCAGCAATTAAGATAGTCAACTGAAATTTAATTTTTAAACACGGCCTACTGTTAATGCACAAACAGGGTGAATCTTCAATATTTTGCTTCGAGTTAGAGATATCTGAAAAAGTTATTTGGAAAAGATGTTCCAAATATTATTTTAACCCCACATAACAAAGTTTTATGTCAAAATTCGCACTTTTACTTTTTTCATTAATTGAAGAGCTTATTTCCAGTGTCTTAAATCCAAAATTTCGATTTTTTAAATTTTCTTTTTTTAAACTTTATAGATTTCTTCAAGTCTAGAATAAAGTTATATGTACCAAAACAACTTCTTATTTACCATTTAAAAGTGCATATGAAAATTGTAAAATTGTATAATTTGTATGTTAAATTTGTATGAAAATCTGTAATTTCATGGATTTCATTATATGGATGTAAGACACTTTGGAAATAAGCTCTTCAATTGTAGTCAGGATTCTAAAACGGACAGTTGGCTGTCCCGAGATGCATCTTTAGACAGCCAATTGTAGATTTAGGATCGAGATTACAAATAATACTGAAAAACTAAAATTGCGAATTTTGTCATGAAATTTGGTATGTGCGTTTACAATAAGTGGAACAACTTTTCCAAATAAGTTTTTCCGATTTCTCTAACGCGAAGCAAAATATCGAAAATTTACCCTGTTTGTGGATTCGCAGTAAGCCGCGTTTAAAATTTAAATTTCAGATGACTATCTTAAAAAAATGTGCACTAACAACATGTATGACTGTGCAAAATGTCAAATCTGTATGTATTTTAGTAGCTGATATATAGAGTTGTCTTCATCTTAAATGCGACACACTGTATAATAATGAATACTAGTGTTCAAGATGCATCGCGATAGCTGTAAAGAAATTAATTAGAAGGACTGAAAAGAATCGTCAGTGTGCCTGTAAAATTGTAAACTGTTCGCTGAATAACGTCTTTTGCAGCAGTGTCAATCCTACCCAATTTTTTATTTGGTCGCTTTCGTTTTAAGGAATGATCTGTAACAGTGCCTAATTTAATAATTGTATATATCGTCTTATACCCGATTTTTGTTAATATATGAATTCTCGAAACAATTGCATTATCAGCCATCCCAATATTTTCTTTTTTTAAACACTCATACATATTTAAAACTATTCTTTGGGATTGTACGTGCAAATCTTTATTTTTTAATTCCGGGCTGTCATTAAAATCATTTTCATTATTTATTGATAACACAGAAGTTGATGCATCTTGATCATTCGTTTCAAACGGTCTCCAAAATGCCATTCTAGAAAAATATAATATTACTTACCTTATAAACTCCATACATACTCCGCCTGTGATATCTGCTTCCAAATAGGAATATTTTATGGTGTCACCGAGCCAGACACACAGGTGTTGATTACGATTTATCGCTTTGCGATGCGCTGTTGTCATAATGCATGACTTTAAAATTACTGAATGTAACTTTAATATAACATATTAATATATCTGCAATTTTTCATGTTTCCAGGTAAGGTATAAAATCAATGAAATTTGGAAAAAAATAATACAATTCTTGTAACCGTTTTTGAGAACTTGGATTCTTAAAAGATGTCTGATTTCTTAAAAGTCGATCATTATATCTATAAGAGTATTACCGCTAAATTCACCAACATGGCAACGTCAAGATAGATCGAATGTTCAAATTCTCTCCAGACTACAATGTTGCCGATATTCGAAAATTACTTAGAGCATAAGTAATATATAAACGTTCACGGTTGCTTTAATTCATTAGTGAAGAGTCCATGGAAATATTAGTACCTAGTTAATTAATTTATAGATATATTTTTTGGGAATATGTTCATATCATTTTTTAAGAGTGTCGTTCTTTGACTAGCAATTGAATAATAGCGGATAGAGAATATTTTTTAAATATAACCTTAGGAATTTTAGGAAATATGTCTGACAACCTTGATTTGAAAGGCGGTCTCTTTGATACCAGAATCAGACATGTTTATGTTGGAAAATTATTAGTGGATGTACTATACAATCTGGCCCGATTTCGTGTGAACTTAACCTCAATTGCTTCATAACATCACATAACCGTCCACTACTTATTTTTCTCTTCTTAGATCCCACGTTTAAGTTCTGCACAGTACTTTCATCACTGCTGTCAGAATTTACAGTCTCTGTCTTTCTTTCCATTATAATATTTTAAAATACACTACTACTTATTTGAAGATGGACATAAACAAAACAGACTCTAAACTAAACCGCATACTTGCACGTGTACGAGACGAATGACTATGACTAATCTTTTTAGCGACCGCGCAGAAAGACTTACAACGTTTTTGCAGTGTTTCACATGGACTTTCAGCGTTTTTGTCGTGGATGAGATTATTTAGTTTGTGAATAACTCTTAGACTTACAGTTATACTGCCAAGCAGCACAGGCAATTCGAATCTACTTTTTACAAGTAGTTTTTTGGTACAATATTCCCTTTTACCATAAAAATTGACTTTCATCGTTTATGCCGTGTAGACTTCATAATATATCAGAAACCGAAACAGTTCAAAGGTTTTTTTTTAATGTAGTCGATCTCTCCCGGAATTACATAATTATAAAATATTTAGTGTGTAGTGTGTAAGTTATATATAATATTATTTATATTAAAGTTAAGGCAAATATCGATTTAACATTAAAAACTGAGTTATAATCTCAATGCAAAAATACAAAAAAAAATAATGTTCAACATTTTTTTCTTTGCTTATATTTATTATATTTTTATGGGAAATTAGTAAAATGCATTGTTATCCTCAAACAATAGTTCCCACCTTCAGTTTAAGGTTTTATTCGCAAGTTTCTTGTATCCGTCTCTTTTCATTTCTTCGCCTACTTACTTTGGGATGTATCTTGCCGACGTCTTCCACTATCATCATCATTATTCGAGAAACCACTTTCTCTTTCTATCGGGAGCACAAGGTCGTTTAATTCAGCAAGAACATCAGGCAGCGACCGACTTTAGTATTACGCGAGGAAGTCACGGATAACGAAAATCTTCGTGTACCAGTGAACCAATAACCTTAAATGGTGGAAAACTGTGCGTTTTATTAACTGTTTTAAAATGTTAAGCGGTGTTTTCATTTATACGACGTTACTCTTAGGATCCATCACCGCAACAGGTCCATCTCTAAGAAGTACTTCATCTGCAAATCTTTTAGGTTATTATTTTTATTTTTATTTTATTTAATAAATTATTGATATTTTAAACAATTACAAGAAATGTATATATAAGGAAAGGAAAAGGGTGGTAGTTTTTATATTTAAAAACCTACAAAACACGGATGTAACTGACGATAATTTGTTTTTCTCTTTCATTATGACCGCAATTTCATAAAAGTTGTCATGGAATGTCACAAACTGTATTTGCTATTAAAAATATCATTTGTGTAATAAAACTTTTATCAAACACCTAAAAAAAAACTTATTTAGATGACATACTAACATAAGTGCTTTTCGGTTCTAGACAAAAATCAGTTGGTTATAGTTAGTCGGACTTTTGGTTTTTGCGGAAATATTTTCGGAAAGTTATTTATAATTACAATTTAAAAATATGGGTAAAACTTAACAGGCTTTATCTCGAAAACAAATCAAAGCATTTTAATTTTTTTTATATCAAATGAAGCGTTTTCGTCTAAAATTTCTTTCTGTTAATTTAAAATTTTATTGAATAAAAACTTAAAAACTCTATTAATAAAGATTTTCTACTTGTTTATAAGTAAAAATATTGACAATTCATTAACTGAATTTAATATTTAAAAGTGGATTTTCAAGATTGTTCACTTTACACGTAAAAATCGATGTAACTCGAAGACAAAAACCTGAATAATACATTACCAAATCCCAAAGAAGCTTTAATTTTGTTATAAATAAATTTATTTATAACAAAATAAAACTACAAATTTTGGCTTATCTTGTAGACTGTTTGTAAAAAAAAGCATTAAACTTGCACATTTTAACACCGTAAATACAAATATTCTCAATTGAAAGCTGTATAATAATTATTTAAACAATCTTTATTTAAACAAATTAAAATTTTTATATTTTTTTATGATAAGTACACTAATCAAAATGAAAAGAAATTTTCATATAAGTTATTAAAGATTGTTTATAATCAAAAATATTGACAATTCATTAACTGAATTTAATCTTTAAAAGTGCATTTTTAAGATTGTTCACCCTACACGTAAAAATCACCGATTTATAAAGGGTGGTCTTTTAGTAATTGTACAAAAAAGTAGATTCTACACTTTGAAATATTACGATTTATGCCAACTTGCTTTAATAAAATGTTGGTATTAAAAATGATACAGGGTGTTAAAGTGAAAATTAAAATTTTTATTTTTCGCTATAATATCGCGAATTATGTACCGCTATATAATCGGTTTCATGTTCGTAAACATTTATGTATAAAAGTTTACATCTGGGTGTTTTTGAGTATAAGAAATTATAATTTGATGCACTTTAATGTAGCTGAGAGGGCGCCACATATGCCATTTATCTTGCATATTTATATGCGTTTAACTTTTTTGCATTTCTATTTAGCGTTTTTTTAATATCTAAGATACAATATTTTAACAAAAAAAAGCTATACTTGTTAATAACTTTAAAAATCAACAGTTTTTGAGATAATTGCATTTTACAAATCAGCTGCATAATTATGATTTAACTCAATTACTCCAGGCAACGAACGAAAAATGGACAAAAACATTAATACTTCTGAATTTTAGTATGAAATACTTTTAACTTACATTAAAAGTTAACGAAATATTAAAGAAAACAATAGGATACGAATACAAATTTGACAAAATAATAGGATAATAGGATTTTACATAAACCATTTTACGTTTTATATTAAATTAAAGTCATAATCAAAACATTTGATTTACAAACCAAATTAAAAAATGGTTAAGCTAAATAACATTAAACTTTTTGTCAAAGTTAATGTTTGATATGTCCACCATTTTCTTCAATGCATTTATCAATACGTTCCATAAGAGATTGTCTCATTTTAAATAGCATCATTGGTTCAAAAGAAACTGTTGCAGTATTTATTTCTTTCCAAAGTTGGTTGCGAATGTTTATGGGATTCTTGTAGACGCGTTATTTAAATGCGCCTTGTACAGCTTGTCAAATTTAAGGTGATACTTGACAAATTTGTCCACTTGCGTAGAAAATTAAGTGAGAACGCATTCGGAAGAAAAGAGATACATAATGCGCTCGGTCTCTTCGCCTCGTTGGTACACTCCATACTACAAATTTACAGAGAGTGACCTTATTTATTAATGGAACTTCTATGATATGTCTATATTGTATGTTATTTTGTTACTTGGTAAAAAATTCTTCTAATAATTATATTTTATTTGACTCATTAATATTGACCATTCAGTCATGTTGAAGCGGCAGGTTTTTCGAATACTTCTATAAATATCTCGTTCTGTAATTTTATAAGAGGAATATTGGCAGAGATGAAAGCTTTACATTTGCGTTACAGTAAACTGTATAAGAATAAAAAAACAGTAGTTAATCTTATACCTGGAACATACCGACGAAACATTTATTACTAAATTTTTATACTAGAGTTGTCGTAATATTTTATATTATAGTCGTATACTTTTATTCTTCGGATCTTCGGCATTTTAGCATTTGAGTAAGTCATAAATATTTTAATATTTTAATATGTTATTTATTTTTTTACAATCGAATAATACCAGCCCCGTTGGGCTGGTATAATAATACCCAATACACTACGGGCTGGTATATTAGGAATAAGTTTTTCATGAATCCATTTTTAATAATTAATATAGTTCATTTCGCTATGATAATCTCCAGACTTCGTACCAGATTTAAATGTCAAACATGCGTTTTTTATGAACCCCATTTGGCCGCCGGCGTGAACAATAATCAGCCTTTGCCCTTTGGATACTGGCTTGTGCAAACCTTCGGTGGTGTTGTCTCCCCAGTATCTGTCATGGGTATGAGAGGAATAAATATAAGTTTCATCCATGTAAATTATGGGCCGATTTTCTTCCCTATATTGTTTAACATTTCTGAGAAACTTCCTCCGGAGCACTTGTATATCGGGTTTTTCCATTAGGATTTTCCTGTTATGCTTTGCTTTCTTCCATCGAAATCCCATATCTCTCATCACTTTTCTCAAAGTTTCATGCGACCCTGTATAAATATTGTCTTCATTAATTTTTTTTTGTTATTTGTCGCAATGTAGGGACTCGTTTTTCCGTGACATAATAATTTATTATTATAAGCCGAAGTAAACCTTTGTCAAAATCGCCCAAGTTGGATGTTGGGGCAGATCTCATTCTTTTGTTTGGCGTCGAAAATGATGTAGAAGCACCTTCTTCTATATTTTTCATTTCACGAGAGATCCGTTTTATAGTGGCTATACGTACTCCCGTTGCTAAGGAAGCACGCTCTTGAACTTTTTTAAAATCTTTAACATGCGGATTTTGCATCGCTTCTCTCTGCATAAAAATAATTACATTTGCTATTACCTCCCTTGTTTGTCCAGACAAGACTTTGCCTTCTAATTTTGAATGAAAATCCATGTTTATAATTTAAAATACTTAACAATAATTATTTAAAAAGTCAAATCTATTGTAATACGATATTTCTTCAACACACAGTAACTTTAAACATAAGTAAAATAAAAAAAACTTTGTCGCAGACTATACAAGTACCTTGCACTTCGAAGGGCCAAGAAATAATGACGAATTGTGTTGTGGTCGCATGCGCATCGTGGGTGAAGCCTACATTCAAATCGGCCAAGTATCACGTTAAATTTGACAAGCAATACACCAAAATCGAGCGGATTAAATTCTGAATTACATACTGGCCAAGGAAAATGACTACCACGACCAATCCACAGCCCTCGTATAATGTGGTGGTGCACCATCTTGCATAAACCACATATTTTGCATTAAATTGAATGGCAAATCAATAAAATCATTTTGTAAATAGTACTCACCATTCAAATTACGAAGTAACTCGCGTGGCCCTAAAAATGATTATTCCTGTTGGTTATATCTTAAATTCATGTTGGAAATGCCTTCTATCGACGAAAGAGCGGTTAAGATTTTGACTGTTTCGGATATCATTTGTAAATTTGCAGCATAAAGGTAAATCTGCTGGTAAAGGGTGAAAATGCTCGCGGTGTACGATTTTTAAATCTGAAGTTTTGCTGAAGATAAACGTCGTGCATTTACTTGAGAATCATCTTCAACGCAAACCATTACCTTATCTTTTTGAACGAACCACTATCGCCTAAATTCCGAAATAGATATTTAAATGCTGGTAATTAGGTTGCTGACTGTTTGGGTATCTTTTTAAATACTCTCTTTTCGCTGAACGTCAGTTAAAGTGTTGCTGACAATAAATAGCAATCATATCCATATTAGACAAATTATTATGCCTCGGCATTTTCGGATTTTTCTTTAATAAACCAAAATAAACTATGTAGATATTACAAAAATCACTTATTAATCGAAACAAGACTTATTATCAGATATAATTAGCGTTTCATAGCATTCGTGCATTTCTATATTTTTAAAATTTAAATAATATTTTTAAAATTTAATAAAGTAATTTTTAATAAATGATACTATAATAAAATAATTCAATAAATTATTATGTTTGCTAGTAGCGCCACCTGCTAATTTAGGTATCAATAAAGAATAAGTTGTTTACTTCTGACGAACCGTCAAAGTCAGACTAAATATTAAATTATTAATAAAATATAAATTTGATATTTGATTATTAATTTGATACTAAATTTAATTGTTATACAAAATAAATAAGATGTTTAAAAATAAAATTTAATTGTAGTTTAAAAGGTATTAATTAACAACTAACGTTAAAAAATATGTGATGACTATAAGCGAATTTATGGAGAGTAGTAAATCGATGTGAAGTCTGTTATTTCATGACGCTGCTCGTGACGCCGCCTCATAACCCTTCTTCAGGGACGCTCAGCTCAGCATTTTACCAAATTTAACCATAGGGAAAAGTATTACAATGCCAGTATAGAAACTTATAGAAGCGATAGAGATACGGCCAAAGTCTGAATACGGACACGGCACCTAGAGAAGATAGAAGCGAGGCTTCTATTTTCTTCTTTAGCAAAATGCATAACAAAGCATTTTGTGATATTACGTTATTATTTTTAAGTCGTTTTTATAAGAATAAAATAATAATTATGCATATCCACAGGTATTCAGCGCTTTACCGCACAAATATCACAACTAAGAATTATTATGCAGGTGATTTATAAAATGCGATTATCTCGAAAACTGTTAAGTTTTAAAGTTATTTACAAGTATAACTTTTTTTTTTGTTAAAATAATTTGTCTTATATTTTTGTTACAAAAATCTCACTAACTTGAAAGACAAAAAAGTTAAGTGCAACTTTATGCCACATATGTGGTATATGTGGCGCCCTCTATCAGTTACATTAAAGTGTGCATTAAAATAAAATTTTTCATACTTCAGAGAACCCAGTTGTAAATTTTTAATTTCCACTTTAACACCCTGTATCTTTCTTAATCGAGAAATCATGGGGGTTACACATAATATTGTTGATGACATCAAAACGACACAACTCAGATGGTACGGACACGTAAGGAGAATGCCGGAGAATAGAATACCAAGACAAATTCTTGAATGGCAATCAAGAGGTAGGCGAAGACCAGGAAGGCCTAGAAGAAGTTGGAGAGAAGGAGTTGATAAAGAAATCAGAGAAAGAGAACTGGAGGACGATCTATGGAACGATAGAATGAGATGGAGATTGGAAATCGGAAGACGTCGAAAAACGTTGTAAACCGACATTATATATATATATATATATATATATATATATATATATATATATATCTTTCTTAATATCAGCATTTTATTAAAGCAAGTTGGCTTAAATCGTAATATTTTAAAGTGTAGAAACTAATGTTTCTTTTTGTATAATTACTTAAAGACCACTCTGTACAATAAAGAATTTTATGCGTCAAAGTATTGAATATTTTCTAACGTTTTGAACCTACTTGGATTATCATTTGAAACATAAACAAGATATGTATTTTCGTTAGGTCATTGTTTTGGAGATTATTTTAAATTCAATTGATATATTTCACAAAAATCTAAGGTCCAGCTCATTACAACCTAATTTAAACCAATTTCGTTTGGGTTATAAACAAAAAATCAGCTTTTAATCATTAATATTTTATTATTAGTCGAGTTAGTATATTAGCAGTTTTTTACTCAACACTTTTCTCACAACAGTAATATGAATTTTGACTTAATTTTCAGTTCTTTGGTCTTTATCTATTCTCTTGTTGTGGGTCTTTGATATTTATATTTAACATCTCTTATGCTTCTTACACGACACAAGTGTTTATTAAATGTTAAATTTCTCTACTATAGGGAAATAAGCAAAAAGAGACCCTGTTCGGGACTGTGACAAATCCAGGTAAAAATATCTGAATTTTTTTTGAAGCGAAGCTTCTATACTGGCGTTTTTTTTTTCTCTAGAATAATATTTTGAGGGGAGCGTCACAGAGCTAGCGTCACGAGAAGGCGGCGTCACGGGTAGCGTCACAGACTAGAGGTTTTTGACATCGATTCAGTACTCTCGATCATTTCGTTTTTGTTCATCATATATTTACTCTAAGCAGGTTTAAATTAAAAACTGTATAAAATATAACTAACAAAATATAGACATTAAATGAGAAGTAAAAAATTAAAAGAATATCTGTCACTTAAAGATTCGATTCGTAACGATTGTCAAAATTTAATAAAAGTCGTAGATGTCATTCGATTAATAACAATATTGAACCATCTGTTTACATTTTTATAATAATTCTCGTATAGATAACTATCAAAAATCTAGAAATAGATTTTTTATATTGAACAAAGATGACAGACTGTGATAAATTTTATCAACATTACATTACATCATTGATGATACAACCTCATTAAGTTTCTCCCTGATGAAGGACATAACCAATGTCCGAAAGCTTGGAATAAAAATTTACAAGACTACACGTTTCATTTTTTATTCCTGCAAACCCAATATTTAATGTTTACTTCCTTACGTTGTCAGCAAATACTTCTGGTTCATTATATATATATATATATATATATATATATATATATATATATATATATATATATATATATATATTTTGATATATATATATATATATATATATATATATATATATATATATATATATATATATATATTGATATATATATATATATATACACTCGCGATCATAAAATCCGGGTCACCTTGAAAATTTCAAGTTTCTGGAATATTTTTGTGCAGTAATAACCATTTTTTTAGGCTAACGTATTTTTTATTTGTCATCAATGTTTGTTTTGAAAGAAAAAAAAAACAGTTTTTTATTGTTTTTATTGAAAAAGCAGAAAGCAAACCAAATTGTTGATAAAACAGGCATACGAAAAAAATGGAAAATACAGAACGTGGTAAAATGTCAGTGAAATTTCAATGACTAATATCGTGTATTGCCTCCACTTGCTCTAATGACCTCTTGCAGACGACGGGGCATACTCTCAATTTTTTTCCGGATTACATGTTGTGGTATGTTATTCCACTCTCTCACCAACAGATCCTTGAGCTCCTGTCCGTTGTTAGGAGGAGATGTTAGGGGTTGAATACATTTTTTCAAATCGTCCCAGATATGTTCGATGGTATTCAGGTCCCGAGACCTAGCCGGCCTGGGTAACCTCGAAATTCCAACCTCGTCCAAGTATTGCATACTGATCGTGGCAACGTGCGTTCGTGCGTTGTTCTGCATAAAAACGACGTTTTCTCCAAGCCTTGCTATGGTATGCATAACATGTTCTTCCAGAATCTCCGTAATGTCCCTTCGGGCAGTTAAGGACCCATTTTCGATGAAGGGTAATTCTGTGCGGAAGTTGGAAGATACACCTTCTCAAGCCATGACCGAGCCTCCACCAAATGGCATTCTTGGAGCAATGCAAGCTTGTAAAAATCGTTCACCGGTTCTCCTCCAAACTCTTACACGTCCATCGGATCCAGTTAGGCAGAAACGGGATTCATCTGAGAATAACTCTTTGCTCCAATCGTTAATTCCTCAATGCGCGTATTGTAGAGCAAAATCTAGTCGTGCAACTCGATGCGCTAGGCGAAGTGGCGGTTCTGTAGCCATTACCCTAAAAGATAGTCCAAAAGAACGAAATCTTCTCCTGACCGTTGCAATGCTAACATTGCGATTTCGTACTTCCTGTAGACGATTTCGATGCATAATCGCAGTTGAGGTCCGGTTTCGTAAAGCCTGAAACACAAGAAAACAGTCATCTCGTACCGTGGTCATTCTTCTTCGTCCAGAGCAAGGTTATCTGGATAGCAAACGCTTCTCCTGAAAGTGTTGAAGCACTCATTGAACCGTAGAAAGGCTTACGCCAACAGTTCTTGCGACTTGCCGTTGAGTTGACCGTCTTTTACAAGCGCAACAATTTGTGCCGTTTTAACAACAGTCAAGGGTATTTTTGGCAAAAAATAAACAATAATAAACACTAATAATGGTACTAATAAACACTAATGGTGGCAATAATAAACGTTTGTTCGTTGCGTTTGAACAGAAAGTCGAAGCACAAATGAGACATTTAAAACAAGCGGCAGTTACAGGTACCATTCATTTTGGGAAGTGTGCGCCTTCCCGCGAAATCGGCACTATTGAAATTATTTGTTGCAAAGGAATCCGCTAAGCCGACAACAATTCCCAGAAACATGCATTAGTTTGTATTTGTGTTAATATTATTTACGATAAAGCTCGTTAAAAATGAAATATCGGTGATTTTCAAGGTGACCCGGATTTTATGATCGCGAGTGTACATATATATATATATATATATATATATATATATATATATATATATATATATATATATATATATATATATATATATATATATATATATATATATATATATATTGTTGTGGATTTATTAAAAGGTTCAATATTTATAACACTTACGGATTTAATTTATTTCTTTATTTATATTAACTTATCTGACAATAATTTATTATATCCGTACGTAACAAATTCGCGAGCGCGGGTCTTGAGAATTAACTGTCCCTTCCAAATAAAGTTCCGTTATTATATACCAGTGCCGTTATCTCGAAAAGTCTAACACCGTCGATGGCGAAACGGTAAAGGCAAACTGGATTTCCCTCGCATCGGTTCTGGAAGGTCGCTCAGGTAAATCGAAGCCTCTCGTAAACTCTACAACATATTAGAATAAAAACATGTTTACAGGTTAAAACTATGACTCATATTTTTACGTAACATTGCCCCCCTCTCAAAAGATGGTTCCTCCTGGAACCTTGTCGGGACTAGAACTGGAACGGTATGCTGGTATCGGCAACTGGACCCTCTTTTACAACTTCCAGTTGTATAAAAATGACAAGGGACGGTTTTCTCTCCGCACCAGTAACTATGCGGATTGCAACAGACTAACACCTGGACTTCGGTGTCTTTAAAGATCTCCTCCACCATATTTCGGATAACCCTCCAATCTAATTGGCGGCACTCCAACTTTGGCATGGCTAACTTTTGCACGTCGGACTCTAGTACGTGCTCTCTCAATTGAAGTAAGGCTTCCCACACATCTCGGTAGGTAGGTTGGTCACGGGCAGTGTCTTTTGTTACCAGGTAGAAAAGGTAACGTGATGCATCTTGGAGTTTCAAGGTTTTACCGGGAGCTGGCACCTGGCAGTGAAGTTCTGCAACTCGACCAAACTTCCTTCGAAAGACGAATACCAACCCTGGTGCGTCTTTGATACTGGCCGGGATGGTAAGGGCCAGCGAGTAGTTATCGGGGAGCGCGAGTAGATCTTGCTTTTCTTCAGTGGTAACACCATGTCTTCCTTTACCGGTACCTCCATAGGCACCCATGAATTCCTCAAACGTGAGGTCAGACACGTCTTGGACTTGGTGTACTTCCACTTCTTCATCTACGTCGTGGTCACCTTCGCAAGACGCCAGCCGGTTATGGTGTACTATCATCGGCTTTCCCCTCGGAATCTTGCTTATTCGGTAGATGACATCGTTGATCTTCTCCATGATGAGGTATGGACCTTCCCAAAACTGCTGCAATTTGGGAGAACAACCTTTTCGCTTCTTGGGATTATACAGCCATACTTTGTCGTTCTTCTTAAAGCAACCCTTTTCGGCTTGTGTATCGTACCGTTTCTTCATTCGGTAGCTAGCGATCTGAAGGTGGGAACGGACTAACTCATGTACATCGTCCATTCTTCTTCGTAATTCGATCACATAATCTTCACCTGCTACATCTTCTCCAGGTCGACATCCAAACTCGAGATCACAAGGTAGTCGCATTTCGCGTCCGAATAGGACTTTGGCTGGTGTCTGGCCTGTTGATTCGTTAACAGCAGATCTGTAGGCCATTGTGAAGAACGGAAGGTATTGGTCCCAGTCTCGCTGATGATCGGACACCATCTTTGTCAAATACTTGCCAACTGTCCTATTCATTCGTCCTACCATACCATCCGATTGCGGATGATACGCGGTAGTTCTTGTTTTCTTCATGCCTAGTCTATCACATATTCCTTGGAATAGATCACTTTCGAAGTTCCTGCCTTGGTCACTATGGATCTCCAAAGGCACTCCAAATCGGCTGATATATTCTTGGATCAACTTATCTGCAACGGTGGCGGCCTTCTGGTCTGGAAGTGCGTAAATCTCGACCCACTTAGTGAAGTAATCCATTACTACCAACATGTACTTGCCCCCATTTTCACTTTCTGGAAATGGCCCTGCAATGTCCAAAGCTATTCTTTCAACGGGCTTCCAACATTATATTGTCTCATAGGAGCTCTCCTTTTCCGGTGAGGCCCGTTACTCGTAGCACAAATAGTACATTTCTTACACCAGTCTTTTACGTCGTCGGAACTGTTCATCCAATAAAACCGTTCCCGAATTCGCTGAAGGGTTTTCCTTACACCAAAATGCCCTCCCGATGGACTGTCGTGTAACTGACGAAGTACTTCGGCTATTCTGCTCTTTGGGATCACCAACTGTCTTCTTTTCTCTGAACCGTCATCATTTTCCAGGACTCGTTTGAGCAAGCCATCTTCGATGATAAATGAGTCCCACTGGGCCCAATACGTCTTAACTACTGAGCATAGGTTTGATATTTCCTGCCAAGGTGGTCGACGGTTTTCCTCTTTCCATTTTCGGATTTTCTGTATAACTGGATCTCTCTCTTGTTCTGCCCTTATCTTAGTAGGCGTCCAGTCGTCGTTGACAATCGTCGTTATTAGCACTGCTGCTTCCTTGGATTCCGTTTTGTTGCAGTGGGAACACTCTGCTGGGCATGGCCTTCTGGAAAGAGAATCAGCGTTTCTGTGGCTAACTCCGGCCCGGTGCTCAATCTTAAAATCGTATTCTTGGAGTCGTTCGATCCACCTGGCTATCTGACCCTCTGGATTCTTAAACTGCATCAACCACTTAAGGGCGGCATGGTCGGTTCGGATTAGAAACTTTCTGCCATAGAGGTATTGATAGAAGTGCTCTACTGATTTAACTACTGCTAGAAGTTCTCTTCTCGTGACGCAATAATTCCGCTCAGGTTTTGAAAGGACTTTACTAAAATATCCGAGGACTCGTTCCTGTCCTCCTTGAATCTGAGACAGCACTCCTCCAATTCCCACATTACTTGCATCCGTATCTAAGATGAACTCTCCTTCTGGCAGTGGATACCCTAAAATTGGTGCTGTTATTAGATGTTTTTTTAAGGTCTCAAAGGCATTTTGGCAGTCTGTATCCCAGCGGTATTCTCTTGCTTCCTCTGTAAGTCGCGTTAATGGCTTAGCGATATCTGCAAAGTTCTTAATAAACCTCCGGTAGTAAGTACATAGTCCAAGAAAACTTCTCACTTGATGTTTGTCAGTTGGTTTTGGCCATTCCTTAATGGAATCGATTTTTCCCTTATCCACGGCCACTCCTTCTTTACTGACTATATGACCCAGATAATTGACTTTACCTTGAAATAGCTGGCACTTCTTGGGGTTTAGCATCAATTGGGCAGCTTTAAGTCGATTAAAAACGTTTTCTAAATTCCTCAAATGATCTTCGAATGTCTCCCCCAAGACGATTATGTCATCTAAATAAACCAGGCATGTTTTCCAAGATAACCCTCTCAACACATTTTCCATAAGCCTCTCAAATGTCGCAGGAGCATTACAAAGTCCAAATGGCATAACGTTGAATTGCCAGAATCCAGATCCTGTGGTGAAGGCTGTCTTTTCTTTATCGACTGGGTCCATTTCTACCTGCCAGTATCCAGACTTCAAATCTAAAGTAGAAAACAATTTACTTCCAGCCAATGTGTCCAATGTGTCATCGATCCGAGGCAGAGGATAACTATCTTTCTTGGTAACGTTGTTCAGCAAACGGTAATCCACACAGAACCTCGTCGTTCCGTCTTTCTTCTTAACCAGGACCACCGGAGAGACCCATGGGCTCGTAGAAGGTTCTATCACCCCGTCTTTCTTCATTTCCTGAACAATCGTTTCAGCTTCCTCTCTTTTCGCCTGTGGTAATCGTCGAGCTGTTTGACGAATTGGCTTAGCATTACCAGTATCAATTTTATGCTTAACAACGGTAGTTCTTCCCGTCTTTCCTCCTTTCGGTACGAAAATATCACGATACTGCCGAAGAAATTCCCTTAATTTCCTTTTCTCCATCTGATTTAGAGACTGTCCTGCAACTGCAACCATTTGGTCGAATTTGTCGTTGGAATTATCAGATGTTGTCGCCTGACGGATTATGGATGTCACAGGTACACAAGTTCCTACTTTTGTCTCTTTCTTTATGGTCACTGGGTAGTCGTTGACATTGATAAGTCTCACAGGAATTTCCTTAGCCAAAGTCACCAATTCCTTTCCAATTATGATTCCACGGCCAACCTCATCGTCGTGGTTCCAAGGCTCCATCATAACAGGTCTCCCTTCGTCTACAATTCCCTGTAGTCGCGCTACTATGATCGTTTCGCTTCTCGCAGGCACGACTGTATCTTCTGTAATGGCTGCTTGCACAGTGTTGTCATTATGTGGATGGAGAAATACCTCCTCGTTGCCAACTTTGATTACCTTATTCTTAAAATCCAATTGGAATCCATGCATATTCATTACGTCCATTCCTAATATAACATCCTCTTCGATGTCAGCAACTATAACAGTATGGACAAACTTTTCTGCCCCAATTCCCAATTGTACCTGGATTTCTCCATGAATGTTGGCATTTTCACCTGTAGCGGTCCGAAGTCGTAACCTCGTTGGTAATAGTTTCTTACGGCTGTTTATAACTGTAGGGCGTATAATGGTTCTGGTCGCTCCGGTATCCACCAACAACGTATGTCTTTTACCATTTATTTCTCCATCTACATATACACTATCTTCACGACATTTCAAAGAAGCTATTAGTATAAGAGGGTCTTTGGAAAAGTTCCGGGTCGAGGCTGCTCCCCTAAAGCCGACTCGTTCTGGTTTTCCTGATGGTGAGTTTCTTGATTTTATGGTCTTCTTTTTCTTGCATGTCATGCTTTTCATCAAATTAAAGAGCTGGTCAAGTTTATCTTCATCTCCTTCCTCTTTTACAGTCCTAACTTTACTGTACCCGCCAGAGGCCTACGTAGCTGACTCGTATTCGAGGGCGGCGGATAAGACATCAACCAGCGTCTTGTGACGAGCTAATCGTAGTGTTCTCTGCATTTCATGATCACGAAGACCATCAATAAACGTTTGAACGGCCAATTTTTCCATCATGTCTTCGGGAGCTGTTGGATAAGCATATCGTACTAATCTGGCAATATCTACCTCATATTCTTGAAGAGCCTCATCTTTCTTCTGTCTACGATTTTTAAGCTGCGACTGATATACATGCTCCAAATGTTCGTGGCCATATCGCATATTTAACCTCTTCTTCAGTTGTTCGAAATCATCGGTCTCCTCTACTGCTATGGTCTGAAGCACATCTAAGGCATCTCCTCGAAGAGCGATAGTCAGGTTTACAGCCTTTTCTTTTTCAGACCATCCATTTGCTCTTGCGGCTGATTCGAACTGTTTCATGTAGTTGTTCCATGATGATTTTCCGTCGAAAGTTGGGACTTTAACATGAATAGAACCTCCACTTCCTTCAATTTTCGGCCGTGTCTCCAACTTAAATTTCGTCTCGTCTTCTTTTATCTCCACTGTAATCGGATTGTTACCTCTCTCTGCTGTCCCTGTTTCTTCCATCTTCCTTTCCATCTCTTTAATCTTTTCTTCGAATGCCAACTTATCGGCAGCAACTTGGTTTTTTAACGAAGATATTCTATCGTCCAGGGCAGACATCTCAGAAGTGACTTTAGAGATTTCTGAAGAGATGTTAGCAGAAACTTTGCTTTCCAGGGAAGAAATCTCGTTAGAAACTTTGTTTTCTAATGATGCGATGTCACCAGAAACTTTGGCTACATCACCAGAAACTTTGGCTACATCAGAAGAAACTTTCGAAATATCGTCAGAAACTTTGTTCTCTAATTTCGAAATCGACGAGATAACAGCATCTTCAAATATATAAGTTTCTGGATCTAGTCCTTCTTCTAGCAAAGCGTTCTTTAGTCGTTGGACTAACTCAGCCTTTTTTCCGGTAGAAGCTAATTCTCTGTCTTCTAGATGTCTTCTTAAAATAGTCACTGTCAGCTCATAAATCGTCGTCATTTTCACAATTTACAAATATTCACTTGTATTATTATTATAAGTCTAATTTATGTTCGATCTCACTCTGACACCATTTGTTGTGGATTTATTAAAAGGTTCAATATTTATAACACTTACGGATTTAATTTATTTCTTTATTTATATTAACTTATCTGACAATAATTTATTATATCCGTACGTAACAAATTCGCGAGCGCGGGTCTTGAGAATTAACTGTCCCTTCCAAATAAAGTTCCGTTATTATATACCAGTGCCGTTATCTCGAAAAGTCTAACACCGTCGATGGCGAAACGGTAAAGGCAAACTGGATTTCCCTCGCATCGGTTCTGGAAGGTCGCTCAGGTAAATCGAAGCCTCTCGTAAACTCTACAACATATTAGAATAAAAACATGTTTACAGGTTAAAACTATGACTCATATTTTTACGTAACAATATATATATATATATATATATATATATATATATATATATATATATATATATATATATACAAGCTATACGCTCCAGAAGAAGCCGAAACTGTTTTCACTTCACTTTAAGTTACTTTTTGTATGTAGGATCGTCCCATTCTGGGTTTAGTTTTACAGTTTCTAGTGTGACTTCGCTGTTTCCACTACTTTTCTCCATTCTTTCCTCTCATTTTTATACTCCTTAAGTCTTCTTCTACTTGTCGCCATCTCAGTTTAGGTATGCCTCTGGTTCTTTTACCTGGTGGTATTCATTCCGTTATCACTCTTAACGGATTGCTCTTCTCTCTTCTCATTATCTATCCATACCATCTAATTCTCTGTGCTTTTATTACTCTTGCTATTGCTACTATGTTCTCTTGACTCATCCATTCTTGTATTACGTGATTCACCCATTGTCTTGCATCCTCTTCGTTTTCCCTCTTTGGTCACAGTATTTTTCTTATAATCTTCGTCTCGAAAACTTTCAGCTGCTCTTCTTCTCTTGCTATTAATGAAAATGTCTCTGCGGCATATATTACTATTGGTCTTATAGTCTTTTTGTAGATTGATTTTCATTTTTATGTTTCGACCTCGGTTATCTCTAAATATTTTTTTATTTTAATAGAACGGTGTATTTCCCGCTTGAATTCTTCTTTTCATATCTTCACTCTGATTTCTTCTGTTGAATAGTACTCCCAAATATTTGAACGTTTTAACCTCTTCGAAACTGTGTGCATCTGTTGTCAGTTCTCTCATTTGTGTCTTATTTTTCTTTCTTACGTTCATGTATTTTGCTTTTTTTTTCATTTATTTCCAGTTCTCTCAGTTTGGTTTCGTTTAATATTTCTTGGAAGTTTTTTTTAATTTCCTTTTATCTGTTGCTACTATGGTTATATCGTCCGCATATCCTATTATTTGTACTGCATTCTTGTTTATAGTTCCTGCCTTTGACAGCTTTTTTATTATCTTGTCTAGAGATAGAATTAATAGTACCATTGAGAGCACATCTCCTTCTTGCTACATTTTTTATTTTTATTATTTCTGTTCTTTCTCTTCCGGTGTCTGTTGTTGCTTGGGAATCTTGCATTGTCATTTCTATCATTCTTATAATTATATTTGGTATAATACTCTCTTGAAAGTCTTGGATAATCTTTCTTCTGTTTAGTTTGTCAAACGCCTGTTTAAAGTCTAGGATAAGTATATTTGTTTCTCCGTCATACTCCTATGTTTTCTCTATTACTTGTTTTAGCGTATGTATAGCGCCTATTATAGGATCTTCCTTTTCTGAAACCTTACTAGTAATATCCTATGCTTTGTTCTGTGTATATTGTTAGTCTGTCTCTAATTATTTAATTATACCAGTCATTACTTTATATGTTGCATTCAGTAAATTATTTGCGCATACCAAATGAAATGAAAATTAGAGTTTAACTATCACAATAATATAGGACAAATACTGTCATGCAATTTTATCTATCCCTACGATATTATAAATATCACAAATATTAAGTTTATAATCAACAATATTGGACAGATAGTACTGTCACGCAATTTAGCTATACCTAGTAGAGGTACAACCTATTTTATGAATAATTTTTGTCTTAGAATATTACAAAAAAGATATATATTAAAAATAGGAAAATATCAAATTCCGGATACTTTCTAGACTTACTAGACTAAACTACATTTTACTATGAAATACTTACCAAAAGTTATCAAATTATATGTACAAATATTTCGTTTTTAAATCCCAAAACGAATTGTCAAGGTTTTTTCTAAAGAAATTTATTGATTATCATAATAGTTCTATTTTATAACATGTATTCATAAGCGGATTTGCTCTGTTAAATCTAAATATTATACTTTTTATATAATATAAACTTGGTCGAGTCAATGAAGCATGTAAATCATTAAAAAAAACCAACTTAGTTCTCAGAGACGGGTACAATTTTTAATATTGGATAATAAGACCCAAACTACTACATTTGGATGTGAGAGGTGACATTCTGAGTCTTGCGGAAAACTTGTGTAATAACTTCAACAATAATAATAATTCAAGTATGTCGGAAATACTAATAAAAAATTAAAATATTTAAAAATTATTAAAATCATCGGTTTATTTTGGAGCAAAGTCGTACTAAAATAAAATAGCGGTAATTAAATTTTCTGTAAGATGTAAAAATGTTTTAATTTGTTACCCTTCCTACATAAAAAAAATAAATACATAAAAAGGAGGGAAGCAAGTCTGCTCTTATTCAATGTTTTTTCAATCACTTAGATTGCACCTAGGACCTTCGTAATTCGCTAACATAATAAAATAGTCTACGAACTTTCACTAAAATCTTTAATAGATTTAATAGATTTCGCATAATTTTGCAATCTAAATTAAAAAAAACTATTGAAATTATTTAAAATCTTCCACAATAAAAGCTAAACAATGTAGAAGGAATTTAGGAATACTTTGCACCATACACAAAAAAGAAGATATCTTTGAATGCTCTAGCCAGAGAGGAATTACGCTTCTAAATGGAGGGTATAAAATATTTTCCACAGTTATATGTTATCGTATGGCACCATATGCAGAACGGATAGTAGGAAAATACCAGACACATACCAATACACAAATACTACGACCACTTGTTATAGAAAACGATGTCATCGAAGTAGTGAACGAATTTGTATACCTGGGAGCGCTTCTTAACACTGAAAATAATACTACCGCAGAGATAAACCGCAGAATTTGCACGGCCAACAGATAGTATTTTGGGCTCAATCTCCTCCTTAAATCCTCAATTATATCGATAAATACAAAAATAAAACTCTACAAAACAATAATACGCCCAGTCCTAACATATGGTTCAGAGACTCTAACAAAAAATAATAAAAACATGTTAGGATGTTTCAACAGAAAAATAGACAAATTTATGGAGCAGTGAATGACAATGGAGTGTGGTGAAGACGATACAACTTCGAACTGTATAGAATATATCAGGAACCTGATATCGTAAAACATATAGATAAGATAAGACGTCTGAGGTGGATAGGCCATGTAATGTAGATGGAACAAAATCACCCAGATAGAAAAACGCTCCTTGACAGACCCATTGGTCAAAGAAGAAGAGGAAGACCTAGAACAAGGTTCCTTAATAACATCGATGAAGACATGAGAAATATGGGAATACGTGCTTGGCGGAGAAAGGCGATGGATAGGGACAACTGGAGAGAAATTTTTGAGGAGGCTAGAGCCCACGTAGGGTTGTAAAGCCAGAATGATGATGATGATCACCATCTCGAAGTTAAAAATTACTTCCCAAATTTTCATCATCTACCTCTAAATCAATTTCATTAAAGTATCAGTATTTTTTTCTTCGAGGTTAATAATATTTGTGCATTTTTGAAAGTTTGTCCGCGGCAGCTAAAGCAGTAATCAGTACACTTCAAACCGTACTTAATGCGTGCACATGATTTTGAACACTCTGCTAAACACTTATACCTAATTTTTTTTCAGTAGACTATCAGGCAAGGGTATATCGGTAGTTTGTATTGGCTCTGAATGTGCTTATAACATTTTCCAACCCCACTCTTTTGGGTATAATTTATCACCAAGCAATTGCTGAACTTTGTAATAAACCCTCAAACGATTCTGAGCGGCTGCAGATTCAGTTCAGTAGGTGGGAGCATGGTTAAACCAAAAAAAATTTTGAATTTTTTTGTAACTTGGATGGTTGTGTACCTCATTTCATTCAAATTCACTCCAAACCCTTTTTTATACAACCATAAAGGACTGATCATTTTAAAAGCAGCGCTTTTTATTTTGTTTTGTGAAGATTTTAGCAAATTGTAGACCTTAGCTTGAGTGATCAAATTTTTGTAGTTTAGTAATATCTTAATTATTTTTTTACCCTGGTTATAGAATGCTATAGTTGTATTACAAAATGAATCACAATCATAAACTGTCTCAGACAAGCTATCTTCCTTTGCTGGGATGGTACAAGATTCTATCTACCTATCTATCTATACAGCCCTTGCTGTCCAATTTCGGACATAGGCCTCCTCTTTCTTCTTCCACGTCTCTCTATTGTAGGCAGTTTGTATCCACTTCGGGCCTGCGTATTTCTGCAAGTCATCTGACCATCTCATTTGTGGCCTTCCACTTTTTCGTTTGTAACTATATGGTCTCCAGTGTATAATCATCTTATTCCATCTGTCGTCTTTCTGTCTTATGGTATGTCCAGAGAACTTCCACTTAAGTTTTGCTATCTGCGTTAATACATCGGTCACTTTTATTTTGTTGCGGATCCGAGTATTTCTTTTCTTGTCTGATAGCCTGATGTTCAGCATTTGCCTTTCTATGGCTCTTTGGGTCTTTGCTATTTTTTCCATGTTTTTCTTTGTAAACGTCCAAGTTTGAAAACCGTAGGTGAGAACAGGAAGTATACATTGGTTAAAGACTTTTTAAATATTGGGGGTATTTTCTATTTTTTAGTATATAGGAAAGTTTTTCGAAGGATATCCAAGCCAACCGTATCCTTCTCTTTATTTCTCCGGTCTGATTTTCTTTATTTAATTTAACTAGTTGTCCCAAATATACATATCTTTTACTTGTTCTATAGTTGTTTGTGCAATTGTAATTATTAATTCTTCTGGTTTGTTGGTCATAATTTTCGTTTTATTATAATTCATTTGTAGACCTATTTTTGTTGATTCGCTATTTAATTCATCCATCATATTTTGTAATTCTTCCCTTTTATCTGTTATTAATAGAATGTCGTCTGCATATCTCAAGTGATTCAAGTATTGGCCATTTATGTTAATACCCCGTTTTTCCCATTGTAATTTCCTCATAACGTCTTCCAAAGCTTGATTGAATAGTTTGGGTGATATAGTGTCACCCTGTCTGACTCCTCGCCGTATCTTAATGGGCTCTGTTTGTTTAACTATTTTGATGGATTTTGTTGCTTGATCATATATATTGGAAATTAAGTCCGTATATCTATAGTCTATTCTTCCATTTCTGATTTATAGGGATTTGTGTAATATTCGTGCGTTATCTGTAAAATTTCTTTTATATTGTTGGTCTCCACTCCTTCTTTGTTCTTTATGCTATTAATTTGTATGTTTCCCAGGTTCTGCTTTAAGCACTTCATGTTTCTATTTTTTTCAATTGTTTTCTCTATCTTTTCTTCCTGCACTCTACGTTTACACTCCTTGATATTTTTTCTAATAGTTTTGTTTATTTCTTTGTATTCCATTTTATTTCTCTCCCCTTGTTCTAGTAATGTTCTTCTTGCGTTCATAATAATATTTGTTTCCTGGGATAAGAAACTTTCTTTTTTTGTTATTGTCTGTGCTATTTCTTTACCCACTTTCATTAGAGTTTCAGTAAATATCATGTTTATTTCATCGATATGTTTGTATTCTATATCTTCCTTGGTCGGCAATATTTCGTTTATTCTTTCTTCGTACGTCTGTTTTTCTATAGTAGCATCTATATTTGTCATCAGATGTTACATTTAAAGCTGCTTGTACAATTAATGTATTAAATTCAGCAGAACTGTGCACGACGTTGTAGATTTAAATTCAATATCAGGACAAATTTTTGTAGCTTGACGACGACTCATTTCGGCCGTCAAAAATAATGTAATTGTTGCAGAACTTTATTTTTCATTTGAAACTTAAATTCAGCTACATTGTCACCAAAAATCTTTAATAGCTTATTTGCAATTTACATTATTGTACCTATCATAAAAACAAATATTAAGAAGATTTTAATTTGTTTCAACAAAGATTGTAAACCAAATAAAAAGCTCTGCTTTTAAAATGATCGGTCTCTTATGGTTGTACAAAAAAGGGTTAGGGTGAATTTGAATGAACTGAGGTATACAACTACATATACAAATTACATAAAAAAATTCAATTTTTTTTTAATTTAACTATGCTCCCACCGACTGAACTGAATCTGCAGCCGCTCAGAATTGATTTATAGTTTATTACCAAGTTCAGCAATGGCGTGTTAATGAATTATACCCAAAAGAGTGGGGTTGGGAAATGTTACAAATACATTCAGAGCCAATACAAACTACTGATATACCCTTGCCTGATAGTCTACTGAAAAAAATGATGTATGTGTTTAAAGAGTGTTCCAAATCATGTGGTTGCATTAAGCACGGTTTGAAGTGTACTGATTACCGCTTTAGCTGACACGGACAAACTTGCAAAAATGCACAAAGCAATACTATTAATCTCGAAGAAAAAAATATCGATACTGCTATTAACATTAATGAAATTGATTTAGCATTAAATGATGAAAATTTGGGAAGTAATTTTTAACTTCGAGATATAGATTTTGATATTATAATCAAAGATTCAGTCAACAGCTGAAGAAAACATGCCTAGACGAATAATTATCCGTCTTTCGAAACTAACTAACTATCCGAAAATTAAAAAAAAAGATACTTTCTGTATGAAATAAATAATGATTTTTGACTCAATTCTATTAATTAAATCTAATGTAAAATTATATTGTTGTTAAGTTCATTTTTATTAATTTATCACAAGAAAATTATTATTATTTTTTAAAATTTGTTTAAACATTGACCGCTTGTATCTCAGGAACCACTCCTCGTAATTAAACTTAAAAAAGTAGGCGTCTTTTCCAGTTTTTTCCAACGCAGTTTTGTGAAATCAATTTAAACTAATATTAACCTAATATTTACCTATAATATAATAGCATTGGTATTCTATATGATTATAAGCCAAGAATTTTTTTTCAATTTAAAAAATGATGCCGCCCAAATCATCATATGATTTCAATTCTATAAAGTGCGTTGGATAGGTGAAGTGTTCTTTTATACTCGTATGTAAAAAATTAGGAAACTTTTATTAGTACGTTAGTATTAAACGTTTTTGTTATTAGTAATATGTTTTTGTTTTTGGTTTGCCGAGGCTGCGGTGTATTTTGTTTTAGTGAATTTTACCATCTTTTAATTAATGATATTTGTTTTCTCTTTGTCTTATAAATATCCCATTTCTGTTTTTTTGGGGTCTAAACATTTAAAAACAGTGGCTTCCTTTCTTTTTTCTTCCCAATTTCTTTTTTGTGGTTTTTATCTATTCTTACTTGTGTTTCTCATATCTAAGAACGACCCCGCCCATAATTTACCAGTACTGAGCAACGGAATCTTCGATATACCAATGTCCTAAGATTAATTCTTCATAATCTAGATTACTAGGTATGGTACCTATCATAGCTTCTATGCAATGTTCCGAAATTTCTCAGATTATACATGGGTGTTTATTTGATTATACCTTATTTGCACCTGTGATAAACCCTATATACCCATGGGACGTTCCTTATTAGCCATTGGGAGATCCATATCGATTACGAGAATTTTCCCACCCATTCTGTTCTGTGTTGAATAGAACTGCACTCAGGCTCATAGTCTCAGACCAGCATAGTATAAGCGTAAAGATCTGTAGAAATCGTTTTATCTTAGAGATTGTTGCTTATATATATATATATATATATATATATATATATATATATATATATATATATATATACATATATATATATATATATATATATATATATATATATATATATATATATATGGAGTTATAGGTAACTGTATATAATATTATTAAATGGCTTATATATCATTTTTAAACTTTTTTATCTGTTTTTATTTGTTGGCAAATTTCACCATTGGTTAATATGGCCTCAGCTTTTCTAAGACGTATCGAAATGCATAAATATTATAGGCATAGGTGAATGATAGAACTATTGTTACAATGTATTAAACACTATGTAACCATTTAAAGGTCTTTAAACGATTTTAATATATTTAGTTCAGATATATGTATTGCATCATTGTATACACTGCAATTTTAATTAGTTTGGTATATCTATTAGACAATAGACAATTAATACGAGTATTATACGAGTATGCTCTATTTGTTTTATATAACAATTTTATAGCAGCTATAAAATGGTATTAGTATTAGCTCTACATTTAAACCGAAAAAGTTTTTATAACACCTTAAGATTTATTAATGAGAATGTCGATTATTTATTTTATTTTTTTTTTGTATAACACCTCTACGGTGTTTGTATACTGCTATCTGGTCACAAATGACCAATTATCAGTTATTTTCTGACCTAACTTAACAAACAGCAAATACTTAAATCTAGGGGCTTACCCTATGGCTTACTCTTATTTTATCTATCAACTAATGCACTACAACTAACATGCAATAACATCACAGCGCTATACTCTGCTTTTTACACTAAACTGTTACACATTTACAGTAACTCAAATGGTTTTGTCCTTATGAATCTTATCTTTAGTTCAGTGTTGTCAAGAAGCTGGATTGCCTCGACATTCACATGACTATGCAGCCTCTGCTCGTGACCTGCTGCTGTTCTCTTCATTACTTCGGTCACAGTTTCCATACCCAGGTCCTGGTGGAGGTTGCTGTTACGGATATTCCAAGGAGCATCAACAATGTTCCTCAGTACTTTGTTTTGAAATATCTGGATAATATTGTTACGAACATACTCTCGGCATGGCCCAGGTAACGGTTGCATTGCATCTCTAATACCCTTCCAGAACCTTCTCGGTGTATCGAGTGCGAGAGAGAATAACCGGTCACGTAGGCGAATTAGAGGTGGGACAACGCCAGAATATTCTCGAACCTAGTAACTGTAGTATATATAGGTAACAATGTTAGAAGTAAGTTAGTCGTTAAGATACTACCGAACTGTAAAGTTATAAATAAATATATGTATATAAATTCGAACCGCTCGTTTTATTTAATCTCGCTACAGTTGGTGTTACGGTGTGAGTAAAAAGAAATAAATTCAGCAGTGACTTTTGAAAAAGACTTTTGAACTTTTGAAAAGTATTGTTCGTCGGGAACATCCGCGTAGTTCGGTAGTGTCCTTTGTACGAAAGAACATTTAAAAAGTACGTGTGTGCCTGACCAAAGATGTTGCTAGTACAACTTTCAGTAAAACAGTTGCGTGAGCAACTGGAAGAACGCGATGAAGACTGCAGCGGGTCCAAGAAGATACTCCAAGAACGACTAAAGAATGTTCTTAACAAGAATGGAGATGACCCAGAGACATTCCAGTTTCAGTCAGCGGAAGAAGCAGTTTTAATGAAGATAGAAGAAACTTCTAAAAAAATTGAAGAATCTTCTAAAAAAAATGATGATAAATTCGAGACTGTTTCCAAAAGATTCGATGAAACGTCTCAAATGATTGAAGAATCTTCTCGAAAGAATGATGAAAGATTCAATGAAACGTCTCAAATGATTGAAGAATCTTCTCGAAAGAATGATGAAAGATTCAATGAAACGTCTCAAACTATTAAAGAAATAGCTAGACAAAACGACGAGAAATTCGAAAATATGTCTAGAAGATTCGACGAAGTATGTAATCAAAACAATGACAAATTTGAAGAAGTCACAAGAACATTCGATAAAGTAGAAGAGAAGATCAAACAGTTAGAGAGCATGATAACTAATACAAAAGTGCCACCACCAGTTAACACAATAGCCTTAGACCCGGTAGTGAAAGAAGAATCACCTAGAGACGAAACGACACATAATATGAGATTCAAATTGCCACCATTTGATGGAAAGTCTTCTTGGTCCATATACCTTAGACAATTTGAAGCTATTGCGACAGCCAATCATTGGACAGAACAAGAAAAAGCTGTTTCCTTGACTGCTGCTTTACGAGGTGATGCTGCAGATATCCTAAGATCGATTCCTAAGGGTCAAGAAAAATGTTACCAGACCTTGTTCACTCGACTAGACAAACGTTATGGAGATGCCCATCTACAACAAGTCTACAAGGCGCAACTAAGAAGTAGAATTCAACGAGCAAGTGAAAATTTGCAAGAGTTTGAAGCAGATGTTGCTCGTATAGTGCGGTTGGCTTATCCGGAGGTACCAGACAACATTTTAGAAGAAATTGCTGTAGATACCTTCGTCAATGGGTTAAAAGAAAGTGAATTACAGAAAGCTTTACGACTAGCAAGACCGAAAGTTCTAGATGAAGCGCTCGCTATTGCCTTGGAACATGAAACAGCTAGTCAAACTTCACGGAGTCATCGAGTAAGAACCATTGAAGAAGGCGACGAACCAAACGATGAACGTCTGGAAGAAATGGTACGAAAAGTAGTTCGTAACACGATGCCGAAGAGACGCGAGCCCAGATGTTGGAATTGCGGTGACGTAGGGCATATTCGCCGTAATTGCAAGAAAATGATACAACAGTCGGAAAACTAAAACGGGTCGACAACAAGGGGCAACTGCCGACCTCGAGAAACACAGCCCCCATAGTAACTGTGAACATTACGTCCTCAGGTGAAATTCATAGCTTGTACATAGAGGGTCGTATCAATAATAAAAGTAGATCGTTTTTGGTAGATACAGGTGCAACAAGAACTATTGCACGGCCAGAAGTAGTACGAGGCCATCTTAAATTATTGCCTGCAACAGTAAAGCTTAGAACAGCAACTGGTGAGATAATTAATACATATGGCGAGGCTAATATGTCAGTATCCATTGGCCAGACCACAGTGAAACATACAGTATTAATTGCAGAGATCTCCGATGAGTTCATATTGGGGATGGATTTACTAAGAAAAGTTGGGGCTGTATTGAATGTCAAAGATGGAGTTCTCGAGATCAGTGGTGAAGAGTTGCCGTTTCATGAAGACAAAAAAGATGTTATCAGCTTAATAACTACTTGTGACGTAACAATACCCGGTAATAGTGAAAAAATTTTGATGACCAGACCTGATGGTTACTGCCGAGAGGGAAGTTTAAGGATGGTCGAAGATGTGAATAATGCCGAGTTCCTAACGGCAAAAGCTTTGGTGAGAATTCGAGATGTCGTTCCTGTAAGGGTTATGAATTTAAAGGGAACTGCTATTAAGTTAAGTAAAAGAACTTTGATCGGACAGTGTGTTTCCGTGGCTTCGATTTGTTCCATAAATACTAATGAGAAACCGTCGAAATCTAAGTATCCAAAGGAGCTTGTTGAGACGATGATTAAAACGTGCCAAGATCTTGATGATGAACGAACTAAAAAAGTGAAGTCTATGCTGATAGAATTTCAAGATGTTTTTGCCATGGATAAGAAGGATAATAGCAAAACAAGCATAATAAAGCATAAAATTAATACCGGAGACGCTCAGCCAATCAGACAACAACCTAGACGACTTCCATTTTCGAAAAGAGATGAAGCCGAAGACATCATCAAAGATATGAACAAACAAGGGGTAATTGAACCATCAAACAGTCCATGGACATCACCAGTAGTCCTAGTAAAAAAGAAAGATGGTTCTACACGTTTTTGTATTGACTACCGACAGCTCAATGCAGTAACTAAAAAAGATAGTTATCCTTTGCCCAGAATAGACGATACTTTGGATACACTTTCTGGTTCTCGTTGGTTCTCCACACTCGATCTGAAAAGTGGATATTGGCAAGTAGACATGGAGCTAGCTGATCGTGAAAAAACCGCATTCTCGATAGGATCAGGGCTTTGGCAGTTCACAGTTATGCCCTTTGGTTTATGTAATGCCCCGGCCACATTTGAAAGATTAATGGATGCAGTTTTAAGAGGTCTAACGTGGAAAACATGCCTGGTTTATTTGGATGATGTAATTGTAGTTGGAAGATCCTTCGATGAACATGCCAATAATCTAACAGAAGTCTTTCAACGATTGCGGGCAGCGAATCTGAAGTTGAGTCCGAAGAAATGTCACTTGTTTCGACGAGAAGTGAAGTACTTGGGACATATTGTAGCAAGTAATGGTGTAACAGCTGATCCTGAAAAACTTGCAGCAATTAAGGATTGGCCAGTACCAAGAGATAAACACGAAATTAGAAGTTTTCTTGGCCTATGTACATATTACCGCCGTTTTGTCAAAGGATTTGCCAATATCTCTAAGCCATTAACAAAGTTGACAGAAGAAGGCAAAGAATATACATGGAGCGAAGAGTGTCAAAGAGCTTTTGAACACTTACAAATGGCTCTGATCAGCGCACCAATTTTAAGCTACCCTAGACAGGCAGGAAAATTTGTGTTGGACACCGATGCAAGCAACAGTGCAATAGGAGCTGTTCTTTCCCAAATCCAAGATGGGCAGGAGAAGGTCATCGCTTACTTTAGCAAAGTCTTGTCAAAACCAGAAAGAAACTATTGCGTTACCAGAAGAGAATTGCTAGGCGTAGTGAAGGCTTGTGAGCATTTCCATAAATACTTGTATGGCAGAAAGTTTCTTCTTCGCACGGATCACGCTGCTCTAAAATGGCTCCTACAATTTCGTAATCCAGAGGGCCAGATGGCAAGATGGTTAGAACGATTACAAGAATATGATTACGAGATCGAACACAGGGCTGGCAGATTTCATTCAAATGCTGATGCCCTCTCGAGACGGCCGTGCAATGCAAATTGTAATCACTGTCTTAAATTAGAAGAACGACTTTGCCCCGTGAGACGAACCACCGTCATTAATGAGCAATGGCAGCCTCAACAGCTACAAGACGCTCAAGCAGATGATCCATGTATAAAAAGAGTATTGGATTGGATGCGTCGAAGTGAGAGACCTTCTTGGCAAGAGATTAGTGCATATAGTTCAGAAGTCAAGTGTTACTGGAGCCAATGGAATTGCCTAGTGCTGAAAGATGATCTTCTGTATAGAACCTTTGAGAACGATGATGGTACAGAAACTAAGCTTCAGTTAATTGTACCTAAAAGTAAAGTGTCAGAAGTATTGCGTCAGTTGCATGACGGTGCATCAGGTGGACACTTTGGTACCACGAAGACTCTGCAAAAGGTTCGAGAACGGTTCTATTGGGTGAACTGTAAAGATGATGTAAGAAGATGGTGCCGGAAGTGTGAACTGTGTGCAACCAGTAATGGTTCAGCTGGTAAAAAGAGGGCACCCATGAGACAGTACAATGTTGGTAGTCCTATGGAAAGAGTAGCAATCGACATTGCAGGTCCACTTCCAGAGACAAATGATGGAAATAAATATATCCTGGTAGCCATGGATTATTTTACGAAATGGACTGAGGCTTATGCGATACCAAATCAAGAAGCTGCTACCGTTGCAGAGGTACTTGTTAAAGAATTCTTTAGCCGATTTGGTGTTCCCTTGGAGATCCACTCCGACCAAGGGCGAAACTTCGAGTCAACCCTTTTCCAAAACGTTTGTAAATTGATTGGTGTCAATAAGACCAGAACGACACCCGTGCATCCTCAATCAGACGGAATGGTCGAGAGAATGAACCGACCAATGGGTAAACACCTATCCAAGGTTGTATCAGAACATCAAAGAGATTGGGACCAGCATATTCATTTATTCCTAATGGCCTACCGCTCGGCCGTAAATGAAACTACAGGCCAGACTCCAACCTGCCTGATGTTAGGTCGTGAAGTTCGTTTGCCCTGCGACCTAGAGTTTGGCTGCAGACCTTCCGAAGAACATGTTGCAAGCGAAGATTATGTCGACCGCCTGAAGTTAAGAATGAACAACATTCATGAACTTGCCCGACAACACATCCAGATAGCCAGTGACAGAATGAAAGATCAATATGATTCTCGATGCCAGAGTGAAAGCTATGAAGTAGGTGATCTTGTTTGGCTTTATAATCCACAACGTCGTCGAGGCTTGTCTCCCAAACTGCAAAGACATTGGGAAGGTCCATATGAAATTAAAAAGAAAATAAATGACGTAATATACCGAATTAAGAAGTTGCCGAAAGGTAAACCAAAAGTAGTTCACATAAATCGTCTTGCACCATATGCTGGCTCAAATGAAACAGAAAAAGCACGAACCCTTCAACATGAGATCAAAGATGACCGGCGACCAAGCCTTAATGAATTTATGTCAAATTACGCAGAGAGAAAGAGTGCTAGATTCGGCGTGACCACAGAAGTTCAACAGGATCTTTTTAGTGTTCCGCATAACGTCTCTCTAGCCCACTGTGTTGCCCAAGATCTTGAGATGACTAAAGGAATCTCATCCGTATTTTATAAGAAATTCGGTCGTTTGGACGAGTTAAAAAATTAGCAGCCTAAAGTTGGAAGAGTACTGAGATTAGAAGATGGTTCTCGATCTTTGCTGTATATGGTGACCAGGAAGTCTTATACAGACAGGGCAAGCTACGAGGATATATGGCGTGCTCTAACTAATTTGAAGAAAATTGTGTGCAATTACGACATCAAGAATTTGGCCTTACCCAAGATAGGCCATGCGCTAGATAATCTGGACTAGAAGATTGTCAGAAGCATGCTTGAAGTAATCTTCCGAGAAACCGGCGTACGAATTACTGTGTGTTGCATTAACCCGATGAGATCGTATCCTTCAAAGTCAGTAGACTGTTATTTCTTTCTAAAGGGTTCATGCAGAGCGGGAGAGTCCTGTAGATTCCGCCATCCTGTGCCTACATATGGAGTTGTTGATCGGGACGATCAGATTTAAGAGGGGAGCAGTGTTACGAACATACTCTCGGCATGGCCCAGGTAACGGTTGCATTGCATCTCTAATACCCTTCCAGAACCTTCTCGGTGTATCGAGTGCGAGAGAGAATAACCGGTCACGTAGGCGAATTAGAGGTGGGACAACGCCAGAATATTCTCGAACCTAGTAACTGTAGTATATATAGGTAACAATGTTAGAAGTAAGTTAGTCGTTAAGATACTACCGAACTGTAAAGTTATAAATAAATATATGTATATAAATTCGAACCGCTCGTTTTATTTAATCTCGCTACAATATGTAGATTACTAGCTTTGGTACAGCCCCAGAGTTGGCACCCATGTACCCACACTGGCCCCAGTACTTGCTTGGATAATTGATTGTGAATGGATAATGTTGAATTTTTTCCAATCAGCCAATACAATTTCTTATATCTAATATCAAGCTCCCCTCTTTTCTTTTTGACATGGACTTTCTAGCGCAGCCTCGCGTCTAGGGTGATGCCCAAGTATTTGGCTGATGTTGCATAAGGAACTTGGGTATCATTTTTTATTCTAACTGGAAAATTTTTAATTTTTTTATTTGTAAAGTTAATGTGTGCAGATTTAGTCTTATTTAACTTTATTCGCCATTTTCGGGTCCAGGTATGTATTGTATTTACTGATAGTTGCAACTTATCAGTCGCTTTTTCACTAGTGTCTCCTATCGCTAGTATGGCTGTATCATCCGCGAAGGTGACAATAGTGTTTTGTTCTAGCTCTAACATGTCACACGTATACAATAGGTACAGGACCGGACCTAATACACTCCCTTGTAGCACGCCAGCTTTGATCTTCCTTAAATCAGTGTACACTTCTTCTTGTTTTATTCTGAAATATATATTCGCAATGTATGATTCTAAGATTTCTGAATACTGTTTAGGCATGAACGTTCTTAGTTTATAGTTTAAACCCTCATGTCAAACTTTATCAAACGCCTGTGCTACGTCTAAGAATATTGTAGAGCAGTCTTTCTTTTCGTCTAATGTTTTTTTTATTATATTCGTGATTCTGTGAACTCGATCTATAGTGAAATGTTTATTTCTGAAACCAAATTGATGATTTGATATAAGATTTTTTTTTGTATTTTATTTTATTTTTAATTTTATATAGTTTTATTCTTTTCAATAGAAGTTTTTCAAATAGTTTTGACATCACCGGAAGGAGTGATATTGGTCGATAGGATGTCACTTCATTAGGAGCTTTACCTGGTTTGGCGATCATAATGACTTCGGCTACTGTCCAGAGTCTGGGAATATATCTCAATCTAAAAACAGCATTTATTAGGTGTATCAGCTTAACTATTGCGTTTCTTGGTAGATTTTTTAATAGTTCTCCTGTTATGAGATCATATCCTGGGGCTTTCTTAGGATTTATATTTTCTTTTATCTCTGTTCATACTTCTCTAAATGATGTCAAAGTTATTCTCTCTTCGGTTTGGAATGCTTCTCTCCATCTCAGTTCTTCATCATCATTGTCGTTGAGTTTGAACGTGCTTTCTAAATAATCTGCAAATCGTTCTGCTTTCTGTTCGTTACTTCTAGCTTTCCGTTTTCCAACTTGATAGGAGAAGAACGTATAATTGGTCTCTTCATTCTTTTTGTTGCCTTCCATAACGAATAATCTGTGTTCTGGTCAGCTGATAAATTGCTTAAAAAGGAATCAATGGTTGAATTTTTTATTTCTGTATTTGCCTTTTTGGTTTTTATGTAGCATTATTTAGACTAGTTTTGTCTCGTGGACCTCTGTATTGTTGCCATTTTTTTCTTAACCTCCTTTTTTATATTATGAGTTTTCTGATTTCTTTTGGATAGTTATTCCATTTTGTTCTAGAAGTTATTGTGGGAGTATTTTCCCAAGCTACCTGTTGGATTTTTTTATAAAAACTTCTAATTCGTTATCAAATTGCTTCGTGTTTCTCAATGGCACAGCAAGATTTTAATTTTGTGTTCAAGGTTTATTTTGAAACTCTCCCAGGCAGTTTTTTTATTAGTCAATATTGGATTGATTTGTGGGCTTTAAATTTTCATTTAATTATTTTTCACTTCAAAAACATTTATAATGTTTATGTTTACATAACTTCGTTTTTAAATTACCTACACACTCATTTTTTGTATGACTAAAATTAAAAGTCTAATAATAACAAACACCTTTTCACTAACACGGATTAACTGAATTTTCTGTACTAGCAATATATCTTACTTTAGTCAGCAAACAGGTAACTTACAGTGCAATATAAAGAACATAAATGTTATTTGGTTCTGAGCTCAACAGTCTTTGAAGGCCTAAGGCTTAAAATTTACAATATTTCATCCCACAATACAAAATTATTTTAAGGCTAAAAACTCTCTAACAAATTACAATATAGACCAGGGCAGATCTGTTTTAAGGTAGATGTGAGAGGTTGCATCGGATTTTTGCAGAAAGAGTTGTGTGATAACTTTAGTAATAATCATTGACTCATTCCTCCTCTCGAAAAGGCCGGAAACAATAATAAAAAAATTAAAATATTTAAAAATTACTAAAAACATCTATTTTTTCTATTTTTCTTGCTTATAACTTTAAAACAATTCATTTTGAAGCAGAGTTATTATAAAATAAAAAGTGACAATTAGATTTTCTATAAGATACGGCCAGTTAAAATTTTTTTAATTTATTACCCTTGCTGTAAAAACAAGGGGGAAACAAGCATTTTCTTATTCAATGTTTTACAACCACTTAGGACCTTCATAATTCGTCTAGATAATCTTTATAATATAATAAAACAGCGTACCAAAATGGATTTAATAGATTTCGCATAATAATTTTGCAATATTAATTTTTTTTTTTAAATTGAAATTTTTTAAAATCTTGCACAACAAAAACTAGACCATATAGAGGTTTGATAATTTTTTACTCATAAAAAAGCACTTTACCTATCTAACGTACTTTATGGAATTAAAATCGGATTATTTGGGTGGCCTCTCGAATGTTTTAAATTAATAAACAATTTTTTGGCTTATAAGCAGATAGAATATCTCGGTAACTATTAGCTCAAATTAAATTAAAAAAACCGCGTTGCAATAGACTTCTTAAAAAAAATAAATTACGAGCAGTCGTTCCTGAGATACAACCGATCAAAGTTGACCATCATTTACGACGAAGGTAGAAACAATACAAACTACCCTATCATCCCCTTAGCGCAAAACTCTTCCCCGGAAAAATCGAGATATCGGCCAAAAGCGAATCGCAAGGAATTGATTTGCTTATTTATAGCAAAACCTTTACGCCAAGAAAGAATTTATTGTTGCAACCGTCAGCGAGAAACAATGATCATGTTAACTTTAAGGTAAAGCTAGCATAGCCATATCTTGGCAAGGAAAAGGAGTACAAGGCCCATTTTGGCAGCATATGTTATTGCTATTTAATTGCTGTTGATTGGTGTATTAACCGATCCGCAAAAACTACCCTCTCATCCCCTTAACGCAAAACACGTCCCTGGAAAAATCGAGATATCGGGCAAATACTTAATTGCTAATTTATTGCTGAAGTTTTATGCCAAGATGCACTTTATTGCTGCAACTGTTTCCCAAAAATAACGATGACTAAACCAATCTCAGCGGCATATTGTATTGAATTAAATTTTCTTGAATAACTTTCTTGCTAAATTTCCAATCTTCCCTCAACGCAAATCTTATCCCTGGCGAAATAGTGTTAATACAGTTCATAAAAAATAATATACCTATCATTTGACCTCGCTTTTAGCTTGAAAAGCTGTCTTTGTATAGACCAGATAATATTTCTATTAAGCTACAATGTCCATATAACATTGCAGCTACGAGATATAGTCCATATTATATTGCTACATTTTTGCTAATTAATAGTACCCCTCACACCGTGTGCTAGCGATCTCACTCCCTTAAATTCATAAAACATTGTAATAAACTAGTTTTAAGATAAGCACATACATGCGCATACAATACCACAGATCTGAGGCTTGAAAATGCAGTCATAAAAGGCTGCAACCAGTATAAATATCTAGGAAGCATCATATCAGCAGATGGCAGAGTTAAGATAGATGTACAAAACCGAATAACCCAAGGGAAAAAATACATCCGAATACTGAATTCATTACTGTGGTCTAATAAAATAAAGATGCATACCAAACTTCGCGTATATAGAGCAATTGTAGAACCAATTACCACATATGGTGCCGAATGTTGGACGATGACAAAGAATGAACGAGATAAAGTAGACGTTGTGGAAATGGATTATCTTAGAAGGTCATGTCAAGTATCGAGAATGAAAAGAATCAGGAATGAGGAAATACGAAACCGTACAGGAATTAGAGATACTCTTTCAGACAGAATACAAGGAAGGCAATTACAATGGTATGGTCACGTGATGAGAATGGAGGAGGAGCGGTTGCCAAAGAAAGCCTTAATGTATGTTCCGCCAGAAAGAAGGAAAAGGGGAAGACCACCAAATTTCTGGAGAAGAGAAATTGCAAAAACAATGCAATCTAGAGGCTTAGAAGAGGGAGATTGGAGAGATAGGAAAAGATGGAGGCTGAAATGCGGGAAGCGGCAATCGCCGTAGGACCCCCGTTATATGATGATGATGATGACATACATGCGTCGTTGTTTGTTAATTTATTGCTGTAGTTCTGAGCCTTACAGTAATTCATTATCTTCCAAGAAACAATGAGTACTGTAGCTTCCGAGAAACAATGGGTGTTTAAGTATGAAGCTACAATAATTTTTGTGTTTTGGAAAAGGGTGAAGCAATCAAAAAGAAAACTCAAAGACATCTTTAAAAGTGATATACCAATTTCTTTAAAACGTAAAACATTTGACCAATGTGTGTTGCCTGTGATGACCTATGGTGCCGAAACTTTGACATTGACAGCTACAACTTCTAAAACGCTGCAAATAGCTCTGAGGAAAATGGAAAGGTCAATGCTGAGTATATCGCTTCATGACCGAGTTAGAAATGAAGACTTAAGACCAAGAACAGGGGTTACCGATGTAATTTCCCGAATTGCCACACTGAAATGGAACTGGGCCGGACACATCGGGGACCGGGTTAAACAAAAGAGGTAGAGACAAATTGGATGAAAAGTGCTCAAGATAGAGCATATTGGACAAAAATGAGGGAGGCCTATGTCCAGCAGTGGATGCAAAGGGCTGGGTGATAATGATGATGGTGAACCAATAAAAAACATTGTTGGCGTTGGTCTTCTTCTGTTTTGAATAATAATTTTTTCTTCTTCTATTCTGTACAATTTTGCCGGCCTAAAGTGATTTTGATTGTTGATATTTTTTCAAGTTTCTTATTGCTATTTTGACGCAGACTCTTCATATTTCTCTATTTTGGGTTGCCTGTACTACATTCGTGTAGTAGTGTAGATTTAGTAGTTTTTCCATTGTGTAAGTTTATCTGGATTAGGATAGTTATGTACTTTTCTTTACCTACGGTTTTTCTTGGACCATTAGTCGCTCCATATTGTCGGCACGAGTGATGTGAGTGAAGAAGGTTAATATCCTTGAAAATATAAAGCTAAAAACACCATGTGTGAGCTATTGAGCCAATCTCAATATATCGCTCCTAAATTTGTTAAAACATTAATTTTGTGCTATATTTGTGATAATCTATCATTTCTTCACATATTGTCATAACATAAGTTATTTTGGCATTATCACCTAACAGTTTACTCTTTTAGAATTAATGTTAACCAAATATTTAATGTAGAACGTATAAAATATATTAGGGTATGATGAGGTATTTGTACAATTGGTTTAACTCATCATTTAATTCAATTGACCAACATAATCCAATATGGAATATTCTCATTAACGATTGCCTTTTCTATATTACCACTAATTAGTTTTAGGTTAAAGTAGTTTATTCTTACAAGAAATTATTGTTAATATTTAATAATCAGTTATGTAAACTTTCTTACCACGTGTTTTACGGCGATTATTTTATGCACCTATTAATATAGATTAAATCTTTAAATAGGAGATTTCTATACAACCGCAATTTTACGGTAAAATATAACCATTCATTTTTGTGTGCAGAAATAATTTGTGGTAATTTCAATTTTGAAAAACTAAACTACAAAAACATTAATGCTGCAATCGGGAGAATGCCGACAGAAGTCAAAACTTTAATAGACATACTTGAAAAACTTTTTTTATATTGAGAATGTTATTCAGTTTCACTGAATCTCAAATATACCACATAAATAAAAATTAATCGCCGAAATGTTTGTACGCGCATAACTTCAGAACGACTGCACCAAATTAGGTAGTTTTTTGTTGTTGTGTTTTTATTCTCAGGACAAGGTTTTTATAAAAGATAATTGTCAAAGAATTGTACGGAAAGACGTAAAAAACCGTTTTTCTATTATCCGCCATTTTAAATCGCAATGAAACTAATAGATGGTGTCATACTATGATTATCAAAGGAAGCTATGATTAGCAAAATAAATGTCAGTATTGATAGGTTGACATAGCGACTTAGCTCTGTTTGATATTGCAGCTACAAATAATGACAATGCAGTTTCAACATATCAGATTGGAAGATATGTCACTGAGGCGGTTTGGAGAATCTCTTAATTTTCCATATATAAACGGCATCCCACTCTAGTTAATTCAGCTGTGAATGGAAAACGACTTTTTTCACGAAAGAAGACGCAACGCAAAGAGCTGAACGACCACCAACGACAACGTTGAAAAGTTACCTTTTTTAAAAGGAGACTTGACAACATATATATTGTTAAGTAGATTATACGTTTAGCGGTAAGTCCTAAATCTTAACCACTGCAGTGGTTAGCGGTGGTAAAGATTTAGGAGACATTCTTTGGACTTTCCGAGTTTGAATTTGTCTCAGCCCTAGTGTCTGATGAAGCACGGATGCTGAAATGAGTCACTCTATCAATCTCTCAATGAGACACTCTATTGATACCGATTCGATCACGGAAAGTTTAACGAATTTGTCGTCCTAGGCAATATATTTGATCATTCAGTTCCACAAAGCGATAGCAAAAGATTTAATTATACATATATATATATATATATATATATATATATATATATATATTGTATATATATATTTATATACATATATATATATATATAATATATATATACATATATATATATATATATATATATATATATATAGATATATATATATATATATATATATATATATATATATATATATATATATATATATATATATATATATATATATATATCTACATGTTCGGATAAATTTCGGATAAAGAACCGCGTTGAGAATTTATTGCTCGACGTCTCGGCACCCATTTTGGAGCCATTTTCAAGATGGATACGGTTCCGTTCGAGTTTGAGGTCTCAATCTGCCTACTCCCCTCTCCCCTCACTCGTGACGTACCAGTATCGTGTTCTGTATAAATACAAGAACCGTCAAACGGCACTGTGGCAAAGTCACTCGACACCTAGGAGTTGGCAGATTGAGACCTCAGTACCGTTTGACGGTTCTTGTATTTATACAGAACACGATACTGGTACGTCACGAGTGAGGGGAGTAGGCAGATTGAGACCCCGAACTCGAACGGAACCGTATCCTTCTTGAAAATTGCTCCAAAATGGGTGCTGAAAAGTCGAGCAGTAAATTCCCAACGCGGTTCTTCCCGAAAACTTGGTAATTTTCATATATATATATATATATATATATATATATATATATATATATATATATATATATATATATATATATATATATACATACATATTGTTTTTGAGGTTTCAGCGGGTTCTCAGGTATATTTGATTTCTGTTTTGTCACACTTGCCATTGTCAAGTTAGATTAGTTTTTCTTCAATTTATATTACTTCCCTAATTAAACGTTTGGTCCTATTTTCAATGTTAGCTAGTATCGTTGTTCCATTTAAGTTTACTTTATGTTCTGTGTTATTGATACGAGCTAATAATGACGTCTTCTCTTTTCTTCTGATGGCATTTCTATATTCTTTTCGTCTAACCTGTGTTCGTCGATTGGTCTGCCCGATGTACGATTTGTCGCAGTCCTCACAAGGGATCTTGTATACTCCTTGATTTTTTTAATGTGATTTTTTATTTTGTGGATAGTAATATGGTTGAGATGTTACATTCTTCTTTTACTACTCACTCAAGATGGTCGATATTTCGAAATGACCTAAGTAAGAAACCTACGATTACATCGACTTAACCATATACAAAATATAGAAAATAATTTAGACCACAACTTTTTGTTCGAAATCTAGTTTCTTATGTAACTTATTACAAATGCTAATTTTTATCATATTGAAACATTAGCTAGTCCGTTTCTGGTCAACATTCCAATTATGTACCTGGCATTGACAGTGACATTGTTATGACGACATACTAGCAGTAATAAATATTATTTTAATATATTAATATAAATACCATTCATAACATAAATAGATATTCAGTAATAAAACTCACATTTTTGTGAATGCATTCCGATAGTTGTTTTTTTATTTTTTGAATCATTAGGTCATCTTTTTGTCTGATTATTTCTTTCGTTACTTGCAGTAGACTGCAAATTGATTTGCTGAAGTTTGTTGCTATAAAAACAAAAAAATAATCATCTGCAGTGTTTAGAAAAAAGTTTTTTTTTTATTTCTATTCCTATCAGTTATTTTATGTCGCTATAAAGGTAGTTAATTTGATTTTTTTGCAAGCGGCCATTTATACCAGTTATTACTGATCCTATTTAAAGTTACACTTTAACTACGTGTACTACCGTTAATTGAAATTCAAAATTTAGTGGTTATCGGTCACAAAAGTGGAGAAGAAAACAAAGGATCTTGCTACATCATCCGTTAATGAAAACGTTTCGTATATGAATCCATACACATCATCAGTTCGTCTAAAAATAAATCATTAAGCTTAGAAATATAGAAAAAACTTCAAAGAATATCTTACAAGAATTTGTAGCTGTCAATTCGATGAAAGTAAATCATAAAAATGGTCAACTCTGGAACCATATACTTAAAAGTTCAATGTTTTTTGACAACAATTAAAACTCTAATATCTCATTTATCTAAATTTATTCTGATATTAATGCAATGATCAGACCACTCAGTGATTCAGTGATGGTCAAAAGAATTTTGTTAGATCTAAATGTACAAATGTTATTACCAACTTCTTACATAAAGTAGTAACTAAACCTTTAATTAAATAAATTACAAACTAAACTATTTGTTCAGAACCATCTTGAGGTTTACATTGTCAAAAACGTAACACGTATTGACAAAGGTAACGTAACTGTTGCAATGTGGAAAGAGTATTACCTCTAAAAAACTGGAGAGCTGTTAAGCGATATTAGGTATTAAACTAAAATTAGGAGTCCTGTTTGTACACTGCAACACAAAGCTTGCACTGCAACTGTTTAATATCTGAATGACACAAAAAGAAGTTTATAGATAACAAAAAAGGAAAGGAGCTTAAAATATATAACTTTATTGTTTCACGTTTCTATGCTCTACCTAAAATACACAAACCCACTTTATCTATGAGACCGATTGTATTGTCTATAGCCCAGAAAAGGCTCCACCCAACAAGAAGCGAAAGCTTTGTCGGTACCTTGATGTTCGCAGGACAGAAATTGCGGAGGGAGAATGACAGTTAAACTTCTTAATACACTAAGACAAGTAATGATGAACTCGTTCAAAACAGTAGTAAAGTTATAGTTACTCTGAGAAACAAAGTAATTATTAAAACTAATGGTTTTTAAGATCTATTTTGTATGAATTATATTTTTTTCTGTAAAATTTAATATAACCCATCTATCAATTCTGTACTGATAAGTAAAAAGATCTTAAGTCAAAAATATCAATTTATTTTTTTTAACAAACAAATTAGCGTACTAAAAGTGTTTTAGTACGTTAAAAAACCGATAAAAAGCGATTGAATTTGAGAGTTAATTTTAAAATAGAGATGAAAATCAGTCGATTTCTATTACTTTTTATCGATGTTTAAGGTATTAAAATATGTATATATGTATATACAAAATATGTATAACAGTATTATTCTTTTTTACTATTATATTATACTTTTTTTTTATATTAATATACTTTTTTTAAGGTATTAAAATATGTATTCTTCTTAGTCGTTGACCTGATGCAGGTATCGTGATATCATGAAGCTATTAGCTAAATTTCCCAATGTTCCTCCACGTTTTTCTATCTTCTGCCATTCTAGCACATTCTGACAATGGAGCGCCAATGGTAGCAACAATATGGTCCGTGTATCGTGTGGGAGATCTAGCTCTATTTCTTTTGCCTTCTACTTTTCCCTGGATGGTAAGTTTTTCAAGACCATTTCTTCGAAGCACATGCCCAAAATAGCTTATTATTTGTTCTGATATTTGTGTTCTTAGTCTTTTCTAGAAAGAAAAGAAAAGAAAAGACTAAGAACAAAAAAATATGTATATGTATATACAAAAATATGAATAATAGTATTTTTATTTTTTACTATTCAACAACACACACGAAACAACACTTCTCAATACGTAAACAAACTTCAGTTTTTATAGGTGGATAGATAAACTATTAATTTACAACAAAACGGATTCTCACAGAAATTTGTTTCCAATTTGGTGTGTATTTTCGATATTGTTTTTATATTTCTGGTTCCAATTTTGATATTAGGTACTTCTCTAAATGTATTTAGTAGTTTATTTATTAAACCTGGAATATATGGTAATGAGTGGTAAAACGTATTTTGGTTGTTTATTGAAACCAAAGGTTCGCTGGGAATGAATTCTCTTACATGATCGTTTTTAGTTTTTTAAGACCGCCTGTTCTATATTCAGGATGGGATAAAGTTATAACCCCACTTTTCATATTTAATACTAGGTTGGTCTTCATCGTAGATGTATGTGCTGAAAAGTAATTAATAAAACTGTTGCTACATATTGGTTTTCTGTACCATTCTGTTTTTAGAACGTTGTTTGAATCAGGGTGTAACATCATATCTAGAAATGGTATGCAGATGTTGTTTTCTAATTCTACTGTAGATTGCAAGTCTGGGCACTGGGCACTGCAAATATATGTAGTGTGTCCATTATTTTGTCTTTTGGGAGTGCAAGAATTAAACCGTCCATGTATCTCTTTAAAAAGGGGACATTAAACGGTAACTTGCTAATACAGTTTTCAATTAAGATATATATATATATATATATATATATATATATATATATATATATATATATATATATATATATATATATCTTATCATTAATTTCTTTCATATTACAATATCATATTACCGTCTTTTACCTTTAGGTAAAAGACGGTAATGGTAATAAGTTTCCTTATTTTTAGGTCACGGTTGCTTAAAAAATGGAAAGTATTAATTGTTGATTAAACAGCAATAAAGTTTTTAATTCAATTGACGTGTGATATGCATCTCACATTTACAAATTTATGTTGTTGTTAATTTCTTCATAAATTTTCATAACTTTTACGATCATTTTTCATTAGCACATCTGTAATACTTTAACTCTCCTTGCTTAACTCTTATATTAGTAATTTCGTATAAAAAAGTGAATTTCTAAATGCATATTAAATAGTTGAACTGATTAAAATTCTATATTATTTCGTCTACTTTCAAATATATACCCCATCTAACCAACTGTAGAGAATTGATTAAAATGTAATTAAACCTTGTTCCAAGAAATCTTTAATTGCATCTAACAGAAAGTTAAAATATCTTAATTATTGGAAATATAATTGTTAAATAGTATCTACGGCTTAAATCTCAACCACGACCAGAATTACTCTTCTACCTTATTATTGAAAACATAACTCTCAAACAACTGTCGGCTAATGAAAATAAATATATTATTTTCCCCCTTTTTGATATGATTGTCCATATTGTTTAAGTAAGATAGATCCTTTTTACCAACATATATTGACATATTTTATTCTTTTTCTCTTAGGATGACGTTATAAATAATGATCAGTATATCGATTATATTTGTTGCAGATTTATATGCGAATGTATGTAGAATTTGAAACTTTGCGGAGGACATTTTTGTTATGTGATATTAATGGATCTTATTAATTCATTATTATATAAATATATAAATACCATAAAAAGAACTTACTATGAAAGCAAATGTTTAAACGTATAAGCTGCGGAATATCCGTGAGTTATTATGACTTAAAAGCTACTAAAGAAAATGATGTCGAAAATATAAAAATAAGAGTGATAACAATGATTGAAAAACTTACAGAAATTATAAAATAACATTAAAGAACTTAATGTATTCTAAACTGTTAATTGCAATAATAAAAAAGAATTCTCGAACAATTTATCAAAATACAAACAGATGAGGTAGGTAATATTCTAACAAATACATTCATACAAAGATTTATAGTGCAACGTTTCACTATTACTTCCTCGAAATCTATTAATTACAAGTTAGTTCAATTATCTTCTTCTTCTTCCTTCTTGAATGTACGCTTTAAAGCCTGTTTCTTCTTCAATATTAGCCTCCTAAATTGTTTAAATTATCGCATCATCTTTTTCTTGGTCTGCCAGTACTTCTTCGTCCATTTGGTGACTTATCTCGTGCTATTCGCACTATCCCATCCTCTGCCATTCTAATATTGTGTTCGTTCCACTATTGTTTCCGTTTTGTCACCCATTCATTTATGTCTTCTATATTGCATGCTCTTCTTATGTTTTCGCTTCTCTCCATATCCAACAGATTTTTTCCTGATATTCGTCGGAGTATTTATATCTCTATTGTTTCTAGTAGTCGTCTCGTTTTAGATGTGTCAGATCTTGTCTCCGTCGTGTATGATAACATAGGTCTAATTGCTGAATTATAGATTCTTGTTTTTGTGTTTGTTCTTCCAGATTTTGTCATTAAGAGATTCCGCCGCTTTACTTGATTTTAACCTTTGTTGTCGTACTTCTTCTTTAACATCCCCGTAACTAGTTATATCTATTCCCAGATATCTAAACCTTGCTTCCTGCTTTATTATTTTTCCATCCATTCCGATTTTACATCGTAGTGGGTATTTAGATGTTGTCATACATTTTGGTTTTTTCTGCTGATATTATCATATTGTATTTCTCGGCTGTTGTATTAAAGATGTGTGTCAATCTTTGGAGCTCGTCTTCTGTCTCGGCGATTAATGTGGCGTCGTCTGCATAACATAATATTTGGATTTCTTTGTTCCCCATTCTGCTTGTATTATTTCGTCCATTATTATATTAGAGACAAGTGGGCTTAACGAGTCACTCTGTCTGACTCCGCTTTATACTAATATAGACCGTGTTAGTTTTCCATTTATCTTTGACTGTATTCGATTATGGAAGTAGATGTTTTTGATGGTTTGTATAATATTGATTGGTATGTTTCTTTCATACAGTAGGTGTAAGACGTCCTAGACTTGGATGCGAGTTAGTGCATCATGTGAAATAAAACTAGACGAACGAAATAAATTACGGTTCAAATTAATGCAAGAAAAAACCAGTAATAAAGGGAAAATATAACGAACAAAGAAAACGAACCAAAAGAATCATAAGATCAAAGAAATGAAGGTAAATTGAAATACATCAGAGAGTAAAAAATGAGAAAAAGGGTTACCAAAGAAAACCTGTACACTACAAGAGCAAATACGTAAGGAATTTGGTAAGTGACCAGAAAATATTGAAGAGATAGAAATAATACTTTGAAGAGCTTCTAAATGAAATATCCAGAACAGAATATGATGAAGAAGAAGAACTGAAGGAAAATGAAGGAAAATACCGATCAAGAAGGAATAGAGCAAAGACTGTTTAATGAAAAAGAAATAAAAAAATAATATCTAGACCTAGAGGGACTAACGGAAAATAAGAGTCGATGAAAGGATGAAGTAACAGCCGAAATATTTAAATATAAAGGATCAGTCTAATTAAGCATTTGGAAAAGTTGCTAAAAGAAAATTGAAAACAAGAACACATATCGAAAGAATGGACTGGAGTGGAGTGGAAAGAATGGAAAGCCACACTGGGCTCAATTCATAAAAAGTAGGTGACAAAAGTTTATGCTATGCATAATTTAGCATAAAGCATTTATGCTTTATGCTATAAGCGCAGATAGCTACTAAATGTTGGATATAGAATACTTGCAGTACATCTAGAAAATAAGATCACAAAAAATAGTTAACGATATAAGAGAATAATGTGGATTCAGAAGAGGACGCTGCATAGTAGATTAAGTTTTCCTGCTGCGCGAAATACAAGCGAAATAAAACTACGAATATAGGAAATCTACAGTGGTCCCATTCATCAACTTTAAACAAGCTTTTGATATATTAAAACGGAAAGAAATTGAAGGAAAAATATATAAATTCGAAGAACAGAAAAATTAAAGCGAAAAAATTTGTTAATCAAGGTTTGTTGGAATTTCTTATTAACAATTAATCTCTGTTAACAATAAATGTAAAAAGAATAATCTCTTAAGTTGGTTATTGTTATGGTTATGGTAGATCGGGGAAGGGCCCATTTATGAGCCCTTCAGACACCTAAACCTCCTTAAACGGCTCCATTGTATCACCCCTATCATACGGAATAGGCCTGTAAGCAGTTCAAAAAGTGCCTATCTAGTTCCCAATTCATTTCTAAATCCTAACTACGTCACGAAGGGTTATTTGATGCAAAAATCCGGTCATAATTATTTCTTGTTCTTCTTGTGGTGCCTATCCGTTACGGATGTTGGCTACTACCATGGCAATTCTAACTTTATTGACCGCAGCTCGAAATAGTCCTGAAGTGGTCTCCATAATTATTTAGAGGCCTATATTATCTCAAAACATAATGAAAAATAATATTTAATCAATATTTTTGATTCATTAATAAAAATACATAAAAGTACCATTTTTTTGTTGAAAAAAATGAAGATATTCAAACAAAATAATTTTTTATTCGGAATCAGTGTAATCTGGTTTGCTGATGACATCAGAATTCTCTTCATTCTCTTCATTATCATCATTTTGGGCAGTATTGCCGTCCAAACTGTTTAGGTTGGGTGTTGCTGCAATTAAAATTGCCTTTACTTCGTCGGAAAATGGCAATATTTTCTTATTATTCTTTGGTCGACTACAACTGATGAGAGGATCGGATGTCAAAGGTAGTCTATTTAAAATGTCTCTGTTACACTTAGTTCTCGAAAATTTTCGTGAGAAGTCAACCCGATATTTGCAAAAATACTTATAACGTGCTGCAGCGGCCTCCTCGGACAATTGCCCTATCGGCAGAGTGGCCTATTCGATCACCTGCGCCCCGTGTATCCGAATTTTGTAAACTGTAGGCGACATTGGATGCCAGAAGTAAAATTTGACATATAGTTTGGCAGTGTCTGGGGCATAATTCAAATTTTTGGTGATCAATCTCATGACCACTTAATATTACCTCAAGAATCACTTTAAACCTGTTAATTATTTCCACGATAATGCCTGTGATGCAAGAAAGTGGAGTTGCAGACCTTTCCATCTACCATTCTCAGCAAAATATTATAACTCAATTTCCGATGTTTCACTGTCTTTAGTTTCTTTCAGATCTATGGCTTCATTTTCAATAATAAAATCTCACCGAAGAAGGAGCAGGGTTATGCCAAATGATTTTGATTGTTTCACCATGAATAGAAACAACCAACCTCACCGGAACAATCGAGCTCACAAATAGATTTGAATCATCATCTGTGATATTTTAAAATTTTTGCTTTAAAGGGGTTTGGTGAGATACATCACATCCCCATTTTGATATCAAAAGTAGGTGCAGCTTTTTAGTGTCAGTCAAAGTATCTAAGACTTGTTTTAAATATTGGATGAAGCGCAAAGCCGTATGATCCAGCAAAGCCGTATGATCCAGCAAAGCTTAAAGTTCAACATGAAAACTGGTCTCTGTTATTTTGTCATCATCTGGGTAGCACTCTTTTTTTTGCCTTTTAGAGCAAAGAGTAACAAGGGTAGATGTATTTGCGTCCGGCTTATAATAAAGTCTACTGACTTCTTGTGAAGTTACCTTCTACAAATAACAATAACGCTGCCTGTGGTGTATATTTAATTTCCGTGCGGTCTTTCTTAGACAAAATTATAGTTCCGATCTTCTTAGCTTTCGTCGGCGTTGAAGTTATTTCTTTAATCATCTTTAAAGTAGCTTCACTTCCGGAAGTGCCCCGACTTACACACGCAGCGAAAGTCAACTCCTTGACAGGTACATGAGCCCGTAATTCTTCAGTTTCCCGTCGCTTGCTCCTTTCACTAAATTCGTGGAACTGTTTACCTGGGCGACCGGGTTTGAGTAATAACCACGAAGGAAGCTCTAATGATGTTTTAAGCCACTCATTATTTTTCAAAAATCGTTCATCAGTGTTATTGGCTGCCATCCATTTCTGCTTAAAACTTGTCTTAAAATACCTCAAAGAACGAATCAAAACATTCCTCTCCTCCATTGGGCGTGACGTCATCTGAGCAAGTTTATCTTCCAACAAGATAAATTTTTCGTCAATTTTCTTTCCTTTGAATCCATTTAGGATATCATATAGTTCCCATCGGGTGATAATTTTCATCTTTTCCGGAGTACCTGCGGAAAAAATTAAAAATATTGTATTTTTTTTAATTAAACTTACAACAAATGGGGTGCGTTGGGGGACAATTTTATTGCTGTTTCGATTAGGAAAAGCTTTAAACTTTATAATCATAATTAAAATGTATTTCGACAAAGCCCTACACATTAAAAAACTAATGTTTTATAATTTTACTAAAAATACCAGATTCTTTAAAAGAAAATTGACAACATCAATACTTCCATATTCAATAAAAAATTTTGTGGTCATATTAACAGAAAAATAAGTAAAATAATCGAAAGCGCCAAAAACAAAGACACGCGTTTTACACACAAAAGCTGGGTTTCTTTGTTGATTCCAAGGCAAGAGCCCTAATTAAAAGCGGGAAAGTGGGCGAGCCCTGTATGAACCGGTTTTTGAATTTTATGAAACATTCATTGCTTGTTCCGTTTGATGAATTTTAGAAAATCTACTTATGATTGGTTTTTTGCCTCAAAAACCGTTAGTGACGTTTCATCTTGATCTTCTTCACAGTTACATTTGCTATTGACTACATATTTGCAAATAGCCACTTATAAATAGGTATAAAAATCTTTGTGTTACATAAAATTATTTAAAATTAGTAAATGCTGACATGATTCGATAATTAAAGATTCACTAAAAGGGAACACCTAAAGCACCTATATTAAAACATTTAGGGTTTTCCGATTTTGACCGACATGATGTGTTTTTTAAAGTCATTTAAAATATTGATCAGATTTTCATTGATCTTTTATTTTTTAAGTACCACGTTTTGAGGAAATATTATATCTTTTATTAAAATTAATGAAAGGAGCTGGTAAGAGGGCTATTCAAACTAATAAATATCTTAGTAAAAATTCCTATAACCATAAATGGATCGCTTATTTGAGAAAGCCCACATGTTAAGTACTACAATATGAAGTATAGGTAATTTCTGTAAAGCTTTTAGCCAAAATAAAAAAAATCTGATCATGTGACACAAAAGGAATGAAAATAGCGATTGACATGTGGGATGTGGGGTTTCTAGAATAAACACAAAACTTTTTTTTTTAAATAGTTTATTAGGTCAAGTAAGATGCAATATATTAAAAATAATCCGCTCAATATTCATAAACATCCCCTTCGTCGCCAGCAATAGTTGGCCATTCAAATATTTACCAATAAAAAATTTTTAACGTTTTCATTTTTTCCTACGATAAACCTCTCAAACTTTTTGATACTCAACATCTTTTTTGCACTCATTGGGACTTTTGTATTAGGCTATGCAACTACTTCGGGAAAGGATGTGACAGCAGTAGATGTTCCTAACCTAAATTCATGCTATATTAGGCCATCAATAAAGTCACGAGCAGCCGCAACACCTTTGTCATCCTTGCTGTAGCTAAAATGCATAAAATTAGAATCAGAAAAGAAACTTTATGTTCCTTTCTAACACTTCTTCCGTAAGATGCTGTAGACAAAGAATTTTTTTTGTAATAAAAGGGCCACTATTTTTTGTAATCTTTGATTAATGTATTCTCTTCATCCATTACGTATACGGAAAATTGGTTTTTTGTGCTTAAACTGACAATCAACAATGACAACTTTTACTAGAAAAAGACGGTCATTTTTATTAAATTTTTTCTTCACAATAGCAAAATCCCTTTCACATGGCATGTAGGAATGTCCTCTTATGGGAAAATACTCGTTCACACTTTAAAGTCGTCCGAGGTCTGTAAGAGCTAAGCAGATTCTAAGAACTGTGTGGTTCATATTCTGAATACCACATCCATCAGAAAAAATATGGAAATGTTTAATGTTTGGTGGAATCTCTCTGTTTATAAAATCCTTAATGAAGGAGCAAGCCAGGTTTCACAAGTTTTTAGGTCGTGGATATTAAAACCATTTACAGTTATTTGATGAAGGTAAAATGTGTCTTGAATCGGAATTAGAGGAAGGGCAAGATTTTGCATGTTTTACATAACTCTTGAATCGACTTCATGTTGCTATACAATTTTTTGGCACTTATTTGTTTCTACTTTTTCTACGCCACAGCTAGACATTTAGCAGAGTCGTTTAGGGCCTTGAACTTAATTTTGTTCGAAATTTCCTCACAGGTACAGCACCTGTCGACTTGTGGTCTACCAAAAGACAAGCTAAAATGCTCCTTGAATATCTTGCGGTAAAAGCTGTACTTCATAGATGATTCGGGATTTTTGATAACAAATAGCTCATGCATTTTCTTAAGGTCCAATTTTTCACTAAGGTACTGGAAATGAACGATTATGTTCCTCCACTTAAATTACCATCCCTACAGGTTTGGCATTCCCTGAAGTATTAGTACCTCTTCTATCTTTAGGTGATTTTCACAACGACAATAAATTAGACAAGCGACTAAAATGGTCTACAGTGGTCCCATGAATACTAACAAAAATAGTTTTACAGACACTATATTTGCCTGAACTAGAAGACAGAGTATTTATATGATTTGCTTTTTGGTTTTGAATTATTTTGATCTACTCTAGGTCGTTTCCTTGCAATTTCCGAACACTCAATTAAAGCCTGCATATATGAATCTTGTTCATTTTTCGTCTCTAGAGCATAAAATTTATCGCAAAAATCTTGCTGATTACCTTCGGGAATTTAAAAAAAACAGGGTAACCTACAACTAAAAGTAAAAAGCATATCTAAGCAACTTTGATCGACAAAAACAAAATTATTTATCTTACCGGTATGGTTCACCCATTGTCCGTTAATTTACTTGAATGCCTCTGTAATTCTGATAATCTTTGCTCTTTACTCATGCATTTTTATTTTTCCTTTTTATAAATAACTTGTTTCAGTCCCTTTTTCCGTTTTTTAGAAATAACTTCGACAGAACGATCCTCCTCGACCGATGACATTGTAAAAACTAAACATTTAACATAACATACTTAACACATATCACTTGTCACGTAGACGTTAAACTACATTCGTTTTACAAATTCCCATCTGTCAACTAACGTACGTGAAAGCCAAACAGGGTCGAACTGAGGTATATTATATGATTTTTAAAAATATTTACTTTTGAAACTATTAGTGTAAGAATTTCTTGAAATTTAATTATTGTGAGCAAAATTCAATGTTCCATTGAAGAAAAATGTGCTAAAATAAAATATTCATTAAGTGAGAGATACATAACAAAGTGAACATTTTGAATAAAAAAGCAACACGCTACAATTTGAATTTAAACAGACTGGCAAGTTTGGATCTGTAACATGAGAATCCGTCTGGCTTAAGGCAATAAATTATATTTAATAGCCTCTTGACGAATGAGAGGGCGAATATCAATATGTGCTTATGTTTACAGATGAAAATTTGCTAAATGAATAAACTTTAGAAGCCGTTTATTCAAGAAACACAGGACTTGTGGGATTTCTAAAATAAATAAATATTTTAAACTAGCGTAATAAGTGTTATATGGGTTGGACATGTGTGATTTCTCTTCAAAACTATGCATCTATTTGAGGACATATTGTTAAGCTAAAAGAGTTGAAATGTCATATTTATGGACATGTGGAGTTTCTCAAATAAGCGATTCAAGTGTAGGTAATTACATTATATTTATTAATGAGATCGAAAACATAGAAAGATGAACGTCTATTTCAACATCAAATATGTGTCTGACCTTAACTTATTAAGTGCCACGGAAACCATAAATTTTGATAAACATTTCTGTTTCTACAATTGATCCTTGTATATCATTTCCAAGGTATTTCTGATGTAATATTATATTCTAAATAATTAAGTCATGCAAACATCATTATATTTTTCAGGTCATGGGTTTAATGTGATTTGTAAAGGTTCAAACAAAAGAAAAGTATTTCATACAATCGGAAGCTGAACTGCTAATAGATTATCACAGAACATTAAATGCGATATATCGTGCCGAATAAATTAACATATCTTACTAAATTCGCAATTAAAAATTTTTATCTGATAAATTAATTATTCGCTGTAATATCCTAGAGCGTTTTACTGGTGTATTCAAAAACTACATATAGGAAGTAGACAGAAATGGTAACAAATATATACATGTACAGAGATATAATTATTTGTCAATAAGTTACACAATAAATTAACAATAAGTTCCGTATGCACTTAATCCTAATGCACATATATTGCTAGAATATGGCATAGAATATGACACAATAGTATTACAAGAATATGTAGCTGAGCTAATTAGTAAAATAACTTAAGTGAAACAATAATTATAAAACCTTATATTCCCCAAGGAAAACATAGAACTCTGGGTATTAATAATCTTAGCGAACCATCAACTGTTAGACTCCTTTAATAATTCTGTAGTCAAATACCAACAACATTCTAAATATCTTGTATCGACTTTAAACAGAGCCTATCTTTCAAAACACATATTGAAAATACCGCCTCCAAGATCATAATTATAGTCATTAACATCTTAACAGATGTGATGTGGTTCATCATTAAGCTTCAGCAGCTCGGATCGTTTGATTAATAATATTTCTCCACTGGTCACGATCATCTGTTACATGTACTGCCTCAGTGTACTGTTTGTTGAAAAGCTTTCAAGATAAGAACGCGCAAACACATTATCCAGGGGCTCTGTGGAGCTTCGACGAACATATTACGAACTTTAGTTCCGAGTTTGGTATAATTCATGACCGAATTTTGCGCATTGATATCCAGCTACCGTAAAAAGAGGGTGAGATTGATCAATTTTAACTTTATTTGATTTATCTTTTAAACGTTTTTGTGACTTTTCTATATTTAAACACTTAACGTGTTATATTAATATCTAAAGAGTAGTGATTTAACACTAGTTGTGTTTTAATTATTAAGAAAATCAACTTATCTCATAAAAAAAGGGTGATCAATCTTAGACCCGTACTGAGGTGAGATTGATCATGATGATTTTATAGCATGAAACAGTAGTGCTTTTAAATAGAATATGATCAATCTTAACCCTGACTAATTCGGTCAGACAGTTTTTTGAATTTTTACAAAGGGGTGAGATTGATCATGCGGGGTGACAATGATCACACTATTTTTATTGTACTAATCTTTATTTATACAAAAAAACATATTTTAACAACTAAAAATGTAATTCAGAACAATTTATAAAAAAAGAAAATTTGACTTAACATTATTTTATATTAATTTCTCCGCGAAAATGATATTTTTGTATCCTATCAGAAATCGTCGCAAGTGTCGGATCTGGTAGTAAGGCAACTATTTCCTTTAAGGGAACAGTGGATACGTAATTTTCAATTATTTTGAAAATCTTCCTCGATCCTGCTGATGTAAGGCCTTGAACTTCGATTTCTTCTCCTTCTAAAACTCCTTTTACCTGACAGACATAGCGAAATTTCGTCTTTTTCCGAGAACCAGACAAAAATCTCACTAACAGGAATTTTCGTGATGTTTTCTAATGAAGGACAGAAGTATTCAACCTCCTCTTCATCTTTGTTAATATCAACATCACTGTTGCTGACATCTAATTCCAGGTTTTCATTTGAATCATCGTCACTGGACTCCTCTGATGGTTTAGGTGCTGTTTAGGTGATGGCTTAGGTACAACACTTTGACCAGGTTCAGCTGCTAACAGTTTTATTTTACGTCTAGGTTTTTCAAAGCCGGAATTGAACCTCAAGTCTTTCAAAAAGTTAGTAAGAGAGCATCTAAGCTCGGCTTGATCAATAGCATCTTGTGGTAGCTTTTCCAAAACTCGTTTGGGGTTGAATGGTGCAATGCCACATGATTCAAAACCAGAGAGTAAATTTCTTTTTACAGCACTTTTCTCCCCGTCTGGATTTTTAGGTGGTATTTTATTCATTATTTCAAGTGTTTGCTTTAACAGCTTAGGAAATTCATTTTTTGGAATGCCAGAGGTTTTGGAATTTTGCATTTTCCATGATGTTAAAGTTTTCCTCCAGCTTTCTTTTAAGGGCCTGAAGAATGCGACATCCAATGGCTGGCAAATATTAGTAGAGTTGGCTGGTAAGCATGCAAATATTATATTATTTTCTTCACATTGTCTCAGAACATCTGGATTAAAATGAGATGCTAGGTTGTCAGCTATTAACACCTATTTCCATCGAGTCGTCTAGCATGTGGTAAGAAGCAAGTGACAAACCAATCATGGAATGTTGACATATCAATCCAACCATGGGAGGTTCGATTATATCGAGCAACATGGCTGTTCGAGGACATGGGCTGCCCTTGGGACCATTTTCTGTCCAAGTATCCCATAAATTTTCCGCCTTGTATATGACGTATGGTGGCAGAAGTATACGTGAGGCGGATACACAAATCATTATCGATGTAGCAGATTTTGAATGGTTGTATATTTTTTCGAGATATTTAGTACCTCTTCGGTAAATGCACAATTTTTTTTTTCGGGGTCATCTGAGACGTTGGACTCGTCGTATTTAAAAATATTTTCAACTGGAACATTTTTAATTGTTTGTTGTAAATTGTCAAAGTATTTTTTAATCAGGTCCTGAGATACTTCTGCTCGGCTTTTTTTAATATTAGTTGCTAATCTTTTACCAGCAATACCTCCATGTCTCTTCAACAAGGTATTTACCCAGTCAATTACAGGAATATTCTCCTTAAATCTAGATATACTTCTACCAGTTTTGTCCAAAAAACTTTGACGAACATTCTCAAATCCATTGCACTTAGATGATATCCCCAATCTCCACACGATAAAATGCTATTTATGACGGCTACTTCTTCTTCATATGTGAATACAGATTGTCCACCTATTTTCTTAATCTTGCTTCCATTTTACTTGTTATTTAAAGTTCCGTAGGACAATTTGTATTTTTTTACGGCTTTTCTTAGCGATAATCCATTTTCCAATACATCGTGCAACGTCTGATTAACTTGTTCTTCATTAAAATTGCCATACGTTCTACTGCCTAATTGTCTTTTGTGCGTTCTTCCCATTTTGATTGATATTCTTAAATCTGTAACAAAAATTATAAATTATTTTCTGGAACGTACGTAACGTGGGGTTAGATCGATCACTTGATCAATGTCACCCCATTCAATATTATCCCTAACTTCTTCCCAATACCAATTGCAAACTAACAACGACGTGAACTGATCATAGTCAAGATCCAAGAAATGGAGATAAAATGGTCAAGATACAACGACAAATGATCAATGTCACCCCGGGAGATCAATCTCACCCCATTTTACGGTACAAAAAACAATAAAAATAGGTACTAGCTGTATTAGTTTCATCCCCTATTTTAGCTTTCAACACTCAGCTATATAGTCTCACCCACTCTGTGCAGACAGGAAGCACTCATGACGGAATACAATAAAATCTACGAAAGAGAAAGAGAGAAAGCCAATTTGAGGGTAATATTTTTGCCTTTCGCCGTTGCTGTGATTACAGTCGTAAATAGTGCCAATTTTTACGTGCCAAATTGCAAACCAAGCAATTCGTTCTACATCCACATTTTTATATAAAAAACAGTGATTTTCATAATTTGAAATGAGTAAGACGAAAAAACGCACTTTAACTATGTAACTTCTGGAGGATATCTGTCTACTAGTATGTGTGAGAGATTAAGTATAAGAGAACATGTGAAAGTAAAAGGCGGAAGGTAGGTTATGATATGTATTACTTTTGGCACTTCATCAGTGGTATCAACTGCTTAAAAGCGCCAAACTTAAATAATTGTGTTTTGGATAACTTTTTGAAGATTTATATAAAGTTGCATGAGGTATTCTGAGGTCACTTATCAACGAAATGTTTGTAAAACGCCCTCCCCCCCTCCCCGCCAGTAATGACTTTTGACTGATTTCGAATCTGCAGATTCCAGAAGTCGAGAGTGACAAAGTTGAACTTGTACGTGCCGATATTAGAATTAATGGAACTATTTTTAATAGGTCGACACAAATTCTCGCATTCGCTGACGATATAGTTATAGTGGGTAGAAGTATGACAGACATAGTACAGTATTTTACCAGGCTTGCGGACGTGGCAAGTCAATTAGGACTTGTGGTAAATGAGGAAAAAACCAAATATATGTTGGTTTCTAAAAACCTCTGAAATATCCAACAGAGAATTTAAATTAACAACCATACCTTTGAGCAAGTCAAAGAATTCACATATCTAGGATCGCTAGTAAACGTAACAAACACGATATGCGACGAAACAAAAAGACGCATAGTAATAGCAAACAGAACTGTTCACGGTCTCCAGAAATATTTAAAAAATAAAAATATAAAACGTGCAGTAAAGCTCGATATGTATAACACCTTAATTAGACCGGTTTTGATATAAGCGGCTGAAACGTGGACCTTATCTCAAAATGATGAAAGACTTTTTGGTATTTTTAAGAGAAAAATTCTTAGGAACATTTTTATGGCCGTAAATGAAAATGGGCTGTGGCGTCGAAGATACAACTTTGAACTATATCAGTTATACACCGATCCAGATATTGTGAAATTCGTTAAAGTGCAGAGACTTCGATGGGCTGGACACATTGCTAGGATGTCAGATCATGAATACACGAAGAGAGTAACATTTTCAAAACCAGAGGGCACAAGAAGCAGAGGACGACCTCGAAGGAGATGGATTAATGATGTGGAAGAAGACTTACAGATTCTAAGGGTCAGAAGATGGAGCGAAGTTGCCAGGAATTGACAGGAGTGGCGACTTCTTTGTGAGTAGGCCAAGATTCACAACGGATTGTCAAGCCACTTATGATGATAAATTCAAATTCTCAATTTCTAGAATAAAAATTATTGAACGCACGATACTGGGAAGTGGCAACACACGAGCAACTGGGAAAGATTCCAATTGATCTCTTTCGATATTGCATCAGTCGCACTGAGAACTGAGAACTAAGAAGAAAATAGTGTTTTAATGGTTTATAGAATAAACAGATTAAAATATTAAAAACCAAAAATATGAAATGATCGAAGTTTTAAACAAAAAAGATCCATAAGTTTAAATTTGAAATTGGTATCAAATTGACCCCTCCGTTACTTTATTGTTAAATAAGTAAGCAACATCGCTGTACAAAAATTGCAGCGGTTAAAAAAATTAACATGTCCTTATTTCAACTTGACACGATAGCCACTATACCACAATGAATCACACGGACATACATTCACCCACTTTAGATCGATCGTAATTTTAAACTCTCGATCACATCAGTTCTCGGCGCGAAATACTTCAATCAAATTGTCTGATCACGAATCTACTGGAACTAATGATGTTTATTAACAGTAATTGATACCTAGTTACTTATTAAAGTAAAAAAGAAATAAGGTTTTTCATTAAACAGTTAAAGGAATACAGTTAGCGTAATTTGAAAGAGAAAGTGTAAAAGGAGAATGATTCCAAACAATTGGTATGAACTATTTTTTGCAATTCTCTGTCAACAAACTGTCACTTTTTATTAGATATGTATGATAACAATACCTTCGCCGCCGTTTACAAAGGAAAAGAATATTCATACAAGTAGCTCCAATAGTATTTTATAACATGGTGTATTATTTAGAATATTTTGATAATCTCTCAAGCTGCTTTTTATATGTGATACCGTAAATATAAAATAAGAATCTAAATCCCAAGAGGCCAAAAATTCCTTATAATGAAGTCAAAACTTCTTTTTGTAAAATTTTATAAAATTTTTATTAATTTTTTTTTAAAATCATACAAAATGGATTTATAAATCTTCAGAAAGTTTTAAATTTTATCAGATCATCATCAGTGAAAAACGTAGTTGAAACTAGCCACAAAATGAGGCCAGATGACACTTCAAGTACATAATTTGAGTACAATTTTTGAAGACACTAGGTCGATGATAAAGGATTACATTTTTTAAGGGAATGTACAATTTCCCAGCTCAAAAAAGAGGACCTTACGCCTTGAGAGGTAACAACCAACTAATATCTACGAGTAGTGCTTACTTATAGCTAATGATTTGATGTTTGTAGATAATGATAAGTTTCTTACTTTATTATAACCCCAGGGCATGACCTCAACATAAAAACCATAAGTTTTGACAAATTGTTTCCATTTATATCACTGATGCTTGTATATAATTTGCAAGGTGCTTGGTTCCAAGAGAGTAATTAATATTTGAAAAATATTGAGTCGTGCAAAGTTTATTATATTTTGTAGGCCATATTATATTTAATTCAATTTTTATAGGTTTAAACGTTACAACGATTTTAAATCGGAAGCGTAACTGTTAATAGATTATTATGTGAGATGATACAACGTTCAAAACAATTATGGAGACACCTTTTTATGCTTTAATAATTTTGCAAATATGAATATTACATCAAAATTTCCTGTCAGATATTGTCTCCTAGTAAATTAGTACATGTAATGCTATAATACAAGAGACTTCGACTTGTATTTATGAGTCAAAATTTCGTTTTAGATGTTGTCATTAGTTGTGTTTAGGTTAGTGTTGTAGATAGTTGTCGTTTAGGCTAAAAAACAAAATTGTGTAAAAAACTCGTCATGATTGAGACATGTCATTCTTATTATCGAATACGTTTTTCGAGTTTCAAAATTAAGATTATATACCTGGACATCGCCTTACCATTCTTCAGAGGAAATCATGTAAAACCAAGTAGATTACTTGATTATTAATACTAGATACAAAAACAGAATCAAATCAATAAAGGTATGCCCGGTGTAGATGTACTTTTTAGGTATTGGGAAAGTAGGTATAAGCTCAAGTTCAAGTTTGTGGAGTAACAACCCTTGTCACGCGGATGCCATCTTGGAAAAAGGGCTGCAAAGGGTTTTCGTGTGGTATCTCGTAAACTAGCAAATCTACAGAAAATTATATTAAAAATTATTTGTAGCAAAATATCTACAACTTTATTCCTACGACTTTTTACAATAAAATGAAAATAAATAAATTATAAACAAAAATAACTAAAAATTTAATTTTTTTGGGCCTTTTAACTTTTTTTTGGTAGTTTTACAAAAAAATGACATCAAAGCAATATTATAGAGGTATTTTTAAAGAATAATTTTTATAATAAATTTGTTTAATTTCATTAATTTCTCTGGATTTCGCAGTACTCCGAAATTGTCCGAATTCTTGCCACCTTGGAATAAGGGGTGCAAAGGATTTTCGCGCTGCATCTCGTTAACTAGCAACCCTACAGAAAATTTTTTGTGTCATTATTTGTAGCAAATGCAATTGTCTACAACTTTATTTCTGAGTTGACATTCTTCCTTTGTAGTGTTATCTGGGTTCTTGTTTGAGGAATATAAATCACGGTAAAATGTTTGAGTAACTTTTAGGATTTCGATCTTTTCTCTTATTTCTTTATCATCTTTATCCTTCACTGAGATTATTATAGGCTTTCCTAAGTTTGATCTTAAACATTTCAGGCCTCGGCTCTTTTCTATTACTTTTTCTACCTTGTTTTCATTGTAGATCTTTAAATTTTCCCTTACTCCCTGCTTTATTTGTTTATTCAATTTTTTGAAACCATCGGTGTTTCGCTTTCCTTCGCTTAGAAATGTGCGTTTCTTTTCCATCAACCGTTTTGTTGCATCACATATTCTGTCTTCTTTATTTTTCGTTTTTTTTGCAACAATCAGTCCTGCTTTCAAGAGCTTTCGTTGCATTTCTTTATTAATTGTGTTCATATCGGAATATTCTTGTTGATAATGTTCTACAAATTCCTTTTTTAAGACTTCTCTGTACTCATCTTCCTTCTGTCGCATTTTAGTTTGATCTATCTGATTACAATAATTATGTGCCCTGTTTCTACTGGTTTTCGTCTGTTTAACAAAATTGATTGAGAGCAGTTATATCTTCAAAACTGTCTTTCTTCCCACACAAAAAGTAATCGATATGGTTTTTCGTCTTTTTATCGGGAGATATTCACGTCCATTTTCGGTTTGCTGGTTTATTGAAGTGTGTGTTCATGGCATATAAATTTTATTATTCTAAGAAGGTATATAATTTTCCTCCTCTTTCATTTCATGTGCCATAACCACGCATCCCTAGTTTAGTTTCAGTATTTTCTTCTTTTTTACCTTAGGCTTAGTTTTCTATTAGGTATATATTTTTTTATTCATATCATTTTAAATCAATTTATTATTCTCTTAACATTATTTCGTTGTTATTATTAATTTATTATCGACCCTTTCCGCCACCACAAAACTTATTATAATTAATTATCTTAAGATAAATTTCTTCGTAATGAAAAGAACAAAACAAATTTAATAGATTTTTTCAGAACTGCTCTTCAATTTGGGCACTTTCCAGCCTCGAAAGTGATTTTCGCTTTTTTGAGATTTAAAAAAATTTAATTAACCCCACCCCCCTTGTGTGGTAAGTTTACCTTACCTATGTACCAACCTGTACCGATAAAAATTGACAAGTGACGGCATAGTTTCTAAAGTTGGTATTACATATTGTAGTATTTATTTATATATGATTCATGCTGCGTCAAATGAACCCTTAAAAATGTCCCATGGGCTTGTAGTCTATACCGTTTGAATATATTAATTTTTTTAACATCCTAGGGTACTTTGCTTATATACGCAAAATATACCTACCATATGTGGAATCTATGTTAACAATCAAGTAAATCTTTTTGATTTGTAATAAATTTCACTTTAAACAAAATCTCTGGGAAGGTTTTTTCGGTTTTATTTACGGTTCATAATTTTAACATCACATATTGAAGAATAATTTCGTATTATTACCTTGAATTGGAGTTTCTTGCGAAACAATACACCTGTAATTATAATACATAATCGATAGGTATCTGGCACATCCTCTCATTTTTTATTGACTTTCGCAATTGTTGTCTACGTTAACACGTTGTCAGGAATGGTAAAAGTAATAAAGAATTGTATACCTACCATAAAACGTCTAACAATATAGACAACCTTCTAAAAGTTAATTAAAAAGTAGTTTATGTATACAGGTTACCTATTAGATACATACAAGAAACCAAACAGTCCAGAAAAAGATTGTATCAGTAAAAGCCTATAGCAGATAAATCTAAAAAATACCTGTCATATCTTTAATTCTTGCGTGTTCTGTGCAGGTAGGTCATGAAATATTCTTGGATTAAAGCTGCAAAGGTAAAAAAGGGTAACAGTTATAATGTTTAACTAGGTATACCTTTTAAAAAAACGTAACCTCATAAGAAAAATAGATATTAAAAACGTTTGAGTAAATCATGGTCTGTTCAGTTATAACTTCTCATAATTGTAAGAGGTAATCATACTCATTTTTACAATTTTGTTCTGCGACACTAATTTGGTAAGAATGGTTGAAACTTGTTCGAACATCTACTGTATATCGACTTGTTCTATGGAACACCGCTACAGCTCCATTCCTAAAATAATAATGGTAGATTTTAATACCAAAATTGGAAGATAGATTGAAGACTCTGAAAACAAGATTGAAAATTTCGGATTAGGCACAAGAAACACAAGATGAAAAAAACTTATGGAATTCCTAAAATAAGAAAACGTGTATGTTATGAATACCTTTTACAAAAAGAAACCTAACAGAAAACAAAAGAATATTTGAAGACTTCACAACAATTAACAACGTAACAACTGATAGTGACCATCGTATAGTTGGAGCAAAAATAAATGTGTATTAACATGAAAAAAGAAAGTAAAAGAATCTTTAAAAAAACGCGGGTCGATGCCTTTAAAATAAAAATCAATCAAGAAGAATTACGAAAGGTCTTAGCAAGTCAGTTGGTCTTAGCAAGTGAGTTCAAATTAAATCCTTCACATAATCAAGACTAAATTGACGACATTAACAAAAATAGAACTAAAAGCCTTCTCGAAGCTGGACTACAAATGGCAAAGAAAACAAGAACTAAAGAGGAAAAAATAAGCAACAAAACTAATTAATTAATGAAAGAAAGAAGACAACGACTAGTGGGAAACAAATGCCATACTCAAGTATATGTAGAACTTAATAAAATAATTAGAAGAGAACTAAAACGTGACATAAAAATGGAACGAGCACTTAATAGAGCAAATAATTGAAAACAACACAGGCTTAAAATGTCTAAGACCAGCACTGGGTGTCCAACAAATCATCAAAATTATAGACACCAATAATAAGAAAGAGGAGGACAAATATAAAATAACACAGATAGTCGAAGAATTCTAGAAAACCCTTGCACAAGCAAGCAGCTTTACTATCTGACTTGACAATGGCTAGTGCGACCTTGCCGAAACGTCGTCAAAATAATGGTTTTTATGAAAACCATATACACATATGTATATATATATAATATATATAAATATATATATATTGTTATGATATGTAAAATCGAGAAAAATATTGGTTTGTTTAAAAATATTTCAAAATTCAATAACATTAAAATAATTCAGATAAGTAGGATAATATCCAACAAACATTTCGGAGAAGGAAAGTTATTAAATCCTTGGATTTCCTGTACTAAACAAAGTGTAAGCTTTGCATTTATTTCTTTGTTATACTTGAGTGACCCGCATAAGTTTAAGTGAAAGCCACAGACAATTGAACGGGGTTTTTCAAAATACATTAATGCAGTGATTAAAGACAATAGAAGGGATTATAGAAAGTGGTTTTTGTTAGTTTTTAAGAATTATAGAAAAATATTATTTGTAAATAAGTTTTAGGAAATTTATAAGTATAGGTAAAAATTTGTTTGTTATCGAAATGAAAAAATGGGGGAATTGTGACGAGTTGTGATTGGCGGGGATTGAAAAAGGCGGGATAAGTATGTAGGAAAAAGTTTAGCGAGATTGAGGAGAGAGAAAAAGATATAGGCAGTTGGTTTTCCAAATCTGTAAGAGGAACAGTGATTGTTCTCTGGCGGTTCCTGAAATGTAGCAAGCAGTAGTGTTGAATGTTAGTGAGTTTTTGTGGAGTTAGTGTATCTGACAGAAGCTGAAGCAGCAAAATATTGTAAGTCATATTTCTCTACTTATATTCCAAGAGTCACTGTTCAGGCCAACGAGAGATTCAGTTTATCGTAAAGAGAAGATATTCCAAGAGTCATTTTTCACTCGGGCCAACGAGAGATTCAGTTTATCGAGAGGAGAAAGGCTATCATAATTTGAATGATTTGTGCTTTTGAAGGAGATCATTAAGGACGATATACTTGCAACAATCTGTGTAAGATTGCTGATTACATAGGGAGCGGTTGAGAGGAGATAATATAGTCTACAAGGAACAAGGATTTGGACCACTCATCATCAGAGAGAGATATTTTGTTTTCTGCAGTTTTTTCTTTTATTGATAACACAATTTTACACTTAATTTAGAAAGGATATAAATATTTTGATTAGGAGAGTTAGAATAGTTCGGAATTTTGAGATTTCAATTAATATTGTTTGTACCATTAATTTTGATTGTTCACGTACGTAGAACAAAATTTTTGAGAATCATTATATGAGATTTGTTTATTGAAAACTTTTGAGTGTGAATTATTTCATTATTTTTATTTCAATATATAGTGTTAGATCATATGTGTTTTTTATTATTCCGGTATTCTCTGGACCTTACCTTTCACATGTAATAGCATAGATATTGAAGCACGAATTTAACCCTGAGATAAAAGAATTAAAAATTGTGATAGAGTCATAATCATATCATTTAAATAATTTTAATTAATCAAAAAAATTAATTAGCTAATTATTGCTTGGCGCACCAAGACTTTAAATATCACAATAATATATATATATATATATATATATATATATATATATATATATATATATATATATATATATTATTATTATGATTGTTTATTTTGAGTTCAAACTTAGTTTATTGAGCCAATAAAAAAAGAATTATAACTTATTTGTTATCAAAAGTAAAATAATCCTTATATTACCTGTGTTCGATGGATTCAAAAGATTTTCTAGTTGTCTTTTATCGGGATAGAGAAGAAAGGATAAGAATACAAATATATTATATTATTTAGATTTACGTTTCTTTATTTTATATGAACGAATAAAACAATTATTAAATTCTGTCGTTATCTTATCAATCAGCATACAAGAAAATAAATCAAATTATTAAGATAATAAGATTATAAAGCTACATACATTTATATTACGTGAAAAACCAATTTTACTTAAAATTTTCTTTACTTGAAAAAAGAAACCACAAAACTTTAAACTTTTGATTAGCCTAACAAAACCTCAGTTCTTAAATTTGAATGCTAATGACCCTGATGTCGAAACGATCCTTCACAGATATAAAATTCAATTGTACAAACACTTACAGCTTATTTTCTTCTTGAGTTGTATGTTGGAAAATACCCAGAAAAGTCCAGTCTCCTCAACGATGTGATCTCTCCTCTTTGGCACCTCGGCTCTTTCTTAACGTCTCTGCAAACCTCCTGCAGACTACACAAAAAACACCTGATTCACTTCTTCAAACTCAGCTATTTATTTATGACACCAGGACCTCCTTTTGTCAACTTGATGCCGTAAGAATACTTTCACATATACTTTATAAAATGCCCACGGTAGATACAAGGACCTCCTTTAATCTACTTGTTATCTCCTTCTTCAAACTATTCACTTCTTTTCGTTACGCCGTTATCCAAACTCACGAACCACACCCTATCTTGAGACAAACGACTGTTTCCTTTCAATGACCAAAATATGACTAACTTCTCCTCTCTCATGATCGACACCCAAATTCCCATTTAAAAAAGACCGTCCAATCAAAAGCTCAAATTGTGTTTACCATAATTTTGGAAAAGCCTAATTTCGGTTTCAGAGAAAAACTAAATAGCTTACTTTAAAATTGGTTTTTTCAATACATCATTTATACATATTTCAAAAGATTAGAATATGCTCATTTAATACTCGACTATACAAAAAATAAAAAGATTAACTTACAGGTAAATCAGGTATCTATTCTTATCTACACTAAATCTTATCTTAAATTACTATATACAATTTGTTTATATTGATATCTTGAAATTTTATTTCGATGGATATTTTTATTTATTTTTCTTTGGTTGGGAAAGAAGAAACATAACATAGGTCGTAATTTATTTTTCATATTTTAAGGGGTAAGGGTGGTCCATCAAAACTATCCTTTTATTTTTTGAAAAATTTTTTTATTGATGATGTGGCATTAAAAAATACATATAACCCTTAATTACCCTTCTATCTATTACCAACCCCTATTTTTTATTATCACAGAGTTAGCATATTCGGTAGGTCTGATAATCGATCTTAGTCTATTTTTTATACCCCTCAGGGGTAAGGATGTTTCACGCCAAACAATTTTTTGTTTGACACAAGTGACACAAAGTTAGTTGCCGTACTTCTCTGAAACGGCTTGACCGATTTTTATGAAATTTTGTATGTATATTCGGTAGGTCTGAGAATAAGTCGTAATCTATTTTTCATATCCCTATGGGGTTAGGGTGGTCCACCTCAAATATATTTTTGTATTTTTTTATAAAAAATTTTTGTTTTTATTATTTTATGATGTGACATAAAAAATACATACAACCGTTAATTTTCACCCTTTTATTACCAACCCCTATTTTTAATTGCCATATTAGTGTCACAGAGTTAGTTGCTATACTCCTTCGAAACTGCTTCACCGATTTGTATAAAATTTAATATGTATATTCAGTAGATCTGTGAACCGTTCGCAATCTATTTTTCATACTTCAAGGCGTAAACATTTTTTTATTATTTGGACAAAACTTTTGATTTTTTATATTTTTATGTGGCATTAAAAATTACATACAGCCCTTAGTGGCATTAAACAATACATTTAACCTTTAGTTTTCACTCTTCTATCATCAACCCCTACTTTTTAATGGCCATATTAGTGTTACAGATTTATTGCCATACTTCTTTGAAACGTCTTGACCGATTTTTATGAAATTTTATATGTATATTCGGTTGAATAAAACACTCTGAATTTTCTTACAGAAAAGTTTAATTGTTTTAATGTGCAGTTTTAATTAATGATGACGTAGTTAACTATCCTACAGAGTTTTTTAATTTATTGGAATTGTCTGGACTCCCACCTAACAATTTACAATAAAAAGTAGAATCATAATCATTCTTTTAATGGTCAATTTTAAATTCTTCATATTTAAAATAAAGGCCTTAACTCAATAATACCCACCACCAAAAGAGGAACTAAAAAATACCTAAATCCTCTAGTAAAAGTTGCTTTTAATTATGATCATAATTATATAAAAAAAATATTTTGTACATTTTTTAAATTTGGTTTTTGAAAAAAAATTGTGTATCCAAGCGGGTACACTGGGACAATCAGTATAAAATATATAAAATATAATTATATATAACCAGTAGAAATAATGAACATAAAAATGCATACAGACCAAGAAAACATTTATTAAAAATACATACATATACATAAAAAACACATAATTAATTATGAGTGAAATATTTTAAAACACTCTGCTCAGTGCAAATAGTTACATTGCATTTTTCACACATCCATCTAATTCTCATGTGGCATTGGCGACATCCTCGAGGGTTCGTGGTTCTTTTAGGAAAATGACCATCAGGAGTATCCAGTATACTCTTTGGCAGCGAACCAGATGGTTTGATAGAATGTCGGACAATATTTCTTTGAAATAGTAGCAAATATATTTTGTCATTTTTATTTGTAAACCTATATAGTTTGTACGCATTGACAATATTTATCATATGGGTAAAGAGTACCCATCACCATTTTTTCCATGTATGCCGATTCTGTAATTATTTACCCCTTGATCGAGTAAGTCCACACCCCCCACTGATAAAGTGTAGGATTTGAATAACGGAGGTTGTGACACTAGTACTTTTTCTTTTTCTTTTGCACACCAACGCTTCACTTGTGCAAGGGGCTCTATGGTATCGTAATTGGTACCCATGGTTACAGCACTGTTGTCGTTCCATCTTACAAATAATATAGCACTTTCTTCATCTTAGCAATGATCATAATATCCACGATCTTTTCTCTTCATCTCTTTGCCTTGTATAAGAGGAAATTTTTTTGATACGATTATCACGAACTGTGCCCGTAGCTCTGATACTTTTTTGTTTCAATGTCACTAAAAGTTCATAACTCGCAAAATGGTTATCGAAAAATATTATGTGATCAGTTGGAACTGTAATAATACTCAGGAGGTCTAAAACAACTTGTGATCCTAGTGGCAGTTTAGACTTTTTTGGTTTCATCTGTTCTTCGTTAGCTGAAGGCTTAGCTCCGCAGTATGTATCAAAAGCATAACAGTAGCCAGTAGAACTGCACAACATACAATCCTTGTAGCCAAAACGTACGGGCTTTGATTTGATGAATTGCTTCGCCGAATGGTGGCCAAAGTATTTGACCATTGCCTCATCGATGGATAAATTTTCATGCAAAATGTCCCATTGTTGAAACTAAGCATTCAGTAAATCCATAAGCGGTCGTAGTTTAGACATTTTATCAATTTTGTTAAGTTTAGTATTGTCTGCCAAATTTATATACCTTTTAATTTCTCTAAACCTATTTCTGCTCATTGCGTTGGACATAAATGGAACATTCAGATCTTCATCCAAATTCTAATACATCCTTTCACGGGGTAATTTATGGTACCCGGTAAAAAGACGAATAACAAAAAAATTGATATTATCTTTTGTAATTATAAAATGATGATCATTGGAGGCTGTTGCGTACAGATTGGTTTGCTCTACAATATGATTTACAACTTCATTATCAAATAACTTTTCAAAAACTGCAATATCAGCTTTTACCTTTTCCATTCGTTTATAGCTTCCATTAGTACCATTCATGCTCGTATTCACTACTTTACGACACCATTTGGGATCTCCGGGCTTCTTCAGTAAGTTTTTTTTGAAAGTTTGTTAGCTGTAAGTTCCCTCTTTGATGATTTTATTTGTTTGGACAATGGAATGTCATCATCTGTTTCATCCGGGTTATCTTTATTATCAAAATCATCGTAGTTAGGATCATCCACCGTTCTATAGTCATCCTCATCTTCGGACTCATCAATAATAACTTCAAGTTCTCCAGGAACATCGTTAGGAATTTGGGTTGTTATCAAATCATTTTCATCAAACTCCTCCTCATCTGTTTGGTAGTCAACATTTGGTGGAATTATTACCAGATCTATTTCAGCACTATTGGTAATCTCTACACTTTCAATATTATTTACAGCTGCTGCAAGCGTTTGATACCTTTTTCCATAAAATGCAGACGTGGTTATTTCAGGAAGACTCATCGTAGAATTTCAGACCTAAAATATATATTATATTGTATACCCTTTTGCCCAATGTACTCAAAAACCACGCGAAAAAATACATTATTTTGTTACACCGTCTGAGACATGAAACTATGCAGAAGCGTCTTGTGTCCCAGATATTGAGATTTTCAACCATAGATGGCGTCAGCAGAAAATTATATTTACCGTACCCGTGCAGGTACGCTGGGACCTAATGAGTTAAGCTATCTTTATCAGAATCTATGAAAATTAATAAATTAAAAATACCTATACCATTCTGAATGACCAATGAGACAAACAGCGATTCCTCCTCAACTTATACAGCTAAAGACTAGTAGCAGTGTAAACGTATAGTAAAAATACATTACCTAAGAAAGGCACTATGCCGAAACAGCTGTAGTGATAATAAATTATAATAAATTTTGTGGAAGTTTTGAAAACAAAAGTTTTCACTGTTTCATTGCTGGACAAATATAAAATATAATTTTCATTACAATCTATTATGGCTTCGTCCCATATAAATACAATATTTTTACAATATTTTCTTTATCAAGTTCAAATTTCACTGACATTATTCTATCACTCGTTCTTACAACTTCCCCTACGTTATCTTTCATTTTACTATTAGCAATTATACCAACTCCATGCCTGGTGTTACTTTTTCCTACATAGCACAATTTGTATCCTTTACCTAATTCTTTCCCCTTTTGTCCTTTCCACCTAGTCTCTTGAACGCAAGCAATTTGGACTCTTCTTCTTCTTTTAAGCGCATCTACCAACTCGATACTGTTACCTGTAAAATTTACAAGATTCCAAGACTCTATCCTAATTTTTCTAACCTGTAATGGTGTTCCCTTTGAAATAGTCCTCACCCTGAAATCCAAACCGAAGATCATTTTGGTTTCAGAACATTTTAACTGAGAATATGCCATCATTTCAGTACAACTTTTATTACATTGGAGAAGGTCTTTTCATTATTATAACCTGAAAAGGTTTTCGGGTATTTGATGCCTTAATGCCTTTTCTATCCGCATCATGTCCGTTAATTCTGTATGTATACTTGTTTTTCTTTGTATTTTATATTTTGAATCTAATATTTTCCTTATAAGAAAATTATACCAAGTAATAAAAATTATAATTTTTAATTTTCGAATGAAACATCCTTTATTTCGGAAGCAATCAACATTTTACCCAAGCATTTTTTTAAAACAAAGTTGAAACTTCATGTTTTATTTTAAAGCAGAGAATAATTTCTTATTCGACGTTTCATTCTTAATATGACTATCTGTACATGTTTCTCTAAAAATTATTAGCGCAAAGCGCAAACCACTCCCTGCACTATTTGGGTTTTTACTACTTTATCCTTTAAAAGTTAGCAATACTCTCGTTGTTGATTCCTTTGGAATTCTACTAGTTTTTCTAAATTAGCATTTTAAAATAAATACTTTTGTGGAACTATTTACGTTTACTTATGTTTTTATAATATATGTACCTACATAATTGTATTACGCATTGGTTTACAGTGTTTACTTTCTCTATACTAAAATTCTTGCATTCTTATCATTTGTTTTGTAAAACGACACTAACAGGCTTTCACATATTTCAACTTAAGTTATTAATCACATAAATATACATATATACCGTAATAATTAAATTAACAATCCGTTTTGATGTCTGTTGAGATTTCTTTTTTTCAGAAGTGTTATATTTGCTTTTTTAGGTATGTCTTTGAGACTATCATAAAGTACATCTCGCTTTCCAAATAAAAAGTAGTTGTAATTTTGAAACAATGTCCTTATACAAAATTTTATATTTATTACACCTTATAAATCTTCATTATGAGGTATGATACTTCAAATAAATGATGTGTGAATAATACAAAATAAATATAATTCATTTTTTTAAAGTTAAAGCATTACTTAACATATTTTGAACACCACAAATAATTTTTCTACTAGTTTACTTTTCACTATTAATCGCTCAAAAATTTTCTTTACCTTTGAAATATTGTCGAATTAACCAAAATTAACAGGACGTAACAGTAATAAATACTGCGTCAGTAAGTAGCGATCACCGAATGGTTAGAGCCAAATTAGAGATAAAACATAATAAAAATAGATATAAATTTAGAAAAACTTGGAATATAGACACAGATAAACTAAAATCTAATACAGAACAATATAAAAGCAAGTTAAAACCCGCGAAAGTATTAAATCTAGATAAACTTAGCTTAAATGGAATCAATGACGTCATAACAAAAGAACTATTAAATGCAAGATCAGAAGTGACAACCGCTAATAGAAAACGAAAATCCAAAATAAGTGTAGAATCACAAAACATGCTGAAACAAAGAAAAGATCTTCTGAGACAAAACAAAAGAGACACTGCAGAATTTAAGGAACTTAATCGAGTAATATGAAAACTCAAATGCACCAAACCGAAACTAGGAAAGAAAAACATAATAACCATTAAAAATGAACAAGGACAACTAGAAAAAAGTAAATCTGACATTGCAAACTCAATTGAAAAGTTCTACGCCGATCTTTACCGTTCCAGAAACGATCCCCTAACTCCTCAAAGAAGAACTTGAAAAGGCAGATAACAAATGTCAACTCAGAAGGGATGCCCGAAATAAGCCACGAAGAAATAGAAAGAGCAGTAAAAGAAATAAAAAGGAATAAAGCTCCTGGAAGCGATGGAATCCTAGCAGGAATGCTGAAGGAAGGCGAAGAAGAAGCCATCACGTATCTAAAAATACTATTTAATAAATGTCTATTCCAAGGCAACATACCCGAACAATGGAATACTGCTAAAACAATACTAATACACAAAAAGGAAGACACCACAGATCCGAAAAATTATCGACCAATTTCACTTCTTTTGTTCTTTCACAACTTTACAAAACCTTTACAAAGATTATTACAAACAAGTTAACAATTAAATTTGACGGATATCAACCAGTAGAACAAGCCGGATTTAGAAAACGGTACAGCACATGTGACCATCTATATACTTTAAAAATCCTAATAGAAAAGACTAACGAATACAATCTCCCATTATGTCTGGCTTTTATAGATTATGAAAAAGCTTTCGATAGCATAGAACTATGGGCAATAGAAGAAGCATTAGTTAACAACCGAATCGACTCCAGGTACAGAATATTAATACATAATATTTACGAACAAGCTGAAATGATAGTGACGTTGGGTAATGGAATCGAAACAAGATCAGTAAAAATCAACCGAGGAGTAAGACAAGGAGACACAATATCTCCAAAATTATTTACAGCTGCCCTAGAAGATATCTTTAAGTCAATAGACTGGGAAAATAAGGGAATCCCTATTAACGGACGATACTTGAACCATCTTAGATACGCAGATGATGTAGTACTAATAGCCGACACGTGGAATGCACTGAATACGATGATTGAGGATCATCTTCTCTAGGGATTCTATACATAGAATCCCTATGAAAGGACTGAAAATGAACTTTATCAAAACTAAACTAATGTCAAACAAAGATGACAAACCTTTGATAAACATCGAAGGGACAGAGATAGAACACGTAGATGAATATACATATCTGGGTTAAAATGTCAAGGTAAACAAAGAAAATCAGACTACCGAAATAAGCTGACGTGTAAAAATGGGATGGGCAGCATGGGATGGGCAAAAAAAAACAAAATTTAAGTTGAAATGTTTGACATTTTGATTTTCATTTCGGAACGTTTCGAAAACATTTTACTTCAGTATAATTTTTTTACGCCTGATTTTCAGACATTTAATGCATCATGTTTAACACGATTTGGTCAACACAACCAATATAAAAAAATTACAGTTTTACCCCTACACTCTCTTATAGTTTTCTCTACAGGCCAGGATTTCGGCTAATGGTAGAAAAATACCAAAAAAATGAGTTCTCGTCATTAGCATATCGTCAATGTCCAAAATACCGCTTTTGGGATGTTTAATGTAGATCAGAACGCGTTCTCTCTATTCAGTTCTGACCCTCCGAAGGGAGTTTAGTGGTCAACGTGATGTCGTGTATTGTCCATCTCCAAAGTTCTGATATTTTCTTTTAACTCATTCATAAATCTTTTACACATTCCTGTAATTTGGTGTATCCATCTTGTTGGGGATTTCCTCGTGATCTTCGGCCTTCTACCTTTTGTTGGATAATAAGTATTTTCATGTTTTCTGTGCCTGCTCTCATAACATGTCCAACAGAACATTTCACTGCCGTGTATCTTTCTTCCGTATGTCATAATTGGGAATATTAAGGAGCTGATCAATCTCATTTTTAGAGTTCTTGAACTTTGAGAGTCCTTCTATTTTTTTGGTCATCTTTTCTACGGCGACTTTTGCTAGATCACATCTACGTTTTATTTCTTCCTGTAGTGACCCTGTGTTTGTTATCAATAATCCGAGATATAATTATGAGCTCACAACCTCAAACCGGTCAATCGTGGTTATGTGTAGATGATTGTTATGTAGTCTATCCACTATCATGGTCTTTGTCTTTGATATGTTTAACTGCAGACCAAATATTTGACTTTCACATTAGATCAATTAACTCTTCTTGACTATACGTCACCTGCAAAACGCAGATTGTTCATTTTTCGGCAATTTAATGAGATACGCGTATTGAGATATTGAGAACGCGTTCTAGACCTGTTCTAATTGCCAATTCGTTACATTGTCAGAATGCGTCGAGCACATAAACAAAACGTCCAAAGGTCGATGTAGTATAGAAAAATATTTTTATTGCTTATGTAAGTATAACATTAAAATTTTAAAAATAATTTTTTTCATTAACTCCAATCAAAATTACAATCTATCCAAAAATAAAGAACAATAATAAGACAAGTATTTAGCAACTATAAAGGTTACTAATTTATTATGAGTAGTTTAATTAAAAATTATGGAAGGTAAAAGCAATAAAATAATAAAACACAATCACAATTACATATCACATAATTAAGGTAAAATTTAAAATACAGTTGGTTTTGCTTAAACATTAAATCTGTTTGGTAGATCATTTGGTTTAAAATGTTTTAGCCTACGCACTTAGTTATTATCGTCGAATAGCCGCTTCGAGGGTACATTGGGATGTACTTTTATCCGTTCACTTTTTATAACTTCTTTTACCGAAGGTACTTTACTATTATTTCCTATAGAGGAGGATATAACATACCATGGGACATTTATAAGGTCTTAACACTTAATTCTGAAAGAGTTCGAGGATTGCAATATTAGGATTGCTAGCGGTGCCCCATAGCTGAATACCATATGTCCAGATGGGATTAAGGATCGCCTTGTATAATAAGCAGTTTATTATGCAATGTTAATTTAGAGTTCCTACCAATCAACCAGTAGTATCCACATATATCTAAATTTAATGCCAAGTTGTTTTCTTTTAGACATTTACTTCTGTCAGAAATGTAGAGAGAGCAGAAATGGAGGTGGATAGGTCACACGTTACGAAAGCTTCTGTCAAATATAGCGAGACAAGGTTTACACAATAGTCTACTAGGTAAAAGAAAACAAGGAAGACCACTGGCCACATGGAAGAGAAAGATAGAAAAAGAACTTAGACAAGTTCATTTAACATGGAATTAAGCAAAAAATATTGCATGAAACAGAAGACAGTGGAGAAAATTAATCAATAAAATTGGACGGGGCTTAAGCAATGATGCGTGAGGATAGCAACTTTACCATCAAATCATTTGCTTTTGCTATTGAAACACTTCAAATATCAAATGTTCAAACAAAAGAAATGAAAAACAACACATCGCCTGGAAAAGATGGAATAACTGCAGAGATGCTGAAATATGGTGAAAAAGTAGTCATTAATACTCTACATTCCCTTTTTAACAAGATATTAAAAGAAAAAAGAATCCCAAACAACTGGAAAGAATCCGTAACCATTATCCTACACAAGAAACGGGATAAAGCAGATATAAAAAACTACCGTCCTATAACACGTCCCAATGTAATGTATAAACTCCTAACAAAAATTTTAACCAATAGAATAACGACAAAATTCGACGGATACCAGTCGACAGAACAAGCTGGTTTTAGAAAGGGATTCAGCACAAGTGACCATTTACTAAGTATGAAAATACTACATTCCTCTATATATAGCGTCCATAAATTTCGAAAAGGCTTTCGACAGTGTCGAACATTGGGCAGTGCAAAGTTCTTTGATTAACAGCAGAATTGACCACAGATATACGGAACTAATAGCCAATATACATAAGGAAGCCAAAACAACAATTAAAGTATATGAAGGAACAAAATCAATACAAATAAATAGAGGCGTGAGACAGGGTGACACAATATCACCGAAACTTTTCAATCAGGCTCTGGAAGATATTTTTAAAAGATTAGAATGGGAAGAAAAAGGTATAAAAATTTGTGGACAACGCTTGAACCATCTAAGGTACGCTGACGACATCGCATTGATAACCGATAAAAAAGAAGAATTATTTGAAATGATGAAAGAATTGGACATAGAAGCTGGAAAGATAGGCCTTAAAATGAATTACAGCAATACCAAAATGATAACAAATACAGATGAAGACATCACAATGAGGATCGGACAAGATGAAATAGAACAAGTTCAGGATTATATATATCTGGGTCAAATTATAAAACTTAACAAAGAAAACCAAACAGCAGAGATAAAAAGACGAGTTAGACTGGCATGGGCGGCATTTGGCAAACTAAGCTATATTCTTAAAAACAAAAGTTATCCACAGCATCTTAAGATCAAAGTATACAATCAATGCGTACTCCCTGTTCTCACTTATGGTTCCCAAACGTGGACAGTTACAAAAGCAAACATGGACAAAATCATAAAAACCCAAAGAGCAATGGAAAGACAAATGTTGCACATAAGAATAATGGATAAAAAGAGAAACGAGTGGATAAGAGAGAAAACAAAAGTGAGGGATGTTAGACAAGAAGTTGCAAAATTGAAATGGAGATTTGGAGGACACAATATATGACAAAAAAAAGACCGATGAAACAAAGTTCTTATAAGTTGGAGACCGTGGGAATATAAACGAAGCAGAGGAAGGCCCCAAATGAGATGGACAGATGATATCAAGAAGCACGTGGGTTCTAGGTGGATGACTATAGCGACAGACAGAGAAGAATGGAAAAGGATTGGGGAGGCCTATGTCCAAAGATGGACCGAAGAAGGCTAATTAGATAGATAGATAGATTGAAACACTTTATTCTGAAAAAGTTGAAGGATTGCAATATTAGAATTGTCCATATGGACAATGTATCTGGTCCATATGTCCAGATGGGCTTGAGGATCGCCTGTATATAAGCAGTTTGTTATTCAATTTTAATTTAGAGTTCCGACCAATCAACCAGTAGTATCCACAACACAGCGCAACAAAAACGTTTACTTATACTTCTGCCTTAAGGGCATCGGCTTATTTTTAAATGAACTGTTGCTGTGACATTTGCTGTTACATACTACTACGATCTTGGCTCTCCGCGCACATTTTGTGTCAACGCAATATCGTTTGCTATTACACCCTATTAAGCCCTGTTTCGATCCAGATGTTAAATCGGAAGTAGTGCGGAGGGACACAGACATTTAGGCAATGGATGAAATATCAATTTAGTGGGAGTCGACTAATGTAAACTCATTACATCAATAAAGCGACTATAAGGTTCCATCTTTTGTTTTTAAAAATATTTTAAAAATCATGTTAAATATTTGATCTGAATTTCTTACATACTAAGCTGATAAAGTGCAGAGTTATTAATACTGAATACAACAGCTAACACATTTCTCGGGGAAATTGTACCTCTTTCTTACATACTAAGCTGATAAAGTGCAGAGTTATTAATACTGAATACAACAGCTAACACATTTCTCGGGGAAATTGTACTATTAAGATCAGGTACTAGTAGAATAACAGTTCTCCCTACGTAAACGGGTGGTAACTTTGAATTCGAAACGGCAATCATTTTATAGGATTGCTTTTCCAGTCTAACTTTAGCCTCGTTCCATTCATTGTTTATTCCCGTAGATAATAGGTATGAGTAGGTAAGTAACAAACTTAAGATTTATGAGTATCTAAAATTTGTTGTTTGCATATTGTAAATACATTTTTCTCTTGTTCTTAATTTTCTGTGTTCCTTTTATTTGTCAAAGAATTATCTTAAACTAGTGACAACTTCACGTTCGTCTGAATTCTTTTGATTTCAGCCATATTTCAGCAAGATTTTTACAATGCTTCGCAAATTCTCTACCGTTATTGCTGTATAAAAAGTGCACCGAACAAACAAAAAATATCTAACAGATAATAAGCAACTTCTTAAGCCGTTTTTAATGCTTGTAGCAAGGTGAATTCTGTTAATTTATTCTGATAATTGAGAATGAAACGAAAATATTAATCTGGCTCACTTTGCGTGTCAATTAGATCTACTTGACAGCGCTAATTCATATCATTTGTTAAAATTGGCATCACCACTAAACCTTTTCGTTGCACTTTCTTTTTCAATTGACACTATAATAAATAAATATCAATTCTTTGCCGTGTTATGTTACAATATTTTCTCTTCAATTCGGAATCCTTAACTAAAATTAATAAAAGAATATAACTAGTTCCTTATTTTCGCTGAAATTTCGAAAAATTATCATCAATTTTATCATTTTCCCCTACATAATCAGAATAAATGATATCAAATAATTCGTCGGTTATACAGAAATACCGCAGTTCAGCGGTTTCGTCCACCCTCCTCACTATGATCTCGTTTTCACCAATTTTTAAAAAATCGTACCTTTTCCATCATCTCTTTTGTTTCGATGAAATTATATCTTTTCTACGTTAACAAGCTTTTGCTTCCTTTATCTCTGTAAGTATTTGATGGTATCTTCTTGTAAAATAATTATACGATAATTGCTGTCACATATAACTTTTTGCAATAGTTCAAATAAAAGCATTCAATTGATGTGCAGTTAAGTGAAATATATATATATATATATATATATATATATATATATATATATATATATATATAAATCTATTATACATACGCACTTATGGTCCTTACATAACCTGTCTTCGGTTGTTGGTGCATCTAATAATTTTGAATTTGACCTTCCCCTGTCAGTTAGTAAATACTTTGGATCTGTTGAAGTGAAGAATCTTCGACTTTTTCACACAGATGATATTTATTTGCTAATGTAAAGTACACATCAAACATGATTAAAGTAGTAAGTGTTTTAATGTTGATTTAAATAATCATCAGTGAGATCTTTCATAAGTGTGATTGGCATAATAAATTAAGTAACATGACATTTTAACATTTACAAAATATTTATTTTGTTATTTTAAAAAGGTACAATAATTTTCCAATTACGTTTATTTAGTACGTTGGCTGGCATATATTATTGCATATTGGAAACATGTTTTTTCGAATTTTCTATTTCGTTTGCGTGTTTGCCAGTCATTAAATATGTAATGTTTATTAATGTGAAATTTTGATAAATTATTCTTAAAGTATTCTTTGTAAAAGCATCATATTTGACATATACAGGTTTGGCTACTTAAAAGTATATTTTGAAATATCATCGGATTTTGTGAAAATGCTAAACAGGTCTTCTTTTATTCCAAAGGGGACATATTTGAACAATATATATATATATATATATATATATATATATATATATATATATATATATATATATATATATATATATATATATATATATATTTAGAGTTTATTTTTGGTATCGGTGATTTGCGTAAGATGTTTGTTTCATTGAACTTTTGTACGACACGTGCCATTTCGCTCACCAGGCTACTCATTGTTGTCCTGCTGTGTAAAATCAGGTTGAGTTTCTTGTATTTGTTCTTGTATCAGCAATGTGTTCATGTATTTTAATGGGACTTGATCTATATCTGCCTCTTGATTGTGAAAGAGGCTTCGCTTCTGATAGTTCTGCGTTTAGTCTCTGGGATAAGATTGTTTCTTGTAAGTATTCGACATTGATCTGCTACTGGTTGTTCAGTTACTTGAATCTTTAACGATTATTACTTCGAAAATATTAAATAATTAAAAAACTCAAATTGTTTTAATTACTTAATATTTTTCAAAACTCCAAATTTTTGTTCCAGCTAGGTATAGTGTTAGATTTAAGTAGGTCCGCTCCTCTCCTTCATTTTCTTGTTTTAATATTCTTTTCATTTATGTCCTTTTTTGTAATTTGTATCTAATTTTATAGTCTTCTGCTACGTTTGTTACTAAACCATTTTCCATATAACTGCAGTTGGACCTTTTGTCTTGTATGTATTACCATTTATTTCGTAATGATGCATATTATTAATTTTTTGTCTCCTATCGAAAAAGAAAATGCCAGAATTTCACTACAGAACCAATTCCCAAGTTCAACAATTATTGATGAACATACTTAAGCTGAAAACCTAATTGACTTGGACAACTGGAAAGGTAGTGTACATACACAAAATAGGACGACAAGACAACGTCCTACCAAAGTCCTGCAGGGCGATCAATCGTACAACAAAAATCTTGATAGACTAAAGAGGGGACATTGAGGGATCATCCTCTCATTGGCAACCAGCATGCAAAGCAAGAAGGAAAATCAGCAGAAACGGCACTGGACGAAGCAGTTCAGAAAATCAGTTACTCCATTAATAATGGCAAGATTGCATTAACCGTCTTTCTAAATAAATAATGCCCTACCAAATTGTCTTTATAGCATCAAAAGGAATATCCACTATCGTATGTAACTGGATTAAAGCAATACTGGAAAATAGGCTAATTATACCAGACCTACAAGGAGAGGAGATTTTGTCAAAACAGCTAGGGGGTGCCCACAGGGGGAGAGCTTTCTTCCCTCCTACGGTCACTCCTGGTGGATAACTTGATCTCGCTCCTTAACGCACAGGAGATAGAAGTGCCGGTCTATGCAAATGATCTAGTAATTATGGTAATGTTCTATCCAGCACACTCTACAGAACATTATATATCCTTACTAGGTGGTGCGACAAGAAAAAATTCTTTGTCAATCCTAGTAAAACAGCAGTAGTCAGTTTCACAAGGAGACGGAATCTAGATAACGTCTGGATGGCCGCTCTGTATGGAAAAACTGTCATAGGGGAGAATGATGTCCAATATCTAGGAGTAATACTAGATAAGCGGCCTCAATGGAACTCCTATTTGGTAATAATAACCAACAAAGCAAAGCTTTCCCTTTGGATATGTAGAAGGATATCTGGGAAAACGTGATATGAAACCCAAATAGATTTACTGCCTAGATATTACTGTAGTCAGACCTATGATTACGTATGGCGCACTAATATGGTTGTCTAAATACCAAAAAGAGACTTCTTTAGGTGCCGTCTTCTTAGCGAAGGTTGGCGATGACCTCTGCAAAGTCTTCCCTATTTTGGGCTTTTCTTATTAAACTTTGAAAGTCTAATCCTGTCCAATCTTTGTTGTTGCGCAGCCAGGTCATTTGTCGTCTACCCGGGCCGCGTCTGCCTTCTACTAAAAAGAGATTACCAAAAGGAAACTGAATAAGCGACTACCCCAACCGCCTCCATGGAGATCATACTTAAGAAGCACGCGAAAATAGGAGCATACATGCGGATAAGACGCCAGGAAGCAAGGCAAAAGGATATCGGGATAAAATCTGGAGATATAATTAAAAATCACCTAGAGTTGGAAATGGTACCAGATGCATTGGTACCATTTCCAACTAAATTTAATACTAATTTAACTACTAAATTTAATACTACTAAATTTAATATAGAAAACCCGTTTTGCGTGCTTTTTACAGAAAGCGACGAATGGAAGTCGAATAAAACGAATATCATAATGGCAGATTAATGGTGATGACGACTCTAAAACCGCTGAAAGAATTGGAGCTGGGGTATTTGGTGGAAAACTAAGCCTTAGTGAAAGCCTAGGTTATCACTCTTCTACCTTCCAAGTGGAAATTTATGGTATAGATATGAGCCCGCAGAAACTAATGAAGAATAACTGCAGGGACAGATCTATAAAAATTATATCTGATAGCCAGGTGACAATAAAGGCACTGGAATAGAATCGTGTTGACTCCAAGTTAGTTTGGACCTGTCTTCAGAATCTGGTTCGGATCGAAAAAAGTAACAAAGTACGTTTACTCTAGGAGTCTGGATTTACTGGTATTGAAAGTAACGAATAAGCCTACCTACTTGTCACGAGGGGGTAAAAGAAACATTCGTAGGCCCTGAACCTGTCATTGGCATAGAAAGAAGCATAGCCAAAAAAAATTTCGCACTGGGTGGAACGGATGAAACGTAACCACTGGCACGAACAAATGGGTCTCAAACATTCGAAGGCTTTTATAGACGAAGCTCCGAAGGAGAGATCCTAAGATCTGCTTAATATGAATAGGAGTGATCTGTGAATTATCGTAGGTCTCCTAACAGAATACTGTTGTCTCAATGTTTGGGCACATGCACAAAATCGGACTGACATAAAGTGCGAATTGCAGATTCTGTCAGGTTGATGATAAGACGGCGGAACACATTCTGTGCAACTGCCCAGGCTTGGATAGAATAAGACTCAATACATTTGAGCCCTTGGCTCTTTAACTCGAGCCCTACGACTTTATAGAAGTGTCATCTAAGGCCATAATAGACTTTGTTAAAAACGCTGCGCTGAAGGAACAACTTTAACCTAGGGATAACCACAATAGACCTCTTAGGTCGAGTGGAAAAGTGGTTAAGCCATAGACATATACAAATAAACTGACTGCTACCATACAGTCGCGTTATCCCAGTGCTACAGAGAAAACTGTCGCAAAGCAGTCTCTGCATATTTTTCTAATGGGATGGGTTTATTGATCACGTAACCTCCTCATTGGTCATTTAGGTCACGTGTTAGATAAACCTGGCAAATTAGAAAGAGATGTAGGGACCGCTTTGAGTCAGTTTTGTCTGGTTTTTTATGTCGCACTGGGGGAACAACGGACCTGTATTGCAACAGTCAGTCTATTTGTATTATATGTCTGTGGGCTAAGCATTCATCCATATTGAACCTAAACTAATCTAACCTATCTCCTATTGCTTTAAATTGTGCTTGTTTTGTATAAATAAATATATATCTCAATTTTATTAGATTTTGGGCTAAATGCTGATTGTAGGGTTACCTTATAGATTGTTTTTGGAGTTGTTCTGTATTACGAGAATACTGTTTTTCTTTTCTTGTATTGTTCTGTATTTTTTTATAAGGACAGTATTGTTCTACTGTTTTTATTTAATTCCCATATCTTTAATATATCTACTAACATCAAATATTTTAGAATCGACTCTCAAAACTTAAACTTAATTTTTCTTAAAGTCATAATTCTTGTTATTTCATTACAAAATGACGCTTGGTATTATATTACAAGAGACATATTTTAATTTTATAAGTAGAAGTAGTTTATAATTGAATCTACATACAATTTTAACATCCTACAAAATTATCAGCAACCAGGTAATCTAATACCAATTAAATAATATTTAAAGGCAAAAAGTAGAAATCTAAAGATCTAAATGTTAGAAACCAAAATTCAGATTATTGCCTTAATTACAATTTTCAAAGCAGACAGATGATGAATAGACCGATATTCCTATAACCATTATACCCAGTCGCTCTGATGAGTCCTCAAATGACGAAAGGCGGATAAGCGAATAGTAGAGGCACTCTACGTGAAATCAAATCTTAACTCTCTTTACAATATCTTTATTTACTCGTATATTTTGGGTATAACAACTCAGTTCACGAAAGGTTTTTGCTTAGATCAATCATGTCGTGGAATGCAATTTCAGATTCCCCATGTCTGTCCATTCATCGTCTATTTGTTTTGAAAACTTTAGAAGGCACAGATTTGGGCAATAATCTGAATTTTAAGTTCGAATACTTAAAAATCTTTGGATTTCTAATTTTTGTTTTTATTCTCAGATGGTCTGTAGCGTCTGTATGAAGCTATTTTATTATTACTTCCTATGACGGAAAAGATTTGATTTGACGTTCAGGGTATCTACACAGTCACTCTGATGAGTCCTGCTAGGACGAAACGCGTATAAGCCAATAGTAGAGACTCTATACATGAAATCAAATCTGAACTGTCTTTTCTGTAAACATTTAAAGGATTTTCACCCATACATTTAGATTTAAATATATATTATACCTAGCAGCAGTATTAAAGATGGAATATTTATTCCGAAAACGTTCTATGATTTAGCCCGAAAGGGTTCTTTTAAATAAATATAAATTTTATAAAGAATTCAAATTTCAAGTTCAAATTAATCAAAATTATAATCCACAAGGAAACTAAATTCCTGTAGCTGGCTGTATACCATGTATCACAAAAAAATTATTTAAAATTCCTTTATAAAAGGTATATATTAAAACACCCTATCGGACTACATCACAGAACGTTTTCGGAATTAATATTTCATAATCAGTGTTATCCGAAAAGTATAACCACTCTAATTAAAGCAAACATGAAATTTAAATTTTGACCAAGTTTAATACAAAAATGTGATTAATACTTACTGGATGTACATGTTTTGAGCCACTAAATACATGGGTAATAACCCTTTAAATGTTGTTAAAATAAATTTGAATTACATTATTTGATTTTATATACTAGGATATTTGATTTACAGCAGGAATAGATAACATGGCAACGTAAGACTTCTCTGGAGGTTGCTAGTCCTGAGACAAAGTGTATACGAGGACTTGTTGATAGCAACTGATTGAAATATGTTAAAATTATATTAATACAGTATACTCCCTCTATAACGAACACGGTTATCACGAGGTTTCGCTTATAATGAGGTACATTAGATGTCCCGTGAAATTTCTATTGAACTATAACCCTCTATAGCGAGGCAAATTTGGTTAGAACGAGAGAAAATAAGATTGAAAAACATGTTTTTTTACGTTTTTGGCCCGGCCGTGGCTATAAAAGTAAATACCCTTTTTAACTGCCGCCCGCAATAAACTTCTTTTGTTTAATCTACCGACCGATATTGTGTCGTCGGAAATTTACAATTTATGATTCACAAGTGTCGGTGTAGGGGTTTGACCATTCGTACCTAATAAACTACGTAAAGAGACTTAAAAACATAACAAATGAAACAAATTTCACCAGAATTTCATTACAGTTGCTTTTGTCGTAGATGTTTATCTTTTGTTTCCTGATTGTGCTTTCGCGTCGTGAAAGTTGTGTTGTAAATTACATAGTCATATAGATTACACCCTATGACTCCTAAAAGAAAAACATTTAATTTAGAAGAAAAAATTAACATCCTTAAAGATGATGAGAACGGTAAGAAGAAAGCAGAAGTTTGTCGTGAAAGACAAATTTCAAGTTCCACTCTATCTACCATGCTCAAAAATAAACACATAATTTTCGAAGCAATTTCGTCTTTTTCCGGTAAATCGAAAAAACTACGTGCGGCAACTAATAAAGAACTCAATACTGCAATGGTCAAATGGTTTCCCGTCAACAGGCTTGCGAATGTTCCAATAAGTGAACCACTGCTTCAAGAAAAAGCAACACAGTTTTCGCAGGCGCTAGGTGGTGATAAGAATTTTAAAGCTTCGAGTGGATGAGCCGTTTTAAGGCCAGGCACGAAATTACGTGTGGAAAAATTTGCGGTGAAGCGAAGAGTGTTTTCAAAGAAGTCACCGACAACTGGTTAAAGCCATGGCCTACAATAAGACAAAATTACAGTGACGAAGTTTTCAATGCCGACGAGTTGGGACTTTTTTTTAAACTTACGTGTGCGTGTGCCAACATGTCCGGTTCCGAAAAAAGGAACCACGATGTTTCAGAGGTGTGAATCAGCTTCTTGTCACATATAACTTTAATAAAAAATCGTGGATGACAGCAGAGATTTTTAGTGAAGAACTTTTGAAGTGGGAGAGAGAGTTAAGATATCGAAAGATTCTTTTAATTGTTGACAATTGTACAGCCCATACGAAAGTTAACGGTTTAAAAAACATTCAACTTCTTTTTTTTTTCCCCAAATTGCACATCTGTTCTGCAACCGTTGGATCAGGGCATCATAAGGTCCCTTAAAGTTCACTACAGAAAACTTTTAGTTAAGCGGATGCTAAATAGTGTAGAAAACCGTAGTGAATCCCTTGTTACTTTATTAGATGCCATACATTTCATCCATAAAGCATGGACACTCGTAGATAAAAAAACCATCAGAAAAAGTTTCAGTCTTGCGGGGTGGACAGAGACTGAGGTAGGAAACGAAGAAGATGAATATCCTGTAGCAGAGTGGTTGAGGTTACAACAGCAAGGTCAAGAACTAACCAAACTGAACAATGATGACGAGTTTGCTGAATTCATTGCCTTTGATGATAGCGTCATTGTTTGTGATTTTCTGATATATAGTAAAATTATCGCGGAACTAATAAATCCGCCGGCGGAGCGTATTATCGTTAGTGACGAAAGTGATGAAGATGGAGAAGACAATCGCGGTGAATCTACGCAAGAAGGTCCTAATAGACAAGATGTCAAAAGTGCATTAAACGTTGTAGGAAACTTTATCCAAAAACAAAACGCAAATGAAGAAGCATACAACTGTTTCAGATCTTTAGAAAATATGATAGATAGAATGATACTCGACAATTTAAAGCAGTCAAAAATGACAGACTTCTTCCAATTGCAGAAGCATAGTTTATGTTATCCTTGAAAATACGCTTTATACATTATGTAGTTGGAAAAAAATGTAAGTACAGATTTTTTGTTTTACCGTAACAACTATTTTTTGTTTTAATGTATTTAAGTGTAGGAAACTTTCTTCAAAAACGCCATTCAAACAATATTTAGCATCTTATATTGCTCCGAATGGTTTCACTATAGGAAATTAATGTTTTAGAAAACTACATATTCATACGTATGCACAGTATTACTGTTGTCTGATATAACGAGATCGGCTTATAACGGGGTAATTAGTCTGCCATTTCAGTTCTCGTTATAGAGGGAGTCTACTGTAATAATAGTAGCAACCATCAATATGTTGTAGTTTGAAGTATGAATTTATCCTAAAAGTACGTTGGAAAATTTGAAAAAATTCTTAATAATATAGGTGAACTGAAGTTTGGTAAAAAATTTTGTGGGTACTGGTAGGCAATCAACTCTACAGATATCTAAATTCAGTGGTGGTGAACTAAAGATTTTTTTTATAAAATGCCCTTTATGTTTTTCCAACATTTGGTACCTGGAATATGGAAAGCGGATATGTGTAGGATTCTATGTGTTGGGTTCTTTAAATTTTATTATTGCAGAGTGAAATGTTAATTAATGTATGTACGTATGTTCATATAATACTTAACATATAACTTAAGTAGAAAAGACCCTATAAGTTAAAAAGCAACATTTGGTACTTGAGAAATGTAAGAAGTATAAGCTATAAGTTCATGAACATAAATAACTAATTAAGTTTTAAAGGATAAAGTTAGTTAAGTTTTATTGTACGTTGACATAATATGTAAAACAAACCAAAAATTGATGGGCCAAAGGTGGTTTTGTAATGTACTGTTCGTATATTACTTAACTTATAACTTAAATAAAAAAGACCCTCTAGGTTAAAAAGCAACATTTGGTATCTGAGAAATTTAAGAAGTATAAGTTATAAGTTCATGAACATACGGTGAATGGATAAAGTTAATTAAATGTTATTGTGTGTTGACATAATATGTAAAACCAACAAAAGTTGATGGGCCAAAAGTGGCTCTTTTTGGCTAAAGTTATAATATGTGATGATTTAATGTTGATGTGAGAAGAGAAAAGACTCTACAAGAGGCTGAGACCTCCAGAGATCCAAAACCATAACCTGGGGAAAGTATGTATGGATATAAGTAATATAAAGTATTGTTACGATAATAAATATATATCATGGCCTATAAAACTGTAAATATATTATGACTTATTCTGTTTTTGTTGTAGTCATTTCGGCGTTTGTTTACTAGAAGCCTCTAGACCCGAATGATGATGAGTCATCCATCTCGAGGGTTAAAAGCAGTTGAAAAACTAGTTTTAGCCGTTGACCGCCTTCTAGTTTATTCGATGGCGTTCGCGTTATTCTTGTCAACACCACCAACAATGTTCGAGTAAATTCATGTCTGCATGCTATAGTGAATTCCGAAACTAACGGAGTTTTATATAAAAAGAGAAATTTTGTTGGGAAGAGAACAGTTATTTTGAAGATTCGCGCTCGCGATTTAATTGTAACGTTCGTCTACAAAAATTATGTAATTATTAGTCAAATAAATTGTTGTACAGTGGTTTAAATAAATTGATATAAATTATCGTGCTTTTTAATAAATTAAAATAAGAACAATATAATAAATTATAAATTAATAAAGACATAACAGTATGTTATAAAGAAAGATGGACAGGTGATGAAGATCTTCTTCTTCTTGAATTGAATGAAGATTGACAAAACTGATGGCTATAAGGTGAATCTATCAGGTTAGAGTTGTGATTTGTGATGTTTTATTGTTGTTGTGATAGAGAAAATTGACTGAACAAGAACTTACTTAAGTGTTATGATTGATAAGAGGAGATTCAGATGTGTGGCTTAACTTTATATGGGTAATGTATCCCTTATTTACAATATTCCCCAAAAAAGCTTCCTAAAACTAGACTTATACGAAGATCTTAAAATTATCAAAGAAAAGCAGAGAAGTCCGTGTCATTCAGAAGTGTCATTCAATCGAGACTTCCTTCCTCTCCATCGCCAACTATTCTCATGACCTACATCCTCAATTTCTACTGTTACATCAAAATATACATTAATCATTCTCCTTTTGTCATTTATACATCTTTCTCAGCCCACTCCAAACCACTCTTTCAATGCGTCTAATTTGTACATCATTCCCTACTTTTTTCTAGTATTCTAAACTTCACGTCTGACCCCTATGCCTAATGTTCTTCACCCTCCTTTGCTACATAACTAAACTCAGATCAGACAATTCTATTTCCCCTCTATAAACCATCCTAGTATATAAAATCAAACAATGTAACTCAATTCATTTTAACAACATTTAAAGGGTTTTTACCCATGTATTTAGTGCCTCAAAAGATGTACATCCAGTAAGTATTAATTACATTTTTATATTAACCTTGGTCAAAATTTAAATTTCGTGTTGGTTTTAATTAAAGTGGTTATACTTTTAGGATAACACTGATGATGGAATATTAATTCCGAAAACGTTTTGTGATGTAGCCCGATAGGGTGTTTTAATATATACCTTTTTTAAAGGAATTTTTAAATAAATTTTTTAATCAAAATTCTTGTAATATATCGTATACAGCTAACTACATGAAATCAACTTTTTCCTTGTGGAAGTAGATATCGTTTAAGCCAACAGGAGCCGGGTATTATAAACCCGAGTATATTTGAATACCGATCAAGATGTCGAAGGCATATTGTAGTTTTTCTAGATCCGGCTTACTATTAATTTTTATATATTCATAAAATAAAGACATCAGAAGAAAATAAAATAAATTGAAATAAAATGACATTACATATAATTAAATATATTATAAATTTATGCATAAAACTTAACTTAGCTATAAAGAAAATATTCAAAAAAGGAAGTTATATTTTTATTATTTCTAAATATGCAATATCTATATTAATTTATCGAAGAATATACTCGAAATGACCTTTACCTACTTTCATATGGTGTTATATCAGAACTCTTACAGAATACCTACATGCATTGAAACACATCCGGACTCAACAAACGCATCATCCTTGAACGATCCTTTTGATACTCTTTGTAAATGATTCCGGTTTTATTATATTTTCAGGTTACAGTTAATTTCAAAAGTATGTAGAAACTATGGAGGTGCAATTGCATAACGATATAAGTCCTAAAAATATACTCTTTTAATATTAACAAATGCAGTACATGCAATAACAATAAAACATGTAAAATAATTTAAATTAAATACAAATTTTATTGAATTTACTTAACCCTCCGTTCATCGGGTGACCATTCTGAAACACTTTCGGTCGGGTGTGGTCTGTGAGGACCAAAATAAAATACCGCCTCCCGAGCAACAGCATACATTTTATTGCTAATTTCGCATCAACGTGTTTTAAACAAATCATTTATTATATAGGTAATGTTTATTACAGAAACAATAACAAAATTTTTTTAAGTTGTATTAGGTACATTTTAAAAATGTTTACAATTTCAACGCATATTTTTTCAAATTTGTGAACAGCCACTAAATAATGAAAAAAAAAACAAAAAAACATTTAAAACTTTAATTAGAAATAAACAAAGTACTACAAAAACATATATAAACTAAAAAATTAAATTGTATACACAAATTACAGTGGTCACACTTTGGTGGTCAAATTTTCTAAGCAATCTTTGCAGCATGCCATTATGTGGTCCATACATAGCCAGGATTTGCAAATTTTGCAAAAAAGCGAGTTTTGCGTCTTTTGCAATATTTACAATTTCCTCTCTTACCTGGCTGGGGCTCTGGTACAACGTCGACCTCAATGTCTGAGAGTCTCAAGGCCGAAGCACGCACAGCTTTTGTCAAATGCGTGTCAACTGCTCTCCGTCGTATACTCTCCTGTACCAATTCCATACCTAGGTTTTTTTAGAATAATCTTCGCGTTTTGGAAAATTCTCCATCTGGGTTGTTGTCTTTATAAATTACAAATGCATTAAATGCTGCGAGATTAAGGAGATTATAAACTGCTACCATTGGCCAACGTTTCGTAGTTCTGGATGACATTATGGATTGACATTATATGATGTGATCATTCTGTCTACAACATCTACTCCACTCTTTGTGGAATTATAAACAGTAATTATTTCTGTTTTGTTCTGATTACCATTATCTTCATCAATCCGATCATCCCTGTGCACAGTAGAAACAGCAATCACATTTTTTCCTTTCTTCGGTATATATGATACGGTAGTCATATCGTTGCTAAATGCAAAAACTGAAGAATATACCTGCCTATTTTTAATTTGCGTTATTTCTGGCCAAGAGAAACAAGATTGCAAGAAAAATACAACTAAGAAGCAGTGCAAATATTGTTACACATTTGATCGGGTGGGGTCTGTCAGGACAAACGGCCATGCAGCAGCTATTTAGAAATTTCAAAAACAGTTTTGTATAAAAAAAAAAACGAATGGCATTTCATTCAAAAAAGTCACTTTTCGGTTTTCATCGTAACGTATAACTGGATTATCTGTTGACAAAAATCAAAAATATTTCGTTAGAGTATAGGTTTTTCTAGGTCACAAGGTCAATATATTGTTCATTTTATTGTTTTTTAATGTTATTGTGTTTTAATTATAACAGAAAATGGCCAATATCTCGACGTTGCGACCGAGTAATTTATCTATAAAAGAAGTGTGTAAAATTTAAGAAGGATCACTCAACGTATTCACTCACCTCACTCACTTACTTACCTCAATCACTCACCTCACTCACTCACCTCATCCACTCACCTAACTCACTAACTTCACTCACACAATTCACTCACTTCGAAATACCTATAACTTCATCAATTTTGATTCAATGAAATTTTAACTCAATACTCTTGAAGAGTTATACTATGGAACAAAAAAATAAAAAAATGCAAGAAATACCCTGCACCCTTAACGACTTTATAGCGTCAAAAGTTCTTACAGCTTAGTTGTAGTAAAACCACTTGAATATCTTCGTAAAATCAGCGGCCAGCGGTCGAATAATCAACCGGGTGGTAGATCTCATCTTGAATACTACTTGTTCTAACTTTGGTTCGATAATTAATTTTGGCATTTACATTACATTCCTTTGGTGCATTGGTTGTTATCTTTTCCGTCTTAAGTTCTTAGTCTTTGCGGCGGTTAGAAATCATTATGACGATCCTAATTTTCGTCACAGCTGTCCTAAATAATTGAGTTGAACTCCTATTTTATTTATTTGTTTATTTTATTTATTTATACAATGGATAACCCCATTAACAGATTAAATTACAATATACAATATCACAGTTAGGATTCAAAACTTAAAATTACTTATAATATAAAATCAATATCAAAAAGTTTAAAAAATGAGACTAAAATCTTACATACTAAAAATGTAACAAGAACAAAATTTAACAGTACTAATATACGTATCACATAGCAAGATATCTTTTTAACTGAGTTAAAGTTATATTGAAAATATTAAAATCGAGAACATTTAATAACCCCATGTATCTATCCAATGGGCTGTGAATACCATAGGTTGTTGTGTGGAAAGGAATATTGAAAACATTGTGGTAATGTAGAGTTTGATGGGGAACATTAAATTTAATCTGGCTTAACATGTTTGGACAATCAATAAATCCATGTATGATCTTATATATATATATATATATATATATATATATATATATATATATATATATATATATATATATATATATATATATATATATATGTAAATATAGCTCCTGACATATCACGACGGTTTTTGAGTGAGGGTAATAATAATTGTTGTTCGATATGGGAATAATCATGATTTTCAATAGTAGTGTGGACATGGTAAGCACAATATCTCAAAAATTTATGCTGAACTCTTTCTATGGTATCAATCTTTTTCTGAAAATAGGGTGCCCAATTAATTGCACATTATTTCAAAATAGTTCGAACTAAGCAACAATACACTAATGTTGTTGAATCAATGGAAAAATACTTGCAATTCCTAATATACTCCAGTTGTCAAAGACGAAAATGCCACTCGACCTTTAAAAAAAGGCTGAATTTTGCCGAGAATATTAATATTTAAATTTAAAAAAATCGATTTACCAAGAATCTGTAAGCCGTAGAAAAAAATATTTTAAACCAAATATGTAGCTCAGATAATTTTGAACAAAAATGTTAGCAGTTTTTGTGTAGAATGAACCGTTCTCTAAGAAATACGTACGCGAAATGAATATTAAATAAAATTTGTATCAGCTCGACGGTAAAAATTCAATATTTTTTGATACAAGTGCCCTATCGACAAAAATCAAGATGCGTTTTAAAGATAAAGAGTGCAGCTTTCGTATGCAGTTTTTGTATTTTGCCGCGAATAATCTCAGTTTTTATAAAGGTGGTAAATATATATACGTGACGCGATTTTTGCCATTTTTTTATGATTCTCATGAGATCAATACAACCTATCTCTTTTATCGAGTGGCCATTATAAAGTTTCCATTACTAGAGCCTAACCATCAAAACCTATGGTATGAAATTTTAGTTTTGGCAACAAATTTCAGGCATTGGAAATAAGTATGCTTAAAAAACGTTGAATATAAAATTTCACATAACAAACAATTTAAAACGTTAAAAACTTTTTTTTTTCAATTAAATTAGTCCGTTAAATTCTGCGTTTTTATTCATATTTCAAATGCTTCATCTTGGTTGCCACTACTTAAAATTGAAATTTCGTGTCATATGCTTTAAAGATTGATCTTTAGAAATGGAAATTTTACTACAACTGGTCAACGAAAGTGATTAATTTTATTGATCTCACGAGAATCGTAAAACATGGAAAAAATGGCGCCAGGTTTATTTATTTAACACCTTTATAAAAACTGAGTTTATTCGCAGCACAATACAAAAATTGCATACGAAAGCTGTACTCTTTATCTTTAAAACGCATCCTGATTTTTGTCGATAGGACACTTGGATCAAAAGATATCGAATTTTTACCGAGCTGATACAAATTTTATCTAACATTGATTTCGCGCACGTGACTGACATTTAAAATTGGCGGTCGGTTTAAGCGTTGTTTTTGAGAGAACGTTTCATTCTACATAAAAAGGGCTAATAAGCATTTTTAATTAAAATTATCTCAGCTACATTTTTTATTTTTGAATTTTTTCTACGGCGTACAGATTCTTGGTAAATCGATTTTCTTGTGTTTTTAGACCCTACGAGGGGGGTTTTAGGGTCTAAGACCCTGAACTTTTTTGCATCTTGTTTGGGGTCCCAAAATCAATATTCTCGGCAAAATTCAGCTTGTTCGTATGATTTTTAGGGGTCAACTTTTCTGACGACTGGACAGTAACGAAACCAAGTTTAGATGCCTTTATTGAAATAGAGTTTATGTGGTAAACAGAAAGTAAGCTTCTCATTAAAAATTACACACAAATCCCGAATAGAAGAAATATAATTAAGTGACTGATTATTAATAATGTAGCTTGTTTCAATTATATTGAATTTACGAGAAAAACTTATAAAACAATATTTTTTTACATTTAAGTGGAGTTTTTTCTGATTGCACCAATTTTTAGTCTGTCTAAGTCATCTTGCAACAAGGCTTGATCTTTTAAGCTATCTATATCTATGAAAACCATGTTGTGATTGAGATATTAAGCCTTTACATTACCAAGAAAGTTGCTTTGCTATAAGACAGTAGAAGAGCTTAGGGATTGCAAATTGAATACAAATGCAACGATAGAGGTTTCCAGACATATATTAAACAATATAACACACGGCACTACAAGGGTACAGACACACTTTTATAATAAAAAATTACCATTCCCTTAAATTTTTAATCCAAGACATTCTCCATCTTCCAATGCTGCGCTTGCTATTTCTCTCTCCTTTCATTGTTAGACGTAGCATCCTAAACAGCATAACCTAAAGACTAAAAAGAATATAGAAGAAACCTGGAAAATTATTAAAAAATGTATCCAAGCATCGGAAGAAGCTTTAGGTAAAAAAAAGTTAACAGAAATAAACGGGAATACAAAACACTATGGTACGACGAAAGGGTAAAAGCACTAGCAAATGAAAAGAAACAAGCTTTCCTAACATACAAAGGATTGAAGACACCGGAAGCACGAGAAGACTACGTGAGAATCAGGAATAGAGTAAACCAAGAAATAGATAACATCAAAAAAGAACACATGGGAGAAATTTACCAAAGATATGGAATACAACCTCTATGGATCCTAGAAAAAGGTGTGGAAGATGATAAGGAGACAAAAAACAGAAATGAATGAATTTGTACTCATAGATAACATTACGAAGGAACAATGGACTGAGCTTTTCACGAAATTATATGGAGAAGGAGAAGAAGAGAACAGACAAATAATCATTAACGAAACTCACGATAGAGTACTAATATCAGAAGAAGAGCTACAAGAACGAATAAAAAAATTAAAAAACGAAAAGTACCTGGTCCTGATAAGATAAACAATAAACTGCTAAAATATGCAGGAACAACACTACGAAAATGGCTCCTAAAATTATTCGTCGATATAATAAATACCGGAGTAGTACCAGCGGAATGGAAGGACAGTCTCTTGCTACCGATACTTAAAAAGGGAGACTCGAGAAATCCTGAAAATTATAGAGGCATTAGTCTGATGAATAGTACATTAAAATGGTTAACGGCAGTCATAAAAGATAAAATCGAGGAAAAGCGAACATGGCAGATGAACAACAAGGCTTCCGGAAGAACTGCAGCACAATAGACGCAATTTTTATTATCAGAAAAATAATAGAGAAGTCTATTGAATATGGAAAACCAGCATACATGTGCTTTGTAGATTTAAAAAGTGCTTTTGACAGGGTAAAGCGAAATGACATCTTAAATTTATTACAAGCTGAACAAATAGACCATCAGATAATAAGGACAATTAATGAAATTAACAAGAACAACAAGACCTGAGTTATAATGCCAACAGGAGAAACAGAATGCATAGAACTAAAAGGAGGAATCCGCCAAGGAGACTCGCTCAGCCCATTGTTATTCAATATGGTGATGAATCAAATAATTTACGAAGTAAGAAAACGACACGGATACCACATAGGAGCGCATAAAATCACGATAATATGCTATGCCGATGATGCAGTACTAATTGCTGATAACTAAGATAACCTTCAAAGGCAGCTCCACACCTTCAATATCACAGCAAACAAACTTAATATGAGAATATCAGTAGAAAAAACTAAATGTATAGTGATCAGTAAAGAGCCGCGTAGATGCAAACTAGAAATAGACGGCAAAATTGTAGAACAAGTAATGAAATTCAATTACCTAGGAGTAGAGATCACTAGTGACAGGGATATAAGACATAGGATATAAGGGACATTAGGGTACCCAGGTGTCTTATTGTTCTGTCTTATTTTCTTGCGTTGGATTAGTATAATTATGTAAAGGCATGAAATTATTAGTTTATGTAATTTAAATGAAACTAAACAACTAAACAGGTCTCAAGAAAGTCTTATTGTGGAAAAAGTATTATTATGAAATTTAAATTTAATTTAACGTTTTATGAATGTAGAAATTGGAAAACGGTAGATACATATATACGGTTTGATTGGTATGATGACATTTAACAATTGAATTAGAATTTAATACACCTTTTATGCCAATAGTTGAAAAGGCACTTTGTAACTGACTTTAATTAAATAAATTGGTTTTGGATGGTTAAAAATACGGCTTTTTGCAAAGAGACTTATTGTATAATTTATGCATTATGCTTAATTAGTTACATAACTTCATTGCCTTGAAAAACCTAACATCAGCATCTGCTTTAATGGAAATAGTTATTTAAATTGAGACATTAATCCAAAATGGAATCTCTACTATATGCGTTATTTAACATGTATTTAAAAAACTAGACGGTGCATTCTGTGCACTCTAAGCTTCGCTATAAACGAGTTTATAATATATTTGTCTACAGTTGGTAATACACAAACATGATTATAAATTCGAATTTTTACCAATGCAAATGACGCTGGTAAAATACTATTAGCTACGATAATATAGATTTCTGTTAAAATCATCATCATCATCATCAATGGCGTTATAACTCTTCGTGAGTCTTTGTCACATTTCCTAATGTCTTGTTGGACTTGTGACATTCATTTCTCATTGTTTAACTCCTATTTTCTCCAGATCCCCTCTGTCTGCATCTTTCCACCTTTTCTAGGCCTTCCTCCCATCTAGTCTTTCCCAAAACGCATTGTTTGTAAGGCGATTGTCATTACTGCGTATCACATGTCCTGCCCATCTTAGTCTATTGATCTTTTTTATTAGCGTGCATATTTTGCCTCCTTATGCCACTGCTAATTGTATTATGGTTTTATATGTCTAGATTTTTTCACCTCGTAAGATCTGTTTTCCGCCAGTATAATCGTTGCAACTTCTCGTTCTACTTTGTTGGTAATTGGTAATTCCATTAAGAGTGAGTGGTGCCGACCCGTCTTTCCCAGGGGTGTTTGCTGAAGTGGGTAGGCCCCTTAACCTTGGTTGCAACGGTCAACATTACACATTCTTCTATCCCACCATCCCGTCTGGCCAGCATGGTGGGATATGGCCAAAACCTCTAAAAATCAAAAATGTAGATTTTAACAGAGACACGGAAGGTACCCCAGCTGGGTACGAACTTTATTCCATAATCCCACAAAGAGGCAACAGTCTGCCCCAAGGATTATGGGAGAGGGGGATAAGTCGACTTTGGAAAAGAAGAAGAACAACAAACAACTCCATAGAGCAACATACAATATACGTACCATAGCAAAAGATGAACAATTCTACTAAATAGAAGAGGAATTGGGGAACATGAATTGGGACATAATGGAATTATCAGAAGTTAAAAGAAGAGGTGAAGGGTATGTGAACTTACATTCAGGCAACAGGCTCTACTACAAAGGCAAAGAAGATTATTCATACAGTGGATCATACAGTGGAGTAGGTTTCTTAATCAACAAGAAGAGAAAATCACAAAGAAAAAATTCATAGCATCTTGGACAGAAAATTCACAAACCAGAATAAAGAGTATGCAAGTTTATGCTATAACTAAAAAGCAAATGGTAATGAAATAAATATTTATAAAAATTGAAAGAAAGATTGAAGACTCCGAAAACAAAATTGGAAATTTCGGATTTGGCACAAGAGACGCAAGAGGAGAAAAACTTATCAAATTCCTGGAACAAGAAAACGTGTATGCTATAAATACCTTTTACAAAAAGAAACCTAACAGAAAGTGGACATGGATCGTACGTAACGGAACTACCAAAAAAGAAATAGACTATTTCCTCTCAAACAACAAATGAATATTTGAAGACGTCAGAGCAATTAACCACATAAAAACTGGTAGTGTGTAGCATTTCGATTTCCCTTCGTATGTATTAAAACACCGAAAAATATTCTCAATCCTTTTGCGTTGCTAAGATTGATAATATAAACATTTTTAGTTTGTTTATATAACACAGATGGGTATTTCTTTTGATGTTGATGCCGGCTTAGGATATTTGGCGCGTCAAATAAACAGGAATATTTTCGCTGATGCGGGCAAGAGACCGGTTTTGGGCGAATGATGTCACTCTACGATGGATCGCCAAAGCGTTTGGTTCATTGTTTAGTCCGGATTTTCTTCAAATTCGTTATTGTTTTTTAGTTATTCGTTTTTTTTTTGTTATCATCGAAAAATAGGGAAGTGCAGTTAGTTAGGAAGAGATTGAGATTGGGAAGAGATAGCTTTCGGCGTGTAGTCTTCAAAGCCGGCAAATTTTTTTCAGTTGAGAGGTGAATTTGGGCTCAAAATGCTATTTGGCAGTTTTTGTTGAATTAATCACCGGATGGTTATGTTGTGCCCAATATGGGAGATTTCTAAGACGGCGTTTCCAACCATTTGAGAGGTCCACATGGTTTAAAGAAGAAATTGAGTGGCCGAGTTTTGAAGATTGCAGTTTGTTGTCATCCAGGATAATCCGAAGCCCGAATCAGTGTCCACTTCCCAAGAATTGTCCATTTGTGTTCCATGGTCACTCCAGACCAATTCCAGCTTGTGTAGGACACAGTTGTATGTTGTTTTGATTCAATTCAAATCCCAAAAACTTTCTTTGTTGATGTGAAGTATCAATAAATATGAAATGTTTCTCTGTAAAACAGGAGTTGTAGAATTATTCTCTTTAAAAAGATTTTCACCCTTTAATATTTTTTAGGAAAAAAGCCTTTTTTCTATCTAGAAAGAGAATTCTTTTAAACGGAGTCCTTTTTAAATACGGAGTGTTTTGTTGCCCAGGAAATCTATGTAAGTATTTTTTTGATTTCTTTTTTTGTAGTTACTCCTTCCAGTCCCTCCTTTGTTCACTTACTTACGACCCAACTCTCCAACCAAAACAAGAATGGTCGTTCGCAGATGTTTCGGTTTGTTTGCTTACCCTATCTCCAGCCCAGTAATTGCTCACTCCCCACTTTCAACTCCCTATAAGTGATACCCAATGTGGTAGGCAAATTATATCGTTACAAGTGACCATCGTATAGTTAGAACGAAAATAAGAATTAACATGAAAGAAAAGCGAAAAAGGAACATTAAAAAAAACAACGCATATAGATACCTTTAAAGTAAGAATAAATGGAGAGGAATTCCAAAAAGTTTTAGCAGGTAAGTACGAATCAGATAATTTACATAATCAGAACAAAATTGACGACATTAACAAAAATATAAATAAAAACCTTCTCGAAACCGGACTACAGGTCGCAAAGAAAACAAGAACTAAAGAAGACAAAATAAGCAACGAAACTAAATAACTAATAAAGGAAAGAAGACAACTACTACATGAAAACAAACGCCACACTCAAGCATATGTAAAACTTAATAAAACAATTAAAAAAGAACTAAACGTGACATAAAAAAATGAAACGAGAACTTAATAGAGCAAGTCATTGAAAACAACAGACGTCTAAAATGTCTAAGACCAACACGGGTTGTACAAAAAATCATCAAAATTGAAGACACCAATAATAAGAAAGAGAAGGATAAAATAAAATAACAAAGATAGATCGAAGACTTCAATAAAACTTTGTACAGCTCTCAAAGCCAAAATAATGAATCAACAAAAAAAACAAAAAAAAAAGAAAAATAAAAAACTTGGGATCAGAGGTAATACCAAATATAGAAATCTAAATAAATAGAGCTGAAAAATAATAAAGCTCCAGGATACGACGGTATAATTGCTGAGTTCTTGAACACAAGCAAGACAGTAACAATCCCTATACTAATAGAGCTATTTAATAGATGTCTCCATAATAGCAAAATCTCTAAAGAATGGAACAAGAGTCTAGTAGTACTCTTACACAAAAAAGGGGACAAATGTGACCTAAAGAATTATAGACCTATATCGTTGCTCAGTCAAGTATATAAACTGTTTATGCGAACTATTAACAATCGGTTGACTTAGACTTAAAATTCTAAATTTCATGTTCTAGGTTTTGAAATTAGACTCTAAATGGAAATTCTAGCGACCGGTCAATGAAAGTTATTCATTTTGTAGAGCATTGTGAGAATTGTAAAAATGGCAACATTTGCACAACGTTTATTTACTTAACAGCTTTATAGAAACTGACTTCCAAAAATTGAATACGAAAGCTACACATTTTGATTTTTGTTGATAGGACAATCTGATCGGCGAGTTGATACCAATTTTATTTAATAAATTGATTTCGCGCGCGTAACTGATATTCAAAATCGCCGGTGGTTTCTGAGAGAACGGTTCATTCTACACAAAATGTGTTAAAAAAGATTTTGGTTTAAAATTATCTCAGCTACATTCCTTGTTTGCAACTTATTTTTTCTACGGCGTACAGATTCTTGGTAAATCGGTTTCTGTTTCCCTCCCTACGGCGGGGGTTTTAGAGGGAAGTCTGGGAGTAGGAATGGCAAACTTTTTACATCTTTTTTGTTATCCCAAAATTGACATTTTCAGTAAAATTCAGCTCGTTTGTCTCGTTTTTAGAGATCAAATATCTAACGACTGCACTATATATGGTAAAAATAAATAAGTTACTAGGAAGGGGGTAACATCTATTCCAAAGCACGGTATATATATATATATATATATATATATATATATATATATATATATATATATATATATATATTAGAAATGAATATTTCGACCAAAAAATAATTTATAAATAAGTTCGAATTATCGGGTAAGTGGTCTGTAATGAAAATCTTTCGTTTTTCTAAATTACTCAATATTTCGCCATTTATTTAACAGCTTTTTCAGGAGTAAACTAAAACAATTTGAACATTACAAAAAATGGCGTACAAATACATTTTAAAACACTTACAGAATCTAAAAGATTTCGCAGATAAAAAATGACATTGAAGTATTTAAAATATTGAATGTCAAGATTAAATTGTCTTAAGCACGTTCGTTACAGCTATACGATAAAAAATTAAAATTATTTCAAATGTAAAAATAAAAATAACAATAAAAGAAAAGTTAGAAGAATAATATTTCTTTGATGAATTATTAAGGTTAGTTGTTATTAAGATGAATGTTGGCTATTTTGAATATTTATAAATTTTGTTCTGAAGCTATTTTCTTGTGGCATTTTAAATTAATTGCTATTTAAATGGGAATAAGCCACATTAAAGGTTAAAATACGTTTATTGACGTTTCAATTTCCACTTCGGAAATCGTTCTCAAAATACAAACATTAGTAAATTAAACAAATTTTGTTTTTGTTACTTAGTGAAAAATTCTTCTAATAATTTGATTTTATCTGACTCATCTATATTGACAATTCAGACATACATTATACATTTTAAAGTAGACGACTTTAAAATGATATTGCCAATATTGTTGAGTTGCGTTCCTGGGACGACTTTACTTATAAGATAGTTCATTCGATTACATGAAATCAACTTTAACTTGAGAATATCCGTCAGAAAAGATCATAACATGTAATTCGTCTTTAAAAAGACAAATACATGCCATGATGACAGTAAAATTCTCCTGTTAGTGATTCCATAGTAAATTATGAGGGAAAAACCAGGAAAAAAACCTCATAATACTATCCCGATATGGTAAGTATCTGATCTTGCATTTAGTTTACCTTCAATAAATACCAAATTCCAATTTTATATGTTTGTTATTTAAAAAAAAAAAAAAAAAAAAAAATATATATATATATATATATATATATATAAATGATGTATTCTCTATATGTTACTGACTTACCAATACTGGTATTTTCTTTTTAATAACTTCCTCTTTCAATATGGGTAACCAGATCCTACTACATTCTGCCGAGGAATTCGTAAATAAATGTAAATTATATAATAATATGTAAACATGCATGGGATAATGAACATAGGGTTCAATGGAATGATTCAAATATAGTCCTAAAAGAAACGGATGGTAAAAAGAGAAAAATCAAAGAAGCGGCTCTAATTATGCTAAATGAGACCAATTGTGTCGCGAATTCCTCGGCAGAATGTAGTAGGATCTGGTTACCCATATTGAAAGAGGAAGTTATTAAAAAGAAAATACCAGTATTGGTAAGTCAGTAACATATAGAGAATACATCATTTATATTTTTTTTTTTTTTTTTTTTTTTTTTAAATAACAAACAGATAAAATCGGAATTTGGTATTTATTGAAGGTAAACTAAATGCAAGATCAGATACTTACCATATCGGGATAGTATTATGAGGTTTTTTTCCTGGTTTTTCCCTCATAATTTACTATGGAATCACTAACAGGAGAATTTTACTGTCATCATGGCATGTATTTGTCTTTTTAAAGACGAATTACATGTTATGATCTTTTCTGACGGATATTCTCAAGTTAAAGTTGATTTCATGTAATCGAATGAACTATCTTATAAGTAAAGTCGTCCCAGGAACGCAACTCAACAATATTGGCAATATCATTTTAAAGTCGTCTACTTTAAAATGTATAATGTATGTCTGAATTGTCAATATAGATGAGTCAGATAAAATCAAATTATTAGAAGAATTTTTCACTAAGTAACAAAAACAAAATTTGTTTAATTTACTAATGTTTGTATTTTGAGAACGATTTCCGAAGTGGAAATTGAAACGTCAATAAACGTATTTTAACCTTTAATGTGGCTTATTCCCATTTAAATAGCAATTAATTTATAAATTTTGTTCAATATGTTACAATATATGTTACTTAACTGTCCAGTGTTATTATTTTAAATTATAAAACGGACACTGGACAGTTAAGTAACATATATTGTAACATATTGAACAAAATTTATAAATATTCAAAATAGCCAACATTCATCTTAATAACAACTAACCTTAATAATTCATCAAAGAAATATTATTCTTCTAACTTTTCTTTTATTGTTATTTTTATTTTTACATTTGAAATAATTTTAATTTTTTATCGTATAGCTGTAACGAACGTGCTTAAGACAATTTAATCTTGACATTCAATATTTTAAATACTTCAATGTCATTTTTTATCTGCGAAATCTTTTAGATTCTGTAAGTGTTTTAAAATGTATTTGTACGCCATTTTTTGTAATGTTCAAATTGTTTTAGTTTACTCCTGAAGAAGCTGTTAAATAAATGGCGAAATATTGAGTAATTTAGAAAAACGAAAGATTTTCATTACAGACCACTTTACCCGATAATTCGAACTTATTATATATATATATATATATATATATATATATATATATATATATATATATATATCTATATATATATATATATATATTGTCATACTTTTTCTTTCCCAACCAAAGAAAAATAAATAAAATATCCATCGGAATAAAATTTTAAGAAATCATTATAAACAAAAATGTATATATTAATTTAAGATAAGATTTAGTGTAGATAAGAATAGAAATTTGTTGGCAAACGACCTGTTTCCGTTGCAAACAAAATTATCAAAAAACCTTTGTTTAGAATTAGAAGACATTTTACCTGCAAGTTAATAATCTTTTCATTGTTTGTATAGTCGAGTATTAAATGACCATATTTTAATCTTTTGAAATATGTATAAATGATGTATTGAAAAAAACCAATTTTAAAGTAAGCTATTTAGTTTTCTCTGAAACCGAAATTAGGCTTTTCCAAAATCATGATAAACACAATTTAAGCTTTTTGATTGGACGGTCGTTTTTAAAATGGGAATTTGGTGAGTCGATCATGAGAGAGGAGAAGTTAGTCATATTTTGGTCATCGAAAGGAAACAGTCGTGTGTCTCAAGACAGGGTGTGGTTCGTGAATTTGGATACCGGCGTAACGAAAAGAAGTGAATAGTTTGAAGAAGGAGATAACGAGTAGATTAAAAGAGGTCCTTGTATCTACCGTGGGCATTTTATAAAGTATATGTGAAAGTATTCTTACGGCATCAAGTTGACAAAAGGAGGTCCTGGTGTCAAAAATAAGTAGCGGAGTTTGGAGAAGTGAATCAGGTGTTTTTTGTGTAGTCTGAAGGAGGTTTGCAGAGACGTAAAGAAGGAGCCGATGTGCCAAAGAGGGGAGATCACATATTTGAGGAGACTGGACTTTTCTGGGTATGTTCCAACATACAACTCAAGAAGAAAATAAACTGTAAGTGTTTGTACAATTGAATTTAATATCTGTGAAGGATCGTTTCGACATCATGTTCATTAGCATTCAAATTTAAGAACTGAGGTTTTGTTAGGCTAATCAAAAGTTTAAAGTTTTGTGGCTTCTTTTTTTTTAAGTAAAGAAAATTTTAAGTAAAATTGGTTTTTCACGTAATATAAATGTATGTAGCTTTATAATCTTTTTATCATAATAATTTGAGTTATTTTCTTGTATGCTGATTGATAAGATAACGACAGAATTTAATAATTGTTTTATTCGTTCATATAAAATAAAGAAACGTAAATCTTTGTAATATAATATATTTGTATTATTATCCTTTCTTCTCTATCCCGATAAAAGACAACTAGAAAATCTTTTGAATCCATCGAACACAGGTAATATAAGGATTATTTCACTTTTGATAACAGATAAGTTATAATTTTTTTATTGGCTCAATAAACTAAGTTTGAACTCAAAATAAACAATCATAACAATATATATATATATATATATATATATATATATATATATATATATATATATATATATATATATATATATATATAAACTACCACCAAAAGAATAATTGTTGATATTTAAATTAAATTTAGCTGCACATGACAAAAATTACTTCCTTATTACGATATATAATACTAATGAATTTAAATATAAGCTACTGGGAGGTATTCTAAAGATATGCTGGTATTTTCTGCAGCCAAGCCTTCAATAATAAATATTCTCTTTGCGACTAATAACAGAGGAATGAGCAATCTTTAAGTAATAAAATATTTTTAATAATAAAAAAAGATATCTATTTATATTTATTAGGCATTTTTCGATTAACGGGTGCTATATATAATCGGTTTTCTATCATTAGTCATTAATTAGTAAATGTTAGGCTTGAGACTTTTATAGAAAAATATTTTTAACGTATAAGTTGATAGTATATTGATAATACCTTGATCTTCATAAATGACAATTTATTTATTATGGTATTGTAAAGATCAAAATATATATTTTTTTATGGGAAATATTTTGATCTTTATAAATGCTGACCTTACTATCACTATGCTGGATTTTATTTTGAGTAATGAGTGGGGCGTTTCGGTAATCTAGCTATATTTGTAATATATTAGTGGGAATTAAAATTTCAGTTTATTATAGTTTAATAAATATGTTTATTTTTAATTTAAGAACTATTTCCGTGGAGATAGTTGGATTAAAATAAATGGAAATCGAAACGCCAAAATAAACGAATTTTAAACTGAAATTATGGTAAACTTTTATTAAAAAATCTAAATAATATTATAATGTCACAATGCTTCCTAACAAAATCAAATATTTATATTTACTTACTCTCTCCCTCTCTAGTATATTGCCATTTATAAGATTAGCTTGCATATACGTGGGTCGTGCAGTAGGTAAAGAACGACTGAGCATCAAGCGCATCTAAACTTTCATGGAAGGAACATCTCGACGCCAAGGTGAAGAAGGCCGCGGCAGCTTTCTGGGCGTACAGAAGAGCTTTCGGAGTCAAATGGGGTCTGCAGCCGAAAATTTTATATTGGATGTATCAATCCATGATAAGTGCTATCCTGACGTATGCGGCCATTGTGTAGTAGCCCCGGGCTAGACTGGCTTCAGCTAAGGCATCGCAGGAGCCATGAGGACCATTCCCACAGCGGCTCTTGAGGCTTTGCTAGATTTACCTTATCTACATCTTATTGTAGGGCACGAAGCCATGATGGCAGCCTATCGTATTAACTGCTCTGGATACTGGTTAGGAATAAATGGTCGGATAGGCAATTGTGACATCTAGAGACAGGCCCTCGAGTGTTGTCCTGTGCTCTCTATGATATAGCACAGCAAGGCACCCCAATTTGAGTTCTCATCCTCCTTCTTGGTTTAATTTCCTGACCGGGATGAGTGGATAAAATGATTCGTCGAAGGGGGCTCACCTGGTTCACGGATGGGTCCAGAATAGACGGGCGGGCAAGTGTCGGAGTATATGGGAGAGGAATCGGATTTGAATGTATCCGATGCTTCTATGTAGATGCTTCCATGTATCAATCTTTCAGGCCGAGATCTTTGCAATGCTGGTATGTGCTCAGGTAATAATAGATATGGCTTGCTTAGGCAGGACCATCCTCTATCTGCTCTGGCAGTCACGCAACACTAAGGGCTTTGGAAGCGTGTAAAGTCAGCTCTAAGCTGGTTCTTGCGTGCAAGAAAGCGCTTACTGATGTTGCGCGGACTAATAGGGTTAACTTGGTATGGATACCGGGACACACAGGCCTGTAAGAGAACGAACGGGCTGACGCACTGGCACGACAAGGCTTATTTACTCTGCCAGTGGAACCCGAACCTGTGATTAAAGTGTCCTTCAGTACTGATCGGAGTAGTCTCTAAGAGCTTCTTCTGCGAAGGTTCCAGGACTTCTGGGCCAGTTGTGGTGATAGGTCCTTATGGGCCTATTCCGTATGATAGGGGTGATACAATGGACCCGTCTAAAGAGGTCTAGGTGTCTGAAACCAGATCTACCATAACCATAACCGTAGCATCACGCGCAGCGGCGGCGTCTGCAACGGCCTCGATTTCATGCGCTCCAATTACCACTGTCTGTCACATCGGTGTAAGCCAAGTCTAATTACTGTGCAGCCACGCCTCTTTGTTCTATATTTTGAAATGGCAGCGCTTATTAAAAATCCCTCCAAATGTAAAGTACGCAGTGTGTACTTTAAATGTAAAGTACACACTAAAAATATCCCTCCAAATGTAAAGTACGTTAAATGTAAGGGTTTAATTCACGTACAGTTTATGCCTAGGGGTGAAACTATAAATTCAGAAGCCTATTGAGAAACCCTTCAAAGACTCAAATGTGCAATACAGAATAAACAACGTGGCATGTTGTTGACGAAGGTGTTTCAGATTCACGACAATTCTCGGCCTTATGTATCGGCAACAACTTAGTAATAACTTAAACGTTTACAATACGTCTACAATGGAAAATTTTAGAGCACTCTCCTTTCAGCCCAGATCTTGCGGCACGATTATCATCTGTTCTCGAAACTGAAGGCTGGAAAGGAGTTTGAAAATGACAAAGAACTCAAAAATGAAGTAATGTCCCAGCTAAGGCGTTTGGCGGTAGACGATTACAAGACCGGCGCCTAAAAACTGATTCCAAGATACAGTAAATGAGTTGACAACTGACTAACAAACAATTAACTGATATGTTCCTTTCACTACAATTCACTCCACTGTAGTATTTATTAGGTAGGTCGTTAGGAACAAAGCGTTTGAGTTTGAGCCTGCGTCTGGCATTTGGATCGGTCATTAATTCCGTTGCTATGACATTTGGTGGCTGTCTAACAGCCGGTTTCCGAAAGGCTGATCATTATCAAAATTAGGTAATCTACTGTTAACAGTCGATTAAATGCATTTTGAGTTGCAGAAACATCGATCAAACTTCAATCACATAACACACATTAACTAATCTAACAAGCAAATAATCGATGATTAACAGCCTGTCAGAAGTATTTTGGGTTTCCGAAACGCTAATTATCGTTTTATCTATGTCAAACTTCTGTCATACTAGCTTGTCAGGTAATCTGAGATTTTTGGACGATTAATCTTATAATCTTTGGTTATGTACCAATGGTTGTAAGTAAATAAAATAAAATCTTTGGTTACGTTGTAAGATACATAAACCTAAGGTGTTTTATAAAAAGCTGTTGTTTAGAAAGAACCCAAAAATATTGTTACAAAGGTTCATTTTAAGAATTAAAGATGATAAATGACAAATTGGTAAACATTAACGAACGACACAAAATTATTAGTTAGTTAGATTATGTTTGTTTGTTGATTTTCAGAATGCAGATTACACATAAACGGGAATGATGGTAAAGTGAAACAGCAACATTACTTTCTTAATTTAGAGCAAGATAAAGAACAATTCGTACAGAAATAATAAACGATTACAATCGATTCTACTGTTTCCATGTAAAATCGTATGTGAAATAATCTATAATCGGTAATCACGTAATTTTACCATAATTTTCGTTTCGGAAACCTGTCGCTTGTTAACAATTGATCAAATTTGATACTTGATTACATGATTGGAGATTTGAATAACGTTTCGGAAACCGGCCGTAAGAGTAGGGAATAATTTTTTGAATAACTACGAATTTCAGTTTTAACCGTCATCCTTTTGAAATCTTTGGCAATATTGCAATTTCGATGTTGAACTTAGAACCTGAATCCCAGAGTTGTATTCCATAGACAGGCTATAGGATTATTTTGTATATTAGGAGCTTATTTCCAGTGACAATGTTGATTTATGGCCCATGAGCCAGTATATTCTGCTAAGTGTGAGTCCTAGTTGCTTCATTTTTGTGAAAATATGTTTTCTCCATGTATAGGATTGTTAAGGATTATTGGTGGACAGTTGCCTCTGCGGTTTGTGAACGTAACATGTACCGACTTACTTTCATTTACTTTGATGCGCCATTTCTTTAGCCACTGCTGGATATCATTAAGCATTCTCTGGAGTTGATGTGAAGAGAATTGGATTGGAGTGTGATGTCAAAATGGCAGTATATCAGCATATATGGCTATGATGGAGTTAACTGTCGTTGGTTAGTCGGCTGTCCAAACACACTGCCTTAAAGAGCTCCAGCCGGGACTGAAGTCACGAAGAATTGTCGGTTTTGTAGATACTATTGAAGAATCAGGAAAACACGTAGAAGTTCTCTGATTTTATAGAGGAGGCCAGTATGCCAGACCTTATCAAATGCCTGGGAAGTGCCGCAGAACAATACAGTTTGTCTTCATATTGAAAAATAACCTGAGGTACTTTGACTTAATAAATAAACTTTTGTAGTGATATCTTTTTGTTTTTAACTTTTTATGCCAAAGTTTGCTTTACTTTCTGAACGACTAATGTATATTTTTGTGATTATCATTAATTAAGTTCTTTTACGTTCATTTTTAGACTGGTGTTTATTTTAGACAAATATATAAAGAATCTGTAAAAAATTGGCAGAATTTTTAATTCTTCTAAAGGTTTATCTTTGATTCTAAACTTGTTTATTTCCAGTACACTTATTGTAATGCCGATATTGCGACTACAGGGTTCATAGCCAACAATTTTTAATGATGAATGCTTTCTCAAAACATTCATTTTATCTATTTATTCATCATTCCTGTCTAGTCATCACAGTTCTCATATTTATATTAACTAGGGCATACCTCTTCTAAAATCTGCCTGATTTTTGATTTGGCAAACTTGATTTTTATTTATTTATTTTAATTTATTTCAATTTACCAGTAATATATTTGTTTATTAAGTGTTGAGTTTTAAGCCCAATAGATCTCCTTCAGCGGATATTTTATTAAGTAAACGCTGCAAGCCCTTCAAACTGTCTGCAATTATAACTGTGTTACCGGTATATCCTCAATTATTTATCAACATTCAATTCACTTTTATGCTATCAACTGTGCTGTGGAGAAGTATTATCGCTATTTGATGTTCGTAAAGGTACTGAATAATTTTTAGATATTTGGAGTTTAAACCTTTTCTTTCCAGAATATTCGATATAGTATTTGTTTTACACAGTCAAAGGCTTTAGTATTGTAACTACTTAGCGTACCTCTGACGGATCAAGTGTCACAATTCTCTGAAGAATGACTCCAGAATATACGATTATCAGCGTTAGAAATTGCCTACGAGAACATAGAATATGGATGGGCTGATCTAGAAGATTCTAGAGTAAATACCTCCGGTATATAAAACGGAACGCTCTTATGATGGAGTTAGTTGATAAGATAATATCCTGCTGTAAATAAATGGTTTTAAATAAATTAGAACCGCTGGTTTTATTTTAAACACGCTACAGTATAATCTACAAAATATAAATAAACTGCTTTTCGTTGGTCTCTGCACTTCTGTAATAACACTGATAGCAGAAAAAGCTTCTTTAGTTTCCAATCCTTCTCGAGAGCCCATCTGTAGCTCACTGAGATTTTGCTTGCATTTTTTGAAAGAATCTATAGAACAGAATTTTAATACTTGACTCATCAAACTGATCAATCGAAACTTATCACATATTTTTGAGCTTGGTGTAGATAAAATTAGTATCTACACAATAGGCCAAACATGAAGAATGTCCTAAATGAGATAGAGAGTATAACATAGATTGCTGGTTACAAAATATGAGAGCTCTTACCTGTAATATAAGAATGTCTTAAAAACTAACGGTTCAAAAAGCTATCTGAAGGTACAAAAAACGATTTATTAAAGAGAAAAGGAGAAAAAAACAAATAGCATAAATAAAATCAGTACAAATACATAAAGAACTAAAACAAAATTCCTGCTACTAAATACTACTTACTAGTTAACAAGTCTTTCGAAAGTGTATGTGCACTATTGTCTATCCAAGTCGTTATCACTAAGATCCTGGATCAAGAGTAACCATGTGTCAAAGGCCACCCAGAGAACCATGCGAAAAAAACTTCTAACACTTCTAGTGTATACAAAAACGGGCACTACTATATTATAATCAATATGTATATATCTGTGATTATAATTGATTGCTGTTATACCAACAGCGAGACAAATCGTTGACCGATTTGGAGAGCACTGTAAACTTTTTGGGGATTAAATCCTTGGCGGACTTTTAGGACTTCTGCCAAACAGAGATGATGCTTCGTCCATGTCTAAATTCGCTCTGAGGGTCGGCGGGGTGCCTGATTTTTCGGGGAGTCTTTTTTTTTGAAGAGTTTTAAGTGCACAAGAAAACTATATTACTAAAAACTGTTGAAAAAATGTTTGACAATCGTTGACATTTATGACATTTATAGAGTGGGTGCGTTTTTGTCAAAAGTTGAGTTAAATACTAAATTAAAAATATTGATAAATAGTTTTACATGTTCGAATGGATTTATTCGAACACTTGGTTTCTTAGGAATAGACATGTAGATTTTAGCCAATCTTGAGGAATATGCCCTTTATTATAGATGGTATAAAATAGCTTTTGTATCATTTTTTTCATTTTAATAGAAGTAGCGCCATGGCAATTTCCGTAAGATGTTTTTTAGTTGGTTTAATTTCTTGTTCATTTTGTTTGGTTGGTAAATTTTTTATCAGTTTCCTTTTTGGTCAGTTAAAAACTGACCTCTGTCTTTCAAAATAAAAATACGAGGCACTGTTGAATAGAAAAAGAAATAACCTTTAAAATTATGTATTACACGATAACCCTTTCTATTTCAAATTTTGGGAATTCACGCTGCTTTGGCGATTAAAATGTGTAAATGATGATATTTACAAAATACGTATTTTCTCTTATAAATAAAAATTGATGGGACGAGCGTTTATTGTTTTTTGTTTTATGCATCGATGAGAACAAAATCTGGGCAGCAAACTAAATTTAACTGTCAGTCAGCTTTTAAAGGTACCTAAGTATATAAAATTAAAAAGAATAATGTTGAATGGAACCATGTAACTTAATACTCTATATTATGTATTATTGTTAGAGAAAAAAGGTCTTATACTCACCGCACTCATCCGTTTTTCTTAAAACAAAGATTGACAGTCTGGTTTCACTGTTTATAAGCTTTTACAGCATCTTCACTCTTCAGGGCCTCAAGAAACATGGTATAACTATATAAACAAATGTGTATACAACAAATTTTTTGAGTAGTACGGAAAGGACTAGTAGAAGTCAGTTATATAAAAAAACCAAGTGTGTTTCAAATGGGCCAGCTTCACTCTGATGTTGACTGGTGCATCAGTTGCATGAGTCATTTTTATATGTAAGAAAATAAGAATACTTACATATTAGTAAAAGGAAGTGTAGGAATCAGTACAAGGAAAAAGTAATACGGATGTCACAAATTACAACCACTGGTTCAATATATAATAAATCAGTACAAATCCTGGTCTATGCTGATAACAGCAATATTGTTTGGAGAACGGAAAACGCTGTACGAGGGGCGTATGTAGCATTAAAAGAATCAGCTACAAAAATTTAAGTTAAGAGTTTAATAGTAAACACCAACAAAACGAAGTATATGAAAATAAACACGCAACCACAAATCCTACGACCACTTATTACAGAAAACGATGTCATCGAAGCAGTGAACGAATTTGTATACCTAAGACGGCTCCTTAACACTGAAAATAATACTACCGCAAAGATAAACTGGAGAATTTGCACTGCCAACAAATGCTATTTTGGGGCTCAATCTCCTCCTAAGTCCACAATTATGTCGAGAAATACCAAAATAAAACTCTACAAAACAATAATTCGCCCAGTCCTAACATATGGTTCAGAGACCTGGGCTTTAACAAAAAATAATGAACACATGTTAGGATGTTTCAAAAGAAAAGTACTAACGCGAATCTATAGAGCAATGAATGAAAATGGAGTGTGGCGAAAACGATACAACTTCGAACTTTATAAAATATACCAGGTACCTGATATCGTAAAATATATTAAGACAGGACGTCTTAGGTGGATAGGGCATGTAATGCGGATGGAACAAAATGACCCGGCTAGAAAAACGCTCCTTGATAGACCCACTGGTCAGAGAAGAAGAGGAAGACCCAAAACAAGGTTCCTTGATAACATCGACGAAGACATGAGAAATATGGGAATACCTGCTTGGCGAAGAAAGGCGATGGATAGGGACGACTGGAGAGAAATTCTTGAGGAGGCTAGGACCCTCGCAGGGTTGTAAAGCCAAAATGATGATGATGACAAGGAATTGTCCCGATACATTAGATGTATGATTGTAGTTATATTTATTTTTGGAGCATAACGCATGCGTTTACTACTTGAACGAAGCCACTGTAGATAACGTCAGCTGTTTGTTGGCAGAGCTGAGTTATAATAATTGTTGCCTATGCATTCTGTTATATAGAACTTAAATTTTTGAAGTTATACTTCTATACGCGCACTCCACGTTGGAAATTTGTACTGGAGTGAATCGGTGAAATCATTACATATGTAAGATAATGAGTACGAGAGAGACAGAAGATATATTTTCTCTCTCTTCCTCTCTCGAGAATATAAATGTTCCTTTTGTATATATATTTAATATTATATATATATATATATATATATATATATATTATATATATATATATATTATATATATAATATTATATATATATATATATATTTAGGATTTCCTGCCGAAACGTCGAAAAAATATATGAAAATGTCTTTCCAGAAAGTTTAAAAGTGTACTTATATACACAACAAACAACAATTAAATATTGTATTTGTCAATGTCAGATAAATTGACAGTTGTATCACCAAACAATATTTTTTTTATTAATATTATTATCATGGTAAATTAAACATATGCGTAAGTAAGTTATATATATTGTCATTTTTAAATACTTATGAATATTGCATTTTAATTTGTATTGTATTATTATATTGAATTATGTTGCAGTGTATTGTATTGTATTTTTATATTAATAAAAAATAAACAATGAATTTAACTGCAGAGTACGTGTAAAAAATATTTTTTTAATTCAATTCCTTTTATAAGTACATATATGAAAATAAAAATATATATTTTCATCAAAATATTGATTCAATCCTTTATTTACTTACCATACTCCTATCACAGGTCAAATGTTTATATACAGCAAACGATGCACCATATACCTGTATACCTAATTCTTTTTCTCTTTCTGCTCTCTCTTACCTATAGCATTACATATCTAAAGTTTTTTTTTAATTTGTGGAATTTGTTTAATTTTAATTTTAATTAATTTTAAATTTTAATACCTTTTAACAAATTCCACAAATTTTTATCTATAATGGATTGTGATTATAAGACCTTTTTTCTCTAACACTCATGAATATGTGCCAGCAACCTTCTCATAATTTTAAACATATTTCCTTCTTTCTAGATTGTCCAAATTGTGTAGAAGAGGATGCACGCTCAACTAGTAGGTGGACTATGCCTTTACTAAAATTAGGAGAAAAACGTTACTATTTAGGAATATTTTTTAAGGTAAGCTAATATTAAAGGAAACAATAATTTAGAAATTTATTTCGAATTTATATCTTTATAAAAATATCAAGGACAAATTGAAATAAATATTTTCATAAATTTTATAGTACTCATTAATAGTTCTTTTTTTTTGTTTTATCAGTCTTGAATTAATTTTTTGTAATATCAATTCTCTAGTATCTAATGTTCTTATTTCGTATGCTAATTTAACAATCACACGTCTGCAAAAAATATTTTGAAAAGTTTTTTTGATGAATCCAAAAATGAACTTCGTTTTGCCGTAGCATGTCACGTTTTTCCACAAATTGGGTATATGTTCTGTCATTTCGGATATAAGAACCGTCTTTAATAAGGTGATTGGTGATTGGTAACTGAAAGTGACATTCTGGGTAACTGACAGTGTGTTCCATTTACAATATATAGCTTAAGCGTATATTGAATAAAGGTGATCTTTTAGTTTTCAATATAGTAAAGATTTGAAAAACGTTCAGTAAGATAAAACTAAAAGCTATTTGATATGACAAAAACAATAATACCTTCGTAATACGTTTTACCTGAACAGACAAACTATATTGATTGTACAAAAGGATTATTCAGTTCTGGGTATAGATCAATTTAATACCAAAATATATTTTGAGAAATAATTATATGCTCCATGTCAATATCATCAGTTGAGTCAGTTGTTTAACATTGAAAAACGAAAATTTAAATTTTTATTAAAGTTTTTTTGTACAAGCAACATTTTTTGGGTTACCTATAGGCTAAAATATGGATGCAAAAAGCAAATTTTCGTTTTTTTTTTAAATGTTGTTAAGTAAGAATTTAAGCGCAATATTTGGGACTAATAGCACTCGAACGTCCAGTGGACTTCCATAGTACTTCCTTCACGGACTTTAAGGATGTCCATCGAACGCCCGCTTTGGTCCCAAGGACGTATATTGGTCCGAATGTCTCTGTGCCAAACGTCCAATGGACGTCCATTTAACGTCCTGAGCGGACATCGTTGGACCCTTAGCTTGACCTTAATCAGACGTCCGATGGACTTACTTGAGGGACTTTTGCGATGTCCCTCGGACGTCTATTTTAGCGCCGAGAATGTACAATAGACGTCTAACGCCATCGTACGAAGTACTAAAAGTGGCGTCATCATAGAAGTTCATCTTCTATTCTCACGGCGCTGTCTCCTTTCGAAGGTTGGCGATCCAAATGGCAATTGTAGTTTTGGAAACTGCTGCGCTAAAGATTTCTGCGGATGAGCGGTCAACCATCTCCTCAGGTCTTTCAGCCACGAGTTCTGGCGTCTTCCTACTGATCTTTTGCCCTGTACTTTTCCTTCCAGTATAACTTGAAGTAATTCGTATCTTTCTCCTCTAAACACATGACCCAAGTATTGCATTTTCCTCTCTTTGATTATTCTTAGTAATTCTTTGTGTTTACACATGCGACGAAGTACCTCAACATTAGTAACTCTTCGTACCCATGGAATTCTCAACATTCATCTGTATATATATATATAGAACGATCTATACTGGGAGTGTCGTTACGAGACCGAATAAGAAACGAAGATCTGCGAAGAAGGACGAGTATTGCTGATGTGGAACGCATAGTAGCCATAGGCCATGTAGCGAGAATGCATGACTCACGATGGACCAGTAAAATTACACATTGGAGGCTAAAAGCAGACAAACGTAGTAGAGGAAGACCACCTACACGTTGGGCTGACGACATCAGGCGTATCACGAAAAATTGGCAACAAAGAGCACAAAATCGCAAAGAATGGAGGAGTTTAAGGGAGGCCTATGTCCAGCAGTGGACGTGATGGGGCTGGATGATGATCTGTATATAAACATCTCAAATGCATCTATTCTCTTTTCTATTTCAGAGTCCATTATCCAACTTTCACAGCCATACAGTAAGACAGAAAAAACGTAACATCTGATCATTCGGATTCTAAGCTGCAGACTAAGGTCTCATCTTGTAAAAAATGTTTTCATGCTCATAAATGCTTTCCTTGCTTGTTCGATTCCTGATAGGATTTCTTTTTTTGGATTACACTGACTATTGATATTTGTTCCCAAATATTTTATGGAATTTACCTGTTCTATTATTTGACCCTTAGCATACACATGTACGTTTATTGGTGTCTTTGAAAATACTAAAATTTTAGTTTTGGAAACGTTTAGATGCAAACCGAAGAGTTCGGTGTGGTGAACTACCGTACTTATTATATTTTGTAGTTCTTGTGCGTTGCTTGCTATTAAGACGGTATCATCAGCATATCTAATGTTGTCTATGCTGATTCCGTTAATCTTAATTCCTCCTTGGACCTCGTCTAATGCTTCTCTGAATATAGACTCCGAATACAAATTAAACAAATACATGAAAATAGGTACGCAACCACAAACACTACGGCCACTTGTTATAGAAAATGACGTCATCGAAACAGTTAACGAATTTGTATACCTGGGAACGCTCGTCAATACTGAAAATGACACTACCGCAGAGATAAACCGCAGAATTTGCACGGCTAATAGATGCTATTTTGGGCTTAATCTCCTTTTTAAATCTACAGTTATATCAAGAAATACAAAAGTAAAACTCTACAAAACAATAATACGCCCAGTCCTAACATATGGTTCAGAAACCTGGACTTTAACAAAAAGCAATGAAAGCATGTTAGGATGTTTCGAAAGAAAAATACTAAGGCGCATCTATGGAGCAGTAAATGAAAATGGTGTCTGGAGAAGACGATACAACTTCGAACTCTATAGGATATACCAGGAACCAGATATCGTAAAACACATAAAGATAGGACGTCTGAGGTGGGTAGGCCATGTAATGCGGATGAAGCAAACCGACCCAGCTAGAAAAACGCTCCTTGATAGACCTATTGGTCAAAGAAGAAGAGGAAGACCCAGAACAAGATTCCTAGATAACATCGATGAAGACATGAGAAATATGGAAATACGTGCTTGGCGGAGGAAGGCGATGGATAGGGACGACTGGAGAAAAATTCTTGGGGAGGCTAGGACCCACACAGGGTTGTAAAGCCAAAATGATGATACAAATTAAACAGTAGTGGTGATAAGACGCAACCCTGTCTCACTCCTCGTCGGATTTGTATATCTTTGGATGTTGTGTGCTCTATTTCAATTGTTGCCGTTTGGTGCCAGTATAGTTCTGAGATAATTCTCAAGTCTTGTTCGTCAACTCCAGTTGTTCTCAGAATTTTGATCATCTTTTGATGGTTAACGCAGTCAAATGCTTTTCGATAGTCAATAAAACATGCATATACATCTACATTCATGTCTCTGCATCGTTGCGTTAACACATTTAAAGCAAAAAGATCCTTTCGTGTTCCCAATCCGTTTCGAAATCCGAATTAAGTGTCACTCATCTGGAACTCGCACTTCTTGTAAATTCGTGTATGGATAATTCTGAGAAAAGTTTTAAGGACATGAGACATCAGGCTTAATATTCGATAATCATCGCATTGTGAGGAATTCGATTTTTTTGGTAATGCTACGAATGTTGATTTTAGCCAGTCTGTTGGTATTTTACCTGTGTCATATATTTTATTGAATTATTAAGCCTAGGCTTTTACTTTCGTTATCTGCAATTAGTTTTAGTATTTCGACATTGATATTGTCTGGACCGGTGGCTTTTCCATCTTTCTGAGATTTTACTGCCTGGATAACTTCTTTGGTTATTTCTGGGTCTTTTTCATTTATTCGATTATCTGTAGATGGTGGAGAACAAGGTCTATCGTCTTCAAAAAGAGTTTGTATGTATTCTTTTCATCTCTCTAGTTTGTCTTTTGTACCCATAATTATTTCGTTATCATTTTTTAATATTGTTGCTTGTCTCTTTTTGTGTCTACCTGTCATTTCTTTTACTTTTTTATGAATATTAAAGGTGTCGTATTTTTCCTGAAGTTGTTCGATTTCTAGGCATTTTGTTGACATCCAGTTTTCTTTCGCCTCCCTGCACTTTATTCTAATGATTTTGTTGATTCGCTTGTATTCTATTGGGCTTGTTTTATGTTTTCGTCTTACGTTCATGAGGTACATGATCTCTTGCGTTATCCATTCTTGTTTTATGTTGTGTTTTATGAACCCGATGTCTTCTTCTCGTATCTTTGTTATTTTTGTTTTTAGAGCAGTTCATGTTACTACAATGTCTGTCTGTACCAAGTTTTCGATCGTTTTTATTTCTTCCTCAAGCTTGATACTTATTTCTTTTTTCTGTTCAGGGTTCTTCAGTTGTGAGATGTCTATTTTTCTTGTCACTGTTTTCTTTTTGACTTTGAGAAATCTTTTTAATCTAAATATCAAGAAGTTTATATCAAGAATAAATTTTGAGAAATAAAAAATAAATGTTTAAAGGAATTTAGTTATTATCACATATTACATTGAATATTATACATTTATTTCCATCAATAAATAAATATACTATTAAAAACTATACAAAAATGCAACATTATAGAAATAGACAATATATAAAATTACAGGTAAAAATAAAATATACATGAATAAAATAAATAAGTAGACATTTATTTAGACAAAGTATCATTTTGTATTTCAGTATTTCAAATACTACTTTAAGCTATTGATACATAAGTTAAACAAATCTATCTCACGAGGTAATAATAATAATATCGTATGGCAGGTTCCGGCGCTGTTTGCATCTTTAACCCTATTTCAAGTAGCTAATGTCGATGCACACACTAGCCCAGGGGGACCGACGGCTTAACGTGCCCTCCGAAGCACGGTGAACGGCTCGTGTCATTTTAGAAATAATGTTGATTCGAACTTGTGAGCTCTGGATTATGAAGCCAGTATCTTGTCACTGAGCTACGGCCGTCCACATCCACATGAAGTAACTGTTTTTCATGCGTGGCAAATCAGACCATAAATATATTTGAACCACAATTAGTTATACGATAAGGAACATATCGTATATATGACACAGCGAACATGGAGAAATATGAGCATATAACTGACACAGTGAATGTGGAGAAAACAAATTACTTGAACAATTCAGGAGATTGGATTATTTCATTAACAGGCTTAAAAATAAAGATTAATTCAAATTTAACTCTTCTGGTAAGAAGAGAATCCAGATTCAAAATATTGATCATACCAGAATACGAATATGGTCTACACAATTTTTAAGAACAGTAGATCAGAGATCTTTTTTGAACTCTCTCTACTGTTCTATAGGTGCTTAAGTAAAGGGAAATTAGATCATAGTTGAATTTTCAAGTTGGGAGCAAACAAGAGAAAATTATAGTTTTTAGGCATGCAATCCTACGAAAATCTCTGGTATGCCTCTTAATGAAATCAAACTGTTTCATAGTCTTGTTGGATAAAAGATTTATATGCAAATTGAAGAACAAATTACTCTAAAAACCACACCTAGATCTGTGACATTATTGACCTTCTCAATCAAAATATCCAAATTATAATTAAATACCATTGGCTCAAGAGATCGTTAAATTCGATCATCAAACATTTCGCAAAACGGTCCAATGATTTCTGTAACCCAAAAAAATCAAAATAGTTTCGAATAATATGAAAAAAATTTTTGCCATCTGCATATGTTAAGATTTCACAGTCAGTCAAGGATCTAATAGCATCATCAAGAAAAACTGTCCAAACAGAAAAAAAAGAGAATAGGTCCAAAATACTACAGGCTATGAAAGTATTCAGTTGGAGAAAAGTCCTTTAGTTTGACATACAAAGATCGGTTTGACATAAAAAGTAAAGAAGTTCGCTGGATACTCCAAAAAAATTCCAGTTTATACAATGATATATCCTGTCAAATATGCTTTAGTCAAGTCAGTATACATGGAATCTACCGTAAAAATGTTTTTTAGTAGTAGATTAGTAGAAGTTAAACGACCAGTCCAGAAACCATGCTAACCAGTGTGAAGCTGATTCTTCAGATTAACTGTCAAAAAATCAGTCAGTAAAACCTGGAAAATTTTAGGATTAGTAGAAAGAATAATTGTAATGGATCGATAATAAGAAATCAATGATTTAATGATGAAATCAAATATTTGCTATGGAAAGTGACCCTCAGTCAGAGATGTTTTAAAAGTAAGCCATAAAGAAAATGCACGATTCCTTAAAAATAAGGGATATTCTATATGGACCAAAACCTTTATTGGTATTAAGACACTGTAAGCGTGCTAGAATGTCACACATTTTAATAGTTAAAGAGTGAATATGGCTGTGACTAATATAGGGTTTTTGACACCACTTGTCTAGACAGGAGAAAAAAGAATTGTGGATACTGCTAAAGTAATTTGCAAAAGCGTTGAAAATGACTGCGGCTCACTAAAAACAGAATCGTTCAACTTCATGCAACTTAGAATATCAAAATGATTTCCTTTACAATTGTGTGGTCGGCAATCAAAAGCAAACGAGTCAATTTTTGAGTTTTAAAGTTCAAATCGTAAGTATGAAAAAGATCAATAATTAATATGGAAATGTGCCTGTTTTATTTCAGCTGTAGATAAATTTTTAGGTATCTATTTTTAATAAATATAAATGTTTCTCAAAAATTTACTTGTCTCTTTCTGTCCACCCTCCATCTACCCGCTCTTTAGATCTCTTCAAATATTTCATTATCAAGTTTCAATCTCCTTCCCCATGGCAGCGCTGGTTTTGGAGTTTTTTTAAGCAGCATCTGAACAAAGCATCTGAAAAACATTCATTTTGCCACACTTGTTCATCTTCGAAAAGATGCCTTCAACATATCATCATAATTATATCATCGTGGTAACTAGAATAATAAAACAATTTTAACGAATTAACTAGAAATTAAAGATTTTCACACTTTACCTAAAAACAAAAACATTTTGGATATTAGCTAAACTATACAATTTTTAATTAATCATGATTCGCTCGACCTTTTCGCTTTTAATTATTTTATTAACGTAAATAATTTATTATTCTATTGAAATATTTGCTATTTGAGTACATAATTGGTAAATGTCGGACGTCCAGAAAACGTCCGAGTACAGACATCCAGAGAACGTCCGAGTACGGATGTCCAGAGAACGTCCCTATTTAGTCCACCCGAAGTACGTCCCACTTCCTGCGTCCCAAGTACGTCCGTTTAACGTCCAGGAACATTAGGACCAAAACTGGACGTATTTTGGACGTAAAGAGGACGTCTTGTGTTACTATGGTTGGTAAAAGGTACATCCTGAAGTGATTCCAGCAAAAAAATAAACTACGGAAAATGTCCATTATGGTCTGCTTTTCGACAGATCCTGCCTATACTAAAGGTAGACAAAAAGAAGGTAGAATAGCAGTGTATGGGAAGATTGACAAAGAAGTGACATTGAGAATTAAAATAAAAAGGGTAATTGGATAAAAAATAAAAGGATATTTTTAGCTCTAGTCCTCCGAGACCTTTTGAGCTTTAGAAATAATAAATTATCATCGATTTAGAGGTTTAAATATCAAAAATTAATATTAAATGAATTAAAACTCTTTACCTGTTGCTTCAGCAGTTTTATTTTTTATCATTAACATAGCGTCATTAAAATAATCATACATGTTTAATATTATTTGGCGACCTGCTCTTTAATAACGCCACGTTTTTTCCATCCATTTTCAGCAAAATTCTTTGCAAAAAAAATGATTTAAGAAACACACACAACCGGTTCTGAATTGCACCGCTACTGAATATTGAAATATGAATATTTAATGATAAGGCGTGGCTTCCGAAGTAACTTCAAATTTCCATTTTTGTGTTAGTGCAATAATATGCAAATTAGGACCATCCCAAAATGACGATATCTGTATTTGTTTTTCCCAATGGTATTATTACTCGAACGAAATATAAGTATCCAGTGCATATTAAAATGTTTGAAGTCATTTTACCAGTTACTATTTTAAAGATTTATTTTTGAATTCAAATAAGCTTATAGTTCATCTAAAATCGTTTGTTTACTGTGAAATTCCTTTTTTTACATTGTCGCTTATATAAATTCTATCTCTTTTTTTCGTCTTTATAGAGGGGGGGTCTGGAATCTTCAAAAGACATCTCAGTCCAGGACGCCGCCTGAGTAACTTTAGTGCAGGATTCGTTCTTCGTACTCCCGGCGATAGTTCCCGAGGTACTTTAAAATGCCCTCTCTTCGTCGAGTCTACGCCGAACGCCTACATGCTAAACCAGACCCTCCTCTGTCATCCAGCGATCCGGAAGAGGAATGGCCGCTGTAAGGCCGCCATCACTTCCGAAGCACTGCCTTTATTCATTCATTCCCCATTCATACACATCCACACTCTATTCATCAGCAAGGAGGCTCCCTGTCTCGTTCCAGGTAGCGCGTAGAAGACACTCATCGCTCCTAGTTCGGCATCATTCCCAGATGGGCATTTCCTCCTTCCCCACAGTCTGACTCACGCATTCTCTAACTCATACAGTGTGACCCACTTTTCTAGCTTCACCTTTCAGCATCATTCACTCTTACCTTTAGCGTTGGTCCAGCTGTCTTTCTTCCCCTTTCTTTTTCTTGATCACTGCACGGATATAGCTGTGTATGTTAGTGCAACCTAATTTATTTTCAATCATTCTTTCAATAATTTCTCTCACTGTAACAAAATTCATACCTTTCTCTCTCTCCATTCTGTTCCTTTCCACTATCCATCTGCTAACAGAGTATCCACAGTATAGGCATTCATCTGTATCAGCCTTTCCGATCCTATAGGGGTAGGCCCTCAAACACCCGTGTCCTGTGAAGCACCTGCATCAGGAATATAAATTCTATCTAAAATGCCCTTCTGTAGCATCAAGCAGTAGTTTTCTATCATTGTTTTGGTTCATTTTCCTTGATAACTGCTTTCCATCTCTTTGATATTTGGCTGGAAACGTTTTCTTTTTCTTCACTCAAGATCCAAACTCTCAGATGGGAGTATAGAAAATGTACCTTTAGGTTCATGAAATAACTTAAGTATTGAATAGACTTGAGGCATTCTTTTGAATGTTTGTATTGTTCTGAATTTTTTTCTTGTGGCATTTTTTGCCACAAGAAAATAGATTGAAGTAATTTAATATTTCTATTGGAAATTAACTACAATTTTAGTTTAAAATACGATTATTTTGTCGTTTAGGTTTCCATTTCGGAACTCGTTCTTAAAATACCAACGATTTCTGAAGTGGAAATCAAAATGTCAAAATAAACGTATTTTAACACGTTCACGACGGCATTAAATTTGTCAGTAACTATTTACTTACGTTACCAGATCCCCGTGTCTGTTAACACTGCGTACTGTTACCCACGGTATGGTTTTCGGACGATACCAGACGTATGGGTCTGGTAAAAATACTTATAAATAAACGGTTTCTGTGATTTTGTATTTGAAATTATCTTGAATGTAACACTGCCATCTTACAGTAAACATTTCAATTCATTTATGGCAGCCATAGTACCGAACTCCGATGTCCGGTCTTTACGGTATATAAAAAAATATACTTAAACTGATGTGGCAATTTGGAACATTTTACTTTAAAAAAATAAATAAAATCTCCAATTTTAATTTGAGTTAATATTAAAGTATCTACATGTCTACATTTTCTACCAGAACCTTCTTCTCGTTGGCGACAATTTTTCGTTTTGACAAATTGGTTTCGGAAATACACCCATTTTGATTTAAAAGTTGTAATACTTACTGTTCACGAAACGTTAGCATTGATATCTTTTTTTTGATGTTTATTTTGTTATAGACAATTGATTATTGTAAAACCAAAATAGATCGAAAACTACCTTACGATACCACTTAAGACCCTTTCGTAAGAAACTGTAATAAGCTGACATTTAGTCGCTATAATCCACACCTTTTAAGCTATGTTGTAGTCTTGGACAAGTTGCCTTTTTTTTATTCAGCTCTTTTTCTTGTCCGTATTGCAGAAGTTTAGGGTATGCTCAGGTTTACTGGATAACATTAATATCGGTCTCTTGTCTTGCCAACGGATTATCTTTAAATTGTCCTTATTTTTGATACCAATTATTTCATTTTTCTTTAGTTTCTTTTGAACTATTTCCTTTGGAATACCCTTGCGATTGCTTCTAAAAATCTCACAATAAAAAGTTTGGCGATCCAATAGCTCTTTTGCAAGAGGAACGCTCGAATAAAAGTTATCAGCATATAAAGTTCGTTGGACATTAATACCGGTCTCTTGTTTTGCCAACGGATTATCTTTATATTGTCCTTATTTTTAATGACAATTATTTCATTTTTCTTTAGTTTCTTTTGAACTATTTCCTTTGAAATACCCTTTCGATTGCTGCTAAAAGTTCCACCATAAAAAGTTTGACGATCTAAAAGATATTTTGCAAGAGGAGAGGAGAGCTTGAATAAAAGTTAGCATATAAAGTTCGTCAGACATTATTATCGGTCTCTTGTTTTGCCAACGGATTACCTTTATATGTATTGTCCTTATTTTTGATGCCAATTTTTTTATTTTTATTTAGTTTCTATTAAACTATTTCCTTCGGAATACCTTTTGATTGCTTCTAAAAGTACCACAATCTAAAAGATCTTTTGCAAGAGGAATGCTTGAAAAAAGTTATCAGCATATAAAGTTCGTCGGACATCTACCAAGTTACTCATTAAGGTTAGCACAACTTCCCGAGAATGGCTTTTGTCATCATATTGTTTTCTTTTCCATAGTAAACAATTACTGTTTAGGTATGTCCTCTGACGGTATATAATTTATATAATTTAACAGCATATTTATGGCGTTTGTTTTTATATATTGTCTTATACCCAAACGACCACGCCATGGTGCCATACTTTCATCTATGACTACGTTGGTTCCTGGAGTCATGATCTTCATGAATTTGTCATTAAGTAAGCCTAAAATATGTCTGATTTTATATAATTTATCGTTGCATTCTAGTAAACCGTCGTTATTTTGAAAATGTAGATACCGTAGAATTAATAAACATCTATCCCTAGGCATAACTGAGCAGATAAAATTATTATTAAAAAAGTCATTTTTCTACCAATATAATCGAAACATTAGTATTGACCTACGCGTTGGAATGATATATTCTTATATATTTCCAGTGCTACTGTATGGAATGGAAGCGTGGACTCTAAGTGAGACTATGGTTAAATGGTTGGAAGCTTTTCAGATGTGGGCATACAGACCACTACTAAGAATAGAAAAGAGGAAACGGGGAGGTATTAAGACGGCTGAACCAAACAACACAACTAGTCAATATAATAAAGAGACGCAGCTGGAATATTTCGATCACATTATGAGACACCCTGAAAAATATAAACTTTTGCATCTGATTATTGAGGGAAGATCCAAGGTAAACGTGGTCCTGGTAGAAAAACAACATCATAGTTGAAAAATCTAAGACGATGTGATGGTACGAAAATAGACTACGTCATTATTAGAGCTGATGTCAATAGAGTCACGCTAGTGAATATGATTGTCATCATGATATTCAATGAACAGTCATGGAACTAGAAGAAGAAGAAGAAATCAATTTATCATTAGTTTATAAATATTGGTTGGAAATTAAGTACACAGAAGTATTGCGTCTTGATCTTTGGTTTTGGTTCTATTGGTTTTTTTCTGCCGTTTCGGCCTACTACGGACCTCGAAAATTTTTTCATTTCTCTCATGACCGAGTTTTGCTCTTCTAACCATTTTTAAGATAAAGATTTAGACATTGAAAAGTAAATACGATGAGTGAGTCTTTGAGGATTCATACGTTAGGTGACCATAAAACCTCATTCTCTGCTCATGTTAGTAACAATGTTTTACAAGTGTTCATATAACTCATGGTAATGTCTTCAGTGTATTATAGTGACAGTGTATTATCACTGTATTATAGTGATTATACACAGACAAGTTTAAACAATTAGATTCTGATTTTGTACAGATTATAGAATGCACTTTCTAATTTTAAACATCTTCTTTCAATGGCAGCATTCTCTGGAATATTAGATGTAATTAAACTCTCCAAGGTTAAAAGATATTTTTAGATCAGTTTTTGTGGCAAATCATTGAAAGCTGGATAAATGAACTTTAGCTTCATTGGCATTATTAGCTAAAAGAGCCACGTCATCAACAAAAGCTCAGCTGAGTACCTTCAGACCCTGTCTTTTATGTCCAATTTGTATTCTACGGTATATTAACAGCATGGTTGTTGTCTACTCTCTAATAATCTTCTCTAACGCACAGTTAAACAGTAGAGGAGAAATCAGGAAATAAGGAAATATATTGCATTGTACTATTAACTAAATTAATTTTATTTTTATTTGCAGGCTAACTATTATAGAGCAACACAGTATTGCCGATTTCATGGTATGCATTTAGCCAGTATCACTTCCCAAGAGGAAAATGACAAACTAGAAAAACATATTAAAGACTCCGGTAAGTTATATGATAAGTATATTAACTGTAATATCTTTACTATATGTATATTTTATTTTTAATAGAACAAAGAGCACTTTTTCTTTTATGTTAAGTCACATTTGAGACCTTTAATGTCTGATAATGAATCTGATAATATAACTGCTTCATTTAGTTTGTGTAAATCTAGCCAATTAAATGTTTTTTCAATTGCTACCGATTCAGCAGTATATATTAAACAATGTGATAAAAGTTTAATTTTTAAAGATTTGCTTTTATGTTAAATGTAAACTGCACAACATGTGGCACCATCTTCTCTTTTTTGGAACCATCGGTATACATTATTAAGTGATAATTATACTCACTCAATATGCATTTAAGTAAGACAGAGAGCATTTATTTGTGGAGATTCTGTGATCTTTGATATAACGAATTTTGGTCTATTTAATATTACATGAAAATCAGCTTTATATGTACTTATATTGATAATCTTTTTTCTCTACCATAGATATTAAAATACTCGTTAGTTTATAAGAAAGCATCAGCAAGTGGAGAAGAATTTTGTATGCGCTAATATTTATTTTAGAGTTTTCAATAGATAACCCATACAGTTGGTTAAGTAGATTATTATTATTTATTCTAAGCTTCAGGATATGTTTAATTGTCATAATTTCTCGACGATTTTGAAGATGGATTTCGTTACTTTCAACAAATAGAACAGGGCAAGGAGTAGACTTCATGATGCCCAAGCATATTCTTAGACATTTGAACTGAATGCGATCTGCAGTTAATAAATATGTTTAACTGGCGGCACCATACAGAATGCAACCATAGTCTACAATAGATCGTACGTAGGCTCTGTAAACATCAGTGTAACTTTAGGATCAGCACCCCTTCTACGATTAGTGGCACATTTAAGGATATTAATGCCTTTTTCACACTTGGTTTTTATATATTCAATATGTTTTGACCATAAAATTTTCGAATCAAGGAGAATACAATATAATTGTATTCTTTGGCAATAGGTATATCATATCCATACAGTTTTGTTTTGTCAGGCGTACGAATCCCATGTCTAGTGAATATCGTTATGGCTGATTTGTCAGAAGAAATGGTCAGTCCGTGATTTCTTACCAATATGACAAACAATAACGGACCTAAACTGATCATTGTGGGAGACCTGTATGAGCTATTCTAGGACCATGTAGTTGGTTTAAATAATCTTTAATATATATAACACGATTATTATAAAGGTGAACAATATTAGTCGCTAGATTTTGAGATAATCACATATCTTATAGTTTTTTGTGTAACCTGGTTAAGTCAACAGAATCATATGCCCCTTTTAGATCTAAAAACAAACAAGCAAGATAGTTGTTTTTGGAAAACGATATTTGAATGTCGTAACTAAATGCGATATTGCTTTTTGTGTAACTAAATGCGATATTGAAGATTGAGCATTCAAAATTTTTCCCTTCACTTTATACCGTTGATTCATTTTTAGATTAAATGAACAATTACAAGATTCAAAATCACTATTATTAAAAATTATTAAAAACTGGGATTTTACACAAAACTTGTCAACGTTGCGAATCACTTCTACAGTGAGAAACTACCCACATAAACTGCTAAGCGGTTCTCAATCAACTGAGCGCCCTGTGCTGTAATTTGAAATCTGCTAGCGCGCACACAGAATATATATATTATACAGAATATATATAATCTACAGAATATATATAAAAGAGAGAGACCTCCCTTTGACAGCAAATTAGGTGAACCGCAAATTCAAAGCCTCTTACTAGAGGCATTTGAAGGACGCTAGAAGTAACCTTTTACTCAGACATATATCTACGGTTCACCCTTGAAAAACACTCTTTTTCGCTTTTTACAAAGCCTCTTACTAGAGGCTTTTGAACGACGCTAGAAGTAACCTTTTACTCCGACATATATCTACGGTTCACCCTTGAAAAACACTATCTTTTTCGGTCTTTACGTAGAGAAAAGACGTTTAAATGAAAGTAAAAGATTGCATTTCATTTCAATTCGAATTCCACCATTGCTCTACATGTATTTCGAGTTATGCAACTCATCATCAGGAACACTTGTAAACTTCCATATTTTATATATATTTATAACATTCGTTATATATAACAGAAGTTTCATTTGTGTTACATAACGATTTTTGACACCAATACTTCTGATTTGCACTGCTATATTATTATTGAAATATTTGTCTGTGCGTTATATCGGCGTGTTCCTTGTGATCCTTGTATCGGCGTTTCTAACTGACCACATTCTAAATCCGTGTATCCAATTATTTTTATATAATGTCTTTCTACATGCACCATCTTTGCTAACTAATTTATTTAGATTTTAAAATCAAGAGCATAGCTAATCTTGTCTATGATCTACGCTTAACTACTTGATGTTTTTATGTGTACTTGTAGACGAGGAAATGAAGCACTAGACCTACCAATTTTCCGCAGCAAGATAAATCGCTGTGCAAAATTTTTCATTCGATTCGGAAAAATATTAGGAAAGTTTGTGAATAAAATTCATGGTGGTAAAATGAAATAAGGAAAATGCATTTCCAAAGTACATAGAAAGTAAAAATTTTGCAACTGAAAAGATTGACATGAAACAGTTCAATTTTATTACTCGGGGGTTTTCGAGGTCACTGAATACAAATTTGATAACGACAATAATCCTTGAACAACCTGGTGCGGAGTGGACCTCGTCTCCTGGAATTTTATATTATTTTTATTCGAAATCAGTCAACAGTCATTACTCGGAAGTTTTTGAAGTTGTTAGACACGAATATTGCTCTCTGTTAGAGGCGTTGCTCTCATAGGTATCTGGCTCCAAGGGTGACCTCGTCTCCTAGAGTTTTATGTCAATAAAATTCTTAAATAACAAATTAACAAAAAAACTTGAGGACACGAGATCCACGCTCGACACCAGATAACCCGGAGATCACCATCGCCGCCGTAGTAATATTCGTTATCAGCAACCCCAAAATCCCCCGAGTAATGACTTATGATCGATTTCGAAAAAAATAAGATAAAACTCCAGGAGACGATGTTTACACTGGGCTCTAGGAAGCTCGATGATCATCGCTGTCGTACTATTCGTATTCATCGACCTCGAAAACACCCGAGTAATGACTTTTGACTGATTTTGAATGAAAATAACATAAGACTTCTAAAGACGAGGTTTACTCTGGACACCAGATAGCTCGAGGATCATCAGCGTCATAATATTCGTGTTCAGCGACCTCGATATCCTTCCAAATAATGACCTTCGATTGATTTTGAATGAAAATAACATAATACTGCATTGCGCACTGGAGTAAGCATACAAGGTCCACTCTGTGCACATCAAAGCTCAAATACCATTGTCGTTATCATATTCGTGTTAAGCGACCTAAAAAACCCCCGAGTAACAAAATCAAACTCATTCCTATTGATATTTTCTTAGTTGCAATTTTTTTCTTTTTCTATTCACTTTGGAAATACATTTTTCTTATTCACAAAATGCAATTCTCATTTTACCAATATGAATTTTGTTCACAAACTTTCCTGGCACTTTCCCGAATCGACTGAAAAAAGTTACCCAGCGATTCATCTTATTGCGGAAATTTTTTAGCTTTAGTGTTTCGTTTCCTCGCCTATTGTTAAATAACTATCTAACGTACTGATTTAATTTGTTTGATATCTTAGTAATATTTAATTTTTTAAGGTTTCGGCCATGAACATTTCTGGACTTCTGGAACTGATTTAGCGGAAGAAGGAAAATTTTTCTGGATGTCAACGGGTCGTCCCATTACGTTTACTAATTGGAATGCAGGAGAACCAAATAACTTCGAATATGAAAATGGAGAACAGGAAAACTGTCTAGAATTATGGAACAGAGATGGAAAAGGACTTAAATGGAACGACTCACCTTGTTCATTTGAGACATATTTTGTTTGTGAAGTGCAGCCGTGAAAAATTAAATCTAGTTTAGATTTGTTTGAATTAACTTGTTTTATATTTATAATGTTATGTTAATTAGGTATAAGATTATGTAAACTTTACCAAAAATATTTTTTTAAATAAACTGAAAAAAATTATCATGTTTAATGATTATTTCCCACTTTTTTGGCACTGGATTTAGTTTTTAGTTTTTTTTCTATACCTAATCACTTATTCTTTTTCTTTCTTTCTATAGATAGGTTATCAGCTGGCAGTTCTGATTTTCTTGTTGACTTTCTTTAGATAGACTGATGTAATTAGGTCCTCCATCCAGGCTCCATACGGCTTATATTCTTCTTTATGTGCCAAATCAGGAATATATGACATAGGCAATCACCATGACGAATTTTTAAATATTTGCCGAACAATCGGAGCCCACCGATTGTCCACTGGTGAATAAAGCATTGAAAGATACCAAATTTATTAAAGCAACAGCATTTGACAGAATCTACGCAGAATTCCTAAAACCTTGTGAAAAACACGCAATAATGTAGTAAAGTAAATTCTACTCTAATACTCTGACAACGGAATGTCTACCAGCGGATTTCAAAAAAGTAAAAATAATTGTAGTTCTTAGACCCAAAATGTGGTCGAAAACTACCGTTCTTTTACGCTGCTCATGTTACAAACTACTTGAGGAGAAAGCCCGAGCCGCAAAAAACAAGCACAAAGCTCAAACGGGACATCTATGAGCTGCAATTTTGATCTGCTACAAGTTTTACTATTTCCGATGTATCCTACCAACATGTTTTATAAACAACGATTCAAATCCTTAAATTTTACAATATACGACGTTATTACAAAACAAGGCGGCGACTCTTTTTTGTGGGCCGAAGTAGAAAGAAGAAGAGGCAGTTGTGAGATAACAAGCTGTTTATATCAATATTCTCTGCATCTCTGCCTCCATCAGTGAATCACATTTCCTGTTTCAAATTTCTGTTTTTCTTGCTGTAATGTGCTTGACCGCTGTTCAGGAACTTCCAAACTAAGAATCCAATGATCTCAAATACCTTGTTCTGGGTCAACGAAATGGAATGTGACTCTAGGCATTCTGTCATCACAACAGAATAAAAAAAAATAGGTAAAGTGAACCAGCCTGTCGATTGGAAACGTATTGCCCGAAGTGCTAGAAGAAAGAGTGATAAGCTATACAACGTTCATGAAATTACTCACGAAAAAATACTAGATTGGAAATCGCACTTGGGGCAACATATGGTTATCACAAAGGAGGACGAAAATCGTAAACACATTAGCGGGTAAAAAATAAGCTGATTAAATTTTACAAAAAGCAGACCATTGATCATACGATTTAAGAAGCAGTTTGAGGAAATACTCGATTGCAACAAAAGAACAAGGGCCAATACATTACCTTTAGCAGATACAATAAAGCCGTTATGCAGCTCCGTAATTCCTATTTCAAAGGGAAAATATGGTAATTTAAATTCCTTATTTACAATTATCCCCTCCACCACTACCCTTAAATATTGGTCATTTTATGAAAATTTGCCATACCAGGGAGACACCAAAAGAAATAAACAGTAGGAATCTGAGAGTTCTAAAGATGAATGAGGTATTTATATTTTCTGAACTTTTCAACTCTTACAGTTTGTTGCGAATAATAGTTTGTTACTCATGTGGTTTTACTTTGCAAATTCAAATATAGATAACTTACTTTTTACCAATTTTTCAGCCAGTGCAACAACTGGGTATCTAGTTTTTTTCAAAAAATTGACAACATGGCTGAAATTTTATATTCCAAGTTCAGAACTACATTATATTCCTCATAACTTTAAGCGGGCCCTAAACATAGCAACATATTTGTTCAACTTATAAGTTGGTCCAATATACAGTTCATTTTGCCATAAAAAATGTATGTGTAACATGTTGTCTATAAACAAAGTTTGAACGTGTAGGAATAAATATTATTTTTTATTTTTTTTATTGTTACATTGCATGTTTACAATCTACTCTATACACAGAGTAATAAGTAAATAGTCTGTAAGTAAATTAACGTGAGTTAGGTACCGTCAAGTGACGGTTCTCTAAGCATTATTGCGGTAGGTCTTCTGGCCATACTCTCTTCAATCTTCTTTCGGCAAGTGATTGGGTGAATAAGTTATTTATCAGTGCGTTGTTGTGATGAGTGGTGCGATTTTTATATTTTATTGAGTGATTCTTTATTATGTCCTTAAGTAATGGGATGTCCAGATCATTGTGAAGTGTTTGGTTAGATACATATACATACCATGGAGCTTTACTTATCATACGGAGTATTTTGGATTGGATTGGTTGAATTATCTTCGTATTTGAAGGTTTACTACAGCCCCATAGTTCTATTCCATATGACCAAACTGGTATAAGTATAGCTTTGTACAGAAGCAGTTTATTTTCAAGAGATAACTGAGACCTTTTCTTAAATAGCCAGTTCATATTTTTAGTTTAAGATCTAGTTGTGTCCGTTTAGTTTTAATGTGCGTTGTCCATGTAAGTTTTTCATCCAGGTGCAATCCCAAGTATTTGACAACTGGTTTTATAGGAATGGGAGTATTAATATAAACTTGTGGACATGTGGATTTTCTTGTTGTAAAAGTAATTTGTACTGATTTGCTAACAATAGCACTGATCTTCCATTGCTTAAGCCAATTTTGTAATTGATCTAAATGATTTTGTACTTTTTGTGATGCTACATTAGGGTCGATATCCACTGCCAAGATTCCCGTGTCATCGGCATATGTAGCTAAGAAGGTATCATTGCTGATTGGAACGTCTGCTGTAAATATCAGATACAGAAATGGGCCCAAAACGCTACCCTGAGGTACGCCGTATGATGTGGTAATTTGAGTAGCTGTCTTCAATTTTGACTTGGAAGTAACGGTCAGTAAGATATGATTTTAGTATAAAGTATAGTTGGTCTGTTAGGTGTAATTTCAATTTGTAGAGGAGACCTTCATGCCATACTCTATCAAATGCCTGTTGTATATCTAGAAACACTCCAGCGCAAAACTTTTTCTCTTCGAGAGTTGTTTTAATTATATTTACTATTCATTAGCATTGTTGGATGGTTGAGTGTTCACGTCTAAATCCGAATTGGTGTTGTGGTATAATTTCGTTTATGGGAACAACTTGCTCGATTTTATGTAATAGCAGCCTTTCTAATACTTTTGACATTATTGGGAGTAGGCTTATAGGGCGATAAGAATTTGCTTGCGTTGCAGGCTTACCAGGTTTCGGAATCATAGTAACTTGAGCAAATTTCCATTGTATTGGAAAGTATCGAAGACGTAGTATGCTGTTGTATATTATTGTTAATAGCCCCACTGCTTTTCTCGGTAACTTCTGAAGTAATTCCCCTGTTATCAAATCATAGCCAGGAGCTTTCTTAGGATTTAACATTTTTATTTGTTGTCGAACCTCTGTCGGAGTAAATGTTGTCAGAGGAAGAGATAGTTGACATGGAGTTTCGAGGTACATTCTTATATCATCATCTTCATCGTTATTAGTATCTGGTGCTGCGAATACAGTTGCAAGATGCTCTGCGAATACTGTTGTATTTTCTCCGTTTGTGCGGGCCCAGGTCATATCTGCTTTTCTTAAAGGTGAATTTGTTATTGTCGGTCGTTTAAACTTTTTTGTAGGTTTCCATATAGAGTGGTCTTCATGTGAAAGGTTCGAAACATAAAACTGGAAAGAGTCGTTTTTTTCTTCATGTAATGCTCTATTTAGTCTATGACTTATCCTGTTAAGGTACGTTTTATTTAGTGAATTTCTCGTTTGTTGCCATATGCGTCGAGCTCTTCTTTTTTCTGCTACCAGTTCTCTTATATGAAGGGGGATATTATGGTTTTCTTGCACACTTCTTTGGCGCTGTGATGTTGCTTCCCATCCTGAAGTTTTTGTAAAACTATTGTTAAATAGTCTACTGTTTTCTCTACATCTTCGTTTTCTTTTATCCTAATATCTGGTCTAATTTTTGTATTTACAGAATTTTGGAAAACATCCCAGTTTGTTTCTTTAGTTGTGAGTTTGGGTGGTGGTATTCTCCATATTATGTGTGTACTTAAAGTTATTATTATTGTACTGTGATCTGATGGTAAATCGAAGTTTGACTCTATTGCACTATGGATGTCAGATATTCCTTTTGTTACAGCAAAATCTACCAAAGCTGGAATTTTGTTGACATCCGTAGGCCAGTATGTGGGTTCTCCCGCAGATAAGCATCTTAAGTTATTTTGTTGGATTTAGGCGTAAGTAATCTGGGAAATCATGATACTCTTCGCTTGAAATTGGATGTCTAGGTGGGCTGTAGACTGATGATGCACTGAGGGAGATGTTTGTTTCGATTTTAATGATTGCTGCTTGAATTTGTTCCGTAATATAAAGTTGGACTACATGGTGTTTAATTTTTGATTTAATAATAACGGCAGAACCTGCATGTGCTCGTCCGTCTGGATGGTTTGTATAATACACAGTATAGTAAGGTATCTTAATAATCGTTCTTTGTGTGGCATGGCTTTCAGATATTAATAAAATGTCTATATTATACATTTTTAAAAACAGTGATATCGTCTAGTGTCTATATTATATAGTTTGAAACGCCATTAGCATTCCACGACGCAATTCGTAGTGACTTAAAAGCTATGTTGTTATTTTGTTAATGACTGTAGTTAACATGGTTAAAATCATGTTATTTTGGTTCAAGAGTTGAGAGAGCATATTTTTGAATTTATTTAGGAATTTTGATAGTTTATCTGCTAATTCATTGTTGTTATTTTTGTTATCTGCATTTATGTTTCCAATGGTGGCATCTCTATAACTGATTCTATTGAAATTATGGGCATGATGTTGAGTAGGTATATTTACATTGGAATTTTTGACAGGATTTTGAGTGGTGATTTGTTTTGATTTGTCATGGTATCTGACATTTAGTAGTTCACGATAAACAGAACATCCTCTGTAATTGGAAGGATGGTCTCCATTGCAGTTAGTGCATTTTACGCAATTATATGGTTTTGCACAGTACGTTTTAGTGTGACCATATTCTTGACATCGTGTACATTGTGGTATATTTCTTTTAATTCTCGGTGGTTCAACCCTTATTTTACAATGTTGTATATACTGTAGCTCAAATATTTATTTGTTGTTCGTTTGAGGCTCAAGGTCCACAAAAAATAATGTTAATGGTTCACGGCTCAATCTGTGTCTGACATTTGTAACGTTCCTTACCTTACGACCATTTTTCTGGATTTCCGCTTTTATTTCATCTATCGGAAAATAGTGATGTAGATCTCGAATAACTGCTCTGTCTTCCTTAGGTTGGTATGTATGGTGGACGATATTTTCCTCTCGTACGTGATGTATTAGTGTTCTGTGGGATTCAGGTGTCTTTGGTAATCCGGGGTTTATTCGTATCCGGGGTTTCCTGTAGAAGTGGCTGAAACCTATTTGAGAGTGCAATTGTAGCTTCTTCTTCACAATGAGCGTTTATTATTTTGAGAGTCTTCATGTTCTTCATCTGACATCGAATCATATTCATTCTGTGTTTCTGGATTGTTTTTTAAGTTTAAGTTAGCTTGAGAGTTTGATGTAGAATGAGAAAAGTTGGTTTGCTGGGTAACTACTGGCGGTACCTGATATTGTTGTTGGTAATTATCAAAAGGTATCATTTGGTTGACTGTTGGTTGATTTGAGCACAATGGTGGATCTTGAGTATTTATTTGACTTACTTGGTAATACGGATGTATAAGATTTGTAAGCTCGTTCTGCATTACAGTTGGAAACTGCACTGTAGGGTACTGAAAATCATTTGATCCTGGTCCGTTCCCTATTGGAAACATTTTCTCTTCACTTCTCACTTTTATTTCACATTGACTGGACAAATAAAAATTTATTTATTTACCAATACTCAATTTAAATATACCAAATTTCGGGAAGATTAATAATTAGTTAGCACAATTACAATTATCTTCAGAAAACCACCAAAAATTAATATTTTTCTGGGAGAATCCCAAAATTCACATTGAGTTTTAGGAATAAATATTAAAAATAATATTTGAAAAAACAAATCGAAAGTTTACACGTAATGATAAGTGTACGGTAACAAAATTGAGTGAAATGTTTGTGCAGATATGTATGATAGTGTAGGGTAATGATTTTTACGCATTTTTAGATTTTAATAGAACACGGTGTCGGTAGAAAGTTGGTCACCTACACATGCAATCGTGAAAATATGTTGTCCCTAAAAAGAAAATGTGCGGCTGTTATAATTATAGACCAGTTGACAAACAACAAAAGAAAACAGTTGTGGTCAACAGAGTGGTATCAGAAAAGGGGTCAGTTTTCGCATTTAAATTTGTTAGCCGAATTAAGACTTTGAGAAACTTCTCATTTAAAAAATTATTTACGGATCGATGATCACAAATTTAGGTTTATTTTGGAATCAATAGAATACGGAATCACAAATCAAAATACTATAATGAGACAAGCGATCACTACTGAGGAAAAATTAACAGGTACGTTACGTTTTCTTGCAACAGGAAGTTCTAATGAGGATTTAAAATTTAGCTGTGCTATATCTCCCTACGCCCCAGTTAAGAATAATTATTCCGGAAACATGTCGAGCAATTTACCAGTCACTGAAAAATGAATATTTACAGGTAAGTTTCAAATATACTATATTGTTTGTGTTTATTACAAATGGTAAGAAAATAAAGTAGACTACAGAATTAAGAAAAACAAACGAAAAAAATTATAATTCGCATAAGTGGGTGGTATCGTCTTCACTTGGCAGAGGCGTACTTTCACAACCAGGAGTGGCACAGTGTGGTCCAATATAAATATTGGAACTATCTTCACTTGTATCAGTTATAGCTGAACAAGATGGCTGCGCAGTATAACGTGAAATATTCTCCAGTCATATTACCTGTCTACATAAAAGTGCCAAATTGTGTGGTCGTGTCGTGTGGTTTCGTTAATATATTTTTTTTTGACATGGTTTGCTGGTTTTTAGCCATAGATCTTAACTGATGCACTACATGGTTTCCAAATGCAGTATACTCGTCATCAACTTGGTTCATCGCTTCATAGGCCTTCTGCAAAATTGAAATTTGTTTTCTCCATTATATTTTTCTTTTTTTGGATTACAATTGCCAGAAATTTTCAACAATCCTGGAATATTCCTGACGGTGGCGGAGCATTAGATGGAAAACAGATAAAAATTGTTCCGCCACCTGGATGCGGAAGTTATTTTTTTAATTATAAAGGATTTCACAGCATTATCATGTTAGCTGTAGCCAATGCTAATTATGAATTTATTATGGTACATAAAGGGACAAACGGCAGAGTGTCTGATGGTGGTGTTATGAAAACACTACATTTAACAGAAAACTACAATCAGGCCAGCTTAATTTGCCAACGGCACAACCATTACTTGAATGTAGCGATAAAACTGCTATTTTGTATGTCTTTGTGGCAGATGATAATTTTCCCTCGTCAAAGAACATAATGAAGCCTTTTTCTACAAACAATTTAAGTCAAAAAGAACGTATATTTAATTATCGTCTAAATAGTGCAAGGAGAATAAACATACGTTTTTAAGAACATACATTTTACAGAAGAAAATGAATTTGGAATATTTGCTGATTTCGAATTTTTCATACATCAATAAATGTAATACCTGCCATTATTGAAGACATCGTTTTAGCATTTTGCATTTTGCATAATTTTTTACGTAGAAATTCCAGATAAACGTATACTTCGGTTCAAAGTTTAGATATTGAAGACACTGAAAATGGAACTCTAACCCAAGGTGACTGGCGAAATTCTGAGGTATCATTTTTACAATTAGAACTAAATCACAACAGACACTACGGAAGAGAGGCTAAAGAAGTACGGGCATATTTCAAATGTTACTTTAACAACGAAGGAAAAGCATTATGGCAGGATAGAATGATATAATCTCATATTTTAATAAGAAAATAATTACATAGTTATCATACAATATTTTTTTATTCTTGACCGATGTATGAAATTGAAAATTTTATGTCTCCGTGATTTCAGAATTGACAAACTTTAAAAAATGTACCCGTTGAAAATTTAAGTTCTTAGATATTCGATTTTACCTGACTAACAATGTCCTCATCATCCTTTAAAGGTTCGGTTTGTTCCTCGAACACGTCCATAATATCCTTACCACTTTTAAGCATTTCTTGATCTTCTGTGAAAAATAATAATTTGAAATACCACAAATGTGGATCATAAACTTCCTCAGTACTATAAGTACTAGTTTATTTTTATGAACGAGAGAGTAATTAGCATAATTTTAACTGGTAGCTCCGACCACTCCATGGGCGTGCTCAAGATTAATTGAAAAATTACTTTGAATAATTGTAAAAAATAAATGAATTATTTCAGTGTTATAAAGTGTTATGTGTATGTAAACAAAAGTGACCTCTTTTATCACACACTATATTAGAACTGACTGGCCTACATTAAAAAGGGTTTTAAAAAATTCACATTTTTTTTAATTTTTAAAAATTAGAAAAGAGAAAAAGAGTTTTTAAAACCGTCTAAGGTATGTTAAATAGATGAATAAAAATATTAATATAAAACTTACAGCTACTTGTTACAAATCCAAATCAGATTCAGAAGATCAACTTTCAGAACCAAGATTTATAATAACTGGCTCGATCAGTTTATCAGTAATATTGTCCAGCTTCCACATTTTTTCCTCTTCTTTAATAGTGTGATTTACTGCCTTTTCCCAGTTTTCAGGTTTTACATTATTTACGGCCTCCAAAAACAACTGTTTAACATCATGAATTTTAAAAGTGGCATTTTTTCTTGAAACTTCACTCTTTATCTGTGCCCATACCAGTTCAATCGGGTTTAATTCACAATGATATGGTGGGGATCTAAGTACTGTCATTCCACGATTTTTGGCAATTTCATCAATTTCGTATTTTTAAAATTTTTCTTTATGAAGGGCACACAACGCATAAAGTTCCTTTCTTATAGATCCGGGATGGTACGTAATTTTTTTTGAACACGGCCAATTCTGCAAGTATTTTTTTAACCACTTGGTTGTGGGCAGTCCTTCTATAAGTCTGGAGTGATAACTTGCATTATCCATTACTATTACACAGTTCTTAGGAAGAAGATCTATCATTTGTTCGAACCATTCTTGAAAGACATCAGCGTTCATGTCTTCATGGTAGTCACCGGTACGAGTTGATTTAAAAGTTAATAAACCACCTTCAACAAAACCGTCTGAACTGCCAATGTGTACTATTATCAGCCTGCGTCCCTTTCCTGATGGTGGGTTTAAACCAGTAGATAAGTTATTTACAAAAGCGTGCCTTTGACTTGTAACAGTTTCATCCTGCCAAAATTTATTTGGTGTATGACCCTCGTTGATCCATGTTTCATCAAGATAAAATATTTTTCTTGTTTGGTTTCTTATTTCCTTTATGGTTCTTAGAAAATGTCTTCTCCATATGACAATATCGCTTCTTTCTAATAAAATAGACTTTCTGGGATTCTTTTTCCAGCGGAAGCCTATTTCTTTTAAAAGTTTCCATAACGTACTTCGACTCATTTCTGGGTAATCCTTATCATCTCGAACTGAGACAAGAACTTTATCCAATGTTGGAAATTCTTGTCTAAAGAAGAATTCATGCACTTTCCGTCGAAGTCCTTCTTTAAAATGATATTCTATTTGAAATTTTGGTTTCCCTGGAGCATTACGTGGCATTTGAAAACTACCACATTTCTCTTCTTTAATAACTCTGTAAATCGTAGATTTCCCAACACCAAGTGTACTGCTAACTAACTCAACGGTCTCATCAACACTTTCACATAAACGTTTGTCTGTAAATGATTTAAAACAATTAAATATTAATGTTTTTTCATTAACTGTTAGAGGACCAATTTTTCGGCGTTTACACGGCACTTCCAAATTTTCCATAACACTAGTATACACAATAAACTGCACCTTGCAACTGAAGTACCTACTTTTAGTGAACTGTTAAGAATTTTGAATACGCCACTTGGACCTTCCTATATACAAAATGGAAAAACCCACTATCACATTTTCTGTGGAATAAGTTTAGAAGGTAATTATCTAGTCAATTAGTGTCGTAGATTCCTGGAATTAAAGAATTAAATGTTTGATTGTTGAAACCCTTACTTCGTGGAATGCACTCATTTCAGATAAAATAAAACGTTTTATTTTATCTAAAGAATTAAACTTTATTTTGCAAATAGGCAAAGATTTAAACTTTATTTTGCAAATAGATAAAATAAAACGTTTTATTTTATCTAAAGAATTAAACTTTATTTTGCAAATAGGTAGGTACTTATTAAACTTTTATTGGTTATATATAACCAATAAAATAAACATCTTACATTTCTTACAAATTCATTAGTACCTGTTAACCTCCATCACTCCGACACTGGCAACCTTATTTAGGGATTAGTAATTTATTGGTTATATATAACCAATAAAATAAACATCTTACATTTCTTACAAATTCATTAGTACCTGTTAACCTCCATCACTCCGACACTGGCAACCTTATTTAGGGATTAGTAACCCTCACAACTTTTGTATTCTATTCTGCTCCAACCTTTATACCTGGTGGTCATACTCAATTTAAAATTGTTTTCCTATATACTTCTGTAAACTTGTTGACAAATATCTGTTTTTCATTGAGTCACCCGTATCAACAGTTTAGGGATTTGCATACATAATTTATTGTTTTATTACTCTCTCATACATAAAAATACACTATAGTACCAGAAACTTTAGATTCGTTTACGTTCTTTAACTCTCGTCTGAATGCAGTTCGTAAAGAATTTAATTTTTTTACCACCATATCTTTTTCGGCTTCCGGTTCAATTTCTTTTAATTTATCAATCATCTTTTCACGAGCACTGTTTCTTAGGGTGCACATAAATTGGCTCCCGCTTGCAGGTAATAAGCTCTCTACCGATAAAAGGGTTTGCGTGAATTGGCTCCCCATGAAATTCTTGGAAATTTAAAATGAATTTTATTATAGTGGATGGCCAGTTAAAAATTGGATTTTTCATTATTCTTTAAATTTATATACCCTTCGCCGCAAACTTATTTCAAATTAGTTTACTAATAGTTTTGCGTCTTGTTTGTACTTGATCATATCATCGTAGAAGATGCAAGGTACAGAAATGTTAAGCAAACGGGAAAACCCCTTGCTAGTGGCAAACAGTTTTAAATATAATTTCCACAAGTTGCCATGACATGGCTCTTCTGCCTACTTCACTTTAGTCCTCTATTTCCCTTCAATTATTATTTGTAGCAGATTATATTGGTCATTTCTCATTATGTGGCCTAGGTACAAGGTATAGGTTTTTCTTAATCGTTGTTATAAGTTCGAACTCTCTACTTATGGTGTTTAATACTGTTCGATTCGTAACGTGTTGTGTCTATGGTATTCTAAGCATTCTGTGTTAATGTCTTATGGTATCTGGCTTCGACTCCATACAGAAGGACTGACCAAACGTAGCATTTAATATCTCTAATTTGGATATCTAAGCTTTTCAGTTATAGATAATTTGCTTACATTTATACATGTTCCCAGCCTATTCTATTTATGTTTTTATTTCTATATCTGGATCCCACTTATCGTTTAGTTGTACTCCTAAGTATCTGAATGTGTGAACTTGTTATAATTGAGTGTTATTTAGGTCAATACGACAATTTTCAACGGTTTTACTAATGACAATTACTTAAGATTTTTGAAGATATATTGTCAGTGCAATTACTACACTTACATTAATAACTCTCTCTATAACTCTGTCTATTTATAGTATATTTTGTAATTTTTGTCTTCTATTCTTTCTATTTCTTCTATTTCTGCTATTAAAACGGTATCGTCTGCATACTTCATATTGTTAATATACTTATTGACGGTTTATTTTTATATCAATTTCGGCGTCTTCTAGTGCTTATTAATTTTTTGTTTTCGAGAATAATATAAGCTTTTATTAATATTCTAACCTCTAATTCATTCTTCCATGGACCATACACTTGACTTTAACATTTTGATTTAATTCTCATAAATTGAATGTTTGACAATGATATTTGATGTAAATTGTTATTTTTGCTTCTAAACTTTTTCTACAACTGATATTTGATCGAGAATATGTTGTATCTAGTTTAAAATAATTCTAAAATTATCGTTAACGGATAGTTAATATCTATAGGAAGAAAATCTATTCTCTCAGATTCAGATATATGTATTGCTTTAAATTACAGTAATTGCTTAAAGCAATAGTTCTCCTAATCAAACAAACATTTATGACCATGATCGTCATAAATGACCACATGACCATTGGTCGTCTGGGGGTCTTGTTTGAATATGCATTCAAAGTGTAAGTTAAAGAGCAATAAAGCTTGACACAGCCTTGTCGGAAACCAGAATTTTTCCCTTTAGCTTCATTTTCTATAGTTCATACAACAATTTTTCATGCTGGGCTCTATCAAAAGCCTTCTGGTAGTCGATCAAACAGAGATATACTTTTTTCTGGCGATCGAGGCATTTTGAATGAGTGTTTGAATCGCAAAAATCGCCTCTATTGTTCCCAAGGCTTTTCTAAATCCAAACTGAGAGTCACTTATCTCTATGTCACATTTTTTATAAATTCGATTCTGTACGATTTTTAAGAATATTTTTAGTTAGTGACGCATTAAGCTAATATAGCTATGCATTCTGAGTTAAGTTTCTTTAATAAAAAAGTGAAAAGTTTTTGGTGAAAGATTCAGAAACTGGGCCTGGCAACGGAATGTTTTAAAGAATCGTGTGATTGACATCGGATTGACACTGAATTGAAGACATTGCCAAATTTTCACCTACCATGTGGGCCGAAAATAGTACGTCTCTACAAAGAACGACGAAGGCATACGAGAGTTTCCATTCTAAATTCAATTCTTTGTTTTATACTTGCTATCCAAACATTTTCCAATTTTTGGAGGTCTGAAAAATGTTCAAATAGATACCTACAGTCCATCTAATTTACAAACACGGGCGTCATAGCCCGTGACGTCACATGATACCAACACGAAATATTTAGGCGGTAGGTGTGTTCTTTTTTAGAATCACTTTGCCGAGTACACTGGCATTACAGCCACTAGACATATTTTATTATATACGCGTAGAACTAATATTTAAAGATTTCTATTAATGTTAACTTAAAGAAATACACAACAATATGTTTCATTTAATTTGTATAAATGCATTATAAAGCGTTTTTATGAAGAACATTTGTTCGGAACACACTGTAACTGTAATCGAACGAAGGTGAAATTTTGGCATAAATTGGTAACACTTATTTGGCAGTTGCGGTGTTGACACTTTTTGTACTTTATTATTTTAAATTTTAAAGTGAATACCTCTTGTTTTATATTTTTACTTATTTAATAAAATCTGTTCTTTTTAGAACAAAATTAGTGTGTTTTATTTCAAAAATGTCACGTAAGAATTTAAATAGTCGTTGTAAAGAGTATAATAATAATTATGTGACCTATTTGATTTAAAATGGATTCAGGATTTTTTTATACTTTGGCAACTAATATTTCTACTATTTTATAAAAGGCAGAAAATCCGTTAGAAAGGCAAAAAAAGTGAGGATTAAAACTAACGGGATTTTTAACTGAGCGTAATATTTTATTCTAAATTCCCTTTGCGATTCTAAAATCGCAAAGGGAATTAAACTACATTGAACCAAAGCTACAAAAATTGCAAAAATGTAATTGGTTTTTGCAGCGAAGAAGAAATAACCGCGCTTTGGAAAATCACAAAATTTAGTATGATAAACGACGAAGCAAAAGTCATTGCTTCGATGAAAACTTTGTGTTCAACCTTACTCAGATATTCTCTGGAAATGAACCTAATCAGGCAAATATAGGAGCTACATCTGAAAGATTATTTACGGCTATACCGAATGAATTTTCATCTAAAAATATTCCTTTCACTAACATTATTGGGTTCAGAAGGATGCAATATGATTTTTGGGAAATATAATTATTCTGCTGCAAGTAAATTAAACGAAGCTCTTCCAGGAGTTATGGTTCAAAAATGTTTATGCCATTCACTTCATTTATGCGCAAGTGAGGCTTGCAAGTCTTTGCCCAGAAGATGTGAGGATATGGCCAGAAATATATACAATCTTTTCAAAAATAGTGCAAAAAGACAGACTACGTTTAAAGAGTTTTAAGTCTTTTGTAATGTAGATCCTCACCAAATATTACGACCAGCACAAACCAGATGGCTTTCTTTGTTGTCTGAAGTGAAAAGAATATTAGAACAGTGGGAACCATTACGATTATTTTTAAACTGGTAATTGGAGTTCTTAGAAATATTAATGATTTAGAAAATGATATTAAGCAAGAGATGAAAGCGCTTTTCAATTAATTCTCTTCTTGTTTAGAAATTAGAAATTGCAGAGTACTTTGACTTAATGAAAGAAATCACTTCGAATATACCCCCCGAGTGGATTTATAATCTAGAAGAAACCAGAGTTCTGCCTAGATCCTGGTCATGTAAGAGTAGTAGGTGAAAAAGGAAAAGCTGCTCATCGAGTTACAGCTGGTCCTGGTAAAGAAAACTTTTCTGTCTTTATGATAGGCAATACTGCAGGAGAAAAATTACCACTCCATATTATTTTCAAAGGAAAAAATCTTTGGAATACATGGCTAAAAAAATGGCGACGTACATCTAGGAATTATATATAGAGCAACAACAAACGGATGGAAACAGAAACATTTTCTAATTATATTGAATATACGTTCCTTCTGAATATTCCTAAAGAGAGACCCGTTATTCTGATCCATGATTGCCACTCTTCGCGCAAATCAATTGCCCCTATAGAAAATGCTTTAAGAAAAGACTTTAAGGGAAGTTCTTTATTGTTTTTTTTAGCACCACATTCGTATTAGAAAATGGTGTAAGTCTTACCTGTCAGGAACCTTATAGAGTGGAAATAAAACTAAATTTTTTAGAAGGTCTTAAACAGAAATTACTTATTATATAGGTTCTTTTTACCCTGGGATACCTTATAAAGAATAGTTGTCACTAATCGTTTTTAAAAATCTATTATAAGTTTTATATTATAGGTGTTGTAATGTAATAATTTAATTAAAAATAATTTAAATTATTGTTTTTTTATAACCTCGTAAGTAAGATTTTAAGTTACAAAACCTCGTAAGTAGCTTTTGTTTATGAGATAAACGCGCGTAAGTTTAAGCTTAAATAAAGAAGCCAACATGTTTTTCGTCTGTCCTCTAAAGTTACATAAAACTTACTTAAGGTTTTGCAGTTTAACCGTCGCTTTCTAAAAGCGGTAGTTCTGGAATGATAAGGCGCGTTTTTAATACGATAATGGAGTTTTATTCTAAAAGGGGCAGTAAATTTTTATACCAGATTTCAAAAGATTTCCCGTCCATCTCTTCATGGTAGTTCCCACAGTTTTTTGATTTGAACATCCACAGGCTTCTGGAACAAACCCATCTTCCCTGCTAATGAGACAAATTTCTAGTCTCTTTCTTTTTCCTGAAAATTTGATTATTTTAAAAGTTATTTGAATTGAAAAAGCTCGTATAATATTTACCTGCAGAATTTTTTAACCCCGTATAAAGTCCATCTAAAAACACTTTTTATAAGATTTTACCGAATTGCCGACCCATACTTTGGATTTGGTGAGACCAGTCTCATCTAAATATTAAATATTGCGGTTTTCATTTCTATAGGACTCTATAAGATCGGGTCGGGTAATTATGTGTAGGATCAGGAATAGTTTCTTTCACCCCCTGGATCTTTTGCCTCTTACGACAGCTCGTGGACTGTATATTTATTTCTTCTATAAGGTTAGTTGAAGGTAACTGCAGGCTCAATCGTCTAATCGGCTTACCTTCACGGGTTATTAAATATTGTTTGTTTAATAAAACTCACCACATCTCAGACAATATACTGTCACAACCCGGACTAAAATACGTTCAAAGTTAGTTCCTAGTTAGTTACATACATATAGATTTATTTAGATTTCATTTTCTCAACATTTCGCTGCTAAATTTATGTCTTTCCTTTTGAGGTCATCCTCCACCCGTTAGTATGTATTACAACGCTAATATCTAAACCCTGTGTCTTACAGTAGGCCAAACGTGGACAAACATTATATTATTATAAACAAATATACCACTAAAGACACGAGGCCCTTCCTGGTTAATATTTTGATATTAAACAAAGACTTTATTTTGATCAGAAATTATCTTCTCCACAAGATAATTTCATCCCTGTCCATCAAAACGCTGTTTCGCTGACGACGTTGAAACTTGAAATTTATTTTTTTTAATAATTTAAAAAATGTAGCTCTTTTGAAATTACGCAAAACCAAATCTTGATTAACAACCCTCGTAACTTTATCTATTGTGGGTATTTCATCTCGAAAAAAGAATTCGTGGATTATTCTTCTTATTGCTTCTTTGTCAAATTCATCAAGCGAGTTAATATTTTTACGAGGCTCAATTAGTTTTGGTATCGACAATGTTACCGTATTTTCATGCTACATACGCCTACAATAGATTGAAAGTAGCAATATTTATTAAATAAAGTGAAAACGTGCGTTAATATAACGGAGAAACAATATCAGTACGTGTTTTATCTGCTACTGTAATAGAAATCGCACTTTTCGATTTTTTAGGGTTCTCCCGCATTTCCGTTTTAAATACAATTATAATCATTTCCTTCGTTTTAACGTCAAAATGTTCCTTTACTAGTCTTTTTTAGGTGGGCTGAGGGTTACATCAATTTGAAGGAGTTCATCTGCTGTATCAGTGCTTGACATTTTTCTTGTTTTATATTTATTTATCTTCAATAACTTAAGGTAATTGATTAAGAGAAGATCAAAATAGCCTAGGGGAAAATAATATGTATCGAAATAAAACCAACGTCATCAAAAGTATCGGTGAAGTTATGAAACTGCATTCTAAATACTTTTTCGAGTCCAGAAAAGGAAATCAAACTTTCCGGAACATCAATAAATTAAAATATTGGCTTCTCTTACCTTTACCCAAGTGATTACCACAAGCTATTTTTACTTTTGATGAATAAATACTTTGTTTTTGGACACTAATAGTTTACTTCACACTATAAAACTTATAAAAAATAACGCGACCAGCAAATAACTCAACAATAAATATAATGTTACAAAACACAAAATATATTAACTTATAAACCAATACGCTACAATTTGAATATAATGAAAGTGAGCAGTTTGAACCTGTAAAACGACAATCATTCTCGCTCAAGGCGATAAATCTTATTTAATAGTATCTTGGCGAATGAGAACACGTGCGTGCCAGGTCTCGATAATTTGTTTATGTTGGGAATATGCAATATGAATAGGGAACAAGTTTCGAGAAAGATGAGACATTGATAAAAAAAATTGACAGGTTGCATTATTTATGCGGAACAATTCATAGAACATTAAATACCAAGACCTTCTTAGATGTATGTGGAACCTAGGTAATGAGGTAAAGATATAACTCTAGAATCCAAGTTTTCAAAATGAAATTTCTCAAAAAATTTAAAAAATCGTAAATTTTATATCTAATAACAAAGAAATGAAGACGTAAGGCGTAAGAAGAATATTTACTCAATCAATAAGGAAACAAAATAATACAGAATAAAATGACGATCTCAGACGAATAACTATAAATTGCAATGAGAACGAACATGTCTAAGAATATATTTACCTAGGCCAAATGCTGAAACATGACAAAGAGAACCGAAGTGTGAAAATTATTAGAACATCAAGACTAGCGTGGGCAGGATTTGGAAAACTCATATTCTTAAGAACCGCAATATACCTCAATACTTAAGGTATTTAATACATATTTCATACTATCATGATATATAGATGTCAAACATGGATCTTAACTAAGGCAAATATGAGCAAACTAGCCACAATAGAAAGAATAATGGTAGGTATATGAATGACTATTGGATAGAAAATACTTAGTAAGGTCAAAATTAAAAGTCGAGGATATCGCAACAAAAATTGACAAACTCAAATGGAGCTTCGAAGGTCAAACTGCTAGACGAAAGGACCAACGTTGGAACACAACAATACAGCGTTGGAGACCTTAGAAAGGTAGACGAACAAGAGGAAAAACCACAGATGAGATGGGTAGATGATATCAAAAAAATAGCCCTAACAAATTGGAAGCACGGTAAGTGTGCTCAGGATAGAGATTAATAGAAGGAGTTGGGAGAGGCCCAACTCAAGCCCAAGATGTCCAAAAATGAACAATAGAAGGCTAAAAAGACGAAGAAAAAAATGGAAACAGCATATAAGCAGAATAAATAAAAATGAACTAACTAAACACATACTAAATTAGAAACCCAAACGAAGAAGAAGTGTAGGACGCCCCTAAAGAGGTAGCAAAGTTTGATGAGGAAACTGGCAAAATGCCTTAATTCTGGAACAATGAAGATATTTCGGTAAATGCATTTATTTAAAAAGAAAACATATTAACCTCTAAAATAAAAGTACTTCAGATCTCGTATGATTTTATCAATCGCAAGTCTCTCATATTTACGCACAATGAACCTTTATGAGACTAATTTCACAGACGCAATATATACATGCAGTGGTGATATATAACATTAATCGATACCGTATTCACAGGGATGTTACGAGGTTCCTTCGACCTCCTATAACACTAAAATATTTGAGGAAATCTGACGAATCACTCGCATCCATTCACGGTACATGTTTTACTTCGCTGAATATATCGAATAATATGTACTTGGTTTGTAGTTTTTGTTTGCATACCTGCCGGGAGCTTCTAAATATTTTTCTAAAGTTTACGTAACTTGCGTGTCGTTCCTTGTTTGGTGATTACCATTTGTTCTCTACTAGCACTCTCCCGCGTGATCCATCACAACACCATATCGTCAAAGAACACCCATTCCTTGGAGTAACAGGTATTCAAAGACACACATAAACAGGTGATAGATTGCGTGAAATAGACTTAGTAAGATAAATCCTATACCCAAGTTTTAAAATTATGAGATCGGAGGGAATAATGATATAAAAGGATATCTTACAGTTCAAAAACACACGCTATTTATAATAGTTTTACTTAACTTTAGCACTGTCATTATAATCTATATACATAACTAAAAAAATGAATTGACTTAATAAATATTTAATACTGCAATTAGTTTTTCCACTACTATGACGAAACATTTTCAGTACACAATTAAAACAATTAAAAAATGTTTCGTTACAGGAACAGAAATCTAATAAATTGATTTGGCATACAGTAGGATATATATTTTTATATAATTTTAAATTTAATTTAAATATATAATACATACACATAGCATCCGAAAATACATTTACCTAAAATTATTTGTGTGTTTGATGTTTACTTGGGTTATGTATGTAATGTATATATGTATTTTTGAACGTGTAAGCTTTGTGGGTGCTGGTTAGGTGTGATTTTGTCTCTCTCTGTGGTAAAACTATATACAATTATCTTACAATTAAGTAGGTGCTCATTAATTTAACAACGAATGCAAAAGCGTATTTTCAAATAAAGCTTAAGATCGTATTGCGAGATATTTACGCCTCAGTTTAGGATCGAGGTGTACAAATAGGCCGTATGGGCAAAAAGCTCCCTACAAAAGTAATTCTAAAATTAATATTACTAACAAGCCAAGTTGATAAAAGATAAGCATTGTGTACCTATATTTATTTGTCAGCTAAAAATTGCTTCAAATTGATTACAAATATTACTTTAATTCAGATTTCTTCCCCAAAACAATGATTTCACATTTCGTCATCTCTTGTTTGTCTATCTTGTATTTTAAATATCGTTATATTATGGTAAAAATAAACTATTTATTAGAAAGATGGTCTAGTCTGCTACGGTGCCTTAGTAGTGATAATATTCGTTCTTATATTTCATTAACAATACTGTTTTAGTCTAAGTATTTGTTTAAAATACTATGTAACTATAATGTAGGCTGATAGTATTATTTAAAACCTTCTTGTTTATTCACTCTATTGTTTCTATTGGTAACTTATAAGTGAATGTATCCACAAAGAAGCTTTATAATTCCAACGTTAATTCTGTGTTCAATGTTTTTTAATCAAAAACATAACCAACATCATATACGTAGTAACAATATTTTTTCTACAGTGCTAGCCATAGACATATAATACAAACAGACTGAGCTCTGCAATACAGGCCTATTTCACCAGTGCGAAAAGAAGAAACATGACGCAAAGCAGTCCCTGTATCTCTTTCTAATGGGCCGAGTTTATCTACCACATGGCGGCCTTCCCATTAGTCATTTAGGTCACGTGGTCGATAATCCTAGCCTATTAGAAAGAGATGCAGGGACTGTTTTGTGTCAGTTTTTTCTATCGCACTGGTGAAACTGGCCTATATTGCAGCACCTCAGTCTATTTGTAATATATATCTATGGTGTTATCTAACCTAACATAACCAAATTTTCTTTTTATTATCTGGTAAATCATACAACCTTTTAGTTTAAATACGGTAGACATGTGTCTATATAAAATTGATTTACCTAAATCCGACAAAATATTTTATGCAAATGTAACTTTTTTTCGGTAACTGCCATTTATGTTAATAATGACAAACACTCACACCGTACCACTACTACAAAGTATTGACAAACTAGCCCATGGATAATAAATCTAGTTCCCGTATTTTGTAACTTTTGTTAAAGTTACATGACATTATAGCCATTGTGCAATAAATTTGTGCATGTGCAAATTTTAGCATTATAAACGATAAAATATTTCACTGAAGAAATATTCTGTGACTAGGATTCCTTTATTTGATTAAAATGTGTAAGACATATACCTAAATTAAGTTTGTTCTATTCTTAATATAAGAATATATACTGAAAACTAACGGTTCAATATAATTACACATATATAAAAGATCAAGAAATAGTTTGAAGCAATGAAGATTTTTTCTATTTACAAACATATTCGTACATAGAGTATGAGAGAACCAAAATATTATTAAAAAAGGTATGTATAAAAAAGTATAGTCATTGTCTGCCAGTAAATAAACTGACTGGATAGTTACAATAAAGCAAATCGTTTTGTATCAATATTAACTTGTCTAAATTTCTCTTTTTCAGATATCAACTCATTCCTTCTACGATTTCATTATGTTCTGCAAGTACAATAGTTCATACATAAAATCATCATCTAAGCCATTCGCCTTTATTTCAGGACGTTAGTCTCTTCCAGTCATTTCCATTCATTTCGTTTTTCGTGGTATGTTGCTTCCTTTTGTGTAGTACAGAAGAAGAAAAAACAAATTTCTTTCAAATATTACTTGGCTAACGAAACTCATTTTAGTGGTAGCCTAAACGACATATTTTTAAAATGGATGTCGACGGATGATAAAAAGTGAATTTGACTATTAATATCAATCATCCAACGCGTAGATGACCTTCCTTTATTGTGTTTTTCTGCTTCCGATCTCCATTCCATTCATTTCTGTGTTTACTTAATATGTCGGTCGTATGTTATTAGCTATTAGCTCTGTATAATATATACAATTTGTTTTATCAGGTCTTCGCCCATTATTTTATTTCTCAGGGTTACCTTCAGCTAACTATCAGCATTGACCATTTTTATTGTGAATGCTATCGCCTTAGCGTTAATGTTTCTGCTTCATATGACATCACCGCCAGCAGCACACACTGATAAAGACGTCTTCTTAAACTAATCGATATGTTGCTCCTAAATATGTCTCCTCTCGGACTGTAGACTCCTAGGTAACAAATTGGTAATGAATTTGATTTGATTGAAGTTCGTCCCGATACTTATTACCAACCCATTTAATATTTCTTTCGCTACCTCTAGTACATAGTTATAAGAAATGTCGTCAGCAAAGCAAATCTGATTAAGACATCTGTTGTGGAAGAACAAGTACTGTAATATTCATTTTTTATTTATTATTCAATTCAATAATGTCTTTATTACTATCCCATCTTTGACTGGTTGCACGTTTTTGTGCATTTTTTCAATGCTTGACAAGTTTTGTTGGCGATTGTATTTCTTAGTATTTCTGAGGCCCGATTCATTATTTTTGTTCAGATTGCATCATATGCACAAGCATATAGTATATAAATATGCCAGAGTAGAACTGGTACAAAGAATACCTAAACAAAAATGATACGTAATGTATGATTTAATCCGTGTTCCTAGTTCTGTAAAAGCTGTTTTTTAAATTGTCACATATGATTAAAATTGTAGTATTTAAACATAAAACCAAGCTTGGCTTGCTTTTACATAAGAATTATGAGTATTAATATTATTTACTAGAAACTTTAAATTTATTGCTTGCAATATTCCACGTAAAAGATCACACGGTAGGACTAACTAAATGTTCAAAATGAGCATAAGGTACGTTAAGTTTGGTAAATCATATGTACATATATACAAACGTCAAAAAAATACAAATAAAAATATCACAGAGAGAAACAAGTGGATAAATGGAGTAAGATGTTATTGGTTTAAAAAATACCTTTTACAAATGGCTTTATAATATTCGCTGTAATTCATTTAAACTGATATTGTAATGATTCAAATAACTTGTATGGTGTTTATAATAGCTTAATGAGTTATTTAAAGTGTTTTTTTAAGACGGCATAATTTTTACTCTTAAACCCTAATTTCTATTATCTAAAGTATAGCATTGCTTATTTCTCTTATAATTGCTTTTCAGTCGTTACAATGATAGTCCCTTTTAATAAGTGTATCAGTTATTTATTGACATGCCGTATTTGTTTTGTTTGGAACTCATTAAAAACTCACCTCACATTTATTCTTTTTTTTTTTTATTTTAATTGTTGTGTTCTTGAACTTTTTTCCTTTTTTTAGAATTTTTTTTGTAATATTTCGTGTTAGTTACTGCGATCTGGACGTTTTTTCTTATACTTAATGTCTTCCTGACATATGTGTCAGAAATGATTTTGAAGTTGGAAATTATATATATATATATATATATATATATATATATATATATATATATATATATATATATATATATATATATATATATCCTTTATATAATAATCATCGGTTAGGAAGAACCAAGACTGCACATGTTTAGTATATTCGAATGTTGCCGAGATGTGCATGATAACATGATAAGTGATAATGTCAACAAAGTATCGAACCCAAACACCGTTTGCCCGGTACGACAATAAGAATCTGCGTTGGTTGTTCCTAGCTGAGGCGTATTGTACGTTGATTTTTATGCTCTGATTTATATCCTCTTACATCGAATATTTTGTTCTATCTAATAGTTTGGTTACAGTTTTAATATAGTTTGATGTATTAATGCTATTTTAAGTGAAAGTAAGCTATACTGATAGAAACTTGGACATAGAAATATGAACAAAATGAACATAAAACGATACACAAACTATTATAGATCTTCAAAGGGTACTAGATTAACAATCTAGAATGAACCTACAATCAGACATTCAGAAACTTTGACAAATTGTAATGTATATTTCAAGTAGAAATTCAAGCTATATATGGAAGGATCACTCTCTTGCTAAAAAATTACCACATTTTTCTAGGATAGTATACAGCATCTACAAGTATTCTTATAATCATCAAATGACAATGAAATGTTTAGACTAACTTAACGAATTTATTAAAAGTATCCTACCTTCGACCAATCTTGTTTTTTCACCTTGACGTAGTGATAGTGCTTGAACAGGGACCAAGAGAATAGCTGTAAGCAAGATAAAGGCATATTTTACCGTACCCAAACCTGCATAGCAGTTGCGTCTCTTAAAATAACTGTCATAAATGGTCTATTGGCCGTGCCACTGTGGATAAATACTCTCCTTTGATCAAAGGAACAAAAAACTATTCAAACTACTTCCAAAAATGATTCTTAACAGACTAAGGAAGAACTGCCCGTGCCAATACGTTGAGACATAAACCAACATTAGTAGACAAATTAGGTACTTTTAGAGAAAACATCGAGGTGATTGACGTATCTTGGCAATTCATATTCGGAACTTAACACGTTGAGCATGAGTGTACATAACAAATAAAAGAACTCTGAGCCGGAATATTTTAAACTGGTTTTTTACCTGTACGTTTACATATTTTGAATTGGAAATATTATTCATTCAAATATTACACCGCTTTTCTAATTTTTTGACATATTCATTTGAGACACAACTTGCGTGCCTCGCCGGTCCGAGGAACATATATATGATTACCAGACCGGTGAGACTTAAATGGGATGTCACGTTCTGCAAGTCTCGACACGTATACATTTGCGTGAATTACAGACAGTTTTGTGTGATTTGTAATCAGTTTATTCACGATATTCGTTCTATGTGCATGTTTAGAAGTTACAATGGGTGATAATGAAAAAAAGGGGCTCCAATTACAAAAATTCTGGGACGAAATTATGTCCGACGAAGGTAATGAGCAAGAATTCAATGATATAGATATATCTGATCTGATCTAATGAATTAAACCTTCTTCAACAATACAACGATAAAGTTCCTCGAAAATTACGAAAAAAAAGAATATGTTTCAATTGAAACATCAAATTCAAGGTATAGCAGCGAAACAAAAATATGTTTGGGGCAGTAAGTGAACAATATTTCATAAGTTCTTTATCTCATTACTGACAGAAAATTACATTTTAGATTAATGAAGTAATTGAAGACATAATTTCCCAATATTCTTCTGAAATAGACGAGGAAGACGAAATACAAAATCATAACATACATTGGAAATCTGTTGATGGCAGTTTGCTAAAAAAGTTGCATTTTTCTGAAGTGAACTCTGGGATTAAAACTAAACGTTATGGTATGTATGAACAACAATCCATTGATTTCTTTATGCTATTCATCACCGATGACATTATCGAGTACATGGTGAACCAAACAAATCTTTATGCTGAACAAACTTTGAGAAAAAAAAAATAAACCGAAGGGTCATATAAAACTTGGGTGGTAACAAATGCTGAAGAAATGAAAACATTTTTCGTAGTAATTTTGTGGATAGGACTAATGAAACTTCCTCGAATAAAATCATATTGTAGTACTAACATTTTATATTCTAATAAAGTAAAAAAAGTGATATCTAGAGATCGATTTGAACAACTGCTCAGAATGTGGCATTTCAATAATAATGAAGACAATCATTTTGTAGAAGATAGGCGCAGAAAAATATCTCTACTAATAAATAAGTTGAAAGAGAAGTTTCAATCATTTGTTACCCCTGATATATGTATATCAGGGGTATAAAGTTTGGTATAAGGCTGTACAAATTATGTAGTACTGGTGGGTATACGTATAATTTGAGAGTATATTACGGAAAAGACGCTAATTCTGGTAGCAACGCTTCAACAAACGTTGTTTTAATGATAAAAGAAGAACCCTATATACTGATAATTACTATACGAGCGTTTCTCTTGCAATGTCTCTATTACAAAGATAAACCCATTTAGTGGGAACTGTGCGATCTAACAAAAATTCAATTCAAAAGTCGTTACAAAAAAAAAAATAAAAAAACATGAAATATCTGCTCAAGAGAGCAATAATGTAATAGTTATGTTGAAATGGAGGGATAACAGGGATGTATGACTAAACATACAGATGAAGTTGTTGGTGATATCCAACTAGGACGAGATATTGAAAAATCAAAAGCAATTTTTGACTACAACAAATCAAAGGCTTATATTGATCTTTCAGATCAACTAAAAGCACACTCTCATTGTCTCAGAAGAGGAACCAAATGGTATAGAAAGTTAACAGTAGAACTAATTTTTGGAACATGCTTCTTCTTCTTCTTCTTGTGCCACTACTATCGGAGATTGGAAATCATCAAGGCTATCCTGACCTTGTTAACAGCTGACCTAAAGAGTTCATTAGTGGTACAGCCAAACCACTCTCTCAAATTACGCAGCCATGACATTCTTCTACGGCCTGGATTCCGTTTTCCTTCTATTTTTCCTTGCATTATATTTTGAAGTAATGCGTATTTACGTCCTCTCATCACGTGACTCAAATATTCGAGTTTTCTTCGTTTGATCGTTGACAAAATTTCTGGGTCTTTTCCTATCCTTCGCATTACTTCAAAATTTGTAACCAAATGCCAAAAAAAATGGAAGCCATGTTTTTTTGATATCCATCAAGTAAACAAATAACTATGGAAACTGTATTTTTTATTATATTATTCAGAACTTATATTATTTATATTTTTTTCATTTCGTACAATAAAATTTGTCTACAAATTTACAATTATTTTTTTGGCCCTCTACCTCATAGCTGAATTTGCCAAACGTAACAAAATTTTCATGGCCGGGCTTCATAAGTAAGTCTCCCCAGACGATTACTCTATGAATCCCTATGAAAAACCATTACTGTGTGATTCTAGAATGAAATATACCGCCTAAATTGTATGCCCTTGACCACTCTTTTTGTCTCACCGTGATATGTGTGACACATTATTAACGTAACGCCGTACTCAACATGTTAAAAAAGTAAGCAAAGGTACATGAAATAGCAGGTGTTACACTCGAAAGTCGTCATATTCAAGACAATAAAATAACAATCCTACAACTTTCTCCCCAATATATTGTGGTTCATACAAGATGGTCTAATAAAATTCATCCATTAAACTTCACATGCTCATCGATATGAATGAAGGATATCGACTTGTGTACGAACACTTTGGGTTTTTATGTCCCGAGAAAGAGTACTTTAACATCACAACGAATTTTCTTGACTAAAAACAGAGTTGACAGTCAGTTGTTAAGGCCGAAGAAGACACAAAGCTGAGTAAAAAGTTACTAAAATTAGAACCTCTATCTTTTGTTGATCTGATGTGACCAAGAGAAATGCTACGCTCTCCAGAAAAAGTTAATGGGTTATATTTAGAGCACAGGACTTCTTTGTAAAGTTTAATGAAATGACAGGATTAGGTACAAAGCATCACCACCAAGTGCAAGAGATAGCAGTATTTCGTTCGAGGAAAGAAGAAGAAACCAAGCAATATGCCTTTAAACTTAGAAGCAAAATATTTCATCAAAAGCGATTTATTAAAATAGCGATATCATAGATTATGGTTACCTGAATGTAATGTTACTTCAACATCAATTTTTTTGAAATATTCCAACTTAGTTTTTAATATCTTATTACAGTAAATAAATATATCTCACAAAGTAAAATGATATTATAAAAATCGCAAGACGCCTTTCCATTATAGAAATCTATTTCCATCTCAAAACTTTCATATATTTAAACTCTTTCAAACTCTATTAAAAGTGTAGAAGCAAAAAAAATTGTTTGTTTAGAATCAAGATTGACACAAAACAGTATCTTCTTAATTATCGGTTCCATAGAGAACACAACAAATATTTTAAAAGCATTAACGTTGCCAAAATAATAAAATGTATTTTTTTAAACCAACATCCATTAGAGTAATTGGATTGTGATAGATAAAAACTACCACAGCTAGAGGCACAGATAATTGACTCAACTAATATTTTGGTTACGACATATATTATAGAGAATGCAAAAATTGCACAACTACAAAATAAAATACACACAGGAATAGAACGTTTACAATTACTAAGTTATATCTGATTTAAGCTTGCGTTATAGATAAGAGCCTTAGTCACTATCTAAAATTGGAAAAGAAGTATTTATTTGTTAGAACTCTTGTTAAGTACAAATTATTATTTAAGTAAACCGTTTTGTCATAACTAAGACGTGAAAAATTTTCTTAAAATAAAAAAAGTTTAATTCCCATTACAGAAATAGCAAAAAAATAATTTAGTATTTTTATCCAAGGGATATAAACACAACATGTAATTTTATTAAGCAATGAGTTTTATATTTACTCATAATATTGATTGTATAGACAAAAACTTACTTTATTGGACCGAGTCCTGTGGAAATAAAATAATTAAAATACTTCCTTTCCAGTTTGACTCTGCAAAAAATGTATGCTCTATTTTATTCCCTAATTAAAGTAATCAGTAGGTAATTCGCTAAATTTTGCAATTATTTTAAATCTCTCACTCTATATACTGGTTTGCTTTGAACCAATCAATTCAAAAACAATGAACAAAATGGATTAAAAATAATTGCAGAGAAACATAAAAAACCCTAATGTACACATAATACTATTTTGACATTAACTAACTATGTTCTTAGCTTCGACTTTTTAGGTATTTTTTGAATTAGTCGACCAAATAAAACCATATTGGAGAGCGGCACATTCTTTTAAGTTCGCAGAAAATCTGTATATATATTTACTATCATGATTTAAAGTTAAATATACCTTATACTGGACATATATAAACTAGTGGATAAAAAAGTTTCTTAATAAGTTCTGGTGTAATTGGAATTTTAACAGTTTAACCCATCCACTACAAAAAAACGCAAATCCCCCATCTTCTATACTTGAATTAAAGTATATCACAGTGCACGTCACATATTTTATGACGTCATGAATCAATTATTATGATACTTATTTGATCAAGTAACCGACGACATCTGCTAGCCGACAATGAATGGGTAAATTGATAGCTATAATCGTCATTTAAAAATAAATAAGACTCCAAGTCAAGTGCAAAAATATTAATATATATGACAAATTAATATGCAAAACTTCCAACTTCGAGAACCAAAAAGGTAATTTTAGAAAGTTCTTAAAATACTATCTACTGTAGTTATACATTTACCAAAAAAAAATAAAATTTTAATTATTAATCATTACTTTCATGATATAGGATAACTTTTTAATTTTCGAACAAACAAACTTCGAATCTTTTATTAAAGTAAACTCGGAGAATGTATTTTATTTATTTATAAAAACTGTACTGTCCAAAAGGCAGGATAATAGCAAGGATTTTTAATCAGATTGTACCATTTGAAAATAATGTAGAATTAAAAATAGCGGTTACGTTATTCTTCTAACGGGCATCTCAGATTTCATCAGACTTAAGTAGTTTATTGACAAATATATAATTTTATCCAGTGATCCTGCCTATGCGTGGTTAGAAAAATAACTTTTTTACTTTTACAAATTTTTAGGTGCTACTTTTAAACATATTTTCTGAAACTTTTACAAAAAAGAATATTGCCGCTATGCTTTTTTAGGCAACAATAATGTTACACACGAATTCACTACGTTATTGACATCAATAATATATATGACGAGACCTATCCATTTTCAGATCGACTCGCATACTTTGGGAAGACATTCAACTACAGATACACTTCTTAATATCAAAAGTTCTAATCATTCAACGATCGAACAAGTATTATTTAATTAAAAAGAAAAAATTCATAAAACTTGATGATTTTTCGCATGCTAAAAATGTAATAAAAACTTTTGTAAGCCATTAATCTAATCAGGAAAGTTTAATTACACGTTTTTATTGCGATAGTCTGCCAAATATAGGTTATGTTGGGTTAGAAATATAATTTAACATTTTTTCTTTATAATATTAACATTTTCAAGTTTCTTACTGTAGAAGGGTGTTATCTACAGTTTATTTATTTGTAATATTAATAATAATAAAAGAAATTAATAATAAAAATATTAACAGAGTATATGTATCTTACATATCAAATAATATATAAAAAATTTAAAAGATAAAGTATATAAAACAATGTGAAAACTAACGCAAGTAAACGCTTTTGAAATGTGGATTGTGAAATAAAACCGCAGATGTGAGATGTTTTATAGTGTAATTCGAACTGATTAAGGACAAGAAAGAAGCAAAAATAAACACGATTAAAAATCTATACTATGAAAAGGCGAAACAGTTAAATTTACGTGTATACAAGCATGTTAGGTAATCGTTCTCAGAATACAAATTAAGTTATATTTTCTTAAAGATCTCCGAAATGGAAGTTGAATCGTGAAATACAACCAGTGGCGCACCCAGAATTTGTCTGAGGGGAAGGTTTTGAATTTTTTTTATGCTACCTCCATTTTGAGTCCCTAAAATTTGGGTTTTAGTTTAATTTAAAGTACTAAAGATAGCAGTGCCAAAGATTCAGGTATTTATTATCCTGCCTACCAACTAAAACCACCCTCGCTTACTTGTGCGCAGTTGACTGCCGCACGTACCGTACTCCGAAAGTGGGGTGGCCGCTGTAAGGCTGACGACATTTTTGAAACACTCCCTTCTCTTATCTAGATCGTATCTATTGTTCTGAGGCTATTTTCTTGTGGTATTTTAAAGTAATTACTATTTTAATAGGAATAAGCCACAATTGCTATCGCCGTATTCCCGTTCTCCTCCGCCAATCCTCCCGGTCCAAGGCATGCTCCTTCTCCAAACCACTCGATTCCATCGCTTTTCTAATTCCTTTATTCCATGAACGTCGAGGTCTACCTCTACTTCTTCTTCCAGGGGGCTTCCATTTGGGAAGTTTTTGGGGCCAAAGTTCGTCAGGCATTCTCAATAGGTGTCCAAACCATTTTTAACCTCTTCTTTCTATTCTGTCAATGACCGTTTCTGTGGCATTATGCTATTTCTTATAGATTCGTTGGTCTTCCTTTCCTGCCTTGACGTTCTAGCACTTCTTCTCAAATAATCCATTTCAACTGCCAACAATCTTCTCTTCAGGTCTGCATTAATAGTCCATACTTCAGAGCCATAACAAAGAACTGATTCAATCATGGTTTGCCCTATTCTTTCTTTGTTCCTTTTGGAAATGTTGCGATCCCACCATAAGGAGTTCAGACATCCTACAATTTTACGTCCCGGATTAATTCGGTGTTTAATTTCGGTTTCTCCCAAGCCGTTCTTAGCAATAAGTGCACTTAAATATTTAAATGTTTCCACTTCTTTGATTTCCACGTCCTCCTCTATCAACACTTCAAACTTTGCATCTGAATGGATAACTAAATATTCTGTTTTCTTCATGCTGACTTGTAACCCCCATTTTATATATTTATTCTCTGTATAGACACTTGGTCATCCGCAAAGTTCAGGGAGAATAGTACGTTATTTTCTATGAGGATTCCCTGGCAGCGGTTTTTACAATTTTGGAGGGCTGCCTCAATATATAAATTAAACAGTAAGAGTAACATACTGCATCCTTGTTTTAGTCTTTTAGTTACTTTTATTGGCTATGATAGTCTATTTCCAATTTTTAAGTAAGTACTGTTATCCCTGTATACTTCTGTGATTATTCCTAAAAGGTATGGACTAATGTCGAGTTGTTGTACAGCTTGCCACAATTTAAGTCTTGGAACTGTATCATACGCCTTTTCTAGGTCGATAAAGGCTAGATGTACTTCGGTACCAACCGCTATTCTTTTTTATATTAATTTTTTAAGTATAAACAAGTTATCAGTGCAAGATCAAAGATTCAAACATCAATAAACTTATTTTAACCTTCAATTGCGGCTTATTCCCATTAAAATAGTAATTAGATCTTATCTCTGTCGTTGGCCCGGTTGGTGTTTCTCTTCTTCTTCTTTCTTTTTAATGACTGCTCGAATGTAATTGTGAACACTATTCCATCCCTTCGTACTTCCCGTCATCTTCACAATCATCTCTCAAAGTTGCAGGGTTCATACATTTCTTTATACATTCTGTTTCTCTCCACTGTACATCTATTACACTCCAGCATTGTGTAAGTAACAATGTCGGAATATTCGCAGTATAGGCATTTATCTATGAACCTATGAAGATACGCCCTAAAACAGACAATCTACCCAGTCCCTTAGGCTCGGGATCAGCATCTTGGTCCACTGGGCAACATCTTCCTTGTTGTTCTACTCTTCTTGCCATCTTTCCATTGATCTTTCCCTTTGTTCTTTTTTTTATAGCTGTTGTCAAATGCTCTCTTCTCTCATATAGATGTCTCTTTTCTACTGCTAACACATGCAGAGAAACACAACCCGTGATAGTCCACAAGGCCGCCGCAGATACAGTCCTGTAGGCGCATGCTACTCGCAACAGACTCGTTCTGTCTACTTTTGTCATAAGCCTAATATTAGGTATATATATATATATATATATATATATATATATATATATATATATATATATATATATATATATATATATATATATCTAAATATAATGAAAAATATTATTAATTATTGTGTATTAATTATTGTGTATTTATACAATAATTATTGTGTTCTCATATTTAAAGTGGTAATTTAATTATTAGCGTTTTGGATTTTTTGTATTGTGTGTGAAAGACAAGATATAATAGTTCCTACTATTCTTTATATATTTTTTACTTTATATGCACGGGGGGTTTAACACCCAAAACCCCCACTGGGTGCGCCACAGACAACGTATTTTCAATAGAAGTTTTGTTTATTCCCATTAAATTTTAGGAGATAACACAAATCTGACAGGAAAATAGTTTCATAACCCTATACAAGCATGAACATGTAAATTCTTGCACACCCAAAGGCCCATCCATAGTTTTTTACAGAATAAAGAAAGTTATATTATGAAGAAAATTGGTGACATATAAGGAACTTAAAATATAGCAAAGAGAGCAAAGATAGAAAAGACAAATACAATATAGTTGTCGTAAAATATTTTAATACTTTCTATAAAACGTGTTTGCTACTAATACTAATCTTACAAAATGAAACAGAAAATAAACTTTTGTAAAAAAATTCAAAAATCAACAGAATTCATAATCTGAATTAGATTAGCGGCTGAAAAGGAAATAACAACTTTTTGTTTTAATTCTATATAGTTCTTAAATCCGATTTTAAAGAAAGCTTAGTTTTTCTTGCATTAAATTAAAGACAAATACCATATTTTTTTAAATACCATTAATTGCAAATGCACATTTCAGTCCGATCGATGAATAACAATATCTTTCAATCTCTAGGACAGGACGAATATTTTGTAGACAAAGCATCTAATTTTTCAAGCTACAAAAATCGTAAATGAGTTTAATAACAACAACCAAAAGAAACTTAAGCTATTTTTCGCGATAAAGTCGATATGTGAAACTATCACAGAAATAATAGTTCTAATAAATGTTAGCAACATTTTTGTTCATGATCTATGATATATTAAATTTGATATGCCAAGATTCTATATCTGAAACTAAACACAAACAAAAATGTAAAATTTAGAAATAATATACAAAGGCAGATAAGATAATATCAAAAAACTTCCAGAAAACCCTTTTTAGTATCCCGCTTTTAGTTTATGGTATAGTAGAAATGTTTCAGTCTATATTTCATTTTATACCACTTTTCTATAATTTTAACTTTTCTAAAATTACTTATTCTGAATTCTTATTTCTGAATTGTAGAAATTATACAAACAGTCATTTTTGCAGTTTCTCTCATGGATTTCTCAGAATATTTTAACACGTGTTATATTCTCCCCAGGTAGGTCACCTTTACATAAATTGCTGTAGTAAACCTCAATAAGGTACAAATTAAATCCATCCTTCGATTCAAAAACTGCTACACTGCACCCGCTATGTAAACAACTGCCATAGGTGCCTATATATTTAAAAAAAAAAAGAAGAATTTCATCAATATTAATGGTTTGATTTAATTTTTGGTTGAATAAAACATTTAATGAAATTGCTCAAATTAACTAGTTCCTAACTTATAAACCAACAAGATTCATTTTTAAATCAGTAACAAATAATCTAAAGTTTCGTTATATTTTTCCTATTTTAACAAACTTACAACTTCAACAAATATTAAAGTTTATTAATTCCAATAAAAAACACGTCTAGCATTCAGATTCAATTGGTTCTTGTTATCAAACAATAATATATTTTTCAAAATCAAAAGCAGACATTGGTGGTGCAGTGATATGTAATTAATATGTTTTGTTCACTTTCGTATTGATATTTATCATATAAAATATTGACTTTTTAACTTTCTTATGTAAAACTTAAATGTTCACATACATCCTGACCCTTAGAAATACAGTTAACTTTCATCGCAAAAGCAATTTTTGGGGGGTTTTAAACAGTAATATATCACCTTAATTTTTTACATTTAGTTTATTGCATAATATTTGTATATAAAGAATTTTCTATCCAGAACAAATTATGGATTAAATAATCCATTAAGTTTTATGTTACTTTTATTATTTTCTTTTTTTTTTCTGAAGTTCTAGATTTGCCAGATTCGTTGCACGTCAACAGAGAGATTTCGATTTCGTCACAGTACAGTCAACTGCTTAAAATTTCTGTAACTAAGCTAATAATTCGCAACGTAACCGAAAAAAAATGTACCTACTCGTTTTAATAATTTAGAATTATTTTAATTGTAACAAAAGCCAACCTTTGTCAAAAGACAAAAGTCATAAACAAGATAAACAACAAGGATTCCGATCAAGCAGATCTTGAACTTGTTGTCCCAAAACAAATAACTGAAAAATCTATATATATATATATATATATATATATATATATATATATATATATATATATATATATATATATATATATATATATAGAAAAGAAATTTAATCTTTGCAGATAAGTTAAATAGTAAACTCTTAAATATTGGGGAAATCTGCAAGAAAGACTCTAATGAGTATCAATTGTTTTGCCGAACGTTTTCGCCAAGGAGAATTAATTTGGCTTCTTCAGGGCTGAAAGAGAATAAATTATAATTAGCTACCATATATTATCTATTAAAACATTATTGATCCTACCGTAACTTAGAATTGTAGAGTTAGAATATTAAAAAACTTTGCTAGTAACATAGTGATGTTTTTTGTTACTATGTGCAAAAAAAGTTTTTTTTTATGGTTTGAAATGTATGGTAGCTTTGAACTTAACACGCAAAGGTTTACCTAAGGTTAATCGAAAAACCCAATGTAACTACATTTAAAAGGAGGTAATTCTTTGAATTGTCGGCAATAACTAAATTTTTAAAAGTGAGGTTCTGTTCTGTAAACTTTCTAAAAATCAAAAATTTAGTTATTGCCGACAATTCAAAGAATTACCTCCTTTTAAATGTAGTTACATTGGGTTTTTCGATTAACCTTGTGTAAACCTTTGCGTGTTAAGTTCAAAGCTACCATACATTTCAAACCTTAAAAAAAACTTTTTTTTGCACATAGTAACAAAAAACACCACTATGTTACTAGCAAAGTTTTTTAATATTCTAACTCTACAATTCTAAGTTACGGTAAGATCAATAATGTTTTAATAGATAATATATGGTAGCTAATTATAATTTATTCTCTTTCAGCCCTGAAGAAGCCAAATTAATTCTCTTTGGCGAAAACGTTCGGCGAAACAATTGATACTCATTAGAGTCTTTCTTGCAGATTTCCCCAATATTTAAGAGTTTACTATATATATATATATGTTTTATTGATATAGTGAAGGCATTTGACTGTGTCTAACTAAAAGAATAATCAATCTTCTCTATTATCTATAGATCTCCTTCCACATATTCTAATGAAAACTGTGGAAAACATACATATAGAGAATCAAATTCAAGCTAAAATAAACGGGGAACTTACCACTTCAAGACCAGCTGGAAATGGTATTCGTCAGGGTGACTCACTGGTTCCGTGGCCCCTCAAAATTATTATGGATGACATAATAAAGAAATAAGAGGATATAGGATGAAAGATAAGGAGATTAAATCTTGTATTATGTAGATGACGATTTAGTTTGGAACATCTGACTAAGTTGACCACTTACATATATTGTTGAATATATGCAACACATATGTATTTATAGATACACCCATAGTGAGAACTAAACGTACAGGAAATATCTGCTCAAATGTACTGTTACGAGTTACGAATACGAGTTACTATTATCTTCCTATCTAATCTCTAATCCTCTTCCTAATCTAGAGTTCAAATCCTGGGGCTGGCATTCAGTAGCCGTACCCATCAACGTATTACCACCTCTGCAGTTTAATGCCACCGAGCCATCCTTGTCATGATTTCTTCAACTACTGCTCTATCGTTTCATTTCTGCCGCTAGATATTAAGGAACTTTTTGGGGTCCTCAACCTGAATTCCTCATTCTAATCTATTATTTCTGTCGTGGCAATTTTTTATCATAAACATAAATTAATAAAAATATTAATTGTACATTTTCTTTATTTCATAATTTCCTACATTCTCCCGATACGAGTTAATATCCCGATAATATAGCAATACTGTCCGAAAATGATAAATTTGATGACGTGTGAGGAATTTAATAAGAAAAGACCAACATTCAGGAACTTTTGTAATATTTCTTAAACGTCATTTTATATATTTTTTTATTTTTAGATCTCTTTGAAGAATATTAAGAATGGTTGAACATGCACTTTTATTTTGATTATATTTCATGAAACTTGTATTTTTAAGGGTCAAATCACACTCGAAACTCTATCACTTTAGACACATTTTAAAAAACTCAACAAAAGATTTAATCCAAAGTATTTGTCAAAACACCATTGCTTTGCTGTAATATAACTAGTTAAAAGCTTAAGTTTTAAAAATCGTAACACTAATCGTTGCAAGTAAAATCTTAAATTGCGCTATTTCTCCACATTTATTTCTCAAGAGTATTTTCTTAAATAGGATATGTAATACTAAAGATAAGAAATACCTTAACTTTAAAGGAAATACAAAAATATTGTTTACCTGTCAATAACCCCTCAGAGACCAATGTATAAACATTGAAATTTACAATGTTAACTCGAGTGATTTTTATATATGTACATACTTTTTCTATTTTATTCTTTGGCACAAAATTTCATTTTGCCATTTTTTAGTAAATTAGTAACTAATTTTTAAAAATCTTAAGTAGCAGTATATTGACGTTTTGATTATAGATTTAATAATTTATTGGTCATTATCACAAAATTAATATGTAGTATATAGTTTTATACACTAATTGTTTATAGACAATTTTTTGAATATGATGAAAAATCTGTTATTCTTTCTTAATAGATCCCAAATAGTGCCAAGGGACACAACTTACAGTCTACAATTATTAGTATAGGTTAATATCGATGATGAAATTTATTTTATACCCTTAATTGAAAAACTTAAAATACACAAGAGTATTTATACGTGAACTGTAGAAAATAATATCAAATAATTTTATAATTATCATTGAATAAATGCTGCCAGGAGACTAAGAGTACAGTAACATCTTGCATATTCTTTAAGTTAAGGCTTATTGCATCGTACCAAACCTGCATGGCAATCGGCCTTTATACCTACGTTGGGAACTCTATAGGTACGGACCTGTCATTCACTCATACTCATGTTAATGGATCAAATTAATAAAAATAAAAATGTAGAGCTCAAAAACTAACAAAACTGCTTCAAGAATGCCACAAAATCCGGAGAGTCACTTTTGTAGAGAACGGTTCGAGTACTCCTAAGAAAACAGCGAAAACTGATCCACAGTAATGCTTATCTGAAGCTCAAAAAACCCAGGAACATGACAGAAATTTCCTCTCACTTTTCGAGAAAAAACTGATATGTATATTTATTCAGTACAGACTCTAATCATCATCACCATCATCCAGCCTTCATTTATCACGTTCACTACTGGACATGGGCCTCCCTTAAACTCCTCCATTCTTTGCGATTTTGTGCTCTTTGTTGCCGATTTTTCGTGATACGCCTGATGTCATCAGCCCAACGTGTAGGTGGTCTTCCTCTACTACGTTTGTCGGCTCTTGGCCTATAATGTGTAATTTTACTCGTCCATCGTGAGTCATGCATTCTCGTTACATAACATGCCCAATTCCATTTAAGTTTCCCTATGCAAAGGGTTCCACCAACATCAGCAATACTCGTCCTTCTTCGCAGATCTTCGTTTCTTATTCGGTCCCGCAACGTCACTCTCAGCATAGATCGTTCCATTCGTCTCTGTATCACTCTCAATTTCGAAGCCGTAGTCTTGGTTAGAGTCACAGTTTCCGCCCCATAGGCCATGACCGGTAATACGCATTGGTCAAATACTTTTCTTTGGAGGCTAATTGGTATGTTGGCCCTAAGTGTGTCTCGCAGTTTTCCAAAGGCTGCCCACGCTAAAGTAATTCGTCTTTGGATTTCGCATGTTTGGTTATCCCTGCTCATTCTTATTTCATGACTCAAATACGTATATTTCTCCACCAGTTCTACCACTTCGTTTTGAATAGTTAAATGGTTGTCGGGGACCATATTTGTCATAAACTTAGTTTTGTTCATTCTGAGGCCCACCTTCGAACATGCAAAGTCCAATTCATTTAACATATCCGTGGATTCTCCTAAATCATCTGTGACAAGGACAATGTCATCTGCGAAACGGAGATGGTTAAGTTTTTCGCCGTATATTGTTACTCCTCTGTGGTCCCAATTTACCATCTTAAAGGCATACTCTACAGACTCTAATACAGGCTGATAAACGGAATCCGTCTATGGGAGGTACTCTAAACTAAAAAATTACAAAAAGCAGCAAATTTGCAACCACAACCCTAAAACATCGGGTGGTGAAAGTTACAAAACTGCTCTAGCGGGGATCAAGATAGCAAATCACCTTGAAAAATACCCGGTCAAAAAAGTATACGAGAGTGAAATAGGACTGATAAAAGATGGTTTTATAAAACTTATCGATAAGCTGCATGTGCTTCTCGATATATTAAGGAGAACTTTAGGTTGATAAGTATTGAAAAAGAGTTCTTTAATATTACAAAGGACTTTCTTAATAAGAACTTCCTAAATCCAAACGTGAACTGACGTTCCTCCTAAAGAGAAGAACGTGAGGAGCTGAACGTAAAATTAGTTCGTCTTGGAAAAAAATGAAGGACTCAAAGCGGAGCATTGGGCAATCTAGACTCCAAATTAACCATGAAATATTTTATTATAAACGTCATAATATAAATCGCACAGTCCGGTTTGAAAAACAGAATAAAATGACCGGAAACAAAAATCAATAATTTCTTATAAAGGTATCAATTTCTTATGTTTAAAATATCATCGTGGTTAAGTTTTAGTATACATTCTATAACTAAGTTTCAGAAAAAAATATTAGTTTGAAAAAGCATATTTATTTGAAGCAACATAGTTTACAATAAGTTGTACTTACTTAATTAGTTTTTCTTTGACCGTTGTATCTACAATATATTTTGTTAATACATTTCAATCCTACACCGCATAGGAGGAGAATTATATTCATACAAAAATAAAAATTCGTATATTATTACAGTCTGAATTATAATAATCTGTATATACGCTGTATGCTGTACGTAAACTAGTTGTTTACTGTTTTACAATGTTTAAGAAATATTTTGAACAGTATCGTAAATAATATTTTTAAATAAATGTAGGGTTATTGGCAGGTACATTAGTCAATATTACAAACAATATTTAAATCGAGACATTGGTCGATGAGATTTTTGTCACAAACAATCGAAAAGGTACTAAAACTTTAACTTAACATTAATCGTAACACTTTAAACAATTTATGGAAAGGATATGTAAAGACTAAAATTATATGCATGGTTTTACGCAATTACTCATTTTTTTCACCAGCTTGATCGGTGGTACTATCTCCATTTTTAATGGTCATGCTACGTGACGATGAGAAGCAGAGTTTCATGATAAAGGGGAATTTCATTCCTAAAACACATACAATATTTTAAAGTTTGTAATATTAAGATTATTATATATGATAAAAGATTTAGTTTTTAAAAATCATAAATATAAATCATTACAAGGCGCGTCTAAAATGCGCCTCCAACTATTTTCTCCAGCAATAAAACATGAATTAATAAACTTTTGACGTAATAACGTAATATATTGTGAAAGATGAAACAGTTTTTAACGAATTCACAACGGGTAGTGACCATTGACTAGTTTTTTAATACAGCGAAAATATTAATGGGAGAAAGAAGAAAACTTAAACAGATTGGGAAAAGAGAAAGAGTAGAAATTACAGAAATTAATAGAACCATCAGAAAATAATAAAAGAGCAAAAATGAAAGAGGCAGGAGAAACAAATCAAAACCATAATATAAAGAAATAGAAACTTAAAATGCGTGAGATCTACACTAGGCCAATCAAAAATAAATATCAGCAATTCGGTCAGTAGAAAACAATACACTATTTGTTTTAAGTCTCAACATTTCGTCACGATTTTGTGAATACTTAAGAAGAAAATTGCAAATTTATTATAATAGAAGTATTAGATGCTAACAAAGTGAATATTTTATTACTTAGAACTATAAGAGTAGAAATTTAAATTTCGCTAACATATCTAAGTGATATTGAGTCATGGTAACTGCAATACATTATATTTTTATAGAGAGACGTCTGATATTGAACAATGTTTAGTGAAGTGAAGTGAAGTTGAAGTAAACAAGACAGTATATAATTACAGATATTCTAAGGTAGAAAGTTACAATGAATGTTAGAGGAATGAGAAAGGATCAGGAGATTGTTAAACTGATCTACAAAATGTAATTACTGGTTCGTAGTAATTTATTATAAGACTGATATTCAGAAATGGAATAAAATTGTAGATAGAGCAACTAAAAGATTAAGTGAGTAGTGTGTTTGTTTTTTAAAGGTTAGGATCTATCATGTCATGTGTTGATAATGTTGTAGTAGATATTACTCAAATGGTTAGTGTCAGTCTTATAATTGACTTGATTAAAGGAAAAGTCGGTTTTTATAATAATTATTAACTTGTTCTAAGATTTTTAGATTATTACAATCAAATTTATGTCCTTAAGTGGTGGTCCACTAAGACACAAGAGTTTTTTCTTATGTTGCAGTCATTTTTTGTTGAGTCACACGTTGCTTAAGCAACTGTTGACTTTGACCCATATAACAACTTTGACATTCACTGCAATATATTCGGTAAATTATGTTGCTCATTAATGAATTTGGAGTTTTAGCTTTTATTTTTGAGAATAACATTGAATTTGGATTGTATTTAATAAATTTGATAAATTTGATGTTCGGAAATGTTTTGAAACGTGGTACAATTTGGACTGTCAAATTTTGTATGTAAGGTATTTTTTTGTACATAACTGGTTGTGGATTATTTATTACAGCTTGTGGTGATCTAAATACCTAGATAACGCAATACTCCGAAAGAACGAAAACATATAAAATATATACAAGTATGCAATAACGAAATTTTTCTTATTTTAATAGAAATATACCTGGACTTTCAATTGCCGCATGATTACATGCCATCACTGCCGCTACAGCGTCGGTTATATTTTCAAATTCCAAGAGACCTGAACTGGAACGTTCTGATTTCATGGGGAACAGTTTAACAGCTTTTGGCGGCGTTACATCATACTCTTCGAATACTTTAAATAGGTCTTCTTCTGTTACTTGTGGAGGTGTATTAAAAAAGTGCAAAATCTAAAAAAGAAATAAAATAAAAACAATTATTACAAAACAGTATAATTAATCATAATTGTTCTGCTTGTGTCTTTGTATTAGTTTAAATATTAATTCTTTTAATAAACATGATACAAACAACATTAGTTTAAATATCTTCTAGTCCGTTATTCACTTGATCCTAATGTATATATCTGTAATAAAGATAGCATCCAAATAGAAATATATTCAGATCGAAATGATATATAAGAAAGGAGATTATAATTATTAACTTATAGCTTTTACTGATAGATAGCAGGATTCTGTCTTTTTAATATTAAATATAACTGGGGAATGTGAATTAGTGATGACGCGTTATTTCACTACTGGTGATTTAATCACAGTGGTTTAGAAATCACCGCTAACTTTGATAACCGTGATCGGTATAATATTTGCTGAATGTTTTTACTGTAATGAGTGTTTCTCCTCATCAGCCGATGAAGAACGATGGGTACGTTGCTCGCTCTGTCTGAAATGAAGCACGTGCGGGAATAGAACCAGAAGATGATGAAGAATTTCAGTGTGAATTTTGTATTTCTGAATAAGTATATTATGTATATTTTTATAATAATGTTCTGTTACCAATTTTCTAAGATTTTTAATAACAAATTACTTTTTCCTTGATTTAAATTACAAAACAGCCATTAGATAATGAAATAGTTTGATTTTTCTCAGTCTTTTGACATATAGTCAGTTATCATTTTTTTTTGCTGCAAATTCAGTTTCAATTGCAATTAAATCCTTAAATGTTTAATCAACGTCCCTAATTAATTAAAGAAAAAAAATTATTTCTGGTTTAACTATATGTCCCTATCCTCCTTAGATGGTTCACAATGCCCCATCCTCCCCTAATAAGTAAGTAGAAGATTAATAGAGAATAAAGTAATTAAAGCAGTTAAGATAAGTTGAACATAAGTTAAAAGTACAAATGTTAAAAGAAAATAAAATTATATGACTTTACCTTACTGGGTGGTTGAATTCTGTTCTTGCTTGCCATGGCAGGGTTCATGAACCGATTATTTTTATTGCTAATGTACAACTTATAAGAAGGAGATTTATCAGGTAGTGGATACGGATTTGTTACTTCGCTGAGATATGGTTGCTTGCTGAATGCTAATTGTAATTTGTGTTCTTTTTGGTGATCATCGTCTTCTTGCATTGCGTCAGGTGCATTGGAACGATGTGTTACTGGAATTGCTCCAGTAATACCGATGTTTATATTGTTGAGATTTTGAACACATCTTTCTACCGCAACACTATCTCCCATTTGAACCATAGCTGTGCCTTCTTTAGATTTTAAGAATTTGATCTGAAATAGAAGTGTTTTGATTATTAACCATGGATTTGGTATATTACCTTCTTTAAATACATAGAACTCCAATTTAATATTATTTTATATCATTAAAAAAAAAATAAATAGTTAGCTTGCACATAGTGTATCAAGAATTTCGTAAGTGTGGTAAAAGCACAAATCTGAACATTTCTACAGTAACGTATTAGGCACATCTGTTTCACCTCAAAAATACTTAAGATAAGCATTTTTATGATCAGAAAAAGAAAGTAAACGATATGCGAACGATTACTGTAACATCTTTAGTGTCTATTTTGACGGTGTAGACCACTTTAAAACCATGAATATGCCTATTCTGTCTAAATAACAGCTGGCATATAATGTAATATTTAACATATTGAACATTTGTTGAACATGTGAAATATATCGCATCATTTGTATATCGCCATTGGTCCAGGATTGCCAGAAGGAAATCCTAATTACGTCCACGATAGCAGATTTTGACTAAGATTTAAAAAGGGATCATTTCAAAATACATTCAAGTACGTCTAGTAACAGCAGTTGTTATTATATTACAAATTATCGATGATAAGCACCAATGTCACTGGCCGTGTTTATCATAGATAATTTTTCCCTCTCCAGGGTGTTCTTAGATGTTTTTAACAGCACACAATACAAGAAGGCATGAATATTTTTATTTGACAATTTTGAAATGTCAATTGGACCTACAATATTGTCAATTGATGTATACATGAGATATGTGACGTCATCACGGGCTCTGTTACGTCATTACAATGGAAAACATTTAATGGATCATGGGGGTGAAGTTTAGGTCAAAAGAAAGGCTTTTTATTCCAAATTACACAGTGTACAACAATGATGGTATTAGTTTTAATAAATACGCTAAATTTTCATTTATTGGTGTATTTATCATCTCCATATTAAATTGACACTAGCATGTTTTTATAGTTTTTACAAATTCACAAGAAAAGAAAGTTGTCCTTGAGATTTTTTTTAAATCGTTTTTTGACAACTACAAATAGTAACAGCTAATGTCATTTCTTGTATTTACTCACTAATACGTTCATTGTAGTTTTAAAACAGTATTTTAAAATATCGTTAGTTCATACAGTAGCAAAAATGCCTTTCATATTTATACTTAATGAATACGTAGATATGTTGTTAATCTATGGTGAATGTAAGAAAAATGCTCAAAATGCTCAAGCCTTATACATGGAATGCTTTACCGAGAGAAGAACACCGTTGTGTGTAACTTTTAATATGCTTGAGAAGATGCGACAAGGTTCAATTCCGAATAGTAAACATAGAGTTCATTTCAAACCAATATAGACCGAACAAAACTTGGCGAAGTTTTAGCATATGTAACGATTAATCCACATCTGTCCATAAGGCATATTTCTGCAGAAACGGGAGTGTCTTCAATTATAGTTCAAAGGGTTTTAAAAATCCACCATTACCATCCATTTAAACTGAGATTGGTTTATGAATTGCGACCTACCAATTTGGATCGGCTTAACGCCTTTGAAATGTGGACCTATAGAAGAATTATGAGGGTTTCCTGGGTAGATAGAGTTACGAACAATGAAGTACTGAGAAGAATAGGTAAAGAGAAGGAAGTTGAACTTACAATTAAAGAAAGAAAGCTACAATATCTCGGACATGTGATGCGGGGCGAGAAGTATGGCATCCTGCGCCTCATAATGCAAGGAAAGATAGATGGCAGAAGAAGCATCGGAAGAAGACGAATTTCATGGCTCAAGAACCTGAGAGAATGGTTTGGATGCAGTTCAAAACAACTATTTAGAGCTACTGCCTTAAAAATTAAAATAGCTATGATGATTGCCAACCTCCGTAGCGGAGATGGCACCTGAAGAAGACGATTTGGATCGAAAACTAGCCTTCATCGCCATAATGCAAGTTATGAGGCAAGACACTTATTAACTAGAATTTAAACATAATAATGGGATTGAAATAGCCATTGTAGGCTAGCCAGTGAAAAATCAGCACTGGTTAAGGAAAACTCACTTTTAACCTAGATGGGGAATTAATGTTTGGTGTGGGATATTTAATGGGCGTTTAATAGGTTCATATTTTTTAAAGAATATTTAAATGGTTTGAATTGTCTAAAAAATGTTACCAGAGAATATTCATTTACGCGAAAGAGCAGTAATAGTATGGCAATAAGCGGCATAACAGTATTGTAACCAATTACATTAATGTCACATTTCCAAACATATGGATTGGAACTAATGGACCGGTTCGATTGCCTCCAAGATCGCCTATCTATGCTATCACCCTCAGATTTTTTTGTATGGGGCTATTTAAAAGGAATCGTATATAATGAAGAAACTACATATGTGGACGATATAAAAACTAAAATTAAACAAGCGTGTACGCAGAACACGTCAAAGATGATACATGCGGCATGTGCACGTGGACTGATTAGACGGTTTGACGCTTTTGTTGAAGCAGAACGAGGTCATTTTGTACACCTACTACAACAATAACTAGAAAATTTAGCGTACTTAATTAAATCCCCATTGTGGTACATCGTTAGATTTGGGATAAAAAACCCTTTCATCTGACGAACCTTCACCCCTGATCTATTAAATTTTTTCCATTCTGATGACGTCACCGTACCCGTGATGACGTCATAGATTTCAAGTATACATCAATTGATAGTATTGTAAGTCCAATTGATATTTTCCATTTTTCAAATAAAAATATTCATTACTTCCTGAATTATAGGATATTGTTCTGAAGCTATAGGTATTATAGTAAGTTTTGACATAAATAGTTTATTTACAAATGTGCCATTAGATAAGACTTTGAATATAATCAAGATAAAATTGGAGAGTAATGATACATTGGCAACTAGAACAAGACTAAACATATCAACTATAATGAAGTTATTGACATTATGTACTCGTAATATCTATTCTCAACTAAATAATGAATTCTATAAATAAAATTTTGGTCTAGGAATGGGCTCTAGTTTATCTCGATTATTATTTATTATTACGATTTCCGAAGTGGAAATTGAAATGTCAATAAACTTAATTTAACTTCCAATTGTGGCTAATTCCATTAAAATAGTAATTGAATTATATGCAGTTAAAAACATCTTGGAAAACACTATATATTTTATATTAACGTTTTTATAACCTCTCTCTCTCTCTCGCTCTCTCTCTCTCTCTCTCTCTCTCTCTCTCTCTCTCTTTCTTTTTGATGCCCTTCACCAATGGAGGATTTATCGCATTTTGCGTTTCTTAGACAATAATCGAAGGTGACTGATTGGATAGATTAGCGCACATTTTTTATGTCATTACATGGAAATTTCCTCTACAAGTCTTCTTCATTTCTTACTTTTCGCTTAATTTCTCCAACTCAATACGATTCTTTCACGTTCTCTTTTTGTGGTTGTTCGCCAACTATTATTCGGTCATTCTCTTCTTGTTTTTCCGTGAGGTCAGTATTCGAGTACCTATCTGGCTAGTGGCTATGTTAGTTAGATGTTTCTTTGGTGTATGCCCAATCCATTTCCAATTCTTTCCTTTGGATGGTAATTGTTATCTTCTCCTGTTTTGCTCTTCTCCATAGTCTCCAAAGTTTAATTCTTGTGTTTCATTTTGTTTGTCTATATCTGGTGTTAATTCGAGTTTGGCGTATATTTCTTCCAAGTAAGTTGGAAGAAATATACGCCCCTTTTTTTTGTTTGTTTACTATTTTTTAATGTTTTCTCTAACAAGTTCCGTATGATGAAGTGATATTTGTGGGTCATTTTTCTGAGCAGCTTTTTCTGGAATTTTTAGCATTTCATCTACATAGTTCCTTTTACTTTTCTGGCTTGCTTTCTTATTGCTAAATTTTTTTCTTTTTAAAATTTTCTGATAGTTTTTCTCTGTATATCTCTGTATAATCCCTTCTTAATACCTGTTATTTGTTTTTTCCCTTTCTTCTACCACCTATACTGAATCAAGGCCTGTCCATTTTTTGTTTTCTTTTTCATTACAACTGTTTCGTCTGCCGCTTTGGTTATTGCGTCCTCAACGTTTTTCGATATTTTCTCTACATACAAAATAGTGAAACGTGTATTTCAATACATTGTATAAAATTTATATAAATTTAGTTTAAAAGTAGTTGGTAAGCACTGTTCTCTGTTATCCCTCTCCCGAATATACACGAACAGATACTTTGTAGAAGAGTATCGAAAAATTTTTTACAAACACAATGTATAATCGTAACATAAAAAAAACAATTTGCAAATACGTTACTAAAATATCCTTACCCGAACAACATTTCCATACAAGCACATCAAATTAAATAATTTATCTGCGTTCGTGCGTAGCGGATCCAGGCCGTACACCATTAACACAGCACCAGGTTGCTGGAATTGAGTATTTCTCTGTTCTGCTGTAATTGCTGCTGGAGTGCTGCCCTTTCTAAATGCCTCTGTCGGAAAAGTGTCTCCATATCCTGGAGATATATCGTCAAATGGTCGCATCTGATCCCCTGGGTATGCACCTAAAAATTAAAAACAAACAATTTATTACAAAAATTTACAAGGTATTTTTAATTTGACAAACAGATTTTGATTTTTAACATAAATGTTTATATAATTATTTGGATATTTTATTAAAATTAACTGACAGAGTACAAAAACAAAATAAAACTATGAAAACAACGATCCAATTTTATGACGTTAACAACTGTGTATCTAATATCATCTATTCGTTTTCGTACCATTTTTAATACGCCTACTATATTAATAACTTGTGCATTTTAATATTCTTTTGGAAAGTATTATTTTACAACATAACGAATCATGGCCAATTTGATCTTAAAATTGATATGAGTCTATAAATTAATAATTAAAGGAGGAAAAACCTTTGGAGGAACGTTGGTATTTATCGGGCAGCATAGATTCCATTGATGTTACATTATTCAAAGAACTGGCAAAAACGTTAGGAAAAATATTTGAGAATCAATAAACCTAGTGTGGGTCAAGCAAAGTTCAAGCAAAAATTTTAAATAGGGAATATAACATGTGTGGCACATTGGTAGACAGGTATTTCGCTGGAGAATTCAGACATCCATATTTTTTTCGATATTAACTCTATTCTTGAGAAAAAGTATCAGTTTATTGAAAGTTTTACACGTTTTGAAAACTAAACGTAATGCCTATGATTTGCTAGTACGAATTTCCGGTCATGTCAAAAAGTACATTAAAACTAAATTTGGAACATTATTAAATGTATCGTAGATAAAATGAACTAAGTTTTAAATTATTAAATTCATAATTCCAAACAATTTACTCATCAGCTATAACTATTTACTTAAAAATGTTCAAAATGATATCCACCAACGAACATATAATTATAAAGAGTTTTTGGAGCATTTTAGGGGTTACTACACTACATTAATGCTCTATTAGTTATCTTAGTTCTTTCAATGAAACTGGAATGTTATTATAAACCTTGCCCTTTAAATAACCCTGTATGAAGAAGTCCAGGAGAGTTAAATCGGTAATCATGTTCTCCATTCAATAGGTTACCGAGTTAACTCCTCTGCACTTCTTCATAGGGGTTATTTAAAAAGTAAGGTTTGTACTACCATTCTACCTTCATTGAAAGAACTAAGATAATGAATAGTGTTCATCGTTGGTGGATATAATTTTGAACATTTAAGTAAATAGTTATAGCTGATGAGTAAACTGTTTGGAATTATGAATCTATTAATTTAAAATTCAGTTAATTTTATTTACGTCACATTTTATAAAGTTTCCTGTTAATGTTGCAAATTTCATTTTACTGTAGTTTTTGACATGACCGGCAATTTATACCAGCAAAACATAGGCGTTACGTTTGGTTTTTAAGAGGTGTAACATTATCAATAAACTGACACTTTCTCACAAGAATAGAGTTAATACCGAAAAGAAAATATGGATGTGTGAATTCTCCAGCGAAATACCTGTCCAACAATGTACCATACATGGTATATTCCTTATTTAAATTTTAACCCTTTCGCTCACGACTATTTATTTCGTACTACAAAAAATATATTATGTTGGTATCATTTTTGTTTATTTTTTTTTAAGATTTTTAATGTAATTTTCAAATTTTTTTTTTACCCTTAAACGGGTTATGGGTTGTCCCCATATGAGGACATTGTGAATAAGAAGAAATAAAATGGTAGAAACTCAAACTTGTAGTAAATTTATTGCAGTGAATTACAAATAGTATTATGTTGTGTGATAAGCAAAAAAACAATTTTTCTGTTTATCCAGGCACAAATGAATTTACATCCCGGCTTTTTGCACCTGGAAAATTTTTCCGTTACTTTGGGTAGATGTCCTATATTATCGAGACGATATTCCTTTATTGAGCGCACTTCTACCTTAGTTCTTTTGGAAATTGGCTGTTCAAAGTCATTGGATGGACGACCTCTTTTCCTAGTAACAGTTTGATTAGCCAAAGTGTTTCTGCCACGTATGCCCTGAAATGTAGTAAATCTAAAATGTGTTTGTTAGGAACACCAAGAGACACGGCGCATTTTGTATACTCTGTAAATGTCCATTTACGAGATCGAATGGAATTCCTGTACAATGCAATTAGAAAATCAAGTTTATCAACACCCGCCCATATATGTGTTGTAATATTTGATTACTTCGGGTGTTTGAACTTTCACCTGAATCCCACCGATCGCACATGTCAGGTGTACCAGAGCCATATAATTGGATGCTACGACAACTGATTTGTTGTCATACCACTTAGTCATAATGACTTCACCATCCCCACTAACTACTTGCTCGTAACATCCACGGCCTCGTTTTTTATTTCTTTATCATCACTGAAGGGTGGATTTTTGAAACGATCTAACCGTGCTGTACATATTGCATGTATCTGTTTATTTCTCAGGTATTGAAGAAGATTGTAGCTTAAAAAGTATTTATTAAAATAAATCCTGAAATTTTTTGAATTGTTTAGTCTGCGGCTAAGTTGTGCAACAACAGTAGCGGACTGTCCAAATGTCTTTAGCAAAGTATGATCAAACTCTGTTTTGGAACCTGGATACAATATAAAATCAAACATCTGGCAGCTGCTTCCACAGATTGCAAAAACTTTTATCTCCCACGGCTTTGGTTTGTTCTTGAAATACTGTTTTACATTCAGCTTTCCTTTGAAAGGAATCATCTGCTCATCAATAGAAAGATTTGCTTCCAAAGGAAGAGAAAGCAGGTGAACTCTTATAGTGTTGTAAAGAGGCCTTACCTTCCAAAAGCGATCGTTACTATTCTGTTGTGCCTCTTCATTATTGACAAAATGCAAGTTTTGCCTCAACTTATAAAAAAAGGTTTATTGGCATACTTTCACAAACTAGCGGAACAGCAAGTTTAGGTTCCTAATAACATTTAATCCTTGGGTAGTGTAAATTTCCCATAAGAATATGAACACCAACGAACGATTTCATTTCTACTATATTTGTAGTTGAAAAGATGCTATTATTGTGCACAGCATATAAATTTGTAAATTCCACCATACGAGAAAATAAATCGTCCGTAAAGTATTTAAAGAAAAAAGTAGATGGGCTCTCCAATTCTACAACTTCAATCTCCTCTTGATGATGAGAAACAGTAGGTGTAACATGGGTAATACCTGTACGCTATTTGATGTCACGTTTTGGTGTTATTGAAGTTATAAATTCATCTTCTTGATAACTACTTCCAACAGCATAAATTCCTTCATTTTGTTCATTAGCGACCTCTTCAACTATAATGTCATCAATTTCGTTAATATTTTGATCCAGTTGCTCTACAAAAGAATCCCTAATTGATTTCTGTATGGTTTAGTTCGGTAGTAATAAAAATTACCTGTATTTCCCACAATTCGTCTCCGTCATCTGATAAACATTCGACGTCCGGCAAGCCCCGTTCCAATTCTTGAAGTAGTTCTTTATATGTAAGTGGCTTTCTCCTGCTCATTTTGAAGCACTAGTACTTGAAGAAAACAGCAAATTAATTATTTTATAATATTCATCGCAAAAACTAAGTTACCTCTAATTTAGTTCACTTATTCACACTGTCCTTATATGAGCACAATACTTTTCAGACAACAAAATCACCTAAACTAGCATAACTTTAGTCAAGTCTAATTATCTGGGCTTAAATGTACACTTCTTTACTACCTATATCACATTTTCAAATCCGTTTTGTAGTGCTTCTACCCACAAATAGGTGGCGAGATATGTTTTAAATTAAAGTTTCTTGTGACAGTTGTTCGAGTAATACAAAAAATGAAGAATTTTATGTCCTCATATGAGGACACTGTGAGCGAAAGGGTTAAGGGTTGGGGTACTGCAAGGGAGGGGGTTGAAAATTGACAAATATCTATATCGTTAAAAGAGGACCCCTTTAGAATAAAAATCACCTGTTTAAGCATTGTCGCAAAATCCTATGAATGTTGCCAAATATCAGGGTCGACTGTTTTGAGTGGCCAACCCTGTATAAAGATTGGCAATCAAATACATTGGACACAAATACAAAATATCCAAACAAAAAGCAAACAAAGCGAAATATTTTAATCAGATTAGACGTATCCGAAACGAAAATAATGAAATTATAATAAACGAAAAGCACGTCAGAAAGCGTTGGTAAAAATACTTTAATAAACGTAAAGCAGTTACGCTGGATAGCGAAACCGTGTACGGCCTTAGGAGAGACAAAAAAAGGTTGTTAACAGGTTTAAATTATAAAAGTGGGACAAATTTCAGACGAGTGGAGGCGCAGTGCTTTAGTACCTATTTAAAAAACAAAGATGTTCAACAATGCTCAAACTACAGGGCAATAAAACTAGTTAGTCACGCCATAAAAATATGGGAGAGAGTAATTGATAGACGGGCACCTAAAGAAAAAAATCATTTTCCATGTTGAACGATATTGTTTATTTAGTTGCCATGTTGGATTCATACAAGCTGCCAGCTTACAACTTTTTAACTGGTGGTTATTCATCTTCCAAGTAAAGCAATAACAACGTATGTTTAGCATATACGATCACCGTAAAGTCAGCTGCCTTTTTATGTTCGCCGCATCACACATATTCCAGTTTGATAGCGGCATGGCTCCTTTCTTTATGAAGCGGCAGCACTTCTTTATGTCCGTATTTTAACGTCCACCAATCTATATGAACCATAATGTAAGCGGATGAAAATGCCACTTAATAGAGCGACGTAGTGCAACAGATGTAACAAAATTACATTTAAATTAGATTGAAAGAGAAAACACGATATTCTTATGATGAATTAATTCCTTTTTAAACTAAGTAATACATTTCACACAAATGAGCATTCCGAAGAGCAGAAAAAACGTTTCATATTTAACATGTATTCTTGGTGAATGTTTTAATATTTACTTGTATGGATACACATTTTATGAGTATATTTTTGACAATCAAAATAGTTTCATAGAAGCGGATTGGTTTTTTGCTCTAAACCTTCGATAATACCCTAAATACGCCTTTAGTCACAATTCTAAAGTAAAAATTTTGGGTTTGCTAGATTGAAAGTAATGTCCGTTTCATTCATTCAATTAATTTATTCAATTCAACTTATTTTAATTTATTTACATTAACACTAACAACTAGAGTGCAATTATTTAATTTATAATGCAGATTTTTATTTTCGACTTGAAGATACAGTATTTATTTCAGACTTTACAATATGAATTTATGGCTCCGACTGATTAAAATGTTTGGAGCCGGCCCTAGAAATTTCTCGATTTAACAGGTAGACCCTTTCATGACGTCAGCTAGTCCATTCTTATATAATAATAGGTATTTATATGCCCAAAATGCAAGGGTAAGTTATAAAAAATGCAAAAAGTCAATTCCAATTATATACTTTATAATTATAATTGATTTCACGCGTACTGATATAAACAGATTGAATGACAATATTAGACCACATACAATACCGCTACTTAATTTAAGCTGAAATCCTGTAAAAACCAGCCGTACATGACGGCTACCAATAATGTGAATTAAGACTTCCGTATTGAATATTTTCTATATACCGGTGAAACTAGATGCAGTTTCCTACGCAAAATCCATGAAATGAACTTTATAAATTGCTTGTACAATTAACAGTTTACGTGAATGTTATGAGGCATACACTAAAAATTTTGCACAGTGCCATCTAAGGGAAGTCGTAAATATGATTACTGTAAATTTTAACATTTTTTATGGTAAACAATATTGATAGATTAAAAATCTATAGCGTGAATTAGTAGCAACAAATTTTCAAGACAATTTTGTGAACAAAACAAAATCCCTGTGATAATTTTCATGCCATAGTTTAGCTGAACAACAATACGTCGATCGATTCTCTGACGTTTGAAGAATTAAATCATGGACGCACCAGCCTCAGTGATAAACTCGAAATTGTGACGGGTTTAAATAAACTATTGAAACTTGTAAATACATACAATAGTGTAGGCCGGCTCAACACATGGGATCCAACGTTGGGGCCAACGTTCAAGCCAACGTTGAGTCAACTATGTTCCCAGGTTCGGTGAGGCATCCACATATTGGGTTGAGTATTGGGGCGAAGGGGCGATATCATTCTGTTCCCTCTAGAGCCAACGTCAACATGTCCGACATGTCCGACACGACAAATTACGTTATTTTGTCTACAGCGTTACTTAAAGCTACTAGATCTTTAGAGATGTCGTATTTGGCAAGTGCAGACTGAATATATGAGTGTAAATCTGACGTCGAGGCTCCTAATCCCATTTATTCTTTTATTAACTCAATTCCCAAATTTCATAGCCTTCTATTTTGGCTATATTCTGCATCAAACATCACTTTAATCCACAGCCGATATATGGAAGTACCTATTTTAAAAGTTACATGGCCACACGACGGTGTTCTATTAGGACAAAATTATCTATACTTCAAAATTAAAAGCATATACTTTTGTAAAATATTTAGATAAGTACATTTTTTTGGTGCCAGAAAAGTACTGAAAAACCAGATATGTATATTATTTAATTATGCAAGAAATAGCCTTTTCAGCATAAACCCCGTTCTGACAGACCAACGACGTGTATCGAAGTGTTAATCCTAAACAACTCAACCGAGGTGGCTCAGGTGGCCCAAGATCGATTTTCACATGTTGTAAATTTGTTTTTTATTGCCGTCATGGAATTGAAATTTTCTTCGATAAAGTAATTTTTATTTTCTAAAAAGAATGCTGTGTATAATGGCAGCACAAGCGTTTTAAAAGAAAAAAAGAAGACGAGAACTCTTTTTATAAACTGTGGCTTGTTATTGGTTTATTTTCTTTTGCTTTGCTAGATTGTGCTAAATTAGGTACCGAATTTTATGCAGGATGCAAAAATTATGCGCCAAAAAAAATTGTGCGCAAATAGCATAATTATACGCCGATTGGAACACTGCTGTAGCGCCAATGTGTGATCGGCATCAACGGCAACATCAGTATTGGCGCCAATCCCTTTGATGTGTACGCAAAAACCGACAGTCCACGGACAACTCCCAACGTTGGAGCAAGTCATAAAAACGTTGGGGCCAACATTGGCTCCAACACAGTTTTGTAGGTACACACATTGGACGAACGCTGTTGGGGCCAGCGTTGGTCCCCATGTGTGGAGCCGGCGTAATAGATTTTATTAGAAATTAAGTATATCAACTACGCTTAATGCGGGAATAGCCTCACGCAAAAAATGTATAATCGTGACGAGGCTTGGGTGAACGCAGGACGTACAGTTGGCAAAGTTTGGCAATATAAAACAGTAACAAATCCTTCGCAAGATTTTTTTAAAGGTTTGTCGGCAGAATTGACAGATAAAGCCAGTGTCTTATTGTCACTCATATTGGCAGCGACAATAAGAAAAAGTTTTCTGCCAAATGGCGCATAGTTTTAAAAAACCATGAAGAAATGAAGTCCACATCATTTAAGAACATTCTCCAGGGTGTTGATAGTAACTTTGTCATACCGTTGGATAATGCATCTTATCACATCTGTCTTGTTAAACGCATTCCAACGATGACAGAGAAAATCCATTTATAGGTAGCAGAGATTACTATTTATTATTTGACAATTATTTATCTAAACAAAATTTCAATAGAACTTTATTAAAGAAATTTGATAATTTGATAATTTGATAATTACAAGTTGAAAGAATTGCACACCCATACAATTTGTACATCTAATCTCATTCATTGTCTTACAACTGTCACCTTCATAAAATAAAATCTCAATAAATAACACACATTTCATAAATATATCTCTAGAATAAATATAAATAACTTAAATAACTCCATGGTATAGAACATTACTTTCATCAAACAAACAATCACATTACACCTATCTCTACTTCATTGGATAAAATCTGTCTCCTCAAGAACTTTCCCGTTTACTGTCAAACAATTATAATAGCAGACTTAAGTTCTCCAATCAACAATACAGGATAGTTTTAACCATGTTCTTTCAACCATCAATTAATAGAGTACCGACATGTAAGTAATGTTTTATTTATTTGTTCATTTATTAATATATTACAATTTAATAGTCTATTTTACCAATTTGTGGGTCTTACCTTGTCTGCTTAAACATTTTATTCATTTTGAAAAACCACAGACATGTAATATTGGCATAATTACTGTATTTTATATCATCTATCTTTGTTTATCTTTATTAGACAACACCCTAATATGGGTTTATTATTTCAGCATTTATTTAACTTTGTATCGAGACCTGAAGATGCTTTGCATATTGTAGAAAGCGAAACCGGTCGTCTGGATAGTTAAATTAAATTTATTGTGGGTAAGTCTAATTTATTATTTCTTTTACCTTTTGAAATTGACTCACACATTCATGATTTTTTAAAATTATTTAAAATAACGTTCTTCTCTACTTATTTTTTACATTTTTAAATAAATTTCTCAAATAAACTTTTCGATGTAGTTGCCGTTATGAAACGCCACTGATACATCTAAAGAATTTAAAATTCGGATAATTTGTGCAGACCAAACTTTTATTTGCTAAAATGGATCTAGTATAGGAAAAAAATGGTCAAAATTTCTTAATTTTTTTATATGCATCGATTTGCTTGAAATTTTGACTAGTTAAAAAATAGCTCAAAGATCAAAATCTACCCTATGGCAATATGTGCTTTCCTCTGGTATGTGGTTACTATCCCAACTAAGGGTGAAAAACATTTGTCAAAAAAAACATGGTAATCGCTAAAATAGTGAGTTTTAGGACAGAAATGTTCTTTAGAATTTTTTCGAAAAGTTTGTTACAGAAAGTTTACAAATAACACGTCAAAAACCATGTTTTTAAACGGATTTTCATCGGAAACTTCCCCCTTCTTAAACGAAAATCTAAGCCCTATTTAGAATATGTCAAAGTTTACTTCCATTGTGTACCAGTTCCCGAATGAGTCAGTTCAATTTGACCGGTAAGTTATTTACTCAATATCATTTATATTGTAACTGTCCCGGTAATTTCGATTATGTAGGTATTATTAATTATAGACTTTGATGTCAACCCGATTTGCCTTGCTGTCCTGCCCTTTGTTTTTGCTGCTAGTACGTCCTACTGCTGTCCTGCCGTTTGTTCCTGCTACACCAACGTCCTATTGTTGTCTTTCGGTTTGTTCCGGCTATTACAACGTCCAATTGTTGTTTCTGTTACCACAACGCCCTGGCATTGTTTCTGTTAATCCCCAACGTGCAAAGTATTGTCTTTGGTTGCGGAAATTGGAAATTGCGGCCGTCCAACTACAATCCTTATCTTAATAAGTCTTTGTAATCTGTAAGTACTTATACCATCATAAATAAATATATATCAGTCTTTGTAATCTGTAAGTACTTTTTTCTATTCTTTTACTAGTAAATTGTATATTACCTATTATTTGGATGCTAAGTAAATACATCAAAACAGATACTGACACGTAATGACTAGCACGTAATAAAAAAAATACGCTTCAGTTCTATAAAAATGTGTAATATCACATAAGCCTTGTAAGTCAGTTGGTCGAGTTACCATGGAAACGAATTAACACACGTTATTTTGACAGATTAAAAATTATTAATCTGTCAGTGTAAATATGGTGGTAATTTAAATACAGATAAATAAAATGAGTTCATCGAATAGTGAAGATGAATTTAGTAGCACACCACCCAATATTATGCAGTTAGCAGCGAACACTACCGAGAACGTATTACCAGAAAAATCTAGAGGAAGATGTGAAAAGGTATATCAGCAATTTATGGATTGGCGTACAACAAATAATGTAAATTCATTTTCTGAAAACGTACTCTACGCTTATTTTGGAGAAATCGCTAAGAAATTTAAACTATCCTCATTGGCAATATATTCTATGCTAAGAAGTGTTATAACTTTGAAAAATAATGTTAATATTGAAAATTACCCGAAATTTTTAAAAACAAAAAATCTAAAATTTTACATCCTGATGATATCTTGTAGAGGACATTTAAAACTGTTACGCCCCTCTAATTTTTGCAGAGTCGTTTGTCTCCCCCTTTGTACATAGGAAGTATGATTCCTACTTTCCAATCTTCTGGGATGACTTCTAGTGTCCATATGCGGTCGATTAGTTTATGGATACGCCTCCATAGCGCATGTCCACCATTCTTTATCAGTTCTGCAGTTATTCCATCTGTGCCAGGTGCTTTGTTATTTTTTAGATGTTTTATAACGTTTATCGTTTCTTCCAATGTTGGTTGCTCAACTAGTTGTTCTGCTGTGTGGTGAATTATTTCTTCATCTTCGTTTTGTTCTTTTTCTGGGTTTAACAGCTCTTTAAAATGCTCCTTCCACCTTTTCATTATTTCCTCTTTCTCGCTGATAATTGCCCCATTTTTGTCCTTGCAAACTGTTGATTTTGTCATGTATCCTTGGGTGCATTGCTTGGTTTCCTTGTAACATTTTCTAGTCTCTCTTCTGTTATTATAATCTGTAATTTATGCCTTATTTATTAGTAATTTGATATAATTGTCATTTACTAGAGGAATGATCACTACGCCTACATTACGTGTTCTCAAGGTTTCATAATTTTTCATTTTTAGGTAAATTTTAGAATAATTTAAACCATAATTTAATCAACTTGCAAGATATAGTTTCCTACATTTTCTTGAGAGCACTAATCTTCGTCCATAAGAAAAATGAAATTTCTGTAGTTTTTATTTAAAAAAATTATTTTATAAAAGTTATATATATTCTAAAAAGACCCTTTCGGACTACATCACAGAACGTTTTTAGACTAATAAGTTCATCACTGCAGTTGGCAGGTATTAATGAGTGAAGCCACTAAATATTTGGGTAAAAATCCTTTACCTTTCAATGATATTAAATGTGTTATATATTACATATTTGTTGATAAATTCAAATAATGTTGAAGTTTTAAACATATTGACTGCATGGCAACGCTAGGACTCCCAGGGGTTGTTGACTCTGAGAAAGTCTCTCTATGGTTTCTACGTAGCAACTCGAGAATTGTTTTCTGTATGAAAATATTTGTATCATATATGTTGGGAGGGGCCAAGAAGTTTTTCTTAGCCCTTTCCTTAGCCTAAGAAGAAACATTTGATAATTTTTAGTGAACAGGAAATACTGGAATTTTAAAACGTTATTGCTACATTTGTAAGACGTCACACACATAAGGATTAAGGAGAAGAAATATGAAAGAAAAATTGGCAGTTATTTAGAAAACGAGAATTTGTAATATGTTATACCTTCCGTAACTTTTTACAATATTCCATTTTATAAAAACTTTGTGAAATCCCAGAAATAATAGAAAATATAACTAAACAAAAACACTTTTTGTGTTCTTTTTCATGAATTATTCGACATATTTACGTTACTCCATTTCAAATTTAACCTTCATTAATGTTTTGGTGTGAACAATTGACATAGTTCCAAAGTACATTTTTGTTTCATTATATTAGAGTATTTTTACAATTTTTCTTTGAATAATCCTTGGCACCTTTCTTAAACTATCGTGCTAATTTATCACTTTTAATTATCGCAGACTTACGCCTGTCAGAGGAATGACACACCCAGGTCGTTAAAATTTGCCAAATTGTTAATTTTTTGCCGAGATGCATTTGAAACTTATAAATAGTCTTCAGACATTCTTGCAGTTTTTGACATACTTAATTTTGGTACTGGATGATACAATGTGTTGTAAAATTATCTGAATATCCGATGAGGAAATAAATTTCTACGTAAAAGATTTTACTGGTAACTTACTTATAACTTAATCATACAAAGTCAGTTTTCAGTATGGAACGCCTCAGTATCTCGGAAACGACTTACACAATTTATATAAATTTTGGTTTGTAAGTGTTTTTTTAATAAGGCCGATCTTATAGTAGTATTTATATTGTCGTCAGATTTTCAGTTTTGCTATATATATAATGTAATTTCCAACTTATTACCCTGTATAATTTTTCCTTTTTCAAACCCTTATTCATTTTCCACGGTGCATTACCAATTCCTATTTCCTGAGTTATAGCTAAATTTATTCTATTCCTCAAATTAAAATAATACGACACGATTGATATAATTGAATAACCTCGTTTAATTTGAATAATTTTTAATTATTTATATTTTAAATAAAATCTCATAACAAGACCTGGCTCAGTTAAGACAAGGAGGGTGGAATGTCACATTAACGGCTAGCGTGCCGCCCTCATTGGAGACAAATCCGTCGGGGCATTGGTTCTGTCTACAATAGTATAGAAAAACACTCTGATGCAAAAGTAAAACCTGGCATTCGCCCAGCCTTAACCAAAACGGGGCAACCAAGTCGACACCGTTCCTTGAGTGTGTGTGGGGTCAGTGTGTTCTTGGTTTCCAATGACTTCGAACCCTGCCTCATGCACAAGGGCTTCCTATTAATCACGGGAAGCGTGCGAGAGGTCTGAACATCGCGTGGTGATACAGATTCATAGTTGCTCTTGGAAATGCAGTCCAAGTATTTATACTTTTTTTGCAGATCATGATCCGTAAGTGCATAACTAGGCGGGGTGTAAAGGCGGCTACAGGCACACATGCAAGCTTGTTCAATGTTTTTGTACAAGCACGCTTGAGTGTCTGTAGGGAAATGTAGTGCAAGCTTTGTGATTGTACAAGCAGCTTGAGGATTGAAAGGATCTTAATTATGCATGTTTGAATTCATCAGTCATGTCTTTGATACGTCAAATCAAAAGATTATCATAACAAAGCAGAGAGGGATGCAGCGTACAAAATATTATTAGAAAAATCTAGGTTAATTGACGTTATTGCCGACAAGGATGCAGTTGTTAAAAAAATAAACTCCTTACGGACTAATTATAGAAGAGAAAAGAAGATGCGGACCACTCTGGAATATATGCAGATGAACGTTAGGAGTCCACACTTTCTAGTGTCTAGGTCTAACTTTATGTCTAGTAAACTAATGTGAAAATAGGTTTTCCTTTTCATCAACCATTGTTTACATCACACCGCATGCTTGTTTATTCGGGATTTTCTTTTTTTTTCACAAGAACAAAACCGGACAAAGCGAGCGTATCGTCGTCCGTGCTCTACTATTTTATTAAACTACCTGTATTTTTATCAAGCATGCTTGTACGTGTGGTGCCAAAGGCAAATTGTGCATATTTGTGCAAAAAGATTAAACAAGCATGCTGGACAAGCTTGCAGTTGTGTCTGTAGCTGCCTTAACCTGCAGTGGGAATAAGCGACAGGTTCGTTAGCAAGTTAAAATTACTTAAGTAAACTACCATCGTAACCACCGTTATAAAAAACTAAGGAGAAACTGGTCGGGCAAACGTTGACAGGTGTCGGGGTTCTTCACGGGCCCTAGTTATTCGAGTTAAAAAGCTCCAACGACTCAGAGTCTTTGACAGTGGAGTCCCCAGACCTCTCTGGTGCAGTCGTCTTAACTATGATTATCTTAAGGTAGTTCAACAGATCATTAGTAAAAAAGTTTAACGAATGCTTAAACACTTCTCGGTCGATAGCTACATGAAACAATTCTCCGACCTTTGACCTGTCCATTGTCTAACGTGACGCAGCCAGCACGGTTGTTTTCTTCTGACCCAATAACGGAATAAGCGATATTTAGGTCCCCTCATTATATGACCGAAGTATTGGATTTTTCTTATTTTGATGGTGTTGATCAATTCTTGCTCTTTGTGCATAGTTCTAGTACACATTAGTTGAATATGCGTGGTGTCCACGGGATTTTGAGCATATGAAGGTTACACCACAACTCAAAGACTTCCAATCTATTTTTAAACCTTTATTGTCTTTTTGAGAAACTATTGCATTATACAGAACACCAGTTAATGAAGCTTTTGCGTGCTAGTTCTATTATGGTCGAAATTTTCTCGTCGGTTTTAACCCCCGCAGTCAATTCAACTACCCAGATATCTAAAGTGTTCCGCCCTGTCCAGAGTTTTTTATCTAGTTTTAGTACCGAGTCTTCAATATTAATTTTTCCGACCACCATCCATCTCGTTTTGCGTTGATAGCTAGGCCCTTTTCATTGCATTCATTGTTCAGTGCATTCTACAGATATTGAAGTCTTCAATACACTCTCTGCTATTATGACGGTAGTATCTGCGTATCTGATGTTATTAATAATTTCACCATAGATTTCAACACCTTCGCTACGATTGTTTAACGCTATTTCAAACAGTTATTCACAGTAGAGATTAAAAAACATCGGTGACATAATACAACCCTGTCTGATTTTTACCTGCCAGAAAAACCATTTTAAGTCAAAGTTGTCATTGTTATAGCCAGTTATAATTCCGAAATTATGGCATTTAGATATAGAGAATATTGTATGAAAAATATTCAGTATTTTTTAGGGACTTCAAAAAATAAAAAATATACTGGGTGGTTGTTTTGTGTTAAACTAGAGGTCGCTGGTTAAATAAATTATAATAATAATTAAGAAGAAATGCAATATTCTGATTGTGAATAAATTAGCAATTATCGAGCTGTCTCGATAGAAAGTGTGTAGTTCTTGGTATAAAATAATCGGAAACTCTCTGGCCATACTTCTAGGTGAGCCGTAAGACAAGTGACACCCATAAATCAACTCTGTTTATGACGCTTTTGAATGACAATAATTCAAATAAATGGTCACAGAAATTTTGTATTTTACAACGATTTCTGTGTTTGCGACGTAATTTCAAAATAACAAAACAAAAGTCATTTTCTTTGAACTTAAACACAGACATGTGTTTAAGCCAGTTTACCAATGAGATTTTACTGAATAGAAGAAAATAATATCCTTTAAAGCAAATAAGTAGTTAGAATAGACCATTAAATAAGATCATATTATAGTACAATAAAAAAATATTAAATGTAAAATATGGAAATAAATACTAAATACTTTCCCAAACAGTGGTTTATTTGAAATAACATTTTAAGTTTATTACATTTTCACATAAAGTGAAAATCAAACAATAATGTAAATACTATCATAGTACTAGTAGAATTAAATCCTTTCCGAAAAACTGTTGTCTGTTTTAAATTTTTAGTTTATTTTTTAAGAAGTGGACATGAAAAATTTACCAGACAACTTAACTAGGCTCATAATTACTAACGATGATACGAAATAAAATTAAGAATTTTTTATTGAATTACGTTATATTATTCAATCCAGTATTTCTTAAATTCTTTAAAAGCTATTGAAAACTTTTATAAAACGGTCAAATTTACATATCTGAATTTTAAACATCTTGTTAAGTAAATTTTCTTTTGTTCAATATTAAAACCAAAAACGGTTTCTCCTAAAAAGATTATTTCACAGCACTTGTTTTGATAAGGATACAAAGCGATTACTTTACGTTTGCTTAAATTCTGTTTTATGCCATCCGTCTACTTAAAGAGCTTTAAACGAAAAATAAGGATGTATTCGTATAAACTGGACTGGAAGTTGTAGCACCATATAATACCAGTTATATATAGAAATATATAAGAAAGGAACGAGGTTCAGAATAAAATCATATATCAAGTTGATTGCAATTATTTTTTATAACATAATTTTATATATATATATATCCGCAAATAGGAAGGTGTATCGATATACGTATTTATGACTATTTGGTCGTCATCAGTACGGTGCAGCCAAGTTATATATATATATATATATATATATATATATATATATATATATATATATATATATATGGGTTTTGTAAAATAATTGTTGGTCGACTCTATAATATTGTATTATTGCATCGTCACAAAACAAATAAAATAAAAAACAATCACTACAAACAGTTCTGCATAACCTGTCTCGTCGGAAGTCTTGTAGGGACTGAATTCGACTACTTGCCGGTAGGCGTACATTGGTGTGAAGCAGGTCCCGGTACAGATATATATATATATATATATATATATATATATATATATATATACAGCTTCGTCTTTATTCTGCCAGTTTATTTTGTTGAATATGTTTTCTAGGGTTGCGGTGAAGAGCTTTGGGGATATTGCATCTCCTTGTCGGACGCCTCTGGTAGTGGGAAATTATTCTGTATATACATATTTGCTAAAGTCTCTATGAACAGTTTATCAATGCCTAGGTTGGTCAAAGCTTCTATTACTGCCTTGTGATATATAAAATTTAAAGCTTTGTCGAACTCTATGAAGGTTAAAGCTAGCGGTATTTCATATCCTTTAGCTCTATTCATTAGGGGAATATGTTTTACCTCGGACACTTTTTTTACTCAATTTTGGTTTTGGAAGATGTTATAAGTAATAAAGCAACCTCACTTCTTTAGTGTAATAATGAACTATGACATAACAATATGATTTTTGTAAGATGTTTGTAACATTTGTGTTTACAAAAATTAGGTCACTTCAAAAATAATGACAAATTGTCCAAGATACAACATTGGTGTTGTACCTTGAACACAAGGATGTTGTACCATGGACACAGTATACGATAAATATGAAAATAAATTTTATTTGAACAAACGAACAAACCTTTAAAAAATTATAAACATAAAATTAAAGGAATCAAGGTTAATGAAAAATAAAACTTTTATACATATTAAAAAAAAAGAGAAAGTAGTTTAAACTAATTTTATAAAGCTTAACGAGCTTAGAGCCTAGAGCAACGAATTTTTTTTTGGAGGTCCAATTTTAAGTTTAATATTGCATGCTGGGTATAAGTTTCGATCTTCCCTCTCAGGCCGTTTCCAATTTTTATGTGATTTTTCCATAGACACTATTACAAATTCTTGTTCTATAATATCAACAATTTTTCCAGGAAAATAATTATTTTCGTGAACGAAAACCACGAAATCATCTAATTGAAATTTTGAAACTTCAGAATCACTGTTTGTGTTTTCAATTTCATTATCATATATTTCAAAAGATTTTTCAGACATATCTGATTCTTGTAACGAAAAATTATCATCTGATATGGAAGATTCAGAATCAGAAACGATTTTTAGTTGAACGGACTTTTTCTTGTTTTTGCCTTTAGCTGAATTTTGTTGCGAAACTTTAACATTTGATTTTCTCTTTTTTTTGTTTTCAACATTCAACATTCAACATGACTCGCCATTTTCAACATTTTAATCCTAGTTTTCTCTGGAGTATTTGTTAAAATGCACGACTTTCCTTTCTGTCTGCCCCTTCCTTGGTGCAGCTTTAGGACGAGGTCTAATCATAATTAGTGTAACAATATTTTAATCACAGATGTGGATGGAGTATCGGCCTCTGGGACTGATTGAGATAAAATATCATCTTCTGCAACTGATTGAAAGTCTCATATAAAATATCAGAATTAGAGGCTGTAATTGTATCTTCGTTATCGGAGGTAACATCATATGGACGATAAGTTAGCTGTGCTGATAAATAGTCCGAGTCGTCGAAAACGTTTTCGTTAACTGGATACATTCTCGTACCTTTGAATGCTTGCATAATATTATTGGTAGTAAAAGCTAGTGGAAATGCTGCCACATACTGGAAATAATGAAGCCACATTGTAAATAGTTATTGGTTTACCCACATATCCTGGACTCAAACACTCCTCTGTCTAGTAGCTGCAGCTTGTGGCTTGTATGTGAGTAAAATGTCACTAAAATAATATTGTTTCGCTTGGCTAGAAGCCAAGGTACTTTAGGTCCTGAGATTTTTGGTGGAACATGTACAAAGGAGAGTCCGGTTTCATCAATGTTGCATACAGCAGAAGTAAAATCTCAGAACACTTTGACAATGCAGCCTTATAGTTTGTAAATACTGCGGCTACGTTGGTTTTTATTGAAACCAGTCGAACGGGCTAAACTTGTGGCTTCTGGCTTTTGTAAACTAAGTTGTGGAGTTCTTTTGCGAAAAATGCGTAACCAGTAATCTCCGGCCATCTTATGCTCATCCCATGTTTTCAGATACTTTTTATTATTATGCTTTGCAAACTGATAGGGCACAATCTGAACGTTTTTTTAGAGTGAATCCATATTGTAAATCAGCCTCTGCAGGCTCTTTAATATAATCGCACATTAGCTCTTCTTCATCTGTAAAGACTTTATGCTGCATTAAATTATCGCGTAAGGTACTAGTTTTCTTTCATGTATCAGTACAATGTTGAAAATGACGCCTCAGTGTAGTTCTACTGATTTTTCAAATTTGTCTGGAAAAGACATTTTCTTTTTTCGTAACAATTGAACGGCCTATCGCAACTACTCTTTATCGAGCAGAGTTCGTTTTATGCCTTGTTTACTGCATGGCATATTTTGTAGAACTTGCAATTAATAAGAAAATAAAAAATAAATATAATTGTTCGACAACTGATTTTCAAACATGTTTTACAAATATTGAATCACCAAGTAGTACCTAGGACATGTCCTAGGTACAACTAGAGTATTGTGTCCGAAGTACATCCACCTTACTAAATTTTGTAAAAATGGCAACATTCTTAAAAGTGTTGCTCACAAACTCCTAATCTTCAAACAATTGCAAGGTAATTAAATGATCTGGTCTTCGGAATACTAATTTTTCCATAAAACCAAAGCTATAAATTTAAAGCATGATTTAAAGATTATCAAAGAAACTTACTTTTTAACGGAAAAATATAAAAATTCCTTGAAATCTTAACAGGTTTAGTTTGACGTGCTATCACTATCCACACTTTATATACTTTGTTAACAAAGATTTTACCAGCGTTGCCAATTGATTATCAAACGACCAGAAATACTGAAAAGTGTGTTGTGACCAAGGTACAACACTGTACAAGGTACAACATGCTCCTCTAGTTCTCGAAGCTTATGGATATGATCCAGGGTACTAAATCCACTTCTGAATAAAGCTTGCTCTCTTGGCTCTGCAGTATCTACTGCATTTATTAACCTGTTATTGATAATCTTATATATGATTGGTAGTATACTTATAGGTCTATAGTTTGATATCGTTTTCTTATGCATAAGAATTATGTTTGATGTATTCCAGTAGTCTGGTATGCATACTAATCGTAGACAGTTCGTAAATATACCTGCTAAGATTTCCAGGTTTTTTTTTAAGCGTATTTGTGAATTATACTTTTTCCGCTAGGGCTTCTGGTACATCTTCGAAGTTACTGATTGCTTCTTCAAGTGTTTCAGGGGCTTTGTATAGTTCGCTGTAGAATTCAGTCATCATCATCAGTGGTGCTACAGCCCTAGTTGACCGTCGACCTTTCTCAGTCTATTTCTGTTCCTGAGCCAGTCGTTTCTGTTCATTACCAACCGTTGCCAGTTTGCTGCGCTGATCTTTCTTGCATCCTCGTCCAAAAGTTCCACACCACCCCTCCATCTCAATCTTGGTCTACCTCTACTCCTATTTCGTACTGGTGCCGCTAGTAGAGTTCGTCTGGGAGGGTAATTTTCATTATTTGCTTTTGACACATATCCAGCCCATCAAAGTCTACCTATATTTATAAAACATATTACATCTCTACCATTAACTATTTCTTTATACTTCTCGTACAATTCGAAATTATATCGCCTTCTCCAATAATTTAGTCACGAGTTGTTTTATTTAATTTTTTTCTATGATTCTGGTGTTTTCGTCTGTTAGAGCCTGGACTTAATTCTTCCCAATTCTATATATTCTATATACTATAGGGTATATTTTAGGGAGAAGATCAGAAAAACTCAGAGAGCTATGGAACGACAGATGCTGGGTATCTCACTCAAAGACCATAAAACCAATGAAAACATTCGTAATACAACAAAAGTAAAAGGTGCTGTCGAACTGGCAGCTAAACTGAAATGGAAATAGGCTGGACATAACAAACGTCTTACGGATGGCCGATGGAATAAAGAAATCGGGCATTGGCAGCCATATGAAGCCAAAAGACCACGCAAATGCGATGGAGCGACAATATTAAAAGAACTGCAGGGCCAATGTGAAAACGTCTTACAAACAATAGAGATGAATGGCAAGAATTAGGAGAGGTCTATATTCGGCAATCCGAATAGAGAAAAGGGCTTAAAAAAACATTTTAGGGAATGTAATCGGTTCTACACAATCAGATAATATTTAGCTACTCTCACTAATAGCGTGATCAACGTGGCGAGTATGGGCAGAGCTGCACAAAACTAAAGTTGTAGAGAAACACAAAGTGAGGACTGAGGTCCTTAGCGCAGTTTACTATTTCCAGAGTTTTAACCTTGTTTAAGCTCTATGCTTCTTCAAGGGTTACTGAACTAACTTTAATTTATAATTAATAACTAATTAACTTAATTAACTTTCGAATTATTCGAAAGAATTATATTGCTTAAGGAAATTTTGGGTTTTTATCTTAGAAGTGGCTTTTAAATCTAAGAGCTTTATCCAGTTTTACCCTACTATATTTTGGTTTTTTGCAGTGATCTAATAGCTCATCTCCTCACTTTTTCCTAGCATACTATTGTATAGGTGGTAAGCGCATAAATGGGGTTTTGAGGATTTTGGTTTTGGTTTGGGTTTTGATTGAAAGTTATTTTTATAGTATGTTAGCTCTTCTAATGCAGCGGATATTTTACTTCGAAACATTTTACCTGGACAACCAATGCTGTATTATCAACATAGATAAAGCGTCTCTGGTGTAGACGAGGGGTACTATTTATTTCTCTGAAGTAGATCAGATTTTTTATTCCTCTGGCGACTTTCCTTACCTTGCAAGATCACTTTGAAGAATTCATTTAAACAAGTGCAGAAATCTGAAATTTGTGGTCATATTGTACATCTTCACTAACAATCTCTGGTGGCTATCAGTGTCATAAGCAGTAATTAAGTAAACATGAGCAACGACTGTATTTTTCTTCGATCAAACTCATTTTCGATATATTCTTTACAGTATTTTCATTAAATAAGAGACAAGTAAACGGAGGAAGCTTACATAAATCTAAAATTTTATATACAAAATACTGATTCCAATGCATTTAGTGCGGTGTACCAAGATTTTTAGTTTCAATGAAATAGCATAGCCCACGGTAAAAACTCACTTCGGCATAGGCTAGATTTTAAAGTTAAGGACACATAAAAATTAATTGCAAAATTTCATCAAAATCGATGTGAAATGATGGAAATCGGAGGTTTTACTATATTTTCATCGTGGTAAACTGGACTAATTAACTTACTTCTAAAATGATATTTCAGAAATTAAATGAGTAATTACGCCACCTTCAATATTTTATAATTTGCCGGATGACATCTTCCAGAACGGCGAAATCATAAAGAAATTAGTCTATTTGCAGATGTTTTCAAAGTAAAATTTAAAAGTTCTATATAAATAGAAAGTAATTAAATGTAAAGGACTTGCCGTTTTGTTTTTCGCTCTAATTTAACTTCTCGTTAATTATATAGTTTAAATAACTGCTCCAATTGGCTGGCTATATAAAATTGCTACGCTGTCGTCGTTCAAATTTAGCTTTGTTGTGTAACATTATTTCTAAAGTAATTGTTTGGTTTAATGGAGCCGAACGAAATAAGTTTACACAGATTGTCGCGTACTTTTCATCTAAAAAGTTTTTAAGGCATTTCAAAAAACCTTTGAAATAGCCGATATAATATAAAACAAATATCCGTAACTTTTCAAGAATTTTCTGTTTCTGTTGCAGCAATTTGCCCAGTTTGGCAAATGGGTTCAGTTTCCGCAGTCATCACACAGAAGGAAAATAATACAGCAATTCATTAAATAAATTATATAGAGCCATCGTAACTAAGAAAAGTAATATATTCATATGGCTTATTGGTAATTTTGTCACCGTTTTTTGGAGTCTACCGCTCTAAATGCCAACGCTCCCTGAAACACTCAGGCAGTGGATAATCCTTCTAAGCTCTTCTCAAAACTGACAAATGTTATTCTGAACATCGAGGACATTACAAAAGATAAATAATATATAACTCCCATCTGTGCCACACCCATAATTAGGACATAACATGATTGCCGTAAACAAACAGAGATTAAAACTCGAGCAGGCCCAACATTGAAGGCAAGCGCCTTGTTACCGAAACACCGCACAATAGGTGACCAATAATAACACCAATCAGAGCTGGGCCTTCATGGTATCATCCATCTATAAACCGCCCGGAAAACCAGTCAATTCAGAACCGGAAATTCGGTTCGTAGTACAAGATTTAACAGACACAGTATATCATGAGGCTATAATGAAATCAATGCAAATGATCAGCTGCTGGAAGAATGGGCAGATATCAATCGACTCTCTCTAATACACAACACAAAGCTGTCATGTATGTTCGTTTAACGTCAAGATGTGGCAACGCGGTTACAACCCTGATAATTACTTTGTAAGTGAGAAAATTTAACATTCCTGTATAAAAAATGTCTATGGTACAATATCAAAACTCAACATAGGCCAATAAGTGACCAAATTTATGCAGCTATCAAAATAACCGAGATACCCTTCCGAAGATGTTTCATTCTCAAAAATGCCAACTAGACTGAGTATTTTGACAACTTAGATACTGAACTCGAAGCCCCAGATCCAACACCAAAAAACTGTCTAACCCTCGTACAAATCCTGTAAAGGGTGTCTAAGCAGCATCTACCAAGAGGTAGATGCTGCAGGAAACAATTCGTACCAGGCCTATCAGATGTCTCCAAATTCACCTTAAGCAAGTATGAAAGACTTCAACAATGACTCTCATTCCGCGAGGAAATAATAGACTGTGGCAACGCCCTCATGACAGCACGAGCGAAGCTCGACAGAGGAAATGAAATGGATAGATACCCTTAAACGTATGGTCTTGTCCCATTACTTATGCTTTTAATTGTGAGTATATTCTTTGTATGTTTTTTATTTACCATCAATCCGAAGCCACCATTAGAAGACTCTCCTCTATAATAGGTTTGCCGACGAAAGTACCATTTGACCTTCAAACTTTCGCCGTATTTCGGATAATCCAAGTATATTCCATTTTACTATATGCTTAAGCTCGTTTGCAAGTTCCATAAGTTTTTCATCCTCTATCAATGTTCTGGTGTTATATGTTGCCAGAAACCGTATTCATTGCCGTTGTCGTTTGTTAAAATAGCCTGGTCAACTCCGGGGATTCTTAACACCCTCGGTTCCTCTACATCCAAGGCTGCTACCATAGCCTGGTTTCAAGAGACTGCCGGAGACTGAGGACTTTGCAATTTCTTCGTTGCTCATTTTACGGGGATTCCTGGCCGTTTTTCTACCACGCTGGCATGTGCGTGTTGGTAGACAGATGCGAGGATGGGTTAGAAAATTTGGGGTCATTTTACAAGGATGATAGGTTGGGATAAGTGAGAGTGAACCGCAACTCACATAGACAGGGTCGCGACCCTGAAGTAGACCTACATTTACCGGGATCGTAAAGTGTATCTATCAGCTACCATTCTAAACCATATCTGCTATCAAAATGTTCAAATACTACATTAAAAATACCTCTCATTATGATGCCATCTTATTTGAGATTTGGTTTGCAGTACATTTTGTTGCCTATCTACTAGTAGTAAATTGCTCGAGACAAACATTTCACAAGCAGTCGTCGAAATTGTTTGGCAAAAACAACAGTGTATGTATTTAATGTGTTAGGTAAAAACAATAGCACGAAGTAGTTCGATTAAGAGCGGAGGCGCAAAATTTCGGGCCAATGCTTTTTAAATGCATTCATTTTTTTCGAATCCTAAAAAAACTAATAAGTATTTTTGAAAAATTTAAACGCAGAATGGAAGAATACATTATTACTGAGGGCCGAAAGTCCCTGAAAACTTCTATAATGTTTATTTTAATAAGTTACAGGGGTGAAAAAAAAACAGAAAATTTAGTGTGATTTTTAATTTCAAATATCTCATTCAAAAAACCTTTTTGTTTATTCTAAGGGACTTTCGGCCCTCGGTAATAATGTAATCTTTCATTCTGAGTTTAAATTTTTCAAAAATATTTCTTAGTTTTCTCAGGATTCGAAAAAAATGAATGCATTTAAAAAGCATTGGCCCGAAATTTTGCGCCTACGCTCGTAACACCCTGAAATGGCGTGTTCAATCTCATTAAATTAATTTGGGGATATTATTAAGAAATAACAAGAAAAGGAAATGTTGCTGCAAATTTAGCTGAAAGTTTGCTTAAGATAATTAAGGAATTTCCAATGCAAAATATAGTAGTTGTTGTATAACTGTGGTTGTTGTTATGTTTATGACCATGTAACATTTTATAAAATAACATTTGAATATATCAGATTTTAAAATGGCCTTGACATTATCTTAATGCTTTCTTGTAACGAATTCATTTAAGGATAGTTCATTAGAAGAAAGATAGTTCATTGGTAGAAACCAACATTAACACCAGACGCTTATTTTATCGTATGCGATAATGGCAGAAAAATGATCTTGTTAGTAATTTTATGATCAACTTGCTTTGAAAATAGGAACTGTACTAAATTGACATTAATTTTATAACAAATTTATACTGGTAACAAATAGCATTTGTAAGAATTGATAATGAGCTAACCGACAGCATTCTCATTAGAAGATGTGTGAGGCAAGGCTGCATAGTTTTTCGAACTTCCTTGAACATGTCCTTAAAATGCCCTTGAGAACATTCTAGAAGGCACAAAGGTGAACATAGCTTTTCTTCTTCTCATGATGCCGTCTCCTTTCGAAGGTTTGCGATCCAAATGGCAATTGTAGTTCTGGAAACTGCTGCGCGAAAGATTTCTGCGAATGAGCGGTCGAACTATCTCCTCAGGTCTTTCAGCCACGAGTTCTGGCGTCTTCCTACTGATCTTTTGCCCTGTACTTTTCCTTCCAGTATAACTTGAAGTAATTCATATCTTTCGCCAATCAACACATAACCCAAGTATTGCATTTTTTGTTTACACATGCGACGAAGTACCTCAACATTAGTAACTCTTTGTACCCATGGAATTCTCAACATTCGTCTATATATATATATATATATATATATATATATATATATATATATATATATATATATATTATATATATATTATATATATATATATATATATATATATATATATATATATATATATATATATATATATATACATCTCAAAGGCATCTATTCTTTTTTCTATTTCAGAGCTAGAGCTATACTAGCTTTTAGTTAAGGGGGAATCCAAAATCTCATTGATGCAGTAACAAGTAAGGAAGATGTTTGTGGTTTAAAAAACACAAAGAAATAGTTTTAAGAAGAATCGGTATAAATAGATAAATTGTAAAAAGTGTCAAAAGACTAAGATTAATAATAAAGCTTAATATTGAAGAAGATCGTAGGAAGAAGGCTCCGAGCAGAAGACAATGTTGATAGCTCAACAGATAGGCACAGACACTGGACTGGTTTGAATCAAAATCACTTTTAAGGATCACTTAAAACTGGTAACAATTTGCTGAAATTGTAACCTCTACCTACTGCGAAGAAGAGGGTATTAAAAGAAGTAATTTCATTGTAAATTCTTAGGAAACCTATAAAAAACTCAACAAGTAATGCAACAGAATTACAACACAGTAATTATCTGGTCTAATGTTTAGTTTCCTGTAAATGTCGATATCAATAGTTTTTTTATTTCACACTTAAATTTTTTTAACTGTATAAATCATGGTAACCTTTGATTTTTCAAATCAATTTGACAATTGACTCACTTGGCCTCGATATAAAACTTTATATTGTGGGAAAAGAAGTTAAAACATCAGAAAGTAGTGCAAAATAGGTTCGGTTAACATCTGGAAATTATTAAAATAATTTCAGAGTTTTAAGATTGTACCAATAGGTGTGGTTCAAAATAGTTAGGAGAGGTAATTAAATGTTGTACAGACAATAACTGAATCAAGTTTATAAAAAAGCTTACCAATATAACTGTTATATTCACTCGCGGACTGGTAGTCGTCATATAAGCAGGCTTCACACGCGTGGATTCGTCCAGGTATGTAGAATTTTTTAGAAAAGAGAGACCACTGGGTGCGTGGTTTGGTTAGTAAAAGTTTAAACCTAAGGGGTAATAAACAACGAACACGTTATATTAACGTTTACCGTACCAGGAAGCGGCAAGACAGGCTGAGCCATCATGGCAGCAATATTGTTGTGTACTGCAGAGGCTGTTGTTGGGAGATAAATTCCAACCACCATTCTCCACCAAAGGTGGAGATAAATTGACAGTTGTTAGAATTAGAACAGAGACTAAAACATTTTGTGTAAACGGAGCTTGACTTAAAACCAAAGTACTATTGTATGTGGTGGAGGAGGAATCTTTAGAAATAATGTGCGGTGCAGATATTACAGTTTTCGTAATGACATTTTTTTTTTGAAGTAGTTTAAAAAGTAACTGTATGTGCTGCTAGCAAATTCTTTAAGAGAGACTAGCCGGTAACGTATAGGGTACTAATGGTATTGGAAGTGATTTCATAGGTTGAGGCTCTTGTGTCTGAGCTTTAATAATTGCAGAACTAAACGAAGTACTTATAGTTATTTCTTTAATCTGTTTTTCACTGATTGAGGAAGAAACCATCACTTAAAAAATGTATTTTTAACTTCTTTCTGTTCATTAATATTCAAATCAGTACTTTTAACAAGTGCCCGCTTTTAATTTTGTATCACCATTAGAAGGCTATTTAGGTTCCAGTTTTCCTCTCAGTAACATAAGGCATCCACATAGATTTCGTATGTAACATCTACTCCTGTCTTTTAAATTACCAATATTACTGTTATATACACTCGCGGTATTCATATAAGCATATTTCGGTTATCAAATAACAGGTTCTTATTCACGGTATTTACACGCGTGGATTCTCGTTTTAGTTGTCTTTAGCGGATTAGCAGTGTTTGTCTATAACGCATTCGCGGTATTTTTTCACTGTATACATGGTACTGTTTCTTTGTGAATGGTCGTTCACTAAAAGAGGCGTAAAAAGTATCTGTTGGTTACGGACATCATAATCAGAGAGGTAATAAACAACGTTGTCTCCAGGAGTCAACATTAGAGAGAGCAATTTTTCTTTTGCATTGTCTAAGAATGTCTGTATTTCTTGGGGGTAGGGTTAGAGTCAGGAGTAGGAGGTATTATTAAGGGTTGGCTTAGGTTATGATTTGAAATGGACGTTGGTAATTTAGGATTTGATTTAGGATAAAAAATATAGTATTGTTTGCATGTAAAAAATTGAACAGGTAAAAAACAAAAATAGAATGGAATAAGGATATTGATAGAATGACGCAAAACAGAATACTAAGAACATCTCGCGACCACAATAAACGCTGGTGACTGTTTAGAAAATACCGAAAATTAAACAGTTACTTTGTCTATTATAAAGAACAAAGAAGAAGAACAAACTCAATAATTTTAGTACATGCCATAAGCATTTTCTAAATAATCATGTTTTAAATTGTATAAATTATAAAAAAAGGGAATGAACAAACTTACTGTATGGTTGCGGTCGTGATCCAAAATGAGGTTCCTGGAGCAACGGCTGCGGACGACCGTTATTTGTATTTTCTTTCACTGCAAAATAAAAACCACAGTTACGTTTGTGCACAAAAAATAAAAAATATATATAAACAGGGAATATGTTATTTACATGTTAATATTAGGTAATTAAAGAAGAGAAGTTATTTATACCTATATTTCTAGAGATAACACTTTAATAAACCTTTGCAAATTGTAAAATATGTTATTTTTTTTTAAATACAGGTAATTAAACAAGAGAAGTTATTTAGACATATATTTCTACAGATAATACTTTAATAAACCTTTGTAAATTATAATATTATGTATTTTTTTTTAAATACAGCCACTGTTAGTGTAAAAGAAGTAAAATTTAATATTTCTAATGGGTGACTTTATTACTTAAAGTAAATTATATCTAAAACATAATATGAAGACTTTATTACTAAAAGTAAATTATGTACATTTAAAAAATGTAGAAAAAAAAGGATTTAGTAATAAATCATGTGAAATATATAGAAAATAGAATTTATAATAAAGAGGAAGAACTTCCTGTCAATAATAAAATTTGAAACACCCCTATAAAATTTGAAGCTGGTAACCAATTTTAATCAATTTTTTTTTCAAATGTAATAAAAGATCTAATTCGGGATATAATTTAAAATGTTTACTCAAATTTTCAGAGCATACTACGATACTTTTTCTTAGTCGTAAATGAAGACTTTTATTAGGGACATGTTTATTAAAAAATCTTATGCTACTGGATTGAGAGTAGCTTTATTAGCTATGCTAAAAATTTTATTAAAATACATTTCTTAATAACGAAGTTATGACAACTTAAAATTTTAAAACTCAGTAAGCTTCGTGTCGCCTGTATAAATAGATAGCCAAGAAAATTATTATTTTTTAAATAATTTTAATAATAAACCATCGCTGCACAAAAAAAAATGTTGAAAATAGCATAAAAAATTATGGAAAGCATCTAGATTATTAACTTTACAGCTATAAAACCTCAGATGTTACCTTAAATCTTAGTTGCCATAACGATGATACCACTGTTTAGCATTTTTAAAAAAGTTCAATGCCACTACACCCATATTTACTTCCAAGTACTTTAATTATATTTTATGTCATAGGTGCAAGATTGAGTTTGGGAGAAAAAATTGAAATTATATGTCTTTTGGGAGATAACGATAGAAGTGACAGAGAAGTTTGTACAATATTATTTAATGACAGACATGCCGATCGTCATAATATTAACTGCAGTATGGTAATCAAGTAAAAGACGCAGGAGAACATGCTGCCAAATTAAAATGGAGCTTCGCAGGACACAATTCCCAACTAAAGGATAAAAGATGGAACCACGAAATACAACAATGGAGTGGAGACCATGGTTAGGAAAGAGAAGCAGAGGAAGACCACAAATATGATGGGCTGATGACATTAAGAAGATCGGAGGACACAACTCGAAGCAAGTGACGCGAAATAGAGAACACCGGATTGATTTGAGGGAGGCCTATGTCCAAAGTTGGATTACTTAAGGATGAAGAAGAAGAAGGTGGTAATCAAAGTAAATAGAATATATAATGAATATGTTGCAGTATCTATCTATTAATTTAAAAAAGATCCCTTACAACAGGAGGAGAGAATCATCAAATCAACTGGAATATTTAAATATTAATTTTCTAAAACTCTGTTACCGATGAAGTGGCTTTCACTACAAATGGAGTAGTACCATCACAAAATTATCGCTATTTCACAGCAGATAATCGTCATTGGTAATATGTATTCTCAAAAAATCAATGTCTGGTATGATATACTGACGAGCGAATTATTTGGTCCTTTTTTCTTTGATAAAAACATGAACTCACAGAACTTTTAAAGAATCTTTAAACATAGACTTATGGGATGACATTCATCCCATACATAATGAACAATTTAATTTGTGTATCCAGTTAGATGGGTGTTCTGTTCATTAAACCAGAACTTCTAAGTAATGACTAAATGAAAATTTTTCAAATCATTGGATAGGCCGTGGCAGTCCGTTGATAGATTGACTACCCAGACATTCTTCATTAGACTTTTTCTGGGGAGTTATCAAACAATACGTTTACCAAACACGCCCAAATCAGAAGTTCGTGCAAGAATTTGACAGTCATATGCAAAAATTACCCCTCAACAACTAAGAAATGTAATTAGAAATATTCGTTAGCGCTACGACAAATGTATTCAATTAGATGGCGGAGAGAAAATTTAAAAACTCACTAAGCTTCGTGTCACCAAAGAACACCTTGTATCAATAGATAGCCATGAAAATTATGCCGATCGTCGTAATCTTAACTGCATTATGGCAATCAAAGTAAATGGAATATTTTATGAATATGTTACATTATCTATCTACTAATTTAAAAAATACCCCTTACAAACAGGAGGAGAGAATGATCAAATCAACTGGAATATTTAAACAATATCAATTTTCTAAACATCTGTTATTTACCAACGAAGTATCTTTAACTACAAATGGAGTAGCTCTATTACAAAATTGTCGCTATTTGACAGCAGGTAGTCCCCATTGGTAATAAACTATAATAAAAGCCAGTATTCTCAAAAAATGTCAGGTATGATACACTGAACGAGCGAATTATTGGTCCTTTTTTTCTTTGATAAAAACATGAACTCACAGAACATTTTACAATTTTTAAACACACACTTGTGGAATGCCATTCATGAGATCCACTTAACGAACAATTCAATTTGTGTATCCAGTTAGATGTGTGTTCTGTCATTACACCAGAACTGTCAAGCAACGACTAAATAAAAAATTTTCAAATCATGGGATAGGCAGTGGTAGTCCGTTGATAGATTGACTAGCCAGACATCAAGATCTCACAATTTTAGACTTCTTTCTCTGGGAAGTTATCAAACAAAAAGTTTATCAAACCCGCCCAAGGTAGGTAGACGAACTTCGTGCAAGAATTCGACAGGCATATAAAGAAATTACTCAACATCTTAGAAATTAGAAATATTCGTAAGCGCTACGACAAAGGTATACAGTATATCACAGTTAGTTGATACAGGGTGTTCATTTTTTGACTCGTAGCTTAGTGAGTTTTAAAATATTAAGTTGTCATAACTTTGTTATTATTAAATACATTTCAATGAAATTTTTTTCATAGTTATTTAAAGCCACTCTATATCTAGTGGCGTGGATTTTTTTTTTTTTAACAAAATACTAATAACAATTCTACATTTTCGACTAAAAAAAAATTATAGTATATCCTGGAAATTAAAATATACATTTTAAATCATGTACATGTACACATAAAACGTATTTCCAAAAAGAAAATGTACACTGGATACCTAAATCAGCCTATTAACGAAGTAACTAAGAATTATGTACACAGCCATTATTATTTTTATTATTATTATACAATGATATCGAGCCAAAGCAGAGCTTAATGTAGCACAAAGTAAAAAATACTTATAGGTAATAAACTAAATATGTAATATAAACAAATTTTCTAACAAAGTAAAAATAAAAAATAAAAATAATATTCACAAGAATTAATTCTTAGAAAAAGCTTTTACAATAATCGAAAATTATAAAAAATACATACAATTAGAAAGTATACATAAGATTACAAAATTTATTCTATAATCGGTTCACAATTTGTCGATAGCTCACTACAAGTTTAACCCTAATTAGAGAACTGAAATACAGAGAATTTAGGTAATACGATATAATAGTAAAAACCAACCTGAAACTGACGGTTTAAGATCTTTTCGACTAACCCACCTTGTATCTGAAGGAATAGAATACCTTATAATCCTATTACGAGGGTATTTTGAATGGTTACAGATGACCGACCAGTGTCGTAGAGTATATGATTGAAACATTTATTTAAACTAAATAAATATATTTTTTAAATTGTACTTATGTAAATTGTATTTTTTAATAAAACTTCTTTATTCTATTCAAAAATAAAAAGTTTCTTGCCATTTGTAAAAGATACATTTATTTAATTAAGGGGAAAGGCGCCAAATGTCGCCTGGCAAAATTTCCAATGTGTTTTAAATGTATAAATTATTTTGGAATCCGGAGAAAACTAATAAATATTTTTGAAAAATTTAAACGCAGAATAAAAGATTACATTATTACTGAGGGCAGAAAGTCCATGAAAACTTCTACAATGTTTATTTTATAATGTTATGTAATAAGGGTGAAAATAAAAGAGAAAATATAGTATCATTTTTAATTGAAAATATTGCATGCAAAAGAAACTTTTTATTTATTCTAATAAATATTTCATTCTGCCTTTAAATTTTTCAAAAATGCTTTTTAGTTTTCTCAGGATTTGAAAAAAAAAATGGATACATTTAAAACACATTGATAATTTTGACAGGCGACACTTTGCGCCTTTCCCCTTTAATACCATACGATTACAACTACTATTACTTACCTTATATAATTACGATTAGAAAACTATTCAAATTAAAAAAAAATAGGATCAACTTCGGAATCCGAGTCGTCTTAATTAGCGGTTGTGTCTCTACGGTCGCATCAATTATGTTATCAAGATCCCACATTTTTTGTTCTTCTTCTATTACATGTCTTACTGCATCTTTCCAGTTTTGTTCTGTAATATGTTGTAAAGACTCGTATAACAATTCACGTACAGCTTGTACTTTATATGACGTATTTTTTCTAGCCACATAACTTTTCATTTGTGCCCAAATGAAAATTGTTCAATTGGATTTATTTCGCAGTGGTAGGGTGGAAGTCTAAGGACTGTGATGTTTCGCCTTTCCGCCATTACGTATTTCTTGAACTTAGATTTGTGTTGCCGGGCAATTTTTCAAAGTTCTGCTTTTACCATTCCATCTTTGTAAGGCAGATACTTATTCCGCAGCCAGTCAAGAATATCATGTGTCTTCCACGCAGTCGCTGGAAGTCTTTCTACTAGTCGTGAATGATAACGTGCATTATCTAATACTATAAATGAATTTGGTGGTATGTGTTCAATCATCTGCTCAAAATACTCTTCGAAAACATCATCTGTCATCTCCTCGTGATAGTATTTTGTGCTTTTGGACTGAAATTCCAACAAACCATGCTTAACAAATCCTTTTTCACTGCCAATGTGAGAAATTATTAATCTACTGCCTTTACCAGAAGGTGGGGAGATACCAGTAGACCAACCTTCCATAAAGGCTTGCCTGGAGCTTAATATATTTTTATCTGACCACATTTTTTTTAGAGTATGACCTGAGTTTACCCACGTTTCATCCTGGTAGAAGATGGGCCTTCCTTCAGCTCGGAATTTTCGTATGGATTTTAGATAAATTCTTCTCCAACATATTATCTCCTCCCGGTCAATCAAAAGTGATTTTCGGTCTAATTTCTCCCACCGGAAATTTAATTCTTTTAAAACTTGCCACAATTTAGTTCGTCCGATATGAGGCAAATCCGGGTCGTCTCTAACTTTTTGTAAAATTTTGTTTAGGTTTGGTATTTCTTTTTTGAAAAAAATCCATGAATTTTCCTTCGAATACCATTTTTGGCAAATTCATCAATTTCAATAGGCTTTTTCCCTCTCTTTAAGTGTTCGTTTGTGTTTGGGTTAGCTATACCGTGTTTTTTTCTTTCGGATAGGAACCTATATATAGTTGACTCTCCTACGCCAGTCATGTTGGCACAACTTTCGACTATGTTGCGAACAGTGTTTGTGGGATTCTGAGAAACCAGAGCATCGTGAATATTCAGGACAATAGTTTTCTCTCTTGGTGAATAGACAGACTTACTGACTGTACGCAACAGTACCGGTGTAAAACTTGATGATGTTGATGATGAAGCCATCACAAACAATCCAACAAAACGAGCACGAGCGAAAGGTACGTATATGTTCGTAGGTATATGGAATAAAAGATCACTCACGCACTGCATATAATTTGCAAAAGAAATATTCGAGACGCTAATTACTGCCGTAGACGCGGAAACACTGACGAGCCGTAAATTACATGCGATCAAAAACGTACTAAACAAAAAAATTGTTTTCGTTCGTAATAACTTCACCCTTTCAAGTTAAGTTTGGAATATAAACTGAACAGACGAGGCACGTGGCCAAAGCCAGCATCTTTATTCCCATTATATTATTAAAAATCTGGGGTATTCCATCCTAATTATTTTGCAACGAATAGTACCTTCGGATATGAATTCCAGGTTTTCTAGTAAAGTGATTAAACGCGAAGATTAGTATTGAAATATCCAAAGAGATAAGGTATTTTTATTAACAAAATTGTTAATGGTTAAATTCTTATTTTTATTAATGTAATATAATAACCAACATTAGCCGTGAAAGTTTTAATTGTTTTTTTGCTAAATATATTAGTATTAAAATATTATTAATATTATATATAACAGTATTAAAACATTATATTATTATTTAATGAATAAACACCTCAGGAACGCCTATGATTTACGACCATTTTATGAGTTTCGTGCTCTCAACAATTTGTGAACGGAGAATAACGAAGAGAAATCATATACAATAAATATATCCTTAGGTTTATAACAGTTTTCATAAAACAATTAAAAAAATTCTACAGAGTTAACATCCAGTTAATTTTTACTAAAACTTATTTTTGAAACTATTTAAAATACTACTACGTCATCACTTAAACTGTTCCAATTATCAAAAACTCAGTTAACCAAAAAATTGTGCCTTTCAGTATGTAGTTTTAAAAAACTCCTTTTTCAATTTATAGTTATGATCTCCTAGTTTAGCATCTTGGTTGATATTAAAAAAGTTTGATGTTCTATGATTTAATATTCTCTATGAGTTAAAGGAGACAACTTGAGCTTAGTCGAGTTTCATAGTTTAATCTTCCATAATTAAAAGGTAGCTGTTCGTTGTACTCCTTCTAATAAATTAATGTCCCTTTGCAAATGGGGTGATCAAACTGACACTGCAAATCCTAGGTGAGGTCAGACATAACTTTTGTAGACTTTGAAAAACAAGTCTGGAGACAGTCTACGAAAAGCTTTTGATATAAAGTATAAAGCAGAGTTCGATTTACTTATGTTTGGTTGACCGTAAGCACAAGATCATTAAGATAATTAATTTCCTGTACCAGGTTTAGAGGAACGCCATACAAAAAATATATGGATTATTATATCCATATTTTATTTCACAACACTTACGCGTATTTATTGGAATAGCCCATTCCATACTCCATTCTAATAGCTGGTGAAGAGTATTAACGATATCTGGATAGTAATACTAGGGCGGTCCAATAAGTACTTAGCTTACAAATGAAAAACTTTGGTAAATCAGCGATTTATTTTTCAACATAGTCTCTTTTTAACTCGATACACTTGACCCAGCGATTATTCAACTTCTTTAAAACATCTGAAAAATACAGTTTCTCGAGGTATACAAAGTAGGCTTCTGTGGCGGAAATGACCTCCTCATTCGACTTAAATTTCTGCCCGGCGAATGCCTTTTTTAAGTTTGGAAACAAAAAAAAGTCGAATGGGGCCAAATCTTAAGAATACGGTGGATGGAGCCACAGTTTGTAGCCCAATCTAACTAATTTCGCTATGGCGACGATGGAGGTATGAGCTGTTGCGTTGTCATAGTGGAAGAGCACTTTTATTCGCCAAATGGGGTCGTTTTTTTGCAATTCCACGTCGAATCGTACCAATAATTTGGCGTAGTAGAGCCCTGTGACTGTTTCGGATTTCTCCAGGTAGTCGATGTAAAGCACCTCTAATAAATTCCAGAAAATGGCTGCCTTCACCTATCCTGCTAATAGGATGGTTTTCTGTTTCGACTGTTCCTTGGTCTCTGGTGTGTATCAGTGGATTTTTGTTTCGTCAACGGTTACAAAACGACGTAGAAACTCCTTCGAGTTACGCTTAAATAGCGTCAAACACTGATCTGAAGTGGTCTTACGGTTGCGCTTGTTGTTCGGATTAAGAAAACGCGGCAGCCATTGCGCCGACAGCTTTCTCATGCCCAAAATTTCATGCAGAATATCGTAGTCATTTTCCACTTTAAAAAAGTTCTTTCAGAAAGGAAATTTTCTAACTACAATAATAACTCACCACATACGCCGTAAAGATCTAGCTTCAGCATTAATTTTTTATGGGTACCTTATCAAATGCACGGGAAAAATCTATATAAATCATTCAATCGGCTCATATTCGTCCATTCATTAAAAGCCAGATGGAAGTTGCTAGTTAAAGAAGGATTCGGCAGAAATCCGTGTTGAGAGACTGGAATAACATTGTGCTCTAACAAAAGAATACTAATTTATTAGCTATTAAATTTTCCATTATTTTAACTGATGTTGGTGGAACGGTTAACGGTTGATAATTATTTGAAATAAGTTTATTTCCACTTTTATATATCGGTTTTACTATACCAGATTTCCATGAAGTTGGAATTAAATTTGTTTGCAAAGATTTGGCAAGTAAAGATGCTATTGGAGCCGCTAAAGTATTGCACAAATATAACATAATAATGGTAAAATATTTTCCGATCCATGAGACGCAATAGTCTTAAAGAACCTAATACCTCTTTAACCAATTCAGTAGAAATGCCAATTGTTGATAAACTTTCCAATATTCGGTCAGTAGGAGGCAATCTGAAACTGTAGCCTCCGGGTCAACTGTAAATGTACTAAAAAATGTTTCAGGAAAAAATTCACAAACCTCTTCCTTTAAGCATATTTCGCTTTTAGGTTTTGCTAATAATGGTATACTAGTTTTTGTACAGAATGATTTTGATCTCACGTATTTGTAAAAAGCTTTGGAACGTCGGGAACTAACTCTGCTTTCATAGTTACTTCTCGACAATCTTAACTATTTTGTCAGTATCTTGCCATTTATTAGATAGCAATTAAGTACTCTGTGCTAGTAAGAACTACAACAGTATATTAATTGATTTTTGTTTTATTATTGTAAGCAATAAATAGTGTTTTACTTTCTACTGTTGCTCCTTACTATCAAGTAGGTTTTCGTAGAATCATGTTTTACGATCTATTTAGAAAAGTAACTAAATAGAAAATTAAATAATTAAGTAAATAATTCGTATTTTTTTGTGATTAAAACAATACATGGCTGAAGTGTAAACCCTTAATATACGTATAAGATGATTCTGGTTATATTTATAATAAATCCCATTTAAAATAAAGATGGTTTAGTCTAACGAAAAATTCCTGGCATAGCATTCCACATTCGCAGATCTGATTTCATAAATTTAAAAGTAGCACTCAAGACTTTACGTGAAAATTTATGATCCGACGTGCCCTGTGAATACTACATCTCATTTTACAAATATCATGTCTTAATATTACACTCGGAAAATGGGGCATGTCTGTTAGCTTATCTCCATAAAAGTCAATTTATTATTTAAGTTTCATATATTTGCTTCGCATATTAAAGAATAGAAACAAGTCGATAAATAGCGATGTAATTTTTTCTGTAGGTAATTTGCCTCAGTCTAAATTGATATAAAAATTATTAACAAATCCGTACCATACTCAAAACATCCGTAAACTAATTTTCGAAACCAAATTCAGAATTTCACTTTAATCTGTGCCTTCTAAGAATTGCAAGGCAAAACAGACGTTGATAAAGATGTTATTAGAGACATGGGGAATCTAAAAATTGCATCAAATCTTAACTGTCTTTTCCTTTTTATACTCAAAACAATTTTATATAGTCCGTTTAACTCTTTTTGGCCGATTTTATACACTCGCGATCATAAAATCCGGGTCAACTTGAAAATCACCGATATTTCATTTTTAACGAGCTTTATCGTAAATAATAATAACACAAATACAAACTAATGCATGTTTCTCAGAATTGTTGCGGTTTCCTTTGTAACAAAGAATTCCAATAGTGCCGATTTTTGTCTGTAAAGTTCACACTTCCCAAAATGAACGCTACCTGTAACTCCGCTTGTTTTAAATGTCTCGTTTGTACTTCGACTTTCTGTTCAAATGCAACGGACAAACGTTTATTACTGCCCCCATTAGTGTTTATTAGTGTTTATTTTTTGACAAAAATGCCTTTGACTGTTGTTGAAACGGCACAAATTGTTGCACTTGTGGAAGACGGTCACACTCAACGGCAAGTCGCAAGAACTGTTGGCGTAAGCCTTTCTACGGTTCAACGAGTGCTTCAACGCTTTCAGGAGGCAAGTTTGCTAACCAGGCGACCTGGCTCTGGACGAAGAAGAACGACCAAGGCACTAGATGACCGTTTCCTTGTGTTTCAGGCTTTACGAAACCGGACCTCAACTGCGGTTATGCATCAAAATCATCTAGAGGAAGTACGAAATCGCAATTTTAGTGTTGCAACAGTCAGAAGAAGACTTCGTTCTTCTTGACTGTCTTCTCGGGTAATGGCTAGATGACCGCCACTTCGCCGGGTGCCTCGAGTTGCACGACTAGCTTTTGCTCGACAATACGCGCATTGGGGAATTAACGATTGTAGCAAAGTGTTATTCTCAGATGAATCCCGTTTTTGCCTAACTGGATCCGATGGACGTGTAAGAAAATGGGTCCCTAACTGCACGAAGGTACATTACGGAGATTCCGGAAGAACATGTTATGCCCAACATGGCAGGGCTTGGAGAAAACGCCGTTTTTATGCAGGACAACGTGCGACCGCACGTTGCCAGGATCAGTATGTAATACTTGGACGAAGTTGGAATTACGAGGGTACCCTGGCCAGCTAGGTCTCCGGACCTGAATCCCATCGAACATCTCTGGGACGATTTGAAAAAACGTATTCAAACCCATACACCTCCTCCTAACAACGCACAGGAGCTTAATGATCTGTTAGTGACAGAGTGGAATAACATACCACAACATGTAATCCGGAGAAAAATTGAGAGTTTGTCCCGTCGTCTGCAAGAGGTTATTAGAGCAAGGGGAGGCAATACACGATATTGGTCATTGAAATTTCACTGATTTTTTACCACGTTCTGTATTTTCCATTTTTTTTCGTATGTCTGTTTTATCAACAATTTGATTTGTTTTCTGTTTTTTCAATAAAAACAATAAAAAACCATTTTTTTTCTTTCAAAACAAACATTGATGACAAATAAAAAATACATTAGCCAAAAAAAGGTTATTACTGCACCAGAGGCAAAAATATTTAAGAAACTTGAAATTTTCAAGATGACCCGGATTTTATGATCGCGAGTGTATTAAAAACCACTTAAGTAAGATGAAACTGTCAAATAAATTACCAATGGCAGAGAGAAATATACTTTTAAATTAAAATTAATCAATCTCAATCGAATTACAAAAAATATATATTTATGCGCCAAAAATGCAAAGCAGAAAAACTGACTGGTCGATAAAAACACTAGTTTCTTGTGTCAAAATTGTATTTAGGCCTTTTTAGTACATAAAATGCAATCTTTTGTGTGTTAAACTTTGGGAAATTTTATTTATTTCAACAGAACATCAAAACAAGATTATAGGCTAGTTATAACATTATTAATTGGAAAAATATAAAAAAAAATAAATTACCTACATGCACATAATATTCAAATAAAATTTTATTGGATTTAAAATTGGAAAATGCATTATAATTTAAATTCTTCATCGTTACAATCTTAATAATTAATACATGAAAGTCAGTTGTCCTCTTCACCTGGACTGTGGACCAAGCCTTGTCATCTGAATTGTCTCCTAGTTATATAACTAGTGTTTTCTCTTCGTCGTATGTGATGAGCAATAATATTGTATCAATTTCTCAGTTTGCATTACACAATTAGCTCAATTCAGATGTTTCTTTACTTAATGCAGTATTCTATGGTACGATTTACAAATTCCCCAGACCAACTCTATCAAATTGTACTGACAGTGATATGGAGATAGCTGTAATACCTAATGCCCATGTTCTTGCAGTAGTTCGTCTTTAACGTACTTGACGTTATGTGGCTTCTATAGATGACAAACTTAGTGGCTTGTAACGATGTACATTGCCAGCTATCGCCGTCAGCTTACCACCGTCCTGTACACACGCACTTCCATCGCTACGTTCCACTTTCATCAATAAGCGCTTTAGATGAAAGACTGGCAACGGTATAAAACAACGTACGCCGCAAGAGAGAATCGAGTTCTCCAACGTACTGATCTGGTAGGAACTCCACCGGGCCTTTGGTTATTGACCAAAGGCCAACCATCCTGGGAGTTCTAGCAGAGTATTGATGAAGCATCAACTTCCCTGACTCTAGGTTATTTACCGAAGTGATATTAGAGTGTTGATCTAGTATTTTATTTTTTTAAGATTATTTTAAGAAGGAAAAAGAAAGCGATTGACGATTCAAAATAAAAACTGAAAACATCAGGCCTGCTGTAACAAAAGTAATTAGAGACGTATATGATATGAAAGTAAAAGGTTAAGACGTTACAATTCCGTTACTTAATGTAGGTCCAAAAAATAAGAAAACATACAAGTTTGTCGCGACTTTTAAAACACTGTGGATATGCTTGAAAACTTGATAACTTTAAACTCTTAGGAGAGTCCTTTGCAAAAAGCCAAATATTGTGTTTAAAGCGTTATACTTTTTAAGGCACTATACGAAGAATTATTTAAGTCCAAGCCGACTTCAGTTATTCTTTTTTTGGGAAAACTTAGATATTTTTGAAAGGGTCGTATAAACATATATGGCAAGGTGACAATATAACGAGCATCATAAAATGCTCCGAAAACACTTCGTTGTTTTACATGCTTGACCTAGTAATGGGTTTGTTGAAAATGCTGGACTATTTTTTTTCCACTAAATTAAAGAGAGTTCTGTAAAAAACTCATACCAATGCTTTACGAACCATCTCTAATTACTATGGAGAATGCCTCATAGTGTAAGGCAAGATTGAAGGTAGAAGTGGTTTGAAAGAAATAATTCTGGCTGAGAAACTCAAACGAATGGTTCCAAATACCAGAAGATGCACACATAATACATACGGCACAAAACAGAGCAACATATCGTATGATGATCACCAACCTTTGGTAGAAAAGGGAAGATAAGGAAGAAGAAGAAGAAGGTATGAACACTTATTTTTATTTGTTAAATATATATATATATATATATATATATATATATATATATATATATATAAAATTTTAATGTTATAAAAATCTTTTTTTTTGATAATATTAAAATTTTATGTAGTGAAAGTAATAAATTTAAAAGGACTTTTTTGGAAATGGTTTGTATTAGCAAAAGTGATAATAATTTAAACAAAAGATCGGAAATTCAAAATCTAAGCAAAATTTATAATTATATTCTTTCTTTATGATTTATATATAAAACTTGTAAAATGTCATATTTAATTCTCCATATATCGGTTACATTTTTTCAGACAACTGTCAACAGTGAATAAATCTTTTTCTTTTTTGTTACTAAACAAAAAAAATGTTTAAACGAAATTTTATTTTTGGCAATATAATTGTCAAAAATAAAAATTTTAAGTTGGCATTTATGACATTGAGGCTTATTTGTAATTGGTTGCTATTTTAACTTATTTATAAATTCAATTGTTTTTGTATTAAAAAAATGTTTTCAAAATTATACTAAAAATTTTCAGAGAAGCATTTATTAGATTAGGACATTTTTATATTAATTATTTTTAAGATGTATTAGCAGCAATTTTTATTTACTAAACTAATTTTTATTTGGTAAGTTAACAAAAATTGTTTTTTCTTTCTAGTTCAACCTTGTAAGATATTTTGTCTTTTTTAGCTCTTGATAATAATTGTAAACACAATTGAAAGCTCGAGATATATAAAAATAGTTAACCAATAGCCCTTTTATTGATTCCAACCCATCCAAAACAGTTATATATTTTTTCCAAACGAGTCACAAGTACATCTTTTTTCTTATTCTTATATATATATATATATATATATATATATATATATATATATATGTATATATATATATATATATATATATATATATATATATATATATATATATATATATATATATACAGCGTGTCCGTAAAGTATGGAATAAATTCGATATTTCCTAAATGAAAAGCCTTTTTAAAAAAAATCTAAAACACGTCGATTTTTAAATTTAATGTTCTACATTTTACAATAAAATTTCATTATACAAGGTGATACACATTACAGTGATGACGTCATAGGCTCTTTTTTTAAATGTAAGACCCTGTATTTTAGGACATTTTTAGATCGATAAAATGAGCTGATTTCAAAAAAGTATAATACTCGGGTATAATGGCTATAATTTGAAAGATATGCGCTTAGAAAATAAATTATTTATTATCAATTGCAAAAAAGTAGTCTACTTCTAGTTTTTGGTAAACTGTAATTATTTTTAGTAACGTTCAATAACAATTAAGTAGTACAATAATTGTATTAATTCGTGAATGTTCTGTATTATTGCTAAGAATTAATTTTAAGTAGAAATGAATTTAAGTGTAAATCAAAGAATTGAAATACTCATGATGATTGGGTATGGAGACAAATCGCGAACTCAGATGGAAGTGTGTAATTTATTTAATGATAAATATCCAGAAATACCCATCACACAGTTAACAGTAGGTAAGATTGAAAAGAAATTTCGAGATACTGGTACGGTTAAAAATGCACGCAAATCAGTTCGTCCCTCTGTAAATTATGTTACAACATTAGATGTTCTACTTGCTTTTGAAAAAGATGCACACACTTCTGTTCGTAAGATTAGTAGTGATCTCGATGTTTGCAAAACAATGGTACACAAACTACGTAAAAGTAAGTAAAGTAAGTAAAATGCACGGTTGTACAGGAATTAAACGAGGATGATCCAGATAAAAGAATACAATTTTGCGAAATAATGATGGATAACAGCCACCTCGAAACCCTCTCTTGATTCAAAATTTTATTTTTTCTGATGAGGCTACATTCAAATTAAATGGCGAGGTCAACCGTCAGAATTGTAGATACTGGGCAAAAGAAAACTCCAACTGGATGCGGGAACATCATACACAATACCCGCAAAAGGTAAGCGTATGAGCTAGCATTGTAAGAATTAAAATCATTGGACCCTACTATTTCGAAGGAAATTTCAACGGGCCAGCACACCTTCAGTTTTTAAGTGCGTATCTCGTACCTACTTTAGTTAATTTATTCCCCAGTACAATTAATCTTGGAGGTTTATGGTTTCAACAGGATGGTGCGCCTCCGCATTATGCTTAAGATGTTCGAAGGTACCTAAGCGAAATTTTTCCGAACAGGTGGATTGGAAGACGTGGACATATTGAATGGCCAGTGAGGTCGCCAAACCTCAATCCTTTGGATTATTTTATGTGGGGTCATTTAAAGAATGTTATTTATAAAACAAAACCTGCAAATATTGGAGACTTAAAAACAAGAATTCGCAAAGAAATAAACAATATTTCTCAAGAAAGCATAAACAAGGTTCTACAAGAATTTGGGTTACTATACAAGTGAGTTCTAACGTTTGGGTTACTGTCAAATACAACAAGGGCTACAATTCGAACATTTAAGATTAAGTCATGTATTAATTACTGGATTACTTTCAAGTTATTTATTATAATTTATTAATACTATAAATCAATAAAAATTAATTGTCTAAGCGCACATGTTTCAAATTATATCCGTTAGACCCCCAGTATTATACTTTTTTGGAATCAGCTCATTTTTATCGATCTAAAAATGTCCTAAAATACAGGGTGTTAAATTTAAAAAAAAGGGCCGATGACATCATCACTGTAATGTGTATCACCTTGTATAATAAAATTATTGTAAAATGTAGAACATTAAATTTAAAAATCGACGTGTTTTATATTTTTTTTAAAAAGACTTTTCATTTAGGAAATATCAAATTTATTTCATACTTTACGAACACACTGTATATATTTTTTATTATTGTGTCATATGCTAAATAAAATATGACAATTATTTTCTTTTTATAATTAAACCAAGAAGTTAAATTAATTTTATATTCTGATAGGTTAATACTTACTAAATATTTTTCCATCGTCTTCGCGTTTTTGCTAATATTCTGTTAGAGGGTGACTTTATTTTAGACCAGGTGACAGGTGACTTTATTTTAGAGAACTGTTTATTATTTTATTTTACAAAAGAGACACATCCAAAAATTAAGGTGATCGCCGATAAACCAGTAATAAACCAGTGCAAACCAACACATGGAGCAGGAACATGGTAATTCAAGTTCAAGATGGATCAAGAACTGCTTAAACGTTTCGAGCAAAAAATCCTAAAAAGAATATATGGAGAAATAAAAGAGCAAGATTTTTAGCGCAGGCGTTACAATTTTGAGTTGTATAGAGGTTTTGGGGAAAGTGATGTTGTAAAATTCATTAAGGAAGCACGCCTTAAATGGATAGGGCATGTAACAAGGAGAGAGGAAGGTGCAACAGTTTTTGACCGAAGAGGGCCGATGGAACAACGAGCGCCAGAGGAAGACTGAGACTTGGATATCAAGACAACATGGAGATTTAAAATCTATTGTGGGTTAAAGCATGGAGAAGAGTTATCAGAGACATGGAAGAACGAAGGAATGTTCTGAAGAACATCAAGCATTTCTTTTACAAATATATTGTGTAGTTGTGATTTTTATTTTGTAAATATTTCAAATATCTAAGTTTTGTTTTAAAAATCCATCGATATTCTGATCAAATTTTCGAATTATTTTCCCCGACTATGTTGATAATAAAACTGGGTGTGTGACTATGTTAGTTCCATGATTAAAAATTAGGTCGACTTTATGCTACAAAACGACCGGAACTAAATACACCCTGATAGATTACCCTACCTTATTACAGAATATGCAAATACCTGGCAATAATGTAAGAGCGCAATAGCAGTAATAGCTTATTGCAAACGTTTAGTATTATTTCTGATTAAATACTTTTTGCCGGTTTCACAACGAATATAGTTGACTTAAATCTTCGAGCCAAAATTTTAAGTTTTTTGTTTAGTTTCTATTCTGAGCAGTGCAAAGATAATTGAATTTTGAACTAATATCTTTAAATAATATTTATATTGGGTTTGGACTTGGTTATATGTCGGCTATATTAGGGTTGGCTGGTTTGTCCATCTTCAGTGGCACTGCTCAAACGCGAGAACTTAAAAAGGCATTAAAAAACCCTGCATAAAATGTATGTACATGATTTTTCGCCAGTGTAAGTTAAGTAGAGGAAAATTGCAAGATCTGAAAAGTAGTTTGAAGAGACAGCAATCCATATTGTGTAGACCAGCCGAACAATTAATAGCTGAAAAAATCGCGCCTTTTAAAATTCCCCTTTTCTACAAACTGGTGCAACACAATAATCCTTTCGAAGACGTATTTCGGAGAAGTATTATTTGATGACTTTAAAAATAAAACACAGATTATATCTGCTATCAAAGACGTCCAGTTATCCCGTCCAACTGTTAACAGACGAATCGAGATCATGAGCAAAGATTTGGAATCCCAACTGAAAAGTGATATTATGGAATCTATGTATTTTCCTTTGCAGTATATCCACCGATATAACTGATACTGTCCAGTTATGTATTTTGATCCAAATGGTATTTCTAGATAGCTCGTCTAAAGAATTATTAACAATGCTACCACTAAAAAAACTCACGGAGAAGATATTTACACAGCTTTTCTAAATTTTGTTAAACAATATGAACTATCCATTTACAAACTCATGTGCGACGCGTGCAATGACCGCAACGCCTCTCTAAAATGGAGTTGGAAAGTAGCGAATCTGTTGATCACACTGCATAAATTAAAATGCATAATTAAAATGCGTTTTAAAGGTAAAGAGCTTAGCTTTCGGATTAAATTTTTGTATTTTGCCGCAAGTAAACTTAAATTTTATAAAGGTGTTAAATAAATAAACTTGGTGCGATTTTTGCCATTTTTTATTATTCTCATGAAATCAATCCAATCTATCTCTTTTATTGACTGGCCACTATAAAGCCGGAGATACACATGCCTGTTACTAGCACAATGGCATACTAGTACTGTACCCTCTTGATGATTGATTGGAGGTTACACAAAGAACGGTACTAGGCTCGGGCTTCAGTCTGGTAGAGGTATCTTGGTCGGGGTTCTTGTTACAGCTCAAATATCACGGATCAATTAAAGAAGTACTTACGACACAAAGACAAGAAGTTAGAAGAGAAGATAAGAGGTAAGAGAAGAAAAGTTATTTGGGCACCACCCTATTTTTAGAGGAACAGGGAAACCTTAAGACACATAGAAAAGGATGACGAGAAAGGTAAGGTACAGCTAGAGAACTCATGCGAGGATAAAGTAAACCGTGAAAGAAAAGGTATCGGAATTATGCGGTACACTCCTAATATTTCGACACATATACTCAAAATATACGATCAAACAAATAAATATAATAATATAATTCAATAAAAAATGCCTGGAAGAGAAACACAAAAATATAAATCCAAATTGTATAAAAAAAATATAAAAGAAATAAAAAGCAAATAGTTCTTTAACAAAACTATATTTAGGTATATTTGTTAAAGTAAATGTGCTATACCAAATTTTATTAAACAGTTAAATGGCATGATTATTGCGTAACTGATTATTAATTACAAACAAAAAATCTCTTTAAAAAATAGTTATAAATAATTTAGTATCCTCAAGAATTAGAAAAAAAAGGCAAGGAACATTATAATTATATCTACATATATAAAATAAATGGTACGTTATTTATACTTATATATTATCCTGTATTTTTACTATATTACTCAGTCAAACCAAACCTCCATAAATAAGAAGGTACACTGAACTGGAGTCATAAATCAACTTCTAAAGATTTCGTTATCACGGTTTAGTCAATAAAACTTATACTCACAAAACAGGTGTATTCAAATAATGGTATGACGCCCTCAATAAGGCACTTGACTTCGGTCCAAACAACAGGTAGTTGGGATGACACGACCACAATAAATTGCAGTCTTCCTAACGTAATCCCTTAGATTGTCTGTTAGGCCGACGAAAAGAGGCAGCTAGACCGGGGTACTACAGGTGGTTGAGATAACATAAAGATGACTGATGATCGGGTGAACTAACGTTGCGGTGAATGCTTGAAAATTGTACACGTATGGACGGTGTATAATAGGAATCGGTATACAATCTGAATTGGTGTAAAATCTAAATTGGTGTACAATCTGAATTGGTGTAAAATCCGAACTGGGTAGAATAGGAACGGCAAACAGAAGTGACTTCAATTGGAAGACGTCGCCGATTGTCGAAGATAAGACCGCTTGCCACAGGAACCAACTTGGAAAATGAACATCGGATTGTGAATTTAGAAGGGCTTAGACAAGCGAAGGTTGAAAATAGGGAGGGGATATTGGCTGAAGGATGCCACGCGAAATTGACATTAAATAACCGGGCTACTGGGGTTCATTTTCATAGCTTTTACCAATGGAAAGTAAGCTTTCTACGAAAAACAACTCTTCTGTTTTTCTGAGAAGGTAGCTCGGAGATTTCACAATAGGTCCTTTTTCCTTTGTTATTAGGAAAGATTTTTATGTACCAAAACAAGATAAAAAGAAGAAGAAACATTTGGCGAAGTTATTTCTTTGTTAAAAAAAGGCGTAACGAAACGCTCGGTAGTGTCGGTTATTTGAGGAAGGTATGCAGGCATGGGCGGCGTGAAAATAATTTATTAAAGGGAATAATTTAAAGAAATTATGAACATGCTTCAGTACCTAGTAAGCACCAGCTACTGTCCCCAAACTGGCAAGTGTGTACGTTAACTGGCATGCTACTTCCTGGCATGCTAGCTAATCGCAATCGCAAAGAATTCGTTTTTTCTTGCTAGTAGCATGCTGAGCATACAAGGCGCGTGCGTGGGGAGTGTCACAGGCATGTGTGAACGCGCGCTATCGCTACGGGCATGCCAGTAGCTAGCAGAGAATTATTGTCAGATTTGTTGTGTTGGTGATAAAAATTAATCGTTTTATTTTTAAACTTGTTAATTTAAAAAATGTTTCGTTGGGGTGATGAAAAAATTATCAAATTTATTGCTATATATAGAGAATCGGAGTGTCTTTTAAAATCTAAATCATCTCTATATAAATATAAAATAGCCCGTGACAATACTTACACAAAAATTCAAGAGGAAATGGGTGAAGGTATTACTAGATTTTCTCGCCTACCAATCCAATTTCTCACCCAAATTTTTCTCTTTTTTGAGTTCCGCTTCGGAATCATTATTAAATTTCTAACAATATCTGTTGTCATCAGCAATATTTGCTCGTTGACTTCATTCCGAATACCGTCCATGTATCCCCTTTTTTTAGTTGGAAACTTAAAAAACTTTTAATTACATAACAAGTACTTTAGTTTCAGATGATAACCACTCGATTTTTTACTAGCACTGGCATGTGTAATAATCTACCCTGCTTTTTCGCCTTGCCAGTATAGGCAAGCGAGCTACTGGCATGCCAATTACTAGCAAATGTGTTTTGTGCTTGACAGTTACTGGCCTATGCCAGCAACTTGCATGCCAGTTACTTTCCCAATTTACTGGCATGTGTGCACCCGGCTTAAAGTTTAGATAACTAGAGCCTAACCTTCAAAACCTATAGCATACAATTTTAGTTTTGAGTTTTGGCAACAAATGTGAGGCTTTTGAAATATGCTTAAAAAACGCTGAATTTAAACTTTCACATAAAAAATAATCTTAAACGTTTAAAACTTTTTTTTTTTAATTACACTAGTACGTTTTGCTAAAGAAATTATATTTTCAGAATACGCCGTTAACACCACATGTCGAATGCTTCCAGGTTTTTAATATTGGATTGTTTCCGTGTCCAGGCCTCAACCCCATACAAAAGGGTGAAAAGAAAATATAAGATCGAAGAATTCTTATCTGGAGCGTTATATTGATATTGCGATTACAGAGAAGTTTTCTCATTTTATTAAAAGTTGACCGTACAATTTCAATGCTGCATCTTATTTCTTTTGTTTGATCAGTATCTTCTGTGATCCATGCTTCAAGTTATTTGTATGAAGATATTTGTTCAATTTCTGTGTTGTCTAGTACTAGCTTAACTTTGATGTTTTGTGCTTTTGTAAATACCATGAACATCCGACGGCGAATCTGGCTATCACTATAAGTTCATTTTCAACTATCACTTTCGCTGTTTGATTCTAATAAAGGTTACATATAAATCTAATGTCTCTACTGTCTATGATTCTATTTAACACAACTTCTTTAAGCCGATTATACTGCACTCTGCCAAATGCCTTCTCAAAATATATACTTCCTGATTCATATCTAGGCAACTCTGAGAAAGAACGCTCACGACAAACAGTGCATTCCGTGTTCCCAGACCATTCCTAAATCCCATTAAATAATTTCAAGACATGACTCATTGAGGCTATAGTGCGATGTTCATTTCACTCCTTTGCATTGACTTTTTTGGGAAGCAGTATATATGTCGATTGGAGCCTTTCTTTAGGTATAACACCTGTTCTATATATGGTATTAAATATATTCAAAAGAAGGTCAATCGATTCAATATCCACAAATTTGAGTAATTCTATGTGAACTCAGCAGGCCCGGGAGATTTACCACTTTTAGCTTACTTCATTGCAGATTCGATTTCTTCTCGTATAATGTCAGAGAACAGCAAAAGAATTTAAAGGTGATACTGGGCCTATTTGTCTTCAAAAAGCTGTGCTATATATTGTGTCCATCTCTGCATTTTCTGGTTTATATCTGTTATAAGGACCACCACTCTTAGTTGCCTAGTTTGAAGTGTTTTTCAGATTCCTGTTAGTTCTCTAATTCTTTTATGCATATTAAAAAAAGTCATATTTTTTCACAATTTCTTCCAGCTCTTGATATTGCTCATGAGGTAGCACAAGTGAATATAAAAACGAGAGATTAGGTTAGGATAGGCTAGGTCATGTGGTAGCAGAAACGAATTTAAATAGGACTTAGGAAATTTAAATAAGGACATGTATCGAGCAGAGGAACACTTCAACCGCTTCTTCGGGCGTCGAAAATAGTTGACCACGCAATTTATTTTTGATGTGCTGAAATAAAAAATGGGTGACAAATGAGGACTGTACGGTAGATGACCCGTTTTCGATGTTTTGGCCGGTCAAAAACTCCGTTGTGTGTGCTGGTGTATATAAAATTGCATTGTCGTGGTAAAGAATAATTCGTCTATATATTCCGAATTTCACTGAAAACTCCTGGCAAACAAATGGTTGTATTTCTTTCATTATTGACCGTCTTACGTTCTTTTAACAGCGCTGTAGCTACAGGACCATTTAAACCAAAGAAACAAGCAACCATTTGTTTCAATTGGCATCTTCCACGAGCAACTTTTGTTGGATTTGGTTGATCTTGGAACAGACTATATCTTGTAGATATTATACAGAGATGTTACGATGTAAACCAGGACATCTATGTCTGCTTCCTAGATTATAACAAGGAATTCGATACAGTGAAACATAATCCGTTAATAAAACTACTGAGAACAAAGAACATCGACACACGAGATATAAGAATAATAAATAATCTGTATTACGAACAAGACGTTGTCATAAGAATAAATAATTTAAAACCTAATAAAATAAAAATAAAAAGAGGTGTTAGACAGGGCTGTGTCTTGTCGCCATCACTGTTTAATGTATACTTAGAGGAAATATTCAAAAAAAAATTAGAACATGAAGTAGCAGGCATAAAAATAAATGGCCTACCCATACGTGAAATTAGATATACTAATGATATAATACTAATAGCAGAAAATATTACAGATCTACAAAGAATTTTAGATAAGGTTGTTGCAGATAGTGAAGTATTTGGTCTGTCACTAAACATTAAGAAAACAAAATTCATGATTATATCAAAGAAAAATATTAGATACATCAATCTACACGTAAATAAAAAGACGATAGAACGAGTTCAGAATTATATCTACTTAGGGTCAAACATTATTGAAACAAACGATTATACCAAAGAAATTAGAGATAGAATAGAAAAGGCTAGAAATGCATTCAATAATATGAAACAAATATTATGTTGTAGACCTCAGCCTAAATCTTAGAAGACGAGTACTAAAGTGTTATGTATTTTCTGTTCTTTTGTATGGTGTGGCGATATGGACTTTAAATACACAATGTCTCAATAAATTGGAAGCATTTGAAATGTGGACATATCGAAAAATGCTGAGAATCTCCTGGATAGACAGAATAACCAATGAAGAAAAAGAACCAAACTTCTGCTATAAACTACACCCAAAACCGTTTTCTTGGAGGCATTTCCCGCAAGGGGCGATCGTTTGAAATGCGAAACATTAAATTTTGTGTTTTTTATTCATATTTCAAATGAGTCATCTTTGTTGCCACAACTCAAAATTGAAATTTCATGTCATCAGGTTTTAAAGACTCATCTCTAACAATGGAAATTTTACTACGACTGGTCACTGAAAGTGATTAATTTTATTGATCTCACGAGAATCTCAAAAAATGGCAAAAAGCGATAGGACACTTGAATCAAAAGATTTCGAATTTTTACCGTCGAGCTAATACAAATTTTATCTATAATTGATTTCTCGCACGTAACTGACATTCAAAATCGTCGGTAGCTTCAAGCGTTGTTTCTAAGAGAACGGTTTATTCTACACTAATAAACATTTTGCAAAATTATCTCATTTTTTATTTGAAACATTTTTTTTCTACGGGTATTTTTACGGGTTTTTTAGGGCGTTTTTACTCCCTTACGAGGGGGATTTTAGGGGGAAGCCCGGAGGTAAAAGGAATAAACTTTTTTGCATCTTTTTTGGGGTCCCAAAAAAGATGCCATTAATATTCTAGGCAAAAGTCAACCTGTTCGTATAATTTTTAGGGGCCAACTCGCTGACGACTGGACTATAAGGTGGTTGAGTCACGGAAAATTTTTGGAAAGTTCCCAAAAACTACTACCTGAACTGAAATCATTATTTTATATATGAATGAGTCAACGATTCTGAGATACTTAAAAACAAAAAATGGCTCCGTGATTTAGATTTCTTATAGGATGTGACGGATCATTTGAATATCCTTAATAGGGAGCTGCAAGGAAATAATAAAACTATAACCGACATGATTAACCCTATAAATAGTTTTATTAACATAATGATGATATGGATTATTGAATTAAACAAAGACGACTTTAAAAATTTTCCAGCTTTGCAAGTTGTCACTAAAATTATAAATTATACGAAACACAGCTGAGAAACATTCAAAGCGAGTTTGAAAGTTGCTTCTTTAATTAAAAAAAAAACTGATGAGTAGCTTTCATGGCTTATCATTTTTCTTGTAAATATGTTAAAAAATGTACTATTTAAATATCAAACGCTTTTAGCATGTAGATCATTTCTGTCCAAAATGAATAATTACAGATAATTGCAGATATACATCTCAAAGCCAGAGCATCCGATACTAAATTTTGATCTTATATATCCGAAGACAAATAATATCCATGTTTAAACCAAATAGCTCTTTAATTAACAGAAATGTTCGGATCAACATATTAGTGTGAATCTGCATTTTCAGAAATGAAAACAGTTAATTAAAAATATCGCAATCGGACAACGGACGAACATCTCAATTACATACCGTCGCAAACGAAAAGTTTGTGGATAATTGCAGTGCCATGATTCAACATCGAAAGGAAATTAGTGATTTAAGAAAATAGCTGACTTTATAATATGAATAATATTTTGTATTTATAAGCATTTACAATAAAAGCATTTTCATAAATCTATGTATTTTAGTATATACGTTCCAGCCTAGTTGTAGTAGCAGTAGTTTCAAAATGAGCTCTTTACATTGTCTCATGCAATGTAAACATAATCTAAGCTATATTATTAATAGTCCAGTCATCAGAGATTTGACCTCTAAAATGTCAATTGTGGAACCCCAAAAAATATCCAAAACAGTTTACCCCTCCTACAACCCTATTTCTCGCTAAAACACTCCCTCGTAGGGAGGGCAACGGAAAAACTCGATCTACCAAAAATCGTCACCCAGCGCCAAATAGATATATTCGGAACATGACGAAATTACATTTCCATTTTCTAAGTTTAGTTCATAGTTTTCAATTCCTTCTATGCACATCTATTTTGTTTTTGTTGAGTTAACAGTAAGTCCCCATCGTTCGTATTCCTGTATTAACCGCTTTGTCATGAATTGTATATCCTCTTGGTGCTGTGCGATGACTACTTGATCGTCCTCGAAATAAAGCGCATATAAAGTTGTTTCCTCGTTTAATGGTATAACCATTCCAGAGCATTCTCCTCCATTTCTTCAGTGACTAACTCAGGTAGATTTTGAAAATTTGTTTAGTCCCTTATTTTTGATCGAAGATCATTGTAGAATCGTTGTATTGCTTTTCACGTGTAATATTAATAGATGAGCTTTCCAGTACTTGCTATGGTCTACATAAGGGTATGCTGTCATAAGCTTTCGTCAAGTCCACAAATAATACATGAGTTGGTCTATATCTAGCCATTATTTTTTTATTTAGTTGAGTTAAAATTTAAACGTGGTTGATACAAGATCGTCCAACTCGAAATCCTGCTTGCTGTTCCAGCTTAAGTGGTTCATATTTGTTTTCGACTACGGTTAAAATTTACGTATTTTCATTTAATAGGAAAAATCTTACCCACTTTTTCTTGAATAACCAACTGAAGTACAGCAATCTCTCAGTCTTTCTCATATGTTCAAAGTACTCGAATTTTCGTTTTTTCATTGTCACAAGCATTTCACGTTATTTTCCTATTTTGCGGAAAACATGCATTCGTCACTAGATCAACTCATGGGATCCGCAGCATTCGTCTGTAGGCCCACATCTTTAAAGCCTCCTGATTTTTGACTGTAAGTAGGCCTTTAAAAAGGGTCCGCACCTCCCATCTAATGCTATAATGTACGGTGCACAACCATATACAATTATATTTGGTTCTGCATTTTATAGTTTTGGTATAGCCTATTGCCATAAAGATAATTTGACAGACTGAAGCTCAATCTTAAGCAGAATCGGTTATAATCCTAGCTTTACATCAGTCCATTCTATGTTATATGTAATATTTGTTTTTAATAGTACCTGTATATATAAATATGTATATATATATATATATATATATATATATATATATATATATATATATATATATATATATATATATATATTCAATGACCAAATATATGGCCTAGCAGGACAAGGAGTAGGTGGCATCTCTGTACGCTAACCACTGCAGTGGTCAACTTTTAGGTGACATTCGTTGGACTTTCCGAGTTTGAATTTGTATCAACCAAGTGTCTGATGAGGCATCCTTGCGCTGAAATGATTCATAACACTTTATTGATACCGATTCGAGCACGGGAAGTTTAACGAATTTGTCCTCTTAGGCCATATATTTGGCCATTTAATTCAACAAAGCGATAGCAGCTTTTGCTAAAAGATTTAATCTTAACTATGCTATATATATATATATATATATATATATATATATATATATATATATATATATGTATATATATATATATATATATATATATATATATATATATATATATATATATATATATATATATATATTTATTTATTTATATATATTCTCTTCGTGATTTCCCCCATGATTTTTTAATATAACTGAATTAAGGCACGTGGGATTTCCACTGGTGTTACTGAAAGATAATGTTGTTTACAAATCGATAAAGAATTGTACTATAGATGTGTACGTGTTTGTGTACAAATGTCTAAAGAAATATAAAATATTTATTTTTAGATGATACAGTGAAATTTTTTTTAAAGATTACTATGTCTACATAATATTATATAAAATACTTGGGTGACTAATAGTATGTAATTGACAGAGATAAGACACAAAAATAATTTGAAATAAAATAAGTTATTGTAAAAATACAAAGTAGTGATTTCCATTCAAGCAGTAACCAATTTAATCGTATATTTTTTTTGTACAAAAACTGCTATTGATATCTATAAAAAACAAAATAAGTGTAAATTTCGTAAAGTGTAAAGTTAGAAATTAATTTTAATAAAAACACTACCGCATACATTATTTGGCGTATATTATATAACAATATTAATGCAACAATAAAATGCAAGGACAAGAGGTGATTTCATCTAGAAGGCCCAAGCATAATACAAGAAAATAATGTACCAAACTCATGAGTATAGGTGCTTTATGAGTGCTGTAGCATCAAAATTAAGTAATAATTAGTTAATCTTGGTACTACAACCCCCTATTATAACCCTGGATAATGATATTAAATTTAATAATAACTGCTAGCTGAACATTTACTAAAGTTAAAACGTGGTAGCACTTCTTTTTCGTTAAGTTCCGCTCCTATCGGACATTGGAAATCATTTTGCTCATTATAATTTTGTTGGTTACGAGCCTGAATAGTTCAGAGAATAGTTCATAGAATTCAAACCATTCACGGAGATTTCGTAGCCATGAGATTTTACGTCTTCCTACGCTTCTTCTGCATTTGGTTTTGCCCGGCATTATATTCTTTAATAATTTGTATTTTTCACCTCTCATGATGTGCCCCAAGTATTCCAACTTCCTGATTTCTATAGAGTTTAAAATTGTTCGAGAACTAGTGCGTTTGTTTTGCGATCTATCCATTATATTTTCAGAATACGCCGTTAACACCACATATCGAATGCTTCCAGGTTTTTAATATTGGATTGTTTCCGTGTCCAGGCCTCAACCCCATACAAAAGGGTGAAAAGAAAATATAAGATCGAAGAATTCTTATCTGGAGCGTTATATTGATATTGCGATTACAGAAAAGTTTTCTCATTATATTAAAAGTTGACCGTACAATTTCAATGCGGCATCTTATTTCTTTTGTTTGATCAGTATCTTCTGTGATCCATGTTTCAAGGTATTTGTATGAAGATATTTGTTCAATTTCTGTGTTGTCTAGTACTAGCTTAACTTTGATGTTTTGTGCTTTTGTAAATACCATTAACATCCCACGGCGAATCTGGCTATCATCAGTAAGTTCATTTTCAACTATCACATTCGCTGTTTGATTCTAATATAGGTTACATATAAATCTAATGTCTCTACTGTCTATGATTCTATTTAACACAACTTCTTTAAGCCGATTATACTGCACTCTGCCAAATGCCTTCTCAAAATATATACTTCCTGATTCATATCTAGGCAACTCTGAGAAAGAACGCTCACGACAAACAGTGCATTCCGTGTTCCCAGACCATTCCCAAATCTCATTAAATAATTTCAAGACATGACTCATTGAGGCTATAGTGCGATGTTCATTTCACTCCTTTGCATTGACTTTTTTGGGAAGCAGTATATATGTCGATCGGAGCCTTTCTTTAGGTATAACACCTGTTCTATATATGGTATTAAATATATTCAAAAGAAGGTCAATAGATTCAATAATATCCACAAATTTGAGTAATTCTATGCGAACTCAACAGGCCCGGGAGATTTACCACTTTTAGCTTGCTTCATTGCAGATTCGATTTCTTCTCGTATAATCTCAGAGAACAGCAAAAGAATTTAAAGGTAATACTGGGCCTATTTGTCTTCAAAAAGCTGTGCTATATATTATGTCCATCTCTGCATTTTCTGGTTTATCTGTTATAAGGACCACCACTTTATCTCTTAGTTGCCTAGTTTGAAGTGTTTTTCACATTCCTGTTAGTTCTATAATTCTTTTATGCATGTTAAAAAAGTCATATTTTTTCACAATTTCTTCCAGCTCTTGATATTGCTCATGAGGTAGCACAAGTGAATATAAAAACGTGAGATTAGGTTAGGATAGGCTAGGTCATGTGGTAGCAGAAACGAATTTAAATGAGACTTAGGAAATTTAAATAAGGACATGTATCGAGCAGAGGAACACTTCAACCGCTTCTTCGGGCATCGAAAATAGTTGACCACGCAATTTATTTTTGATGTGCTGAAATAAAAAATGGGTGACAAATCAGGACTGTACGGTAGATGACCCGTTAATTCGATGTTTTGGCCGGTCAAAAACTCCGTTGTGTGTGCTGGTGTATATGAGGTTGCATTGTCGTGGTAAAGAATAATTCGTCTATATATTCCGAATTTCACTGAAAACTCCTGGCAAACAAATGGTTGTATTTCATTCAGAATTGACCGTCTTACGTTCTTTTAACAGCCCTGTAGCTACATGACCATTTAAACTAAAGAAACAAGCAACCATTTGTTTCAATGTGCATCTTCCAAGAGCAACTTGTGTTGGATTTGGTTCATCTTGGAACACACTATATCTTGTAGATATTATACAGAGATGTTTAGATGTAAACCAGAACATCTATGTCTGCTTCCTAGATTATAACAAGGAATTCGCTACAGTGAAACATAATCCGCTAATGAAACTACTGAGAACAAAGAACATCGACACACGGGATATAAGAATAATAAATAATCTCCATTACGAACAAGAAGTTGTCATAAGACTAAATAATTTAAAAACTAATCAAATAAAAATCAAAATAGGTGTTAGACAGGGGTGTGTCTGGTCGCCATCACTGTTTAATGTATACTTTGATGAAATATTCAAAAAAGCATAAGAACATGAAGTAGCAGGCATAAAAATAAATGGTCTACCCATACGTGAAATTAGATATACTGATGATATAATACTAATAGCAGAAAATATTACAGATCTACAAAGAATTTTAGATAAGGTTGTTGCAGCTAGTGAAGTATTTGGTCTGTCACTAAACATAAAGAAAACAAAATTCATGGCTATCAAAGAAAAATATTAGATACATCAATCTACACGTAAATAAAAAGACGATAGAACGAGTTCAGAATTATATCTATTTAGGGGCAAACATTATTGAAACAAACGATTATACCAAAGAAATTAGAGATAGAATAGAAAAGGCTAGAAATGCATTCAATAATATGAAACAAATATTATGTTGTAAGGGACCTTACATGTTGTTAGGACCTCAGCCTAAATCTTAGAAAACGAGTACTAAAGTGTTATGTATTTTCTGTTCTTTTGTATGGTGTGGCGACATGAACTTTAAATACACAATGTCTCAATAAATTGGAAGCATTTGAAATGTGGACATATCGAAAAATAGGTCCTGGCTGAGAAACCTCAGAGAATGGTTTGGATGCAGCTCAACTGAACTCTTTCGGACTGTAGTGTCAAAGCAGTAGTCAAAGCTCTAGTATCAGAGCAGTGATGATTGCCAACCTTCGTCGCCGATATGGCACGTAAAGAAGAAAAAGTAGATATTATACACACATATTCAACATTTCCTTGCACCAATTGACACGAGCCTCTTTTTTATCTTTTGTCAGATTATATGAGATCCAACGTGAACAAATCTTTTTTACAGTCAAATAATCATGCAATCTTACTAATGCTTGCCATACCAATGCACAAGGATGCCTCCATCTCACGGTATGTCACATGACGATCTTGCTCTATCAGTTTACGCACAGCATCGATGGTTTCTGATATAACAGCCGATTTTGGGTGACATTCACGGCATTCGAGCTGGAAAGAGCGCGACCATGACTGAATTCATTGTAGCAATTTTTTACAATGCTAAAGGATGGTGCTTGATCCCCCTATAATGATTTAAGTTCATCGATGCACTCTTGTCTTAATAATTTACGTCGAAAGTTATGATAAATTATCGCACGAAAATGTTGACGGTCCAATTCCATTTTTTGGCCGAGACAAATTTTTTAAGCCACTGAAAAAACACAAATATTGCTCAAACATCAAAACGTTCTAAGTGCGGATATGCTTAAAAATGCCAACTTTCCAGTTCAAGCGTCAGATGTAAGTTGGTAGTACTTAGTGTTACCTAGGCCAGAAATATAAATAGGTCGTACGTTGATGTGAGGAAGACAGAAGTCGAGTGGCTTGAATAGAGACCCAGGTCTCGAAATAAGTCACTTTAATGCCGGCAAAAGAAGCTCTGGCCTACCCTAATACCGGTATTGACAACGTTGAAAGTGAATGTTATGGATAACTAGTAACTGGACTACTGCTCAAGGATTATGTAGGAATCAATACACAATACTTGCATGAATTTGCTCGATTTATACAAGGTTATCGAGGTGGGAGAATGTGTGTAAACTGTAAAAGGCAGAAGATATAGAAGAATTGTTAAACACTCGGAAATAATGAATAAGAACATCAAAATAGAATCGAAGGACACAATCAGCCCTCCATAACTTAAATAATAGAAAAACGTACAGACAGGATGGAAATGAACTACTTAAATATGGAATGGCGAACTAGCACCACCTTCTACTGTTTAAAAAAGAAGAAAACAGCTTCTTTCGAACTATAGAGGAATAAACTTACTAAGTATAACATTAAAATCTTGAATATGTTGCCTGTTTGGGTCCATTTCAAATTAGGTAAAAGAAATAAGAATAACACAATCAATTTATTCTACCACCAACGACCGGTTTCGCATACTATAGTTTGCTATACATTTTCAGGACAGCGGTACATGGTAAACTAAATGCTGAAAATATAACAACCCATATTAGGTTGCTGCCTGGTACAAAATATATAGCAATTATGCCAATATTATATGTGTATATTTTATTAAATGTAAATTCCAATTAACTAAGTAAAAAATTAAGTGAAAAAATAATTAAGTGAAAAATAAAAATTAAATAATCTTATATGCCGATACAAGGATTATTATTAAATGTTTGAGAAAACATAGTTCAAAAATCCGTTATAGTAATCTGGTGACAGGTGATCATTGGTTTTAGTGCAACTATTTAATGAGTAACGGGAAAGTTCTTCATGGGAAGAGTAATATTAACAACTAGGATAAAAATGTAGTTATTAATGTAAATTGTTTGTTGAAAATTAAGTGTGATGTTATATTATTTAAAAACAATTTATATTTATTGAAGAGATATATTTTGAAATATGTGTTATTTATTGAACTTTCTATTGAACTATTGAAATAGATGCTTTCTTTTTTATGTTAGTTTGGGTGTGCAAATAATCCAAGGAATTATATATCAAGTAAATAAATATCTACATCTTATTTACAGTACATCAAAGTTTCGATTTTTTAAATAAAAGTCAGTATAACAAAAATGTAATAATACATAATTCTGTTTCCTCGTCTGGCAATACTCGAGCCAATGCATTCGAACTAATTAATCTATCTGCTTTTCAATTAATCTATCTGCTTTTCAATCAATCTTATCTGTCTCCCATGAATTGTGAATATTGAATATGCTTTTAAATTGTAATATCAGTATACAGTCAGCTATAAATGAAACAAACGGTTCATTAGGTTTCTCGGATATTTACAAAGTATACAAGATCCAAACATTGCAGATATTGCTTTTTAAAATCAACCGAGACGTAAATATTGAATAAATCTTCATGACAAATATTCCAAGAAAAAAATTCAAATGTGCATTCATTAGAATCGCACAGCGTTTGTTCATTGTACAAAAGATTCAATAAGATTTAGTTCAAATTTTGTCACCCACAAGTTCCGGACAATTTCAACAAATTCAGGATTTGAAAGTTTCCCTACAATCCTAATTCCAGATTCAAATCTGAAGTTTGGCTGACGACTACGTTAAAGTGCATTTTTTTCACACTTTTCACGCAAAACTTTCTACACTTTATCTTTCAAATGGCGCTTATTAGGTTTTTAGAAATAACGCAGTGATTTTTTTAAATCAAGCTAATTTTGTGCGAAAATAACAGTAAAATATTTTTAATTAAAAGAAAATATCTAAAAATTATAGATTTTAAAGTATGAAGAAAGATTTTTCATGGATCAGTATAAAAAAGTTATTAAATTGCAACTTTGCATTTTTTTTTGTTTATTTGATAACATCGCTCTTTCTTACGATACCCACATAACTTAACCTTTTTTGACTTATATTTTTGCAAAAATAAATACATGGAATAAATAACTTAAATATTATTTAATGAATCACTATGAAATTTTTATCACGTACTTATTATACGTAATTATAACAATAGTTATTCTAATTGATTAAAATAGTATATTGTGTATTTATTAGTAAAAGCTATATATCTTCGAACTATGATGCAGATTAGTGGACGAGGTGCCAGCCGATGCCAACAAGCATGGAAGTTCGGAAATGTGTTTTTTATTACGGGATAAACATATTATTTTTTTTTAAATTGCATTCAAAATTAGGTAATTAAAAATGCAGCATTAAAGCTAGAAAGAAAAAACGGCGCGTGGCACTTGGGAAGTGGCGATAGAAGTTAATACTTCTTATAGTACGTTATTACTATATGTGGATTAATGACACTATCAGTGTGCTTATTACTGAATTGTTAATATTTTTTTATAATAATATCACACATTTAAATTATTTAAAATTTAAAAAAAATTGTTTAATGATTTTAGTAATTTTCAAAATGTGTTAAATAGAATATAGAATTTATTCACCATTTACATTTTCATTATTATCTTATATTTATGTTTAATTACTTCATTTTGATAATCATTATATTTCATTATAATGGTTAAAAAAAACAAAAGAAGTCTCTTCGGAGGGGACTCGAACTCCATTTATTCGCATGAAAAGTAAACAAAGTAAATAGACGTAGAGAGCCACGGTTTTAGTCACGTCTTTCCAAAGGGGTATATAACTATTTGTATGTAGAAATAACTTTGATTTTTTTACTATTCTCTTCCTTGTACTTCTACAAATATTTCAAAATCAAAATTACCCAAATTGATCGAGTTCTCGAGTTAATATAAAAAAAGTTAAAAAAAATAAAATGACGTTTTTTTCGTGTCACGCTAAATATTATTTCGGGCCCGTGAAAAAACAGCATACCAAGCGATAAGAAAATGGTACCACACAAAAGCAATGTTTGGTTGCATTTTAATATATTTGCATAACAAGAGCAATCTGGCTGAAAGTTTTGCTCCAAAGTTTTAAAAATATCAGGAAATACCTCCAATTTGTATGCCCACTTAAAACATGGTGTAGCTTTTAATCAACTAAGCAACAGGAAAGACAGCGAGAATAGGAATAAGAGTGAAGACCAACAGTCCTTTTTTTCCATTTCTTGCTAAATTTTGTGAAACCCTGTCTGCTATCACTTCACACTTGACTTGCTTCTCCCACCAAGGTCTGCATATTCGCCACTGAAACAAATATTTCACTCTTCATGTAACTCTCTTCACGAACTAGGCATGACCACAGTCGTGAAGTTATTAAGATTCATGTCACCACGAGTGTCACTCTTGCTCGTATTTCACTACCTATATAAACGCGGCTTTATATCCCCTTTATATGCAGCTATTTCTGCTGCCACTCGCGTTGCCCACTGTCTTGCCCGAAATAATTCCACGACAGCATTTAGGGCAAATGACTGTTTACAGACAGCTACCACAGTGCTGCATCAGTGTACCATCAGCAACGAAGGGCATAGAAATTACTGCGGCGACAGCTCTGTGTGTTCTAAGTTTATAAAATTATCTTAACGTTTTAAAAACAAATGAGGTGGAAAAAAACTTCAATGTCGAAAAAGTCTTTTATTTGGATAATAATCTGAAAATGGCTTTAAACATTTTTTTACAGAGGGAATATGACAAAGTTTTTCAATGAACTGACTTGTAACGAATCAGTAGAATTTTTTAACTTTTGCAGAATGTCACGCATAGATTTTGAATTTTTGTTTCAGCAAATTAAGCGTATGATAAAAAACAGACTAAAGTAAGAATTCCGATACCACCAAAAATACGCTTGGCAATAACATTACGATATTTGGCCATCGGGGACAATCAGCAATTTCGCTGATTGTGCCGAAAGTTTGTAAAGCCATTAATATCGTTTTAAAGGACCAAATTTAAATTTAAAGGACAAACCGCATCGGGTACATTGTGCTTTTTTTCGTGGTCTTTATGTGAAGAATCCCACAACGATCTTTCACTAGCATATAGCTCTAAAAGCTTCAGCACTTGGTCATTGCTCCACTCAACCATAGTTAACGAAAAATTTACCAAACAATAAACAAATATGTCCGTGCACCGACAACAGTATGTAAACAGTCACTGTCACTCGCATTGCAAGTCCTTTGATTCTCGCCAAAAAAAAAACCCAAAAAAGGGAGCCTACGACAGCGACAGTGGCATGAGCAATGGCAGCGCGAGCGACGTATTTACATACTCAAGCTGCCAAATTTCCTACTCACTACCGCGGAAGTGAGCTACATGTAAAGGGCGCATAATACAGAGATTACGTCAAGTGAAATTATCCATAGTGCCGAGAATGTGTTACCTAACTGGAGAAGTGCGAAAGTGCGAAAAGCTGCGAGGTGGAACATTTATATATATATATATATATATATATATATATATATATATATATATATATATAAATAAAGAAAGTCAAAGACAGTAACGGGTTACTGGTATACACAGACGGTTGAAGGTAACCGGGAACGACCCAATACAAAGGAAGCAATAAAAAACGGGTGCTTCTAAGTGAGTGTCTTTTATTAAAAGCCAAGCTTTCGCCACATAATTTTGGGCTTCATCAGAACTTGCTGCAATGGAAAAACATTCTTTACAATATCAAATTCAAATAACATCTTTAATTATCATAGAAATACTGTCTTAAACGTACTGTATTTGTAATTTATCAAAATTATTGTTTTGAAAGTCGAAAAAAAATGCCTAGATCTGGTGGTCATTTAAAAGGCAGTCGAAGTAAGGGGAAGCATTAAAATAAGCATAGCATGAAAAGAAAATTCAAAGGTAATCAGTTTACTGTAGAAAACAATTCTGAATTACTCAGTCCTCGACCAAATTGGAGATAAAATAAAAATTGGAGAAATAGTAACAAGTTTGTCTGAAAATATCGAGAAAGCTCGTATTGCTCAAGCCAATAGAAGGAGCAGCGAGGCGTCAAAAGAGGGCAGAGTTATGAAAAAAAAAAGCTTTGATCGACCATTTACATTTTTTACTGGACAGTGAGGGCACCCCATATGCACCAGGAATCGCTGATTAGAGGTAAAAAAATAAAAAATTTCTATTTTATTCTATAAAATTATAGCAAAAACACTTTAAACGCGTTTTTAACAGTTTTCGAAACTGGGAGACGTTTTTCTCAAAATCTACTATACCAATCTCAGTAAACCAAATGTTCTTTAATACCTTATATATAACGACTACTAAATAAACCTCTAAACACTTCCATTTTTATTACAGGGGTAAATTCACCCCCAGAACAGGCTCTTTTTCAAACTTTTCAAAAAATCGCGTATAAAGGACGTTTTTTGTATACCTCAAAACCTTCTTAGCAATGAATAGGAAACGTTATAACCATAAATATAATAGTTTTTTTGTTTAGTACTTAAAACGTGCCCTAAATTTGTTTTCTAATTTAGACAGTAAAAATCCCCTTAATGTAATTTAATTTTATCTTTCTAATTTGTACCTAACGACCATCTGATCGACGTGATTGCTTAAATTATATATATATATATATATATATATATATATATATATATATATATATATATATATATATATATATATATATATATATATAGACACAACTATATATAAAATTACACTAAAACAAAAATAGCAATACAAACATTGATTGTTGATTCAACTATAAAACAAAATGAAATTTCGTGATGTAGCAAACAATCTTAAATGGAAGTACCGTTTGAGAGCGTGCCGAGTTTTCAAACTAGATTTCATCTCATCGGAGCAAATAAAACGACGAAAAGGGATATCGCAATAAGGTATGCACAACAGTATCTGAAATATAAACTCCAGTTGTTGGTTTTAATTATTTTGTCGATTATTTCTAAATACTTAAGAAGTTTGAAAAAAGAAAGTTTTAAAAACTTCCTTAAGATAGTCTTTACTATTAACAACAATAACAAAATATGCACTACAAATGATTAAAAATAAAGTTTAGTATTGCAATGCAGCGTTTGGATGCTGTGTACGGTGACTCCTCTCCTTCAATGGAAACCGTAAAAAATTGGTTTAATGAGTTTCAACGTGGTCGCACGTCGGTTTTTGATGAGCCATGCCTCGGTGCCCCGAAAATGGCTACCACGGATGATAACGTAAGAAAAATCCACGATCTCGTGTTGGTAGACCACTGACTGAAGCTGAGCGAGATAACTGACATAGTAGGCATCTCAAAACACTGCGTATGTCATACTCTGAATGAAATTTTGGACATAAGAAAGCTGTCAACGCGATGAGTGCCGCGTTTGCTCAGTTCGGACAACAAGCGCAACGGTGAGATCACTTCAAAGCAGTGTTTAACGGTATTTAAGCGGAATCGAAGGAGTTTCCTTCGTAACCGTCGACGAAACATGGATCCACTGATATACATCAGAGACCAAATTACAGTGGAAATAGGGGCCGGCACCCGGTGGTCCAAAGAATGCAAAAACTGTCATATCGGTCGGAAAGGTGATATCCACCATTTTCTGGAATTCACAAGGGGTGATCTAAATTAACTACCAGGAACGGTTACAGGGCTATACTACTTCAAATTATTGTGCCGATTCAACGCCGACTTGTAGAAAAAAAGATCCCATTAGGCGAAGAAAAAAGTGCTCTCCACCATAACAACTGACTGGCTCATATATCCGCCGTCGTCATGGCGATAATAAATCACCATTTTTCCAAAATTTTTGTTTATCTTTTGTAGGCTAAGTACTTATCGTACCGATCTAATAGATAACAAACCACGTCAACTCAGTGTGAATGTTTGGGTTAGAAAATTCAAATATCTTCCTTAGTAGCATTTAAGCAAAAAACTTCGAGACGGATCGATTTTTAAATTCAATTCGGCTTTCATTTTGGCAATTGTAACTATAATGATGTCACCATGACGTCGTGATGAAGTCATCCACTTGTTTTTTTTTTAAGTAAACCTATATTTTGCTGTTAGAATTAAATATACAATGAAGTTTTAAAAACGACAATATGTATCATTATTGACCCAAAGGTTAGTAGTTTTTGATATGCGAGGTATTTAAATTCAAAAAACTAGTTCCACAGTTTCAAGAAACTATGTTTCATTTTTAAGAGTAGAAGCAAAGTATTGGTTGTTTAAATAAAAGATATGGGTTGCTGCAATTAATTCTACAAGAAAAAGAAGAAGGAAAATAAGGATCAGGAGGAAGAAGGATTTCCTGGCTGAAAAATCTACGTACGTAGTTAAACACAACAACCAGAAATATTTTCAGAGCAGCAGTTTGCAAAATACAGATTGCCATAATGTTTGCCAAAATCCGAAAGGGGTAGGCACTACAAGAAGAAGAATTAATTTTGTATGGATGCCATTTATATTTTTTATGTACTTTATTATTGAACTTTGGCTGATGTCATAATTAGAGTCTAAAGTTCTTAAACTTACATGTGGTTTGTCCTGTGCATCTATTGGCATGTTTAGTTTAGTAATTTTTTGTGACACTCTTCGTGTGATTTGTAATATTTCCAAATTGATTACATTTTTATAACATATTAGAAATGCCTGATTTGGTAACTATTGAAATGCCTGGTATTGAATATATTGCATAAACAACGAAACTAATCCTATTCGACCTGAAACTCTTACCACATGACCTAAATGACCAATAGAAAGATCACGTGTTCGATAAACCCGGCCCATTAGAAAGAGATGCAGGGACTACTTTGCGTTAATTTTCTCTGTCGCACTGGGGAAACGGGCCTGTATTGCAGCGCTCAGTCTATTTGTATTATATGTCTATGGTTGCGGTTATCCAAAATCCAAAGCTAATTTTAAAAATCGAACTGTCTCAGCTTTTTTTTGCTTTAATTATTATCTAATGGAAATTTGAGGATTTCCAACCCAAACGTTCACATTATATAAAATTAAAGTATTACAGAAAATAGAATAATTTGTTGACTTATACATGTGCATAACACACACTTGTCTACATGATGAGGTAGAATAACCTCGATTTTTCATTCTTCGGCTTGATAATATAATCTAATATTAAAGGTAAAACTTTTTAATAAATATTTTATGGACGCGACATATTGTATTGTATACTAAAAGCTTCCGAAAAATGTTCTTTTAAAAATAGAAGTCATTTATTTTCAGTTCCCTTTTCTTTCTTGTGATGGCAGGTGCTCTTATCGGTAGAATGGATACTCAATACCAATTTAACTTTCCTACTTTTTGGTCAATCTGATACAGGCTTTTAGCTATATTTACTTTCTTATAAACTTCGACTTCGCGATTTTAGAGTTTAGGGACAAAATCTTCGAAAGCATTAAAGTTTAACTTGTTAGATTTATATAATAGAACTTCCGGAAGACTGTGAAACTTTTTCCTTATTGGAGATCTGTATTATGTAAAAGGGAGATATTTGAGATATGCATAAAGATAAGTATATATAGCGCGATTAATTTATCAAAACAAATACAGAAACTCTAAAACCGCAAAATTGTTGACATGCAATATAATATTTATACGAATATCGTCAAAAATAAATAAATAATAAATGAAGTACATAATATAATACGAGTTTTTACTTCACGCATTATCAAAAAAGTACGTATATCATGTACTTCTGAAATGCTCAATCCGGTAACAGTTTCTAATAAACCGAAAACTGAACTTAGGGAAGTTCATAGATATAGAAAAAGAAAATATACACTTACGAAAAATTAGCGCATACAATAGCAGAAAGAGATTAATGAGAAATAACACCCTACACTATTATTCAGATATAAAAAGTAAACCTAGGAGTTAAAGCAGTTTATTTTGATATTGGCACTATTCATTATATTTTTTTTAAAATGCTGACACGGGTCGATTTTCACTCCATGTAAAGAGACAAATTTTAATGTTACAAATACCTGATATTTGCCAAAATTCTTCCTTATATTAAATAGTGAATAACAACTCCTTCATTTTAAATAAGGAATGCCCCATTTGTGACACATCATGTGGATACCTGAACACTCCATCTAATTGCCTTTCTATTGATGTAGAATGGTATATGCCTTATTTAAAATTTAGAGGTTGTAGAATCGGAAGGAGTAGGTTGACAAATTGCAGAACTCTGTATTGTTAAAATATATCTCCTATGAAATAAATCGATCTGTTACAGCATTTTTACAAAATTCTCCAAATTAACAATATCTTTAAAAATAACATTCCAGATACTCTGTTTTTGTCTATCAAATACTCTGTTAAATTTTTACTTTAAATTAAAATCAAATAAGCATTTTTGTGTTAAATGTGATTGACTTGAATTTGCTTAATGTGTTGTTAACTAATTCTGGTTACTAATATTCAAAATCAACTTATATTATCAAACTTTTCATGGCATGCAGCAACATTTTTAAATACCGCATTGCAGCAATAAAACGGTTGATAGAACACAACCATTATAAAAGAGCTCCTTTTATATACCCTGTTATAAATTAAAATAGCTAACATCTTCATTAAATATTTATTTCTTATTAATACAACTCATTATCTGTCACAACATATTTTTTGCAGTGGCGTCTAAAATTGGTTGTTTTGCCTGGATCTTTGCCTACTGCCTCGGGGTACTTTTTCCCTAAAAAAATCTTCAATTTTGAATCACTTCAAATAAAAATCAAGCCTTTCATATATTCTTCTGACTCATTACTTTACAATAACTAAAAAACTTTATGAAACTGAAACCATGGTTTTGATGAATTTGATGGTTATTATTGTAAAGAAATCAAACTAAACTTGGTTTAATATCTCTGGGTTATTGTTAGAATTAACCTCAAATTAGTTTGTAAATTACAAATCACCTACCTCAGTGGTCTGTGTTTTGAATGTTCCTGGCGTTCAAATAGTATTTTGCAGATTAATAATAATTAGTTAAATATGGTTTTTTACAATAAATGTTATATCCTACAATGTACCAATTCGTCAACAATTACACATGCCTTTCCAAATCCTGATAAAGACATTATACATTTAGGTAGTGGCTTAGTGTTATCCTAATTTAGATATGATGAATTCCACAATTCCACTACAGTTTTTAAAACAAAACGACTATGCCACAGGCACTTTGAAGATAAGTTTGCTTCTACATGGAGCCATAGCTTTGTACCGAAATGCAATTCCCGAGAACAATTAGCTGATTTATTTTAGATTCCTCTTCTAATCTACATCCCAGAAGTATTTCAATGTTGTGTGAGGAAGCAAATGTAACAGAAAGTACGTAACCCTGATATGTAATTAATAAAAATTATTTTACTTGAAGTGAATCATGGTATAAATTATTATATTAACTTATATTAACTAGCATATAGCTATAATATTTGATAAAATGGCGATATGCCAAGTATTACGTTCAAGTCTTCGTTACAATGAGCATAGTAGGCGTATAGATGGTTTTGAAGACATGGGAGATGACAGAGATTCATATATAGCAGATCATGTTCTAGTTTTTATGGTAAGTGGTCTAAGAAAACAGTGGAAATCATCTATTTCATACCAATTTTGTAGCAGAAGTGGTGCAAAAACTCCTCAAATTAAAACCGTGTTGGTAAAAGTCATTTCTAATTCCTTAGAAGCCTCAGCCTGTTATGCAATAAGATCTGTTTCGAAAGAAATCAATTTAGCATCTTCCAAAATAACATATTTTTCTTTGTTCGAGTCTCTTTCATCTTTATATATTTTAGAAAGTGTTTGCTTAATTCGTAAACACCTACATGTTTTTCCAGCAAGACCTAATCATAACTACTCCACCAGAAATTCAACCTTTGATTTGTATTTACTGAACCCGTCCACTGAATTAGTAAAGAAATCTATATTATATTGAGCAAAAAAATTGTACAACCATCTCCTTTTGCAACTTAAATCTTCAACTTCTTTCCTAAGTTCCGTAAAAGGACAAAGACCTATCTATCTGAAAGACCATGTTATTCAGTAGAAGAGTTTCTGAACGAATAGCTTTATATACAAGTAACTAAAGTATTTGTATAAATATATAAATATATATTTCAATATAACATGCAGCAACTTAAACTATGCAATTTGCAATTTATTTAAATTTTGCAATACATTGTGTATTGTATTATCTTTTATTTTGTGATATTGACGATTTGTGTAATTTCAGTAAATTTTAAATTTTTGTAAGCTTTGTCCATAAAATTGTACAATTTTCAGTGGTAATAAAGCATATTTCTGTTGTATTCTAAATTTATGTACAAAGTTGTTTTACATGTATTAAATAAATAAATAAATTATATTTTGTCTTATTTTTTTGTAAATGGTATTGTGCATATTTGAATTTAAAAATAATTTGCACATTTTAAAATTTCAAATGTAATTTTTTTTTCAAGTATACCAAATTATATTTAAATATTTTAAGATTTACTTAAATTTTCCCACCAAAATTAAATTTTGAAATTCCCGAGTAATTTCTCGCTTGAATTAGTTCCCATACAAATCTCTTGGAGCGCTGAATTTCATATCTAACTAAAGTATTGTCGTGAAGCATCTATAGAGGTAGTTGACCATTTCCACAAATCATTCTCGTTCTCCATTTTTCCGGTATTTTATTGTGTTTTATAATTTTATTAATTATAGTTAATTGTTCTGCCATTGCTACTCCACAATATTTCAGTAACTGGTTTGGTATCCCGTCTTTACCTGCTGTTTTTCCGTTCTTCAGCTTTTTAAGTATTTTACGAACTTACTGTATATGTATATTAAGTTCTTCATTTGTGGCAATTTCTGGTGTTTCCGTTCCTATCGTCGTTTGTTCTTCTTTTGCTTATTGCTTTTTTAGGTACTCAATCCATGTATCCTTATGTGTTTTGGTTCTATTAGTTCCTTTATCTCCGTTCTTTGACCTCCTATAAAGTGCCATATTTCCTTTTTAACGGACTAAAAATTTCGTTACACCGGGCCAGATGAAAATTTAATTTCAAAAATGACAGTTAAAGTATAATAAGTGGAATAGAAATCCGAACAACCAATATAAACTATTTTATTTTAATACCATTTGATATACAGACTTATCTTTTCCAAATTTCAGCCATATTAGTTTAGATTTTCGTTTATTATTAATTTTTTTTTTAATTTTCTAAGCATTAAAAATTTAAACTTCTAAGTTTAGTACCGATTAAAATTTAGTGGTGTGTGGTTCATGTTTTTTTTTGTTTTTGAAGTATTTACAATATCTAGATTACGAAGTCCCTCAAATCTCCATCAACTAAACGAGTTTGAAGGGGGATGATGGTTGACCTAAGAGAAACGGAACTTTCTTTTCGAGAAATTAAGAATAGGGTTCACAGAAGATAAGACACTTTGTTAAGATGTTATTGGGCACGGTGTCAAAAAGTCCGCACAAGAAGCACAAGGAGCACAGGCTGACGCCGAACAACAAGAGAGCATCAAAGTCGTCCCCTATGTTTCATGGCTCCAAGAAACAGTTTCTTCACTACCAAGTTTATTGAAAATCAATGATTTGCAGAATATGGAAGACCAATTGGGATGCTTGTGATGATACTTAAACATGACAACTCAGCCATACGTAGAATAAATTCTGAAACATCTTATACCCTACCTTCAGACGCTCCACCATCCAATTTTTCCACAGGATAATACCATACGTTGCGAGGGTCACCGTGGACTTCTTTGGACAGGCTGGAGTCAATCATTTGCCCTGACCTCCAACATCCCCAGATTTATTTCCAACTGAACATGTGTGGGACATAATGTGGACAAAACATTGTTGGCACATCCAACAATGTTTTGCCCACCGAAGTGCATCAACACATTATTAATTAATTTTACCCTCTAAGATGTTTCAATCATATCGAAATTTGGATCATTTTTTTTATTTTACGCCCTGTAGGATTGTACGAAATATTTTCAAAATCTAATACTTGATAGTGGGTGTTCGGATATATATATATATATATATATATATATATATATATATATATATATATATATATTGTGACAATTAGGGTTTATAGAAAATAATTTATAAGTTATATACTACATAATATTAGATATTTGGTTGTTTTAAATAAGTTATATACTAGAGAATTTAATAAAAATATATTTATGTGAGGGCATTTTTAATAAATTAGCATATTATAATAATTGTAAAAAGTTGTATTTAGTAATTTTAATGTTGTAAATAGATTTAAGTGAGCCATGTGCTTAGGCAACCAAAAATACTCTCGGAGATTGACAGATATTTATACTCTGAAGTGACGTTTAAGAATATTTACGAATATAAAGTGGTTTATAATAATATATTGTTTGAAATGTGTATTTTATTAAATTAGAATGTTAAGTTACTAATTTAATTATATATTCTGATCTGAAAAGCCTAAATGTAAACAAAATTATTAATAGAAAAGAATGGAATTCTCTGGATCTCCGGAGATGGCCATGTTTGCGAAATGGTTTGTTCCAGAAAATTCATACAAGTATGAAATAGAACAAATTGGAACATGATCTCTTACGAGATGGTTCTAGAATGTCCAAAACATATAAATACCCGTGATTTGGATTCAAGATGGCAGTTTATGGGAGTTTTTGAAAGTTTTTAGTCAGAAAAGTTTTAGATTGTGCAGTCAGAAGAGTTTTTGGAAGTTTTTAAGTTTTTTAGTCAGAAGTCAAGCAGTTTATTATGAAAGTTAGTTAGAGTCAGTGAATCAAGTACAAATAGTCCAATAGTTTAATATAGTGAGTTAAATGAAGATTAAAAATTATGCATATAATTTAATGCACATTTATAATTATACACAAATAATTATTGAAGATAAAAAAAGGTATATTGGAAGAAATTAAATTATATTATGGTTGGAGATTAGTATAAATCAACTTATAATAATTGGATATTGGTATATTGAAAAGAAGAATAAATATAAATGCTGTTTGCTGGTTTGGTTGGTGGTGTATAGATGCTGGTGAAGAAAAATATATCTTAAATTGGTAGAAGCTGATAATTGAAAAAAGTAATTTCACAAAAAAAAAACAAGGATAACTGAAGTACGAAGACATTCAGTGGTGATTAGAATCTATATACTTAGTGGAAAATAGTTCATTTAGGCATTCAGTGAAAGAAAGGTACAAAATTTTGTTAATATAATTTAGTTAGTGTCATAACAATTTCAATTTTGAAGATAGTTTTTTTAAATTTTAGATTGTCTATAGAATTTAATTAGTTTTATAAGAATATCAGTTTAAAGATAGTTTATTTTAAATTTACATTGACTAGGTTAGATATATATGTGTGTTTCATAATAGTTATAATAAAGATAATTTAAAAAAGTACTTACAAGCTAATTCTTTGAGAACCGCGATAAAAACCCTATATATTATATTATTAAAAATACTCATTGCTCATCATTCAAACAAAAAACACATCATAACAATTTGGCACCCAACGCGGTGGCTCTCTATTTAAAAGAATTAGTTTGGGAAGATAAGTGCTCTCATATAATTAAATTAATTATCAGTAGAAAGGAAAAATTATAGATTTTATTTTTAATTATATTTGAACAAGTAAAGTCTCAAAATGTCTCAAGGAAAGAAAGGTACAAGAAGCAAAAAGAATGAAGAAGATGTGGAAGTAGAAACACAACCTATACAAGAGGAGAGTTTAGTTCAAGTTCCACAAGATACTGCAGAAATGAATCCAGAAAGAGAGGAAAATGTTAATATGGCAACTTTGATGTCATTAATAATGCAGATGAACAAGACAATGGAAGATAATTCAAAACAAATCAAAGAAGCCATGAAAAAAATGGAAGAGAATTCAAAAGAAATCAAAGAAGACATAAAAAAATTGGAAGAGAATTCAAAAGAAGTCAAAGAAGACATGAAAAAAATGGAACAGAAATTGGAAGAGAATTATAGAAAATTAGAAAAGAAAATAGAAGATAATAATAATAAAATTGTAAAACAAATGGATAAAAAACTTGAAGCTGCAGAGAAAAAAGTAGCAAATGAAATAAAAAGTATACGGAATGACTACAAGAAAAGGATAGACAATGAGAGGACAGAAGTAAAGAGGATTATTCAAGATAATAAGATAGATATAGAACAGAAAATAGAGTTACAGAAATGTAACTTAGAAGTAAAAATTAACGAAGACAGGAGAAACACAGAAGAAAAATTAGACGATATACAACAAAATATCCAAATAAATTGTAATCAAATAAGAAATGTGGAACAGAGAATAGATGATATTTCACAAATGAGAGACATAGGGAGACCTTACTTAAATTTAACAAATGAGACTGGGATTAAATTCTCTGGTAATATAAAAAATTTGCATCCTAGAGTATACATAAATAGTTTAAAACATAAATTAAGATTTGTGAATAATATTAATGATATTAAAGATTATATTAGAATGACATTAAATGACAATGCAGCAACTTGGTTTGCTAGTATTGAGAATGATTTAGATAATTTTCAAACATTTGAAAATAAATTTTTAAATTATTATTGGGGTGAATTAGAGCAAGCCAAGTTTAGAGAAATTCTATATTTTGGAAAGTATAATCAAAATTTAAAATCAAATATGGTAGATTATGCATTGAAACTGATAACAGTTGCAAAATATTTAGAACCACCACTTAGAGAGGATGAAACAGTCTTAAATGTATCTAGACATTTTGATGCTGATGTTGTGCAAACCGTAACTGTACAAAATATTCAAACAATAGATAGTTTTATTAATTTTATTCAAAGAATACAAAGAGGCAATATGACAAATAATAATAACAACAGAAAAAACAATAATAACTTTCAATATAATAAAAATGATAATCAACAATATAGACAATCATATAACAATAATACTAGGTATGGTAATAATTTACAAAATTTTAATAATAATAACAGTAATCAAATTAGACAAAATTGTAATAACAATACTAGTTATAATAGACAACATTTTAATAACAGTACTAATAATAATAGACAAGATTTTAACAATAGAAGAAATACAGAGCGACCTAACTATAACAGACAGGTAAATTGTGTTCGAAGGAATAGAAGCTGCGAAGACAGGGAACGAAGTCGTACAAGGCAAGAAAATGTGAGTAGAAGTCATAGTAGGGAAAGAAATAGGACATCAGATCCAAGTGGTCAGATACAATCTGACAATTCTAATAATCAAAATTTTGTGCAGTAAACTTTCTGAATTACAAGTTAGGCCATTGCTATTATGAAAAACCTTCTGAATTTATTTCTTTAGATGAAGATAAAATTATTGAATCTATTAATTTAATTTATATAAATGCTTTGGCCAAAAATAAAATAATTAAAATTATGATAGATACTGGTTCAGAAAGTACTTTAGTCTCGGAGAATTTTATTTTTAATACATTAAAACTATCAGATATAATAAAGATTCCAAAAATTAAAATGGTTGGTGCAAATAATAAGAAGTTAGGTGAAATTGATAAACTAGCCAATTTTAAAATTAATATTCTTAATAAAGAAATTAATATGCAAGGATTTATTGTCAAGGATTTATGTGTTGATATATTAATGGGAAATGATGAATTGGAAAAGAAGAAAGTAAAGATAGATTTTGAAGAAAAAATGGTAACTTTGGAAGGGCAAATAATTAAATTTATGCAGAAAGATGAGGTGGAAGAAAGAATAAGAGTTGATAGGATATTATTAAAAGAAAATAGTGATGTTTATGAAGAAGAAATGTATTTTGATGATAGGGAAATGTCCCAAAAGAATGTAAAGAATAATTATTGTAGTGAATATTTAAGGAATGGAAATTTTAAGCAGATGGATGCCTACGAGGCGGAGTGCGTAAAATTGGAAGCAAGGAATAATGAGTACATAATGAAGAATAATTTTATTTGTAAAGAAGAAGATATGATAAAAGTTTTAAATTGCCCTGAAGAATATAAATCAATAGTCATTTCCATATTGCAGCAACACAAGGGACTTGTCAATAAAGAAAATAGAATTGCACAAAATTATATCCATAGTATAAAAGTTAAAGAAGAAAAAGATTTTAAAACAAAATCATACCCAATACCATATAAATACAGAGAAGAAGTAAACAAAACAATTAATAATATGTTAGAAGATGGGATCATTGAGAAGGCAGACACACGTTTTATTAACCCCATAGTAGTAGTACGAAAAAGATCAGGTGAAATCAGGTTATGTTTGGATGCAAGGAATATTAATAAGATTACTGAAAAGCAATTTGAAGCACCAATGAGTATAGATGGAATATTAGGAAGAATTACAGGAATGTCATTTTTCACTAAAATCGATTTACAGCATAGTTTCTGGTTAATACCTCTAGAAAGAAAAAGTAGACAGTATACAGGATTTCAGATAGATGGAGTAATATATCAATTCAAAGTAGTACCATTTGGACTTCAATCATCTTGCAGTGCTCTATGTAGATGTCTTCATGATATTTTGGATCAATATGAACATTTTGTAATTCACTACATTGATGATATATTAATTTTTTCTAAAACGGCTGAAGATCATGAGCAACACCTAAAAATTATAATAAATAGATTAGACAAAGTTGGACTAAAAATAAATCAAGAAAAATGTACATTTTTTCAAAAAGAAGTCATATATCTAGGTTATAAACTTAACACTAAGGGAATCGAAATGGATCCAGAACGGACACAAGTCATTCAGGAATATAAAACACCACACAATTTAAGAACTTTAAGAGGATTTATTGGAATAATTAATTATTATAAAAGGATGATACCAGATCTAAGTATAAAAGAAATTCCATTACTTGAACTACTGAGAAAAGGTGTAAAATGGAGATGGGATCAGAGAAGAGAACTAGCATTCCAAGAAATTAAAAACATTTTTCTGTCAAATTTGAAAATATACTATCCTGACTACACACAGCCATTCATATTAAGAACAGATGCATCAATAGAGAGATTATCAGGGGTATTATTACAAATACATGATGGGGTCGAATACCCAATACAATTCATTTCAAGAATTACAAAGCCACATGAAAAGGGTTACTCAGTTTCAGAATTAGAACTAGCAAGTATAATACACTGTGTCACAAAATTAAGATTTTATTTGTTGGGTAATGAATTTACAATAGAAACAGATCACCAAGCTTTAACGTCTATATTAAATAACAAATATGGAAACAGTAGAATACATCGGTGGAGTCTAATACTTAGTGAATACTGCTTTGAAATCAAATACATTTCTGGAAAATCCAATATAGTGGCAGATGCTTTATCAAGGTTAGAAAATACATCACAAAAAGGGCAGCGAACAATAAAAATTGGATTAAATCAATTAGTAGAAAGTACTGGATTATATTCTAAAGAAGAAATTATAAGAGATCAGATCAATTTGAGTGAAAAACAAAAAGTCCTTAGGAAAGATGGAGTATATTATAAAATAATAAATGGCATAGAAGTATATGTAATAACTAGAACTTTAGCAAAGAAAATATTGAAAAATTTACATAACAATTATATGCATATTGGTTCAAGAAAGCTATGGATGCTATTTAGGGACAATTATTTTGCAAAGAATGACATAAGTATAGCAAAGGAAATTACTACCCAATGCCCAATATGTCAACTAAACAAAGAAAAGAATTTCAAAAACCAGAACACATATAAATCTAATGTTGTATATGAAAAACTAAATACAGTTTCCATGGATTTTATTTCAAATTTAGTTCTCAGTCCAACAGGAAAAAAGCATATACTAGTGATAGTTGATTTATATACAAAATTTATTAAACTATATCCCTGCTCCAGAACAAATGTTAAAACATTAAAATTATATATTAATCAATTTTTCGAAGAAATAGGACCATTTAGAAATTGCATAATAGATAATGCTACATATTTTAACAACCAAAAATTTCGGACATTTTGTGAGAAAAAGGGAATTAACATTCATTTTACAAGTATCAGACATCCTCAGGCAAATCCTGCAGAAAGATATATTAAAGAAGTTATAAAATATTTAAGGATACTGTGCCAAAATCAACACGAAACTTGGCAGCAACATATACCACAAGTAGAATATTTTTTAAATAATACACATAATTTGAATACAGAGGAAGTACCAGAATATTTAATGTTTGGCCATATAGGAAACAGAAAGTGGATTAGTGAATATAATCAGGATATGTTAGAACAAGTAATGCAGAAAGTGAATAACCGAATTAGGAGGAAAGCTGAAAAATATATCAGAAGACAAAATCGAAATATAAAAAAACCAATCACATTTCAAAAAGGAGACCTAGTGTTAATTCGTTCACTTAGAAAAAGTAATGTTAAAGAAAACCGTTGTAAGAAATTACAACCAATGTTTGAAGGTCCATATACAATTGAAAATCAGAATGGACTAAATAGTTATGTGTTAATAGATGCAGAGAACAGACTAAGAGGCATATTTCATATCAACGACATTTTTCAATATCATGAAGAGATTGAATAATGATTTCTATACCTTTAACACAAATATAATAACACTAATAACTTACTGATAGATCCATTTCATAGATAGATGGTAGATTTCTTTGTTGTGAATAAATTTGACATCATACTTGTTGAATTTTGTACATATGGAAATTGTTTGGTACCCTAAAAATCATAATTTGGGGTTAGATACTATAATTGCTATAAAAATGTCTTTCTAATATAATAAAGTGGAAAAACTTACCAATTTATATTGATGAAGTTATTTTGAATGGAAATAATTCCTAGATTTTGTCTATAAATAAACAGAACACAATATCTATTATATTTTTAATTAAGGTTATATTTTATTCTCTGATATAAAATCCATTCTCCATTTGACATGACAGTTTGACCATAGAATAGCCGAACTGTGATCCGTTGTTCTCTGATTTGACATAGACAGCGAACAGGGATGTATTTAACACATTTTAAATAAAAAAAAAAAATTTTGATTTATTAAATTTAATAAGGTATGAGAAAATTAATATTTAAAAAAATAATAAGTAAATTATTTATTTTAAATATTATTTTTGGGGTATTGTGACAATTAGGGTTTATAGAAAATAATTTATAAGTTATATACTACATAATATTAGATATTTGGTTGTTTTAAATAAGTTATATACTAGAGAATTTAATAAAAATATATTTATGTGAGGGCATTTTTAATAAATTAGCATATTATAATAATTGTAAAAAGTTGTATTTAGTAATTTTAATGTTGTAAATAGATTTAAGTGAGCCATGTGCTTAGGCAACCAAAAATACTCTCGGAGATTGACAGATATTTATACTCTGAAGTGACGTTTAAGAATATTTACGAATATAAAGTGGTTTATAATAATATATTGTTTGAAATGTGTATTTTATTAAATTAGAATGTTAAGTTACTAATTTAATTATATATTCTGATCTGAAAAGCCTAAATGTAAACAAAATTATTAATAGAAAAGAATGGAATTCTCTGGATCTCCGGAGATGGCCATGTTTGCGAAATGGTTTGTTCCAGAAAATTCATACAAGTATGAAATAGAACAAATTGGAACATGATCTCTTACGAGATGGTTCTAGAATGTCCAAAACATATAAATACCCGTGATTTGGATTCAAGATGGCAGTTTATGGGAGTTTTTGAAAGTTTTTAGTCAGAAAAGTTTTAGATTGTGCAGTCAGAAGAGTTTTTGGAAGTTTTTAAGTTTTTTAGTCAGAAGTCAAGCAGTTTATTATGAAAGTTAGTTAGAGTCAGTGAATCAAGTACAAATAGTCCAATAGTTTAATATAGTGAGTTAAATGAAGATTAAAAATTATGCATATAATTTAATGCACATTTATAATTATACACAAATAATTATTGAAGATAAAAAAAGGTATATTGGAAGAAATTAAATTATATTATGGTTGGAGATTAGTATAAATCAACTTATAATAATTGGATATTGGTATATTGAAAAGAAGAATAAATATAAATGCTGTTTGCTGGTTTGGTTGGTGGTGTATAGATGCTGGTGAAGAAAAATATATCTTAAATTGGTAGAAGCTGATAATTGAAAAAAGTAATTTCACAAAAAAAAAAAACAAGGATAACTGAAGTACGAAGACATTCAGTGGTGATTAGAATCTATATACTTAGTGGAAAATAGTTCATTTAGGCATTCAGTGAAAGAAAGGTACAAAATTTTGTTAATATAATTTAGTTAGTGTCATAACAATTTCAATTTTGAAGATAGTTTTTTTAAATTTTAGATTGTCTATAGAATTTAATTAGTTTTATAAGAATATCAGTTTAAAGATAGTTTATTTTAAATTTACATTGACTAGGTTAGATATATATGTGTGTTTCATAATAGTTATAATAAAGATAATTTAAAAAAGTACTTACAAGCTAATTCTTTGAGAACCGCGATAAAAACCCTATATATTATATTATTAAAAATACTCATTGCTCATCATTCAAACAAAAAACACATCATAACAATATATATATATATATATATATATATATATATATATATATATATATATATATATATATATATATGTATATATATATATATATATATAGATCTATATATACACGAATAATAATAACATATAATCTATATATATATATATATATATATATATATATATATATATATATATATATACGAAATAAGCTTATTTGATTATATTTATTCATTTTGTAGAAAAGAATTAAATTCTGGTATTTGATGGTGTATTAAAAATAAGTATGTATTAAATCTATAAACTAGGTATAATACCAGATCTATAACCATCAATTAAGCTTTCTTATTTATGTGTTATTTGTATTACAAAATTTATAATATTTTTAAATTATTTTAAAATATAATATATTTTAATAATATAATATGATTGTCGCAAAGCAGAAGTGAGATTTTTTATTTTTGATTACCTTTGATATTAACTGTACTGATATAATTCTAAATTTGGAAAATATTGTCCAATATCACACCTGTATAAATACTTTTAAAATATTACTTACCACTACCAGGAACCGCTCCGTTTTCTACATCCTCAATATCTCGACATAGTCTCTTATACGCTCACCATCAAGGATATAAAAAAGTGGGATGTCGGGCAATTGTTGGATTAAGAAGTCTGGATCTATTCTCCATTGCGGCCACCTGCACACAGACAAAGACACACACTTGAGTTTTTGATTTACGATTATTTCTTTCGATGTAACTTGTCTATTTTGGTTGGTGAAAGTGCATGATGTTTGTCTGTATGCAGGCGAGCGCACGGTTGAGAGGCACTATGAGGAAACATTTTGTTTTCTGTTTGTTTTGTGTTTTGGTGAATAGAATTGACATGTAATTTTTGGTTTTAGATTTAGTAGTTTATGGAGAGATCGTTACAGGTTTTGTAAGAAAGGCAATGGAAAGGTAAATACATATTACAAAGTGATTTGTATTGTTAATTTGATTTTTAAATTAGTTTAGAGATAATTAGTAATAGTAAGAAACATGCGACACAATTTGTTTATAAGTAATAAACTAATTTTAACTCAATATTGGTTAGAAAATCTAAAACCTAAAAATGCAATACAACATGATAAGACGTAATGAAAATACTAGTAAAAAATATTTTTTTTATAGGAAATTTAAAAGCAAGAGAAAATTGAACCTATTTTATTTTATTCTTTTTCAACAGCTATATTTTGCAATTTCTTCTAAAACTTTTATATTTGTAACAGTATATACTTTATAAATGTAAATCTTACTTGTTAAATCTTGGTAATGTTTTGATATTACTTTCTGTATTCACTAAATTCGTAAAATCGTATCAAATAAATTTAATTATACATTAAAAGGCATTTGTAAAAAACAAAAAAAAAAACTATAAATACACATAAATCAAAAAAGTAAAAATCAATAAAAACATAAAATATAAGCAAATTAAAAAAAAACATAGTCAAGTCAAGAAAAATAAAATAAACCGAACTCAAAAACATAGGGTATATCTTTACATTTTTTCCCGTCTGCAATGAGTTTTTTGTTTTGGTGGACTTTCAAATCATGGATCTTCAAAAGGTTCTAATTAGATTTTATTTTCTATTACAAATTATATATATATATATATATATATATATATATATATATATATATATATATATATATATATATATATATATATATATATATATATATATATATGAAAATTACTTAGTTCTCGGGAAGAACCGCGTTGAGAATTTATTACTCGACGTTTCAGCACCCATTTTGGAGCCATTATCAAGAGTGATACGGTTCGGTTCGAGTTCGGGGTCTCAATCTGCCTACTCCCCTTACTCGAGACGTACCAGTATCGTGTTCTGTATTGCAAGAACTGTCTCTCGGCACTGAGGTCTCAATCTGCCTACTCCTCAGTGTCGAGTGACTGTGGAAATTATTCATCGGAAATTTATCCGAACATATATATATATATATATATATATATATATATATATATATATATATATATAAATATATATATATATAAATATATATATATATATATATATATATACAGGGTGAGTCATGAGGAACTTTACATACTTCTACCATATGTAGAGTCCCTCAGGGAGCATATCATGTGGCCACTAAAAAATGTCAACTCCTCTTCTTTATTAATTAACAGGGTGATTTATGTAATTGACCATTTATTTCATTTTACTGTAGTGTTTATAGGGCTCATTTGATTTTTTAAATTTTTGCATGATACAGTACACTACTATCAAGCATTCGACTGGTATTAGCTAAACTAAAAAATTCCAGGACTGGCTTTGGAAAAATTAATTTAGGGATTCGTATTAAATATTACACCCTGTATATATATATATTTTTTAATGCAATAAGTGATTTTCAAACTACATAAAGAGCCAATGAAAACGACATATGCGACAATGTTTCCAAATCTTACCAAAAATAGAACAACCATAATGAAATATCAAATTATAAGGTAATTAATTTAAACAAATGTTATAAATTTCAAACATTTTAATTGAAATGATAAACTGAGTCACTGCACAACAAAAAACAGTAACTACTAACAATAACGAAGAACAATAAAAAAAAATAAAAATATGTACATAGTTATGATAAACCCATAAATTAGAACTAGAAAAGATACAATAATGGTAACAAAATAAAAATAATTCAAAATAGATTTTCGAAATAGATTTCGAATTGTTAATTGACGTATTGAATTACGGATACTCTGGGGATCGTTTCTAATAGTATTACAACAATGTATAATTCTATCAATTAATTGTTGTCGGTTATTAATATTTACTGCGTAAACTAGTTACTTCAATCGTCCCCAAATATGGTAATCAACGGGATTGAAATCAGGGGATCTTGAAGGCCACGAAATAGGACCTGCACGTCCTATCCACCTGTTGCCATACACATTATTGAGATGTTGTCTCACTGCCAGTAAAAAGTGTGGAGGTGCCCCATCATGCTGAAAATACATCCCTCGGATAGCAACGTTCGCGTTGGCAAGCAAATTCGGCAAAATATTTTGTAGAAAGTTCAAACAGACCTGCCCTGTTAAAGGACCATCAAAAAAGTGAGGACCTACTAATTGGTTATTTATGACACCAATCCACACGTTAACCGAAAACCTTAACTGAGAACGACGTTCTCGAATAGCATGGGGATTTTCTTCTGCCACACATGTGAATTATTTATCCCGTCTCTGGTAAATTGGGCTTCATCTGTAAATAGTGTCCTGTATAGCGTTGGTCGATTATTGTTAATCCATCTACAAAATTCCAACCTATCGATCTCATATCCAGCATGTAGTCGCTGAACCATTTGAATGTGATATGGGTATAGATTATTTTTTTGTAAGACTCTACTTACTTTTGATTGAGTAACATTGAGTTCTCGACTTACTTGTCTAGTGCTTACTGTAGGGTTCATAGTAACGGCGTCCATAATGTCATCTTCCTGCGCTTCATCTACATGTCGCTCTGTTGTTCCACTAGGAAAAGTGCCATTTTCTCGCAAATAATTAAAAACTGACCCAAATGTTGGATGACTGGGAGTTCGACGATTAGGAAATCTCCTGCGATATTCTCTACTAGCAGCCCTACCATTCCCATTACAGAATCCATAAACAAATATTATGTCTGCATATTCTGTGGTCGAAAACTGATGTGGCATTTTGAACGAAAGTAACAAAAGCTCTACCAAAACTAACACAATGTACTTGACGTAGATATGACAGAAGAAATATGTATTCTTGTACACATAAATAACAATTGATATTGACAATAATGACAATGGGTATAAAATATCAAGAAACGTCAAACGGTCAACGCCAACCTTCATTTTAAACTTTTTTAGATTTATTTTTATTTACTACAGTTGATGCAATGTATTATTATTTGACATAAAATTTTAATCATTTACAATCAACAAAAACTAACACATACAAGAGGTTTGACTTTTTAATCAATTTAATTTATTATTTATCGAAAATAATGCCCCAATACGATCTATGAGTAAAAATTTAAAATTGAAAAACAATTGATTCTATCATAGAGATAATACAAAGTGACAGTAAAGATGTTAATTTTCTACGTATTAGATTATGTTGTAGGAACTCATTTTAATTAAAATGTTTGAAATTTATAACATTTGTTTAAATTAATACCTTATAATTTGATACTTCATTATGGTTGTTCTATTTTTGGTAAGATTTGATCGTTCCCTAAAAATTTAATAAAAGTGCGACAACACTGTCGCATATGTCGTTTTCATTGGCTATTTATGTAGTTTGAAAATCACTTATTGCATTTTAAAAAAAATTTATACAGGGTGTAATATTTAATACGAATCCCTAAATTAATTTTTCCAAAGCCAGTCCTGGAATTTTTTAGTTTAGCTAATACCAGGCGAATGCTTGATAGTAGTGTACTGTATCATGCAAAAATTAAAAAAATCAAATGAGCCGTATAAACGCTACAGTAAAATGAAATACATGGTCAATTACACAAATCACCCTGTTAATTAATAAAGAAGAGGAGTTGACATTTTTTAGTGGCCACATGATATGCTCCCTGAGGGACTCTACATATGGTAGAAGTATGTAAAGTTCCTCATGACTCACCCTGTATATATATATATATATATATATATATATATATATATATAGACATACATATATATATATATATATATATATATATATATAGACATATATATATATATATATATATATATATATATATATATATATATATATATATATATATATATATATATATATAATGAGGCAGTCAACACACGAAACAGGTCCAGACTATAAGTGTACTCGATTCAAATGTTTTGATAATTGCCTTTCTACTGATGTAGAATGATACATGCCAAATGGTCTATATTATATATATAATATAGACCATATTATGGATTTTGATAACATTAAAATTTTATGTAATGAAAGTAATAAATTCAAAAGGACTTTTTTAGAAATGGTTTGCATTAGCAGAAGTGATATTAATTTAAACAAAAGATCAGAAATTCAAAATCTAAGCAAAATTTATAATTATTATATTATTTCTCTATAGTTTATTCATTAAAATATATTTTAATTTAATATTCCATATACTTGTTACATTGTTTAGACATCTATCAATGATGAATAAATCTTCTTTTTTATTACTAAATAAAAAAGAATTTTTTAAACAAAATTTTATTATATATATATATATATATATATATATATATATATATATATATATATACTGTTATAATTCTCGATTTATAAATTTAGAAAAATCTTTTACTCCAGTGACAAGTGCGTTATAGTAATTCAAGTGATTTCAAGAACTGTTAATCCTCAATAGATTTAAAAGGACAAATGGAGTTATAAAAATTTTACGAAACAATGGACATTGAAAATAAAAATGTTATTTGAAAAAAAAAACAAAGTCAAAGAAACCGGTAAATTTTGTTTGTATAATAGGACGAAATGTGAAGACAGAAAAATAAGATTGGCCACAGGAAGGAGGGGCCAAGATATGTCTTTTCTTGGAGTGATAAAAAGTAAGTCGTGAAAAAAATGTTTGTCAAGTTTTGTGATAGCAGGGATCTCCAAAGCTCACAATTGTCCAAAGCTCATAATTGTAAGCTACTTTAAATATAAACTATTTGAGGATAGGTTGTCTGTGTCTTTCTTGAGAGGACACCAGATTCAGAGCAATGCGACCAATTTGTTGCAATAGTAGTCCAGGATATGACGGTAAAAATTATATCACAAAAAAAGCCATGGTAGTCACTAGAACAGTGAATTTAAAAACAAAAATGTGCTTTATAGTTTTTTCGAAAAGCCAATTTTTGTGGAGGTATTCGTGACTGAAAGCTCATAAATTACACGTCAAAAAATCATGTTCTTAAACGGTTTCTCGCGAATAACTCGAAAAATTTAGATTTTATCGGGAAAATTGCTTGAATATAAAACGAAGATTGTAAAATAAAGAGAATCGTTTTTATTATTACCATAAGCTTAACACTAACAAAGTTATCGCTGTTCGAAAGTAGAATTTTATTCAATCCAATCATATGATGTTGAATAAGAAGAAAACGGTAAGTTTTTCATGGAAAACTTATAGAAATTTTTTTAAATATCTTAAAAAAACCTTTAAAATGACCTTAATATAATTTGCATGAAAATTAAGGTAAACTGTAACTAAAATAAAGTCTGCTTATATTTTATGTAACACAGAAAGTAAAAAACTCACCCCCGAAAAAACCACCCTGATTAAAACTATTTGTTGTTCGATTTACAATTTACTTTATTTATATACAAACATTAGATTCTGATCAAATTATATAATGTAAATATACAGTGGAATATAGTTAAGTTTACAAATAAGATGAAGTTTGACTTTAATATTGAAATTTATTTGTACTAATGTAGTGTCGCCCTACACCATTTATGTGGTATAAGGGTTTTTGGAATATATATATATATATATATATATATATATATATATATATATATATATATATATATATAAATATATATATTTTTGTTAAAACTATCCTTATTTTTCATGCAAATTACTTGTACCAGTGGTCATTTTAAAGGCTTTTGTAAGATCTTTAAAAAAGTTTCTATAAGTTTTCCATGACAAACTTACCATTTTCCGGCTATTTAACATCATATGTTTGTTTAAAACAAACAGTTTATCCGATAAAATCTAAATTTTTGAAGGTATTCGCGAAAAATCGTCTGATTCCAGCAAATCCATGCATAAGTAAACAATTTTAACATCGAGACTTGGTGCCAACCACCCCAGTTGTAGAAGCACACATCGATCATATAACTTATGTTTTTTGAGAAATTTCCTACTAACTATAAAAATTCTGCGGTAACTGGACTAGATCATATAATCATTAAAGATGGCGAACTTGTCGAATTATGTATAACCTTATTTTGTATTACCTTATTTGGAATCTGATTTCATGTTCTGTCTATGTAATTATCTAGATAATTAAAAATGTTTCTTCGTTTGGAGTTTTAACCCAAAAACCACAACATCCTGCCTGAATAACAACAACTCTTGAGTAACAAATGGTGTATGACTCAACTGAATTACTGAAATTAATATTTTGAGCTTAAAAGGACCTTCCTTAAAATAGTACTTGCACATGATCTTATTTGAAATTATCATCCATAATGGCACTCGTCTACCACTTTCAATGACTAGGTCACTAAACAGCAATTTATTAATTTAAGGTTAAGGGGGAGATTTTAGACCTGTAATGTTTATACGTATGTAAGTAAAATTAATCTAAACTAAAAAATATTTTAATTTTATCAATTTAAATTGTCTTTACTGGAATACAGTACACAAACAAGTAATTTTACCAACATGAGTAAGTATTCCTATAGTAATAACTGCCCTTATAAATTAACCTCAAAACGACCCAAAACAAATAACAATATATCACTTTTAATACCAATGGACTTAAATCTAACAATGACCAAAATCTATAGCGTTCGGAATACAAGCTTCGCGGAAAAAAGCGGAATTTTATTTAAACACTAATAGCTAATTTAAAATTTTTGACAATATAAAAACTAAAGATGTTCTGATACTGTTTCCTTACGGCATGTTTAAGTAAATATTGTATTTATATGAGATTAAAACATGGGATTGTAATCAAAATCACATTTTACGTTTGTTCTTAAAGTTTCGATTTCCACTCCAGAAATACTTAAAAAAAATTATTTTAAATTGGGGAGTTATTTTAGCTTGCAGATATTTATTAATTGACGCTTTGTTTTACCAATTTGACAGGTGACTTACTTTGGTCTTGATCTTATAGGTAAATAGCCATTTTTGGAGTTGAAAATTCTGAGGGTGGTGTTGTATCCTCGGGTTGATATCAAATTCTGATTTTTGTGTATATAATATGTGTTATGTATTCTGGATTATGTATTATTATAGAAGATTTGTCTCTGACTTTCGATTTATCTATTAATTTTGGTATGTTCTTGTTGCTGACTTCTTTTATTATTGGTAACCAGAGCCTGCTACATTCTGCTGGTAGGTTTGCTACACATTTTTTTTCATGTATCTTACATATCAAGTACGATGAGGGCTGCTGTATTGATTTTTCTCGTCATGTTGTTTGTTTCTATTATGACTCTTGATGCATCTTTCCATTGTACTCTATGCTTGTTGTCCCAGGCACGGGACAGTACCTGGGGCAGTAGTAGGCTACCTGGTAGAGTATAAATATGTGGTAAGTATCTATGCCATATTCCAGTGTTTTTTCTTAAATATGTCGCAGGGTTGCAATCTATGAATTGTCCATTTACCACCTCTGAAACAAGCCTGGTATTTTCCTATTATCCTGGTATAGTGGAAGTATAGTTATCGTTTCCAATCCTACTCGTCTGTTCCGCTATACTCATCCCTTTCGTTTTCCAGGTTTGCATCTTCTTCCTCTATATGAAGTACTCGTTTATAATATTCCACCCATCGATTTAATACATATTTTCTTGTTAATAAGTCGTCACTCAGGCTGCTGCATTAGTTTTTAGTTGGCTTGAATTTCTTCTGTTGATGTTAACTTTCTTACGGAATGCTCTCTACGTTGAGGTTTTTTATATATTTAAGTTCCTTATTTAAGTGGTTTCGTTTTTTTGTGTTTCTTCTTTTCTTCTCTTCTGTTTATCTGGTAATTATCAGTTGTTCTAGTTCATCAGGTAAGCTTTTTCTGTAGGCTTATTTTTTTCCCTTGTTACATTCTTGCATTCATGTTGGTTATATTTTCCGAGCACTGTTCTGCAACTGTTATATCTCTCAGCTTTTGTACATTCCATTTCTTTCTAGTCATTTTATTATTCGAAAAAAACAAGACTACATTACTAATTTGTAGTGTAGTCCCGTTTTTCCGAATTCATTATTTTGATTTTCTATCATTATTTGGTAGTCTCTTTTTTATTTAATCCTAATGTAATGTCGTCAAAATTAAATAAGTGAGATTAAGGTAGTAAGAACATCAGCAGGGCGCTGCTTAGCAAAACAGGAGGAGAGAGAAGGTATTTTTAGATGTTTAAAAATAAGTGTTACAAAAATTTAAACATATGATTCAATATTGTTATTAATTGGGTGATATTTATGACTTTTAAATTTTGACAATCGTTACAAAATGCAATCTTTTATTGACATATATTCTTTTAATTTTTACTTCTCATTTATTGTCTGTATTTTGTTAGTTATTTTTCCTGTAGTTTTTAATATAAACCTGCTTAAAATAATTATATCATATGACGAATAGAAACGAATTGATCGAGAGTAGTGAATCGATGTGAAGGACTGCTATTTCGTGACGCTACCCGTCACGCCTTCTCGTGGCGCTAGTTACGTGACGCTCGCCTCTGCACTTTACTACAGAGAAAAAAGTAATACACCGTCGTTATAGAAGTTTCGCTTCAAAAAGAACATATTTGCATGTGTTAAAACTGATATAGAATTACTTTCTTGATAACTGCCGATTGATTAGGTACATTAACTAAAAATTTTCTTTTCTGTCATTAATTTTGCCCATAAATAACTTTTCCTTCCTTATTTGCTTAATATTTTGAACTTTTGTGCGAAATATTCGATCTGTTATGAACTAAATAATAACCGATACGCAGAGATGTCAATTTTCTCCTTTAACTAATATTTCATGCATCTGTGGTATTCAAAAAATATCTGCTACAGCCCCTAAACATTATTTCTTATCAGACCGTTACCGTTCTGTCATCCCACACGATAGTAAGTTATTAACGGTGGTTTATGGCATATCACACCGACCACAGAAACCATTAATTTTTTATCAGTAGCTGGAGTACACAATTTTGCACGGTTATAAAAACTGAAAGGCGATGGAGAAAGTAACAAATTATGATGTATAGCAAAGATTTTTTTCTTTGATAATGTTTAGATTTATCAACATAAAAGACGTTTTTATAAAAATGGTACTTGTAACGATATTTGTTTAAATGACGTATACATACCATTTTACTAGACATATTAATAGGATAAAAATGATATAAAAACAGTGAGATCTATATTATACGTCCGTAATAAACGTGTAAAGCAAACCTAAATGTATATGATGAATGACCAAAATTGCAAATTAGGAGCTATTGGGTCAGTTAAATGTGACGATTTTGTTCAAATTTTTGTGAAATATTTGTTATTGTTCGTAAATACAAAATTTTAATTTTATTTTACTCTCTAATATAGTATGTATTTTATTTCTATTTGAAAACAAGAATGCACTCTCCCTTTTAATGTAATATATACCTACAGTGACTTACAGCTTGAATGATGCAGTAGCTACTTAAGAAAACTAGCTTGTGTTAGTTACATTAGCTCAATATTTATTCGAAAAAAATTACATACTAAAATTAAATTACTACGTAGTCTTTTAAAATAGTATAGGCTATTTTTCGAGTTTCAAATAGACTATACTAAAATAACAATAAATATTTCAGTTACCAGCTGATGTCCGTTTGAAGAGGTTTACCCTCCGGACGCTGGCACTCACGTGAGGCATGGTTATGTGTTGCCTGAAGTTAAATCCAATAAAATATTAAACATCACTCACTTTTAAACAACAACATGTACATTTTTTGGTAACTTAAATTTTTTTGTAAAGGGTTGTACCCTAATATTTTGGTGGCTCAGGCATGTTAACCTGCTTTTTAACCTGATGATGGAATTATTATTCCGAAAACGTTTGTGTTTTTTTATATAGCCTTTTTGAGGGTTTTTTAAATATACCTACATACATAGATTTAAACCTCTTTTTGTGATACATGGTATACAGCCAGCTGCAGGAATTTACTTTCCTTGTGAATTTTAATAAATATTTAATTATTTTATGTATGATTTTGATGTCACAGCTAAAATGATACAAACTTAAAAAAAAATAATAATAAAGAAAACAAACGCATCGAAAAATTATTGCTAATATTTGCAGGTCCTCCTTTCTAGTGTACTCTGGGGAAATTGTGCTCCAAGCTTCAGTAATTTTTACTTTCAATTCATTTCTATTTGATATTGGGGCACTATTTACTTTATTTTTTTATGTCAACCACAAATTTTCAATAATATTCAAATCTGGTAACTGAACTGATGTTTTAATGACATTTCGGCAATTATCAAGCAACCAAGTACGAACCCGCAACAACGAACGATTAAAATTGTATGTGTTTGGTACTGCTTATTCTAACTGATTATATTTATATCATACTTATACGAATCAATTACCATATGTCCTATATCTATATAACAAGTACTATAATATTAATTAATTTAATAGTCCAGTCCTCAGAGATTTGATCTCTAAAAATGAGACGAACAAGCTGAATTTTACTGAGAATGTCAATTGTGGGACCCCAAAAAGACCTTCGATTTACCAAGAATCGTTTCAAATAAGAAATGTAGCTGAGATACCTAATTTGAACAAAAATGTTTATTAGCACTTTTCATTTATAGTGAACCGTTCTCTCAGAAACAATGCTTGAAGCGACCGGCGAATTTAAATTCCAGTACTCGCACGAAATCAATTTCTATCAACTCGTCGGTATTCGATATCTTTTGATCAGAATGTCTTACCGATAAAAATCAAAGTGCGTTTTAAAAGTGAAACGTGTAGCTTTCGTATACAGTTTTTAGCATTTTGCCGCAAATAAAGTCAGTTTCTCTATAGATGTTAAATCAATAAACGTTGCGCGATTTTTACCATTTTTTTATGATTTTCATGAGATCAATAAGATCGTATAACTTCCATTGACCGGCTGTTGTGGAATTTCCATTGTTAGAGCCTTATCTTCAAAACCTATAACATGAAATTTCAATTTTTAGATATTTGTCAACAAATACGAGGCATTCGAAATATGCCTAAAAAACGCTAAATGTAAACTTTCACATTACAATCGATCTCACGTCACGGGAAATACTTCCACAAAGACGGCATCGGCTGATATTTGTAACTGAACTTGTGTAGTTTCGAAAAACGTACTTTTCGTGCAACCCAAAAGAGGTAGTTTTAAACAATTTATATCGTTTTTACTTAATGTGAAAGATTAAATTCAGCGTTTTTTTAGGTATATTCCAAATGCCTGTAACCTCGGAAACCTTTTTTGGATGGTGCTAGAAAGGTCACCAATGGAGACACTGCGGACGGCAGCCAGATGGTTGGTGGAGAGCGAGTCGTGGGTTCGAAACTAGCTTTTGGAACCGGGAATGGGTCCAACGGACGAAATAAGTAAAGATAGGATAAGAGATATTAGAAAAGATACAGAAATAAACAAAAAGATAGATGGGTAAAATTACCAAAGATACGATAAGATAGAAACAGGGCGCCACTTAATTTTTTTGGGTTTAAGGAGAAAATTAAGAAACCTTAGAAAAGAAAAGAGATAAAGAAAGATACCAACAGTTAATTATTAAATAAATTTGGTCAATTGGAAAAAACAATATATTCAACAACACAATGATGTCGGTAGCTGAATGTACATACAAGCAATAAAAATACACCATAATTATGAAATGGTGGTGTACACATAAAAATAAGCAGTAATATGAATAATAAGTACCTTTACAAATACAACAATATAATAATGCACAGGTTCAATTATCAGCGAAGAGAGCCTGATAGTGAGTAAGAAAAAAGTTCAACTAAAGTTGATTAAAGAAGGTCTCTCTTTGCTGTTTAATGGGCATATCTCGAGACACTGGGTTAAAAATGTATAACAATTATAGCAAATAACAAAAATTAATCAAATCTAAATTTACAAGAATACAAAAAGGTTACCGAAATAAAAATTTAACCAAACCGCACTTGGTTAAGTTGATTATCTATATCGCACTGTTATTTAATGATTGGGAACTAAATGTTCGTAATTATTATTTCTTGAAATTTCTTAGTAGCTGATGGAAAGTTCGTAAGAAAATATTGAATGTTCTTTAAATTGAATGCAAAAATCAGTAGTTACTCTCAACTACAGGTGAAGACATGGATGAACTTAGATTCGCCCAGATGATTAAAAAAAATATGATACCATACCACATCATTCGCCCAGATAAGTGGAGATACTAAGATTATGGTAACTTACAGTAATTCCTGATGACTGCTGCACTAATTCACTGAAGTTAATTTACTTTACTATAATACTTTACTTGCATCAAGCACTGAAGTTAAGTAAAATTAAAGGTACTTTATACCAATATTTAGTCTAATATGATATTAGATCAAAAAACTCAAATATACAAGTGTATACACACTTAGAAAGAAAATGCACAGAGAAGGTAACACAGAGACGATAATATGAGCGAACGTCTTTACTCAAAGATCGCCCGACCAAAAGTAACTTGGTTCCTCTAAAATTTTACCAAACTACCCAAAAAAAGGTGAGGGTATCTCCCACTTAAAAATGATAGGACAGTATCCATTTCTCAGAAGGTAAAGTTCTAACGACTCGGAAAGTTCGAGGTAAATAACGGTACCAGCAATTGGACATGAGAAAATTAAAATTCTTTTGATTAGGTTATTAAAGAAAGAAAACATTACTACGTGCCCTGATGATATTTATCAAATTTATCATAAAGGAACCCGGCCTTAACGCCGGAAGGAATTAACCGAGGATTACCTAAACCGTCGTTTTTAATAAGTCGGTTATTCCGTATTTTGAGGTAGTCGATAGTTTTAATAAAAATTTTGCCTCTGTTAAACCGACCATGAGCGTATCAGCAAGGGGGTAAAAGAATTAACAATAATTTAATATTTTAATCACAAAAAAATGTTACATGCCTTATATTTGTTCCCAAATAAGTCTCTTACAATGGAAATTCCATAGTGGCCTGTCAATGCAATGATAAATTTTATTGATCTCATGAGAGTCGTACAAAATAGGAAAAAATCACGCAACGTTTACTTATTTAACAGCTTTATAGAAACTGACTTTACTTGCGACAAAATGCAAAAATTACATACGCAATCTGCACTTTTCACCTTTAAGACGCATTTTCATTTGTGTCAATGGGATACTTTGATCAAAAGATCGAATTTTTACCGTCGAGTTAACACAAATTTTATTTAAACAATTGATTCGCGTGCGTTACTGACATTCCGAATTGCCGGTAACTTGAAGCGTTGTTTCTGAGAGAACGGTTTGTTCTACGCAAACAGTGATAATAAACATTTTTGTTCAAAATTATCTCAGCTAGATTTCTTGTTTGAAACATGTTTTTCTATGACGTATAGATTCTTGGTAAATCGATGTTTCCCGTTCTCCCCTACCCTTTAAGGGGATATTTAGAAACAAGCACGGGGGTAGGAGTGGCAAACTTTTTTAAGGTCTCAAAGTTAACCTTCTCAGTAAAATTCAGCTTGTTATTATGATTTTTAGAGGTTAATTGGCATTTTTGTTTCTGACACTCTGACTGGAGTATAAGAGAACTTACTTATTTTGATGTATAGATTGTTTTATTTAGTGTACTATAGTAATTAATCATCTTTTAAATTATAACATAAGGGGCAGTTAATAAAGAAGAAACTAACAAAAACATATTTTTTATAAACAAATACTATATTTGGACAAAATAAATTGATAAATGATCAAAATACGTATAGCGCGCCCTATATAAAGAAACATAATTTTGTAATACTTAAAGATTTTTATCATTGAGAGGTACAAAAATGAGATTAATAATTGTATTGAAACTTATTTATTTCCAAAAGGTTCACAAAAAAGGTCTTTTGATACAAAGTGATAACGGGATGACAGAATAAAGTGATAAATCTCATAAACTCGGGGAAAGCACATTGTTCGTCAAATAAGAGAAACCCCAACATAGAGAAGGCCAAATTGTCCTGCTGTTATCTTGAATTGCTCCACAAAAGACTGAATATTCTTGGTCGAATCGTGTTTAAATGGCATCCAACCTTACGAATTGGGTTAATGTCATAAATATTGTATTAGCTATAGGAGATAGAACAATAAATTGCTTGAATGGATACCTAGAATTGTTTAAGTGGTCAAAAGAAAAAGTATACAATACGAAAAAGACTATTTTCCAATCTTAAACATTTGGGTGAAATGAAAACGCAAATCGCAAAATGATGTCATAGCAATAACATTAAACAAGAATATGACATAATATGTCTTAAAAAATTATTCAGGAAATAAACTAATAACGTTCTTGTCATACAAAAACTGAATAGAAAATATTTTTATAAGAACTGTATTCTTTTACATAGAAGTTAGTAGAGCGCACATTCTCACAGATAATGGTAAAATAGCACAAGCTACATTCTCTTGGTATAATTTATCGAATTTTGATATAGGAATAAAAAATTTAACTCATTAGATGCGGCAGAAATATATATATATATATATATATATATATATATATATATATATATATATATATATATATATATATATATATATATATATATATATATATATATATATATATATATATATATATATATATATATACGATCAAAATTTCCCGAACATTCAGGAGTTCGAAAAATATATTGGTAATTCATTGAAAGATACAACAACAGCAGACATCAATATATTGAACAAACAAATAGTCAACACAATGCAACAGGCTCAAACTAAATATTGTCCAACAAGCAAAAAAGATGAAAAACTGAGTCAATCCACGAAAACCCTTATAGAACTAAGGCGACAAATGAAAGGAGATAACACTACAAGCAAAGAAGCGATAAATCAAATAAATAAGACGATCACAAAGGCAATAAGAAAAGACATAAGAAACTACAATGTAGAAAAAACAAAACAGGCAATAGAGCAAAATAAGAACATGAAAGTTCTGAAGAGGAGCGTACAAAAGGGGAAAATAGAAATTAACAAACTGAGAAACAGAACTGGAGAAGAAACAACGAACAGGGATGAAATATTAAGAATAGTCGAAGAGTTCTACACAGAGTTATATAGATCAAGAAAAAAAGATAACAATACGGAACCTCTAATTACACTAAAAACTGGGGTATTAAACCAAGGATCAGATTGGCCCTTTTGAATAACAGAACCGAAAATTGTAAGTATTGAAGACTCTCTTTATTAAACAATATCAAATAATTGACTCAGATGAGAAAATAACACAAAAAATCGCTAAAACAAGTTCCCATGTGAAAATTCATCAATTAGGGAGAGCTTTTTGGATAGAGCGTTGTCGGTTGTATATAGAAACATCCTATATATGTCAACTTACAGTCAATGCTGTGTTCACACACGGTTTTAAGTTAAGCTTGAAATTTGAAATCTACAGAGAGAAATCAGACTTGACGATTATCCTTCTTCATCGACCAGTATACAAGCTTTTTGGTTCACGGGTCAACTTTTACCACATAACGCTACTCGATCGAACGTCACACGATGTCAACAGCCAAACGACCGAGAATTTTATTTTAAATCTTTATCTAAAATACTTCTACAAAATCTTATTAAAAATTAATGGTAATACCAGCCACAGAGAAAGGCTAGGCAAACGGTAAATAATTAATAATGATAAAGAGGAAATAAACGAACTACACGAGGCTCAGTTGTTAACAAAAAGAGCTAAGAATTTTCCTATTTCCTGCAACTGAGTATTACAAACTTATATAAAGTATATAAAATATATATTAACATCAGCGGGTTATAAATAACATATGTGCTTGAAAATTCCTTTTCTCCTAGAAAATATTTTATCCAGTCTAATAAAAATAGATACTTATGGGATTGTGATTAAGCCCTGAAGCAAAATTTCCTATTTTATCGAGTGTTTTTTGAAAAAGTTATATTTTGATATTATTCTATCACATCATTTCTCAGAGTCAAATAATAATATAAGAACGTTATACTTTTCATTTGCTGCATTATATTCAAAAATGGCATAATTAATTATCGAATAGTTCGGTTTCTTCATATATCTTTTTATTAATACTTCTTTCTAAAATTTACATGTTTTTGATTCTGTATTTTATATACATGCACCAAGATAATGCTTCTCTATTCATGTAGTATGTGTATCACTTCTATAATTTTAATAAAAGCCACTTTTATGCAAGTTTTTCACATTTTCGTACTTTTCTACAACAGCACAGAATAGAAGAACATGGATCTGTATTTATTTTCTGTAGTATTTGAATTGAATCGTTTGTTATTTAAGTCACCATTATCTAATCCAATCTGTTTGTCAAGTACGATAACTCCTAGAGCCACTTAGAAAAAAAATCTGAACTACCAACTGACATTTCAATCTACTGATTCGATCATATTGTATTCGTAAAAGGATTTAATTAATAATACTAATAATATTAATTTCATAATATTATTAATTATACGAGTAATTAAAAGCTTTAAATTAAATTAAATTTTTAATTCTGTTAAAAGTTTGATGATCCGAAAATATTGGCTGCGAATGTGGTGATACATAAAAGATATAATACAAAACTCGAACTTTCCCAACAAATCACTTGCCAAACTCGAGCTACTACGCATGGCGACGGACAAAATCACTAGTTATATCCATATCCATAAAAGAACATACAGAAAAAAATTATGGTTAGTATGTATTACAAAATTAGCGAGAGATAGTAAGATTATGTTTTCACTTAATAGACAGAGATCACAATCATATTACCTCCTAGTCTCCCCTCCACATTCTGTATTAACGCCCACAATAACGCGTTATACTGAGCGATAAACCCGATAGTTCCCTGATAAACAATGTTTCCAACCTTAACTCTTTGACTGCCAGGCGAAATTATAATAGGTTACGTTTACGCCAAAATTTTTATCATTGAAATCCACATTTTTTATAATTGACAAAAGTATGGGAGGTCAGTTATATTTAGTTTTGCAAATTTAGTGTCATTTTAGAAGAAAAAAAAATGTGTGATAAAATGACGCACACGCCGTAGACTAGAACAAAATGGTTTGTACGCCGTGTGCGCTTATGTGACGCACACATTTTGGAGTGGGAACGCGTACTAAACTTCGCACGATAAGACAGGTTTATGCAAGTCAGTAAGTTTTGAGTTACGTTTAGTTGTATTTAGTTTAGTTGTATTTCGTAGTTATATTGTTTGCGAGTTTATCTTAATTTGATTGTATATTTTATAATATTAGTGTATTTGTTATACAAGTTGGTATATTGTTAGTATATCAGGACGATAAAATGTCTTGGAAAAAATATAAAAAACAACAAAAACAGCTAGAAATATAGGCAGCAGATATTGAGGAAAATCAGCTGGATATGAGTATTGAGAGCGGCATGAGCGACAAAATTGACGATTCTGACGACTGGTTGGAGGATAAAAATTATTTCCCGGATATAATAGAAACGCCAGGAGATGAAACTCGTCCGTCGACTTCGAAACAAAAAAGAGAAGGTAACGGCTAGAAATAATATTAACAATTATAGGGAGATTTTATTATAAATATTTTGTTTTAGGTTGCCACAGCCCAGTAATATTTTCCAATTCTGAAGAATCGAGTTCCTCTGATACTTCTACTCCACACTCACAACAGCTATCACAGATAGACGAGGAATTATTTCTGGATGAACACAATATAACATGGAGAAAGTGTTCTGACAGAAATCCCGGAATCCCCCTAGAAGTTATTGTGGATTTAACAACAAAAACGGAACTCGAGATGTTTAAATTATTTGTCAACGATGATCTCATCGACTTCATGGTTCATGAAACAAACCGCTACGCTGAGCAAGTTATTATAGAAAAGATTAAAGATGAGAGATACTGACGCTGTTAAAATGCACGTATTTTTGGGTATACTTATATGGATGGGTTTAGATAAAAAACCTTCTCTATCACATTATTGAAGTCGCTCTGAACTATATAATAGTCTGGCATGTAAATTTATGACAAGAAACAGATTTGAGTTAATACTTCGAATGTGGCATTTTGCTGATAATGAAGTGTGTCTTCCAGAAGATTGTTTGTATAACGTTCAGAGTCTTATTGACAAGCTAGTAATAAAATATCAGGATTATTTTATTCCCTCCAAAACGGTATGCATTGATGAAACGATGATACCTTTCAAAGGAAGACTAAAGTTCCGTTAATACATTAAGGGTAAACGTCATAAGTTCGGAATCAAAATATTCAAACTATGTGTGGTTACACATATAATATGAAAATATATTGTGGAAAAGAAATAACTAAGCAAGATGGACAATGAATTGCAGACAGAACAGTATTAGAGCTTATGGAAACTCTTCTTAACTCTGGATGGACTATTCACTGATAATTGGTACACAAGTGTGAATTTAGCCAGGAAGTTATCAAAGCAAGTTACACATCACGTTGGTACTTTACGAAGCAATCGTAAATGTAACCCTAAAAACGTCATCAAACGGAGTCTCGCTAAAGGTCAAATTTTTGGAATGGAGAGTGATGATGGTATTACAGTATTCAAGTGGAAGGACAAAAGAGATGTCCTGATGCTTAGTATGGTACACACCAATAATAGGGTAGAAATATGTCAGCGACAGAAACCATTAGCGGTAGTAGATTATAATGCTGCTAAAACCTTTATAGACCTTTCGGACCAGAGAGCTTCCTATTCTTGAGCTATCCGAAAGCCTCTAAAATGGTATAGAAAAGTAGCTGTTGAGAGTTTACTGGGGACAACGGTTGACAATTCATTGTTTCTGTATAATAAGAGCTATCAAAATAAACTATCTGTAGTAAAATTTAGAGAAAGGTTATGCAGTCAGTTACTCCACTATTCTAATGCTGGCGACGATCGTAATATTTCTACCGGCCATCAGACATAAGCTGGAAGTGGCGAAGAAAGAGGGCAAAATCATTAGAAGTCGCTGTAAGAGCTGCTATACCAGATACTCTCGAGAGCAAGGCAGAAATTATGCGCTAAAAATGGCCAAGACTGTTCGATATATGTGCCCTGCATGTCCCGAAAAACCACATATGTGGCAAGATTGTTTTTATACTATTCACAAAATTGCTTGACTACATTTATTTCCTTTGTTTTTTCGTTATTAACTATGCTTATTCCTTTTTGTGAGAAAAATGTAAAATAATTTTTTTTTATTGAACAGATTTTTATTTTTACAAGCCATTTCTAGTGTAAGTTCTACTACGCCAGGGCAATTGAAAACATCATATAAATGCATGGAAACTGTGCGCGCCTTAGACACACAAAGCAAAAATTGATGATACTACGTGTGCGTCTTATCGACGCACACGGCGTTTAATACAAAAGTCATGTGCGTCGATATGACGCACACGGCAGTTAAAGGGTTAAGTTTAAGTTTAAAGCAGAAAACCATCAAATAGTAATTTCAAAACATCAAATCTTATATCCGACATAACGTTCATATAATTGATAAATAGTTATACAACTACTGTTAGATTTATTACCTTTATTTAAAGAATTTCTGGGAATTAAAAAGTAAACAAAATCAAAGTGAAAATTTAATCAAAATTATTCATTTTATTACAATGGAAAAATTACTCATTAACATTTTCAATTTCGCGGTCTTTATAGTTTTCAGAATCATTGTTTTAAATTAAAATCGTACATGCGTTTATTTGATTTTTTTCATATGCGCCTCAGTTGCATTAAATTCAAAACATTTCTTTACTTCTGAATTCGTGTGCAAAATGCCTTTAATAGTCATCGTGGAGCTTTTGTTTCTTAACTTTCCTTCCGTTGTATTTATAGCCGAAAAAGCCTTTCAACGGTAGATCTGCTGTGGGGTAGATCTAGCAATTTTTTTTATCGTGTCCCACAATATTAAAAATGTTTGTGAACCATCTCCATTCTTCATTTGAAAAACCTGTTTCCAAAATTTGTGTATTTATGGAATTTCTTTGTTTCTTTTGTTTTGACGCCTCTGTATAAAACTATTTACACCTTACATATAGATTGTTTACATTTTTTTCATACAGCCCTCCTGTTTTACGTTTAATTCTGATCAGGTTTGTTACCATTCCCTCAATCCTTTCATATGGTCTGCATTTCCCTCTTCACGTTTTTTTTTTGTTTCAGCGAATTCTAAATATAGATCTTTAACAAAGCACTCCAAAAGCATTGTGTAGGATGTCAGTATTTTCTCATAAAGTAAATATAGTTTTGGTGTTTCAGACGAAATTTCTTTGTTAAGCTCTTTAAAGGCGCGTAACGCAAATTACGGTCACATCATGAGGAACAGTGGAAGATATATGTTGCTGTAGTTAATTATACAAGAAAAAGTAAAAGGAAAACGCGGACCAGGAAGGCGAAGGATTTCCTGGCTGAAAAATCTACGTACGTGGTTCAACACGACAACCACGATTTCCGAAGTGGAAATTGAAACGTCAATAAACTTACTTTAACCTTTAATTGTGGCTCATTCCCATTTAAATAGTAATTACTTTAAAATGCCACAAGAAAATAGCTTCAGAACAATATTAACCACAAATATTTTCAGAGCAGCTGATTACAAAATACAGATTGCCATGATCGTCGTCAACATCCGAAACGGATTGTCACTACAAGAAGAAGAACGCAAATAAAAACATCTAGATAAAGTTCTATTGTTGGTTCGAGGGATTTGTTGAGTATAGCTTGAACAGAAAGTAAGCGTTCAACGTGAACTGTGCCTAAAAAAAATTTTAAAGTGGTAATTGTTCCAGGACCCTGTCGGCCACCTCAATGAGAGACGTCACTTGTTTGGAAAGCATGAAGTAGTTTGTGTGGCTGGACGTTTGCGAAAACTTGAAATATCTTCCAAAATAATCACCAATACGTTTTGTGAATTGTGTATATGGTTAAATACGTATGTCCAGAAATCTTCTGAAGTTCTTGACAATTGTTCGCATGCATATGAGACGCATAGACTGAAGGAATGACGTTTGCATTTTATTGTAAAAAGATATGGTATGTCACTTTTCATCTGTGTAATCAACCTCTGATTGCCTCTGAACATAACTTTGGCAACATAAGATGCAAATCCCAATATGTTGGATTTGTAAGGTAAGTCTTCCTCTGTAAAATATTCAATGGTTTTACCATGTAATGATGTTGTTATACCATATTCTACAGGTATTAGTGGTAGAAATCTATCTCCTACGGGAAAAACTGAGTTTTCAGTCCGAACGATGAGTACTAAATGTTTGATAGTAGATTTATACGTGTTTTCGTTAACAAGTATTGAAAAATTATTATATTGTAGCTTCTCGACCAGGTTTTCTTCCGCTGTTTCTCCCATTTATTTTATCTCCCATAGACCGGCTAGTGACACTAGTGATTGAACTAGTGATAATAAATTGTAAAAAGGCGCATGACCGATGCATACAAAACCTATTTTTATTGCTTTTTCTAAAAGGTTAGTTTGTTTGACAAAATATCAATATAAATGTAGGTTTGGCATGTTGGTTGTGACCTGTTGCGATTTGGAATTCGGATACATCACCAAAAAATAGTAGAAATACGAACTAAAACATCATTAAAGAAAAATAAAACAAAGAACACGAAATGAGTAGAAGAATTAGGCTAAGCTGGGCAGCATATGATAAATTAAAATACATACTAAAATGAGAATTCTTCTAAAGTTGAAAACAAAGATCAACAACACACGTATCCTACCAGCCACCACGTTTGGCTCTAAAATATGGGTGCTGGACAAGAAGACAATAACTTAACTACATGTACAGCAGGGAGCTATGGAAGGACAACTTAAGATAATATCTTTAATAGATAGAAAAACTTATGAATTAGACAACGTAAAAATGTCGAAGGACATAATATAAAGAGTATGTTTCTCAAAATGGAAACTGAGCCGGATATGTGGCTAGAAGTCAAGTAAGCTGTAGTAGAAATGAAACTGGATTGAGACCATGGGGAGAAAGAAGAAGCGTAGGAAGACTGCAACAAAGATGGTACTACAACTTAAGAAGCACAGCGGGACTAAATTGGTACTGACTAGCCCAGAATAGAGAAAACTGACTTATCTAAAAGAGATAGAGAACAGCTAAAGAAAAACAAGTACTTTCCAAATTTTTTAAAGCTTACGCCCTGCTTTTTAGATAGTTATTTAGTTATATGCTAATTACGTGACTGGGGTATTATTACTTGTAAAATTATCTGAGACGTTCATATAATATAGGGTTGAAATCACTTATGGAATAAAATTATTCCTGTCCTTGTTTTAAAAAATTATAAAAAACACTGGCATACGTCAATTTTTATATATAAATATTCGCTTTTTAAAAATAAATTAATAAGTACAGGGTGACTCACGCAAGCCTAGCATAGTCCATATTTAATGTCTTGACCAAAAATTATATACGTCTTTTCAAAATTTCACCTTGTGACCTTATATAATATACTTTTTGAGATAAGGTTGTTAAGTAGCTTCTAAAAACATAAAAATATACAGGGTGTTTCATTAAAAATAAACTGGACTATGCTAGACGTGCGTAAATCACCCTGTACCTTTAAATTTATGTTTAAAAAGCGCACATTTAAATTTAAAAGTTGACGTGTCTCAGTACTTTTGATAATTTTCTAAAATAATACACAAACAATTTTATTCTATTAGTGGATTCCCCACTTCATCATTTCAAAATTTCACCTTGTACTATTCACAATAGACCCTACATGATATATCATTGTTGAGATCAGGTTGTTAAGCAGCTTTTAAAAATATAAAAACATACAGGGTGTTCAATTAAAAATAAAGCTTATGAACTATGCTACGTTTGCGTGAATCACCATGTACATTTAAATTTATGTCTAAAAAACGCATATTTATATATAAAAGTCAACGGGTCTCAGGGTTTTTTTATAATTAAACAAGCACAGAAATAATTGTATTCCATGGGTGGTTTCCACCCTGTATAATGATCTTATTAACAAAGCTACAAGGATTACCTAACTTTTTTCTTTTGTTCTTCGTTCTAGCACAAAATGTATCCTTACCATGAGGACAAATAAAAAAAATAAACAGAAACGAAGCTTGAAAAAATTGTTAAATACGGATTGCTTTTACACAATTTTTTATATACCCAACAACGAGGCTTTTTGAATAAAATTAACGACGGTAATCATGGTCCACATAATTAAATTTAAACAAAAGGATATTTTGGTTGTTCATGCGGTCTATTATAATGAACAGTACAATTCAATAACCTCTAAAAAGAAGAAAAGGTATAAAGAAGTAATATTGATAGCCTCTAAAGATTATTAAGACGGTAAAAAATAATGGCCTCATTTATTGTAAAACAAATTGGAGGACTATTGGAAGGTGATAAAAATTTTGTTTAGCTTTAGTCGTCGAAAAAAAAACCGGATATTTTTCATTATTTTTTAAAGTAGTAAAGCTGAGACGGAAAATGTTCTTGATGGTCAAATGTAGATATATAATAATTCGCATAATTCGGATTAGTCGATTAATTGACTCAAGTATGATACCAGGTGTGAAAAAAAAAGCGGGACGGTCGAATATTTCGTGACATTTACATGGGATCAAAAAATATTCAAAAATGACCTGAATATTTTTCAAAACTCTCCAAACACGAGCCCCAGCCCCACTCCAGAGTGAGTGAAGCGGGGGACAACTTTAAAATCTTAAATGAGAAAAAAAAAATTAGTAAACATTGTTATCGAATTGTTGATAGATAGCGCTATAATAGAAAAAAAAAAAACGATTTATCCTAATACCCTAGGAAAATTATGGAAACGGTCTAAGATCCCGAGAAATACACTTCTAAATAAAAAAAAAACCAAAAAACACTTGGGTATTATTTCTCAAAAATCTATCGAATAACACCACCCTCTGGGGGTGGGATGATGGGGGATGGAACATGGAGAACATCATTTTTTTATTGCAGATTCGAATTTTACGTTTTGTTCAACTTTTTTCTGAATTTTTTCCTTTAGCGATAAATGGAGCTGTCAATCGCAGAAGTCAGTACAAAGTCAGAAATCTGTAAATTAATTTTTATGGTACTGAATGCAGTTTTTTACGTAGAATCTAAATCTACAATAAAAAATTGGAGTTTCTATTTAAGATTTAAAAGTTGCAGTCCGCTTCACCCCCAGCATGTATTGGTGAGGAGACATGTTTGGTGTCACTCGATAGATTTTTATAAAACATCAAACATTGGTCTTTTGTCTTTTTATTTAACAGTGTACCTATCAACGATTCAGAAACAATCAACAAATAAGAAATATAAACCTCCGATAAAAAAAATGGGGGTTTTCTTCATGTCCTCAAATATTCGACCGTCCCGCTTCTCATGGCACACCCTATATATATTTAATTTCCATAAGTGTAATTTGGTAAAATACACCCATCAAAAATGTCTAAGGAACTCAATTATTATTTCACTTTTTTCAATAAAAACTTTTGACGTGACAACGTCTTAAATTAGGTTGTGGCTCGGAGTCATTCATGAAAAAGTGTAACGCCCGCTCACGTCTGTTACAGTGAGTCACCGAACGAGAGAGAGGCCCGCCGGACCGGCGAATGCCTTGCGTCTCTCTCCCACTCAAACATGATCGGTCCGCTACGCGCGCAGTACTAGAAAATTAGGCGCGTTGAATCGGTGCGTGCTTCCGTGCTTGTGTCTCTGTCTTTCTCGAGCGTTCTTGGCGTTCAAGACACATTACAGCAGAAACACTTCCTTTCATTTCATATTTCTCCTATCATCGTCCTATCCTCAACAAAATCACTCAAATAGAAATTAGTTAAGTTTAAGTTTACATGTACAATGTTTTAGTAAACAAAATATATTTCTATAGTTAAAATTTGTGCAATTCTTATTTTCATTCAATTCCTTGTTCCTATTGTGCAATTTAATAATACTCATATCAATAAATATTCTACCGAGAAAAAGACGTTGTCACGTAAAATCTTCGCCCGTAAAACCGACTTTACAGGCAACCGATTTTTTTTTGTTAATACACGTCAATCGATTTGAAAGCTTATTCTCTACAAATTAATATATGCCATGTAAATCTGTCAATTGCACCGTTTTATTAAGACAAAAGTGATAGCACCTTAAATTCGTACCATTAATTGCTTCAAATTGTATAGAAATAGTGCTTCAAATTTCAAAGATAGCCTCAAAGATACTCATGGAACGTCGGCATTTAATACATGTATAAATACAGATATGTATATTTTAAATGGTAATAGCTGTGAATATGATTGAGGCTGGTCTTTCACACGCTGATGTACATCATTTTGACGTGTCTCAGAGCGTGATTTCGTGATTATGGCGTCGATAGGAATAATTTAGTAACGTGGCTGAAAGACCTAAAACTACTCCTCCACAGGATCGGTATGTGGTAAGATTAGCTCGTCAAAATGTGAATATATAATATGCACAATGAAATTGATAGTTTAATTTTAAGCATGCCAATGAGCTGTAAAACTGTAATGGGAGCTGCTGAAGAAAACACAGATATTAAACACATTTTTTGTTAGATTTTTATGTTTTATATTGACTTTTATGCTAAAAATTTACATTAAATTACTTCTTAACTTGTCTTTGATTCTTTTATCAAAAAGACACCACAGAACACTAAAATTAAGCTGAGTTTATTACTAACTAATCAGGTAAACGGTATGTCACTTTTTAAAACCCATTCAAAACTGATTTATATATGAGAAAAAAACTTGGTGTTCCTTGGACATTTTTGATAAGTTTAGTTGAAATTGCTTAATGATTAATTATTATTGTAAACAGAAATGTTATACTTACATGAATACTTTACACTTTATAAAGTACTTACCTGTAACAAAAAATATATGAAGTAAATGTACATAGATTAAGTATAATATTTGATAGAAAAATATTAACTACTTATTTAATTTCGCAAAAATAAGAGATTCCAAAATTAAAATCAGAGAGCCCTACTCAAAACTGAATGATACATTCTTGTTGAGGAAAATGTCATAAAATGATAGTGTTTTTAACCAAAGCCGTGTTTTGATTGAAACAGCAACCGTTTCGGACATAAATATAAATAGTCGATGAAATAAAGCACAAAAATAGGCCTTACTATCGATTTTCCGCAAAGTAAAATAGATTTGAATGCGATTTTGGGCATTCAACTCGGAATAATCTCTACAAACTTTGTAACTATAATGTGATCATCGAGGAATGAAAAACTGCATTGGTAAATTAGAAAAATGCATTTTTAGGTATTAAAAATTAAAAAAATTAAACTCGATAAAAATTAGTCAAATATTTTACTCGGGTGTTTTTGAGCTCGCTGATCAAGAATATGACACCGACAAAAGCCTAGAGAGTACCTGGTGCCAGGTAAGGGCGTTTTTAACGCCTTTTTCTGGTTTTTTGAAAAGTCGTTATATAATTACGTAACCAACAGCAACGTGGTCTTCGTAAAGCTTTTGTGAACGAACAGTTTTTTACAATCTACTCTTGTTAGCTTTTTCGTTACACTACGGAAAAGATAGAGTGGCAATATAACATGAAGGCAAAATCCAAGAAAACAGAAACAGGCAGAATTGCCTAATAACACGATAGAAGAAGAAAAAGAAGGAGACGCAGAAGATTTGAGATAATACTAGAAAAGAAGTTATGATTTAAAATATTTAGAAATATATTATAACTAACAGACCAATAGTTTATATTTATACAAGAATTTACAAAGATGTTTAATTAAAATTAGTCAACTTTTTAAAAACGGTTTTACTATGGAAACAAAAAAAAATGCAAAAAGAATATCTAATTTGATCAAAAATATAAAATATTTCCATTGAAAATTCGATGGAAAGTACCTACAAACATAATTCAGATGCTTTATTTACAAAATCTATATATTTTTATTGTTCTATTCCGGACACGGTAAAGTAAAAGTAAGTATTGTTCTATTAATCTCGATTAAACATGTGATTTATATATAAATTTCGAGATCTAGTAATTTAATTGATTTTGTTTTTACACAATGCATTCCACTTAAAACGTGTAACCTAAATAAACCAGTTCATATTGTGAAAAAATCGCGTAAAACATGAACATTCATGGTATTCATGGAGTCAGATTTTCTACACAAAAATCAACCATATATCAATCACAGCATATTCACACAACTCCCATGTCAAAAATTCTAAACGGCAATCATAGCCGAGAGGTGCCCATTTTAAACAATTTCATAGAGTGAATTTTTCTGTTTGTTTTATTTTCTAATTTGAATTTAGATGAAATATTAAAAAAATATATTTTCTTCTGACACAAGTAATTATGTCACAACTTATTACGTTTATTTAAAAAAAATGCTCAATCCTGTTGATTTTTAACATAAAGCACGCATTCAATCAGCTTTCTCTATTCGTTACGTCATCTGTGTGAGCGTGATGATGTCCTCGATGATTTTTTTTTCAAACATAAAGGGAGTTTTTTGCAGTAAGCGTACCCCACTAGGTCCCCTTAGTCGTCTTTTCCTACTTCTTCCAGGTATTTGCAACTTTTAGCACAGGCTACCATCTTGAAATGAGAAAGCATAGGCTAACCATCTTATACTATTCTATACTCTCCGATTTTGCCATCAATTGTTGCCACTTCTATACTTTCGCTAATGTACCCAATTTAACTTTATCTTTTTTAGTCACTCTACTCATTTACTTAAGCATTCTTATTTCCGCCACATACATTCATTGGTCCTGTTTCCTTTTAACTGCCCAACATTCTATTTTGTAATTCTTAGCTGGTCAAGTTTTTTGTTTTATTTATGGTAGTTTTTAAAAACTTTCCTTTCAGTTTTATTGGAATCTTCCTGGAATCACCACCATAGGCCTATATGGTACGAAGCCTTGAGAACTGCCCTGAAGGTCATAACGGGCACACTCCCCATTCACTTCCAAGCCAAAAAAGAGAAACTCTATATAACAGGGAAAATGGTCATTAACCAGAAATAAAATCCGAAGTAAGATCACATATGCTCCAAATATGGTAAAATGGATGGTAGGCACAGACGAAGGCTTAATGGACCAAATGTTAATCCCTGATGTTGTAACATGGTCCAAATGTTTATTATTTGACACAATTTCTCACCAACCACGACTCTTTTAGGTCGTACACGTATAGAATAAAGAAGACCACAAATGATTTGTGTATAATTGTGGCCTCATAGACGACGCCGAATACTGCATTTTTGCTTGCCCCCAAATAATAAAGAAAAAGGACTAGCACGAGAGAAATAGAAACAAAGTGGACGAGGTACCCAAAGAGGGCACCTTATAGTCAGATATATAATTTCATTATTTACAATGTTTTTACAACCTCGTGTACCCCGTCTTTTATTAATATATTACCCCTTGTCAGGCCACATACACCTGTACTTTTATCATCCCATATTTTGTTTCTACAATACTGTCTTTGGGTGTTATTTTAAGCGGTTCTTATCACGTTTAGGTAAGAATCTTCTTCCAGATTTTCACTCAAATTTTCAGACTGCGCAAAGCATCACAATGTTTCGTTTACCCACTGAACTCGTCCGGCGATGCCGAAGAAGGGATGGTTTTAGTTGGCAGGCGACTGGTCAGAGGTGCATGCGGCGCATATAATCCATACTTTGGATGTTATTTCTCAACGTTTTCTAAACGTCAAATCCTGGCTGAGAAATACAAGAGATTGGACGAACATCATCAGAAATAACCAAATAAACGCAGCCTAAGATAGGAACGAATTTGCCATAATGGTCGCCAACCTCAACAGAGATGGCGCAAACAGACACTAATACACTGCTTCTCTATTCGTCTAGCACTCGTCCCACTTTCAATATTCATTGATGGTGGGCTGATTAAATTAACGAGGTATTATATATATTTTTTAAAGTTTAAGGTTACACTAATATTTAACAAATTAAAAGACTAATATGTTTTTGTACACACTTATGATAAAACAAAGAATGGAGAAAGAAAAGTATTTTTGAAGTGTTTAAACATTTAATTTTTAGCTGAGTGCTTTCGGTTTACAAAGCCATCTTCAGAGCTATAATAGAACACTGATATAAATAACTAATTTAAAGTTTACAATGTTTCACTTAGGTCAAGTATTTAAAGTATCACTACTAGGAGAGATCTCATAAGGTGAAAAATTATAGAAAATGTTCTTTTTAAACTCGTTCTATTACAAGTTTTCCATTGAAAAAACACAAAAAAGATTTTACACTGGACTCCACAAAAAATACGTTAAAAGATTTGGTTATGGTACGGGTGTCAGAATCCGACCATTTATTGGAGTTGAAGCAGCAGATATAATGAGGGAAAATCGAATGCCAGCCTTTTAAATGATCCTTCAAAGGTGACAATTGACATATGCCATTAGAAAATTAAGATTATTAAATTATTGAAAAATTGCTGTATTTAAATTCATAATGAAAGAAGAAACTTATCGAAGACTGTCTAAAAAAATTGTTTTTAAATCTTGGTTTGCATAGCGTCATAATAAATAATATGTTGAAAATTGACTGATTGAAGGTCAAAGTAGATTCAATCGACAATTTATCCCCAAAACAAATTATTTAAATATAAAGACGAAACTAGATTATCTTGTTACAATCTAGTTTATTCTTTATATATTAAATAATTAAACAACTAATATTGAGGCAGCTACTAATTTTGCTCATTTTGTGGCATAAACAATAACATTAAACGTCATCGAATCATTAAGGTGCCTTCTCTATTATTAAATGTTGGTAATAATTTTGGCGCAGTGTTCTCCGTTTTGTTTATTCTTAAAAATGAAGTCTGTATTGTATTTTACATTTTTTCACTACAATCATTTTATTTCCCTTGTGTCCCTTTTCTTTCAACCTTCTCTTCCATTATAAGTGTAAGAAGTTGAACTTTTCTTTTGTATATTCTGGTCAGGTTATTCAAAAATCATTGCAAACTCTCAGTGTTGTCCACAATAACAACTCTGTCGTCTGCATTTTAAGTTGTTTACTTTGATTCGCTGTTCAATATTTTTAGTGGTATTTTGAAAAAAAAAAAAATCGGAGTATATGTTGAATAATGGTAGAGAAAGTACAAAGTCTTGACGCACTTTTCTTCTTTTTGGCAAACCTGTTAGGTGTCCCCTGTCCTACAAAACGATTTAAAAATAAACATTATTTTGATATCGCAACAATATAGACTAGAACACTAGAACAGACAAGCAGGAAGAAACATCCAAGTAAATAGAACATTACGATATGGATGTACGGATAGGAAATAAAGTCGGCGATTTGGCAGCCAAACAGGCCTGTCGCATTGAAAGATACAAAATATTGTGGGAAATACTGATATGTGAGCTGTATATTTCTAATATTTCAATTTCCGTTATCGAATTCTACAAATCCATAATTATTTGATTAAAATTACACAATGGGCGTTTCTCGGTCGATTTATACAAAATTAAAATGATGGATTTTCTTATCTGTCCTTGTGATAACAAAAAGTCTAACCATATTTATTTTAAAGACGCAATTATCCTCCTTAATAGAACTAAGAATAGAACTAAGTTTTCTTAACTAGTTAATATTTCATCTCTTGCAGCTTCTTTTGACAGGAATATTTATAATTTTACCGCCAAATAAATATTTCTAATTCCTTTGTCTAAATATAAGCAAAACTCGAAATACGATGCAAATAAATTTTTATTATTATGGTGCAATTAGACTGTTTGATTACACTTTGTTAATTATTTACAACAATTATTAATAAAATCAAACAAAAATTTTAATTTTTTTTAAAGTCTTCCGTTATCTAATAACTTATTTATATTTCTGTTTAATCCAACATTAATCAATACGTCCCCGTTAATAGATAATTGAAGTTTTTTTTATATTTATTTACGCTGTGTATATTTGATAAAAAAACAGTTTATCTGATTTTATTTATTTACTCAAAGCGATTTTTTTTAGATCTATTTACTACTTATTATATTTCTACAACAAATGTGTAAGTACTTTACAAATTTCTTCAAAAAAAATGTGTAGTAAATCAAGTTTTACCTTAATTACTTTAATGTATTGAAAATATCAACAATATATAGCCAATATATTGTTGATATTTCCAATACATTAAAGTAATTAAGGTAAAATTTAATTTATTACACATTTTTTTTTTGTAGAAATTTGTTGTAATTATACACTTAGGTACAAAAAATTAGATCCACGCCTATTTTATAAAGAAGAAGATGCCACTTAAAGCTTGAGCACAGATTTAATGAGGAACATTAAATGTAAATAAGAAACACAATTGCAACTAAATTATTAATTTATAAAAACATATCGCATTATTCGAAAATTGAAAAAATGAAATTGCTTTGTTGATAAAAAGCAGTTATAACAAAATAATTTATATTTCATTTGTTATTAATACCTAGTATTTCCTTCTAGAGTCCTTATAATATCCTGCATATTACAAATGGTTGTTATCTACCTTGTTTCTGTCATAAAACCTTCATCCCCAAGAACTATATCAGTACGGGTATCGAATCTGATCTTCCTCGATAGGTTATTATATCGGCAATATTCCATTGGCGAAATCGTTCTACTTGTCTGCTCCAGATTTTTTCTCGACCTTAAGCAAAACCTCAACTTATCTGAGAACAAAGCATTACTCCAATCTGCGTAATTCCAATTTTTGGGATACCTTGCACAATCATGTCCAGTTCTCAGTATTCCACGCATAGCTGTGGACATAGGGCATACATTCGCTTCATGAAGTCGTCAACAAACTGTCTACCTACACACATTCACATTTTGGACTCTGTTTAGGCAATTTGCCAGCCCACTTAAAGTTACATGTCTATTTCTTAAACACGAAGAAATCAATAATAATAATCAAACATTGCATGCTGATGTTGCTCTCCTATTATGCCTTATTCTGACCTAGTCTGCCTTATTCTGATCTAGTGTAGTTTTAGTTTTGATTTAACTGCTGAATGGCTCTTTGGACAGCATAATGACTTACACCTAGAACCTGGGCAACATAATATTGGCTACGACCTTCTTGCACTAAAGCCACGGCTCTTGCAGCATCCTTTGGAGTTAATATAATTTTAATACAATTAAAAACTTTGAACTCAAATTGTTTTAATATTAAATTGGCCTGGTTGTTAAAATCAGTACGATAACAAGTTAATTTCTTACCGTTTATCGAACTTAAACTTTTGACAAAAACATAAATTTCTATGGTTTATAAGAAATGACATAAAAAATTTAAAAATAGTGTATAGAAATTAATAATTGCACTTATACGAGTGTTTCTCCAAATTTATGTATGTCATATAACAAGTCCTAAGTTAAAATTCAAAATCAATGGAAAATATGTCATGGATTGTTTTTTTTGTATATTATATATTGTTATTTAAATTACATTATAACTGTCTATTGATATACAAGTACATACAATTCATACAGTAAAACTTTTACGAATTGTGTTCCTTTTATCGCTTATTTTTATATATTCAGCGTCTCAAATCATCAAAGCCATAGCAAAGCTCTTACTGAAATTTGTAAATCTTTTACACATTTCGTACAGCTCAAAAAAACAAAAAACGATAGTAGTTTTTGTTTAATGCTACCAAAATAGGTGGCGTTTTTTGCAGCATTACACTAGAATAGTGGAAATAGCAGGAGATATTCGCTGGTTTTCGGTGTTTGAGTTTGTATCGTCCCAACTGTCTGAAGACAGTCCGGCTCGACTGTCGTAAGGGACGAACTATGGGAAGAAATGAAAAGGTAGAAAGCCGTCGTTCGAGGTTCGAGGTGTCGCGTTTGTAGAAACGCACGCAGGGCGCTTCGGCGTTATGGTCACCGGTCTACACTTCTGGTATCCGAGACGAGCCTCTCGTGAGACCACTCTACTCTCATTCTACAGAACCAAGGTGAGGTTGAACGTGCTTAAGGGCGTGGGGTTACGGCACGTACCCACCTTGGAAGAGTTAAGAGTGGTAGAGGGGAGCTCCTCGGCGGCGACTTGTCAAACGTGCGTGGTCGATCCTCGACCTGCGTTTACCTTTCGGGGGATAACGGACGGTTGTCGGACTCGTAGGGGTTAGTATCTAGCTAACGGTCTCATGCGGAAAGGCCAGGGTCCTGCTGATCTTTTATTATCAGAGGGTACACGAATTTCGTCAATGTCTGAAGACGTAAGGCATACAGAAATACCGTTGTAACAGTCTATTTATACCAATTCATACACGGAAAGTTTGACGAATTGTGTTCCTTTCGCCGTTTATTTTTATATATTCTATATTCTATACTAAAAATAAAAGACACTAACTATGAAGCACTATATATGATAATCGTATCATTCAAATTTATTTCTTCCTCTACTTCTTCTGTACTAGATAATTGATTTTCTTCATGGTTCTCCATATCCGTACAATTTTCACCAAGAACAATTTTTACGTGCCAAATTGCAAATCAAGTCATTCTTTCTACATCCACATTTTTATATAAAAAACGGTGTATATAGTACGTGTGAGAATAAGTATAAAACCACATCTGAAAGTAAAAGGCGGGAGCTGATATATTATATATATTTTATAATATGTATCATCTAGCACAAATATAGGAATATTATAATATGTATCACCTGGCACTTCATCACTGCTAATAACTGCTTAAAAGCACCAAATTTACAAAAATAATGTTTTGCATAAGTTTTATATAAAGTTGCATGAGGTATTGATTCTGAGTTCATTTATCAACGAAATATTCGTTTTCAACAACCTTGAAAACCCCCTAGTAATGACTGTCGACTGATTTAGATTGAAATTAACATGAAACTCCGGGAGACGAGGTCACCCTGGGTAACAGATACCTTGAAGATCATCGTCGTCATAATATTCGTGTACAAACACCAAAAACCCCCGAGTAATGACTTTTGACTGATTTCGAATGAAAATAATAAAACCCAAGGAGACGATCCCCACCTTCCACCAGGTAGCTTTAGATCCATCGCTGTCATAATATTAGTATCCAGCGACCTCGATTAACCCCGGTAATGACTTTCGACTGATTTCGAATGAAAATAACATAAAACTCCAGGAAACGAGTCCTCTCTGGGTACCAGGTAGCTGGAGGACCATCGTGGTTATCATATTCGTGTTCAGTGACCTGGAAAACCCTCAAGTAATGCCCGTCGACAGATTTAGAATAAAATTAACATACTCCAGGAGACGACGTCCATCCTGGGCAACAGTTAGCCCTAGTACCATCGTCGTTATCATATTCGTATTCAGCGACCTTAAAAGCTCCCGAGTAACAAAATTGAACTCCTGTCGATATTTTTTTATTTACAAATTTTTCATTCTCTATGTACGAATGCAAAAAGTTGCACAGCGATTCATATTGCTGCTAAAAATTGGTAGGTTTACTGCTTTTTAGTGCTTCATTTCCTTTACTCTAGTCTTATAGTTTGTATAAATGGTGGAGGTACACTATATTTCGGCGAATGCGCCGACGACATTTTATCATAAATCCAGTTAAAATGTATTTTGTATGTAAGTTCTTGAAGTTCATAAAAAATATGCTATTCATGCGAAAAACATATTATTAACTGATTAGAAAGATGATGAAAAAAATCATCAAGTACTCACTATATAAATACTTTAATCTTAAGACGAACACCAAAAATATGCAACACAGTATACAGCGGTAAGCAGTAATAAGATTGGTCTAAAAATATTACGGAAAAAACTTTTTAGTACGACTAAAACGTGTTCTACATTTCGTTAGGATGAATTTAATAGTTTTTGCATAATAATTTTGCAATCCAAAGCACACAAAAAAAAGTTATATGCAAAACTAAGCAGGGCCCTCAATAGTCGAAAAGGTTTACCCTTTTACTTACTTAGGCTTAACCTTTTAAACGCACTTTGAAAAATTCAAATCGGTCAACTACGAGAGTCTAAGAGAATTTTTACAATTATAAACAATTTTTTGTCTTATAAATAAATTAACTTCACGAAATTTAAACATAAAAATTTTAACACTTTGTACTCTGAAAGACGATTTCTCTTAAAAAAACAATGCATTCGTTTTATTGGTTGACGAGATACCGAAGCTTAAAATTGGCGTGCATTTGGCGCCTAACCAGAAGTGATAGAGGGCTCGTTTTTAAACAAATACCTTTGTTTTGTCAAATACTTTTTATATAAAAATTTTTACATCATTAGTCATGAGTCTCGTGACAATATTCATAAAAGACAAAAAAATCGTTTTTGCGTAAAGAGCAGGTCAAAGTGCAGGGAGGTACAGTGGGTGCGAACGGCCTCTTGGCGCGCCAAGCAAAAAGCAAATTGACGAGTTCAAAATCACAACGCGCTACAAAAACTGCATTTTCTCGACTTCCTGTCATCCGATTCTGATATATTCTTTGAATCAATATCTCAGGTGCCAATGATTTCAAATGTAATATTTTCAAAAACCTATTTTAATTGCAACACGGGAAATTTTCAATAAACAATTTTAAGCTATTCAATTATTGCATTTTCTTACTATGCAGTTTTTGTTTCTAAACTTTCAAATTACATAATGAAGTGAATTTTGACTTCTAGTAAACATACATATAAATAAAATTTTTTGAATATTTAACCTGCTTATTTTAATTATTGCTATTTTTTAAACAATAAACATTAATTTCTAGCTAGTCAAATATGTAGTATATAAAATTGAAAAGCGAAACTTTTACCTTATATCTCTAGAGTTTAGGCAAAAATATGGGCGCAAATTTTTTTCATTTTTTTTTTTCAGATTTTGTTAAATAAAAAATTAAGCACAAGCTTTGCGACTGGTACATATCGTGATGATTGATACAAGGTACATGCTAAAGTGATTGCAGCATAAAAAATAGACTCCTATTGAAAAATGTCCATTATGTTATGCTTTTCTTTTTATTGTGCTACAACTTTTCCATGAAAAATTGCAATAATTGGGCTCATGTGATTTTCCATTTTCACCGTTCCACTTGAAATAAGTTGTAGTAAGGCACTGGCGAAAAGGGTGTGTTACGTCATCAGATAACTCTTAAATATTGCATTCTAATTGCATCTAATAAACTGCGTCCATACTTACCAACTAATAAATCAATCGGTCTTAGTGTAGAAATATGTAAGTTTGTATAAAATTACATTTTTTCAATTCTATAAAATATCAATTTAATTAACTATGATATTAAAGCAATTTTAAACTATGTTAAAATTACTGCAGGATATTTTATTAGTAGAATTATTAATGTAATAATATGCGAGAGGTACTTTTTACGATGGATATGGTCCAGTATCATTTGTTTAGAGTCAGTTAAAGGGAATTAGGTCAGTAGTTTTTTGCAATACCTTTTAATTGGCTTCATGTTATAAAATTCGTTATTACTAACAGTATCAACTATACAATTTCTGTCTTGTTTCAGTAATTAATTCAACTATTTGAAATTTATTATTACATTTACATAATTACATTAATACATAATTTATTAATTTATTCTCGGCTATCCGTGGTGGCTTAAAACATATATACACCTTAGTGACAAAGTTTGTTTAATGTCGCCCAAAATTTCAAATGATATGATGAATTGATATATTTAAGCACATTTGAAATTAAAAGCATGTGTCAAAAATGCAGTATACGAGGTAAGGCTACTAAATAACAAATATAATGGCTCTGCATAGAAAATAGGTTTATGCCAAATATATATAATGTGTCCCAAAACTAACGCATAACATTTATTATTTTGTTATTGATAGAGTTTGGAAAAAAACACAAAAAGAGATCAATTTTTATTTCCAAATTGTATTTTGTTTATTGCAAATCTAATCTTTCCTTTCCGATATATTTGTCGAAGAATATGATATATTTAATTAGATATAATTAAATACTATGAAGAAATGAATAATCCTCTCAGGGACAAATTCAACGGTACAAATTTTAGCAATTCTTATACTATGATTAACTAGTTAACAGTGGCCAATTCGATGTTAGGATCCATCAGTGACATTCTGAATGATATTTGGAGTAATGTTTAAAATTTCTTCTTTAATGGGTTGTTTCAGCTCTTCGATGTTATAACCCTACTAACAAAAGTATAAAAAGATTAAATCGGAGAATAAGGTGGTCATTGAATAAATCCCCTTTTACCTATCCCCGAATGCGGCACATCATTCCTGAAAGAGGCATTTTTTTATTCTTAACTGTTCCGTTTAAACCAAATGTTGCTCGTTTAGAAAATTACTTAGAAAGACTACAATTCCTGAAATTCATGCGGCAATGACTATTAAATCAAAAGAAATCACTGAAAATTCCATCAAACTGAGTTAAATAAGGAACAAACAAAACATCCCAAGCATCAATAGAAACTGATACTGTAAGCGCCAAACAAAATTTTTTTGATAGTTATACCCCCCGCCGAGGAAGTAGTCGATCAACCTTTTGTCGTTCCCAAGAAGAAAGAGACACAAAGAAAAAGAACAAAAACCTGTAATGAGGTAGAAAAGTTATTCGAGCAAACTAAAACTCTGTTTGAACGAGAAACACTAAAATTTAATTTTGAACAGATTGTCAATTTTCTGGAAAACGCATATGAACGCAAATATCTTGTTAGCTTAGTGGAAACGTACACAGAAGATGTTAACGACTTCTTAAAAATGGTGTGAAAAACACATCCTAACTATTCTGATATTTTTTGTAGCATCTTAATATTGGCAATATATAGAAAACGTGGACGTCGTGCAATATGTCCAGGCTCGAATAATTCCAGTAGAACAGTTAGATGTGGGGTAGGCAGAATATTTGTAAGCAAAATACATTCAGTAACCACAATTACTTGCGTAAAATGTCAGAACAATGATCGACAGAAATCAGAAAAAATCGAGTGAACATGGTATTTGTCCCTACCATTTCCAACTATCGAATGTGAAAAGTGGTACTTTTCAGGAGAGGAAGATAACTCTTTTTTAGAGAATCCTAAATCAGTTTTAAAATTTTTTTTATGTTTTTTAAATGTAATATTTAATCCTTGATAGATTGATAAAAAAATTAAACTGATTACCGTTTTTGTCTTTCCAAAAAATCATATTCGTTAATTTGCTTGTGTTAATCAACGATTTGTTTTGATCCAATGTTTCAAAATTGCGAATGTGGCATTTTCGACAGTTTATATTGGTAGAATTTTAACACATTCATTTGGTGCAATGTTTCAAAATTGCGAATGTAGCATATTCGACAGTTCATATTGGTCTAATTTTAACACATTCATATTCTTAATTGAAAAGAAGGAAAATTAAAATAATTTTAATGTTCTTACAAAGTTTATTACAAATTATTTAATTACAAATTGAAGTTGTAGGATAAAATGGGAAAATTATGTTTTAAGAAGTTATTAAAAGTATTGTTATGAAAGTATGTATTAATAGAAAATTAATGCTATTAGAAAAGTAAAAAATATAAAAGTTAAAAATAATCACAATACATTAATTATGGAACTTCACGTCCTGTAGATACCTCAAGTACTCAGTCATGGCCCGTCAATTGTTGTAAGATAATGGTAAATTAAAATTTTTAAATTTTGAATTAAACGTTATCATTGTCTTCAGTTGCGTCAGGTTCTGAAAGACAATCTCTGGCAGTACCAGATGTTGGTAAAGATTGGTAATATTGGTGGTATGACCTAGGTATTAAGTTTTGTTCACATAGTGACAAGAGGTTTTTTTTCTTCGCATCCGTGATTGGGAGCCTTTCTTTATATGCTTTAACGGGGTTTATATTATTTTGTTTGCCTGTTTTTTGTTTGGTTTCAAGAGATAAAAAGTTTCCGTCAATGCTAATCTTCACGAAAAGTTTGTTATTTTCTTTTTTCCGATACTGCTACCATATACCATTACTATATTTAAAATTAGTATTTTTAGTACTTGTTTGCTCTTCATCTTTTACTGCATTTTCTTTTTCATATGGTTTTTGATTGTTCTTTGGGTTTATTTTATTTTCTAGTGCAATTGTCACTCTTCTTTGGTTAAAATCTAAGAAGTCTTCATAAAGTAGGTAATGTCACTTCAAATGGAGATGACATAGTGCATGCAAGTCTTATGATTTGTGCCCATCCTTCAAGGGTGTATACAGGGGAATTTTTAAATTGAATTCAATTTTTGAATGGACAGAATCGAATTCCATTTCTGAGTGGCCCGGTACAATAACACATAGTCAATTGTTTTTAAATTTAAGAGACAATTAACAACATATTGACACGTGGCAGATAAAGCAAAGTTTTTCTGTTGTCCACTGCAATTGTCGGACATCATTTTGACATGTTCAATATCAGGGTAAGACATGATGTATTTAAATATACATGTAACAATTTCAGACCTACCGTGTTTCCCTCGGTTTTATCCCATATGAAACACTGGGTGTCCCGTTTCCTAAATTATAAATGGTCAAATTATAAAATGGCCAGTTTTCTTACATAAAAAAAGGTCCTGTAGCTCCTTTGGGTGTTAACAAAAAAGACCGCACATCGAAATCAAATGCTAATATTTTCCTATCCTCCAAAGCCGACTTCATCCCTTTTTTTCTCGATGCATCTTTTCTTTCGAGGTGTTTGTGATGGGCTTCGCGGTTTAAAACCTTTTCGTCATCTGGACTATCATCATAAGTAACACAAACTTTGCAAAGGTCTTTTTTCGGGTTGTGAAATTTTATAAATGTAACACATTTGTCATTTTGCGTTGAACAAAGAAGTCTTTAGTTATATTTATACAAATAAAAGTATCGAATATTTTATTTTCGTCAGTTTGCAGTATATTCGATATTTTGACCAAAACAAAATGACAAAGTGTTCATATTCGATAGTTTAAAACCAATATTTCCCGCATCAAGCTTTTACCTACGGGCTTCCCCCTAAAACCCTCAGTACGGGGGTAAAAACGCAAAAAATCTATTTACCCAGAATCTGTACGCCGTAAAAAAAATGTTCGCGATTAGAAAACATTCGCGATAGAAAAAACTCTGTACGCGATTTTGAATGTAAGTTGCGCGTGCTAATCATTGTTCAATAAAATTTGTAACAACTCGACGGTAAAAATTCGATAGATTTTGATCACAGTGCTCTATCGACAAAAATCAAAATGCTTTTGAAAGGTGAATACTGCTTTTTTATACAATTTTTGTATTTTGCAGCAAAGGAAGTTAGTTTCTATAAATCTGTTGAATAAATAAACGTTAAGATTTGCGCTTTTTTACGATTCTCGTGAGATCAATAAAATTTATTACTTTCATTGATTGGTCGTAGTGAAATTTCCATTTTTAGAGACCAATCTTCAAAACCTACGACACGAAATTTAAATTTTGAGTTGAGGCAACAAATATTAGGCATTTAAATATGACTAAAAAACGCAGAATTTAAACTTTTACATTACAAACGATCGCACGTCAGGGAAAATGCCTCCAGGAAGACGGAAGACGGAATTTGTAGTAGAAGTTTTGAAAAACGTACTAGTATATGTAGTATAGAATAGTAGTGTAGTTTATTTGATAAAAGAAAATAAATTGGTTAATAAACATTTCCTCGAATATTTCCTAAAGTATTTAGAGAATAATAGGTAAACCCAATATCGTTGAATATGTCTCTGAAAGCGCTATTAATTTCTTTAATAATATAGGGGTGTCCCATTTAAATAAAGGGCGATGACGTCATAACTTCGACAAATATAACAGAAAAAATTGGATGTGCAAGAAAAAAATTACAATTTGAAAATAAAAATTGATCTGTTTGTTTTTCCAAATAGGAAAAAAATTATGAATTTTATGCATTACTTTTGGGACACGGCGTATAACCGACAACAGTAAAGTGTCCATCACCTTTTATGATTATATAGGACTTTTTAGAAAAAACTATTACTTAAATTAATATTTTGTTAACAGGGCGACTAACAGCTGTTAGAAACTAGTTTAACAAATTTTAACAGAAGCTTATTCTAATACATCTTTTGCGTAAAAACAATGGATATATGGATAATAAATTACTTTTATCCTTCATTGTAGCAAAAAAAGATTGATTGACCGACTATTTTTCTATTTGTTACAGTTCCAAGTTACAGACTTGGATATAAAATACGAATTGATGAGCACAAAAAAATGCCAGAAAATGATTAATGCCTTTTTTATTCTCTTTTTTAAATGTCAAAGAATCACAATTTATACTCCTTTAGAAGAGCTTGAATTATATTTTAACTATCGACTTACTATAAATAAACGATGTAAACAAGTTTTACTTTAAAAGGGTACTTTGTAAGAAACTTTGTAACAGTCTGTGACAGGATAAAGACACGAGTAAAATTAAAGCCCGACATAATATATTATAATATCCGAAGTAAAGTGTTGTCTCTTACATTTAGAAAAAAAATATATACAAATTTAAAGCATTCTTAAATATTTTTGGAAATATTTGAAGAATATGACTTTTATGTTAGAATATATTTTTTCGATTAGTGTTACGTTTATACGTTATTGTCAATCATTGATAAAAATTGTTAAGAAGCGCATGAATATACATATTTATTACAAAAGAGATAGAATCTTTTATCTTCCAGTGATTCAGAATAAATAAAAATAAAGTGAGGAAGATTACAACAAAGGCTATAGCGGGATAAGATGGTCAAAATTACACCATGCTCGATTCAGTTTTGGGTCTGGCCATTCTAAAGGACATAATTAAAAACTCACTCAGTTAAATTTTTAAGTCCCTAGGTGCCTCTGGGGGTTCGCTATAGGAAAAAAAGTATTTTTCAAAAAAATATTTTTTTCAGACGCTCTATTGCTGCAAAAAATCTGAAAAAAATCAGGCTGTTTTGTATTATTAAAATACGCTTTCATGAATTTTTTCAGATTTTTTGCAGCAATACAGCGTCTGAAAAAAAATCTTTTTTTTTAAATAGCTTAAAAATTGAGCCCAAGAAAAATATTTAAAATTTTCAGTGATATTTTAGGTTATGTCGGAAATTTTTGGCCAACTTTAAAACAATGTTTTTTTATGGGTTTTCCCGTTCTTTCGAATGGCATAGGTATTATTATCATTTTCAACGTGGAAAATGCCTAAAAATCGAAAAGACTGCTTTTTTTGTCATTTTTCTGAAGTTTTTGACTCATAACCTCAATAACATACACTCATACCTAAATTAATGATAATTCATATTTTTATATGTATTCTTACCTTTACAATCGAAATAAACTATTAAAACTATTATTTGTTTTTCTACAGTATGCTCCAAAAACCGAAAAACCCCGTTTTTTCGGCGTTGTTTTTAAGCTTTCGCTATATAACCTCTAAATTCAGTGCCTAATTGAATGGTAATTTACATTTTGACATGTATCTTTCCCTCTACAATCAAAATCAGCTTTTCAAAGCATTAGTTTTATCTCACAACATTCTCAAAAATCGAAAATCCTCGTTTTCTCCATGTTTTTATTACATAACCTCAAAAGACTCTAAAAAAATGAATCGTGAATTAGAACGCAATACAGTCGTTTGTTCAATCAGATTTTGTTTAACAGTAGTAGTTTAAAACGAGCTATCTGAAACTCACATATGATTAAAAGTGTACACAAGAATACTGATTGTTGATAATTACCTAAAGCAGTGTTTCCCAAATTTTCTTAGACCTCGGACCCTATTTTAAAAAAACAATTAGTTTTTCTCTTATCATACACAGTTCTTTCGCCATTTAATAATTGCTAAATCAAGAGGAAGATCTAATACGCCGTCTAAGATCTGATACAGTTGTTTAATAGAAAAAAATATTTTTACTTGCGTCATATATGAGCGAGTTACACAAGTTCTTTATTTTTACGTTTTCCTTTCGTATTTAACGAAGATAAGGCGCTACATTAGTGCCCAGATTTTTTCAGAATGGTAAACTTTCGACTTTTTATAAGTGAAAAAACGGGATTAAACGACAAACGTTTTGTTGTTCTATTTGTATGACATTCGTCTTTTCATCTTTACTATTTTATTAGACACGATAATTTATTAAAAAGATCGTTAGAACCATCTACGTCTGGAAATGAAAATAATGAAAGGAAAAAGAGATTGTACAGTATTGAGTATGTTAAATATAGCTTTTGGATAAGCCACAGTGCGTTATTTGTAGAGAAGTTTTGCCAAAAGAAAGTATGAAGCCCTAGAAATCCTTCGGCCTTTAAATACGCGCCCTAACAACTATATGTTGGAGCAAGCAGTTATTTTGGGAACATAAAGCCAATTTACCGAAATTCTTTTATTTCATTTTTTTTAATTGTAAATATGAAATTAATAACATTTTTTTAAATAAAAATAATCCTTTATAAAATGTATATAATAAAATACCCAAACGGGCTATATCACAATTACAAATCGTTTTCGGAATCTATATTCCATCATCAGTGTAACTAAGTGTAAATGTTTTGAGCCACTAAAATATTTGGGTAAAAACCGTTAAATGTTTAAATTTCTGTTACTGTTCTTATAAGTTGAGATGTTAAAGTTACCAGTGGAATTGGTAACATGGCAGCGAGCGACTCTACATGAGGTTGCTTGGTCCTGAGACAAAGTGTCTACGAGGACTTGTTGATAGCAACAGTTGCCACAATGCCTAATAGGAAATCAGTCTGTTATTCAAGCTAAGGCCGACGTTACGCCTTATTAATTTTTATTTTAATTTGTTAAAAACCTCTTGTTCCAATATATAGTTCAATCAACATAAAATATATAATTTAACAGTAAAAATAATTCCATACATGTCTGTTTCTTTCATGACTATTGATGCACCTTTCCATTGTACTCTGTGCTCGTTATCCTAGGCATGTTTGCATAATTGTGATATGTCACAGTCTCTGTTTTTTAAAAATTACTGAGTACAAATTATTAACAGCATTCACATGGTATTTTATAGATGCAGTTATTTGAACTATCTAGTGTATTAATTATGGGTTCAGAATAGATCTCAGTTAATTGATTGTTTTGAATGTTTTGATGTATTTATTTCCTATCCTTTTTAGAAAACACTTCATTTATATATATATATATATATATATATATATATATATATATATATATATATACATACATATATATAGATATATATATATATATATATATATATATATATATATATATATATATATACATACATCCCACTCTCCAGCGTCGTCACGTCACTCTGGAACCATTGGAATGAAATCCAACCACACAGTCCAGTATCATGGGAAATATTCTCGGAATTATTAAAACTGACGTTTGACACCAATTATCTAATATTTAATGACAAATATTATCGCCAAATCTTTGGAACTCCCATGGGATCGTCCATTTCCCCCATTCTAGTTAATTTCGTACTCGATGACCTTATCAATGAGAGTATCAGTAAGTTAGATTTCCAGGTTCCCTTTGTAAAGCGTTATGTCGACGACTTGATCCTAGCAACACCAGCTGATAAGATTTTAAGCACCTTATCAGTCTTCAATAGCGTTGATCCTCACCTGCAATTTACTTGTGAATTGGAGGTTGATAACAGCATACCGTTTTTGGATATGCGAATCATACGCACACATACTAACACATTGGGCACTACGTGGTACAGGAAAGACATGGCGAGCAACCGGCTCTTAAATTACCACTCTACACACCCAATAAGATACAAACATAACCTTGTACAAGCTCTTAGCTTTAGAGTACACACGTTGACCCATACGCGGTACAAGAGGGAATCTTTGGATTTACTCAAATCCATTCTCATTGATAACTCTTACCCCATATCCATCATCAACACATATCTTTTCTCTAAAAGCTATGGTCATTCTATTTCGGAAGCACCTAACGGTGCAATACTAGCCTCCATATCCAATAGCATACAGACGAACATTTCCCCGTTAACCCCAAAACCAGCCACAAAATATGCTTCTCTTCCCTATTTCCCACAAATTACAAACAAGCTTACTAAACTATTCAAAAACTTACCCGTCAAAATATCCCTAAAAATACTAAAACCATTGGAAAGTTATTCTCCAAGTCTAAAACTCCACTAAGCTCGTTAGAGCACACTAATGTTGTCTATCAGATACCCTGTTCAGAATGCAACTCCTGCTACATTGGCTAGACTAGTCGATCTCTTCTAGGGCGTATAACTTCACACAAAAGCGACATCAGACTTTCCAAACCCTCTTGTGCCCTTGCACAACACGTCATTTCCACTAAACATCACATTGATTTCACAAATACCAAAATACTGGCGAAACAAAACAACCATCAGAAACGCTCCTTTATTGAAATGTGTGAGATCCTCAAGAACTCATCGGCAATAAACAAAAGAACCGACATCGACAATTTGAGCCAGGTTTACCACTCTCTCATCTTACGAAATAAATGATACCAATTATTCTTCAGTTAAAAGTTGGCGTATTTTCCATTCAAAATAATAACAAAATCATCCCCTATTTCCAAGTTTCATTAAAACATAAATTAAAAATAATATATCAAATATTTCCGCCATACAAATTCCACCCGTCCAACTAATTATGCAATGTCCCCTGTAGAAGTTCATAATTGTCTCAAACCTTGGAATTTGGTGACACATGGCCCTTAAATAAAAAAACTTTCGGTATCGCGTCAAGTTGTTTGCTAGATTGCAATAAATCAGAACTTTGTTGGTCTTTAGTGGAGAACCATCTAAATGAAGCCAAATGTTCGTTTAAAATTTTTTAAATATTCATATCTACGAATATGAACATTATTTTCTGCAAAGTTTGTGTGTTGTTTTTTGTTTTTTGTTTTTTCTTTTTTGGTTAAGTTAGTTTTAAATAATGAGTAAAGTGTACAGTAGATATATGATAACATCGATAATATACTACATATTGAGTTGTAAGTTATGAACTATAAACATCTGTATTTCTTATAAACTCCTATGTCATTTGTTATATTTTAGAGAACTGAAGAAAGCTTTAGAAATATAAAGCGAAACGTCTTCGATAAACTTATGAAGCAGTTGACTTCTTTTTTTATTTGCCAACCTGAATGACCGATTAAACCTCTGAATTCACTAGTTGAATACTTTAGAAATATACATACATATATATCTCACAAGATATAAACTCACAAGAAATCAGAATTCGATATCGTTCCCAAGGTAAAACAACTCAAGATATGGGTATACGCCTGCAATATCGAGTCCGAGTGCTGTCAATTTGGTAAACCGCTAACAATACCCAACCACAGAATAATAAACAATCAGAATGCCCACTCTGCTTGAAAAAATAAGTACGCGCATCTCATTCGCGCAGACGAAATCAGCCATGTTTTAAACGGAACCAATGCTGTTCAGTGATATGTTATCTGGTGTGCATAGAAAAATTAACCCGGCTTAATTTATTTACCGCAACTATAGACATAATATACACTATTTTATTCGTTCTTTTAGTTGAAGAATAGATTAAATTATTTCAAATTTACTAAATTATTAATCTTTAAAAATTTAAATTACAGTTGTGTCGTAGCTTGTCACAAACTTCTCAATGTCTATGTTTCCGTTTAAAATATGGCGATCGCGTGCTGACGAACTTCAAAGGCGGCATCTGAGAGTGGGCATTCTGATTGTTATTTATTCTGTGACACAACTAACCTTATTTTAATTTAAATAAAAAATTGAAAACGATTTCCGAAGTGAAAGTCAAAACGTCCAAAACAAACATCGTTGCTTAATCCCATATAAACATAATATGTATTTAACTTATATATGCCACAAGAAAACAGTATCATAACCTCTCTAACTAACTGTCAAATAATTCTGAACTTCTAATAATTCATCATTTTTTTATGCATGATAACTGGAAAAACCATTTCAACATTTAGTTTCATATCAGGATAGCATGCAATAATTTTGTTTATTTATTCGTTAACAGTGTAATTTAGTTTAATGTGAATAGAATCAAAACCGTTTCAATACTTATTACAATGACATACTTTTAATATATGGTTATAGTTAGAGTGCACGTGGGCTAAAGAGTTTATAATAAATGATACTCTTAACAAATTTGAGTATCGCTTCGTTAGACCGAGTCTAACACGGTTTCACTCTGCGACTTTCATTTATTCTGGGGCATTTTTCCTCTAATTTCTACGAAACTTTTCACCCGCCAGACAGGAAAATCGGAAAACAAGATCTGTCATACAATATGAAAAGTTGTTTTTGCTGCTGTTAGTGAAATTGTGCTAAAATAATTTGCTGGTTATCTATGAATTTCGTTACAGTCGTTTTTCCGACATGTTCGAGTTGAATGACCTATATTTATCATCAGACAATTTTATATTTAAGCTATTTAATTATAACGAAAAGCAGTATCTACAAAATTTTCGGTATGTAATAAAATCAACACGTTTCTGGAAAATTAGAGTAAAGCGGAAAACACAACTAAGCGATCACGACGCGATGGCGTTGTCACGATTTCGACCGCGATTCGATTCGTCTGAAACAAACAAGTGAACCAGCACATACTGGTCGCGACCTGTTGGCGATCGATTTGAGCAGTGTTGAGACGGCAATAGCGGCGATATAATTAGTTTAGCGTTCAGAACGCAGCAGTTTACGTTTATCGCCAGTCGCGTCGATGACAATAAAAATGGATATCGAAAGAAAACTTGTTCAAATTGTAAAAAATATGATATATTGTTCGACCTATCCCACTTAGATTACAAGAACGTACGATTTAAAAATAAAATCGTTCTTCAGCATTAACTGCTTTCAAAAAAATTTGTTTGTATTTTGGTACTTTTTTGTGTAATAAAAATCACCAAACAACAAAATTTCATCAAATTTTTCAAAATTCCTTCTAAAATGTGTATTGAAACGGTTCTCTTCTGCGAACTTCCAGGTAAAATTTATGAAATTCTTATTGATTGCGTGTCAGATTAATGTCATATACCCAAACATCTCTTCTTTTTCTGCAAAAATAAATATCTGCATTTGTAAATGGAAAAAATGTAACGCCTACGCATACCTTTTGTTAAATTTTTGCAATGGGTCGCTATCGGTCCGATGTGTTCGCTTTCTACAGAAACCGAGATCGCCATCGCCATCGTGGAAGCGAACGCGATCGTGGTCTCTTAGATGTGTTCTCCGCTTTAAAACGCCCCAGAACCAAAAAGAGTCGTAGAAGAAAACCGTGTCAGATTCGGCCTAATGAAGCGATACTTAAAGTCTGGAAAGAGTATATATCACAAACTTTTTTGCCGACGGGCACTCTAACTATTAATGTTATTCGTTAATAAGTTATGTTTACCAATCATTAAGTTGTTATATCGTTTTATGGAAAATTTACATAACGTTTTTTTCTTTCTATAAAGTAATACAATTATTCGTAAAATATAAAATATACTATAATTTTAAATTAAAAGCAAATAGCTAAAATACTAAAGCAATTAATAAGTTAGTTGTTAGACTGATTGCATTAGATTGAAATTGACAATACTAAACCGTATTCATTTTACAAATTCCCAATCGTCAATAGAACCACGTGTAAGCCAAACAGGGTCGTACTGATGTACGACCTATGTATCATATGATTTTTAAAAATATTTATTTTTGAAACTGTTAGTGTAAGAATTTCTTGAAATTTAATCATTATATCACAATTAAACTCAACTCTAAAAAATAACACGACCAGTAAATAACTTAACAATAACTATAACATAAATATAACACAATATATTAACTTAAAAATCAACACGATACAATTTGAATTTAAAATGCTGGCAAGTTTGGATCTGTAAGATGAGAATCTGTCTGACTTAAGGTAATAAATTATATTTAATAGCCTCTTGACGAATCAGACGGCGAATATCAACACGTGCTCATGTTTACTGATGGGAATTTGGTAAACGAATGTACTTTATACCAGATAATGAATATTCTGTCTGTGATTGATTTTCTTCCTAAATAGTTACGTGCTCCTTTTATATGCATATTAGGTCAATAAACTTCTAGTACATTGTCTACGTATCTCTACCAATACAAAAACTGTTTGAATACGGGATGTTTTGAAATCTTTGTTTCTAGATGATCCATAAAAATATCTGATAGCAAAGGGCTAACCCATCATATGTCCTGCACTGTTATTTGTATATATTTGATAATTAAATTCAAAGAAGTTATGGTTTCTGCTAATTTCAAGAAGATTATAACATTTCAGATGAAATTCTTGAATTTGTAATATTATGGTTTAAAAGGTTTTTTACCGGAACAAACAGTTTTTTTGATAGTTTGTATGACGGAGCTGTATAAAAAGAACCTACAGGTCTTATTGGGTGATCAGGTTTATTTAGTTTATTAACACAGTATAATTTAGGAGGCTGTGGGTCCATGATATTGAGGTATTTCTGTTCTATTAAATTTAATATTGATTTTGAATTTTTTAACGGGAGTTTAATTTGTTTTTGATACTTTTCCGTCGGATCTTTGTTTATTGTTTCAATATTTTGATTATTTGAAAATTCTTTTGTTTTGTTATTATACAGATCACGACATAGTTTTATTGACCAATGACAATCGTTGTGACATGTTACACGTTTCCACCTCTATATTCACTGTCTAGCTCACGAAGCAGCGACAAGTGATGGTCAAGTGCAATTAAATAAAATAGTGCCAAGTGATCTTAAATTGTGCTTAAAAAACGTAGTTAGTTGTGCGTCGCAAAACAAATGGTCGCAGTGTTCCCAAAAACTAAGGCAAATTAAAGACAATGCTTTACAAAAACAAGCCTTTGTGTTACCTAGAAAAAAATAAAGTCATCTTTTCTCGACTTCGACTTGGTCACACCCGCCATACACATCTTTACCGAATTACAAGAGACAATCCTCCATACTGCAACCAGTGTCAAACCAACAGTACAGTAAAACATATTTTATCCGAATGTCAAATTTTCCAGGAAACGAGAAGTAAACTCAACCTTCCCAGCGACATAGGCGAGCTTCTTAGAGACAACAATCATCTAAACAATATTATAAAGTTTTTAACGGCTATAGGCATAAAAGATATTTAAATTAAAATCTAGTCTGTATCACAAATTACATATATCAATCTTCTTCCATGTTAGTATGTAATTAATATTTACCTTTCTTAGTTCTAATATGTATATTTCATTGTTGTCGTCTATAACCTCAGTGGTTCGGACGACATTAAATAAATCAATAAAAAAAAATTTACAGTAGGTACGAATTGTCGTAATTGTCACATTGACATTTAAATAATAATATATTGAAATAATAAACAATCTGAAATAAACATAAACAATCTGAAAATAAACATCTGAAATAATAAACAAATAATTAATAAAATGCCTATTACGTCGTATACCGTCCAAGAAAAACTGCAACTTGTAACATGGTACTTTCAGGGCCATTCGATACGCGAAGTAATTGATTTATTTACTTTTTCCTTCGAAAATAGACTCTCACCAAGTGTTACAATAGTTAAAAACACCATTAAACATTTTCAAACTTCGGTATGTGTAAACAGTTGTAAAAAGTGTCATGAAGGTAATGGACCACGTGTTAGACCTGTCGATGAGGAGCGTCAAAACAGGGATATTGATATTTGTGCTTTTGTGGAAGCTAGTGAACCCTACAACTGTGTAAAAATTGCTAGGGAAGTTAACGTGAATGCTCGAACTGTCCAGCGAGTTTTCAGGTGTGGGTATCACTGTTTTAAGATACAACCAACACAAGAACTGTTTCCGGAAGATAGCTTTAGGCAGATGGAGTTTTGTGAAATTATGTTAGATAAACAGAATGAAAATGTACACTTTTTAAAAAATATTTTATTTTCTGACGAATCTTCATTTTCATTACATAAAAATACAATCCATCCGTTGCAAGGTATTATTCTTGGAAAAATAAGCACCTCAGTGTTGCAGTGCGAACGCAGCATCCGCAAAAGTTAAATGTTTGGATTGGGATGTTAGGCGACCATATTGTCGGTCCATTTTTTATCGATGGAAACCTAAACGGGCCCAAATATTTACAACTTTTACAGAATGAGATCATTTTGGAAGTTCGACGCCTTTCTGTTAAGTTTCAAGAGGTTTCTTTCCAAGAGGACGGGTGTTCGGCTCACAACTCTAGAGCAACTATTGACTTCCTCAATCAAACGTTTCCTGATCGACTGATAAGTACACGTGGTATAATTAAATGGCCCGCTAGATCCTGTGACCTAGCGCCTAACAATTTCTTTTTTTTGGGGTTTTCTCAAAGAAAACATTTATAGGCATCAGTTTGAAAGGGCGACTAACCTAGTCGAATTAAGGGCAAAAATACTTCATTTCTCTGCAAGCATTATACCAGCCCTACTCCAAAATATGAGAAGAAATCTATATGCCAGATTTGGTTACTGTTTAGCACAAGGAGGTGGAATATTTGAGCCCTTAATTCATTAATCTGCTTTCCTAATTTTTATTTTTTGTTAGGTACATTTTACGAAGTTTGTAGGTTCTTAATTAGGTAGTATTTTTTATGTTTAAGTTTGGAAGAATTTTATTGTTTTTTTTTTATTTAAAAGTACAAACGATCCTTATTCTGATTTTTTTTCTTCTTTCTTGTCTTATTGTTATAAGCTTTGTCCATAAAATTTGTACAATTTTCAGTGACAATAAAGCATATTACTTATTTACTTACTTATTTATTTGTATTGCTATTAAGGCTAAAAAATAACCACAAAATTAATTTTAGAGCATTATAATAAATATACTCTAGAGATGGGATTGCAATAAATTTTGATTCCTATGGTCAACAAAACAATGTCGTTATCTGTATTCCATTTTATCTATAGCAATAGTAATGCTACCTTTGTCTGTTTTTGTAAAGACTATACTTATGAGCAAAATAATGAGTTTGACGTTTTGATTGTTTATTTAAACATATTTTCATTAAAAATAGATGAATCACTAGATGAGAGTCTTTTTGTATTACCTCATACTACACATTTTAACATTCAAACCCGCGTATACAGATATGACGAAAAAATTCTTATTTTTTACTAACTTGGTTGATCTATATATACCATCACGTACATCAGAATTTTCTTCAATAATTATACTGTAATCTTATCGTTTAACTAATTCGATATTTGGTCGATAGGTAATACGCCTAGTCTTTTTAATAATGTTTTTTCTTAAATGAAAATAAATGAACTGTATCCGCAGTAATACCGCATATATCAGACAATAAAGAAATTCGGTAATACACTTTGATTGATTGTTGGTATCAAGATCATGAAATAAGTTCTTATAATGATAATATTTAAGTTCAAGCCTATAAAGAAGTTGGATTAAATTCGTATAGGCGAATAAATGCTCCAAGATATCACCGAGTTACACAAAGCTTGAAGCGATGCTTAATGGTGTGAAACTTTACAAATCGGTTAATTCCAATGGCTCGAGGAAAAGATTTTATCGGCGTCCGAAAGAGTAAATTGCACAGTTTATTTTACCCCTTATGTTTGTTTCGGATGAAGCCTTAAGCACTATTCGAATATACCGATGGAAATTTAAATATACGTGAGTGGGTAAAACAAAAACTTTATCCACTATTATATTTGAATATTTTCATTTCTGCTTACAGTTTGGTATTAAATGTATACGAACATGATAATTTGCCCTGGATAATAAGTAAGTTATTTATACAGAGATGATATTACTTTGGAAAATGTAAACAGAATATTCACTTCTTTGCCTGATTAAAGTTGCTGTCCCACGGAGAAGTCTTCTCCGATCAGTCTGCTAAAGTTTGCTCAAAATCGGATAACCGAATCTTTAATTGTAAATTGGAAGTTTCGTAATACTCATAATTATAAGTGCAAAGCAATTGTACATACAAATGGTGACGATGTCATAAAATGCAACGAAGGACATTCACATATTGTAGACATCAAGTCACCTTTATATATCAAGTGGAAGATTACAAAAAATTAGCTTTTTATAAATTAATTTGCATTTTTTTAGGTTGGAGTTTAGCCATTAAGCTAGTTATAGAATGTAGTAAAAAATTATGTTTACAGTGTAAAAAAGTAAACAAAAACATGAAAAAATGTAATAGACGTATTCTAACGTCGTCGTTTAGATCAGGATATTGTCAAATTGGCAACCGATGACGTTTTGAACATTTAATTATAATCGGTTCACAATTTGTCGATAGCTCACTACAAGTTTAACCCTAATTAGAGAACTGAAATACGGAGAGGATAGGTAATACGATATAATAGTAAAAACCAACCTGAAACTGACGGTTTAAGATGTTTTAAACTAACCCACCTTGTATCTGAAGGAATACAATACAGGAGGCAACCTTATAATCCGATTACGAAGGTATTTTGGTTACAGATGACCGACCAGTGTCGTAGAGTATATGATTGAAACATTTATTTGAACTAAATAAATATATTTTTTAAATTGTACTTGTATTCAAAAATAAAAAGTTTCTTGCCATTTGTAAAAGATACAATTATTTAATTAAGGGGGCGCCGGGAAAGGCGCCAAATGTCGCCTGGCAAAATTTTCAATATGTTTTAAATGTATCCATTATTTTCGAATCCGGAGAAAAGTAATAAATATTTTTGAAAAATTTAAACGCAGAATGAAAGATTATATTATTACTGAGGGCAGAAAGTCCCTGAAAACTTCTACTATGTTTATTTTAATATGTTATGTAACAGGGGTGAAAATAAAAGAGAAAATATAGTATAATTTTTAATTGAAAATATTGCATGCAAAAGAAAATTTTTATTTATTCTAATAAATATTTCATTCTGCCTTTAAATTTTTCAAAAATGCTTTTTAGTTTTCTCAGGATTTGAAAAAAAAATGGATATATTTAAAACACATTGAACATTTTGACAGGCGACATTTTGCGCCTTTCCCCTTTAATACCTTACGATTACAACTACTATTACTTACCTTATATAATTACGATTAGAAAACTATTCAAATTCAAAATAAATAGGATCAACTTCGGAATCCGAGTCGTCTTGAGGGTTAATAATTAGCGGTTGTGTCTCTACGGTAGCATCAATTATGTTATCAAGATCCCACATTTTTTGTTCTTCTTCTATTACATGTCTTACTGCATCTTTCCAGTTTTATTCTGTAATATGTAGTAAAGACTCGTATAACAATAATTCACGTACAGCTTGTATGTTATATGACGTATTTTTTCTAGCCACATAACTTTTCATTTGTGCCCAAATGAGTTCAATTGGATTTATTTCGAAGTGGTAGGGTGGAAGTCTAAGGAGTGTGATGTTTTGCCTTTCCGCCATTTTGTCAACTACGTATTTCTTGAACTTAGATTTTGTTGCCGGGCAATTTTTAAAAGTTCTGCTTTTACCATTCCATCTTCGTAAGGCGGATACTTATTCCGCAGCCAGTCAAGAATATCCTGTTGCTTCCACGCAGTCGTTGGAAGTCTTTCTACTAGTCGTGAATGATAAGGTGCATTATTTAATACTATAATTGAATTTGGTGGTATGTGTTCAATCATCTGCTCAAAATACTCTTCGAAAACATCAGCTGTCATCTCCTCGTGATAGTCTTTTGTGCTTTTGGACTGAAATTCCAACAAACCATGCTTAACAAATCCTTTTTCATTGCCAATGTGAGAAATTATTAATCTACTGCCCTTACTAGAAGATGAGGAGATACCAGTAGACCAACCTTCCATAAAGGCTTGCCTGGAGCTTAATATATTTTTATCTGACCAAATTTTTTTTAGAGTATGACCTGAGTTTACCCACGTTTCATACTGGTAGAAGATTGGCTTTCCTTCAGCCCGGAATTTTCGTATGGATCTTAGATAATTTCTTCTCCAACATATTATCTCCTCCCGGTCAATCAAAAGTGATTTTCGGTTTGATTTCTCCCACCGGAAATTTAATTCTTTTAAAACTTGCCACAATTTAAATCGTCCGATATGAGGCAAATCCGGGTCTTCTCTAACTTCTTGTAAAATTTTATTTAGGTTTGGTATTTCTTTTTTGAAAAAAAAAAAATCCATGAATTTTCCTTCGAATACCATTTTTGGCAAATTCATCAATTTCAATAGGCTTTTTCCCTCTCTTTAAGTGTTCGTTTGTGTTTGGGTTAGCTATACCGTGTTTTTTTCTTTCTGATAGGAACCTATATATTGTTGACTCCCCTACGCCAGTCATGTTGGCACAACTTTCGACTATGTTGCGAACAGTTTTTGTGGGATTCTGAGAAACCAGAGCATCGTGAACATTCAGGACAATAGTCTTCTCTCTTGGTGAATAGACAGACTTACTGACTGTACGCAATAGTACCGGTGTAAAACTTAATGATGTTGATGATGAAGCCATCACAAACAATCCAGCAAAACGAGCAAGAGCGAAAGGTACGTATATGCACGTAGGTATATGGAATAAAAAATCACTCACGCACTGCATATAATTCGCAAAAGAAATATTCGAGACGCTAATTACTGCCATAGACCCGGAAAGTCCGACGAGCCGTAAATTACATGCGATCAAAAACGTACTAAACAAAAAAAATTGTTTTCGTTCGTAATAACTTCACCCTTTCAAGTTAAGTTTCGAATATAAACGGAACAGAGGAGGCACGTGGCCAAAGCCGGCATCTTTATATCCATTATATTATTAAAAATCTGGGGAATTTCATCCTAATTATCTTGCAACGAATAGTACCTTCGGATATGAATTCCAGGTTTTCTAGTAAAGTGATTAAACGCGAAGATTAGTATTGAAATATCCAAAGAGATAAGGTATTCTTATTGACAAAATTGTTAATGGTTAAATTCTTATTTTTATTAATAAAATATAACCAACATTAGCCGTGAAAGTTTTAATTGTTTTTTGCTAAATATATTAGTATTAAAACATTAATAATATTGATAAACATTTTGGAAAGGAAAATAAATGTAAAACGCATTAATTTTAATGAATAAACACCTCAGGAACGCCTATGATGATACAAATTTTACGACCGTTTTATGACTTTGAGGCACATTTCGTGCTCTCAACCATTTGTGAACGGATTATAGGTTTATATTAAGTTAGCAATGTAGTAAAGTTTTAATTATTATGTTCAACTTTAGTTGTATATAGTTTGAATAAAAGAAATTATTTAGACGATTATGCATTTCTAGGCTTCTGTTTTATCTTTTAAATATTTTCCTGACTACATAAAATCGAAATTATTGTATACAGTTGAACTAGTATTGAAGTGATTTCGATAAAAGTACAATATGCAGAGTGTTGTATTTAAAAAACCAAAGTGACTAATATTATCAGAAAAATGGTAAATATAGCAACGTTACAAACATTAAATTTTAAATCCTCATGTTGCAAATAGTTGTATCTCTGTTTTTGTATAATTCGCATCGTCAATTTAAGAGATAATTAGCCGTTCCAGACTTTTGGTCCACTCTGTATATATATATATATATATATATATATATATATATGTATATATATGATTAATTTAGAATATCCATAGTATCAGAATCAAGTGACTCGTATATAATTTCCCTGAAAGGGAGTTTCATGGATTCCGCAGATGTTGCCTCCCATTCTCGATCATTGTTGATGAAAGGGTTGGTTTCTGCAAGATAAATGTTCTTGTCCTGAACCTAAATAGGGTTTCAATAAATTACAGTATGGATGATTCAGCCGAATACAACTTTAGTTCCCCAGCCACAGGGATAAAATCGTTACATCCGTTGAAAATTTAAGCAGACTTCCTTGGCAATTTACAACCATGTAAGAATTTTAAGTACGGTCGTTTATAAAATACTTGAGATGTTCTACATTAAGTAAATAAATTCGATATTTTTTATTAAGTTTTATAAAGAGTGTTGCATTAAGAAATACATATATACCGTGGGTGGTTAAAAAAGAGTTATGTGGTTTGAGATAAGTTATTTGATTATGTAAAAAATATCAGATTCTGAAGAGGAATAATAATTAATGAAACAAAAAATGTATCACACCATCACTTATCTAACTTACAAAATAGATAATTACCAGCCGTGAAAATATTGATAGCGAAGGCAAATGAATAAAAACTACCCGTATTTCGTGCCTTCGTAAACTATGAAAAGGTATTTGACACTATCGAGATGTGGACCATAGAACAAACTATTATTAATTGTAGAATAGATTCGAGATATAGGCAACTGATACATAATATATATGACAACGCAACTATGATAGTACAACTAGAAGAAAATACAAATCCCATCCCCATTAAGAGATCAGTTATACAAGGCGACGTAATATCGCCAAAGCTGTTTAATCTGGCCCTAGAAGACGTCTTCAAAACATATGGCATCAATGTGAATGGCAACAAGTTAAACCACCTCAGATTGGATGATATCGTGATTATAGCGAGAAAATTCGAGGAATTACAAACTATGATGGATTTGACAATGTCAATCATGAACAATTGATAGATATTCTGCGAAAGACAGGTAGTGACGACAAGGACATTCGAATTGTGGCAAACCTATACTGGGGTCAAACAGCAAGAGCAAAAATTGGCAACGAACTCACTAAAAGTGTGCAGATCAAAAGAGGTGTCCGTCAGGGTTGTATATTATCCCCACTCCTATTCAATATTTATTCTGAAGAAATATTTAATAAATGTATGGAAAATGCAAATGAGGGCATAAAAATAAACGGCGAGTTAACAAACAATATAAGATATGCCGACGACACGGTGATCCTTGCCAGTACCATAGACGAATTACAGCAGGTAATGGAAAGAGTTTATTCAGTTAGTGAGGAATACGGCCTGAGCCTCAACTTCAAGAAGACAAAGTGGATGCTGATAAGCAGGAAGCAACAGCCTGCTCGACAGTTACGGATAAGTAACATACTAATTGACCATGTAGAATCTTATGTGTACCTTGGCACCAACGTAAATGCAAAATGGGAACAGGCCACAGAAATTAAGGCGAGAATAGAACGAGCTAGAGCAGCATTTAGCAATATGAAAAAGCTCCTCATAAGCAGGGATTTGTCTCTTCCCCTAAAACTACGTCTAGTTAAATGCTACATTTTTCCGATCTTACTGTATGGTGTGGAGGCCTGGACGCTGACGGAGACGCTCACGAGAAAACTAGAAGCATTCGAAATGTGGGTGTACCGACGCATTCTTCGTATATCCTGGACCGAACATGTCACCAACACAGAGGTAATCCAAAGAATCGGAAAGGAGAAAGAAATCGTGAATACAATTAAACAAAGAAAGCTTGAATATCTAGGCCACATATTGAGACACGATAAGTACCGTCTACTGCAATTGATTGTCCAGGGAAAAATAGACAGTAAGCGAGGGCCAGGCAGGAGAAGACACTCGTGGCTCCAAAATCTGAGGAAGTGGTTCGGGCTCACATCGGTCGAACTATTCAGAAGCGCCGCAAATAAGATCAGAATTGCCATGTTAATAGCCAACGTTCGCAACGGACAGGGCACTTGAAGAAGAAGAAGAAGATGGATAGAACTCACAGACAGTCAACCCAATATGTCGGCCTAAAAATGAATACGACAAAAACAAAAACAAAGAGAAGTATAAAAAAATAATTACTAAATATAAATACTAAATCTTCCTGTTTCATTGGCGGATCCTATATATAATGTATAGCTAAATTTATATTATATTACATATTCCAAGTTAAAATAATATATTAAGATGGCTATGACTGCAACAATAACTTTGACGTTTCAATAAACTATTTTTTTTGGTGTTCACTGAAAGTCACAATGAATCGTTTACCTGAAAAAGAACGAATTGAGTGTTTAATGATATTAGAATATTATGATATGCGTAGAACTCTACAAGAAACGCGTACTATCGTTAAAAAAAAAATATATATATATATATATATATATATATATATATACATTCATAGACTTCGAGAAAGCATTTGACTCCGTATACCCAAGAGCAGTCATAGAAGCTCTTGTCGACCAAGGAGTAGATAAACCATATGTCGAAACGCTAGCAAATATATACAAAGAGGCCACAGCTAGAGTAAGCATATATGAAAATACCCCAGAATTTCCCACTCAGAAAGGAGTCCGACAAGGAGACACCATATCCCCTAAGCTCTTCACTGCAACCTTAGAAAATATCTTCCGGAAATTAGACTGGAACAACCAAGGTCTATGTATAGATGGAGAATACCTAAACCATCTTAGATTCGCTGATGACATCATTCTAATTGCTAGAAGTCCTGAAGAATTACAACTGCAAATTAATGACCTTAATACAGCCAGCAATGAGGTAGGCCTAAAAATGAACCTAGCAAAGACTAAAATAATGTGCAATGATCTGATCGCCAACGTGGAAATAAAAATTAATGAAACCTCGCTAGAAGTAGTAGATGAATACATATACCTGGGACAGCTCATACATAAATCGGGATCACTACTTCCGGAAATCAACAGACGAATAAAACAAGCGTGGTCAGCATTCGGACGAAATTCCATAGTCTTCAAGTCCAAAATGCCACTATACCTCAAGAAGAGAGTATTTGATCAATGCATATTACCCGTCTTGACATATGGATGTGAAACTTGGATATTAAAGAGAGAAATAACGTCGAAACTCCAAGTAACTCAAAGAGCAATGGAAAGATGTATGCTAGGGATAACAAAGAGGGATCGTAAAAGAATTGAATGGATACGGAGGCAAACCCAGGTGACTGATGTAATCCAAAGAATAAAATCCCTGAAATGGCAATGGGCAGGACATATGGCAAGAAGAACAGATAACAGATGGACCACTAGAACAACTATGTGGTACCCCAGGAACGCTAAGAGACCAAAGGGGCGCCCAAATCTCAGATGGGATTATGATATTAGAAAATTAACAGGAACAACGTGGTCTCGAATAGCACAAGATAGAAAAATATGGGCGCAAATGAGCGCAAATTATTAGAACAACGTATAACTAAGACATCGTCGAATAATAATAAGAACATAAAATAACATTGAAATAAGGGATGCTGCACCGTAATTGGAAACGGTTGATAAAGCTGCAAATGATGATGATATATATATATATATATATATATATATATATATATATATATATATATATATATATATACAGTAAAACTTCTGTTAACGGTCCACAACAAAAATCCTCTGCTGAACGGCCAGTTTTCAGGTCACCGAACATTTCCTATGTGGGTAAATGGGAAGACACCTCCGAACAATGGAGCCTCTTCACAACGGCTCCGAGCAAAATTTGCCTTCAGATTTTCTAAGAAACTACTGTAATTTTACCTGCAACCACTGACAGTCAGATAAACGCGAATAAAAGATTACAATTGGGGCCCCGAAAACCAAATATGTACATAACTTATTGTAGCGAAAAAACTAATTATATAAGTAGGTAAATAGTCAAAAAGCTAGGTAATTTAGGTACAGTTTGATTTGGAAAAACCCATTATAGAATTTATTCATCCAAAAAAGGAAGTTTTTAAATGTAAAAAAAATATCAGTGATAGAAGCATTTGAAAAAATAATTATAGTGTTTGAGCTTTGGCCGAAAAGTTTCAAATATGAAAAACTCAAGTTAACGACGTGTTAAAGAAAAAGGCCGATTTAAAAAAAGTGGTATAGTAAAAAAAGAAATGTTTAACAAAAACAGAGGATTAAAACTAAAGGTGTTGCCATCGATACTATAGTATACGATTGGTTTTGTAAAGTGAGAAGTAAGAACGTCCATTATCTGGACCGATAATAAAAGAAAGAGATTTAGAGCTGGCGAAAGAACTCAATTTGAATTTTAAAGCTTCGAATGGTTGGCTTAACAAGTTTTGCCTAAGACATAAAATTAAGTTTAAAGCAATTTCTATAGAAGCTGCACATGTTAACATCGACGACGTTTCAGAATGGCAAAGAAAACTGCCAAGTCTATTAAGTGGCTATTTACCTGAAGATATTTATAACGCTGACGAGACTGGTCTGTATTATCGAGTCTTACCAAGTAAAACTTTTACATTGCGTAATTAAAAGTTCTTCTTCTTCAAGTGCCATCTCCGCGGCGGAGGTCGGCAATCATCATAGCTATTCGGACTTTTGAGACGGCTGCTCTGAAAAGTTCATTTGATGTACATCCGTACCACTCTCTCAGGTTGCGCAGCCATGACATTCTACGCCTCCCTATGCTTCTCTTTCCTTGGATCTTTCCCTGCATAATCAGTTGGAGCAAGTAATTAAAAGTGCACTGGGGGTAAATCTGCTAAGGAAAGACTGACCGTATTATTGTATGCAAATTTAAATGGGGAAAAAGAAAAACCTTTGGTGATTGGTAAAAGTAAAAATCCTCGATGTTTTAAAAATTTTCATGTTGATAAACTCCAAGTCGACTGATACTACAAGAAGCCTGGATGACCAAAGATATCATGACAGATTTTCTGTACAAAAAAGAAAAATTCTCTTATTCCTAGACAACGCAACATCTTATCCGGATATTCAGTTATTTAACATATAATATTATTATATTATATTATTAACACTTAATACTCCAGCATATTTTCAACCATTAGACCATTTTAAGAAAAATCGACACGTTTCAAAATTCTATTGTGAGGGTATGTTTGGGTGCTATGAGATCAACCCCTATACAATCCTTATATGTTGAAGCCGCTGAGCTACCCCTGGAAAATAGAAGAAACTTTTTAAGTGAAAAAAGCCTTCTTAAAATTTTATTAACTCCCAGTTATTTTCAAGCGTCAACTTAACGAGTCAGATCTTACAAACAAATATTGGGAGAAAAAACCTTCCCCGCCTTTATGCATGGCATTACAAAATAATCCTATTTTTTTCAAGAAATTGCACACGGTTGACAGAATCTTAGACTACTTCTCTTTATTCCACAGAACTGAGGTTATAATACCCACTTATAGTGAGAACACCATTATGAGTAGCAATCTTCTAAGATCTCTACTGCAGGGTTATAGGGAAGCCACAGTAATATACACGAACGCATCAAAAACAACAGAAGGGACTGGATGCGCATACTTTTTACCTGCTACAAACGTAGAATTCAAGTATAAATTACCAAATGAATTTTCAATCTTTTCAGCGGAATCAATAGCTATACTTGAAGCTCTAAAATATGTTAGAAACACCTGCAATAAACATATTTTAATTCTGTCAGATTGCCTTTCAGTTTAGCAGAGCATAAAAAACATTGAATTGCCCTCAACATTTCGCAACTCCTACATATTTGAAGTAAAGGATCGATTGTATCATTTATCATCGACTGGACAGCATGGAGAGGATGAACACAACTGCGGATTTGGTCAAAATCGTGAACAGCCGTAAGCTGCAGCACTTGGGACATATAATGAGAAATCAAGGCAGATAAGAGCTACTTTAATGCATTTTATTAACAAGGTAAAATTGAAGGAAAAAGGGCCCCAGGACAAAGAAGAATATCCTGGGTTGCTAACCTGGGAGCATTGTATAGAAAGACCTCAAAACAGCTATTTTGTATAGCAACCAACAAAGTCATCATAGCCAGAATGATCCCAACGTTCGGAACGGACAGGCATTCTAAGAAGAAGCATGGAGAGACATTTCAACCAAAACAACTGAAAAGTGTTTCATTACGTGTGATTTAAAAAAAAAACGATAGTAATTTAGAAAAAATTGTGGAAAATCTGGAGTTACAAGACCTGGAAGATGATTTGTCATTGTCAACTGGAGTTGAAAATTTTTTTAACTACCTAGAGATTGATGCAGCTCTATTGACGAAAAATCCTGAAGTAAACTTAGTTAGGTGTGATAGTGATTTTAAAATCTTCCTTCCTGTTGGTGTCAGTTATAGAGAAGTTTCACTGTAATAAGCGAAATCCAGATCTATTGTGAGTAGGTTTGTAAAAAAAAAACTTTTTAACCGAAAGTATCCAAATTAAGGCACAGAAAAACTATATCAACTGAAGATAAATCTTTAGACGTTTGTGATGTCATGTTTAAAGACAATCTACACTTGAGTATTACACAAACATCCAGGAATCTTGATTAGATCTGTAATGAGACCTGACGTTATAATAAATATCTGCGATACTCAATAAGGTTGGATTGGGAGTTGTCAAATGATAATTTTGATAGACGTGAAGAGTTTGCGCGAACGTAATTCTGGGACAATGTTACGATACATTTTTTTAAATATTGTAAAGCCAATTTTGTTATTGTCATAAATGTAAATCGACATAATTTTAGATACTAATTACATAACAGTCCCCGTTAGTCACGTGAATACCACACAAAGTATCAAGAAAAAGCAAATGTATAGGCTTTAATATTAGACAGGTAATATTACCAAAAACAACAGTATTTTACTGCAACATGATGGTAATCCACCTCACTATGCGCGTGATATTTGGCAATACATAAATAATGTGTTAGAATGGAAGGCGTGGTTTTATCGGATGGTCCCCGAGATCACCCGATATGAAACCTTTAGACTATTTCATATGTCACTTGAAAAACATCGCTTATAAAACACTTCTTATAAAATTAATAACACCTGCCAATATTCAGGAATTAAATGACAAGATTACAATAGAGATAAAGAAGAATTAAGCAGACAGGCATGTTGCAATACGTATTGCAAAGTTTTAAACGCATGGCGTGTTGTATTGAGGTAAACGTAGAATATTTTTTTTTCTACAGTTCAGTTTATAGTTCCTAGTACAGTGTGACCCATTTAGATTGGAAACACCTCTATAAAATTTGAAGTTGTTAACCGATTTTAACCAAATTTTTTTTTAATGTCATGTAATAAAAGGTCTATTGCGGGACAAAATATGAAATATTTAGTTAAATTTTCAGGGCAGTCTACGATACTTTTTCTTCGTCGAAAAGGGAGAATTTGTATTAGCGATTTTTTTATTAAAACAATTTCTACTCCACTGGATTTAGAGTAGCTTCAAATAGCTATGACAAAAATTTCATTAAAATATATTTATTAATAAAAAACTTATGACAACTTAAAATTTTAAAACTCACTAAGAAGAAAACACTCTGTATTAACGTTAAAAAAAAACACTCTGTATTAACCTTTGTGTCTATACCCAGGTACCTGGGTATCCTTGGTAATTGTTTTATCTGAATCATTGACGATAGTATAAATATTTTTATTCGAGCTTCTAGTTATTCCTAAAATTATTTAGAACGAAGAGATTTATAATAAAAACCAAAGAAAAAATGCATATAATATATTAAAATTACCTGTCAAAGTTTTTACACCATTACGTCCACACCCGTGGCACCCGGGTAACTCTAGTGTTTAGTATATTATAACAAACTTATGACAACTTAAAATTTTAAAACTCACTAAGAAAAAAACACTCTGTATTAACGTTAAAAAAAAACACTCTGTATTAACAGAAACATGGAAACATAATTTTAGTTTAAATCCTAGTTACCTCTACCAATCCACCATCTAATTGGATACATTTGTCGTAGCGTTTATGAATATTTCTAATTACATTTCTTAGTTGTTGGGGAGTAATTTCTGCACATGCCTGTCTGTGTGTGACCCATTTAGATTGAAAACACCTCTATAAAATTTGAAGTTGTTAACCTATTTTAACCAAATTTTTTTTAATATCATGTAATAAAAGGTTTATTGCGGGACAAAATATGAAATATTTAGTTAAATTTTCGGAGCATTCTACGATACTTTTTCTTCGTCGAAAATGGAGAATTTGTATCAGCGATTTTTTTATTAAAAAAATTTCTACGCCACTGGATTTAGAGTGGCTTCAAATAGCTATGACAAAAATTTCATTAAAATATATTTATTAATAACGAAGTTATGACAACTTAAAATTTTAAAACTCACTAAGCTACGAGTAAAAAAAGAACACCCTGTATCAACAGATAACCATAAAACTAATTATTTTTCAAATAATTTTAATAATAAACCACTACTAGACAAAAAAATGTTTAAAATAGCATAAAAATTTATTGCAAGTAACGTACTTACATTGTTATTAACTTTACATGCTACAACTTAAATCTCAGTTGCCATGACAACGATATTACTGTTTGACAATATTTGTGTCATACAAATTTCAGTGCTAGCATAAATTTATGCATAATATCTGCAACAATATTTACTTCAAATTCTTTTAATAATATTTTATGTCATGGCTGCAAGATTAAGTTTGAGAGAAAAAATTGAAATTATACGTCTTTTGGGAGATAACGATAGAAGTGCCAGGGAAGTTTGTACAATATTTAATGACAGACATGTGGATCGTCCTAATATTAGCTGCGGTACGGTAAACAAAATAAATAGAATATTTAATGAATATGGTGCAGTATCAAAACTAATTTTAAAAAATAACCAGTTACAAAGAAGAAGAGGAAATGATTAAATCATTTTAGATCATTTCAGAAATAAACCTAATGCCAGTTTAAGGAATGCCAGTTTATATTTGAATGTGCCTCGAGAGAGTATTCGGCGATGTCTTAAGGTAAATAATATTAAACCTTTCAAACCAAAATTCTTACACACATTACAAGAAGGCGTCGAAGCAAAACGTTTAGAATATTGTTTATGGGCCCAAGGGGAATATTTAAACAATATACATTTTCTAAAAAACGTGTTGTTTACCGACGAAGCCACTTTCACTACAAATGGAGTAGTATCATCACAGAATTGTCGCTATTGGACAGCAGATAATCCCCATTGGGTAATAAACTGTAAAAGCCAGTATTCTCAAAAATCAATGTCTGATGTGGTATACTGAACGAGCGAGTTATTGGTCCTTTCTTTTTCGAAGAAAACTTGAACTCACAGAACTTTTTAGAATTTTTAAACACCGACTTGTGGGATGCTATTCATGAGTTCCCAATTAATGAACGATTAAATTTGTATATCCAGTTAGATGGTGTTCTATTCATTACGCCAGAACTACGAAGCAATGGCTAAATGAAAATTTTCCGAACCGTTGGATAGGCCGGGGTAGTCCGTTGATAGATTGGCCACCCAGATCTCTAGATGTCACAATTTTAGACTTCTTTCTCTGGGAAGTTATCAAACAAAAAGTTTACTAAACCCGTGCAAGAGACGTAAACGAACTTTGTGCAAGAATTCGACAGGCATGTGCAGAAATTACTCCCCAACAACTAAGAAATGTAATTAGAAATATTCATAAACGCTACGACAAATGTATCGAATTATATGGTGGATTGGTAAAGGCAACTAGGATTTAAACTAAAATTATGTTTCCATGTTTCTGTTAACCTTTATGTCAATACCCAAGTACCTGATACGGGAGTCTATACCCGTGCTACCCAGGTACCCGGCATTGTTTCGGTAAACTTTGCTTGTACATTCCGAAAATAACAGACAATTGGGATTTTCTTTGTTTGCTATTAGTGTTTATTTAACTGTGCTTACAAGTTGTTAATATTTTTGTGACTATATGCGTGTTTTATGTTGTAATTACTTGTAATAATGGCAAGAAGAGAAGTGAGTGCTAGCGAATTAAGAAGGTAAGTTATTACTGTTTATTTTTACAATGTTTTATACATAGATCATTCAATTTTAGAATGACGTACGAAAAGCAACAGAAGTACTTGCAACAATTTATAGACGATATAGATGAGGAAGTAGACAAACATATCGAAAAACAGGAATCAGATGAGGACTATGTTTCGCAAAGCAAACCGGATGGAGATGAAGCTTCTGACGTAGAGGACGTTTTTACTGATATCAATAATAAGATTGAAATCGATACCGACGGCGACGATAGTAGTGATGAAGATTTTGACGATTTTCAAGAAAGTTCTTCCCAAAGTGATGTTCTGGTTGCAAAAGATAAAACGATTTGGCAACGAAAACCGTTTACTGCAAGTCGAACACTGAAACGTAACCTTTTGCGTGAAAAAACGGGCCCAGTACGTTCTACTAAAACTCTTTCGATTAGAGATACATTCAAATGTGTTTTCAGTGACGTAATGTGTGACATAATTATACGCGAAACCAATCGAAAAGCTAATAGCGTTTGTGAAAAGTATAATGTTGAAAACCCCGACAAATCTCGAAATGTTTGGAAGTCACTTACAACAGAAGAATTTGATGCATACTTAGGTATTCTTATTACAGCAGGAGTACGGCATTCAAATTCAGAGCACTCGAAAGATTTATGGAAAACAGATTCTCATCCTTTGTACCGAGCAAGTATGGGCATAAATCGCTTTTGGAGCATCAGCAGATTCTTACGGTTTGACAATGACAAAACACGTGCAGAACGTTTGCAAAATGATAAAGCTGCAGCTATTACAGATATATTCCATCTTCTCAATGATAATTTACGTCGTAACTATGTACCGTCGGATTCTCTTACTCTGGATGAACAGTTATTTCCTTTTAGAGGTAGGACACGTTTCACGCAATATATGCCAGCAAAACCTGCCAAGTATGGCATAAAGGTTTGGTGGGTTTGTCACGCCAATAATTCGTATCCACTTACTGGACAAATTTATACTGGAAAAAATTCGACTGGACGTGAAACTAATCAAGGTGAACGCGTAATAAAAAATTTGTGTTACCGATACAAAAATTCTGGACGAAACATAACAATGGATAATTTTTTCACAACTCTTCCACTAGCCCGTCCTGTTGTCTTGGAATTTATCATTAGTTGGTACTTTGAAAAGAAACAAACCATATATTCCACAAGAAATGCTGCCAGAGCGTGAGCCTGAATCGTCATTACACGGATTCAGTGCAGATCGTGTTACTATTTGTTCATATGTACCAAAAAAGAAAAAAAGCGTTATCTTGCTGTCAACAATGCATGACAACGATAATGTAAGTGGCCCAAAAAATAAACCTGAAATAATTCAGTTCTATAATACAACTAAAGGAGGCGTAGACAACATGGACAAAATGGTTTCTCATTATTCCACTAAACGCAGAACTTTGCGTTGGCCAGTAGCCTTCTTTTACAATATCCTAGACGTGGCTTGCCTAGCAACCTATATAATTTATACAGAGAATAATCCACAGAGTTCTACTGAAACCAGTAAGCGTAGAATTTTTCTACAAGACTTAGGGAAACAACTAGTGATGCCTGCAATTTCTGCTAGATCTAAAGTACCAAATGCATACCGAAATTTTTCATCAAGGTCAGGAATTGAGTGTATGTTAGGAAAACCTCTACCTACAGATTCAAGTAATACTGCAGAGTCATTACCACTTCAAGATTCCACTGGACGCCTCAAAATTGTTGGGAACTGCTACATTTGTATGTCTTTAGCGAAAAAGCGGCTAAGAAAGACACGAAAATCATGTAATGTTTGTAATCGTCCACTATGTAACGAACACTCAGTAAATATAAGTAAGTGTGGACAATGTGTTTAAAATGTAACTTTTATTTACGTTTCCATACCACTTTTATTATAAAAAAAACTAGACATAGCTTCATAATATACTAAACACTAGAGTTACCCGGGTGCCACGGGTGTGGACGTAATGGTGTAAAAACTTTGACAGGTAATTTTAATATATTATATGCATTTTTTCTTTGGTTTTTATTATAAATCTCTTCGTTCTAAATAATTTTAGGAATAACTAGAAGCTCGAATAAAAATATTTATACTATCGTCAATGATTCAGATAAAACAATTACCAAGGATACCCAGGTACCTGGGTATAGACACAAAGGTTAATACAGAGTGTTTTTTTTTAACGTTAATACAGAGTGTTTTCTTCTTAGTGAGTTTTAAAATTTTAAGTTGTCATAAGTTTTTTATTAATAAATATATCTTAATGAAATTTTTGTCATAGCTATTTGAAGCCACTCTAAAACCAGTGGCGTAAAAATTTTTTTTAATAAAAAAATCGCTAATACAAATTCTCCATTTTCGACGAAGAAAAAGTATCGTAGAATGCCCTGAAAATTTAACTAAATATTTCATATTTTGTCCCGCAATAGACTTTTTATTACATGACATTAAAAAAAAAATTTGGTTAAAATCGGTTAACAACTTCAAATTTTATAGAGGTGTTTCCAATCTAAATGGGACACACTGTATATAAGTCATTCAAATTAAACGTTTTTCTGTTTACTCAATAATAGATACCTTTAATTTTAACTTGGGCGGATATAATACAAATTTAGCTATATCTAAAATTATGACATTTAGGTATAGAGAATAAAACACGGTTTTTTTAAAGAATTTCAAAATAAAAAAAAATATATTAAAAGTAATTTAATTGAAATAACAAAGTTCATTAAAATTTTCTGAAAAATCCAGGAAAATCTGACAACGAAAAAATGCTATTAAAAGATATATGTATGCCGTATGACAAAATTCTCAAATTTTTTTTATCGTGCAAGCTTTTTTTGGACGAGTAAGACATTCCATACTTAAAACTTACTTCGTATATTATGAAATCTAAACTTTTTTACATACTCAAAAAGTAACCAAAATATTAGGCAAAAAATAATACATTCATATTTTTGATCCAGACGAGCTACGGCCAGTTTTCCATTTTCAATCGTTAAATGAACATTCCAGCTCGTCCTAATTGTGATTTGATTAATCGACTAATTTGTGTTTATTTGCATATACCGCACATTTAATTAGGTACGCGTTACCGATATTTCCCAATAAGAAGAGCTAGAAATATAACTAGAGCATTTTTAATTAGTTTATAAACCTATAAACAAGATCCTTAAATTAGTTTGTCAGATGTTCCAATTTGTAACTAAAAATATAACTGCACGATCGAGAGTTTCTTTTCTTTTTCATTTTTAAAAGAATAGCTATTCTTATATTTGACTTGAAATTGCATAAGCCATTTTTTTAGAACTATAAAAGAGATAATACAAGGAATTATTCATTATTTCTCTTTACATTTTTATTGGCAGTTAACTATAGGCGGATAGTAAACTTTCATCACTAATCTAAAGATACATAAAGTCATTCACTAGGCTTGTACGTATTATGTAGAATGTATTCGGGAGTTATATTTACAACAAATTAATCCACAATTTTTTAGACCATTTCTAAATTTTCTTCTTCTTTCTACGTTTCTGTCCTACATACATATCGAAATATAGTAGAACGTATGAAGCTTTGAGATAACAAATACAAGATCGAAGAAATACAAATAAATGGTGGAGCAAAGATATTAGAGTAACGGTGGCAGAGAAAAAAAATTGCACATAACATGACAATTGGTTAATGACAAAAGACATAGAAGATTGGAAATGCTACACAAGATGATTTCAGGATGTCAAAAAAGCAGTACTGAGAGCAAAAAACATAAAACATACCACAATAAGTGTAAACAAATAGAATATAGTATCTAGCAGAGCCATCGAAGCATGGAGAACAATAAAATGTCTCAGAACAAATAGAAAGGAAAAAGCCAACGGTATCAGCCAACTGATACCGCTAAACGACGGGAAATATTAATATTAAAATCTATTGACCAAAAATCTTCCACAATTTTTTTATGAAAATAATAAACAGTCTGTCCAGTCAGACAAATCGTTTACAGAAGAAAACACAAAAGCACCAACTGAAATGAAGAATATCCTAATGGCAATAAACAAAAGACGAGCTTCTAGACCTATATGTTACTATAACAACTACTCGCTTTTGAGCTTAATTACTTTTGAGAGCCAAAGAGCTGCCACCCGAATGGAAAACAGCCTTCTTATCAAACGTCCATAAAAAAAGGTGACAGAAGAAAGTGGTACAACTATAGAGGTTTAAGTGTAACAACCTCTATTTATAAACTTTACGGAAAATTATAAAAAAAGAATAGAGAACCAAGTTACGGATGAGGGGAAGGGAGAAGAGATAGGTCTTATACGAACAGACTCGTTTTGTCTAAAACAACTTTTAGAAAAAAGAACAGCCTGAAATTTTGAAAAAATATGATATTCTAGATCTAAAGAAAGCCTATGATAGCATGCCCCTCAGTAAATTGTAGCTTGAAAATGAAGGAGAATGGTACAAGTATATAAAGAATATATATATATATATATATATATATATATATATATATATATATATATATATGCATACAATATCTTTATCATATTAGCATATTAGAATCAAAACCAGAAAATTTCCATGTCATTCAGGTATATATACCAACATTTACAATAACATAGAAAACATCATGCAGAAAATCCCACAAAAAGAGCAAGTATATATTATTGTTTACACTTTATAAACAGCATCCAAAAAAGCTGTCAACTATCATTAAGTCCTCGTAGACACTTCGTCTCAGGACCAGCAACTTCATGTGGAGTCGTGCGTTGCCATGTTATCATATCCACTGGTAACTTTAACATCCTAAAATATAAGACTAAATAATGTAAACTAAATTGTAACATATAATATGTTTTAACAGGTTTTTACCCACATATTTAGTGGCTCAAAACACGTACACCTAGACACTGATGATGGAATATGGATTCCGAAAACGTTTTGTCTTCATGACATAGCCCGTTTGGGTTTTTTAATTTATATAGATCTAAATGTTTCCAAAACTAAAATTCTAGTATTTTCAAAGATGCCAATAAACGTACATTTGTATGCCAAGGGACAAATAATAGAACAGGTAGGTTCCATAAAATATTTGGGAGCAAATATCAACAGCCAGTGTAACCAAAAAAAAAAAAGAAATCTTATTAAGAATCGAACAAGCAAAGAAAACATTCATGAACATGAAAAATTTTTTTACAAGATCAAACTTTGGTCTAGGGCTCAGAATTCGAATAATCAGATGTTACGTTTTCTCTGTTTTGCTGTATGGCTGTGAAAGTTGGACAATGGACTCTGAAACAGAAAAAAAATATGCCTTTGAAATGAATATATACAGACGGATGCTTAGAATTCCATGGATACAAAAAGTTACCAATGGTGAGGTACTTCGACGCATGAATAAATAAAAAGAATTACTCAGCATAATCAAAGAGAGAAAAATACAATACGTGGGTCATGTGTTGAGAGGTGAAAGAAATGAATTACTCCAAATCATATTGGAAGGTAAAGTGCAGGGCAAAAGATGATAATATGGAAGACGCCAGAACTCGTGGCGGAAAGTCCTGAGGAGATGGTTTGACCGCTCATTCACAGAAATTTTTCGTGCAGCAGTTTCCAAAGCTACGATTGCCATTTGGATCAACAACATTCGAAAGGAGACGGCGCAATAAGAAGAAGATATTTCTTCTAGATTAGTGATTTATTTATGAAAAAAGTTAAAATTATTTGATCATAACACCTCACCCGCGACTAATTATACATTTTTGTTTCTATATTGCATTAAGAACCAGTATTATAGGGATAAGTTTTTTTATACGACCATCAAATAGCTTATGGTAATGATATTTAAATAATCAATTGCTTCTGTATGTATGTACAGCGTTAACAGGCCTTTTAGAGTTAACAGGCCATTGCTGGATAGATAGTTTCCATCATTTTATGTTCTTAGCTATCAGCTTCCAATCTCTGATTCCCATCTCTATGACATCTTCCATCACTATATCTCTCCACTTCTTTCTTGGTCTCCCTCTATTTTTTGCCCTTAGGTACTCTCCAAGCAATATTCTTGACTAGTCTATTACCTTGCATTCTTTCTAGATGACCGAACCATTGCAGTCTACGTTTTTTCACCACTTTTGTTATTGTAGGGTTAGCATAAAAATGGTACACTTCTGCATTAGTTCGTCTTCTCCATTCTCCCTCTACTACTATTCCATCAAACATTCTGCGAAGTATCTTTCTTTCCCATGCTTCCAATGTGTTCTGTATGTTTTTGTTGATAGTCCATGTCTCGACAGCTTATAGCATTGTAGGTCTAATTATAGTTTTGTATACTCTTATTTTTGTATTACTAGATATATCTTTGACCTTAATTATTTTGCTCATGGCTCCAGCACACATGTTGCTCTTGGTCAGTCTCAGGTTGATTTCAGTTTCTTCCTGACATGTCTGATCGATAAGAGTACCTAAGTACATATATTCATCCACCTTCTCGAATTCTACAACTGATCCATCCTCCACTTCCAATTTAAAGGATTCCCTGGTTTTTATTCCTTTTTTGCTCGAGATCTTCATGTACTTTGATTTATTAATATTAACTTTCAGTCCCATTTTAGAGCTTTCCCGAATCAGTCTTTTTGCTATATTTGATAGTTCTTTTCCATTTCTTGCAATGAGAACCACATCATCAGCATATGCTAAGCATTGGTACACCTTGTATAAAATAGTTCCGGACCTATTTATCCCACTAATCCTTACAACTTTTTCTAGAACTATATTGAATAGCAATGTAGACAACGGGTCTCCTTGGCGAACACATTTTTTCACTTCGAATTCTTCTGAGACTGTACCGTTGCATTTCACAGCACAAATGATTTGTCTAATTGTCATTTTTACCAATCTTACTATTTTTTCTGACACTTGGAATTCTTTTAGCGTTTCTATTAATTTGTTTATGTCTATTGTATCGTAGGCGGCTTTGTAATCAATGAAAAGTACATGTGCTGAAATGTTGTATTCATAGCAATTGATCAGGATTTGTTTTAGCATAAAAATTTGATCGGTTGTTGATGTTCCTTTCCGAAATCCTCCCTGGTATTCTCCTAGATTCTTCTATAGATATATTTCTAATCGTTTTTTAATTAGTATAGTGAGTACTTTATATATTACCTCTAATAAGGATATTCCTCTATAGTTTGCGCATTCAGTTCTATCTCCCTTTTTGTGTATAGGAATTATAATCGACTTATTCCATTCTTCAGGCATTTCTTCGGCATCCCATACGTCTAGTATTAGCTCACCAGGTTGGTTTATTAAGGCCTCTCCTCCATATTTTATGTTCTCTGCCACAATGTCGGGGCTTTTTTGATTTTTCATATCTTTTATTATTTCTTCAATTTCTTCTCTTGTGGGCTTTGGTATTTCTTCTATTACTATTTGAGGTTTAGGAACATTATAATTTCCTTCAGTAGTCACTCCGTCATTTAGCATCTCTTCGAAATATTCTTTCCACCTTGAACATATTTTGTCTTCGTCCACTATCAGGTTTCCTTGCTTATCTTTTACGTTTATCGTTCTTCTCTGGTACCCAGTTTTAATGTATTTTACCTCTTTGTAAAATTTTTTTATTTAATTTTTCTTGTAATTTTCTTCAATGCGTTTTATTTTACCATCCATATACTTTCGTTTCCACTACCTTAGGATTCTCTTTACTTTTTTTTCGTTGTTCGGCATACCTTTTTAGGTCGTCTTGTTTTTGCGATCGTAAACTTTTTAATCTCAAATCTGATCTTTTTTTACCTCTGCTCTGCATTCCTCATCGAACCAGTGGTTTTTTCTAACTCTTTTTGTTCTTGGTATGTGCTTCGACGTTCCTTTATAGTGTGTGTCATTTTCAAGAACTTGTGTTGTATGTTACTCACAGTAGTACTATCTTGTTTGGCGTAGGTTTCTTGTATATCCTTTTGATAATCCTGCGCTACCTCAAATTTTCGCAGTTTTTTAAAATTCAATTTACGTTGCACTTTCTTTTTGTACGAACTTCTCTTGTATTAAGAAGAATCAGACCATCTGGGTTAGTAGTTACTGATGCAAACGTTGGACAGATATGATTTTCAAACAAAAAAAAAAGGGAATTCCTATTTTGATCTACTACCTTAAAATACAAAACGTCTAATATACCTTAGAACGTGACCGTAGTACGAATCTGGGCTATTATTATCACTATAAATCAGTAAATAGCTTGGATGATTGGATGAAGTATCTCGAAGCATACCAGTTTTATATATCGAATAAAAACATGTAAACCATGTTTGTTTACATTTTGAATATATTTGCTTTTAAATGAATATTTGTTTTTGTAATATGTCAATTTTATACCATATTTGTTATTATTTTATCTATATACGTAATGTACATGTCAAAGCAAAAACTATTATGTTTCAGTTGGTATGGACACTGGCTTTAAGTGTTTTTCTATTTTTAAATTATTATTATGTGTATTGTCAATCGAACGGGTTTTCCATTTTTTATAAAATATAAAAATTGATTTCTGTTAATTTATTTATAACCTATATTTCAACTCACTGCTTTATAAAAATATTTATTTTACATAGAATTAGTGTTGTTATTTAACTATTTACATCATAGTCCAATTTACCACGGTAAAAATATGGTACAACCTCCCATTTCCATCAACATGCATAGATTTTAATCTTTTTTAACTAACTGAAATTTTGGAGTTAACCTTTTAACGCTTATCTTCAAAATCTACAATTCGTCGATATTCGTTTATTATTCTGATGGGTAAAAATCACCACTTATTGCAAAAACTCAATAAAATTATAACTTAAAGGATTTAATAAGTATAAAAACATTTGTAGAGTTTGAATTAAGGTAGTTTAAGATACTATTTATCATTTGTCAATCCTTTTTGATTTATTTTAATTCTTATAAAGCTTTCCTTGTTAGCTTAAACATTGAAAAAAACAATTAAATGATTTGTCCTACTTTATTTATATTTAATGGGCAACTTTTTATTGTGTTTAACTGGCATATTTTTAGATTACAAATTTTCAATCCTTAAAAATCATCCCTTATTATGAAAAAATGAAAAAATAATTTACGGGCATATTTATAGAATTTAATGCATCATTTATATTACCCCACAACCTTTCTACTGAGTTAAATTATATATTTTTTTTGCATATTTTCATCGCTTTTTACTCCAGTCGTCAGGGACGAAAATTCTACTGAACCCCTAAAAGTCATACGAACAAACTGAATTTTGCCAAGAATATCAATTTTTGGACGCCAAAAAAGATGCAAAAATGTTTACCACTTTTACTCCCGAGTTTTCCCCTAAAATCCCCTTCGTAGAGGTGGGAAACAAAAAAAATCGATTTACCAAGAATATGTAAGCCATAGAAAAAAATCTTTCAAATAAAAAATGTAGCTAAGATAATTTTGAACAAACCGCTATTTTTCAATTACACTACGGTTTCCAAAAGTACTTAACTTCTGTACAAATAACAGCCAAAAACGTTTTTTTGGAGGCATTTCCCATGACGTGCATTATTTGTAAAGTAAAAGTTTAAATTCTGCGTTTTTTAGTCATATTTAAAATGCCTCATATTTGGTGCCACAACTCAAAATTAAAATGTCATGTTATAGGTTTTGAAGATTGACCTCTAAAAATGGAAATTTCACTACGATCGGTTAATAAAGTGATAAATTTTATTAATCTCAACAAGAATCGTAAAAAATAGAACAAATCGCGCAACGTTTATTTATTGAACAGATCTATAGAAACAGACTTCATTTGTTGCAAAATACATAAATTTTATACCAAAACTGCACTCTTCACCTTTAAAACGGATTTTGATTTTTGTCAATAGGACACTCTGATCAAAAGATATCTAATTTTTACCGTTTAGTTGAAACTCATTTTATTTAACATTAATTTCGTGCGCGCAACTGACATTCAAAATTGCCGGTCGCTTCAAGCGTTGTTCCTGAGAGAACGATTTATTCTACATAAAAAGTGCCAATATACATTTTTGTTCAAAATTATCTCAACTACATGTTTTAATTGAAATATTTTTTTCTACGCTTTTTTACGTTTTTATCTCACTACGCGGGGGATTTTAGGGGGAAGCCTGGGAGTCAAAGTGGTAGACTTTTTGGAATCTTTTTTGGGGCCCCAAAATATATATTCTCGACAAAATTCAGCTTGTTCGAGTAATTTTTAGGGGCCAAATCTCTGACGACTGGACTATTATTAATACTAATAGGTAAGAAATGCAAAAAAATAGTAATAGAAAAATTAGAAAGAAATATAACGTTACTTTTTTGGTGTATTCCGTGTAAATTCCCGCATTTCAGCCTCCATCTTTTCCTATCTCTCCAATCTCCCTCTTCTAAGCCTCTAGATTGCATTGTTTTTGTAATTTCTCTTCTCCAGGAATTTGGTGGTCTTCCCCTTTTCCTTATTTCTGGCGGAACATACATTAAGGCTTTCTTTGGCCACCGCTCCGCCTCCATTCTCATCACGTGACCATACCATTGTAATTGCCTTCCTTGTATTCTATCTGAAAGAGTATCTCTAATTCCTGTACGGTTTCGTATTTCCTCATTCCTGATTCTTTCCATTCTCGATACTCGACATGACCTTCTAAGATAATCCATTTCCACAACGTCTACTTTATCTCGTTCATTCTTTGTCATCGTCCAACATTCGGCACCATATGTGGTAATTGGTTCTACAATTGCTCTGTATACGCGAAGTTTGGTATGCATCTTTATTTTATTAGACCACAGTAATGAATTCGGTTATTCGGTTTTGTACATCTATCTTAACTCTGCCATCTGCTGATATGATGCTTCCTAGATATTTATACTGGTTGCAGCCTTTTATGACTGCGTTTTCAAGCCTCAGATCTGTGGTATTTCCTCCAATTTTTAAATATTCTGTTTTGCTTATGTTTACAGTAAGCCCCCATTTGGCATATTCCTCAAATAATTTTCGATTCATATAATTTATATCTTCCTCATCGGTTGCAACCACCACCTGATCATCTGCAAACAACAATGTATACAGAGTTTCTTGTCCCACTTCGATGCCCATAAATCTACATTTATTTCTCCAATTCCTCAATGCTTCTTGGACGTATATTTTAAAGAGTGTCGGTGACAAACAGCATCCTTGCTTTAGGCCTTTAGTGACTTTAAATTCATTTGAGGTTCTGGTTCCAATTTTTACACAACTAACTGCATTTTCGTACAATTTATATATCGCTCGGATATACGTCGAATCCAATCCGGACCTTTTGAGGACCTCAAACATTTTCTTTAACGGGACACTATCATATGCTTTCTTAAGGTCTATAAATACCAAATGGGTCTCTCTACTTCTTTCGACACGCTTTTCAATTATTTGTCGTAGGATAAATATATTATCAAGGCAGGATCTCCCGGTACGAAAGCCGCTTTGTTCTTCAATATCTTGTATCTGTCTTTCAACCCTCTTCTTTAATATTCTGCCATACAACCGGCCCACAGAGCTCGTCACACTAATACCTCTATAATTGGAACAGTCTCTTTTATTCCCTCTCTTATATATGGAGCTTATATAAGATTTATTCCAATCTCTAGGAATTTCCTGGTCTCCACACATACATTTATTGAAAAGGTCTACTATTAATTCTAAAAGTGCAGTCGGCCCATATTTAACCAGCTCTATGGGAATGTCTCCAGGCCCTGCGGCTTTTCCGTTTTTAACCTCTTTTAAGGTTTCCGTCAATTCAGATAATGTTATTATATGGATTTTCTGTCTTTCGTCTCTGTTGTCTATTAATTCCCTTATCTTTTCCCATCTGTACTCTACTCTATCCTCTTTCAGCAGTTTCGTATAATATTCTTCCCATTCATTTAACTTTATGAGAGAAATGTTGTCTTCATTTTTCTCATTTTTCCTAAACTGTTTTAATGTTTTCCAAGCTTGCGCCACTTTTGTTCCACCCATAAATCTGTCCAGTTCATCACACTTAGCCTCCCAGTTTATATTTTTCGCCTTATCCACGTCTTTTTTAACTTCTCTATTCCAGTTAGCGTATATTTCTCTGTCTTGAGGATCTTTGGATTGAAGCCATATGTGATATGCTTGTTTTTTCTTGAGAACTTTCTCTTCTAGTTCCGTTGACAACCATTCAGGTTTTCCTTTTTTCCGATTTTCAACTTTTCCCAGTGCTTCATTTGCCGCTTCATGAATATATTTTTTAATTACCTCATACAGACTTTCAGGGTCTAAGTCCTTTGTTTCTATATTTTTTATTTTCTGAGCTATTCTAATTTTATATAAGAACTTTGTCGAATCTTGTTTAAAGCTTTCCAGGTTATATTTTATGTTTTCTATGGTTGTTCCTATGTCTGTTACTTCATCATTTTTGTGACTTGATTGTTCTCTCTTAAATGTCACCATTACTTTTGCAATAATCATATGGTGGTCACTTCCACATTCTGGTCCTCTAAACACCTTCACGTCCTTGGTTTTTAGTTTAGAATCTTTACGATGAATGAAATAGTCAATTATTGATTTTAAATTCCTGGTAGGCTGCGTCCATGTAAATTTATGTATATTCTTATGGGGGAAGAAACCATTTAATATTTTCAAAGAATGTGCCTCGCAAAAATCTAATAATCTTTGGCCATTGTCGTTCAGAATGTCTTCTCCATATCTCCCTATTATTTCACCGTTGGAGCTCTTTCCAGTTCTTGCATTAAGATCACCTTAGATCCAAATTTCTTTCTTCTTATTAATTGTGGCTAGAACAGTTGTTAACTTGTTAAAGTACTCTTCCTTGCTGTCAACCCTTGAGTCATCCGTCGGTGCATATGTTCCAATTACCACTATTTCATGGCCATTTTTCTTAATTTCCATGAGGATAATTCTTTCATCTATTTCTTGCCATGATTTAATACATTTTTTCAGTTTCTGAAAATAAATTAATACATAAAATAAATTAAGGTTGATGATCATGAGCATATTCAGTATCAGTATTTTCGTCTTCTTTATCTACTCCATTTGTTATTGCAGCACTGTTTTGGTATTCTTGACCAGAATGTTGCACCGCACTCTTTGTTGCAGTTGCAAAACATCATCGGCACGAGTTCTTGTGAGCCTGACTTTGTTGCAGTGTGATATGTTGCAATGATCCTTCAAGTGTAGTCCACCCCTCATCAGTTTGATCATGTTTTTGTTCCCAAGCCAAAGTTGAATCTGATAGTAGCATATTGTAATATGCGCAGTTAGAGCATTCACGGTAGAAACAACGAATGATAATTTGGCGGCATTGCTCAAACGAATGACTCCTATCGCATTTTATCACATCCTGGCTGACATTGTATCACAGCCAGTGATGGTATGCGAAAAAGATATAAATCTTGAACTGCTTGGACAGTTTACTTCGAAACGGAAAATACCGGCTAATTTTTTAGCATTTCTACAGCAACAAGTTCAAATGTATATATATTTTTAAAATTTTCAAGTGTTTTTTAAGTTTCCATGTTTTCAGCAAGACAGAATCCCTTTATATTTGTCAAAATATTCTTACTTATACGTGAAGATTTAAATATTGTAAAGATTTTTATAGAATTTCAATTCATTTAGCAGTTTTTTTAGAAAAAAAATCCTAAAAATCATTAATTAAGGCATTTTTCTTCAACGAAAAATTGCAACTAACTCAGAAAGCAAGCGTTTTTCGAAAAATTACCAAGATAGAAAAAGTATTTATTTCGATGAGATACGCCTAAAAAATTTACTCGAAACAATTCTGGAACTTGTTTTTTTTTGTTATTTGTTAATAACAATTTCCGGCCCACTTGGAAAAATAAAAAAAATATATATTTGAACTTAAAAAAATATACAAAATTTATTAAAAAACTTTGATGCGGTAGAAATGCAAAAAAATTAGTCAGTTTATTCTCTGTTTAGGGGGGTAAACCACTGGCCTATATATACTATAGATACATTCTTCTATACGCAAAAATTTACTTGCTCCGAAATTAAAAAAAAAAATATGTGTTTGTTTTTTTGGCTATATGTCGCCTAATTTTCGAGCTAGACAGTCGACCAAACAAGCTATTTTAAAGGGAATTTTATTACCTACATGACTATAAAAGTTGAATATGTTTTAATTACTTTAAACTTACCCTAAATTTAAAAGGGCAACAGGCAATATATAAAGGGCTCCAAAACGGTACCAGTTACATGCTAATGCGAATTTTAAACAACTTTAACTCTTAAACTTTTAACAATAAAATTTACTGGACAAAAGGTCTTAACTTTTTTATCAGCTACAAATTTTACGTATCTTCGATAGTTTTGTACTTATTTAAAAAAATGGTATTTTTGAAAATTTCAATATTTTTTTACTGTACCTACCATAGTTTTTTCAAAATTATTTTAAATTGCAAGGGTAGTATTGTTAATTTAAAAAAAGAAAAACTGAGAATCGAAATTATTTTTGGTATAACTTCCTTAGTTTAGAAGGTAGAGAGTTCTATAAAGCCTTATTTTAATGCCTTTTTCACGTTCTTTAAAAAAGGTACTATACATTTTTCCCGTACAATTGACCGTTTTACTGTTATTATATGTTGATTTTGACGTGACAACGTCTTAAATTAGGTTGTGGCTCGGAGTCACTCATGAAAAAGTGTAACGCCCGCTCACGTCTGTTACGATGAGTCACCGAACGAGAGAGAGGCCCGCCGGACCGGCGAATGCCTTGCGTCTCTCTCCCACTCAAACATGATCGGTCCGCTGCGCGCGCAGCACTAGAGAATTAGGCGCGTTGAATCGGTGCGTGCTTGTGTCTCTGTCTTTCTCGAGCGTTCTTGGCGTTGGAAAACCGAGAAAGCGTCATAATACAAGTTCACACGTGTGGTTAAAGTATCGTCAGCTGTGTCTGTAGTGAAAATGTGGAGTGCTTAGATTCGTCATTTACAACAACTACAACAATAAAGGTAAATAATTGTACACTGATTGATTGATTGATTGATTAATTGTTAGATTGACACAAAAGTTGAGAAACTGAGTTTATAGGTTATGTCATACTATTGACAAATGTTGATAGTGTTAAGTAAATTATTAGTTTAAATCACTCTGCAATCAATCATAATTCAGTCGATTGAGAAGAAACAGCGCGTTTCAACTGCAAACAACTATTGTGCAATTTAATAATATTCATATCAATAAATATTCTACCGAGAAAAAGACGTTGTCACGTAAAATCTTCGCCCGTAAAACCGACTTCACAGGCAACCGATTTTTTTAAAACTTTTTGGTACTTAAGTAATTTTTATGTTCAATGCATTATAACTTACTTTGTATTAGTTTTATATTAAAAATATGAAAAATCGTGAAAATCGATTGAAAATATAATAAAAATTGAAATCGTCAATCACGAGTAAGTGTAAAAGCATTGGTTTTTCCTAAAAATTCTATAGATTTGTTTCTTAGGACTGATTTTTTTCTACTGATTTTTGAGGTTATTTTTAAAGCCCACTTCGGTATAGGGTACATTTGGCTTGCTAAGGCATTCCCTACTTACTACTAAAATTAAAAAAAAAATCGATGCATGTTTAGGGAATTCGGGGTTAAAAACCGTGGTACAACTGGACTATCAACGAAAAACTCATGTCTCCTTTAAAAATTTATAACTATTTATTAAAATATTTTGCTTGGACCATATTCTATATTGTTTCAAGCGTATTTTAAATTAATTTTTATTATAATGTACTAGAATTTAATTAGAACCGACAGAAATTTTTAGGTCTCATATCATGGTAGGCTGTAAATAGGTTACATCTTAACTGATTTCAACCAAAATACATTTTGATGATTATATGTGCTCGGCTACTAAGGTCATAAGGACGATTATAAAAGAGTTAATTTGGTCATCATTACCTAGGATATCTTGTATATTAGGTTTGAAGCGATGAAGTTATCCTCTGTCAGAATATTGATGGCATTCGGTGAGTATGTGATTGACTGTCAGTCGTGATTGGCAGCTTTGACAAGTAGGTCGTTTGCTGGCTGACATCAGGGAACCATGTGTTAATTTTGTATGTCCGACCTGAAGCTTTCTTGCTATGATAATAATATTATATCATCAGGACAAACTTGTAGTGCCAAATATAGGAGGACTGTCTATTGAATGTTGTGTTTGATGTAAAGCAGTTGGTGTTCCAGTATTGTAGCCATTGGGTTCTCCTTTTAATGTGAGATTTTAAGTATTTACTAAACTCGGTTCGCTATTACCAGTCCGAACTGTCTAGTAAATTTAGTAATTATTTTTTTGCGAAGTTAGTAACTTTTTGACAGCCTAAAAGTGGCTGAAAATTATATACAACCAAGCACACGTACTCATAGCTAATATCAATAGTAAACAAACTAAATAGTAAATAAAATAGAACTTTACGAATTACCGACAATCAATGTTTATTATCTGCACCATATAATAAATAGTTATGTTAAATTATAACAACTAAAATATATTTTTTAAATATATACTACCCAAAATTTGATGGGTTTAGTATACACTTCCACTATTTAGAATAATTCTTCTTTTTTTTAAGAAAGAAGTCTGCAATAGTAGGATACTTGAGCTATTAATACTGAGAAGTAGGAATTGTTGTGTTGTAGGTTTCCGACAATGAATCTGTCAAAATATGCCCGAGCTAAGCGAATGGAGTTTAATTTGGATGATTATAGCGGGATCAGAAGACGTTAAGGCAAGTTTTGCGTGGTGGTCTGCAAGTTCAATGTCTCTTATACCAATATCGGATGGTAACCAGATTAGGGTAACTGTTATATTTTGGGAAAAGATAAGTTGGTAATGGTCGTGGATCTTTTGAACGATAGGATAATCAGTAAATACATTTTGAATAGATTGGATTGAGGCTAGAGAGTCTGTGCATATAGCAACTTGCTTATTTATTGATGGAATGTATTTGATAGCTTGAAGTATACTGAATAATTCGCCAGTATGAACTCTGCAAAAGGAGCGGATAAGGGATGACGTGATAAGAGTATGTAACGTTGTAACAGAACAGCCTACTCCTGTATCATTTTTTGAAGAATCAGTATATAGTACTACGTCGTATTTCTTTGTAAAGATAATTTTTTTAAAAGATTTTATAATGAGTTCCTTAAGCGTTGTAAATCTATCGTATATTGTAAGTGATGTGTTACATTAAGGAATGACTATAGACCCAGGAGGAACTGGGGATAGGAGAGGTGGAATTGATTATGATGGAGATATGTCATGAAGTAACTGTGACAAAATTAGTGGGATGAGTTTTAATAATGATAATTTAAAGAGGTTTTGGTGGACGATACAAAAAGAGGATATACTGGATTAGAGGGATTAGAAGAAATAGATACTATGTAGAAGAGTAGCAGTTTCCATCTAATCCAAAGAGAGGGTTCATTTGTTTAGCAATCTAGGTTTTCTACGGAGTTAGATCGAAAGGCGCCTATATAAATACGGATAACTGTATTATGTATCAAATTTAAAAGATTAAGATGTGTTTTATAAGCAGAGGTGTATAATGTAAGAACCATAGTCCAGTTTGGAACGGATAAGAGATCTATATACCTTAAGAAGGGAATTTTCATCTGCACTCCAATGATAGTGCGAAAGAGTTTTAATCGTGAGCTTTAAATTTTAATTACAACAGAAGTTTGAACTTTAAGATATTTTAGAAATACCTCATGATGGTCAAACACGTTAACTGTTGGTACCATCGGAAAAATTTTATACAATATTATCTAAAGCTAAAGGGATTACAGATAAAACTGCTATACGTTTCACGTGTTATTCTACGAAATGGTTGCTTGGCCAGTAATCCAAGATATTATAGACATATTAAAAGGAAAAAGAGAAATCAAACGATTTCTACTTAGCGAAACCGAATTCAAATCTTAACCACTGTGTTTCCTAAAATTTGCGAAACAAACAGCTGGATGAATTACTCGGCAAGGGAATCTAAAATTGCATTCCACAAGCCGTTCATCCTAGTCAAAATTCGTAGTGAATTCAGTTTCTCGTACTTCCAACGAAGTAAATAACAAAACAGAATGACGGTATTAGATTTTTGTTCTGATACAGTGCAGCAACAACCGCTGATACGTATTTCGACCTTCTTAGGTCTCTTCAGAACGGTATAGTCACTGCTCTGAACCAAAACAAAAATCTCTCCCGTCCTAGACAATAGTTATTAAAATAACTATATACGGACGTAACTACGCCATCTAAAAACAAAAAGAGAAATCAAACGATTTCTACTTAGCGAAACCGAATTCAAATCTTAACCACTGTGTTTCCTAAATTTGCGAAACAAACAGCTGGATGAATTACTCGGCAAGGGAATCTAAAATTGCATTCCACAAGCCGTTCATCCTAGTCAAAATTTTTGTTTTGAACAAAAATCTAATACCGTCATTCTGTTTTGTTATTTACTTCGTTGGAAGTACGAGAAACTGAATTCACTACGAATTTTGACTAGGATGAACGGCTTGTGGAATGCAATTTTAGATTCCCTTGCCGAGTAATTCATCCAGCTGTTTGTTTCGCAAATTTTAGGAAACACAGTGGTTAAGATTTGAATTCGGTTTCGCTAAGTAGAAATCGTTTGATTTCTCTTTTTGTTTTTAGATGGCGTAGTTACGTCCGCATATAGTTATTTTAATAACTATTGTCTAGGACGGGAGAGATTTTTGTTTTGGTTCAGAGCAGTGACTATACCGTTCTGAAGAGACCTAAGAAGGTCGAAATACGTATCAGCGGTTGTTGCTGCACTGTATCAGAACAAAAATCTAATACCGTCATTCTGTTTTGTTATTTACTTCGTTGGAAGTACGAGAAACTGAATTCACTACGAATTTTGACTATGATGAACGGTTTGTGGAATGCAATTTTAGATTCCCTTGCCGAGTAATTCATCCAGCTGTTTGTTTCGCAAATTTTAGGAAACACAGTGGTTAAGATTTGAATTCGGTTTCGCTAAGTAGAAATCGTTTGATTTCTCTTTTTGTTTTTAGATGGCGTAGTTACGTCCGTATATAGTTATTTTAATAACTATTGTCTAGGACGGGAGAGATTTTTGTTTTGGTTCAGAGCAGTGACTATACCGTTCTGAAGAGACCTAAGAAGGTCGAAATACGTATCAGCGGTTGTTGCTGCACTGTATCAGAACAAAAATCTAATACCGTCATTCTATATTAAAAGGAATTTTACAGGAAAATACTGTGAACATGATAAATAGATAGAACCGTAAATGTAGGAATTTTGAGAAAAACGTCAAAATAATAGAAATATTTACTTGTTGTAAATGTAATTCCGTTGATCTACTTATTTACAGCCGAAGCATTAACATAAAAATTGCTATGATTATTGCTAAATTTCTTAGGGGAAATAGCACATAAAAAAGAAAAAGAAAAACAAGGTAGGATGAGTTGTGGAAGGAGGCGTATTTTCTGATTGAACAATTTGAGGACTTGAGGACTGTAAATCTGATCTGTTTAAATCACCGTCATTAAAAAAATAATTTCTGTAATGATTGTTAAACTTTTTAGGGAAAAGGCATGTAAACAAGAGGAAATAACAAAATAAGAACAGATCTTCATTCTCTTAGAAAAAGAATGAAACAATGACAAAACAAGACAAAGAAAAAACCAAAGAAAAACTGGATCACGTCACAGATACTTCCGAAGAAAAAGGGAAAGCACAGAAAGTCGACAGTGCAGTCGCTAAAGCTTACGTACATGATATAAAAAAAAGATTTCGAAGCCAAGCAACCAATTTGATATCTACAATCTACTACATAACTCATTGTACTATGTACGCTAGGCAATCAAGCAATGAATCTAAAAATATTTTGTATTTTAGGAAATTTTATGAACTAAAATGAGTATGTCGAAATGAAAATTGTATTATTGAACAAGGCAAACGTATTTTCAAAGGTGCATTTCAAAGCGATAAAACATAAAAAATTTGTAATTCAGAAATAATTGACAAAAATTAGTTTGATAGTACTACTCTGTGGTTTTTGGGGCCACTGATCATGAATATCATGACGGCGATACTCTCCGAGGTACCTGGTTCCCAGGATGTGCCTCGTTTCCTGGAGTTTTGTGGAAATTTGATAAAAAAAATCAGCGCAAACTCATTCCCCGGGTGTCTTTGACATCCTTGAACACGAATATCATGTCGGCGGTGGTCTCCGTGGGACCTTATTCCCAAAACGAACTTCATCTCATGCAGTCTTGTAAAAATTCGATACAAAATTAGTGCAAAGTCATTACTCCATAGTATTTGGGGTAGCTGAATACAGTTTTGAATTTTATCTAAATTTGATACAAAATCGTCCTAGACCCCAGCTGTATCAAAGACCATCGCCGTCGTAATATTCGTGTTTATGGACCCCAAAAACCCCTCGAGTAATGACTTCTTTCTGATTTTGTATTGAATTTTTACAAAACTCCAAGAGACAAGGTCCGTCCTGGGCACAAAGTGCCTTGGAGAACATCGACGTCATGGTATTCGTGATCCGCGGAAAGTCCCCGATTAACTACCATCGCCGTCATAATATTCGTGTTCAGCGACCCCAAAAACCCCTCGATTAACAACTTTCCTATGATTTTGTTGCGAATTTCCATAAAACTCCAGTCGATGCCCATCCTGGGAGACAAGGTGTCTCCGAGACTCTCGCCGTTATGATATTCGTATTTAGACGCCCTAAAAATCCCCAGTAGTAATATTGAACTTATTTCCGTCAAATATTTCCGAATTACAAATTTATTATTTTTCATCACTTTGAAATGCACTTTGGAAATACATTTTCCTTGTTCAATAATGCAATTTTCAGTGCAATGCAAAGAATTGGTAGGTTTTGGACTTTTTACTGATTGACTTCCTCGCCTAAATACCACCAAAAGTGGTATGTGGTAATATGTATTGATCGTCACAAATGAAACATTCAAATTTAAATTTCAATACCAGCTCTAAAATTCCTTTTGGAATTTTTGACAATTGATCCATTTTCATACCTATCTAAGAACATTGTTGATGTGAATAAAAAGACTGCAGAATAAAAATAGACAGTCTGGTTTGATATTTAGATAAATGCGCATTAAAAATAAGAAAAAATTGTAACAAATTAATATGAATTAAACTATAAATTAAATCGCACGTTATAAACAAAATTTAAAAACTATGTAGACGAAGAAAAAATACGTATACTGGAACGCCATTGTTCCTTTAATTTTTTAATTTATATAATTTCTGAAAAATTGTCGGACTCTGGATAAAATCCTTTGGATATCAATTTATATCCTGAAAATGTATTGTTACACTTCTTCAAAATTAACTTTATTTAACACCAACAATATGACAATACAATATAACTAACTGACAACTATATAATAATTTTTTGACGTTTTAAACTTCACTATCTTTTTCACCAATGGACTTTTCCTATGTGGGATAAGTCTTTCGTAACACTGCTTCCTCTTTTATAGTTATTCGCCTCGAATAACTGGACTATCGGGAATCGATTGAAGCCAACGAGGTGGATCAGTTCCATGGTATGGAGCTAGTCTCTCGATATGAACTACCTTAGGTTTACTTCTAGCTGAAAACTGGATGCGATAGATTAGATCATTTATTTTCTGCAGGACGGTGTATGGGCCTTCCCAGTTTCGTTGAAGTTTCGGACAAAGTCCTTTCTTACGTGTGGGATTATATAACCATACTGGGTCACCTCTTGCGAAAGTTATACCAGTAGCATGTATGTCGAGCCTGGCCTTGGCTTTATCACTTTGAAGCTTCAAACTTTTACGAGCAAATTCGTAGACTTTTTCTAATTTTTCTTTCAAATTTTCAATGTAGGTCGGGAATGAACGTTCTTCTTCGCAGGGAGGCAATCTTCCGAAAATAAGATCTTGAGGAAGCTTCATTTCTCTTCCGGTGATCATCATTGATGGAGAATAACCAGTTGCTTCATGTTCGGAACTTCTATAGGCTAACAGGAATAGAGGAATTAAACTATCCCAATCTTTTTGATTATCAGAGACAAACATTGAAAGGTATTGACAAACAGTTCTATTATGTCTTTCGACCATTCCGTCTGATTGAGGATGGAGTGGCGTAGTGCGAGTTTTCCTAATACCCAAGATTTTCATTAATTCTTGCCATAATTCTGATTCAAAATTTCGTCCTTGATCAGAATGTAACTCTAAAGGAACTCCATGTCTTGATACGACGTGTGTTATAAATGCTTCTGCTACTGTAGTCGCTTCTTGATTAGGAAGGGGTACAATTTCAGGCCATTTTGAAAAATAATCCATTGCTACCATTAAGTACTTGTTCCCTCTCTCTGTCATCGGAAGTGGTCCAAGAATATCCACTGCAAGTCGTTCAAAAGGCTCTCCGGAAAGATATTGTGCCATTTTACCACGACTTCTTGTTCTAGGACCTTTTTTACCATTACATAAATCGCATTTCCTACACCAATCTTCTACATCTCGGCGACAATTGATCCAGTAAAATCTGTTTCGAACTCTGGCCAGTGTTCTTTTGACTCCAAAATGTCCTCCAGAAAGGCTGCTATGAAGTTCTTGCAACACACTTTTAATGTGTGATTTCGGCAGTACCACTTGTTGAACTATACGTACTCCATCGGGACTTTCCCACTTCCGATATAATAGACCATTGGAAAGATACAGAGATTCCCATTGAGCCCAGTACGCTTTTATAGTTCCTTTGTATTTGGTTATTTCCTGCCAAATAGGTCTTACTCCATTTTTAAGCCATTCTCGTATGACTTTTAAGTCATTATCTTTCTTTTGACTCTTTTTAAGGTTTTCCAGGGAAGTCTGATCATTATCTTCTTCTTGTATAACTGTGGTTACCTGGAGACTTACTTCTTCGGTTATGTTCTCTTTATCTTCAAGTCTTTTACAGTACTGGCATTGTCGTTCCAAACAGGGTCGCCTAGAAAGATTATCGGCATTGTTATGGAGACGCCCTTTTCTATGTACTACGTCGAAGTTATACTGTTGGAGTCTCTCTAACCACCGAGCCACTTGTCCCTCTGGCTTCTTAAAATTCATTAGCCACTGTAAAGCGCTATGGTCAGTTCTAACTATAAAATTTCTGTTATAAAGAAAAGTATGAAAATGTTCTAGGGCTTTTATAATAGCTAGGAGCTCTTTTCTGGTAACACAATAATTCTTTTCAGCCTTTCCCATTGTTTTACTAAAATATGCAATAACTTTTTCTTCGCCTTCCTGTTCTTGTGATAATACTGCGCCAATACCATGCTGAGATGCGTCACAATCCAACAGAAATTTACCATCTTCTCGTGGATATGCTAGAATTGGTGCTGTTGTAAGTCGTTTTTTTAAATCTATGAAAGCATTTTGACAATCCGGTGTCCAGTCAAATTCAACGTTGTTTTCGGTTAGTCGATAAAGGGGCTTAACTATGCGGCCAAAATCTTTAATAAATTTTCGGTAATATGAACAGAGTCCAAGAAAACTTCTAATTTCCTTTTTATTTCCTGGTTTAGGCCAATCTTTAATAACTGAAATCTTCTCTGGATCAGTTTTAATTCCTTCTACTGAAACGATATGTCCTAAATAGTATGCCTCTCTTTGAAATAGTGAACATTTCTTATAATTTAACTTTAAATTGGCATTTCTCAATCTATCAAATACCTCGCTTAAGTTTTTCAGATGTTCGTCAAACGTTTTGGACATAATCATTATATCATCAAGATATACTAGACACGTTTTCCAGGTAAGTCCTCTTAAAACCATCTCCATTAGACGTTCAAACGTAGCTGGAGCATTACACAGACCAAATGGTAGAACCTGAAACCTGTAGAAACCACGGCCAGTTGAAAAAGCAGTTTTGTCTCGATCATCAGGATGTACTTCTACTTGCCAGTAGCCACTTTTTAAATCTAGGGTAGAAAACCATTTAGCACCTGATAGAGTGTTTAGTGTATCATCTATTCGTGGCAACGGATAACTGTCTTTTTGTGTAACCCGGTTTAATCTTCTGTAGTCTACACAAAAGCGAGTAGATCCATCTTTCTTAGTTACTAAGACTACTGGTGAACACCAGGGGCCCGAAGCTTCTTCGATAATATCAGCATTTATCATGTCTTGTATTATGTTTTCAACTTCTTTTTGTCTAGCAAATGGCAATCTCCGTGGCGCTTGACGAATTGGTCTTGCATCTCCAGTATAAATTCTATGTTGAACTAAACTAGTACGCCCTGTAGATTTCTCGGATTCAAAAATGTCGTAGTTTTCATTAATAAATTCGTTAATTTTGTTTAATTCTTTAGTTGTTAAGTGGTCAACATTTTTGATTAGTTGTTTCACTAGGCTAGCGTCAACTGGGTTACTGGAAGCTATATTCTTTTTTAAATATTTTTCGCACTTGCTTATTTTTTCTATTGGTGTACAGAATGCTATTTGTTGTTCTTTCTTCAATTTAAAAGGCTTTTTAGACAAATTAGCAACCCTTACTGGAATCATCTCATCTACATTAATAAGGCATCTGGCTATCAAAATTCCATCACTAACTAGTTCATCGCTTTCCACAACGCCGAAATGTAGACCTTCAGGTTTTTGACTCAGTCTCGCCAGGATGATACTTTCAGAATTTTGAGGAATTTTGGTATCCTCGCTCACTATAACTCTTACTTGAGGTACCGATTCTTCCAAATTTAGGACAATTTCTTCATTTTCAATTAACAAAATTTCATTTTGAAGATCTATGATAAATTTGTTCTGCATAATATCCATCCCAAGAACGCATTCGTCTTTAATATCGGCTACAAGGAAAATGTGTTTTATCAAGGTGTTACCAATCTGTATGGTTGCCGTTATCTCTCCATGAATTGGAATAGTGTGGCCTGAAGCTGTTTCAAGAACTAAGTTTGTTTTAGTGGGTTGTAGTTTCTCATTCAGAAATCCAGTTCGAATAAAGGATCTGGTTGCACCGGTATCAATAATAAAGATGCATTTTTGATTTTCAACGTAGCCCTTAAGTAATAAATTCTGTTCATTTTTATGTAAAGTATAAGTGGGAATTTGGGGGCTTTTATTAGATACAGCCGACGCCCGCCCCTTAGTGTCGACTTTTATTCGTTTCCCTGGCTATTGTTTGCGTATCTGTGGTCAGTTGTGGGAGATCGATTTCTTAGAGACCTATCTCTACTAGTATTTCTAATAGGACTATGTGATGGGCTTCTGGATGTCGATCTAGGCGACCTTCTAGCCTCATTCTTTGGATGTTCTTGCCTTGTTTGGGATGGGCTTCTGCAATTGTTTTGAAAATGTCCTATTCTCCCGCAATTAAAACATCTTCTGTTTTCATTTCGAGGTTTTTGTTGAAGATTTTGCAGTATGTTTAAAATTTGGGATAAAATAGGTTGTTGGTTATCTGCGGTTATGATTTCTTCATTTTCTTGAAATCTTATTTCTCTTAATTTTGGGCGAGATTTGGAAATGCTTTTTGCCGCTTCATACTCCTGGGCTGAGACTAGTGCTCCATTTAGCGATTTGTGATGTTGTAATCGGAGAGCTTGTTGCATTTCAACACCCTGTAGTCCATCTATGAATGCCTGTATTCCAATTTGTTCCAGGAAATCTTTAGGTGCCTGAGGGTATGCCAAGTGCAATAGTCTTTTAATGTCGGCTTCAAATTCTTGCAGGCTTTCGTTATGTTTTTGATATCGAATTTTTAGCTGACTTTGAAAAACCTGCTTTAGATGCTGTTGGCCATATCTTATCTCTAAAGCTTCAACGAGAGAGGTATAACTGGGTGCATCTTGGAGAAGGAATTGCAAAACGGTTGCTGCCTGTCCTCGAAGCGACACCACCAAAGAAGCTGCCATTTCTTTTTCATTCCAGCCATTTGCTCTAGCTGCAGCTTCAAATTGAAAACGATAAGTTTCCCATGCTGTCTGACCATCGAATGTGGGTGGTTTTAAAAATTTACTAGTTCTAATTGTACCTCGTTCAATTATGGAAGGTGATGAAGCTGTTTGTTTAGATTCGACGTTAGTTACTGAAACATTAAGTAAAGAAGCTTGTGTATTAATCTTTTTTTCTAACTCAACTATTTGTATTTGTAAATTAGATTTCAAATCATTTTGTTGTTGTTCTATTTCATTTTCAAAATTGTTTTGTTTTTCTTCTAACTTATCTATTCTACTAATGATTTGACTTATCTCTAACTGAAAATTTTCGTGAATTTTGGATAAACCATCTATGATTTCTACCTCTATTTTTTTACGCCTCTCCTTCTCCTCTTCCTCTTCTTGCCTACGCTTCTCATTTTCCGCTTTCTCTTCTTGTCTACGCTTCTCTTCATCTTCTTTCATTTTTAAAAACCATGCAGGGGGTCCGGACGTATCCATTTCTTTGTCAAACTCAGTGGATCTTGTATTTACCATTAACAACTGCTAAATATTTCTTTATCCCACCGCTGTCACCAATGTTACACTTCTTCAAAATTAACTTTATTTAACACCAACAATATGACAATACAATATAACTAACTGACAACTATATAATAATTTTTTGACGTTTTAAACTTCACTATCTTTTTCACCAATGGACTTTTCCTATGTGGGATAAGTCTTTCGTAACAGTATTATATGTAGATTTTATTAAAAAATGAGAACTCTAAAATCCACTTTTATACCGTAAGGGATTTTATAAATATATACCTATACACTAAGCACTACTTAAAATAATGGGTGCAATGATGAAAGCAGTTTCTATATTACTGTGACTATATCGATCGTTCGCTTTGAGTGTTGAATCTTGAATGCTAAAGCAATATTCTATCTTTTTAGTGGGAAGAAGCAGTAATATCCTTTGAAGTTTATAAAGAGGAAATAATATTAAAGGGTAATAAAATAAAACCGAGCTTTCTTTATATCTAAATAAAGGATGTGGAATTACGTCATCAACTTTATTATTGTGAATTAACGGAAAAGTGAAGAATAACTCTTTAAAAAATATTCTGATAAAAAAGATTTTAAGATCTGATCTAATAAAAAATCTGAATTCTACTACCATTACAATCAAGTCTTGTATAGAGGATCTAACATCCAGTATTTTAGGCTCAATTAAAGCTTAAATTTTTCCTAATTTTGTATACTACATTTACAGATACCATTTATCGGTTATTTAATTTTCAGAAAGATCATTCCGTGTTCATATTATCAACTGACTTAAGACGTTCTTATATTCAAACTTATACTTACATAAAGATACAGTATAATCCCAACTTTCTGCGTCATTCTTGTGCACATTAAGTTTATCTGGCTGTAACAAAAAATAAGAACGGTAAGTAAAGAATAAATTTAAAAAATATTTTAAAGTTAATTAAACATGATATTCTAGGGGTCACCTAAGGGCCACAGTGGCCTTTTCAATTCTGATGGGTCCACCCAAATTTTTTTTATATATTTGTGGCAGATGATTACTAATTTCGAGGGTGGATTTTAATGTAAGTGGTCAAAAAATTGTTATAAACAATTTAACTGTTTGTAAGGTTCTAGCTCGTAAACTAAAAGAGCTAGACAATTTTTTTTCTATCAAATTTGTTCCTTAAAACACAACAAAGAAAATAGCGTTTAAATCAATTTATTATTTTTTTAACATTACTATGTTATTATTAATTTATTACCGACCCATTCCGTCACCACAACACTTGCCCCACCTCGTGCGCCTGTGTCGCACGATAAAGCACCAATGGAAAGAGATCAAGTTTAGTAAGAGCACCGTACTAATATTATTCCAAGAAAAGTTTCTTGGTAATGAATAGAACAAAATAAACTTAAGAGACCTTCTCAAAAATCTCTATCAGAATTGGGGTTTAGTGTCGAACAGGCGGAATCTGATGCAGATACAGTCATCATCCGTTCTGCGCTTGCTGCATTCCAAGCCTATGATTCTGTCACTGTCGTAGCAGAAAACATTGGCATTCTTGTCTTGTCCACGGCATTAGGAAGGGAATAGTCCAATGTTGTGTATCCAAAGTGTCAAATTTTTTTAAACCTTCAAAAGAGTGTAAGTCGCATCAATTATACTGTCCTTCAAGTTTTATATATGGCGACGTCACTGCAAATAATTTGCAGGTTCTCCATGCTTTGTTAGGACGCAACACATCATTAGTATTTTTTATCACCAGGAAACACTACGATCCTGAAGATTGGGGCTGGAAAGAGCATAAAAAATTGGATACCAACAAAACTTTCAAAATTACAACACCCCCCGAATTTCTGAAATTAATTTTCTGCAGATGCAAGAGAAACTGTGAAAGTATGTGTGGTTGCCAACAAATAGGCTTCAAATGCTCTGTGCCTCAATTCTTCTGGTGAAACCAGTTGAATTGTTCTGCAGTGACAACATGGGTACAATATTAAAATTAATCGAAAAATTCGAAGATGAATTATTAACCACAATGACACCAATTCTAACTTCGGTCCTTTCGGAAACATTCACCTTCAATACTAAATTAGATCCTGAACCATAACCTGGACCGTCAAAGCAAATGAAAAAACAATAGCTGCAAAACTTTTTAACTAAATAATTACGCTCAATTTTGCCTGGAAATTGTCAGTGAATTAGGCGTAATAGGGATACCACTTAAAAAAAGGCGCCTCCAGGCTCTACCTCATAGGTGGTTAGGAAAAAGGTCGATAGTAAACTAATAATACCATAAGAATATTATCCAAATATTCAATTATATGAATAAAAAAATAAACTCCTGGACAAAATTAACGCACCACTCATATTTTTCTCAATAATCTTTATTTATTGACAATTTCCTGTACGACAAGTTGCCTATGGACCTTGTTTGACAGTGACAGTTGTTATGTAAGCTAATAATAGTCTTGTTTTAACAATAATTTGAATTAAACTTCGTTTTAGACTAAAAGTGAGTTAAACTTTTCATAAAAAGTGCCGATTAAAGAAAAGTGATTGTGAGAAACAAGCTTTTTATTGTGATATTTTTCATCACATGCATGTTTGGAAGTTCATTTGAATAAAAATCAAATAAAAAAAATGAACCGCCAAAGAAATTTGTCAATGGAGGAGGCAGTGCGAGCATCGACTCTCCTAGATGAAGGATATTTAATGCGATACGTTGCAGGTTTGTTAGGAAGACACCATTCCAGCATCAGTCGCAAGGTGAGGCGATATAATGAAACAGGGTCGTACTATCGAAGACCAGGGCAAGGGCGAAAACGTTGCAAATCATTGATGATCGTTTTTGGAGACAACGTGCTCTCAGAGATAGGAGAGTCACCAGCAATTTGCTAAAAAATGAACTAGCAGATGTTCGAAATGTTGCGATATCGTCTCGAACAGTTAGAAGACGTTTACATAAAGCAGAATTGAGCAACAGGAAACCGGTCAAAAAACCCTTGCTTACCAGAGAACACAGGGTTCAGAGATTGAATTTTGCAAGATTGCATCAAAATTGGACCATCGATGATTGGAAACGAGTTCTTTTCTCCGATGAGACTAGAGTAAGCCTAAAAGCTCCAGATGGTCGTGAGCGTGTCTGGCGAAGGCGAGGAGAAAGGTTTGCCAACTGCAATATCTCTCCTAAAGTACCTTTTGGTGGTGGCTCTAAAATGTTTTGGGGGGGGGGGGAATTTGTTTTGAAGCTCGGATGGAGTTGGTCCCCATACGTACGAGGTCTATGAATGCCCATTATTACTTAGACAACATTATTGTCGAACATGTAATGCCTTTTGCTCCGTTTCTTGGACCTAATTTTTTATTCATGAAAGACAACGCTCGTCCTCATGTGGCTCGACAGGTTATTGGCTACCTAAATGATGTTGATATTCCATTAAAGAAAATTTGTTCAAAAATGTTTAGTTATTTTTGTTAATAACTTTTTATTTTCCATTTTACGATAAAAAGTAATAGCATAAAGTGGTAGATAATTTAATTTGCTACAAACAATGTCTGATAAAATTTTGTGTAAGGTTGCTAGTTTACGAGATACAGTGCGAAAACCCTTTGAATCCCATGTTCCATGATGGCGAGTATTCAAGAACCCGATGAACTTCGGGGCGCTGTAAAATGCAGAGAAATTAAGAAAATTAAACAAATTTGTAGTGAAAATTATTCTTTGAAAAACCCCTTATTATATTGACCTAATTTCATTTTATTGTAAAATAACCAAAAAAAAAGTTATAAGGCTCAAAAGAAAATTTGTTCAAAAATCTTGAGTTATTTTTGTTAATAGCTTTTTTATTTTCAATTTTACGATAAAAAAGAATACAATAAAGTTGTACAAAATTTAATTTGCTACAACTAAGGTTTTATAAAATGTAGGGTTACTATTTTACGAGATATAGCGCGAAGACCCTTTGCCCCTCTTTTTCCAAGATGGCGGCCGGGTGACAAGAGTGGCGACCCCGCAAACTTGAATTTAAGCGTGTACAAACCACCTCCACACGTCAAAAAAATAAAATTGCGTCCTCTCAAAAAAGTAATCTCCATGTAACTTTTCAATGGACTATTATTAGTAGAAAGGTTGGGCCTCTAAGAAAACGAATACTGTAAATTACGATTTTTTGAAGTAAAGATACTCTAATGGTATGTATGTTAGTTCAAAGCGCCAAAAAAATTTTTTTTTCGCATTTTGTGTTTAATCGCATTCTAGTGTGAAAATATATTGTTTATAGCCCTATTATACTCGTATATTAATTATAATATATAATCCTCGTCTAATTATAGTGATCGTTAATAAAGCTATACTTTTCCCTTGGAATCTCATGTGCTCCTTAAGATTTTCTTTTTCTTGTAGGATATACCTCAATTATTCATGTTAATAAATGAACTCCTTCATAGTTTTTAGGGTCATTTTACCCATCTCCTTAACGAACATTAACTTAATTTTCTTCTTTCGACTGAAAACGAGTATTATTTTTGCTATAATAATTTTTATTCAGTGAATGGAAAAATTACCTTAGAACTTTAATATTTTATTTGTTATTTAATCTTTTGGAAATCTATTCTTTGACTTTTCGATTAACGGCATAGATATTAAGTAGATTTAAGTAAACATTTTTTGTTTGTAATTTTAAACAACGGGTCTTATATAGACTTTATTACTTACTTGGGAGTTGTTTTAATTAAACTAGTAACATATTTATTCCTTATAAATATATCATCGACTGTTACATGTAATTCAGTGAAAGCGGACAATGCATACCGAAGTGTACGACAACCTCTTTAAAGATATACTTAGACTGGTAAATGATCTGTTATCGACTGATTGCATAATTAATTATACTTAAGCTTATTTTCTATATTTAGATAACTCTAAGCCAAAATTAGAAATGTCTTCGCAAACAGGTGCATTAAACTGGCTACTGCATTTAACGTTCTTAACAGTCGAAAGAAAGTACACATCATATTCAACGTAATTACGTGAACCGCTTCATTTGTACTTTCCGGATATCTTATCTAGTTGTTTTATAGAAATAATGATAATATATTAGAAATAGTAGTCTTACATAAACTGATCGTATTAGAAAGTATTCTATTCAATTATTGCTAGCTGTCTTGGGAGAAGTCATACTCCAAATGTAACATTTTAAAAATCTAATTTCACAATTAGACTTTTTGAACATCTTGAAAATCTTATAAACTATAAATACAATAAATACGATCACTTTGTTTTATATGTATATGTAATATTTACTGGTCAATAAAAAAAACTGAGGTCGAATACTGTTTTCTTTATTTTCCCCATTCTTGAAAATAATTTTGGATTTAACTAATTTATTGGTTGAATATCAGGAATAACAAGAAAAACATAAAATTTCACAAAAGTAACCAATTAAATGTTCTTAGTGACCTCCAATACACTAATTAAAGCAACCTGCAAATCAATATTAACAACACGCCACTGTGTAGAAAGATAATTTTTTTTTCTTTTTGGAAAAGTATCACTTTTTCATATGAATTTTTTTTTAGCAGGTAATGAATTCTAATTATCAACTTTAGTGTGTACTGGGTTACCTTTGATTTGAGATTTGTCAACGACTGACTAATCAGATATATTATTGTAAAGGCTTACAAAATGGAATATTCTAGAAGAAAAAATAGAATTAGTTAAGCTACACTATGAACATAATCAGAGTGCTAAGGTTACGGCAAGGATCTTTAATACGAAACATCCAGAAAAAAACGTAAAACACCAATACGTTAAGCATTTTACTTAAGTTTGAAGCTACAGGTTACGTTAACAACACAAAGCAAGAAGTAGATCGTCGAGTGCGAAATAAAGCAATTGTAGTGGCGGAATTGGGTCATACAATTAAATAATCGACAGTCTATCAGACAACTATCTCGTGCATCTGGTATATCAGTATCTAATGTTTATCGGATTATAAAATCCCATAAATTTCACACCTACAAAATATGATTACTTCATCAATTAAACGAAGATGATCCTGATCGTGAGCTTCAATTTTGTGAAGAATTTCTTCTTCTTCTTCTACGGCACTACAGCCCAAAATGAGCCTTGGCCTCCTTTATTTTTTGCCTCCACCCTTGTCTGTCTGTGGCTGCTCTTCTCCATACACGGACTCCTAAAAGTGCTTGTGCGTCGCTGCTTACTGTGTCTTCCCAGCGCTTTCTTGGCTTTCCAACTGGTCTCTTTCCCTGCATTCTGGCGTTCAGTGCTCGTTTTGGTAGCCTATCCTCTCCCATTCGTATCACATGTCCGGCCCATTGCAATCTTTGTATTCTAATGAAGTCTGACAGGGGTGTTTCCTTATACAGTTGATAGAGCTCGTTGTTATATCGAATTCTGAAGATTCCGTTTTCCCTCACAGGTCCTAGTATTCTCCTCAGTACTTTTCTTTCGAATGTGTCGAGTTTGTTTTTGAATGTTTCTTTCAGGACCCATGCTTCGCTGCCATAACATGCTATTGGCCGAATTAAAGTTTTATAGATTCTCATCTTTGTATTTCGGTGGACACTTTTAGACCGAAATATATGGGAGAGGGCAAAATAAGCTTTGTTTGCCTGCGTTATCCTTTTTCGTATTTCTCCATCCTCTGCTCCATCGGCATATATTTCTACTCCCAGGTATGTAAACTTTCCAACCGTTTCAATGTCATCTTCATGCATAATGTTTTGTGGGATTATATTTCTTCTCGTCTGTACCATTATTTTTGTTTTTTCTGTGTTAATTTCCAGACCTAGCCTTTTCGTTTGTGTTTTTAACTCTGCGTATGCTTCCTGTGCTCCTGTTGATGTTCTACTCATAATATTAATATCATCGGCGTAGGCAGCCAGTTGAACCGTTTTATTGGTCAGTAGGTTTTCTCGTCCAGTTTGCATTTGCCTAACCGCATACTCCAGTGCCAGGTTAAACAATGTTGGTGCCAGCCCATCTCCCTGCTTTAGTCCCTGCGAGATTTTGAAAAAGTCTGTCCGGTTGTTTTGTATTCGTACACATGCCTGAGTTTCATCCATTGTGGCTTTAATGAGTCTAATCAGCTTATGTGGTATTGCTAATTCTGCCAATATATAGTATAGTCTGTCCCTTTTGACTGAATCGTATGCCTGTTTGAAGTCTACAAACACGTTGTGAACATCAATGTCGTGTTCCCACGATTTGCTCAAGACCTGCTTGACTGTAAATATTTGATCCATTGTCGATCTTCCCCGTCTGAAGCCCGTCTGATATTCTCCAATAATATTTTCTGCTAGTGGTTGGAGTCGCTGGTTTATAATATACGTGAGGACTTTATACGCTGTACATAGTAGAGAAATTCCACGGTAGTTTTTGCACTGGAGTTTGTCTCCTTTTTTATAGATTGGGCATACTATACTTTTCTTCCATTCGTCGGGTATTTTCTCTTCTTGCCATATTTCTTTGATAAGCGCGTGGATATGACTTGATAGGTGGTTGCCACCTACCTTATACAGTTCTGCTGGAATCTCGTCAACTCCCGGGGCTTTATTGTTTTTCTGGGCCTTAATAGCTTCGAGAACTTCCTCTATGGTTGGAGCTTCTACTTCAACTTCGTTCTCTTCTACATGGTTCGTACCCATTTCATCTTCCATATCTACTTGTGTTCCAAGTAGGGTCTGAAAATAATGCTTCCAGGTTTCTGTGACTTTCTGTTGGTCACTGATTATTTGCCCACTTTCATCTTTGCATAGGCTTGTTTGAGGTTTATATCCACTTTTTATCTTTTTTAGGTATTCGTAAGCTCCTCTAGTTTCGTTTTTTTTTTGAAATTTTGTTCCATTTCTTCTATTTGTCCATTTTCATAAGCTCTCTTTTTGTTTCTGCATATCTTGTCTGCTTTCCGTCTTGCGACTTCAAATGATGTTCGTCTTTCCCGTGTTCTTCTTGTTATGTACATTTTGTGCGCTTCGTTTCTTTCTTCTATCGCTTGCCTGCACTCGTCATCAAACCATGTTCCTCTTCTCTTCTTTTTCTTGTTTCCCACGGTGGACGCTGCTGCTGTCAGCACTGCTGTTTTGATATTATTCCATTTGCTCTCTATGGAGTGCAGTTCTTGTGTCGTTAGATCATTTGTGACTTCTTGCTCGAACTTCTCTCTACATTCCTGAGTCTTCAGTTTTTCCAGGTCTAGTTTGTTTGTTCTTTGTTGTCTTTCGTTTCTTTCTCTGTTGAAGAATTTCTTTCTCTTGTGAAGAATTTAGTGAAATCATAAATAACAACCAACATCGATTGTACAATACGTGTTTTTCCGACGAGTGTACTTTTATGTTAAATGGTGAAGTTAATAGACATAATTGTCGTTATTGGAGTCACAGTAATCCTCATTTATTCATGGAGACACATACACAAACACCTCAGAAAAAGACGTTATTGATCTGCTGATCACTGACACATTGGAATCTGATAATAATCTTTTATAGAGGATTAACTGACCTGATTGGCAGAAGGGGTCTAATAAATGGATAGCCAGGCCACCCAAATGATATGCCGGCCAGATCACAGCATCTTTGGCATTTGGATTTTTTTCTGGGGATACCCAGAATCAAAAATTTACGGCGCTCCGCCTGCAGATCTTGCAGAGTTGCGAAAAAGAATTGTGACACAATGCCGATTATTGACACCGGAGGTATTTGCAAATAAAAAATTTATTAAGATCCTTTATAAAAGGTATATAATTAAAAAACCCAATCGGGCTATATCAAAACAGCAAAACGTTTTCGAAATCCATATTACATCATCATTGTCTAGGTGTACATGTTTTGAGCCACTAAATATCTGGGAAAAACCCGTTAAAAGTTATTGGTTTAAATTTATTTTACATTATTAGATCTTATATGTTAAGATATTAGAGTTACCAGTGGATTTGATAAGATTGGCAACGTAAGACTCGACATGAAGTTCCTGGTCCTGAGACAAAGTGTCTACGAGGACTTGATGATAGCAACTGTTACTATCAACTTTTAACGGTTTTTTTCCCAGATATTTAGTGGCTCAATACATGTACACCTAGACACTGATGATGAAATATGGATTCCGAAAACGTTTTGTTGTTTTAATATAGCCCGATTGGGTTTTTTAATTACACTTCTCAACAATTGAAGTGGATATTATGAAAATGTGTATTTTATTTTTTGTTCATAAGGTAAAATAGAAAAATGGAGTGATATAAATAAAGATTTATTTTTACCTCGTATTTTCATACAGATGAACCGAAAGAAAGAAATTCTTTAAGAAAAAAAAATAAAAGAAAATAAACAAAAATTGTAAAATTAACAACTTAAAATTTCTATTCCTGCTCAATTTTTAATATCCCGAAAAGAAAAATTAATAGTGTGTGGGTCCACCTCTGTGTCGCCTTAATGCTCTAACTCTATTTGAAAGACCTCTTATTAAATTATTGATGAACTGCTGCGGTATACGTTCCCAAATCGCGCGTAATGTATTGGTCAACTGATCTAAGGTTTGGGGCGGTTGAAGGAGCCTGTTTTATTCCCTAGACATTTCGGCCCAAACATGTTCAATGCAATTCATATCAGGTGAACATGGTGGCCAATCCATTCTTGTAATGCTATGAGCTTCTATACACTCGTTAACAATTCTCGCACGGTGAGGGCGAGCATTATCATCAATCGGAACAAACTGTTCGCCTATTGCACCAAAAAATGGAACAACTATTGGTACTATGACTCTGTCTCGATATCGTGTAGCAGTCATTGTCTCATTAATTAAGAAGACTAAGTCCGTGCGACCGTCAAAACATATGCCTCCCTACACGCAAACGGATCCACCTCCAAAAAGAGTGGTTGGGACTCTCAGATTTTCATTGTAACGCTGTCCTCTTTCCCTCCACACCAATATTCGGCTATCATTCATATACAAATGAAATCTGGACTCGTCAGTAAAGAGACAATTCCTCCAATTTTCGAAATTCCACTGATAGTGTTCCATCGCCCAGCGATATCTGCATGCACGCTGCTCCCTAGTTAGTCGTGGATGGGTAGCGCACCGTCTAGCCCTTAAATTGGATGCATGTAACCGTCTTCTGACGGTTTGACTGGAAGTCGCTCGTCTAGTAGCATGCCTGAAGATACTGTTAATTCTGGAAGCCGTGAATGTTGGGTTTCTTCTTGCCGTCAGAACTACAAAACGGTCTTGCCGACGAGTTGTAGATCGTTCTCTTCCTCCTCCATGCCTGTATATTGCAGATCCAGTTGCTACATACCGATTCCATGCACGACTTATCACATTCTGCGACACATTTAGCCTCGTAGCAACCTCTTGTTGAGTTATGCCTTGTTGGATCCAACGAACTAATTGCTCGAGCTGCACTAGTTCTAAACGTCTTTGCGGCGTAATGTTTTTGTGATAAATTGATTTCTTGACTTATTGACAACTGGTAAAGCCAATACAAGCACTTTTATACGAATGATTTATTCTTGTTTGGAACAACATGTCTCTCTTTGTTAGAGATAAGGGCCGATAAGAATAGGGAGAAAAAAACCACATGCAAAAAATATTGGCAATAAAGATAGCATATAGAGTATAGTACAGGCAATTATTTTAAAAATAGTTTTATATGTTAATTTTAGGAATTTTAAAATTATCCACTTCAATTGTTGAGTAGTGTATATACCTTCTATAAAGGATTTTAATAAGTTTTTTGTGATACATGGTATACAGCCAGCTACAGGAACTTAGTTTCTTTGTGGGTTTGTATTTGCAAATGTACGAAGAGGCTTTGAAAATAGACAATATTATTGTAAGTAGGTCACAGGAGGTCATTTCGAACATTTAATTGGTTAGTTTATTGAAATTTTATGTTTTTTGTTATAACTGATGTTCCGCCAAAAAATTAGTTAAATCCAAAATTATCTTCAAAGTTATTCTGTAAATTACAAAAATAAAGTGTTTAGAGAAAAAAATACCTTTCAAATGATGTGTGACTCGACCACACCTGCTAATTAAAAAAAACTGGCGGTTGATGCAGGGCACTAGGGAATTACATTTGAGGCATGAATGTTGCATGAAAATGTATCCCTCTCCCAATACAATAGTTCAGTAGTCAGAGAGTTGACCCCTAAAAATCATAGAACAAGCTGAATTTTGCAGAGAATATTACTTCTGGGATCGCAAAAATGATGCAAAAAAAGTTTACCACTTTTCCCCACGGGCTTCCCCCTAAAACCCCGCCGCAGGGAGGTAAAAACGTGAAAAAATCGACTCACCAAGAATATGTACACCGTAGAAAAAATGTTTCAAATAAAAAATGTAGCTGAGATAATTTTAAACAAAGATGTTTATAAGCATTTTTTGTGAAGAATGAACCGTTAGAAACAACGCTTAAAGCGACCATCGATTTTGCATGTCGGTTACGCGCGCGAAATCAATGTTCAATAAAATTTGTATCAGCTGGACGGTAAAAATTCGATATCTTTTGTAACAAAAATCAAGATGCGTTTTGAAGGGATAGAGTGCAGCTTTCGTATGCAGTTTTTCTATTTTGCCGAGAATAAACTTAGTTTTTATAAAGGTGTTGAATAATTTAACGTGGCGCGATTTTTGCCATTTTTTAAGATTCCCGTGACATCAATAAAATTGACCACTTTCATTCGTAAACTTGTTAGAAATCAATCTCTAAAACCTATGCACGAAATTTCAATTTTGAGTTGTGGTAACAAATATGAGGCATTTGAAATAAGAATAAAAAACGCAGAATTTAATGTTTTACATTACAAACGATTACACGTCACGGGAAATGCATTTAAGAAGACTGTTTTGGGTGAAGATTATTGCAGTACTTTTGTTCTTTTAAAAAACGTACCAGTGTAATTAAAAAAAAAGTTTTAAATGTTTTAGATCGTTTGTTGTCTGAAAGTTTAAATCTAATGTTTTTAAGCATATTTAAAATAAAAACTAAAACTTCATGCTATAGTTTTTAAAGATTAGGCTCTAGTAATCAAAACTTTAGAGTGGTCAGGCAATGAAAGGGATATATTTTGTTGATCTGGTGAGAATCATAAAAAATGGCAAAAATCGCGCCACGCGGCAAAATACAAAAACTGCATACAAAAGCTAAACTCTTTACCTTTAAACCACATCTTGATTTTTGTCGATAGGTCACCTGCATCAAAAGATATCGAATTTTTACCGTCGAGCTGATACACACTTTATTGAATATTGATTTCGCGCGCGTAACTGACATGCAGAATGGACGGTCACTTCAAGCGTTGTTCCCAAGAGAACGGTTCAATCTACACAAATAATGCTTATAAACATTTTTGTTTAAAATTATCTCAGCTACACTTTTTATATCAAAAATTTTTTCCTACGGTGTACAGATTCTGTGTAAAGCGATTATTTTGGTTTTTACCCCCCTTCGAGGGATGTTTTAAGGGGAAGCACGGGGGTAAAAGTGGTAAACTTTTATGCATCTTTTTTGGGGTTCCAAAAATTAATATTCTTGGCAAAATTCAGCTTAATCGTATGATTTTTAGAGGTTCAGTGGCATTTTCGTCTCTGACGACCGGATTAAAATTTACGTGTTTTTTTAATTTTGAAGAAACTCTTGGCTTCTGTGTTTCTGGGGGAGTCAAATTTTCGTTGGAATACACTGTATTACAAATCCTTTGTTGCGTATTAAAATAGACATTGTCTAACAATATATATTACTTGACTGTTATTTGCCAAAATAGATATTATCTACCTAATAGAATCCAGCAGTGTGAGCGTTTATATCAACGAGAACGTCGAGAAGATTGGTGGTTAGGCAGATAGATATAATGTTTTAATGTTGTGTTAAGCATCACTAACTGTTGTGTGTGATTTTGGTGTGCTTCCATTATAAACTATGAACCGGTTTCTGGTGAACTCTGGGACTAATAGTGTTAAAAATCAAAACCGCAGGCTAATATTAAATACGACAAAAGCTGCTCCTAGTATTGCTGCTTATAGTTATTGCAAAGTCCGGCATAGAAAACAGTGACAACGACATTCCTCAATGTGTTGTTCGTTTTTAAACGATTTCTACCCATAACATGAAACCTTCTTTGCTGATGCATCAAAATACAAAACATTCTGATTTGGTTGGTAAGCCCGTTGAATTATTTTAAAAAATCTACTACTCTCAAGAAACAAGATAAATGCATGACAAGCCTTGTAAATACTGATGGTACTAACTTAAAAAAAAAGGTTTTCTACATTGCTAGTTAAAGGATTGCAAAAATGGTAAATCTCATGTAAAAGGTGAGAGAGAACCTTGTACTACCGGCTGCTGTGGATATGGTACACACTCTGATATATGGCAGCCAGAGAAATTAAAACAATACCCATTGTCAAGCAACAAAGTGAAGAGGCGATATGTCTTTCAAAATTGAAGAACAACTGTGTTTAAAACTTAAAGAATGCATATATTTTGCACTTCAAGTAGAAGAAAGTACCGATGCAACATAACAAATATGGCACAGCTACTTGTATTTATACGATATCATTATCATGAAGAAGTTATAGAAGAGTTTTTGTTCTGTAAACCACTTGAATCAAACACTACAATAGAACTGATTTTTGACATGATAGATGGGTATGAGCTCCAAAAAATCATTTCCTGATAAAATTGTATTGGTTTAAGCACAGATGGGGCAAAAACTGCGTCAGCAAAATTGACAGGACTAGTAACAAAAATACAGAAAGTTGCTCCTGAATGCCGAAGTACACATTGTGTAGTCCACCGAGAAGCATTAGCTGCTAAAGGTATGCCAAAAACTCTAAGTTCCGTTTTATCAGATGCTGTGAAAGATATTAATTTCATAAAGGCTAGAGTCTTTAATTCAAAAATTCGAAAATTTTTACCCAGTTTCTTTGAACTGGAGTCAGAAGTTTTAATGCTTCTAACTGAAAATAATAGTGACATTAACTTGTTTTGTGATAAAGAAAGAATGTCAAGATTGGCACATCTAGCTGACATTTTGGACAACACGCTGAACATGAGTCTTTTAAGGAGCAAATATAACACACTTCAAAACCAATGATAAAATAAACTCCTTCAAGAAAAAATTTATCTTTTTATGTTCGCAAATACAGAATGTCTCAATATTTCCTACACTGTCATCATTTTTGGTAGAATATGATGTAACTACCAAGTCAGGTGTATTTTTTGATATAATTCTGCATTTGGAAGTTCTTAAGAAATTTTAATTAAATATTTATTCGAAGATTTTTCCTAACTTGACATAAATCCTTTTACAGGAAGCTCGCCAAATGAGTTGGAACTGCAGGAAAAATTTAATCAATTTAACAGGAAATAGTTCCATGAAAAATGTTTTTAAAGAAAAATCATTCACAGAGTTTCGGATCGCGTTCCAGATCAGAGTCTCGGAAAGATATGCTGTTTTTAATGTCATTGGTTACTAGTTACTTATAGTAGAGTGGTTTTTCTAAATTGTGGACTTTCTGAATTTTTAAAGAGGACGTCAGGATAAAATTAAGTTTAATTTTTTGGCTGTCCGTTTGTACCAATCGTATAACACGTTTTTGTGTAGATATGAGTATTAAATAAAACTGTAATGTAAGTAATTATTTTATTTGTCTTTTATTGTAATGTTATAAAAAAAAATAATGAAAAAGTAAATGAATAATTATACATAAAGTTTTAATACAAAAATAAAATAAATAATGCACATGTCTCTGATAGAAAATATGTTTCTAAACAAAATCGGATCGGGAGGGCTCTGTTCCTATTTACATCCCATAGACACCCTGGTGATGGTGGTATGGTGGTACCACCTGAAGGTTTTGAAAAACCAACGGATAGATATCAATTTCGCCTCCCAAAGTATTTCACGATATTTTCCGCTGAGCTCTATGCAGTGCTCAAAGCTATCCAGCTTATCAATTCTAATGTCATTCTTAATTTAGTTATCCTAAGTGACTCACTAAGTGCCTTAAATGGATCTATCCCAATGACCTCTTGAGAAAAAAATTCGAATATAAAGAGAAACAGCAAACTCTAGACGAAACAGACCATCCCATTGGCATTGCAGGTAACGAAAGAGCTGACTAGTGTGCGAATGAAAGTGTTCGTACTGATGAAGTATGTACCGATCTAAAAAAATCCTAGTATCGAAAAACCGCGAGTGATGTAAAAGTTTATAATAAGAATCAAGTTTTGTGCAAGTGGAAAAATGAAAGGCAATCTTCTCAAATGATACGTTATAGCCAATGTAACAATAAAGCAAATTAAAAACGGCGTTTCAGCTTGCTGATCCACCTATATGTGAAACATGTAATGTACACGTTAGTGTTACTCGTTTTACTAATAATTATCGTGTCGCATTTAACATACCTATTATAGCAGTATAAGTAATTTATTGTGCAATAATTTTCAAGGGATAATGTTGTAATTGTGCTGTATTACCCAAATAAAAAATAACTAAGACACCTGAACACTATTGATTATGTATAAATTGAATTAGTATATTTAAGAAAACATTGCAATGATGGTATTAATAAAATTTATAAAATATTCTATGAAATTTAATTCGTAACGCCTGTGTTGAGATCGATTTCCTTTTAGATATCCGTCTTAATGTGAAATTCTACTCAAAGAGGAGAAAATATATTGCCTGTCCCTGGAGAATTGACAATGGTCCGAGATTCCAGAGTTCATTCTGCCAAATGTTGTTTGTGAACCTTTGCCTGTTCAATAAAATCTACAATGATCGTTTCTTCTGGTTCGTACTAGTGATTTATGGAAAATATATATCAAAGGTTTGTAAAAGTTAATTTTCACAATATTCGAAATGTAATAGTAGTAACTAAATGTTATCTATCAACAAAAGGGTCTTATTTCTAAAGATTAAGTGAAAACAAATATTATATTCTTTCTCTTCTTTATCGGTATCCGGTGCGAATTGTATTGTTTTCAAACTATGTACAATTACTGAACTAAATTTATCTTTTAAAACAACTTCAGCACCCAGATCCAATGGCTTTGTTTATTAGATCTCAATTAAGATGTCTCAAATAGCATTATAAGCAATTATTGTCGATTTTCGTTTGTTTTCCAGTTTTGTTTAAAAAAATGGCATAATTTGAAGTTCAGATAAAAGTATCAGCCAGTATTTTAAACTGTTTTAAAGATAGATTATTTATTTAGCGTATGGCTACATGCAGCATTAATATATGACATACGATATAAATATAATAACAAATAGTAAACTAAATATCGATATGATATTCGAAAATTATTTTAACGCCGTCGGAAACTCGAACCAATTCCCTGTCCTGTATATGCTCGTACGGGACATTCATCATAGTGTGCTGGATCGTCTGTCTAGGGGCGCCGCAGTCACACTCCGGCGATGTCGCTCTTCCCCATTTGTGGAGCGAATCTGCACAACTGCTATGGCCAGTGCGCGCTCGATTTAATGCCGACCATTGTTTGTGATGCCGGTGATATTCCAGGTGTAGCCTTCCAGTTGGTTCCAATCGAGACTCCACTGTAAATGTTGTTTAAAGGTCTGCCGCAGGGTATAATTTTAAGCACTCTGGATTTTTATACCTATATGGCAGATTTGCATAATTTGTTTAATGAGGAAATAAACATTATTCAATAATGATATTTGTTTTCATGTCACTCATGAAGTATTGTACCATAATGGTTATTAGACGACAAAACTGAATTTTACAAAATATTCCTATAAATTTTAAAAAATTTACAATATTAGCCGTTGAAAAATTTGTTCCCAATAAATTGTTTTGTTTTATATTTGTTATTACATGCCACGCGATAATTAGCCAAACGAGGACATACATTATAATATGGTTAATGGTAACTTGTACATTACATGTTTCACATAGGTATTGGTGATTCTGTTATAGAGAATAAATATGAGTGAGTAAGACTCATGTGTCCAGTTATCACCAGCTGTTCTCCTCTCTTCTGTGTTGAGGGTTTCCAGTTATTAGAATTGAAATACTAGATAGCTTTGAACACAGCATAAAGTTCAGCTGAGGAAATCGTGAAATATATTGAAAGACGAAATGTATATGTAGCTTTGTGTAACAAACTGCAACGTCCGTCATATTTTGGTGCATCTGTAAATACTTTGTAACAGTACTCGTAATGTTGACCGAGAATTAAATCCAGATTATACTTAATGTGCGTGACTTATTTTTATTAATTATTATTATTATTAATCTGTTTGTTAAATTGGGTAACGGTAGTATTTAAATTTGAAGTATTCATTCCAAAGCGAAGGATTTTTAATATTGATGAAAAAAGTATCTGGATAGTGTGAAAAGGTATGTTTGATATTATTGGTAAAAATGTTAACATATTTATTAGTTAATGTATTATTATTTACATCAAAGAACATCAATAGAAACAGACATACTAACATATATAGAACAAAAAAGACTAAAGTGGTATGGACATGTAAGAAGAGCTAGCGACAGCAGATGGATAAAGAGAATAACCGAATGGAGCCCCATAGGAAGGAGGAAAAGAGGACGACCCCGAAAATTCTGGAGGAACGAACGAAGTAGACGACGCCATGAGTAAGAGAGGACTAAACGATGGAGAATGGAACAACAGAGAGAGATGGAAACGGTTGAGCGAGGGAAGGCAGTGAATACTGTAGAATCCCTATATATATATATATATATATATATATATATATATATATATATATATATATATATATATATAAATAAAGGTTTGTTTGTGTTTGAAGCTATTGACCTTGTGTGGAGGAAAATCGGCGATGATATAATGAATGCTTTCACTTTCATTAGATAAACTTTCCATAGGTGATGTTTAAAATGCTAGATAGTCTAAGTGCTGTGTATAATGCCCAGTTGTTTTAACAATACAAAGCACGTGGTGTTCGTGTGTATTAAGGTATAAAAAAATTGCTTATTACAAGCTTAAATTTTTATTTTAAGAAGATCTTTTCGGAATAAAATCATTCCATCATCAGTTAAATAAAAAGTTGTTAAAAAACATTGTATGGCCACTTAAAAAAACTTTCGAAGGACATCCGTATTAAAATATAATCCTCATGGTTTTATCAAGGTAAATGCAATAGACTTAACTTATTGATTATTAAAAACTGAAGATGGGGGCATCTTACATGACCCCCTGTAGCTGGTGAAGTTTTTTCGACTTACATTACCGACATTTGGGTAATGTAAGTCGAAAAAACTTCACCAGCTACAGGGGGTCATGTAAGATGCCCCCATCTTCAGTTTTTAATAATCAATAAGTTAAGTCTATTGCATTTACCTTGATAAAACCATGAGGATTATATTTTAATACGGATGTCCTTCGAAAGTTTTTTTAAGTGGCCATACAATGTTTTTTAACAACTTTTTATTTAACTGATGATGGAATGATTTTATTCCGAAAAGATCTTCTTAAAATAAAAATTTAAGCTTGTAATAAGCAATTTTTTTTATACCTTAATACACACGAACACCACGTGCTTTGTATTCAACAGGTATACTAGCCACTCCTGGATATTTCCACTTCATGGTTTGTTCCAGTTTCACTTTTAGTTTTAACAATATGTGGATGCAGATGCGTAAGAAATTGATCCCTATTCAAAGTTCTGTACATTGTTAGAAAGGTTGAGAAATCAGAGCCCAGTATCTATTTAACAATTTTCTCATTAGATTATGTGTCCTATTATATGCCTAATGTGTTCTTTCCAAGTAAGCTGTTTATCAAGCCACGTACCTATGAGTTTTATATATGATTTGAAGGATAGCGTTGTGTTAAATAATTTAAGATTGGGATTGTTTGTAAGGTTCTTTTTAGAGAATAACATTCCTACAGTATTTATAAATCGTGAGATCACAAGTTTTTGTACAAAACTTTGGAAAAATGTTAAAGTTAAACTAATAAAAACCAAGTAAATTGCGTGTAAACCTGCTTTTAATCGTTTCATGAGGTTTTTAATTATGTCCTTAATAGCGATTAAGAAGAGGCTAGGACTAATAATGGAGCATTGGGAGGTTTCTTTGTTTTTTCTCCTGTTTTACGAAATACTGGTTGTTAACTCTTACATTAAACGATCTATCTTCTAGAAAGTTTTTGAAGAAAAGAGAATGGAATAAAAAGCTGGATACACTCAGCGGAAAAAGAGTGCACACCGCTTAAAACCCAGAAGAACAAACATTGGATGTCAGGGGAAACCTTATAATTAGTGCAATAAAGTAGAGTTATGCTACAACATAACACAAAACAGGAAGCAACACTGAAGCAATAGCGCAAATAGCTTTAAACCACTGAAGACCATAATGGAGAAATAAAAACCTACATAAAGAGCATTGCAAAGACGTGGAATGATGATGCTCAGAATTATACCAAGACACTTCAAATGCATCAATGTCAGAACAAGAAACATGAATTCAGAAAGAAAGAAGAATTTTATAAGCAGAAGTTAAGAAGGCTCTCAACCAACTAAGAAACAAAAAAAAACCAGGGATCGATGGCATACCAGCGAAGACTCTAAAAGCAATGGGCGATTTTGACGTACATGTAATACCCACTGCATATGTACAACATGATACGGATCACAGCTGAATGGCTTGATAAGTGGAGCGAATCAACCTTTTCTCTGTCGATAAAAAAGGACCACTATTTTTATGCAGCAATTACAGAATAATTGCCCTTATTCCTTATGCAAGCAAAATCCTGCTGCCTATAATCAATGAACGGCTAAAGAAGTTTCTACTTAAATAGACAGCTGAAGAACAATGCAGATACCTAACCACCTAGTTAAGAAAATCTGTATGATAAAAACTTAGCCAAAGTTAAAATACTGGACTGAATACTATCACCATCATTATACATTTTGAATATATAGTAAGAAAAGTACTAGACGAATGGGATGGAGGAATCACTAGGCGACAGAAAAATCAGTAACTTGCGATACACAGATGACACATTTACACTAGCAGCGAATGAAGTCACACCGGAAAAACAAAAATAATGATTGTAGACAGAATAGTAATAATCTACCGCACATACACCAAGTGGCGAATTTCTAAGTCGTAGATAGATTTGTATACTTGAGCTCCCTGTTAACCAACAATGACGAGTGCACCTTAGAAATCAAACGTCGACTTAACAATGGCTCAAACTGCAACATGTTACATTCACAGCTAAAACATGTACTTTAAAAAATATCGATAGGAGTAAGATCAAAGCCTTCGAAATGTGGGTCAATAGAAGAATTCTACGCGTGTCCTGGACAGAACATAGATCCAACATGTCAATTCTTCGGAAGAGCTTTGTATAAAAGACGGGCTATTAAAAAAAGTAAACCGAGCATTCCTAAAGTACTTCCGCTATATACCTAGAAGAACGAGGCCCTTGAACTATTGGTAGTAGAAGAAAAGGTAGAAGACTGAGACCAAAAGAAAGATCTCCAATACGATAAGCAGATCAAATAAAGACTTTTGGTGGGAAAACCTCTATATGAAGCTGTCCTTCTGGAAAAGATTGCAGTAAAGTAAGCTAAGAATATTTAGAGTGTCACCAATCCCTGACAAGTAATGAGGAGGAGGATAATTTCCTACATGTATTCAACGATTTTATTAAGTCAAAGAAAATGAAGTAGAACAAAAAGTAAATGAGAAAGCTCATAAAATAAAGCTTTTTTTGCTAGTGATTCGTGAATATTGCTTCCCAGGTCTAATATATCTCCAGGTCCATTTTATCGAAAACCATTTTGATCATTTATCATGAATTTTCTAGATACCACAGCGTTGAGTTGATATTATTTTTAATAGCTTGCCCATTGCATAAGTTAGGCTTATTTGTCTATAAGAATTTTGGTCTAGATAACATTTTTGGATTTTGAGAAATGAGAGAACAATAGATTTTGACCAATCAGATGGGTATTGGTACCGTTGCCAGATGGAGAAGAATTATTAAAGAATGTAGTTTTTCGCGGACGTGGCTAGGTATTTCCGGAAAACAGTTGGGATATCGTCAGGCCCTGGATTTGTTTCTTTTAAATCGTTAAGTTGTTGCTAAAGTAAGATAAGCATTTAATGGAATGTTACAGTTTTCAAGAGAGAGGTCAGACCTTTCGGCCTCTAGTTTGAGTTTTAGAAATAGAAACAGTAGATTTCGTGGGAAGACATTTCTCTGTAATTTTTAGCTAATGCGTTAATAATGAAGTGGAAATGTGATCATTTAATTACCGATTTTGAGACTAGACATTGGGGGTGACTCGTGACTCCTTTATATCGGATATTTTGCGTATTTTCTTTCATATTTCTCTACAGAAGTGGAACTATTAGGGCTAGATAGAATTTTTTTGTCTGATTTATTAAACGATGAGCTGTAGCCTTCATTTGTTTGTAGTTATTTTTTTTTGCGAGCGTTTTATGCTTTATAAAACTATTAAAGGCTGTTTTGCTGGCAAATACGACTCTGTTATACCCTGAATTCCACCAAGGTACAAGGAAATGATTTTTGGTGTGTTTTGTTTTACCAATGAAGAGTTTTGCATTCCAAAGGATGACACAATTAAAATTACCTATAGATTCATTTATATAATCGTTCATTACAAGATTTTCCAAAGCTTTGTCAATATCATTTTCACAATCGATCCACTTAGCCGAATTAATAGTCCATTGGTTTATTGGTTTTACTCTATACTACATTTTTGCAAACGGTCAAAGGAAAATAAATGGATCCCTCACTTCAAATAACTACTTTCAAATATAACAGAGAAGAAAACAAATAAAACACAATTTAAGAACCACAGTAGGGTCTCACAACTTAATAATTTAACTAATCTTGAAGAATGAGGATGGATTATTATTGATAGAAGTTTGGATTTACTTCAGACCCTTTCACCGCGCACCGGAAAACTTACTCAATATTCAGCAACTCCTTCTAAAAGCTTTCGTAAAAGTTGCGGCTATCGAAAGTTGCCTCTTTGTTAATCTGCGAGTGGACACTCTCGTGGACGTCTAAAAGTTTAGTTTAATTCGTCAAACTCCGGATCCAAAAGTAACAAATATTTACGTATAAAAAAAGTAAAATGTAAAACAATGGCTATTTGAATTTATGCTGATTAAAAATTAATACATTGAAATATTTTAAATATATTAATATGGTTTGAATTACAATGCTAGATTTATGATTTGTGTCAATTGGATAATACAAGTAATAGCGTGTGGACCTCGATAGCCAAGTGTAAACAGTACTCGATTGTTTATTTATAAATAATATTTTACTAGTCAAATTGTATTGTATTAGGTTTCAAATTAGGATCTTTTTCAAATGAAAGTTTTTATGAAAACAATTATTTTTTCATGACAGAATATGTTTGATTTTACGAGCTTATTGTGCAAAAATTGATTAAAACGTCAAAATTACCAAAAAAGTGAGTTTTTAAGATCGCTTAAAAAAGTCGTCTTTGAAAAATAAATATTTTCTAATTCTGTTTTAAAATTTGTTTTGCGGGAAATTTTTTATTGTGCTAGGACCTTTTTTAAGCGAAACACCCATTTTAATTCATTATTTGTTTATTTATTAACATTCAGACTTTAAACATAGGTAATAAATCATTCAACCCTTGAACTTACCAATCACGATTGCATATATAAAAAAAAGTTAATTTCTTTACGATAAATAACGATTTGAAAGTGTCTTTTAAAAGGAATAATCAAACTGAAACGAGGTGGGAGAAATCAACTACAAACATTCAAAAGTAAAGATAAGACTTTAAATCGAAAGCGCTTGCAAATTTTCACCCCGTATATCATAAAATACTGAAAAAGATTCTTAATCATTTTGCGACTCTGAGATTGATAAGCTAAACATTTTGGAGTCTGTTTATAATAAACCGTTCTGATCCGTTTGATCTTGGTTCCACCTAGATATTAACGCAGAAAATAAACAACAATCTTTCTAAGTATATCATAATAGCGCTACAGCAGCTTATAAAAGAAATATGGATACAGAAGTCCCTTCCCAATGATTGGAATATTGGAATACTTTGCACCATACACAAAAAGGGAGATATCTTTGAATGCTCTAACCATCGAGGAATTACGCTCCTAAATGCAGCGTATAAAATATTCTCCAATATACTATGCCATCGTATGGCACCATATGCAGAGCGAATAATAGGACAATACCAGGCTGGTTTCAGAGGTGGTAAATCAACAATTCTTCAGATTTCAACCCTAAGACAAATTCTAGAGAAAACACTGGAATACGGTGTAGACACGCACCACATATTTATAGACTACAAGGCAGCCTACGACTCTGTAAATAGAAGAGAATTGTTTAAAGCAATGATAGACCTAGGAGTACCAAATCAGTAAGTTTAACCAAACTAACCCTTGAAAAAGTTGAATGCAAAGTACGAATCCAGGGGAAACTCTCTGAATCTTTTAAAACAAATAACGGGCTACGTCAGGGAGACCCACTCTCCTGTATACTATTCAATCTAGCTCTGGAAAAAGTAATACGTACGTCACAAATCACAACTACCGGTTCAATATATAACAAATCTGTGCAAATTTTAGCATATGCTGATGATATCAATATTGTTGGGAGAACGGAAAACGCAGCACGAGAGGCGTACGTAGCATTAAAGAAAGCGGCTACAAAAATGGGTTTAATAATAAACACCAATAAAACAAAATACATGAAAATAGGTACGCAACCACAAACACTACGGCCACTTGTTATAGAAAATGACGTCATCGAAGCAGTTAACGAATTTGTATACCTGGGAACGCTCGTCAATACTGAAAATGACACTACCGCAGAGATAAACCGCAGAATTTGCACGGCTAATAGATGCTATTTTGGGCTTAATCTCCTTTTTAAATTTACAGTTATATCAAGAAATACAAAAGTAAAACTCTACAAAACAATAATACGCCCAGTCCTAACATATGGTTCAGAAACCTGGACTTTAACAAAAAGCAATGAAAGCATGTTAGGATGTTTCGAAAGAAAAATACTAAGGCGCATCTATGGAGCGGTAAATGAAAACGGTGTCTGGAGAAGACGATACAACTTCGAACTCTATAGAATATACCAGGAACCAGATATCGTAAAACACATAAAGATAGGACGTCTGAGGTGGGTAGGCCATGTAATGCGAATGGAGCAAACCGACCCATCTAGAAAAACGCTCCTTGATAGACCTATTGGTCAAAGAAGAAGAGGAAGACCCAGAACAAGATTCCTAGATAACATCGATGAAGACATGAGAAATATGGAAATACGTGCTTGGCGGAGGAAGGCGATGGATAGGGACGACTGGAGAAAAATTCTTGGGGAAGCTAGGACCCACACAGGGTTGTAAAGCCAAAATGATGATGATGATATATCATAAAATACTGAAAAAGATTCTTAATCATTTTGCGACTCTGAGATTGATAATCTAAATATTTTGGAGTCTGTTTATAATAAACCGTTCTGATCCGTTTGATCTTGGTTCCACCTAGATATTAACGCAGAAAATAAACAACAATCTTTCTGCTGACGCAGGCAAGAGAATGATTTTTGAGGATGAGGTCATTTCACGATGGAGCGCCGTAAGAAATAGATGCTTTCATTGTGGAAATCCGAATTTGGCGATCGGGACTTCGATGTTTTTCGTTTTCGTGAAGTTTTAAAAAAGTAGCAAAGTTTTCCCTTAATTCCATTTGTGTGATAAGAAGAAGGTAATGTGAGCTAAAAATGCCATGTGGTAATATTTGTAATGTGAGTTAATCGCCGTTTGTTGTAAGCTGTATCCTGTGACAAGGGATTTAATATCAGCGTCTAAGGGCTAAGTAAACCGACATAGTTTCAAATAAGCAGCCGAGTTTGAAGAATCACATATTGTTATCATCCAGGATAACCTGAAGTCGAATTTAGGTATTTGATTCGATTTCTCCCAGGATTTGTCCAGACTCCATCCATTTTGTGTCCTTCAGGTCAGGTTTGGCTTGTTTGAAGTTTGTGGGACAATGAAGTGGTTGTTGTTATATTTTTCTAAATAAGCATTTATCATTAAAACAATAAGATTTGCTCTTATGTCAATTTTAAAGTTTATAAATAAATATTAGTTTTATGTATCAGCTAATTGTCATATTTTAGTTTCTTTTAAAGTATACGGAAAATGACTGGAAAGTATACGAGGAGCTGACTAAACGGAGAGTGAGCATAATTCAGGGTCAATCACCGACGGTGGAAAGCCTGGAGAGAGTCATTAAAGAAGAGATAGAAGGAAGCAAGATTGGTCGCCATGCGTAGGTCCCCCGGACTGGATCAGATACCACCTGAGGCGGTGAAGGATCTAGGACGGGCGGAGCCTGCGTGGCTTCTGGAACACATGAATACACTGCTGGAAGCACTAACCTTTCCTGAGCCTTGGGGACATCGAGGTTAATACTGCTCTCCAAGGCTAGGGAAAAGTATCGCCCCGTCAGTCTTCTTCCATGCATCAGTAAAATGTATGAAAGGATGCTGCAGCACGCATAGACGACATGATTGAGAGGTCAAGTGGTTTATCTAGGAGATAATTTGGTTTTTGTAAAGGGAAAAGCACAATTGATGCAATCATGAGTGTACTCGAAGCATTGCGCAACAGAGGGGATGAACATCGCTGAGCGGCCCTGCTATTGTTTAATGTTAAGAATCCATTCAATACGCTGCAGTGGAACGAGGTAATGAAGGCAATGGAGGAGAGAGAATGTCCTGGTTACCTAATGAATGTGGTGACAGAGTATCTGTCCGAGAGAACGATTATGGTGCAAAAGGGTACGATCGTGGACGTGACGGACGGGTACCTCAGGGATCTGTCTTGGGCCCGACGTTATGGAACCTGGCATATGACGAGGTTATGCACTGTGAATACGGAGAGGGTACAACTCTCTTCGCATTCGCGGATGACCTCGCTGTACTGGTAGTGGCCCGGGATAAGCCAGATCTCAAATACAGGGTTCGGAACGCACTTCTTCTTTAGTATTTGCCCAGGACATTTCTGTAAGTATTTCTGGATTTCTTTTTCGCAGTAACCTCTCCCAGTCCCCCACCAAAAAAAAGGAATCTCCAACCAAAACACGAGTAGCCGTTCGCAAACGTTTTAATTTATTTGCTCACCCTATCTCCAAGCCCAGTGATTGTTCAGTCTCCCTTTTTAACCCCCAATAAGCAAGTAATATTGTTACAACCGTAATAATGGACCAATTTGGATGTTTTTTAATCTAGGGTTGAAGGCAGTTCTTTTTCCAATAAACAATCGTGAATTCGGTATAAACAAATTTTTGACAATTTTCTTTGTTTTTTTCGTATTAGTATACAAAATCATTATTTTTAAAGAGAGTGGTCAGAGAGTATTTTCCAATTCATTGGAAAGTATATTAATCGTCCAAATAACTAATAAAAAATATTTCTTTCTTCTTTGAAACACTCAAAATTTATAATACTAATATATTAATTTTTTTTTTAATTCTAATCAAAATTCTTATATCTGTGTGCTACACATTTTGAATTTGAGCAAGTTAAGTACAATTTTAATTTAAACATCTTAGGGCCGGTTGTTCGAACGCTAATCAAAATTTGATTGTAATCAAATATTTAATTACAAGCAAATACGTCACGGCAGCTGTCAAAATTATTAAAAATTGCTTATTATTATTGATTTCTAAATAAAAACATGAAATTAACATCAGAAAGAGATGACAAATGATTTATTTTAATTTATAACGCCAAATAATAAAATTGAATAAAATAAATCAGTCAACATAACCTCAAAATGTGACGTATTTGATTTTAATTAAAATATTTGAGTTTTGATTAGCGTTCGAACAACCGGCCCTTAATTATTTATTATTATTAAACTTATAATAAAATGGACATTATAAATAAAAATTAATCTACTTTTATAAGTCTAATATATTGTAGTTTTTGTTCCAATAAATAGTAATTCATTCACCTTATTATTTTTTAATATTTATTCATGCCATATTTAGTTCGCATTTTATGATTTTGTGGTGATTCAGTTTTTTCTATCAGTGCGAATACTTATTATTACGAATAAAAATTTTGAAAATAGATAAGATTCTACGCACTCACTTTCTCCATAATTTTATTATATGTAAAATATATTGAAGACGTGATACGGCTGATTCTAGTTACTTGTAATGCAGAATCTGTGCACGTCATCGATTGCTATTAAACCCATAAAGCCGATGGTTTCATAAATTCTGAGCAAGCAGGAAGCAATGACCCAAATAAACCATGTCGGATATTGGAGATATTGGCTTCGGAAGTTTAACAATATAATAATAATGTATTGATCAACCCCTTACATTGTTAAATCTATTAATACTGCATAATTATGTTGTACACAATATCGATAAGCATAACTATACCTACTAAAGCAATTAATTTTTTTTATTATTTATTAATTATGGCAGATTACTCTGCTACATAAATATAATTATTCTGGTTTATTTAGGATTTTTCAGTGAAACATACTTTGGAATTCAAAACGAACTTTCTTTGGCCTTAATTTATTATTTCGCGATGAAGTACAAAGAGAAAGATTCCCTAAAATACGTTCAGATGCAAAGAAAGTCTAGAGGATGACCAAATATGAAAAGAACCATTTTAATTAGAAAAATTAATTTAGGTAAAAAAAAATATAATAAGCAAAATATAATATAAAAACTGTGCTTAAATAATTTCAGACCCTGTGTGCATAATGGGACGAAACTTCATCCGTCTTGCTGGAAAGTGCCATCTTGGTTAAAATTGTGTGAATGATTTAACGATAGATTGCACAAGGTGGATCCATAGAAAGGCCACCATGATCACCGAATCTTACCCCATCCGATTTGTCCTTTTAAGGCTACAAGAATCTCACATTTTGAAAACTTGTTAAATTAATATTATGAAAACATCCAAAAGAATCATAATATTCAAAACGTTTTCGGTCCTATCCGACCATCATCAGTGAAACTTGTGCATTTGCAAAAAGCCACTTCCAAAACGATATAAAAACGTTTGATTTACACATTAAATGTTATAAAAAATTAAAACCACATAATGTCGATAATTATTTAACCCGCGATCAGTACCGCTGTTAGAATTTATCTAACATTTTTAATTTTTTTTTGTATTACTTCTCTTTCGCGCCTCGTATATTTATCTCCGGCCATATATGCCCCACTCAATGTTTTGTCTAGTCACTCCCATGTTTAATTTAGATTGAAATCAACAAGAATCTGTTCAGTGCGCTATGAAATTGTCAGTGTCGGGATGTTAGTAAAAATCTAAAATATTTTTTGTGAGCTAGACTAAATTTGGACTTGTTGTTGTTTGTGATGGCGTACGAGAGGGAACAGCAATGGTTACTAGCCCTTTGGGAGGCTATAGAAGATGAAGTAGATCAATCGGACACAGATGTTTCAGATTCCGCTTTCTCAAGTGACGAAATAGATAAAGAGAATGTGCAAGGCCCTGCCTCTACACAATCAAATTTAGAAAGATCTGAAAGAAGTGGTCCCTATTATACTGGTAAAGATGGTACTAAATGGTTAGTGTACCAAAATCAAAACAAAGTTGGAAAAATCAGCCCTCAAAATATTATTACAGAGATATCAGGTATAAAAGGTGTTGCAAAAGAAGCCAAAACAATATTGGATTGTCGTAAACTTTTTTCTCGGATGAAATCATTCAATATACTCGTATTATAGATTTTACCAACGAGAAACTTCAAAAAATTAGACTCACCAGAAACGCAAAACATTACAGTCCTACAGATTTTGACGAAATGAGTGCATTTGTCGGGCCTTTATATCTTGCTGGTGTAAAAAGAGCCCAACATTTAAATAGTTCAGAACTTTGGAGCACGGACGGAACGGCCCCAGAATACTTTGCTGCTACTATGTCAGAACGCCGTTTTCACTCATTGGTACAAGCTATTAGGTTTGATGATATTGAATCTAGAGTAAAAAGAGTCCAAGAAAATCATTTGGCACCTGTGCAATACGTTCTGGATAACTTTGTTGGGAAGTGTTTACAACATTACTCGGTGGGTAGTTACATAACAGTGGATGAGATGATTGAGGATTTCAGAAGGAGATGCAAGTTTCGTCAGTATATTGCAAATAAACCTGCGAAATATGGCATATAAATCTACGCTGTTGTAGACTCTCGAATGTTTTATACACATAACATTGAAATTTATGCAGGTAAACAACCAACTGGTCCATATGAACTAAAGAACGATGCCCATACTGTTGTAATAAGACTTTTAAGATATAGTAGTGGTACTGGACGAAATGTAACTATAGACAATTACTTTACATCTGTATCTTTGGCTAATGACTTGGTACACAACCACCGTATAACGTTAGTTGGCCCATTACGTAAGAACAAGCAATAAGTTCCCCCAATTTTTTTAGATACTAAATTACGAAAAAGAAATAGCAGCATGTTTGCTTGGGGAGTCGATCCCAATAAATGCGTTCTTACCTCATATGTACCAAAACCTAATAGCAATGTGCTGATGTTGTCGACGTTGTCGACACAAAGATGATGAAATTGATCCAGAAAGTGGCGATGCAATGAAACCTTCAGTCATAACATTCTATAATCTAACAAAAGGAGCTGTTGATGTGGTGGACAGGATGAAAGTAGAATATCCGACTACAATAGTGAGCAACCGTTGGCCTTTAACTGTTTTTTGTTCTTTACTCAATATTGCTGGCATAAATTCACAAATTGTTTACTACAGCAATACAGACACAAACGAAGAATATATCTGACAGATTTTCTAAGCAACTTACGAAGCCCCATATTGTTCGTCGATCAAGTATTACATCACTACCAATTCCACTAAGGCAAAAAATTAGAAATATTCTAGGAAATAAAGCCATTCCAGTTGATGCCGAACTAAATGATAAGAATGCGAAACTTCGTTATTTCTTTTGCCCGAAGACAAAAAACAGATTTACTCAGTACCGATATCATACATGTTTGAAATCCGTATGTAAAGAGCATATTGAAAAAACAGTTTTGACTTGGGCTGACTGTATTAACAGAGGAGAAGATTCCTAAATTAATAACTTGTTATTTTTTGTTGTTAATTTTTTTGGTTGTAAACAGTTCTTTAATAAAACCGTTTTTTAATAAATGCAGTAGTGCAGAACTTTTTAGAGCGGCAGTCAACAGAGTCCGCATAGCCATGATGATTTCCAACCTTCGATAGAAGATGGAACTTAAAGAAGAAGAAGAATAAAACCGTTAAGAAAATTGCATAAAGTTGTCATTTGCAACAGTTATACTAAATTATATGTTATCATACCAGTCGTTCAATTTTCCAATAAATATATTAAATTAATACATAAATAAAATAACAATATAAGCTATGAAAAATAGTGCCAAGTACCAAATACCAAAAGGGAACAACATTATTATGCTAGATAAAAACTAACACGGTACCGATCGCGGGTTAACATTTACTTACATGAAATGGCGACCATGTCGGGGTATAACCAAAGTTACTGAATGGTCAATTGAGTTGGCTGGTAGTAACCAGTAACGGGTTAGACCCAAAAATGGTCGCCAGTTTGATAAGGTCAGTAGGTAAAATATACCTACTGTTTTGGTTAAATTTTATATTATTGACGTCATGTCGCTTTATTTTAATTTTTATAATTTTGAATATTTTCTTCTTTTTAACAATACCAAGTGTTACATATTATGGTTGAACTCATATTGAAGCGAGGATTCCAATAATAATATAATATTCAGGGTATTATATTTTCTGTTGGTGCAATTTTGTGTACATTTATAAACGTACCTAATTTTTAGATACTTTCCTTTTATTCTTATCTTGCATAACCTGCTTGTGGTTGTTATAAGTTTTAAGTAAAAAGGTTTGTCGAAAATTAGCTACTTATTTCGATCAATAAACGTCTGTATTGTTGTCTCTTTGATATGTTTTATGTATATCAAAAATTGTTTGGAACAAGTTAATCTTCTCACAAGTTGTATCGGTGAAAGTACAAAGTGGTCTTTACCCATAATTTTTCACAAAGCGGATATTTTGTCCTACCACTTACAGTAAGAGTGATACTTAACACATTATTACGACCTCTTAACACATGATTACGACCTCTAAATACATTATTATTAATTGACAGTAAATGTGATGAAGAGTCCAAAGAAGTTCAAGCCAAATCTATTTTAATATAAAAGGGAATTAGTCTATTGTATTTTTTAGGTAAATATTCTTCTGTAATGAGTTTAGCTGTCACTTTTTAATATCTGGTTATTAGGAATTTAAGTTGAAGCGTTTTTCCTCGTGAGAAAATTCACTAATTCACTTGGGGAATTTTATATCCCAAAGGACTGTTATTGTTAGAAAGTTGCTGAACTCACAGAAAATCTGTCGGTTGATTGTTTTATTATGTTTTTTTTTTCGTCGCACTCAGTTTACGTTACAAACAATTTAAATATTTGCCGTTTATCTTTAATTTAATTCCTTTCTACACGTTTAATAAAGTTTTATGTATAAACAGTTTTCAATACATTTTTTCTTTGTCCTGTTAAAAGCAGTGTAAAAAAAATATTTATGCAAAAAATGTTCATCACATTTTAACAGTGGTACACTGAGAGCACCCGTTAGTTTTATAAGAAAAAATTAATTGTCCAAAAGGGAGAAATAAGTCAGTTGTTTATTATTTAATAAGCAGTAACCATGTAATTTAATAAAATAAAACATTGTAATTCCTAATAGAATTTAATTTTAATAAGTTTAATGAGTCGTGATGTTAAAAATTTAATGGATTAACCTCAATTGTGAGTTTTTGTGATTGTTTTATACAATATTTTTTCATTTTACATTGTATATATATATATATATATATATATATATATATATATATATATATATATATATATATATATATATATATATACACTCAGGTGCAAAAAAATCGATCCATTCCTTATTTCTTATTTATTTGAAGTTGTATAATTTTAAATACATTAAATTACGTATGTAAATTTAGTTGTACCCTCGTATACGAGAAATAAAATAATATTTTTAATATTGCTTTTTATATTTCTTAAAACAAATTGGTATTTCAGGTTTTTGTCAAAAAGGGTCTGAATCAAGCAGATATTTATTGAATGTTGTTTTTAATTCAACAACCATACTAGTGTAGTGATTTTATTTTCAAAACGTGTTATATTTTTATTTAATTATCCTTTCTAAATGTGTCTAACTCCGACAGATGCTGCAAGGGCAGTGACTTTAGTTCAAGATGGTCGTAGCCAATATTATGCACCTGAAATGTTGGGTGTTAGTCGATCTTCGGTTCAAAGAGCAGTTCGGCGTTTTAGCGACACCGGTATCTTCACAAGAACACCAGGATCAGGTCGTAGAAAGGTAACATCCGAAAGAGATGATCGATTTCTGGTCTCATCATGTTTGAGAAATCGGCATCTAACTTCAGTTAAATTGGAAAATCGTCTGAGCGAAGTAAGAAATTTGGATGTAAGCAGATGGACAGTTCGTCGACGACTTGTAGAAGGTAATTTATTATCCAGAAGGCCAGCCCTATCTCCAATACTATCCATAGATTATCTCAGAGCTCGCCTTGTTTTGCAAGAGAACATGAAAACTGGAGTAATGCAGATTGGAGCAATGTATTGTTCTCAGATGAGTCCAGATTTTGTCTAAGGTCACCAGACGGTCGAGAAAGGGTTTGGAGAAGACACGGAGAGCGATATTTTCGATGGAATATTGCGGAAAGAATAAGTTATCGGGGTGGGGGGGGGGGGCTCTGTTATGGTTTGGGCTGGTATACTGATTTAGTTATTGTAGATAGAGGTTCTATGACTGCTGCAAGATACATAACAAGTATTTTAGATCAGCATGTGGTACCTTTTGCTCCTTTCATTGGACCTGATTTTATTTTTATGGACAACAACGCGTCCTCACCGTGCTAGAATCGTCAACCAATATATAGAGGAGGTGGGAATTGTCCGTATGAACTGGCCAGCTTGCAGTCCCGATCTCAATCCCATAGAACATCTATGGGATATGATGGGAAGACGTCTTCAAGCACGAGTACCCCGTCCAAACAACTTGGCTGAACTTACAGCGGCTCTTCAAGAAATATTGGACCAATTGGATCAATTTGATATCCAGAGGTTAATTACCTCAATGCCTAGACGTGTACAGGCTGTTAAGGGCCCGAGGGGAAAACACTAGATATTGATTTATTATCAATGTTTTTCTTAATTTCAGAAAGTTTTGAATATTCTTGTATTTTTGAGTTTTGGCGTATGTCTATAAATAAATGATTTTTTTGGATAATCTGTAAAAATTATTTTAATCTAACATATACTTTTACATATATACCTCATTTAAAACTAATATCTTCAAACGTTTTCTTTTTTCAGCAAATAATACCCATGGATCGATTTTTTTGCACCTGAGTGTATGTATATATATATATATATATATATATATATATATATTATGATAACTTAGTTTTGAAATTCCATATACAAATTCAAATTAATTATGATCTAATTAGCAAATTAAAAAATAAATTATTTAATGAATTTTAATATATATATATATATATATAGGAAGATTATTAAATATATGTTTTTGTCATCTCAGGGTTCATAATTGAGTTCAAAAACATTACCTTTTCTTTTAATAGTAGAAATAAATAAAAGAAATCACTCGGTGCAATAAAGTCAAAGTATAATGACCAAATACCTTTACACTAAATAAATATCTTATAAAGAAATATTTTCCTAAATTACTCTGTTACATATACAATTAACCACAAAACAATTCAAATTAAATATAATTCAATCAATGTCTCGTTTCCACAATTTGCGTCTGTATTTTTCTAAAAGAATTTACTTTAATTAGTTCCCTATCCAACAAACGCTTTCTCGGGTTCTGCTTATAAAAACAAAATTGTCGACAAACTTCTAACAATGTTTATTGCTCGTGTTGGAGGGACAAAATTCTCCTAAGCTATGCTTCGCTCCAAGAATAGTAAATTATTTTACTTACAAATACTGCAACTACAGCTTTCAACACTTTCTTTGCACTACTTTTTGCCACAATAATTTTTCTTTCACCGGTTTAAAAAAATAAACTGTCGGCACACTCCTTTCGATTTTGTTTTCACTCGCTTCAATTCCCTCAGCACATGATCCTCCTTGCTTTTTTAATCTCATTCCCGTCTATCTATTCCTTCCATAATTTCTTATAACCAATCAATACATATATTCTTTCTTTGCACGCAACTAAATTCCAAAAGTCTTCAAATTGTTAAAACTCAAATAATTTCAAATTCCTGTATAATTGTATACAAATCATACAAGACAATAACTTTCTACTTTCTCCTTCACCGTTAATGACCGCTTTTGAGATAACAGAAATGAATCCGTGAAAACGGCAGGTACATATCATATTTCAATGCTACCTATTATTTACAAATTATTCTTAAATCTATTGATTTCCATAATTTAGAAATTCCCAGTTCAAACATAAATCTAAAATTTACAAAGTCTCTATTTTATCACTGCACCAACACTGTTAAATTAAAACCCATATATCTAGAATATAACTATAACATAATTTTACAAATTGTTTGTCTTCTTCTTTTTCGCGAGAGGTTGTAGAGTTTTAACCAAGTACTTGATCAATGGTTGTGTAGGGCAGTTGTATACACTGAAATGAGACGTAGAGGAATATCGGCATTGTAAATTTTATACAGGCCATACATTCGAGGTGTTCTTGAATACTTTTTACGAGGAATTAGAGATTGTTTTATGTCAACAGGAAGAGAGGTTTTATTGATAATGGCTTTTGTTGTTTTCTCCAGATAGGTTATTGGATTATTAGAAATTGGTCTGTAGCCTGGAGTATTAATGAGATTTGAGAGTTTATTAGTGCAAGAAGAAGTGTTTAGGATGACGGTGACATTTCCTTTATCGGAGGGAAGAATGACTAGATTTGGATTTGACTGAAGTTATTTCAGTATTTTTTCTCAGATTGGCTAATGTTCAGAGTAGGAAGCTTTGAGTTTCTAAGAACTCTAGCGATGTCTTGTCTAGTTATTTCAGCATCTTCGGAAGGTAAACTGGAGATGACTTCCTCAGTTTGACAGATGATTGTCTCAATTGGAATGTGACTTGGGATAACAAAGTATTCTTCTTCTTCTTCTTTTTCTTCTTTATAAGCAATTCCTCTTGTTCATTGGCGGATTAATACCTCTATGAAAGTTTGTCACTCCATCTTTTGCGCGGTCGTCCAATACTTCTGCTGATTGGTGACTTATCTCTTGCTATTTTGACGGCAACGGGACTCCTCCATTCTACTTATGTGGTTATTTCATTCTTTTTTTCTACTTTGTGTTCATTCATTCATACACTGAGATTTTATTTACTTTCAAAGACGTTTGATAAATTTATTTATTATTATGTTCCAAAAATATTACTTTAAATGCTCATAAGTGCTGTAAGTTAAATTAAATTGTTGTCATAATGAAAACTACAACTATAAATGTAATAAAACCAATCAGTGACTTAAGTGTTTATATATTCTCCATTAAACAAAAATATTAGTCAAGGAGAATTTAAGCTTGAGACACTAATAAGACACACTGTACACATAACACGCACATTTACGCCATAAAACATATTAAATCGCCAATTAGCTCGACGATGCTTTAAGTTATCTACTGCACAACTTGAAATTTGGCGGCTATGCCAAACAGAAGATATTAGTCAAGGTTGAATGCCAAAGTATGCATACCTAAGACTTAAATTGCTCGTAACACGTAATTTATCTATGGCGACAAAAAGAATGGAAAGTGCTAATGAAAATTGCGAGGGATGGGATTTGAAGGAGAAAAAATAATATTGTAGAATATGTAATTAAGTATTTAGTAGAATTAATTTGTATTTATTCAATTTGTTTTGTGGAATTCTGTTCACCAAGGTTAATTTTGTCGATTTTGTTTAAATATTTGAAGTGCATAATATGAAAAAATTAATATTGAATTTTAAACTTTGTTTCGATGTTTAATAGAAGGTCTAAGAATGTATTAGTTATCTTAGATTTAATTTATTGTAAAAAAGGCCAGGCTTCCTCCAAAAACTGTGTTTTTTAACTAAATTTTATTCATAGTACAAAAGATATTTGAAATTCAAACTTTTTACAGGTTTTTTTCAAAATGGCGACTCAGAAAATGGCTGCCCAAACTGGTCCAATTTGTTGATTTGTGTCCTCATTTCTTGGAAAAGAATCATCCGAAAGCAAAAAACAAAATGGTTTCATATTCTGTATCGAATTGGGTATGTTCGGAACTACAATGAAATATTTTCACCGAAAAGAAAACAACATGGAATCTTTCGACCCTTTTTTGGACTTTTTTTTAATAATAATAAATATTTTTGGTTGTAGCACCGACCATAGAGAGATATCTAAAGAGTAAAATGCAGTTTGGTTCATCTTGATAAGTGCAGTTTCAAAGTACAAGTACACCTAGTTGAAAGAACGTAGTTTCGAGAAAAGCCCATTAAAGTTAACAGCTGCCGCACCCGACAGTAAAAGGGTAGCAGGGCTACGAGCACAAAACAGGTCATTTTCTCATGTAAATCTCCATAAGAAATCCTAAGGTCCATTCTGCTCATTTTTGCTCATTTTGTGGTGGAGGCGCGGCTGCTCATCGGTTAAAAGCTGTTCAAAGCTGTCTGTTCGAGATTGATCGTATACCTACATTTTACAATGAATAAAGATTTGAACAGCTATAGATCAGGTCTCGAACACGTTTTCAACAGGTCTCTGACAGGTCTCGAACAGGCCTCAAACAGGTCTTAAACAGGTTTCTAACATGTCTCTACCAGGTCTCGAATAGGTCTTGAAGAGGTCTCGAACAGCTTTGAACAGCTTATAACCGATGGCGTAAATTTGAGGAAAAATCTATTTCTTTATTAGATCAGCATAGCTTTATTAGATCATCATTATTTATGCTCGGTCATAGCAAATTTATTACAGGACTGTAAGATCGATTTATATTGTGTCTACATTTGAATCTACATATTCTAAGCTACATATTTATCCAGATTAGAAAAAAATTTCGACAGGTACCTCATCCCACAACAAGGAGTATTCAGACCCGGCAAATCTTGCACCGGTCAAGTCCTCGCACCAACAGAACACATTGAAGAGGGCTTTGAAGAAAAACTTATAACAGGGGCTGCTTTCGTAGATTTGACAGCAGCCTCTGATACAGTAAGGCACAAAACATTGCTCCGCAAATTATACGACACTCTCAATGACCACCACAAAGGTCGTATATTCCTTACTGCAAAACAGACGTTTTTTCGTTATGCTGGAGGGTAAAGTAAATAGGAGGAGAGTTCAAAAAACCGGCCTCCCACAGGAAAGTGCTTTAACACCAATGCTGTTCAATATATACACAAACGAACAACCTACGCCGAACGAAACCAAGCACTTCCTCTATGCTGACGATCTTGCAATATGTGCTCAAGGAAATAGTTTTGAGGAAGTGGAAGAGAAACTCGAAACTGCCTTAAAAACAATGACAGCGTACTACTTGCAGAATTCTCTGAGACCCATTCCCTCTAAAACCCAAGTCTGCGCTTTTCAGCTTGATGCAAAGGAAGCCAAGCGAAAACTCCAAATTGCGTGGAATGGTAATGCATTAGAACATACAAACCAACCTATATATCTTAGAGTAACTCTGGACCGGTCCCTCACCTACAGACAACATTGCATAAAAACGAGAGGAAGAGTAACAACTAGGAACAGCATACTCAGAAATCTAACGAGAAGTAAATGGTGTGCACGTCCTGGCGTTTTAAGAACAACGGCACAGGCACTGTGTTTCTCAACTGCTGAACATGTGTGCCCTGTTTGGGGCAGATCCGCCCACACCAAACAAGTTGATATTGCGCTAAATGAGACATGCAGACTAGTAACGGGGTGCATGAAACCAACGCCACTCTCTAATCTATATAAAACAGCGGCTTTTGCAGAACCCTCAACACGCAGAGGCGTTGCAGAGCACATAGAGAAAATTAAACCGATCGCGGACGAGCGGCATACCCTATACAAAGCTCGAACACCACGAAAGCGACTAAAATCAAAGAAAAGCTTCCTTGGAACAGTGCAGGATGAACCGCCTGGGTATTTTCCTCTTCCCCAGGTTTAATGGACCGGCCAGTCCCTACACTTAAAAACGTGAAAAACTATGAATAGGATAAAAATGGGAGCCGCTCCAGTAAAATCAAATATGGCAAAATGGGGAAAAATAGACGATGATGTGAACTGTGACTGTGGAAAAACACAGAATATGAAACATCTTACATGCAGAAACTGTCCTCATCGATAAACGATGAGCCGTCGCGCCTCCACCACAAAATGAGTCAAAAATGAACAGAATGGACCTCAGAATTTCTTATAGAGATTTACATGGGAAAATGACCTGTTTTGCGCTCGTAGCCCTGCTGCTCTTTTACTCCCGGTCCGCTTAAATGGACGGATTAACCACTTAGAGCGCTCCACTCATCCCTATTCCCTGCCTACTTTAAGGTCGCACGGGCCTTTGGGGCTAATTCTATACTATTCCTAAAAGTACTTTCTAGAAGTTATTGAAAAAAATAATGTATTTTGAAAATTGTTTGGAGGAACCTGGCCTTAATAAAAAAGTAATTACCTTTTAAACTACCTCATATATAACACTACAAAGCCTTATAATGCAAAACGAGAATATCGAGTGGAGCCCAAAAACGTTCCATTAAAAATAAAATAAATTTTTACACCCTGTGTACTTCACAAATAATTTTTAGCCACAAAATATTTTTAAAGTATGGTCCTATAATATGCTGCCTCTTTTATCTAAATTATTTTTTTTTGTACCTCTTACGACAATTGAGTAAAAGGACTTCCTCGCACTAATGCCGCACCATGTATATTATATTACTATCTTTAATAATAATTGTCACAGTTTTAGTTGAAAATACGTTCATTTTGACGTTTTAAAAAATTCTTTTACATAATTGCATTGTATCTGCCTCATTCATTATGACAATTCGGACATACATTATATACACACAAAAAACACACGTCGGACACTTTATATCCGACAGTGTATAATAAAGCGTTAGTCAAATGTAAGAATGAGAAATATATCCATCAAAAACTTCTTTCAGTGATATACCTATACCAGTGAAATCATAGCAAGTAAAACTAATGAAATCAGTTTTGAGAATATGTATAGGATGGCTAAGCTGATTACAAAACATCTCTATGCACTTGAAGTGTACGATCGTGTAGAATTAGAACTACTCTATAAACTTTGGTGGGAAAGAGCAACTGGAAACTGACAATGAGTTTGTTACACAAACTACAAAGACTACTTCTAAACTGTTTGAGTTCATACAGATTACATTCAATTTAGTGTCTAAAATAGGCACATAAAATGTCAAACTAGTACAAGTCGGTCAATTTTGTTTAAGACATGTTTAGAGAATACTGAAAAACACAAGTTAAAAAAAACACAAAATGTTACTAAACGAATATTTCTCTTGTGTGGTGGCAAGCTTGTAGTTTTTATAACTAGTAATAGGTATTGGCACTTATATCAAGGAAATATAAATTGTTGATTGTAATGAAAAATACAACTTTTGAAGTTATACTTCTATAAGCGCGTTCGACGTTGGAAATTTGTACGGGAGTGAAACAGCAAAATCATTATATATGTAAGATATAGGTAAGACAGAGACAGAAGATATATTTTCTCTCTCTTTCTCTCTCTTTCTCTCTCGAGAATAAAAATGTTCCTTTTGTAAATATATTTAATATTTATTAATATTATTATTATTTTTCCATTCTGTTCAGATTTGTCTTGAGCCTCGTTAGGCATGTTAAATTATAAATTAAAACTTGTAAATATCTCAAGAAAGTTCAAATGTGTACTTATATACACAATAAACAACAATTAAATTTTGTATCTGTCATGACAGTTGTATCACGAAACAATATTTTTATTTTATTATTATTATTATCATGGCAAATTAAACATATGCGTAAGTAAGTTATGTATATTGTCATTTTTAAATTCTTATAAATATTGCATTTTAATTTGTATTGTATTATTATATTGAATTATGTTGCAGTGTATTGTATTGTATTTTTATATAAATAACAAAATAAACAATGAATTTTACTGCAGAGTATGTGTAAAAAAGTTTTTTGGCATTCAACTCCTTTCATACATATATGAAAATAAAAATATACAATTTCATCAAAATACTGATTCATTCCTTCATTTACTATACTCCTATTACTTTTCTCTTTCTGCTATCTCTTACCTATAGCATTACATATGAACTGATTGTGCAGATTGGCTCCCATATAAAGTTGTAGCGGCGAACGCGTGTATAGAACTTCTACCGGCAGTCCCACTGGACTGCCAAACCCGTTTTTTTGTTGTATATACAAACGTTTGTTTTGTAAATACAAACATTTCTTTTTTATGTTTAGACTTTCAATTTGGAAACCGTTCTCAAAAAAAAAAAATTCTCAAAATTTACGTAAGATTTGAATTGAATAGAAAACAGTGTTTTCTTTTTTAGATTGTAATTTTTTTATTAAATCATAAATTAGATAGGATATTGTTATAAGTGGAATATCACATCAAGCAAATTGCCTCCACGGGTTTGCTCGCACATACGCACTCTTTTGTCGAAATTTTCTATAACCATTTTGTATAAATATGGACGAATTTCGTTGATGCAGCGGTGAGTTTCCTCCTTCAATGCACGGATGGTTGTAAGCTTGTTGACATACACCTTTGACTTAATAAAGAACCGATAAGGAATTCAATGGTGTTAAATCACCCGATCTATAGGGCCAATTCTGATCATCAAAACGCGGGAGTACACGACCAACAAATGTCTCATGCAGTAATTGAATAATTACTACGGTTTGTATGGCATCTGGCACCGCACATGTCTTCCACATCAATATCATCAAATTTAGGCAGAATGTCATCATGTTGCGATATTGAGCATCAGTAACAGTCACACTCCTTGAACAGCCTCATGTTCAAAGAAGTATGGTCCAATAATACCTCCAAACAGTGACACTCTGTGGATGCATTTTTTTTGACAGTCACATGTGGGTTCTCAGAACCCTCAATAAGGTAATTTTGACAATTAACACAGCCATCAAGGTAAAAATGTGCTTCATCGCTAAAATGACTTTACTCGAAAAATGAGGATCCAGCGGTTAATGTTCAATAATCCATTCAAAGAACTCTCTTCGGTGTGCATGGTCATTAGACTTCACTTCTTATGTCAATTGAACTAGGTTAAGCATGGAGTGAAGATCTTTAGTGAATATACGCTGTAGACAGCTTCCTGAAATTCTTGTCCACCACTCAACACTCTCACGCACTGTTTGTTTTGGATGTCCAGTGTGTTTAGTATCACCACTTGATCCAGTCTACCTGAATTTTTTAATTACTCTGTTCACAGTTGACGCACTTCAATTAATATTCCGACCATACTTTGTACGAAATTTTCTAACTGTGGCCGCCAAACACTCATTATTCTCTCGTGTAACGTTTCATTTTTACTGAACCTAAACTAACAGCTGCCAAACTTTTTTTGTGACCAACACTTTATTGCACAAACAACAAATTCAAATCTTGCGTGAATTTTTTGATATCTAGTTTGATACATATTTTGTGTGGTTTTTTACAGAGGGTTACTTGAATGTACCCTAAATTACAAAACTTTTATAAATCAATATATTTAAGTTTTATTAAATCAAATATAATATAAATTTAGATAGTAGAATTTTAGAGTGATATCTTAAAATTTATTTATCCTGAACTTAGAAAAAAGAATTTCAAACATTTCGAATACGGAAATACCTAGCTAATCGGTATATCTGAAACCATGTTAGATTCTAGCCCAGAAGATTAAACTAAACATTACAGATGTAATTAAATCTACTCGAAATGAGAAATTAAATCTAGAGTTTCTGACATCAAGTGAGGTTGCGGTAAGTCGTCCGGATATGGCGTCTCCTAACAAGCGCTTGAAACTAGCGATTCAAGCATTTTAATTAAATACCCCAACGCAACTCGTCGAAAATTTGTTTTTATTTATTTCCTATTACTACTTGAATTGCGCTTTAATTATAATTAATGGGGCAGCGAAAAACGCAACGTAAGTTTTTCAAAATTTTAAATAACTTCAATCGGTTTACTTCTAACAATAAGTACGTTTATTACCACTTGCCAGTTTCCTCCACTGATCCCTATCCGATGTTTTCCGTCATCTGATCTGAAGTTTCTCTCTCCATTTTGTACCTTTTGTGTAAATGGTATTACACAAAAAATCCAGTTTTATTATAATAGTTGCTTTTCCATTTATTATTGCACCATTGAGACTATTTTAAGTGTGATCTACGACATTGAAGTACTACTTCCTAGGTTTTTTGCAACAGTTTCAAGATCGATTTTCTCTTCTTCGAGTTAAATTTATTTATATTCAATAGACCGCCCTTCGTAACCCCCACGTGCTCATCAAAAATTCTTAAAACAAACGATACCACCATTTTTTTATCTGCGATTTATACCGTTCATATCTCAAGTAATCAGCATGAGCAACATCACTCTTATGACGGTTATAATCAACCATAACTGTTACACAATCTATGTCAAATTTGGTCCTGTCTTTATTGCCCTGTTAACTGAAATCATGCTGGAGGTTTATTGCTAAGTTTACGATTCTGTTTTCTTTCCATCTGAAGATACCTATGCTTGTATTGAAAAACCTGTATCCAAATTTCTCCTTTTGAGAAATAGATTATCCGCCAAATTCTTTGGAAAGTCCTCTCTATTCATATAGATTGCATCACAGGCTAAAGTATTTTAAAAGATAATTTTTTTCGGTAATAATAGATGTGAGACAACTTCATTTTTCTCCTGGTATGGTTCTGTTAATGAGTAAATACGTTTTGTCATTAACTAATTATTCGTTTTTGCCTTGATAAACATCAACAATAAAAATGTAGTCTTTTTTTTTGGTCAGCTAAACACCACATTTTGTATCTTTTTTTTATACGTTTTGAGAATTACACTATTTTCCTTTTGTCTTGTAGAGTTTTTGCTGAGTTCTTTAATATTACGTAATTTGTTTAATTTACATATGGTATTTTTTCGAATTTAGAAATAATTACTGTTGCAATGACGATTTGCCAAAATTTAAGTACGTAGTAAGTTATGGATGTGAAACAGGGGACAGAAAACTGCCGATGCATTAGTTGTAAAAATATTACGGGGATTACTGGGTCGAATTAGTGAAACTAACAACTCGCAAATTAGATATATGAAATACGCGAATAATATAAAAAACCTATACTAGCACAATACACACTAAGTTGCAGGATTTACGGTGGGCAGCAAACGTGGTCCATACGCATGATAACAGAGTCCCTAGAAAACTACTAAAGAGACCTGTTTTAAGAGCAAAAAAGGCATGGGAGGACGAAGCCGATGAGGATGCCAAAAACCTTATAAAAACACTTTCATGGAAAACAACAACACTAGATTGAGATCTTTAGAGAAGCTTACTGAAGGAGGCAAGGGCCCGACTTGGGCTTTAGTGCCATTGGAAGGATGTAATTACGCGATATTGCTTTAGTAACTAGAGGAAAGCCTATTAGGGCTTCCCCTGCCATAATCCTTCCAGTTAGACGATGTCATGCAAAAATAAATAACAATGAAGGTGAGTAGCTTCCTTCCTGTACGAATTACTTTGGTAGGTTACATTGTTAACCGTGAAATCAAGAACTTTACCTCCCCTACATTTTCAGGTATTAAGAATAATTTCAGGATTTAACATTAAATTTGTTCAATTTACTACAAGCTTGCTTGTTAACTTTATCATCAGCACTATTTTCTGGTTGAACTTCTAATCATCGCAGTTTACTTATTGTGTTTTTTCCCTTATTGTGTGAAAATTCAGATAATTAAGTGAAATTAACACCTTGCTTATCTAAATGCCTTGAGCGCCCGTTTAAGGAGGGAGGGGGAGGGGGAAACGATTAACAAAAAATCTGTATGCTATAGAAAAAAATGTTTCAAATAAAAGATGTAGCTTAAATAATTTTTAACAAAAATTTTTATTACTCACTTTTTATGTAGAACAAAACGTTTTCTCAGAAACGACGCTTGAAGCAACCGGCGATTTTGAATGACAGTTACTCGCGCGAAATCAGTTTTAAATATAATTTGTATCAATTTGTGTTTTGCCGCAAATAAACTCAGTTTTTATAAAGGTGTTACATAAATAAACGCTAAGCGATTTTTGCGATTTTTTATGACTAGCATGAGATCAATAAAGGTTATCACTTTCATTGACCTGTCACTATGAAATTTCTTTTGTTAGAGCTTAATCTTCAAAACATATAGCATGAAATTTAAATTTTGAGTTTTAACAAGAAATTTAAGGCATGTGAAATACGCTTAAAACACGCAGAATTTATAATTTCGCGTTAAAAACGATCTAAGACGTTTAAAAATGCTCCTTTCCAATTACACAAGTACGTTTACTACACACTGTAGCTCCAAACTCCACCCAATACCATCTTCGTGAAAGCATTTCCCGTACCGTGCGATTGTTTGTGATCGTTTACATTCTGTGTTTTTCGCATAATTCAAAACTTGTTGCCAAAACTCAAAATCGAAATTTCAGGTTATAGCTTTTAAACGATCGGTCAATAAAAGTGATAATATTTATTGATCTTATGAGAATCGTAAAAAATTGCAAAAATCGCGCCCCGTTTAATTATTTAAACCTGTATAAACCTTTATAAAAACTGACTTTATTTGCGGCAAAATACAAAAAGTGTCATTAGGACACTGGTCAAACGATATCTAATGTTTACCGTCGAGTCAATACAAATTTTATGTATAATTGATTTCTCGCACGTAACTGTCATTCAAAATCACCGGTAGCTTCAAGCGATGTTTCTGAGAGAACGGCTCATTCTACACAAAAAGTGTTATATTTAATCATTTAATAAAATTTATATTAATAAAACATTTAATAAAATATATAACATTTTTGTTCAGAATTATCTCAGCCACATTTTTTATTTGAAACATTTTTTTCTACGGCATATAGATTCTTGGTAAATCGATTCCCTACTTCGATTGGAGCGTTTTGGGGGGACGTCAGGGGCAGGGTTTAAAAATTGAATGATTACTTACTAAAAACATTACAAGATTTTGACTTACGATATATAAAACGATGCGGGAATTTCATTTTAACAGATAAGGGGCAGCATCCGAGATAAAACCTAGTTGGAATGCCTTGTTGAAGGTAAGTAGGAGTTTTATTGTTACCCAACTTTCAGAGGGTAGTCATAGTAATATTGCTAAAATACATAAAGGGCTTATTTATGACTAGAATATAATCGTCGGTCAGATAGTCAAGCGGGTCAGGCTAAATGATCTAGTGGATCGATGGTTTACACACTGGCGGTATAAAATCTAAATATATCTGCTACTTAGACTATGAACCCCTACGGTGTATTGGTATATCTGATATATGGATGAGCGGTACGATGAGAGATAGAGGCTTGCGCCTCGGTGTTCTTGTACAAAACTGAGCTAAGAATGAATTGATATTTTATGTTTTCTGCTTTGAATAGTCCTGTACTGTGTGTCAATTTTAAAACTTACAATGGGCTATATCTCACGAACAAAAGCTGATACTTGTGATAAATTATTGAAAAGACTATAAAAAATGCTATCCAATGGTATAAATAATAATTATACAGGGTGAAGCAATAATTGTGAAACTTTGACTTAAATGGAAAATTTAATGAGGTTTTTGTTGAACTACAAATTTGTTAAAAATGTCAATTTAGTCAATGTTAAAAGTGAGTTCCGTTGTTTTGTAAACAATACTACATCCTATTTTCAAATTCTGCACGAACGTTAGCAAATGTTGTTCTAGTAATAGCGCGTATTTGCGTATTTCTTTCTCGCAATTCCCCTAGTGACACAGGTTGAGTTTTATAACGAACTGACATGAGGTAACCCCATAGAAAAAAGTCAGGTGGCGGTAAGTCTGGTGACCTCGATGGCCACTCAATAGGACCTCTCTTTTCAATCCATTTTTTCGGGTAATTAGTATCCAACCAAAGCCTAACTGGAGCTGCATAGTGAGGAGGTGCTCCATTTTGTTGGAAAGATGTTGTTGCAGCAAATCTTCGTCTAGACCTAGGTTGCCTTAATCGTCCTTTTGGTTCTCTAATTCGTGCACAATTAAAGTTTCGATCGTGTTTCCAGCATATCAAGATAAATGTCGCCAATTAAATTGCCTGGTATAAACAAGGGGCCAATTATAGCGTCACCTAATATTCCTGTCGAAACATTAAGTTTTTCAGGATATTGAGTGGGACCTTCTCTGAATCAATGCGGGATCGCATCACTCCAGTACTTACGGTTTTTTTTATTTACATTACCATTCAGTATAAAAGTACATTCATCAATGAAACAAAACTTTTTTTATCATTCTCTGTTCAACGCGAATTCTTTCAGTCATGAGTTCACAAAACTCAATTCGTCGGTCTGGAGCATCATCGCCTAGTTCTTGAAGAATTTGTGTTTGTACGCATGAAACTTATGTAATTTCAACACCTTTCTAACCGACTTATGTGAAAGTCCTGTAATTGCAGATACTTGACGTGTTGATGCAGTAGGCTCTATTGCAAAATTTCCAAAGACCTCAATTTGGGATGCCTCATTCAATAATCTTGGGGCATCCCTTTTTTTTATTTTACACTGATTCCGTTTCTCTAAACTTTTGAACTAAATAGCGGACGTATACGTGACTTACATTTTTCGCGTTCAGGTATACTGTAAACCATCGTGACAACTACAGCTGACTGACAGTACCAATCATACAAATGATGAAAACTAATGACATTTAAAATTCTCAAATAAACCAAAAATTATTGAATCTGACAGAACCCAAAAAACAGATGCTTTTAATGTGTTTAACAAAAAAAAATCCGACGGACACTTATCATTAAATACAATAGTCCGGGAGATAGCATTACAACCTCAATACATTTTCCATTTAAGCCAAAGTTTCACAATTATTGCTTCACCCTGTATAATTATTATTTATACCACTGGATAGCATTTTTTAGAGTCTTCAATTATGTATCACAAGTAGGGGTTGGCAATTTAAACTTTTTTGATTGTGGTGGGTGGAGCCTAGGGGGTAGAAAGGGGTGAGCTCTCTTTCATGTCATTTTAATTCCCCCTTACTATCCTAGAAACGGTTTCAAGCATTTTTCGATATTAGCTTTTGTTCGTGAGATATAGCCCATTGTAAGTTTTAAAATTGACACACTGTATAAAGCCCGTTGTAATCTTTTGCTATAAAAACAGAACTTCAATATATTCCTAAACCGAGTATAGTCAAAATTTATTCCAAACATTGAATATTGTTTTATGTACGAGTACTTACTAATTATATATATACATTTACATAATAGATACAATTTCTGCTTACCCTTTTTTGTGTAAGCACAAACCTCCATGATTCATATTACATACACTTCAACTCAAAGTTAATTATTCAAAATGCATTCCATTAGTGTGTACAGATGGAGTTCATCAGGATACACAACTATTTTAATGTTCGTTCCTGTCATTTATTTTTGGTAAACTTGAAGTAGAATAATATAAATTATTATTTGCTTTGTGAATACTACAACTACTACAACAACAATTTTCATAGTTAACGAGATAGTAAATTATTATCATGGAATACATTAAAATTTGAACGACATGAAACTGACAAAATGACTAATTATTGGCATGCTATATTTGTAGCGATACAAATTTTAAAAATGTTTTTAACGCAATTACTGTAATTTCACAACACGTCAACGATTTTACTATAATTATAAATTTATGACATATTTTAGTTACTATGTTTATCGAGATGCTAAATTAATAATAAATTATGCTAAATGAGACCAATTGTGTCGCAAATTCCTCGGCAACATGCAGTAGTAGGATCTGGTTACCCATATTAAAAGACGAAAATAAAAGTTAGGAGTTAATAAAAGTAAAATACCACTATTAGTAAGTCGTAACATATAGAGGATACATAATTTATGTTTTTAAATAACATACATATAAAATAAGAGTTTGATGTTTATTGAAATTAAACTAAATGTAAGACCAAATACTTACAAATCGGGATAGTATTACGAGGTTTTTTCTGCATAATTTACTCTGGAATCACTGACAGGAGAATTTTACTGTCATCATGGCCTGTGGTTGTCTTTTAAAGATGAATCACATGCCATGATTTTTCTGACGGATATTCTTAAGTTAGATTTGATTTCACGTAATCGAATGAACTATCTTGCCCAGGAACGCAACTCAGCAATATTGACAATATCATTTTAAAGTCGCCTACTTTAAAATGTATAATATATGTCTAAATTGTCAGTACGATTGAGTCAGATAAAATTAAATTATAGAAGAATTTTTGACAAAGTAACAAAAAACAAAATTTGTTTAATTTATTAATGTTTTGTATTTTGAAAACGATTTCCGAAGTGGAAATTGAAACGACAATAAATTTATTTTAAACTTATATTGTGGCTTACCATCATCATCATCATCAGTAGCTCGACAACCCTTTCTGGGTCCTGGCTTGTTCTAGGATTTTCCGCCATTCTGTTCTGTTACTTGCTTTGTTTTTTCAGTTGGTAATCTTAAGTTATTTCAGATCTTGTTCCACTTGTTCCATGTATCTAAGTTTGGGTCTTCCCTTTGACCTTCTTCCTACTGGTGTTTGTCGCATATTGTGGCTTATTCCCAATAAAAATATTAATTGCTTTAAGATACCATAATAAAAATTAAGAACAATACTTTAACTCTGATATCAACAGCAGATAATTTGGCCTTTTTAAAAAGAAGAATGGATTCTTAAAGTTTGTCTTAAAGCATTTTAGGCTTAACTTGGCTAAAAAGTCTGCCATTTACCCTTAAGACTCCTCTACCTCTTTTGCGATAAGTTACGGCTGTTGCCGATTTTTTTCTGCTAAAAACTTGAACAGAGTGGATTAGATCTTTTTTGGCTTCTGATGTTGTGCCCGCATTGTGAAAGACTAAGAGCATTATATGAAGAATTAACATATCAGAGTTTAAAATATCTTCAAAGATGATATCCTACTCTATCAAATGCTTTCTCGTTATTATGTAAGATACGGTGTTTCATTTACCTCTTAACATCACCATAAAGTGTAGGAAGTGTAGGAGTTTTATACCTATTTTTATAGGAGTGTGTATTAAATCTGCTCTGGTCTGTCACATGAGTCAGAGACAGAAAGATAGCAAGAGACAGATCTTCTATATCAGCAACACCCTACATTACTTCACTAGAAGAGGTGAAGCACAAAATCCCATCGAAGTCATCGGTTGAGCCGAGCCGGTTTTTATCTGGCCAAATTTTGTGGTACAGTTTATACATTATTAATTAAAAAATGGTATTATCTGATAAAAAAGAGTATTTAATAATCAAAAACTGTTGTGTCGGTTCGTCAATAGCTGCATACACTTTCTTCTGAATAAACAACCCATTTAAAAAATTTACAACGAAAGAAATGGACGATATTGTTCTGAAGTTATTTTCTTGTTTTACCCTAATACAATTTACTATTTTTACTGGGAATAAGCCACAATTTTAATTCAAAATAACTGTATTTTGACGTTTCGATTTCCAGTTCAGAAATCGTTCCCAAAATACAAAACATTAATAAAACTTCTTCTAATAATTTAATTTTATCTGACTCATTCATCTGACATTCCATTTCAGACATTTGTGAGCTACCCACTTTCTTGTAATTGTTCTTTTTACTGCCTTTGCAATGCCGCGAAGGGGTTCCGGTCCAATGAATGGCATTATTAAGCCTTTTGGTCATTTTATCTGCTTTTTCATTGCCCTTCATGTACCCAGGATACCGGAACCTTACTACGGTCTCCTAGTTTATTTACGGCACCCACACAATCCCGTACTAGCGTAGAAGTGACCTCTACCTAATTGAGTACCTTAAGCGCTGCTTAGCTACTTGTACTGCCGTTATTTTCGCCTGGAAAATTGTGACATCCTTGAATAGACTTTGTTTTGTTCCTACTATATCGGCTCCTACATCCTCCGATGTTTTGGACCATGTAACTTCCGCTTGTATGGGTACACCTTCCTTCCAGTTTTTTCTGCCTGATATATTTATTTTGAATTTACTGTCAAAGCTATATCTCGTAGCTGCCGAATTGATGGGTTGCCCCATTACGAAATTCGCTTTTAGCTCCTTGATTAGCTCTCTCTTTGTCAGCACTATGCGCCTGGCTTATGTGTTGTTGACTATGTATTATAATGTGCATTGCAGATCTGGCTTCTCTTTATAAAGATATGAAGTGGTGGTAGATTAAGGAGTTCCAACGCCGCTGTAGTAGCTGTTTTTACGGCGTCCCTAATACACACGCATGATAGCCTTTGTATATTACTTTGCAGACTTATATACCACTTGCTGCGTTTTTGTACATCACGTCACATACCCATAGGTTATCATTGGTCTAATAACCCTTATGTATGACCATGGGGTCATTTTGGGATTGAGCCCTCAATTCTTACCGCACATTCCTCTACATCTGCCCAAGGACAGTAGCTTTCTGTGTGGTTTTTACTATGTGAGTATTGGGGGTATATAAAATATACATCCAGGTATTTTGTTTCTTTGTCAAATGGAATCTCTGTTCCTCCCAGCACCGGTGGTTTTAGGTCTTATAATGCTTTCTTTTTTTAAAGTGGATGATTTGTGTTTTTTGAGCATTGACTGGGCTGTTGCATTCTTTCAGATACAACCTGGGCGAATTTTCCCCTGGCCAAGATTATAATATCCTAGACAATAAAAGTGTTTTGAGGACAAATTTTTTGAAAATCATCTACCAAGGTTGACCAAAGTAGAGATGGTAGAATTCTTCCTTGTGGACAGCCTCCACCTGCCCTTGCTTTCATGATTACTTTACCCAGAGTGGATATTACTATCTATTCTCCATATATCCGTATATATCTACATATTACCGCAGGTGTGCCTCGTCTACTCATTTATTTTATCAAAGAGTTGGTGGTAACATTATTAAATGTACCTTCCATATCTACAATAGCGGTCATTGCTATTTCTTTGTAGTCTATTGACTTTGAGATAAGCCTATGTAGATAATCCAATCGCCTATTGACGATTGCTTAGAGGATTATCTTTTAGCCCTTCGTCTCTTATGTACCTATCCGGTTGAAATAAAAAAGAGGGCTTATTGGTCTATGGTGTTAGGTCTACTTACCGCTACCCATCTTAGGCAAGTTTTTGACGGTAATCTTTGTTAACCAGTGTTATAAAATATATCTCCTGTATGTTCATTTCTTGGACTTCTAATCCTGTATATCCATATTTAAAGCAAAGAGACTTGCCCCACTTTTACCCCACTTTTACCACTTATTCCTTTACGTCTTGTCTAAAGTTAATATATACATTTTATTTCTTACAATTTTAAAACAATTCAGAAACACGGCGGCATTGTACTACTTCATTTTAAAGTCACAGCGATATATATTTTTCGAAATTGATTTGTAGACAATATGTCTTAACAGTTTAATTAAAACAAAGTATTTTATCTATCCATATTGTAAATGCTTAGTTATTTAACTGACGACTAGCTGATCCCATGAAAATTACAGAGTTAAAATTTAATATTCCTCTACAGACATGAAAGCAAAGGAGTAGCAACTTTGTTGAAAGATTCATTGCGGTGGAATCTCATTAAAGTAACAAATCACTTTCTAGAAAACAGCGAATATGTTAGTAATATAAAGTGGTTGGTTGGGTTCTTAGACAAATAAGGAAAATAAACAATCCTAAGGTAGCAGTTGAAATTGCGATCCTTTATAATAATGAGTGTTAGCATATTTCAAAAATTTTCATTAGAAATGGGGTTTGTTTGAGTCTATAATATTTCCGATTACCGAATTACAAATTACGAATCAATTTCTTTAAAGGTAGCGTCACGATCGACAATTACTAAGTACAAGTCATTTAATGTAAAAGACAATATTTTTTATGTTATTTTGAATTGTAGCTGAAATCGAATACAGCAAAAAGGCTGTTAATGAAATAGGCAACGCTGGAAGTGGCTAGAGAATATTGTTTTATTTTTTGGTTATAATAAACTCAAAGATTGAGAGTTATACCGCGAAATAATTCAGTTCATTACGCATGGCATGAAGGTCATAAGTAATGAAATGATTAGGTACATACCATGGTGCACTTGTAATGACGCATAGGACTTTTGATTGAAACCTCTCCAAAATATCTACATTAGACTTGGACGCTGATTCCCACAGCTGGCTCCCATAACTCCATACTGATTTTATGACTGATTTATACACTACTACCTTGATATGTAGAGATACTTGTGATCTTTTACCTAGTAACCAGTAAAGACTGCTAAGCTTAAGGCTCAGTTGATTTCTTTTCATGAATAAATGCTTCTTCACTGTTAATCGCTTGTCAAGATGCATACCCAGGTATTTGACATGATATTTTTGTTGTAACTCTTGGTTATTTAAAAAAATTGGTAGGCACGTGTTTTTCTATTAGTGAATGTTATATGAATTGACTTGCTCTCATTTACTTTTATTCCCAACTATTTCAGTCAAATTTGTATTTTGTTAAGATCGGCCTGTAATAGCTGGGGAGCAACGTTGGGGTTTGGGTGTGAAGCTAAAATTGCTTTGTCGTCTGCGTACATTGCTGTAACGATATCGTTGCTCGTAGGTAGATTAGCTATAAATTACAGGTAGAAAACAGGTCCCAGAACACTACCGTGTACAACCCCTTCTTTAATTGGATTTAGACTTGTGTACTGATCGTAATGTCCTACTAGAAAATGCCGGTCATGGAGATATAACTTGAGAATAAGGAAATAATTTCAGGGAAGGACTTCTCCAAGTTTGTAGAGTAGACCAGTGTGTCAAACTCTATCAAAGGCTTGAGAAATATCAAAAAAGGCTGCTGAACAGTTTTTCCTTTATTCTAGAGCTTCGTGAATAAAATTACATACTCTATGTATCTGCTCAGTGATGGCATGCTGTTGACTAAATCCAAACTGGTGGTTAGGTATTAGTTGGCGTTCTGCAATAATTGGTTGTAACCTATCCAATAGTAGTTTTTCAAAAACTTTTGACATCATCGGATGAATGCTAATAGGTCTACATGATTTAATGCCTTCTGTAGGTTTAGCTGGCTTAGGCATTGCAATAATTTGTTCCACTTTTCATGAAATGGGGTAGTAGTACGTTCTTAGGATTGCATTCAATATCTGTGTCAAGTACAGAATTCCTTTTTGGAGAGTTCCTTGAGGATTTTAGTAGTAATCTGGTCGTATCCAGGAGACTTTTTAGGGTTCAAGTCTAATTGTATCTTCTGGTGAACTTGTTTGGTAGTGAATTTTTTGAAGGGTATGTTAAAGGGTTGAAGGGGTGATATCATCATATCACACTGTATGTATATTAGTTTTAAGGTTTAGATTTCTAAAATTCTTTTGTACCATCTAATAATATGTAGGGCGCCGGTAGCTTGCATTCAGGGTCAGGGGAGCGATTTCTTAATTTTAAGAAACCATCATAAGCGGTGTGTGATTCAAGGGGGCGAGTTGACATCAGTTCGAATCCAGCATTGGATGAGAGCTAGGCTCTTGTTCGCGCTAGCCGCACCTCCGAAGGTTTAACACAGTCGGTATATCAATAATTTTACTCAGTTCGTGTCAATATTGCATTACCGACAAGGTACCTAGTTTTTTGTACATAAATTCAAGACAACTAAATTTCATAAATCAGCTATCGTAAGCAAGTTATCTGCGTCTAAAATACGTTGTGGTAATTGTTTAAATCGACTTGTTAAAACGTTCTTTGCGAAACTTTCATTTGTCCAAGTTTCCTGGGACAAACACACCTGCATCTTCGCCCAGGGTAGTTTAAGTTAAGACGGTGATTCTAAAAACTTTTGGGTCTCGTTTGTTATATCAAGGTTGTTGTTATCTGGAGAGTTTGGCTGGAACACTTTTACCAGGTGATAGGCAAACGTTTCGGCTTTTTTTTGTTGCTCCTAGCCCATATTCCATTACCTATTTGAATAGGAGGGTTGGTTAATTGAGGTCGATTTAATTTCCGTAGTATCTTCCAAAGTGTGTACTCAGTGATTTCCGTTGCTAATAAGTTTTTGAGGTAATACTGAATACTATTATTCTTACGATAATTTGGAAGAATATTTATTTGGGCGGTAGATTGGTTCAATTAAGTTTTATACTGAGGCGCGCGTGTTCTCTGCCATGTTTACCTTAATATTCGCTTTTCTGCAATTTTTTTCTTTGCTTTCATTACGCAGTTGTTGTTGTTTAGTTTCCAAAGGTCTGGTTGTTGTTGGACTGCATACCTCTAGTACTATTTTAGTAAATTGTTCAACAGCTTTACAGATTTAACGACTGTCTACATTGCCGTTACTTTTTAGAGGTATTTTTGTATCCAATTTGTTATCAATAATATTCCGAAATTTCTCCGGATTCGTGAATTTATTACCTGGAAATGGTGGACGTTCCTTCCCAAGAATTTCTATGCCTATCGTAACCATGATAGGCGAGTGGTCGGATAACAATTCATAAGAAGATTATACTGTTCGAAGTTCATGTGGAATTCCCTTAGTGACACAAAAATCAACCAAGTCGGGAGTGTTTAGCATCATAGTCGCTTCCCGCAAGAAACATATTGCCATAAAGTGTGTTAAAAAACTCTTGATATTGCTGATGTGCGGTGCCATCTGGATGCTTTGTATTATTATATCAAGTAGTTTCAAATTTTGATGTAACTTCGATTTGTAAAATGAGTTTCAGATATTAACATTACATACGTCAATATTGTGATTTGTTATAAAAGCTTTGCCGTCATGGGCATGTTGTGCTAGCACGTTGGTGTTCCAAATGGCTATTTTCATGAACTTATTTATTTTGAGATTTGGCGACAACAGTTGTGAGTAGATTTAACATAGTGTCTATTTGTTCCATTAGCGATTTTTACCGTGACTTTTAGTTTCTTTTTTGGACATTCTTGTTACTAGTTACTGTCAAGTCGATTTCTGATTAATTCCCATTAAAGCTAGTAAATAATTTTAAGCAGTAGTGGTTTTGATATTATATCGTCCGATTACTACGCCTTGCTATATTGCCGTAATGGCAATGCCATCGTTTACTAAGGATATTCCAAAAGGAGTTATGGAGTGTTGCGTTGGATCCACTTAAAGGAGACTTCGCTATGTTCTGACTTTTGTTTTTAGGATGAGTTGAATTTTCATGTTTGCGAATGATTCGGTACATCAAATTCTGATTCCGTTTGTCGATTTGGGTTTCAGGCTGATGTTCTTAATGACAAGCTTTTTAGTAGTAGGTTGAGACTTGTTACTAATATACTAGTAGAAAAATACCCTTACTCTGCGGCCAACACCAAACTCATAAAAAATGTATGTGGTCCTTAGTTTTCAAAGTTCTTTATATTGCTGTTAAAGCGATGAGGGAAGGATGAGTAAAGAAATGCCTATTGAAGTAAAAACTACAAAAAGCAGACATAGATTAAATTAAATTTAGATAATTTTTTTATTTTTAAAAAGAGCTCTTGGTAAAAAAAAATTATAGCTAAATATTTGTGATATTATCCCCATTCCCACGCGAATTCAAAATGCCTTTGATCTTTTTTAGAAAAGTTATTAATTAGTATTTAAAATAATATAACGATATTACATTGTTTATATATTGTTTATAAGTAAAAGATGACGTTTTTTTTTGCATATTTTGTCTACTACATATTGTTATCACAAAATGTATCAAAAGCAGTTGTTAGATACCTATATCAAAGAGAGAGAAAAGGCTTTTTTTTGCTAATTTCTCTGGTCTGCTGATACAACTATCTTAGAACAGATCATATCTGTAAAACTGCAGAATAACTGTTCGCTAACGTCTGAAACTGGTTTAAAACTAGTGGCGTTAGGATATGTAAACCTTAAATATAAACAAATACATTGACAGAAGTAAAGCATTTTTTTTTTATTGAAATTAACGTGTCGCATACCTTGAGGTACACCATTGAGTTGTTCGAGAACATTTGACTCATTACCGTTTATTGCAACTTTAAATTTACGGTGATTTAAAAAGTTATCTATGAACGTGTAAATATTGCCTGTAATATTATTATCGATAAGTTTGTGTATCTAATATTACATTCTTTGGAATAGTATCGAAGGCGCTTTCAATATCGAAGGCTACCACAACTGTATCATGCTTATTTAAATTCTCGGTTATATGGTTTTGTAGTAATACTAAATTGTCCATTGCGCTTCGATGTGGTCTGAATCCCGATTGAACGGAGCTTAATATATTGTGCTTTTCAAAAAACCAGTTAAGTCTATTGTTGATTAGTTTTTCCATTAATTTGCACATGCAACATGTAAATGAGATCGGTCTATAAGAGGATGGCTCTATTGGAGGTTTGTCGTTTTTTTTTATTGCAAGAATGATTGATTGTCCCCACAGGTTGGGAAACTTTTCGTTGATCCAAACAAGATTATAAAATGAAAGTAATTTTGTGAGTCCATTGATAACTAAATTTTTGAGGAATATGGAGGGTATATTGTCAATTCCTGCTGCAGAATTTTTTAAGGTATATACAGCAGAGGAAAGCTCTTGAAAAATAAAAGGTGCGTTTGAAGCGAAATCATCTGAGAGAGCGAGGTCATCTGAGAGATCTGTAGTAGAAGGAAGATCTTTATGGGGAGTCCTATTTGCGTAGTTGTCGTTTTTGCTTTTATTATGAAAATAAGTTGCCATAATTTTAGCAATTTGGTCATCTTCAATTACTATTGAATTATGATAACTGAGTGCTGAAATTGACAATTGTTGTTTTTCCGTGCATTTGTTTAATTTTCTTCCAAACTTGACTGGAAAGGGTGTCAATAGATATGAAAGATATGTATTTATTTTTTACTTTGTTTCATCACTCATCGCGCTATAGCTTAGCTTAGTTATTTGAATTTAATCAGGCTTCACTCAGTTCTGGTTCTACGATATTTATTTAATGCTGTTTTGCTTTCTCGGATAGCGTTCTTACATTCAGTATTCCACCAGGGTACAGTTTTACGAGAAGACGATATTGTGCATGTTCCAATGTGCGTTTGAGGCACAGTGAGTCTAGTGCTATATCAGGATCTTCTGGTAGTTGTAGCTGGTTGATCTTGTTTTTAATGAAGTCTGAAGTCATAAAGGCAATCCATTGTAGTCCAAGTTAGAAGTGGCGTTAACCTTGGATAATATAAGCTAAGATCAATTGAGGAGAAAGTGCCACTAGAAATGTTGAAGTATGTTTTGGATCTGGTATTCAATATACAGATGTTAGAGTTTAAAACATTTTCAACGATCTTTCCTCTACCAAATGTTTTTTTCGATCCCCAAATTGAATTATGGTCATTAAAATCGCCTACTACAATAAAGTGGGCTGGAAGGTGGTATGTAAATGCTACAGATAGTAATTTTATTTGGACACCAAAGAGTAACAGCGATAGCTTCTAGTGTGGTAGTTAAAAGTACTTCTTTACAACAGTAGTCTTTTGAAGTATATATAGATGTACCTCCACTAGCTCTGATATAATTTGTTTTTAAAAAGTGATGTGCTTGAAAAGCATTGAAATATTTCTTGTCCGTTTGCTTGAAGTTTGTTTCTTGTAGGCAAATGATGTCAGCATTCGTGTTCATAATTAACTGTTAAATACGTTCTAGACGGTGGTAAAACCCGGTGCAGTTCCACTGGATTAAATTAAAAATGATTATGTTATGTTTCTGAAGTGGTTGCTCTTTCAGAGAGATGGTCTTCTTCGAAATTGTCTTGTGAGGATACCGAGATTATGCTTTCTGCGTCAGAATTATTAGAGCCTAGTTCTGTTTTTATTTTTTTTTACTAATTCTAGATAGTCGATTGTTGAGAGATCTGTGAGTTAGTGATTTGTAAATCTTCAAAATGTCTGAGAGGAGAGATCTTCTATATTTTACTCTAGCGATTCTCTAAGAAAGCTATGAAGTTATCGACCGGTAACGTAAAGGAGTCTTTTTGGTAGTGTTCTCTAATTGTATTCTTAGATTCTACCGATATTCTGCTGTCATCTTGAATAGAAGAGTCCCTTTTAAGTTTCTTTTTGGCTTAATTTATTATTTGGGGTGCCCTCGTAGCCAAAGCAACCCTGGAAATATTTTTAGTTTTGTTTTCTATTGGTGAATACTACGTTTAGCAACCAGTAATTACTCATTGTAATTCTGGCTGCCTATTCGACAGGTAGTTGTTCCAATAATAGGTTTATGTTTATTGTACCGTACTAATTATTGATAAGAGGAGCAAAAAGCCGTTTACTAAATGAAGTGTTGTGAATGTTTTTATGCCAGTAAATGCAAGTAAAATTAAATTTTACTCCCCGAAATATTAGTGGCAGGTGCAACACAATAACTTTCCTCCACTGTGATTCTTATTAGTTAATATATCAACTATTTCGCTATTTAGACACCAAAATATTGAAGAGATTGTTCGATTCGAACCTACACGTTCTAGCTCGATTAGGCCAGTCGGAGAAAAGCGTTTAAAGACGAAAGAAATTTGAATTAAACGAACGACTTACTTGTATATTTGTCATTTACTTAAATTGTTATATCTTATACATAATTTAATACGAAAACCTTTCGAGCACATTACATTTGATGCCTGTAAGTATCAGTTTAACATTTCACAGACCGTTGATTTATGTTGCTAATCCCCAAAATTGGCAGTGGTTGTACTTCCATGATATTGCCAAATATTAATGTATGCTTCGCATTCTACTATAAATAAAACAAAAGCAATATACATCAAGTAAAGCCACAAGATGGTTTCACATATCCTTCAATTATTTACAAACATTCAGTATGAATTTGACATCATGCATGTAAATAGGATTATGAGGATCAGGATCGACATGGAGATTTAGTGGTTGCCTCTTTGGCTTACTAAAATATGGGTTAAATTTTAGTTAAGGCGATACGGAAATTCCGCACGAGATTTAACAAGCCGACGTAGAAATAAATGAAAATTTATGGATATTTACTTTAAATATTTAAGGAATGAACATTTTTGTACGATAAGGATTACCAAAGTGCATCGTAACGGATTTACCCGTAAAACTATACAATTTTTATAAATATTTCGAATAGTCATGAGCTTACTATGAACACTTTAGAAAGAGTTTTAAAGGATTATTTAATACGTAATTAATCATCTCAGCAGAGATATACAATATAAATCATATCTTCAAATGATATTGACTTAAACTGATCGTAGAATTAATCGTTTTAAGGTTCCATATCCAATAGAATCTTGGGAATAGCATGAGCCCGTTTTATGTTGTCCACCGATGATCTAAACTTACAACAACTCTATCGAAGTTTTGTTAGTCCACTGTAATACAGCATTAAACCATGAATTTTGTCGTCTTCCCGCCCCCCTTCTACCTTCGAGCTGTCCTTGAATATTGATTTATGAAAGGTTATGTTTTACTGGTTCAAAGCCATTTATATTGCATCCAGGGTACCTTACTTTTGGCCTCGTCGTAATTCAATTACGTTGTTTATTTTTACCGTTTTATTTACGTTTTTTTTTAATGATCATAGTCTTCGTTTTCTTTATGTTTACTTGTAGTTCGAATTCTTTACAAATTCTTTTATTCTGCTATTCTGCTCTTCAATGAGAATCAGAACCCAAACATGCTGTATATGTGTATACTCTTGTTTCAATAATAATTGGATTATGTATCATATTCTTCATTTTTATTTTCACTTTTTAGTTATTTCTGACCGATGCTATATGATTTTAATATATGATATACCAGATAAATTCGCAAATAAAAAGCCTTTTCCGTGACACTTTTTGATACAAATACTAATACTGTACTAAAACCAGAACAAATCAACATACAACGGTTATGTTTTACTGGTCGAAAACCATTTATATTGCATCCAGGGTACCTCATTTTTGCCCCTCTTCGTAATTCAATTACAGTTGTTTATTTTAAATGTTTTATGTACGTTTTTTTTTAATGATCATGGTCTTCGTTTTCTTTATGTTTACTTGTATTTCGAATTCTTCACAAATTCTTCTATTCTGCCTCTTCAATGAGAATCGAAACCCAAATATGCTGTATATGTGTATACTCTTGTTTCAATAATAATTGAATTATGTATCACATTCTTCATTTTTATTTTCACATGTTAGTTATTTGTGAACGATGTTATATGATTTTAATATATTATAGACCAGACAAATTAGTGAATAAAAAGCCTTTTCCGTGACACTCTTTGATACAAATACTAATACTAAGAATAACAAATTTTAATAAATTTGGTGATAACAAGATGTAATAAACAAAATCTGCGAAAGATTAAACGTAAATTTTTACTTATAAACAATATATAAACAATGTAAGATCGCTATTTAATTTTAAATATTAAAGATGAAAACCGCCAAATTATATGGAAAGGAACACAATTTTACTGAAAAAGCAAAGAAAATCCTTTAAAATGAGTGTTTGGTAAGTTATTTTTGTTAATTTGTTTAGTTATTGCAAAAATAGCTTCAAAAGTCGATGTTTAAAAAACTATTAATAACTTTTCTAAAAATACACAAAAAACTTTAATTTCGTGTGATAATAGAGACAATAACAAATGTGTTGAGCTATAAAAAATTCAAGAAGTTTAACTTAACTATTATTGCAAAATTGAAATTGTTTATCCCAGAAATCTTTAAATTATAACGTTGTTATGCGTAAACTTGCAACAACCTTGGAGTGTGGATGATGACAATGTTGATTTCACCCTATAGAAATAAAATGGTCTGAATTTAAGACGCCGGAAAGCTTTATTAGTCTTCACAATAAAAATACATATAGGAAACTAATCTCATTAAAACTAGAAACAAAATTCTTTAAAAATCAAATATATAAAGTTAATTTAACAAATTTTTCTAATAACAACAAAAGTTTTCAAAAGAAATCAATAAAACTGTTATTATTATTATTATAATCACTGAATAGCTATACGTCGAACACTCTAAACTTCCGGAAAAACGATGGCCTCTTTAGACATATTCTGAATTGAAGCAAAATATTAATTAAAATGTGTTAAAATGAAAAAGACAGTCAAGATTTCATTTCACGTACAAATCGTCTATGTACCTGCTTATACGTATTTCGCTTTAATAAAGCTCATCAGAACAGCTATTCATAGGCGTTCTCAACGTGAAAAATAAATCTTTCCTGTCTTTAAGAAGCAACGATAAAATGGCTTCGAAACGGACGCAATAGCGACATCTGATATTAAATCCGTAAAATAGTTTCGAAACACAATTCAGATATCTGCCTTAATCTGAGCCTTCTAAAAATTGCAAGGCATGGCCAGACGTTGATAAAGATGTTAATAGAGACATGGGGAATCTAAAATTTGCATTCCACGACATGTCTCCTCAACAATGCAGAAATCGTTAGCGAATTGGTTTCTTGTACTCATACAGAGTAGATCCGAATAAAATGAAAAAGACAGTCAAGATTTCATTTCACGTACAAATCGTCTATGTATCTGTTTATACGTATTTCGTTTTAATAAAGCTCATCAGAACAGCAATTCATAGGCGTTCTCAACGTGAAAAATAAATCTTTCCTGTCTTTAAGAAGCAACGATAAAATGGCTTCGAAACGGACGCAATAGCGACATCTGATATTAAATCCGTAAAATAGTTTCGAAACACAATTCAGATATCTGCCTTAATCTGAGCCTTCTAAAAATTGCAAGGCATAGCCAGACGTTGATAAAGATGTTAATAGAGACACGGGGAATCTAAAATTTGCATTCCACGACATGTCTCCTCAACAATGCAGAAATCGTTAACGAATTGGTTTGTTGTACTCATACAGAGTAGATCCGATCAAAATGAAAAAGACAGTCAAGATTTCATTTCACGTGCAAATCGTCTATGTATCTGTTTATACGTATTTCGCTTTAATAAAGCTCATCAGGACAGCTATTCATAGGCGTTCTCAACGTGAAAAATAAATCTTTCCTGTCTTTAAGAAGCAACGATAAAATGGCTTCGAAACGGAGGCAATAGCGACATCTGATATTAAATCCGTAAAATAGTTTCGAAACACAATTCAGATATCTGCCTTAATCTGAGCCTTCTAAAAATTGCAAGGCATAGCCAGACGTTGATAAAGATGTTAATAGAGACATGGGGAATCTAAAATTTGCATTCCACGACATGTCTCCTCAACTAAGCAGAAATCGTTAGCAAATTGGTTTCTTGTACTCATACAGAGTAGATCCGAATAAAATAAAAAAGACAGTCAAGATTTCATTTCACGTACAAATCGTCTATGTATCTGTTTATACGTATTTCGCTTTAATAAAGCGTCCGTGAAGAGAAATTGATTGAGAAATCATGACATGAGAAATTAACAATTTGATAGATGTCAAATTGCTAACAGTCAAAAAGTGTTTGTTATAAAAGTTAGTAGATTTATTACTTAAAGTTTCAATTCAGTTTGTAATTTTTGTTGCTGTTTGGTGGAAATGGAAGCCGCTACAAGGAATTTGACCCATGATAAGTGTGTTCAAGCAATGATCTTACATAGCGAAGGACTTAGCTACCATGCTTCGGTCGGAGGTGGAGAGTTTCACATACATCATTTATCATTTCTTTGTATTGTTCAACGCTTTAGAGAAATGGACGTCTACAATAGACGTCCCGGACAAGATGGACCTCGAGTTACTATAGTCATTCAAGACCATTTTATTAGATAATGCGCTTTAAAAAAACGATTTACCACGTCAAGGAATCTTTTAACGGAACTCAGTGTGGTTCATAATATTGAACCCAGCATTGATATCATGAGATGGCTTGTAGAACATGACTTGCGTATTCGAAGTCCAGCTACCCAATATTAACTGCAAACCACTTTAGAGTTAGATTGCAATTTGCCAGAGCACACGTAAACTGGAATAATTACGACTGAGAAAACGTTCTGTTTACAAAAGAATCCATATTTTGCCTCTATAGTTCCGATCAAAGTTTAACGAGTAATCCGACGACCAAATGAGCGTTATACCCATAGCCAAATAAGTAGAACGACTTTATTTAATGGAGAGTCTATAATGGTTTGGGGTGGAATTTCATTAACAGCGCGGATAGATCTTGGTCCTTTACGTTCTTTAAACAAATATTTAAATAACCGATATTTTATCTGAGCATATGGTACATTTCGCTCCTTATATTAGTAACAATTTTTTGCTAATGCACGATAATGTAAGACCTCACGTGGCACGAACTGTAACCGAATAGGTCTTGTTATTTCATTTATATAAGCTCTTTTTGAGAATTACTAAGGAAATGCGACCTAAGCTAGATTTTCACCAATCACTAGAGCAATCCGGATTTAGGAGTGACTTTGGAACGAATGACCACTTACAAGTAATAAAATCCTTGATAGAGAATGTTATAGTATACAGCAAGCCATTGATAGTAATGTTTTTAGACTTTGAGAAAGCATTTGACTCATTCCAGCATAGCTTTATGTTTAAGAGCTCTTACGGAGTGCAGTATTGATCATAGGTACACTGTACTATGGTGACATAAACATATTTCCCTTGGAGCAGGTTATTAGGCAAGAAGATACAATCTCTCCTAAACTATTCACCGCTTTGTTATAGAGTGGCATGCGAAATAATAATTGGAAAAATATTAAAGTCAACATAAATGGGAAGTTTTGAACAACTTGGGTTTTGTAGACGACATAGTCCTTATTGTAGACCGGGTAGATCATTTCTGTCAACTTCTTCAAGACCTTCAGAGCTCTTGTACACGAGTTGGCCTTAAAATTAACTTTTGCAAAACTCAATACATGACAAACCTGATAGTGACCAAAAACATTAATGAAACGCAAGTATCTGGATCACGAGAGTTAAACAGGAGAATAGGACTAACATGGGCAGCTTACGGAACACTGAGGGAAGTCTTTGGATCAGATATTTCCATTTGCTTGAAAAGGGAGGTTTTTAATTCAAGTTATACTCCATAGTTCTAACGAATGAAGCAGAAACATTGACTTTTACCAAATGTGGGAGAACAGTGATACCAAGCCAACCCCGGTGATTAGTAAAATTCTAAACCCAGAAAAAGACTTCACTGTCCCACAGTTCCTTGCGATTTTTACTTCTTCGCTTGAAGACCCTTCGATTTAGTGGACCACCCAGAGTTTCAGTAATTACGACCAACTGATAATGTTAACGAATCACTAGGTACCCTGAGAAACCCTGTATTATTGAATATAAATTTTTATATTCTAATAGGACAACCTGTAAATCCAACAACAAACTATGTCTAGAAATAAAATGCAATAAATTATGAAAGTCGGTTTAATATAAAATAATATAACAAATTCTTGTGTAGATTAGGTAAAATGACATAATGTATTTCAATCATTAAATACCTACATAAAGAAATAAACATTTATATACCCTAAGGATTGGTACCAACCTATTTATACGATAGGACTGGACAATTCTATCCTATCCTTAAACCCTAAAGGTTTTACTTAGGTTAATTATAGTTTAATTTTAATGTTAATACTAACTTATTTACTGTATACTATTTTTAAATGCAATAGTAGAACTTAGTAAAATCCAATCTGTATAAACGATTTATTGCAAAAATGATTGAATAAAACTACAAAAAACTGCGGATTGGTGAGAAATTTGTTCAGTCATATTGTATATTCTTATTTTCTTAAAGGCCTTAGCGCGTTACCGAAACCTAGGTTTTTTAAAGAAAAAGAAAGCACAATAGTCTACTTATTGATGTTCTTCGGACTCTTATTAGGTGTCGAATTATTCGTTGGCCTAGATTTCAGCTATGCCCTATGCTGCATTTTATATTGGGTAAAATTTACCTTGCTTTTCCAAAAGTTGTTGTAAAACCATCTACCATTTCACCTTCAGCACTTTAACTTTTTACACAGAACGTGCATACTAAGTTCGTTACACTAGCACTAATATTAACGATTATTAGAAGTAATTTTTAACTGCCGGAATTGCGGCATAATCCATTTCATCAACATGACAACATTTCACTTTCCCAGTCTTCTCTCGAATGTCTTTTGTTTTTCATTTCTTGATATTAAGTAACCTTGGACGAACCCATCCATATTTTTGTATAGGCTGCAAAACTAGTTCTGATATTTGGGCGAGACATGTCCATCTCGCTTTAATTCGTATCATATGCAATAGATAACTATTCTTACACTTTAGAAAAAGACCCCTTGATATGACCACAGAAATAATTCCTTTATTAACATTTGAACAGCGGCGTGCTTTATTTTCTTTTTATTAATATTATATTTTATTTAAAAATTTTATCGTTACAGAACCGTAACATTTTTCCCCCGGCTTGGGAAATTCCCAAGACCCAATTTCGGGAGAAATTTTTGTTCCCCTCGGAACCTCAGGCCGTAACCTTTTCCAAGTTAATGTTACATTTTCCCTTTAAGTCTACTATTTTAGTCATATTTACCAGACTTTCCTTCTCGAAAGCCAGCATCTCCTTTTCTAAAGGTAAAATACATAATTTAGTAATGGGTCTGGTATATATACCAGTAGATGTCCTTACTTCCACATTTCGCACCTTACCGTCCGAACCCGGATGTATTTTTATTACTCTTGCCAATTTCCATTTCATTGGTGGCAAATTATCGTCTTTTAGTAAGACTAGGTCATTTAATTTCAAATTGTCCCGCTCTAAATACCACTTATTACGGGCCTGGAGTTCAGATAAATAGTCTAAACTCCAGCGTTTCCAAAAGGTTTGTTGAATTCGAGTTAACTTTTCGTATACAGACAGTCTGTTTTCATTAACATTTAAAATATCCCTTTCAGGTAAATTCACTAGACTTTCTCCTATTAGAAAATGTCCCGGGGTGAGACTACTTAAGTCATTTGCATCGTTGGAGATGGGTGTCAGAGGGCGAGAGTTCATTACGGCCTCTATTTGGGTTAGCACCGTATAGAATTGTTCGAAAGTTAATTTAGTATCACCTAACATCCTATAATTGTGATATTTGGCCCTTTTTACGCCAGCTTCATGTAAGCCACCCTGATGGGGTGCTTGAGGTGTTAAAAATTTAAATTCTATGAAATTATTTAAACAATAATTCTTTATTTCCGCCTTTACCTCCGACTTCTGGAAAAAAGTTTTTAATTCTTTATATTTGTTTCGACATCCCCAAAAACACGTACCGTTATCTGACAAAATAGATTTCGGCAACCCCCTTCTACTTACAAAACGTTTTAGTGCCATTATATATGCCTCTGTAGACAAATCGGAAACTAATTCCAAATGAACGGCTTTTGTAACCGTGCATACAAAAACTGCCATGTAACATTTAACTAATGAGGCCTTTCGCAATGTAGAAGTTTTAATCTGAAAATAACCCCCATAGTCTACCATTACATTTGTAAAGGCTCGGTTAGGCGTTACCCTATTGGCAGGTAATTCTGCCATCAACTGCTCGGCATTTCTCTGCTTATACCTAAAGCATACGTGACAAGATCTAACAATCTTTTTTATCATTTTTAAACCGTTCATAGGCCAGTACCTAGTACGGAAATTTCCTAACACTGTTTGAGCACCCGCGTGGTGCAAACGAATGTGTTCTCTTTTTAATAATAGATAAACAATTTTATAATTACTGGGTAACAAAATAGGGTGTTTTTGATCGTAATTTAAATGAGTATTACCTAAACGGCCTCCCACTCTTATAAGTTTTAAGTGTGGGTCCACAAAAGGACACAATTTCTGTATAGATTTATTTTTTACAAAATTATTTTTTGTTAACTCCTGAAATTCTAAATTTAAATTTTGTTTTTGAATATTTTTTACAATTAAAATCTCTGCTCGGTCTAATTCCTCGACAGTAATTTTACCCGTCTGGGTTTGCAATTTATTGCGTGAATTTTTTAAATTATTCACAAACCTATTTACAAAGGCTATAGTATACAAGAGTTTAGAAAACGTTGACGTTTTATTAAATAATTCGGAAAATATATCTTTTGTTTCGACATGTCTTACCACTAAGGCTACCTTTTGCTTCTTAAGCTCTGTGTCAGTGTTATAATCAACATTCAATTTAAATTGTGTATAATCAATATTTTTATTTAACAAGAATTCAGGTCCGTTCCACCATAATTTATTATCAATTAATTGAGCAATTTTAATTTTACGCGGAGGAATATCCGCGACGTTCAATTTAGTGGGTATGTGATGCAATATGATATTTTTTGATATGTTTTGGAATTTTTTTACCCTGTTTGCCACAAAAACATTCCAATTTGTTTCTGGGGACTTTACCCAATATATTGCTATCTCTGAATCACACCATAAGTGTATCTGTTTTACTTCCAAAACGGAGGACAAGGTTTCATATACCTTTTGGGAGAGTTCTGCACTCAGTAACAGAGCAGATAACTCTAATCGTGGTATCGTGGTGACCTTCAACGGAGCAACCCTAGTTTTAGCGGTTAGCAACCGGCTAGTTACAGTATCGTCTTGATACACTGCCCGCACATAAATACAACAACAGAAACAAGTGGCGCTTGCGTCACTAAATGAATGTATTTCTATGGATTTTATTACTTTATTTATTTCAAACAGACACCTAGGAATTTTTAAATTTTCTATAAGAGGCAATTCTTTTAATAATTGCTCCCATTCATGCAATATTTCAGGATCTTTCAAATTTTCATCCCAACCTAATTTAAGGCTCCATAATTTTTGTATTATTAATTTCCCCTTTACTATCACCGGAGCTAATAACCCAAATATATCGTACCATTTAGCTACAGTAGCTAAAATGCCTCTCTTGGTGAGGTTTTTCTCTGAATTTTTCAGAGAAAATGTGTACATAAATTCATCACGTGGAGCGCACCATTTGGTACCTAAAACTTTATTCACTTTATTCACTATATTTTCCTCCGTATGTAAGTGATATTCTTTTATCGGAGTTGTACAAATTTCATTTATGAACTCTTGATCATTCGATCCCCATTTATGAAGGTTAAAACCGGCTTTATTTAATATTTCGTTAAGACCGGTATATATATTTTTTAAATCCTCTTTATGTTGACACCCTGTAAGTATATCGTCAACCCAAGTCTGGTTAAGCAGGCTAATCGAGGCTCCTTTATGTTTATCTTTGTTAATCTCCGCGATTTGATTTAAAACCCTAGTGGACAACCAGGGTGAACAGGTCAGACCGAAAGGAAGCCTATTCATTTGATAGTGTTCAAAATTATCTGTGGGGTTTTCTCTCCACAAAAAATTTAATAAATACAGTTGATTAGGATCGACACGGACTTGTCTAAACATTTTTTCTATATCCGCCATTAAAATATAACTAAATGTACGGAACCTTAATAGTATTTCATACAAATTGGGTTGTACTTGCATTCCTTTGTATAGGACATCATTCAAGGACAAACCAGTATTCGTTTTTGCTGAACAGTCAAAAACGACGCGCACTTTCGTAGAGGAGCTTTCTGTTTTTATTACCGCAAAATGTGGCATATAGTATTTTTGTACATTATGTACATTTTTATACTCCTGCGAATTTTTTACCTTTTCGACATGTCCGCTGTCTATATACTCCTGTATAACTTGTTTATATTCCAGGAACGCTTCTGGAGCAGTTCTAAATTTATTTTCCAATGCACGAAACCTCTTTTCTGCCTGGTATCTTGAACTTCCTAAATCTTTTATTTGATCATTTTCTGGTAGAGTAACTTGATAGGCACCATCCTGTAGTATTATTGTATTTTTCTGAAAGTGCTCCTCCAGTACTTCATCCTGCGTCCGGTCCATCATCACTTCAGGGATGCTCTCCAATTCCCAGAACTTCTTTACATATTTTTCTAATGAAGATTCCGTATTCGAATGGAGTGAAAATGTAGAGTGAACATTATTTACACAAGCTACAAACGAATTCGCATCCGTCAGTGCATATCGAGGAACCGAACCACACAAGATATGTCCAAATTTGGAATTTTGTAATATCGGTAAATTTTTACCAAGTCTTACAATGCCTTCTAGCAATATATCATAAGCATAATCGGCTCCGAGCAAGATATCGACCCTCCCCGGTATATTAAATTCTATATCTGCCAGGCTACAGTTTTCCGGCAATCGCAACTTATCTTTATTTATACGTAACTGTGGCAAATCGCCAGTGATTTTTGGCAAAATATGACATTTAATATTAAATTTATTTTTATTATTCAAAGTTGTCAAACGTAATTTTAACATTTTATTTGACACCGAAGCCTTTTCCGCGATGCCCCTTATCTGCAGCTTAGCATCTATAGGTTTCAAATTCAATTGTTCAGCAAATTGCTCTGTGCAGAAAGAAGTCTGGCTGCCTTGATCGAGCAGGATTCTGGCGACCTTTTTCTGACCCTTTACATTATATACGTACGCTTGGATAGTACCAAGCAACACAACTGTTGATTGATTACCAGAAGCATTATTAGAACTAACAGTTGTATTTGCGGACGTACTTGCCTCATTGTCATTGACATCCGTTTTACTGTTTGTTTTATTTTTATAGCCATTATTGGCACTATTTTTATTTTTATTATTAGTAAAATTGTTTTTTGAATCTTTTTTCACGTTTATATTTGAAGAACTCTCCGTTTTAGTTCTGAAATGCATTTGACTATGATGGTCTTTTGCGCAATATTTACATTTTATATCGCTTCTACAACTATCTGTATGTCCTTTTAGACATTTAATACAAAGCTTATGCTCTTTAACATATTGATATTTTTGATCGTTAAGAAGATTATTAAATTTATAGCAGTTGGTAATTTTATGGTTATTTAATTTACAATAAGTACATTCCTCGGCTTTGCTATCGTTGGAAATATGGAAACTAGCTCTCCTCTTTATTTCTAAAGACGGTCCTGTCTTTTTGAAATGGTTCAAATTTTCTAAATGTTCACAGTGTACTTTTACACTGTCTAAAAACTCCTCAAAAGTCTGTATTTCTTCGGCATGCGACCCAAATTCGAGTGCCCTTTTTGTACCATAATCCAATCGTTGCTCAACCATATTGATCATAAGAATATCCAATATTTGTTGGGGTGTTAAATTTAAATTTTTTAGTTTGTTCCAACTATTATAAGTGTTGGTATACATTTCCCGTAGGTCATTCGTTAAATTGTTTGAATGCTGTATAGGTTTATTATTTAAAAGGGTTTTAATTATATTTTTTATTAATTGCGCTTTATTTGCATATCGTGAATCTAACACCTCCCATGCTAGCCTTAGGTTTTCACCACTTACGGGTATGTTTTCTAGTAGTTTAAAAGCCTCGCCTTTTACAGACGTTTTTAAATATAGCAGCTTTTGTACTTCCGGTATTGATTCGTTCTCCATGATGAGTGACTTGAATAATTCTTTAAATGGACCATATTCTTCATTTCCATGTGAAAACACAGGTATGTTTATTTTAGGAAGAGTGACATTCACTTTCGCTTCCATCGCCATTGGCTGCAGCGTCGGTTCAGCTTCACTTGGTTGGCTGTTCAACCTCCGCATTGTCCCTTTTATTAATTTTATAGCTTCATAATAAATTTGGTCCACCATTTCATTGTCTTTATCATCTGTGAACCTTTCATCTTCTAGCAACATGAAATATGCTTCATTATATTTTTCATAATACGTCCTCAATTTTCCTAAAATCTCTTCGTAAATATCTAGATCAACCTCTACGATAGAATTTTTTACTTGATTTAGGATTTGACTAATTTTTCCTTTATAAGCTGCACGGGTGGCTTTGTGGTTAGACATTTTATTTTAATATATTAATTTAAATAGGGTATTACCAAATGGTTTTTATTTTTTAAATAAAATGTTTTATATTTGTTTCAAATTATTTTTTAAATTTTGAATATTCTTTCTTTCTAAAGTTTATTTCTAAAGAATTATTGCAAAAACTTTATCTTTCCTACAAAAGAACTTTATTTTGAATTTATCTTTTTAAACTTTATTTATTTTTGAAAATTGATTTCAACGTTTTAGGTATATAAAACGTTTTATAAACTCATGTATAATATGTATTATTTAAATACTGAAAAACTTTTAATTTTGGTTTTTTAAGGACTTGACATCCCTTGGTCTGTTGTAAGCAAACAAAGGGTTTGATGCAGATCAAATCTGCTTTAGAAATTATTAAGTACCTTACATAACCTAATGTTTCTTTTAGACAAGAGAATTCTATAGTTTTTATTAACTAATAGAAACATAAATAAATTTGTTGTACTCTTTTTAGTACTAATATTTTTTTTTTACTGTTTTTCTATTTGGAAAATTATTTCTGTTGCCATATTAGCTCTTTTACCATTTTTCTAGACTGTCTGCTGTTGGTTTATTCGGTCGTATACTTTTATTTTCTTTTCTTTTCGTTTTATTAATTTTTATATTAACATTAATGTGCCCAGATTAGAGGAACAACAGATCCGTGGCTCTTTGTGCCCTAAAATTGAGGATCCGGCTCGAAGGACCATAAAAATGTGGGAGAACAGTGATACCAAGCCAACCCCGGTGATTAGTAAAATTCTAAACCCAGAAAAAGACTTCACTGTCCCACAGTTCCTTGCGATTTTTACTTCTTCGCTTGAAGACCCTTCGATTTAGTGGACCACCCAGAGTTTCAGTAATTACGACCAACTGATAATGTTAACGAATCACTAGGTACCCTGAGAAACCCTGTATTATTGAATATAAATTTTTATATTCTAATAGGACAACCTGTAAATCCAACAACAAACTATGTCTAGAAATAAAATGCAATAAATTATGAAAGTCGGTTTAATATAAAATAATATAACAAATTCTTGTGTAGATTAGGTAAAATGACATAATGTATTTCAATCATTAAATACCTACATAAAGAAATAAACATTTATATACCCTAAGGATTGGTACCAACCTATTTATACGATAGGACTGGACAATTCTATCCTATCCTTAAACCCTAAAGGTTTTACTTAGGTTAATTATAGTTTAATTTTAATGTTAATACTAACTTATTTACTGTATACTATTTTTAAATGCAATAGTAGAACTTAGTAAAATCCAATCTGTATAAACGATTTATTGCAAAAATGATTGAATAAAACTACAAAAAACTGCGGATTGGTGAGAAATTTGTTCAGTCATATTGTATATTCTTATTTTCTTAAAGGCCTTAGCGCGTTACCGAAACCTAGGTTTTTTAAAGAAAAAGAAAGCACAATAGTCTACTTATTGATGTTCTTCGGACTCTTATTAGGTGTCGAATTATTCGTTGGCCTAGATTTCAGCTATGCCCTATGCTGCATTTTATATTGGGTAAAATTTACCTTGCTTTTCCAAAAGTTGTTGTAAAACCATCTACCATTTCACCTTCAGCACTTTAACTTTTTACACAGAACGTGCATACTAAGTTCGTTACACTAGCACTAATATTAACGATTATTAGAAGTAATTTTTAACTGCCGGAATTGCGGCATAATCCATTTCATCAACATGACAACATTTCACTTTCCCAGTCTTCTCTCGAATGTCTTTTGTTTTTCATTTCTTGATATTAAGTAACCTTGGACGAACCCATCCATATTTTTGTATAGGCTGCAAAACTAGTTCTGATATTTGGGCGAGACATGTCCATCTCGCTTTAATTCGTATCATATGCAATAGATAACTATTCTTACACTTTAGAAAAAGACCCCTTGATATGACCACAGAAATAATTCCTTTATTAACATTTGAACAGCGGCGTGCTTTATTTTCTTTTTATTAATATTATATTTTATTTAAAAATTTTATCGTTACAGAACCGTAACACCAAATAAGTAATCAATAAGATACAAGGAACACAGAGAACAATGGAGGGGTTATGTTGAATATATCCCTCAGAGACTCAGAGAGTTTTAAATCAATAGCTAGAAGAAAAACTGGTATTACGACTGCAATTAAAAAATTACAACGCTGAAATGGAACTGAGCAGGACATGTTGCCAGAGTCAGAGATGGAAGACAGACCAAGAAAATTTTAGAATGGAGACGATATCAAACGCATCCAGCACAATTCCATTCAATGTGCTCAAGATAGGATGCAATGAGATTATTTTCGGGAGTGGACGCAGTGGACTCAAAACGGCTAAGGATGGTGATGATCATGATGAATTAGTATATTTTGAATTTCCGCATACAAATTTTGATAAAACTTTATGTTACAAATTTTTGAAGAGCTTTCTGTTTAAATCGGCGTATTTAAAAAACCCACGAGTTGTTTTGATTAAACTATTACTACTGCTAGTTCTGGACGTGTATACGTGAGAGAAACATGACAGTCTCGTTTAAGGTCGAAACGCTAAAACTACATTTGTGCCAAGTCTGTAATACTATTAGGCCTCTTGACAGTTTATCTTCAGCTTCATCTTCATAATACGTCAATCTTTTAATATCTCAACAGTAAAATTTAGTATGTTAATATGGGCTTTTCTTTCCCCAAATTAGTTTCTCCAAATAAAGTTCTTCTAGAAGGTAGTATATTTTCACATCATGTTTACTAACGCCTGAACTCAAATTGGGTAACTCTTGTGCAAACTTTATAAAACCATCACCTAAACAGTTACTTACGTCGAAAATAGGAAAGACTAGAAATATTTTTCCCAAGTTTTTTTCAATTTTGTCTTTCGATTTTATTCTGACAGCCCGACAATGAAGGAGCCAGGACCCAAGCAGCCTGTTGAAGGTTCAAGCTTCAAATATGCCTAATACTGAGACCTTTGAGACCGCGTTCGAATAATCCTGTAAGGTAAACCGCCGCAACTGAAGCCCAATAGCTAATTGTTAGTCACGCTTACACTCCATCGCTCACTCACACACTCACTCAAAACAAGTGTTTTTTAGATTTTAGTATATTTCTTCCGCGGTTTTATACTTTATATTCTAGGTACACAAAAATGTCTATTATCCTCAAATCAAGCTTTCGTCACTTAAGAGTGGAACAAAAATGTTTTTTCGGATACTTCACTATTATGAACGGCTAATGAAACTTTGATACTGGTAAACAAAGAAATCCCTACAATCATCACATCGCTTACTAAGTCATTAATAAATGTACAACCAGACATAAAAGAATGAACGTTCATTTTTCACAGTAAACGTAGAATGAAACCCGATTCCCATATAATATCACTTTGAATTCAAAGATATGCTAGACTCAGAACCTTCGTAACATCGCACGGCGGAAACTCAAACTTTAACCGTATTCCGGTATGCATAGAAACGTCAGAAATTCACTTGTCAATTAAGTTCGTGGTAGTTCTAAATTTAAACTAGAGTTCGTAAAGTCAACAGCAACTAAACTAATAAGTATTCAAATATGTTATAAAATGAGTTTTAATACTTTTTGTAATACTGAATTTTATTTGATTTAAAAGTTTTTGAAAATAAATTTTTTTTTTCTATGGTTTATGATGTTTATTATTTAAAAAGAATAATATGTACTGTTATCGTCATTTAGCTTAAAAACTTGCCAACTGTTCGACGTAAATTTCCCTTGAATGTATACAGATTTTTCTATCCTATGCATTCTGTATCCAGCTTGTATGTATATGTCGTAAATCATCGGTTCATCTTGTTGTCTTGAGAGGACACATCCATTTAAAGACATTTTCTGTGGGTCTTCAATCGATAATTATTTTAGTTCATCTATTTTTCGTGACAAGTCCTGCTCAATTCCATTTTAGGGTCATTATTTTTCCCGTTATTTTCTGTGTTTGAAACCCGATCTCTTAGAGGTAGGTCCCACATTGATCGTTCCTCTAATGGTTCTTTTTGTTGGTGTCAGTAGTTTCCAAGAATCTTTTATCTTCTTTTTATGTGTTAGTACAATGATTATATTACCGCCTACTTTTATGGTAACGATTTCTATTTTACTCATTACCGGGTGTAGTTCATATATCCCACAGAGTAATTTCAGGGATGTCCTCTGATTCTTTATTAATGGCAAGGGTTATTGTGGTGTTTCTCATATCATCTTTTTGTTATAAATACAATTCTTTTTAAAAAGTTACCACTGTTTCGAGGATTTTTTCTTATTTGTTACTGTTTGCCATTTTGTGTTTATTATTTTGCAAATGTTCTTTTACCATGACTTATTTTTTGACTAAGGATTTTTAAACTTTTATTCTGTTCTATTAGTTTGGTGGTATATTTTTTATAATATGTTCTCATGTAGCTTCTAACGGCGTTTGAAATTTGTTTATTCAATCGCCTTAATTTTTCAGTCTTGCCTGTTAGCTCTCTTCCATTTTGCACTATATTTTTTTTTGTTTTTTTAACTTGTTCTTGTCTATTATTTTTTGGCATGTTTTATTCCTGTCACAACGCATTCGTTAAGTTTTGTTAAACTGCTGCATCTTAGATAAAATTATTTTTATCTGTTATAATAAAATCTATCTCATTTTTGACAGTCCCATTGGGACTTGCCCATTTCCATATCTCCCGGTCATTTCTTTCTCCATACCCATATCTACCCATTAAACTTTCGGACCCACCCTTTTTTATCTATTTTGTGTTGAAATGGCCAACTAGCATAGTATACAGAGTTGGATGCTTATCAAAGGATTCAGTTGCAACGTCAAAAAATGGCAACAACGGTACATAAAGGACATAAATACATAAATATTTAAGGAGAACAAATATTAACTGAATAAAATATTAAAACTAGTAACGTATAGCAATTATACAGGGTGTTTGGTAGGTCGATGGAAATTTTTTAAAGGATAATAGGGGACGCCATTTGCAAAATTTTTTGCTAATAATGTATCGCTCAAAATGTTAAGGTTTCCGAAATAAAGTTAAATTTGTCAATATTCGAAAATAAGGCTGCTCGTCTATTTTATTTTTAAAAATAATTATCTAAGCGAGATACTTCCCTGACATACAAAATGCCTTACGTATTACTTGCTCAGATTGCAAAAACCCTTCGTTGAATCTTAATGCTTTGTTAAAATAACCTTCATTAATGAAACGAGTAAGAAAGGTAAAACACAAAAACGATACATCATGCTTTTTGCAACATTTATTATGCCTTATTAAGTATGTACATACACTTCAGAAAGCAGTCATTGTTGTTCAAAATGAGAACCACCATTCCTAATGCACGCTCTTGCCCTGTGTTGTATTTCTGATGTGGTTACTTTTAACCTCAGTTCTGCTCTTATAATGTCAGCTGCTTTTATAATCCTTTCCATTAAATGAGCTCTAGTTCAAATTGGAACTTGGTAAACAAGTTCTTTGAATCTGCCCCAGATGTGGTAGTCACACGGTGTTAAATCGGGCGATCTAGCAGGCCACAAAATCGGTCCAGTTTGTCCGATCCACCTATTGGGATAGAGCTCGTTGAACCAAGATGTAACAGCACGTCCACAATGTGCAGGGCATTTAGCATACGAGTGGTGGTAATTCATTCTCTAGAAAGTCTAAGTACACTTGACTATTTAACCTGCCTGGCAAAAAGTAAGGTCCTATTAACTCACGTCCGATAACTCCTACCCAAACGTTGACACTAAATTTTTGCTGATAAGATGTTTCTTTCGGTAGATGGGGATTGTCATATGCACAGTAATTCAGGTTGTGAAAGTGTGTTATTCCTTCTCTATTAAAACTGGATTCATCAGTCCATAAAATACTTTTAAGAAAATTACCATCGTTGATGTCTGCACCTAACAAAAAGCGGCAAAAATTTACCCTTCTAATTGGATCACCGTCTTCAAGACCTTGGACTGGCGTGTAATGATAAGGGTAGCGTCCATCGTAGTGCACTACCGACCAGACCTTTCATTGCGAGACATTTAACTGTCGAGCATCCTTTCTGACGCTTGTGGAAGGATCATTCGTAACAGCTTGCAAAATTTGGGCGTCTACACCAGGACCGTAACGTTAGGGGTTAGGGGTAAAGGATTAATACCGGAAACAGGATTGTTAACACTACCAGTTTCACTAATTCGTCGATATGTGTTAATAAAGACACTTACATGGGGAAGTCGCCGGTTAGGGTAACGGCGCTGATATTCTCGACGTGCTGCAGATGCATTTCCATCACTCCAGCCATAGAGAAACAGAATGTCTGCGTAGTCTGCATTCGAAAACGAAGCCATCACAACTAATCCATAAATCACGTTATGCAGATACACAGTCTGGTTGTTCACTCAAACAAAGTTCAAAATCGTAATGCACAAGAAACTCACAAGAAACTCCAAACACAATTCGGATGTCAAAGCAGTAAAACGCACCTTTCATACGCATACAATAACTATGTTTATAAACCAAAATAAACCACTTCATAGCAGGTAGATTGTTTGTTAGCATAGCAGGTAGATTGTTTTTTGTTTGTTATGCGTTCGGAGAATGACGATAGCTCATGGAAATTTTATGCGAAGAGTCAGTGTTGTAGGTTTACATTTTTATTCCATTCGTAAAACAGGGAGGTAGTACGCCTAGATAATTTTTAAACGTGAAATAGACGGTTGTCGAATATTGGCAAATTTAACTTTATTTCGGAAACCTTAACAGTTTGAGCGATACATTATTAGCAAAAAATTGTGCAAATGGCGTCCCCTATTATCCCTTAAAAAATTTCCATCGACCTACCAAACACCCTGTATATTTAGTCCAGTCGTCAGAGTTAACTCGTAAAAATCATACGAACAAGCTGAATTTTGCCAAGTATAAAGTGTTCTTTAGAAACAACGCTTGAAGCAACCGTCGATTTTGAATGTCAGTTACGCGCGCGAAATCAATGTTCAATTAAATTTGTATCGGCTCGGCGGTAAAAATTCGATATCTTTTGATCACAGTGTACTATCGTCAAAAATCAAAATGCGTTTTAAAGGGAAAGAGACCAGCTTTCATATGCAGTTTTTGTGTTTTACCGAGAATAAATTCAGTTTTTATAGAGGCGTTAAATAAATAAACCTAGCGCGATTTTTGCCATTTTGTATGATTTTGGGTGTAGTTTATAGCAGAAGTTTGGTTATCTTGAAAAAGGTAGTTGTGTAGATGAAAAAAAAAAGTTTTAACTAACTGGTTTAGATAGTTAGTTATTTAAAAGTTTAAATCTAACGTTTTTTAAGCATAATTCAAATGCTTCACATTGGTTGCCAAAGCTCAAAATAAAATTTCATGCTATAGGTTTATATCTTTAGTTTTTAGCTTTAGTTTTAGTTTAGTTTATAGCTTTATAGTTGAAGACTACGCTCTAGTAATCAAAACTTCATAGTGGCGAGTCATTTATTTAAAACATTTTTCTCTACGGCGTAAAGATTCTTGGTAAATCAAGTTTTTTCTGTTTTTACTCCTCTACGAGGGGTGTTTTAGGGGGAAGCCCGGGGATAAAAGCAGTAAACTGTTTTGCATATTTTTTGGGGTCCCAAATTTAATATTCTCGGCAAAATTTAGCTTGTGCGTATGATTTTTAGGGGCACAGGGGCATTTTCATCTCTTCGCATCTCTTCGACTGCAGTAATTGGGTAAATAAGGTAGGAATATTAAAAGGGGTACAGATGGTCTACTGTCGAAGATCTGGTAAAGATCAAAATTAGAAATAAACGAGCAAAGATGAAAAGTAATGGAAACATAAAAGATGACTTAACATTTATTATTTAAGACAATAACAACAAGATATAAGAATTGAAAAACCCTGATCATCCAACAGAAAACTGGCGATAAAAAATAAGAAAAAGATTTTATATAAAATTATTAAAGGATATATGTCTTTATTTATAGTTAGATTATGTTTATGATACATGTATAGTCCAGTCGTCAGAGATTTGACATCTAAAAGTTATACGAACAAGCTAAATTTTGCTGAAAATGTCAATTTTGTGACCTCAAAAAAGTTTACTATTTTTCCCCGCGGCTTCCCCATAAAACGCTCCATCTTAGGGAGGGAAACGGAAAAAATCGATTTGCAAGAATCTGTACGCCGTAGAAAAAAATGTTTCAAATAAAAAATATAGCAGAGATAATTTTTATCAAACATGTTTATTCTAGCACTTTTTGTGTAGAATGAACCGTTATCTCACAAACAACGCTTGAAGAGAACGGCGATTTTGAATGTCATGAAATCAATTTTAAATAAAATTTGTATCGACTAGACGGTAAAAATTCGATATCTTTTGATGAGAGCGTGCTATCGACCAAAATCAAAATGCCTTTTAAAGGCGAAGAGTGCATCTTTCGTATGCAATTTTTGTATTTTGCCGTAAAAAAAGTCAGTTTTTATAAAGGTGTTAAATAAATAAACGTTGTGCAATTTTTGTCACTTATTATGATTCACATGAGATAAAATTTATCACTTTCATTGACCTGTCGCTATGGAATTTCTATTGATATCTTAATCTTCAAAACCTATAATATGACATTTCGATTTTAAGTTTTCATAAGATATCGAGTATATTTTTACCGTCAAATTGACAAATTTTATTTAAAATTGATTTCGCAAGCGTAATCGACATTCAAAATCGCCGGTTGCTTCAAGTGTTGTTTCTGAGAGAATGGTTCATTCTACACAAAAAGTGTTAATAAACATTTTTATTTAGAATTATCTCAGCTACATTTTTTATTTAAAACATTTTTTTGTACAGCGTACAGATTTTTGGTAAATCGATTTTTTCCGTTTTTCCCCTACGAGTAGCCGTTTTAGGGGGAAACCGGGGGATAAAAGTTGTAAACTTGTTTGCATCTTTTTGGGGCTTCACAATTGACATTCTCAGTCAAACTTGCTTGATTTTTAGACGTTCAGTGGCATTTTCGTCTCTGACGACTGGAGTAGTTGGATACTTCCTGTATAAATAAATTAACTAACTAGACACACATTTAATTGAGCTTAACTTAAACAAAATGGCTAAAGATTATCAAAACTATATAAACCATCACCTTCATATCACCGACGGTAGTATAAGTGATAACATGAAACATAAAAATGGCATAAACATTGTTAAAATTGCTAAAAAACCTCGGTTTTGGATAATAACTATATTAAAATCAAATATAACTTACTGAAATAACACCAATTACATAGCCATCGCTTACCTGTAACAAAAAATATTTACTTAGAACCGTTTCGATAAAATAAATTCATGGTATATGAAAAACTATTTTAATTTAAAAATAAAAATTCGATAAAATTTTTTTTTAATTTCCAAAATTTTCAGTTTTCTTTATTCTTTAAGAAATCAACAAAAAATATGTTCTGAAACTGTTGTCTCGTTTACGTTGGATATTATTTTATATGGAATTAAACCACAATTTATTGTAAAGAGAATTACATTTTATAGGTTTTTATATTTCGATTTCCAATGGGGAAATCGTTTTCAAAAAAATTAATAAAAAAAATTAATAATTTTAAACTGTAAATGTTTACAAATTAGCACTGGGTAGCAGTATTAACTTGACAGTTGTCTTGTTCGATCTTCTAGGTATTACGTATATTTTAAGTGAAATTTTGACAAGTGTTGATGTACTCTAGGATTTACTATTTTTACTCAGAATAAACCACAATTTTACTTAAAGTAAAATAATATTAACAAAAAGAGAAATCAAACGATTTCTACTTAGCGAAACCGAATTCAATGGTTTCATTTCTCTTTTTGTTTTTAGATGGCGTAGTTACGTCCGTATATAGTTATTTTAATAACTATTGTCTAGGACGAGAGAGATTTTTGTTTTGGTTCAGAGCAGTGACTATACCGTTCTGAAGAGACCTAAGAAGGTCGAAATACGTATCAGCGGTTGTTGCTGCACTGTATCAAAACAAAAATCTAATACCGTCATTCTGTAAAATAATATTATCTTGTTTCGATATCCACTTCGAAAATCGTTCTCAAAATCCTCAAATTTCTGAAGTAGAAATAAAAACACCAAATTGATTTATTTTAAAGCAAAATTGTGGCTTATTCCCGGTAAAAATAGTAAATTGTCTTAAGATGCCACTTGGACTAGAAAATAACTTCAGAATAACCCTTATATTGATATAAAATTCTGATCTTTCTGTGCTTATGAGTTAATTATAGAGGATGTGATTCTCATTGCAAATAATTGTGGTTTAATCCCATATAAAACACCACTTAACAAAAAAAAACTATTAAAATTTAAAAGTCAAAATCACAGTGGTTGGCTGTATACCATAGTTTAAAAAAACTTACTATGAAGTAAAAACTTCTTGTATAAAATTGTATAAATTAAATAAGAGGTTTGTTCTTTAGCCGGCCAGCCCAAGTACTGGAATCAAATGCAATTTAATTTGAGGATAAAGTTGCGAAGAATTTTTTTATTTGTTTTGGTTGAAATTTTCGTTCGGGGATTTCTCCCCTCAGAATTCAATCCGAATTCCAGACCGGATGAGCATCTGTCTCTTTACATGACTACGCCGTGATATAGGAGATTGGACTGGACCATTTTAGGAGATACTCGTTCCTCACCATCATAACCCGGAATCGCAAGTCCTACAGGAACACACATCACCGCTTTATAACATTATTATATTGTTTTATGTTTATTATTCACATTAATACTATTGTTACCGGATATATTGGGCCCAGACGGTAAACGATTGTGTATACATAATTCGATTGAATTCGAATTCAATTTTTAATATATTTTTTTGTCATACAACTTATACTTAACTTACTTAATATTTTAAAATCTTTTAAGGTCTTTGTTTTTTTTTTCACTTTGTTATTAAAATTTTATTGGTTCGTTCATTATATAATAAGTAGGACACTTTCCTTTAAAGGACCGTGTTACGAGAAACTACAAGACTATTAAGGGTTATGTAGCACTTTTTATTTGTCTGGACACAAAGGCTATACACTTGGAGGTAGTGAGTAGTCAGTAGTCTGACTACGGAATGCTTTATAGCAGCTTTAACACGTTTTACTTCTCAATGGGGTAAATGCGCTTCTATTCTTTTCGATAATGTGAATACCTATAAAGGTGCCAACAATAAACTTTCCAACTTTCTCAAGACTAACAATTCTGACTTACATAACACACTCTCTTCTGAGGGTATCGATTGGAAATTGATTCCGCCGCGCTCCCCTCACTTTGCTGCTCTGAGAAGCGGGGATAAAATCGGTAAAATACCATCTTAAATGAGTTATTAGCAATACTGTTATCTCCTATGAGGAGTTTTCCATTATTTTGAGGCAAATTGAAGCAATTCTCAATTCCAGAACACTTTTTCCTATGTCTAATGACCCCTTAGACCTACTTCGTCTCACACCTGCACATTTTCTGGATGGATCATCTTTCACATCAGTTCCTGACCTCAATCTGTTAGATGTTATGGAAAACAGATTTAACAGATTTCAAATGGTGCAGCAAATGGTGCAATGTTATTGGACCGATGGTCCAAAGAATACGTATCTTCTTTTCAGCAACGCGTAAGTGGAAGAAGCTATGCAATTCCCTCCTCAAGATTGGTTCCTTAGTACTTGTTAAAGAAGATGGACTGGAACCTCCTAGATGGGCCTTAGGAAGAGTGACTGACATCCATTCCGGCAGTAACGGAATTGTGCGTATTGTAACGCTAAAAACAAACTGTGGCGTATACAAATGTCCGGTTGTGAAGTTATGTGTACTACCGAACGAAAATCAACTTTAGTTTTTTTTTGTATAGTGATAAATTTTACAATTTCAGATCAATATTGACTAGGGGACTTTACACATTTAAGTTTTTGAACCACTTTATGGCGTTCAAAGGGGGCCGCTTATTTTAAAATCTAAATGACCTGACGACGCCCGTGTCGTCTTTTGCAAAATTTGATCCCGGTGACAGCTTGTCGCGAAGTTAAGATATCAGGCCCAGGCAAAACTTATCGTGAAGATATCTGGCTAAAATAAACCCTCCTGTCGGAAAAGACATTCTGTTTAAAAATGTCAAACTAACAACATGTGTTAACAATAATATATCCGTAACATTTATTTTTATTTCATTATTACAAACACTTAAGTTTTTTATATTTTGACATTTACATTTACATAGAAGTATTAAACCGTTTCATTTACGGTCTTGAGTTCTTTACTGAAACTACGGGAAGGCCTAATAACAAGTACCAATAAGTAACTGGAAGAATTCACGATCCCGTTTTACACTGGACAGTTAATATCATTGTCATCATAAGCACCTTATTCCAAAGAATGCACAACAAAAATATATTTAAATTTGATATTCTATTAACATTGTAACAGAAGTAAATCATGTAAATTCAAATAATTAATTTAAAAAATATATAACTATATAAAATTAAAAATATCCTTCAGAAGATAAATTAAAGAATTCAATTTGTTGCAGAGCGAACCTTACGAGAAATATAACTTAAAAAAATGAGTTTCTATCTTTGTTCAACAGGCGAACGGGAATGGTTCCTGACACAAACCGTTATTTATGAGGTTTCTTAACATTAAATTTACCTAAGTGGCTTTCTGCTCGCTGGAGATAATAGAGCCCTAAAACCTTTATATACATTTTTGATAATTACACTGCACGGTATACCGATTTTCTTTTCAGCAACACCGTGCCAGCTTGAAAAATTAATTACATCAAATTCTTGCCTTACAAGGAGGAATTTGCTACCGTAATTTATTTACGACAAACTGGATGGAAGAGTTATATTAAAATGTATATTTCATCTTGATTATACTGACACGTTTATGTTGGATCTACACCAACCGTAAAACAAACAATCACAGTAATGTATGTGATCTTTTAGCAGAAAACGACAGATTTCAGATTGTCTTCTCTTTTTATATATTTGTTGGTCAGTAGTGTATGACACTTATTGTAAGATGACACTTTGTCTTATTCTACAGTAACTTTATTGATCCACAATATTTTTAAACATCTATGTTTGAAAGGATTTCAGTTTTGAATAATTATTAACATCAAACCTAGATAAATTTTATTAATAAGTGACACTATCATATGAGATAATACACAAATAAGTTAACAAAGTACCAACAGAGGTGAATAAAAGTTGGTAAAGATTACAAGAAAAACCTAAGAAATGAATTCTGTGGTGTCAATAAGAAATTCGGTATGTATATAATTGTAAATTCACTGTCCATTTTTAAAAAAGGCCCTCAAATTTTAGAGTTACGTTCTCAGACCAATCAAGTTAGTAAAAAATAAAAAAAAATTCGACGTAACTCTATAGAAGGGCTTGAGAGTTAAAATGTGTAGGATAAGATAATACAAAAAGAGTCTCATCTAGAGATTCATCAATATTTTAATGAAAATATGTGTAAATAAACAATAAAAACGTCAAACCTATTATGTTGCTCATAACTTTAAAACTTGTCTATTTGGAAATTCGACGTCAACACAGAACTTTTTAGAAGAAAAATACCCAAAATGAGATATGCTCAATCGAAATCGGATGATAAACAAAAAAGTTATTGCAAAATGGACAACAAAATCGATGTTTTTGATACCAATAATAATAAATGTCCTTATTCTCTTCCACCTAACACCCCCAAGGTAGGATAGATAGACTATATCTAAATAATGAAATAAGTATTTTGCAATGGAACTTAAAAAATATTACATATTAAATTTATAAATTATAAACTATTTATTTTTTTAAATTCTTAAATTTTTACATTACTGTTCAGCTACATAACTGCTCATAAATTAATCTCTTGAACTTGACACTAGACAAATTTCTAATATTGTAGGACAAACTACACAACACAATTTATATTGCAAACAATTGAATACGAAAATGAACATCTAAAAAAACATGTTGTATGTTTAGGTAAAGTGAGGGTATTCTTGTGTCTAAGATTAAGATTATGAACGTCACTCCTATAAGTTATTCGATTGTACAGGTATTGTACAGGTATGGAACTCTCTCTTGAATGATTTTATGGTAAAAACATAAAGCATAAAGTTTCCGACGATTTTTCATATTTAGCCACTTAACTACGGTGAAGACATGACTTATCCTTTGAAATTTCCTGATGCCAAAAATCAAACGCAAACCAGAATTTTGCAATTTCTGTATTCCTCATGAATCAAATTCAGTGAGACACGCATTGTAAAGCACGTCACAATATCGTTCAAAGCCAGAGCTCCGACTTCAGAGGCTTTATTTATCACAGTTCACATTTTTCCGGTAACTCCGGTTGATAAGGAATAGAGGAGGTCAGGTGTTTTTTCAAAATTTCAGTGACAATTTTCAGAACTAATTTGCTTATTAATTTCTCGTAATTTTATGTATTTTATATGTATATCCTCTGTAACTTTGGAACCGTTTGTTTAAGAAGAATTATGCATAGGACCTTTTTTGTTTCAAATTTATTGTAGAACATTACACACTAAACCGCATAATTCAAGAAATTTTTACGAAAAACACCTTCCCTCCCCTCAAACCCGACGCTTAAAATGGTGTAACTTGTTACGGAACCATATAATATGGACCATATAGAACAATTTGGTGAAGTTTTACTTTGAGAATGTCGGGGTTAGGCCTTTTTTGGGCTAACTGTATCATACACTATCTATGTTCTCTTAATCTCACAAAACTCTTAGTCAGTTTCTGCGTTATAACGTCATTTTGGCGTCGTACGGCCTTATCAGACGCGAGGGCTGAATATTAAATCAAACATGAAGGACCACCACAATGTCTCCTGACTGTTTTGATGGCCCCTACTTTGATGGCCATGAACAAAAACAATTTCTGAACATTGTTTTATGTCCTTAGCGCTATACGAAATTTATCCAAGTTAATATCTTCTAGCAAAAACTTGCTACTATTTTGATGTATAAGACAGAATATGTAGTAAGCTTTTGAAAAAAATAAAAAAATAACCAAGAAATATATAAATCTCAATAATCAGCTGTTAAAAGTAAAAAAAACAGGAAATAAACATAGCAGAAATGTAGATAATAACTGGGCTTTGGTATCATTAATTTGATACAACCATTACATTATGTTTGACATTCAGTACCAAAATCCTGTATATGTAAATAATATATATTAACATGAAATATCTGTAAGTAGTATAAGATGCAAATTAAAAAGTTAATTTCAAAACAAATGATGCTTAATAACATATTCAACTACAGAAACTGTAAATTACGTTATATTTCCGTGTAGATTTTGCGAAGAAGTACGGAAAATTCATTTACTCTTGACAATCTTAACTGCGACAGTACGAAAACTTAAAACATAAATAGAAATTAAATTACATGTACAAACGATAATATTCATAATTAAAAACATAAATTTTATCCTACGCTCACAAATGAAATTATTGCATACTATAAGATTTTATCCAAATTACTTTTTCAACCTAAACACGACAAGAATTAAATAAGGATTGTTATTACAATGCATTGCAGTAGTGAACGGAATATTAAAAAGTGACATAGAAATCAATGATATTATGCAAATACTATATTAACCATCTTAATTTAATTCTAAAATTCCCACCCCTACGCCCTGTCCTAACCAGGTTCCCTGGAATGCCTCTTAATAATTTTCCTACATATCTAGACGTCGCGAGCAGTACCACTTTCTGCATGGTCTTAATATGTTGACTATGACTAATCATCATCATCATGATCATGGCTCTACAGCCCTTCGTGGACCTTAGCCTGGTTCAGGACGTCCTTTCATTCATCCCACCAAATGCCTTTCTTCTTCGTTCTCCAATGCCAACTGTTTTAAGATCACATTCCATGTCGTCAAGATACCATAGTCTGGGTCTTTCTATCGTTCTACGTCCTACTTGCTTACTTTTTCCGACAAGAGGGATGAGAGGGGACAATGAGAGAAAGAACCTAGTTACGCGTATGCAAATGAGAAACCTTCGGTATTACTATGAGATAATTCGAACTAGATCTAATAATTTCATAACATAATTAGCAGAGAATATAAAATAACAAACAAAGAGCACTCATCAACTGTCAATGGATCCTTCTTGAACAACGGTGGACTTTAAACAGAATTGATACAAACCGATCGATTATGTACGAAAGTTTTGCACTTGCCTAAAGTGTTTTCACTACGTACTTAGCACCATCTAATTTAGATGACAGAAAACTCTTATACAAAAGATTATAGAAAAAAAACTCAGAAGACTCTAGACGTGTGGGAAATATACTTACAACCAACATTTATTGTTTTATTTCTTGGGTTTTACCATCATCTGAGAGTTTTCATTAAAGACATAACATGTAGCGAACGAAGAAAGACTTTTACAGGAAAAAGACAGGCATATATATATATATATATATATATATATATATATATATATATATATATATATATATATATATATATATATATTGTCATACTTTTTCTTTCCCAACCAAAGAAAAATAAATAAAAATATCCATCGGAATAAAATTTTAAGATATCATTATAAACAAAAATGTATATAGTAATTTAAGATAAGATTTAGTGTAGATAAGAATAGAAATTTGTTTGGCAAACGACCTTTTTCCGTTTCAAACAAAATTTTAAAAAAAAAAAACCTTTGTTTAGAATTAGAAGACATTTTACCTGTAAGTTAATCTTTTCATTGTTTGTATAGTCGAGTATTAAATGACCATATTCTAATCTTTTGAAATATGTATAAATGATGTATTGACAGAACCAATTTTAAAGTAAGCTATTTAGTTTTTCTCTGAAACCGAAATTAGGCTTTTCGAAAATCATGGTAAACACAATTTGAGCTTTTGATTGGACGGTCGTTTTTAAATGGGAATTTGTGAGACGATCATGAGACCGGAGGAGTTAGTTATAATTTGGTCATCGAAAGAAACAGTCGTTTGTCTCAAGATAGGGTGTGGTTCGTGAGTTTGGATACCGGCGTAACGAAAAGAAGTGAATAGTTTGCAGAAGGAGATAACAAGTAGATTAAAAGAGGTCCTTGTATCTACCGTGGGCATTTTATAAAGTATATGTGAAAGTATTCTTACGGCATCAAGTTGACAAAAGGAGGTCCTGGTGTCATAAATAAGTAGCTGAGTTTGGAGAAGTGAATCAGGTGTTTTTTGTGTAGTCTGCAGGAGGTTTACAGAGACGTTAAGAAGAAGCCGAGGTGCCAAAGAGGAGAGATCACATCGTTGAGGAGACTGGACTTTCCTGGGTATGTTCCAACATACAACTCAAGAAGAAAATAAGCTGTAAGTGTTTGTACAATTGAATTTCATATCTGTGAAGGATCGGTTTGACATCATGGTCATTAGCATTCAAATTTAAGAACTGAGGTTTTGTTAGGCTAATCAAAAGTTTAAAGTTTTGTTGTTTCTTGTGTCAAGTAAAGAAAATTTTAAGTAAAATTGGTTTTTCACGTAATAAAAATGTATGTAGCTTTATAATCTTATTATTATAAAAATTTGATTTATTTTCTTGTATGCTGATTAATAAGATAACGACAGAATTTAATAATTGTTTTATTCGTTCATATAAAATAAAGAAACGTAAATCTTTGTAATATAATATATTTGTATTCTTATCCTTTCTTCTCTATCCCGATAAAAGACAACTAGAAAATCTTTTGAATCCATCGAACACAGGTAATATAAGGATTATTTTACTTTTGATAACAAATAAGTTATAATTCTTTTTTATTGACTCAATAAACTAAGATTAAAGTCAAAATAAACAATCATAACAATATATATATATATATATATATATATATATATATATATATATATATATATATATATATATATATATATATATACATTTACATATTGTGATGTAACGTTCCTCCTTATGCTGAATAAATAAATTTTCCATTTATTACTGTTGAGACTATGTTTATTGAGAATATGAGAAAAATACCTGCTTTATATTTTACGTTTCCATTTTCACCTCGGAGTGAAAAATTGTGGTTTATTCCCATTCAATCTAGTAGTTAATATAAAAGTGTCAAACAGAAAATAGTTGTGTACGTCAGTATATATCATCAGAAGACACGTTCAACAAAAAAATTAGTCCAGGTTAATAAGGCAAAAATATATCCTGTTCGTGACACCCAAAAAGCCAGGGTATTGAAAGGTTTATTTAATGTATAATACTTAAGCAAACATATTCTAATCATTTTCTGCGTGGGATTTTTTGATAATTTTTATTTATAAACAAATTAGTGTAAAAAAATGTACTTTTTGGCGTTTTCATTTTATCATTGAAAAACATAAGGCTTTAAAGGTTTATTGGCATAACCATCTTTTAGAACATGCAAAAAGCTTTCAAATGACAATTTGCAAAAAATTATATACGTATTGTTCTTTAGATAAACTTAAAAAAAGAGCTAAATTAAAAAAAAATTAATTTATCTTGCTAATATATCTTGAAAAAAATTGTTCTAAGGCTTTGAAATTTTCCTTAAAGTTGGGTCTTGCTTAATATGTGATAAAAATTTAAAAGTGATTCGTTGAATTGTCTAATTTTATTCTATTTATTTATTCAAAAAGAAACATAAGTCAGAAAAAAAACAATTTTTCGGTTTTCAAATGAAAGAGTAAGTTTTCTTCTTTAAAAATAGTAAAAAAAATTAATAAAAAAAATATTTATTATCAAAAATAATTTTAGAAAAATATGCTAATTTCTACTTGAAATTTTGTCCTTTTTTGCAATTCTTTAAACAACAAACAGGTACCTATATAAATTTTTGCAAATCATTTTGAAGCTTTTTGCATGCTCTAAAAGATGGTTACACCAATAAATCTTCAAAACCTTATGTTTTTCAATGATAACAAATATAAACGCCAAAATGTACCTACATGTTTTTACACTCATTTGTTATGTGGAAATGGTTAGAATATGTTTATATTCAGTAGAATAAGTATTATACATCAAAAAAACCTTTCAACACCTTGGTTTTTTTACTGTCACGACAAAAACCTTATTGGCCTGGACTACATCATAATTCGTCTATAGAATCTTTATAATAATATAATAAACCAGTCATCAAAATTTCATTAAACTCAATTTAATAGATTTTTCATAATAATTTTTGCGCGCAAAAATTTACTAGACGTGAGAACCTGGAGAAGATAGGCGCGGGACCGACAAGGTTGGAGGCATAGTTTGAAGGAGGCCAAGGCCCGATTTGGGCTGTAGCGCCATTGGAGAGAGACAGTACATAATAATTTTGCAATTTAGATTTATTTAAAAAAATTGAAATTCTTTAAAATCTTGAACAATAAAAACTGGAACATAAAGAAATTTTTTTACTTATAAAAAATTTGAAACTTATTACTTATTAAAAAAGACTCGATAACATGCTTCTTCTAAAAATACCAAAAAAAAAATCGGTTGAAGAAAATTGAATTTCAAAGTTCAAAATCGGCATACGTAAAAAAATGTATTTTCCAAAAATGTTTCCAACGGAACAATTTTTTTCATTCTCTTATTATTACGATGTAATTCGAGCAGACACGCCTAATAGACGCATTACCCAATCCCAAAGAAGCTTGAATTTTGTTATAAATAAGTTAATTTATACTTAGTCTTTAAAGACAAAAAATGCAAAAATCGAATAAGGAAGCATTCCTCACCTTTAAAACGCCTTTTTATATAATAACAAAAAAGTTATTTTATTTGTTTATAAGTAAAATATTAGCATATTTTTGTACAATTATTTTTCGATAATGAATTTTTTTCCTGAAATTTTTTTAATATTTTTAAAGAAGAAGACTAACTTTTTCGTTTGAAAACCAAAAAATTGTTCCAACTTCATTTTTTTCTAACTTATTTTATTGCAAAAAACAACTTTCTAGGATAAATAAACAAAATAAAATTTAAACAATTCAACGAATCGCTTTTAAATTTTTGTCACATATTAAGAATTACAAGACCCAACTTTGAGGAAAATTTCAAAGCCTTAAAACAATTTTTGCAAAGGATATAAATAAATTATTTTTTTCGAAACTTTGCTCTTTGTTGCATTTATCCAAACAAAAAATACGTATATAAATTTTTGAAGACCGTCATTTTAAAGCTTTTTGCATGTTCTAAAAGATGGTTATGTCAATAAACCTTTAAAACCATATATTTTTTAATGATAAACCAGAAAAAGTACATTTTTTTAAACTATTTTTTTATTACTTATTTTTATTTTTATCAATTTTATATCTTTAATTTGTTTATAAATAAAAATTATCAACAAATCTCACCCAGGAAAGGGTTAAAATCTGTTTGTATAAGTATTATACATAAAAGAAAACAAAATTCAGTAACCTGGCTTTTTAGAAGTCACGACAAAAACCTTTTTATCCTGGACTAAATAGACAAAGTCAGAACGTTACATAAAAACGGAAAAACAAGGCCAAAACATAGGATGGCAGCAAAATAACAATGAAAGTTTTTAGACAATGACGGAAATCCTGTATAAAAGTCACGATACGGTACACCTATATTAAAACAAAGTATTGTACAGTAAGAGTAAGCACATTTTCATTCAATTAGTATCCTTTAAAACACATAAAATAAAGAATAGTTGTTCTATATTTTCTAATTCTTCGGTATTCATTCATCGCCTCTTTTAAACGGTGGCGTGCAAAATCTGAGCACTAAAGTTGAACTCTTTGGATAATTACTGGATCTTTATACAATAGCCTTCTCTCTTTAAGTTAAGCACATAAACGGTATTATTTCAAAGTAATAATGGCCTCGTGAACCACTTTAAGTCTTGTAAATCTTTAGTTCTTTTTCTTTGTTTTTACTTGACAAAACACAGATTTAAACTTTTAGATTATATTAAACACAAAGAAGACAATTTAATAACGATATAAAAGTTATACAGCCATTTTATACAAATGTGAATTTGTTCAGTTTTTGCTTCCTGTTTGTTTTAATTAGACTTACCTATTATTTGCAGTTTATAATGGTTTAGAAGGAGGATACAAATTTATTAAATTTTCTTCGAAAACGTTTTATCTTTGACATCAACTTTTTCATTAATTGACATGACAGCACATAATTGGAAAAAATAAATATGCATATGACAAACCAAAAAAGGAAGATCAATATTCAATGGTGATCAGTTATATATAAAGTTACATAATTTAGGATTAAACAACAGATGCCTATTAGGAACTGACAAAAAATTAGATTAAATGGAACACACTAAAGGATTATGTAACGTTATAAAGGTTACATCTTTATTAATTTATATTTCAATAATTATTTTATTTTAATTTCTTTATTAATTTATTAATTCCTTTGCCTTCAGTTTCGTTTTTACTATTTTTTCTTCAAAAAGTAGTTGGCGCCCTCTCTCTTTCTTTCCTCTTTCTTTCTGTCCAGTAGAATAAATATTCGCCCTCTCTCTTTCTGTCCGGTAGACTAAATATTCTGTTCTATGTTGACAGAAGAGCTAATTTCATCATAGGCATACGTTCTATGTCATCTGTGCTAACTTCATTGCAGTCCCTTTCTACTATCTGTCAATCACCTTTTCTAACGTAGTGGAAATAAAATTTTTTGCCTGTTTTTGAAATTTATAAAAGAAGCCAAAAATTATTATAAGCTTCATTTTATGGCCTGCAGAATTCTCTTGGGGTGAGTACTTTCATTGTAGTCTATATTCTATAATTCTGACAGCATTTTCAATATCCGTAACCTCACTTCTTGTAAAGCCACGTTTTGATTATATGTTTGTAGGAATCGTAACAGAATTTAACTAAGTTTAATAATAATTATATTTCATTTTTCCTTGTCATCTGCTATTTTGTTTAATTGTAATTTTGTAAAATAGCAAGGAAGTTAAACCCCTTTGATGTTTCTCTAATACAGGCTCTTATTGTATTTTAGTTTATTAGCTGTATTATTGGGTTTATTGGCTTTATTGGCTGTATAGAAGATTTTATTTGCTTTATGGGGTATTTCTGAAACCACTATTGGAGAATATATGGAATAACTGCAGTTGTCAGGAGGACCTAACCACCTAATTGGGAGGCCACACAAGTATAATATGGAATAACTGCAGCTGCTGGGAAAACCTAATCACCTAATTGGGAGGCCACACATATTTAATAGCAAGCAGCCCATCGACGCCATGATGCCATAAGTATCATTAGAATACTTACTGTAAAGCATTGGCAGGGATGTTTTTGCCTACTTAAATATTATTTTTTATTTTTAATAAATATGATTAGCTAAGTAATTGTTTTATTTGCTATCAGCTAAGGGTTCATGGTTTAATTCATAGTTTAAGACAAGACGAATTCACACTTGAGAGACTGAGCTAGGTGGAACATAGACGATAAGCTCCCATGGTTGATTGAGGTATTATTTTTATAATAGTATTTCAATTCTCTTTGGTAGTCTTATCGTTACAATTACACAGGCCTACATTTTTTTTTTCATGAAAAAGTTTTTTAAGTTTAATATGTGTCCTACAGTAAATGGAATGTGCTGATCACGAATATGTACATAGTTTTTTTCTAGCATGTCAGGTTTTCAAGAAAAGTGTGAAATTGTTTATGGCAACTGTTTATTGAAACTTTATTTAATACAAAATTACACTGTAAAATTGAGTTGTTCTTAAAAAAAAAGAATTCAGTATAACCTACGTTAGACAATATTTGGTTGTTTTAGATAAAACCGTTCTCTATTTCCATGAAAACTGCTTTTTGTGGTCTTCTTTTTATGTATTTTTGTAATGGAGTCTCTCTTCGAGGTTTAGCAGTAATCAGCCATTATTTTTATATCCCATCTTTCTTGGTAACATCTCTACATCTCCTTCATATCTTGATAATATTTCTCTCCCTGCTCCTCACTGACAGCTCTAAGATTTTCGGGAAAATAGTCAACGTGGAAATCCAGAAAATGAAGTTTGATGCTCATATTATATTACATCCCAGTTTTTTTTTATAATTTTCGACCATATTGGCTACAATTTCTTTATGGTTTGTAGACTTGTTGTTTCCAAGGAAACCGTTTCTTACATGCTTCAGATTCATCCTGGCTCATTCTATTCTGAAACAATCTTTTCTATTTTAAAGTTAAAATTTGGGGGCATACAAAAAATTCCTTCTTTAAGTTTAGCTTCAGAAAGTGCAAAAAATTTGTACACAGATATTTAAAGCAATTACCTTGTTTATCTAAAGCTTTGACAAACTGCTTCATCAATCCTAACTTTATGTGAAGAGGAGGCAAAAGAACTAATTTTGGGTCAACTAGTGTATCATGTTGCACATTTTTTTGTCCCGGTACAAGTCTTTCTCTAAGTGGCCACTCTTTCTTACCGTAATGTAAATTTCTTGCTCGACTGTCTCATTCGCACAAAAAACATGGATACTTTGTAAATCCAGACTGCTGACCCTAAAGCATGGATATTATTCTGAGATCTTCACAGAGTTGCCAACAACATTCGCTATACTTTATTTTATTTAGCAACTGCTCTTACAACACGATGTCTATATTACGAAAATGTGGTACCTGGAGCCAATAGATTTTTATTTTTCAAGGAGCAAAAGTAACAGTCGTCTCCATGGTTTTTTGGTTCCCTCCATACCATAGGAATGCCGAAGGGTAAAGAGTTACGTGTATTTTTTGTCCATTTTCTCAGTAGTTCGACACACTGAAAGCATACTTTGTGTGGAGCCCAATGTTTGTCCTGATCACCAAGCTTTACACCGAAGTAAGCATGATAAGCTTTCTGTATAAAGTCTGTTATGTTTTGTTGATGCTTTCCTATTGTTAAATCACCACACACGTAACAATATACACACGTAACGATAATACACAACTGCCGATGCAGTCGAGTTGACGGCATCAGCCGTTCAAATGAAATTAACAGAATGTATTAAAATATTTTCTTTCGAAATATAAGTATTTTAAAGAAATAACTTTAATGCAATTTACGAAATATCAATAAGGTATTTGTTTGCGCTAGTACATAATATCTCACAAGGTTCTTTTAATTTTGTGAAAAATTTTGACGTGATGATGTCAAACTCAAAACACCAAAAATCATGTCGGCCTGTGTTATTAACTGTACTAAAAAATAGAAAAATATAACGGCAATGCTATTAAATATAAATAGTTCCTAAAAATATAAAGAAGATAAGATTAAGTACCAACTTCTAAAATGAAATAGTCCAAAGTACTCAAAAACAGGGCTCCCCGCCAAGGACTAATTGGGTGATAAGAATCTCTCAGCTTGACATTAGTTGGAAAACTAGATCATAAAGATATGACTACTCTGACCCTGGATATACTTGGTATTGGTGGAACAAGACTTTATCACTCACACAACTGTGAATTTTGAAACTGGCACAGCACGAAAACATAAAAAAAAAGCATGAAAATAGATTCGAGAGCTAGAAGATTACATCCTGGACCAATAAAACTGCGAGGTTATCTTGTAAATGGAAAAAATAGACTTCTGCGTTCTTTCAGAGACTACGAAAAAAGCAATCGAAAACTAGCTATTATTTTATAATGGCCTAGACAAAACCTTAAGAGCCCGAAGAGTAGGAATGTTTGTTAATGAAAAATGTGAATCGACTATCAAGGAAGTAGCATATATAAATCACAATATCATTCAGATAACAATGGAACTGGCTAAAAATCAACACAGTTACTGTATATACACTGGACGCAAGGAAAGCGAAAGAAAAAAGATAAGATTAGTTTGACAGCCTACAACACACGTTAGAAAGAATATACAGTAAAGAAAATGTGTCGAAACCTCGGTTGTTCAAAGAATCAAAGTTTCAATGAAGAGACGGTGAGTAGTAATGGAGATATAGGCCAACTAAGTTAGTTTTCTACTCGACAAAAGGGTATAGACGGGTTTGAGAGTTGAAATGTGTAGTATGAGATACTACATCTAGAGATGAGATTTTTTTTGCTCAGAAACGACAAACTTATCATTTTATGATTTCTATTTGATGTGGGCGATCATGGGATCATATTTATTAGGGCTTCTTTATCATGTAGGCGCTTTTGGTTTTCTCCATATGTATCTTTAAACATATGTATCATTTTTGATTTCTTTTTTAGCTCTGTTACCATTGTTTTAAGATCTCCGTTTTCTGCAAGCAGGACTATATTATCTGCTTATCTCAGATTGTTCATCCTTACACTATTTATATTTATTCCGTAGTCCAATACATTTTTTTATTTGGAATGGTTTGGTCTTCTGGTGAATGTGTACTTGTGAAGTTGCTTCGTCATAGATATTATCGATCAGAATTTTTATCTGTCGATGCTTTCATTGTATAATTCTTCAATGATTGGCCCGTATTCTATGAAGTTGAAAGCTTTTTTCTAACTTTTTAGCTAAATTTTATTATATAACCTGTTGCAGTTTCACAAATTTATATAAATATTGTTAAAATATTAAGAGACTTTTTGCTAGTTTTGGTTGTCCTCGTATAGTTAGCCAAGATTCCGCGTACAAAAACACAGACGCTATTGAACAATAAAGGGTTGTTATAGAATGTTGCAATAATTTGAGCTGTTCATTCATAAATTATTGTATTGTAATTGTAGAGAAATAATAGTCTTTCGTTAAAATTGCCGATCGCCTTGGTTATTATCGACCACACGTAGCGCTAACTGTTAAAAAACATTTCTTGAACTATTCGCAGTTTTTCCGTCAGTAACAGACAGTCGTTCCATCTGGTGGAGGTTGCTCAGTCATCGAAGAAACGAGTTTCATCGGCCAAGTAAGACAGTTGTGTCTTAGTAAGGTGTCGAGGTTCGCTCCGCAATCAACTGTCGGTCGAAAGGGAGAGTCGTTCCATCCAGTAGGGGTGGAAGGCTACTTCAACATCATCATACTTTTGTCATTCCTGTAGTCAAAGAAGACATCGTTTTCGATAGCAGGTGCTATCTTTCTATTGAGGTAAAGTAGAAACTACACTATTTGTAACCAAAACTATTTACTGCTATATCGACTACCGTTTACTAGTATATGCATTTTGTTATATGTTATATTTAAACACATCCATTCATAAACTCTATTGAATCTTGTGCCGTGAATCAATAGACATTTTAATCTTTGTTTGGATCATTTAAAATTAACGGTTTAGATTTAATTTCAATGCACGACATCTGCCATCCACTTATACGTATTTCAACCTTATTAAATATCATCAGAGCTTCTGCATATGACGCTCTGATGACACCTAATAAGGTTGAAATACGTATAAGCGGATAGAAGATGACCTGCATTGAAATTACATCTAAAACCGTATTTCTGTTTTATTTCTTTACTCGGTTTCGAGTACTTGAAACTAATTCACTAAGAATTTTTGCCGTGATAAACGACACGTGGAATGCAAATTGTAGATTCCCTTGTTGACTAATTCATCAATCTGTCTGCTTTGCAATTTGTAGAAAGCGCAGTGGTAAAAGTTTGAATTTAGTTTCGTCAAGTAGGAAATCTTAGAATTTCTAATGTTATTTAAATTTAACTAGATCAGAACATTTTATGTTTATTTAAACACGTATTTAGTATATTATATAATAGTTGTAGTTTCGTTTTATTATTTGTTTTTGTATATAGTTGAAAATATAATATTATTTGTCTAATATCCAAAATCATCATATTTGCGTTACATTGATATTTATGTGCCAATCAGCTGTAAAAGCCATTGCCGTAGACATTTTTGTAGACAACCGATTTAGTTTGTGTGATATAGAGATCAACAATTTGTCTCATAATATTTCTACAAAGAAACTAAATTCCTGTAGCTGGCTGTATACCATGTATCACAAAAAATTTATTTAAAAATTCCTTTATAAAAGGTATAATATTAAAAAACCCCATTGGGCTATATCACAGAACGTTTTCGGAATTAATATTCCATCATCAGTGCTATCCTAAAAGTACAACCAGTTTAATTAAAGCAAAGTTGAGATTTAAAATTTTGACTAAGGTGGTTGACAAAAATGTGTTTAATATTTACTGGGTGCAGATGTTTTAAGTCACTAAATACATGGGTAAAAACCATTTAAATGTTGTTAAACTAACTTTGAGTTACATTATTTAACTTAATAAACTAAGATGTTTAAGTTACAACAAGAATAAAAAACATGGCAACGCAAGACTCCACTGGGTGATGCTAGTCCTGAGACGAAGTGTCTACGAGGACTTATTGATAGCAACTGATTTAAATGATGTTAGGACGAAAGTCGGAACAAAGCAGTCAATGTAACTTAAAGTATTGTTTGAATATGGCACTAGCCAGCAATATTTAAAATTGAGTATATTAAAATTTTATGAATAATAACAGTAGCAACCATCAATATGTTATAGTTTGAAGTATGATTTATTCTAAAATTACGTAGGGAAATTAAAAAAAAATCTTAATAGCGTAAGTGAACTGAAGTTTGGTAAAAAAAATTTTGAGTACAAGTAGGCAACCAACTACACAGATTGTGAACTAAAGATTTTTATAAAAGCCCTATATGTTTTTTCAACATTTGGTACCTGACAAATGTAAGAAGTATAAGTTATATTTATATGTTATTTACCTACATAGTTAAAATAGTTGTGATAGTTTCTAACCTCAGGTAGGAGAAAAAATCTGAAAAAGAAGAGAGAACTTTCGGGGTCCTCCATATTTGGTATTCTAAGTGTTAATACCATAAAATAAAAATAAATAATGCAGAGTTTTTAAATATTTATCTACACGTTATTTTATAATTCAAAATAACGGAAATATTGATCATATTATCGCAAAAATATTTCTATTAGCAAAGTTGTCAGTTATAGATTCCGATAACACATTTTGATATCTTACCATAACAAATAACCAAAAATTACGACTGATTTCAAATAATAACCAATAACTAAATCAAATAAGCCTATTAATCACTGTCGTCTATTTATAAAGTGAAGAGCTTTAAAATGCGTGGAAATTATAAATATTTTGCATCGTACGTCAACTTAAATTCGAACTAGGATACCGAAACGAATATTAAAAACATGAAGTAACGAAAATCATTAATCACTGTAGAATGGATGTTTTGTAACTTACATCTTGTACTCAAAATTTGTTTCTTATATCATTGACAAGCATAAACGATAGGAACATATAACACCCTTCAGAAAATGTAGACTTAAGTTGAAAAAAATTTATTATTAAAGATAGTCTTTGTCATCAAATGCAAATGGTTGGTATAATGTAGAATTAAAATATTGAGAACTAAATTACTCCTTTTTTTGACACAATGCATTAAGAATTAGGATCGTTTAGAAAGCTCAGATTAGACAAATTAAAATGTTTATTTAATTATTAAACAAAAAAAATCCAACGTTGTTTCCCTAGTTGAAAAACCTTCACTCGGGTCAAACATTTGACCTGTAAAAGATCTCTTAAGTTCAGCAAATAAGAAGTCCACATGGGCTAGATCTATGGTTAGGAGGACTGAGAGATAACATTAATGCCATTTTGTGCAGAAATCGCAAATTAAGACGGACAAATCTACTGCATGTCAATTAATTGCATGTTAATGTACATTTTTTGGGAAAATTTCTTGGCGGCAAAAAAAATGAAATCTTCGACGACACAACCACTCGAAACTCTCTTTCAATATGTTGTTATCAATCAAAGAGTCGCTCTGTCCTGAACGTGGGTAATCCGGTGACGACTTCCTTAAACTTCCCAAACACGTTGCTTTTAGTTTAAAAAATATCGAATAATCGTCAAAAATACAAAATTCGTTCTACTAAAAAAAGCTGTAAACTTCACAAAAAGAAATGTATTGAGCATCGGAAAAACAGCAGATCTAAGCAATGCTTCTAACCGTAAAACGCTTCGTTAGTACGTTGCCACGCAATTCAAAAAATCATTAAACTTAATGATCCATATGTAAATGAAAATGTTTTATCAGTCGTCATTATAACACCAGTAGACATACCTTATGTACACTTAACATTCTGAAACCCAAACATTTATTCCTATATAATTTAAAACATTTAAAATACGATATCCTAAGAAGGGATATAAAATCAGAACTATGTAATAATCTATTAAAATCAGTTCAATTAAACTTTTTTTTATATCTTTAAAGAGAAGAATGAAAATCTGCATACAGACATCTGTGACTCACACAGGTAGTGTTGGGTTCCTAATACCCTAACGAAGCTGTGCCAGGACGATATGCCCGAGGGATTTAGACCTTTGACACTTCGTCCCGTCACCACTCTGAGACGGTCGGCGTCCAACTAAAAACCTCTCCTCTGTCACACCAGGATGGAAGGGCTGGTTAAAGCAAAGATCTCTCCCACACATTCATCGGGAAAACCACACCCACACGAACCACCAAAGACTTTCAACCCCCTGCCTTAGCGAGGCTGCCATCTCTCTTGCGTCGTCTGTCTCTCATTCACTCCTATTTCGGCCTGCGACAGTCCAAACCCCACCGAGGTGCTCCTCGCTTGTTTTAAAAGTCTGTTGCGAGTTCCCTCTCCTCTCGTTCTTTTGAAGAGAGCAGCTCCCTAATAAATTTGTGGATCCGTGTCCACCACCACTCACCCCTCATCATTTTCTCCACCATTTTTCTTACGGAATCAAACATTTTGCAAGTACACTCTCTTTTTCATCCATCCCACGCTCACACTCCAACATCGTGTGTGTTACAGTATCTGAGAGATCACAGTAAAGGCACTGATCGGACTGAGCTCTCCTAGACCTGAAAAGGTAGCTGCCGAAGCAGCAATGGCCTGGGAGCATTTGCGTCAGATAATAATCCAGCTGCCTATACCCACAGTCCACCCAGCTTCGAAGGTTCGGGATTAGTGACTTCGTCCACTCCGCCACGCCACATCACGTGTTGCCTCCCACTCTTGCTGCCACTGACCGATTGAAACTAATCTCTCGGTCAGTCTTATCTCATTCATCTCTCACTCTCCAATGTTCCGCCCCCTTCGACTATGAATCCTGCCCCTTCACCTGCCAGCACATGTAAAGGAAGGTGAAGTCGGTGACAGCTGACACAGTCCTGTAGACATATGCTACTCGCAGCAGACTAGTTCTGTCCACGCGTACCATGAGCCTCTTGTAAGTTGGTCCTTCTACCGCCTCACTCCAGCCTTGGGCCGCGTAGAGGACGACAGACTGCACAACACCGTGAAGCGCTCCTTTCGGATTTGGGTCCACGATATTAGGCATTATCATCCCCAGCGCAGCCATTCTCTGAATAGCTCTGCGGGCCACCCCCCTCAAATGTTTCCCCTAATTAAATTAGTTCAATTAAACTAGTTTAGTATCAACTTTATCTACTAGTTTATTATCAATTTAGTATCAACGTTAAACAATTCAATTGGCGAGTGGAAGGAGGAACCAAATGATAGTGCTAACGTCTACAATTCTTAACAAACCTCGTGTAAAAATTTTTGTTCTCAAAACATTACGTTTTTGTTAATCTTTAAAAGTGTCATGCTCCCAAAGCTCTTCTTATGGAGCTACTATACGAGCGCCAATGCCGTCGCATTGATGACACGGAAAACAGGGTGCATAATTTCAAAATAAAAGTAACTGTAGTTGTGCCGCGTTGTTCCCGAGAGTTAAAACTTATACAGAGCGTTTTGGGGACGCATTTGCCGTGGTGACGTACTAATTACAAGATAGATACGATTCAGATAGTTTGTGTAAACAAACACTGCTAAACTCAAACTGAGATTATTAAAGACACAAATAATCGCTTTGGTGTACCATTTGGATTGCCCCGTTATTTTTTGTAAATAAAATCTGCAATAAAAAATGTTTACAAAATCGAAGAGATGAGTGATATAATATAAATATTGCTTTTAATGCATTTTAAAATATTTTCTCACTAGAGCACTATTTCGAAATTAAACAGTAAAATAAACAGTTCTGATATAGAATGTTAATATTAAAATTATCATGAATGTTAGTGTAAAAAACAATAGAGACCCCCTACTCACTATCCTCTGCATTTGTTCATCATCATCATCACCATCATTTGGCTCTACAACTCTATGTGAGTCTTAGCCGCGTTTACTATTTCCCTCCATTGTTGTCGATCCTGAGCAGCTATTTCCCATTGCTGTATTCCCATTTTGCGTAGATCACTGGCTACTGCGTCCTACCATCTCTTTCTTGAGCGACCAACTGACCTTCTGCAATCGTGCCTTTCCAGAATGTGGCGTTCAGGAGTCTTTCGTCACTCGATCTTAGTACGTGGCCCGCCCATCTTATTCGGTTTGCTTTAATGTAGCGTACTATGTTTTCATCTCCATATACTGTCTGGAGTTCATCATTGTGTCTTCTTCTCCATTCGCCTGTTGTCTCTTCTCTGCAAGGCCCATAGATAGTTCGCAGTATCTTTCTCTCCAGGGCCAGTAATTTTGTCGTTCCCAGCTGGTTCAGAGTCCATGTCTCACTTCCATACGTTATTGTGAGACGAATTATTGTCTTCTATACTCTTATTTTTGCTGGTGATGAGAGTATTTAATAAGTACGGTCATTAATGAGTAATATGCCCTGTTTCCTGCAATGATCCTGGCTGCCGCGTCCTTTTCATATTTATTTTCGTATGTTATGATCGCTCCCAGGTACTTGAATTTTTTGACGACTTCAAAGTTGTATTCATTGATTGTTACGTTTTGTCTAACCCTTGGTCTTGCGTTCTTCGTAACCACAATGAACTTGGTCATGTCCTCGTTGACCTTCAGACCAACTTCCTTGGCTACGTTTTCGAATAGGGTGAAAACTTCTTTTGCATCTCTGGTGGATTGTGTCCACGTCATCCTGAACTCCAAATCTGCATTTGTTATTATTTAAAATTACTAAAACTTGTTAAACGGACAATGAGACTACCATGGAGTAAATTACACGACCGGCATTGCCGTCCGCCAGCCCGCGTTATCCCGCCGGCAAGCGTTTGTTGCCGGTGCGGCCGGTCGCGTGAATAGCGCGCATTAAGTTATACGTAGCGTTAACAACGCGGACAAAGTGATCTCAACGCGACGAAACTACATTCACGTATAACCTAAGAATTATGCGCCCTCTTTTCCGCGTCGTATAACAGGGTACTTACACTCATCTCTTTGATAAAATTATACTCCAAAATGTTTACACAGCCAAACTTATATCTGGAATCACCATGTATTTCAAACGAATATTTTTATTTCTTTTAAAAAAACTTATTATTGTTATTGTTGCAAAGCAAAAAGGTTTTTATTAAAAATTATCAAACCGATAAAACAATCAGATAACACAGCTCGATAGGTTATAGATTATTTGCCTTAGTTGTAAATTGAATGAAACTAAATACACTAACTTTTGCGTTCAAAAACGGAAATATGCCTTATGTGGGGGGAGGGGGGTGCGGAGCTAACGGTGCAAATGCGAAAGATTATTGGTCTTATAAAGCAAGTAATGTCTTAGATGGACATAGCTGCAGTGTAACATTTAAATTGTCTTAAATTTAAAACTTGACTGTTGTGTATTAATATAGTTCGTAGTCAGTTTTTTTATAGCCCTGACTGCATCTTCGAACAGTATTTTCAACCTCACAATTAATCCGAATATTAAGAAATATTTTTCTTTCTGTATAGTCTCACTGGAGACCCCTTTTTTTATCACAGACGCTTCGTCAGGTTCTGCCCTTCTCTACCATCTGGTTATTGCCGACGAGGCATGAAGAGATTTTGAGAGCATCAACCTTCATCCCTTTTCGATACAAAATATCGAAAATATCCAAATATTTTTGGCCATATCAGATAGCCCTGTCTTCGAACGTCATTGAACTGTTAGGTGGGTCTTTTCTAGGTATAAGGTATTCTTTTGCGTTATTTTATTAAGGAATATAAATTCAATTCATAATTGAGTTTAACTACTCTTTTTAATTTTTTGAGTATACATATTAAGTTGTATGATTTCACACAGCAATCACGTAATTTTGTTAATTTTTTAACTATATTACTAAGTGTAACGTGTAATGATAATCCTATTTTTCTGTAATTTAACTATAGTATACACGAAACAAAGATTAATATTAATTAAAATATTCGATTTCCGGTTGTAGTTAAATATTCATTTATTTGTCATTTTGTTGCGTTTAGAAATTTAAAGTTTTAATTAATTTTAGTTCATTTAAAGATTACAACCTGTTTTAGTTAGAAGATTATTGATGAAAATATGGCCAAATGTAAATTGGGTACTATGTTTATTTAAATTTGGAAGATTTAATAAACATATTTTTTTACGACTAAAATTATTTTAGTTAAAAATATTATTTCAGAGACGATATAAATATTTTTGAAATATGTTTTTTGACCTGTTTTATTATGATGTCTAAGTGAAATGTTGATCTAATGCTTAGTAAATTTAATCTTGAGTTCCTTGATAAGTTTTAGGTTAAGACTTATTGGCAATCTTTTTATTTTACAGTTTAGTTGTACATATTCAGTGTTTCTTGTTTTTCTTTTGTCAAACGGTTTTCTAATTAATCTATCTGCCACTTTTCAATCAACTACATCCTTATCCACTCCCCAATAGAGCTCCGAATTAAGCAACGTGGTTTGTTATGTGAACTAACAGTTTTTTATCATCTACTCTTGTTAACTTTTTAGTTACAGCAGTGATATTTATAATACAGGGCATTGTGTCAAAAACCTATGATGGGTATCAGAAATTAGGAACACCTATAAAGTCACCAAAAAGAAACAACGGCCCGCCACGATCGTTTGATTGTCCAACTAGCTAGAAGAGACTAAGGACTATACAACAGTAGACAATTATATATTCCCGTATTATCCAGGCAGCAGAAAATTGATCGTGTACTTAGACAGCGAGAGAGACAGGCAGAAACAAAAACTGTCAGGAACGGAAACTGACAGGTCTGTTTACAGATATAAAAAATGAAGTGTCATGTTCTAGGGAGGCATTATGATCGGTGAAAAATTCCTTTAATTTCCATCCAATCAAGTTTAACAAACCCGCAGGTATTTTCATTTGGTTTTAGAACCTGTTTAGGTTCTGGAGAGGTACAATGGCCGAAAATTTAACTTTAATGCATGAAATGTACCTCCACAGACCAGCAGAGTAGCTACAGACTTCCATGAGTGGCCTTCTTGCTCACTCAACCTTAACCGTATAGAACATTTGTAGGATATGTTTTAAAAAAATAAGAGTTCGCCGGGATAATACATAAAACACCGCACGCCTAGTACAAGCTGCTCTTGGAGAATGGAACAACCTACCACAACAAGAAGCATTCTTATGCGAATTGAAACTTGTATCAGGACTAGGGGTTTTTTTTTAGTAGTCAGTGTTACCACTACTAAAAAAATCATACCTAAATAAAAACAATTTAAACATTAAGTATTCGTTTTACATTGAAATTGTTTATGCTATTGACTTAAAACAAATAGTTTTTTTACTTCGCTTGCAATATTAAGAAATACAAGATGATTCCAAGTTCAGTTGCGTGTATTTTTCACGTAACTATAAATAATCCTACATATTTTAAAGAATTTCACTTGAGAAAAATACGTTTCGAAAGAATGGTCGCAGATTCCATAATTTTACTTCAAATTTAAACAATTGTTTTTAGTGTTTATGCTATAAATGAATATTGTATTGTACAAGTGAATTTTATTCCTGTGTAATATTATTTGTTCGAAGTGTATCATGTATCTATTCATGTTATCAAAATAAAATTTTATCTAACGGTTTTTTTATTTACTGAATGAGATAATAAATCGTTTTTTAGAAGTGTGAAAATCAAATTATTCTCTAGAATAAACAGTGTCAACAAAAAAGGTAATGCCAGTAAATCAGATCTGATTGGCGTATCTCAATCTAATAAATATATCCTTGTAGTTTAATAGATATAGAGTGCTAATAAAGATATATATTATTTACACGGATTAAGGTGCTTAAGACTAAGCGTGAGAATACGATTATTAATTGCTATTGTGCTACCGAGATTATTTTAATAAATAATTTATTTTGATATCAAAATTTAAGTATTTCTAACATGATTTCTTTAATGCAATGAAAAGGGTTTAGTTTAACCGCAAAGAAAACGAAACGCATTCATCAGAAAACAAAACGGACAACAAAACTCTTGACAGAGTGGTATGTGGGTAGCTGGATTAATTGTAAAGTTATGAGCGTCGAGTGTGATTTCCAATTTTAGCAACCGTTTGGTTATTTCTATATATTATATAAAGGCGTTCATACACACAAAATTTATACCTGGTTCTTTCATTGTTATCCATAGTTTCTGTGAAGGGATGGAGTCGAATACCTTAAAAGAAGATCTATAAAAGTGGCGTGAAGCTACACTCCTCTTGCTGACCTCTTTTCTGCCAATAGTTTTGAGCAGATCGAAATCTGCAATGCTCTTCCATTTTCGTAGCTTCCTATCCTATTCGAGCTATTAGCACTTCTTCGTAAAAATTTTCAATGGATGATGTACTACTAATACCTTGAAAATTACTGCATTCTCTCCTATTTCCCTTTTTATACATGGAATTTATATAAGACATCAAAGAAAAAAAATATTTCACCGTCATCCTTAGAACTACGGTCAGTGTTAAAAAGTACCACCACTTAAGAGAGATGCCATTTTGGTAAAAAATCCACAAATTTCCTTTATAAAGGTTAAATTACTTAAAAAAACACATAAAAGGCAGAACATTGGACTCATTGGACACAAACAAACGCTAAATAAGTTGTTTATGGTACGCGTATAAGAACCCACCATTTGGTGGTATTTGGATTTGAGGCGGCATTTGGTTGGATTTGAGGCGGCAAATAAAATTTAAACAAATTTGTTTTTTCCAATGTCCAAAATCCAATGTTCTGTCTTTTATGTGTTTTTTCATTTCCTTTATAAAGGAAAATTGTGAGTTTTTCCACCAAAATGGAATCTCTCTTAAGTAGTGTTACTATTTAAAACTTGACCATAGTTCTAAGGATGGCTTTGTAAGCCGAAAGCGCTCAGCTAGGAAATAATTTTACACATTTCAAAAATACTTTTCTTTTCCATGGGGTATTTAAGTTTCGTTTTTCCTGACTTGTGTAAAATTTTGAGGTAGTCTAGTATTACTAGCTCACTGAATTGTAAGTAGGTAATTTTTTGTTCTTAGCCTTATTATGCAAAAATACCATGCCATGCCAATGGTGCCATACCATTACCATAGATCCCAAAAAAGGAAAAATATTTCTATGTACCACCTATAGTTATTTTTTGGTGTAGTATAATATAAGAACATTTGGTTACTCCTGTCCACACCAGTCATATTTCTATTATAGTCGACTAACTTGGATTTTCTTTTTCATTTTCCCGTTTATTAGTAACTTTCTCAGATGTAGATCCATGCAACGCCGGCGCCGTTATTATAAGCACATCCACTTAGCCTTCCACTTTAACACCATAGTATTTTTCTTTTTTTCTGAAAATGCTTTCAGCTTTGCGTAATTTGTAGTTTACCAAGTTGTTCAATTTTTTATAAACGGTAAGTTTTATCACCTTTCTTGGTAAAGCACATACACCGCAGAATTTGGTCAAATTTATTTCTTGACATTATATTTCTAAATACTGGGTAAGCATATAGTGGACTCGTCCAATAGTACTTAATGTTTGGGATTTTTATATTTCCCAACAGCATACATAAACCGGCGGAATTCTTCAGAAGTAATTGGCTTCCACTTATTCATTGTGGCATGCATTGGTATTACATTGCCTGTAACTAAGTTTGCACGTAGATTAATTCATTCGTAATTTTTTTTTTCAAATAAGGTGTCACCAAACATTAGTACAAATATCTCTCTTTCATTAATCTCATTTGAAATATTAACTTTTAAATCTTTAAGTCTTAAAACGTTAAACATGGATCGAGTTGCCGTCATCTTGATAATTTTCTCGTTCATTTTCCTGGTTTGTGCCATTATTAGTTAAACATTTTCATCAGCATTATTCACTGGTTCGTGACTGATATATTGTGAATCATTACCTGGTTCTCGTTCTATACTAGAATCCGATTCTGACTAAAGCCTGTAGCTACTACCCGAATCTAAATACATTCCTGATGTTTCAATAGGTAGTTCCAGCATATCAGAAAGGTTTTTGTCATTTTCTGAGTTCATAATCTTATCTGAGTTCCAGATTAGTCCCACAATGTAAAAGATGCCAGGCTTACGGACACACGTGGAAATACTGTAAAAAGGAGCCAAGATGTGTAAAATGTATTGGTAAACACCTTACTAAAGATTGCCAAAAACCACCAGAAGATAAACCAAAATGTGTTCATTGTGGAGAAAATCATCCTGCAAACTACCGCGGATGTTATGTAGCTAAAAAATTACAAATAATAAGAAACGAGAGAACAAACAAAGGCAATGTTATAAAAGCGCCCCATAGAGTTATTGAAAGCAAAAAACTAAAAACGGCAGAGGTCACTGAAAATAGAAGTTACAGCGATGTAACAAAAAATGCAAGGAGACATGCATCAACGCAAGAAGAAAAAGAAACTGACATTACATTAAAAATGATATTGGAAAAGCTCACCAAGATTGATGACAAAATAACTCAAATCGATATCAGAGTTACCCGACTAGAGCATAGCGCTAAAGGAGCTATTCCGAAAATCAGAAATGGCTAAAGACCTCCGAATAATGGCGTGGAACGCAAATGGACTGTTACAACATCAGATCGAGTTGCAAGCAGTACTAGATATTGAGAAAATTGATCTGTGTCTCGTTTCTGAAACACACTTCACTAAACAGTCATATGTAAAATTTAGGGGGTATAGAGTATATTCTACTGTACACCCAGATAATGCAGCTAAAGGAGGAAGCGCTATTATAATTAAAGATAACATCTTGCATCATGAGGAATTAAAATATGCAACTGAGCACATACAAGCTACAACAGTCTGTGTGAAGATGAAAACACATACCTTAAATATAAGTTCAATATATTGTCCTCCTAGACACTCCATTAAAAGAGAGCAATATAAAGAGTTTATGAACACTTTAGGAAAAAGATACATCATCGGTGGCGACTTTAATGCAAAAAATACCCACTGGGGCTCTAGGCTAACTACAACTAAAGGAAAAGAATTATTGTCAGCTATTAAGGAACAAAAGGGTGAAGTAATCTCTACTGGTAGACCAACATACTGGCCTACCGATAGGAACAAAATTCCAGACCTGATAGATTTCTTTATTTACAAGAATATCTCAGCTAACTATCTGGATATCAATGACGGCTGGGACATGAACTCTGATCACTCACCGATAATTTTAACTATGAGTGATACAGTGATTAAAAAAGAGTTTAATCCAATATTGACTAATAAAAAAACTGACTGGGAGAGCTTCAAAATAAACCTAGAACACAAAATTAATCTTGCTGTGCCATTGAGAAACACGAGGCAACTTGATGACGAATTAGAAGTCTTTATAAAAAATATCCAACAGGCAGCTTGGGAAAATACTCCCACAATAACTTCTAGAACAAAAGGGAACAACTATCCAAAAGAAATCCGAGAACTCATAGTAGAAAAAAGGAAGTTAAGGAAAAAATGGCAGCAATATAGAGCTCCACGAGACAAAACTAGTCTAGCTACACAAAAACTAAAAAGGGAGATAAATAATATAAAAAATTCAACAATTAATTCTTTTTTAAGTAATTTAACAGCTGACCAAAACACAGACTATTCTTTATGGAAGGCAACAAAAAGAATGAAGAGACCAATTATTCATTCTCCTCCTATCAAGTTGGAAAACGGCAACTGGGCTAGAAGTAACGAACAGAAAGCAGAACGATTTGCAGATAATTTAGAAAGTACGTTCAAACCCAACCACAATGATGGCGAAATACTGAGATGGGAAGAACCATTCCAAACTGAAGAAAGAATAACGTTAACATCACTTAGAGAAGTATCAACAGAGATAAAAGAGAATATAAATCCTAAGAAAGCTCCAGGATATGATCTCATAACAGGCGAATTATTAAAAAATTTACCAAGAAAAGCCATAGTTAAGCTGACACACCTAATAAATGCTGCTTTTAGATTGAGATATGTTCCCAGACTCTGGAAAGTAGCCGAAGTAATTATGATCGCCAAACCAGGTAAATCTCCTAATGAAGTGACATCCTATCGACCAATATCACTCCTTCCGGTGATGTCAAAACTATTTGAAAAACTTCTATTGAAAAGATTAAAACCAATAATAGAAAGAAAAAATCTTATACCAAATCATCAATTTGGTTTCAGAAATCAACATTCCACTATAGATCAAGTTCACAGAATAACGAATATAATAGAAAAAACATTAGAAGAAAATAAAGTCTGCTCTACAATCTTCTTGGATGTAGCACAGGCGTTTGATAAAGTCTGGCATGACGGTTTAAACTATAAAATAAGAACGTTCATGCCTAAACAGTATTCAGAAATCTTGAAATCATACATTGCGAATAGATATTTCAGAGTAAAAGAAGAAGAAGTTTACACCGACTTAAGGGAGATCAAAACTGGCGTGCCACAAGGGAGTGTCTTAGGTCCGGTCCTGTACCTATTGTATACGTGTGACATTCCAGAGCTAGAACAAAATACTATTGCCACCTTCGCGGATGATACAGCCATACTGGCGATAGGAGACACTAGTGAAGAGGCGACTGATAAGCTGCAACTATCAGTAAATAAAATACATAACTGGACCAGAAAATGGCGAATAAAATTAAATGAGACTAAATCTGCACACGTTAACTTTACAAATAAAAAAATAGAAAATTTGCCAGTTAGAATAAATGATACCCGAATTCCTTATGCAACATCAGCAAAATACTTGGGCATCACCCTAGACGCGAAGCTTCGCTGGAAAGTCCATGTCAAAAAGAAAAGAGGGGAGCTTGATATTAGATATAAGAAATTGTATTGGCTGATTGGAAAAAATTCAACATTATCAATTCATAATAAATTATCCATCTACAAGCAAGTACTGAGGCCAGTATGGGTATATGGGTGCCAACTCTGGGGCTGTACCAAAGCTAGTAATATACATATTATCCAGAGATTTCAAAACAAAGTACTGAGAAACATTGTTGATGCTCCTTGGTATATCCGTAACAGCAACCTCCACCAGGACCTGGGTATGGAAACTGTGATCGAAATAATCAAGAGAACAGCAGCAAGTCACGAGCAGAGGCTGCATAGTCATGTGAATGTCGAGGCAATCCAGCTTCTTGACAACACTGAACTAAAGAGAAGACTCATAAGGACAAAACCATTTGAGCTAGTGTAAATGTGTAACAGTTTAGTGTAAAAAGCAGAGTATAGTGCTGTGAAATTATTGCATGTTAGTTGTAGTGCATTAGTTAATAGATAAAATAAGAGTAAGCCATAGGGTAAGCCTTAGATTTAATCATTTGCTGTTATTGCTGTTATTATGTTAGGTCAGAAAACAACTGATACTTGGTCATTTGTGACCAAATAGCAGTATACAAACACCGCACAGGTGTTAATAAAAAAAAAAAAATCTTATCGGCTTGTTTGTTAGACAAGTTTTTTTAGCCATATTGAACACCACTTTTGAAACTACTGCAATTCAAAATAATTTTTGTCGACCTGATGCAGCTGCATACTAGTGAACAAAGTCACTTTTAATAATTTCTTTTTTGAAATGCACATTCATCTAAAAAAATATTTTGTAATTACTATTTAAATGGGAATAAGCACAGTTAAAGGTTAAAGTAAGTTTATTGACGTTTCAATTTCCACTTCGGAAATCGTTCTCAAAATACAAACATTAGTGATGTTTGTATTTTGAGAACGATTTCATAAGGTGCTTGGTAGCGAACGTGTTAAACAATTGTACTGACGATATTAAAACTTTCATTATCCTGACATGAAACGTTTAGAAGCCAACAAATAGTAGTTGTAAAGAATATTTAAATAGAAAAAATAAAAAAAGCAAAACATGCGAAACATACAATGTAAAGGATGATATTGAGCAGAAACAAAAGTGAAAAAAAAATAAAAAAAGCAATCTAATAAAAACAGACAAGTTGCCAAAAAGAAATAGAATTTTATCTAAATGGAACTGATTTTGTCGTTTAAAACATTTACCCTACTTCCTAAAACAAATCTAACAATCTTCATTATTCGATAATAGAAGAACAATACCTCTACTCTAAATTCCAAGACAGTCCCAAACTCCCTAGTACACTTTTGTCAGCTTTGTTCGAAGTCTCTGTACCTTGATTAAAATATTTTTAGATAAGCAAACAACCACAAATCCAACTTGAGAATAGAAAATTCGATTTTATATACCGGTGGGACCGCCGGGTTGTACGTGCTGATTTTGAAACGAAAATTGCTTTTACATGAAATTCCTTTTACTGCCACAGTTACACTTAAGTTTAAGTTGCTAAAGAATTTCTGGCTGGTTTATTAACCGGACAATCGGCAAAGAAAGACTTTAATTTGCATTAGAGCTTTTGAAATATATTTTTACTGAATAATTTATTTAGTTCTCAATAATATGGAAGTGTGCCTGTTTGACTGCAGCGTTTCTTTGTAATTAGTTATAGGTTGTTTTAAACCAGATTTTGTAAAACATAACTAATTCCTAACTACAACTATATAATTATAACTATAGTATGTTTTACTTGTATGTATTATTAAATTTTTTATACTAGATTAAATTATTGTTCTAAAGATATTTTTTTCTGGCCTTTTTTATTTTTAGTTAAAGACAGTCAATTTTATTGACTGTCTTTAATGAGAATTAACCATGATATTAGTTTAAAATATGTTGACGTTTCGATTTTCAATTTTGACATCGTTCTCTAAATAGTATTTTGAGAACAATTTCCGAAGTAGAAATCGAAACGTTAATATAAATAAATTTTGAACTAAAATTCTGGTTAATTCCTAATAAAAATAGTAAAGTATAAGTAAGCTGTAAATATAAAAAGACGTTACAAACCCCCCTATATAAAAAAATGCTTCCTTCACATTCGCTGCTTATTGAAATACGCAGTACAGATGCTGCTTTCTCACTAGTCAAGATTTGTTGAAAGGTTTCAGTTGATCAACATTACACTGTAATAAATAATATTATGAGCAACTTTTTTATTATTATTACTGCAACTTAAATCTATGTTTCCATTAGACAGTAGAATTTTAGATAGTTTTTTGATTTTTTATAAAGAGAAAGAAAATTTAAAAATAAAATAATTATAAGCTGACTTGGCGAACTTATTACCGCCTTAGAAATCTTCTATTAAATTATTAGCTAAGTTATATTAACTTTTTTATGTTAAGATTAAATTCATTATGTTTAATAAAAGGGGCTAATTCGCGTGGCAACAAAGTAGCCATTAGATGAATGGATTGCACTCGTGTCGATTATTTTAGTTAAAGGACCTTGCGCAATACTATATTTTTCGTTGTGTTGCCAGACGCTAGAATGACCAAAGTGGATGGTTTGCCTAGACGTTAACATACTAAGTAAAATTGACCATGAGAGAAACATTTTTTTTTGTATTTAGTCCACAAACATTCAAGGATTGGCGTCATTTGTTTATCGTCATGTAAAATACAAAACGAATCGGATATTAAATTCATTTAAATTCGAATGGCATATCGGCTGATATATCGTCGGAATTCTAGAACTGGGAACTTCCTCATCCTTAAATTTTCCATTGAGTATAGTCGCGTGTGTTATATTGCCTACCACCAAATGCGTCCCGTTACATAGTTTTAGTTATTTAATTTTCTAATTATGATGACGACCTAGCCAACCTTAAGTTGTAAATTGTAGAGTAGTAGGTCAAGCACACGTTTCGTTTGTTACACAGTTAATAGAATTGAAGGAATGCAGTGGACTAACGATATGATTTTAAATTATTAAAATTTAAGTCATCTATATCCTTGTTTTTTGCATCGTTCTTTCCCTCAAACAGTTGTAATTTTTATATTTAGCGATGATGTTCGAGAACACTCGTCGAGTGTTCTCAAACCATTCCATCCGTCGACAGGAATACGGCCATTACCGATTGCCAGAAAACTGCTTGGAGAATTCTTTGGCAGAAAGATCCTTTAGCAGTGCAACGTTCTTGTTTGTCGTAGTTAGTGGGTTCAATATTGGTACATTTGTTCGAACTAAATAGTTCAATACATCTTAATCATATTTACTTTTACGTTCCAATTCTCGATTGAAATCATTGCCTTATTCACGATTTGGCGATGGCATTCTTAACTTAACTAACGAACTACTGCACATGACATTATAAATAATGTCGTGTACGATTAAAAGTAACGCTTGGTTGTGTATCTCCTCATTTACCTCTAGATTGTGATTCCTTGTCTGACACGAATTCGATGCAAAATGCCATTTCAAATATTATACTTGTACTTGTATACAGTTAACATGAATTTGATAGTAGACATGTAGAAATAATGATCGCAAACAATGATCGTATCTGACTTGGAGATGCAGAAACCATTGCTTCATCGATTGCCTTTAGTATGGATACATTGAGTATGTTTTGGATAGAACGAATACCGAACAATCCATGTGTTGTCGAGCAAACAATCGTTTCCTTTTACTTTTGTTGTGATAGTCCTACCGTTATCATCCGTTAATCGGCGCTGAAACATTTGATAATCATGGTTGCCAGTGATAAAAAGTATTAATACAGCATTTAACACTAAATCATCATGCGAAAAACCTTAATTAAAAAAGTTATATAAAAAAGAGTATTACAGAGGTTACTATTTAAATAAAAATAATAATCTTACAATTAAAGCGTTCTCAGAGGTTGGCTGTATGTCATATTAGTTAAATAACTTCACAAGTAAAAACGTCCAATGTAATTGATATACGAGCCCTAACAACTAAATGTTCGGACAAACGAAAATGTATTGAAAACGTTTATCTTCTTCTACGTTTATCTGTCTTTCTTATTAAACCAAAGAACAAGATCAATAATACATTAAACTATATCATTAACATCAAAGTATTGAAATGGCTCAGTCTTTATAAACCTTGAATTGCAGCGTTGCGTTGGCGGCAAAATAAACGAAAATGGCAAATCAGCGGCAATTTCTGTCCCATCTTATGCCACAATGTCTCAATAACATTAAGGTTTGGACTGTTCAAAAGCCATGAGAGAACTTGAATGTTATTAAAAAAATTTTTATTTCAAAATTTTTAGTAAAAAGTATAAATAAAATACCCAAACGGGCTATATCACAAATACAAAACGTTTTCGGAATGTAAATTCCATCATCAGTGTAACAAAGTGCACATGCTATGAGCCACTAAAATATATGGGTGAAAACCCTTTAAATGTTATAAATTTACAAATATGTTACGTTATATAATATTAAAAATTAGGATGTTTAAGTTACCGTTGGAATTGGTAACATGGCAACGTATGGCTCTACATCGGTTACTTGGTCCTGAGACAAAGTGTCTTCGAGGACCTGTTGATAACCTGGTATATAGCCAGCTACAGGAACTTAGTTTCCTAGTGGATTTTGAATGTTATTGTCTCCAAACTATTTTTTAGTTGTTTTAGCTGTATGGTATTCAGCACCGTCCTGCTGAAATATAAAGTCCTGGTACGAATCGAAATTTGATGTTTGCGTAGGAGACTTTTGAAAACGGGTTATTAGAAGTAAAAATAAAGCATTCCATAAAGTTGGCCACAAAAGAACTGTGAAGTTTCCCAAAGAAGATTTGGGGGTACGTGTCATCAGCTGGTGCAGGAAGATATTACAATTAACGCAGCAATTATAGTATCAAGAAATTTTAAAAAATAGTCTTGTAGTAAGTGCTCACGATCTCTACTCGGACTTGAATTTTACTCCAGTAGGACAGTGCTGCATGCCATACAGCTAAAACAACAAAAAAATGGTTTGAAGACAATAACATTAAAGTGCGCTCATGACTTTCGAATAGTTCAGATCTAAATTTTATTGAGACACTGTGGCAAAAGATGAAACAGAAATTGCGTAATCATCCCCAGAGAACTGTCGCCGATTTGAAAAGTAAATTAGGTGCATTATAGGATAGTTTCGACCCTGACTTGTGTAAATCCTTAGTACGAACAATCTCAGACACAATTCCCGTGGTTTTAAAGGCGCGTGGCGATGTAACCCGATATTAAAGTAGTAATTTCTTGAATTGCCTGAATATTTAGTTATCACGATGTTATGCAACATTTCGTTTATTTTACCGCCAACAATGCAATTCAAAGTTAATACAGAGCGAATTATTTCAATATTTTGTTATTAATGATAGAGTTTAATGTATTGCTGATTTCGTTCTTTTGTTTAATACGCACAGTTATGAAGATGGACGTTTTCAATAAATTTTCGTTTGTCCGATCCGAATATTTAGTTGTTAGGGCTCTTAATATGGTAATAAATAACTAAAATTTTAAAAATCCAAACGAATTGAACTTGCTCAAAACATTTTTGGTCCGATCAGGCTATTAAGCATTATTTAAACTTAACAGTACTTGCTAAATAACCCCACTCTAAAAACATCCACTGTTTTGTGGTGGGGCTATTCCGAAAACGTTCTCGACAATTGGAATCCATTTGATATTTAAGGTTTTAATGTTTTATTAAACATATTGCATATACCAATTGAATTGGAAATGTTTACTTCATTGTAACCCTTTTGGAAATTTTATTATGGTTAAAATAAAATAAATAAATATCTTTTAACTATCGGTGCGTTTAAATGTGTACATAATCAATTAATGGCAAAATTTACTTTCACTACGAAAAACTGATGAACTACTAGACATATTTTAAAGTTATCCTGAGAGATCAGAATAAGTTCTAAAAAAATTGCAAACAATTTAATCTACAGCCGAGACACATTAATTTAAATAAATAAAAAAAATTAGTATCTTAATTAAACTTATTACAGGATTTACAAAATTAGCGGAATACCTTTATTTTTGATCAAAAAATATCAAGCGTAGATTTTCAGGAGAACCTCCGTTCAAGCTCCTGCATTTTGTCTATATCACAAATTTTATTTTCTTCCTTTATGACATGTTAAATACATTTCTCCCATGTAGTCGCTGTGACAAATTTAATGCTGTTAATAGTTTCACGACACGACACTGAATTTAAAAGTTGTATTTTGAGTGCCACTTCATTTATTATTTACGGCCGTATGAGTTCTATCGCGTTTAACACAATGTGTTGCAGTCGCAACACAGTAAGACTACGTACAGGTGCAGGCAGCTTCGTCTATGGCATTTAAAATATATATTGTTTTATAATACTGTTCTGAAGCTATTTTCTTGTGGCACCTTAATGCAATTACTATTTCCGATGGGAATAACCCACATTATAAGTTTAAAATAAGTTTATTTTTGACGTTTCGATTTCTACTTCGGAAATCGTTCTCAAAATATAAACATTCATCAGTTAAACAAATTTTGTTTTTTTACTTGGTGAAATTCGTCTAATAATTTAATTTTATCTGACTCATTTATATTGACTATTCAGACATATATTACACATTTTAAAGTAGACGACTTTAAAATGATATTACCCATATTGGTGAGTTGCGCTCCTGGGACCAATTTATAGAAGAAAGTTCATCCGATTACATGAAATCAACTTTAACTTAAGAATACCCGTCAGAAAAATCATAGCATGTGATTCGTCCTTAAAAAGACAACTACATGCAATGATGGTTAATTACAAAATTGCGTTAATCATAAATCATAAGAAAAAACCAGGAAAAAACCTAATGATGCTATACCGACATGGTAAGTGTTTGGTCTTATATTAAGTTTACTCTCAATAAACAACAAACTCTGATTTTATATGTAAGTTATTTAAAAAACATAAATGATGTATCCTTGATATGTCATTGTGGTTCTTACCACATGGTGGTAGTGAAAATAGTGGTATTTTCTTTTTATAGATTTCCTCTTTTAATATGGTTGGTTACCTAACGATATTATTATTATTAACCAAATTATACTGCACTCTGCCGAGAAATTTGCATCGCAATTGGTCTCCTTTACCATAATTAGAGATCTATCAATATCTATACATATTTGAGATCTATCAAATTCTCTATTTTTAATATAAGGTTGATGTTCACTTATTTTAACATTTAATGGTCTTGATGTTTAACCTAAATAAAAATTATCGCATTTACAAGGTATTTTATAAATACAATTCTTTGTTCTTCCTTGTTCATTGTTAGGTTTAGTTTTAGATAAAATAGATCTCAATGTGTTTGTTGTTTTGAATGCTGTTAAAATGTTGAATTTATTTCCTATCATCAAGTTTTTTCGATTATCCTTCTATGTATGGTATTGTTATTTTCTTCGTATTATTCCTGGTGAATGTTATAGGATCCCGTTCTAAGTTGTTCTGTTCCATTCGGTCCATTATTAAATTACATCTCTATACACCTCAGTCTCATATCCAGTATCCTTCTTTGAGACTGAAATATCCAGGAAAGGTAGTGTATTATTAAATTCCTTGTCCATGGTAAATATTATTGTCTCTTCTTTATCGTTTATATCATTCAGGAATGTGTCCAACAACTCTGAGCCATGAGGCCATATTGAGAATACATCATCTACATATCTCCTTCATACTATGGGTTTTAAATTTTGTTTAGAAATAATATTTGTTTCAAAGTCTTGCATAAATATATTAGCTAAGAATGCGGATAAACTAGAGCCCATTGCTAGACTAAAATTTTTTATAGAATTTATTATTTAGTTGAAAATAGGTATTACCAGTACATAATGTCAATAACTCCATTATAGCTGATACATTTAGTCTTGTTCTAGTTGCCAATGTATCATCATTCTCTAATTTTGTTTTATTTATTTTAAAAATCTTATTTATTGACACATTTGTAAATAAACTATTTATGTTAAAACTTACTGAATTAAATTGAATATTCTTGAATATTACTTGTAATTAAAAATTACTCATCCATTTAATCCAAAATTAGACATAATTTAGACATTAATTAGACTCAGTGGAGAAAATATCATAATATTTACCAACCCATCAAAAACACGAATATAAAGTATTATGTAAACTTGAATTGGAAAAAGCTAATGAAATTAACCAAAACATAAGCTAATACGAACTAAAGGCTGTAGGAGCTTTAAAAAATGACGACTCCATAATCAGCCTTCCAGCAGATAAGGGGAATTCAACTGTAATGATAAATAGAATTGAATATGAAAACAAAATAAAGGCCTAATACCTCATGGACCTTATATATAAAATACATAACATTTTTTAAATAAATGATCGAATATTAAATTTCATTCAAATCATAGTTTTACTAAGTTTTGACCTAAATAGTATATTTAGAAATATGATATTAGACAACACTTTAAAAATAATTAAAACAAAATTAGAGAATGATGTTACATCAACAACTAGAAGAAGACTAAATGTATCAGCTATAATAATAAATTCAATAAACAGAATGTTGGTCTAATATGGTGGAGGTATGTAGATGATGTATTCTCAATAGGGCCTTATGGATCAAAGCTGTTGGACACATTTCTGAATGATACAAACGTTAAAGAAGACACAATAACATTTACCATGGAAAAGGAATATAATAACACAGAAGAAGGATACTAGATATGAGACTGAAGTGTATAAACCAACACCAACATATATCTAAATTACAAATAAAATCCCAATATGATTATTAAAAAGGGTATCAATAAATCCTTACACGATAGAGACACGACTTTCAAGAATAGACCGAATAGAACAGAGCAACTTAGAACAGGATTCTACAACATTCACAAGGAATAAAACGAGGAAAATAACATACATACATGAAAGGATAATCGGAAAGAGTTTGGCGTTTATTGAGAGTAAACTAAACCTAAATATAATACCAAATACTTATGTTTTTACTTTGAGAACCATTTCCAAAGTGGAAATCGAAACGTCAACAATAAACTTATTTTAATCTTATAATGTGGCTTATTCCCAACGAAAATAGTAATTGCATTTTGTTTTATGTAATCTTTCAATGTATATTAGTTTTACTTTAAGCTACCACTTATGGGGATGAGAACTTCCCTACCCAGTGTGTTCTGTGCCGAGTGTAGGCGAACTCAGGTTTGCCAACTATGGTAAGATGCATTATCCATAATTATATATGGTAACGTCTACATCATGACCGATCTTGGCTCCATGAATAACAACATAGAGGAATTAATTCCTGTCCTCATGATAATTTCCAGATTTATACAATACAAGCACATTAAGAACTTCTTTTTCTTCTGCTAGTTTCGTGACAGTTATTGATAGTTTGATAGAACGATGTGTGTCGTGACTAATGTGTCTGGGCAAGATTGTAGCTGTTGCTTTACAGTGCGAGACAGTGGTGTAGTATAAAAGCTTAATTTTTACTGAGTTTAACGGAAAATTAATTTTTGTTTTCAAAAAGTCCTCCTGTAGCTTTTTTAAAACTCCGCCGTGGTTCGCTCCGGCGAGTTACTAAGTGGTACGCATGTCTGAACTATCGAAAAATTTTCGTAATTTTGTTCTTCAGGCATTGTTCCAAGTTCTATATGTTTCTTTCTTCCCTAATGTTAATATCTCCAGTAAGAACCCTGATGCTTCCAAGCTTTTTGTTCTAACTTGGTCTCACCAAAAACAATATTACTGAGGGCTTTTGTTTACATTACCTATTTTTTGTTCTATTAACAAATCTTCACTTCAGACATTCACGCACAACGCCAACGTCTTTAGAAATGAAACGATTAATAAGTTTTAACGCGCCTTATTGTACAGAATAATGGATTATTAGATTTATAAATACTCACTAGTCACGTTTACAATTTGATGATTGGGGTCCTTACCTGAAATAAATAAAAAAAATTACTTAAAATACAAAATATAATGTTGATGATCAATATATTGTAACACTATTTATAGACATTAAATAAACAAGCGATTTTATTAATTATAGATTAGATAACTATTGGAATATTTATTTTATAATCAACTGTACTTAATCTGTTTATGTAAAAAGTGATATAAAAAAAAAGAATAATATAAGTTATAAGGGGTCATAATTATATTTTAAAATTAAATAATATAAACGAGAAAATTACTATTGGTCATTGGTCATTATAAAAAAAATCATACAATATCTAGGTATCTCTATAATCAACTTAAATATATATATATTATATATATATATATATATATATATATATATATATATATATATATATATATATATATATATATCTATATATACATATATATTTATATATTAGAAGTGATTATTTCGACCAAAAAATAATTTATAAATACGTTCGAAATTATCGGGTAAAGTGGGCGTAAGGAAAATCTTTCTTTTTTCTGAGATACTCAATATTTCGCCATTTATTTAATAGCTTCCTCAGGAGTAAACTAAAATAATTTAAACATTACAAAAAATGGCGTACAAATACATTTTAAAAAAAAGTGATTGCAGAATTAAAAAACCATCTTGTGCTTTGGCAGAACATGTAATCGATAAAGACCATATTATGGATTTTGATAACATTAAAATTTTATGTAGTGAAAGTAATAAATTTAAAAGGACTTTTTTGGAAATGGTTTGTATTAGCAAAAATGATAATAGTTTAAACAAAAGATCAGAAATTCAAAATTTAAGCAAAATTTATAATTATATTCTTTCTTTATGATTTATATATAAAACTTGTAAAATGTCATATTTAATTCTCCATATATCTGTCACATTCTTTCAGCATCTGTCAACGGTGAATAAATCTTCTTCTTTTTGTTACTAAACAAAAAAGAATGTTTAAACGAAATTTTACTTTTGGCAATATAATTGTCAAAAATAAAAATTTTATGTTGGCATTTATGACATTGAGGCTATTTGTAATTGGTTGCTATTTGAACTTATTTATAAATTCAATTATTTTTATATTAAAAAAATGTTTTCAAAATTATAAAAATTTTCGGAGAAACATTTATTAGATTAAAACATTTTTGTATTAAATATTTTGAAGATGTAAGCAGTAATTTTTACTTACCAAACTAATTTTTATTTGGTAAGTTAACAAAAATTGTTTTTTCTTTTTAGTTCAACCTTGTAAGTATTTTGTCTTTTTTAGCTCTTGATAATAATTGTAAACACAATTGAAAGCTCGAGAATAAAAAAATAGTTAACCAATAGCCCTTTTATTGACTCCAACCCATCCAAAACAGTTATATATATATATATATATATATATATATATATATATATATATATATATATATATATATATATATATATATATATATATATATATATATATATATATAATATATATATATATATATTAATAAAACCTCTCAGAACCAGGACCATGTCAAACTGTACAAATAAACCACGGATAACTTCTGAAAAACACTTAGATAAGGCGAAAAGCTCGGGTTCGTTCGGCAAAATATTCCCAAGAGATTCCCAAGATATTCCCAAGAGTCACTTTCATGGGATACCCCAAAATAAGGTTCAAGAGGTCGTCGCCCAGGCGAAAGGTTGTTGTTTTCTCTAAAGTTGATCGTTTTTGAGTTATTAATAATTTAAAACTTAAAAAAAAACGCAAAAGAACCAAAAGTAAAAAATATTAGTTTTAAAAACAACCATCATGTCCTCGTAGACACATCGAATCAGGACCAGCAACTTCACGTGGAGTCATACGTCGCCATGTTATCAAATCCACTGGTAACTTTAACATCATAGAATGTATTACCATATATGTAACAATAAAACACTGAAAACTTTGTTTTCAAAACTTCCACAAAATTTATTTTAAATTCTTATCACTACAGCTGTTTCGGCTGATTGCCTTTCTCAAGTGATCTGTTTTTGGCATGGGTTTACACTTTATAGTCTCTAATGAAATAGGTTGAGGAGGGGAGAACTGTTTGTCTCAAGCTGGTCATTCAGAATTATATCTGCGTTTTTTAATTTGTTGATTTCCATAGATTCTAACAAAGATAGCTTAAGGCCTTTATTTTGGATGTGTAGAATTTTAAATTCGTCATTAAAAGAATGATTATGATCTAGAAGGTGAAGTGCGTATGTAGAATCTGTTTTTCTATTATTGAAAGCCCTTTTATGTTCTGCTATTCGTTTATTAAAATTTCTACCTCTTTGACCAATGTAAGTTTTTGGGCAGTCGCCACATTTAAGTTTGTACACACCACTGTGTAAGTGTTTTTTATGTTGGCTCTTATTGTTTTTAATATATTTGCCTAGGCTGTTATTTGTTCTGAAAGCTGGTGTGATTCCTTTCTTTTTTATGTGTTTGGCTATTTTTGTTGATATTTTGCCTGTATATGTAATCGAGCAGAAGGTACTGGGTTTTTTCTCTGGTGGTGGAAATACTAAGTTCAGGGCTTTCTTGTGTAGTTTTTGATTTAATATTTTATTAATTGTTTGTTCGTTGTATCCATTGTTTACTGCTATTTGCTTAATGATATTTAATTATGTCTCAAAATTGTATTTTGACATAGGAATTGCTGTTAATCTATGTAACATACTATGATAGGCTGCCAGTTTATGTTGTGTGGGATGGGATGATGAATTGTGAATAGTCGTGTCAGTATGGGTAGGTTTATGAAATATGGAGAAGTCATGTTTGTTTTTAAGTCTGGTAATTTTTAAATCTAAAAAATTTATGGATTGATTTTGTTGTGTTTCTATTGTAAATTCAATATGACTATAAAGAGAATTAATATACGATAAAAATTGGTCGAGTTGCCTGTTAGTTCCTGTGAAACATACCAGTACGTCGTCTACGTATCTCCACCAATAAAAAAACTGTTTGAATATGGGATGTTTTGAAATCTTTGTCTCTAGATGATCCATAAAAATATCTGATAGCAATGGGCTTAGAGGATTGCCCATTATAAGTCCTGCACTGTTATTTGTATATAATTCATTATTAAATTCAAAGTAGTCTTGGTTTATGCAAACTTCAAGAAGATGTAAAATTTCAGATGTAATGATTGGATTTGTACTATTTTGGTCTAAAAGGTTTTTTACTAGAATAAAAGTTTCTGTAGGAGGGATACTAGGAAAAAGATTTTTTACGTCAAATGAAATTAATCTGGAGTTGTTAGGTAACTGAAAATGTTGTATTTTATTAACTAGTTCTATTGTATTTTTTATGGTAAATTTAGGTGAAAATTTAGTGTGTTCTAAAATTGTTGTTGTTGTTCTAAAAACAACGAACAAACAATTAATAAAATATTAAATCAAAAACTACACAAGAAAGCCCTGAACTTAGTATTTCCACCACCAGAGAAAAAACCCAGTACCTTCTGCTCGATTACATATACAGGCAAAATATCAACAAAAATAGCCAAACACATAAAAAAGAAAGGAATAACACCAGCTTTCAGAACAAATAACAGCCTAGGCAAATATATTAAAAACAATAAGAGCCAACATAAAAAACACTTACACAGTGGTGTGTACAAACTTAAATGTGGCGACTGCCCAAAAACTTACATTGGTCAAACAGGTAGAAATTTTAATAAACGAATAGCAGAACATAAAAGGGCTTTCAATAATAGAAAAACAGATTCTACATACGCACTTTACCTTCTAGATCATAATCATTCTTTTAATGACGAATTTAAAATTCTACACATTCAAAATAAAGGCCTTCAGCTATCTTTGTTAGAATCTATGGAAATCAACAAATTAAAAAACGCAGATATAATTCTAAATGACCAGCTTGAGACAAACAGTTCTCCCCTCCTCAACCTATTTCATTAGAGACTATAAAGTGTAAACTCATGCCAAAAACAGATCACTTGAGAAAGACAATCAGCCGAAACAGCTGTAGTGATAAGAATTTAAAATAAATTTTGTGGAAGTTTTGAAAACAAAGTTTTCAGTGTTTTATTGTTACATAAAATGAATTTCCATTAAGTAACGGTCGAATCCATCAATTATTACCATATAATGTAAACCAAATTAAAAAAAAACAATTTTTAACGGGTTTTTACCCACAAATTTTTTTGGCTCAATACATGTATACCCACCTAGTGCACTGATGATGGAATATGGATTCCGAATTCCGATTGGGTTTTTTAAATTATATACCTTTTATACAGAATTTTTAATAAACTTTTTTGTTATATATGGTATACAGCCAACTACTGGAACTTAGATTCCTTGTGGATTTTAATTTTTTAAGTGTTTAAGAAGCCAAACCACCAATGTACAGGAATATTTTAAAATTTTATTAGGCCTAGGGTTCTGTAATTATTGTTCTGCAGTATTCTGGAACCTTCTGCCTCTTCATATGTATTAAATTAATGTCAGAATATTCCTCTGTGTTGTATTCTACTTAATGTGCAAGTGCAAGTACTTTTTGCTAGATCCTTCATAATCATTCTGGCTTTACAACCCTGCGTGGGTCCTAGCCTCCTCAAGAATTTCTCTTTAGTCGTCCCTATCCATCGCCTTCCTCCTCCAAGCACGTGTTCCCATATTTCTCATGTATTAATCCATGTTACTATGGAACCTTGTTCTGGGCTTCCTCTTCTTCTCTGATCAATGAGTCTATCAAGGATCGTTTTTCTGGCTGGGTCATTTTGTTCTGGTATATTCTAGCTGGTTCTTGGTATATTCTATAAAGTTCGAAGTTGTATCGTCTTCTCCACACTCCATTGTCATTCACTGTTCTGTAGATTCGCCTTAGTACTTTTCTTTTAAAACATCATAACATATGTTCATTACTTTTTGTTAGTGAGTCTAGGTCTCTGAACCATATTGCTAGATCCTTACAATCAATACACGGACATTTTTTAGATAGGCATCGGTTAGTTCGGCCACTTTTAAGTTCGGCCTAGGGTCCAGTCCCGAAGTGACCGAACTTACGCGAGTCTACTGTAATCTATAATTATTAATTCATTAATAATTTTTTTCGTACATTCGTGTAGATCAGAAAGGAAAAAGAAAACGAATAGACATCCCTAAACATAGTACGTACAACAAAATCAACAAACAACAATGTGCCAAATACTTCTGGATATGATAAGTATAACATAACTGATCAAGAAGTTATTTCGTCTTCATCTTCCTCTTCATCAAGCGATAGTGAAGATAAAAAATCAAGTAATGTTAATACGGTACAACATGTGACCCAATTTAACAATGTTTTTAAAAGTAACAAAGTAACTGCGCACGATACAACTTAGAATTTGTGCAATGAAAAAAGAATAGATCAGTATGGTAACACTAAATATAACCAAAATTAAATAATGACCAACAAGTTCAGACTATGACAGAATTATATTTTTTTCTGTTATTTTTTCCTATAGAAAATATGTCCGAAATATTGGAACAAATCAAAATTTAGATCCAACCAAAAAGCAATGTATCAAAAGTGAATTTTTCAAAATGATCGGAATTATTTACGCTGTGAGTACCAATATACTACATAGCAAAAGAAAATACTGGTCTTTGAAAGATGAGGAACTATTCCCTGCTCCAGCATTTGGCAAAAGATTTGACATGGGTCATCATGAGTTTGAAGTTTGAGGACAAGCGGAATCCTAGCAAATCTTTTGTGGACATGCTTCATATAAAATGAAACGATATATTTAACTCCAGTTATAAATGATGTTCTGCTGGTATGAAAGGAGTAATTATGATCCGAATGTAATGCCAGCTGTTCTTTAGATAAGAAGAAAGCCTAAAGGTGTAGATTGTGCACGGAAAACTCTTGCTGACGCTCAGTCCCATATTATGCTGCGTCTTGAAATTAACGAAGGTAAATAACATATGGCTAAAGAGAAATGGCAAAAACAATTAGGCACAGGAACTGTCACCACTCTACGTTTGACGGTATGAGTCTGGACGTATAACCGCTGAATATTATTGGTTTGCTTAAGTGAAAACGGCAGTCGAACTACATAAACGTGGTCTGAATTTTTTGGGTATTGTAAAAACAGCTGTTAGTCAAATGACTGACTATATTGTACAGTTTCCATCAGAATGGTTATAGCCAATGCCACTGATGTTTCAATATATTCTACATTGTGTTAATTATCTGATTAATTTTACAGTTGTCATTTAAATAATATTATATATACAGTATCAACTCGCTTACTTAATTACCGTTATTGTTGCTGGCTTAATTTAATTTAATTTTAATTTTAACTCTTGTTTTGTATTAGGTGCTTATTGTTTGTTTGATATTGTTTTTAGCTTATAGTTTTCGTTAGAACAAAAACCTATGTACTGTGGCCTGATGATCGGGCCTGTATTGTTGTAAGTCTCAAAACCAGTAGCCTAAAATTCAACAACATTAAAAAACTACTTAAGATTGTGAGTATTGACTCATCTCCTATACACTACTATTATGGACTCACATTGGCAACCTTTTCTTCGTTATTCTAATTGTTTATAAGTTAAAAGTAACAGTCAGTTTGCAATCAATTTTTAATTATAAAAATGATTTTTTTTATTTTTTTGTGCATATTAAAAATAAAAGTCTTCACCTTTCGTATAGTCCTATGTTATTACAAAAAAAAAAATGATTTCTGGGATGAGCTTAAATTTTTGGGTTTCTTTCAGAGCAATCACGAAAGTGTAAGTTAATTTTTATAAAAGTTATAGACAATTAACGATTTTGCCTTATTTTGCTTCTTCTTCTTAAAGTGCCTATCTGTTCCGGATGTTGGCGATCATCACGCTTATGAAATCACGCGAATTATTTTGCTTAACATTTTAAAAAATTGTAAAGTACGCCATTTTGAAGGTTCGTCCCCCACAGATATAATGACCGAGAGAAATGAATAAATTACAGTACATCTTACATTCCCTCATAGATATTTTAATAAATAAATATACATATAAATTATGTATTACGTATCTTATAAATTATTCAATGATATCCTAGAAAAATATATACGTAACAGGTCTAAGTGAAGATCCAGATCTAAATCAAAGTTGTATATTCCAGGAATTTCAATTCTAGTAAGCACACGAAAACTATTTTTGTCATCAATACTCCAAATAAAATTGAAATACAATAGTAAATAATAAATTTTATGTGGAAATGTAAGAAGCACGAATATAAACTTTATTGACTAACCATTAATAAAAAGACTTGATTAATTTTCTAAAGACAGTTTCGTATTTATTATTAAAGTTCTTGTCTATAACTTTTAAGGATATCCATCAGACGTTTCCATTTATGTATTCAAACGACATAAGAGCTTTAACAAACTTCGTACAACTATGAAAACAATAATGTGGCTATTATGGAATGGCCGTCACCTGGCAGACGTGAAACACCCTCGTAACTCTGTCTTAAAAATAATTATACTGCCTGAGACAGAAAATGCAATAACCAGTAAATATGCATATATTGTTATGAGACACTAACTAATTAATTGCGGCCCTAACGTAAGAGTAATTCTAAAAGCCGAGTTAACCTCTTTGTCAGAAATGTTTGACAACCTCTATATGGTATCTTTTTGGAATTTTGTTTATCGTACATCGTCACCTGCTAGGTATTTCTAGAACATGTTTTATTATTTAAGGAGCTGAGCCTGCCTTTGATGATTGGTCTTAGCGCAGTGTTTTTGTAAAACTATACCCGTGTGATTGTAGGAGATAATTAATGCTATACTTAGGCTTTATGCAATTTGTAATTTAGTGAGTGTTTTTAGTTAAGTGAGTTAAAATAGAGTTAGTTAAACCAAGTCTATTTCACCTTAATCTTTAAGTTCACGGATAAATGTAACATTTGGTGTCAAAATCGTGGGATTAAGTGAAAGAAACTATTTTCGAGAACTTTTATGGTCAAAACAAGAAGAAAACCCAAGATGGAGGAACTTCCACCAAGATGGAAAGGAGAACGTCGACAAAAAACTGAATGGAGACGTCGTCAGGAAGACACAGGGTTGCTCGTAAGTCTTATATCAAAAATAGAGGCCTCAAAAGTAAGTATATATATATACATCGGTTTAGAACGTCTTTCGACGTTGTCCGATACCTAAACACCATCTCTTCCTATCTTCGCAGTCGTTTGTTGTTAAATTTCTTTCGCTCATGGACTTGTTTACGCCGTGTTGCCATTCTAATCTGGGTCTTCCTCTTTTCCGTCGACCTATCGGTTGCCATTCTATTACTTTTTTGGGGAGTCTTGATGCTGGCATCCGTTGAACATGCCCATACTACCTTAGTTGTTTCTTCTCTATATCTTGAGTTATATTTCCTTCTATTCCCATACGTTGTTTTATTACATCATTTCTGATTCGGTCTCGTCTGGAAATACCTAAAGATCTTCTCATTGCATCCATCTCTACTGCTTCTATTCGCTTTTTGTTCTTTTCACTAATTCTCCATGTTTCAGCGCCATAAAGAAGAGTAGTTTTAATCATGGTCTCATATATATTAAATTTCCTTCCTTTCGTTATCTCTTTACTCCACAGTATACTATTGAGACATCCTAAAACTTTCTTTGCTTGAGTGATTCGTTTTTCTATTTCCCGTGTATCAGTTCCTGTATTGTCAAAGGCAACACCCAAGTAGTCATAGCTCTGACAGCAGGAAATATGTTGTCCGTTTTCGAGGTCTATGTTATCTGACTCGTTTCCAATACAAAGATATTTAGTTTTTGTTGTATTGACATTCATTCCCCAGTCGTTATATTCTTCTATCAGTTTTCTTAGCATGTACTGCATGTCTTCCCTGTCGGTCGCTAGCACTACCTGGTCATCAGCAAACTGGATTGTATATATACATTCATTGCTAAGCTCCATACCCATCCTCTGTACCTTTCTTTTCCATCTTTTCAATGCCGCTGCAACATATATCTTGAATAAGGTTGGTGAGATACAGCATCCCTGTCGCAAGCCTTTTGTAACCAGGAATTCTTCCGTTAGATATTTTCCTGTTTTTATCTGTGCCTTAGAGTCTCTATATAGTTCTTGTACAGCATTTATCAATGTGTGGTTGATGTTAGATCTTTTCAACGTTGTCCACAGTTTTGTAAAGGGGATGTTGTCATATGCTTTTTGCAGGTCTACAAAAGTAATATGAGTTTCTAGATTCTTAGCCGATCTTTTTTCTATTATTTGTTTAAGACAAAATACGTTATCGGTGCACGATCTTCCTGCACGGAACCCGCTTTGTTCTTCCTCTTCATTGTGCTTATATTCTTCCTCGATCATATTTCTCAAAATTCGTCCATACAGTCTGCTCAGGTTGCTGGTTACCGATATGCCTCTATAATTATTACAATTCCTTTTGTCCCTCTTTTTGTGTATTGAGGACATGTATGCCGTTCTCCATTGTTCTGGTACTGGGTGTCCATTTAGACACTGATTAATCACATAAGTTAATATTTCAAATAGTTTATGAACTCCATTCTTAAGCATTTCAGCATAGATTCCCTCAGGTCCAGCGGATTTACCATTCTTTAGGGTCATTACAGCCTTCCTTACTGTTTCGATGTCTACCCTCGCTTCCTCTCCTTGTATATGTACTGACTGTGTTGGGGAGTTCGCTAGGTATTCTTGTCTTGTCTCTGTCAGCAAGCTTTCATAGTGATCTTTCCATTGTCTTGGTTTTATGGTGTGTATGTGTGCTTTGTCTTTTCCTGTATTTTTTACTGATTGTATAAAATTCCATACCTCTGTACATTGCTTCCCCCCGATGTATGTATTGATTTCTTGACATTTCTGATCCCATGTTTTATTCTTTTCTTGTTTTATCATTTTTCGTAGTTGTCTATTGGCTTCTTTGTAAGCTTGATGGTCTTCAGTATTTTTTGTATTTAGCCATTTTAGATGCTGTTCTTTTTTCTGTTTTACCATATATTCGATTTCTTCGTTCCACCATATTTTGTTACTAATTTTGTTTTGCTGTGTCCCGAGTGTCTCCTTAGAGGCCTGGTGTAAACTAGCAATAATATTCTCGTAAATATCTGAAAATGTTTGTCTCTCTATTTCTCGTAGTTTTTCATCCAGTCGTCGTTGGTATAGCTGTTTAGTACTATCATTTATAAAACTATTGAAGTTGTACTTCGGAGTATCTACTGTCTGCAAGTCTTGCTTGTCTTCTAGGTTTTGGTCTCCGTGTATTATCTTAAGTGGGAACAAAATTTTCGCTCTTACTAAGTAGTGATCGGATCCACATGTTATTCCTCGGAGAACTCTTACATCATTCCACTGCAATACAGATTTTTGTTAACTAATAATATAATCGATGACTGATTTTAGATTGCGTGTTTGTTGAATCCAGGTATATCTATGTATGTCCTTATGTTTGTAGAATCCATTGCTAATTTTTAACTCATAGCTCTCACATAAGTGTATAAGTCTAACGCCATTATCATTAGTTGCCATTTCTCCAAAAGGTCCTACTACTCTACTATTTTTCTGATATCCCGTTCTACTATTGAAGTCCCCAAGCATAATTATTTCTCTGTTTTTTCCTATGTTGTTAAGTATATCCTCGATTTTTTGAAAGAAATCTTCTTTCACGTTGATTTTTGCATCATCAGAGGGGGCATAAGCGGCTATCATGGTAATCTTGTGCCCATATATGTCTATATTTACTCTTAGGATATTCTCATCAATTGTTTCCCAGTCTGTGATATTATTCTTAAGTTTTTTCTTTATTAGTATTGATACTCCCCTAGCGGCTCTTTTATCTTTCGGGACTCCAGTGAATATATGTATATAATTTCCTACCATATCAGTGCCAGTTCCTTTTTTTTTGTTTCAGTTAGTGCTATAATATCCATTTTCATTTGTTCTAGATCAGGCACAATGATATCAATCTTTTGTTTTATCCCCTGTATATTCCATGTACCAATATTCATAATCCGTTTTCTTAGCTTTGGTCGTTTCCTTGAAAACCCATCTAAAGTTCCGAGGCTTTGTTTAGGCTTTTTGGTATGTTAAAATTTTGACGAGTATTGGAGAACCAGTCCAATGCCACAACCCCCAACCTGGAGGACCGGGTAATTTGTGATCAAGGTTTTCTTCAAAAGTAAGTAAATATATAAAAATAGAAACCGAAGAGAAAAAAGAAGATATGAAAAGAGAAATCGAAGAGACAAAAAAAAAAGACATGATGAGTGTATCAAAACTTTTGAAAATATCCGTCTAGAAATTGAAAAGACCAAATAACTGAGAGTTGAGGATAAACTAAACCAGAACCAAGACCAGTTTCGTTGAAGCCCTGAGCGAGGTAGACCTCCAGCAAACATTACCAAGTTTTCATCAGGCGTAACCTACAAGTAAATGCCAATAAGTGAAAGCTCTTCCAAGAAAATGCTAGTTTCCTTGGACGTGCGAATTCATCCTCAACATCTTTATCGGTATCTTTCTGGAAATTCGTGTTATCGCACATCGGCACGTGCTAGGTATTTCTAGTACAGATGTTTTATTATTTAAGGCGCTCAGCCGGCCTTTAATAATTATACTTCACGAAGTGTTTTTGTATACTATACCCTAAAACTATTGTAGCAAGATTAAATAAAACGAGCGGTTCGAATTTATATAAATATATTTATTTATAAGTTTACAGTTCGGTACTCTCTTATCAACTAAACTCTACTCCTAACATCGTTACATATATATCCTAAAAAGAATTATTCTCGAATCTTCTGGGGTAGTCCCACCTCTAATTCGTCTCATCGAAAGCGCATCGAAGACGGGCGGTATTGAAATGCCAATTCTTGAGTTCTCTAGATTTATCCTTCTAAGAATTATGACGTATCGGAGATGGGCTATTTCGTTACACTGCTCCCCTCTTAGATCTGAGCGTCCCGATCAGCAACTCCAGATGTAGGTCCAGGATGGCGGAATCTACAGAGCTCTCCAGCTCAGCATATGGTGCAAGACGGTTTATGTGAACTACTTTTGGTTTACCTTTCGGCAACTTGTTAATTCGGTATATTACGGCATTTATTCTCTTTTTAATTTCATACGGACCTTCCCATTGTCTTTGCAGTTTGGGAGACAAGCCTCGACGACGTTGTGGATAATAAAGCCAAACAAGATCACCTACTTCATAGCTTTCACTCTTGCATCTAGAATCATATTGATCTTTCATTCTGTCACTGTTCAACTGGATGTGTTGTCGGGCAAGTTCATGAATGTTATTCATTTTTAACTTCAGGCGGTCGACTTAATCTTCGCGTGCAACATGTTCTTCAGAAGGTCTGTAGCCAAACTCTAGGTCGCAGGGCAAACGAACTTCACGACCTAACATGAGGCAGGTTGGAGTCTGGCCTGTAGTTTCATTCACGGCCGAGCGGTAGGCCATTAGGAATAAATGAATGTGCTGGTCCCAATCTCTTTGATGTTCTGATACAACTTTGGACAGGTGTTTACCCATTGTTCGGTGCATTCTCTCGACCATTCCATCTGATTGAGGATGCAGGGGTGTCATTCTGGTCTTATTGGCACCAATCAATTTACAAACGTTTTGGAAAAGGGTTGACTCGAAGTTTCTCCCTTGGTCGGAGTGGATCTCCAAGGGAACACCAAATCGGCTAAAAAATTTTCTTTAACAAGTACCTCTGCAACGGTAGCAGCTTCTTGATTTGGTATCGCATAGGCCTCAGTCCATTTCGTAAAATAATTCATGGCTACCAGGATATATTTATTTCCATCATTTGGTTCCATTTTTTTTTAGTTCCATAGGACTACCAACATTGTACTGTTTCATGGGTGCCCTCTTTTTACCAACTGGGCCATTACTGGTTGCACACAGTTCACATTTCCAGCACCATCTTTCTTCTTACATCATCTTTACAGTTCACCCAATAGACCGTTCTCGAATCTTATGCAGAGTCTTCGTAATACCAAAGAGGAATCGATCTTAGGATATCCGCGGCATCACCTCCTAAAGCAGCAGTCAAGGAAACAGCTTTTACTTGTTCTGTCCAATGATTGGCTGTCGCAATAGCTTCAAATTGCCTAAGGTATATCGACCAAGAAGACTTTCCATCAAATGGTAGCAATTTGAATCTCATATTATGTGTCGTTTCGTCTCTAGGTGATTCTTCTTTCACTACCGGATATAAGGCTATTGTATTAACTGGTGGTAGCACTTTTGTGTTAGTTATCATGGTCTCTAATTGTTTGATCTTCTCTTCTACTTTATCGAATGTTCTTGAGACTTCTTCAAATTTCTCATTGTTTTGATTACATACTTCGTCGAATCTTCTAGACATCTTTTCGAATTTCTCGTCATTTTGTCTAGCTATTTCTTTAATAATTTGAGACGTTTCATCGAATCTTTCATCATTTTTTCTGGAACTCTCTTCGATCTTCATTAAAACTGCTTCTTCTGCTGATTGAAAATGGAATGTCTCTGGGTCATCTCCATTCTTGTTAAGAACATTCTTTAGTCGTTCTTGGAGGATCTTCTTGGATCCGCTGCAGTCTTCATCGCGTTCTTCTAGTTGCTCACGCAACTGTTTTACTGAAAGTTGTACTAGTAGCATCTTTGGTCAGGCACACACGCACTTTTTTTAAATGTTCTTTCGTACAAAGATCACTACCGAACAACGCGGATGTTCCCGACCAACAATACCTTTCAAAAGTTCCAAAGTCTTTTTCAAAAGTCACAGCTGAATTTATTTTTTAAATAAATCAATTATCCTCACACCGGACACCAACTGTACCGTTTTTCAGTTTACAGTTTACAGTTCGGTACTCTCTTATCAACTAAACTCTACTCCTAACATCGTTACATATATATACCAAATAGTATTATTCTCGAATCTTCTGGGGTAGTCCCACCTCTAATTCGTCTCATCGAAAGCGCATCGAAGACGGGTGGTATTGAAATGCCAATTCTTGAGTTCTCTAGATTTATCCTTCTAAGAATTATGACGTATCGGAGATGGGCTATTTCGTTACACTATACTGTATTATTGTAGGCGATAATTATGGATGTACTTAGAATTTATGCAATTTGTAATTTAGTAAGTTTTTTTAGTTTAGTGAGTTAAAATAAAGTTAGACTACGTTTGCTTCACTTAATCTCTGAACCCCACAGAAAAACAATATCTTAATGTTTTGGTAATGAACTGAGTTCAAACAGTGCATTAAGTGATTAAAGTTTCATAACAATTTGAAAAGGAATCTATAGTTGTTGCTTGTTGTGCCTTATCTTATTACGTGATCTAACTTATTACTGAATTTTAAAGTTATGGACACTCCAATTGTAAGGAATATCCAATCAATTGATACACTCGATGTACCCATTTTATAACTAACAAATTATTAAAATATATTTTGCGTTTACTGAGTGGCTGAGTGCTGCATTTTCAATTTCAGGTAGTATATATTGAAAAGAACCGCCGGCAAGAACATCTAGACATTTTAAAAATGTCTATAGGCCCCAGGTTGACTCAGCCTGAATAAAAATGAGTACCTTGGGTAAAACCAGGGGTAATAATAGACGGTTGAAGCGTAGCACTGGCCATGTTACCTTCCTTGTATACCGTAGGCCCTAGATATAGCAGACTACCCTGCTATACTCCCAAAGCCGCGACAGCGGTATAAAACGGGAGACTATTATTATTATATATTGAAAAGAAAGTTACTGTTTATAACACGATGAACACGTCAAGTATGTTGTACCTTGTAGTCAAACAGATTGGTATGTGCAGTACACATTCACACGGTGAAGAGGAACCATGGTGGAATAAGAGGGAACATAATAGCATAAGAGTGAATAAGAGTATCTCCAAGGTGCATCAAGAGATGTTTCATAACAGAATCTGAAAACTGTGGTCTGTTGATTGGTACCTTTAAATACCCTTAAATTTATACGGATTAGAAACTTTTGTACAAGTAGGTAGATAACAAGATTTGTATAAAATGTTACATTTATTCAATGTAATTATTCCCATTATTTATGTTCCAATTCATTTTTCACATTAAAAAACGATAAATACAGGGTGTTTAAAAAAAGGTAACACCGTCTCTATGATAGGTAAAAAACTGAAAAATAATTTTTCATAAATGAAATAAACATATTTTTTTGGTTTGCATAATAAAAAATATTTTGTAACGCCATCCGTTTTCAACATACCGGGCGTTGAATAAAAATACATATTTTTTTACGATTTTGCCGAAACTACTGGCAACCTTGTAGTAAAATTTTATACAAATATGTTTTGAAAGCTGATACATCCCATCAATTTGTTTTTATATGTGACATAGAGAAAGATCTGATATAGAGAGAGCGACAATTCCGACAAGTCCGACAATTTTCAATTAAAGGTGACTAATCTACAAATTGAACGAAGTGCTAACGGCAACCATGTAAAATCTCAGAAGTAAATTCTTACCGGGTCAGTTTTATTGTGTATGCTTCGCCCATGTAAATACGTGAAAAATTAAGATAGTCCCATAAAAATTTGCCCCCGTATCAATACAAATTGGTGCGATTCACGAGCGTTTAGTTCGACAAGTTCATTGAATAGTTTGAAGCATCGGTAAACTTATCAACATTTCTCTGGTCTATATATATTTACGTTCTTAGAAAGAATGAGAATGAGATAAATATGATATTTTAGTTTATTCATTCCACGTTTTATATGTGCATAGGCGTAGTGTGTTCTATTTCTTGGGAATATATTTATTAAATAGACTTTTATTATTAACTTTAAAATAGTTTTGGGGTAAGTAAAGAAAATTTGAGATAAGTTTATTCTTTTTATAGTATTAACCCATTAACGACCGATACAATAAACAAAGAGAAATTTGACAATTAATTTATTAGATTGGATTACAAACACATAAATTAAGACTAATTTACAACCAAAGAGATATTTTTTCTCATTTTCAAGGAAAAATAGTATAATTTTTAATAAAGGAACATATCGTATCTTAAATGTAAATTAAATTTTAGGGTGAAAATTTTCGAAACATTCGGGGTGTAGATGCACCTTTTACATAAATAAATAGTATTACTTTTACACATCCGACATTCTTGCACTACCGTCTATTTTTGTAATGTGCCAATATTGTCGAATCTGGTTTCATCTGGCAAAGCAAATTTAGATTGCCGTCCATGTACCAAGTTTGACACTGATGTAGCGCTTTCTTCACTATTCTCTTCATGTTTGATTAAACGAAATCTATGTCGGCTCCTGCTTTCTCTTATAATGTGCACTTCTTTATCCTCGTCCTTCGACCAATACATATCAACTTGAAGCAGAGTGAAAACCAGATAATATACATATGCCAATTAATTTTTTAAATCTATGTCATTCATTTCAAAATCTTGGTGATTATTCTGCGATGCATAAATATTTGTAAAATATAGAATGATCTCAATCACTTGTTTATCAAAAAAGAGTGAAAAAACTTCAATATAAACTTGCCTCCATGGTTGGCTTTTATATTGTCTAAATATCAATCAGACTGATTTTGAATTCCTACTGAGTACGAAGGAGTATCTGTCGTTACCCAACTTGAGACAAATTTGGATTTACTATTTTTGCCTGGTTTTTCCTTTGGACATTTTATCTGCGGTTCAGAGGAATATCCGAATATCATAATCAGAATCGTCAAAATTCCCAATCACTTGTATTTCATATGTACCTGCAATATCCGATTTTATTTCTTCTTCACAAATAATATTATCATTAATGTCTTCTACATCGGAAACTTCATCTGATTCCGACGGCAAATAAACCACATTAAGTGAATCAGCATTTTCACAATCTGTCTTCTTCTAACAAAGCTATTAACTCTTTAGTAGTTAGTGCCATCTTTCTTTCGTATTTCGAGAATTTACTGAAAAATGCACTACTATATACACGCATTCACATAATAATAGTTTAGTTTACTTTATATGGAATACCTATGGAGTATAAAACAAATAAACACTAGGAAACTTTCAAATCAAGTTTAAAAAGAAACAAATATACCATTTACAGTACACAGTAATTCTATAAATAGAGAATTAAGTGTAATAACGAGATCGTATATTAAAATTTCAGATTGTTTAGTATAATTAAAAAATAAGTATTTTGCAAAGGTTTCTGTTTTTTTTTTGAAGTACTGTATAAGGTTCTTTATAATAACAATGAAAATTTTATTGTGTTTAAATAAATAATTAAAATATTATTTTGGTACGCTTCTGCAACGTTGATAAGTCGCTTTAAGTGCGATGTTGCCAAGTAATTACCTTCAATTAAACATTGTTTTAGTATAGTTACAAGATTCGTATCAAGTATTATTCAACATAACTTTTTTAAGGGAAGAATTATTATTCAAAATTCCAAATAAACTTCATACAATTTTACACCAAGAAGATATTCTTGGTAAAACTCGATACTGTGTACCGTTTTCGGAATATTTTGATTTTAAAATTGAAGTAACCGATGCTGGTATAAAGTAATAAAAAGTTCTAATAGGTATCTCGATTTTCTCTAACTTTGCCATGGGAAACTGGCATTTATTAATTGTTATGAGAAGCCAACAATAATTAGATTTTTGAAACCTTGTTATTTGTAAAATTAGATATTGTGCAGCTTTTACGCGTTATTCAGAAAAGTTTCCTAGAAGGAACTTACCAAGCAAACTTACAAAAAAAAACATTTAGAGTCGTTGAACGACGTTTTCGAGAAACTGGAAATGTAAGATCAAATGAAATAAATTCTGGTAGATAAGGAATAACAAGATCAATTAATAATAAAGAAAGTATTATTTTAAATTTACTTGATTAAGATCTAACAAATACGTCTTCTTCAAATACTTGGCAGATACTTAAAGAGCAGCAGCTACATCCTTATCATTATAGACAAGCTCAAGAGCTCTTGTCAGACGATCTACAGGTTAGAGTGGATTTTTGTGAAACATTGCAAGAAAGGACAGCCCTCAATCCAAATTTTTTAAAATGCATTCTTTTTACGGACAAGGTCACCTTTAAGCGACAAGGTATGTTTATCTCCCATATACCATAATGCACACTGCTGGTGTGATAGGAAACCACGAGTCAAAAGGGTATAACATTATCAACACTCATTTAAAATTAATGTTTGGGCAACAACTTTAGATGAAAAATTAATAGGTTATCATATTCTACCTGAAAATTTAAATGGTGATATTTACCATAATTTTTTAAACAATAACTTATTCGAGATATTAGCGCTCAACTAGAAGCTAGAAGATTTACCGCTCAACGCTCAACGAAGATCTTTATTTTTTATGCACAATGGAGCTCCACCACACTTTGATATAAGGGGTCATAATTGGCTGAACATCCATTTTTCGAATCGATGGATTGGTAGAGGTATAGAAGCTCCAATTCATTGGCCTCCTCTGTCATGTCATTTTAATCCTTTGGACTACAGAGTTTGGTCGTATGTTAAGGAAAAACTTTATGCTACAGAGGTAAATTCACGTCAAGAATTGAAAGACAGAATTTAACTTCACTTTAATGACATCAAAGGTGATCCCTAACCGTTTAGAAGATTAATGGATTCTTTAGAATAAAGGATATATATATATATACATGTGTATTCGTGAAAACGGAGGATACTTTTATTCTAACTGAATTTTATTGTATGTTCTTAGTCTTTATTTTAATTTTCTTCTTGTGATTTGTTTTAATTAATACTTTATCATTGTTTTATACCAGCATCAGTTATTATTTCGTAATTTTCAAACAAAATATTTCGAAAATAGTGCACAGTATTGAGTTTTACCAAGAGTAACTTTTTGGTGAAAATTGTATGATGTTTAGATTCACTTGGAATTTTAATTAATAATTCTACCCTTCAAAAGTTATGTTGAATAATACTTGGTACGAACATTGTAACTAGCGCTCTCTATGAGAGCCAGATATAAAAACAAATTCATGGGATCTATCAACTTCCAAAACATATTCATGTTTTGAAACAAGTATAAAATTTTATTACAATGTTACCAGTAATTTCGGCAAAATCGTAAAAATGTTAACATTTTTTCTTCTTCAACGCCCTTTTATCTTGAAAACGGATGGCGTTACAAAAAGTTTTTACATAGCAAACCCCAATTATTTTTCAGTTTTTTACCTATCCCAGAGACGGTGTTACCTTTTTTGAAACACCCTGTATACCTCCAACACTAGGTATTCTGAGGTTTAGGAGCGAGTGTACATTTTATTGGTAAAAACATTATTAAAAATAATTGATTAATTTCCTAAAAAAATTCAATTTATTTTTTTCCTTTTCTGTTTTAAGTAATATCCCCCATTAAATAAAAAAATCACGTTTTTCCGGACGGCATCTAATTTCCCTTTCTGTTTTTAATCATTGCTCCGTAAAAGTGGGGCCAAATAAATTACGAACCAGTGCAGATGACTACTCCATAGGGAAAATAAGATTGATGTCTAAATGGTCATATAAATTTCTGACCGCATGTTTTTGATAAGCTATGGACCCTTTGCCAGTTGTTGATTTTGCCTTTCTTTTTAATATAAATTTTAAACCATATAATTTGGTTAATGGAATTTACGAAACAATCAATTAAAAAGAAAATTGATGCTCAATATCAAATGAGTATGCCCGTTTTGAATCGAAAATGGAAATCACATAATTGGAATACAGTTGAGACTATTTAAAAACAATTTGATTTACAGTAAATATTACAGGATATACGACTAAGAGATAAATCCAGTAAGCGATGTAGTTCAAATGTGTAAAATGTAGTAACAAGTGTATAAAACTAACCGGGAAGCAAAACGATATTATTTCGACGCTGAATTGACCATTATTAATTAAAGTTATTTTATATTTCATATACAAAATGTTTTTTAAACGTATAATGTAATTTTTTATCGCAGATTAGTTGAATATAAGAGAATATACTCGCAAATTTAAAGTTATAAAACATCTTAAAATAGCATCAGAAAATCTCTTTTCGTTATTTAATACACAATGCGATTTTGGATCCAAAGTATGAAAACAGTCTTGCCTGCCAAAGTCTTGCCTGTTTTCTCTCTCTCCTGAGCAAGCTGAAGAAGCTCTGAATAAATTGGATATTTTTATAAAGATTTACAAAAAGATGTTACCAGATAATTGGATGCAGTCAGATGTAGAAATTGGTAGTGCAACAAGCTCTATCGCTAATCTGTTTTTTTAAATTTATTTCCAGTATAACTGATTTAACTGAAGACGAAACTATTCCTACGTCGAAAGCACATCACGAAATGACACTAACTTATTATCAACAGTAAGATGAGAACCGGGATTATAGTGTTTTTGACAATTACTTCTGAACATTTCGATCACGTTTTGAATATGTGCCAGTTTGTCGGTTTGTCTGAAAATTTCCATTAAGATCTCATATATATATATATATATATATATATATATATATATATATATATATATATATATATATATATATATATATATATATATATATATATATATATTTTAATGTGATATCAAGAATTTTAATTTTAAAACTTTACAAAAAATATATATAAAACATTATTAAAATTTTTGATTTATGATTTATATCACACCTTTCAATTTTGTTATCTCAGGTTTTACTCGTGCTTCAATATCTATACTTTACAGCTGATGGGTTAGGTCCAAAGAATAACGGAATAAAACAACATAATATGATATGAAAATAATGTAATAAAATTAACTGATTAAAATACCTCCAAAAATTATTAGCATACAATGTTTATCAAACAAAATGCGTTCTACGTACGTGAACCTTCAATAATGCATGGATAATATAATACAATATTACAATCTAAAATCCAGCTTATTATTCTACATAAACAAATCAAATAATATTCAGTGTCCTTCCTAATGCAATTTTGATATATCGATTGTACCAAGAAAAATTTGTATGAATTATCCAATTCTCTTCACAGCTCCGTGTCCCCTCTCAGAACGAATTTGATCTCCTTCGACTATCGACAACTTATTCACACGTTACTAATCTATTATTTGACCCAAAATTCTCAAATTGAATATATTATGAATCTTTCTCCCGTTGAAACGCTTCCTCTGCCTTGAGTTGTCCAATTCCTCGTTCTATGCAAAATTAACTATCAGTTCTCAGCAGGCTCCTATGTAATTTGCAATATTAAACAAGATATTGCAATTTAGTGTCTTCAATGCTCTCCCTCGAATGCACGTACCTTTCCAATGATGCCAGCCTCTTTTCCTCTTGCCAAACTTAATCTCTCGTTCCGAAATAAACAGCGATACGTAGAATACAAGTAGGAAAAGTTTACTTACAAATTTGTACCAGATCAACTATCGTCGGACACACTTACTTCACCAACTCACAACTTATTCTTCATCACTTACTACCCTTGGAGACCAACTCGAAAACCAACCATTCACTTTAAGAAACTGGAACTAACTAACTCTCTCATCTTATCTATCCATCCATCCAACCTCTCATTACACACACCCATTTCTTCCACTTTCCCAATTCTCGGCCAATCAGAAATTTGCATACCACTCCCCACATAAAATCAGAAATACCTACAAACTTTCCTAATTCATATTATTTCTACAAGGACACTTAATTTATACTGGGTATTTACAGATTCCGAAAAACCATTTACTTATTAACTATTTTTATTGTCCTGTTCATGGCGCAAACCCGGATTACGGAACACTTTATGGTTTATGGGAAAAAACCATCGTTAACTTCTATTCATTGTACCCGCACTATCCACTTGTTATATTTATACAAAAGATTATTTATGACTAAGATTACCTTTGGTTAATTCCAGGCAGCTCGGAGTATTTTTATTTCCTATAATCTCTGAAATATTGATTTCATCGTACATTTAATATTTTTACTCCTCAATTTTACATACCACAACAATATATATATATATATATATATATATATATATATATATATATATATATATATATATATATATATATATATATATATATATATATATATATATATATATCGAGAAAAGGAGTTCGACAGTTAATCCAATATAAATCAAGGATCACTCGACGAGTGGTGGGTTTTTCGGACAAAAGGTGGAGAAAAAAAGATAAAAATATGTTAAAAAAAATTCAACCCTCACGTAAAAGTTGTAGTCCATGCGATACACAACTTCTGTGGGAAACTAGGTTTATTTATATATTCTATAAAATATGTAAATTTATATTGATTTTTTTTGTTATAAATAAACTATTATTATTATTATTATTATACAGACCACCTAGGCAGCTGATATGGGTTAATTCTTGCAAAGATCCAAACCTCCCTATGGTGATACGATCAACTAATGTCTGACAAAGAGTACGGAATGGATATGTTTATTGCAGCAAGTCTGAGCCGTATCTTCCAAAGGTGTTTCTTTTGTTCTGTAGACAGGTATTTCTGGGAAATAACACAATGATCGATTAGAACATCGTAAAATAGTCCTTAATGACCACAGATATATCTTAGACCGGGACAATTATTGTATTTATAGCATAAACTCACTTTAACATAGCTCAGAATGGACAGACGTGTATACAACTATATCATCAACCACATAATATTATTTGCCATGTACACTCTGATTGCATCAAATAGCCCAACATTTTCAAAATTACCTGCACCTCGCCTAGCCACTAAAGCTGAAAAGTTGTAAAACAGATTAGTTGTCAAAATCCTTTAAGAGCGACCAATATTACAGAATGGCGTTATTATTAATAGAATTAAAATATTATGGTGTACATATACTAGATATAATTAAACTGTGAATACTAGGATTAAATTGAATTGTTAATATTTATTAACGTTATTACGGCATTAAATTATGATGTAATTACTGGTCGACAATCAAAATTAAACAAAAATACACGAAATTAAATGAAAATGTAGAAATATAAAATAAAAAATTCAATTTAAATAGTAACTTCAATGTTAATAAGTTTGTTTTAATAATTTTAATAAGTATAATACTACTTATAATTACTTTCTCGTTTTTTTTTTGTATAACCTTTTTGTAGATTTAATTATGAGTCAAAGAGCTCCATCTTGTTGAATCTGGAATGGCTAACGGTTAACTTGTTAATACTTTCCATTGGCTATCTTTAAAAATTCTAGATTTGATGTTGACATAGACCATCAAATCATAAGGACTTTTATGAAATTTTTGCAACAAATCACTCTTTTCTGGTGGTCTTCAACGTCAAATGTTGAATCATTATTATTCTGCATCAATCTTGAATGACCAGGAACGTTTAGATTTTTACCATCTCCGTCTCCTAATAATTTTACTTTTCTGCTAGCAAATTATTGAAGGTTAGCTACAATGTTGGTCAATTATTCTGTTTTGTATCATTATTATTAAGTCGTGTGTATCGATTCCAGTTGAGCCTTATTTCCTTCATTCATGAACACTTCCTGCTACCTAGTCCGCTACTAGCATCTATTGTTCCTTCTACAATTCGCTTTATAAATACGTATCTTAGTGATATATAAATATCGCCCAGCTTCTCGATGATTGAAAATAGTTCCCTATAACATCTCATGCCCCAAAACTTCTCTATTTGTGATTTGAATTATCCACGATATTTTTTTAAGTCTTCCTTTTAGATTCCCCAACCTAATTAGTGCACGTGTTTCAGTGTCCATTTTTCAAGTCCATATGACGGTATCGTAAGTTAGATAAAGAACGAAATTTTTATGGGGCGACCGACTTGGTAGCCACTGAGCTATGGTAGCCACACCTGGTATAGAGTTATGGGTAACACCTGAAATGGATATCATGAATAAATGGAAGATATACAATATGGTGGACTGTTTGAGATTCTCTATTATAGAGTCTGTAGCTTAAGTCTCCATGAAACAGCCTCATTGTATGCAGGTGCCCATGGACTGGTGCATGCACAAAAAGGAAGCCTGTTATAACTCAGGCTTTCCCAGTTGTGTACATTGGTACTTCTAGGACCGGCTCTAGACCAAAGTATTTTTGATGATCTGATCTTCTTCTAGCAAGATCATCACCTCTTTCGTTGCCGATTACCTGGCTCCCATAACATGCATTAGATGCCGCTAAATACAATTCACGTACTATAAACCTTGTGCCTATTAATTATTGGCCCATAAAGCAGTACCAAATTATCTTCAAAATCAAATTCAAAAAATCTTCAAAAGACCACACAATTTTGCGTGGCGATTATACGCAATTCAAGAACTAATTCTTTAAAGTATGCTACTCAATCATTGGTTTTTTTCTATTTTTTTTTAATTGGAAAGATTTCGCTGAAATATTAATGCCAAACAAATTCAAAATGAACATTAGTAAACTTCGTGTAGCCATGTTTAATAAAGATAACCCACAAAGCTTTATTTTAAAATATGGAATCTTTAATAGTAGTAACGATAAATTTGCAGGAAACTTTAAGAACACGCCGTAATCGTAATAATAATAATACTTCTCCCTTACAGCTCTACAATAGTCGACTCAAAATTTCGTCAGCTAAATACCTACTTAGATCTTAAAAAATTCTGTGATAAAGGTGTTATCCCAGCAAAGCTTAAAGATGACTTCCTTTTATACCCCACAGCGGCGATATATCAATATTAGGCAATTTAAATGTTTTAAATGTAAACACAAAAAGCATCATAACTATCTAGACAAAAAGCGTAAATGACACTTACAAATGTCACAAACAACAAAATGTTTCAAGTACCAGTGCTATAACAAAAATAAAATACAACATAATTACTTTTATTATTTGTAAAGTATACTAATAAATAATACCAAACAAAATATTTCAGTTTTAATACTGATTGATATGAATATTAAGTTAAGAAAACCTCCTCCTGTAAAATTGCACTTTTGCTGGTTAGGATGTTTTTCCTGAAAGGGCTCGAAATATATACTCACAAATTAAGCGCTTTTATGCTATGTATCATGGAATAAAAGTCAATGGAATACCAATTAACGACATAGGTATGCGGATGATACCGTAAATTAATGTTAATTTGGTAAAAAAATTTGAAGATTTCCAGAGACTGATAAACAAAGATAGTTGATCATGCAAGAGTATGGTATTTAAGTAAATATAAAGAAAACAAAATTTATGTAGATTTCAAAGTCATCACAAACTAATTATAAAAGGTTAACAGTGTTGGCACCGTAATCAATCACAGGATTGACTAATCCAAAGAAATTATAGTGCGCATAAAAAAGACGATTTTTTAAATTGACATGAAATTGACTTTATTCAAAAGATAATCTTTGGCATTATAATTTAAATATGTTTTCTGGTATACAACCGTCACCACTGGCTCTAACGTAGTCTAATCTGGAGGTCCAATTTTCGATGACTTTTTCTAATATTTCTGCTCGTATATCGGCAATAACGCGGCTAATGATATTCTCCAAGTGGTCAATCGTTTCAGGCTTATCGGCGTAGACTAGCGACTTCACATATCTCCACTGAAAATAGTCTGGTGATGTTAAATCGTACGATCTTGAAGGCCAATTCATGGGACCGAAACGTGAAACTTTGCCATTACCAAACGTTTCTTCCAATAAATCAATTGTGGCACGAGCTGTGTGACATGTTGCGCCGTCTTGTTGAAACCACAGCTTCTGCACATCATGGTTGTCCAAATAAGGAATAAAAAATTCAGTAATCATGGCTATATATCGGTCACCATTGACTGTAACGTTCTAACCAGCATCGTTTTTGAAGAAGTACGGACCAATGATTCCACCAGCCCACAAAGCACACCAAACAGTCAGTTTTTCTGGATGTAATGGTGTTTTAATATACACTTGTGCATTATCTTTACTCCAAATACGGCAGTTTTGTTTGTTGACATAGCCATTTGACCAAAAGTGAGCTTCATCGCTAAACAAAATTCGCTTATGAAAATCAGGATTAACGGCAATCTCGTTTTGGGCCTATTCACAGAATCTACGCCTTACTAGGTAATCGTGTAGCTTCAATTCTTGCACGAGTTGGATTTTGTAAGCACTCAAACCAACATTTTTCCGCAAAATCTTCCATAAAGTGGATGGACACATATCCAACTACTGTGCACGATGGCGGATAGACTGTTTCGGGTCTTCCTCTATGCTACGCTCTATATCAGCAACAACTTCTTCTGTACGCACTGTACTCTGTGGTTTAAGTATTATCATTTAGAGTAAACGTCTTGCGAAAACGTTTCATAGTTAATCGTATTAATTGATCTGGTGGACGATTATGTTGACCATAAAATGGACGTAGTGCGAGATACGTATTTCGAACAAAACCATGAGTTTTAAAATAAATTTGCACAATTTGGAAGCGTTGTTCAGGCGTCAGTCTATTCATGCTAAAATACCAAAATAAACTAAACATAAATCACTTGACAGCTGTCAAAATGGCCGTCAGTTAAAAAAGTGTTACCAACTTACATTTCTATACCTCTGAAAAAAACACTCTTTATATGGAAAGGAGGCGTGTACCCTGAACGTGGCAACAATTAAGAAACTGGAAGCATTTGGATTGTGGGTGTACAGGATAATCCTGATAATATCATGGATTGATTATGTAAAAAACAATGAAGTAATGAGAAGAATGCATAAGAGTACGGAAATAATAGAAACCATCAAAACCGCAAAGCTGAAGTAACTGGGTCATGTTATGCATGGTGAAAGATATTATGCTTCAATTGGTTATGAAAGTAAAAATCAAGGGAAGGGGAAGTGTAGGAAGGAGAATATCATGGCTTCAAGAACTTGCGGGAATGGTACAGATGGTTATCAGTCGAACTTTTCAGGGCATCTAAAATCAGAATAGCCATAATGGATGCCAACCTCCATCGCGGAGGTGGCACGAAAAGAAGAAGATACTGTGTAGTGTGTAATACTTCTTGTTTAGTCCGATTTTTTGTCGAAATACACATATATCCATTAATCATAAACTATCATAAACATATCGAAGATATGTAAAATGATGACTATCAGACTTTAGTGTCATTATAAAACTTAATAGTAACTTATTGCGAAATTAGCAAACAGATATAAAAAGTTCATTTTTAATAGAATTAGCGGTAAGCCACAGTAAAACAAGATATATTATACAAGAATGTTTTGCAAAAAATATTCCCGGTAGAACCCAAACCGTTCTGTTATATCAACTCATTAGAGAAAGTAAACCCATTAACATTATTCAAATAATAAAAGATCTCGTTTGGAATAAACCACAAATTATAAAATAAACCCTTCAATTGACGTTTCGAAACCTTAAGAGTTTATTTTATAATTTGTGGTTTATTCCCAAAGCGATATTTGATAAATGCTGAGATACCACAAGGAAACAGCTTCGGAGCAATATTAAAGTATTAGGTTAATTAGTCTATTTTAACTACGGATCCATGATCGAAATTAAACAATACCCAGTTCATTGAGAATCCTTTATGGCACAACCCTTTTAAATATTAACGATCATTTTGTTAACGTGTCACATATCGGGCCAATAATTACGTAACAGCATTTTTGTTATACACATTTGTAATACGATTATCGCTAAAAGCCTACCTAATTGGGCTTCAAAAGTGGATTGGATAGCTATCACGCTGTCAATATAGTGTGTTTTAATGCGATTAAGGGTTGAAATGAAATCAATACTCGAATAGATCGTTGTTATTGTAATATGTGCAGTTTATTTGGCCATAATCTAAATGAAAATTTATACTACTGTAACATTCTAGAATACTGCTAATATATATATTTTTGTTTTAGCATTGTTCCGTTATAACAAAAAGGTATTAATGACAGTGTTGCAAAATGATAATTTTTATTTAAAAAAAAATTCTCTTCGGCAAAGAATTAAATGGGTTTAAGAATAGATCTTCTATTTTCAAAAAATCTATTTATTTTTTTCAAAAAATCTATTTATTTTTTTATTCCATATGAAAGTCTAGTACTTCAAGAACAGACACACCAAATTTAAACTAAATTCGAGCAATATTACCGAAGTTATAGAGATTTAAATACCGAGCGGCTCTCAATTTAAAAACTTCAAACGCGTTTTTCTCGAAACTTTGTCTTTCTTTGCGGTAGGCACAATTTCTCGAGAACAAATATACCGATTTTGCTGAAACTTTCACAGTCCATCTTTATACTATTGTTTCGTGATTAAACAGAATTGAAAAAAAAAATGAATTTTAAGGTTTTTAAATAAGTTTGAATGAATATTCGTCTCATATTTTTTAGCATTTTTTCATTCTCATCGGTTTTAAAACATTTTTTTCGTATAACACAAGAATGAGTCGACAGATTGAGAATCATTCGATCGCGAAACAATACTGTAAAGATGTACTGTGCAAAGTTTCAGCAAAATGAGTCGATTCGTTCTCGAGAAATCGTGCCTACCGCCACAGCCACCTGTGCTACCGCACGAAAAACAAAGTTTCGATAAAAACACGTTTAAAGTTTTTAAACTAAGAGCGCACGTACCGACCGCGCGGTATTCAAATCTTTATTACTCCGGTAATAATGCTCGAACTTACTTCAAATTTGGTGTGAATACTCTTGAAGTACTTTAATTGCTTATGGAGTAAAAAAAATTGATTTTTTGAAAATGCAAAACCTATGTTACTTATTAAGTAAAACCAATATTCTCTTTCGTGCTGTTTTCATGTATTAAGGTTCAAGAATATAATATAGTAATACACCGAAAATTTTTATTTTCAAAACTTTCACAAAATTTATTATAACATTTTATCACTACAGCTGTTTCGACAGAGTGCCTTTCTCAAGTGGATTTTTGGAAGTTTTGAAAACAAAAGTTTTCAGTGTTTTTATTGTTACAAAAAATGAATTTCCATCAAGTAACGGTCGAATCCATCCCTTATATAGTAATAAGTTTAATTGTGTAGGACCAAAAGTGTATACAAATTATTTAGTGATCCAGCCAATTGGAAATTTACCGTGTAGAATAAGTCTAGTTAGTGTGTAACAAAAATTATGTATGTGGGCGTTGGACGCCAATGTAACCAAAATGTGTATGTGTAATGTAGCAAAAGTGTATGGGCTAATGTAACAAATTACAACAGAGCGCCACTGTAACAAAAAACAAATGAATTAAAGGCTGGCTAGCGAAATGTGCCGGAGAGTGACTACTTGACACTCAAAGGAGGATTCGGCCAATTTGCTTGCCCTACAGATACCGTAAATGAATCACAAGGTAATCAAAAAAAAATATATGAATAATGTAAATGAGCGTGATAAACTATGGAAGTTGCTCTAAGATGTGATAGGGCGCCAGGGAAGTATTAACATATACCTTCCAAGGTATATTGTAAATCTGTATACCCTTTTTGCTGAAATGAAAATGAAAACAGGTATTAATTGAAATATTTAGTCTTCACAACAAATTTAATACCTATCTAAATATATACAGAAATTTATATGCTACCCACCACCATTTATGTACAGTTAAACTAGTTATTTATATACTAAAAAAAATTCACTGGTTACACACAATTGATCCCTGATTATCTGAATTTACTAATAATAAAATATAAGAAAAAATTTAATGACTCTACCTATAAAGTTAATTTACTTGCCTCCTAGAGATGTAACTCTGTACTTCGGCTTTCAATTAAATGTCCAAATAAATTAATAAGGACACTATCCTGACGGGATAGATGTCCAAGGTTTAAATATATAATAATGAAATATCAGTAACGAACTCTCTGATTAAATGTGTACACATAAAACCGTATAACAGAGTTGATAGGGAGGATTTAAAACCTCAACAAGTTGACCATTAGTTCTTAAATATTATTCAGTATTATTTTAGAAAAAATGACGGGTTTTTATTATTAGGTAAAATAGTACGATTTAAAGTTCAAAAAAAGATATAAAAAAAAATAAAATTAATGAATAATAATACAGATTGACAATGTTCCAAACTCTAAATGAGAGAGGCATTTCCGGCTGGTTTCTTAAAGTTGTCCGGGAATGGTATGGTAAGATCTGGACCTCTGAGGGAACAGCTAAGACAGAGGAAATTCAACCCTAGAATCAGGTGTAAATCCGACTAGGGAATAACTTAACCCCTGTTCTTAAAAAAAAACATAAAAAAACAAAATAAAGAATTCTTCCCTTGACTTCTGCTTGACTCCTTCAGTAGGCAGCTCAGAGTGGCTATAAATCAAACGGTACACACTACAAAACAAACTAAAACTTTTCCATCTTCCTCTTCTTCCTCAAAAAAAATTATTATTCTTTAAAACAAATTTAGCACTTCTCCAGCAGCCTACTTTTTAGTTAACCCAACTTCTCTTCCCCGAAATTAAAACCAGAGTGAGCGCTAATTGCTAGTCGGATAAGCATGTCTGCCAAAACTGCCGCTTGGAGTCGCTGTTTAATACCAACTTAGAAATTATGTGTACACATTAAAACCGTATAACAGAGTTGATAGTTAGGATTTAAAACCTCAACAAGTTGACAATTAGTTCTTAAATATTATTCAGTATTATTTTAGAAAAAATGACGGGTTTTTATTATTGGGTAAAATAGTACGATTTAAAGTTTAAAAAAAGATATAAAAAAAATTAAAATAATGAATATTAATACAGATTGACAATGTTCCAAACTCTAAATGAGGGAGGTATTTCCGGCTGGTTTCTTAAAGTTGTCCGGGAACGGTATGATAAGATCTGGACCTCTGAGGGAACAGCTAAGATAGAGGAAAATCAACCCTAGAATCAGGTGTAAATCCGACTAGGGAATAACTTAACCCCTTTCTTAAAAAAAACATAAAAAAAACAACATAAAGAATTCTTCCCTTGACTTCTGCTTGACTCCTTCAGTAGGCAGCTCAGAGTGGCTATAAATCAAACGGTACACACTACAAAACAAACTAAAACTTTTTCATCTTCTTCTTCTTCCCCAAAAAAATTATTATTCTTTAAAACAAATTTTGCACTTCTCCAGCCGCCTACTTTTTAGTTAACCCAACTTCTCTTCCCCGAAATTAAAACCAGAGTGAGCGCTAATTACTAGTCGGAATAGCATGTCCGCCAAAACTGCCGCTTGGATTCGCTGTTTAATACCAACTTGGAAATTATAAATTACTGAATATTGATTTATAGATTTTATTTAAAGTGATGCAAGGATTATTGAATTGACAGATTCGTTACAAGTGGCAGAAATCTTGCCACTCTTACAGAAGTAGTAGTTTGAACACTCTGGGGTGATGGTTATAGTAAATATTTTTGGCGTAAATTTTATAAAAAAATCTCTAAAATAAAGAAATGCGTGTGGACTTCCATCAGAGATAACTGCGAGTTTGGCGCAATTTTTTGTGTGCTTGATAATATTAACTTTCTGATGATTGAAACAAGTTAAAAATCAAATGGTTTTGCTTTATTGAAGTTAAAACATGATTAATAATAATAGAACGAATATCGACTGCTATCATAAACAAATAAATGTATGGCTTGAATTATTTTGCGTGAAAGATACTATTGACTATCCGATCTCGTAAAGTATGTATTATAATAAATTCGGATTATGTTACCTACATAAAAATCAATATTTTTTGCGCACCTGTAAATTTCTTATATTTATTTTATTGTAGTCTGTATAACAATAGTGCAATATACAAATGAAACGGTAAAAAATCGATCTGGGTTCGATGATCCAAAAGAATAGTAACCGCGTATTTTACCACTCGACTAAACCTTGTGTTGTTTACAGCGGTTGTCAGAACTTTTTATGAATGGTGCAACAATTTGATTTGTAGCATCTTTATCGACCAGATTACAAACATTTTTATTTACGTGTAAAACGGAGGACAGCGTTAATCTTTTATGAGTGTCTATATTCGGTCGTCTAGTATTGGTACTTTTTTTTCAATGGAACGACCTGTATAATTCAATATTTTTCTCGACTCCTTAACAAGCTGAAATGAACGAACTGTAACATTTATGGTCTGTATAAAAAATAGGCTGAAATTTTAGATAGTATTAAAAATAATAATAGTATATTTAAAATATTGTTAACTAGTTTAATTAGCCCAACAAAGATTCATCTAGAATCTAAAGCAAAAATATCAAAACTCAATTGGGCATATTCAAGAAATTCACAAAAACTGAATTCATGAATCCACGTTTTAAAAACTTTTTTGTCCAGAAGAAACAAAAACTATCTAGACAATAACTCACCCGAGAAAAAGATATCAGTTCTAACAAAAATTACAGTCTAATAATAATATTGAATCTGACAGTAGTTATCTACTATGAACTGATGCGCATACACGCGTTTGAAATTTGGTAGATTTACAAACGATGGAAACTGATAAAAAATTACTTACGATTGTAAACTTATAAAAACATAGGTATCTTTATCAAAAAGAACAATTAAAAAACATTGTCTATGATAAAACAAAGAAAACAGGAAAGCGGGACAGAAATAAAGAAGCATTTTTGACTAAAGGATGGGTGAGAATAGTAAGACATGGCTAAACATCTACTATTAAGTAAACAGGGAACCAAAAAAATATACACAATACGAGACAAATGTATAAAAATGGATACATTAAGGTCCTATACAAAAAAATGTGTTACAGTAATAAAATCAATCACAAAAATTCATGAAGGTAAACAACCTATTCTTATAATAAATACGGAATGTGAATGTTGATGAGATTTCTGTCGCTGATGGCTGTAGCCATCTTATTTTGTCGTATCTGAATTATTATTTGAATCTTATTTGAATTATTAATGAAAAAAATTATTAATGCTTTATATCTTGGAAACGATTTTTGAAGTGAAAACCAAAACGTCAAAATAAACTTATTTTAAAGTATAGTTGTGGCTTATTTTAAAGTCAAATTTTGACTTATTCCCAATAAAAATTGTAAATTGTATTAAGATGCAACAAGAAAAAAGCTTCAGAATAATGTCATCGTCGCTCCATAGTGAGATATTGGTATGTAGATGTGGTCATGGGTAATTGCTGTTTCTAAAAGTGTATTTGTAATTCAGTATTACCGGAATTACAAATTAAATATAATAATATAATACTACTGGAAAATTGCGTCTTTTAATTAAAAATATTGGTGGTTTAAAAATATTATATTATGGTTTCAAAGATATTATTTTCCAAATAATATCTTTTAAAACATAATTTTGTTTATCTAGACGTAGTGGGTATAAATATCAAATAAGTTGTATAAAGATGAAAAAAAATTAATTCTAAAACTACTGCTTAAGTTAAAAATAATTTCAAACAATTAGAAATTCCAAAACAAATAAAATTCTTAGCGAATTAAATGTTCAAACAAACCACCACCTTGTGACAAACAAAATCAAAATATATTATAAAAGGCCTTTATCATGGCGTTGAGTTAATTTGCCGATACGTTTTGGCTAAGTTCGATTATCTTTTGTCTCAGCTGCTCCAAGTTGGCGGCTCGAATTCATGTCTGTTGTATTTCTCCATCATAATTTCACAGAATTCCATCCGTTTACAATGATCATCAGGAAATATTTCTTGAGTGGTATGCATTTTATACCAATTGTAGATATTTCTTTTCAAAATATTTCCTCACTGTTTTTTAATTTGAGTCAACTTCACTAGCAATTTATTTACTTGAGCATAGTGTCGCTTCTGCCAATACATAGACCTGGGTTTCTCGAATTTCCCGTCGTCGACTAATTTTCTTTTTCCGAGGTTGACTTGATGGGCAGCAGTTTTTACATCTGCCATTAGTTCAGCCAAACTTTTCAAATTGATGAATAATGGTCAATACAGTTCTTTCGACAGGTATTGACCTATGTTCAAAAGCTGTTATAAATAATTTAATAGTTTCTTGTACAGAATGGTCCATAAAATACCATTTTATTATTTGTTCTCTTTCTGCAGTTGTATAAACAGTCGGCGTATTGAATTTTGATTATCACACCTTGCTACTTCTAATAAATAAGAGCTCCACTTGAAACAGTGTAATGGGATCGGAAACAATTGGTTTTAGGTATCGTTCGGTATGAAGCTATGATGTAGGGCGTTTATGCACAATGTGGAGGCGAGACTAAGTGTAAATCTTAAACTAATGAAACGATTTTATTAATCTAAGATGTAAATACGATTGTGATTTTTGTCTATTAAGTGAAAATATATTGTAGTATATCTGTTAGATATCTTGCTGATATTATAATACCCACTATAATTTTTAGCTGATAATGAACGCCAATATCAGGCACTGATCCAAAACAAATTGCAGACAGTGGAAGAAGAAGAAACATCAACGCCAGAATTGACCATGGACCAAAAATGGCAAAATATAACGAACGCCACAGAAAGTGCTGCAGCGGAAACTAGGGGATAAGAAAGGAATAACAAGAAGAAAAACCAGTGGTTTGACCAGGAGTGCGAACAAAGCTTGCATCAGAAAGCAATTAAAAGGCTAGAGTTACTAACACGCCCTACAGATGAGAACAGGAAAGACTACAACAGAGTAAGGACTCAAACGAGAAGACTTTTGAGAAGAAAAAAGAAACAGTACCTAGAAGCGCGAATACAGCAACTGGAGAAGGAACATAGAACCGGTCAGTCTAGACAGTGTTATAAGGACCAAAAAACAATCAAGGGCAACACGACCAACAGCCCAAGATTTATAAAAGACGATGCAGGACAATTATTGCTCACAGACGACGAGGAGATAATCCGCCAATGGAGAAAGTATTTTGAGCAACTTAAGCAGTTTTATTATTGTAGTAGAATTTTTAGGCTACCAGTTTTAAGGCTTACAATACAATGCGTCCATGATGTAAAGCATAAATTCATTATTAGCTAAATAAACAACAATATTAGAAATTACCAAAGCAGGTCGTTTTTTAATTTTAATTTACCATTGTTTCAAATTATAATCCAACATGCAAATTGAACCATCTTCGTATGATGACGTCATCACCATTTTTTAAATGAAACTCCCAGTTTTTTCAATTTCTAGATTTTCCTTGCTGAGTCTTGGTCTTCTTAAAGAGCTTCATCAACTTCCTATGCAGTGAACTCTAAATACAGAAAAACCTCCAACGACAGGGCAACAAAGACAGTACCAGTTAGCCGAACCTGAAATACCAGGACCCACACTAGCTAAAGTAAAGTCCGCAATTTCGTCCCTAAAAAACCATAAAACTCCAGGCCCAGAAGGCATACAGGCGGAACTACTAAAAAAAAGGGGAGAAAAGCTCCACCTTGAGATATATCATCTTATAAGAGAAGTCTGGGAAAGAGAAAAAATACTGAAGCACTGGCATGACAGCCATATAGTACCTATCCACACAAGAAGGGTGACAAACAAATATGTCGGAACTATAAAGGAATATCGTTAATCAATACAACGTACAAAATTATATCCATAATACTGTGTAGAAGGCTAACTCCATACGCTGAGGAAATAATAGGCGCCTACCAAAGCGGATTCAGACCGGGAAGGTCGACCATAGACCAGATATTCGTCCTACGCCAGGTGTTGAAAAAAAAATTGGGAATTCAACCGCGATGTACACCAAATCTTCGTGGATTTTACACAAGCTTACGATTTTGTTAGCACAGAAGCATTGTGGGAGAAATGGAAGTACTGGAAAGCTGGTACGATTAGCACAGGTGAGCACAGAGAACGCTTCCGCACGCATCAGAAGTGGCAGCACCACGTCGGAGAAATTCCTCATTGACATCGGGCTTAGACGAGGAGATCCTCTCGCCCCCTGTTATTTAATTTTGCACTGGAACATGCGGTAAGGAAAGCTCAACCACAACTGAGAAACGGATTTGATGCCCAAGGATCAAAAATACTATCGGCGTTTGCGGATGATGTGGACACAATTGCACAATTCACCAGAGATGCAAAAGAAGTTTTCACCCTATTCGAAAACGGAGCCAAGGAAGTTGGTCTAAAGGTCAACGAGAACAAGACCAAGTACATCGTGGTTAAAAAGAACCCAATACCAAGGGTTAGACAAAATGTAACAATCAATGAATACAACTTTGAAGTCGTCAAAGAATTCAAGTACCTGGGAGCGATCATAACATCTGAAAATAAATATAAAAAGGACGTGGCAGCCAGGATCATTGCAGGAAACAGGGCATATTACTCATTAATGACCATACTTAAATCAAAAATACTCTCAATACCAGCAAAAATAAGAGTGTACAAGACAATAATTCGTCCCACAATAACGTATGGAAGCGAGACATGGACTCTGAACCAGCGGGAAACAACAAAATTACTGGTACTGGAAAGAAAGATACTGCGGACTATTTATGGGCCTTGCAGAGAAAAGACAACAGGAGAATGGAGAAGAAGATACAATTATGAATTCCAGACAGTATATGGAGATAAAAACATAGTACGCTACATTAAAGCAAACCGAATAAGATGGGCGGGCCACGTACTAAGATCGAGTGACGAAAGACTCCTGAACCCTACATTCTAGGAAAGGCCCGATGGCAGAAGGTCAGTTGGTCGCCCAAGAAAGAGATGGAAGGACGCAGTAGCCAGTGATCTACAAAAATGGGAATGCAGCAATGGGAAATAGCTGCTCAGGACCGACAACAATGGAGGGCAATAGTAAACGCGGCTAATACTCACATAGAGTTGTAGAGCCAAATGATGATGATGACTATAATTTTTTCCGAACCTGTATATTTTATACTAATATATAAAATTGTGTGACTGGGCATGGTAATGTTAAAGAACGTTAAATATTATTAATGAAACATAAATATTATTTTGATAGATTTCATCGACTAAAAAAATTACATCTAGATTACAATCGAATGTTTGCATTTTGTAATTATTGTATGATCAGCAATTAAACAACTATGTACCGTTTAATGCTTTAATGGACAAATGAATCTACTGTAACCAATTGGAATACGATCAATCGCTTAAATTAATATTAACCAATTCCAAAACTCGTTTATACGTCGCATTGGTATATTTGAATAATTTTTTTATTAGACAATTACCAAAGCAATGGATATGTAAATATATTATGACTAACTATCTGAATTAAATTAGGTTTGCTTTTAAGTACATCCCCGTCAATTAACATTGCCGATTATTAGAAAAATCTTTATAGTATGAGTATAGTACAAATTAAAACTAAATCTTCGTGTTAATTTAGATTTTATGCGGTGCAATAAAATATGTATTACCCCATCAAATAAAAATTCATGTAAACTAGAAAATGTATGGAGTTACCTAAGTATCAAAACTTTGGAGACTGGCACTTTACTAACTATTTCCCCAGAAAAGTTTATAAATTTGGATTTGCAACAGTTTTGCGGTGCCAAAACGTTATTTGGTCCATTTTTTTATACCGTCCTCCTTTAGACATTAAATAATTAAATTTAGTAGGTAAACCAATTGACGATAATTAATGTTCAATTAACTTCTATTCACAGATGCTATTTATATATTCAGAGGTTCTGAATCATACAAAATACATATGTATTAATAACATACCGAAATTATACAATTTGCTTAAAGTAAATATCGACAGGATATGATAGAAAGGATTAAAAAAGTCGTGTCCTCAGAGAGCTGAAGAATTGCCGAAAAACAGCAATAATCAGATCCGACTTATAACAAGGTTCCTTACTGGATCTGAGCCAATCAAGGGGCAACAAAGGGGCTGTTTTATCGAGACGAGGCATCGATGACGAGGCATTTTTGGAGACTATCAAATAACTCAAAAAACATATGATACCTATCCACTAGACCTGTAACAGCTGATAAAGAGTTCCAGAATTCTGGAAAAATTATCATAAATGAATTGAAGATGTACAATAAGACAACTGCAGAACAACTGGTTTATGCTTCCAGAAAGAAAACCCTTTTCCCACAAGAATGTGGTATATTTGAAAAGGAGAGGCAACAATCATCTCGATTATAAACAGAGAGAAAATATAGAAATAAAACTATACTAATTATATTCCTTCAATATTATTCTCTCAGAAAACGACTTCATAACCAGAAAATTAGTACAGTTTAGGAGCCTACATCTCGAATTATCAGAAGCACAAAGATAAGAGAAAAGAGTAGACTAGCTACGCCCACAAGTAAGAATCTGTATATTCCTTGGCATCCCAAAAGCCTAAGGAAGTTTGAAGATAAATAGCAATGACAGGGAGAATGACGTCCAATGAAACCGAAGCCATCAAGCAATTTAAGTCCGCAACGATTCGAAATACAATAAGATTGGAAAAATCGATTTTTCAACAGCCATTCACTGTAGACATCCTGACTCTCGAGGGGAAAATTAATTCCAGAACAGTCAAGGTCCTGATCGACATTGGCGCATCTAGGCATTTCATCAACAGAACTGATCCAGAGGAACGACCTGTAGAAACCACCTGGGACAATTCAGTAGGTGTATACCTATCAGACGCCCTACATATATCCAGACACTACTGAAGTTCAAATTCACCTGCTTAATTCCATCACGACTATCTACTATTCAGTGCTAGTAAAGAAATACCCCCAAAATGTGTACATGTGGGAACCGTCACCAGTACCATATTCTCTTGGAAGAACCATAGTACCCAACTGAACTGCGTCACCTCGAGGCAGAGTAAGCTCCAAAACGAGGACATAAAAAAATATCCAGAAATACAGGTGATGGTTTTCGACGACCTACCAAATAGAAACGGAAAAGTACACTGATAGATAAGATTTATTAAAATTTAACCCCAGAAGTACTCCAAAGCGAAATAAAATTAGATTCGAAGAATAATACTACATAGGACCAACTAAATTACCATATATTAGGTTGGTGATTCTTTTAACGAAGAAGAACAACTGCACTCAGCGATTCTGTGGACTATAGGATGCTTAACACAATTACCATGATCGATTACCATCGAGGCGATAAGCATGGTGAGAATATTATCCTCGCAGGAGGTCGGTCATGCAGGAAACAATTGCATTTGTTCAAGCCTACATGTATGGCATCGTCATCTTCTCACGACCAGACTCAACAAGATAGACAAATCCACTTGATTCTTAAAAGAATATGAGCAGCACTGAAAAAGTGTAAAAAAACTCACAAAAAGACTTCGCTGAAATCATAAAGCGCGGCCTCAAAATCGTATCAAGCTAGGCCACAAAATCACTTCCAAAAAAACCCAAAAAATCTAGGGAAACTAAGTATATATATATATATATATATATATATATATATATATATATATATATATATATATATATTGTAACTTTACAATCTTAAGATTTTTTTGTGTCAAAGATTATATTGCATATTTTATCTTTTATTAGACAATAATCGGACCGACACTAACGTGTCAAAATAGTAATTACTTTACAAGAAAGCGTCAGAACCATATTACTTTTTTAATTTTGTTGGGACATTTTACATATACTATTAAAGTAAAATTAAAAAGACCTAATAAACCCGGGACTTCTCACATCCAAAGCGAAAAGCATACCTGCAAACCGTTTAGTCGCTCATTAAAAAATTTGGAGGATGCGTCACAATTGATCCTTTAATCCAGGGATCCTCACTAGGATTTCTTTGAGAGCCTAATAGTTTGAATAAAATTTTCCTCAGGGCCGCAAGTACAAGTGGTGGTATTAAATTAACTTTAAAACTATATGACTATAACATAAGTTTATTACAAGTTACAAGTTACAGAAATTTCAAGTCCTGAATTTGTTAATTCTTTGAAGTCGACAGGCGAAATCTTTCACAGCTCTCTAGAATGGCATCTATGTTAGCAGGTTGGGAAAAAACTGAAATTCTCAACATGTTTTCAACGTTCTCACTAGTTAGCCTAGATCTGTACTTATTTTTTATGAACTTCAGCTTACTGAATGTAGATTCACAGACATATGTAGATGCAAAAATACACAAAATTTTCTGAGCACAGTCAATTAAGTTAGGAAATTTGTCATTTTCAACTGCTTCTCAAAACTTATAGTGAGCTTTTTCCTTCTTTTTTTCTTCAAAAATACTTTTGAGCTCTGTATCATTCTAAAGATCAATTAACTCGTTTTTCAAATCCCTAGCTTCGTATCCAAAAATAGAAAGATGAGCTACATTTGCTGTTGTTATTGCCCATGGATTTTACACCAAGCGAATAGGTTCTTGGAACTTCCTGAAGTCACTAAACCTCACAGACATTTCATCCTTTAGGTCTGCTAACAGCTTCAGTAGGTCAGAAATCTATTCACTTTCATCTGGATTTTCATCAAACAGTGCTTTAACGGAAGGAAAGCTGAAATACTCTTCATTTGACAATTTTTCAATATACATATTCAGCTTCTGCTCCAGTAAAAACACAATACTCATCATTATAGTTACAACGTTATTGTAGTCTCCTTGCAATTTGGTCAATGTTTCATTCATAATGCTCATTGTATCAGTGAGAAACGCTACTTTAAGCCACCAACTAAAATGATGAATATCCGGAAACCCTTTATTCTTTGTAGCCAAAAACAAAGTAATCTCATGTGGAATGCTAAAGAAACGTTCCAAAACTTTACCCTTACTCAGTCATCTCACTTCTGTGTGGTAAAGAATGTCCCCCATATTGCGACATTAGTTCTTTCAAAAATTCTTGAAACTCTCTGTGGTTTAGTTCATTTTATCTTATGACATTCACAATCTTTACAAGTGTCTTCATAAAACATCTGAAATTTTCACAAAATTTAGCAGCTAAGCTTTCTTGATGAATGGTACAATGGAAACTCAATAAATTATCATTTCCCAAGTGTTTTTTCAAGAGCTGAACAAACCCTATACTTCGCCCCAACATTGATGGGCAACCATCAGTACCCACAGAAAAAACTTTTTTCAAATCAATGCTATGCTCGTTAAAAAAAATTTACTATTGTGTTCATATAATCAATATCCCGAGTTTGTCCAGTCATAGGAATCATGCCCAAAAAATCTTCTTTAAGAACACAATCTTTCGATACATTCTTTACGAACAATAACAGTTGAGAAATTGCCGTTATGTCAGTGGACGAGTCGAGCGCAAGACTAAAATATTTACTTTTCTGCAGTTCATCGGTAAGATTAAAGGCAATTTGCTGCTAAGTTCTGTGATCGTCTCATGCACGTTGAATCAGACAGCTGAAGTTTTTAAACTTCATCTAATATTTGTTCATTATTAGCAAATTGTGAAAACAAAGATTTGCAAACTGTGACAGTTCTATTACAATTTCTGCATCAGAAAACGGCTTTATCTTTTTTGTTAAAATTTTCGGCCAGTACCACTGTGGTGGGGGTAAAATTGACTAATGCGAAATGCAGTACAATGCATGGCGCCGCTCTACACTACTGTAATCTGATTAAATACATAAATAGTAATATAATTATATTATAACTCGCAAATTGTAGCAGTCTGAGGGCCGCGAAAAATCGCTCCGTAGTGAGTATGGCTGCTTTAATCCATTAATTTCTTTTTTTTTCAAATATAATAATTTGTATTAGTTATGGCAGTAAGACTTTCAAGAAATTATTTAGACCCTGTTCCTTGTAATAATGCAATTCTAGCTAGCTAAGTTCTGTTCCCATTTCTTATAGATTGTATTAAAGAACAAATAATTACTTTTTTATTTCCTGTTTTATATACAACCCGTTTTGTCGTGCCTCATAAAAACGTTTCGTAAGTATTATAGCTTAATGCTAATAAATTTTGTTTTTGTAATAGTAGTTAATCAATATATAAAACTTGTCTTTATTTTTTCTAAATAAAAAACAACAAAAATAAGAAACACGTTTTTAGCTATAAATAGGTCTACACCTTAAACTGTCACTACAAACATTTAAGAACACTAAAATTTTATATCATTTTATGACAATATAATGGATATCTGAAAACGCATATATTATTCAGTTGAGTCGGTGCCAGATTTCAATATATTTATGAGCCATAATATTGCATTTTCGAGAATTTATAAACTATAGCCATATGAGAGGAAGGTGTTGCAAATTAAAACGAATTATGCACTTCCGTAATATATTAAATAAACTTTGAATATAACCTAAACATTTTTGTTTCAGTGGCACATTTTAACTGATTGAATTAAGTAATAAGTTATATTAATGCAGCATATACATATGAATTATGCCATTTTAAATTAAACGGTATTAAATAGTGAACTATCAACATTTATATGTTTCGAAAAAATATTGGAAATTTACTCAGAATAATATTTGTGTACTTAGACTCAATATAAATAAGCGACAAAATTAATTAAAAAAAAAAGTATTGATGAAACTAAGCAGCTTATTTAGTTTTTCGTCACACTGATCTGTGCATGTTAATTTATGTGTATACCTGCCCATATTCTTTTGTCAGCGATGCACTAAATGCAAACCCAATCAAAACGGTCTGTGTAAAGGTCATCCTTGACGACTACTTCAGTTAATATAAGGCCTATTAGAAGATAAAGAAGGGCTGCTGTCTAATTTATGCAAAGACCACGGTGTCAATGTCCTGCTGGTTCAAGAAACCCATCGAGGTACTGTACTGTTTTGGATAATGAATAAGTTTTAGGTTCGTGCTTTCCGCTCATTTTTCTAGTTCTTCGTTATTGAAATCCGTCTCGTTATAATGTTATACGAGCCTGTGACAGTTTATGTCAACCAGTACGAATTTTATTGGCTGAGTTAAAAGTTATCCGGCTCCTCAAAGGAACGGTTAGCGTTGGGCGGTTTGTAGATGAACGTTGCCGTACAGTAGTTTAACTTCATTGTGAGGATATCGATGTCATCTCCGTTTGTTAAACTGGAGGTTAGGTCGATATCTTTTCTGACACGTTTTTTAGTAGCGGAAAATGGCGCAGAGGTTATAACCCAGACAATATATTTGACCAAGACAGAGTTAAAGAATCGAATCAGATATGAAATTGTTCCTTTCAAGAGAAGCATCTTTAAAGCCTACAAGAACTTCAAACATTTTTCTGCAGTCTTGGATAAAGAAGTTTCCCACTTGGAATCGTGTCTTGGGTCATATAATAAGTTTGTGCAAATCATAAAACAAATATCACGAGAGTATATCCCTAGAGGTTACCGAACCGAATATACACACATTAGTAAATGTTTGTATTTTGAGAACGATTTCCGAAGTGGAAATTGAAACGTCAATAAAGGTAATTTAACCTTTAATTGTGGCTTATTCCCATTTAAATATTAATTACTTTAAAATGCCACAAGAAAATAGCTTCAGAACAATATTTTTTGCTCTAATTTTAAATTTGTGGACCAGTCTTTTCAGACTATCTTTATCTTGGGCTATCAATATTGCGTCGTCTGCGTAACAGAGTATTTTTACTTCTTCGTTTCCTTTTCCGCTGCCTATTTCTATAGGTCCTGAACTTCCATCTATTCTGACTTCCATTTTGTTGTTTTGGTAGATGTTTTCAATAGTTTTTATGATATTTATGGAAACTTCTCTATTATACAGAAGATGGATTACATCTTTGAGTCTTACTCTGTCAAATGCTTTCTTTAAATCACTCAGACACAGAAATGCTAGTCTATTATGCTCTGTGATTTCTCAGTAAATTGCTTTATGACGCATATTGCATCTGTACACGATCTTCCAGTACGAAATTCCTGTTTTAGCTTAACTTATCCTCTAATTCATTAGTAGTAGGTAGTATTTAACAAGTTTATACCTCTGTAGTCTTTTGGCTGTTCTTTATCACCTTTTTTGAATAGTAGAATTATTTCGCTCGTTGTCAATTCCGGTATTTTATTGTGTTTTATAATTTTATTGATTAATGCTGTTAATTTTCTATCGTTGCTACTATACAATATTTCAGTAATTCGTTTGGTATTCCGTCTTTACCTGCTGCTTTTCTGTTCCTTATTTTTTCAAGTATTTATTTTACAAACTCCCTCTATATTTATATTAAGTTCTTCAATTTGTGGTAATTTTTGATATTTCCGGTTCTAGCGTAGTTTCTTATTCCTCTGCATATAGCTTTTTTAGGTAGCCAATGCATGTACTCTTTTCTTATGTTTTGGTTCTATTAGTTCCATTACCTCCCATCTTTGACCTCTCATAAAGTGCCATATTTCTTTTTGCAGGCCATAGAAATCATGTTTAACTTGACGAAAAACGTTCCCAGCGATCATTTTTTACTTTTCTTATGTTCATGTGTTTCGTTTCTTCTTCTTCAGTGCCTTATCCGGTCCGGATGTTGGCGATCATCAAGGCTATCATGGTTTTGTTGACTGCTCTGTGAAACAGCTCCGCTGAGGTCATCCCAAACCATTGTCGGAGATTTTTCAACCACGAGATACGACGGCGTCCCGGTCCTCTTCTGCCAAATACTTTACCCTGCATAACAAGTTGAAGAATTCGATATTTTTCTTCGTTCCGCATCACGTGGCCGAGGTACTCAATCTTACGTTGTTTAATTAAATTTCATTTCTTATTATTTTGTAATTATGGTATGCCTCTTGTGTTTTATTTAACACGTATTTCAGGTAAACTTTTGAAGTTATACTTCTATACGCTCGTTCGACGTTGGAAATTTGTACGGGAGTGAATCGACAAAATAATTACATATGGAAGATATAGGTAAGAGAGAGACAGAAGATATATTTTCTCTCACTTTCTCTCTCGAGAATAAAAATGTTCCTTTTGTAAATATATTTAATATTTATTAATATTATTATTATTTTTTTATTATTATTATTATCATGGTAAATTAAACATATGCGTAAGTAAGTTATGTATATTGTCATTTTAATTTGTATTATATTATTATATTGAATTATGTTGCAGTGTATTGTATTGTATTTTTATATTAATAACAATGATAATAACAAACTTAACAATGAATTTTACTGCAGAGTATGTGTAAAAAAGTTTTTTTGCATTCAACTCCTTTCATACATATATGAAAATAAAAATATACATTTTCATCAAAATATTGATTCAATCCATCATTTACTTTACTCCTATTACAGGTCAAATGTTGTTTATATACAGCAAACGATGTACCATATACCTATATACCTAATTCTGTTTCTCTTTCTGCTCTCTCTTACCTATATCATTACATAATGTAATGATTGTGCAGATTGACTTCCATATAAATTTGTAACGGCGAACGTGTGTATAGAAGTATAACTTCTACCGGCAGTCCCACTGGACTGCCACATCCGTTTTATATATGTAACATATTATATAGCATTTTTAATGTATTTTTAGTCCTAATTTACGATGGGACTAGTTGTAAATTAAAAGATTCAAATTTAAAAAATGTTTTACAAAAATTGGTGAATACAGAAAGGTACCCTGCTGTCAGGCTAAAAAACCTTTTAGTAAGTAATTTACTTTTTTACAAAATCTTACGTAAATTGACTACCTAATCTTAGCAATAACACAGTTTATCAGTAACTTCAATTGCTCAAGTTTATCACTAAGATCAATTGCGCTATCTCGAACCGTTTACATCCTTTGAGTTCCTAAATATTTGTAGTTTTATATCAGTAGCCCTCGGTTATCAGTCTACTGATCTTCTTCATATATTCCACGTATATTTTAAAGGACGTTCAAGTAATAGATCACAAGATTATATAGAATAGACACGCAGTATCTTGCCTCAGTCACCAACATTTATGTTTGGGAAATACCGATTGAGTCGAGAAACCAGAAATTGTGCAGAAACTGTAACAATCCATGCCAAGTTGGACAAGTATGAATACACATTCATTCTGAATATTAAGTACGATGTTCCTGTTTCTAATACCGACACGTTTTACGATGTACATGACTGTTTATAATAAAAGCAGGCTTCATTTAATAAAATTTTTTCAAAGATCATATGTCGTTATTTCGCCCAGCATACATAATGGTAGGTATATCTAAGTCGTTTTAACCCTAATAACAATTAATATAGATGTTACTTTTGAAAACCACAGTATTGTTTGAAAATTCTCCATAGGTTGGTTTAATTTTATTTTAAACTTTTAAAAGACTCCACCTAATTTACATGATATTGATCAAAACTATGAATAATGTATATCAACAAACTTAAAGTAAATTTCTTTAGCTAATGGACTATCTGGGGACAGCGAGGGTTAATAATAATACGTAGGTAGAGCTCATTTATCATTCATCCCTTGTACTTTACAACTTATATCCCCAAATGTATTAAAACTTCGTAATACTGTTCTGTTGTCAAGGTATCCACGGGTGATTTTATTAATTTTTACATTACAGAAACAATACATCCTTAATATTATTTCATGCGAGACAGATATTCAAAAAATGATTTTGATTATTTTCGAAAATAAATTTATAACATACAGTGAGTGGTTAAAGTCTTACCCCTCTCTGTCAACTAGTTTATTTTAAAAATAAAATAAAATTGCCCGAACACGCCAAAGTCAACTTATTCAAATATCTAACGGTATCAACGTTTCGGTATTTCTATTAACCTCCATCAAGTGACAGCCACAAAAATATATTACATAATAGTTTGTTCTTAAACAAACACTCAAAATTAACCTGTTTTTAGTTTTTTCTCCACTAACGCCACACTAAAAAATAAGAAGCGATTGATAGAAAATTCTCTACAAAAGACACACAGATAAATGTTTTGTCAAAATATATTGTAGATCCATCTGTATCAAACAAAAGTGCATCTCCTGATTGCGGTGTTAAGTCAAGAAACAGTTCCAATGTCTTGGGATTATTAATTTTTATCGCTGCGAATACGTATGGGTGTTTAAAACACCCTTAAACTTAAAAGACCCTTTTAGTAATAAATTATGTTTGGGGCTATAGTATTCGATAAACGAATACGTTTTCTTTCAAACCACTTCATTCAAGTATTAATCACGCATAATCATTCTTAATATTTTATTGGTTTTTAGTTAAAAGCGTTCTAAAGCGTATTATTTTCCCATGGAAACAAATATTTCGAACCAAACTACACATCTCCTTCCCAAAAATTAATTAGCTTAGGTCTAATTTATAAAAAGCGAATATCCGATTTTAGTTCTCAGTTGCCAGTTATTATTTGTATCAATATGTACTCAGATGTACTCAGACGTGCATATTTGTAGTTTATTTACCATCCAGAAACTCACCGTTTTGTGGTAAGTTGTTCACTGTTCGTTTTTAATTAATTGCGATAGTAAGACATCTTTTTTATATTTATAGAGTCCGACTAGCAATTCACCTTTTGCTGCTATGTATTCCATTTTTGAGTGTTAATAAACAATGTTTATTGTTTACCTTTTTGTAATTCCTGTTTTTTTTTAATGGCACTTTAATTTGACAGTATTATTTTTTTTTGTGTAGAAGATAATATAATAATTCTTCTAAAGTATTTTGTTGAATATATAACTTTTTCTTTCAGCTTATGGTTAAATATGTCAATTTTAATTATTTTTGTTGATAATTTGCTGATATGTTTTCTGACGTGTATTTTTCTGATGTTTTTGAGAGAAATGTTTCTTTCTTTTATGTATTTTTGAGTTACTTCATAAGTTTTAACTAATTCTAACCTATTTTCTTTTACAGTTTAGCTGTATTCCGTGTTTCTTGCTTTTTTTTGTTAATCGTGATACTTTGTTATCTATTTATTATCTATCGTTTATCTATCTGTTTTTGATCTACAATTTTTTACCATATATATCCTTACCCACCCCAATAAAGCCCCTGACTTGAGCAACGTGGTCTTCGTTGAGTAATGTCTACTAGAAGCTTATTAATATCGTTCTGAAGCTATTTTTTGTGGCATTTTAAAGTAGATACTATTTATATGGGATTAAACCACAACTGAATGTTAAAATAAGTTTATTGAGGTTTTAATTTCCACTTCGGAAATCGTTCTCAAAATAAAAACATTTATTAATGTTTAGCAAAACAAACGCACAAGTTCTCGAACAACTAGGAAAACAATGCGGAGTTTCAAATTCCATAAAAATCAGGAAGTTAGAATACGTGGGGCACATCATGAGTGGTTAAAAATCCGAACTATCAAGGGATATAATGCAGGGCAAAATTAAAGACACAAGAAGCGTGGGAAGACGTAAAATCTCGTGGCAATCTCCGTGAAAGGTTTGAATGCGGTTCAATTGAACTATTTAGGCGCGCAACCAACTAAATGATAATTGCCAGAATGATTTCCAATCTCCGATAGGATCGAAACATGAAGAAGTAAAAGCATGTTGTCAGTTCCTCGATAAAGGTAATTTTCAAGGAGAAGACCTAAGCTCAGTATCCTCTATTCGTAGAAATAGAGCTCGACGAAAACTGAACTTATGCAAAAGAAGATAAGGAGCGATATGTCCAATGCAATATTACAAAATTATACGCTAGCGGGAGCGCGATTATAGTTTGGGCTGTTAAAAGTTCCAATGCCTATACTGACTTGGTTCATGAAGATGGACTATCTGACGAGAGCAACATCCGTAACAATATTCATAGGAATGAATTATATTTCTGTGGAAGAAAACGAGCGTCCAGACCGTGCTAGGATCGCCAATCAATATTTAGAAGAGATTGGCATTGTCCGTATGAATTACTTAGCCAGCTTTCAGTTTCAATCTCAATCTAATCGAACATCAGTAATGCATACTGTAAAGACGGATTCGTACGGAAATAACTTAACTGAGTTTAGTGCTATGTTTCAGGCAATACGAGACAACTTGGCCAACTTAATGTTAAATATTTAATTTTCTACATACAGTGACGTATTCAGGATGTTTGAACTTATAAGATTGTAGTGTTCCTATATACAATGCTTTTGTGAAACGAATCTTTAGAGTCATGGGAAATGTATGAACTAACGAAATATATCGTCTCGCCGTATTCAATGCCGAATACAAAACAAATCAAGACGATTCGAAAAGTTTGCAAAGCAGCAAATAGGTGGTAAGAAATTCATCAAACGAAAATTTATGCCCAGTTCGATTATTTTTGAAATTAATGGCAAAAAGGAGACCAAAGATTTTATCAGACAGCCTCTTTCTAACCGTTCATCCCAACTGGAAGGATGGATCTTGGTTCAAAAACTGTCAGCTTGGAATCAACACCGTATCTAAGTGGAAAAAAATGTCAGCTGAGAAAATTGAAATAGACACAAAAAAAAACATAAAATAACAAACCATTCTCATCAATCTTGAGCTGTGTCAGCCTTGTTCAAGCAAGGTTTTTCTGTACAGGAGTTAATTAAATTAACGGGTCACTTATATCGGTGACAACCATATCTGCAGCTGGATTCCAGTCACCACAAGAAGTTGATCGAAAATCTCAGAAAAACAAATGAAGCTAGACCTTCGAGTTTCCAAATGCTATAGGTCAATAATACACACAATCATGCTTTGGTAGAAAAGAATGAGCAAACTAATACAGCTTAAAATAATTGTATATTTAATATTGTTAACAAATAAATAAAGACTATGTTTCGTTGATATGGTGCAATAGTCTTGTCGAATATCATTCGGGAAAAAATTATTTACCGGCAAAACTTTCTTCTGGTTTTATTCAAGTTTGTTGCCTTTTGGCAATTTTCGCTTACGAAATTTTGACAAAATCACTCGACTGACGTCTCGTGTTTTAACTGTCAAAATCAAATTCTCGAAAATTGTCAGGCAACAAACTTTCATACCAGTCGAAAATATTGCCGGCAAATTTTCTCTCTTATGATATTATATACGACAATGCATACGAGGAAATATAGGCGAGGCAACGAAGCACTAAGGACCCTGCTATATACGTCCGCTAATGTCGCCGCGTTAAGCCGGAGATACACATGCCTGTTACTAGCACAATGGCATACCAGTATCTAGCAAGCTCCAGCTACTGTCTCCAAACTGACAAGTGTGTACGTTAACTGGCAGCTAGTTCCTGGCATGCTAGCTAATCGCAAAGAATTTGATTTTTCTTGCTAGTAGCATGCCGTGAGATGCAAGGCGCATGCGTGGGGAGTGACACTGGCATGTGTGAACGCGCTACCGCTACGGGCATGCCAGTAGCTAGCAGAGAATTGCCAGATTTGTTGTGTTGCTAATAAAAATTAATCGTTTTATTTTTAAACTAGTTAATTTAAAAAATGTTTCGCTGGGGTGATGAAAAAACCATCAAATTTATTGCTAAGTATAGAGAATTGAAGTGTCTTTGTAATTCTAAATCATCTCTATATAAAAATAAAATTACCCGTGATAATCCTTACACAAAAATTCAAGAGGAAATGGGTGAAGGTATTACTATAAAGGAGATAAATTTTCTCGCCTACAAATCCAATTTCTCACCCAAATTTTTCTCTTTCTTCGGTTCCGCTTCGGATTTATTATTACATTTCTAACAATATCTGTGGTCATCAGCAATATTTGCTTGTTGAATCTATTCCGAATACCTTCCATGGATCCCCTTTTTTTGTTGAAAACATAAAAACTTTTAATTACAAAACAAGTACTTTAGTTTCAGATAAAAACCACTCGATTATTTAGCACTGGCATGTGTAAAAATCTACCCTGCTTTTTCGCCTTGCCAGTATAGGCAAGCGAGTTACTGGCATGTTTACTAGCAAATGTGTTTTGTGCTTGCCAGTTACTGGCCTATGCCAGCAACTGGCATGCCAGCTACTTTTCCAATTTACTGGCATGTCTGTACCCGGCTTTAGGGTCGGTCCAACCAGGCAATGGCACTACCTTGGAATGGAGTAAATTATAGGATATAGGAACGACATTGCCGTTGGCGAGTCCGTGTTATCCCGACGGCAAGCTTTGCTAGCTCCTAGCTCGGCCGGTCGCGTTAGTAGGGCGCGGTAGTGCGCAGTTCAAGAGTTGCACGTAGCGCGCATCAAGTTATACGTAGCGCTGACAACGCGGATACAGTGATCTCAATTTGAAGCAACTACAGTCACCTATAACTTGGAAATTATGCACCCTGTTTTCCACGTCATTAAAGCGACGACATTAGATTTAGGCAAAAAATCGGCAAATATTGATAGGAATGAGTTCAATTTTGTTACTGGAAGTTTTCGAGGCCGCTTATTACGAGTATGATAAAGTCAGTAAATGGTCCTCAAGCTGCCTGCTGCCCAGGGTGGACCTCGTCTACTGAAGTTGTATGTTATTTTCATTCGAAATCAGAATCATTCGAAATTAGATCAAATCTCAGAAAGGCAAGATTCTGTTGCACTTAAACGGGAACATGCAAACGAAGGTCCTGAAAAGCAAGCAAAAAAAAGGCTTAAAACATCAAACTTGAAATTTCCCCCTAACAATGTCGATGATACGGTAAAATTAAGAGTGCCAGATGTTGACAGGACACGAAGTGAAACATTCTGATAATGTTTTGGCTGTTACTATGAGTGTTCAAAATGAATTATACGAATTGGGTACTAAAGAAGGGCGAATGCCACAGATGTATAGCAGAAATCAATTTACCATGTGTAAAGAATAATTCATTTCTCTAGACATTGTTCCAAAACTAAACATTTCATTGCGTGAGTATGAAAAACGTCTTTTTCATCTATCACCGAAGTGTTTGCAAAAGTAAATGTAAAACAGATAAGTGTAAATGTAAAAAAATGGAAAGTTGTGTAATTCCAAGTGCCAAGAGAGTTTGCCATGTCACAACAAATAGTAAGTATGTAAAGTAGTAGTATTATAATTCAGGCAAAAACCTCAATTCAGGTTAAACAGAATGTCTCTTCTTCAATTCAGTTCAATAAAAATCACACTTTTTAAAAACCTGTTGAAATTTATTGTTTTTCTTTCATCATTTTATGCTTTTACCGATGCCATTTGGCAACAAAATATTCGTGTTCAGCGACCTCGGCAACCCCCGAGTAATGACTTTCGACTGATTTAGAATGAAATTAACAATGAAAGTCCAGGAGACGAGGTCTACTCTGTGCACCAGGTAGCTCGAGGATTATCGTTGTTATCATATTCGCATTTACCGGACTCGAAAACCCCCGCGTACAAAATTGAGCTTATTCCTGTCGATATTTTTCGATTTGAAAATTTCTCATTTTCTACGAACTTTAGAAATGCATTTTCCTGATCACAAAATGCAATTTTTATTTTACCACCATAAATTTTGATCAAAAACTTTCCTGACACTTTCCCGAATCGAGTGGAAAAAGTTGTATAGTTTTGATTATATTTATAGACATATTATATTAATAATTCCATATGACTTACAAATATACATGTTTTTTGTATAAACTGCAATATTAACCCTTCTTCTCTGGTAAAAAATAGACATGTATTGAATTTTTTCACCTATATGTACGTATTTATTAACAGTATTTCGTAACATAATTATAGTCAAAATATTTAAATTTATTACTACATTTAGCCAATAAATGTGGTGAAATAAGCTTGAATAAGAATAAGCTTGCTTGATTGTTTGAATTTCTTTATTTTGCATCATATAGATTTCTAACGTTCTTTTCAATTCTATATTGACTTTGACATAATTCGGCGGAATAAAAATATGTGTATTAGTTCAAACTTTTAACAAAGACCAACCTGAAGGCGAATACTTAGAACAAGAAATAAATAAATGAGTTTGAACCCGAAAAATTTACTTTGACCTATAAAACTTAAATTGTTTTCTAGACATTAGTTGTAAAAAGAAAAGAAAATCTATTCATTAAAACAAAAAATCATAATCGGAAAGAGAACATTTAGTAACGCAGATAGCTGGTATAAAACAATAAAAACAAGCTAACTCGGTTAATAGTTACCTACCACATACTGGTACTTAATTGCTACCGAGTCGAATTGATTTTTAATTAATCGTGCAAATCATTGTGTCCCAGATATTTTTATTAATGCGTTAATTTTCATTTTACAAAACAGCGCTAGTTTAGTAAAAGTAAGACTATAACATTTTTCCGACTGAATTTGTTTTAAATCATCGATTAGTTTTTTAAATGTACGAGGCTTGTTCAATTGAACATCAACTTTGGCTCAGAACGAATTTATTGACAATTATATCTACAAATAATTACTACTACAATTAAGGCACATTGTAACCTTACAAGCATCACATGTTTGTTAATGTTCTTCAAATAATTATTTTATTTTAATTTATTAACTTGTATCTTTCATTTTACTATTTTTATTCTAGAAATAGTTGGCGCTCAACTCTTCGATTTTTTATTTACCAATTATTGTATCATAATCTTAATTCCAATGTTCATTTTCACTTATTATTCTAATTTCAGTAAATGAAAAGTTTACTACAGCCGGTCAATGAAAGTGATCAATTTTATTGATCTCACGAGAATCGTAAAAAATGGCAAAGATCGCGCCTCGTTAATTTATTTAACACCTTTATAAAAACCGAGTTTATTTTCGGCAAAATACAAAAACTGCATACGAAAGCTTCACCCTTTGCCTTTAAAATGCATCTTGATTTTTGTCAATAGGACATTCGGATCAAAAGATATCGAATTTCTACCGTACAGCTGATTTAATTGAACATTGATTTCGCGCGTGCAACTGACATGCAAAATCGACGGTCGCTTTAAGCGTTGTTTCTTAGAGAACGGTTCATTCTACACAAAAACGCTTATAAACATTTTTGTTTAAAATTATCTCAGCTACATTTTTTATTTGAAACATTTTTTTCTGCCGTGTGCAGATTCTTGGTAAATACAATTTTTCACGTTTTTACTCCCCTGCGAGGGGGATTTCAGTGGGAAGCCCGGGGGTAAAAGTGGTAAACTTTTTTGCATATTTTTTGGGGATCCAAAATTAATATGCTCTGCAAAATTCAGCTTGTTAGTATGATTTTTAGGGGTCAACTCTCTGACGACTGGACTATTATTTTTAATCTCCATATTGCTAGGAAATATTTTGAAACATATGCAGTTGCTAACTTAAGATTTATTATTTTAGTTTTTTTTTGGTTTGAATAAAGGTTTCTGGTGGTCCGGTGATCTCTAAAAATAAAATCAAAAAAATTTAAATCAGTTGTAAAAATAAAATTAGATCTCCCCTATTACGCCATTTCCTCAATAGCTCAGCTGTAACCTAGAGTATTTATCTGCTTGTCATACATTCTTATATCTATATATCACACGTACATATTTGATATCGATCACCCCTTCAAATCTGTGTTAACAGCGTCCTTGCTCTCTTCCACTGTTTACAGCAAGCCTTCGGTTTTAAGAATGGTGCCCAGTTGTGCATGTATTTGGCTTCTACGTTCCTAAAACTGCGGATATGAAAATATTGTGTTTTCTACATTGACTCTTTCTCCACAGTGTCTTCTTAATATTGCGCTGTGTCCTTTCGAAGGTTGGCGATCTAAACGGCAATTGTAGCTTTGAAAACTGCTCTACGAAAGATTTCTGTAGATGAACGGACAACCCATCTCGTCAAGTCTTTCAGCCACGACTTCTGACATCTTTCAACTGATATCTTGCAATGCACTTTACCTTCCAATATGATTTGGAGTAATTCATATCTTTCACCACTCAGCACATGATCCAAGTATTAAATTTTTCTCTCTTTGATTATGCTGAGTAATTCTTTTTGTATACTCATGCGCCGAAGTACTTCATCAGTGGTAACTTTTTGTATCCATGGAATTCTCAGCATCCGTCTGTATATATACATTTCAAAGGCATCTATTCTTTTATCTGTTTCAAAGTCCATTGTCCAACTTTCACAGCCATATAGCAAAACAGAGAAAACGTAACATCTGATTATTTCCACTCTAGCTCAATTCAACTTGAGCTCTAGACAAGGTCTGATCTTTTCAAATGTTTTAATGTCCATGTTTTTCTCGCCTCGTTGTTCAATTCTTGATAGGATTTCTTTTATTTTGGGTTACACTAGCTGTTGATATTTTAGACACAGATTATTATTTGCCTTACGTATATTAAATGTATACGGTCTGAAGCTTCCATGGTCTGTGAGGAACTGTGAGTAAAAATCCTTGTATAGATAGATAGATAGAAGTGCTATTTATTATTAAATAATTTTTTGTACGTAATTATTATATTATTTTAAAGTTATTTCCATACGTAATTAGTATACGTCTTAACAAGGAAAATAAGTAACGGATTATTGAGATCCGTTCAGTCAAATTATCTGGAAAACCCCTAGAACTTAGTTCATTTTTCAAAAAATCTAAAACAAATTAAATTTCGAATAAACTATTTAACCGATCTGGTCCATCTTTTGCACACAATTCAAAAACGATAAGGCTCTCAAGTTCTCGAGGCTCTCAACTTACGTGCGCAACCAGACGGTCTTAATCAGCTCATGACTTCAGTTTTCAGTCTCCTGTGACAATAAGAATCTGTTACAACTCATTTAAAATAATGCATGAGGTATCAATTTAAAATGAGGTATAACTAATGGATCTACTAACATTTCCAGTAAGTGAAAGAGAACGTGAAAGAAAAGTGGTTGCGGAAACACATACCTGAAGAAGAGCAGTAGCTTAAAAACAGGTTCAAAAACATCTTAATTTTCGTACACATAAGTCATGAATTTATTAACACATTGTATTCCTGGATGTATATATTCCTTTTAAAACATGCAATCTAACAATAACTTTTTTTGTCCTTCAGGTATTCTGGATATGGATTCCCCAGCCCTCCTATATACAGTGATACATAAGGGGAGTTTCAACGCAAAATTTTAACGCTCGCCAAAAGTTCTGCGAAAAGAAGAAAAACGTATATTAGAATATTTTTTCTTCTTATACATGTTATAAAAGATTAAAAGGAGGTGCACCAAAAACCAAGTCAGCGACATATAAACAGCAAAAAACAAAGGCGAAATACTTTATATTAAACTGGAAAAGAGATACAGTGTAAATATGCTTGCAGACCTTTATTAGGTGTTTGAGAATATCGCGGTTTAGAATACATCCTTTAACACAACAATCTCGCAAAGAAGAGATACCAAAAAAGAGGAGGCTGAGGCAAAACATGAGATCGGTTTACTGTTAAAAAATAAGCGATAATGAGATTTATAAACAAAGTTAAATGCAGCGAAACCTAGTATAGCGAAAGAAGGCAGAAAATATCTTTCTTCCTAATTAAACATTAAAACTCTGTGAAAGATAAATAGTACATATTTAACAGAAATCACAATTTTTGCTTGGGGTCACCTGGCGTAAATGTCGACAAGTCGTCTTGAATCGGCAGAAAGTATCATCCTATAAAGATGCCACACATTATCCGAGCTCGAGGTTGCACATTATCCGTTGATTTTTATATCTATGTTTTATAATTATTTTATGATTTCGATTTGAAAATAACTTACTCTGGAACAACAAAAATTATAATTGTTTATTTTTTGTTAAATTAATCAAATTAAATCATTTTATGGTTTATTATTAACCATACAATAAAAAAAATATTGAAATTTTTTGTAATACTTTTAAATTTTAATTAAAATAAACTTGGTGTCTGGTTAATATCGCGGGGCAGCAGTGTATCTCTATCAACAGGACTGTGTACTGAGAAATACTTGAATTTCATTAGACATAAATATATCACCTAACCGCCCAAAATTATTGCAAGCGAGTGCAATCGTTTTGTATAGTTATCCTGGAGAAAGACGCGTTGTCCTCTGAGAGAGGTAGTTTATGGCACGGCATGCAGGTAAGCGTTAGTCAGGCTAAATGTTGTCTGAATTGTGTTCTTAAACGTAAAACCAACCGAGATTATAATGTAACGCGTAAGGCGCGTTGTAAGCCTCGCGTGAAACACAAGCAACCTCAGCTGCACAAATTAAGGTTTTGCAACGAAATTACTATCGCAAAACTATGTTAGCAATTAAGTAATAAAGCATATTTCAAATAGAGGAAGTAATAATTGAATATTGTGCAATATGAAACGCCAGTATATGAACAACATGCACAATAAAAAGCACACTACATTGTTTGAAGTAAAAACGTTTTTATACTTTTTAAAATGTAAACGACTTTTCATATTATTGTACAAAATACGTATGAAAAATTGGACCATATATGAATATTGCCGTATTATATATATATATATATATATATATATATATATATATATATATATATATATATATATATATATATCTATATATATATATATATATATATATATATATATATATATATATATATATATATATATATAGGGTTTTTATCGCGGTTCTCAAAGAATTAGTTTGTAAGCACTTTTTGAAATTATCTTTATTATATCTATTATGAAACACACATATATATCTAACATAGCCAATGTAAATTTAAAATAAACTATCTTTAAATTGAAATTCTTATGAAACTAATTAAATTATATAGACAATGTAAATTTTAAACAAACTATCTTTAAAATTGAAATTGTTATGACACTAACTAAATTATATTAACAAAATTTTGTACCTTTTTGTCACTGAATGCCTAAATGAAACTGTTCTCCAAAATAAAGATTTTAATCACCACTCAATGTCTTCGCTCTCAGCCTCAATTATCTTTCTTTTGTAAACTTGCCTTGCCAAATACTCCACAATGTTTTAATTATCAGCTTCCACCAATTTAAAATATTTTTCTTCTTAATAGCATTTATATTTATTCTTCTTTTTAATACACCAATATCCAATCACCATATAACCATTATAATTTGATTTCTACTAATCTCCAATCAATATTCTTCTAATATACTTTCCAATACTATCAAATTTTAATACAAAATCACTGATTATTGCATACTTTATACTTTCTTCCTAACTCTGACTGACTAATGACCTACTAACTTAATGACTTTATACTGACTTCATACTGACTTTACTATCTTGAAAATCTCCCCAACTGACTAACTATATACTGCCTGCTTACTGACTGACTTTATATTGACTTCATACTGACTGCTTACTAACTGTGTCTCACTTACTAACTGTCCCCTTTTTCCAAATCACCGAGTATTTATATCTTTTCAATGTTCCAGAATCATCTGGAAAGAAATCATATTCGAATTGTTCTCTTTCCTAAATATATGAATTTTCTCGAATACTCTATTTCGCAAACAGGGTTAACTTTCGTGTTCTAGAGAATTCTTCACTTTTCTATCCAGAATTTTATTGACATTTAAGCTTTTCAGATCAGAATATAAACTTATATGTAAATTAAACACCTTAAATTAATAAATAACCCCACTTTATATTCGTAACTATTATTTAACAGTCTGTCACTTATTCAGAATATATTTGGTTGCCTATGCACATGGCTCACTTAAATATATTTACAATATTATAATTATTAAAATAACCAAATACATTGCAACTTAAACACTTTTTAAACTTATTATTATGTTAATTCCTTAAGAATGCCCTCATATAAATATATTTTATAATATTCTCTAGTATATAACTTATAAATTATTTTTAATCACTATTTTTTTTTCTCCTATGTTTAATATCATCTCAATATATACATATATAAATATATATATATATATATATATATATATATATATATATATATATATATATATATATATATATACATAATCCTAAACCCTTTTACCCTGAGGTGTAGCGTGTAATGTCTTTAGTTAGCTGCATGCACAATTTTTCTCCATTGCTTCTTATTCTTTGCTAGTTCCTCTTGTTTCTAGGATTGAAGTTACATTATCGTCCCATGTCTTCATTGGTCTGCGCCTTGGTCTCTTAACCGCTTAACGTACTCACCCGAGTTAATTCGGTATTAAACTACCGGTGCGTATGGCTATACCAAAAAATGCGAAAATTACCGTAATATAAGCCTCATGAGTCATCTCCTCAAATTGTTCCTAAGGTAATGCATAAGAGAATCTACAAGCTGTGTGAAAGTCAAATTTCCCCCAACCAGTTCGGGTTCACAAATGCTGTTGGTACTAGAGAGGCTTTGTTCTCAGTACAAGTCTTATTCCAGAGATACAGAGACGTCAACTGCGACGTATACGCATGTCTGGTTGATTACGAGAAAGCGTTTGATCGAGTACAGCACGCCAAGATGATGCAAATACTAAAAGAAACAGGAATTAACAACCAATATCTGAAAATAATTAGAGGTCTCTACTGGAATCAGACAGCAAATCTCAGAGTTGAAGGTGAACACACTGACTATGTGAAAATCATGCGTGGAGTGAGGCAAGGCTGTATTTTATCTCCTCTAATCTTCAATCTGTACTCTGAAAGAATATTTATCGAAGCTTTGCACGAAACTGAAAAAGGTATTCTACTAAATGGTTGCCGGCTATACAACATCAGATATGCAGATGACCATAGTATTTGCGGACAACTTTAAAGAAGACCTACAAGTTCTTATGAACAAAATCACGTATTACAGTCAACAATATGGACTCAATATAAACGTTAAGAAGACAAAGCTTATGATAATTAGCAAGAAAAGAATAACAGAAGGTCAACTCTACGTCAACCAATCCCCTGTAGAAAGAGTGACGAACTACAACTACCTCGGCACCATAATAAATAAAAAATGGACTAACAACCAGGAGATTAGAGCACGCATCGGAAAAGCTAGAACCACCTTCAATCGGATAGGGGCCTTCTTAAGAGTCACAACCTCTCTCTTGATACAAAAGTAAGAATGCTGCGATGCTACGTCTTCTCTGTCCTTTTTTATGGTGTTGAATCGTGGACCTTGAACAAAGATATGTGCAGAAAACTGGAAGCATTTAAGATGTGGCTATATCGGAGAATGCTTAAGATCCCGTGGACTGACCGAGTCACAAATGAGGAGGTCCTCAGAAGAATGAATAAGAATCGAGAAGTACTGACCACCATCAAATCTCGAAAGTTACAGTTCTTCGGACATATTATGCGAAATGAATCCAGATATACTCTCCTTCAAGCCATTGCCAAGCCAGAAAAATATTTGGAAAACGAGGTCCAGGAAGAAGAAGAACATCTTGGTTAAAGAACCTCAGAATCTGGTTCAATACAACATCTGTGCAGCTTTTATGCGCTGCTGCAGATAAGATAAAGATTGCCATGATGATCGCCAACATTCGTAACGGATAGGCACATAACGGATAGGCAAGAAGGTGGCTATGATACCCCCATATTTTCCTTTTACTGCTGTTTTGAGTATAAATTTTACTGCTACCGACTGGAATATATTGCAATTTTTTGAACATTTCTTGGATAATGACCATAAATTCCATTGTAGAAGAAACTAACCGATATGCGGATCAAAACAATAGAGATAGTGGAGAAACTTCGGCGGAACTGAGAGTTTTTTTGGGGCTCATTATTTTGCAAAGCATAATCAAGAAACCTGAAATACGACAGTATTGGTCTAAGAATCCACTGATGATGACAGCTTTTTTCTCAGTGTTTAGGTAATAAACGGTTACAAAAACCTTCATTTCAGCAATAATGATAATTTCGACGCTGCAATAGATCTTAATCCTAAGCTGAAGAAAATTTGGCCAATGTAAGAAAAATTATGTGCCAAGTTTCGGGACGCAGTGACACCTGAAAAACATTTAACCATCGATGAAAGCCTACTATTATACAAAGGTTGGCTTGGATGAATCCAGTATATTCCAATAAAAAGAGCCAGGTATATTCCATAAAAACCTATCTATTGTGTGAATCAAAAAGTGGTTTCACGTGTGGAATTTTCTCATTTACACACGAAAACAAACCACTATTGATTCAGATTACGCAGACCTTTCAGTTTCAGCTCAAGTAGTCATGACTATGTCGAAGCCATTACTCAATCAGGATACTGTTTGACTATGGACAATTTTTATAATTCACCACAACTTGCTGATATTCTTATTTCCAATAAAACCAATGTGTACGGGACATTGAAGGTATCCAGAAAAGAAGATCCAACAGAATTAAAAATTACAAAGTGGCGAAAAGGTGACATTATAGCTTTTCAAAGAGACAATATGTGTATTCTCAAATGGAAGGATAAAAAGGATATATCATTGATTTCAACTGTCCATTCCAACGCTACCCGGGAGGTAACAAAAAGAAATGATACAAAAGTTAAGCATACTGTTGTGAATTTATTAATTGTTAAGTCTTTAATTTATAATGTCTTGTTCTTATCTTAATTCATTAAAAAGCACAATGACTGATATTTATTTATTTTCACTAAACATACATAATTTATTAAAAAGCGAACGTAACATTTTATCGCGAGCGCGTCGTCCGAATTAACTGTTCCTTCCAAATAAAATGTCCTTTATATATGCCATTGCCTTTACGCTAGAATCATCGAACAACCTTCTCGATTAGTGGCGAAATTATAACGGTAAGGCAAACGGGTATTTTTACATCGGCTCGACCGTTTCTGGAAGGTCCATTCAGGTAAATTTCTGCCGGCTAATAGAATACTCTCGTAAAATCTAAAAACAGAACACATTAGTCATAATATTTACGGTTATTTTAGGCCAGGATAATTATCGTAACATTGCCCCCCTCTTAAAAGATGGTTCCTCCTGGAACCTTGTCGGGACTGAAACCGGAACTGTATGCTGGTATCGGCAACTGGACCCTCTTTTACAACTTCCAGTTGTATAAAAATGACAAGGGACGGTTTTCTCTCCGCACCAGTAACTATGCGGATTGCAACAGACTAACACCTGGACTTCGGTGTCTTTAAAGATCTCCTCCACCATATTTCGGATAACCCTCCAATCTAATTGGCGGCACTCCAACTTTGGCATGGCTAACTTTTGCACGTCGGACTCTAGTACGTGCTCTCTCAATTGAAGTAAGGCTTCCCACACATCTCGGTAGGTAGGTTGGTCACGGGCAGTGTCTTTTGTTACCAGGTAGAAAAGGTAACGTGATGCATCTTGGAGTTTCAAGGTTTTACCGGGAGCTGGCACCTGGCATTGAAGTTCTGCAACTCGACCAAACTTCCTTCGAAAGACGGATGCCAACCCTGGTGCGTCTTTGATACTGGCCGGGATGGTAAGGGCCAGCGAGTAGTCATCGGGGAGCGCGAGTAGATCTTGCTTTTCTTCAGTGGTAACACCATGTCTCGCTTTACCGGTACCTCCATAGGCACCCATGAATTCCTCAAACGTGAGGTCAGACACATCTTGGACTTGGTTTACTTCCACTTCTTCATCTACGTCGTGGTCACCTTCGAAAGATGCCAACCGGTTATGGTGTACTATCATCGGCTTTCCCCTCGGAATCTTGCTTATTCGGTAGATGACATCGTTGATCTTCTCCATGATGAGGTATGGACCTTCCCAAAACTGCTGCAATTTGGGAGAACAACCTTTTCGCTTCTTGGGATTATACAGCCATACTTTGTCGTTCTTCTTAAAGCAACCCTTTTCGGCTTGTGTATCGTACCGTTTCTTCATTCGGTCGCTAGCGATCTGAAGGTGGGAACGGACCAACTCATGTACATCGTCCATTCTTCTTCGTAATTCGATCACATAATCTTCACCTGCTACATCTTCTCCAGGTCGACACCCAAATTCTAGATCACAAGGTAGTCGCATTTCGCGTCCGAATAGGACTCTGGCTGGTGTCTGGCCCGTTGATTCGTTAACAGCAGATCTGTAGGCCATTGTGAAGAACGGAAGGTATTGGTCCCAGTCTCGCTGATGATCGGACACCATCTTTGTCAAATACTTGCCAACTGTCCTATTCATTCGTTCTACCATACCATCCGATTGCGGATGATACGCGGTAGTTCTTGTTTTCTTCATGCCTAGTCTATCACATATTCCTTGGAATAGATCACTTTCGAAGTTCCTGCCTTGGTCACTATGGATCTCCAAAGGCACTCCAAATCGGCTGATATATTCTTGGATCAACTTATCTGCAACGGTGGCGGCCTTCTGGTCTGGAAGTGCGTAAATCTCGACCCACTTAGTGAAGTAATCCATTACTACCAACATGTACTTGCCCCCATTTTCACTTTCTGGAAATGGCCCTGCAATGTCCAAAGCTATTCTTTCAAACGGGCTTCCAACATTATATTGTCTCATAGGAGCTCTCCTTTTCCGGTGAGGCCCGTTACTCGTAGCACAAATAGTACATTTCTTACACCAGTCTTTTACGTCGTCGGAACTGTTCATCCAATAAAACCGTTCCCGAATTCGCTGAAGGGTTTTCCTTACACCAAAATGCCCTCCCGATGGACTGTCGTGTAACTGACGAAGTACTTCGGCTATTCTGCTCTTTGGGATCACCAACTGTCTTCTCTTCTCTGAACCGTCATCATTTTCCAGGACTCGTTTGAGCAAGCCATCTTCGATGATAAATGAGTCCCACTGGGCCCAATACGTCTTAACTACTGAGCATAGGTTTGATATTTCCTGCCAAGGTGGTCGACGGTTTTCCTCTTTCCATTTTCGGATTTTCTGTATAACTGGATCTCTCTCTTGTTCTTCCCTTATCTTAGTAGGCGTCCAGTCGTCGTTGACAATCGTCGTTCTTAGCACTGCTGCTTCCTTGGATTCCGTTTTGTTGCAGTGGGAACACTCTGCTGGGCATGGCCTTCTGGAAAGAGAATCAGCGTTTCTGTGGCTAACTCCGGCCCGGTGCTCAATCTTAAAATCGTATTCTTGGAGTCGTTCGATCCACCTGGCTATCTGACCCTCTGGATTCTTAAACTGCATCAACCACTTAAGGGCGGCATGGTCGGTTCGGATTAGAAACTTTCTGCCATAGAGGTATTGGTAGAAGTGCTCTACTGATTTAACTACTGCTAGAAGTTCTCTTCTCGTGACGCAATAATTCCGCTCAGGTTTTGAAAGGACTTTACTAAAATATCCGAGGACTCGTTCCTGTCCTCCTTGAATCTGAGACAGCACTCCTCCAATTCCCACGTTACTTGCATCCGTATCTAAGATGAACTCTCCTTCTGGCAGTGGATACCCCAAAATTGGTGCTGTTATTAAATGCTTTTTCAACGTTTCAAAGGCATTTTGGCAGTCTATATCCCAGCGGTATTCTCTTGCTTCCTCTGTAAGTCGCGTTAATGGCTTAGCGATATCTGCAAACTTCTTAATAAACCTCCGGTAGTAAGTACATAGTCCAAGAAAACTTCTCACTTGATGTTTGTCAGTTGGTTTTGGCCATTCCTTAATGGAATCGATTTTTCCCTTATCCACGGCCACTCCTTCTTTACTGACTATATGACCCAGATAATTGACTTTACCTTGAAATAGCTGGCACTTCTTGGGGTTTAGCATCAATTGGGCAGCTTTAAGTCGATTAAAAACGTTTTCTAAATTCCTCAAATGATCTTCGAATGTCTCCCCCAAGACGATTATGTCATCTAAATAAACCAGGCATGTTTTCCAAGATAACCCTCTCAACACATTTTCCATAAGCCTCTCAAATGTCGCAGGAGCATTACAGAGTCCAAATGGCATAACGTTGAATTGCCACAATCCAGATCCTGTGGTGAAGGCTGTCTTTTCTTTATCTACTGGGTCCATTTCTACCTGCCAGTATCCAGACTTCAAATCCAAAGTAGAAAACAATTTACTTCCAGCCAATGTGTCCAATGTGTCATCGATCCGAGGCAGAGGATAACTATCTTTCTTGGTAACGTTGTTCAGCAAACGGTAATCCACACAGAACCTCGTCGTTCCGTCTTTCTTCTTAACCAGGACCACCGGAGAGACCCATGGGCTCGTAGAAGGTTCTATCACCCCGTCTTTCTTCATTTCCTGAACAATCGTTTCAGCTTCCTCTCTTTTCGCCTGTGGTAATCGTCGAGCTGTTTGACGAATTGGCTTAGCATTACCAGTATCAATTTTATGCTTAACAACCGTAGTTCTTCCCGTCTTTCCTCCTTTCGGTACGAAAATATCACGATACTGCCGAAGAAATTCCCTTAATTTCCTTTTCTCCATCTGATTTAGAGACTCTCCTGCAACTGCAACCATTTGGTCGAATTTATCGTTGGAATTATCAGATGTTGTCGCCTGACGGATTATGGATGTCACAGGTACACAAGTTCCTACTTTTGTCTCTTTCTTTATGGTCACTGGGTAGTCGTTGACATTGATAAGTCTCACAGGAATTTCCTTAGCCGAAGTCACCAATTCCTTTCCAATTATGATTTCACGGCCAACCTCATCGTCGTGGTTCCAAGGCTCCATCATAACAGGTCTCCCTTCGTCCACAAATCCCTGTAGCCGCGCTACTATGATCGTTTCGCTTCTCGCAGGCACGACTGTATCTTCTGTAATGGCTGCTTGCACAGTGTTATCATTATGTGGATGGAGAAATACCTCCTCGTTGCCAACTTTGATTACCTTATTCTTAAAATCCAATTGGAATCCATGCATATTCATTACGTCCATTCCTAATATAACATCCTCTTCGATGTCAGCAACTATAACAGTATGGACGAACTTTTCTGCTCCAATTCCCAATTGTACCTGGATTTCTCCATGAATGTTGGCATTTTCACCTGTAGCGGTCCGAAGTCGCAACCTCGTTGGTAACAGTTTCTTTCGGCTGTTTATAACTGTCGGGCGTATAATGGTTCTGGTCGCTCCGGTATCCACCAACAACGTATGCTTTTTACCATTTATGTCTCCATCTACATATACACTATCTTCACGACATTTCAAAGAAGCTATTAGTATGAGAGGGTCTTTGGAAGAGTTCCGGGTCGAAGCTGCCTCCCTAAGGTTGACTCGTTCTGGTTTTCCTGATGGTGAGTTTCTTGATTTTATGGTCTTCTTTTTCTTGCATGTCATGCTTTTCATCAAATTAAAGAGCTGGTCAAGTTTATCTTCGTCTCCTTCCTCTTTTACAGTCCTAACTTTACTGTACCCGCCAGAGGCCTGCGTAGCTGACTCGTATTCGAGGGCGGCGGATAAGACATCAACCAGCGTTTTGTGACGAGCTAATCGCAGTGTTCTCTGCATTTCATGATCACGAAGACCATCAATAAACGTTTGAACGGCCAATTTTTCCATCATGTCTTCGGGAGCTGTTGGATAAGCATATCGTACTAATCTGGCAATATCTACCTCATATTCTTGAAGAGCCTCATCTTTCTTCTGTCTACGATTTTTAAGCTGCGACTGATATACATGCTCCAAATGTTCGTGGCCATATCGCATATTTAACCTCTTCTTCAGTTGTTCGAAATCGTCGGTCTCCTCTACTGCTATGGTCTGAAGTACATCTAAGGCATCTCCTCGAAGAGCGATAGTCAGGTTTATAGCCTTTTCTTTTTCAGACCATCCATTCGCTCTTGCAGCTGATTCGAACTGTTTCATGTAGTTGTTCCATGACGATTTTCCGTCGAAAGTTGGGACTTTGACATGCACAGAACTTCCACTTCCTTCAAATTTCGGCCGTGTTTCCAACTTACATTTCGTCTCGTCTTCTTTTATCTCTACTCTAATTGGATTGTTTCCTCTCTCTGCTGTCCCTGTTTCCTCCATCTTCCTTTCCATCTCTTTCCATATCTTTTCTTCGAAGGCCAACATATCGGCAGCAACTTGGTTTTTTAACGAAGACACTCTATCGTCAAGAGCAGACATCTCAGAAGTGACTTTAGAGATGTTAGCAGAAACTTTGCTTTCCAGAGAAGAAATCTCGTTAGAAACTTTGCTTTCTAAAGAAGCGATGTCGCCGGAAACTTTCGAAATATCGCCAGAAACTTTGTTCTCTAATGATGCGATATCACCGGAAACTTTGTTCTCTAATGATGCGATGTCACCGGAAACTTTGGAAATCGACGAGAGGACAGCATCTTCAAATATATAAGTCTCTGGATCTAGTCCTTCTTCTAGCAAAGCGTTCTTTAGTCGTTGGACTAACTCAGCCTTTTTTCCGGTAGAAGCTAATTCTCTGTCTTCAAGATGTCTTCTTAAATTAGTCACTGTCAGCTCATAAATCGTAGCCATTTTCACAATTTATTTTATATCACACTTGTATTATTATTATAAGTCTAATTTATGTTCGATCTCACTCTGACACCATTTGTTGTGAATTTATTAATTGTTAAGTCTTTAATTTATAATGTCTTGTTCTTATCTTAATTCATTAAAAAGCACAATGACTGATATTTATTTATTTTCACTAAACATACATAATTTATTAAAAAGCGAACGTAACATTTTATCGCGAGCGCGTCGTCCGAATTAACTGTTCCTTCCAAATAAAATGTCCTTTATATATGCCATTGCCTTTACGCTAGAATCATCGAACAACCTTCTCGATTAGTGGCGAAATTATAACGGTAAGGCAAACGGGTATTTTTACATCGGCTCGACCGTTTCTGGAAGGTCCATTCAGGTAAATTTCTGCCGGCTAATAGAATACTCTCGTAAAATCTAAAAACAGAACACATTAGTCATAATATTTACGGTTATTTTAGGCCAGGATAATTATCGTAACAATACAGTTGTTATCGACTATAACAATACGATGGGCGGTGTCGACCGTGTCGATCAGCATCTAGCAGATTACCTATTAGATTTGGCTTTGTGCAATTCCTTTGTATTATTTCGCCAAACTCGAGGGAATAAATCATCATAAGTTTATCGCCTGGAACTAATACAACTTATAATGGAATAATATCATCGACATGATTTCACATGTAGCCAAAGGACGTCCATCAACGAGTCTTACACCTGTTAGACTCCCATGGCGTGATTTCCTCGAGTATATTCCGGCTACGGCAAAAAAACAAAATCCATCTCGTCAATGTGGGGTATGTAGCAGAGTTCGAGATGCGCGTGGAAAGAAGATTAGAAGAGGAACGAGATATTTCTGCAATGACTGTGACATACCTCTGTGTGTCACTCCTTGTTTTAGAGTGTATCATACTGTTACCAATGTTTAAAAACGTGAATTGTGATTTTCTTCTCTAACTATTTAGTATTTTTGATGTAAAATGATGTAGTATGTTTGATGTATTTGTTTTTTTATATTTTTCTAACATAAGGTATGCTGATGACACTGTGATTCTAGCAAGTAGCATGGAGGAACTGAGATGCCTAATGAGTAAGATACAACAAACAAGTGCACAATACGGACTCAGACTAAATATCACAAAAGCCAAATGGATGTTAGTAAGCAAAATCCAACAACCACCACAGCAACTGATATTAGACAATGAAAGAATTGAACACGTGGATTCGTACATCTACTTGGAAACAACAGTTAACTCAAATTGGGATCAAGCGAAGGAAATACGGATAAGAGTTGAAAAGGCAAGAGCATCGTTCACTAGCATGAAGCAAATTTTCACCTCTAAAAGCTTCACCCTACCTCTCAAAATTAGAGTTCTGAAATGTTATGTATTCCCGGTTTTGTTATATGGAATGGAGGCGTGGACAATGACCGAAACATTGATGAAAAAAGTAGAGGCCTTCGAAATGTGGGCTTACCGACGTATATTACGTATATCCTGGACTGAGCACGTGACCAACGAAGAGCTACTACGCCGGATAGGTAAAGAGAGAGAGAGGTAGGAATAAGTATAAAGAAAAGAAAGTTGGAATACTTGGGTCACGTTATGAGACATAATAAATATAGAGTACTACAGCTGATCGTTCAAGGGAAAATAGACAGCAGAAGGGGTCCAGGGAGGAGAAGACACTCGTGGCTTCAAAACTTGCGGCAATGGTTCGGATTGTCATCTGCTGAATTATTCAGATCTGCCGTAAACAAAGCCAGAATAGCCATGTTGATTGCCAACGTTCGGAACAAACAAGGCACATGAAGAAGAACAATATTTTTCTAATAAGACTTGCTTTTTTTACTTTAGACTATATCGAGTGACAATAGTTTTGTTGGTAATTTATTTTACTGTAATAAAATAAATAGAAAATTTTTGTCTTCTCGCTTTCCGTACTTGTTTAACTAGTCTTTTTTGATTAATTCTAATCATGTATCCATACCATCTTAGTTGGGCCTCTTCAATTTTCTTAATAATTGGTTGGATTTTAAGATATTCTCTAACTATCTTATTTCTTATCCTGTCCAATCTGGTTCTTCCCATTATTCCTCTAAGAAACTTCCTTTCTATGCTCTGTTTTCGATCTTAATTTATCAGTAAGCATCCAATTTTCTCCACCAAAAGTTAAAATCCATCACGTCTTATAGATGGCTACTTGGGCTTTTTGTGATACTTCTTATTTGGATAACAGTGTACTTTTAATTGCGTGGTACATCCGAGTAGCACTTTCTATTCTCAAACTTTTTTCAGTTTCTTCAGTTGCTCTGTTCTCTATTTGCACTTCCAAGTATGCATAATGTTCAACTTGTCCGAGTGCATTTTCGTTAATTTTTATTTTCGTTTGTTTTCTATTTTTTCCGAATACCATTACTTTCGTTTTCTCTTCATAGAGAGTGTCCTCAAATTCGTTTCATTAGTGCAGCGTTTCATACCTGTAAATTTCGATTAAGTGCTTCTTCGTTTATTCCAAATATCACAAGATCGTCTGCATAAGCGCACTCTGAGACCCAAACCGCTTTTAGATTTCTATATCCGTCATATAATTTTAGTGTTTCTATTCTGATTTCTTTAATGATGTCATCCAAGACGATGTTAAATATTCTGGGGCCTAGGACTCCCCCTTGACGTAAACACTCATTTACTGTAAATTTCTTCTGATTCCACATTATCAGTTCTGAACCTGTTCCTTGTATGTCTGTATACACTTATAATGGAATTCCTGAGTTTGGTATTTACACCTATCTTGTTTAAGCATATGTCTATCTCCTTTCTTGGAGTATTATCAAATGATTTTTCTACGTCAATAAAGGCTTGATATAACTCAGTGGTTGAGTTCCGAGCCTTTTGTATTACTTTCTTGATAGTAAAAATATGGTCTTGGATGTTTCTACCTTTTCTAAATCCACTCTGTAATTCAGAATACTCTGATCTACACTTTGTATGGGATGCTCAATAGTGTTATACCTCTGTACTACATTCCTGCCTATCTCCCTTTTTGAAAATGGGTAGAATAACCTCCACTTACCAATCGTTTGGTATTTGGCTCTCTCTCCATGCCTTATTGCAAACTTTTGTTAGTAATTCAATGCTCAATAACTTTTTGTTATTGTGATAGTCTTCCTCTATCTTATTTCAAAATTCCCAAATTTTTCGTTTCGCTGCTAGCACCATTTCATTGACTGGTTTTCTGCTGTTCGAATTTTTGATAGTTGTGCTGTGGTTTCGATTCTTAGATAATTATTCCAAGCTATCTTCTTGGTCTTTACTTCTGCTTTTATTTCATTGTTCCACAAATTTGTACATTTCTTACTTCTGTTATTTCTTGTTACTCAGCATATTTGTTTACCATGGTTTAGTATAGCTTACTGTTTTTGCCAAGCTTAGTCTAAGTCACAGTTCTGTTCAGCGTGCTTTGTTACGTAGTTATTCACATGATTCTCAAACGTCTTTGCTATCTTCTTGTCTGCTAGGTTATATGACTTGACTATAACTACAAACAAAAATAACGTAATATCGTGGGTCGAAGAGGGCTGTCGATAGTGTACAATGGTTATTCGGATGGATTATGGTAAATATTGTTATAGTTAACGTTATAGGCGACATTAGGTCTTTAGATCCCCTACCAATATCAATATCGCGACTGCTTTAAGGACAGAAGCGCAGGGCAGTGTCATTTCTAAGGCAATAAGGACGTGACACATTCTCGATAATATTTTCAGTGATGGTACTGTTTTTCCGTTATCCGAATATTCTGCCTGCAGTTCGATCTACTCCTTACTCTGAACAAATTTCAGTTCCAGTATTTCAAGATTTTAACTCATCTGGTGATAGTAATAACTAAAGATGAGCATGTTTGTAAGCAGCACAATTTGCATGGTTAGCTTATTTTATGCAAGAAGGAAGGTTTTCGCATATTTTCGGAAAAACTGTCTCATACTGCATATTTTATAAATGAAACTCTGTGAGTTTAAAGTTTAAGCAAAAGTACCGAATCATCATTGTCACATAATTTCTTAGAATTTTATTTTATTACTTTATTACCTGGGAATTTCCCAACTGTAAATGTACAAGACAAAAAAGTTATAATAAGAAATTTAAAAAATGACCATAAAATTTTAGACCTATAAAACCCTATACAACCTGTTCATATTTTACAAAAATATATTTATAAATGGTTTAATATATAGGGTTTTCTATTTAAAAAAACAATTTTGGTTTATTCCGTTGTCCTGCCTGACTCTGTATAGTCGAATTCTTTTTTTTTTTAATTATAGACGTCTTTAATAAATATCAAGTTTGTTATAAACATTTCCATATACTCTATCGTTTAGCCGTAACAAAAGGAAACCAGTGTTTTCTCTAGGAAACCTAGATGATATACAGCACCCTGTATATCATCTACATCCACAACTAAACTCTTCATGTTTTTATATATCTGTGCAAAAGTGTCTATTAGGAAAACGTCTATAAAAGAGAGATTAACCCAAACTAAGGTATAAACGGCAACCTAATGCCTTTATCTTCTAAAATCACTACCCCTATTAGATAGACAAATTATAACACAAAATATAGGTAAGGTCAGGTCCGTTTCGTATGTAAAGCCACTTTTATGTAAAACACCTCGCTGCCTGTGGTCGAGAAAAACTTTAATTAAAGTTATTTATGTCTAGGTGAAGTGTAAGCGGTGGCTACGCCGCCCTTTTCCTGCGAGCTTTATTCACAATTCATAAGCCTATGGGAATCCAACAGCCTCATCACGGACTCAGTGGTAGAACTGAGAACTTGTTAAAACGTAAACTTACTAATAGATAATAATTATGTTTGAATTCTTCCGGGGTGCAAAATTTGGGGTAATTACTAGATGTCAGATTTAATTTAGAATCGACAAACAAGAGTCAAGGGTATCTTTAAAAAATTTTGTGCAAGGGTAAAAACAAAAAAATAAAAATTTTACAATTTAGAAAAAACAAGATAGCATTTAACTCATAGTATCAATCTAACATGGCAAGCACATTTATTGAATATCATTTCATCTATTTTATACGGTATTCGCTAAACTAAACAGTACCGAAATTGAGACGGCTATCAAATTGCGCAAGCAATACGTATTTATTTAATTGGACTTATTTGTTAATAACTGTCATATTGACAGTGGTCTATTATTAAAATCGTCGTGAAACTGATTTTCACAACTAAAGAGAAAGTGTTTCTATTATAGTAAAGCATTATTTACCGTACTTCACGAACATTTTGGAAACATAATTATTTGAGTAAACAGCTAACTCATCTGTTCTGACAACAGCTAATGCATACATTTAGGGCACGCCGAAAGAATCAGTATTTAAGTCACAAGTTTCGCCAGCAGATATTGGAGAACTACGAGAAGATAATAACCTGTTTTCAACAACTGCAGCAACCACTCTTTATAAATATGTTAGATAATCTACTACTCGACTCAATCAAGCAGAAAAAATTGGCATGGTTCGGACATCTAAGCCGGATGGACAATAATAGACAAGTAAAAAGAGTGTGGGGCGCCAAACCAATAGGAAAGAACAGAAGAGGAAGACCCATTACAGAATGGAAAGTGACATCTCGCAGATACTGCAGAATAAGGGTAAGACTTGGCAGGAAGCAATACAGATGGCATCCAATAGGAAGGAATGAAGAAAGTTCGTTAAGACCTAGGACACCTCAGAAGATTGTAAACTATTATAATTGAATGAATTGTATTATAAAAGGCCCAACAACGAAAGGTTCAAATGGGACTACTGATTAAGTAAAGTAGATAATCTGCAAAATTTTTATGAAGCAAGTTTGTGCCGCAATGGTGCACATTTTGAATATGTTAATATGTAAATTAAAAAATAAATACACTTTTATATTAATATAACATGTAACAAAATATGTTCACTTTCGGTACTGTTTATTTTGGTGAATAATGTACTTCCATTTCTGTCGATTTTTATGATACAGTATATTAAATTAGATATATGTTTGTAGAATTGAAACTATTAGCCATTTTTGAATCAAATCTATTTATAATGAAAAATAAAAATAAATAAAACAAAAGACATTAACAGTTTCTCATTGGCAAACGAAACTGAAAACTGAAGTGACAAACTGATTAAAGACGACCGGTTGCGCACGCAGCGTAAAAAAATTATTTAGTAGTTAAGCAAATAATAAGTAATTATTGGCCAAATGGAACATATGAAATCTAAACGAGATTTAGCACGAAAGTCCTTTGCACATTTTATTTCAAGATGGCGAGTGTTCAAGTACCCTATCTTGTATATCTTGTTCAAGTATATCTGTTACGTCCCTCCACACATATTCTTAGTTTTTATTAATAATTTTTATTATTTTATCTTTATATTTAATTCTTTAATTAACGTGTGTGTTTCTTATAATCATGAATTAATACGGACCTGTACAGTCCGCCCCCTAACAGTCTGAAGGAAGCAAACTACAACGCTACAAGACGACACGCTACGCACCTCAATCTTAGTGACAGTCTTGTATAAATCAGCGCGATAAACACTTCAGTATTTTTGTGTAACCTGACCACGCGACCTCTTGAGAAGATTCTGTTCCCGAGTCAACCCCCGTGCACTGTGGGAGAAGAAGAAGTCTTAGATCAACATCACAGGTACCGTAATTTGATTGAATACACACACAATATTTATATTAATTGATAAATTTACATATAACTCATTTTCATATTAAAATTATACCAGCACCTAAATAAACAATTATGAGTGAGTGTTTCTCTTATAGAATTTAAAGCTCAATCATTGGTCCTTCGAGCCGGATCAATGATTGAGCTTTAAATTCTATACGAGAAACACACACTCATAATTGTTTATTTAAGTGCTGGTATAATTTTAATATGAAAATAAGTTATATGTAAATTTATCAATTAATATAAATATTGTGTGTGTATGCAATCAAATTACGGTACCTGTGATGTTGATCTAAGACTTCTTCTTCTCCCGCAGTGCACTGGGGTTGACTCGGGAACAGAATCTTCTCAAAAGGTCGCGTGGTCAGGTTACACAAAAATACTGAAGTGTTTATCGCGCTGATTTATACAAGACTGTCACTAAGATTGAGGTGCGTAGCGTGTCGTCTTGTAGCGTTGTAGTTTGCTCCCTTCAGACTGTTAGGTGTTAGGGGGCGGACTGTACAGGTCCGTATTAATTCATGATTATAAGAGACACACACGTTAATTAAAGAATTAAATATAAAGATAAACTAATAAAAATTATTAATAAAAACTAAGAATATGTGTGGAGGGACGTAACAATATCTATCTATCTATATACCCTCTATAATCGTGGTATGATGTTATTTTATTGTAAAATAACCAGAAAAAAAGTTATAATGCCGAGAAGAATAATTGTTCATTTAGTTATTTTTTAGTTATTTTTGTTTCGAACTTGTTTATTTTCCAATTTACGATTAAAAGTAATAGGAATAAAGTTGTAGAAAATTTAATTTGCTACAAATAATATCTAATAACATTTTCTGTAGGGTTGTTAGGTTACTGGATACAGTGCAATAACACTTTGCACCACTTCTTTCAAGATGGCGGCCGGGGGACAAGGATGGGGAAATCACAAACTTGATCTTAAGCTGATACTTATTTTCCCAACTCATCAAAAAATGAAATTGTGAACCGTGGAATAGATGTAGTAATAATAATATTATTAATAAAAAGTTTAGTAATAAAATCTATATTTTGCTAATAATTGCGATATCACTATTATTTTTTTAAAACTAACTTCTAATATTTCACAGCTGAGTTGGACTTATTTTCTAATCCTCTATGTTGGATTACACTAAATTCAATTCTAAAAGGGGTGCAAAATTATCTCCTTTTATATAAAATGTTTTTTTTTAAATCCCATTTATTTACAATCTGCAATAAGGATTACAATAAGTAAATTGTTTAATTAGATTACAAGCTTTCATCTATGCAGTCGTTGTCCACTTGGAATGAAGTTGTTTGCATTTTAAATACAGTAAACGTGATATACGTGTATATTATGTAGGACTGTGGTACTTAAAAAATTACCTAGTATATTTTTTCGACTATTTCACTCATCTTAAAATTTTCACATAATCTGACCAATCACAAACCAAAGACACCTTGTGTTATCGCGAAACACCAACTATTTTTCAATTCTGATTGGTCTATCAGCTTCGTGTTTTCAACGACGTAACCATGGATACCGATCGCAAAGCAAAGTTTGACGTTTGCCAACAAAATTATTGTATGTAGCTGTATACGTCAAAATGAGTCGTTTCGGTGGTACTTCAAACGAAGTTATAAACCAAAACATTGAAGAAAATATACCGAGTAACACAAGAACATCTAAATCTTATATATGGAGACAATTTATGATGTTCTGTGTGGATCGGAACTACAAATTAGATGCAGAAAATAACAACGAAAGACTAGCATTCATTCTAAAAGAATTTTTGACCTATCACTTTGTTCATGAAATAGTCAATAGTAATACCACTAGTGATTCAATTTTCGCGATAAGTCTGTCGATTTACTTCTAAACGAAACTGAGTTGCTTGAAAACACCACGAGTCCGTAGGAAGAGTGGTGTTTTCTTTAAGAAACTCAGTTGAGTTTAGAAATAAAAGACAGACTTATAAGCTAAATTAAATCACGAGTGGTATTTTATTAGAATATTTACAATATTGCGCGCTTTATCATATGATTAAAACATGTTTGTAATACCCTGCAAAACTGTATGACGTACATAATGTTAAAGCGTTCTATTTGTTAGGCGGCATACTTTTAATAAGCTTTCGAATATTTCTTCGACGTATAATTTTACACTATTGCAATATAACATATATGAAAAGCATCTATGGAGTGGCTAGATGATTGTCAATTCAAAGATCAAGGGATCAAGCCTATCCCATTTGTGCTAAACGGTATGGTTAAGTCGAGACTCACCGCTAGCCATTTCATAATGTTTAATTTGGTAATATGTTTCTAAAACCATTTTCTTATGGCATTTCTGTATTTATTCTATCTACCATATATATTGGATTATCAGTTTTAACAGTGTTATATTAAAACCAAAATTTGAATTTAAAATATATTTAGAAATCATAACGTCACATATATGTATTTTGAATTGAAATTGTGGTATATTCCAATAAATATAGTATTTAATTTGCTACTCGTGTAGAAATTCTTGGAGCTATATATCGCATTGTAGCAAGCAAGAACTGTTTATCCAGGAGGTTCTCCAGATAACTCTCACTTTCAGGCATACCCTGGGTGATAAAGACGTCTGAATTTAGAAGCCTGAATTTATAACCTGATTTTAACCCAAACCATTCCAGATCAACCATCAAACCGATCAAATTCCTGAATGCTAACAGGTTGATACGTTATCTCATAATTGAACAAAACCTAACAGATCCGTGATAAGTATGTAGTTATGATTCACAAATATGCATAAAGTTTTTGAAATCGAGAAAAGAAGAAAATTTTGACAAATATTGTATTTCTAGACATAAGCAAGTGATCAGTGCATATTGAAAGATTCTTTCAGTGGTTTGCTTATACAAAGAACAAATATTACATTGTAATCAATATATAGATTAAGACATTAGTTAGAAAGTTAATTTAAGTAGGATTAAAATGATTTAGTTTCAAAAGAACTCGTGGAACAAAGGAAGTTTAACTATCGTTTGGAAAGTCCAAACGAGTAGCTATCTGCTTGTTTTCGAGGGCCGGCAAGAAACTAAAAAACTAAAACATTTAATTGGGATATTTCAGAGAAAAGAAAGAAATGGAATTTTGGGTTGTTTAAAAATGCTAGACTGTAATTGTGACTGTGAAAAGAATAAGAAGATCATCTATTCAAAGGTCGAGGGAGTTATATAACGAAAGGTTTTTATCGTTTTTTTTTTCATGTTTGTGTTGAGAAAAAAAAATAATCTTATTTTTTGAAATTTTTTTAATTTAAAAGAAAAGTGGAAGCAGTTTTGAATTCTTATATGCTGACTAAGACGAGGGTAGCAGGTTTAATAGGAACAATATCTGTAAGTACAACAAATTTATACTGGCATTGGGAGAACTCAGTATCCAGAGGGTAGAGGAGTTTGTTTCAGTACGAGAGATCTATGTTCGGTTTTGAGAGCAGATCTAAAATTGTTGAATAATAATGGGGAATAGACTCCCATAGTGTTTCTTCATCTTCAACTTATTTTTTTGATAGACAATTTAATACCTCCTCCTTACCCACCATACTTAATATTAAATAGTTACATCTTTTCTTTATTTTGCTTTATCATTCGAATTTAATAAAAATTGTTTAATAGTCTCTTTAAATTTGTAAAGAGTACTTTAATGACTTAAAATCTTAACTTGAATCTTTCAAGGTAAATTTTTTATTTTTTATATATGTTTTTTCCCTTTGTATAAAACTACTTTGTTTTATCAGTAATTAAAATTTATTAATTTTGTTACCAAATCATTTATTATTTCTAAAATCTACTGAGAATAACTCATCATAAGCCAGACTAGTTTAGAGTCCTTTCTATGAATTCTTAAAATCTCTAGTCTATATAACATAGTCTAATTTCGTTCGATTTTGTTTTTGTGTGCTCATAGCCACAATATTTATTATAAATCAAGGCATTAGCATATAGGCCGTCATAGTACTTTGGCGCCCAACGTGAGGCGCCAAACGTGTCACGGGCGTTGTGTCACGTGTTGAATATTTTAACCGTTTGAGATCATTTTACGTTTGTTTAAATATTATTTACTTTATAATGTATTTGTATATTTACTTCTGATTCTATTTCGTAACTGTCTTATTTTCACTACTGTTTGTATATGTATCACGGATACTATATTAACATGCTGATTAATGATTCTTCTTAATAAGACAGTTCCTCGAGAAAACATTGAAATTTAACATTGAAACCCTATCACCTATTCGTCGACTTCAAGGCCGCATACGACAGTGTCAAGAGAACAGTACTATACCAATCAATGCGTGAGTGTGGTATACCAGAAAAACTTATCCGATTAACGAGAATGACAATGTCTAATATAAAAGCCAGCGATAGGATACAGAGGGAAAATTCTCGATCCTTTGAGATAAAGGATGGACTCAGACAAGGGGATGCCCTGGCTTGCCTCCTATTTAACATTGCCTTGGAAAAGGCAGTCCGCGACACACGAATTAGAGGCGGCGGTACTATTTACAATAGATCGATACAAATCTTAGCATATTCTGGTGACATTGACATAATAGGGCGTAGCAAGCGAGATGTTGATCAATATTTCCTAGAATTGGAAACAGCGGCGAAACAGGTCGGTCTAGTCATCAAAGAAAACCAAGTACATGTTGGTTACTAAGGATCCTATAGCAAATGGGAAACGGGAAACGGGCATTTGGAAGTAATATCCGTGAACGTGTTGACATCTTCACATACCTTGGCTCGCTAGTGACTACTACCAATAAAACAAGCGAATAAATTAAAAGACGAATTAACCTTAAAAATAGAGCATACTATGGACTCCAAAAACAATTTCACTCAAGAAACATCCAAACAAGAACTAGGTCGGTCCTCACATACGGGGCGGAAACATACGCAGAAGGATAAAAGACTTCTGGGAATATTCGAGCGTAAGATATTTGGAGCTATAAACGATCAAGGGCAGTGGCGCAAAATATTTAATTTCGAATTATACGAACTCTTTAATGAACCAGATGTCATAACGTTCATTAAAACACAGCGACTTAGATGGACCGGACGCATAATACGAATGCCTGACAACATGATTGCGAAAAAGCTAACGACAGGAACACCTATAGGAAGAATAAGCAGAGGCCGACCGCGAATTAGGTGGTTAGATGGAGTTGAGACCGACTTAGGAACACTAGAGATCAGAAGATGGCAACACCTTGCCAGAAACCGAACAGAATGACGATTATATTTAGAGCAGGCCAGGATCCACAGAGGATTGTCGAGCCAAAGATGATGATGACACTTCTGACTGCTTTTATTAATATTTGTAGAAAGTTCAATATAATTCATATATTTTATGTTGGATTGCATTTTGCGTGTCTTTATCAATATATCAATATCATTATTTGTATTATTATATGTATTCATATTTTTCACCATTTTGACATGTATAATATTAATTTATGCCGTTATTTCATATCGTACTCAATTATGGCAATTCTCACATTTCTTTGTTATTAATGCGTTTTCAAAGCTTATTCATCGATTTGATTCGTCTACCTCTATCGGGATTATTTATTCAGGGCCCGCGATGCTCAATATTGGTTCGTTTGTAAGATTCTGACCGTTTCGTATTATTGTCGTTTTACATAATCACCTTTAAAGAATTACCATCGACTTTAAATACATATTTGTTGGAGTAGGATCATGTCGCATCATATTTCAATTTATTATATCTAATGAGGAAGAATTAAATGTTATATATATACATATATATATATATATATATATATATATATATATATATATATATATACATATATATATACATATATATATATATATATACAGGGTGAGTCATGAGGAACTTTACATACTTGTACCATATGTAGAGTCCCTCAGGGAGCATATCATGTGGCCACTAAAAAATGTCAACTCCTCTTCTTTATTAATTTACAGGGTGATTTGTGTAATTGACCATTTATTTCATTTTACTGTAGTGTTTATACGGCTCATTTGATTTTTTTTAATTTTTACATGATACAGTACACTACTATCAAGCATTCGACTGGTATTAGCTAAACTAAAAAATTCCAGGACTGGCTTTGTAAAAATTAATTTAGGGATTCGTATTAAATATTACACCCTGTATATATTTTTTTTTAAATGCAATAAGTGATTTTCAAACTACATAAATAGCCAATGAAAACGACATATGCGACAATGTTGTCGCACTTTTATTAAATTTTTAGTGAACGATCAAATCTTACCAAAAATAGAACAACCATAATGAAATATCAAATTATAAGGTAATTAATTTAAACAAATGTTATAAATTTCAAACATTTTAATTAAAATGATAAACTGAGTCACTGCACAACAAAAAACAGTAACTACTAACAATAACGAAGAACAATTTAAAAAAAAAACTAAAAATATGTACATAGTTATGATAAAACCATAAATTAGAACTGGAAAAGATACAATAATAACATTATTAAACAATAATAACAACAAACAACAAAATAAAAATAATTCAAACTAGATTTTCGAAATGGAACCCTGCAGCCTGTACACATTTTTGTTGCCGAATTGTTAATTGACGTATTGAATTACGGATACTCTGGGGATCGTTTCTAATAGTATTACAACAATGTATAATTCTATCAATTAATTGTTATATTCACTGCGTAAACTAGTTGCTTCAATCGTCCCCAAATATGGTAATCAACGGGATTGAAATCAGGGGATCTTGAAGGCCACGAAATAGGACCTGCACGTCCTATCCACCTGTTGCCATAAACATTATTGAGATGTTGTCTCACTGCCAGTAAAAAGTGTGGGGGTGCCCCATCATGCTGAAAATACATCCCTCGGATAGCAACGTTCGCGTTGGCAAGCAAATTCGGCAAAATATTTTGTAGAAAGTTCAAATAGACCTGCCCTGTTAAAGGACCATCAAAAAGTAAGGACCTACTAATTGGTTATTTATGACACCAATCCACACGTTAACCGAAAACCTTAACTGAGAACGACGTTCTCGAATAGCATGGGGATTTTCTTCTGCCCACACATGTGAATTTCGTGAATTATTTATCCCGTCTCTGGTAAATTGGGCTTCATCTGTAAATAGTGTCCTGTATAGCGTTGGTCGATTATTGTTAATCCATCTACAAAATTCCAACCTATCGATCTCATCTCCAGCATGTAGTCGCTGAACCATTTGAATGTGATATGGGTATAGATTATTTTTTTGTAAGACTCTACTTACTTTTGATTGAGTAACATTGAGTTCTCGACTTACTTATCTAGTGCTTATTGTAGGGTTCATAGTAACGGCGTCCATAATGTCATCTTCCTGCGCTTCATCTACATGTCGCTCTGTTGTTCCACTAGGAAAAGTGCCATTTTCTCGCAAATAATTAAAAACTGACCCAAATGTTGGATGACTGGGAGTTCGACGATTAGGAAATCTCCTGCGATATTCTCTACTAGCAGCCCTACCATTCCCATTACAGAATCCATAAACAAATATTATGTCTGCATATTCTGTGGTCGAAAACTGATGTGGCATTTTGAACGAAAGTAACAAAAGCTCTACCAAAACTAACACAATGTACTTAACGTAGATATGGCAGAAGAAATATGTATTCTTGTACACATAAATAACAATTGATAATGACAATAATGCCAATGGGTATAAAATATCAAGAAACGTCAAACGGTCAACGCCAACCTTCATTTTAAACTTTTTTAGATTTATTTTTATTTAGTACAGTTGATGCAATGTATTATTATTTGACATAAAATTTTAATTATTTACAATCAACAAAAACTAACACATACAAGAGGTTTGACTTTTTCAATTTAATTTATTATTTATCGAAAATAATGCCCCAATACGATCTATGAGTAAAAATTTAAAATTGAAAAACAATTGATTCTATCGTAGAGATAATACAAAGTGACAGTAAAGATGTTAATTTTCTACGTATTAGATTATGTTGTAGGAACTCATTTTAATTAAAATGTTTGAAATTTATAACATCTTATAATTTGATACTTCATTATGGTTGTTCTATTTTTGGTAAGATTTGATCGTTCACTAAAAATTTAATAAAAGTGCGACAACATTGTCGCATATGTCGTTTTCATTGGCTATTTATGTAGTTTGAAAATCACTTATTGCATTTAAAAAAATATATATACAGGGTGTAATATTTAATACGAATCCCTAAATTAATTTTTCCAAAGCCAGTCCTGGAATTTTTTAGTTTAGCTAATACCAGTCGAATGCTTGATAGTAGTGTACTGTATCATGCAAAAATTAAAAAAATCAAATGAGCCGTATAAACACTACAGTAAAATGAAATAAATGGTCAATTACACAAATCACCCTGTTAATTAATAAAGAAGAGGAGTTGACATTTTTTAGTGACCACATGATATGCTCCCTGAGGGACTCTACATATGGTATAAAGTTCTAAAGTTCTAAAGTTTCTAAAGTTCTCTACATATATAAAGTTCCTCATGACTCACCCTGTATATATATATATATATATATATATATATATATATATATATATATATAATGATATTCTCTGTTTTTTTTTTCACTTTCTATAAATAATTTTTACTATACTCTACTTGGTTATTATACATACTCAATTCGAACGGGAGAAACCAGCATGTTCTAGACTAAACGTCTATATCCAGACTCCCTTTCTAATGTCCTCATATATTATGTAGAGGTCATCATATGTGCAGAAAGCAACAAAAATATCGTAATTCATGGTGAAATATTCCACAACTCATATATTGTCGAATCTAGCTTTTTAAGAAAAGCAAGAACATTTTCTTCAGCATTTATTTTTATGGAAATTCGAAAACTTTGAAAGTTAAATCTAAAACTATTAAAACACAATATTTGCAACGAAAAATACTTAAGCAAAAAAGTAAAAAACAAAATAAAATTGAAAGTTCTTTAGCAATTTGTAAGATGATTTCTTTATGAAATGAACACAATTTGTAAGTCCATGATACAATTTATTTCGTTACGGTACAAAACATAAAGGCTGCGCACTCTATAAAGGTCTTTATTCTAAAAAATTCTTCCTATTCTGGCTGGTTTGTCAGATTTTAGACTAACCAAAGATCACCTAAAACGATGTAAAAATCAAAACATCTAAATTTCGAAATGGCACCTAGAGAAAATAATTCTTGTTAGTAGTCTATATTGTACATGGAATAAATAAAAAAATCCCTAAATAAGTAGATGAAAATACGAAAACAGAATAAGCCTGATTTCGCAATAGGTAGAGGTCGCCCAACCCTATTATTTACTCTTTATTTAAAACCACGATCCCTGAGCGCCAGAGATAATTAAAAATGATACATCCAGCATTTAAAACTTACAAAATCCTCTCAACGGTAAATGTGAGCCGCTACTGAAACCGGATAACTAGGGCTTCATGGCAGGACGAGGTTCCAGCATTCATTTTGGAACGGCCAATTTAATGTAGAATTGTTGAATATGCAAATTACATGGCACAAGATTATAATCATTACGAATACAGTTGTAATCCCATTTTCTGTAATTTCATTGCATAAAGAAACAGCCTAGTAAAAACAGGTTTTGAGATGAAGACTAACTAAATTAAATTTAAAAAAATGTAACATTTGGTACTTGCTGTATTTTTGATTAACCCTAAAAAATGTTATCCATGTCTAGTTTAGTAAATTTCGTTTTGTTGTAATAATCGCATTTCAATTTGTAAAATCTATTTGATGATTTCTTCCATTAGCAAGTTATCAAAAAGGATCTATCAGGTGTTTGGTAATAAAATAAATAAATTTCTTTCTTATTATAATTTACAAGTATAGTACTTTATAAAGCCTCTGGTTTTAGGGCTTGTATCAAATCAAACCTGGAAATAAGCAGTTGCTTTTTCAGTATTTGTATTGAGTGACAGTCATGCAGGCCAGGGCCCTGATTCTATTTCATTTTGATGTCGAAATTTAAAAGCGACTACGTCATGACAGTCGCAATCGCTAGCGATTCTCATTCATTTCGAGTGCAGTTAAAACTGGGGATATTTACTTTATCATTTTGACACTGCTGAAAATTTGGGTTGGCCCTCTTGTTTATTGGCTGCACGCTGCACTACGCTTGTTGAATGTTTGTTTTGTTTAAGTTACGTGAACGTCTTTTTTTTCTTGTTTGAGTTGTTAAATCATAAATAGTGGCAATTCTCAATTATATTTTGAATTGAAAGATGACAAGGAAAGAAAAAAGGCGATGTTGGAGATCCTTAAGCTATAACCACTAAGATTTGACTTAGTGGTTATATTCTAATATATTTTTTAATTTACTGCAGCTTAGTAATACTTACCCTAAACATTTTGGGTATCCTAGAGGCATAAACACCCTCCTTCAAATATGGTTCTAATACCCTTATCAAATAGTTTGCAGCTTGTTTATTAAGCCGGAATTGCTGCCTAAATTGAGCATCACTTAGTAAAAAAGGATTTTGAGTATCCCGTAACATTCTTCTTATCCTCCGTTGTGAGCGTCGGATATCTATCCTCTCTAGTTCCTCCAAAACCAGAAAATGTCCGTAAAACGCAGCCATATTAATACTTTTTGCTCAGTTTTCCTTGCAAGAATCAAAGCACAACACCGCCTACCTAAACTGAAGCTAAGATCAGTTCTCCCAGTCCAGCCAGTCATGTCAGATTAATTTCGACTCGAAATGAAATTTCAACCACTTTCTTGAAGTTGAAATTAATTTCGATAAATCGAAAATTAGTGACGTAGTTTGGTTAGTTCAGTTGAAATCCACAAGGCTCGCATCGCATTTCGACGTCGCCATATTAATTTCGACATGTTTTGAGTCGAAATCTCAATTAGAATCAGGGCCCAGAACAGTCAATACATAACAGTACAGTGCCCGGTACGGTGGCAACCACCTAAAAAGCGTGTACATGGAGGTGTAGAAAGTCAAGGGAATGACTAATACATTATTTTTCCCATGATTATCATTATAGCTGAGGAACTAAATGATGTCTCCGAGTACAGGCCCCTCTTAAATAAGGCAGGGGTGTGAGGAATCTCCCGCATGGCCAAATTTGATATCGACAATGTAGTTCTTTTTTCAATAAATATTCTCGTTTTTTATAAACTTCTATACCGTAAAAAATGGAGATATCGCCGATTAAAATGTATGTCTTTCCTCCATGTTTCGAGTGCTTCAAACCTGATTTTTCAAAATTGAAGGATAGTTTGGCTTTTGAATTTACCTATCCTTCTGAAATTACCTTTGAAATGGTTATGTATAGATATACCAAAGCTTAAAAATTAACTGACTTAAGAAAAACCAATGATATTTTTGTGAGATAATTTTGGAGCGTAAAAAATAAACGTACTTGGGAGCTCTCCATATCTAAAGTACGCATAATAGTTTTGTAGATAAATATCTCGGCGCCAACAAATAATATTGAGTGCTTCGTACTGTTATTAGCATGGGGGTAGTTTCTAATGGTCAAAAAAACCAAAGAAATAATGTTTAATATTATTTTTATTGATTTAAATACGTAAGTTTAAAATTTTAACTAATTTTAACGTTGTAGTCGTCTTTAGGGGTGATTTTTAGGGTTTGAAGAGTTTTACCTAAAGAAATTTCGTTTCATAAGCCGGGAATGAAATTTTAGTTATAAGGAAAATTAAAACGTTTTATATAAATAGACTCTTTTTTATTTTTTGCATAAATGGGTTTAAAAGCTTAAAACCAATTAAACAGCATTTCACAAGCGAATCGTTTTTGATTTTAATAAAATAAGCTAAGCATTTTACATCGCAAAAATTATTTTTTAACGTTATTTACGTCATAATAAGCGGGGTTTCTAAGTATTGAAAATTTGTATTAAAGTACAAATTATCATTGAATATGTTTATTTTACCTAGTTCAATTAGTTTTTCGTATTTTCGTGTTTTAGTATTTTTTCCACTTAGGGGTAGTTTTAACCCCTTAAAAACAAAAGGCACACTTCGTCCATATATAACTTTTGAAGGAGGGTAAGACAAGCTTAAATCCAAATTTTCAGCTAAATCCATGCACGCCGACAGAATTGGGAGGTAAAGTCCTATTTTCCGCTCGAGTTACTGAACTAAGAGAGATGGATTTTTTGAAAACTAAAGCACTTATTGGGTGTTCGCCGCCTTCTTATCTATTTTGCCTATAGATATACTATTCAATAAAGTTTTAAACTTGTGTTATGTTGAAAATAATCGCACGAGCATTAAGTGAAAAAAAAAATGAAAATTTATAATAAGTTCATTTGCTTTCAGTAACTTAAAAAATAATGTTCTATTTACTTAAGTAGGCTTATAAAATCACATTTTCTTGTTTGGGAAACTTTATTTTAATAAAAAACATAATTTTCCCTCTGTTAGTAGAAACCACAAGCTGTAGCTTAACATTTCATGTTGCTTAAACCGTAAGTTAGTTTTAATTAATGTACTCCTATGTACCTAAAACAGTACAATTTCTACGTAACAAACTTTTGTCCGGTGGATTATAATTATGCACCTCGAATACAACAATGAATGAATAGAATAAGGTTATACCAGAAGAATTGAAACCAGTGAAAGGTCTTTATGCACTAAAGTGCAGGTAAACTATAAATTTTTATTAAGTAAGCATGTTGAAAGACTTATAATCCGAACTAATGAGTGTGCAACACTTAATTTATACTAAAACCAAAAGTGAAATACACGGCTGCGCAAAAAACTGGACTTTTTAAGCTGTCGAACTTTTGTAGAAACTATTCCAAAACGCCCAACCTAAATTAGAAATCGGAAAGCATGATTAGAAATTAGAAAACATAAATGAAGTTAAAACAATAAACGTGTCACGCTTTGTAATTTGGTTTCTAAAAATGTATGCACCTTAATATTGTATGCACTATGAACTACGATATCCTTTGACTGAGACTGTCTTTGATTTATGTGTTACTCTTTTTCTAGAATAAGAGTATTGCTACTTTTTGTCCAACTTTAGGACAATTTTTCTATTGATACGAATCAATCTAAATGCAGATTGAAATAATCGAATACCACATTGACAATATACGGACGGATTCGGTCGTGCTTATGAACGAAGCCGTTACTAGAAAATATCCAAAAACCTATAAAAGTCAATCTGGACAGTTTAAACAGTAGGAATCTAACTACTACGCAAAAGATAATAACTGGCCTCGGCGAAATATCTAGATATTTTCTTGAAGTCTACGCAAATAGTGCAAAAGTTGACGTTTTTCAGTGTAAACTGTAGATATATTGTCTGAATAAAAGGTTATTCCTAACACCGTCCAATGGCTTCCACCAAGCTTGGTTTAGCAGTTCACCTAATTCTCCTGACTTCTTGTTGCTTTATATAAAGGTAGCTACTAGCGTACTCAGGCATGTTATATTACTATAGCAGCAATATAAATAAACAGCATTTCATTTCAATTGAAGCTACCAGAGGTCTTTCTGATGAGACGCGAAACGTCGAAATACGCATATATATTATATAAAAATAGTATTTCTTGGGTTTAGGTTTAATAAGTAATATTTTTGGAACTAGATTTTATTTTCCATTGTAGTCAACGTTTCGGCAGGAAACCCTGGCCTTTGTCAAAATTCTAAAATGTACAAGATTAGGAACAAGAAGTTATTTTAAAATATATAAAGAACTTACCAAAACGTAAAACGGGACACTGACATTAATGAATTGACTGAAATAGAATTGATATCTGGTATCTCATGGTTTACTGTCATTAGTATATAATTATTTTTATATGGGCGTATCGGTGGTTTTCTAAAAAAGTAAAATGAAGATATGTTATGACTTTAAGAGGTTTTTATGGTTTTATATTTATTATTATTTAAATCAGATTGAAACATATTTTATTTAGGTTCTGTGTATCTTTTTTGTCATTGATTGCATTGGTATTTCTTTTTATTTCTATTGATTCGTATATCTCCCTTTTCTTTTTTTTTATTATTCTTAATTATTAATTTAAAATAATCCTTATTATATTTAAGATTTCAATGACCTTATTTCTAAAATGAAAAACATTCATGTACCAAATAACTATAACTTAAAGTCTTTTGATGTCATTTCACTATAAACTAACATCCCAATCAAACTTTAAGTAGCATTAAACTCAACATACTTTTATATAATATACATATATAAGGACGAAATATATAAACAAATGGATGGATGTGCAATGGGTGAAAGTATTTCTAGTGTGATTGCTCAACTGGTTCTGGAAGACTTCTGGAAGAAGAATCTGTCATGAGTCACTTAGATTTTAATGTACCATTCTTCTACCGCTATATCGATGACTGTATCTGTGCTATCCCAACAAATACAATGAACGAAATTTTAGATAATTTTAACAGCTACCATCCAAAACTAAACTTTACTATACATACCTACTGAACAAAATAACAAAATAAATTTTCTGGATATCACCTTACATCGCATTAATAACAATTAAAACCATGTGGTTTACAAAGAAAATATGGTCTCACGATATTTCAACTACAAATCTCATCATGAATTCTCGCATAAGAAGTCTGTAATTATAAATCTTGCTGATAAATCTATAAAACTAACAGATCCAGAATACAGACCAATTGCAATCAAAAATGCCCTTCTAAATATTGCATATCCAGAACATCTAATCGAAACTATTTTCAAATCAAGACTTATTAAAATTTACAACAACACATATAACAATAAACCCAACAGTATCAAGACTACGTACACAACTCTCCCAGATATAAAAGGTTTATCCGAACAATTAAAAAATCTTTTAGCCAAACATAACAGTGGCTCACAAAGGCAACAACCTTTTAAATAAATATTTCATTAAATTAAAAACACAAACTTCAAAACATCAATTCAATCAAAAAATCACATGTGTTGTTTACGAGATACCATGTATTAACTGTGAAGGTGTCTATATCGGACAAACCAGTCAACTGCTTCAATCCAGAACTCGTTCTCACAAATATGACAAGAACAATGTCACTGCATTCACAAAACATGAAAATGAGAAGAAGCATAATTTGACTTCGAAAACATCAAAATTTTAAGAACCGAACAAAACAAAAGGAAGATGGAGATATACGAATTATTAGAACTAAAAAAGAAATACCAACGCCATCAATGACAAAAGAGATACACAAAACCTAAATAAAATATATTTCAATCTGATTTAAATAATAATAAATATAACACCATAAAAAACTCTTAAGGTCATAACATATCTCCGCTTTACCCTTTTCGAAAATGCCAACGATACGCCCATATAAAAATAATTATATACTAATGACAGCATGCCATGAGATATTAGGTATCAATTTTATTTCAGTCAATTCATTAAGGGCAGTGTCCCGTTTTACGTTTTGGTAATTTTTTTTATATATTTTACAATAACTTTTTCTTCCTATTCTTGTACATTTTAGAATCTTGACAAAGGCAAGAGTCTCCTGCCGAAACGTTGATTTCAATGGACCATAAAATCTTATGGGATAATGGACAAAATATGTTCCTAAAAGACAAATTATTAATGCCATTTAGAATATCAATACAACTGTTTGAAAGTTGAATTTTTTAGGCATATTTCAAATGCCTCATCTTTGTTGCCAAAACTCAAATTTAAAATTTCATATGATAGGTTTCGAAGGCTCTCGAATTTCCATTAGGTTCTAACAATGGAAATTTCACAGCGACTGGTCAATAGGAGTGATAAATTTTATCTTTGAGAATCGTAAAAAATAGCAAAAATCGCGCAACGTTTATTTATTTAATAGATTATTTATTTATAGAAACTGACTTCATGTGTTATAAAATAAAAAAAATTGCATACGAAACTGCATACTTCACCTTTAAAAAGTATTTTGAATTTTGTCGATAGGTCACTCTGACCAAAAGATATCGAATTTTTACGGTCGAGTTGATACAAATTTTATTTAAAATAGATTTCGCGCGCGTAACTGACATTCAAAATCACCGGTTGCTTCAAGCGTTGTTTCTGAGAAAACGGTTCATTCTACACAAAAAGTTCTTATAAACATTTTTCGTCAAAATTATCTTAGCTTCATTTTTTTTTCTACAGTGTACATATTCTAATTTTTTTAACAACTGAACGTTTCTCAAAAGCAAAAGAATGTTTACGTTATATAATTGAAATTAGGTTTGGATTTGGTAGATATAAGTGCTAATATTCATTAAAAAATATTAAATAATTTAATAGCTTACTATGACTGCTGTTCAATTATAGTTTTACCTGAAAAAAAAAATACATAAATTAGTTGAATATTAAAAATACTGAATATTTACTATTGCTAAACATGATATGTATTAGGATATATGACTTTAGAATAATAATAATATTGTTATGTGACTAATTAAAGTCCTGTAATTATTTCGAAAATTCTACCTGGCGTTCTAGAAATGCTATACTCGGGATATATTTCTGGAATCTCGTGTTTAAAGCGCTGACTCGGCGTTCATGCCTTCGCTGACGATCTCTAGAACATATGTTCGTGTATAAAAATAGCTGCGGCGTCCCTTTAAAGACAGTAATCAGATAAATGTGTTTGTAAGCGTAACCATATTATTGTAGGCGAAAATTATTAGTGTGTTTATAATTGTTAATGAGATATTAGTTATTTAGTTATAGTTTAGTTATATTTAGTTACAATTATTAATTTTTTTGTAGTGAGTTAGTTAATCTACGTGTACTTCACTTAATCCCCGAACCCATTGAAAACCATATCTATATTTATTATAATAACTACTCAGATTTAACAAACCAATTAATTACCTTTATCAAATAATAAGAAATTACTGGCAAATATCAAAAAACTGCTAAGCCTGAAAGCATAGCCTTCTATCGCGGGCCACGGACTGAAATAAAAGACGAACGACTGAAAAAAATGTAACGACAGATCGCGCGAGCACATACTTCGCGCGACCACATACTACGTGGAGTAGTAAATGCAGTCCCATACGTGTTCCTTAATAAAATAAAATAAAATAAAATAAATTAAAATTAATTAAAATAAAATACAAATAATGTAAAAATTAAGTGATAGTTGTACTTTGTAGCTACAATTAGCATTTGATCATCGTACAACACGTTGTGAAGAGCTGCTTTAATCCGTTTATTATGCCTAGAATGAGAAGATGAGCAAACTTTCAAAAACTTAGCGAGTTTATGGGAGGCAAATAGTGAGCTTATTCTTACTCTTCTCGTGCCATATCAGAATTATCCGACGTTGGCGATCACCATTGCGAAGGCTTCTCGATCTTCTGCAATAATGAATAATTGACCTGCATTTGATATCTGTGTCCATTCACGAATGTTTTTTAACCAAGAAACTTGTTTTCTTCCTCCACCTCTACGGACCTCTATTTTGCCTTTAAGGATCAGTTGTAATATTTTATATCGGCTTCCTCTTTACTATATGTCCCAGATAAGACATTTTTCGATGTTTAACAGTCTTTAGCAGTTCTCTATCTTTGTTGGGTTGTTGTTGTTCTTGTTAGCAGTTCTTTATCTTTGAGTGAGCTTATATCAGGCCGATTTGTCCTTTAGACAAATAGCCACGAGGGTACACAGAAGTATCAATACGGTAGTGGTTTGATGTCGGGCATGGCATCAGAAATACCGTAGACAAAGAGCGAGATGTGCAGGAGTGTCAAAAGAACGGCCACACACCAAGACATCCGTCTTAGGCTTTTGTCTGTAAGGGGGCGCTTCACGTCCAGAAGTTTAATTGCAGACTATACTCTGACAAGAAATTAAGGAGGATGACTAATAAATATAATACGATATAGTGATTGTACGAGGTGTAAATCAAATAGGCCGTTTACTAATAAGAAAATCAAAATAATATCGGTTCACAACATTTTGACAGCTCTCCGTACATTTTAATGGGTAATAGGGCTTTTACAGTAGGCCAGCTGTAACAACAGATGCATTCACGATGCGTTTTAGCAAATTAATATTTAGTCAGCACGGTTTATCCGATTTCCTAATTATTTTTATCAGTGGCTTTTCATGAAGGCATCTTAAAAGTATTATTATATTGAAATTTAAATTTATTTGAGACATTAATTTTATAAAATGAAAATAGGTAACTTTTTTTAAATAATTTGTTTAGATAATTAAATGAAAAATAACAAATATAACGATTGTTAATAAAAACGTTTTTATTTATATCTATTTATATTCTGTTTTTTTATCTAAGCCTCAAACTTTTATATAAAACATAAACATTGGCTTGGTTTATAAATCATCGGAATCCATTGAGTCTTCTGTCCATATAGCAATCAGTGGGGAATGTACTACATATATTAACCACAAATTGATGCATCTGAGACATTTGTAGAAAGCATGTTTGTGATTGTAGATTATAAAACATTTTAAACTTGCAAACAAGTAACTTATTTTCCACGAACCTTAAAATTTATTTCTTGTATATTTTGGAGCTCCCCTTGGAGTGCTAAGGAACTTTTAATTAACTAACATTACAGGCGTAGTTAACTTTTTACCTTCACCGGACTTTACGTTTTACCGGCGTTATTTTTCACAATAATAAATTACAACGCCACTTTCCGAGGATAAAAGGCTTTACTCGAAAATTTACTTATAAAGACAATACAGTGACTCAAGTTTTTAAAATTTAATATATATTTTTATAATAATAGACAAATAAGAATTAGGACTTAAATAATTGTTAGTTAAAAATAAAAACATCTATTTCCAATGTTAATTCAATATGTAAAAATATCATTTTTTCCTAATTTACTACAATAGCATATTATACCTATTGTGTATCAAGAAAACTAGACTAATAAATTATTTTTCTTGTTGTTTTCTTTTTTATTGTCACTAAATTAGTAGGATTTGACTTAAAATGTAAAGGAAGCATTAAAAAAAAAATTTGTGGGACATTGACAATTGACATATATGTATATTATACATTTTAAAGTAGATGGGTTTAAAATGTTCCGTGCGGATTCCATACAATGTGAGCCACATGGTGCCTTGACCAATGTGCGGACGGCGCGCCTGTATGCTATTGATTATAACATTTTTAAGATGTGTTTTTTGGTGGTAGTGTACCGAATGATTTAAATTTACTATTAGGTTGTTGGATAAGGCATTTTTCACTTATAATTACATTGGTTCGCGAATATGTATAAACAACTAAAATATACAAACTGTAGTATTTGTATTTTTTTTTCATATGTATTAAAAATCGCCCTGGATATTTTGCGCGTCAAGTAAACAGGAATTTTTCTGTTTATGCTTTGTTTATACCGACTTGGGTGAACGATTTTTAAAGATTATCACTCTCGTCGGTGAAGCCGCTGTTAAAAGCGTTTAGTTTTATTGTAGTCCGAATTTTTCTTCAAATTCGTAACGTTTTTTCGTTATTGTTTTTTTGTTATCGGTAATTAGTTAGTGAGCAGTTAAATGTGGAATCTTAAGGAGGTTGGATTGAGATTTTGAAGTGAAAAGAGCTCTTAAAGAAACTAGCAGATTTTGTATGTGGAGAGGTGAATTTTATACTCAAATGTAATGTGTCAGTTTTTGCCTGAGTTAATCACCGATTTGTTGCTGTGATCGTCCTGTGTTTTACCTGAGGGATTTATAAGACAGCGTTTCGAACAGTTTAAAAGATGTCCACATGGTTTCAAGCAGGAGCTTGAGTTTTTGAAAAGACCCATACCATCGTCTATTTGTGTTGTTTTGCAGTGTTTTGATCCAGTTCCAAAACTTTTAAAGGAAACACAATAGCCAGTGATATCAGGTACTTTTTTTGTTAAAATTATTCAAAGTAAAAATAGACATTTTTCATTAATAATTGCTTTATACAGGATTTGACAGGATAAAAAAAATTAGTACAGACAGGATAAAGTAAATTTTAGGGATTGGCTAACTGTCATATTAATTATTCTTATAAAGTTTTAATATTTAATCTTGACATATGACAGTTAGCATTATTTTCTTCGGACATTTAAAAACCATAAATTTTGAACTTGTTTTGTTCTGTTTTAAAAAGGTTGACCTTAATGTAAGCTTCATTGAAAGATCTTCTTCTTCTTTAAGTGCCGTTTCCCGATCTGAGGTTGGATATCATCATCACTATCTTTACTCTATCTGCTGCTGCTCTGAAAAGTTCTATAAAACTGCATTTAAACCAATCCCTTAAATTCTTCAACCATGACACTCTCCTTCTTCCTATACTCCTTTCTCCTCTTATCTTTCCCTGTACTATCAGCCTTAGCAGTTCATATCGCTGTCCCCTCATTACGTGTCCCAGATATTGTAACTTTCTTATTTTTATTGTGTTTATTATTTCGCATTATTTGCCCATTTCTCGCAATACTTCCGTGTTAGTTTTCTTCTGTGTCCATGCTATTCTAAGCATCCTCTTGTAACACCACATTTCAAAGGACTGTAACTGATTTATGTGTTCTTGCTTTAATGTCCAGCTTTCAAGTCCATATTGCAGTATCGAAAACACGTAGCATCTCAGTGCTCTTACTCTCAGTTCGAATCTAAGGTCTTTGTTGCAGAGAATTGTTTTCATTTTTACAAACGCATTTCTTGCTATTTCTATCCTGCTCTTATTTCGGTTGTTTTCTGAAATCCAGGTTCCTAGGTATTTGTATTTATCAACCCTTTCTATCGGTACATTTCGCAAATGTAGTTTGTTGGTATATTTGTTTATTTTTTGTTATTATCATGTATTTGGTCTCTTTTATATTCATTTTTAGCCCATAGTTTTCACAGAAACTGTTTGTTTTGTTTGGCAGTAATTGGAGTTGTTCAGCAGAGCTTGCCATAATCACGGTGTCATCTGCATATCTTATGTTGTTAATAGATCTTCCGTTAATTATTATTCCTTCACTTTGAGATAGTAATGCTTCTTCAAAAATAGCTTCACTATATACATTAAATAGTAATGGGGACATAATACAATCCCTGCCTAACTCCTCTCCTGATTTCAATTTCTGGACTGGGTTCGTTATCTATTACGATTTGTGTTCTTTGATGCCAGTAGAGGTTTGTTATTATTCGTCAGTCCCTATGGTCTATGTTTTTTGTCCTTAGAATTTGGACTAATTTTTATGTCTTACTTTGTCAGATGCCTTTTCAAAATCAACGTAACAAACATGCACATCAACATTCATATCCATGCATCTTTGAGCTAACACATTAAAAGCAAATAACGCTTCTCTGGTTCCTAGTCCGTTTCTGAACCCAAACTGACTATCATCTATTCCTTCTTCCATTTTTTTATTTATACGACCACTAGAGACAAAGATTTAGATGATTTTAATTTATTAATAATTTAAGTTCTTATAGTGTCCCCAACGTCTAGAGTTTCTTGTAAACCGATAGCACCATTGTAAGTCGTTGTATTTTGTTATTATTTGTATTTGTAACTGTTTATGGTGAAATAATAATAATATGTAATGTTTCTCTCTAAACCAAGAGTAGTATTATTTCCTTTAAAAAGATTCTAACCATTTTAATATATTTTTTAGGAAAAAAAGCCTTTCTTTCAATCCAGCAGGAAGATTCTTGTAAACGGCCTCCAAAATTAAATAGTTTAGGAACCTTCTTGTGTTGTGTTGTCCAGGAAATCCATGTAAGTACTTTTTGGTTATCTTTTTGTAGTTACCCGTTTCCAGTCCCCTTTTTTATTCACTTACCTACGACCCAGCTCTCCAATCAAACCAAGAGTAGCCGTTCGCAAACGTTCCGGTTTGTTTTGCTTACCCTATCTCCAGCCCAGCAATTTCTGTCACCAGTTTTCAACCCCATATAAGTAATACAATATGTAGTAGGCAATATAACCGCTACAAAACAAATAAAAATAATGGTTGTGCTGGGTAATATTTTGAGAAATATATTTTGAGGTATATAAGATTTTGTATATAATTATCTTACAGATATAAACCCTAAATAATATATGCCAGACGAGAGTCCACTTATGATTAGAAAAGGTTGAAACCACTTATGATCTTTGAGTCGACAAGGGTGGAGTAAATATTTTTAAAATTGTGATTAAAAAACGTAGAAAGACACGCAGTTCTGTGTAAATTGCAATTATTCGACTATATTATAAAAAAGATGAGTGAAAATTTGGAAGCAGGTCCATCACGGCCTAAAAATTCTAAATCATGTAAAATATAATAGAAAGTGACAGTGAGATAGATGAGTTGAACTGAACGATGTCTCTTACAAACCCAGTAGCTACTCCTCCCGAAATAAAAAAATAAAATAAAAAAAGAGTTCTGTCACTATACCATTGCCGTATGTATCAGGAAAAACCAGACTTGTGTGTTGGAACATGTTCTGCAAATTTTCATAAGAAGTAAAAGTATTTCAATTATATATTTGCTTTTTTGTTTGTATACGAGTACAGCAACATATTTTAAATCTTCTCCCTGCGACATACATGTGCGCCATCCGTTTCTGGTGGAAGTACCTATACCGTATACCTGGTGACATACAGGTGAGCCATTCAAAAATTTTTCGTTGTTTCACTATAATTATGATTAATAATGATTCTTCTTCTTCTTCACGTGCCATCTCCGCGACGGAGGTTGGCAATCATCATGGCTATTCTGATCTTAGATGCTGCTGCTCTGAATAGTTCAATTGATGTGCATCCGTACCATTCCCTCAAGTTACGCAACCATGAGATTCTTCTTCTTCCTACACTTCTCTTGTCCTGGATTTTCCCTTGTATAATCAATTGAAGTAGGTTGTATCTCTCATTACGCATAACATGCCCCAGGTATTGCAGCTTTCGTGTCTTGATGGTTTCCAATACTTCCATTCTTTTGTTGATTCTTCTCATGACTTCGTTGTTTGTTACATGCTCGGTCCATGATATCTTCAGGATTCGTTTATTAATCATAATAATGATTAATAAACATTTATTAATTATCTTAGGAGTTTTATTAATAATTAAGTTTCAGTTCAGAGTATAGTCTCATGATCGAACATCCGCACGCAACGTGTTAAAATGATATTCTCAATATTTTTGAGTTGCGTTCCTGGGACTACTTTATTGAAAGATAGTTCATTCGATTGGATGAAATCAACTGTAACTTAAGAATATCTCAGAAAAATCATACTTGAACTTGTTTGAAACCGGTGATGATAGAAACCGGTATGGGCTTAGCATGATTCAAAATTTTAGGAAATTCTATACGAAAAACACAACAGACAGACAAAAATTTAAACCATCTAAAAAAGAGATAGATACAGAACTTCTTAAAGAACGCAAAGAGCAATACATAAACCAGCTAAAAAGAAGTGACATATCACAGCTAAAGGGTTTGCAACTAGACGAATTAAACGATAAAATAACAACAGAACTACTAGAAGCAGGCCTGAATATTTGCTAATAAACAAAAGCGAAAACAACAAAAAATTAGCACTAAATCACAAGATATGCTAAAAAACGACGACAACTCCTGAATGATAACAAAAGAAATAAAAAGGAGTTTACCGAACTGAACAAAATCATAAGAAAACAGATAAAGGAAGATTTAAAGAAATACCAAGAAGATCGCATTAAGAAAATCATAGAGAAGAACAAAAGTTTAAAAACAATGAAGACAAATATAGGAAAAAGAAAACTAATCATGCTTAAAGCTGAGAACAATGAAGAAAGAGATCTAGGAGAAATAGTAAAAATCACAGAAAGATATTACACAGACCTATACAGTTCTAAATGACCCACGACTATCATCTAAACAAAATCTCTCGAGGAAAATACAAAATGTTGGCTCAGAGATATTACCAGAAATAACTGAAGATGAAATCGAAAAATCCATAAACGACATGAAAAGAAATAAAGCGGCCGGTGAGGACAAAATACTGGCGGAACTGCTAAAAGAAGGAGGAGACACGATAAAAAAAATGCTAAAAATACTGTTCAACAAATGTCTGTTTGAAGGTAAAATACCTAAACAATGGAGAAATGCCAACACAATCTTAATACATAAGAAAGGAGACCGAACAGACCTAAACAACTACCGTCCTATTTCCCCTTTTGTCACAACTATATAAAACCTTCACAAGAATAATAAACAACCGACTAACCTATAAACTTAATAACTACCAACCAGTAGAACAGGCCGGATTCAGGAAAGGATACAGCATAATCGACCATCTACATGCGCTTAAAATCTTGATTGAGAAAACCAATGAATACAACCTTCCGCTGTACTTAGCATTCGTAGATTATGAAAAGGCTTTCGACAGCATTGAACACTGGGCGGTGGAAGAAGCTCTGGTCAATAGTAGCATAGGTTCAAGATACCGACAATTGAAACATGATATTTACCAAAACGCAACCATGACCGTAATTCTGGACGACAAATTAATAACGGATAATATAAAAGTTAAACGAGGAGTCCGACAAGGCGATATAGTCTCACCTAAACTGTTTACCTTGACCCTCGAAGATATAATAAAATCAACAGATTGGGAAAACAGAGGAATATGTATGAACTGAAAGTACCTAAATCACCTTAGATATGCGGATGATATACTCCTGATCTCCTCGGAACGACAAGAACTAGAATTAATACTGAATGAACTTCATGAAAAATCACTGCAAAAAAGCCTAAAAATTAACTTAAACAAAACAAAAGTAATGACAAACACGAAAGACCAAAAAGCAATAAAAATACAAACAGAAAAAATAGAACAGGTAAATGAGTATATCTATCTAGGACAAGCAATCAAAGCTAACAGAGAAAATCAAACAGCCGAAATATTGAGACGAGTAAGAATGGGATGAGCAGCGTTCGGCAAACTCTCTTACGTTCTAAAATATCAAACAATCCCTCTATACTTACGAAGCAAGGTATATAACTCCTGTATAATACCGGTGCTCACCTACGGAGCACAGACATGGACATTTACACAGGCCAATTTGGATAGGATAAGGAAGGCACAAAGAGCGATGGAGAGACAAATGTTGGGTATATCACTTAAAGATAGAAAACGTAACCAGTGGATCAGAACCAGAACAAAGACAGTAGACGCGATAGAACAAGTAGCAAAACTGAAATGGAAATGGGCTGGACACAATGAACGTCTCCAAGGCGGACGATGGAACAATGCCATCGGAAAGTGGTGTCCATACAATGCAAAGAGATCAAGAGGCAGACCACAAATGAGGTGGAAAGATGACATCAGGAAACAAGGAGGTCCCACATGGCAGAGAACAGCTAAAGATAGGGAAAGATGGAGAGAACTGGGGGAGACCTACATCCAACAATGGAAGGATAGAGAATAGGTTCAAAAAAAAATACGAAAAACGGGCACATTGTAAAATTTTTATTAAATGTAGGGATAATAACGACGTAGGGATAATAAAGATGTAGGGATAATTAACACCAAAAGGATTGAAGTTACGGCCAGCCTATTAAAGCAAAAGGTTACAAAAGATTCTACATACAGCCAGTTTACCCATGATCCGACTCGAAATTTATTTTTTCTTGAAGAAATCATTGTAAGTATTGAAGATTTACTTTTCTATATATATCAAATTCTGATTTTGATCGAATTATTTTTAGTTTACATAGAGTATATTAAAATTTATATAAATAGACAGTGAAACGCAACGGGGAGTTTAAGATTGCCTAAACTTTGCTGTTATTTATCCATCTATTCCAAAATTAGACCTAATTAGTTTAGTGGAGAAAATATCTTAATATTTACCAACAAAGTTTAATAAAATTAACAGAATATAAGAGGAAATAAAAGCTATAAAAACTTTAAAATGCTGACTCCATAATTATCCTACCAACAGATAAGGGAAATGCAACTGTGATAATCGATAAAATTCAATATGCGGACAAAATTGACGACCTAATAAGAAACGGACCTTATACCAAATTAACAAAGAATCCAACGAAGCCTTTGGAAAACAGGATATACAGGTCTTTAGTCAAGTTTAAAGATTATTAAACAGATTATCAAAGAAAATTAATTACACCTTATTACAGCAAGATACCTCATTTTTATGGAATACCAAAAGTTTGTATTACCGTAAATTCTTCTTGTAGTAAACTGTCAAAATTTTTATAAAATATACAACCATTTGCAAATAATAATGACACATTTATAAAGAATACACACATTTTTTAAACAAATTATCGAATATTGAATTTAATTCAAATAATATACTGAGTGACAAATAAAGGTAAACACCTACATTTCCTTATCCGATATTAATAATTTTTGGCATATATGTTCAGTGTCCCTTACTAGTAAAATGATTATGTTTTCAGCTTGAGTCGTCCAAATCCAGAAGCTGGTACAATAATATGTTGAGGATCCACAATTTATTATATACTCATTAACAAGTCTGAACATCTTCTGATGAGGTGGTCGATGACCTATTGGAATATCCCATTCAAGGCTACTGCAACTTCGTGGGCAAGAACTGCAAGAGTCTGTAGAAGGTGTTGCAAATTTAAGAGCCTGCGATCTATATTTCCCAGACATGTTTAATTGGAGACAGATCAGGCGATCGCGGTAGCCAAGATAAATGCCTGATGTGATGTTGATCCATGAAGGCTAAAAATTATGTGGCAACATGCGGTTGTAACAGTCGTTACTTATACTGTATTGATATTAAAATAATTTCAGAGATGTAGTATGGGTTGCCTAACTTTAAGTGTTCATTTGCCCATTAAGTGTGTATTTTTAATAATTTAGGTTGTCACTCTGATCTAATTTGGTACCATTGCGAACCAGAGAGATGACAGGAGATTAGGGAGTAGTGGAAATTGGCTCTTCTTGGTTAATTAACTGTGAATTAAAATTCACTTTTGATCTAGAGTTTGAAGTGGTACAAGGTGGCAGTTAGCGAAAGAAAATCCAATTAATGCATAGAATTTCCTTCACTTCAAGAAGTTAAATATTCTAAGTATAACTATAACAATTTAATTGACGGTGTTTTCGGAAACTCAGGAGGTGAAGTGAGATTTCTAGCACGGAATTAAGTAGCTATCTGGTAAATAATAATTTTTTATATTATAAACATTAGAGTATTTTATCTATATCCTATTATTCAGATTCATTATTTCATATTTTAATATAGTATTTTGTCCAAGGCCATTATATTTTTACTCTATGTGAAGCAAGGTCATGCTACATCCGATTGGATGGGTTTTTTATCTACCATAATTATCTTTTTGCTCCGGTTTCTTATGCTGAAAGAAACTTTCCTCACTTCTTCTTTGATTTCTTTTTATCAATGTTGAGATTAGAAGTAACGGGGAATTGTTTTCAGCCACCTACCATGGAATTATAAATTTCCCTCAGAACATCCGAGGGAGAGTACCACTTCAACTCTATAAGAATCAGGGTCATTGGGACAAGCCAGGGAGTATTGTCTACTCCACTCTCATTTTTTTTCTCCAGCCTGCACCTAGAGGTAGGGCAGGACAGTCATCATCGGAACTGAGCCAATTAGCACCAGCTCCGTGCTAATTTCGGACCTCAAGGAGGACTTCGCTGGGACACCGAAGCCATTCGGGAGTATCCTTCCAGACAACTGTTTCACCTAGGAGGACAGTTGGTTTTTACTTCAGAACTATATATATATATATATATATATATATATATATATATATATATATATATATATATATATATATATATCTTGTTCCACCAGTTATAGGTTTTTTTTTATAACATATATATATATTAATTAGTATAACTCCCCTTGGTGTAAGGTATCGGTAAGTTTGAGCTCAAATTCTACCCAGAGATTATCTTCCATTGTTTTTTTGTATTAACCATTTATTTCATTATTAACTTTAATTATTTCATTATTTGTTTACTTAACTAATTTTTTTTATATTTCATCTTGTGTTATTAACTTCGGTTATTATCCCTTCAGGATAATATACCGTTTCAATTGTTTAACTTGGCTTGTTCCCATTTATATATATATTATTTTGTTTGTATGTGAATTTAGAGTTGTTTAACAATATTGTTGGTCATATTGTAGGTTAGTATGATATATTTACGTGGCTATACGTTCTTCCAACGTTAGCATTATTTTGTTTAAGGTTGTTTTTTAACCTAGATGTAGGTTGTACACTCTATATCAGAGTTATTCTGTGTAGTTTTCAACTTTTTATTATAGTTGTTTTCAACATTTTTTTTTTAAGATATTATATTGTGAAATTTTCATATACTTTTTGGTAACTTAGAGATTGTCAAAATCTAAGAAGTTATATTTAATAAACTTGAATTTGTTTTGCATATAATTTTTTATTAATATTTCCTTACCTTTTTACATTTACAGCATTTTTGTTTATTACACCAACTTTAATTAATATTAGCAGTATACGATACCTGGAAGAGTGACCGTTACTCTTTTTTAGAGTAGTATCCCTTTTCTGGCGCCCTCAATTTGTTTTCTTTGTTAATTTTCATTATATCTATTTATTTGTTTTATTATTTTATTTATTGATTATTTTATTTATTGATTTTCCTTGGCAAATGATCTCGTTGGATCTCATTGGACCATATCCTCGTAGCTACAAAGAAAATACCTATTGTTTAGTAGTTGTGGATTATTTCACTAAATTTCCTTTAGTTTTTCCTCTTCGTCAGGCCACAACTCCAGCAATCGTGAAATATTTGAAGGAACAAGTCTTTTTGTTGTTTGGTGTTCCCCAAATTGTTTCCTGTGACAATGGTCCACAGTTCGTGTCTAAGGCTTTTAAAGACCTTCTAACCAAATACAAGGTTCAGAAGATCTTTTATAATGCTGCGTACCATCCGCAAGCAAACCATACTGAGAGAGTGAATCGAAGTATTGTCACAGCCTTGAGATCATACACTTTCCCAGATCACAGAGCTTGGGATCAATATATTCACTCCATAGCTCAAGCCATAAGGACTTCTGTCCATGAAGTGACACAGTGCTCCCCATCATATTTGAATTTTTGGCAGAAACATTGCTTTATCTGGTGACTATTTTGGGTTAATTTCTGAAAATTCCGCAAATCTCCCTCAAATATCCGAGAGACTTCATCGTCTAGATGACCTTCAGACTCTACCTCCAATTTTTGCTGATATCAGGAAGAAGTTAAAAACTTCTTACCTCCGGAACAAAAGTCAATACAATTTGAGGAAGAGAGATTTGCGATTCTTTGTTGGCGATAGAGTTTTAAAGAGAAACTTTGTAAAATCAAGTAAAGGTGATGCTATTTCGGCAAAATTTTGCCAGAAATACATTCCGTGTACGGTTGTAAGGGTATTTGGTATATGAATTAAGGGACAATTCGTCCAACAAACGAATTGGTCAATTTCATGTAAAGGATTTACTGCCTGATAACACCATCGACGAGGTTAGTTCTTCATCCTCAGAAGAAGACTAACTTAACACTTTCGTTTAAGCTAATCTCTTTCTCTGTTTGTCTTTAGCTTATGTTGATTATATTTTGCATTTTAGTCTAAGATTTTCTTAATCATCAGATAACGTAGGTACACCGCTATTTTTTGTATCTTTTGGCATTGGTTAATGACTTCTATAACTTATTAGATAATTAGTATGTATGACTTATCCATCCATTTTTTTTTTGTATTATAAATGATGCACTTTATATTGAATTAATATTCTTAAGTACTAATTTTCCCAGGAGAATTACTACTTTTAACCTCTTATGACACGAGGATTGTTTAGTATATATTTACATATTTAGATTTATACTTATAGTTAATCCTATTACTGATGAGGAACTATGGAACTATGTTGTTACACTACTGGATCATATATTGTGTGTTATATTTTTGATATTTGATTCCTTAGTATTTGTTTTGATATATTTGTTCAATATTTGCCAATTTGGAAAGATGTTGTGATTTTTTTTTATCTTTGGTCTGCTTTATTCTCACTTGTCACGAAAATCTTAAATACTCTATAATAATTTATGTCCTGATTCCATATACAGGATGGTTCTGGAATTAGTTTGGAATTTTGGAAGTAGGTAAGGATGACCGGTGTCCTTCTTATTTCTTCTTATTTATTCTTCTGAATTTTCTGTCAATGAATCTGTCAATACTCAGCTTTAGTGAATACGTGGGTTCGAGATTGTTGCTCAGCAACTGATCACTGCTGCTCAATTAGGTTCGTACTATATGTGTTTATTGCAGAGTAGGCAGATGTTTATGCCTCATAATATTTTTGGTCAGGAAATGCTCGCGACATGTCCTAACCATTCTTGTGTAATTGTCCAAATATTCCAGTTACCTTTTCACAACTTGATAGGGAAGTTTAATTAGTTCATATTAGTTATCTTACTTCAGGTTATGTTTTTTTTTCTTTAACTATCCCTACACATGTCAAGTTAGTCATTTTCATTATTTAAGAGTTTAGACAAATGAGTTGTTCTCTTAGTGTAATCCCACTTCTTTCCTTAGGCATAAATTGCTGTTTAGATTTAGGACTATTCCCGGATAATTCCATGCTGCGAGAACTTGTTATAAACCTACAGTTTTGTTCAAAATTGGTTGCTTGTTCTCGACATATTTTTTTTTCTATCGTTAGTAATGGTATTATAGGAAAAGTCCACCACTTATATTTTCTTAGGATTTCTATTGGGATTTTATCGGTGTCTGGTTATTCTCATACATCTGTTGTAGCCACATGCTATAGTTAGTAAATACCAGCACACTCAAAATTTATTTAGCCTCTGAATTCCTTTAGTCCATTTTAGACTTTAGGTATTTATCTTTATCTTCGGTTTAGTTCAGTTACATATTACATTACTTAGTCTGAATAAGTGTGACAATGCTGCTTCATACTTTAGGAAATTTTGCTTTATTGTAATTACTTAGTTGGTATTGGCTCATATTACCGAATGAGGGTAAGAGCTAATTTAGTTATTAGCATTAGTGAGAATTGGTCCTCTCCTGATCGTTCTTCTTTGGATATGCTCTATTTATAAATCTGGTGTCCATCGATAGTCCGATTTTGGATTCAGTGTCTGATTCCTCACTTATTTGGTTTATTTGGTTATGTAGGTTCGTATCACCATATGTGGGTGTACGTAGACCTCATTTAGTTTTGAGATTTAGTATTGGTGTGAATGGGTCCATAAATCTTCCTGGTCGTTCTTCATTGGATATGCTTTTATGAATCTGGTGTCCATTGATGGTCTGACTTTGGATTAAGCGTCCTATTTCACATTTATTTTGGTTATTACGTCTTTGATATACTTTGGTATGTTTACGATTTAGATTACTATTTGTGTTATTTGGTTTGGTGAGAATTGCTCCATAAATCTTCCTGATTGTTCTTCTCTGGATATATTACTATGAATCTGGTGTCCATTGTTAGTTCAATTTTGGATTAAGTGTTCAGTTCTTAACCTATTTAGTTTATGATTTCTTTGATCTTAGTTTAGTATATCTCCGGGTGAGATATTGTTTGAATTGGCTCATACATTTGCCTGGTTGTTCGTCCTTGGATATACTTAGTCTTATAGATCTGATGTCCATGGATAGTTCAATTTTGGATTTAGTGCCCAATTCGACATTTATTTGTCAGCAAGAATTTAGTTGGTATATTTAGTTAATATTTGGCTTTTAAGCATATTGTCGATTGAGATTTTGATTCGACTTTCGAGTCATCTGAGTTTGTGGTGTCTGGCGCCATGACCATTCTTTTTTTTCCCGTGATCTTTAGTTCGTGGTTATTTTTTTTGTGTAAACTTACGGATCAACGTGGAATGTTAGGCCAGTACACTTAGTTATTGATACTTTTAATTTTAGGAACAAAAAAAAAAAATTTTTGATTAAAATTTTTTTTTTCCCGACTAGTAGGGGAATGTAACAGTCGTTACTTATACTGTATTGATATTAAAATAATTTCAGAGATGTAGTATCGGTTGCCTAACTTTAAGTGTTCATTTGCCCATTAAGTGTGTATTTTTAATAATTTAGGTTGTCACTCTGATCTAATTTGGTACCATTGCGAACCAGAGAGATGACAGGAGATTAGGGAGTAGTGGAAATTGGCTCTTCTTGGTTAATTAACTGTGAATTAAAATTCACTTTTGATCTAGAGTTTGAAGTGGTACAAGGTGGCAGTTAGCGAAAGAAAATCCAATTAATGCATAGAATTTCCTTCACTTCAAGAAGTTAAATATTCTAAGTATAACTATAACAATTTAATTGACGGTGTTTTCGGAAACTCAGGAGGTGAAGTGAGATTTCTAGCACGGAATTAAGTAGCTATCTGGTAAATAATAATTTTTTATATTATAAACATTAGAGTATTTTATCTATATCCTATTATTCAGATTCATTATTTCATATTTTAATATAGTATTTTGTCCAAGGCCATTATATTTTTACTCTATGTGAAGCAAGGTCATGCTACATCCGATTGGATGGGTTTTTTATCTACCATAATTATCTTTTTGCTCCGGTTTCTTATGCTGAAAGAAACTTTCCTCACTTCTTCTTTCATTTCTTTTTATCAATGTTGAGATTAGAAGTAACGGGGAATTGTTTTCAGCCACCTACCATGGAATTATAAATTTCCCTCAGAACATCCGAGGGAGAGTACCACTTCAACTCTATAAGAATCAGGGTCATTGGGACAAGCCAGGGAGTATTGTCTACTCCACTCTCATTTTTTTTCTCCAGCCTGCACCTAGAGGTAGGGCAGGACAGTCATCATCGGAACTGAGCCAATTAGCACCAGCTCCGTGCTAATTTCGGACCTCAAGGAGGACTTCGCTGGGACACCGAAGCCATTCGGGAGTATCCTTCCAGACAACTGTTTCACCTAGGAGGACAGTTGGTTTTTACTTCAGAACTATATATATATATATATATATATATATATATATATATATATATATATATATATCTTGTTCCACCAGTTATAGGTTTTTTTTTATAACATATATATATATTAATTAGTATAACTCCCCTTGGTGTAAGGTATCGGTAAGTTTGAGCTCAAATTCTACCCAGAGATTATCTTCCATTGTTTTTTTGTATTAACCATTTATTTCATTATTAACTTTAATTATTTCATTATTTGTTTACTTAACTAATTTTTTTTATATTTCATCTTGTGTTATTAACTTCGGTTATTATCCCTTCAGGATAATATACCGTTTCAATTGTTTAACTTGGCTTGTTCCCATTTATATATATATTATTTTGTTTGTATGTGAATTTAGAGTTGTTTAACAATATTGTTGGTCATATTGTAGGTTAGTATGATATATTTACGTGGCTATACGTTCTTCCAACGTTAGCATTATTTTGTTTAAGGTTGTTTTTTAACCTAGATGTAGGTTGTACACTCTATATCAGAGTTATTCTGTGTAGTTTTCAACTTTTTATTATAGTTGTTTTCAACATTTTTTTTTTAAGATATTATATTGTGAAATTTTCATATACTTTTTGGTAACTTAGAGATTGTCAAAATCTAAGAAGTTATATTTAATAAACTTGAATTTGTTTTGCATATAATTTTTTATTAATATTTCCTTACCTTTTTACATTTACAGCATTTTTGTTTATTACACCAACTTTAATTAATATTAGCAGTATACGATACCTGGAAGAGTGACCGTTACTCTTTTTTAGAGTAGTATCCCTCTTCTGGCGCCCTCAATTTGTTTTCTTTGTTAATTTTCATTATATCTATTTATTTTTCATATCTTCTTTTCTATCCATCATACATATTTTCCTGATTTACTGTCTTTAAAAGGCATGCAAATTGGCCGTATCCATCCTTGAGTTTCTAGTGGTCATTCTCTTGCCTACATTGCTAGCCTAGCCACATTCCGTTCAATATTTTTTTTCATACTTCTTTACTTAATTGTTATCTATTTTATCCCATATATATAGACCACTCTTCTTATACCTCTCTCCTCCTACACACCCCAGTATTTTGCTACATCGGCGTCCCAACGCGGTGCCTTCTCCAAGTTTTTGGTTTTAAGACAGTAGCTTTTAGCTGATTTCTTTTTTTTTCTTACTTGAGTTTTTGTATTTTTGCTTTTTTTTTACTCATATTATTGCTGATTTATTCTATCTTTAAATTTTTATTAATACTAAACAGGTATACTTATACTGCTGTATTGATTTATTAGTTTTATTTATTAGATTTATTAGTTATTAATATTTTGAGACCTCAGTGATAGGTTATAGTAGTACAACTTACATTCTAGGTTGAATTTTGTATTTTTATTGAGAACTTATATTACTTACTTACCTACACATACTTATATCGTATATTATATAAACTTTTATTCCTACAGCCAACAGTATTATACTTATAGGTACTATTAATTGTTGCATATATATTAATATCTGGTTTAGAATAGTTATAATTTACATATAACTAGAAATTATTTTGAGTATTTTAGTAAGATAACTAAGGTATTTATTTGATTATATATATATATATATTATTTTTGCTGGCTATTTTGATCTTGGTGGTGTGTTGCTAATAATTTGTCCACATTTTTTTTACAACTTAGGTATAATTAATAATTAATATTTCATATTTCTGATCTTGGTATCACTTTGTCCATATTTTTCCTCTCATCATGTGTGCTTTCAAAGTTGAGCATCTTTTGGTAAATGAATTGGATTACGAATTGAATGTTAGGGGTATAACGCCTGCAGAGTCGGCAAAGGTTGAAGACAAACGCAAGCTTTTGCGTGGAGATTTAAAGCAGAAACAGGACATTAGGAGTTTTACTCAGATTTCTGCTACACACATCCCTTTCGATGACCAACAGAAAGGAATATCCGAAACCTTAGATGATTTGTCGACGAGAATAGGAGATTTCAGGGGAACTGTACAAGATAACTTGTATGCGCGACTAACTTCTCGTTTAGCTCACATTTCTGGCCGCGTACATTTGTTACATTGCACTACTGAAGAGCAGGAATCTTTTAAAAAGACTGTTTCTCTGAGAATACTTACATTGGAGGGTGAACTTGATTCTAGAGTTAATTACATTGTTACATCTACTCCTAATGCTCCAGTCAATGTAGTTCCTAGCTTCTCATACTCCAAACCTGTGCAAGTACACAAATGGGGTGTTTCATTTTCTGGTGAAAAACAGCACACTGATGTGATGTCATTTATAGAAAGGGTTGAATGTCTTCGTGTTTCTAGAGGTGTCTCTGAAGAGGATTTGTTTGCTGCTTCTGCTGAACTGTTCACCGGTACAGCTTTTACATGGTTCATGAATAATAGAGGTAGTTGTTCTTGTTGGTCTGATCTGGTACACAAGTTGAAGTCAGATTTTCTTCCTTACTCATTCCAGGATGATCTATTGGACCAAATCAAAAACCATAAGCAGAAACCTGGAGAATCTGTCACCATGTTCATTAACACTATTTTGGGCATGTGTAGCCGTTTGGAGACTTCTTTATCAGATTCTGCTAAGATAAAAATTATTCTTAAATGTCTGTTACCTTTTTATCATCAACAGCTAGCTCTTATGGACATCCAAACTATTGATGACCTTACTGTAAAGTGTAAACGTTTAGAGGAAGCGTTATCCTGGTCCTCTCAGTCTTCATCCACATCTCGACCTTCTTCTAATTTTTCTTCTCAGCCAAACTCTTTTAGTCATCGTTCTTGGCAAAATAAGGGCCCTGAACGTAATGTGTCAGTTGTAAGTTCTATCGTCTGCTGGAATTGTCGTCAGTCTGGTCATTCGTTTGTTGAATGTTCGATCCCTCGCACTCGTATTTTCTGCCATGGTTGTGGTAGGGAAAACACTCTAAAGAGAAATTGTTTTAAGTGTTCGGGAAACGAATTGTCGGAGGTCCGTCCCCTGAGCGTTTCTCCGTCCACCATACAATCAGGGAATCAAACCCAAACTTTAAACGAGACCGCTGGTCCAAGCACATCCAGCAACCCAAACCCATCTCCGAGTCGGAAAGGGAAAGGGGTAACTTTCAAAAAAACAAAGCACACCACAGGACAAAATCAGTCCCGAAATTAACTACAAATCATGAAACGTTGAATCCGCCTGTTTTAAGTGATCACAGATGGTCAACTACCAATTCTTCTTTACCCAGTAGCGTTAAACACAATTCTAATGATTACAGTGGTGAAATAGTTCCATTATCAGTATCAACTTCTAGGTTTGTTGATGATGATGATATGTCTATGGTTGTACCATATAAAATTTATAACCAATCAAATACTTTAGATTTAGATTTAAATTCTTTACTAGTTAGGAAGGTTAATGATAATAGGCCTTATTTACCCATTAAGATTTTAGGACAAGCATACTTAGCGTTGTTAGATAGTGGCTCTAATATTTCATTGATAGGTGCACATTAGTTACATCTTTTGAAAAATGCAACTTCTTCCATTATGCCCATTTCATCTTTGCAGGTATCTACTGCAGATGGTACAGTTCAGTCTATTACAGGCAAACTTCAAACTGAAATCACTGTTGCAAATATATGTAGAGAAATCACTTTTTATGTTATTCCTTCTGTACAGAATACTATAATTTTAGGCATGGACTTTTTCAATGCTTTCAATAGCACGTTAAGTTGTTCTGATTTTTCGTTTTCAATTTCTGAATTTAATTTAGCTACTCTGAGTGCTATTCATGATTTTTCTAGTCTATCTAGTTCTGAACAAAGGCAATTAGAGAACATGATCTCTAAATTTACTACTCTTTCTTCCAAAGACAAACTAGGTCGTACGTCTTTAATATCTCACACTATTGAGGTGGGAAATCCCACTCCTTTTAGACTTTATCAGTATCCCATACCTCAAGCATGGCAGGCTGATTTAGAAACAGAAGTCGATTCGATGCTCTCGTTAAACATCATAGAACCTTCTACCTCGTCTTACTGTAGCCCTCTATGGTTAACGAAAAAGAAGGATGGATCCTTTAGGATCTGCTTTGATGGTCGGAAATTGAACAGTATTACCACTAACCGGGATGCTTATCCTATCCCCAGAATAGATGTGATTTTGAGCAAACTTCAGAATGCCAAATACATCTCTTCTATTGATTTGTCTAAGGCCTTCTTACAGATCCCATTGAGTGAAGAGAGCAAGAAGTATACTGCTTTTGCCGTCAGTGGCAAAGGACTATTTCAATTTGTCACTATGCCTTTTGGTCTTGTTTCTGCTCCCCAGACAATGTGTCGTCTGATGGATTTAGTCATTGGTCCTCAGTTAGAGCCCTATGTTTTCTATTATCTGGATGATATTTTAGTTGTTACTCCTGATTTTTCCCTTCATATGGAAATTTTAGATAAGTTGTTTTTACGCCTTAAGGAAGCTAATCTAACGATTAATTTAGATAAGTGTCAGTTTTGCCGTCCTAGTCTTAAGTTTTTGGGTTATGTTGTTGATAATCAGGGTCTAAGGACTGATCCTGATAAAATGGTTGCCATTAAGAATTTTCCTATACCTAAGACCACAACCCAAGTCCGTAGGATATTGGGAATGTGTGGTTATTATCGTCGGTTTGTACCATCTTACTCTACCTTGTTGTCACCTCTTACTGATCTTCTGAAGAACAGGAAAAAGGGACAAACTATCACTTGGACTCCTGAGGCAGATGAAGCTTTTAGGCGCGTTAAAGATGCTTTAACGAGCGCTCCAGTCATGATGTCACCTAATTTTAATGAGCATTTTTATTTAATGACTGATTGCTCTAATACTGCTTCTGGTGGCGTGTTATTTCAGTTGAAAGATGGCTCTGAACACCCCATCGCTTATACGAGCAAGAAGTTGAATAAGGCACAGAAGAACTATTCCACTACGGAGAAAGAACTCTTAGCTATTATCCATGGGTTAGAAGCATTTCGTTATTATTTGGAAGGTCGTAATTTCACTATCATTACAGACCACAGTTCTTTAGTATGGCTTCATAGCATGAAAAACCCTTCACAGAGACTTTCCCGATGGATCTGTAAACTGGCTGCCTATTCCTATAAGATCATCCATAGAAAGGCAAACGGGGTAGTAGTTGCAGATGCTCTTTCCCGTGTCCATGACATTAACGTCTTAGATCTGTCCTCTTTAACTCCTGACGCGTGGTATCAGAATATGATTGATAGGGTTACTCAAGACCCACAAAAGTATCCTGATTTTAAGGTAGAGAACAATGTGCTGTACAAACACATTTTAGGTCCGGTAGAGACATTATCTAATATGTCCGACTGGAAAATAGTCGTACCTACGCCAAATCGGGAAAACATTTTGCATATGTTTCACGATGAGGTTACTGCTGGTCATTTTGGCTTTTATAAAACGTATCACCGTATTGCAGAGTTATATTATTGGCCCGGCTTGCGCAAATCTGTAAAAAAGCATATTGCTAAGTGCCTGGTTTGTGCTACTTGTAAACCAAGTAATTTACCACAAGCTGGACTCATGGGTTCCTTCAGGAACATTGATTTTCCTTGGCAAATGATCTCGTTGGATCTCATTGGACCATATCCTCGTAGCTACAAAGAAAATACCTATTGTTTAGTAGTTGTGGATTATTTCACTAAATTTCCTTTAGTTTTTCCTCTTCGTCAGGCCACAACTCCAGCAATCGTGAAATATTTGAAGGAACAAGTCTTTTTGTTGTTTGGTGTTCCCCAAATTGTTTCCTGTGACAATGGTCCACAGTTCGTGTCTAAGGCTTTTAAAGACCTTCTAACCAAATACAAGGTTCAGAAGATCTTTTATAATGCTGCGTACCATCCGCAAGCAAACCATACTGAGAGAGTGAATCGAAGTATTGTCACAGCCTTGAGATCATACACTTTCCCAGATCACAGAGCTTGGGATCAATATATTCACTCCATAGCTCAAGCCATAAGGACTTCTGTCCATGAAGTGACACAGTGCTCCCCATCATATTTGAATTTTTGGCAGAAACATTGCTTTATCTGGTGACTATTTTGGGTTAATTTCTGAAAATTCCGCAAATCTCCCTCAAATATCCGAGAGACTTCATCGTCTAGATGACCTTCAGACTCTACCTCCAATTTTTGCTGATATCAGGAAGAAGTTAAAAACTTCTTACCTCCGGAACAAAAGTCAATACAATTTGAGGAAGAGAGATTTGCGATTCTTTGTTGGCGATAGAGTTTTAAAGAGAAACTTTGTAAAATCAAGTAAAGGTGATGCTATTTCGGCAAAATTTTGCCAGAAATACATTCCGTGTACGGTTGTAAGGGTATTTGGTATATGAATTAAGGGACAATTCGTCCAACAAACGAATTGGTCAATTTCATGTAAAGGATTTACTGCCTGATAACACCATCGACGAGGTTAGTTCTTCATCCTCAGAAGAAGACTAACTTAACACTTTCGTTTAAGCTAATCTCTTTCTCTGTTTGTCTTTAGCTTATGTTGATTATATTTTGCATTTTAGTCTAAGATTTTCTTAATCATCAGATAACGTAGGTACACCGCTATTTTTTGTATCTTTTGGCATTGGTTAATGACTTCTATAACTTATTAGATAATTAGTATGTATGACTTATCCATCCATTTTTTTTTTGTATTATAAATGATGCACTTTATATTGAATTAATATTCTTAAGTACTAATTTTCCCAGGAGAATTACTACTTTTAACCTCTTATGACACGAGGATTGTTTAGTATATATTTACATATTTAGATTTATACTTATAGTTAATCCTATTACTGATGAGGAACTATGGAACTATGTTGTTACACTACTGGATCATATATTGTGTGTTATATTTTTGATATTTGATTCCTTAGTATTTGTTTTGATATATTTGTTCAATATTTGCCAATTTGGAAAGATGTTGTGATTTTTTTTTATCTTTGGTCTGCTTTATTCTCACTTGTCACGAAAATCTTAAATACTCTATAATAATTTATGTCCTGATTCCATATACAGGATGGTTCTGGAATTAGTTTGGAATTTTGGAAGTAGGTAAGGATGACCGGTGTCCTTCTTATTTCTTCTTATTTATTCTTCTGAATTTTCTGTCAATGAATCTGTCAATACTCAGCTTTAGTGAATACGTGGGTTCGAGATTGTTGCTCAGCAACTGATCACTGCTGCTCAATTAGGTTCGTACTATATGTGTTTATTGCAGAGTAGGCAGATGTTTATGCCTCATAATATTTTTGGTCAGGAAATGCTCGCGACATGTCCTAACCATTCTTGTGTAATTGTCCAAATATTCCAGTTACCTTTTCACAACTTGATAGGGAAGTTTAATTAGTTCATATTAGTTATCTTACTTCAGGTTATGTTTTTTTTTCTTTAACTATCCCTACACATGTCAAGTTAGTCATTTTCATTATTTAAGAGTTTAGACAAATGAGTTGTTCTCTTAGTGTAATCCCACTTCTTTCCTTAGGCATAAATTGCTGTTTAGATTTAGGACTATTCCCGGATAATTCCATGCTGCGAGAACTTGTTATAAACCTACAGTTTTGTTCAAAATTGGTTGCTTGTTCTCGACATATTTTTTTTTCTATCGTTAGTAATGGTATTATAGGAAAAGTCCACCACTTATATTTTCTTAGGATTTCTATTGGGATTTTATCGGTGTCTGGTTATTCTCATACATCTGTTGTAGCCACATGCTATAGTTAGTAAATACCAGCACACTCAAAATTTATTTAGCCTCTGAATTCCTTTAGTCCATTTTAGACTTTAGGTATTTATCTTTATCTTCGGTTTAGTTCAGTTACATATTACATTACTTAGTCTGAATAAGTGTGACAATGCTGCTTCATACTTTAGGAAATTTTGCTTTATTGTAATTACTTAGTTGGTATTGGCTCATATTACCGAATGAGGGTAAGAGCTAATTTAGTTATTAGCATTAGTGAGAATTGGTCCTCTCCTGATCGTTCTTCTTTGGATATGCTCTATTTATAAATCTGGTGTCCATCGATAGTCCGATTTTGGATTCAGTGTCTGATTCCTCACTTATTTGGTTTATTTGGTTATGTAGGTTCGTATCACCATATGTGGGTGTACGTAGACCTCATTTAGTTTTGAGATTTAGTATTGGTGTGAATGGGTCCATAAATCTTCCTGGTCGTTCTTCATTGGATATGCTTTTATGAATCTGGTGTCCATTGATGGTCTGACTTTGGATTAAGCGTCCTATTTCACATTTATTTTGGTTATTACGTCTTTGATATACTTTGGTATGTTTACGATTTAGATTACTATTTGTGTTATTTGGTTTGGTGAGAATTGCTCCATAAATCTTCCTGATTGTTCTTCTCTGGATATATTACTATGAATCTGGTGTCCATTGTTAGTTCAATTTTGGATTAAGTGTTCAGTTCTTAACCTATTTAGTTTATGATTTCTTTGATCTTAGTTTAGTATATCTCCGGGTGAGATATTGTTTGAATTGGCTCATACATTTGCCTGGTTGTTCGTCCTTGGATATACTTAGTCTTATAGATCTGATGTCCATGGATAGTTCAATTTTGGATTTAGTGCCCAATTCGACATTTATTTGTCAGCAAGAATTTAGTTGGTATATTTAGTTAATATTTGGCTTTTAAGCATATTGTCGATTGAGATTTTGATTCGACTTTCGAGTCATCTGAGTTTGTGGTGTCTGGCGCCATGACCATTCTTTTTTTTCCCGTGATCTTTAGTTCGTGGTTATTTTTTTTGTGTAAACTTACGGATCAACGTGGAATGTTAGGCCAGTACACTTAGTTATTGATACTTTTAATTTTAGGAACAAAAAAAAAAAATTTTTGATTAAAATTTTTTTTTTCCCGACTAGTAGGGGAATGTAACAGTCGTTACTTATACTGTATTGATATTAAAATAATTTCAGAGATGTAGTATCGGTTGCCTAACTTTAAGTGTTCATTTGCCCATTAAGTGTGTATTTTTAATAATTTAGGTTGTCACTCTGATCTAATTTGGTACCATTGCGAACCAGAGAGATGACAGGAGATTAGGGAGTAGTGGAAATTGGCTCTTCTTGGTTAATTAACTGTGAATTAAAATTCACTTTTGATCTAGAGTTTGAAGTGGTACAAGGTGGCAGTTAGCGAAAGAAAATCCAATTAATGCATAGAATTTCCTTCACTTCAAGAAGTTAAATATTCTAAGTATAACTATAACAATTTAATTGACGGTGTTTTCGGAAACTCAGGAGGTGAAGTGAGATTTCTAGCACGGAATTAAGTAGCTATCTGGTAAATAATAATTTTTTATATTATAAACATTAGAGTATTTTATCTATATCCTATTATTCAGATTCATTATTTCATATTTTAATATAGTATTTTGTCCAAGGCCATTATATTTTTACTCTATGTGAAGCAAGGTCACGCTACATCCGATTGGATGGGTTTTTTATCTACCATAATTATCTTTTTGCTCCGGTTTCTTATGCTGAAAGAAACTTTCCTCACTTCTTCTTTGATTTCTTTTTATCAATGTTGAGATTAGAAGTAACGGGGAATTGTTTTCAGTCACCTACCATGGAATTATAAATTTCCCTCAGAACATCCGAGGGAGAGTACCACTTCAACTCTATAAGAATCAGGGTCATTGGGACAAGCCAGGGAGTATTGTCTACTCCACTCTCATTTTTTTTCTCCAGCCTGCACCTAGAGGTAGGGCAGGACAGTCATCATCGGAACTGAGCCAATTAGCACCAGCTCCGTGCTAATTTCGGACCTCAAGGAGGACTTCGCTGGGACACCGAAGCCATTCGGGAGTATCCTTCCAGACAACTGTTTCACCTAGGAGGACAGTTGGTTTTTACTTCAGAACTATATATATATATATATATATATATATATATATATATATATATATATATATATATATATCTTGTTCCACCAGTTATAGGTTTTTTTTTATAACATATATATATATATTAATTAGTATAACTCCCCTTGGTGTAAGGTATCGGTAAGTTTGAGCTCAAATTCTACCCAGAGATTATCTTCCATTGTTTTTTTGTATTAACCATTTATTTCATTATTAACTTTAATTATTTCATTATTTGTTTACTTAACTAATTTTTTTTATATTTCATCTTGTGTTATTAACTCCGGTTATTATCCCTTCAGGATAATATACCGTTTCAATTGTTTAACTTGGCTTGTTCCCATTTATATATATATTATTTTGTTTGTATGTGAATTTAGAGTTGTTTAACAATATTGTTGGTCATATTGTAGGTTAGTATGATATATTTACGTGGCTATACGTTCTTCCAACGTTAGCATTATTTTGTTTAAGGTTGTTTTTTAACCTAGATGTAGGTTGTACACTCTATATCAGAGTTATTCTGTGTAGTTTTCAACTTTTTATTATAGTTGTTTTCAACATTTTTTTTTAAAATATTATATTGTGAAATTTTCATATACTTTTTGGTAACTTAGAGATTGTCAAAATCTAAGAAGTTATATTTAATAAACTTGAATTTGTTTTGCATATAATTTTTTATTAATATTTCCTTACCTTTTTACATTTACAGCATTTTTGTTTATTACACCAACTTTAATTAATATTAGCAGTATACGATACCTGGAAGAGTGACCGTTACTCTTTTTTAGAGTAGTATCCCTCTTCTGGCGCCCTCAATTTGTTTTCTTTGTTAATTTTCATTATATCTATTTATTTTTCATATCTTCTTTTCTATCCATCATACATATTTTCCTGATTTACTGTCTTTAAAAGGCATGCAAATTGGCCGTATCCATCCTTGAGTTTCTAGTGGTCATTCTCTTGCCTACATTGCTAGCCTAGCCACATTCCGTTCAATATTTTTTTTCATACTTCTTTACTTAATTGTTATCTATTTTATCCCATATATATAGACCACTCTTCTTATACCTCTCTCCTCCTACACACCCCAGTATTTTGCTACACGGTCTAACATTGTCTTGTAGAAACATCGGGTTTTGGATGATGTTTAGGTATAGAATAAAATGAGGCTCCGCTACTAATTGAATACAGCGTTGGACTGTCATATTACCTCTGATGAATATTAGTAGTGATCTGCTACCACAAGCAATACTATCCTCCATACCATTATTTTCACCGATCACCGTGCTACTTTCCTTCAAATTTTAGAACACGTGTTTTACTAGGACGCCTTTTCACTGTTGCGCCACCATTACACATCCCCACACAGAACCGGGATTCATCACTAAAGACCAGCTGATTCCATTCCCGATCTCATAGAATTCTTTATCTACGCCATAGCAAACGGTCACGCCGATGTTCAGCTGTGAGAGGTAGCACCCAATGTGAGCGATAAGAAAAAAAGTCACAACTGACGCATACCAACCATCCTTCCATGCTCTTCAAACCACTGATTTGCGATCGCTCGAGTACTACTGAATGTGTCTCTTAGAAAGAGAAATTTTAATCGACAATCATGTCGCTCTGTGATCCCTCTGTGACATCTAGAACCCCTCGCTCGATGTGTTCATCCTTCCTGAGTACATTCTCGTTCATACTCCAGTATACTGCGTAAGGATCAGTTGGTATTCCTAGAAAATGCTCTTTAAAGCTGAAGTTGGTATTCCTAGAAAAATAGCTGTGAAACCCGATGAATTCTACGCCAGTTAAAATGACTAACGCTCTTAGTCATTTTAAGCAATAAAAAAAGCTTTTTTCCCAAAAAAATTCTCGCAGCCCCCACAAAACTCAAAAGAATTAACTTAAAGTCAAATTCCCAAATTCCCAACAAAAAATAATAAATTGCATTATGGTGTCACAAGAGAATAGCTTCAGAACAATATTTGGCTTAGCTTCTACATTATGAATATTTGTATATTTATATTTTTGGATTTAAAATAAATAAAAGGATTTATATACAAACTGTAATTTGAGAGCCCCAAACGAATCTGTTAGTGAGTACTATATGAGTCCCAACATTGGATGTTCTAGTTGTTGAAAATATGCTATACCAACGGGTTCTAAAACATGATGCAGACAATCCTGAGTGTGTCTGTTTCTTTCAAGAAATACTAACGGTGACCTGTTTTCCATATGAAACAGCATCCCATATGGTAAGATGTATTACGATTCAGGAAAAATTAAATTTGTCAACGATCAGCACTTTTCGTGTATAATGTGCAAATGAAGAACAAAATTGAGACAAAATTGAGTCACTAAATACAATTCGATTTCCTGATCTCACTGGATACATTTTTTACTCTACGACACTCTCACCCCTTAAAGTTTTTGGGACAATCGCAAAAATACACAAGGTCGATAATATTGCCAGCCAAAAAATCTAATCCTACAATAAATCATCTCATCCTACGATGACTGATCGTAGAGTCATTATCGTGTTGCTATTACTGTTGATATTAACCTCTCGATAGAAAAAAATACCATAGATTCATTTCTAATGTACGCAATGTCTGATTACAAGCTCCCAACAATCATAATAGTTAAAATTTACTTAATTGATTAAAACTAGCGCATCTTCTAACTCAAGAATACCACTAAAAGTAAATTATAAAAGTTAGCTATTATAAAATAAAAACAACAGCTACTTTCAGAAAAACTTTCTTATATCTATTTATTTCACAACAAACACATTTTACACAAAAAAAAAGTATGAATTTTACATGCTCCCATATATAAATATCTAAATATTTAACTGGGTATTGCATTTTCAAACACTTAAACACAGTACCTAACAGTTTATTAAGTTCCACATTTTTTTCTTGATAATCCCATAAATACGATATATGTATTATTATTATTTCTTATGTAGTAAAAGATTTATTTCTTATTCCAATCACCAGTTTATTATTTATAATCCTGTGTATAAGGAAGTAAATAATTGGCACGCTTGCCCCAACACTGTTGAGCTAAGCAAGCTGGATCGATAGATGCACTGGAAGTAGGATGAAATAAGGGATCAACATCACTTAATTTTAGTAAATTACGTAAAGCTGTTAAACGCAGAAAGCTATAGTCCTCGAGTGGTAGTATTATTAGTCTACATAATTACGCTGACGTTAATCACCTAATTGAATAATAGCTGTTATTTGCGAATGAAATACTATACATCCTGGAGAGATTAGTTTGGAATGTTTGGTAAAATCCTTCAAATGAATACTGCGATATTGTTAAAATACTTAAAAGAAAATAAGGCAACTAAAACAGACTAGACAAAATGTGAATATATAGTTTTTAAAATTTTCTGAATACAAGAATTTAAAAATTCACAAGGTTATTTGAGTTATCTCAAACAAAAACTATTCCAGAAAGCAAACTTTTGGTTAAGATAATCAGAAATATACCCTGCATTTAATTAATTCTGCTGGAACGTTTCCCGATCCTGGAACTCTTCCGATTTTCATATTTGTATATCTGCTTTATCTCGTAAACTGTAATTCTTAGTGGCAATCTGGCCGTTATCAAATAAGATACTCTAATAACCGGTAGGAGCTCCTTGGCGTAATCGTCCCATTTCTGTGGTGTTATTATTTCCGTTTTACTATAAAATCGTATTGCTTTGTTCGATTTCCAGATTTCTGTGCTTGTGAGTTTAGTTTGTCACATTTTTTTTATATATTTAATCTTTTTTTTGGCAAATCTATCTCTTTATCCGAGTTTAAGGTTTATCTGACAGAGTACCAAAGAAGTTCATTAAGACCCTATATATACAGGACTACACATCTGTACGGAGTTCCAAAAACATATACAGCCAATGTACCACTCAGGTTTGCCATTTAGTTACTAGTAGAACTTAGACTAGCTCTGGTCCTAATGGTGTCCCAAATTATGTTTATAATTATATCTAATAAATTTAAAAAATTTTAAAATTCTGTATATTCATTATTTCTTACCCTCTTATTATAAATTTTGTGGACAGGACAGCTCAGACGGTAGAGTGTCTGAATTTTACGCAGAAGGCAAGGGATAGAAATGGAGAAGGAAGAAGACCTAGATATTTTAAATATCTACAGACCCCAGGTCGACTCGGCAGACCATGGGTAAGACCAGGGGTAATAATAGGCAGTTAAAACGTAGCACTTGTCCTCTTATCTTCCTTGTATACCGTATACTCAAGCGATAGCAGACTATCCAGTTATAATTCCAAAGCTGCGCTATAAAGACAGACTATTATTTCTACCCTCAATTTATTCTGTTTAAAATGTCATTAGACTTGGTAGTATATACACCTCTGTGAAAATACAGTTTTGTAGATGTAAATAGACAACTAACATCAATGAATATGTGTAATATCAATTCCTAGACTATTACAGTTTTATCTAAAATCAATTATATGTTTTCTTCTTCTTCTTTTTCATCTACCTTCTTTATTCTAGGCGAAACGCCTGCATTTATGTTTAGATTGCTCCACCTATTTCGGGGTCGTCCTATATTCCTCCGTCCCTTTGGCGATTTATTTTTAGAGATTCTCATCATTTTTCTGTCTTCCATTCTGCTAATATGTTCATACCTCTCTTTTTTGTGTTTAGTACCTAACTAAAAGGGTATGTTTATGGTAAAGAATTGTTGATCAGCAGACAACATGGATTTAGTGGTATTTATTTAGTGGTATTTTATTTGGAAAGGGGATACAAGATGAATGTCATATATACGGACTTGATAGAGTCAACCAATAACATCTTGCCAGAAAAGATGGATCTTGGCTATTCCAATAATATAGTGATCTGGTTTGCTAGATTCATATTAGGTAGAATTAGGTACCTGGTGGATCACTGGGTGGTCATTGTTTACCACTACTTTTTAATACCTTCATAAATGATATTGCATCATGTATTAGTGATGTGACGAATGTCACTTTTTGAACATTCGCGAATGCGAATGCGAATATATGCCACTGACATTCGCGAATGCGAATGCGAATATTCAGTTTTTTTTAATTTGGCAATTTTAATTGTCTCCGGCACTGCCGGCAGTTTCATTTGCGCTAGGTGTGTAGTTAGATAAGTTCAGATAAACTTAGTAATACAGCAATTTTCAGAACAACTATACAAATCATGTACTGTATTACATTACAGTGTAGTGAACATTATATCTATCTTGTTCTGAAAATTGCTGAATTACTTTTATCTGAACTTATCTAACTGAAGTCGAACTGTTTATGTTTGTTTGTTTAAACTCTTTACATAAAAACACAGACTATTTTTAGTTTGTAGTTGAATAATTCTTAGCTTTTTCAAGATGATTGTCTAAAATTAAAAACTTTAGGATAATAACAGTTTCAGAGAATAATTTGTTTTTGTTTGTTTACAGTTTACATTGCATCATTTATTTTTTGTTTTCTAATTATATAGTTTGGATTGGCAACACGGTAACCAAAACGTAAACAAATATTTTATTTGTCGTCTGCAATAAACTCAATTTCTGAGAGTTGTAACGGGAAATAAATTATTGAAAATATCCAGTAAACAATATAAGACATTAAGTGAAGGAGAGTGCTAAGAAAAAACTTTAAAATCGGTGAAATTACATCCGAAAACACCAAGGCCCTATAAAAAGTAAGATCGCTGTAATTGATAAGCCTAATTAACATCAAAGCATAGAAACGAAACTCTGACCTTTGAAATTGCGACGTTGCCGTTGTGAGTAGACTTTCGGGGTAGACACAGAAAAATAACAACGGTTAATAAACATAAAATAAATACGGTAAACGCTGTCTTCTCTGAACTGTTGAGGTGGAAGACAGTGTTTGGCGCCGGAAAATGGAAAAATATATGAAAAATTTAGACAGTGATGATACACTTTCAGAAGGAGGGGCAAAAAGGAAGGACAGATATAAAGACAGCGAGGAAGAAGATAACATTTTCAGAAAGAGCAAGAAGTTTTCGAGAACACCAACAAAAACTCCAGAGAAAAAAAATGAGGCAACAAAAATTGATCAATTACTAATAATGGTGAGCCACCTCACCGATGATATTAAGGAAATAAAAAGAAATCAACAAGAATGCAAGGAAACGATAGAAAAGCTCATAATGGAAAACAGAGAGCTGAGAAAAGAAAATTCAGAACTAAAACAAGAAAATATAGAGATCAAGGAGGAACTCAGAGAAATAACAAAAAACATGGAAGTTATGGAAAAACACCGACGAATAAATAACATAGTTATGTACGGCCTAAAGATAGACACATATGAGCAAGCAGGGTTAAAAGGAACAATCAATAATTTCATCAAACAACATATAGGAGTAGAGGTTAAAATAAGGAATGCTCACAAGTTAGGCGAAAAAACATGCCTAATTGAATTGGAAAACCAGGAAGAAAAAAGAAAAATAATGGAAAAAAAGCACAAGTTAAAAGAAATTAAAGAGTACAAAATATATATCAACGAAGATGCAACCACAAAAGAACGAGAAATACAGAAAACAATTAGAAACATTGCTCAAGAAGAAAGAAATAAAGGAAATGAAGTCAAGATTGGAGTAAAAAAAATATGGGTAAATAACAGCGAATGGAAGTGGAATGACAAAGAAGGCGCAATATGTAAAAAAACATCAAAAAACTAGCAACTAAATGTACTACTGGAATAAAGTTGACGAAACAAGCACAGAACAAGGTTAGCGATAATACGAAAAAAGGAAAAAAGAGGAAAAAAATGATAACGGGACCAAAACACAAGAAAACATTACGAAAAGAACACTTACTTTTGGGAACATGGAATGTAAGAGGCACATATGGAGAAGGCAAACTTAAACACTTAGCGAGAGAAATCGAAAAGTTCCATTTTGACATAGTAGCTTTACAGGAGACGAAACAACCGGGAAATGATATATTAGAAATAGAAGATACAATGTTTTTTAACAGCGGTGGAAAGAATCGAACGTTAGGCACAGGTTTTATGATAAGAAAAGAGCTAAAAGAAGCACTAGTAGAGTTTAAACCAGTATCAGACCGCATATGTAGTATCAGGTTCAAGGGAAAATACCAAAAAATCACCCTCATAAATATCCACGCGCCTTCAGAAGAAAAAGATAATGATGTCAAAGAATGTTTCTACAATGAATTAAACAGAACAATCGAAAATATACCCAGATATGATATGAAAATTATTCTAGGCGACGCAAATGCCAAAATAGGGAAGGAAGAAGTATTTAGACCGACAATAGGAAAATATAGTAAACACAATGAAACTAATGAGAACGGACAATTCCTGATAGATTTCGCAAGAGAAAAAAATATGATCATAATGAGCACATATTTCGAACGAAAAGAAATACACAAGGAAACTTGGATATCGCCAGATAGAAAGACTAAAAACCAAATAGACCACGTGCTCATCGAAAAAAAAAAACAGCAATGTATAAAGAAGATAAGAACATACAGAGGACCAGACGCCGACTCAGATCATTACATGGTGGGCATCAAAATTAAGCAACTGATACCAGAAAACAAAAACAAAATAAAAAAAAAGAAATGTATACATAACCCAATTCGATTAGCAACAAAGAAAGAGCAAGAAATATACGAGGAAACAATGGAAAGAGAACTAAAAAAGATACAAATAGAAGAGCAAACTGAGAACAAATGGGAAAACATAAAGCAAATAATGAACAAAGCAGCAAAAGAATGTAACAAACAAGAGAATAAAAAGAGGAAAGACTGGTTCGACATAGAGTGCCAAAAAGAAATAGAAATAAGAAAATCATTAAGGATTGAAATGATCACGAAAGAAACAACAGAGACAAAGAATAGATATAGGGAGCAAAGACAAAAAGTAAAGAGAGTGCTGAGAGAAAAGAAGAGAAAACACATAGAAAATAAGCTAAAAGAAATAGAAGAGAATTACAGAAATAAAAAAATAAAAAACCTATATCAAGGTGCTAGAAATGAAAAAAAAGGTTTCCTACAAAAACCCATATTCGTCAAAAACAAAGCAGGAGATAATATAAGCGGGGAAACAGAAATTGCCGAAAGATGGAAAGAGTATTTTGATGAATTACTAAATGGCAATAATAAGTCAAACCAAAGAGAATGCGTGGAAACAGAAGCAAGAATCGAACACTTAGAAGACATAGAAGATAATTCACCCAGCAAAGAACAAATCGAGGAAATCATAAAAAATCTGAAAAACAACAAATCCCCTGGAAGCGATAACATAACAGCAGAGAGGATGAAATATGGTGGAAAACTGCTAAATAATTGGATATACAAGATCATAAAGGAGATATGGATAAAAGAACGAATACCCGAAGATTGGAAGGAAGCCATTATTTGCCCATTACACAAAAAAGGAGACAAAACAGAATGCAGTAATTACAGAGGAGTAGCGTTACTAAATACCGTATATAAAATCCTATCAAAATCCATAAAAGATAAGCTAGAAAAAGAAGTTGAAAATATAATAGGCGAATACCAGTGCGGATTTAGACGAGGGAGAAGCACAGCGGACCAAGTATTCATAATCAGAGAATTACAAGCAGAAAGCTATGAACACAACTTACCAACGATAGCGCTATTCATCGACTTCCAGCAAGCATACGATAGAATAAAAAGGAAGGAATTAAAAGAGACCCTTGAGGAACTGGGAGTTAGCAGAAAGTTGCGTAACATGATACATCTTACTTTAGAGAATACAGAAAACAGAGTCAAAGTAAACAATCATGTATCGGACAAATTTATAGTAAACGAAGGATTAAGGCAGGGCGATCCTTTGTCATCATTACTTTTCAATTTATGCCTAGAAAAAATAATGCGAGAAGCGAAAATCAATAGAGAAGGACTCCTATATCATAAAAGACACCAAGTTTTGGCATTTGCGGATGATATAGTGTTGCTGGCAAGAGGAAAAAAAGAGCTACAGGAGATAGTACAGAGAATAGTAAAAGCAGCAAAGAAAATGGGACTTTACATAAATGAAACTAAAACAAAATGTATGCAGTGGACAGATGATCAGTTCAGGGATGGACAAAAGTTTAAAGTAGAAGTAGAAGAAAGATTATCATACGAATTCGAAATGGTAGAAAGATTTACATACCTAGGTACAATAATATCACGCAAACCTAACATTAAAGAAGAAATACAAGCTAGAATAATGGCAGGCAATAGAAGTGTACATGCTCTTAGTGGAATGTTGAAAAGCAAGTTTTTATCAAGAAAGGCAAAAATACAGTTATACAAAACAACTATACAACCAATAGTAACGTACTGCAGTGAGACATGGACAATGACAAAAAATGAACAAAATTTACTGGAGATATGGGAAAGGAAAATCCTGAGGAAGATATATGGAGGAATAATAAGGGACGGTTTATGGATAAGAAGATCAAATGATGAGTTAAAGAAATTATATAATCAACCTAACATAATAGGAGTCATAAAGGCACAGAGACTAAGATGGCGAGGTCACCTAGAAAGGATGCCGAATACGAGGACTTCAAAAAGGGTAATGAACTACACTATAACTTTAAAAAAGAGAAAAGGAAGACCCAAAAATAGATGGAATCAGGAGGTAGAAAAAGATATGGAAGAAATTGGACTACAAGGCCAGAAAAGAAAAATGAATAACAAGAAGGAATGGAGAAAAATCACATATCGAGCCAGAGAAGATCTCAGTACATAAAGAAAAGCGAAAATGAAGAAAGAACAAACTTTTTAAGCCATGGGCCTCTAAGGCCTTTAGTGCTATTGTATATATATAATTATATAGTTTCATCTGTCAAATAACTGTCAAAGTTAAACTTGATAATTAAAAGTTCTCCTATTAATTTTTAATTATTGTGTGTATATTAAACAGTATTTAATAGTTATATTATAATTAATTAGTATTCAAGATTCCCATTGATGTAGCCAACGAGTAAACATTACCTTGTGATGTGATAATTCGAATTATTTTGTGTGTTATGGAAAAAGCAATTATTATTGGACTATAATATTATTATATTCAACTGAAGGAAAACTGCAGATACAGGTAACTGTTATATTCCTATTATTTTATCCACAGTGTCCTAATAGGACGACTGTTGCAATACTAAAAATTAAGTGAAGTGTTTTTGGTATCCAGGAACACTCACAAAAATGAAGTCAAATCAAAACCTCACAACTCCACAAGTCCTCCCCACAAAATCATATGTCGCTGCTACTTTATCCAAACCTCCACCTCCTACTTTCTCACGTAAGGAGCAAGCCATTTTAATGCACGCTATTCCAAATACTGTTTTATTTGTCTATGTTAAAGCTATAGGGGACATTGTTATCCCAAAAAACATTACCTTTGCATCACGTATTCCAAATAACCGCATCTGTATTTATCTTTCTTCGCCTACAGTTGTCGATAACCTTCTAAAAACACATCAAAATATCTCTATCAACTCTACAGTAGTTCCCATCAGAAGACTTATCACCCCAGCTAAACGCCTTCTTATATCTAACGTATCTCCTTCAATTCCACATTCCATAATTGAGAAAGCCCTTAAAGATATTGGATTACAGCTGGTCTCTCCTGTGTCATTTGTGAAATGTGGTGCACTCGGAGAAGGTTATGCACACATAATGAGCTTCCGAAGGGTAACGTATATTATCCCCGATAAAGAGAACTTTTCAATAGATAGAAACTTCGTTATTACATACGAAAACACACCTTATAGAATATTTATTTCTACGGATAAATTGCATTGTTTTTTATGTAAAGAGGTCGGACATACCGCTGACTCATGTACCAATAATCCAACTACTTTTTCTCAAACTGAACTACCCCATCTAGAGCCCTCTACATCTGAAATTACTGATATAATTTCTGACGTAAACACTCCTGTTCAATCAGACCTAACTACTTTAAATTGCACAGAAACCCACATTGAAATAGATACTGAAACTATACACCCATCAATTCCACCCACACAAGGACAAAAAAGAGCTATATCAACAGACAGCAATTCTGATATTCCTTCTCTATTATCTTCAGCAAGTACACCCGAACCAGCGTCTAACCAAATGCTTCCTCCGTTATCCACAAAAACAAACACCATCTCCAAACCTCACAAGAAAAAAGCAAAAACTACAAAATCAGAGGAACATAATCTAACAGCTAGTTCACTACAATCCGTAGCGGCCATTTATAAAAATAATCCATCTGGTCTAACTTTGACCGAGACTCAGTTTATTGCTTTCCTAGAAAATACACATGGTAATCCTAGTCCACTTAATGAAGCTTTTGTTTTTACGTCAAATATTGAAGGACTATTACAAGACATAACAGTTCTCCATTCAGAAACTAAGGAAAGATCCCTTAAAAATCGACTTACGAGACTTCAAAAGAAAATCAAAAGACAGCTAAACCCAGATGACTCTGATAATATCAGCGTCTCATCTGAACTCCTAACCGATGATGAAACCAAAATCCTTATCTCCCAACAGCCAGAACAACCATCTCAGTTGCCCCTTACCCCTTCAACTCAAGATTCACCTTCAATTTAATCCAATGGAACTGCGATGGGTTCTTTCCCCGTATTGAAAGAATCCAACAACTAGTGACAGAAAAACAACCCGATATCATATGTCTACAAGAAACGAACTCAAAAATATCTAAGCTTCCCACACTAAAAAAGTTCGAAGGATATCATTATATCAGAACTAATTGTGACAGAGCCAGTGGTGGGACATCTATTTTTATTTCAAGTGAAATATATTCATCCCATCTTCTCATCACCACCGAACTCGAGGCTATCGCCGTAACTACTTGGTGTCCTAATAAACTTACGATATGCAGTGTTTACATTCCTCCTAACTACCCCCTTAAAGAAATTGAAATTCTAGATCTTATATATCAGCTCCCCGTTCCATATATTCTAGTAGGTGACTTCAATGCTCATAACTTTATGTGGGGGTCAAACCATACTAATGGCAAAGGTAAAACTATAGAAAACGTTATCAATTGCACAGGCTCCTGTCTACTAAATACAGGCTCTAATACGCATCTGAACTTTTCCTCTGGCACATTTTCGGCGATAGATCTTAGTTTTAGCGACCCAAAAACATATACTTCACTAACTTGGAAAACTTCCGATGATCTATATGACAGCAACCACTTTCCAATATTTGTATCATCTGATATCTCCAACCATGAACAAACTATAACCAGAAACTTCTGGCGGCTAAAAAATGCCGACTGGATAGACTATACTTCACAAACAGATAACACCTTACCTTCTCTATCCCTATCCGACAATATTAACAATAATCTATTATTAATCACAGATTCCATACTTAAAGCTGCAAATTTGCACATAGGCAAAAATAGTATTTCCCATAAAAGAAAGGCAGTACCTTGGTGGAATACATCTTGCCAAACTGCAACAGAACAACAAAAATTAGCTCTTAAAAATTACCGTAAAAACAAAAATCTGGAGAATCTTATTGAACTAAAGAAAACCAGAGCCAAAGCCCGATTTATTATAAAACAAAGTAAAAAATCATCTTGGAGAGAATATGTATCCTCTATTAATTCAAACACCAATCCGGCGGACCTCTGGAAAAAGATTAGGCAAATCCAAGGAAACAACACCAACCTCAAAATCTCTAGTATTGCTGTAAATAACACTACAATCACTGACAATCAAGAAATCGGTGAAACCCTAGCAACGCACTTCGACACTAAATTCAAAAGTAAAATAGATGCCTCCTTACGAAAACCATTACCTAACGCCCCACCCTGTTCCTCACCCGAAACAATAATGGACATCACACATCTTAATTCTCCCTTTCTTTTTGAAGAACTAGTATCAGTTATTCAAACTTGTAAAAACAATGCCGCTGGTCCTGACGACATTCCTTACATATTAATCAAAAAGCTCTCAAACTGTAGCCTACTCAAAATACTTGAGATGTATAATTTAATCTGGTCATCTAACCAATTTCCCAATCAATGGCAAACCTCTATCGTAATACCCATTAAAAAGCCTAACCTAGAACGTTCCTTGGCCAACTCTTATAGACCTATATCACTAACTTGTACGATGTGCAAAATATTCGAAAAAATGATTAATAAAAGACTCCTATGGTTCATTGAAAAACATAAGATATTTGCTAGTGAACAGTCAGGATTTCGTCAGAACCGTTCAACCCAAGACAACCTTGTAATCCTCCAAACTCATATATCAGAGGCCTTAAACAAAAGACAAGAAGTCGTAGCTGCCATATTTGATATTGAAGGTGCTTTTGACACTATAAGTAGGCAATGTATATTAAACAAACTTATCCTTCTTAATATTAATGGTAATATATTTAACTTCATACGAAATTTTCTATCTTCTAGATCGTTCAGAGTCTCTGTCAACGGTATTTTATCTTCTACTTATACTCAAACTGATGGCGTACCTCAGGGATCGGTACTAAGTCCTACACTTTTTAATCTAGCAATAAGTGATTTATGCTCTCACCTCATTTCCCCTATTAAACATATCATGTATGCTGATGACCTAGTAATTTACTGTCATGGACAAAACTCTTCTACCACCTCGAAGCTTATTCAAACTGCTGTTGACACACTTTTAAAAAAAACTAGTGACATGGGGTTATCTTTATCCAATGTAAAATCTAAAATTATAAACTTTAGTAGACGTCCCCCTTCTCCATCTCCACTTATTTTGATCAACAATGTCCCTCTTCCTGTTGTTAAACAATGCAAAATTCTCGGATTAACGTTTGACTCACGACTAACTTGGAAGCAACATATATTTGCAATAAAAAGAGAAACGAGCATAAGACTAAACATAATAAAAACTCTATCACATCATTATTGGGGATCTGACGAAAACTCACTTCTTAAAATATACAGATCACTAATACGCTCCAAGCTAGATTATGGTTGTCACATATATATATCCGCCTCCAAAACATATATTAACCTTCTAAACTCAATTCACAACACAGCCCTTCGTCTTTGTATTGGCGCTTTTCGATCTAGTCCTGTAGATAATCTTTATTGCGAAGCTAACGAACCTCCTCTTTGTATAAGACGAAAACAACTGCTACTCTCTTATGCAGCATCGGTATCAGCTAACCCCTCTAATCCAGTGCATCCCTTATTTGTAATGTCCACGTATAATTTACACAATACCAATTTCTTACCACCAATAAAACCTATTCCACTAATTTTAGCACAGACACTTAATGATATCTCTCTTACACATACCCTTCCTCTTTATCTCCCTCCATCTCCTCCTTGGATCATGTCCACGCCCAAATTTAACACCTCGCTCACCAACTTCGATAAAAATAAACATCCGAAAGAGATCATTATAAATGCATTTAAAGACATTATAGATACAAATAAATACGACCTAATATTATACACGGATGCCTCAAAAAATGACACAGGAGTAGGCTGCTCTGTTACAACCTCTCATTCACTAATTAAGTCATCACTTATACCAGCCATCAGCAGCGTTCATACTGGCGAATTATTTAGTATATTGCAAGCTTTTAACCATATATCTCCACCTAATAAGCAGGTTGCCATATGCACAGATTCTTTAGCATCAATCTATTCTATCAAAAATATATTTACTGATCATCCAATCGTCCAAAAGATCCTAGACTCTTACCAAATTATCTTGTCCCAAAACATAACAGTTACCATAATCTGGCTGCCATCACATATTGGTATAGAAGGCAATGAAACTGCAGATCACTATGCTAAACTTGCTACAGCATCACCTGAAATCACCGATAAAATTCAAATTTGTAAGGACCTAAAATCATATATTAAAAGAAGAACCAGACTCCTTTGGCAGCAGCATTGGAACTCTAACCGTTCGATCTTGCACGAAATACAACCGTCAATAACCAGTCAGCCTACATTTGACTATTCAGCCCTCTCAAGACGAGATCTCATTGTGATAAGACGACTTCGGATAGGACATTCAAAACTCACACACGGCTACCTAATGTCCTCTAGCATCCGTCCCTCCTGTCAAATCTGCCAATCATATTTGACAATCAAACATATTCTCACTGAATGCCATCAACATTTGGCCAGAAGATTACAATACAAACTCAAAAGTGAAGTACGAGATATCCTAAACAACCCTGACCAAATAAAAGCTGTGCTACAATTCCTTAGAGATGAACACTTATATCAAAAAATATAATTAGATTTTAATTTAGACATTGTATAGCATATTATTATCATTCCGTATTATTGTAACATATTCTTAATGTAACACTTAATGTTTGTGTAATGAAAATTCATGTTATAGTACCTGTGTAAGTGGCCATAGTAGCCGAGCACGTTAAAGTTGAAATAAAAAAAAAAAAAAAAAAAAAAAAAAAAAAAAAGCACAAATTTCGCGAATGCGAATACGAATGGGAATATGCAAAAATGCGAATATTCGCGAATGCGGATGCGAATGCGAATATTCGTTACATCACTATCATGTATCAAAAATAGTGACTTTCTTTTATTTTAAGATGACTTAAAATTCTTTAGGGACATTTCTACTCAAGATGATGAGATTCTATTACAGAACGACTTTTGAATTGAGTAGTGTGTAGTAACTAACTTGTTTCTGAATGAGGCTAAATGTTTTATATAAATAAAAAAGTTAATTCAGACTACGTTATTGGTAGTAATGCACTTGAATACAATGATGTACTTAACATCTTCGCATTTGTTTTCATTGTATTATATATGAAAGCATATAAGGTTCCCGGTTTTGTTTTGCGAAACTGTAGGGAAATTTCTTTGGAGATATATAAAAGTATTAATGTCACTTATTGTGTCGTTATTGGAATATCGATCGATGGTATGGTCCCCTTATTATATGAACATTTGCCACACCCTTAAAAGAGTTCAGAATAGTTTAGAATGAATAAAAAGATTAAGAACAAACAGTTATTGTAAAATATATAAAACTTACCAAAACGTAAAACGGGACACTGACATTAATGAATTGACAAGTATTGTATTAGTATTGTTCTGAACCTATTTTCTTGTGGCATTTTAAAGTAATTACTATTTAAATGGGAATAAGCCACAATTAAAGTAAGTTTATTGACGTTTCAATTTCCACTTTATCGGCCATCTTTAATCGGAACCTTTAATTGTGGTATCATTGATGTTTTTGAAAAAGGTAAATTGGAGATATGTTATGACTTTAAAAGCTTGTTATGATGTTATATTTATTATTATTTAAATCAAATTGAAATATATTATATTTAGGTTCTGTGTATCTTTTTTGTCATTTGCGTTGGTATTTCTTTTTATTTTTGTTGATTCGTATATCTCCATCTTCTTTTTGTTTTGTTCGGTTTTTAAAATTTTGATGTTTTCGAAGTCAAATTTATGCTTCTTCTCATTTGCATGTTTTGGGAGCGCACTGACGTTGTTCTTGTCATATTTGCATATTTGTGAGAACGAATTCTGGATTGAAGCAGTTGACTGTTTTGCCCCATATAGACACCTTCACAGTTAACACATGGTATCTCGTAAACAACATGTGATTTTTTGAGTTTTGGGGTTTGTGTTTTTTGTTTAGTGAAATATTTATTTAAAAGGATGTTGCCTTTGTGGGCCACTGTTATAATATGTTTGGCTAAAAGATTTGTTAATTGTTCGGATAAACCTTTTATATGTGGAAGAGTCGTAGTAGAAGTAGTTTTGATACTGTTGGGTTTATTGTTATTTGTATTGTTGTAAAATTTATTAAGTCTTGATTTGAAAATAGTGTCGATTCGATGTTTGGGATATGCATTGTTTAGAAGGGCATTTTTTGCTTTTTTTCATTGCAGTTAATCTGTATTCTGGATCTGTTAGTTTTATAGATTTATCATCAAGACTTATAACTACAGACTGCTTATGGGAGAATGAAGCATTTGAAATATGCCTTAAAAACGCTGAATTTAACGTTTCATATTACAAACGATCTCACTAAGATCCTGAAGGCGACATTGGGTGAAATTTGTAGCAGAAGTTGTGTACCTACTTTCGAAAATTGTGGATTCGAAAAATAAAAGTTTTAAACGTTATAGATCGTTTGTAATGTGAAAGTTTAAATTCAGCGTTTTCAGCCATATTTCAAATGCCTTATATTTGTTGTCAAAACTCAAAATCGAAATTTTGAGGTTTTGAATATTAGGCTCAAGCAATGAAAACTAGCAGAAATAGTGCAATATTTATTTATTTAACAGCTTTATAGAAATTGACTTAATTTTAGCCAAAATAGAAAAATTGCATACGAAAGCTGCACTCTTTACCTTTAAAACACATTTTGATATTTGTCGATAGGACACTCTGTTCAAAAGACATCGAATTTTTACGGTCAAGTTGATAAAGTTATAGATTTTTTATTTAAAAAATTGATTTCACGCGCATAACTGACATTTAAAATTGCCAGTCGCTTCAAGCGTTGTTTCTAAGAAAACGGTTTATTCTACATAAAAAAGTGCTAATTAACATTTTTGTTCAAAATTACCTCAGCTACATTCTTTGTTTAAACGTACAGATTCTTGATAAATCAATGTTTCTAGGGAGGATTTTAGGAAGCCCGTGGGTAGGAGTGGCAAACATTTTTGCATCTTTTTGAGGTCCCAAAATTGACATTTTCGGCTTGTTCGTATGATTTTTAGAGGTTCAGTGGTATTTTCGTCTCCGAAGACTGGAGTATTTATCACACACTGTCTTTTCTTAATTCATTTTTAGTCCTGTAATTTTCTATCTAGCAAATATTACTCTAAAATTATTGAATAGCATTTCTAATATTTTGCCCTATATTTTGATTAATCTTTTAACAAGAAATACAAGGCAAAATATTAGTGTTCCAATTTAAAGTAGGATGTTCAGTTAAATTTCTAACCGCAACAGCCAAACTAGTTCGTATTCTAAAAATCCAAATATTATTATAGTACCCTAAAAGCATCGTACATATATATATTTTTAAACAAGCACTATTCTCGTCGTCTACTCTAACACTCAATATATTTAAGCTACTAGCTGCTTCCCATAATCTTCCACGATGTCAGAGAGATTTTCGGTATTTCCAATTTCAATATAACGAACCCGACATCCGATTCTGTTCAAAGTCTTCCAACACACAATCGGACATTTCTCGGTGGAAAACAAGGGAAACTGATTCTTCAGACAAAGTGTAATAATATCTAGACCTTATCGATTCCACACTTTTGTAGTATCATAGGCACGTCCATAGTCCCGTAATACAATTTCTTGACACTTTTTGTATCTTTCTTTATTTTGCCGGCAAAATTGGGTTTATTTTTCACAAAATTCATTGACCAAACTCAGTTAAATTATATATTGTTTCTACAATTATTATGTAAAAAAATAAAAATATTTAGAAAAAAAATTTTATTTAAAAATTCCCTTTATAAAAGGTGTATATAATAATAAAAAACCTATCGGGCTACATCAAAGAACGTTTTCGGAATAACTATTCCATCATCAGCGCTATCTGGATGTGTTTAAAGCCACTAAATATGTGGGTAAATTGTGGGTTTGCTAAATTTAGTGGCTTCAAACATGTACATCCAGATAGCACTGATGATGGAATAGTTATTCCGAAAACGTTCTGTTATGTAGCCCGATAGGGTTTTTATTATTATACCTTTTATAAAGGAAATTTTTAAATAAATTTTTTTTGAAATACATGGTATACAGCCAACCACAGGAATTTAGTTTCCTTGTGGATTTAAAAAATATTTTCTTAAGTTTATTTCATTTAAATATATGTAAATCCACAGCTATACGAATATTATGCGAATAATATTAGGAGGAAAAGCCAAAATTTGGATAACTACTTTGTTTAATATAATTATATAAGTGAAACAATGAGAGCTGAACAGGGAAGCAGTAACTTAGGGCCTGGGTACAAAAACGACCTGTTTTTAGCAGTTGACAAATTTAGTAGTAAAACTAGTTTATCGCGGCATGAAAATGCGGGAGAGCAACTGATAGGCCGGTAAGTGGTGAAACTTGAATATCCAAAAATCAGTTTGGATTCATGCAAGGCAGGTCAATTACAGATGCAATGGTCAATTAAAACACAATTTGATGTGTAAAGGGGTAAATTTGATGGGTAAAGCGAAATACATAATGCCGTATCCTGTTGGTATCACTTAGTTTCTCTTACTTAATTACTATCTTCACCTCCAAGTAGGTGCACCCCAGTAACCTGAGCAACCCCACTAGAGATTGGGTAACTAACCTCTAGTGGAAGGTGGGATCAGGGCTGACGACGAAGGGAGTCTTGGTGCTAGGATGAATAGGGGGTTAAGAGAAGGGCTAACAATCCTTCCTTGTAAAACCCAATTGTTGCCAATAAAATGGCTAATGAGACAAACGGACGGATCTCACAACAACTAACTCCGAAATAAAGTTGACATAAGAACTTGGAAAATACGGAGTTAAAATATTGGCACTAAAGAGAAGTGGATACCCAGTATATATTATTCTTTCATATTTCTAGGTAAGTATGATATAACTTAATATATAACTTAATAATCGTCACTTAAGATGTGTGTCAAATGAAAGCTCTCAATTAGCGGATCAATTAGGTTGGGTGAGGAGTGGGCGCTAAACCACCCTCCCACTCGATCTAAGAGGTCTATTGTGGCTCATCCCTAGTTAAAGTTGTACCTTCAGCAAAGCCTGTGCTGCTAAAGTTGTAGAGCTGAAGTTGATAATGCTCAAATGTATTGAGCCTTATCCTATCCAAGCCTACGCAGTTGCATAGAAAGTGTGCCGCCTTTCGTCTTCAGCCTGACAAAATCTGTAATCGTTGAGGCCAAGTGTCCTGTTAGGAGACCTACGATAATTTGCAAATCGTTCCTATTCACATCTAATAGATCTTTGGGTCTCTGCTTCGAAGGTTCATATATAAAAGCCTTTGAATGTTTAACAGCAATTTTTTCATACCAGTGCTTACGTTTCATCCGTTCCACCCCGATATCGATTCCGATATCGTTCTTTTGGATGTGCTTCTTGCTATGCCAATTGAAAGGTTCTGGGCCTAATGTATCTTTTCTGGCAAGTAGGTCGGCTTTTTCGTTTCCTTCAATAGCAGTATGTTCAGGCACCTAGAGTAAACTTCCTTTGTTACTTTTTCCAATCCAAATCAGATTCTGCAGACAGTTCCAAACCAAGTTGGTGTCAATACGATTCGATTCCGGAGCATTTATTACCGCCAGGTTGTTCGACATGATCTCTATAGATCTGTCCCTATAGTTTCTCCTTAATAGTTGCTACAGTCACATCTCTATAGAATAAATTTCAAGTTTGGAAGTAGAGTGAATCGATTACCTAGGCTTTCACTAAGGTTTGTCCTTAGTTTTTCTACATATACTCCAGCGTTAACTCCTTCATGTATACCAGCATTGATCTGCCATTATAAGATTAGTTTTATTTGACACCCATTCATCCCTTCCTGGAAAGACAACGGTAAGCGCGTTTTAGAAATTATATTTAGGTTGCATTGCATCTGGAACCATTTCCAACTCTGGATGATTCTTTATTATCAGTCGAGATATACGTTTTTTAACGATTCTATTTGATAGAACAACTCTTTTTCTTTGATTTAAACGTCATAAAATACTTCTAGTTTTAGTATATTCTTATAGCGTTTCAAAAATTGAAAAACTATTTAATTAATCGTTTTGAAATTTTTATCACATATTGTCCAAATATTGTCCAAAGATCTTAAAATAAACTAATCTATTCTTTTTCAGATTTTTGACAAAATGTTATGGTTTAAACGTACAGACGAAAAGTCGAAAAATCAGTGATTTTTCTTTTAAACTGTTAATAATTAAAAATATATAAAAACAATTTTTATGCATAAAACTTGCAATATTCTACCCATATATAACATGTTAAATAGTAATTAGAGCGACTGTCTTAATAAATTCTTATTTCTCTAGTCTATCTACCAAGAATTGCAATTCACGTTAGTGATAACAAAAATATACTTAAGCTAGTGTTAAATTAGATCAAACACGACGGGTTTTTAATTAATTTATTCTTACGCTTATATGATACACCTAACTGTTAATAATTAATCTCTACGTTTATTAATAAATTTGCTATTTTGTAAATTACTGATCAACATTTTCAGAATTATTTAAAAAAACATTTTTCCATAAAATCAATATCGTAAACAAAGTGAGCCGTTTAAACCAACCTGCAATACAAAATATCGAAACTCTGATTCATGTTCATTCATCGTGTTCTCGTGAGATTTTATACTTTTGGAAACGGTCCAAGCCATTGCTCATTAGTGCGCATTAAAATAACTACTTAAAACTCGCAGTTTAAAAATGCACTTTTAAGAATGGTTAACAAATTAAGTGTTTGTTTTGGATTGTCGAGCCAAACGTTTTTTCACGAAGAGTATTAAATTTTAAAAATCTTGGCATAGGTGCGTATTTAATCATACATTCTTTACGTTGTACGAATTCTTAGCGATACAAAGTGTATTTAACTTTTCAAATGCACTTCTGCAAGATTTATGCTGTTATTTGTAAAATGTTAAGCATGCAAATACACAGCAGCATAAATGCGGATACCTCCTCGACAGCATTATTAACAATAATTTGCTGATTACCTGGAATACTAAAATGTTAGGTTTTTTAAGATGGCTGCTGCTAAAAACCTTTTTCAGATAATTATACTATAAAATTTAAAAGGGAAATAAATTCCCAGTGGTTAACTATGTATACCATAGTTTACACTAAAACTAACAATAACGTAAAAACTTCTATTTTAGTCCACTCGTCAGAGAGTTGACCCCTAAAAATCATACGAACAAGCTGAGAATACTTTTCAGAGAATATTAATTTTGGGATCAAAAAAAAAGTTTACCACTTTTACCTCCGGGCTTCCCCCTAAAACCCACCTCGAAGGAAGGTAAAAACGCAAAAAAATCGATTTACCAAGAATCTGTACACCGTAGAAAAAAATGTTTCAAATAAAAAATGTAGCTGGGATAATTTCGAATAAAATTGTTTCTAAGCATTTTTATATTTAGAATAAACCGTTCTCTTAGAAACAACTAGTTGGTGGAGTAGTCGTGATTAGGTCTGAAAAACATGTAGGTGTTTACGAATTAAGCAAACAATTTCTAAAATATATAAAGAGGGAAGAGTTAAAATCGTGATTTATGAAGTAGCTTCGGCAAATTTTTATCCTACTGAGGCCAAAAAGATACCTTTTTGCTCTCTTTTTGTAATTTAAAAATAACATCAGATTGGGCAGCTATACTGGAACCCCCAAAAGGAAGACAATATCGAAGATGAGACTTGAACACAGAAAAATATGTTATTTTGGAAAATGCTAAATTGATTTCCGTCGAAACAGATCTTATTGCATAGCAAGCTGAGCCTAGTTTCTTACTTACTAACAAATCGATATGAACGGATCATAAGGTTGCTGTCTATAAAAATACCAAGAAATGTTACAGAATCAACGATACTGAGCTGGCTTTTATTAAGAAGCAATAGTTGAGCCTAATTTCTTACTTAACAATATCGACCTTCTTTTTAAGACCAGTTGATAAGACTAAACTCATTCGAACAATTCGTAGTATAAAAAGCAAATCGTCCTGTAGTACAGATGGATTATCTATTAAAATTTTCTCAAATCTTCCGCATAATGTATTGGAGGTCATGGTCTCGCTAGGAAATGATTCCCTTGAAAAAGGTACATTCCCTAACTGCCTAAAGACTGCCATCGTTATTCCTCTTCATAAAGGTGGAGACAAATCTGATGCCTGCAACTATAGACCTATTGCCTTGTTACCAGCACTATCAAAAATTATTGAAAGGCTTATAAAAGTTCGACTTATGCCCTTTCTCCTTAAACATAATATTTTATCGCAAAATCAGTTCGGCTTTTTGTCTAATAAATGTACTAGTGATGCCATGTTTTCTGTTGTCTTTGAATTGGTTCAAAACTTACTTGGTAGGTAGGAAACAATTGGTTAGAATAAAAGACACCGACTCTAGTTGTAAAGACATTGAGTGTGGAGTGCCGCAAGGTTCAGTATTAGGTCCCATTCGTTTTTTACTTTGCATTATTGACATCACTTATTTAAAAATTAAAGGGAAACTTTTTCTATTTGCTGATGATACCAGTATTACTTGGAGCAGCTCTAATATTTCAACGCTTCATTCAATTATAACCGCTGATTTGCTTATAATCAAGGCTTGGTCAGACTCCAACATACTTAGCTTTAACGTGGATAAGACAGTAGCATTATCTTATAAAGGAGTCATTCAACCCTTGCTTTTGAAAGAGAGCCAAATCAGTATCGTTAATTCCGTGAAATTTCTAGGTATTCTTGTCGACAGCGATCTTAAATGGTCCTTGCATACTGACTCCTTAAGGAAGAAACTAGCCTCAGCTTGCTTTGCAATAAGATCTGTTTCGAAGGAACTAAATTTATCTTATGTCAAAATGGCATATTTCTCATTGTTCGAGTCCCATCTTCGATATGGGCTTCCATTTTGGGGTTCTAGTACAGCGGCCCAATTTGATACTATTTCTAAGTTGCAAAAAAGAGCAATTCGTTATCTATTTGGTCTCAAACAAACAACTCATTGCAAGACCTACTTCAAAAATCACGGAATTTTGACGCTTCCCTCTTTATTTATTTTGGAAACGGTTTGATTGATTCGCAAGCATCTAAACATTTTTCACGATAGACCTGATCATGGCTACTCCATTAGAAATTCCAAGAGAGAGAAATTCCACCTTCCAAGAGAAATTAAATCCGCAACATCTTTCATTAAGTTTCGTAAGATGACAAAAATCTATCTCTCTGAAAGACCATATTATTCAGTTGACGAGTTTCTTAATGTATAACAAAGGAACAAAATTAGTATTGTTTATAATTACATTTGGGTGTCTCAAGCAGTGGCTACAATTTGTCTCATTTGTTGTTGTCTGTACAAATTATGTAAGTGATACAATAATTTTACTAATTTAAAATTGTATTGTTCTGTTTGTTTATTATATTTGTTTTTGTTTTATACTTTTTGTACTTTTTGATTGATTTTTTTTTGGTTTGTCCATAAAATTGTTCAATAATTTTCAGTGACAATAAAGCATATTTCTAACAAATCGATATGAACGGATCATAAGGTTGCTGTCTATAAAAATACCAAGAAATATTACAGAATCAACGTTACTGATCTGGCTTTTATTAAGAAGCAAGGGTTGAAGACCTCTGTTATAGGATAATGCTACTGTCTTATCCACGTCGAAAGCGAGTAAATTAGAGTCGGGCTAGGTTTTTATTTTAAGTAAATCGGAAGTTATAATTGCATGACGAGTTGCAATATTAGAGTTCCTCCAGGTAATACTGGATACATCAGCAAAAACAAATTTTCATCGATTTTTAAGTTATTGATGTCATTTATAAAGATAAGGAAATGTATAGGACCCAATACTGAACCTTGTGATACTCCACATACAATGATTTTGTGACTATAGTCAGTATAATTTGCTCTAGCTAGTTGTTTCCTATTGCTCAAGTAAGATTAGAACCAATTAGAAGAAATACCTCGAATTCCTTAGAAATTTAGTTTTTTTATCAGAATGTGAATCAAAAGCTTTGGCATAGAGGCATGTCACAAAGAACAGTAGCACTATAAAGATTATTGTTTAGTGCTTGATAGACCTCATGTAGTACAGAAAACATAGCATCACTGGTACATTTATTAGATAAAAAGCCAAACTGACTTGGTGATAAAATCTTTTCAACGCGAAAGAACATAAGTTGGGCTTTTATAAGTATCTCAATAATTTTGGATAGGGCCGGTAGTAAGGCAATAAGTCTAAAGTTGCAAACATTCGATTTTTCATTACCCTGATGAAGAGGAATAATAATGGCTGTCTTTAGGCACTTCGAAAATATCCCTTTTTCAAAGAATCATTAATTAGTGAGACCAGGACTTCCAACATATTTTTTGGGAGATTTAAGAAAATTTTTATGGATAATTCATCAGTACTAGGTACATGAAGATTTGCTTTTGATACTACTGACTGTTTGGATCAGTTTAGATTTATCAACTGGTCTTATACAGAATTAATTCAAGACCTTTTTTGAATTGGGGAGATAGAAAATAGGATCTTATTGTGGCAAAACAGTTAATGTTATATTTTTACTCACATTATTCATTTTTAGATTTTCAGGGTTTGAAAGAGAAAATGTTTGAGTTGTGTTAGTTTTATTTCGAAGATAGTTTATTATAGAACAAGTTACTCTTGCAACATTTTTAAAGCTTCCCAGACAATTCTGATACATCTGGTATATTTTTTTAGCTGTTTTGATAAGTTTTAGATAGGTTCCTCTGTACTTGGAGATATATTCAGTGACAAAGAGTGTACTTGGTAGTAAATTTCTTGATGTACAGTAGTGAACGCATATTCTCGGCTGATAAGTGGATACCTTTGGTAGTCCAAGGTTGATGATGTTTTGACTTAATTGTAATTAAAGGAACAACCTTATTGAAAATACAGACAAGCCCTCCACAGAGGGAAAGTGTCACCCAGAAATCAAGCACAAATTTTGGAATTTATGAAAGTTTCTACCTAAACGTTGGGTTTTCGAAGATGAGTTGTTAAAAGTGCTAAAATTTGTATACTGCTTCATGATCACATAGTCCTGCATTAATAATTGCAAAGCGTGCATTAAGGTGTGAGAAATCTGTAAGTCTAAGCTTAGAAGTAAAATTGTTAATAGATAAAAATATACAAAAATAATTTGGATGAATTTGCATAACTTCAGTTGAGAATCCTCTACCTATAGAGTAGAGCACAGAATACTTTCACTGCCAAACAATTAGGTACTGTTAGTTAGATTGTAGTTACAGTGACTGTACAGTGTAGAAAAACACTGTATTTTAGCTCATTTCCCTGGAATAAGACTCAAATCAATATTTACGTAGCACATTAGTCAAATCCCCAAATAATTGATTTAATCGACCTTTATTTATAGCAATTCTCTAAAAATTAAAGTACAAAAACCTACTCAGATCACAGAGTTTGAATGAGTCACAAACTTAGAATATTCTTTAAAATCATACATGGAAAAATTTTAAATCAGTTAAATAATAATTAATTTTTAATTTTTAAAAATGGTTTGTAACAAGGTTTTTTTGTACTGAATATGTTGTTCTAGAGAAGCATATTCCACAAAAAATAAATAAGTTTTCTACTTCATTATGAGTAGAAAATAAAAAAACAATGTCATTCTTAACTATGCAGATAATCAAATATTTATAAATGAATATAATTTATAATGTTACAACACTTCAATCGTATACATATACGTCAAAGATTCAATAGGTCAGTCTAAAAATAAAACCCAACATATGCCGACTTTAAAAATAACATAAAATAAAAACTAATTGTCGTTGAACTATGTAAGAGTATAATAGAAAACGAAGTTTAATTATTTTGGTATGAACCCAAATAAAAATTGGTATATATAAAACAGTAATTTGTAATGTGGCCAAAAAATATGCACATTAAAGTAAAATATCTATCAATCAATATGCTGAGAAAAAGCTCAAATCTCAAAAAATCCTTATTATCGTTATTTCTCTATCATCTCGTTGTTTGAATAACCCAATCAACGATCATGTATATCCTTGCTCACTAAAATTTGGTGATTCTACGCCTTTAGGGCAACTGGAGAAAACATCATCTACATATCCCTACCATACTATGGGTTTTTAGTATGTTTGTAGTTTTTTATAAAGTTCAAGTCTCAGCTCCCTATAATAATATTGAAAATATATAATATCGAATGGTACTGATTTCCAAATTAAGATTTCTGCACGTTAGGAGTGGCACGATTCGTACAAATGATTTGGTAATCTCGATTCGCCTGTTTATTTCTGCACTAATATCATTGGTTTCATTGATCAAAGTTCCCAAGTACTGATATTTTTCTACTTGTTCTATCACGTTACCATTCATTGTCAATATGTGGTGTATATTTTGTGGTATTTTTGTAATTAGCATATATTTCGTTTTTTTAGTAATTCCCATCTCAGCACTATTCATACTTAAGCTTTTAATTACATGTTATAGGTATTTCATGCTCGTTGTAATGATCACAGTGTCATCTGCATGTCGTAAGTTGTTAATTAATTTTCCGTCAAGGGTAACTCCCGCTTTGATATTATTAAGCGTGTTTTTAAATATTTCTCTAGAATATAACTTAAACAAAAGTGGCGTTAAAACGCATCCCTGTCTAATTCCTTTAAAAATGTTTATTTCTTCTGACTGTTACCCATCAATTTAAACTACGGCACTTTGGTTCTAATATAATGTTTGGATTATTTTATGATTTTACTGTCAATACGCTTCTTCATAAGTATTGATATTAGTTTTTTATGTCCAACTTCCTCCTCTATCAAAAACTTTTTCGTAGTCAACAAAGCACAAGTGTAGGCCAACGATTTCATCACGACACTGCTGAATCAGTATGTTAATGCCAGTTAAAAATTCCTTGTATTGATGGTGAAAAGAATAAATTTATTACCAAACTTTCCACATTTTAGAGAGACGTAGTTAAACACCTAATTGCTTCAAAATATTTATTAAGGACCCTGAAATAATCAAACACTTAAGACGTATTTTTCCTTAGATTTATTTAAAGTGAACTTAAGGTCTGATTCTCCATTGATAACTATCGCAATTCTGATAATAATAAAAAGAGTTACAAATATCATTAGCTTTACAGTGCTAGGAGGCAGTAACAAAGATACAAAGTATTGAGAGAGACAAAACTGGTATACGGTTTAACACAAAACACCGGTTCCCGTTAGCGCATCTATCACTCACGCAGTACGCACTTTTTGTTTTCGGGATGGCCAACACTCTCGGTCTTTACTTGCCGAGAGGCAAATTCGCACTGTCCTAATCCTAACCTAAGTTATGTAACGCGGGGTCGAGAAAGATTATGAGGGAGATGGTCGCACACACATTAACACGAGAGCTGACGAACTGAGCGTAAAAGTTGATAAAATAACTATATTACGATTACAATATTATAAATAGGTTGTTTTTTCAACAATTGGATTCAGTGCGAGCTGACCGTGTGCATCAGAGAGTTTTATTAAAAGTTTAATATCTTGGTCAAAAATTAAAATAGATACATTTACCAAAGCTGAAAATGTTTATTTTAAGTTTCTCTATAACTTCCATTAGCCATATTTTCAAAGTTTATCGCTTAATTTTGTTTAAATCTCTTTTAAACTAATTAATTCGCAACTTTTTATTGAAATTTTTATTGTTTAATTGCTATAACTTGTTTATTAATAAAAATAAAGTAATTTGGCAAAGTTTTTCAAAGCTTGTTAATCGCATTCTTTTCAAAAGGAACACTTTTAAATACAAAACAAACACACAAGCATAAAAAACGTCAAGGTACCGAGGGGTCATAAAAGTGAATACTTAACCCCCCTTGGCTCTTAGATTATTATGAGAAATAATGAAAAATAAAGTTTAGTTAAGTTGATTTTTTAATTTAAAGTATTTGCAAAAAAAAAACGGTTAGAACTAAGTTCAGTATTACCGCACATCTGTTTCGCTGTAAACAAAGTCATTATGGTCATGATCACCAACATCCCCAACGGATTGGCGCCACAAGAACTATAACGCAGACTAAAAAAGAAAATTAAAAAATAAACATTGACGTACTAAACAGGAATCAAATTAAATTATTAACAATTATTCAAATTAAATGTAAAATTAAGCTTCAAATTGATTCGTTAATTTTAGGTTTCCAACTGAAATGCACTGCAATAATATGTTGTATGAGACAAAATGTTGCTCAGTTTCTGTAACTAACTAATCCATGCCACCACGAGTATCGATTTGGTAATTACATGTCCTGTTATGTCGCTGTCGTCGTCTTACCGCTCCCCTAGTGTCATCGTAAATAGGGTGGTAGATAATTCAGCACCCTACCGCGCTTTAAAGTTTAATCTTCATTCCCAGGATGTTATCCCGTTTGCAAATATCGTTACCCCAAATTCACTGAAATTTCACGTAAAAGTTTACTCGATACTTGTTGTAGTTGTTGTTACGAACTCTTGAATCCACTTTAGAACACCACAATTTCTTTTAATGAAAATTTGAAAACTATTTTTATGAACTGCTTTTAATTTTCAGCCAAACAAACATCTGACTTTTAGTTATCTAGTTAATGAAATATATACGTATATAAAAAGGAAATAAATTACTCAACGGATCAAAATCTTAATATACAGCGTGTCTACTTAATAAGTTGGCAACATGTGGGAAACTGTTTTATTATTAATTTTACGAAAAAATTATTCTTAATAAAAAGTTATGCATGGTCTAAAGTCTAAGATTAAGAGTAAAGTAACTTCATAACCCAGTTCGGGTTATAAAGAACCCAGTTCGGGTTATAAAGAACCCAGTTCGGGTTCATAAATGCTGTTGGTACATGAGAGGCTTTGTTCTCAATACAAGTCTTACTCCAAAGATCCAGAGACGTCAACTGCGACGTCTATGCTTATCTGATTGATTACGAGAAAGCGTTCGATCGAGTACAACACGTCAAGATGATTCAATACTAAAAGAAGCAGAAATTGACAACCAAGATCTAAAAATAATTAGAAATCTTTACTGGAATCAGACCGCAAATCTCAGAATTGAAGGTGAACACACCGAATATGTGAAAACATGCGCGAAGTGATGCAAGGCTGTAATTTTATCTCCTCTAATCTTCAATATTTACTCTGAATGAATATTTATCAAAGCTTTGCACGAAAATGAAAAAGGCATTATTTTTGTGAATTTAAAATATGATCCCATTACATCAGTTGATGTGGAATCTAGTTTCTCTAGTTACAAATCTACATGTACACAGATAGAAGCTATAAGTTTTTATTGGAAAATTTTAAAACATTTGGTAATTTATTGTTTCCATAATTCTAAGGAATAGTATTTTACTTTTTTACTACTTTCATTACAATTAATTAGTACATTCATTACAATTACCTACTTAGTTTTTAAATTATTTATTTCTAATTATTACCATTATTAAATATATGTTTCCATTAACAGTATGTATATTTTGCGCATATTTTCACTTTTTTTGCATATTTGCCTAAAACTATTAATGATATATTTTCATTAAACTTCTGTCATGGCTATTCAGTCACTCTAATTCAAGTGGGGTAGGATCTTTTTAATAAAACAATCATCAATAAAAATTCTACAATGTCGACTAACAAAAAGTATCGTAGTATGCCCTGGAAATTTTAATAACATTTTAAATTATGTTCCGAAGTAGACCTTTTATAATACATTTGAAAAAGAAATAGTTAAAATCAATTACCAACTTCAAATTTTTATAGAAGTGTTTCCAATCTCAATAGGTCACACTGTATGTTTATGTATGGAACTGTATGAAATATGATTTTAGGTTTTTGGGTCATTCTAAACAAAAAAGGTTTCTTGTCATTTTTCTCTAAATTTGACAGTTTTCGAGTTGTAAGCGATTTAAAATAGAAAATTTCGAGACTTGAAAATACATATGTAAATTTTTTTTTGAGGTTGCCAGGTGCCTAAATTGACGTTTAAACATTCAGTTTTAAGATTCTGAAGGGTAATCAGAGCTTATTTAAATTTAGACCGTTGTTTTTTAATTGTTAATTATGCGCGTACCATATACATATTATACGTACTTACGCGAAAAAATTAAAGCGACTATTGCCATATATAAAAATCTTATAACAATAGTACACAAACATTTTCAAAATACAACTTTGTTAATAATAAATTACAAAATTTTAATAAATGTCAATATTTGTTGGGATTTTTTCGTGACAGTACGTATAATATGCATAAGTGTGACAAAGACGCACTATATAGTGTGGCGCGCCGTGGCGGCTTGAAAATTGGGTGGACGCGCATAATTAATAATTAAAAAACAACAGCCTAAATTGAAGTAAGCTCCGATTGCTCTTTAAAATCTTCAAATTTTTCAGATATTAAATCGCTATAACTCGAAATCTGTCAACCTTGGAGAAAAATGACAAGAGCTGAATGAAATGACCTTTTTTGTTTAAAATGATACAAAAAACCTAAAAATGGTTTCCGGAGCAAAAAAGATGATTTTTTAAAATTGTTTAAACAATTTCTGTAAAAAAGGTCGCCATGCACCCTTCAGATTTGTTTAAAGGGGACATTTTTTAATAAGAATCCGCAAAGATACCGAATCAGAAACATTTTACTACGGGAGCGGTCTCACAACTTATACGAGCCATTATCTTCTTCAAATTTTCACGTTCAAATTGGTTGATTCATTTGTTTGTTAAATTCTGAGAAATCACCTATCTAAAGATGCACACGTGTTCAGGAAACCATTAATTTTTACCCCGAACTCCTGAACAAATAAAAGCTTTCAAAATATCAAATATGTTGAGAAAATATACACGCACTTTTGAGCAGAAAGTTTTAGGTGACAGTATACAAATTACTTCTTCCTCTTTATGAGCAATTCTGCTTGTTCATTGGCGGATTAATACCTCTATGGAAGGTTGTCACCCCATCTTTTGCGCGGTCGTCCGATACTTCTTCTGCCGATTGGTAACTTATCTCTTGCTATTTTGACGACACGGGTCTCCTCCATTCTGCTTATGTGATTATTCCATTCATTTTTTCTATTTTGTGTCCATTCATTTATAAACTGTACGTTACATTTTCATCTAATGTCTTCACTTCTCTTTCGATCTCTCGGCGTATTTCCTGTAATTCTTCCCAGTACTCTCATCTCTACCCTTTCCAGTAGCCTTTGCGTTGTGGCTGTGTCGGGTCTTGTTTCTGAGGCATACGTCATTATTGGTCTTACAAATTCTTGACTTTATCTCAGTGTTAATGTGTCTGGTGCGCCATATAGTGTTATTAAGGCATCCTGCCAGTCTATTTGCTTTTTGTACTTGATCTCTCACATCAGGTCTCCATAGCTAGACAGTGTAATTCTCAGGTATTTTATTTCCATTACTTGTTCAATACTGATGCCATCAATTTCTATTTTACATCTGGTTGGTTCTTTGCTGACCACTATTGTTTTAGTTTTCTGAGATGAAATTGTCATATTAAATTCTTTTGCTCTTATGTTAAATCTGTGGACCAGTCTTTGCAGACTATCTTCATCTTGGGCTATCAATATTGCGCCGTCTGCGTAACAGAGCATTTTGATTTTTTTGTTCCCCATTCGGTATCTTCTTCCTTTGTTAATGGTTTTAGTGATCTTATCCATGATCAAATTAAAGAGCATGGGGCTCAATGAATCCCATTATCTTATTCCGCTGCCAGTCTCGATAGGTTCTGTAAGTTGTCCATCTATTCTGACTTCCATTTTGTTGTTTTGGTAGATGTTTTCGACAGTTTTTATAATATTTAGTGGAACTCTCTATTATACAGAAGATGAAATGCATCTTTGAGTCTTACTCTATCAAATGCTTTCTTTAGGTCAATCAGACACAGAAATGTTGGTCTAGTATACTCTAGTGATTTCTCCGTAATTCGCTTTATAATGAATATTGCATCTGTACACGATCTTCCACTACGAAAACCCTGTTATTCATCTGCTAAAGTTATCCTCTTATTTATTAGCACTTGTAAAATTTTGGTTATAAGTTTTAACGTAGTATTTAACAAGTTTATACCTCTGTAGTTTTTTGGCTGTCTTTTATCTCCTTTTTTTGAATAGTAGAATTAGTTCGTTCGTTCTCCATTCTTCCGGTATTTTATTGTGTTTTATAATTTTAATTAATGTTGTTAATTGTTCTGTCATTGCTGCTTCACAATATTTCAGTAGTTCATTCTTTACCTGCTGCTTTTCTGATCTTCAGGTTTTCAAATATCTTCCTAACTTCCTGTACATTTATATTAAGTTCTTCATTTGTTATAATTTCTGGTGTTTCCGGTTCTAGCGTCGTTTGTTCTTCCTCTGCATATAGCTTTTTTAGGTAGTCAATCCACGTATCCTTTTCTATGCGTTTTGGTTCTATTAGTTCATTTACCTCCGTTCTTTGACCTCTTATAAAGCGCCGTATTTTCTTTTGCAGACCCTAAAAATCATGTTCCATTTCTTTCGAAAAGCGTTCCCAGTGATCATTTTTTATTTATCTTACAAGTGCATGCATGTAGTTTAGGTAAGCTTTTTTCTTTTATTTACATTTTTCCTTCACTTCTGTACAAAACCATAGAGTTCTTCGCCTTGGGAACGATTTATTTTTATTTATATTTCTTTCATCAAGAACTTCCTTGGCCGAGGCTAAGATATTAGACTTAATTTTTGCCTAGCTTTCTTCTACTCCATCACTTTTTGTGATATATGCGTTTCTGCTTTTTTCGGTTATTTTTTATTGGGATAGGTATCTTGTGGAGTCATCCTGCAAGCTTTTGACTTTTATCTTTGTGGTGTATTCTGGTGTTTTGTTATCACATATATATGTTTTCACACAAACACAAACACAAGAGCTGAAAATGTTTACACAAATTTAATCATCAATGACCAAAACTTCGAAGCAGTCAAAGAGTTCATATATCTAGGAACATCGGTTAACCCCAATAATAACACATCTGAGGAAATAAAAAGGCGAATAATAATTGCAAACAGGTGTTATCATGGTCTATCAAAGTACTTAGCTAACAAACGTCTGTCTCAAAAAACTCGTATAAGGCTGAAATGAAAACAGATGAATCCGCTCTATCCATTTTTGAAAGAAAGGTGCTACGCAAGCTATTCGGAGCGGTCTGTGAGAACGGAATATGGAGGCGTAGATATAACTTTGAACTGCAGAATATCTACAAGCATACGTATCTACAAGATATTACCACTATAATTAAGCGAAACCGCCTGCAGTGGGCAGAACATGTAGCCTGGGCCCCTGAGTCAAACATGATAAAAAAGATTCTAACAGCGCAACCCGTGGGAATGAGAAGACGGGGTAGACCAAAGCTGAGGTGGATGAACGGGGTAACACAAGATGACGAGAAGATCGGAGTCGGCAACTGGAAAATGCAAGCGAGGGGCAGAATAAAATGGCGTAGAAAGCTTGAGAAGGTCGAGGTCCTCTAAGGGCTGAGCACCAAGATGATGATGATGATGATGATATGTGTTTTCAATCGGATTTTGCACAATACCAATTTATAATCGCTTCCTATTTCTGCTGATGTTAGTGCACTAGTGCATCCAATATTTGAGAGGGCTAGCGAAATTTATTACTTTACGTAAAGGTCTGAAGCTCACACGAAGACACAAACAAACCAGCATTCGTCTCTAATCCATCTACCGCTGTCGCCGCGACGTTCCGCCGAAATTTAAACGCTCAGTTGATGCTTACATCTCATAGGGGTGAGTTTTTTACGAAACAATAACAATATATATAAATTATGCCAACTGATTTTTATATTATTTACAACATATATATCTTTATCTTTTCGTTTGCTATTTTCATTAGTTGACCAGCTATTTCAATACTTCCTACTTAATCAAAAGGAGTTCAGCAGAATTGAAATTATTTCATAAAAACTGTGTAATATTTTAGACAACTCGTATTTCATATGTGTACTTTTAACTTTGTTCAAATCAAAAAACACATGGTTTATTTCTAATTGTGAATTTTAGGAAAATACTCAGTTTACCAAAACTTATAAATAGCGTAGTAGCGTAAAAGCATAAAAATAAATACGTTTGTTAAGCCGTCGCCCCCTTAAAGAAGGTCCATCGCTACTAACCTATTATCGTACGTCAATCAATTTTATTTTAAGAAAACAGAAAACAAAAGTATTCGCTATAACTGCGCTCTGAGCTATAAGATGTACGTTCGAAGTAAACTATGTATATCAAAAAATTAAAAAACGGGAAACAAATAATGTTACCCCACTTATCATGATTCTCGTGTACTACGCAGCTACAGATAATTGTCAACAAACAGTTCACATCGAGCTCCGAGAAGTCATGGCAAGGACGAGGGTTCTATTGTTGAAATGTTATCAAACAATTAACTCTACTTATCTTAAATCTTAAACAATATAAGAGATATGCCAAAGCTACATTTCTCCATTTTCAACAGAATTAGAAACTCGATTACTTTCAAAATATACGCAAAATGTGAGATAGAATGTAGGAGTTTCTGGATAAACGGAGTACGTCCTTGCTGGGAGGAAATACGTCGTTTAAAAGTCTAATTAGATAGATGATTTCCAACCGCTATTAGTAAGGGGGATCATGACAAGTTAAAATGGAAATTATGTAGAAAGATAAGAAATGGTATTTTCCATAACGGTCGGTCGATTAGGGACTTATTCGGAAAGGAACAAAAATTCACTAGTTCAGTAGTAAACATTAGTAAACATGATTTTATGATTTTATGATTTTACTAGTTTGACAATTTCGTCAAACGAACATTTACAATATTCGAAATAATGTATATTAATTTCATCTAAAAATTATATCATTAAGACAAATATATATATATATATATATATATATATATATATATATACATATATATATATATATATATATATATATATATATATATATATATATATATATATATATATATATATATATATATCGAGAAAAGGAGTACGACCGTCAATCCAATATAAACTAAGGTACACTCGAAGAGTGGTGGGTTTTTCGGTCAAAGTGGAGAAATAAAAGACAAAGAAGATGGCTACTTGATGATGCTAATGATTCATTCATTCATTTACCAACGAGCCTCAGTAAGCTAAAGACTGGTAACTTCATTTTATCTTTATTACTATTAATCTTTAATAACTTATAATGTTACCTAAAGTTAAAATTAAAATATAATTTTTTAAATAAATTTGTTGGAAGTGCAATCTAATGATCTTTCTAGTTCTTTACACTTTAAAATAATCCTTAATGTTTTTTACTAAGTTTTTATAAAAATTTTTTTTATATATACATGTATTTTTATCACATGTTCTTTTGCTGTGCTAATTTTGTCAAATTGCAAACTTTACCTAGTTTCAATTAATTGTGATATACAACGTTAACTCTGAATGTCCAGCTTTGTAAGCTTTTTCATATTTTTAACATCACTGACTGCTACATGTCTTTGTAAGATGAACTGATGATGCTTTCTGAGCAGAAAGCGAAACGTCTTCAATAAATAGATGAAGTAGCCATCTTCTTTGTCTTTTATTTCTCCACTTTGACCGAAAAACCCACCACTCTTCGAGTGTACCTTAGTTTATATATATATATATATATATATATATATATATATATATATATATATATATATATATATATATATATATATACAGTATACTCCCTCTATAACGAACACGGTTACTACGAGGTTTCGCTTATAACGAGGTACATTAGATGTCCCGTGAAATTTCTATTGAACTATAACCCTATACAGCGAGGCAAATTTGGTTATAACGAAAGAAAATAAGATTGAAAAACGTGTTTTTTTTACGTTTTCGACCCAACCGTGGTTATAAATAAATACCCTTTTTAACTGCTCCGCAATAAACTTAACTGCTGCCCGCAATAAACTTCTTTACAATAAATACAAATGTTTCACATCTTTAGAAAATATTATAGATAGAATAATACTGGACAAGTTAAAGCAGTTAAAAATGACAGACTTCTGTCAATTGCAGAAGCAATATTTTATGTTATTCTTCAAAATACGCTTTATACATTATGCAGTTGAAAAAAATGTAAATACAGATTTTTTGTTTTAACGAATATCATTGACAATAAAAGACAACTCTTTTGTTTTAACCTATTTCATTGACAATAAAAACAAACAACTTTTTTTCAAAAACGCCATTCAAACAATATTTATTAGCATCTTATATTGATCCGAATGGCTTCACTATAGGAAGTTAATGTTTTAGAAAACTACATATTCATATGTATGCGCAGTATTATTGTTGTCTGATATAACGAGATCGGCTTATAACGAGGTAATTAGTCTGCCATTTAAGTTCTCGTTATAGAGGGAGTCTACTGTATATATATATATATATATATATATATATATATATATATATATATATATATATATATATATATTGTAACATTTTTTTAATTAATATATTAAATTAATTTTAATTCCTTTTACCCATGTGGATGATACGCTGATGGTCGTGTTTACGATCAGAAATTTTTATTGGAAAACTACCGGAATATGACTGAAGAATCTACCTAAGTATTTATTTAAAGACGCCGGTCTGGCAAATCCTTAGCTAATCCTCTTTTTCATAAAAGCGGTAATTGTCGTCGAACGCCCGTTTTAATGTTTTTCGGGAAAAACCTAATCTAGGAGATTTGATGTTTCATCACGTTTGTAGGTAGAAGTATACCGTTATGTTCAATGTTAATTAGAACTTTTTACCTTCTCAGAAATACATACAGCTGGCCTATCATTTTTGGGGGGAAGATACCCTCACCTTTTCTTGGGTAGCTTGGTAAAATTTTAGAGGAATCAAGTCACTTATCGGTGGGCATTCGTCGAGTTAAGACGCTTAGTTCACATTATCGTATCTGCTACCTTACCGTCTCTGTGCATTTTCTTTATAAGTGTGTATACACTTGTTATTTTGAGTTTCTTCATCCTATACTATATTAGATTAAATATAGTCATAAATTCAGTGTTTAATACAAGTACAGTATTAACTTCAGTGAATTAAAGCAGCAGTCGCCAGGAATTACTATAAGTGACATAATTTTAATATCTCCACCTATCTGGGCAAGTAACATGGTATAGCATCATATCATCTTCCATTATCTGGACGTATCCAACGATCATACATGTCATCAAATGTAGTTGAGAGTAGCTACTGAATTTTGCAGTCAATTAAAGAACATTCTATACTTTTTTTTTGTTACGAACCAAATAATCGACTTAACCAAGTGCGGTTTGGTTAAATTTTTATGTTTTCACTTCAGTAACTTTTTTGTATTTTTGTAAATTTAGATTTTATTAATTTTTGTTATCTTTGGTTTTTGTTATAATTTTTTATTCATTTTTTTGCTGTAATATCTCGAGATACGCCAAAACTTTATTTGTGCATGCTTGTGTTATACTTATATCTTTGTAAAGATATTTTCTAATTATATTTCTGCCTATTTTTATATGTATACCACCATTTTATAGTTGTTGGTGTATTTTTATTACTTGTGTTGCATTCAGCAGCGTCGTAATTTTGTTGTTGTTTAATATATTGTTATTGTTTTATGTATGTATTTTATTTGTCGACTCCTAACAAAGTTCCCTGATATATTTGCTTTTTACCTTTAAATATAACTATACCTTTGACCAGTAGAAAGATCAGGCTTATTAAGTTTCGTAGGTAAGTAAGTGTAATACCTTATATATTTATTTTTTGTTTATGTAGAGTGTTGACCAAATTTATTCAATAATTAACTGTGATATCTTTTCTTGGGTTTGATCTCTGAACCTAAATATCTTTCCTTATCTCTTTTCTTTTCTAAGGTTTCTTAATTTTCTCCTTAAACCCCAAAAAATTAAGTGGCGCCCTGTTCCCTATCTTATCTTATCTTTGGTAATTTTACCCATCTATCTTTTTGTTCATTTCTGTGTCTTTTCCAATAGCTCTTATCGTATATTTACTTATTTCGTCCGTTGGACCCATTCCTGGTTTCAAAAGCTAGTTTCTAACCCACGACTCGCTCTCCACCAACCATCTGGCTGCCGTCCGCAGTGTCTCGATTGGTTACCTTTCTAGCACCATCCAAAAAAGGTTTCCGAGGTTACAATATATATATATATATATATATATATATATATATATATATATATATACATTTTTTTGGCGACGTTTCGGCAAGGTCACACTTGCCATTGTCAAGTCAGATTAGTTCTGCTTCATCTTGATGTTCCAGGCGGAAAAATAGCGTTTCTCAGTTATTGATATCAACGTTCTAAAAGTATTATTTTTGTTTCTGCTGTATTGAATCTCATTTTGATAAGTTCATATCCTTATCCTGCATTTTTAAGTTTTTTCTAAGATTGTGTACATGACTAAATTGAAGAGTAGCGGGGTTAAACTTAACAGCAGCCTGAACTTAACGCTTCGATATCGCTTTGTAAAATATTAGATTTACTCCTTACTGCTATATGGTGTAGAAACCTGGACCATAAAGACCAATGTGATAAACCGATTGGAGGCCTTTGAAATGTGGATATTTAGAAGACTACTTAAAATTCCCTGGACACATCACACAACAAATGTCGAAGTGTTAAATCGAATGGGAAGAGAACTAGAATTGCTGCCAATAATAAAAAGAAGAACAACTGCTTATCTGAGTTATATATTTCGAAATTCCAAGTACCAGTTCTTAAAGCTTATTATGAAAGGGAAGATAGAAGGAAAACGGGGGAGCTTTAATATCGAGTGTCTACTGTTGATCTCTTTAACAGAGACCTCTTAAACAACAGATTTCCTTCAGAGAATGAAGCTGCTTTCTCGGGAATTTAAACTCAGACACTGTGCTATAGAAAATGACACAGGTATAGGACATGTCTAATATTAATCATATCACAGCATTAGAAATAACACCAATCAACCTAGAACCAGATATAATAAAGTTTGCAGTTAATGAAAGCCATAAAACACCTTAAAACAAATAAATTATCTGGTTGCGATGAGAGCCTTTACATAACATGGGTGAACCTGGTCTCCAATTAATGTCAAAACTGTGCAATTAGATGGCAAATGGCCCGTGATTGTATATCCATGTATGCGTGTATGTCTATATGTATGTATGTATGTATATGTTTATATACTGCGGATACATGAGAATGTTCTCAACCCCGACACGTCACGTCCCAATGGCTAATATGGGACGTCTTATGTAAAAAATAAGGCAGGTGTGAATAAAGTACAACCAAATAAATACCCGTGGATCATGAGAACATGGCATGGAAACGGCAGCTATGTCATTCCTGTAGATTTGTCAATTGAACATGGCACAGACACACAGATTCACACAAACACTCATCACGATCAATTTACAAATCACAGACAGCTGCATCACAACTGACTAGTTATGAGGTAAGATTCATTGTTGTGCAACTACTGCGTTCTCTAATCCCTAGGTGTAACACCATCGTGCCCATATAACACAAGGAAGAAAGTGCTGCTTAAGCAATGCCTCAGAGAGTTGGCGAACTTTGAAAGATTATAGCCTTAGCACGGTAAGTTAACACTGCCGTGAGAGTCGACTTCAGTCGTGAATTTTGTATCTGTCGCAAATAAGCAGCCAGAAGGTAGTTGGAGAGAAACAGACTCTGTGCAAAGTGAAAAAAACGCCTCTCTGGGGCTCAAAAAAGATGATGAGAGAGGCACAAATGGTTGCTGAGATATGGAATACCGCAAATCCCCATAAAACCAAAGCGGGAGTACCGGCAAAATCCGAGGGTAAAAAACACAAGAGAATACCATTACTCCCCCAAGCAACAAAGGTTGCTAAAATACCAAGGAACTCTAATGAGCACACTAGGTCCTACAGCAACGTTATAAAAGTATTCAAGATAGTGGTGGTAGCAACAATCTGAAACGCAATAGTTGAGGCTTCTATTGGAAGTCAAAATCAATTGTTGCAGTTTCATAAAACATCGTTTAGCGCAGGGAGGGGTTCTGTGGATAAACTGTGCTAACGAATACATCAAAAAATGGACTACTGACGTGGTAAGGACTATGAAGGTCCTGTGGAAGGATGTAGACTCGAATTTACTCAATCCCAATAATACGCCCAAACCCATGGTCCTCACCCGCATTCCCGAGAAAGAGGATGGAAGCCACAATCAGATAAAGACGAAAGACTGGATGTTGAAGAATAGGAAGATCGGAGAGGATGCGCAAATCCTCGTCTACACGATCGACGAGGTCTTCTATAAAGCATTGAAGGCTGATAATTTCAAGGCATATTACAGATTTAAAAATATCCTTCAAACCATCAGAGGCCTCGATGGCTCCAATCAGAGTCCTGCAAGCGAACCTCCAGCATAGTATGGCAGCTTCGGCAGAACTTACTGTTGCTATAAGAATGTTCTATGTAGTTTTAATACAGAAGCCGTGGGTTAACGGGCAAAATAAGAGTCTTGGTGGAGAGCTTATATATAGCTTGTCTGCCGAAATCCCAAGGACCTGCATAATAGCCAGAGGAAATATTAAGACACTACTGTTGGTGAATCTCTGTTCCAGGGACTTACCAACAGTAAAGACGAAGATCATAGAGGAGGAGGTATGAAAGAGATAGTTCTCAGATCAGCATACCTCTGGGGAATACAGTCTCAGCAGTAGCCAGAGGCTGCCCGCAGGGGAAGTTTTATCTCCTCTCTTATGGTATCTTGTCATGGATGGGTGAAAGCTAGATTCAGCAACAATAGGCATCATGTCCTGGGCTATACCGATAACCTCGAATACCGAACTTAACCAATACCGCATGAGAACAAATGCTGAGGTCAAAAACATATATATAGGGCTAGCGATGTAGTCCAAAAGATTAAATGCCAATGTCTAAGATGGGCTGACCATTCCACAGGCCCCCTAATAACCGCTTTACCAAGTTAATCTGGGAGGAAGCTCCGACAGGGGGAAAGCATTTAGGATACCCACGAATGCGATAGAGAGATAGCATATGGTCAGATTTAAGAACAATGGGTCTACCCACTGACCCAACTACCATGGACGATCGTTCGAGATGGAAGCGCGTTGTGCAGTCGGCCAAGACACACTCCAAGTTGTAGTACTACGAGAAGAAGAATTCACTAGACCTATATAAGATAGTACAGGAATTCTGGAATGAGTATAGTTCCATTAGGACCAGTTCATAACAGACGGCTTCCAGAAAAAAAACTGCCGAACTATCTTAATAATTTCACACCTAAATTCTCTATATACGACAGCTCATTGAAAAAGCTCGAAAGTTCAAAATTGCTATAATAATTTGTTTTCCACATTCCCAGAACTCATTTGACTGTGTAAACTTGCAAGTTCTTTTGAAAATTCTGCATACGATGGGAGTTATTAATCATAAGTCATTCCGGGTGAATATAAAATCCTGTACGAAAATAATAAAACCAGAATCAGAATTGAAGTAGAGGAGTAGAAATGAAATAATAAAACAAGCACTTGACAAATGAAATGGCGGTCTCTCTATTACATAAAATTTACTATAAAATAAAGTTTAAAAAAAATATATTTTATTTTATGGGGTTTTAGAACAAACAAAACTTTTTATCAAGAATAACAACGCTAACAATAAAAATAAAATCTTTCTGCTCTTGGGCACCTTATCTGTAGATACACTGTACAATAAGCTTAAATATGTTAGGCAGAATAAAATTAGATTAGTATAGTTATACGTTTTATGTATTAAGGACTGAGATATGAAGATATTTTACCATGCATTTGGTTTAACTTTTTCAAGCAATTTCTAAAAATCACTATATAGTCAGACTTAAAATTAACTGCATTTAAGTAAGTTTTCAATCTAAACTTTAATCAGCAATTTCAAATGGAAAATACAATTGCCAAAAATATATTTTCAGAAATTCCTAAGTCTATGTACGAAAAATGATCTAAAATTGGAATTAAATCGAATTTTAATCGGAACGAAATTCTCCGAATAACTCATGTATAAAATATCCGTACTAAAAGGTATGTGCTCTATGAAATAAAACTGAATACCCAAGCTTTGAATTATCTCTTAAAAAGTGTGATTTTCAATTGCTTAAAAACTCAATATATTTGTCTATTTTTGTTCTTTCACGCCAAGGTAAACTATAAAAATAACTTGTCTAATTATGGGTGGTAATATAACCCCCTTAAGAGCCCAAATAAAAAACGGCTCTAGCAGTCCTATGAAGATACGTGTTATTCAATAATTTTTAAATAAGTATGTTTGCAATTTACTACAATTCGGTACTCTTCATCACCTTATTTTTTATTGTATTAAAATTATTGCCGGGCAGCTGGCAACATATCCACTCTTTTACTATAAATCCTGTTACCCTATGACGGCCGGTATGTAATTAAGATATAATCAGTAGGTCACAAAAAGTGGGGCGTTAACATTTAATTCCGATTGCTTGAAAAGTAAAAATATTTAATTTCCTGTATTTTATGTTCAGTAATAATATTGGATTTTACTGAATCACGGGCAAATAAAATGAATATAATATGTATATACAGGGTGTGTTAAAAGAAGTGGGAAGGAATATTTCGAATAATCGAAATTATTTGTCGACATCAAATGTTCATCAAGGTCTCTATAAGTCTCTGTTTTGCGTAGAGTGAAAATTATACGAATGGTGTTGCGTTAAATTGGAAAATACTTGCCAAGTTGCTGGTATGTCCAAATTTGAATAAAATACATCCAAGACTTTACTTCCTGCAGATACTGTATTATATATAACCATGAAACAAATTGGCACTAAATCACTTCCGAGTTTTCAGCAAAACAAAATGTTTAAACACGTGTAGTCCAGTAATTAATACCAAAGCTATTTAGAGTATGCAGCCCAGTAATAAGACCGAAAGTACTTTATCGTTTAACTAAAACACACCACAAAGTCCGAATTGAATTCCCGAAACACTTTTTTGTTACTTCTTTTTAGCAAACGAGTTGTCCTATTCACTGTCTGATATTTCACTATCAGAGTCGTCACTACCTCATCTATAACTCGCTCGGTTTGAAAAGACTGAACGATTATGTCTTCCGTATGTCTAATACAATTTTGCCATTGTTCTGCCTTTATTTGTTCTAGCGATTCTTTCCATAAACTAAGAACGCTAGCGTCATCTGTTGTTTTGTATTCATGTTTATCATAAATTTTTGGCTATACCCCAAACTAACTCAATTGCATTATAGTGGCAATGGTAGGGCGGAAGTCGAAGAACTTCATGACCATATTTAAGGGCCATTTGGTCAGTAACAAATTTCTTTTTAATTTTGTGCTCTCCACACCTTTAAAGTAAATCGACTTTTAAAAATATGTCACTGTGATAAATTTTCTTTTCTGTCAACCACAACTTTATTTCTCCTTTTGTCTAGTGGCCATCCATAATAGTATTTCAACACTATTATGGATGGCCGCTCCAATTTTTTTATTAAAACCCTCATCATTTCCAGCATGAAGTATATTGTAGCGTTTACCATTACCGGAACAGAAAAACATTTCGTGGTGCCATCTTGCCAGGATGATTTTGACATATTTCCTTTAGCTAAAATCCAAGTTTTATCTAAAAATACAACTTGCCTCGGACTATCACACGTTTTATTGTTCATGTACTTTTTTAAAAAATTCCACCATTTTGAAACAACATTAGAGAGTTCACACAATACTTGTCTATTATTTGTCTTTGTATATCGAAAACCTAAATGTTTCAGCACTCTCGACAAACTTGTTAAACTAATATCACATAGTTCCTTGACTTTTATTTGTTGTAACACAGCACTAACTGTTACATGTTCTTTGGCTTTATACATATTATATTATTTTTAATTGCGAGTTTAATTGACTGGTGCAAATCTAAAGTTTTTGAACGTCGACGATTTCTCTTGCTTACTTTATTTATTTCATCCTCACTCATGGTATTAATTCTGCGGAATGTCCTCTCTGAGATACCGCAAGCATCGCATTTGCGTTTCTGAACTGCCTTAACAGATGATAATGGACCTATATTATTTTTTTCCAAATTGAAATAACTTTCGACTTTTAGAACTAAACGCCGTTCTTCTGTAGATAACACTCTACGTTTCGACTGTATTTTATTTTCTTCCAAATTACTCATTTTGCTTTAAAGTACCGTTAAAATGAACGGGGGTTGTACAACAGACAAAACAATCGAACACAAATTATTTAACAGCCAATGCTAAACAAGCATAAACACTGCATTGATTATGATTGCAAAAACCATGCGCATGTTTTAAATAAGATTTTTGCTGATTATGTATTTTGTTAAATTATTAAATAACACCTATACAACCCACGACTATCAATTAATTTTTAACGATAAACAGAAGAGAAATATGATGACGTTTGAATTTGATCTACTTTGTCGATGACAGTGTCTATTGATCGATGACTATTTTTTTAATTACATCAAATATAAATATTTTACATTTCACACAAATTTCATCATAAAGACCCATGTCACTCACTAATGTATCTCTCTCTCTCTCTCTCTTTTATTATCTCTCTTTTTTATTCTCTCTCTCTTTCTCTACACTAGAACGGTCGATAAAGGTTTAATATATATTTAAATCCCTTAATCGATCCAAAACAGACTAAAGTTACATATAGTTGAAGGTATTTAAACCAAGTAATTAAGGATAGCGACTGGAGCTTTCCGAGCCAGCTTAATAGAAAGTTTACGAACAGAAACTATAAAGGATCATGAAATCACCATTCTAGAGAAGACTTAGGCAAATACCGTACAAACTCCTTCTCCATGACCAACAAACAATCTGGCATATCCTTAAATATTTTCAGAAAATATGATACTCTTCACATACAATAAAAAGTTTTTTTACCAACAAACTTATGAGATGTTCGATAACAACTACAAATAAAATTGTCAACAGGTATCGCCTTCCAGCATTCGTCACCATCCACACCACACAGGTGAGCTATACATGATCATTAACCTGCTTACAGAATGATAGATCAGCTTATATACAGATTTCATGTAATTAATTGTCTTACCTCGGTTGAAGTGCGGTTAACACTAAATTGGACTCCATGTTATGTAGAAATTTTAGTTAATGAGACTGCTGACGATCCTGCAAAAAGCAATTAGCACCAGCTTAACCTATAAATCTGTACAATTTGCAGACAACTTGTATTTTTCAGGAATGAAGTTAAAAACACATGGTAAACAGAAGGATAGAAACTAATCGAAACTCCAGACATTCAACGTACTTACCATCGAGATATCCCAACTAACTAACGTGAGCAGAATAGAAAAAATAGTTATCCGTAGACTGAAATAAGCCATACTAAATTAGCTCATGGTCACTTTATGGCTTCAGAAGAACCATGTCTATCATTTATTGTAATATTATTGTAATTTATTTTAAATTGTAATATTTAGTAAAATGATAGTCTTCCAGTATCAATAACCTCTGTAGTTGACACACAATAAATAAATAAAAATACAGTTTGTTAAAGAAAATGTCGAAATTTTGTGGTAAAACCAGTACAACGGTTTAGAATCAAAATTTCGCGAATTGAAAAGTTGTAATGTTGTGGAAATATCAAACTCCCACGAGAGCTTACGAAATTGCTATTCGAGACTTCGTCTAGCCAAAAACCGACACTTTGAAGCTCTGTAACTCAGAAACAATAATTGATTTCTGAGTCTTAGCGCAATGATAACTTTTGATTAGCATGACCAAAGCTCTGCAAGGTTTCACCCAATTTAACTAAAACCACTTTTACATAAGAAAAGTGGAGGGGCCCTTTGTGACTTAATTAAATATATAAATTAAATGTTCCCAAAATCCACCTAAGAAATTAATTTTACACTTTGACACATTTAATAGTGATCAGTCTAGTACAGCGTTTCTTAATCTTTTTGATAAGTGGAACCCTTTTTAGTAGTCACTTTTATTGTGGAACTCCTGGTTTGTTTCAATAGTATGCTTTTAATGTAACATTCTGTAAATGGATTATATGCAACAAAAATGACAATATTTCAGAAAAAAAATTATTTTCTTCAAAAAGTAATTTAAAATTCACACGAAGTTCTTAACACAACTTACAATTTACATTTACAAAACTTTTAAATTTAAATTTTATTGGGATGAGTGACATTGCTTTTTATTATAACAAATATTGGAATATTAGGTTTTTTTTTATTTATTTACGCTGTAACCACCAGGGTTATTAGCGACCTAAATATATAATACAGGTAAAGTTAGAAAAAATTACAATAATTGATACAGTCCTGAGTCTTTAAGATAACTTATTGTGTTTTTAATGTTCATGTTTTTTCCTAGGGCTTCCTTTATATTATTTGGTATAGTGTGCTTCTTTCTTGCTACTTCATATGTTTTGTACTGAGTTAGTATATGCTTCACGGAGAGTGTTACTTGACAATTTTGTTGGAGCCACGGTTTCACTAATTGTTTGATTTCCTTGAGTTTATTTTGTGATGCACTCCACTTATTTTGCCACGCACTTAACACTTTATGTTTTATTTCTGACTTAAAGTCATCTGAAGAAACCTTATTAATAAGAATGGAGTCCTGACTAAAGGATGCTAAGCGTGCTAGTTCATCTGCTTCTTCATTTCCTTCTATATCTGAATGTGATGGAACAAACATGAAGTCAACAGTGATCTTATTATTATTTACAATCTCTATTTCTGATTTGATATGTGAGGCAATTGGATTATTGGTATATAAACGTTTGATAGTGTGAAGTGAGCTTAGTGAATCGGTTATTATGAGAGACGGGGACTGTTTCGACTCTTTTATGTGGATAAGTGCTTGTAATATTGCAAACAACTCCGCAGTATATGACGAAGTAATGGGCTTGAATTTAAATTTTAAGGATGTATTGGGTGTAAGGATTGCTGCACCAACACCGTCTGAAGTTTCCATTTCTGTTAAGAATGATTGTTTGATCAGGTCTGTTATAGTCTCACGTTTTTTATATATACTAAAGTTAGTATTAATCTTGGGAATTGGTATTAACCAAGGTGGAGAAGTTAGAAAATTTGTTGGGAGAATTTCAGGAAATTTAAGATGTAGGTCATGAAGGTTTCTTCTAACTCTTTCGTAAAATGGTGGATCTAGTCTTGTTGTAGAGAAAGTGTCTTGAAATCGATCTGTGAACGTATTGGTATAAGTAGGGTGTTCTTTATTACTAGCTATTTTAGAAGCATATGAGAGAGAAAGGTATTTGCATCGTAAACTTAGTGATGGTTCTCCTGTTAAGCATTGTAAACTTTCAACTGGTGTCGTTCGAAACGCACCTGTAGCTATTCGTAGAGCTGTGTTTTAAACAGTTTCTAATGTTTTCAATACTGATATTTTACTTTATGAATAAACTATCGCACCATAGTCGAGTTTGGATCTAATTAAAGATTTATATACATGTAATAGTGTATTTTGATCTGCTCCCCAGTTTTCGCTGGAAATAGTTTTCATAAAATTTAGTCCTGCTTGGCATGATTTTTTAAGTTCTTCTGTATGTTTTTTCCAGGTGAGCTTTTGGTCGAAAACCATACCTAAAAATCTGATATTATTTGTGAAACTAAGGGTTTGATTATATAGCTTTAGATGTGGAGTTAGAGTGTTATTTTTTCGTGTGAATAAAATGCATTTAGTTTTTGTTGGTGAAAATTGTAATCCGATAGTCCTAGACCATGATTCTAACTGATTAATTGTTTGTTGTAAATGTTTTTCAATAGATGTAGAGTTTTTTCCTTTGGCGAATAAAACTAAGTCATCAGCGTATAATCTTCCTTTAACAATCGGTGAGCATTGTTGAAGTATGTCGTTTATGGCTATTAGAAAAAGGGTTGAGCTTATAACTGATCCTTGTGGTACTCCGTTCTTTTAAACTTTTTTATCTGAGTTAACGTTGTCTGATCGAACTATGAAGCTGCGAGAATGAAGAAAATTGGAAATAAATTTTAACATATTGCCTCTGATATTCCAATTATGCAATTTTGGTATGATATTGTATCGCCAGACAGTATCATAAGCTTTATTAATATCAAAAAAAACTGCAATACAATCTTGCTTATTTGCAAATGCTACATGTATTCCTGACTCTAAGTCTATTAGGTTATCTATAGTGGATCTATTTTGCCTAAATCCGCATTGTTGTGGAATAAGGAGTTTTTGTTGTTCTAAATACCATCTCAGCCTTTTATTTACCATTTTCTCTAACACTTTACATATAATATTGGTTAAAGATATTGGTCGATATGACTCAGGTGATGTCCGGGATTTTTCAGGTTTAAGAAGTGGTAGTATTATTGCTTCGGACCAAGTTGATGGGAAAACCTGGTTACTCCAGATAAAATTATAAAGGTCTAGTAATAAATTTTTTTCCATTGTCTGGTAGATGTAGTAGAAATGCTAAGGGGATACCGTCTGGTCCTGGGCTTGAATCTTTGGAAGAGTTTAAGGCTTCAGTAAGTTCTATGAGGGAAAAAGGAACGTTAAGGTTGTGAATGTCATGTCCGTCTAATTCCAATACGTTTTTTTCCACGTTGTTTTTATGTATTTTAAAATTTTAAAATTTAAAATTTTTATGTATTTTAAAATTTTAAAATATTAGGCTTAATTGATAAAAGTTACATTCTTATGTCAGGCTCGACATCAAGTATGTCCCGATATTTAGTTTTTGTCGACACATAAGCTGAGAACTCCGTTTCGCACATATATGTGGTTACAAATGTGGTAAAAGCACCAACACAGCCTTTTTGCGACAATTGAGGATATTCATTTTTTATATTGCACCAGAATCCCGTTAATAGCATTACTGTAAATTTATTTTGCAATGATGAATCAGATGTTAATTCAATAAAAGTTTCGTATTCTTTTAAACAATTGATTCCTTTGTCTTCCCACTCCAATTTTTTGAATGCATGTTTCAGAACTATCGTTAAGAGTTTGGGAGTGTCTCCTTGTCTTTCTATAATCCCTTTTATGTAGTGGGGGTGTTCGTTGATGCCAACGTTTTTCCTGAAACCTACCTCTTTCCTAGGTTGGTAAAAATCTAATTTTGTTTCCAGTCTATTTGTTATTATTCTTTTGAATAACTTAGGGTTGGATTAAAAGGCTTATGGGTCGGTAATTTTCGAAGTCTGTTGGGTCGCCCTTTTTGTGTAATAAAATGATAAGTGTACTGAACTATCTTGTATATGTTTTACTTTGGTGCACACATAAGTTAAACATTTTCTTTATATTCTCTATAACGCTTCTATATCTTTGCGGCTTCTATAATGATATTATCTTCTCCCTGTGCTTTATTTCTTTTCATTTTCTTCAGTGCGTTCCTTATTTCGGTTGTTGATATATCAGGCATCAATTCCGAATCTTGGTTGACTAATCCTTTTTCCTGAATTTTCTAACTTTTCTGTTAGTGGCTTATCCAATATTTTCCTACTCGCAATGTAATGATCAGTAAAGAACTGAGCCGGGGAATCACCGATACCTGCATTTCCCGTGATTATACCAGAGGGCGGCTACTGTAAATACCAAAAATTGTCCCGAATACGGCGCCGTTACAATTTGCGACGTCGGACTGTCGTTTTTGCACCGACTGAGACCTGAGACTATCCAGATTAGTAAGTGGAATTTAGTTGTGCCGTTACGTTAAATATTTTTATTTCTTTTTTATGTTACTTTCTTAAATGTTATAAAAAAAAGCACTTAACTTTCATGGATACATTGAGTGATTGTCACGGAACCCCAGGGTTCTGTGGAACAGTTTAAAAAACATTTAATAGAATGTTTAATTATTTGTCATTTTTAGTCCAAACTTTTCCCATGACCTTTATTTTTCTGCTTTCACAGCTATTTTAACCTGTTTTTTTTTTTCTTTATATGCCTCATAATCTTCAGGGCGCTTTGTACTTAGATATCTCTTCCATTTTTCTTTTTTGTTCTTTACTTTCCTTCGTATTTCGTCCGTCCTCCATTCAGTTCTCCTTATGCTATTATTTGCTATTTTTGTCTTCCCGCAAGTTTCCTCAGCAGCTATGATTAAGCTGGTCTTGAGATTTTCCCACTTTTCTTCTATACTTGCAGTTTTTGCCCTACCTTTCAAAATATTGTCTAATTTTTCTTGGAATATCTTTCTTCTTTTAATTTGTAGCTTTTTACTTTTTCATTTACTACCTTTCTCCTCTTTTCTTCCTTTTTTATTGCTGTTCTCATTCTCATTATTACTAGATGATGATCACTGCCAATCTCGGAGCCTCTTTTCACTTTCGTGTCTTGTACTCTTTTCCATTTGTTGCTACTTACCAAAAAGTAATCTATGATTGATTTTTCATTTCTGCTTTCTTGTACTCTCGTGTATTTGTGTACTTTTTTATGTTTAAATTTTGTATTTGTTATAACAAGTTGATTCCCCATATATATTTCTATTATTCTTTCACCATTTTTGTTTAGTATTTCTTCTCCTTCTTTTCCCATGCATTCATCAATTCCATTTTTATTATTTCCGACTCTACCGTTTAGATCTCCCATTACAATTATATTTTCTTCCCCATTGTCAATTTGCATTTGGAGCTCCTCGAAAAATTTATCCTTCTCTTCCTTTTTTTGCATCTTCATTTACTCCGTAGGCTGTTATTATTGTCCATCTTTCCTCGTCTATCAGTTGCATTTTTATGATGCCGAATAGCGGAAGATACACAATGTGGATTCCGGAGGGACAAAAGCACGCAAGACCACATATTCACAATAAGACAAATAAGTGACAAAGTAATCAATAAAAATAGAGAAATACATATATGCTTTATTGATCTGGAAAAGGCGTTTGACAGAATAGAAAGAAAGGACGTATGGAGGACATTAAAGGAAAGAGGAGTTGGCAGGATAACAATTGATGTAATAAAGGATATGTACAACAATATACAAATACGGTGAGAACCAACAACGAGGAATCCGAAGAATTTACTGCAAGTCAAGGCGTCAAACAGGGATGCGTGTTAAGCCCACTGCTGTTCTCAGTGGTACTGGATGAAGCAATAAAGAAAACCAAGAGAAGAATGAGAAAACTCACATTAGGATACTGGCAAATGAAACAGACTCAACTATCAGAGCTTCAATTTGCAAACGACATGGTTTTGATAGCAGAAAACAGAGAAGACCTACAGAAAAACCTTAAAATCATATGAAAATAAATACAGAGAAAACAAAAACAATGATAATTTCAAATAAGAGAAAGACACACGCAATACAATTAAACGGAAAACAACTAGAACAAGTGGAACATTTTAAATACCTAGGAGTAATAATTGAATCAAACGGTAAACAAGACAGGGAAATAAATGAGAGAATGGGACGAACAGGAAGCTTATTTAACACTATGAAAACAACATTTTTGGAGAAAAAAGAAATACCGGAGAAGGTAAAAACGGCAGTCGTTAAATTAGTGGTTAGACCTACAATCATGTATAATAGCGAGTCATGGACATTGACTGGGGGACAAAAATCTCGAGTCAATGCTATGGAAATGAGGTTCCTGAGGAAAATAGCAAACAGAAAGAGGACAGACAAAATACGAAACGAAACAATCAGACAAAACCTAAAACTAGAACCAATAAACGAAAAAATAGTAGAGGGGCAACTAAGATGGTTCGGGCACGTGTGTAGAATGTCGAATGAAAGATTAACAAAACGAGTGTTTGAAACGAGAATGCAAGGGGAAAACAAACGAGGAAGACCAAGAGTTAGGTGGATAGACGAAATCAGAAAAGAAGTTGAGAAGAAAGGATTGACATGGGAAAGTGCACGAAATCTAACACAAGACCGGATAGCATGGAGACAACAGTGCAAAACTTAACCCCACCAGCCTTACACCTAACGGTAGAAAGGCTTAGGACTAAGTAAGTAAGTAAGTAAATAGAATGTATAATGTATAATCAGGTGTTCAGGCAATAGTATCTGTATAGATATATTTAACACTACAGTGGTCTATGTGTACAATGTATAGCATAAACAGAATTACTTTAGGTTAAGGAATTAACTTAACACCGTTATTTTGTAAGTACCACTCTGTAGTGATTGTAATGTCGACATTAAATAAATAAATTAAGATAATACAATAGAATTAGTAGAAAACTGTACCGGTATTGATTGACATTTAATATAAATACCTATGTAAAGATTCTTTTTTTAGAAATAGTAAATGAGTTTTTCAAAATAAATTTCCTTAATAAAAAAGTCTACTCACTCTATTGAACCTCGGTATTCTTACCTGAAACAATAAAAAGTATATTAGTGTTTTAAAAAGGACAGTACGGTATTATGAAAATGAATGTCAGAAAACATATAAAATTATTTGATAAAAATCATTTAATCGACTTCGTTTAAGATTATAGAAAATAAATTTTTTGAAAAGACTTGTAACACTACGCATCCAAGACACTTTTGCGTACAACTTTACCTATCTCAATAAAAAGAGCTAGGTACATTTTCTTGCAAGATAAGTTCAATATCATTCTGTTGGAAAGAGCTATAGTTCACATCAACTAAGATAATGTTAATTCAGAGGCAGAATGCAAGTATTTAGTGCCCGGGTAGTTATAGTTGTCGTTTGTCGTGTTGATTTTGAGCTTTTTTGCCTGTCTTTTGAGCCAATTTAATTGAATTCTTGAGTTAATACTTAATTCGTCAGAGATATTGTGTTGAATTAAACTTATTGTGTTTAGATAAATAATATCGAGATGAGCAAAACTCCAAGCAACATGTATAGGTAATTCTTTAAAATTTTTGAATATATGAGAAATGAGGGAAATGCATTATCAAGTGGAGAAGGCATATCCACCCAAATTAACATTAAAAAAACAAATATTGCCAAACATTTAAAACCGGTTGGGAAAATGATTCAAAATTGTAAGGACTGGCTAAAAAGAGGAAAATCCAATGATGAAGAATTTTGTAAATTATGCAATAAAATAATAAATGTTGGTGCTACTGTAAAAACGATATTATTGCGCCATAAAGAAAGTGCCTTTCATATCAAAAGTATAAGCTCGATGAAAAAACAGCAGACATTGACTATGAATACTTTTAAAATGGCAAATTCTTTGAAATTGGAAGAGGCAGCAAAAAGGACGGACCTTTATTTGGCCGCATATGTTGCTGAATATAATATTTCATATAAAGGCATGGAGAATTTACCAAAATTAATTAAAAAAATCTGTTAAATCTGCTTGTAAAAAATTTTATGGGAAAACAAAATTAACTAAATAATATTTAAATTTGAAAACGAACAAATTTTCCATAATTTTTGATAAGTCGACAGATAGATCATGAACCAAACAATTGGCATTAGTATGCCGATATTATGCGAAATGAATTCAGATATGCTCTCCTTCAAGCCTTCCTGCAAGGAAAAATATTTGGAAAACGAGGTCCAAGAAGAAGAACATCTTGGTTAAAGAACCTCAGAATCTGGTTCAATACAACATCTGTGCAGCTTTTCCGCGCTGCTGCAGATAAGATAAAGATTGCCATGATGATCGCCAACATTCGTAACGGATATGCACATCAAGAAGAAGAATAAGAAGAATGCCGATATTTCGATGGTGAAAGGTAATTTATTTTTTTGCATTTTTGAGAAATGTGTTAAAGACTTGATACATGATATTTTATAATTTCTGATACCTTTCTAACGTTGCTGCCGTTGAAAGAGGTTAGATCTCAAGATATTTTTGATAAAATAATATATTATTTTAATAGTAAACAAATACCATCCTAAGAAAACCTCATAGGCTTTGTCACCGACGAAGCCAATATTATGACCGAAAAACACAATTCCTTTGTAAGTCGTCTAAAAGAATTACTCAACATTTTCTTAATGCAATGCATATGTCATAGTTTTCATTTATGTGCGTCTGCAGCATGTGAAAAGTTACCCAGGCAGGTTGAAGAATTAGTCAGGGATATTTATAATTATATAACAGTCCAAAGCGCATAGAAATTTTAAAAGAATTTCAAACCTTTTGTAATACAAAAATTCATAAAATTTTACATCCAGCGCAAACTAGGTGGCTCTCTCTGGAAGGTGCTGTGGTAAGGTTGTTAGAGCAATATAACGCTTTAACTTTATTTTTTATATAGGGTAAGTGTGTATAAGAGCACGCATGTGTATAACGGTACGCACCTATTATTTTTAATATATACCGACATCTATTAAAGTAATTTTTACTTGAAGGCATTCTAAATACATTCCTACTGCACTGTCATAAACAGAAATCTGCATTATCGTCCTAGTTTTGTCAATATGGTCGCTGCAAATAGTTGCCGTTCAGATTTATAATTTTGTTTGTTCACAATTTAGTCAATTGAGAGGTAAGCAAACCATCAGTTTTGTATAAAATAATTTTAGACTGCATTTATAGGAAATAGTGATTGCTTTTAAAAAAAATGGGCCGTAAATCTATTTGTTTTCGTAATAAACGCTTTAAAATCACAAAATGCATATATGTATAAGAGTACGCAGTTATACCGATGTATAAGATTACGTAATGCGAACTCTTATACACAGTTGAGTACTCTTAAACAATTTTTTATTTGTTTTAAGTTTCCTTTTTATTTTCAGATTTTAAATTCATAATGCGTCGGTACAAGCGAAAAACCGATAGAAAATTAATTTTTACTCAAGAAAACTTACGAGAAATACAGCAAAAATTGGAAGCAGGATGTAGTAAAAGAAGTGTAGCGAAATTAAGAAAGGCCACATTAAGAAAAAGATTAAAGTGTGGAAATGTACCAAAATCATTGGGACGATTTCAAAGCGATATTCCAAGCGACTTAAGCCGAATTAGCACAACAGATACGAGAATTAGATCAGATGTTTTATGGAATTACAAAAAAAAATTGCAAATAGCAGCGTATAAATTTGCTGAATCTAATAATCTTTCTCACCGTTTTAATAGAAATCTACAAATGGCTGGTGAGTCATGGGTGAGAGGATTTTGTCAGCGGAACAAAATTGCGCCTCGACAGCCAGAAAAATGTTCGATGGCCCGAATTATGGGTTTTAATAAAAATGAAGTAACAAGATTTTACGATAACTTTAAAAATCTTTATGAACTAAGGCAATACTCTCCAAGTTCAATATATAACATGGATGAATCGGGTTTATCAACCGTGCCTAATAAGATAAGTTACCCAAGACATTAGCGAGCAAGGGAAAGAAACTTGTAGGGAAGGTAGCTAGTGCAGATCAAGGACAACTTGTAACGGCTATATGTTGCATGAACTCCACAGGTAACTCTATTCCTCCAACACTCATATTCCCCAGAAAAAGAATGAAGGAAGAGCTGTTTTTAAATGCACCATGTGAAACTCTGAAATTAATTTCTGAATCTGGATATATCCAAGTTTGCCAAACCCAGTGCTGAAAACAAAGTTCTTTTAATTCTCGACAATCACAGCTCTCATCGTTACCTGCAAGCTATAAAATATTGGCAAGACAATCACATTGATCTTTTATCTCTACCGCCTCATTCAAGCCATAAACTACAGCCACTGGATATTGTTTTTTTTGCCCTTTAAAAAAACCTACAGTAGGGAACGTGACAAGTGGATGGTAACTAATCCAGGTAAAGTGATTACACAATTTCAAGTTGCTGGATTATTTAGTACTGCTTATGATTCTGTAGCAAATATTCAGAAGGCCGAAAATTCTTTTAAGCATCGGGAGTATATCCGTTTAACCCTGATCAGTTTCATGACATGGATTTTGCCCCCTCCTATGTTACCGAAGTAGATAATACTTCAAATAGAGTCCGTGTAGAAATGGACGTCAGCTTTCAATACCATCTGAAGTAATACATCCTTCAAAGCAGCCTGAGAATGAAGATGATTTAATCTCTTTTCACGTTACACCGCCTCTCGATGTGGCTAATCTTGATATCGAATGCGAAGATGGTGTATTGATAACATCACAAGCTAGCACTAATAGCTTAAATATGCCAGTGTCAGCGGCAGAGATTTTACCATTACCAAAAATTGAAGAAAAGCCTAATCGACGCAACAAAATCTCAAAAGTCCGAAATACTCTCCAGTAGTCCATATACAAAAGAACTTGAGAATTTGGAAAAAAACCAAAGAAGTAGAACAAAAAAAAACAAGACGGAACGAATAAAAAGAAAATTAGTGCCTAGTTGGAGTAAATCATTGCGCAAAGTTCAAAAAGGCAATAAAGAAAATGATCTTGGTGTAACGTTTTTATATTCAAATTCTGTTGAAGACTGGATCATGTGCTTTCAATGCCAGAATTGATGGCACGAATCTTATACGACTTACGTAACAGGAGACTTCATGTGTTTTAACTGTGAGGAGTAGCAATCGATTTAAAGATGAAATAAAAATGAGCTCTAAAACATACTTTTCATATTTCTTTTTTTATGTATTTGTGTTGCGTTTATTTTAGAAATAAAGTTTAATTTTTGGAATGTCTTAATATTTTTGTACACTTCAGTAATGTGCGTACTCGTAAACATATAGATGCGTACTCTTATGCAAATTCGTGTATAAGAGTACGCATTAGCAGCTTCGCAAACAAAATTAAATATTTCTTATATGAATACAAACATGGTTTAAAACTATTCTAAAACATATTTTTAAATGGGTGATTAACAATGTGATGAATGATAAATAAAAATAAAAAACTGTCGCACTTTTAATATGAAGTGCGTACTCTTATACGCATTTACCCTACCGGGTAGTTAGTGAAAGTCTACTTGCAGCAGAAACAATTTTGGTGCGTCTACAAGATCCTCTAACAAAGTGCTTTCTACAATTTTTATAGTTTGTTCTACCACTTTTTAACAATATGATAAAAAAAATGCAGTCCGCCAAGCCAAAAATTTATAGATTACATTTACAATTATCTTCAATATATAAAACCATTTTAGAATTTTTTATACAAAGATTTTTCAGTGGTTACATTTGTAACGTTATAAAACGTCACATCTTTATTAATTTATATTTAAATAATTATTTTATTTTAATTTCTTTATTAATTTATTAATTCCCCTTAACCTTCAGTTTCTTTTTTACTATTTTTTCTTCAAAAAATAGTTGGCGCCCTCTCTCTCTTTCTGTCCGGTAGAATAAATATTCGCACTCTCTCTTTCTGTTCGGTAGACTAAATATTCTGTTCTATGTTGACAGATGAGCCATCCATCATAGGCATACGTCCTGTGGCATCTGTGCTATACTTTATTGTAGTCATTCCCTACTATATGTCAATCAGCTTTCCTAATGTGGTAGGATATCCTATTTTGTCTGTAGGTAATTGAAATTTATAAAAGAAGGAAGGAATTATTATAAGGTTCATTTTATGGTCTGCGCAAATCTCTTGGGTTTATTAGATAATTTCTGAAATATTCTATGGAATGTTTTATGAAATAGTTTGAATGATTTATGAAATAATGTAGAACTGAATAACAGCAGATGTCTGTAAGACCTATCCACATGCTCTGGAGGCGGCAACAGGACCTACCCATATAATCTGGAGGCAACATCGTAACAGAAGCAAGCAACCAAATATATACCATAAGTATCAGTTCTAAAATTATTTATTGTAAAGCTTCAGGCAGGGTTGTTTTTACAAGTCAAATATTATTTTGTTTTATGTTGAATAAAATATGATTAGTTAATTCATTGTTTTATTTGTTACCAACTAAAGTTTCATTATTTAATTCATAGTTTAAGACAAGACGGATTCACACTTGAGAGACTGAGCTAGGCGAAGTATAGACGATAAGCTCCCACAGTTGATTGAGGTATTATTTTATAATAGTATTTCAATTCTTTTTGGTAGTTTTATCGTTACACATTTCATCCGTTCCACCCAATCCAATAATTTGATATTAAAAGTATGATTATGATTGAAAAATGAAGATTATGATTATCATGACACTGCTTTTTTCACTTAATTATTTATGTTATTCCTACCAATCCGTATTAAAGTTAGTTGATTTGTGTATCGATAAGAGAAATAAGTAATTATGTATGTACTCGTAAGACTGTGTAAATTAGTTTATCCCTCCTTCTTTCAAACAAATCGATAAAGACGACTTAATAATTTATGAGTTCGTTTGGTTATTAACCTATCGTGATATTCTCCTAGCCGTTAACAGAACGTCTTTTTTTAAGTTTAAGTACTAAAGATTTCCCTTCATTTCTATAAATATTTTATGATGCCCCTAATAGCTAATATGACCGACAGCTTGTTTGAGGTATAAACCGTTAACAGATAATTACAGATTCATTTAAAGAAAAATCGATTATTTTTATCACTCTTCATCATATTTAATAAGGATAGCATATCTGAACTAAAGCGAATTAGTGAATAGGCTTTATAGGCTAATGATATAAACAAATATTTTCTTATGCTAACAGAGTTAATATTTGTAGAGAGATTGGGTTACAATTAATTCAACAGAGTTAATTGTAATTAACATTCATTAAATCACAAATAATGTGTGGAGAACCTGTGAGGCAATTACAAAGAAATAATTAATAAATTTGTAATTAACTATATAGCACCTAAAAGCTTAATATTAATTGTTCATGAATAATATTATTTGTTTTGTTTTGTTAAAAATATTTTTTAAATGTGTTGACGTGGTATACAGGATGTTTCATTAATAATTGAAAATATTTTAAAGTTCCTGTAGCTGGCTGTATACCATTAATCAAAAAAAAAATTATTTAAAAATCCTTTATAAAAAGTACATAACTAAAACACCCTATCGGGCTACATCACAGAACGTTTTTGGAATTAATATTCCATCATCAGTGTATCCTAAAAGTATATAAATACTTTAATTAAAGGAAGCATGAAATCTAAAATTTTGATTTTAGATTTCATGCGAAGGTTAATACACAATGTGGTTAATACTTACTTGATGTACATGTTTTGAGCCACTAAATACTTGAGTAAAAACCCGTTAAATGTTGTTAAATTGAATTTAAGTTACATTATTTGATCTTATATAATATGATGTTCAAGTTACAACAAGAATTGATAACATGGCAACGTAAGACTCCACTGGAGGTTGCTAGTCCTATGACAAAGTGTCTACGAGGACTTGTTGATAGCAACTGATTGAAATGACAATACTGACATGTTAGGACGTGACAAGAATTTGCAAGGTTAAAAAATGTAAATCTTTTAAATCTCTAAAACGAACTTCTAGTTGCATAATAATATTATCTATAATTTCAAAATAAAAAGCTTTATTTTGTAGTCCGTTCCACATCGGACGACTCTTTCATTATTTTAGGTGGATTTGAGTTAAATTCTGATACCCTTGTTTCAGCCACAGAAAATAAATTATTAAAAGCCTGATCGTTGTCTTATTCTTCCCAAAGCTATATCTATTTCTTTTTGACACAAATTTATATTTAAACATTTTAGTTGTAAAATTTTGTACAATATGTCTTACTTATTTGTACAATAGATTTAAATAATATTAAATATTTCGTTATAAAGACAAAGAAAATCAAATTCAAAATTTTTAAAATTTTGTAAATATCCTCGAGCACCATTTATAGATTCGGCTCCCGTATTTTCGTCTTCGATAATTTGATTAAAAACTGAAATTTCCTCATTCCATTTTGAATTAACAACGCTTACAATTTTTGACTTGCTTTAGGCCCCCAAGAAACTAAGGATATCAGTAGATTCCTAATATATGCATCAAATGTAACTTGATAATGTAATCTTTTTATGGATACTACTTAATTGTCCAAGCATAACCTTTGCCTTTCTGGTGCTCTCGGGACAAAAAACATACACAAACATACAACATAAATATGGTTTCATATATAGGTTTCACATTAAATTAAAATTTAAAATGCACGTTGTTACCCCTTGTATGGTCTGACAGTGTTAAAAGACATCTGACATCTTTTATAGGCTAGCTCTAATTATTATGGTTTTTTTTATAGCTTCTCTAAGCACATATTTACGAGTTTCACTCTGTATAAAAAAATGAATAAAGAAATATCAAACATACTGTACTTATTTTCGTTTTAATACTGTTATTGGCTATTTAAATTTTCAATTCGCTAATCGCTATGAAATTTAATTAATGCACCGATCAATTGATGTAGTTAGTAATTACAAACTAACAAAGACTATTAATTGAGCAAATCGTAAATTTAACTTAATTGAACTCATTATTTCCTCAGTTTCCATAATTAATTCACGTTTATAGTAACTTGTGGTTTTATTCATCACTATTTCGGCAAATTTGATTAGTAAATGTTTCCCTCAGTTTAAATGTTTTACAGGCCCGTATATGTTATTATTTAAAAACATTTGTTGATCATTAGAAAAGAGTTAAAAGGTAATATTTTTTATTGACAACAAGTAATACGTAGTTACTTTTGAAGTATCAACAGATCAGAATATTTTTTTGATCAATTGGGAAGCTTTTTTGCTTGTCAATAAGAACGAAAAAATCTCCACTTTAGGACGCCACTTTGTTGCTCAAGAATGCTAAACTTAAAGGGCGCATCGTCATTAACCGTCGGCAACCACCACGTAAACAGTTAAATTGACAGATTTAGAATTTTGCACAAGGATTAAATTATCTCCCGATTTATTTATTATAGTTGCTTATACTTATGATCGAGAGATTATTTGTTTCTGGAAACGTTTCGGGGAGAAGATCTAGATGGTCTCACCAAATTTAGAATTCAGCTGGAAACTCATTTTGCGAAGCTTTTAGAGCATTTGAAGATAGAGAGCAATGGAGAAAAATTATTAGAAATATTGGGAGAAATCACGATCCTCAGTAATGGGGAAACGATAAGATAGAGATACTTATGATCAAAATAGTGGAAGTGATATTCCGAGTGAAACTCCTCAGATCAGAAATCATTTTTTTGGCTAAATTTTTTGCCGGAAATCAGGTTGGACCGCTCATTCTATGCATATTATAAACATTTTTCGTGAATTATTTGATATATTTCGTGTTGTAAAACATAACCTAAACCCATAAAGTTAAGGTCCAGCGCCCAAGGCGCAACTGTTTTAAAACAATTGAAAACCGATTGGGCTCGCAGCTGTTTTGTGATCTTGGTAGAAGCGTCTTCTTCTTCTTTCAGTACCCTGTCCGATTATCGAATGTTGGCGATCATATTGGCAATAACAACTTTGTTTACGGCGGCTCTAAATAAATTAGCGGTGGAAGGTAGGTAGGTAGATTGGTGGTAGAAGCGTAGAGGGATGGAAATTCGCCCATGAAGCGATCCAATTGAAACTGGTTTTCAATCTGTGTTTTATGTTTTATGCATAAAGTTCACCTAGTATTTTTATCTTCAATTATTTTGTTAATTTTAGCTATATTAAAATGAACGACCAAGAATTTTTTTGACATTCTATAAAAAGCACTAAACTTTCTATCAGTCTGAGATAGTTCTTTTGCTGCTACGAATAGGCGAATCAGCATTCTGTTGAAAGTAATGATCGACTTAATACTCCCTATGAACTCAACGGATCCTACGGTATTCATAATTGGGCTACGCGTTCACATTTTCATACAGAGAACGTTTCAGTTTGGTTCGGTAAAGATATGATCTCGCTTTTCTCGGCAAAAATTAGGTGCAATTGCTCTTCTACTTAACGATGAAGAATGAAAAACTGTGTTAAAAAGAAGGTTTGAAGTACATCCAATGCTAAGAGAAAGGAAGAAGGAATGTGAATACTGGACTTTATACAGAGAATTAATTGATGACGATGAAAAATATTATGGATATTTTAGAATGAATAGGATTCAGTTTGAATATGTTTTAAAAATTACACCTTCAGTTAAAAAACAAAATACTACATTTAACGAAGCCATACATATCAAACCAAAAAGTATTTTTAAAAAGAGGAGGTATTACTTCCGTACAAAAGTCCTAATTGTTTATCACTTCCGTGATTAATTGTCACAAAGCAATAAAAACACATGCATAAATGACAAAATAGCCTCGAAACTTATTTTTTTAAATACATACTCTGCATCAAAATCAAACAAATACCTAAATAAACAAGGGGAAAACGACGGACATCTAATTCACATTATCCTTACCAACCGGTTACGACTCGTTACGTAGCCGTCGGCATCAGTAAAATATTGTTTTCGAATATACTGAACGGAAACGGTAAGTGTCTGAAACGCTATGTTCCGGACAGTGTGCGTTGTTCATATTTAAAACCATTTAAATTATATTTTTCGGAAACTAAACACTATGTGCTGGAAACGCAACGTGCACGATAATATGCCACGAGCTTTAAACCACTGCACTGCTAGAATAAATAAACATATCTGATCCCGATTCAATCGCTCCCTGAACAGAGACAGGTTCCACTTATGTTGTAAACTGGTTGAAAACAGTTTGTATTGTTTTGTCTACGATTGTAGAGACTAGTTTAATTTCATGTTTTTGAACCATGAATTTGTTGATATTTCACAGCATTCACAGTACCCTAAATAAATTTAAAACATCCTAACCGTGAAACTGCCGTACAACCCCAAAATCATCACTCCTTTAGGAAATTTTACGGTTCTTTTCGAACAGTCCTTTTGAAAATCCTCATACTTAGTGCGAATAACTCGTTTCCGATAATCACCACATACTTCGAACGTTAATTCGTCACTTAAAATTGCTCGGGACCAATCTTCTATCGACCAAGAGAGGTTAGATTTTGCCACATGATCCTGGCTTGCTTTTGTTTTGCTACTAATATTGGCTTTTTCTTTGCCAATAACAAAATATAATTTTTTAACAACGTACACTTTTAAATTCCACCTGTAATTCAACCTTTCAAAACTCTAATGCGAATTTATATTTCCACTTGCGACATTATTCCCCTGACATATCTAATTATACTTCATGATTCCGTTCAGCTGTAACTTACCTTAGAGTATTTGTTCCATTAAAACCATTTTTAAAAACTTTTACCAATTCTCTCCTATTCCTATCGAAACTAGTCTAGAAATTTGGACGTCCCGGGCTTTTACGTTTTTTCACCTAGTTTAATTTTCACCTTAATTATATTCCACACTGTAGTTTTAGGAATCTTAAGTTCATCCGCCCCTTCACGGATTGTTTTATTGCGGCAATAGTTTTTAGTCAACTCACAAATTCTTGATTCGTAGATACCATATACCATTTTATTAAAATAATACAGCGACTCACTAAATTTAACGAGAAATTAACTGTAAAATATAGTAAGTAACCTTTGCTAGAGTGTCCGGCTGCATTTAGTTTAATATTTAGTTCTCTCAAATTTTTTATATTTTGAAGATCTCTAACGTCAATAGATTAACGTCAAACATCAGGATTGGCCGGGACACTTGTGAAGAGCTTCAAATACGAAGAGGAGTAAGGCAGGGCTGCATTTTGTCCCCGCTACTATTTAACATCTATTCTGAGTTTGTTTTCAATAAAGCAGTGGATAATGTTCAATGTGGTATAAAAATAATTGGCGTCAATATTAATAATTTGAGATATGCGGATGACACAGTGTTAATTGCAACCAATTACGAAGAACTTCAGCATGTAATTAATAGGATTACCACAACGTGTGATGAATATGGCCTTAAGCTAAACGCCGCAAGGACACAGGTGATGGTCGTCAGTAAAACGCCAATACAACCGGAAGTGGTAACAGCTTATGGTGAACAACTGGAGAGAACTAACAGTATCACTTACCTTGGTTGTAATCTAAATGAGAACTGGGACATGAGCAAAGAAATTAGAATACGGATAGAGAAAGCCAGAGCTGCATTCTTTAAGATGAAGAAACTGTTATGTGGAAACAATATTACTTTAAGTCTGAAAATTAGGTTAGTGAGATGTTATGTGTTCTCTACTCTTTTGTATGGTGTCGAAGGTTGGTCTTTGACGGATACACTTCTCAAGAAACTAGAAGCCTTTGAAATCTGGGTGTATCGGAGAATCCTACGAATAAGTTGGGTGGATAGAGTTCGTAACGAAGTTGTTTTGCATCGGATGGGAAAAGTTACGGAAGTCGTCAAACAGTTAAAAATCGCAAACTTGAATATTTTGGCCATGTTATGCGCCACCCAGAGATATATAATATACTCCATTAATTAATACAAGGCAAGGTAGGCGGGAGAAGAGGGCCAGGTCGAAGAAGAACGTCATGGCTTAGAAACCTGAGATATTGGTTTAACAGATCCTCTGCATCTCTTTTCCGAGCTGCCGTCAACAAAATTACTATAGCCAATTTGATAGCCAACGCTCGATAATCGAGCTAGGCACACGAAGAAGAAGTATTTATCCTTTAAAATATTGCTTATTTAGCATTATTATCATATATATTAAAAAATTATAATAACAGTTATACACATTCATTTTTTATATATTTTAATTTGCCCCCAATATATAGTTGTTAGGGCTCATAGTCCTAACTTTGATTTTCATTTTAATGAAATGTTCCTTTTTCTTTATCGTGACCACTTACTAGCGTGGCAAAATACTGGGATAGTGAGAGGGATACGAGTACCAATGTCTTCCAAGTATTCATATGTCATGATTATGTCTTCGGCGGAATTCTTCATTTTCTTTTATCGGTCCAAGATTTTTCTCAAAATTGTTCCCTTTAAATTTTTCGTGATATCCCTTTCTTTACCATATTCAAACATTCAGATGAATACAGGGCTAACAGCCTGATCACTGTATTGTAGTGACAAAGTTTTAAGTTTAAAGAGCTTCTTCTTCTTAGCTTTCTATATATTTGCCTTGGTTAGGGTCCACGTTTGACATCCATATGTCATGATAGAAAGAATGCACTGGTTGAACACTTTGCTCCTTAAGTATTGAGGTATTTTGCGATTCTTAAGTATTGAACTGAGTTTTCCAAATCCTGTCCATACCAGTCTTGCTCTTCTAGTGATTTCCGCACTTTGGTTCTCTTTGTAAAGTTTTAGAATTTAGCCTAGGTAGATATTTTTACTTGTTCTATATCACTGCCATTTATGGTTATACGTCTGATATACGTTAAATAGCTCTGTTAATATAGGGATTGTTACTGTCTTGCTTGTTTCAAGATATCGGCAATTGTGCATCTTCTATTTTAGAACATATATTTCAATGATAGCGTTCTATGAACCATCAGGTATAATAAACTCTCATAGAACTGTTAAACTGATTTGACTGTTTGACTTTTTCTTGTTGTATTTTCATATAATAGGGAGCATTCTTAATGTTTGTAATAGACTCAGTTTTATTCAATGCTATTTTCAAGACAGTTTTTGCGGCAATTGAAAGAAGGCTGGATAATTGAGCTTTAGCTTCATTGACATTGTTAGCTAATAGCTAACAGAGATTTCAGGAATATGAAAAAAATATGAGATATAAGAAATATGTCCTCAATACAAAATTTTCTGTTTGAGTGTTAAAGGCCACTGTTGTCTTTGTATTTTCTTTCCTCAATAAGATGGTATAAGATTGTTTCAGATCAGTGACCTCCAATTATTAATATTTAATTAACATTTAGTACGATACGCTTAAAGCTTTAATATCCGTATTTAAGTAATGCACAGGAGAGTCTACTACATATATAATTCAACTTTTTTTAAGTTTCAAATTAATTATATATTTTCATAAATACGTACCATTTTTTTAAATGTAAATTTTTTCTTAAAAAAAAAGTATTTCAAATGTGCTATTTCAAATGATACATTTTGTTTTTCTCTGGGTCCTCTCTCCCAATTTAGCCTTCCATTAGCTTCCACATAATTATAACATCGTTTACATCCAAGCTCATTCTTTTGTCTTCTCTATGTATGCTCTATAATATAATAGGTATTAAAAAACGCTAACAATTTCAGTCAGAGCAAAGTATCACAGGCGTATTTGATTGTGTTAATAATGTTTTCAATTTCAAATGCTCTCTTACACAATCTTACACAATTTATAGAAAGTCGGATAAATAATGTAGATCATTCGATTGCTACATTTTGTTCCCATATAAATATATATTTACTGCCGATAAGACTTTCTCAAGAATGCCTTATTGTCATCTTCAACTATAGTGCTTTTTTTATATCCACTACGATTGCTACATTTTGTTACGATATATATTTGACAATGATATATTTACTGCCTATTACAGTTTTTCAAGAATTTGTCATTGTCATATTCAACGATATTGATATTTTAATATTAACTGTAGAGTGTAGGTCGTTTTTAAAATAACAAAGCACAAATTCTTTAGCAAATGTCACAGGTGAACTCCGGACAATGAACAATGGGCACACCAAATTAAAAAATAAAGAAACATTGACGAAACTAATAATAAGAAATAATAATTGTAAAATATGTAGTTAGTTCAGATATTTTATAAAATTGAAGAAAGAAATTTTGAAATAAACTGACACTTCAGTCTTACAAAATATGATTAAAAAAGGTAATGCATTTCATCCTCCATTTAAAAATGTATGTCAGACACGATAACACTTGAACAAAGTTTCAAATGCATATTTTTAAATGTATAACAAACAAGTTAAGTCCACCTATATCTTGAATCCCCGCTCGTTGTAGTAGCAATATTCCATCAAAAACCATCATATTGTGACTAGATCAAATACGTCCTAATGCATATATCGTATCAAGCGAAACTTAAGCATGGGAATGATAAATCTAATCAGAGCAAACCCGCTATATACAGGGTGATTCTTTGGGATTTCTAATCAGACGTTTTAGAGAAAGTTGACATGATTAATACAGTATATTCCCTCTATAACAAACACGGTTATTACGAGGTTTCGCTTATAACGAGGTACATTAGATGACCCGTGAAATTTATATCCTCTATAGCGAGGAAAATTTGGTTATAAGGAGAGAAAATAAGATCTAAAAACGCGTTTTTTAACGTTTTCGGCCCGACCGTGGCTATATATGCCCTTTTTAACTGCCGCCCGCAATAAACTTCATCTGTTTAATCTATCGACCGATATTTCCTTGTCGGAAATTTACAATTTATGATTCACAAGTGTTAGTGTAGGGGTTTGACGATTCGTACCTTATAAACTACGTAAAGAGGCTTAAAAACATGACAAATGAAACAAATTTCACTAGAATTTCGTTTCACAGTTATTTTTGTCGTGAATGTTTATCGTTTGTTTCCTGATGGTGCTTTCGCGTCTTGAAAGTTGTGTTTTTGATTACAGAGTTACATAGATTACACACTATGACTCCTAAAAGAAAATCATTTACTTTACAAGAAAAAATTAACATCCTTAAAGATGTTGAGAACGGTAAAAAGAAAGCAACAATTTGTTGTGAAAGAGGAATTTCAAGTTCCACTCTATCTACCATGCTCAAAAATAAACACAAGATTTTCGAAGCAGGTTCATCTTTTTCCGGTAAATCGAAAAAACTAAGTGCCGCAACTAATAAAGAACTCAATACTGCAATGGCCAAATGGTTTACCGTAAACAGGGTTGCGAATGTTCCAATAAGTGGACCACTGCTTCAAGAAAAAGCAACACAGTTTTCGCAGCCGCTACGTTTTGATGAGAATTTTAAAGCATCGAGTGGGTGGATGAGCCGTTTTAAGGCCAGGTACGAAATTACGTGTGGAAAAATTTAAGGTTAAGCGAAAAGTGTTTCCAAAGAAGTCATCGACAACTGGTTATACAATAAGTTATACAATAAGACAAAATTACAGTGACGATAATATTTCAATGCCGACGAGCTGGGACTTTTTTTAAAACTTACTCCAGGTAAAACCCTCAGATTCAAGCGGATCCTGAATAATGTGGAAAAACGTAGTGAATCCCCTGTTACTTTATTAGATGCCATAAATTTCATCCACAAAGCATGGACATTCGTAGATAAAAAAAACCATCAGAAAATGTTTCGGTCATGCGGGGTGGACAGAGAAATTCTACTCAAGATGGTCCTAATAGACAAGATGTGGAAAGTGCTTTAAACTCTGTAAGAAACTTTATCCAAAGACAAAACGCAAATGAAGAAGCATACAACTGTTCCACATCTCTAGAAAATATGATAGATAGAATGATACTGGACAATTTAAAGCAGTCAAAAATGACAGACTTCTTCCAATTGCAGAAGCAATAGTTTATGGTATCCTTGAAAATACGCTTTATACATTATGTAGTTGTAAAAAAATGTAAGTAGAGACTTTTTGTTTTAACGTATATCATTGACAATAAAAGTATACAATTCTTTCTTGTTTTAATGTATGTATTTTATTGACAATAAAAGTAAACAACTTTTTTCACAAACGCCATTCAAACAATATTTAGCATCTTATATTGCTCCGAATAGCTTCACTATAGGAAGTTAATGTTTTAGAAAACTAAATATTCATATGTATGCACAGTATTATTGTTGTCTGATATAACCAGATCGGCCTATAACGAGGTAATTAGTCTGCCACATCACTTCTGGTTATAGAGGGAGTCTACTGTATCGAAAAATTTAGGATATTAAGTTTTCGGATACGCCCAATTATTCTAAAATATTAAGAGTTAAGGTTATTCCGGAAGTTGAATAAAACTTCTTTATTTTAAACATTACGCTCTGAATATTATTACGGATTTCAATTTTATTTTAAAATAGTGTACGATTTGATACCCTGTATCTTTATAAACAATAAAATTGCAAATATATTGTTTAGTACAATTTTTTTAATACATATTATCTATTTATCTACATAAATAAATTTATTGTTAAACTTTAATAGATTGTGGAGAACATAATATTTAATATACAAGGTGATTCAAAATACGAACTTTTTATAATATATATATATATATATATATATATATATATATATATATATATAAATACAATATATATATATACATCTATATATATATATATATATATATATATATATATATATATATATATATACATACCTTTTGCCTTAAACAGTTTTTTATACACATTGTCCAAGTTATCATCCTTGTCTGAGTATTTTATTGTTGAGTTTACTAGGTGATCTCCCTTTCTGAGATTGTCTGTTCACTAAACTGTTTTGGAAAAACTGTTATTTTTTTGTAATAATTTTATGCGTTACTTACAAAATCGCTTCTATTTATCTTTTCCAGTTTCGTTACTTTTTTGTAGTTACTGAGTATATATTCGTATTATCGTCTTATGATTAATTTTACTGCATTACTAGTTCTACCTAGTGCCCAGTGATTCATGCACGTCTTTTGCTACATTCCTTTTTCTATGTTAGGCTGCCAAATCTTAAAAATTATATTGTGCATAGTTATTTTAAGCATTAGAACCTCCAAGAATTCCAATGACAAGGAAAAGGCATTAAAAACAAGATCAAAACGCTGTTAATTTCATCATTTTTAAACAACGCCCATGACCGAAAAAATATAGATAAGTCTAAAATCTAATTTAACTAAATGCGTATAACTACTCTTCTATAAACGACAAACAATTCTAATCGAATGCTATCCGATGCTGTTGTTTATCTACTACTCAATTATTTATGAAACTACACTCGGGAACAATACTCCTTTTGTAGTAGAATCTGTCGATGCAATTACCTGAAAGTCCTGAACCTCGATACGGCCCTTTGGAGTCCTGATTGGATTAGTGGTAAAGAAAAATTGACCGTGTACCGGTATAAATCTCCATCCAATTAATTTTTTAATGCAACCAGCACAGAACCAAAATTAATTCAACGTCCACCGCATCGTTAAAATCAAAGGACATATAATTCGTTGTGAACCTTTGAGCTATCATGCTCATAACTGTCGTAACAGTAGTTTAAAGAAAATAAATTTTAACTATTACAAAGAAGGAAAGGTAGACATAGATCGAATTTTTATTGTTTAATGGTATATATAACAAACTGAGGCGAAAACTGGCGTACAATAATTATCTATAGTTCTTAATTTTTCATCTTTTTAGTATCATAAACATTCAATGTATAGTGACACCCTAATTTTTTATTTACAGTTACACTTTTTGTCCAAAGAAATCAAAGATACCCAGACTTGAAAATTTAACTGCTGAGGACAAACTAAACGCATGTCTACCATCACTTAATTTGTGACGGCATGTAAAGACGGTCCAATTGAGAAATAAGATCCAAAGTGCAATTTTGTTTTCGAAGCAGTTGTGAGGTATTTGAAATGGTAAAGTCACTATTGACACCTCGACCAGATTCATTTCATTACCCAGAGATTTCTGTTACTTAACAGACTCGAAAGAGATGCTTATTAAACTTTGATACTTTGATAACTTTGATAGGTACATTATTTAATTTTAAGGCGGTACGAAGTTAGCTTGGTCAACTAGTTTAAAAATAAAAGTATCATATCGGCCCTTTTTATATCGTTTATTGGATTATTCTTGTTTAATAGTATTTATATAAATAAATCTCGGAAATATAAATTGTTGAATTAACACTATAAGTTTAATGTTACTGATCTATAAATAGGACAGTACTTAACGTTATTAAATTGAGCAGCATTTCAGTATTTAGTTGAATGTGAATCTGTGCATAAGTCGTTGTATTTTTTTTATTTAACATTTATTTATTGCGATTTGCAAGTTTCATATTTTATCATATTTAGGACAAATGATTCAGCAGTAACTAATATTTTAACGACTATTATTTTGATTAATAAATATAAAAATAAAATGGTTGTGAAATAATTTGGACATAACTACTTGAAGCCTCCGATAGGGGCTGCATGACCTTGACCTAGGTTCGGAGGCTTAAGCTGATCATTCAGATAGGGCTGTAGTCTGGCGTAGGAAGTGGAACAAGTATGTGTGTGTCAATGAATGGGATCTCCCTAATAAGGAGCTCTCCGTTGAATGAAGGTACCCCCTATAAAAGGGCTAGGCCTGGTGAATGGAAAGTATAGAAAGATGTGAAATGACCACGCTAGAAGAGTTTTTGTCACCACATAGCTCTCTGGGGTATCTCGGAATCTCTCCCAGGTATTCGAGAGACTATGAATGGATGAACTGCTTCAGCGACCAAGAAGCAGTCTACCCAAGCTAAGGTGTGAAGGAATCGTGCCGATGGCTGTATAGCCACAGGGTTTTATGTGGTCGTGAGCGATCCCCGGGGAACCAGGCAAACCCCATTGTATAAAGCCTTCCCCTGGTAATTCGGGGCCCTGCCAGAGGCGACCAACCTTTCCCTAGGTACTCGTGTTAACAACATGAATGTACAAAAAAACAGAAAACCAAAACCAAATTCCGAGTCTGAACCAAAACGTTCACGTTAGTCTGAAGCCGCATTTGAGGATGGACAGCAACGTTCAACTCCAATCTCAGCCCAACCGGAGGCTGGACCAAAGCTGGAGGCTGGATGGCACGCCGCGGAAGCATAAGAAGTCACGCAGTGGTGGAAACGCCGCTGCGCATTCCCAAAGCTTCGCGGAAGCCACCTTAAGACATCTTAAGGTCGCTATTATAGATAAGGTAAACCCGTATGGAAAGGTCACTGCCGACCAGGCAAACCTTATTAAACGCAGCCTGATCGAGGAATTGGACAGAGCAATCTTGTCCACCTCCAGCAGCCAGGTAAAAGCACCAATGCTCAAATCGTGGACTCACTCGGGTGAGATCATCAGAGTAGTCTGTGATGACGATGGCGCGTTTGCATGGCTGGAAAAGGTTACAGCTAATCTTAAACCGTCGGAGGAAGCATCACTGGCTGTTGTAGGCAGGATAAGCTCCCAAAACTTACCAGCTTCTCTATGGATCCCGGAGGATGCTACTAGCATCTCTGATGACCCAGAAAGAGTGCTGCGGAGGTTAACGGCGCAAAATCCAAACATGGCAGTTGAGAGATGGTGCACCTTCCACCATAAGGTAAAAAAGGATCCTAAAGGAAACCTGTTCGCCTTCGGAATTGGAGACGATGACATGGATGTCCTTAGGAAAAGGGCAATGAGGCTGAGCTTCACGTTCACCTCATTGACTCTAAAAGCAAGCACCAACAAAGTGAAGGATAGCTCCTTGGAACCAGGGACCTCAGACACTCAGGCAGCGGACATTTGCTGAGACTGAGACACCCTTAGTCCCACAGCAGGTAGAAGACCATCAGATGATGATCGACGAACTCTGCAGAGGAGGCTCCGAAACAACTAAGGCTGCCCCCTCCTCGACCAAGGAGGAAATGGACACCTAAAAGAACCGGAACGATACTTAATCCATAGGCCAGGACGTCGGAAAAAATAAGGTTACTATTATTCAATGCAACCTCAAACACAAAAAGATGGCAACGGCGATACTATGTCGCCGCCTGGATGTAACGGAGGATGCAATAGCACTAATCCAAGAATCTTGAATAAATAAGACCTAAGAATGGTTTTAGCAGTCTAAACGGTCAAATTGTCAGCTTACCAAGCAATCAACAACCAAGAACAGCAATAAATGTTCCCAGGAAAATCAAAGCCTCCCCCATGGCGCAGTTTTTCACCTCAGACGTAACTGCGGTTAAAGTGAAATGCCCATGGGGATAAGACAGAAATAGAGAGTTGATACTATTATCGGTTTACCTATCCTAAGATGCAGCCACCGTACCACCAACAAAGGAAATGGAAGATCTGGTAGACCATTGTGCCAGTCAGAAGGTAGAACTTTTCGGCTGCGATTCGAACTTTCACCATTTAGGCTGGGACAGCAAAGATAACAACGCTCGAGGTAAGTCTCTTTATGACTATATTATTAGAAAAGATTTGTGTATCTTAAATAGAGGCACCCAACCTACCTTTATTAATGTTCGTAGCCAAACAGTCATAGATATCACGCTAGCAACAGCTGAAATATCGAATAAAATTCAGAACTGGCAAGTATCGGAGGAGACCTCTATGTTTGACCACCACTGGCTAACCTATAATATTAGTATAAAAAAAGCCTTATCAAATCGCGCGACCCTAGGAGGACGGATGTAAAACTCTACAACCGACTCTTAGAAGATGCTCTGCGGAATGAAAAGGCTTCAACTCCAGGAACAAATGCAGAATTGAAAAGGTATACGGTATCTATCCAAAACAAAATAAGCTTTACTTATAAAAAATCCTGTCCAATAAGGATGGTCCAGGAAAGTCCCAAAACCAACTCTTGGTGGTGCACTGAACTGGAACACCTTAGGAAGATAGCAAGAACAGCTTTTAATAGAGCAAACCGCACTAAACTCAAAGAGGATTGGGATTCTTCTCAATCAAATCTCAGAGAGTTTAAGAAAGTCTGCAGACAAAGACAAAGAGCTGCTTCGATTCTGTGAGAAAATTGAAGATTTCCCGCAAGACTCCAGGCTACAAAAACCGCTCTCAAATGTTAACGAAGGAAGATGGAAACAAAACTTCCAACCTTTGCGAAAGTACTGAGGTCCTAATGAAAACACACTTCCCCGGTTCTAGCGCCTCAACAGCACCAAACTGGACGGAAGAAGCAATCATACCCTCAATAATCGACTAGCATCTCGCCAGAACAATGATTAATGAGGAAAAGGTAAAATGGGCCATATTGTGCTTCAACCCTTTCAAATCACCAGGGCCTGACGGCATATATCCAGCCCTACTACGGTGGAAACTGGATATCCTTTTGCCGCACCTTGTGGAAATATTCAGAGCCTCTTTGGCTCTGAGATATATTCCTAGGAAGTGGAGAGAAGTACGTGTGGTCTTCATACCAAAACCATATAGGATGGACTAAACCCTACCAAAGGCTTTCCGATCAATTAGCCTAACATCCTTTCTATTGAAAACGATGGAAAGGCTATGCGAGAAGTACATAAGGGATGAAGTCCTGGTCCATAACCCACTTTACCCAAATCAGAATGCATATACCTCGGGATTCTGCACTGCATCATGTAGTGGGAAGAATTGAAAGATAGCTGCACAATAAAGAATCCACCCTAGGTATATTCATAGACATTGAGGGAGCGTTTGATAAAACCACATTCCCAACCATCACCCAACAGGTCAACGTCAGGAATGTTCCCCTGGCCGTAAGCGAATGGATATTCAGTATGCTCTCCAATAAAGCAATAAGCATAAATGTAGAAGACGTTTCTGTTAGAGGCATAATTACGAGGGGATGTCCACAGGGAGGGGTGCTCTTCACCACTCCCCTGGAACTCCTCTGGAATATAGTTCTAGATACCCTGGTTGACCAACTCAGCAGCAACGGGTTCTACACAATAGCCTATGCAGACGATATTGCTGTGCTGCCAAACATGGAACTAACACTTAGATGGTAGAGCTAAAAGAGCATATACTGCCTATGAGCAGTGTCGACGAACAGTCGGACGCACCTGGGGCCTTTCACCCAGGGTGATCGCGTAGGTCTACACTGCTGTCATTAAGCCAATGCTAACTTACGGAGCTATTGCTTGGGTACCAAAAGTGCACTAACTCAAGTTTCGGATGATAATACCAACATGCTGAGGTGGGTTAAAGGACAGGATAGGAATAAAGGCAACCGGATTGCTGACCAATTGGCTAGGAAAGTGGCAGGCCCAAGACTCTTAGGACCTGGGGATCTTTTTAGTTGGTCAACTATAACAATCGCGGAAATTGTCAAATGTCAAAGATGGGAAGAAAGGCAAGGACGTAGACTTGCCAGGGTAACACTAAGTAACCTTGAAGAGTCAGCATTAAAGAAGTACTTGGGAATGACCAGGGAAAACCTATGCTTGACAGTTAGTTTTTTAACTGGTCATTGTCAACTAAGCAAACACCTCCATACACTGGGGCTAGCAGACACACCTCTATGTAAGAAGTGTGAACGAGAAGACGAAACTGTAGAGCATGTCCTATGTGTATGACTGGATTTATCGTTAATACGAGAGTATGCATTCGGCGAATCCTGGCCCACATCTGTCCACATAAGGGAGATGTCTCCTGGTGACTTCCTAGAAATGGCAGGATGGACAATGAGCTAAGGGCGGCAGCTGCCTGGGAGGATGCACAATAGGTGGGTCAATTGTGGGTCAAAGTGCTGTGGAACTTAACTCGCCATCCCTCTAAGAGTATAAGTAGCGGATACTGTTTTAATTTTGACTTTTATACTGGCCCAACATTCGCTAAAAATGATCGCGAATCTTTTACTTTAGGGTCAAGAGTAGTACTTGATAATAATACGTTAGATTGCATTTCCAAACCTGCAAGCCACTGCGTATTGTTTAATCATTTACTTACTATGAGTAATAGTAGAGATTTATTATTTCTTTACAAAAATGTGAATACCGCGAAAGCAGTAACCTACTCGCACGTGAAACATATATAAAATACTACACAATATTTTTGAAGAAAGCAAAATTAATATACCACGGAAAATTAACCAAACTAAAATGAGTATTATATTATTTTTTTAAATCATAATAACGATTTAATGTCCTTGAATATAGGATTATTATTTTAGCATTTATTCAAAAAACTCGTACGAGAAAGGTAATTTGAATCTGTCAACAACAACAAATCTACTCTCTCGCCAGACTAAGCGTAATTGGCAAATAAACGTTAACATTTCAGTTTCTGCAATTTACATTTATAAACACCTCATAAAACTGAACTTTATATTGAACAAATTAACAATATTTACTTTCACATCGTGAAAGCGTAAAAACGAAGAGTGTGTTTTCGTATTTACGAAAATAACCAACTAACACATCATGTACAATAATAAATGTACATCCTATTTATTAAATCCTAATTAAAATAAACATTGAAGATATTACATGCGTACATAAAACATGCATTGTTTTGCAGTTCATGAATAAACACAGAAAAATATATTTATAATTTAGAAAAGCAACTTCTTAATATTATTCTTTATATAAACTGCAAGGCATAAGTTAGGGCTATAGCTAAATATTAAATAAACAATAATACAACAATTATAAAACTATATAAATCAATTAAGCAACTCATCTACTTCAACAATTAACACTAGTTTTTTGGTTTTTTTTTTATTCAGAAAAATAAATATCTAAATTAAATTAAATTAAAGTTGTTTAATTGCAAAGCCGAAAAATCACTTGAAAAATCTAAAAATGACTGGGCGCTACTGTTTGTCTGGAATATCTGGGGACAGTCAATAGAAAGGCCGTATTATCTCGTAATTATCGAAACTTGTGCTGCGTCAGGACATTTAAGCAAAAAAAAAGGGACATTTTTCATTCATTTCAATATTGTGAAAAACTATGCATTCTATATAAAAACGTCATTCTACGTATATTCTAGACGACTTTCTCAAAAATAATTTCTCATTAAAATGATTTTCTAAATTAAAAAATGTTTATATAAAAAAATTGCAAATTAAATTCGAAAGTAAGCATGTTTTTCCATTGTCTATAATTATTAAAATAAAAACATTTAAAGCATATTTCATAATGTGAGTTTTTATGTAGTTATTACATTTGCGAAAGAGGCACAATCGTTCAAGTAGTTTTTTAACAAGTTTATTTGTTTATCCCATTTCAGAGATCAAAGATCATTTTCAAATGACTGTACATGTGCTTTGTCAATATTTAGAATGGTTTTCTTTTGGTCCGATTCGCTTTAGAATGTCTCAAATTTTCATGTTTTTTTAAAACTATAGTAATTTTTAATTGTTTACATACAAATAATTGATGCAGAAGGAAATACCAATAGAACAATGAATTACGAATATTATAACCTACAAATCTTAGAAAATGACAGGATGCAGTACATGTACCATAGCAGATTAGATAAAAAACTTAAAACAAATATCAGAACATTAGAAGAAGAGTACAAACACGTAACGAGCAGCATGAAAGAAGCAAAAGAAAAGGCTCTGGGTACTCAAATAGACAAAAAAGCAAAAACAGTATTGGTAGGACAAGGAAACAGTGGAAATGATAAAGAAAAAGAAAGACATACGCATATAAATAAAAATGTTGACCATTCGATCAAACATAGGTAAGGATGGAGGTGACTAGAAGAAAAAACAAATCACGGGAAAAGAAATTCGCATATATAGATCAACTGATAGGACGATCCAAAAGCTCAGAAGCTTGGAGAATGCTAAAATCAATTAAAACATCCACTACGAATGAAATAGAAGTAAGAAATATAACAAAAAATATTGAGTAATACACAACTACTACAAGAATGACGACCAGATTTTCAACAAGAAAATACGGAGAGAAACGTACAATAAAAATCTGCTCAGCTAATAGTCTAAGCCTCAGCTAAATATTGACTTTGTTTAAAAAAAATATGACTAAAAGAAACTACAATGTTATTATTTTATATGGTCACCGGACTCCCAAATATGAAAATTTATGTTGAATTGAATATGAATTTGTCACTATACACTAGGGTGCATTTAGGTAAATTCTATGCGCAGTTTTCGTACAAATACATTTACAGAAAACTTGTTCAAAATTAAATTTCCTATCGAAAGATTACCTTTTAAAGTCAAAAATATGTATTTTGACAAAAGTATATTCAAAAAAGCCAGCAAAAAAGCAGGAACACACGCGATTGTTGTTTTTAGCCCCAAAATATTTTTCCACGGGTGTATAGGTATTCAAAGTTTTCTACTTTTAACGATTTTGGCTATTTTGGCTAAGTTTTACGGCTATTTTTTTAAATTTCTCTTTTTAACTTTTTTTCTTGTACATTTAGGTATATGCATTAATAAATAAAAGGAAATCTTATTTTCTGTACTTTAAAATAGTGTAGGGGAAAGGATGAGGTAGCTGGTTCGATTGATTTAAAAGTAAATATTTGAAAAATTATAGTCCCACCTTCCTACATTTGGTAGATAAAAAATAAATAAAACCTCGAAGGACCAGCGACCATTAGGTCGCAAAATTGCGGATTAGTAATAATATAGTGGATAGTAAAGTTAAAAGTAGAATAATTAAAATAAGAATTAAGCTAGAAGTATTTTTATTGTATTATTTACATGCATAAATAGTAGAATCGGGATTGCCAACAAATCAGCCTTTTAATAATAATAAAAACATAAATGTTCATATGAAATGTTCTTAAACCGCACAACTGTTTATATTAATAATTCTTAAAGCTAAATACATACGATTTATAGAACAAGAAAGTTTATAGTTTGTTGAATATCCGGCAACCCTGTAATTTGTCGGACCGGCATTTATGAAATGTTGGCACATAAACTGTCGATTTTCTTCTTTATGAAAGAATAATTTCAGGTACTTACATATTAGATGCACAGACACTGAAGTTACTATAGTTAACTATTTAATAAAATAAGTTACACTTGAAAACTGCTTCTATTTAAGAAGCGTGAGAAGAACTATTACTTGCTTCTATTTGAGAAGCTGAAAAAGTAAGTTTGACTTGCGTGCTTCTATTTGAGAAGGCAAAGACGAAGTGATTTTAAGGGTAGTTGGGTTTGAATATTTTGAATCTTAAGAACTGACAGGCGCAGAAGATACAATGCAGCAGAAAGAAGGCGTGTCATGCTGATTGAATGTCCTAAAATTAGTGAGATATATTAGTGAGAATAACAATCATTATTAAAATTATTCTAGAAGGACAAACTATTGTAGAAAATATAATTAATTTTCTACAAATAGTATTTTGTAAAATATTCTAGGACTAACGATAACCAAGATATGGTTCGTCAAAAAAAAATTTGTGGCTTTTACCCTCCGGCTTACCCCTAAAACAGCCCCTCGCAGGGGAGGAGGGCAAAAAATATCGATTTAGCAAGACTCAGTAGAAAAACAAGAAATGTAGCTGAGATACCGTTGAACAAAAATGTGCATTAGCACTTTTTCTGTAGAATGAACCGTTCTCTCATAAACAACGCTTAAAGCGACCGGAGATTTTAAATGTGTTACGCGTGCGAAATACAGTTTTTAAATAAAATTTGTATCAACTCGACGGCAAAAATTTTATGACTTTTGATCAGTGTCCTATCGACAAAACTTAAAATGGGTTTTAAAGATAAAGAGACAGCTTTCTTACGCAATTTTTGCATTTTGCCGTAAATAGTAAAAAAAGTTACTTCGATTTTTTTTTATTATTAAAAATTTACAACAAAACGTTTTTCCTTTTATGTTCAAACAAAACTTCAGACTATTTGTCGGATTGATCGTCGTAATCCGTGCCAGAAATCTAAGAAGCATGGTCATCATTACCAACGTCATCATATTAAAGAGCTTGGTAAAATTTCATTTGTTTATCAAATTAAAGGAAGATATCGAGCACAGTTTATTAATTAAACCTTTCCCAAGTACTTTCGCTTCCTAGAGCATCTTCAAGGGCATTTCGTCAATTTTGGCCTATCCAACAATCTGTTGAGAATGTCATAAACATAAAATTGTACATTACACTACACGACACAAGGACAAACAGTTGAAAGGAAAACTTACGGAAAAGTGGAAAAGTTACAACCAAAAATACGGGACAAACCATGGTTTGAGAATACACGTAATCGTTCAATTGTTCGGATAATAAGTCGAATGCGATGCAATCATGCACTATTTCCAGTGTATAAACATAAAAGAGGTTTGTTAGATAATAATAAATGTCTATGTGAAGAAATTGCCGATTTACAACATATTCTTTTAGAATGTCCATTAAAAAAATAGAAATTAATAATTTTTATCAAAATTTAATATCTTACAAAATAAAATTTTCAATAAATGTTTCAAATCTATTGACATTAGAGGATAATAGTATCTACAACATCATATATCAGTATGTAAAATCTACTAATATTACTTTGTAAGCAGAAAAAAAATCAAATCAATAAATGAATAATATTAAACAATAAAAAAAAATAATAAAAAGAAATTAACAATAAAAATAAAAGAAAAGTTACAATGTTTTATAGACTTATATAAAAAAAAAAACAATAAAAATGAAAATAAGTAACCAAAATATTTAGGCATTTACTAACACACTAAAATTATTGTATTATAATTTAACATGTATACAGTGATGAGTGTCTTACCACCCGGCAAAATAGCGGAAAGGATAGAAGACAGATTAAGTTGTGAGATAGTACGAGATAAGGCTAGTTATTAGACGTGTCTATTTGACTTCAGTCATAATTATACGGATGACCTCGAAAATATTTTATTTTAATAATTTCTGATGTTAGAATAAATGATTGAATAAATTAAGATATATTATAGTAAAAAACATTAATTAGTAGCGATTGTAAATTATAAATCTTTAAGTTTATTTAATAATAAAAATAACTCAACTGAAATATTTGACTAAACTAAAGGTAGGTATGTTGAGTCCGAAAACAATTATTGTATGTGGAATTGGCGTGTGGAATTGGCGTAATAGTTAGAGACGTGGTCTATTGACAAGAAGATTGGGGTTCAATTCACACCAAGGATAAAATTTTTGTTTTATTTAATCAAAAAATAATAAAAAATATGATACATATTAGGTAACAAGTTTTCGAAAAACTCATTATTTACAATTTATTCTTATTCCAAGGTGATAAAATAGAAATACAAAATAATTCAATTCCAGTTTTACAATCTTCAGTTGTGAGTGCAAAATAATCCGGTGAAGAGTGTTTAATGTCAAATCCAAAACAATTGATAACATTGGAATGGATGCGCGCGAACAGCTGCCTGCTTTACAGCTAACCAAATCATCAAGCCTTCAGCCATCAAATAATAACATATCGAGAAGTGTTTTTGCACGGTAAACAGAAACTTTTTATTGAAAAAACAATTCGTAAAAATGGTTTTAACGGTCGAGGAAAAAGTGCAAATTGTTGTCTGGCATGTGAATGGATTATCAGAAAACATGATTAGACAACAATTTGTAAATATGTTTCCAAATAGGCCAGCTCCAGCACGATAAACAATTCAGTCTATTATACGTATTTTTTTTTTACTTATGGATCGGTGTTCGCTCCAAGAGGAGTTCGTAGAAGAAGGGAGGTAAATCCAGATTTGGAACTAAGGGACACTTTGATTTGTGCAAGTATTGAGCAAAATCCTACCCAATCAACATCTCGTCTCGGAGAACAATATGGAATTTCAAGATTTAGAGTAGGTAAAATTTATGAATATGACAAAATGTGAATATCTCTCAGTGGGAACAGATGAAATATGTGACCTAGTCTTGGAAGACGACAAAATCAAAGGCGTGCAATCCTGCAAATATTTGGGGGTCATTTTCAACAAGAAGGGAAATAGCGCAGATGAAATCAGGGAAAGAATAAACAAGGGCAGAGCAGCGACCCGTGCCTTAAACTCTCTTCTCTGGCAAAAAACAATTCGACGAGAAACCAAAAAACACATTTACGGTAGTATAGTCCAAAGTATTACACTTTACGGTTCGGAAGTATGGGACGTCACCAAAGCTAATAGAAACAAACTTATGACGACAGAAATGGATTATCTGAGACGAAGCTGCGGTAGATCGAAACTGGAGAGAGTTAGAAACGAACAAATAAGAAACGAAATGAAAATGGAGAGAAATATCAATGATGACATAAAAAGAAAACAATTAATCTGGTTCGGACATGTTAAAAGAATGCCAGAGTACAGATGGCCTAGGAGAGTACTGGAATGGATCCCTCCTGAAAGAAGAAAGAGAGGACGACCACGGAGAAGTTGGCGCAACGATATTGATGAAGCAATGGCGGCAAGAGACTTAGAAGAGGCAACTGCATATGACAGAAAAAGATGGAAATTGGGGGCGGAGAAGCGGCGACAGCCGTAATAAATCCGTTATTATATATATAAAATTTTGAAAATACATGGATACCGTCCCTATAAACTTCATAAATACAACGAAGAATTCCCTGGGGATTAATATAGACGTTTAGAATTTTGTCAAACTGCAATGGAAATGTCACATCAATTTTGATGTGACATTTCCAGTGATGTGACAGAACATTTTTTAGAGAACGTTTTGTTCACCGATGAATGTACGTTTTCATTGCATGGCCGTCACAATTCACTGAATGCTCGGTATTGGTCTCGATGAAATCCTCGTCAGATTTATGTCGCTCGTACCCAGCGTCCTCGAAAAGTAAATGTTTGGGAAAGCATAATAGGGAATCATGTCATTGGTCCATTTTTTATAGACGGTATGTTGACTGGGCGGAAATACTTGGAACTTCTGCAAAATCAAATTGTCCCAGCCCTTCGTAATTTACCAATACCTTTCGATTCCATATGGTTCCAACACGATGGTTGTCCTGCACATAATTCTCGCATCGTCAGTGAATATCTCAGTGCGACTTTTCCTAATCGATTGATTAGTGGTCACGGAGATATTTTTTGGCCTGCAAGATCACCTGATCTTGCACCTTGTGATTTTTTTATGTGGGGATATATCAAGTTCAAACTATATGGAATTGAAGACGATAGGCCTAATTCTCTCCAACAATTAAGAGAAAAGATCTTTGATTTAATAAAAGGTATTAGTCCAGAAACATTAATTTGACGAAACTTTTATAATAGATTGGGTTATTGTTCTGCTACTAATGGAGGCTTATTCGAACATTTTTTGTAAGTACATTTATTTAGAACGTTCTTTTATGTTTGAAGAATTTTTACTTTATTTTCGAAAGTACGACATTGTTTTTTCAATAAAATTTTCATGTTTTACTATAAACACTTCCAATAAAGACTGAAATAAATGTTTCAAATTTTAATTTTTAAAAAAGTAAAACCTTCATGTTGGATTCGAACCCTGAGCGCCTGGATGAGAACATCGTGTCTTGAACTCTGATCCATCAGACTTTTATAACTATTTAGTGACAGTTTGGGTTATTGTTCTGCTGCTGTTCAAATCATAGTAGAAATTATTCTTCGTTAATAATTTACAACTTTAGATTAAATAATCACTATTAATTAAATTATTTTATTCATATTTTGCTTTATTGTGGCCAATCAGTTTTTACTTTATGCGAAATTAAAAAATGGAATACGTCACACATACGACGTTACACATAATAATTATGACCGAGGTGATTTAGCTCGAAGCTAACGTCTAAAGGTGTGAGACTATCGATAATGGTAATGTAATGTAATTTAAATTATAGGTTTCTATCGATTATTTCTCACCTCTACGAGTTCATCTCTTTTTATTTCACAAGGTAACTGTGTTTTCTATCTCTTATGTTAAAAAGCCGGGTGGTAAGATACTCATCACAGTATAATATTAATATGTTTATAATGTAAACAATGGAAATGGATGATAGAACTATGAGAAAACATGACTGGCCTTTTGGCTTTGCCAGTGCCATTAACCTAGGAAAAAAAATTTTTAAAAAACGGCGAAAAATTTTAAACTCTGTCATGTAGTGTGATGTACAATTTTATGTTTATGGCATTCTCAACAGATTGTTGGATAGGCCAAATTTGACAAAATGTCCCTAAAGATGCTTTAGGAAGCGAAAGTACTTGGGCAAGATTTAATTAATAAATTGTGCTCGATACCTGCCTTTCATTTGATCAAAGTTCATTTAATCGAGCATTCAACCTTATATCAATTTAAATTTCATTTTGTTGGCTTGATGTTCAAAATCTCATGGCTCAAAATTTCAAACAATTCTAAAACGGGAATTCCAGTCAATGCACTCGCATTACCTGTATCCATGTGGTGCTTGCTGCATTCAAAAATCACGTTTTGAGAAATCTTAAACCTCTGTTTCTGAGAATTCATAATAACTTTCTTAAAATGCTTCTCAAAATGACAGCTAAAGTTGAAAATCATATCCTGGTGAACCATAACGGGTATAAAATATTTAGTTGGGTGTTGAACGAATTGGCAGTATTGTGCAGGAGAAAAAAACACCAAAACACCGATCGAACGACAGGAAACTGTGTCCTGGTTCAATAAAACGATGGTGAATATTCTCCAAAGACGTCGTTCTTACAAAGAAGATGCAGAAACTGCAGTACTGTTGCATTTTAATTTTGAGCTCCAGCATTGTTCGAAAACAGGTAGAATTGTTTCACATTTTTTGGAATGTAATTTTTTGATATTGTATGTAATGTAATGTAATGTATACAAAAATTGTAGACCCACAGTTGCCGTTTGCCGATGCAGTCATAAAAGTTCTGGAGAAAATGGAATGGACCGACAGAAATTGAAGACAATAGTAAAGGGGACACAAGGAATTGTAATACCACTGATGATGATGATAGTTGACGTTTGTAGAAGACTTCGACGGCCGGAATATTCGGTAGAGGAAGATTCTGCTGAAAACCAAACGTTAAAATTTCTATGCCATTATTTTGACGGCTCAGCTTTGTGTTGTCTTTTAATTTTGTAAAAAAAAACGGCTTGCTTTAATCTCAGGTCAATTTTTTTTTAAGTCGTAAATTTTCATTTTCAGTATCGTCAAGGGCTGGATCTTTAAGGCTGTTGTGTAATATATCTTTTGCAGGTGTCTTGTCTGAACGAGGCGCTCCAAAAATATAATTAAAATTTTTGGATCTGTTTGTCTCCGATTTCACTAAAGTTTAATAAAACTGCTTGCCTTTGTACTTCATTCATACTTTCGTAAAACACACTATTAGAAGAAGGTAGAGCAATGGACTTCAATCGACTGAATAAACTGACTTCTCTAAATCCCGTTCGAGGCAAAGCTAGCGCTTGGATCTGAAGCGTTCCAATGTTTGGCGAAATTGCTAGCGTTCCAATGCATTCTTCTTTAACAAATAGTTTCAGAAGCAGGTGAGAAAATACTTGTATATATATGTTTGCCATTTTTAAATAGACAGCTTTCTTTCTTGCAACAATCGATTCAGTTAACTTTTTTAAGGTCCTCAAGTACATGGTATATTTTGTTTAGTTCAAAGTTTTATTCATTAGTAAGACTTCTGTTGTAATTATCCATTATTATTAATCATTTTGACTTGACCACTTCAGTTCTGTAAATGCTTCCTTTATTTCTGATTTACTGACTCGAATTGTCGCTCAGACTTTATATTTGTTATTTTAGCTTTTTAGTTTAAACAACTTCTTGGGATGGTTGTTATTTTTCTTGACATAGATCTAAGCAATTTTGTTGTTTTGTTTGTTATTGCTATTATTTCTGCCTGGATATTTTTAAAGGCATTTAGTTCAATTCTTCTTCTTTAGTTTAATTTTGATAGTAAGCACTTCATAGTTTTCTAATTAAATTATATCTTAGGAGAAAACCAGATTTAATAAGTTAACTTTTCTAAGATTGACCTATAATCTACTATTATTCTTTTCGTGTATTGTTTTATATTAGCGTTCTTTTTTTTCTCTAGGAAAAATTTGGTGTTGCTCAGCAACAACAAAAATTTAGCATTTGTCACTCATTAAAAATGTTTTTTTTACCTTTAATAATTACATCCAATTAATATTTACAACTACATTACATTAATAATTTAATACTTACTGCTTCAGAAATCTTCAGAAAACCTTTAGAAGGTTAAGAAAAATTTCTTTTGTATTCTTTTTATTAGTTTTAACCTGTTTCCGATTTTTTTTTGTTGTACGTCTACTATTTCAGGATGGACGCTCATGAATTTTTATAGAAAAATGCGACGCCTAGAAAAATCTTTGTAGTGTCATATCGATTTAAGACGCTCATAAATTATTCATAAGCTGTCATTCAATCTTATATAGCCAATAAATTTTATTGCCGCTAAGATTTTACGATAGATTCAACAGTGTAACGGACGTTCCGTGTATTTCAGTATAAAAGTTATTTCGCTTTCTAGCTGAACTTTTCGTTTACAAAAATAGGATAAAGAATTTTTTATAACCTCTTAAAGGTTTTGCTTTATTTTATTACATTCACATCGCTTTAATTCGTCTTAAAGTGCCAAAACAGAATAGATTACAAATGTTTTCTATTATTCGTTCAATGGATTACATACGAAAAGGAAGGATAGCTGGTTATGACAGACGTGAGATCTCAGACGTAGTGGGTTTTCGAACGTTTGCTTAATTTATTAATAGCTACTAGTAAAAATATGACTGAGCCCTTAAAGAAGGTAAAATTTGGCGACAGAAAATTTGAGGAGACTATGCTACAATGGACAGAAGAAGATAACGGTGATTTTAACTATGTTAATTCTGACAGTGACTTTAAACTGAGTAAACACGCTACAGACAGTGAAATCGAAGAAGACTTGACAAGAAGAACCACAACCTGAACAAGAACTAAAGAATCGCAACATGAAGAAGTATTTTTATGGTAAACATCGCTTTAGATGGACTAAAAAATCTGTACAGAAATCCGAAACAAAATGCAAAGTAATCTTTGCAAAAAGAAGCAAAGACCATCATAATATTAGAGAGATAAGTAAAAGAATACAAAAATCTATTAGGACCGAAAGCATAAAAGTGAACAAATACAACAAACGATTGAAAATAACAAGAGTCTCAAAGTTCTAAGGAGAACAATGGCAAAAAAGAAATAATAAAATTATGATGATAAACGACGATAAAAAAGATGAATTACTAAGGGTAGTAGATTTCTATAAAGAATTATACAAAAGAAAAAAAATTAGAAAATTCAGAGCGCGAAAATAAGAATAAAAATAAGAATAAGAATCTAAAAATAAGAATAGAACGCTCGCTACTTGGACTGACTCTCAAATGTCATAAAGCGCATAGCATGGCTGAAGTGAAAATGGGCGAAACATGTGGCCATAATGAACGACGGGCCAAGGAACCAACATATTACAGTATGGACGCCACCAGAAGATAAAAGAAGCAGAGGTAGACCACCTACACGATAAACAGACGAGGTCAAAAGAATCGCTGGGAATTGTCTGCAGGAAGCTCAAGACCGACAGAACTAGAAGAAATTAGGAGAGGCCTATGTTGAACTTCGGAGGTAGAATACAAGCTGTTTTATGTCCACAGACTATAGTCTTCAGTTGATGATATTGTTACGTCAGCCCTTGACCTATGATCAAACCGCCCGTGGGCGTTCACTGATCCACTACTAGAAAATTCGATGGTTGACGTGATTTCAAATAAACAGCGCTACGTCATGTCATGCAGAGTCAATCTATCACATCGAGAAGTCTCTATTAAAATCCGGAGCATCGAAGCGAAACGCCAAAAAGTCTCTGGATGCATACACGCACAATATTAAAAAGAGCGATTACAATTTATTATCGTGGATAGTCAGTCTAAAAGATAAGTCGTATTGTAAAGTAATAAATATATAATAAATTATTCTGTTTTTAGTGTTAAAATAAATAAATAAAACTAAGTGTTAGAAGACTACATAAATTAAAGACTAAAATAATAAATAAATAACAAACCACACGTGGCAATATTGTATAGATATTAAAAATATTGTTAAAAATAGGTCTACAATTGAACACAAATTTTCATAAGGTAACCCCCAATTATATAAAGGAAAAAATTGGGGATATTTTTAGAGTTTAATTTTTAAAAACGTATTTTGAAGACTAAATGAATATCGATCAAAACCGTTTTTCTTTCTTAGTTTACCTTTTTAGATAAACAAAATATTACATGTAAATGATCACTTGGAGCTGCGAGAATATTGCAAATTATATAAGATACATGTATGACCTTAAAGCTTTAAGAACCCAAGTTTTATTAAAACAAAGCAAATAATAAATTATGATAAAATAAAATGTTTTGTAAATTAAATTAAGGTAGTTATTCGTTATAAGTATAATAATGATTTTGAAATATTTTTTTAGCTTACCAACGGGAGATAAATCAACATACCTGAAAAAAAGATATAAAATTAAAACGGAAATTTGAACATTGTACATTTCTGTATTTAAATCAATTAACTGGAGAAAGGAGAAAACAAAATATTTAATAATCTAAAATATACATGGGAATCAATAAGCACATAAGCTATACAGTGATGTGTAATAAAAGCTATCTTCCACAAGGAAGCTAAGTTCCTGTAGTTGGCTTTATACCATATATTAAAAAAATTTTCACTAAAATCCTTTATAAAAAGGTATATAAAAAACCCAGTTGGACTATGTTAAATTGACAAAACGTTTTCGGAATAAGTATTCCATCATCAGTGTCCTAAAAAGTATTTAACCACTTAATTAAAAAGAACATGAAATAATTTAAATTTTGACTGAGATTAATGTGAAATGTGGTTAATACTTACAGGTTAATACATGGATGGATAAGTGGCTACATTCACATATATAAAGTAATTCTTAAACATGAATAGTTTCTGATATATAGCCGAGAGATCGGCTTATTGGACCACCCGGTACATACAGTGTGACCCATTTAGATTGGAAACACCTCTATAAAATTTGAAGTTGTTAACCGATTTTAACGAAATTTTTTTTTAATGTCATGTAATAAAAGATCTATTGCGGGACAAAATATGAAATATTTAGTTAAATTTTTACGGCAGTCTACGATACTTTTTCTTCGTCGAAAATGGAGAATTTTTATTAGCGATTTTTTTATTAATAAAATTTCTACGCCACTGGATTTAGAGTGGCTTCAAATAGCTATGACAAAAATTTCATTAAAATATATTTATTAATAACGAAGTTATGACAACTTAAAATTTTAAAACTCACTAAGAAAAAACTTTGTATTAACGTTAAAAAAAACACTCTGTATTAAAGAAACATGGAAACATAATTTTAGTTTAAATCCTAGTTGCCTTTACCAATCCACCATCTAATTGGATACATTTGTCGTAGCGTTTATGAATATTTCTTATTACATTTCTTAGTTGTTGGGGAGTAATTTCTGCGCATGCCTGTCGAATTCTTGTACGAAGTTCGTTTACGTCTCTTGCACGGGTTTGGTAAACTTTTTGTTTGATAACTCCCCAGAGAAAGAAGTCTAAAATTGTGAGATCTGGAGATCTGGGTGGCCAATCTATGAACGGACTACCCCGGCCTATCCAACGGTTCGGAAAATTTTCATTTAGCCATTGCTTCACGGTTCTGGCGTAATGAACAGGACACCCATCTAACTGGATATACAAATTTATTAGTTCATTAATTGGGAGCTCATGAAGAGTATTCCACAAGTCGGTGTTTAAAAATTCTAAAAAGTTCTGTGAGTTCAAGTTTTCTTCAAAAAAGAAAGGACCAATAACTCGCTCAGTATACCACACCAGACATTGATTTTTTGAGAATACTGGCTTTTACAGTTTATTACCCAATGGGGATTATCTGCTGTCCAATAGCGACAATTCTGTGATAATACTTCTCCATTTGTAGTGAAAGTGGCTTCGTCGGTAAACAACACATTTTTTAGAAAATTTATATTGTTTAAATATTCCCCTTGGGCCCATAAACAATATTCTAAACGTTTTGCTTCGTCGCCTTCTTGTAATGTGTGTAAGAATTTTGGTTTGAAAGGTTTAATATTATTTACCTTAAGACATCGCCGAATACTCTCTCGAGGCACATTCAAATATAAACTGGCATTCCTTAAACTGGCATTAGGGTTATTTCTGAAATAATCTAAAATGATATGATCATTTCCTCTTCTTCTTTGTAACGGGTTATTTTTTAAAATTAGTTTTGATACTGCACCATATTCATTAAATATTCTATTTATTTTGTTTACCGTACCGCAACTAATATTAGGACGATCCACATGTCTGTCATTAAATATTGTACAAACTTCCCTGGCACTTCTATCGTTATCTCCCAAAAGACGTATAATTTCAATTTTTTCTCTCAAACTTAATCTTGCAGCCATGACACAAAATATTATTAAAAGAATTTGAAGTAAATATTGTTGCAGATATTATGAATAAATTTATGCTAGCACTGAAATTTGTATGACACAAATAATGTCATATAGTAATATCGTTGTCATGGCAACTGAGATTTAAGTTGTAGCATGTAAAGTTAATAATAATGTAAGTGCGTTACTTGCATTAAATTTTTATCCTATTTTTTGTCTAGTAGTGGTTTATTATTAAAATTATTAAAAAAATAATTAGTTTTATGGTTATCTGTTGATACAGGGTGTTCTTTTTTGACTCGTAGCTTAGTGAGTTTTAAAATTTTAAGTTGTCATAACTTCGTTATTAATAAATATATTTTAATGAAATTTTTGTCAAAGCTATTTGAATACACTCTAAATCCAGTGGCGTAGATATTTTTTTCATAAAAAAATCGCTAATACAAATTCTCCATTTTCGACTAAGAAAAAGCATCGTAGACTGCCGTGAAAATTTAACAAAATATTTCATATTTTGTCCCGCAATAGACCTTTTATTACATGACATTAAAAAAAAAATTGGTTAAAATCGGTTAACAATTTCAAATTTTATAGAGGTGTTTCCAATCTAAATGGGTCACACTGTATGTCGTCGAACATTAACATTTAACTAATTGAAGGCAATAAAGCAAATGTAAGTAAAAACAGTTTTATTAGCAGTAATTTTTTGATCCAAAATTAAATTATTGATAAAGAATAATTTCTACTATGATTTGAGACGTCGCAGAAACTCTGTCAATACAGAATTATCAATGCTTGGTGGTTTAGTGGTGAGAATATCGTACTTTTACGCGAACGCTCAGAGTTCAAACCCAATGAGATTTTATTTTGCAATAATTAAGCATAAAAATTTGAAACTATATTTATTTATTTGAAATCCGGCAAAATACTGCAAAAGGTGGAAGACATATTAAAAAGTATGAGATAAAGCTAGTTCTTATACGTACGTCGTACGTGGCTAAACTTCAGTCATACTTTAGAGTATTTTTTATTTTTGTAGATTTTTTTATTGCAAAAAAACATATTATGTAGGATTCGAACCCTAAGAGTCCGCGTGGAAGTACGATATTTTAACCACTAAACCACCAAGCTTTGATAATTATGTATTGACAACAAGGTATGCGACGTCTCAAATCATAGGTAGTAGAAATTACTCTTGATCATTAATTTAATTTTGGATTAAAAAATGATTACTAATTAAACTGCTTTTAGTTAAATTTGCTTTATTGCCTTAAATCAGTTTTTACTTTATGCAAAATTAAAAAAATTGCGGGAACCTTGTAACTGGCTACCTACATAAGAGGGTTGGAAATCTTTAGATTCCAAGCCTTACTTCAAAGGACTTGTGAATGGATGTATCTCCATAGGTTTGGTTCTTCAGTGACCGTTGAAGGATAAGGATTCTTAATATGAGCAAATATAGCTCCAAAGAAATAAAGGCACTTTTGAGTTTATCGATTTATAATTAAATGTTTTAAGAGTAGAGAGGCCCAACACGGCCGTAGCTTACTATACAATATCAAAAATTCTTTCTTTATAACACGTAAAAGAAAACACCGGTATAAGAAAATGCGCGATTTCGGCGGAGAGAAATATTTAATACGTGAATTGAGAGATTTTAAAAATTCGATGCCTCGATGGCCATGTGTGAACTTGAACTGATAAATCACTACTTGATGCGTGAAGATTACTCCTATTTTATTTAGGTGTGAAAAAATATTTAAGAGGGTCAGACGAGACGCTAGTCAGTCGGTGTCGCGAACAAACTTGATCAAGTGACTATTCTAGTTATTCTACACTAAGAAAAGTCTAAAGAATTACATTTTTATTTTATATTTTAAAACAATATGTTCATTTCTGGAACAAAAATGTTAATGTTCGACGTCATACGTATAATTATGACTGAAGTGAACTAGCTCATAATCTAACATCTAAAGATGGGAAACTATCGATAGTCCTAATGTAATGTAATTATTTAATGCCGATGCTTAAGACATTAATCACTGTATATATGGAATCGTCCATTAACAATTAATTTAACAAACAAGCACACTTTAAAATATTGAGCATTAAGATTACGATTAAGGTCAATATACCTCGATTTTTGATAATAAAAAATCTAAAATTACTCTTTGACTCTTCATCTTACCTAAATAGCGTTTTAAAGAAAAAATTATCAAAAATTATATTTTAAATATATCTATATATTTATACATGTATTAAAAATTTTCATAGGACAACATTTCGCATATAAAAATGCGTCGTAAAATGTCAATGTCAATGTCAAACATGTATCAACAAAAATAAAGAGACTGTACTATCATCAACAAATGTCAGTGAAAACAGTGCCTTAACTTCAAAATATACTTCTCTTCAAGCTAGACGTCGTAAATGTGAAAATGTCCCGTAATATAAATGGAAAAGGGAGATCTCCAACGAACCATTCATAATTTTAATGAGAACAGATCAGGGTGTTGGAAAGAGAATTTAAAAAGTAGTTGCTTAGCATTTTTTTTTCTGAGAATTTTATGAAAGCAATTGTTATTCAAATTAACAACAAATAGGTTGTGGAAAGAAAAATTGTATTTAAAAATCCTTTATAAAAACTATATAATTAAAAAGACCCTTTCGGGCGACATCACAGAATTTTTTCGGACTAAAAAGTCAATCATTAGTGTATTGTTACCTGGAATAAGAATTACCACTTTAGTGAAAGCAAACATAAAGGTTTAATATAAAATAAGATTGAAAAAGTAACGTGGTTAAATACTTACAAGGTATACATGAGTCAAGCCACTAAATATCTGAGAAAAAACTCTACTGTTGTGTGTTACATTATCGTTGAAAATATTTTGTGATGTTAAAGTATTTAAAAAAATACCATGCTTGACAACGTAAGACACCCAATGGGGGTTGTTGCTGACCCTCAGACCTTCAATGAATGGGTTCTAGATGGCAAATAATTAAAATAAAACTAAAAAAAGAACCACATAGGCATAATGGGGGAGAGCCGTGTCGTCAAAATAGCAAGAGATAAATCACCGATCGTCAGAAAAAATATCGGACGACCACGCAAAAAATAGAGTGACAACATTTCAAAAAGTTATTAATCCGCCAATAAACAAGCAGAATTGCTTATAAAGAAAAAGAAGAAAAAGAGTAAGAAATGAAAAGTAAAAAATTAAAAGAATATCTATCAATAAGAGATATAAAAATAAAAGATCCATACTAGAATTCGACATTAAAAGAATGATTTAATTTTTTAGTGTATTTTTTTTGTTTAAATACAGTGATGAATACACTGTGCGAATGCAGTGAACCGTATTCATACGCTATACTTCATCACCTAACTGTGAGTGTGAGAACCTTGTTCATGAGGTCTTTCTCTCACTGTCTTATTTTTGTTTGCCGAATTTTATTTGGTACTTCCCATCCCTAATGTGTTGAGATGTGTGTCGGATTGTGTGAGTCTTCTGGTGTTTTTCTTCTTGGGCGGTACTCCTTTTAGGAGGACGCCGTCTTGTGTTTTATCAACTCGTTGGTTGTCTGTTTCTGTGTCCTGAAAAAAAATGTAATTAGTCTTACTCACTCATTTTTGCTGGAGCCTTATTTAGGGGTACATCATTATGTTGGTTTATCATGAATTTGGTCATCATAATATCCATAAAGATTGGGTTAAGGGTGAAATTTCTATCATGAGTACAGCCCTCTATGTTTGTCCTATTACCGATGTCTTCTGGGGGGCTGCGTACATGTTTGGGTTTGTAGGGTAACTTGATTGCAGCGTCTATAGATGGCAGGGTGTGGTCCTTTGCAGTTAGTTCTCTTCGATTGTTGATCTCAAGGAAGTGTACATTATGTCATTATATGATTGTTACCGCATTTTACACAGTTAGTCAGCGCGTGACATCTGCTGCTTGTGTATTGGAAGAACTAACAAATATAGCACTGCATGGGTTTTGTCGGTCTATTTAGGTTTTCGATTTTAACTTGTAGGTGCATTAGTTTGTTCACTTTTCACATTGCCTTTTTTCCATCTTCATGATTGTCCTATTCGGATGAGGAGTGGCTTTTTATCGAATCTTGACTTTATGTTCTTGATGAAGGTTGGATGGATGTTTAGATTTTTAAATGCCTTCTTTATTTTTTCGGAGTTTGAGAATAGTTCTTTTACGACCTGAATTGTATGCGTGGTTGTCTCTCTGTTGGCTAATGATTTATTCTGCGTTTTCCAGCGCTGATGTAATTTTCTACTTCTCTGCGTGGCGTTTGGTAGCGGTGATTATCTTAACTTTCACCTTCGCTTTTTGGTCACCTTTCCTTAGACTTTAATATTGCCTAATGTAATAATGCCCATTTTTTATGTATTTTGATTTACAATAATTTCTTCAGCTGTAGCTCCCCATATGCATTTTGCATATGGTATTTACGATTATCTGCATCATTTGTCCTGTTCGCTTTGGTTTTGTTTGTGTTTCATTATTATTTATCATCTTTTTTCAGTTAATTACTGCTGTTTTATTGTGACGTTTAGGCTGTCTACTGTCACTTTATATTCTTTATTTTGTTGATTAATGTTTCATTTTTTGCTATTGGGGCATTATAATCACCGATGTGTGTGATATATTCTTTGTGTCGCTTTAAATATTTGGTTTGCAGTTAATTTGTATGACCTTCCTTGAAAATGATGCCTCTACCTAGAAGTTTATCAGAAGTAAGTGTTATGTTCCGTTCTCACAGTTTTTATTTTTCTCTACATAGTGTAAGAATTCGTCCTGTAGTTTCATTCTTCATCACCTGTATCTGTGTACTGTTTTTTAGGTTAATCTTGGTTTTGACGAGTAACTTGAATTTATTATTTAATTCTCTCTTTTTTTTTGTATGGCTCAGATTCCTTGTGCTCACAGTATATTGTTTTTCTTACCTAACATAACAATCTTACCTTCATAAGGGTACCGAAGAGACCGAAAATAAAATATGCATTATGTTTGTGATATATACTGCTAATTACATGCAACAAAAGCAAAGAACTGAACAAAAAAACAATCGAGACTTCAAACAGAATTTTTCAAAAATATTCATTGCATTACAGATGAGTTGTAAATTAAAAATTAATTATTAATATCTAATCGTAGCTCTTTAAAAACAACAGAAAAGAAATGGAATTCTTTAATATTAAGCGGTAATGGATGCTTTGAATTAAATATACCGAAGTTTAGTTTACTGACAACAGACTAATGAACTCGGAAAAGAACTGATCATCAACGGAAAATACATTAATTTGTACGATTTCAGTTGATTACGGAATTTTTATGTACTGAAGCCATTGATGAAATTAACATAAATCGATGAAACAATAAAAAAATCATTCATGTGTCTCTTTCGTGTGATGTACTTGATGACTTTATAAGATATTTAAGAGCAACTACAAAATTAATCGGAATTTTTGAAAAGATCTAATCTATGGCAAAAACATAAGTAAGAAAATACAATTGTTTAAAGAGTTTCGACTTAAGTGTAAAGCGGTTTTCTTCTTTTAGTACCCTGTCTGATTATCGAAAATTGGCGATCATTAACTCCAAACAGGTTAGCGGATGTCTTTTGATACCCCTCTCGAAGATTTCGGAACCAGGATGTTTTTCTTTGTCCTGGGTCACTTCTTTCGGCGATCTTGCCCTGTATTATGAGGAGTAGAAGGTTAATCCTCTCTGGGTGTCTCATTACATGACCGAAATATTGCAACTTTCCATTTTTTATTGTTATTGTTATTTCTGTTGCTTTTTCATTCGGTTTAAAACTATTTCATTGGTCATTCGGTTAACCCAACTTTGTAATGGGTAGCTCTTTCGGAGCGACAGACTCAGGTTTGAAATAAAAATAAATCTATTAAGTATATATATACAATAAATAAAAACTAAAAAAAAGGAATCCTACGTTGTATACTTATAAAACAAAAATAAAATGAATTCTACGTTTCCGTCTGGGTCCCGCGATGAATGAATTCCCCGGCAAACGTCTATAAAAGAAAAGAAACTAATTAGTACTACTAATATACTCGCTTTCGCTTCAATTCAGCGAAAGCTCCGAATATGCTCGCAAACAAAATATTTAGCTGTGCAGACCCACGGCAATGTTCAATACACAATGCCGACGGGTTCCGCTTGGCTAAGGACAGAGTATGATCCTCAATACGGAAATCTCTGTCCCGGTTGGTTCTGTGCAGATCCACGGTAATGCTCAATACGCAATACCGATGGGTTCCGCTTGGTTAGGGACAGAGTATGATCCTCAATACGGAACTATCTCTGTCCAGAATGTCTCGCTGGTTCACTACACCGGCGAGTCAGGGAGCCTAGAGCGCTAGCTACAAGACTGTCTAATTCCGCTATTCACACGCCTTAAATAGCCGTTTGAATCCCACTACGCCTTCACGTTGTAGAAGTGGATGCGCAAATATTGACACTCCCACGGTTCGAACTGTTAAACGGTCAGAGCATCGTTACACCCCCTTCTCTTTGAAAAAAAAAAGTAACATACCTTTTTTTTTGTGTATATGGTGTCTACAGCCTCGTGATGCCATCTATCCCTCTCGGTATCTTTATTACAATCTTCCTCCCATTTGTTTTAAATCTTTTACATGCGCCGTCATCTGCTTGCGGCTACTACTATCGGCCAATTTCAGTTTTACTATTACTGGTGATATCACTGACGTTACTATGTATGGTCCTGAGTACTTCGGCGCTAGTTTGCTGGTGAAAGCTGCACTAGCCGATGATAGATGGTGTTCCTTTTTCATGACTCGATCTCCTGGATGTGGCTGCCAGTCTCTTCGTCTTAAATCGTAATGTTTCTTCTGGTCCTCGAAAGCGTGTTCCATGTGCACTTTCGCTAGTTCTCTTAACGCTTCTAACTTGTTTAAGTTTTCTGCATACCCCTGTATATCTTGTCCATTTGTCGCCTCTGTTGTGTCTAATTCCCTTCCGAAATTAAGAAGCGCTGGTGAAAATCCTGTTGAATCGTGTCTTGACGAATTTATGGCGTAGCAGAATTCTGGTATGAATTTGTCCCAGTCTTTATGGTTATCCTCCACGTAAGTAGCTATCATCGTTTTCAGTACTTTGTTCGTTCGTTCTACTGGATTGCACTGAGGTGAGTACGGCGGTGTTAGAATGTGATTTATGTTATAAGACTTTAGGAACGCCTTAAAATTTCCGCTTGTAAATTGCGGCGCCGTTGTCCGAGATGATTTTCTTCGGGATACCGAATTGCATGACTACTTTAGATCGTAGAGTGTCAATGATTGAGTTCGTAGATGCTGCTCTTATTGGCTGGGCGACGACCCATTTGGTAAACCGGTCTTGCACGACTATTAAGAAAATGTTTCCTTTTGCAGATCTTGGGAATGGTCCCATTAAATCAACTGAGACAGTATGCCAAGGCTTTTCTACAGTGGACGGTTGCATTTTCCCGGCTGGTTGCATTTGAGACGGTTTATATTGGAGGCACTTCGTACAGGCTCTAACGTAGTCTGCAATTTGTTTAAACATCTTAGGCCAATAGTACTTTTATTTAGTGTTTATATAATTTCCCGTTTGATATTTGTAAATCCGGGAAATCGTCTGGGTTCTGGAGTACATTCCTATATAAATTATCGTACCAACTGCATGATTCCAGTTCTGATGCTAATAATTCCGACTCTGGTTCTTCGCTCTGGTTTTCTTGTGGTTGTCGTGACAAAGCATCTGCTACCTTGTTGAGGACTCCCTTTCTATATATTACCTCGAAATCGTACTGTTGCAGTTCTAAACTCCACCTGGCTAACCGACCTGACGGGTTTTTAAGGTTCTTCAGCCATTTGAGGGACTGATGGTCTGATATGACCTTAAAATTGTATCCTTCTATATACGGCCTCATTTGCTTTATCCCGTACACGATGGATAGACATTCTTTTTCCGTTGTGGAATATTTTGTCTCGGCTGGTGTGAGGGTTCGACTAGCATATGCAATTACTTTATCCTGGCCATCGTATTTCTGTGTTAGTGCAACTCCAAGTCCACAGTTCGACGCATCTGTTTGCAGGTAAAATGTTTTCGAAAAATCGGGGCATGCTAATACTGGGGCCGATGTAAGTTTTGATTTTAGCTCTTCAAACGCGTTTTCCTGCTTATCGGTCCATTTCCATCTTATCTTCTTCTTCAGAAGCATGTTTAGCGGTCCTGCTATTGTCGAATAGTTCTCTATGAATCGGCGGTACCATGATGTTATTCCTAGGAACCGGCGGAGTTGACGCACATTTCTCGGTGCTGTAAGTCCGGTTATAGCGTTGGTTTTCTCCGGGTCGGTTTTTATTCCTTCTGCTCCAACCACATGTCCTAAGTATCTGAGTTCGGACTGGCAAAACGTGCATTTCTCGAAGTTCAGCTGTAATCTGGCTTCTTTCAGTCTTCGGAAAACTTCATGTAGGTGATTTAAATGCTCTTGGAGCATTTTAGATATTACTACGATATCATCCAAGTAGGCAAACGCGAATTCCATATCGGGAGGTATTACCTTATCCAGTAGGCGTTGGAAAGTGGCTCCTGCGGAATGCAGTCCGAATGGGGTGGTTTTGAACTGAAAATGGCCTTTTCCGGGTACGCTGAATGCTGTCACTGGGCGGCTTGTTTCTTCTAGGGGTATTTGAAAATATCCCTGTTTCAAATCGAGGGTCGATATAAAATTTGCTTCCTTAAGTCTATCCAGAATTTCCGATATTCTGGGTAACGGATATGCGTCCTTATCTGATAGTTCGTTGACTTTTCTAAAGTCAATGCAAAATCTGTACGAGTTATCCTTTTTCCTAACTAGTACAATCGGTGAACTCCAACCACTTGTGGAGGGTTCGACGGTTCCTTCTTTTAACATCTTGTCCACTTCTTGGTTAATGATCTGTAGCATTGCGGGATTGTGTCGCCTATAAGGCTGCTTGACTGGATCGCACTTTTTCTTCAATTTTATTTCGTGTCTTATTAAGTTGGTGGGTCCTGTTATATTCTCAAACTCCCTTAGTTCTTTTCTTAGGAACCTTTCTAACTCCGTATTTTGAGTGGAGTCTTTTAAAGTGTTACATGTCTCTTCTTGATGTTGTATGTATTGTTTGGTCGTATGTTTATCGAATTTAAGTTCGATAGAATGGTTCCTGAGGAATTCCACTCCTATTAATGCATCTTCCGTCAACCCTGGCATTACTATAAATGTTTGTCGGGTTTGTAACTTATCGATCTCGCATTCAATTGTCAACTTCTGGTTAAGCTCGATTGACGCTCCATTTGCTAGTCTTGTTCTCCCGCTGTAGCTATCTAGAGAGTCCTTGTATATCTGAGCTATTCTATCCCCGACGTAATTTTTAGCAGTTCCTGTGTCGATGAGCGCTCTGTATGTTCTTTGCCCTATTTTTAGTGATGTGAACAGTCGAATGTCATTGCTTGCTGGCTGTGTAACGGCGAAAACGAATGGAGTCGAATCTTGTTTTACAGACTGGGACGACTCCTTGTTTCTCCAGTCTGTAATTCGTTTCCCTGACGCCTGAAACAGCAGTCGCTGCTGTAAACCCCTTCTCTGCCGCAACGCGAACAAAACTTTTTCCATGGGTTTTTGCAGTTTTTACGGCTGTGACCTGGATCTTGCATCTAAAGCATGCCGTTTTTGCATCGTACTCCGCTTGTTCCGTGCGTCTCCAGTTTCCACGGCAAATCTGATTTGCTCGGGTCTTTTCGTCTTCTAGAGCTTCGTATTCTTGGGCTAAATCCTGTAATTCGGCTAAGTTTCCGAAATCCCGGCGGCGAGCATAAAGCTTATATTCTGGTAACAAATTTTTGTATATCCTTTCGAGTTCTTGGTTTTTAGAAAAAGATCCTTCTCGTCTGATTAATGTTTGAATCTCCGTGATATATCTATCTACTGGTTCGTTCTGTCTCTGTTTTCTGTTTCGGATTTCCTCTTCTAGTTGTAGCAAATATCCCCTGGGATAGAAAGCTTTTTTAAAATCTTCGCTGAAATCTGTCCATGACTTCCAATTTTTGTTACTGTTTCTGTACCATAATAAGGCGTGGTCTCCTAATAATTCTGGTAATGCTCTTAGTAGATCTTGTTTATCGATCTCGTAGGCCAAGCTTAATTCGTCTATCCTCTCTAAGAATTCTATTGCATCCGAATGTTTCTTGTCGAAGTGTGTGTTCCACTTTCGTACTTGATTTAGCAATTCTGGTTGCCCCATTTGTTTCGTTATTGTTAATTCCTGTAATTGTCTTCGGATGCCCGAAATTTCCTGGGCCAGTGTGTCGGATTCTGTTCCCTTGGAAGTTTTTTCTTTTGGGATTGTTCCTGTGGCTTCCTCGCGATTTTTAAAATAGGTTCTGAGTCGTGCTCTCAATTCGTCGACGGTTCCCTTGGGATCTAAGCCGTATTTTTCGGCCTCGCTCTGCAATTCCTCTTTGCAAAGTCGATTTATCCACGACGTACCTGTTACTGAGTCTGTGTCTTTATCTGTCAGCATGTTATTAATTTTGCTCGGGCGCCAGTTTGTAATGGGTAGCTCTTTCGGGGCGACAGACTCAGTAAAACACAGGTTTGAAATAAAAATAAATCTATTAAGTATATATATACAATAAATAAAAACTAAAAAAAAGGAATCCTACGTTGTATACTTATAAAACAAAAATAAAATGAATTCTACGTTTCCGTCTGGGTCCCGCGATGAATGAATTCCCCGGCAAACGTCTATAAAAGAAAAGAAACTAATTAGTACTACTAATATACTCGCTTTCGCTTCAATTCAGCGAAAGCTCCGAATATGCTCGCAAACAAAATATTTAGCTGTGCAGACCCACGGCAATGTTCAATACACAATGCCGACGGGTTCCGCTTGGCTAAGGACAGAGTATGATCCTCAATACGGAAATCTCTGTCCCGGTTGGTTCTGTGCAGATCCACGGTAATGCTCAATACGCAATACCGATGGGTTCCGCTTGGTTAGGGACAGAGTATGATCCTCAATACGGAACTATCTCTGTCCAGAATGTCTCGCTGGTTCACTACACCGGCGAGTCAGGGAGCCTAGAGCGCTAGCTACAAGACTGTCTAATTCCGCTATTCACACGCCTTAAATAGCCGTTTGAATCCCACTACGCCTTCACGTTGTAGAAGTGGATGCGCAAATATTGACACTCCCACGGTTCGAACTGTTAAACGGTCAGAGCATCGTTACAACTTATTGGCAATATTCGTCGGTAAATCCACATCTCAAAGGCCTCAAGTTTTTTCTTTAGTGTTGCTGTAAGAGTTCAACTCTCTATGCAATACAGCAATGTGAAGAATATGTATCAGCGTATTAATGTGATTTTAAGGTTTAATGTAATATCTCTATTAATGAGAATTTTCTTTAATTTATATAGGGTGTTTCAAAAAAAGGTAACGCCGTCTGTAGGGTAGGTAAAAAACTGAAAAATAATTAGGGTTTGCTTAGTAAAAAATTTTTGTAACGCCATCCGTTATCAAGATACAGGGCGTTGAAGAAAAAAAAAATTTACGCATTTTTTACGATTTTGCCGAAACTACTGGCAACATTGTAATGAAATTTTATACGAATATGTTTTGGAAGCTGATACATCCCATGAATTTGTTTTTATATCTGATTCTCATAGAGGGCGCTAGTTACACGGATCGTACTAAGTATTAGTCAATATAACGTTTTTAAGAGTATAATTATTAATCAAAATTTCAAGTAAACTTAAACATCATTCAATTTTACACGAAAAATGTACTCTTGGTAAAACTCGATACTGTGTACCGTTTTCGGAATATTTTTATTTGAAAATTATGAAGTAATAATTGATGCTGGTATAAAATAGTTAGTAATTAAACAAAGCTCACAGGAAGAAAATTAAATTAATGACTAAGAACATAAAATAAAATTCAATTACAGTAAGTGTTCAAAATGCCCTCCGTTTTCGCGAATACACAAGTCTATTCTTTTTTCTAAAGATTCCATTAACCTTCTAAACGGTAGGGGATCAGCTATGATGTCATTAAATTGATGTTGAATTCTTTTTTCCAATTCTTGGCGTGAATTTACCTCTGTAGCATAGACTTTTTCCTTAATATACGACCAAACTGCGCAGTCCAAAGGGTTAAAATCGCATGACCGAGGAGGCCAATGAGTCGGCGCTTCTGCACCTCTACCAATCCATCGATTCGGAAAATGATTACTCAACCAATTACGACACCTTCTATCAAAGTGTGGTGGAGCTCCATCGTGCATAAAAAATAAAGATCTTCGCTCGTTTACCGTTAAATCTTCTAATATCTCAAATAAGGAATTGTTTAAAAAATCAAGATACATATCACCATCTAAATTTCCAGGTAGAATATGATAACCTATTAATTTGTTACCTAAAGTTGCTGCTCAAACATTAACTTTAAATGAGTGTTGGTAATGTGATACCCTTTTGACTCGTGGATTCTCATCACACCAGTAGTGTGCATTATGGGAGTTAAACATACCTTGTCGCGTAAAGGTGGCCTCGTCCGTAAAAAGAAAGTATTTTAAAAAATTTGGATTGTGGGCTGTCCTTTGTTGCAATGTTTCACAAAAATCCACTTTAACCGGTAGATCATCTGGCAAGAGCTCTTGGACTTGTCTGTAATGATAATGATGTAATTGCTGTTCTTTCAGTATCCGCCAAGTACTTGAAGAAGAAGTATTTGTTTGTCTTGCTATATTCCTTACGGTAACTGTTGGATCTTGATCAAGTCAATTTAAAATATTATTTTCTTTATTAATTGTTCTTGTTGTTCTTGGTCTACCAGAATTTATTTTATTTGGTCTCACATTCCCAGTTTCTCGACAACGTCGTTCAAAGGCTCTAAATGTTTTTTTACTTGGTTTCCTCTAGGAAACTTTTCTGCATAACGTGTCACAGCTGCACTAGAACATTCGCCTAAGGTTAATAACATGTCAGTGTATCCAGCATTTGAGTACATTTTGATTTGATTTTACAAATAACAAGGTTTCAAAACTCTAATTATAGTTGATTTATCGTCATAACAGTCAATAAATATCAGATTTCCATGGCACACTTGGAGAAAATAGAGGTATACCTATTAGAACTTTATCATTAATACCAGCATCAATTATTACTTCATAATTTTCAAATCAAAATATTCCGAAAATGGTACACAGTATCGAGTTTTACCAAGAGTATCTTTTTCGTGTAAAATTGAATGATGTTTCAGTTGATTGTTGATTAATAATTATACTCTTAAAAAAGTTATATTGACTAATACTTAGTACGATCCGTGTAACTAGCGCCCTCTATGAGAATCAGATATAAAAACAAATTCATGGGATGTATCAGCTTCCAAAACATATTCGTATAAAATTTCATTACAATGTTGCCAGTAGTTTCGGCAAAATCGTAAAAAATGCGTAACATTTTTTTTTCTTCAACGCCCTGTATCTTGAAAACGGATGGCGTTACAAAAATTTTTTACTAAGCAAACCCCAATTATTTTTCAGTTTTTTACCTACGCTAGAGACGGGGTTACCTTTTTTTGAAACACCCTGTAGAAGGCGGCTCTGGCTTTTTTAATGCGTATTAGCATTAGTTATCGTTAACATCGCACAGTTATCGTTAACATTTTCCTCTCCAAATAAGTGATATTGTAGATTCTTTCGAACTTCATTCCATACGCTCTGATGGTCATTGGTTGCAACTCGGTTTTGTTGAAAACCATAAGTTTTGTCTTAGAAGTATTAAGCTTTAGCCCATATTCAAGACATGTTTCGTCACAGCGTTTATAATTCTTTGTCGTCTGCGTATTTGAGACTGTTATATTAATGATGATATTAATCTCATTGATCTTAATGCCTGCATCTTCATCTAAGGCTGTTTTAAACATAAATTCAAAGAAAATATTAAAAAGTAGAGGCGATAAACCCTTGCCTCACTCCACGTCGTCTTTGCACTGCTTCCGTCATATTCTGACCAATTTGTATCAAATACAAATGTTTGATAATACGGAGGTCTTGGTCAATTCCCACCTGTTTTAAGACATCTATCAGTTTGTCGTGAGTGATCCGGTCAAAGGCTTTTCGAAGTCGATAAAAGACAAAAATTAATTAAATTGACAAACCACCTTGACCCTCAACTGTCCTTGCGTACATTCTATAAAAATGTCATCCCATGACACTTCTGGTTTAAGGGTGATTTATAACAATATTTATATAATATACCGTTGTTTCTCACATTACACTTCTATTAGATTTGGCTTCCCAGGCCACTATTTTTCGTTTACTAAAATGGTATAGTTAGATTATATTGTATACTATATACCACAAAGATCTTAAGTAAATTAACAATATCGTGATATTAGGAAATTATTTCTAAACCGTTTATATTTAATGTAGGTTAGTTACATTTGTAATACTCATAAATGTATTATCAGTAGAGCTGATCAATCTAAATAAATTAGAATAATACACTTGATTAAGTTACTAATTAATTACAAAGCCTTACTAACTAGTTAATTTCTTTATATAGAAATGTCAGGAAATGTGTCTATCTTTAAAATAAATTATTATTAGATACAATACAGTATACATAAACTGGAGTAAATATATTAAAGACATCTATCCACTTAATAATTTTGACTTTTGATAACAAATAAATATAAAAATTATGTAGTTATAATTATTAATTTTCTTACTCACTCGTCGTGAGATATGACATAGCGCAAAATTTAGAAAACTAATGTTTTCTCTAACTAATGTGTTAAAGTATTTATGAAAAATTTAAACGCAGATTGAAAGATTACATTATTACTGATTATTGATTTTTAATTTCAAATATCTCATTCAGAAAAACTTTTTGTTTATTCTAAGTAACTTTCGGCCCTCGGTAGTAATACAATCTTTCATTCTGCGTTTAAATTTTTCAAAAATATTTATTAGTTTTCTCAGGATTCGAAAAAAATGAATGCACTTAAAAAGCATTGGTCCGAAATTTTGCGCCTACGCTCTTAAGGGTCCTTCGAATTTGCTATGGTCGGTACTACAATGAAACATTTTCACCGAAAAAAAAAATGGCGAACTTTTGAATTTTTCGACACTTTATTTGCACTTTTAATTTATTATTACTTTTTTTAAATAACAATGAGTATTTTTGACTGAAGTACCGACCATAGAGAGATATCTAAAGAGTTATATGCTGATAAGTGCAATAGTTTCAAAATTCGAGTGACAATTAGTTGTAAAAAAGGCGGTTTCGAGAAAATTCGATTAAAGTAAACAGCTACCGCGCACCGCTCTGCTCTCTTCTCGACCTATTTAAGGTCGCGCGTACCTTCGGGACTAATGCTATACTATTTTTAAGAGTGTACATGGACTTTAAGTGACAAAGTTAAGCAGAATAGATATAGTATTTTTCATATAAAAATGCGTGCACGTCACAATTTATATAAAGTGACGTCACTTATATTTAAAATTTCCAGAACATCAACCTTAGAGTTCAAATTTTCCTAACACAGCTAATAATACGAAACCCATACCGAACTACTCGATTTTTCATAGGCGTCAACATGGTATAATAATCAGAAAAATGTAATCATCAATATATTGGGAATTTTAGAATTATATTAATTAAATAACCAAAAACATTTGTTATTATTAATAATATAAATTTTATGAAATAACTCTTTAAGTCTAATATTCCACAAAATAATAATTTTAATTAAATATATTAGACAATTGTACGCAACTGATAAGGGGAATACTTCAAATTTTTTGATAGTTAAGCGTGTGGCAAAATTGTTTAAAGTGTTGCCGCTTTTTTAGAGTAAGAATTTTGTTTATGTTTTGATTTCTTATACAATTTGATCATAATATATTATATATTAATAAATTGTATTTATAAATACATATTAAATTTAGATTAATAGCTTTAAAAACGAATTATTGTTGTGTATTGTGATTGTGCTATGCCAAAACATCTAAATAGTATGTAGAAAGCTGATAAGCTTTCATATAAGATAGATTGTTTTAAACAAGAAATAATGGCGGAACGTTTTTACTATTAATGCTCTGAAAGAAGTTTAAAATTTAGAATATATAATTTTGTATTAAACTGTTTTCTTATGTATTTTAGTGTGTTGCAGTAATCTTAAAACTAAGTGTATTTACTGTTAATATAGCAGTTTGACAAATAGTTGACATTTTAAAAATTCCTCACTTACTAACTATTCTGATGTTTTGGCAACGCTGTGGGGTTCTGACGTCTTAAATCTTGAATGACGTGCACGCATTTTTATGTGAAAAATACTATACGTAAAGATCACAGTGTGTCAGGTCAAGAGCCACTCAAGTTGTAATTTTTAATCTGTAACAACTGTTGCAGATGTTAAAATAAATAATTAAGGATTCCATTAATGTGGCGAATTGAAAAAATTCCAATAGGTTTGTCGATTAAAATATTTACAAAGTAAAAACAAATTAAAATCCTTAATTTAAACTAATTACAAACTGTATACACATACTACCTAAACCACAAACTAAACAACAAACCGAAGCAATAGCAAAACATCAGCTCATTTCCGTAGTGTTATACACGGGAACTATGATTAATTGAAGCACATGTTAAATTTCAGGAGTTAAAAATACGAATGTAATCAGTCACGTTAGATATTTGAATTGTCGAGTATGTTAGCATAGGAAATGATTCTGCTTAATAATATACAAACACTACAATCCATTAAAGACTTAATTTAATCCTTCGTTTCTCCTATCGATTTCGTGACACTTCCTGAAAGCTTTTAAGTAAGATCTGGATAATAATGACGCATATAATAGGTATAGGTTTTAGTATAATAGGAGGTACAGTATCATGTAAATTATAAAATTAAACAACACTTTTAAGTACTATAAGAGCTAACCGGTTAACAGAATCTGTTTTTAAATTCACCAACTATTCTTTTGTGCGGAGCTGAAGAAAATGTATAGAAAGCGTAAAATATTAATACATAATTACAGCACAATTTTTGTTGCAGTCTTTCGAGCTTTTTATCATATAAATTAACTTTTTAAAGTATTTTAGTGGGATATTATTTTTTTGGCTATAATAAGTCTTCAACTAATTTAGATTGGGTTTCTTTTTATATCGATTTTAATAACATTTAATACGAATTGTTTATTTAAAAATCATATCGACTATTTATAGTTTGTATTCATATTGTCCTGAAGCTATTTTCTTGTGGCATTTTAAAGTAATTACTATTTAAATGGGAATAAGCCACAATTAAAGGTTAGAGTAAGTTTATTGACGTTTCAATTTCCACTTCGGAAATCGTTCTCTTTATATAGAAATATATAGAAAAAAAATCAAAGAACGATTGAAACGTCAATAAACTTAAGGTCGCGGCATATTATCGTGCACGTATAGTTTCCGGCACGTAGCGTTTCCACTCCAGCAATTGGGCTGCACGTTCACATTTTCATACATAGAACGTTTCAGTTTGGTTCGGTGAAGATATGATCTCGATTTTCTCGACAAAAATTATGTGCAATTGCTCTTCTACTTAACGATGAAGAATGAAAAACTGTGTTAAAAAGAAGGTTTGAAGTACATCCAATGCTAAGAGAAAGGAAGAAGGAAAGGAAGACTGGACTTTATACAGAGAATTAATTGATGACGATGAAAAATATTATGGATATTTTAGAATGAATAGGATTCAGTTTAAATAGGTTTTAAATTTAATTTCACCTTCAGTTAAAAAATAAAATACTACATTTAACGAAGCCATACATATCAAACCAAAAACTATTTTTAAAAAGAAGAGGTATCACTTCCGTACAAAAGTCCTAATTGTTTATCACTTCCGTGATTAATTGTCACAAAGCAATAAAAACACATGCATAAATGACAAAATAGCCTCGAAAATTATTTTTTTAAATACTCTGTATCAAAATCAAACAAATACCTAAATAAACAAAGGGGGAAAACGACGGACATCTAATACACATTATCCTTACCAATCGGTTACGACTCGTTATGTAGCCGTCGGCGTCAGTAAAATATTGTTTTCAAATATACTGAACGGAAACGTTGAGTGTCTGAAACGCTATGTTCCGGACAGTGTGCGTTGTTCATAAACTCCTGGACAAAATTAACGCACCACTCATATTTTTCTCAATAATCTTTATTTATATATAATTTACTGTACGACAAGTTGCCTAGGGACCTTGTTTGACAGTGACAGTTGTTATTAAAGCTAATAATAGTATTGTTTTAACAATAATTTGTATTAAACTTCGTTTTAGACTAAAAGTGAGTTAAATGTTTCATAACGAGTGCCGATTAAAGCAAACTGCTTGTGGGAAACAAGCTTTTTATTGTGATATTTTTAATCACATGCATGATTAGAAGTTCATTTGCATAAAAATCAAATAAAAAAATGAACCGCCAAAGAAATTTGTCAATGGAGAAGGCAGTACGAGCATCGACCCTCCTAGATAAAGGATATTCAATGCGATACGTTGCAGGTTTGTTAGGAAGACATAATTCCAGCATCAGTCGCAAGGTGAGGCGATATAATGAAACCGGGTCGTACCATCGAAGACCAGGGCAAGGGCGAAAACGTTGCACTAATCAAATTGATGATCGTTTTTTGAGACAACGTGCTCTCAGAGATAGGAGAGTCACCAGCAATTTGCTAAAAAATGAACTAGCAAATGTTCGAAATGTCGCGACATCATCTCGAACAGTTAGAAGACGTTTACATGAAGCAGAATTAAGCAACAGGAAACCGGCCAAAAAACTCTTACTTACCAGAGAACGCAGGGTTTAGAGATAGAATTTTGCAAGATTGCATCAAAATTGGACCATCGATAATTGGAAACGAGTTCTTTTCTCCGATGAGACTAGAGTAAGCCTAAAAGCTCCAGATGGTCGTGAGCGTGTCTGGCGAAGGCGAGGAAAAAGGTTTGCCAGCTGCAATATCTCTCCTAAAGTACCTTTTGGTAGTGGCTCTAAAATGTTTTGGGGGGCAATTTGTTTTGAAGCTCGTACGGAATTGGTCCCCATACGTACGAGGTCTATGAATGCCTATTATTACTTAGACAACATTATTGTCGAACATGTAATGCCTTTTGCTCCGTTTCTTGGACCTAATTTTTTATTCATGCAAGACAACGCTCGTCATCATGTGGCTCGACAGGTTATTGGCTACCTAAATGATGTTGATATTTCATTATAAGAGTGACCACCTAACAATCCGGACATGAATCCTATAGAGCATCTATGGGACTATCTCAAAAAAAAGATTCGAAGTCGTAGACGCCCTATTGCCAATCACAACCAACTCATTGAGGCCGTTATTGAAGAATGAGAGAATATTCCGCAAGCTTTTGTTGAAAATTTGATATCAAGCAAGCTTCGATGCATAAATGCAGTCATACGAAGTAGAGGAGGGCCTACACGGTATAAGTGTTGACCCAGATGCATTTTATTGTGTTACTTTACTGATTTTTTTCTTTTTGCAATTTTGGGTTATGCTAGCTTATTTACGCATTTCTGGCAAAAACAAATTTTTAAAGAAACAATAATGTAAATTAAGGTCATGATAAAGTCATGTTGGACTTATTTGTAGGTGTTTATTATTATTTCAATGTAACTTAGTTTTATTTTGTGTTCATATTGTAAATATTTAGATTAAATCAAGTGGTGCGTTAATTTTGTCCAGGAGTTTATTTAAAACCATTTAAATTATATTTTTCGGAAACTAAACGCTATGTGCTGGAAACGCAACGTGCATAATAATATGCCACAACCTTTACTCTAACGTTTAATTGTGGCTTATTACCATTTAAATAGTAATTAGTTTCTATTTAAATACGCCTATTCTGGTAATTTTGTTTTTGTTATCTTTGGAATGTTGGGCCATCGTATTACGAGAATTTTGAACTTAGCAATAGAAAATGTAATTCTTTTTTAAATCCCGACATGTACTTAGTATTATTGCTCAAATTGCTCACAATGACAATGATAAATGCACAAGAAATTAATGAGCATGACATAACCACAGCTCAGATTTATAGGCAATAAAAGTTGAAGAAAAAGGCGCCTATATAGGTTAATAAATTATTAATTATTATTCATAGTGAATTGATTTAATATTAACTTAACATAAATGTATTTTTTCTTCAAACGTCAAATAATGATGACATTACTTATCTAACTTGATCCTGTCAAAGTTTGATGTCTCCGCCGGCAGCAGTTTTTTTCCATTTCTTTACGGCGGAGGGAAAAGTGTTGTCATGGCAACAATATGAAACATGTCACAAAGCAACAATACAAATGTCATTAACAACAATTAACAATCATTTTTATTTATAGTAATAATAAAAGTACAATTAGTTAATGAGGCATTTTCAAAATTGAAACCGTGCAAAAATGTTCCCGACTCTTGATACGCATTGGTAATTGTTGATGATACTGATGGTCGAGAACAACTTTCAGCAATCATTCCCGATGTTGGCGAATCATGAGGGTTTAAAATTTTTTAAGCATTATCGTTCTTATCGGACTTGGAGGGCCCCAAACGTGCTACTGCATCATTAGCCGCGGACTCAATTTCGTTTAGGTTTTCTATTTTCGCACTAAATTTGCGCTTGCGGTTGCAACAACAATAAGCTGTCTTTAATAATTGCAAACAACTGTCAAACAACTGTAACCAGGGAGACGCAAATCCCACCGACGACTTAATTTATTTTAATTTCTAACATCTAGACGACTTTGATAGTTGTCACAGTTAATTTCGAGTAAAAATAGCGTATGAATTGTACTATTTATGGTTAAAAATTGCTACGTTTGAAGAAAAAATAGTATACTTTATTCGGCAAAGAAGCGACTTTTCTTGACTTGCTCTCTATTATATCGGGCGCGTCAAGAAAAGTCGTGCTTCTCCACCTCATAAAGTAATATACTATTTCTACAACCGTTTAATAAAATGCTCAATATTCTCTATTTTTTGAATAGATAACATCCATTATTTTACCCGTGAGTAATAGTTAGTTACTCACGGATCATTACTCACGGGTTTAATTAATCAAGTGATGCATGCCTAGTGACATATGTGACAGATATTAAGGTCGAAACAGACTGGCATTACGTTACGTGAGCTTACGTGCTATGATATTGCAATCTTTAAATTTGAATCTCTAACACAAATACGCCAAAATAGTCTTTCCACATACCTATTTTTCAATGTAAGCATACACGATATAACTCACATAAGGTAATAACAGTGTCAGTCCACTGTATATTTAAACGCCCCTAAGCCCGCCACTCACGTTCCAACGGCGCAGTACGACTTTGTCAAATGCAATTGCAGTACAATAATGTTAAAAATCGGATGGGAACACACACGTACCGATTTTGCAGTATGAGTTTTACTTTCAAATCAGAAACATGTCACATAACGATATACTTTTAGCAGCTCTTGCTCTTTGTATAAACGAAAAAAAAAAACAAGAAACGTAGGTGGTGGTGCAAAGATTGGTTACTGAAAATACATACATGCTATCACGTACATTTATTAGAAGAATTGCGATTAATATAATAGTCTCCCGTTTTATACCGCCTCGCGGCTTTGGGAGTATAGCAGGGTAGTCTGCTATATCTAGGGCCTACGGTATACAAGGAAGGTATCATGGCCAGTGCTACGCTTCAACCGCCTATTATTACCCCTGGTTTTACCCAAGGTACTCATTTTATTCAGGCTGAGTCGACCTGGGGCCTATAGACATTTTTAAAAATGTCTAGTTGTTCTTGCCGGCGGGAGGATTCGAACTCAGGAACACCGGCGTGCGAGGCAAGCATCCTACCGCTTGCGCTACGCAGGCCCTATTGCGATTATATCCAGATAATTTTAATTCCCATTTGTAACATGTTTGACTATTACTAATTTTCCTTTTTACCAACTCTTTATTAGTATCTGCTTTCACTTCTTGAAATTTAGCAACCAAAATATTCACAGCATTTTTTCTAGCAGGTTTATCATGATATGATGTCAATTTTTCCAAAGACACTCTGTTCTTTATAAATGTCAAAGAAATGTCTTAAATACCTCTAGCTACAAGCCGTTTTTGAAATTTTCCAGCAAATGATTTTTTTTCAGTCGTACGATTTTGTCGTTGTCACGATCAAATTTACGATCCAACCAACTCTGTGGTACTGCTGAAGACTGACTTGTTTGTCTGCCGTCAAATCGCGCCGCATCAGGTTGTCTTGCCAGTTTTTGTCTGTTGCCGCGTTGCTTGGCAACGACAAATAACGATCTGCTATTCTAACTGCTATTCTAAAAACTTGTCATTGCCGCGTATTTATTGATTGATATTGCAATTTTCACGTTTGGTTTTGCGTTTTGTTTTATTAAGTAAATCCGTATTAAAAATATTGAATCAGAATAATATATTATGGCAGAATTAAGTGGCTATGAAATTGAAACTGGCACTCCACCTGTAATTACCGAAGTTGCGACTGAGGCAATGTACAACTTATTATCGGAGAAATCAAGAGGAAAATATGAAGCAGTTTTTCAATTTTTTATGGACTGGAAGCAAAGCCAAAATACTAGTTCATTTTCTAAAAACGTACTGCTAGCTTATTTTCAACAACTCTGACAGAAATATAAATCCTCTTCCTTGTGGGCACATTATTCTATGTTCAAAAGCACTCTGGCAATAAAAATTAATATTCAAATAGAAAAGTGTTCGACTCTTCTATTTTTAAGTAAAAATCCTTTATAAAAGTATATAAATTAAAAACCCAAACGGGCTATGTCATGAAGACAAAACGTTTTCGGAAACCACGTGCCATATCAGTGTCTAGGTGTACATGTTTTGAGCCACTAAATATCAGGGTAAAAACCCGTTAAAAGATATATGTTACAATTTAATTGTCTTAAAATGTCTTAAAATATAATACCAAATAATGTAAACTAAATTGTAACATATATCTTTTAACGGGTTTTTACCCTGATATTTAGTGGCTCAAAACATGTACACCTAGCCACTGATGATGGAACATGGTTTCCGAAAACGTTTTGTCTTCATGACATAGCCCGTTTGGGTTTTTAATTTATATACCTGTTATAAAGGATTTTTACTTAAAATTTTTTGTTATACATGGTATACAGCCAGCTACAGAAACTTAGTTTCCTTGTGGATCTTTTCTATTTATTTATGATACAAAGAGCTTTTTTGAAAAGAAAATCGGAGGGATATCATGCAAAAAAAAACAAATTTTATCACATGCAGCAGCTTAAATTTGTTCGTAAGCTAACTCGTAAACTAGTTCGTAAGGTTTTATTATGCAATTATATACATAAATATTCGCCCGAAAAGCTACAAACAAGGCAAATGTATGATCTAGACTATTGGAATTAACAAGTTTGGAGCAATGGGTAAAATAATTGAAAATTCTTTAAATTTGCCCAATCCAGAACTTTACACCGGCTATACACTTTGGGGATCGTCTGCTACTCTTCTTGTAGATGGTGGAAGTGACATAACAGTTTTGAAGAGTAAAGGAGGGCGGAAATTGACCTCAGAATCTCTTTAAAATAATAGCAGCTTTTTATAAGCCACAGCATTAAAACTAGTTTATTCACTGGTACAGGGTTGAATAAAGAGGTTTGTTAAACTATCTTGTATAAATTTACTGATAGCTAACTTGTTTGTTTTTCCAACTCTTTAACGGCAACTAACTAAGGTTTTCTCTCGCAAAGTTTTCGTTCAAAATTCCACTCATCAAATTAGCTATACACCTGGCGCATAGGTATAAATCTGTCGTTTCGTCAACGATAATACACAAGGAATTGTCCTCTAACTCCCGTTTAATTTTTAAAATTAAGTCCACATAGCATTTTTCATACTTTGCTTTCTCAATGTATTCTAGGTAAACCAGGGTAATTAAGTTTATATAGAGGAATGTTGAAGCTTTCTCCCTTTTGAAGCGAAGCTTCTAAACTGGAATTGTATTACGTTTTTCTCTCAACAGCAAAATGCTGAGGCGAGCGACACGGAACTAGCGCTACAAGATGGCGTCGTCACAGATAGCGTCATAAAATAGCTGTTCTTGACATCGATTCACTACTCTCGATCAATCCGTTTCTAGTCATCATATATTTACTATAAGCAGGTTTAAATTAAAAACTAACAAAATATAGACATTAATTGAGAAGTAAAAAAATTTAAAAATTATCGGTCACTAAAAGATTCGATTTGTAACGTTTGTTAAAATTTAATACAAGTCATAAATGTCATCCGATTAATCACAACATTGAATCATCCGTTTAAATTTTTATAAGAATTCTCGTTCTAAAAGAATTTCGTATAAATACAATTATTATTTTTAAAACATATTATTTAGTTTATGATGATATTTATTTATATTTTATTAGTAATATTTGGTCTGAATTTTACAAGTTTGTCATATGTTTTTTTAATACGTTAACAGGTGGCGTTAGAAGCAAACATACTACCGTATTTAATTTGTTTAAAATATAAAAAATAAATAAATAATCAAATTACTTTATTTAATTTTAAATATATTATTTAAAATTTTAAAATACAAATAAACATAGTATGAAGCTTTGAGCTAGTCTACAGTATCGCCTATTGTTTCACTTTTATTAATATAACTTTACTAGCAAATGATATTTATTTATATTTTCATAATTTCATATAAATATAATTTCATATAAATACAATGTTGTATTTTCGCACATATCAGTTAGAATATTGTATTAGAGTGGGATAAAAAGATGGTGTGTGATAATTATAGAGGCATCACTCTACTCAATATGGCATATAAAGTGTTGTCCAACGTATTGTACAAAAGACTCCTCCCCTAGGCCGAACAAATAGTGGGAGGATATCAGTGCGGTTTCCGACCTAATAAATCAACATCGGACCACATATTTACAGTGAGGCAGATCCTTGAAAAAAACCCTAGAGTTCGGCGTCGACACCCACCACATATTTGTTGACTTCAAAGCCGCGTACGACTCCGTTAATAGAAATAAACTTCTACTTGCTATGGTAGAATTTCGCATTCCATTTGATCTTGTCCGGTTAACTGAACTTACACTCACAGGTGCAGAGAGCATGGTAAAAATCCAAAACGATCTCTCAAGACCCTTACATTGCAAAAATGGACTAAGACAGGGTGATGGACTATCGTGTCTCTTATTTAACCTGGCATTAGAAAAAATAATTCGAGAGTCGCAGATTACTACGAATGGTACTATCTTTAACAAATCAGTACAAATTGTCGGATACGCAGATGACATAGACATCATAGGTAGGTCCACAGAATCTCTGACTGAAGCATTTCGGTCGTTAAGAGCATCTGCACACAGAATGGGACTAAATATAAATGTTCAAAAGACCAAATATATGTGTTGCACACGGTCAAGCAACCCGACACCTACACGAATAATAATTGATGACCTAGAACTGGAAGGTGTTGACACTTTCATATACTTAGGGTCGCTGCTAACCAAAGATAACAACGTCAGTGAAGAAATAAAAAGAAAAATAGTGCTCGCCAATAAGTGTTACTATGGCTTAAGAAGACAGATGGCCTCAAAAATGCCTAGAAAAATTAAACTGACTGTATACAAAACACTAATAAGACCAGTGCTAATATATGATTCAGAAATTTGGACACTAACACAGAATGACCAAGAATTGCTCAAACGTTTTGAGCGAAAAATACTAAGACGAATATATGGAGGCATAAAAGAACAAGGTTTGTGGCGCAGGTGTTACAATTTTGAGTTGCATAGAAGACTTGGAGAACCTGACGTTGTAAAATTCATTAAGGTAGCACGCCTCAGATGGATAGGTCATGTAATCAGACGAGAGGAAGATGCCATAGTCAGAAAAGTTTTTGACCGAAGAGGGCCGATCGGACAACGAAGAAGAGGAAGACCGAGACTTAGGTACCAAGACAACCTAGAAAATGATTTGAAGTCTATCGGAATTAGAGCATGGAGAAGAGTTGCCAGAGACAGGGGCGAATGACGGATTGTTCTGAAGAAGGCTTTGGCTCATAAAGAGCTGTAACGCCACTGATGATGATGATGATGATAAAAAGAGCTATTAGTAAAACAGCGGAATTGTCCATTTGTGTACCTAGCTAATTAAAGGTTGGCAGTTAGGTATACTATACCATGCGTAACCTGTTTTGGATGGTGCTAGAAAGGTTACCAATGGATATACTGCGAACGGCAGCCAGATGGTTGGTGGACAGCGAGTCGTGGCTTCAAAACTAGCTTTTGGAATCAGTATGTTGTATAACAGAAGAAATGATCAAAGATAAGATAAGATAGGATAGATAAATAGATCGATAGAGAAATAGATAAAGATAAATGTATGAAAGGTTACCATAAAAAAGGAGATAAAGATGGAAAAATAGCGCCACTTAACTTAGCTTTGTAAATAAAAGTGGAAAGCTAAGAAACCTTAGGTGTCGAAGAAATATAAGAAATAAACTATATTCTGAAGGTCATATATGTAAAAGATATGGAAGTTTAATTATTGGTTAAACGTTGTCAACACACTATAAATAAATGCAAAATATATTCGGCGGAAATAGTCCACTCACTTACCTATAAGACTGATACTCTGATCTTTCCTTCTGGTCGAAATATAGCAAAGCAAATGGTTAAATCTAATATGTAATCAGGGAACGTGTTGGTAGTAGAGAAATAAAATGTGTTAGTTAAACAAAACAATATATTGAACAACAATTCAACAAATGGTTGAATCAAAACAAAACAAAAACGGGTGTGGTAGTCCAGTGGGACTGCCGGTAGAAGTTATACTTCTATACACGCGTTCGCCGTTAAAAATTTATATAGGAGTCAATCTGCAGAATCATTACATATGTAATGCTATAGGTAAGAGAGAGCAGAAAGAGAAAAAGACTTAGTTATATAGGTATATGGTGCATCGTTTGCTGTATATAAACATTTGACCTGTAATAGGAGTATATTAAATGAAGGATTGTATCAATATTTTAATGAAAATATATATTTTTATTTTATATATGTATAAAAGGAGTTGAATGCAAAAAAAAATTTTACGCATACTCTGCAGTAAAATTCATTGTTTATTTTGTTATTAATATAAAAATTACAATACAATAAATACACTGCAACATAATTCAATATAAGAATACAATATAAATTAAAATATAATATTCATAAGTATTTAAAACTGCCAATATACATAACTTACTTTACGAAGATAAAAATAAAAAACCAACAACTCGGATTAGGTTGTAAATATTCATTTTATTTTAAAATTTATGTTTTTTACGTATATTACATATATTTAATAACATTAACGTGACGTTTTTAAATATTTCAAAAATAAAAAAGAAAATTCATAATTGGGATTCGAACTCACAACTACTAGCGTATGAACCAAACACGTAAAGGATTTGCCAATTAGACATGACACTAACGGATTTCAAAATTGACAGTTCTCGGTAAAACAGTGATTATTTTGAAATACAAAAGCCTAAAATAATTATAAACGTTTAATTTTAAATAATACAAAACATATCACATAAATTATAATATCAATACATATTATATTATATATATAATATTATATATATATATATATATATATATATATATATATATATATATATATATATATATATAATAATAATAAGAAAAAAGAAGTACTTGTGACTCGTTTGGAACAAATATATAACTGTTTTGGATGGGTTGGAGTCAATAATAGGGCTATTGGTTAACTATTTTTTTATTCTCGAGCTTTCAATTGTGTTTACAATTATTATCAAGAGCTAAAAAAGACAAAATACTTACAAGGTTGAACTAAAAAGAAAAAACAATTTTTGTTAACTTACCAAATAAAAATTAGTTTGGTAAGTAAAAATCACTGCTTACATGTTCAAAATATTTAATACAAAAATGCTTTTATCTAACAAATGTTTCTCTGAAAAATTTTATAATTTTGAAAACATTTTTTTTTTAATATAAGAATAATTGAATTTATAAATAAGTTCAAATAGCAACCAATTACAAATAGCCTCAATGTCATAAATGCCAACATAAAATTTTTATTTTTGACAATTATATTGCCAAAAGTAAAACTTCGTTTAAACATTCTTTTTTGTTTAGTAACAAAAAGAAGAAGATTTATTCACCCTTGACAGATGTCTGAAAGAATGTGACAGATATATGGAGAATTAAATATGACATTTTACAAGTTTTATATATAAATCATAAAGAAAGAATATAATTATAAATTTTGCTTAAATTTTGAATTTCAGATCTTTTGTTTAAACTCTTATCATTTTTGCTAATACAAACCATTTCTAAAAAAGTCCTTTTAAATTTATTACTTTCACTACATAAAATTTTAATTTATTTTTATATTATGGATTTTGATAACATTAAAATTTTATGTAGTGAAAGTAATAAATTTAAAAGGACTTTTTTAGAAATGGTTTGTATTAGCAAAAATGATAAGAGTTTAAACAAAAGATCTGAAATTCAAAATTTAAGCAAAATTTATAATTATATTCTTTCTTTATGATTTATATATAAAACTTGTAAAATGTCATATTTAATTCTCCATATATCTGTCACATTCTTTCAGACATCTGTCAAGGGTGAATAAATCTTCTTCTTTTTGTTACTAAACAAAAAAGAATGTTTAAACGAAGTTTTACTTTTGGCAATATAATTGTCAAAAATAAAAATTTTATGTTGGCATTTATGACATTGAGGCTATTTGTAATTGGTTGCTATTTGAACTTATTTATAAATTCAATTATTCTTATATTAAAAAAAAAATGTTTTCAAAATTATAAAATTTTTCAGAGAAACATTTGTTAGATAAAAGCATTTTTGTATTAAATATTTTGAACATGTAAGCAGTGATTTTTACTTACCAAACTAATTTTTATTTGGTAAGTTAACAAAAATTGTTTTTTCTTTTTAGTTCAACCTTGTAAGTATTTTGTCTTTTTTAGCTCTTGATAATAATTGTAAACACAATTGAAAGCTCGAGAATAAAAAAATAGTTAACCAATAGCCCTATTATTGACTCCAACCCATCCAAAACAGTTATATATTTATATATATATATATATATATATATATATATATATATATATATATATATATATATATATATATATATAATATGTTCTGATTAGCTGAAAATTGATGTAAAACTAGAGATGACTCTTAAAGGAATCCGGTAGTAGCATTAATTACTTTTGAAAGATAGCTCGTGCATCACCAAAGTTAATGATGACATATTTATTTGGGGATGTAATAAATATATGTACTTTTTAAGATTTTTCTATATTTCTATGGTAAAGTTATCTCATGTTCTCCTCCCATGAGATGTGCAATTCTGGCTTAAAACCTAAAGGCTTGTTTGTTCATTTGTAATGTTTTGTGTGTATATATAGTATGCGAAGTTTATCGGGGTGGTCATATTATTTTTATAAATTCTTATACAAAACTGAGACATAAATGTGTCGATATTTATAAATATTCTGCTTTGAACAGTGCTGTATAAAGCCCGTTGTAATCTTTTTCCATAAAAACTGTGCTATCATCCATTTCCAAATCAAATATATTGTGAGTACTGTTCTTATTTTGCTTTTAATAAATATATTATTTTAAATTTCTTTATTTCTGTTCTATAGTAAAAGCAATTTTTAAGTTTTTTAATATAAAAATAAAAGAAAAGAACAAGATAGCTGTAGCATCGGAACGAAAAATCAAACAACCACCTGATACAGTAAAAACAGTATCGTAAAACCGTCTAATGTAGAGTCACATTGAAAAACGAACGTGTTTACGTGATTTAATTTGGGATTAGTTGGTAACTCACAATGTTAAGCTTTATTCCGGAAGATAGTAATCGAAGGCTCTCGTTTTAGTTACGAGTCAACTTCATCTCGAGTAGAATGCTCACTTATAAACCCGACAAAAGAAAGAGCTCTTGAGTTGTTTCAAGAAAATGAGAACGTAACATAGCGACTGTCGGTTTCTGTTAGTGTGGACATTCAAGGAAAACTTTTTCATTTTCGGTTTCAGTGTATCAGCTAAAAACCGTTAGAATTTTACACAAAAAAAAAACACGAGTTTAATCATGTTCGTACTGGAATTGTTAAAATTCTCATTTCATGAAAATGTAATAAAAAGTTTCCAATTTGGACAGATGGCGGGTACAATAATGGAGGGCATTTATTATATACAGGTTTGTCGTTTATATCGGAGCATGGAAATGACAATGTTAATATATGAGAACGTATTTGAGAGTATTACATAGTTGTAATTTATTATAAATTATTGTTGTGAATCTATTTTCCTGTGGCATTTTAAATTAATTACTATTTAAATGGGAATAAGCCACAATTAAAGGTTAAAATACGTTTATTGACGTTTCAATTTCCACTTCGGAAATCGTTCTCGATTTCGAGATGGTCGATAAAAGTTCGATCGAACAAATTCCTTATTTTTTTAATAATAATCTGTTCTTTTAATGGCATAACTTTGATTATTTGGTAAACCTACATAATATTTTTTTTTAATTAAACTTGTTGACCAGCGCTGATTGACACAATAGAGGTATAAAATGTTATACATAAAGATGTTTTAATGGATATATTTGCTTACTTGGTCCACTAGTAATAAAGTTATCAGAATTAAATGGGAAACCGGTTTTCATACATGGTCTTTACTTTACTCGCAAACCACATTACAAAGATACTTTTTATTATGATTTATATTTATTTTAAACAAACCTATCCTTTTAACTATACTTCATTCCACGAATATACGACTGTTTTAAATTCGGTTTAAGCTATCGATTTAAATGGTCCAATGTGCTGAATTGTACAATAGTAAATTCTTCCCATTTTTAAAATACTGTTATGACAGATATAAACCTTAGATTTATGAAGTCATTATATAAATATAGAGTTAATAGTTTATAGAACAGTTGTAATTAAGATTTTGTAGTATATAATTACTATTATTGAGTTTAGTATTGTAAACAAGTTGGTTTTTAAATTAAGTGATTTAAACGAAGTGTAACAATACTTAAGTGCTTAAATAGTGTAATTTATTTAGTCGAATATTCAAATAGAATTAAAAAAACAAAAAAACTTACTTATTCTCTTATTCTCCTAATCTCCTAAAACTATCATCAACCATCAGATTTACAGCCATAATCACTCTGGTCGCTATCCTCATTCGGATGGTAAATTATAACAGGATGCGACCTTTACGGATCCACAATTCTTCAGTCTTCACATTTTCTTACACAATTTTCCCAAATTTCAGGAGTGGCAATATCCAATGCTTGTTGCCATGTTTCCAAGACTGCATCGTCACTGTAACCCTTGTATCCAATATGGTTATCATAATATATTTTGTATATTCCCCAAATATATTCAATGATATGAATTGGCAATGATAGGGCGGTAGTCTTAACACACGATGTCCAAAGCTGTGTATAATTTCGTCTACTATATATATATATATATAGTAGACGAAATTATACACAGCTTTGGACATCTTGTGTTAAGACTACCGCCCTATCATTGCCAATTCATATCATTGAATATATTGCTTAAGCAACATAAAAGGACATTTCCATATATTTCAGCTAATTCGTCACAAATTACACCTTTTAGACCACACTCCATACGATAAAGAGTAACATAAGCTGCCTAATGCATACGTCATCCTCTTAAACATGACCTTCAACAACACCAGTAATTTACATCTTTTATATCCAATATTAAATAATTATAGAAAAATTTTTAAATCCCAACACCTGGATTGCTGTTATCATTTTAACATCATCAAAGTTTTTTAATCTTTTGGCTGTAGTAATATAATGTTTAACTAACACTGTTTCATGGTTCATTGACATTTTGTTTTTGACACCGTTCATGGGTATTTCATCAATCAGTTGCCAGCCGAAGTCCGTTTGAAGAGGTTTACTCTCCGGACACTGGAACTCACTTAAGCATGGGTGTATGTTACCTGAAGTAAAATCTAATTAAAATATTAAACATCATATAATATTATCAACATCATATACAATCTTTGGTAACACATTTCATTTTAAAGGGTTTTTACCCAAATATTTTGGTGGCTCAGGCATGGTAACCTGTAAGTATAACCATTTTATTGTTTTTTTTTTAACCTTAGTCAAAATTTTAAACCACGTTTGCTGTAATTAAATGGTTTATACTTATTTTAGGTATTTTAACCTGATGATGGAACAGTTGTTCCGAAAACGTTCGTGCTTGTAATGTTGCCCTTTTAAGGGTTTTTATAAAATAAAATATACCCACATACAAAGACTAACCTCTTTTGTTTTTTGTTACTTCATATCTTGGCACTGGGCATTCTTTATGGATAATTACAATGAGCTATAGTTTTATCAATGACGCAATGGATTTTTCGTTAATAATACGTATACCATACAACTATTTATTTAGTTATTTTAGTTTAATATCGATTTTTTACTATTTGTTTAAGTACCTTATAAATTAAAACGTATATATCACTATTCTATTGTGAATAGTAATTGTCCCTCGACCTAAATTGTAAAATTAACAATACTTCTACTCAATATCAGTTCAATATTCAATAATAAATTATTTAATTGTACAATGCCTTGTGTTGGATGATGAACTCATCTTCCTAGCGTTTAATGGTCTCACGCTAATGGATACAGTAAGTACGTTTCGGTGTTCACTAACGAATTGGACGGAATAGATGATATTGAGAAGGAGAGAGAAATGAATGCAACTGATTTGCGTTTAAACATACACTATATAGGTGTATACAAAGAAATTAAAAAATTATTCAACTTTATTTAAAAATGAACTCGCTATTATAAAGATATCCCCATTTTATTTTGGGTACTCCACGTCTCCTCTCGGCTAGTTTCCAATTTCACGCAGCTTTTGAAAATCGCTACTCATTCATTTAGACTACATATCTATACCACCTTAATTATTGTTGTTCAAGATTTTCCACAAGTCTTCATTTCGATCCCAATTATTTATTTTATTTGTTGGTTTATAAATATATTTTATTCATGTCTCGACATCATAAATCTGCATGATATTCGCTATAAACTTATAAAATGTACATATACGTGGGATAAGTTACCTACAAATGTTAAATTTTGTATAATATATTAATATCTTTGAGGATTTTTACCAAACAATTGCTTTTACAATTTTTAAGATCTGGTGAATCCGATGATGTGATTGGTCCGTCTTTTCAACTGGTATCTTGGACATTTTTTATAAGGACATGTCTAATACTGAGTGGAACATTGGATATCACATAAAGGTAGGTGAGTGTGACCACTTCTATGCTCGTGGGTAAGTGAGGTATGAGGACCCTTAAGCTAGTGGGGACAAATAAGCGGAATCCAATTTAACCTACGTAATATTTTTTCACCCATTTTTCACAAATTTATTAACACCCTAATAATTTTTCACCACCAAACCAGCCCTAAGTGGAGCCTGGCTTAAGGTTAAAGCTAGTAGAATTCCAAAAAACATATTTATGATATACCACAGTGCACTGCTAGGTTTTTAAGAATTTATTACCACACTAGTAATTATTCATTCCTGAAGTACTCCTTATGAGAAGTTACTAATTCTGTTGGGTTAATATTTAAGTTGATAAATTTTACAATTTTACTCTACTCTACTTGTAACTGAAAGTATAAATTTCTTGCCAGGTTTTTACTGAATTTTATCCACCCTCATAATTTTTGACCCCATAAGCCACAGTTAATGGGAAACATTCAAGAAGCTACGCATTCACACTAGCTAAATGCAAAATCTTTTCGGAAATTCAAAAGTGCTCTGCTAGATTTTTACTATATTTTTACCAGCCTACTCATTTTTTTCTCAACTACCCTAATTGAAAACATTCTGAAATGTTACTCTGTGCCAACTAATATTTATTTTTTAATGTTTAAATATTGAAAATACTTTATTCCAAAAATTATAAATTTTATCTGATTTAAAAAATTGACACTAATTCGAGTCGTGAGTACATGGCTAAGCGAAATCGAATCGTGAGTCCCTTTTATAAATATAAAATAACTAAAATCAAGTTGAGTTTTAGTACATACAATGGAATTGTTATATTTTACAGAATAATTACCAGGTAAGAAATGATCAAATTAAAATAATTTTATGTCTATTACATTACTTGCCTAATTGTAAAGAAGAGTCGGGACAACTTGCGCACCTATTGTTACAAGATAAAAAGATTTGTATTTATTAGGTTCATCCATAGACCTGAGCGAAGTGTACCGCCAATCAAGAAGTAGGGGCTGCAGTCTTAATACTGTTGATTATTATTGATATTATTATGATATATGATGATATTATTAATTATATTGATACCACCTCTTCACTATTATTCAACTTTGGTAATAAATTGCAAATATAGCGCCTATTTACTGTCCCTGAGTATGTTTTATGCCGAGTACAATAGTTTTTGAGTAATTTTTAATAATAAAAACCAGTGCGCATTCATCTACGCCCGGATCACGTGTAGAGTTGATTTTTAACTCTTGAAATGCGAAAACGTGCATTTTTTTTATACCGGACGAAAATGTACGACTTTACTCACCCAAAAGCAGAACGTAAAGTACGGAATTTACGCCCAGTGTGTTATAGCAAAAAATAGTAAAAGGTTGAAGTAAAAGTACAATACAAAAAAGTTATTAAAAATACCTTTTTTAATTTTGTTCTGTCAGTTTAAAATTCAACCTATCAGAATTATTGGGTTTTCATAGACGGGTAAACAATTGTGAAGATAGTAAATGAATTTGAAAAGCTTTGTAGCACATATTGGTATTTAAAAATTATTTTAATCTAAGCTACCAAGGGTTAGTTGAGAGGCGAAAAATTAGTAAAAATCGAGCAGAATTATGTGGTATTTCAAAATTTTTATTTGAATTAGCTAGCTTAATATTCGAGCTTCCGCTTAATAGCTTAATATTGACTTCTCACAAGGAGTAGTTTAAGGGTTAAACATTTCTGGGGTGGCAATAAATTTGTAAAAATCTATCAAAACACTGTGGTATTTCAAAAATATTTTTTTTTAATTCTGCTGGCTTAAATATTTTAGTTTCCAAATTAGATTGCTTTGGTGGTGGAACATTATCAGGGTGGTGAAAGTGTAGCAAAAATTACCAGAACACTTTTTTGTTTCAATTATAAGTAGAGTACAGCGAAATATAAAAATCGCCATAAATTTTAACCTAACAGGTAACACCTAACATTATTGATTGATAGAGCACAGTAAACTTGTAAAAAATAGATTTTTCATCACTTTAAATTTTAACCTAAGAATTGCTGACTTTTTACATGGGGATGGTGAGGGTGAAAAATTACTAGGAAAAAACCTAGCAGAACCCTGTGGTATTTCAAAAATAATTTTTATTAATCCCGCTGGCTCGAATATTAAGCAGGAACGTGTTTCTAAATAAGATTGGTTTAGGGGTAAAAAATTATCATGGTGATCAACGTTTAATATAAAGTTAACAGAACACTTTTTTATTTCATATATAAATAGAGAAGAGTAGAATTGTAAAAGAATACTTTTTCACCTTAAATTTTAACCTAACAGAATTATTGGCTTCCCATAAGAGGAAGATATTTCTAGAAGTTTTGGGGTTGAATTGGTTTTGCCGATTTTTCATTGCTTCATTTCATTAAAGGACTTCATTTGTAATTAGGAGAAAAATTTTAGTTGGTTTTAGGAGTTAATATGAGTGAGAGCTTGATATATGGTATATAGGTCACCAGTTAGCATTCTACTTAAGGATGGTAATTTATATTCAAGTGTAATTAATGTTAGTTGCCCTAATGTACTGTGAAACGAGAACTGTCCTAACTTCAGTGGTTATTTTAGAGACGCCTGTTTATATGTAGTGGAAAATTTTTTAGTAAAGGTATTTGTTATTAAGGAGTAGGGAGTGTGGTTTTTTTTTCTAAACATATTTAAAAATGTGTCGGATTGCGGAATGCTTGTTGTCCATGGAGGAGTTCTTATAAAGTTTCAATAGGTATTTGGTATCTGAATTTGTAAAGTCATGAAAGTTTGCCTAAATCTTTCGTAGAATGATGGTTCCACGTTTATATTCCTCAGTATATAAGTTTTTAAAATGATCAGTGTTATTTCGAGTTTGATTGTTCAAATCTCCAGTTTTTGCTCGTCAATTTTCTATTGGGATGGTCCGGTTGGAAGACTCCTGTGGCTATTCGTAATCCCGTAGTTTGAATAATGTGATAATAAGGACTCTTTGGCAAACAAATAAATATAAAGGCACCGTAGTCTATTCGGGATCTAATGAAGGTTTTACAAACATAGATTAAACAGTTATAGTCTGCTCTATATGTGTTTTCCACATCAGTTTCGTATGTTTCGTATCGAAAATCATTCCTAAGAATATTACTAATGATTTTCGATATTTTATATTATTTTTTATATTAATATACCTTTTATAAACGAATTTTTTAAGTAAAATTTTTAAGAATATAATGATAATCGAAATGAAGTGATTAACATAAGTAACTGATAATGAATAAAATTAAAATGATGATAAAAAAAGTTAAACTAAAATAAAAAAAAATATATATAATACAATAAAATAGAAAAATTAAGTTAAAATAAAATAAAATAATCTTATTTTATTCATCATAAATCGGTAGTGTTATTTTTAGAATATAATGATAATTAAACTGAAGTAATTAAACATAAATACAAGACAATAACGAAAATATAACTGGGGAATACATTTTATATTATTTTTAACAAATTAAAATTACTAAAATCACTAAACAAAATTAAAAAAAAAAGATTTTTTTGCTTTTAAAGAACTTCAATGTGTGGTATTATAAAAAAATATTAATTAATTCAGTAATAAGCAGGCATAAAATATTATCCCACATATAGTAATAACGCGCTAGAAGAAGTATTCACTTCTGTCGATACTCCACAAGTGCCAGGCGGCGTTTTTTTTTTATTTAAAAAAACTTCTACACACCATCTACACAATAAAAATAAAGATCAGGTACATACAGTTGTGTTCGGTTTTTCTAACAACAGTGAAATACAACCATTTTTGACTGCGCTGTTGAGCAATGTGTGTTGATTGCGCAGTCAAAAACGTTTAATACACTGTTCTAGCCATAAATGAAAGCTCCTTATACCCATAAGACGAGTAATCCCGATTAAAAAAAACTCATTAATTCAATGTGACGGTACGACTTTTTTACAACACCATTTTTATGTTTCATCGAAAATTACTTGTTCGCGGTTCCATCCGAGCCCCCTATTTTTATTTATAATTTTGACTTAATACAACACTGACATATCGAAATAAAATATTGAGTTGAACAAGACAAAATTACCAGTATTAAATTTCCAATAACTTTTAGCTCTGGGATATAAAAAAAAGATAATTTAAACTTTAGCCACCCTCACATAACAAGAAAAGTTCTAAACACATCAATTAATCAAAGATATTCTGAAAGTGACATAGCCAAGGAGCTTCCAAAATATAATCTCATTAAAAAAAATTCTTGGAGTGTCTGTGACGACTTGTTTATCGAATGGAAAAAGTTATACTGTAACTGTTTATTGAGAAAAAAAATAAGATATAAATGATGATCAAATATTTGCTAACTCGACTTTGAAGCTTAACTTTAATGAATATTATCGATCTTACCGTCAATTATATTTTTGTTTGCCGTAATCTACGTTGAATTACACTGTCTTTTCGCTGAATCTTATATACTAAAACGCTAACCCCTTTTCTTGTCCACCACTTTACTCAAAAACCATATTAGATAATTAAAATATTTTTTCGGAATATTATTAGTATTACGTATGAGATTGTCAAGATATAATTTTGGTACAAAAATTCACTTCCGGTTTTGTGATGCCAGAAGTTAAAATTTACTTTAAGTTTTAGACCCCACAATGTATATATGGATCGAAAGGTCTCGTCGAGATGAATCTAAATATGTACTTCTGTTTGCGATCCGACACCGGAAGTGACCCGAAACGCGCATAAAACGTCAAGATAGAGCAAATCTGACACCGGATTCGTGATCAGCATGCAAAATTAACTGCTAAATGATATCCATGTCGACATTTGATTGAACTAAAAATTGCATTCCGGTTTTGAGGTCGACTTCCGGTTTCGTTTTTATTAGTCAAATCAATAGAGAATTCAACGTAGAGTTCAAAAATGTAAGTTCACGAAATTATCGTTTATAGTTTTTGAGTTATTGATAAAAATATTTTTACTTCCGGTCATTGTATATATTGTATATTTTTCTTGCAAAATAAAAATTTCATTTAAAAAACTCGATGTCGAGTTGGTCCGCTAGTATTTTACTGATCCATTTAACCAGACGAGACCAAGTAGAAAATGTATATATACTCCTCTCCAAAATTAACCCAACACCTCAAATAAATCATGATTTCTTCTGAAACCGTAATTGGATGATTTTTTTTTTCACATTGTGGTTATATTTCTAATTAGTTACTATATTAATGTTTTTGGAGAAATGTCAACGTTTTACCTATATGAGGGGTGTAAAAATAAAGTTGTGTTTTTTCATCTAATTTTGCACTCTGTAGAATTTATTAGAAACAAACTCTACATCTTATTAATATTTCGAAATAGCTTCATCCTTTCTCAACATTATCGTAAAAAAGTCGTCTCGATATTTATATTAACAAAAAAGAAAAGTACAATCAATTTTTTGGATTGTTTATCTATTTCTATATATATATATATATATATATATATATATATATATATATATATATATATAAGTAATAAGTTATAAGTTATACGTTATAATTTATAAGTTATAAGTTATAAGTTATAAGTTATAAGTTATAAGTTATAAGTTATAAGTATAAGTTATAAGTTATAAGTAATTACTGATGTTTTCTGGAAAGTGTCAACGTTTTACCCGTCTAAGGAGGTAAAAATAAAACTGTTTTTTCATGTGCTTTTGCAACACCCTTTAAAATTTAATAAAAGTAAATGCTACATTTTATTAATATTTCGATAAATCTTCATTTTCTTTAAAAATTTTCGCAAAAAAATCATCGATATCTTTATTATCAAAAAAAAGTACGTTCTTCTAAACATTAGGTGATTTAGCTATGAAAAATCAAACAATTTGACAGGACAGTTTTAGACTGTCAATATTGTTTACATTTCAAAAAATTGTTTTGCTATTTTGCATATCGTGGGCGTTCTGGGAAAATCCACTAACTCCATTTTTTTCAATATTGACATTTTATTACCATTAAATCCAGAAACATCAATATTTTAACAGGAAAAACCCTATGTCTTCAAATTCGTCATTCATCATTTTTAAATCTGAACCATAATTTAGTCTAACTCCCTTAGCGGTATTTTTAATACAGCAGAAATAAATTAAGTGCACTTAGTTGATTCTTATTTACAAACAATTACAAAGCTTGACAGGAAAAATCAACTAACTGCACATAGTGTAATTTTAGTTGCCTATACAAGCCGCAATAGTAGAACCTGAGACAAGGAGAATCAACTAACTCCAAATAGTGCGGTTATGTTTGCTAAACACTTCATTAAATTTAATAGTGTTTGGACATCGATGCAACGTGGTTAGTTTAGTGGTTAGTTTATAAAATTCTTTAGAATGTATAGCAGAGAGAAGTTATTGTGTAAAATGGTAGAGGATGCGGAGAAGGCACAAAATTCAAATCAAGGTTAGTATTCGCTTTATTTGTTGTTTCTGTAATTACTTTATTATTAAAATATTACGATTATTAACAATACTGTTGTTTTTGTTTAGAACTGGAACAAATTGGTACTTGCTCTAAAGAAATCGCAATCAATGCTGTTCAGGAAGAACCACAATCTCTGTCAATATGTAGAACTACAACTCCACTGTCCGGTATAAAACTTAAATAGATTTCAAGTACAATTCGTTAATTTTAGTGTTTGTTGTAGATCCATTTAGTGATGATTCCGTCAACGATCCAACGTATAATAGTGATTTATCTCTGTCTAAGCCGAACAGCCCTGAAAACAGTAGGAGTCCAATCAAAAAATTAAATAGGTGGAAAGCAACCAATCTTAAAACTTGGAAATGTAATGTTGCCAGGAAAAGACGAAGTCAGGGTTTAGATTATCAAATTAAGAAAAAGAAACGACCAGCTAAGACACCCCAACCAGTTGATTGTCAAAATTGTCGCTTTAAATGTCACGAGGACTTCACAGAAGAAAACAGGAAAGTGATATGTTTAGCATACTGGAATCTTGATTTTGTCAGACAGAAAGATTTTATTTTAAGTAATGTTACCGTAAAAAGTCCAGAAAGAAGAAGACGCAAAAATGATGACTGTTATTCGTCAAAATTCTAAACAATACCATTTTCAGAAGAATAAAACCAAACGTCGTATATGCCAGCTTTTCTTCTTAAAAACACTTAACATTGGTAACTGTGTTGTTCTAAATGCTTTTAAACATAAAGGTTCATCCGGAAATTTTGTTGGTAAGGACAAAAGGGGGATGTCATCTCCTGCCAATAAAACTAAGCCTGAAGTTATCGCCGAGATAAAACCCCACATAGAAAGTTTTCCCACAATGGAATCGCATTACTCCCGACGAGACACTAAAAGGCAGTATTTGGATAGCAATTTGTCTATATCCAAAATGTATTAGTTGTATACAGAAAAATGCAAAACGGGGGAACTGGAGGAGAAAGGAAAACCACCAGTGTCACTGGTAACGTACAAACGAATATTTGGCCGAAATTATAATTATTCATTTTTTAAGCCGAAAAAGGATCAGTGCTTAATATGTGAAACGCATAAGCCATTTACAGTGGAAAACCTAGATAATGAGACACTGCAGTGTCATTTACAAAGGAGAGATGACTGCTACTCTGCAAAACAAGCAGATAAAGAAAGATTTCTATAAGATAATACTTTTGCGTATGCAACATTTGATCTACAATATGTGTTACAGATACCAAGTTCAGATGTTAGCCCAATGTATTACTCTCGCAAATTATGTGTATACAACCTTACCATATACCAATCATCCGAAAAAGTAAGTTGTTATTGTTGGACTGAAATAAATGGCAAACGAGGGAGTTCAGAGATATGAACGTGCCTCTTTAAATACATTAACCAGTTGCCTCCACATGTAACTGAAATAGCATTTTGGTGTGATACATGTGGAGGACAAAACAGAAATCAACACGTGGCAGCTCTTTTGTTATACGCAGTGAACAATTCACGTATTAACGTTATAGAACATAAATTTCTGGAAAGCGGACACAGTTATATGGAAGCTGATTCGATGCATAGTGCGATAGAAAAAGCGAAAAAGCATGTATCTGTGTATTCAATGAACGATTGGTTAAATATCTTCCGGATAGATTTTTATGATTTGAAGCATCTTTCAAAAAATCTTATTAAAAATAGATCTAAAGACGAAACTGGGAAGGTTGTTAATTGGTTACTAATTAAAAGCTTAAAATATTCCAAGCATGAACCAGGCATAATTCAATACAAGTATAGACATACCGACTCCTACCGCTCAATTCCTATTTACGGAAAGGGGAGGCCACCAAATCAACCAAAAAATTTACCCAAGCTTTAAACAAAACAGCTACCTATTAGTATTCAAAAAAAAAGGATTTAATGAAATTGTGCAAAAACAACATTATACCAGATGAATTTCAGGGTTGGTACAGGTCTCTTCCCACGTCAAAACTGGTAACAGATGTCATAATTGAACTCGGTGTTGACGATCGTGGTACCGAAGATGACATGAGTGATCAAAACTCTTAGTGTCTGCACTTATCTCTATGTATATCTGTTTTTTGAGAATATAAATATTCAAGACCTTTTTGTCTTTTATTATAAAAAGATTTACCCCATAGATATTAATTTATACATTTAAATGTTTTAACCGTTATATTAAATAGGTGCATTCAGTGCAGGAAAATCAACTAACTCCATCTTTTTCACAGTTTTCATCAATAAAATGTTTTTCAAAATATTTTTACATGAATGTGCACACCACGTGTGGATAACATACTTCCAAATCATATCCAGGTACCAGAACTTGACCAACCAGTGTTCCTGATTTTTAAGAGGTATAGAAATCTTTAAATGCGTTTTTCTCAAAACTTGACTTATGTGAGTTAGTGGATTTTCTCAGAACGCCCACGATATGTTAGTTAGTTGACATGGACCGTATTTCAAGAAATCTGAGCCGCGATGAATGTGTGATGAATTAATTTAGCTAATGTTGGGCTAAGTTATCGTGAAATAGGCTTAAACTTATCCTGAATCTAGAGTATTTCATACTACAATATCACGAGTCATTCAACGTTTTCAAAAAACAAACGACCATACGAGACAGCGTGGCCAAGGAAAAGGAAGACTCACAACACCACGACAAGATCAGATCATCAGGCTTCTTATAAGAGAACGTTTTCTCACAATGAGAGATTTACAAATACAAGTGGCAAATATTCATAATATTCAAATTAGTAGAACTACTATACGACAGCGTCTCACTGAACAAGATCTGTATATAAGAATACCAATCAGAGCACCAGCTTTAAACGTAAATCATCGTAAAAGTAGATTACAATTTGCCATAGAGTACCTTGAGTGGAATGTTGATGACTGGGAGCACGAGTTATTTACTGATGAATCGAGGTATTGCTTATATAGCTCAGGTAGACATGTGAGACACCGTCACATCTTTTTAATATTTCGATAAAGCTTAATTTTTTTTTCGTAAAAAAATTATCGATATCTTTATTATAAAAAAGAAAATTACAATTTGCCATAGAGTACCTTGACTGAAATGTTGATGACTGGGAGGACGTGTTATTTACTGATGAATCGAGGTATTGCTTATATAGCTCAGATAGACATGTGAAAGACAGGTGAGACACCGTCACATCTTTTTAATATTTCGATAAAGCTTAATTTTTTTTTCGTAAAAAAATTATCGATATCTTTATTATAAAAAAGAAAAGTACGTTAAAAGCATAACGTAATTTTAATGATTTGTAATACTCATTAATGGAAGCAGTTAGGTGGTTATGAAAAATCAAATAATTTGATGGAACAGTGTTAGACTGTCAATATTGTTTACAATTCAATAAATTGTTTTGCTGTTCTGCGTATGTTTATTAGTGCACATGTCTCATATTCAAGAAATCTGAGCCGAGATGTATGTGTTCAGGTAATTACTTTAGCTGATGTAGGGTTAAGTTATCGTAGAATAAGCTTGAGGTTAAGAGTATCTCGTACTACAATATCACGAGTAATTCAATGTTTTGGAGAAAGAAATCACAATACGAAACGGTGTGGACAAGGAAGAGGAAGATTCACAACACCATGCCAAGAGACATTTACAAATACAAGTGGCAGATGTTCATAATATTCAAATTAGTAGAAACACTATACAAAGGCGTCTCGCTGAACAAGATCTTCATGCAAAGATACCAGTCAGAGCACCAGCTTTAAACGATAATCATCGTAGAAGTAGAATACTATTTGCCAAAGAGCACCTTGACTGGATTACTGGGAGCACGTGTTGTTCACTGATGAATCGAGGTATTGCTTATATAGCTTAGATAGAAGTGTGAGAGTTATTAAACGGCCAAGAGAACGCTACGCACAGTGCAACATATGGCCTATTTCTTTATTCAATTTTCTTTATTTATGAGGATATGTAAAGTGAAAGGTATATAACAGAGATTTTGTCAAACCATCTAGTTTAATTTGCTCCTTACATTATTAAATAATTTTCTTTTAATTCATGATACCGCTAGACCACATGTTGCATGTGTGGTCCGTGATTATTTGGACGAGGTTCGGATACAAACCATGAACTGGCCACCCTGCAGCCCTGATCTAAATCCCATAGATGCCCCAAATAATATCCCATTGAGGGATATTATTGATCGCCAACTCAGGAGCCGACAACCACCACCTGTCTCTCTTGACAACATAGAAGTTGTGGTGAGAGAAGTTTGGGATGCAATTGATCAAGACCAAATTCACCGCTTGATTTTAAGTATGCCTCGTCGCTATGAAGTAATTAGATGTAGAGGTAGAAATACTCATTATTAAGTGTTTTCGGGAGAGGGAATTATTAAAGATTATTTAGGTTATGTTTTCTTAGGCTTTAGATGTATTAAATTTCAATAAAGATTATGTAAGTAGAGTTTTCTTTGCTTTAAAGGTTAAGAAAAGCTTGTTACTTTTAAAGTTTCGTAAATACGAGGCGTGTTTTTTAAGTAACTACCGTTTTGGAATTCAAAAAAGACGTGCAAAGATATGGCAATAATTTTATTTTTACATGAAAGCCTGTACCTTAATCTACTTTTCTACATAATTTTCGTGAATTTTGAGGCACTTGTCATAACGTGGCACCAGTTTTTGAATACCCTCCTGATAAAATTCTGCCGCCTGACTAAATCACAAATGTTTTGACTTCATTATCGTCTTGAAGACGCTGACCGCCCAGGTGTTTCTTCAAGTGCTGGAACAAATAGTAGTCGCTGGGCGCCAGATCAGGGCTGTATGGAGGATGATCTAGAGTTTCCCATTTAAATGATTTGATGAGATCTTTGGTCTGATTAGCCACATGTGGACCGGCATTGACATGCAGCAAAACGATACCCTTACTCAACTTGCCACGTCTTTTGTTCTGGATTGCACGACGCAGATTTTTCAATGTCTCACAATAAGACGCTGCATTGATTGTCTTATTACGAGGCAGAAACTCCACTAGCAATACTCCTTTTCTGTCCCAAAAACTGTGCACATGATTTTCCGGGCGGAAATTGTTTGCTTAAACTTCACTCTTTTGGGTGATGATGAATGTCGCCATTCCATGGATTGTTGTTTCGATTCTGGTGTGACGTAGGCCACCCACGTTTCGTCACCAGTAACAATTTGGTCTAAAAAATCTTCACCTTCACTGTGGTACCGCTCAAGGAAAGTCAATGCACTGCCTAAACGTTGGGTTTTGTGCAAATCCGTCAACATTTTTGGAACCCAACGTGAACACAATTTCCGGTAATTCAAGTTCTCGGTAATTCAAGTTCTCGGTAACAATGCGATACAAAACACTACGAGAATACTGAGGAAAGCAGTCGGAAAATGATGAAATTGTAAAGCGTCTGTTTTCTCTCACCTTTTCGTCCACTTTCTGCACCAAATTTTCATTAACGACCGAAGGACGCCCACTCCATTGTTGCCCGACTGTAGCGCTGCGGCGGCGGAATCGCAAAACAGTACTTACGTAAAAAACATGCCTCGTATCTTTGATAAATGAGATAGCGAGGTAATTTTTTTACGAAAATCTTGAGAAAGGATGAAACTATCTCAAAATATTAATAAGATGCGTTTCTTTCTAATAAATTCTTTAAAAACTTAAACTTTATTTTTACACCCCATGTATGGGTAAAACGTTGAATTTTTTCAGAAAACATTAACACAGTGATTCATTAGAAATAGACCTATAATATGAGAAAATAAATCATCAAAATCCAATCATCCGTTCAGAAGAAAAATAGCTTCAAACTTATGGTATATTTAAGGTGCGTTAATTTTGGGCAGTAGTGTAATTTAAGCTAGGTACATCGAGTTATTGCAAGATCAGACTTAGAATGGTAGAGATAAAAAGATGACTAGAACCAATTTGAACCCACCCTAACAGCTATTAGAAATCAGAGAGAACTGACGATATTCGGCGATCTAGATCCTACTGTCAGTTCCGTTAGAGATATCCATAAGTAATATCGACTAAATAATTATGAAACAAACACAAAATGGAAAGTAAATAGTACTAGGGTACACAAACTAGAGTACAAGACAGAGCTAAAACCGACATGACAGATCGCAAAGTAAAAGAATAGTACGAGTATATGGTGCAACAAGTGCAGAACGGTACTAATTTCTTACGAGTTTTAAAAATTCCAACGAGTGAGAACTTATTTTTCCGCACGTGTTATATACTATATTTTTTTTTTCAACCATACTTTTTTCTAAAAATAAAAATCTTCTGAACTTATATTTTTTCTTGAAGATGGAGGTAATAAGTTTAATAAAAACTAATTGACATGTTCTCTCAGTTCTAGTTGAGTATTTTCAATTTCAGAACTATCACTACTACTTTGGAGGCAGTTAAAATCTTAATGAACAAGTAAGGTACTTTTACTACACAACAAAGGAGACAAACACAACCTCGAAAATTACAGATCAATAAGGCTGTTACCTCATCCGTACAAACTGCTTACGACAATAATTGCCAACAGACTATTAAATAAGTTCGATAGTTACCACTCTGTTGAACAAGTGGGATTTCGCAAAGGTTATATGGATCATAGAACAACTACAGATAATACGGACACTTATCGATAAGGACAACAAATACAATAAACCTCTTCATTTAGCATTTGTGGATTACAATAAGCGATTCGATTCCATAGAACTCTGGGCTGTATTAGAAGGAATGAATAATGCAAGGATTGACTCCAGATATACAATACTTCTAAAATACACATAGTGCACAGAAAAGTTACATTAGGGTTGCATTTTTGAGAGGACGCAATTTTATTTTTTTGACATGTTGTAATCTTGGAAAAATTGGTGCAAAAGGTTTTTACGCTGTATTTCGTAAACTAGCAACACTACAGAAAGTTTTTTTTCAATAAAAAGTTATTAATAAAAATAACTAAATATTTTTAAACAAATTTTCTTTTGGGTCTTCTAACTTTTTTCTGGCCATTTTAACAATAAACGGACATCGGAGCAATATTATAGAGAGTTTTTGAATGAATAATTTTCATTACAATTTTGTTAATTTCATTAATTTTTCTGGGTTTTAAAGCACTCAAAAGTTCTTGAATACCCGTAAGAATACGATAAAAATTAACCATTAGGCTTAGGTTTCTATTATATATTTTTTTATTCATATTGGAGGGATGCCGGTTTTTAACATCCCTTCAGGGAGAGTCTTGTATGCTAACAGTGTCTCTTTCAGCGGTTTGTACTTGCTGTAAGTCCAATTGTTCCGCTAGCCTTCGAATACTCAGTAATAGAAACTTAAATGGACTCTTAAATGTATTTAGTCTGGCCTGTTGTATAGATTGATATCTATAGTGAAATAAAACAATAACTTGTTTAGCTAGAACTGTAATTGAAAAAGGACAAGAAACAGAAACTTATAAACTGTGAGTGAATAACTAATCGTAATCGTAAGGAACCTAATTAGAAAATTACAGTTTACGAACGAAAACACGATAACACTTCAAATTAAGGGTTCCCGATATATTGTTTAACTTGCGATTGCGAACGTGGAGAAAAACTCTCCGAAACTTGAAAAATAGGTCTAAACCCTACAACGATTGCTAATTCATTGGCTTCCCCTAGCTAGCCCCTCCGAAATAATTGTCTATGCATTTTGATGGATCTACCGGTTTAAGGTCAATATGGGCGGAGATTAACATTCTAAGAAATAAGTCAATGCAGGCAAGGAATTTATTTAGGTAACAGATGCGGCGGAAATATTTTTATTTTGTTTTGAAATAGAATTATTTGGTTGGAGATTATTGTTCTCCAACATTCCCCCCGGCATTAGAGCCTTGTGGTCTAACCTACTCTTCTTTATCTTGCCTAGGGAGAACCGAAATTTTAGAGATTGCCCTTGTAAATTGACCATTGATGGTCTTTAACTTGACCACTCTGACTTTGCCATCTTGACCGGGCATTGTATCAACTACCCGTGCTAGAGGCCATTTTAGAGGAGGTACATCGTCCTCTCTCAGAAGAACTAAGTCATTGACTTGTATGTTATCCCTTGGTCGGGACCATTTTGGAGAGTTTTGTAAGCGGTTTAAGTAGTCAACAGACCACTTTTTCCAGAAACTTTGTTGTACTTTCGCAATTTGTTGAAACACGGATAGTTTATTTTCCGGGATTTTTTCTAAGTTTTGCTCAGGATGCGCAGTCAGGCTGGAGCCTATTATAAAGTGCCCAGGACTGAGAAAAGTGTAATCAGAAGGGTCGCTGGACATGGCACAGATAGGCCTTGAATTCATCACAGCTTCAATTTGAACCATGACACTATAAAACTGTTCGAAAGTGAAAGAAGAAGAGCCTATTAGTCTACGCGTATGATATTTAGCGCTTTTTACTGAAGCTTCCCACATCCCAGCCCAATGAGGAGATCTAGGGGGAATAAACTTCCATGAGATTTGATTTTCAGACAGATATTCCACAACGGTTTGAGAATTTGACTTATTTTTAAAGAATTTGTATAAGTCGTAGAGTTGGTTTCTTGCACCAGAAAAACATGTGGCATTGTCACTGTAAATGACGGTTGGGTTACCACGTCGGGAGATGAACCTTTTGAGTGTTAATAGAAAGGAAGAAGTTGTTAGATCAGAAACAACCTCAATGTGCACAGCTTTGGTCACCATGCACACGAAAATGGCTATGTATGCCTTGACTTTTGGCGCTTTTCGGAGTGAAGAACATTTTAACAGAAAGGGTCCACCATAATCTACACCTATTTTTTGAAAAGGTCTTGTTGTAATGGACAACCTATCTTCAGGTAAGTTACCCATGCTGTTGTGCAGGAGTGCACGAAAATCGGAAACATGTGGTGCAGTTGCGAATAATTCGTTTTGCTTCCTTTAGACCATTGAGAGGCCAGAATTTCAACCGAAGGTTTGAGAGAACTGTTTGAGCACCAGCATGTCCCAATCTGATATGCTCATTTTTGATAATAAGATTGACGGTATGATTCTTGGATATGGACATATAATTTATCATTTTGTTAACATTCCTATATTAGTATTAATTTATTATTAACGTTTTTGCCGACCATCTATGAGGTAGATATCATTTTGTTAACATTCCTATATTAGTATTAATTTATTATTAACGTTTTTGCCGACCATCTATGAGGTAGAGTCTGGAGGCGTGTTTTGTTATGTGGTATCCCCATTAAGCCTAATCAACGGATAATTTCCAGGCAAGATAATATTGAGCATAATTATATATTTAAAAATTTATTTTCCAGCTATTGTTTTTTCATTTTCTTCAGGCTGCCGTTCAGAATCTAATTTAGTACCGAATGTGAATGTTTGCTGAAAAACAGTAGTTAGAATTGGCGTCATTGTGGGTAATTCACCTTCGAATTTTTCAATTAATTTTGATATTTCCATGATGTGCAGGTTTCACCAGAACAATTGAAACACAATGCAGAGCATTCGAGGCTTGTTTTTCGCAACCACACATACTTCCACAGTTTCCCTTGCATCTGCAGAAAATTAATTTCCGAAATTTTAGGGTGCTGGAGTTTTCAAAGTTTTAATTAATATCCACACTTTTCTATGCTTTTTCTAGCCCCAATCAGGATCAGTGTTTCACGGTGATAAACTCTTAGACTGTAGAAACGAGCAGTATCTTGTATTGGCGGAAGCGATGATAAGTTTAATATATTTTTAAACACTGTCTTGACGAATCGATTGTATCTCATGCTGTCAGAGAATCATCTTTATTTCCAGCATATAAAGAGACGAAAAAATGTTCGCCAACGACAGTGAGCAAAGATGGCTCGGCTTTCTCACTGAGAAATATTGCTCTTCTACTAGTTAACAGCAAATTCTTTGTAATGACGCCATCATGTATAAAACTTGAAGGATAGTATAATTGATGCGACTTACACACTTTTGAAAATTAAAAACATTGGACATTATGGACACATATGACTGCTTCCTTTATAATGCCGCGAGCACGACACGAATATTAATGTACTGTGCTACGACAGTCACAGAATCATAGGATTGGAATGCAGCAAGCGCAGAACGGATGACGACGGTATCTGCATCAGATTCAGCCTGGTCGACAATAAAACTGACTTGTGATAGAGCAGTTTTAAGAAAACCTATTAAGTTTGTTTTGGTCTTTTCATTACCAAGAAATTTATCTTGGGATAATGTTGGTACGGTACTCTTATTAAACTTTATTTCTGTAGATTGGTGTTTTGCGTGCAACGCAAGCGCACAAGGTGGGGTAATTTTTGTGGTGGCGGAAAGGGTCGATAATAAATTAATAATAACATAGAAATGGTAAAAAAATGTTAAATGGATTTAAAATGATATAAATAAAAAAATATATAATAGAAAACTAAGTCTAATGGTTCGTTTTTCTCCCTTATTCTTCCGAGTAATCAAGACCTCTAATCAAGAAGAGTAAAATCCAGAGAAATTAATGAAATTAAACAGATTTAAATATAAAAACTGAATATGAGATAAATTGGCAGCCCACCATAGCATCTTACATAGATTAATAGTAATTCCCACGTCAAAAAACAACTTCGAGATAGAATTGAATATCATTAAGAATATAGCAGTAAACAATGGGTACGACAAACAAAAAAAAAAACACAATTTTAAAACAAAAACCCCTTAAGAAAGCTCTGAAATTAGTACTTCAACCACCAGAGAAAACCCCAGTACCTTTTACTTAATTACATATACAGGCAAGATATCAACAAAAATAGCCAAACACATAAAAAAGAAAGGAATAACACCAGCTTTCAGAACAAACAAATATATTAAGAACAACAAGGGGGCAAAAGAAAAAGCACTTACAGAGTGATGTATACAAACTTAAATGTGGCGACTGCCAAAAAACTTACCATCGGTCAAACGTATAGCAGAACATAAAAGATCTTTCAATAATAGAAAAACCGATTATACATACGCGCTCCACTAGATCATAATAATTCTTTTAATGATCATTTTAAAATTTATCACATTCAAAATAAAGACCTTAAGCTATTTTTATTATAATCTATGAAAATTATTAAATTAAAAAATACAAATAAAATTCTGAATAAACCAACTTGAGACAAACAGTTTTCCCCTTCTTAACTTTCTTAACTTATTGTACACCAAAAATAGATTACTTGAGAAAGTCACTCTGCTGTAGTGATAATAAATTATAATATATTTTGTGGTTGTAAGTGTATAAGTGTTAAAAACAAAAGTTTTCAGTGTTTTATTGTTGGATATAAAGAATATTCATGAAGTAACGGTCGAATCTGAAGCATGTTTAAAATTTCCTTATATTATTCCCGTTAGAAAATTACTTTGACGCCACCTATGGTATATACTTTGCTATAAACCTTAAAAATAACCCATAAGCAACGAGCGATTTGTCATACCTTTTTCTTAACAACGAAATAGCTCGCCATATATTCCCTGCTCTTATTATCTTTCATTTGTTAAATAGAACCCCTTCATCTTAACAAAGCAGTTAGTTTCCATTGTCGAGTCACCCAGCCTACTTTCTAAGAAAAACGAAGATGTAGGTTTTCTATGAAATAATCTTTCCTGTCGAGAGAAAGTAGTAAAGATAGGAATAAGACCTCACTAGACTTGTCAATTAAGTATCATTTTCGCGTGGCACTGTTCGGCCAACACTCCCACTCTTTTTTATCCCTAGCTTGATTAAGTATCAGAAATCGAATTCATTTCCATCGTGGTTCCTGTGGCATGCGGTTGTCTTCGTCAAACGGCGATGTTTTCAATTCACCATTATCTATCTATCTTCAAACAGTGCTTCCTACATTACCTATTTTCTCTTTTGTCATACAGACGTCTTCCAATTTGAAGACACTAAATCAATTCTGTTTCCCGTCTTTTCTTTCTTCTTGCATCCATTCAGTTCAGTCTAGTCTAGTGTGAGAATTGACTGTTACCTGTACCTACATTAATTCGAGATTGATTGCTGAGCGAAGCCACCATATTTCGTTGCCTTATTTAAATCATCTACGTTGCTTGAGACGTACCAATATACCTGTTGCGAGTGTAACCTGTCAAGTGCCTTTACCGTCGAGCGTTCTATGAAAAAACGTGTTACGTTTTACCTGTGCCTACCTGCTGCCAACTAAGTACAATACAGATCATTCAATTGTGTTAGGAATTGATTTATGACCCCAGTTCAGTGCCTTTACCTTATTTATATAAAACTACGGTATATATATATATATATATATATATATATATATATATATATATATATATATATATATATATATATATATATATATATATATATATATATATATATATATATATAAAAAAATATGAACAGATTTGTTTTATAGGTAGGTTTTATTTATGATAAATTTTATACACATATTTGAGGTAATCGCAATCAAACATTTTAGTAACTTCATGTTTACGTATTCTCACTATTTGTTTTATTTCAAGTTATCAAATATTGATGTAGATACAACTATAATATTTCTTGCCTTTTTCTTATTCTTGAGGATACTAAATTATTCATAATTATTTTTCAAAAAGATTTTTTGTTGTATTTAATAATAAATTGTGCAATAACTTATCTCGTGCCATTCAAGTGTTCAGTAAAAATTGTTATAGCGCATTTACTTTAACTATACCTCAATATAACCTTGTTGATGAACTATTTGCCTTTTATTTTTTTATTATGTATATAGACTTATTTTATGTGCATGGTGTATCTCTTTCAGAGATTGTTATTGATGTATATTACTGTTTGATTTATCATATAAACAGTATATATGTTCAAAATATTAAGTGTGTGTACCGCACAATCATAATAACTTTTTTCTCACGGTTTATTTTATTCTCGCGTGATTATCTTAACCGTACCTTACCTTTCTCGTTATCTCCTTTTATATGTCGTAGGTTTCCCTGTTCCTCTAAAAATAGGGCGGTGCCCAATTATTTCCCTTCTCTTTATCTTCTAACTTCTCTTCTCTTTATCTTCTTCTTCTTTTTAAAGTGCCCTCTCCTCAATGGAGGTTGGCTACTACAATTTTAAAATCTTCTCTATCTTCAGCTGTTCTTATTAGCTGTTCGAAATTTAGCCCTGTCCATTGTGGACAGGGCTAAATTTCGATAAATTTCTTTATCTTCAGTACTCCACTAATTCTTTGTATTTGAGCTGTAATAAGAGCCTCGACTAAGAGACCTCTACCAGACTGAAGCCCGAGCCTAGTACCGTACCCTGTACAACCTCTACTCTGTCATTAAAGAGGGTACAAATCCATCACTTATTTAAACTATTAAATTATCTTAATACAAATTTTAAATTAATTTCACATTATGTCTGTCATATTTATGTCTTTCTCTTTATAATGCAAATGCTATCAATATCTTTTATGGAAACTAATGTTCTAAAGGAATAATTCCAAAGTAGGTAAGTCAATGATAATCAGTTATCAGAGCTTTAAAGTAGTAATCAAATCTATCATAAGTGTAGATTATTTTTTTATCCCAAATGGCCACGAAGCTGCAAAATGATTGCAGCATTTATTTTATGTCCGGGCCTAATTTTTTCTATTTTACTAAGAATTCTCGAATGTGTCACTTCAGTAGTCGTATATTCGTAGACTTCGTACTTTCGATTTTGACGTTTTCCCCTTCTAACACTCATTAATTTTATTGTAGTTTTTAACCAGGTTTCACTACTACATTCGACTGTGTACTATATACTCTTAATTCTCGGATTATAAATTCCAGGTACTCTATGAAGTAATATTATTTTTCAGTTAAAACGCTTACTTTGAAATTTCTTATTTTTATAAGAACACATTTATTCAATAATTTCTGAATCACAAGCAAATAATAGATAACGTTAGGTTGATATCCACAACGCAGTCTAGCTCGCTTGGAAATCGTCCATAATATTGACACGGCTCGACTGAGTAATAAGCCAAGTATGCAGTCTCCTAACTGCCAACTGAAATTTGTTGCATATTATATTTTTTTAAATGTAATTATGTAGTAACATAGTATATTTGTTGAAAAAATATTGTATCTATTATCAGCTCATCAATCGCATAAACCATCACAATACTTTATCGCATCTTCTTCTGTTTAAAGGTGCCAAAAATTTCACTATATACACTAAATATACAGTGTGTAAAAGCCAAATGGAATAAATTTATTATTTAGGTTACTGTACATATTTATAAAAAATCCCGAAACACGTCAAATTTAAATTATAACTAGACATTCTTTAACGTGAAAATTCAACCCCTACCTTCAACCCCCTTAGAATGACAGGTACAACCCCCAATTTTTAAAATAGGAAGTATAGGCATTAAAATAGGAGGTATAGCAACATTCAAAAATGTTGTCGCTTTAAAGTTTATTAGGATTAATTAAGATAAAATAAATTAAAATCATGTGGTTACCGAAATTCGCTAAAATATACTCAAAACTTATTTCCCGTTTAGGTCTTGATAATGAGAAAGTGAACAAAAACCATAGCAATGCGGTTTTTAGATGGTAACCAAGGAAAAACTTTAAAGAATTTCCGTGGCAACGCTATTTTAACACGCATTAGTAAATTGTTGTTAGTATTTTAATTTAAGTAAAAAGTTCGTTCAATTCAATTCTGACAAATGGTTAGATTAACGGAAATGTATAAAATAACAGTTTTACAAATGATTGGTTACGGAGATAACACCCGAACACAACAGGAAGTAACTCGCCCATTTCATGAGAAATTTAATAATTTACCGCCTATATCCCAAGGAACAATAAGTAAAATAGAGAAGCAGTTTCGCGAGTTTGGTCATGTAAGGCAGATAAAAAAAGCAGCTGCCAATGCACTGAGTGATGAACTCAAATTAGATGTATTGCTTGAGTTTCAGGAAAATCCACATACATCGAGTAGACAGGCATCCACTACATTCAATGCTAGCCATACATCGATAGTAAACATATTAAAAGAAAATAAATTGCATCCCTATAAGATGATACCTACTCAGGAGCTCATGGAAGACGATTTTGATAGGAGAACTTTTTTTGTGAGCAAATGATGGATATGTTGGATAACACTATTATCCAATATATGGATAATATCCAATTAGAAGACGTTATGTTTTCTGATGAGTGTACTTTTTCACTTAACGGCCATGCTAATCGGCAAAATTGCCGCTACTGGGCCACGGAAAATCCTCACTGGATGAGAGAAGAACACACTCAATACCTTCAAAAGGTTAATGTTTGGGCAGGGATTGTAGGAAACAATATCATTGGTCCCTTTTTCATTGAGGGCAACTTGAATGGCAACAATTATTTAGCACTACTTCAAAATTATGTTATTCCAACGTTGACAAATTTATATCCTGATCCAGGAAATACTCAAGTTCCAGCGAATACGATATGGTTTCAGCATGATGGAGCACCACCACATTACCAACTTAATGTCCGGCAGTACCTTACATTATTAGATTTCTTTTTATGGGGATATGTGAAGAGCCATGTGTACAAAACTAAACCTTCTGATTTAAATGACTTAAAAGAACGAATAACGCTTGCGATTAGGTCGATCACGCCTGTTATGTTAAATATTGTTAGAAGACAGTTTTATTTGAGATTAGGATGTTGCCAAGACGTTCGCGGTGAACATTTTGAACATCTACTTGATTAACATTCATAGTCCTTTTTGGTGTTCTACATTTTATTACGTTTTGCATTACATTTTAGTTTTTGATTGTATTGTAGCGAATTTCAGTAACCACATGATTTTAATTTATTTTATCTTAATTAATCTTAATCAACTTGAAAGCGACAACATTTTTGAATGGAGAATGGAAAGACCTTTCAAACGATATATCACAAGCCTATACTTCCTATTTTAAAAATTGGGAGTTGTACCTGTCATTCTAAGGGAGTTGAAGGTAGGGGTTGCATTTTCACGTTAAAGAATGTCAAGTTATAATTTAAATTTGACGTGTTTCGGGATTTTTTATAAATATGTACAGTAACGTAAATAATGAATTTATTCCATTTGGCTTTTACACACTGTATATTACAGTATATAAAGTATTATATATTTATTTATTTTTACGTTATCACTCTAGATAAGAAGAGCAAATAATGGTGATTTGCGTGGGTTAACTGCTGATGTATTGTCGGAATAAAGACATTCCTAACATCTTCCTGTAAAAAACTCGGATTTTGCACGCCATTAATTTCATGTTACACTTAACTGGCATAACGGAGATGCATGCTAATTTATAGCATGATAAATTATATAGTTCATTTTTGGATAATCACATTGTGATATAGTGCGTTTTTGGATAATCACATTGCCCGTTTAACAGCTCTTAGAATGTTGAAAAGGAAAAGTGGCATTCCTACAAAGTGAGTTCAGTACAGGAACTAATGAAAGAAAACACTGATAGATAAGTAGAATTTTATAAATCTTAGTGAAAAAAAAACATACAAACTATTTTTTTTAAAAACGTTCCTTCTGTGATGGGGCTATATTTCTCTTAAACGGTTATGTCATTGTCAGACTTGACGGTATTGGTCTGTGGCAAATCCGCAGTGGATACTAAGTACAGTAAGCAAGATACTATATAGAAAACTGCTATATAAAAATACCAATACAGAAAGTGAATTTTTGGACAAGAATACTAGACAATAAAATTATACGACTGTACTTTTTTGAAGAATCCTTAACAGGTCTTTTACGGTACAAGTTACGGTTATTACATGGTCTAGCCCGGTAAACTTTAAAGGAACGGTTTCGGGAGTTTCCTGTTCTGTCGGAATTAACACCAAAACTATTAACTTTAAGAATAGGGATTCCTATTACAGTTTACAATACAATTGATTTCTAGTTTTTTTCAAAGTAATACAACAAAAAGTGATTCATGACTTTATTAAATTAAGTTAATTTCATCATTTAAAATTATTGACTTCTCTGGTTTTAAACAAAAACTAACGTGATTTAATAAAGAAGTCTAATGTATGATCTATGTGAAAGAACTTGTATAAACAAACAATAATTTTATATAAATATAAACATTAACGTCCCAATAAAGTCTAAACTTCTCAAGAAATGATGGTGGAATATGTTATGTAAAGTATACAGTAATTTTATTTTCAAAAATATTGGTTTGAATTAATTAATTTTGTATAAAAACACTAGCAAATATGAAAATCTGGTCTATCCAAACGCTTGTTATGTTTGAAATTAGGAAGTCAGGAGACTCTATTCAGAATAAAACCTACATGTAGCTTTAATAGTTATTTATTGTAGAAGACGATAAAATTGTACTTTATCTTCGAGAGCGTTTTTTAGCGTCGAGACGTCAGTCGAGACGCTAATTATGCTCGAGAAGATAATGCGATTTTATCGTCGTGTGCAATACATTTTCTATAGCAAGACTTCAAGTTCAGGTGAAAAATAGAATTTCAAAGAAAATTGTAATTTTTAGCACAAAAATCGCAATTGTGTTGCTCCGTTGCTAGGAATATGAATTACTTTGTATCCAATATAAAATCAATCCAGTACCTCGAATCAAGTGTTTAAGCAAACGAGTACAAGTTGTGATGCTCCAAAAATAGATATTTCTAATAATGTAAATTTCTAAAATTGTAAAATTTCAGTTGTTTTTAATCCTTAATGTGTTTGAATTTGTAAATTTTATTGAATAAAAAAAAGTTAAAACATTTTATCTACTCTTGCTGTTAAAGTGTCACTTTATCTACCCTTGCGGTTAAAGTGATACTTTATCTACTCAAAACACTTTAACATTAGCTATAAAAAAAAATTGTTTAAGAAATGTATATTATTATTACCTGGAACAATAAAAACATATATTAGTTTATGCTAAAAACATTATTTTTTGTATTGTTACCTTATTTTGCTTATTTAAAGTACGAATTAAAACGCTCAAAGTTTCCATGGCAACATTAACAGTTTTAAAAATATTGATCTGACATGACGGGAGTACATACCTTGTAACGTCAAATAAATAAAATATGAATAAAATATTACTAACAAATATTTTAAAAGGTTTATTCAAATATTTGAAAATCTTAATCTTTTAAATGTCCATCGGTAATGGGATCTAAAAATTTGTACAGTTTAAAATTCCCTAAATACTGTTAAAATTTTAAGAAAATCTATGCATGTTGATAGAATTCAGATAGACGTCATATAAAAATTTTAATTTTTATAACAATTTTGTTATTTAAAATTTTATAACAATATTGGATAGATGTAATAGTTCTATAATTATGTATGTCAATATTCACATAAAAGATTTTTTATTTTTAGATAATTTTACTACATTGAATTATTGTGTGATTGTCACAGAAATTGTTTCACATTAGGATATCATGATTTGTTTCTCAACCGTTAATATCATCCATTCGTCACGTATGATCAATGTTGCATACGATTGACAAATTTGCAAACATTAAAATAGCGTTTATATAATTTCTGACACGATTTATTTTACATTTTACTGCTAAAAAATTCTAAGGATTTTACCCTAATTTGTCACATATTAAAATATTTTTTTTGTAGATGTATAAACGAATATGTTAATACGAAATAATCACGTAAAATATACACAAGTCAATAATTGTCTGCGGTAGAACTGGTTTAGAAGACTGCTAACATCGGTTTAATTCAAATATCTTTAAAACGGATATGTTTTAAGTGGTAACACACAAAACACCCCAAACAGCTCACCAATACAAACACAAACAAATACCAGACACCTCTTTCCAACTCAACACAACACCTACAATAAACACACAACCTCTTACACACAACCTACTACAACATCCCATAAAGGACAGCGATTGTTTTATCAAAACCAACAATCTCTTTCCAAACGATTTCGACTCACTTAAAGTCCCACTCACTCCCACATCAAAGGCAGCTTCTCTTCGAACTAGATATCATCTAGACCTCAATGATCTTACGGAAAAACTTCACAAATCACCGGAGATCACTCCTAGATCAAACAATTTACTTCCCATCCGTCTAAAGTACTGTTCGAGATCTGCAAAAGTGGCAATCGTAGCACAAAATGCTCCTAAAAATCCATCATTTGTCTCTTTCAGACCTTTCTACGACCTTTCCCATGAGATGAAATCCTTAATCCACTTCCCATCCATGATCTTTTTCAATGTCTTCTCCGATAAGAGGAACGACACTGCTCGCTACCTCAACGAAATATCAAACCTATTATATGGATACGCCATATCTATCTGCTTTCAATAACACCAATAACCAAACCTTTACACAACTACATACATAAAATAACACAAACACACACACTACAATACGTACATACCTACCAAACACCCTGAAAACGCTCATTCGCTAAAAACCCACAACTATCACAAATACAAATACACTAAAATAACATTACCAAACATACTACACAAATTATAAATATACCTAAACACATATATCGCACACTGATCTCACAATGATAACCGCTCCTAAGTAAGGATCTAGCCACAGCTGACATCCACGCGGTTAAACACAAAAAATAAAGGCCCAACAATTTAAAGAAAACCGTTTGTTATCCATTGAGCTAGGATTTTGGTGGCAGGCTTGGTCCAAGAAGAACAGAAGAAGAAGAGGAGCTAGGATTAGACAGGCGGCGAGACCATAAACTGAGGTAACCATCACCCAATAAATCTCATCCTTAAAAAGGCATAATACCTAAAACGAGTTCGACATTAATATCGAAGTGGTAACACTGGTATAATATCTATTTACTGAAATGTAGTCAACCGTTAAAAGCTACCGTTTATATTTACAAATTTACCACTAAAATAATTGTTTGGGGAGCAATATCTTAGCTTAGTGCTAGAATCTTCTGTATAGTTAATAATACTCTATTAACAGTGCAAAGTATTATACAATCACAATTGATTTTTTTTTCTTGAAACGTCTCTTTCTCTGTATCCAGAGGGATGGAGTTTTCAAAAAGATGACGTAAGATGCCACACTTCTGAATATATAAAAGCTTGGATTCAACAACACGATTTGGCTACAATTCCATGGTCATAATACGAAGAAATCCTACTACGGTAGTATCAGATATTCAGAAGATTAAACATGCAGTTAATGTATCTGCCTCTACACTACGAAAACTATTATTATAAGGTTTTAAAAAGCTAACGTCGAGTAAGACTTCCTCGTCAACCGATAAGTTTACAAATTCGGTCATGTTTTCTGATGATACAAAGGTTTTCCTAATAAAATATAGTGGCCAAATTCGTGCATAGAGGTAACCAAAGTGTTAGTGCATAGCCATCATATGCCCATCTTCGTAGGAAGAATCGCCATGTTTGGTCTATTATTATGACTGACGGATGTGCTGGCTTCATCTACATTAAAGGTACACTTACTGGTGATCGTACAAGCTCATTCAAAAACGCAGATATATATATACATCGGCTTAGAACGTCTTTCGACGTTGTCCGATACCTAAACACCATCTCTTCCTATCTTTGCAGTCGTTTGTTGTTAAATTTAAATATTTAATAAAAAACGCAGATGACTATGTTTAAAATTAGGAAGCCATCCATTTAGAACTGTCTCAGAAAGCTTCAAAACCTTGACGTTGTTGTTAGAAAAGAATTGCAGAATATTACAGAAGAACTGATAACAAACCTAGTGAGCAGATAGGACGATATCTTCAAACATCAAATATTGAGCCCGAGGTGACGTTTTATATATTTTTTTATATCAATTTATTTTAAAACTGTAATAGTTATTTATGTACCAAAGGCATTAAGTAGATGTTTATGCCTGAGGGTGACTATCTTACAAAAACAAGAGAGCCTCTAGCCGAGTGTTTGTAAGTCGCTCTGTAACGAATCTACCACATGGGGTATTATTCTAAGGGATAGAAAATTGGGGACAGAAATTATTGGGGCGCAGATAGGACAAGCAAAATAATCGATACTTGTGCGGACGGCACTCAGGGTTTGTTAGGTGAGCTGGGGTCGTGGATAAGTAAATGACAAGGGGTTTGGATTGGGGCAACTATAAAAATATGAAACAAAATGTCATGAATCTCTTGGGACAAATAAAACACAACACAGATAGGAAACAGGAAACACCTCTAGTATTTTAAAGAGGACGCCACTTCGAGGTGCCTAATTTTAACTATTACAACAACTAGTTGTAATTAGGAAATAATTGTTAGAAATGCAGAACATATCTTTTTCAAATAAAACTCAAAAAAGGGTTAGTTAAAAAAAATAAACAAAATGTTAAAAAAAATTAACATTTATTGTGTCTTATCACAAACAGTTATAAAAATAATAACACAAATTACTATATAAATTAATAGTTACAGAGTACAAGAATAACAAATAAACTTACATGTGTCCTAGCCGTTTACAAACTCTGTTGCTACAACACTTACAAAATTGCTTGAAGGTTAACCTTCTTTAAAAATAAAACAAACTAAAGTAAAAAAAAATAATAAAGCGAGCTGTCTTATGTTAATATTAAATTTATAACAGAAAAATTAAAATGACAGCTAAAGTCAAATCCTAAAACTTACAATTTTGAATATTACAATTTTTTGAATTTTAATGAAAGCAATATATTTAAAAAAAATGTCTGTCTTTACTTTAAATTTAAACACAAAAAAGTTACCTGGACTGCACTGGGGTTTTACACAAATTCTGGAACTATAACTGAAACTAAACAAACTGATTCAGGAACAAAACAGGAACAGCGAGATTGAAGAAGCACTTATGCAACTTTAGACTGGACTTCTAAAAAAAAAAGAAACTGGAACATCAGAATTGCTGCAGGCGACGCAAATTTCTTAAATACTTTTTTAACCTCCTCTGTAACTACACATACTTCACACTTTACTTTACACTGCTACAATTTCCATAAAAAGGGCAAAAACAGAAAACTTTACAAATTCGACGAATAAATTTGGATCCAGACCTAAGCCGACTGTCTTTTACAGCGACTCAAGTAAGCATAAGTTAGAATAAACAAAACGCTGGGTATAAACAATCACAAACGGGAATTGAATTAATTTAAAAACGCAGTATCGGGCGGTTTAACGATCAAAGAAAAAATATCGAAGAATTTGCGCCTGTGACATAAACAAACAATAAAATGATTTATTATCAACTTGGCGACGTGAAAAGAACGAAATATTATTTGGGTTTTAACGTGAAAGATACGAACTAAGAAACAGGGAAAAAGTTCTTCGTTATTATAATGAATATATGAGGGGATTTCAATTTAATATATATACGAAGGTATTTCAATATATATATCAAGGAATTTATATATGAAAGAATTTGTAAATGCTACAGCCCTAGTATATACACATCTATTAATCACACAGTGCATATAAACTTTTATCTCATACTATTTTGTTATCATATTCACAATATTTATTAATATTTTAATAGTATATTTAATAAATATTTATAAATATTTATCATAGTAACGTAGGCAATATCGTTGTTACGGTAATTCAGACAAAAATAAATAAACATCTGCTGCTGTCAAACCTAAAACTGAATATGTATAAAAGTTTTGAAATTTCGGACGAAATAGAAAAAGTGGAAAAATCAACACAAAACTTGCTACCGAAGAAATCGACAGACGCATACGACAGAGAATACGACAAATTGATAAACCTGATGGCAGAAAACTGTGTAGAATATACTAATGAAACTGTGCTGCTTGAATACTTTGGCAATCTCGCTGAAACGTTTTCTCCTTATGGTCTAAATATTACATGATTAAGAAGACTTTAATGTTAAATAACACAATATTAATATTGCTAATTACCAAAGCGAATGTTTGAAGCAAGGGTCAAAAGGATACCAGCCAAAAAAGTTTACAGGACTGTCTAGAGCAGATGTTTTAAAACTTATCCATGAAGCACCGAATGAGAAGTTTTTAATGAACACAGTTGCATTAATACTTGGTGTCGGCAATACGTTGACGACAAGAACTGGTGAATATTTTGATTACTTAAGTAGAAATAGAAAGTCACTTTTTGTGGTAAACGACCCAGAGACAAAAATCTACAAAATGCGCATTTTTACCATTATTAACAAAGACAAAATGAATAGTTTGAAACTAATAAGAGATTACATGTCTTTACGGCCACGTGGTTAAGAAAAAAAGATTTTTTCTGACCTATAAACAAGGTCACTGTACTATACTCTAACATTTCGAATTACCTTGTATATTTTAAAACACCGAAACATATTCTCAATCTTTTTGCGTCGCTAAGATTGATAGTATAAACATTTTTAGTCTTATTTATAAAACACAGATTGGTATTTCGCGTTTGAGCTTGATTTCGCTTAATATTGCGCGTCAAATAAATATCCACTTATGTTGGTGAGAAAGTGATGCGCGGAAAATAATGATGTCATTCTCGGTGGAGCCGCTGTCAAAAGCAGTCGGTTTCATTGTTTAATCCGGATTTTCTTCAAATTCGTTATTGTTTTTTTTTGTCATAAAAAAATAGTGAAGTGTAGTAACAGTTGGAGTTGAGAATTTGATTCAGAAGAAATAGATTAGGGCGTGTAGTTCTTCAAAGCCGGCTATTTTTTTGTGGAAAGGTAAATTTGAGCTAAAGATGCTATTTGACGGTCTTTGTTGAGTTAATCACCGATATGTTGTGCTGTGTTCTATGTGAGAAATTTGTAAAATGGCGTTTCCAACAATTTGAGAGGTCCACATGGTTTTAAACAAGAATTCAGCGGCCGAGATTTGAAGAGTGCAGTTTGTTGTCATCCAGGATAATCCGAAGCCCGAGGCAGTGTCCTACCTCACCAAGAATTCTTCATTTTGTGTTCCATGGGTCACCCTAGACCATTTGCAGTTTGTGTGGGACAGTATTTTTGGATTCAATTCCACTCCCAAAAATTTTCTCAATGGGTATACCAGCCAGTGTGATACCAGGTACTTTTATTACAATTTTTCAAAGTAAAATAAACATTTTTCGTCAAAAAAAAAATATTTGCTTTCATGACAAACTAAAAAATTATAAGTTTTATGGATTAGCTAATTATCATATTAGTCTTCTTTTAAATCAGTTAACCTTAATATTTAATTAATATTTCAACAAGGTTTAATATTTCATTTCGACATATGACAGTCAGTATTATCCTTTTCTGACATTATTTGGTACATAACCATAATAATTTTGAATTCTGTTTTGTTTAAAGGTTAACCTCAATTTAAGTAATGCCGATCAAAATTATGATATTTTGATTTATAATTTATAATAATTGTTGAAATTGCTACAAATAGTGCTACTGTAAGGTTTTTTGATAAATTTTGTTAATATTATTTGTAATAACTGTTGATGTGAAGTAATAATAAATATGAACGATTCTCTTAAAACCAGGAGTTTAAAATTGTTTCCTTTAAAAAGATTTCCACCTTTTAAAATTTTTTAGGAAAGACAAGCCTTTCTTTCCATCCAGCAAGAGGATTCCTATAAACGCGTCTTATTCAAAGATACTTACCTACGACCCAGCTCTCCAACCAAAACAAGAGTAGCAGTTCGCAAACGATTCGGTTTGTTTGCTTACCCTATCTACAGCCCAGTAATTTCTCAGTCCCCACTTTCACCCTATAAGTGATACCCAATGTGGTAGGAAAAAATACATTTGTAAAAATCCCTTCATAATTTCAAAATATCTGGGTTTAAGCGATCGTGAGAAGTATACAGGTCACTGTGTGCGTCAAACATCGGCAACTCTTCTGGCAGATGCTGGAGTCAGTATGACAACGTTAAAACGCATGGTGGATGAAGTGCACTAAATATATTCCGGAAGTAATGAAGAAGACATCACAGAGGATGTCGAAAGCTCGGCGCAGTAATAATCGACGCGGTTAAACCCGGAAGCCTGTTGAAATTAATATTAATGCTTGTAATAGTATTAATCTTAGCTTTAGGTTTAATTGTACAATATATATAATATACAGTGATTAGTGTCTTACCACCCGGCAAAATAGCGGAAAGGGTAGAAGACAGATTAAGTTGTGAGATAGTACGAGATAAAGCTAATTTTTAGACGTGGCTATTTTACTTCAGTCATAATTATACGGATGACCTCGAAAATATTTTATTTTAATAATTTTTGATGTTAGAATAAATGATTGAATAAATTAAGATATATTATAGTAAAAAACATTAATTAGTAGCGATTTTTAATTATAAATCTTTCTTCTTCTTCTTAACATGCCATACACCAAAGTGCGTAGGCGACTATCTCATTACTAGAATTCTGTTCTTGGCGGCGTGACACAGCTCGCCTGTATTGTGTATTCCTGTCCATTCTTTAATATTCCTTAACCAGGATAATTGTTTGCGGCCGGCTCCTCTCCTACCTTCGATCTTCCCTTGTAGGATTAACTGTGGTATTTCATATTTTGCTCCTCTCAATATGTGCCCAAGGTAACCAATCTTGCGTTTTTTAATTAATTCAAAGAGTTCTCTTTCCACGCCGGCTCTCTTAAGGACGTCATCGTTTCGAACTCTATCCACCCAAGGTATGCGCATCATTCTTCTCAATGACCACATTTCAAATGCTTCAAGTTTGTTGATAGATGTTTTTTCAAAGTCCACGTTTCCATGCCATAAAGCAAGATGGACCATATGTAGCACTTGACCATTCTGTAGCGTATTTCGAAATTTAGGTTTTGATTACATAGGAGCGGTCTGAATTTCACAAATAAATCTTTAAGTTTATTTAATAATAAAAATAACTCAACTGAAATATTTGACTAAACTAAAGGTAAGTATGTTTCGTCCGAAAAAAATTATTGTATGTGGAATTGGTGTAATAGTTAGCGACGTTTGAAATAATTCAAATTCAATTCCAGTTTTACAGTCTTCAGTTGTGAATGCAAAATAATCCGGTGAATCTCAGTGTTAATATCAATTCCTCTGTACAGGTAGATTTACAGTTTTCTGTCCTCTGTACAGTTTATTTTTGTAGAATTTTTACTTATTTCAACATTCTTTAAACGTTCTTTTCATTTTGAAGAATTTTTACTTTATTTTCGAAGTACAACGATACTGTTTTTTCAATAAGATATTTATGTTTAACTTTAAACACTTCTAATACTAGTAACGAGTGACATAAATGTTTAGTGATTCAAAGCAAAACGATCTCTGCATAATTTCAAATTACTAAAAAAAAAAAAACACAATGTGGGTTTTGAACTCTAATCGTCTGCGACGTCTGTGTCGCAGTGCCGAATTCTTACCACTAAGCCACGTAGGATTTAAAATTATTCTGTGACAAAAGTGTATAAAACTCCTCAAATCATAGTAGAAATTATTCTTGGTTAATAATTTAAAACTTTAGATTAAATAATCACTATTAATTAAATTATTTTATTCACATTTTTGCTTTATTGTGGTCAATCAGTTTTTACTTTATGCCAAATTAAAAATGGAAATACGTCACACAAACGATGTTACACATAATAATTATGACCGAGGTGATTTAGCTCGAAGCTAACGTCTAAAGGTGTGAGACTATCGATAGTGGTAATGTAATGTAAATTATAGGTTTCTACCGATTATTTCCCACCTCTATGAGTTTCATCTCTTTTTATTTCACAAGGTAACTGTGTTTTCTATCTCTTACGTTAAAAAGCCGGGTGGTAAGACACTCATCACTGTATATTGTCTTCGTTATTAAAATAATATTGGTATAGTTTCTTAACTTTATTTAGCGAAAAAACACTTCTAATACATAATTGTACATAATTTAACATAACAGTTTTTTGGCGGCCATTATTCATAATCGTGTCTTAATTAATGTGGTTATATTCTTCTTGTTTTTCAGTTCAAATTGAGTGACAATCAGAGCTGTCAATGGCGCGAAATTCAAATAATAGCCTACAATATATATATATATATATATATATATATATATATATATATATATATATATATATATATATATATATATATATATATATATATATATATATATAATGAAACATAAACCAACATTTGCTGCTGGCAATCTATCTATCACCGGATCCTTCCATAAATGCCAGCTGTATGTAAATTCTACTAATTAATGTTATGTAGTTATAATAATTTAATTTCATGTTTTGTAACTTAAATATTATTAAGAAGTTGTCAAAATTTTCTTTGTGTCTTTACGCTTGTGCGGGTCTGCGGGTCATAAAGTGCACTTTATGTCCACACGGGACGTAAATTAATTTTTTATTTTCTCTTGTTTGAAACAATGGTGGTTAACTTTAAAATTGCAAAAGCAATTAATTTTTGTTAGAAAATCATAAATAAATTAAAAATTGTTTTACAACTGACATAAATATTTTGTTCAAGAATCTGACATCTAAGAATCTAACGCCGTAAATATGTACGAAATAAAGTCGTAAGCACGTTTAAAAGTTTTTCGTGTTCTTACAGTCGATATAATGTTTGAACATCCATCCAAGGTAAAAAAATATATAAAAATTCTGCTTCGCTTTTGTCATATTTTTCAACATTTTCAAATACTTTATATTAAAAAAATACAATTCCATTGCCCCGCTTCGGCTTAAAACCATATATATGTGACAAATCCATCGGATGTGCATTAACAGTCACCAGTTTTGCTGAATTTTTTGCCGTTTATCGACCGTCAATTCTCAGTGGTGTTTTATTTTTAGTTTCCAGACATAGAGATATGCGAAACACGGTGAGGCAAAATACCGATAAAACCATCTGCTCAGGGAATTCTGCTGCAAAATCAGCGCCGCACATTTCATTTCCTGAATTGGAAAAAATATAAAGTGATATTTATCCTGTTGGGTTGGCAGCACTGATTGCCTGTAGAGATTTTCGCTACGGATATTGTGCGTTGCCGAACGAACTATGTGAGCGATAAGGAGAGTTAAATCCGTACCGGCAAGAAGTGTTTTGAAAAGTTAGACAACGATAAAGCTAGTTCAAGGCAAATAAGCTGTGTGATATAATTTGCCTCTGGTAAACATCTATAAGTACACCAGGGAAATAAGTTTTTCTCGGGACTTGGGAAAAATCCAAGTGTCTAGCAAGTTTTAAAGTTAACATTACCTGTAGAAAGAAAACTATTTTTCCTGCAGAGAATTCGGTGTTGTTTTTATAACTCATGTAAATAACTCATGTTGAGAACTCATATTAAAAAATAGAAGACTTCCAAAAAACACAACAGTTTCTACCTCCACAAGAAATTTTAATATACCTCCGGAATTAGAAAACTGAAAATGCTCACGTTCTTAAAAACGCAGGTGGAAAAATTTGTGATCATGAACAACAGTACATACCAAAAATGAAAGAGATACATTAGTGACTTTTTTGACGATTCTTCTCGAGAAAATGCTACACATATGCATACTACCTGTGTAGCGGTTGGTTTGCCTACCACATTGGGTATCACTTATAGGGCGTTGAAAGTGGGGACTGAGCAATTACTGGGCTAGAGATAGGGTAAGCAAACAAACCGAAACGTTTGCGAACGGCCACTCTTGTTTTGGGTGGAGAACTGGGTCGTAAGTAAGTGAATAAAGGAGGGACTAGAAGGAGTAACTCAAAAGGAGGAAATCAAAAAATACTTACATAGATTTTCTGGGCAACACACACAAGAAGGTTCCTAAACTATTTGAATTTGGACGCCGTTTAAAAGAATCTTCTTGCTGGATAGAAAGACCAGGTTATGTACCAAATATCCGAAAGGGATAATACTGACTGTCATATGTCGATATGAAATATCAAACCTTTTTGAAATATAAATAAATTTTAAAATTAATTGCATTTAAAAGAAGTCTAATATGACAATTAGCTAATCCATAAAACTTATAATTTTATTTATTTATAATTTTAGTTGTCATGAAAGCAACAATTTTTTTTATTAATGAAAAATGTCTATTTTTACTTAGAAAAATTTTAACAAAAAGTACCTTATATCAATTTGGCTGGTATATTTCCTTTACGAAAGTTTTTGTGATCGGAATTGAACCAAAACACTGGAAAACAACACACAACTGTGTCCTACTCAAGCTGGAATTGGTCTGAAATGACCACGAAACACAAAGATGGATAATTCTTGGGAATATTCGGGCTTCGGATTATCCTGGATGACAACAAACTGTAATCTTCAAAACTCGGCCTTTCAAACGGTCCTGCTTAAAACCATGTGGATCTCTCAAATTGTTGTAACGCTGCTTTACAAATCTACCACATAGGGCACAACACAACAAATCGGTGATTAACTCAATAAATTCACCTCTCCACAAAAAAATTGCCGGCTTTGAAGAACTACACGCCGCAAGCTATTTCTTTCGAATCAATATCTTCCTTAACTACACTTAGCCTCTATTCAAATTGGAAATAGTCGTACTGAAAAACTAACGATCACAAGTGGAGTACGACAGGGTTGTATTTTGGTAGTCAGTCTTTTTAATCTATACTCTGAAGAAATCTTTAATGATAAATCAGTCAGGGAAGCAAGTTATCGGAAAAGCCTTAAAATTAACATTTCAAAGTAAATGGCAATTGGAGAGATTAAATTCTGTAGGATTAGATTCATTGGAAGGCTGCTTTGGAAGTGATAAAGAGACAATAACCAGGATCGAAATATCAGGTAAGGCTTTTACGGCCTGTTAAGTGTGGTCTATCCTGTTATATGTTTGTAAGACATGCACTTTCAGAACCATAATGCTACACAAATTAGAAGCATTAGAATTGTGGTAGTATCAACGGATCCTAAAAATATCGTATGATGAATTCAGAACGTCTGCTCATAAGCATCATAAATAGGAGAAAAACAGACTTCGGCCATACAATAAGAGGGCCTAAATACCATCTACTTCGCCTTATAATACAAGAAAACGTAGGGGGGTGAGATAAACTGCGTAACATTGGTCAATGGTGTGGTTTCGCGGTAGAAGAATTATTTCGCGCAGCATCCCATAGAGAAAGATTTCAGGAAATTGTAAACATGATAATGGCCAACGTCTGAGTACAGACACGGCAACTAAAGAAGAAGAAGTAGATATATAATCAATTCGCCTAAAAATTATTCAATTTGTTTATATCAGAGAGAAACAAATTGAATGCAATTTTTTGCAATACAAGTCAGAAAGAAAGTAATGGAATACGGTAATTTTACGGATACCATATGAAAGAGGGATAGTTGAACCATCAATATAAATAAAAAAAAAGAGTGAAAACAGACTCTCAAAAGCAAAATCTTGTTGCAAAATTATTTTTAATTTATAAACCTTTAGAATAACTTTTAAACTATAGCAAGTAGATGACATCATTTTTAGTATTCCTGAAATTTACACAAAATAAAAAAAAGAAGTTTGAATGAATACACGACAAGACTATAAATCTATGGTTCAAAAAATAAAAAAAAATTAATTCTATTGAATTTTCTATATCGTCGGATCTTGTTAATGGATTTTGATCTTTTTTTTATTTGTATGTACTTCTTGCATACATAACAATAATATGTAATTAGCTAATAAATTTACTAAAAAATTAGCAGTACCATTTGTTTAAACAATTTTTGAAATAAAAATTTCCCAAAAATAAATATATTTTGTAATATTATTAATTATCATTGATATTAATAGGAAGATGATGTGCAGGATGTTCCAAATTGGTATGTTTCGCAGGGTATACTAAAACTAGAGGAGATAGAAAAATCGTAGTTAAGATGTCAGTACATACTTCTTTTTTCTTTAAAGTAACGATTGCCCAAGTGGGGGGGGGGGCTGGTTGGATTAGTTGGACAACTAGTGGTACGAGTCGGAACATCTAGAGGGACAACTTGAAGGTCCGACTTCCGACTGGCGAAGAAGTGGGAGCGTGAATGGTGAAGTTGGAAGTCGGATCATAGGTCGGATCGAAAATTTCCTCAGTCAGTTGACCTTCGGCACCTGTTACCTATGAGATTGCTATGAATTACTTTACGCAAAGACCCCTAGTTCGCAAATATTTAATAGAAAATAAGTTTTCAATTGCACGAAAATTACGCCTATTAAAATACACGATTCTTCATCATCATCTACTTTTTGTTAGGGCAAATAATTTTCCTTTCTGTAGATCTATTTCGGACACTTTCATACAGGTACAATTTTCAACACTCCGGATTGGCTACAGAAGAATTATTAACAAACAACGAAAATTAAATCATAGTTGTACTGAAATTAGAAGTAACTGTTTCTTTATATTGTTCTGAAGTTATTTTCTTGTGGCATCTTATGCAAATTTACTATTTTAATTGGAAATAAGCCTGAATATTAGTTAAAATTAAATTTACTTGACGTTTTGACTTCAACTTCGGAATATTTCGATAACGATTTCCGAAGTGGAAGTCCAAACGTCAAATATATTTAATTTCTAACTCATATTGTGGCTTATTCCCAATTTAAAATAGTAAATTTCTCAATAGTTGTGGAGATATTTTACAGCTAAACTTCAAATCCTCAAATGACCTTCCAGTGGCAAGAAAGCGTAAAGTTGCTACAAGGCGTTGTTCAGTACTGACACATTCACGCATGACGGTATCTTTTTTTGGAAATGAGTAGACCAACTTTTTCCAGCAACCGCGAAAAATTGAAGTTGTCCATTCTGAGGTAGTTTTTGCAATCATCCTCATTAATGACATTGAGCAATTTCGTGTTACAAGAGTTCACACGATCAACAAATAATTTCTTTATCCAACATTTTTTCTCCTTTTTTTCAAAAAAAAAAAACTGAAGACAAACTAGAAAGGAAGTTGGACCTCTAGTTGGATAGCAAGTCGGAGCGTGAGTGGAGACGAATATCCAACTAGTAGTCCTACTAAGTGGGACCGCAAGTCGGAAAGTGAATGCCCAGTTTTAATGTTTTATTTTATATGGGGCACCCTATTATTTTTAACATATTTTGTTTACATGTTTATGTAAATTATGATATGACATATTTTATGTCAGTCGTTGGAGCTACTCTGCAAATAAAATGTTTATAGTTCACGTGATGTTAAAGGCACTTAAAAATAAAATGCCGGTAACGCATTTTAACATTTTATATTATGAGGATAATAATCCTTGACAGTTTTATTTAGCAAAAATACAATCCTAACTTGAAAGTAACGTGAACAGGCATTGAACTGCTTATTGTTGATTAAAAGTGAATTATTATTTTTAAATTATTGATTCCATCTTTTATAAATAAAATTATCACAAAATAGTACACACTGGACTAAATAAAAGCAAAACATAAACAAAACCTGTTTTAAATCGTTCTTGAAATGGAAAAAGTTGTACATTACCTTATTTAAAATGTTTGAAAGCTACAACAAAAATTAGCGACCTCGCACAGACGCTGTCTAAATTCAATTCAAACGTTATAATAAAGACAGTAAAGTAATTATTAGCAAAATTGAGTATTTTGGTGAATATCAACCACTATTTCATTATAATCCAGTATTCTAATAATTATTATGAAATATTCCGCACTAATATCATATAAATAAAAGGTTACCCTTGTCGAGTAAATTGACTGTTCCAACTATTTCGTGTCATGAGGATCTGCTCTGACATGTTGTGACGATCTGATTTGCATTTTAGTATAGAGAAAAATGAATACAACGCCAGTATAAAAGCTTCGCTGGCGAATATTGTGCAAAAACAGTTGATAAAAAACAGTTTAAAAACATCTCTTTAGAGAGACCCCTAAAAAAGTTTATAAGCCACTGAACGCTTCCATAAGATATGTATTAAAAGTCTTAATAAAGCTTTTTAAAGTATTTCTTCATAAAGATATAAAGCATACATGTTTCAGACATTTTTCAGTAATCGCTCTGTATCTCGCTAATGTGGAAAGCTATTGATGATTTGATTGGGCAATTATTACTTTAATGAAAAAAGAAGTCATGAAATATCAACTACTTTTTTTAACTCCTCTATTGTTACTATAATCTGCAAAACGTGCCAATTTGAGACACCCTGTACATTGACTAAATAAAAGTAAATTATAATATTTTTAAAATTATGTTGAATATTCTTTAAATATTGCACAGGTATGTTACTTCTGTTTAATTAAAATGAAATTTTGTACGTATAAATACACATGAAATGAAAAATCATGACATCAAATGAAATATATATTTTATATCATTAGGAGAGAATTTTGTATTAGTAAAAAGAAAAATCTGAATCATACATGGATGTAATTTTAATGAAACGTAATTTAAAAATAATGAAAAATACTATTTCTGACGAAAAATTTAGTGAATTTTAAAACAAAACTAAAATGTATGTATAGAAGAATTTACATAAAACAAACTGAACAAATTTACTACAGAAGGAATACTATAGTCGTTAAAATTAATGTAGAAGAGGTACGCAAATGTTTCATGTTTATCTGGCCAAAGTTCATTGTTGCCAGTGGTAATAAAAATGATAAATCTTTAAAAGTGTGGACGGCATGTGAATGTAAGTTCATAAACTGAAAACAGACAATTGGAGATAAAAATATTATATATATATATATATATATATATATATATATATATATATATATATATATATATATATTTATTGAGATGATTGGTGTTTAAAGAAAATAATTTATAAGGTACATACTAGATAATGTTAGATATAAAAAATATTTGGTTATTTTAATAAGTTATATACTAGAGAATTTTATAAAAATTATTTATATGAGGGTATTCTTAAGAAATTAGCATATAATAAGTGTAAAAAGTTTTATTTTAATAATTATAATATAGTAAATATATTTAAGTGAGCCATGTGAATAGGCAACCAAATATACTTTGAAAGTGACAGACACGAAATAATAATTGCGAATGTGAAATAGGGTTATGTGTTAGTTTAAAATGTTTAGTTTACATATAGTTACTGATTTAAGTTTATATTCTGATCTGAAAAGCCTAAATGTCGATAAAATTCTCGATAGAAAAGTAAAGAATTCTCTAGATCACGGAGGATAGCCTGTTTGCGAAATGGACTATTCCAGAAAATTCAGATATGGAGGAAATGGAACAAATCGAATATGATTTCTTGCCAGATGGTTTTGGAAGATTGAAAAGGTATAAATACTCGGTGATTTGGATTCAAAGAGGCGAGTCCAGTTAGTAAGAAAGTTAGTTAGGGTAAGTAAGAAAGTTAGTTACAGTTAGTTGTTCAGTAAGTTTCAAGATAGTCAGTCAGAAGGTACAGATGTTCAATATAGTGAGTTAAATGAAGATTAAGAAACAGTATAAAGAAAATATTATTGAAGATTAAAAATTATGTTATGTATAAATTGTGATTGGATAATGGAAGAAGTATTAATTGAAAATTAAAATTATATAATATATTTGGTGATTGGATATTGGTATATTGAAAAGAATATACGATAAAAACCCTATATATATATATTATTAAAAAACACTCATAGCTCATCATTTACAAATAATACATCATCACAATATATATATATATATATATATATATATATATATATATATATATATATATATATATATATATATATATATATATATATATATATATATATATATATATATATATAAGCACAACAATCGAAACAAGGCGTACAAATTTTAAAAAAGCAAAAAAGTGGTGTCATATATCTTTTTTGCATATTTCGTTCATATTTAAAACGAAAATATTCCTGCTTTTATTATTTGCCATAAGCATTATGCTGAAAAATTCGGACTCTATCATCAATACATGCTATGCGAACATAGCACATGTTCATTGCAGAGTCTGATTGTTTCTTTTTAGATATTTACTTATTACAGAGTAAGCTGTTAAGGCATATTATTATAGCTTGTCTATTTATCTGTTTACAAAAAAGTAACCCTGGTAAATCATGTACACTATATTAACGAAAATTTTTTGGTTAATTTTGGAAATATAAATTTATCTCACATTCTATGCCCATAAATATATATATTCTGCCCAATGTTCACTTCTAACTCTTTTTCTCTATTCCTCAAACATTTTTCGTATCTTATCTCCCAAGTATTTTTTTGACAATACTGTAAATTTTTCACTAAAAGTATAGTCCGTCTAGAAAGTATCGGGACTTTTATATTTTCCCTAATTTTAATAGATTTCCTTTTTGTGACATTTTAAGACAAAAGTAATGCATCAAGTAGGTTGTGCCGATAGTAGGTTATGGACAAAATCGCATGACAACATCATCTGTCAAATATTGTTGTTTGTAAATAGACTTAAGATTTGTGAAATAATGTCGCAAGTAGAAAAAAGAAAAGAGGTGGAATATTTGTATGGAAAATAGATTTGGAAATCAACGAAGAATAAAAGTGTGCCCAAAAACTGTCGGCATGTCACTGAAAAAGCAAGGTTACATATCAAGGAATCCAAAAAAAATCCCTACAATGACACCTCTGCAAAGGCAAGGAAGAATAGATTTTTGTCAACGTTTTCGAGAAGATAATTTTAATAATGTCTTTATATCTGATAAAAGTTGTTTCTAGCTTGGTGCAAATCATCTAAAAGTCCTATCAAAAGAAAATGTTACCATTCAAATTTCCAAATTTCCTACTAAAATAATGGTTTGGGGAGCATTATTTCAGCGTGGTGCTTCACCTCTCTGTATGGTACTGGTGGTACCGGTGGTACTGTTGATAGTGCGAAATATTGTGACATCCTAAATGGTTTTCTTCTTGAAACTGATCATGTTTTATATCCAGAGGGGTGGCGTTTTCAGCAAGATAATGTAAGATGCCATACTTCTGCTTATACTCAAGCTTGGATGCAAGAACACGAATTGGCAACATTCCGTGTGCCAGCAGCATCTCCAGATCTTAGCCCCATTGAAAACATGGAGACTGATGAAGATTAAAGTGGAACGAGCAGCGCCACGAGATAAAGAAGGTTTGATTCGGTCAGTTTTACAGGCCTGGAACACCATTACCGAAAATTATGGCCTTGACCTAGTTTTGGGTGTACCTGGACGTTTAGTTAAGTGTTTAGATTTAAATGGAGGTTGTATAAGTAAATGAGATGAATTATTTGTTGAAATTTTATACTTCAAGTGATACAAATAAATACCGTAAAATTATAACTCTGCTTTCTTTTTTCCGGATACTTTCTAGACGGACTATAATAGGTAAATTATTAAGCTATTGTTTAGAAATTTACCACATGTCTTCCTTTACATATTACATATTTTTATTGTAAATAGCAGTCGAATAAAGTTGCAATGTGTTTGTTGTAACAATGATACACCTTTTAAAGTACAAATCCTATCTTAAAAAAAAACATTGTCAGATAAAGTCAAATTGTATATATGTTGCCAACAAAAAAAAACTGCAAAATTAAAGTGTGTCAACAAAATAGTTTTTCAACGGAAAGAAAATAGAAGTTTATTTTACAACTATGTTACTATAAATAAGTATAAATCTAATGTAATAAAATAGTTCAAAAGGAATTTGTACGCACCTACATAGTTTATGTGATATCATGTTGTATCAACGTTGTTTGTGTGTGAGATTTTAGGGATTAGAAGTTAAGAGGAACACTTTGTAAATTAGACAGGTCTGGATTAAAAATTGTCATAAGGCTGTGGATTCTAAACATAGGATGTAGAATTAAGGATACGACATTATTTTGAGTTACCGTTAATTTTCAGAGTAAAAAGATATTAATTCCAAAAGACTGACATATGTGTACTTTGTACACACTTATGACAAATGAATGAATTAAAAGAAAAATACTTATAAAAGTGTGTAAAGCCTTTAATTCCTAGCTAAGCTCTTTCAGTTTACAAAGCCATCTTCAGGACTATGGTCAAAATTTAAAAAATACCACTACAAAAGAGGTTTGAGGATTGTTCAAAACGTGTAACAAAATTTTTTCTTCAACATTTACAAAACTCTAAGTTTTCAAAAAGTCATTAAAAGTGATAAGCGTAATTATTTATGGTACGGCCGCAGGCACCCATCCATCAGTATAGAGTTAGGGCGACAGACAGATTTTGTTTTTTTTTGTAGTCTGAACGTCCTGTCTTTTTAATGATTTAATGATTAAAAAAAAGCCCTTTCGAGCTACATCAGAGAAAAATTTCGGAATATATATTCCATCATTAGTGCAGCTACCTAGAATAAGTAGTACTACCACTTTAATTAAGACAGATTCAATTTTGACTAAAGTTAAAGCAAATGTGGTTTAACACTTACTACGTATACATGTGTAAAGTACTAGTATTGTATCTACCTAGTCAGTATTAAACCACATTTGCTATAACCTTCGTCAAAATTTAACCTTTATCTTTGTCTCAATTGAAGTGGTAATACTTATTCCAGGTAGCATCACTGATAATGGAATAGTTATTCCGAAAACGTTCTGTGATGTAGCCCGAAAGGTTTCTTTTAAATAAATATACCCTTTTATAAAGGATTTTTTAACTGAAATCGTTGTGATTTATGGTATACAGCCGACTGCAAGAAATTCATTTTCCTTGTGGACTTACAAAGCGTTTTTCAATTCATTCATTTAATAGTTGTTTATGTACCAATGGTATTAAATATATGTTTATGCCCAGAGGGCGACGATGTTACAAACCCGAGGGCATATACAGTTATTAATACCCGCGGTGCATACAAATTTTTATGTCATATCAGTTCGTTATTGCATCTACAAATAAAAATCCGAAAATTCGATTTCATTTTGACAATATATTTACTAGTAGACATTCTATCGTCCGTGTTATCTTGCTACGCTACGGAAATCTTATTATCTTTTTGTTTCTATCTTTACGCCCGTGCGGACCATAAAGTGTACTTTATGCCCGCGCGGGCATAGTACACTATTTCGTAGTTGATAACTAAGCAATAAAAACACAATAATAAACTAGTATGATATAAAATATATTAATTACTTCAAACATTTTAAAAACCTTAAAAATATTAAGTTCGAACAGGGTTTATACATTTTCGTCAACAATTTTTTGATACAATAATTCCTATTTATGTTTTCTAGTTCACGATACATGTGTCTATAGCAATATAATTTTATTAACCCGTAATTGGTGACGTGGAATCTGAAAGACTCTTGGAAAAATAAATATGTAGTGTTATAAATTTTGAAGCGGCGGCTATGGATTGTCAGCCACTAAGTACTTCTCTAAAACAGTTCACAAACAAATAGTTTTTGTAGAGTTAGTTTGTTTAGCCGTTCAGGACAACTGAGATTATTCGAGTTATTCATACTCATTGTCACCATACCTGTCTCAAGCGCGTCCTTAAGATTTTAAATTATTTTTGTATCAACAATAATGGACAATCAAAGAAATACATTACAGGACAAAATACATCAACAATGGTATTCCTTCTTATTTCTATGAACATAATAAATGATACAAACGGTTTTAAATTGTTATTCAAGAAAAAAAGGCCACAACGTCATATTTTTGACAGAATTTAAAAAAAAACGAATTCTATTCATCATTTAACCCAAATCTGTCCACTGCTGGATATAGGTCTCCCTCAGTCTTTTCCATGTATTTCTGTTTTGTGCTGTTTGCATCCAATTTTTGTCGATCCGTTTTATGTCATCAGACCATCTTGTTGGTGGACGACCTCTACTTCGATGTGCTTCTTGTCTCGGTCTCCACTGTATTATTCGCTGTGTCCATCTGTTATCCGACATTCTAGCTATGTGCCCCGCCCAGTTCCACTTAAGGGTCATAATTCTTTTTATGGCATCTGTCACTCCTGTTCTCCGTCTTATTTCCTTGTTCGTGATCCGATCCCTACGAGAAATGCCTAACATCGATCGTTCCATGGCTCTTTGGGTAACACAAATTTTATTTCTTACTTTCTTGGTTAGTGTTAATGTCTCTGCACCATATGTAAGTACTGGCAACACGCACTGATTAAAAACTTTTCTTTTAAGACACATAGGCAGTTCTGTTTTAAGAACATAGCTTAGCTTGCCGAATGCCACCCAAGTGAGTCCAATGCGGTGGCTTAGTTCGCACGTTTGATTATCTCTTCCTATGCGTATCTCATGTCCTAAGTACTTATATGAGGTGGTTTCTTCAATATGAATGCCATTTACTGAAATCTTTTCGCTTAACACAAGATTTGTCATGATTTGTGTTTTTGTGTGGTTGATTTTTAATCCTACTTATAGGGAGGCTAGGTATAGCTTCTCCAGTTGCGATACTGCATCATCGATTCTGTCAGCAAAAAGGACAATATCGTCAGCAAACCTCAAATGACTAAGCATTTCTCCATTGACATTAATTCCTTTTTCACTCAGATTTTCGTTATTAAACATATGCTCTAATAATGTTGTAAACAATTTTGGCGAAATTGTGTCTCCCTGTCGCACTCCCCGTTTTATTTTAAATACGTTGGTCTTTTTATCTGCCAGTTTCACACTTGCTGTCCCATTTTGATAGATGTATTTTTATCATGTTTATATAGCGATGATCTATACGGCACTCTGTTAAGGCTTTTAACATCTTTTGATGACACTATTATGTCGAAAGCTTTTTCGTAGTCAACAAATATCATGACTAATGGCTTGTTATATTCAACACTCTTTTCTATTAAGTTCTTAATTACTTGTAAATGATCATTCGTGCCATATCCTGCTCTAAAACCTGCTTGAATTCTATTGGAATAAGTGGAAAACTATAAAAATAAATTAAATCTGTTTGAGGGTTTTCCATAAACTCCAAAGTAAAGGGATGGTAAACTTTGATGGCAAAGTTTCCAGTCATTTTTTAACACTGTAGGGGACTATTTGGATGTACAATTTCAAAAATTATACATATTAACAAAGCCCCTTACAATGGAGTTGATAGGCTTGGATCTTCAATCGCTATTTTTTTGGTTCGCCTGACACTGAACCACCATATTATATCGTGCACCTTTTGAATTCCTTTCAGCTAATTTACAAGTAACGAATTGTTTTAGATGATATAATCAGAATAAAATAGGTTAAGTAAAACTTTCAATCATTCTTTTTTTATTTGAGTTTTGGTTGTTCGAATTTAGAGTGTTGCCAGTGCACGTTGCTCGTGTACGTATAACATTTCGAAAGACGTTCAAAAATACACATTCAGATTCGTATACGAAATTTTTCATTCAAGTTATCTCGTATACGAATGTCCGAGTCGTGTCAATGACCAACCGAATTCGAGTGGTAATAAATTTTAAGGGCGACGCTACTTTGTTTTAAAAATAAATATTGGTTATATTTTCCAATATTTATTTGTCAACAAAATAAACAATTTTTATTATTAATAAGTTCTTTTAGAGTAAGCATATTTTGTTTCGTGTGGCTCATTAAACCTTTGTTATTAGTAATTAACTAATAATTACATAGTATTACATTAAAAATCATTATTAGAAAAAAAAATGGGACCGGTTGCATTCGAAACACCGCCTGTCACCAATAATGAGCTAAGTGAGACTTGCAAGATATGCAGTACCATATAAGGTTAATTAAGAAAATTTAAAAGTTGCATCAGAAATGTTTATATTAAGACAGTATACCAAGCAACCAAAAAATCTTATAGTATAAATTTTATAAACAGTACTTCGACGACTCATCAAAATTCTTTGTTTATATGTGATAAGTTTAAATAGTGTTACACGCTTGGAAAAGAAATATAAAAAGGCGAAATGGTGATAAACGAGACTATGCAAAACGTAGTTCTGTAAGTAAAATGGTAAAGAAATCTAAAAGAACAGAGACGAAACTGCTCAAATAGGAAAAACAGAGACAAATCACTATATTATTATAAGCAACGACTACACTGGGTGACCGATTTGTGCAACATATTGGTGATCTCCATTGCTTCAGTTTCACATGGCCATATAGTAGCTGGCTGGAGTGGGCGATAGATACTTTCCAATTATACATATCCCCAAGTGAAATGGAATCTTCCCAGTGCTATTACAGTTAGGTCAAGGAAATACTAATGCATGTCACAAGAATGACCCAGAATAGCTTAAAACTGGAATATCGGGAATATGGAGAAGGGCTAGAGTTACTTCATTCGCGTCCTTTTAAAAATATCAAAATTGGTATCCACTTATAGTTTTGTCGAAAGTACTAGAGGGCTCTGAAAAATTTAGATGTATAGTATAATATCAGGTACAGTTATGCAAAAGTCCAAATATTCAGATTTCAAATCCGATCATTTACGAATATCAGTCTAATGTACGGTCTATGTGAAACACATAGTATATTTGCACACCTGACTATACACAAAACAAATATGGAATGAAGAGAAACTTTGATAACTGTATTTAACAGCCACGTTTTTAAAATCGTTTAATATGTTTAACATTCTCTAGTCATTTGGTATTATTTACAATAAAAATAAGTCTTTTAAAAAATAATAATAAAATCTGACGATATTAAAAACATTAAAATTATATAAAGGTGTGCTAGTACTGAAATACCACCGACTTATATAAGTTACGATGTTTACGTGATGTGCTCGGCGCTCTAAGGGATTCAGTATTCATATCACGAATATCATTTACATAATTAGAGACCCATTTGAATATAAGGTATGTTCTAAAACAAACTTATTAATCTCACAACACAGTGCTGAACGGGGAAATCATATACGAAAATTCGTACACATATTATATAAAATTGAACTAAGCAAATGTAAAAGACTTTAAAGTTATATTTTGAACTTTACGACCAACAATTATACACACGCACGTTACAAAAGTATTGCTTTCTAATACGGATAAACAAAAACTTTCTTTTAAAGGTATCACATAAGGATAATATGTCAGCAAGTTGGCCATAGAAACAAGAGAGGCGTTGTTTGCGATTCAAACAATCATTCAGAAATGCCTCGATCACCAGAAAAAAAAACTGTTAAATGAACTACATAAATGAAGCTAGCCGGAAAAGATATCCGTATAATTCAAAATCTTGATTGGAACCAAGAAACAACGTTAAAATATTCCAACCACCGTACTAAAAGCATCCGACAAGGCTTTGTGGTGTCGCCATTGCTCTTTCACTTCTTCTCTGTGCGTATTCAAATCAGCTCAAGTCGGCGCCGAAATTATATAATAAATATAAAAATAAAATGCTATCTTATATATTAACAATATGCTAATAAATATATTAACAATATCAGGTATGCAGACGATCCCGTTCTGATAGCAGAAAAAATATACTTACAAAATATACTAGACGGAATAATACAAGTGAAGCAATGGAACTGACAATAAATCTTCAAAAAACTAAAGTAATGTTGATTAGCAAAAACGATGAAAATTGTCGCATTGATCTAAATAACACTCAATTAGAACAAGTTAACAAATTCAGATACTTAGCAGTAATACTAAATGATAAGTGGTATCCAGATATAGAAATAAAAATACGAATAGAACAGGCTAAGACCATATATAATAAATGGAAGCAAATTATCTCCAACCGAAAACTAAGCTTAGACATCCGAATTAAGGTCGTGGCGTATTATCGTGCTCGTTGCGTTTCCAGCACATAGCGTTTAGTTTCCGAAAAATATAATTTAAATGGTTTTAAATATGAACAACGCACACTGTCCGGAACATAGCGTTTCAGACACTTAACGTTTTCGTTCAATATACAGGGATGAGTGCCTTAAGAACCGGCAAAATAACGTAAAAGATAAAAAACATAATACGTTGTGAAATAAAAAGAGATGCAAGTAGTAGAGGTGAGAAATTATCGATATAAATATATAATTTACTTTACATTACATTAGATCTATCGAAAGTTTCCCACCTTTAGACGTTAGCTTATGAGCTGGTTGACTTTAGTCATAGTAATACGTATCACGTAATGTAAGTAAAAACAGTTCAAGTACGAGTATGTTTTTATCCAAAATTAAAGTATTGATCAATAATAAACTGTGATTTGAGACGTTGCATACACTCTTCTCAATACAGAATTATCATAGCTTATTATTCTGTATTTATCAAATTACTACTAATTAAACTGTTTACTTACATTTACTTTATTGTCTTCAATCAGTTTTTACTTTATGCGAAATTTAAAAAATGTAAATGTTCGACGTCATACTTGTAATATTATGACTGAAGTCAACTAGCTCATAAGCTAACGTCTAAAGGTGGGAAACTATCGATAGTCCTAATGTAATGTAATGTAAATTAGAGGTTTCTATCGATAATTTCCCACCTCTACTACTTTCATCTCTTTTTATTTCACAACGTATTATGTTTTCTATCTTTTGTTATTTTGCCGGTTCTTAAGGCACTCATCTCTGTATTTGAAAACAATATTTTACCGATGCCGACGGCTACGTAACGAGTCGTAAGTGGTTGGTAAGGATAATGTGAATTAGATGTCCGTCGTTTTCCTTGTTATTTATTTAGGAATTTGTTTGATTTTGATACAGAGTATTTAAAAAAATAATTTTCGAGGCTATTTTGTATTTTTGCGTGTGTTTTTATTGCTTTGTGACAATTAATCACGGAAGTGATAAAAAATTAGGACTTTTGTACGAAAGTGATACCTCTTCTTTTTAAAAATACTTTTTGGTTTGATATGTATGGCTTCGTTAAAGTATATTGTATATGTATTTTGTTTTTTAGCTGAAGGTGAAATTAAATTTAAAACATATTTAAACTAAATCCTATTCATTCTAAAATATCCATAATATTTTTCATCGTCATCAATTAATTCTCTGTATAAAGTCCAGTATTCACATTCCTTCTTCCTTTCTCTTAGCATTGGATGTACTTCAAACCTTCTTTTTAACACAGTTTTTCATTTTTCATCGTTAAGTAGAAGAGCAATTGCACATAACTTTTGTCGAGAAAAGTGGGATCATATCTTCACCGAACCAAACTGAAACGTTCTATGTATGAAAGTGTGAACGCGCAACCTAATTGCTGGAGTGGAAACGCTACGTGCCGAAAACGCAACGTGCACGGTAATATGCCACGACCTTTAGAGTTATTAAATGCTACGTTTGGTCAGTCCTTTTGTATCGACTGTAACTTAGACATTAAAATTAAATATTATGAGATGGCCTTTGAAATGTAGGTTTATCGTAGAATGCTCAGAATATCATGGATACAACACATTACAAATCGAACAGTATTAAACACCATAAATAAAGAGTTAGAACTTATAACAACGATTAAGAAAAGAAAGATTCCGTACCTAGGCCACATAATGAGAAATGACAAATATAACCTGCTACGAATAATAATTGAAAGGAATATAGAGGGCCAAAGAGGAGTAGGCAGAAGAGCCATGTCATGGATTCGCAATATCAGAACTTGGACGGGCTTGAACTTTTACCAATTACTAAGAGTGGTGCAGAATAGATAACATTTTGATGTAGTGATCGCAGTACTCCACTAATTGAGTGAACTAGGAAAAGAAGTCAGCTGGTTCTATGTATGACATTACTTACACTAAGTTTTTTTTTTTATACTAAATCTCTTTGTCACTCGGAGTACCTAAAACTATGAAATTAGGCCTCTTGTTCCTATAAAGAGATATAAAACAATAAAACAAAAGAGTGTAATTATTGGTTCACAAACTAAGCACTATAAATTTATAATTTTAACAGCATGTCTTCTTCTTCAGATACCGTCTTTCCTCCAAAGATTGGCTATCATCACGGACATTTTAACTTTTGAAACAACGTCTCTAAAAAATTGACTTAAATTATATCCAAACTATTTATTCCCCCATATTTATGAGTTGCCAGGTAATAAGTTTTCTTCCGATACTTCTTTTGTCAGCTATATTTCTTTGCATAATAAGTCATTGTATACTGTATTTTTTACAACGTATCATGTACCCTAGATATCACAGTTTTCTTTCCTTTATTGTTACTTATTCCAATTTTTTTTTTCATTGGTTTTCTTAACATCTCATTATTGGTAAATCGGTCAATCCATGATATTTTCAGAATTTTTATCGATTTTATGTTTAGTGTCATGCATGAGGTACGGTCACGTTAGCGCACAATGTAGAGGTAAAGTTCGATGTGGAAAATGCGGCAATGAACATGAAACAAATTCTTGTAATTCGCAATTAACATCATGTATTTTATGCAAAGGAAATCATGAAGCAACGGATAGGAAAAATTGTGAAGAATTTCATCGTCAGAAACAAATTAAAACATATATGGCTACAGAAAATTTATCCTATAGTGAGGCTAATAAAAAATATGATAATAGTTACGCAACGGTGACAAAGAATGTAAATAAAAGCACTCATTACTCAGTACCAGTTAAACGCAGACGAAATTTAGAAAGTTATCCTAATTATCCCCGTTCAGGATATTCTGACGAGCATAAGGAGATTCTTTCATCTCCATCTACTAGTAGTCAACCGGTATATCAAAATTATAGAAATATCCCTAACTATTCCCAATCAACAATGAGCTCAAATTCAAATAAAAACTGTAAAATAAACTCTGTTTGTGATATGATTATAAGCACTTTTAAAAATGTATTAAAGAATAACTCAATAACTTTAGACAATATAAAAATGTTTGACGATTTTAAAAATAATTTAAGTCGTATTCTCGCAGATAATGAATAAGTTCAAAATTGTACAGTGGAACGCTAGGTCCATTGTACACAATAAAGGTCATTTTGAGAAATTTATTTTTGAAAATAATATTGATATAGCTATAATTAGTGAAACGTGGTTAAAAGAAAAAAATAATATTAATTTCAGTGGTTATAATATATTTCGGAGAGATAGAGATGATGGTTATGGAGGATTAGCTATTTTAACTAAAAAATACATTCAGTTCACAGGTCATCCAAATCATCATAAAATCAATCAGGTTATGAGTATATCAATAACAGTCAAATTAAAATCAAATAAAGTACTTAATATATATTCAGTGTATGCAAAACCAAATTTAAACGTATCAGAGAGTGAATGGAAAAAGTTTTTTAATAGTTTAAGTACACCATTTTTGGTGGCAGGAGACTTTAATTGTCACCATAATGCATGGGGTTGCGATCAGAATGATAGGGCTGGACTTAGTCTATTAACAGCAATAGAAGACTGTGAGTTATGTTTTTTAAATAATGGGGCCGAAACTATAATACCTAGATTATACACTAGAAATAAATCAGCTGTGGACATAACTATATGTTCCAGTGACATATCTTCCTGTTTTGATTGGAACGTAAAAAATGTATCTCTAGGTTCTGATCACTTTCCAATAATAATTGAAAGCGATGTTGATAATATAACAATAGTTAATGAGAGAACCCGATGGAACGTGAACAGAGCAGATTGGTCGTTATTTTCTTCGATTCTTGAAACTATTGACACCAAAGATATAAATACTGATGAAAATATTAATAACATATATAATACATTTATCAATAGAATTAATGATGCTTGTGAATTATCAATACCTAAGAAAAAAATGACGATCAATAGTAAGTTTAATAAAAAATGGTGGAACCCAGAATGTGCACAAGCTATAAAATTTCAGCAAGAAGCTTTTTTAGAATTTAAACGAAATAGTACATATGAAAATTACATAAAATATCAGAAAGCAGAGGCAATTAAGAAAAAAACAATATTAAAAAGTAAAAAAGCTTCTTGGCGAGAATTTTGTAATAAATTAAATAAAAATACTCCGGTCCAAGAAATTTGGAAAGAAATTTAAAAAATCAAAAATACTTATAATGTCCCAAAAAATCAAGTAAAGAAAGATAATTGGACTGAAGAATTTTTAAATAAGTTAGCTCCGCCCTGGGTTTCACCAAATTTAAATGTAAACCATCCTAAAAAAGTGAATAATAATAATTCAAACTATTTGTTATATGAATTTACTCTAAAAGAACTAGAATATAGTTTAAAGTGTCATAAAAATACTGCTCCTGGCTTAGACAATGTCCATTATATTATGCTGTATTACTTACCAAGGTGTCAGAAAATAAACTTGTTAAATATAATTAATTTAATATGGATGAAAGGTGAATTTCCAGATTCATGGAAGGATTATGTAATTATACCGATTTTAAAACCAAATAAAGATATAGACTCAGCGAATTCATATAGAGGAATTTCATTAGGATCGTGTATTTTAAAAACATTTGAACGGATGGTAAAGAGAAGACTTGAATTATGGTTAGAGAAAAATAACAAAATTAGTGATACACAATATGGGTTTCGTAAACTAAGATCGACATCAGAAAATATAGCTAACCTTATCCTGGACATTAATATATCCTTTTCTGAACGTAAATCCCTGGTATCTCTATTCATAGATGTAGAAGGTGCATATGATAATATCAAATTAAATATCCTCTATCAACAAATGGAGAAGATAGGACTACCCAGTGACTTTGGTAAAAGAATAATAAAACTGTATTCAAATAGGAATCTACAACTTCAAATCAATAATGAACTATTGGATCCAAGAATTTCTAATGTTGGGTTACCGCAAGGAAGCATCCTTAGTCCTTTACTATATCTCATTTATACCTCAGACTTACACAAAAAAATGAATACAAGAGGAAATGTTCTACAGTTTGCTGATGATATGTGTATATATGTACCTAAAGTTGAAATCGATCAAGGTATCAATATAATGAGTAAAATGTTTTCGACAATAGAAGAGTATTATTTTAATATACTTTGGGTTATATAAAACCCAAGCATGTATATTCTCCAAAAAACATAGATTACCACAATCTGTAGTATTCAATAACGTTAATTTTGAGGTTCAATCATCCATTAACTATTTGGGTATGGTAATAGATAGGAAGTTATTGTGGAACGAACACATAGACCGCTTAATAACAAAAACAGAAAAAGGATTAAATGCAATAAGATCAGTGTGTCATACAAGTTGGGGAGCTGATCCAAATGTTACGCTTACCTTTTATAAAGCTTATATTCGTTCAATAATAGATTATGGGTCAATTTTTTATAGTCAAGCAGCGAAGACTCACCTGAAGAAATTAGATAGGCTAGTAAATAAAGTCTTAAGAATAAGTATAGGTGCACTTAAGAGTACACCCATTTCAAATTTAAATGTAGAATGCAATGAACCTCCACTAAATTTCAGAAGAGATTACTTAACGGAGAAGTTTTTATTAAAAATGTATGCAAAGAAAAGTCCGGTAGTCCAAAAATGCTTTGAGCTCAGTATTTACGATCTAGTCAAGGAGTATTGGCAAAAAAAGCCTACAATTCCTATTATTGAATCGTACAAATACGTAAGGATAAAACTTAGTAAGGACATTTCGACTTCAAGAGAATTACCATGTTTTAAAATAGAATTAGAACACTTGGACAGCATAAAAGTAGGATATCTTAGAGACTACTCAGAATTTCCACAATATATCCGGAATAGCATGTTCCAAGCTGACATTAAGTCTATGTTCCCTAATTATTCATATATTTTTTCGGATGCATCTAAATCAGATTTAAAGGTTACATCTGCCTTTTACGATCCAGATCGAAAATTTAGTACAGTAGTAGATCTAAATATTAAAACCTCGATATATACCGCTGAATTAATAGCAATATTAGAAGCACTTAAATATATTAGTAATTTCTCAAGAACAAAATCTAATTACGTTATATTCTCTGATAGTAAAAGTTCAATACAAAAAATTGAAAATATTTCTAAATATAATAATATTGGATTTAACTATGTGTTATCTGAAATTATAAACCTGGTGGGTACAATAAAATTAAGAGGATCTAATGTAATATTTTGTTGGATAAAAGCTCATTGTGGAATATTAAATAATGAAATAGTAGATAAAATTGCTAAATGTAATGAACCATCCAAAGAATCAGAATATAAATGTGTAATTGAAGATCTAAATTCTCATCTAAGGAAAAAAATGTTAAATTCATGGCAAACAATGTACAATTTGTCCAACAAAGGATTATATTATAAAGATATAAAACCAAAAATACAGTCCTCAACGTGGTTCAAAAACTCAAATTTTAATAAAGATATGATTAGAATACTATGTAGAATAAGATTTAACCATGCTCTGTCTCCGTTACATAAATTTAGAATTAATTTAGCCGAAACTCCATTTTGCGAATGTGGTGAAGAAGGCTCAATTGAGCATTTAGTTTTAAATTGCTCATTAAATACACGATGTATAAACCAATTTATAATAAAAATATACGAGTATATCAATAAGGAAAAAATTAGTATTAATAGACCTTTTAATTTATCAGATTTAATAAAAACCAATAACTTGCATATATATGAAATAATTTTTCGCCACATACGTGAAATGAAATTGAATTTCTAAATGTATTATGGTAACAGTGTATATATTTCAAACATAAAAAGTTAGTTATATAAGTCCTTTGTTTTAACCCAGTTGTTAACCTTTCTATCCGTGGTCTAATTTTGTGTTGTGCAAATCGCCTTGATAGACCCCTAGGCGTATGTAATAAATCAGCAAAACCATATATTTTCCTTTCCCTTCCAGTAAAAAAAAAATAAGAAAAAAAATAACAAAAAAAATAAAAAAAATAAAATAAAAAAAATAAAAAAAAAAATAAAAATAAAAAAAAATAAAAATAAAAAAAAAGAAATAAAAAAAATATAATGATAACAAAAAAAAATTTAACGTAGGTACGTACTTATATGTAAGTTAATAGAAGATAAGATTTTATTGTTGTTACGGGTTCTCTCTATAACAATTGTTTAAAAAAAAATTAATTAATAACTCAAAACATAATAGGCTAATAGATTATGTCTCTAGTCATAAAATGAAACTACACACACACACACATGTTTAGTGTCCAAGCTTTAACACCGTAATAAAGTACACTGAATGCTTAAAAATTTATTATTATTGACGTCTTTACTAATCGGCATGTCTTTTTAATGGTAATCGATAATCCGTACTTCTCAATATATTCTGATTATTTTCCCATCAAACTCTTCAGTTCTTTTAAATTGTCAGTAATTATTACTGTATCGTTTGCGTATCGAGTATTTGTCATAACTCTGTTGACTTTTATGCCAACTGGGAGCCAACATGAGGTTTTAAAATACAGAGAAGAAGAAAATTGACAAATACTGTTATTTCGTATGTAAACTTGTGAACAGTGAACAAAGTTTAGATTGTAATAGATAATAGATTAAAAATTTTAGGGAGAATTAAATGTTATATGAGTATAACTCAGAGTTAAAGGTGAACACACTGACTATGTGAAAATCATGCGTGGAGTGAGGCAAGGCTGTATTTTGTCTCTTCTAATCTTCAATCTGTACTTTGAAAGAATATTTATCGAAGCTTTACACGAAACTGAAAAAGGTATTCTACTCAATGGTTGCCGGCTAAACAACATCAGATATGCAGGTGACACCATAGTCCAGGTGGTCCAGGAAGAAGAAGAACATCTTGGTTAAAGAACCTCAGAATCTGGTTCATTACAACATCTGTGCAGCTTTTCCGCGCTGCTGCAGATAAGATAAAGATTTCCATGATGATCGCTAATATTCGTAATGGATAGGCACATTAAGAAGTAGAATGAGTACAAAGTGTTTCGTTTCAAAATTCATGTAAAAAGCCAGTTGAGATTGTTTTATTTAACGAGGTGATTATAAAACAGAGATTAACCGTATTTAGCTATTGTCTTGTTAAAAATGGGAAAGTTTAGAAATAAAATTTATGCATATTTTATTTTTAGGTGTGTATTAAAAACAATAAAATATTAATTTGATGAATTTAGTAGAAACAGGGAATTCTTTGTGTTTGTTTGAAATACTAAAAGATCATTGGTTGAAAATGTGGAGTGGAGGAGTTGTGTTTGATGGGATTTTGAAAGCAGAAAAAAAAATAGTCGGTTCCTATTCGTAAAAACACAACTAACAACTAACATCGGAAGCTAAAAAGAGATTGAAGGCTGGTAAATCTGAACATCAGAAGAAAATTGTGCTGTTAATTATTGGCACCCTGACTCCATTTTCAGTTTTATATTTCTGTATAGTATACTGTGTAATCAGAATGGGAAATAATTAGATCTCTGAAGAGTTGTATGATAAGATTAGCTTTGGTGCTATTTTTTTGAAATTGTAATAGACTGAAATTGACTGTTGGAATTTATACTCCAAGGTGAAGATGAAGATAGAAAGTTTTCTTTTATTATAATTTTTATAAAGATACAATTTCCGTGAATTATCCTATGGTATACAGCCGACTCCAGAAAATTAATTTTCCTTGTGGATATTTAAATAAATTTATGTGGAATACAGAAAATAGTGCTAGGTCGATTTTCTTGTGATTTTTCAATTTTAACCAATTCATAGTTTTAACAAATAAAACTAATAAATAAAATAAAACAAAAGTACATTGGAAAATATACTATTTGTTTTGTACTAGACAGCACACTGTGATTTATTCTATATATTTTGTGTATTAATGTTCTTTCTTTTTGTTGTGAATTAAGGAATAAAGAAATTATGTCTATTGACAAAATATTTATGAGCATCTTTTTAATGGAATTGAGATTTACATATAAAACGGATGGATATCAAAGAGCCTCTCAAAGAGCTTTTTACTGCCAGAAGAGCCAAATGCCTGTGCAAATATTTGTCAAATTTTGAGAGTAGACATACGGAAAACTTATAAATATTACTATAAGATAGTATTTTTTGGGAAGTTTAATTTTTACAATCTACTCTTAGTTAAAATACCAACAATAATTTTAAAAGATGTGTATATTACTTTATCTTTCTTACTGTCAGTTTAAAAAAATCATTCTTGTTATTTCTAAGAATATTGCAATTATCCTGTAATTCTTTGACCTGCTTGACCAAAAACAATTTTATTATTCATTTATTGTCCCTTTTCACAATTTTACAATAATCCGATAATTATACAATGTTCCACGATTTAATAATAAAATGACACTTCAGTCGTGTGACCATAAAAATACACTTAAGAGCCCAATTTTGCTGTTGGGGCTTTGACTAGCTCTGCATCAGGGTCGGTCTTGTCCTTAATGCAAATCTGAATGAGAAATTTTGGCAGCAACAAATAAAAGATTATATCAACAAATCATATTTATTAAACCAATTAACAAAACGCAAATCTTGCCTAATACATTACAGTAAAAAAATACTTATGGCAATTATAACATATATTTTGTCCATCGAGTTAGAATCTATGGAGAAGCTATGAGCATATTAACGCGTGTATTAAAAACGGCGTAGGTAGGCGTGGCTAACGGTGATACCAATATGGCGGTGAGATCATGGCCGAACTCAATAATATTAAAACTACTATAAAAATATGACTAGTTATTCAGAAGATTTAATCATAATCTACAAAGTGCTCATTTTTAATAAACTATGATTTATTTATCCCGCGGTAAACAATAAAAACACGATATATTATGCATAAAGATAAATTAATACAGTCAAATACTATTAATTTATTCTCTGAAGTACGGGCCATTACTTTCTTTACATATTTGTATACTAACCTGTAGAACGTTATTCCTGTAGATTTTTTATTAACATTGCTTCTGCCACTGCAACTACGTTGAGAATAAGAAACCATTATTATGCACTATCACAATATATTATTACAGTTTCTATAAAAGTATTATAAAACTAAAAATATTCGAAAAACAACAAACGTAAATAAACATATACGATTTGTCAAAAGTGTCAAAACAATATGGCCGAAGTGAGGTCGTTTTTAGTCACGTGATGTCCTCTCCATAGATTCTCACTCCATGATTTTGTCTCATCTGGATAAAACTGAATGTAATTTTCAGGTAGAGTACTGCTGGATAGAGCCGAATGTGGTAATTGCAAGTTTCATGGAGATGTTATGGGCTTCCATTTTAGTAGCAGGTATGGTACTTTAGCCTACTACATGTGAGGCGCACCACGTGGTTATCTGCGGTGTCCCACCAAAAAGGGGGACAAGACCCAGGCGAAGTTTTAAACAGTAGAAATGGGTTTATTAATTGAAATGCCACTTTAAATATACAAAAGATACAGAAATCTTTAGCACTTATGTTTCTTTAAGTGAAACATGAGATGACAGAAATTGTAAGTTAGAGTTGTCAACAGACAAATATTTTTATAACTGTTTGAAAGTTAGAGGAACTTCGTATACGGGGGCATACAGAGAGTACATGGGAATGGTACTGAAATAACTAAAAATTTAAATTGAAGAGAAGTAATTAAACTGAATATTTAGTTGATAGAAAAGAAGGTCGAGAAGCCTTCGCAAAAGTGATCGCCAACGTTGGATAACACTGATATGACACGTGAAGAAGAAGATTGAGTCACTATTACTGAATCGTCTACAAAGTTAAGCATCTACTTTATCATAGTGTTGGTAAGTGGTATTCCCATTGTTCTACATTTTTACTTCCTTCTTTTTAAAGCGCTTTCGAGGTATATTTTAAATAAAGTGGGGGGAACAGGCAATATTCTCGCTTCAATCCCTTTGATATTACAAACTCTATTGTTATAAATTCCAGTTTTTATTTTTAATAAAGCGACTTAAATGGGCTGGACACATAATATGAATGCCTGGCAATGTGATTACTAAAAAGCTAACGACAGAAACACCTGTCGTACGGTCGTAGCGTCCTCCTTCGTTATAAGGAGTTAAATTGAGATACCGGCCTCTACGGGCAAGAAGTTCAGCCGAGCCTTTGTGGTAGGTGAGGGGCCACCGGCAATCAGAATTCTCTAACAGTTCGAAATTTCTTACAGACAATATTTCTTACAATGACTTCAATTTGTGTTAGAATTCTGATGCGTGGTGTATGCCTCAATTCCACAGAGATGTCGGCCTTCTCGCTTCGTGTAGCCGCATTCCCTCTCCTCAAGGGAGGTATTTACAAGAATGCCGGCAATGTCGACTCTTCCTGTTGCCAGTCGCTTCTATTGCTACCTTTCGCTAACAGTACTTCTTATAGTTACTATTTGCATAAAGTTCTGGGGACGAAGTGTTATTGCAACTCAACCTGAACGGAAAAGCAATTACAAGTCCCCGTCGGGGCTTTCATTCGCTCTTTACCGTGACAGGCCCAAATAACGCTGTGGTCAGTTCAACACAATTTGAAATAGTTCTAAGACCAATGTCTTTTCTATCTCAGGAAATCATGTGTTACGGCAGGAAGCGTTTTGTAGTCGACACGCCGGGTCTTGCACACTTGATGATGATTTAACTTCTAAGTTGGATAACTATTCTTGGATAATTATTCTTGAATTTCGACGTCGACGATAGCAGGATATTGGTTAATTAATAAAACTCAAAGGTAGCGTAGTAGCACACCGAGCCAACAAGGTCTAACGGGGCTAATAGTGAAGAACGACTGGATCCCGATCGGAAAATGTGCTGCTCTTTTATACACATCGTGTTTAAGCATTTGCAGCACATTTCCGCTGAGAGGCCAATGACGGCGCAGTTAATAACATGCGCTGTGGTTGGCCGGCCAAAGTAACAATCTTTGTCGTGATTGGTTACCTTGGCGACACACCTATACGAAGAAGAAGCAGAGGCCGACGGCGAATTAGGTGGTTAGATGGAGTTGAGACCGACTTATGGATACTACAGATCAGAAGATGACAACATGTCGCCAGAAACCGAACAGAATGGCGACGAATGTTAGAGCAGGCCAAGATCCACAGAGGATCGTCGAGCCAAAGATGATAATAATGATTGTATAGTACTTTGACGGCTTGTATTAGTTCTATATTAATATTCGTACTTTCCATTGATTGTCACTGTTTCTTCCGTGGAACGCTATCGTAGGCTTTCTGTAGGTCGACGACCAACATACGAATTTCTTGAGTTATAGTTAAAGTTATAATATATAATTATAAAAATTAAATTTTCTTCAATATTAAAATTTCTTTTTATTACTTTAATACTAGAACAGTTAAAGATTGAAAAATCACAAATAAAAATTCCAAGAACTTGGTAAATGTTAAAAGTATTTGTATACTGCACAAAATTAAATACATGCACATGTTGTTTTACATTTAAAGACAGTTTTCTAAAAATTGTAAGCGTCTGTCGTGCTGTAAATATATAAAACCATTTTATTTTTGTTGAAAACTTCAACCAAAGCTTTATAAACTTTTATAATTTATTTGTAACCAATATACACTCACCTTAAGAAAAAACTTCCTTTAAATTTTGCTTCAAGTTTAATATAAAACACTGTTTTCAAAAAATTTCAGTTAAACTTTTGAAGTTTTATATCCTAAATTTGCTCAAAGTTATTTTATTGCCTGAAAGCTTACGTAACTCGATATAGGAAAGTAGGAGATCTTTGAAAACTCTTCGTTTTTAAATTTAAATTCGAAGCTTTTGCACAAGCTCTACATTCTAAAGAGCGTTATTTTTCAGGTGGTATTTACATTATATATTATTTTTCGATATAAACAATACATCGCATCGGTAGAAAATATTATTTACAGTTCAATAATTTAGAAGGAAAATTGTTAAGTGACCTAAACTAAGACACCTGTTCGTAGTTTTTATAATCATTTTGGTAAATTGTTTTAAATGGAAATTATATCCCAAATAATACGTTATTTGATAACTCTTTTTTCAAATTGGGCCATTTCAAAATGACTACCATCCAATGGCAACAATGTGGGAAAAAGTATTAACTACGTATAATGATTTGGTACTCTTCAGCTTTTACAGCATTCGTATAAAGTTCATTTGTTCTTCTTTTTATTGGAATTTATGTCACTTTGATACCGATTTTTCTTTAAATAGCAATAAACGGCATCCCATAAATCATTTTAAAGCTCTTGTATTACTAGTATGTTCTTAAATTTTAAACGCGATTCTATTGCGTCATTTTAAAATGGCGAATGGTTTTAAAACAGTTGGATGTTCAATGGATTGAAAAACAAGCTAAGGCCAAGAATTTTAGCGTCAGGCAATGGGTAGCTATTTTATAACTAGAAGAAAATTTATTAATTTAAGTTATATAATTCTGAAAATAATTGGGGGTGACGGAACGCCTTCAGCCATAAACTTTTAAACTTTTCTTACAAAAGTACATCCTAATTTACTAATTAGAGACTGCTATTTCTTTAATTATATGATAGTGTTTATTTTTTTCAAAAATTTTATCAATAAGTTAAGTATCTTCATTTGATGTAAGCTTCAGTGGCGGCTGGTGAGAGAAAGCTACGGGACGCCGCCCTCTCTAGAAAAATTATGTTCAAATAATTAATTATATTTCATATTTTCATATTTCATATTCACACTTTTCTGTTGCAACTTTATTCCATTAAAATATATTTACCGAACTGAACTAAATTTTACAATAAATAAATTTGTTTTAAGTGTCTGCACTATTACGGGGCTGATTTCATTACGGCCGATAAAGGCATGCGCTTACCATAGAAACGACACGTAGTATCATCAGTGCCTCTACAGGCACTGATGATTATGGGCGTTCAGAAAGCAGCCCCGATGTAAAACTTAACCATTCGATTTAAGTTTTACGCGTAAATATAAAATTAATAAAACTAAACTTTAGTTCTTTGAGTTTAAAGGACAAGGTTAATATTAAAAAAAAAATGAACGACCTATACTTGTATTGAATTTAAGACAAGCGCAACCTGGTATAAAAATCGGGCGGAGTTATACGAGTTATACGGATGTTAAGAAAAAAATACGTTATTTTGTTTTGTTTGGTCGTTATTTGGCGAAGGCTACGTGATCATAATGAGTTTGAATAGTTGAATAATAAGGGTGTGTTTTTAGAACTAGTTGATTACACTAAAATATAGATTCTACACTGTCTATTGGCTGTTAGCATGGCACTTGCTTACGGAACTTTTGAATAGTTCAACCGATGTTAACCCGAACCACTTTCGCAGATTTTGGAGACACGAGTGTCTTCTTCTACATGGTAGTTTATGTGCCAAGCGACATACTGTATCACTCATACATAACAGGCTGCAATTTTCAGGATAGCTTCATAAGACCTTGACCCCCAAATATCTCTTGGGATACTTTTTGTACGGGGTACTTTTTCTCTTTAACTTATCCAAAAGTGGTCATTTTGAACTGATGTATCAAATTTATTAATAAGGTATTGCTGTTTAATGAATACAAAAGTCGACTTCGTGAAATATCCGAAAAAAATCTTGTCCGACAAAAATGTTGGTTCCATAAGGGAGTCCACCAAACTAAACATGCCAAAAAAAACAACTTCAAAAAATTTAGTAATAACAAGCTGATTTTCTCTTTATCGTTCAAAAATAACGTGAAAAATACTATTTTTACATTGTCCGACAAAATGTACTCGCCGATTTTTCCGTCCGACAGTAAAAATCGGCTTTTCCACGAGTCTGTGGAAATTTATTAATAACTGTCGGACAAAAAAAAATTAGATTTGTGAAAGATTTACATCCTAAATGGAATATGTGTCCGACAAATATAATGTACCCGAAAAATGGAATATGCAGTCCGACAAAAAATGTCAATTTTTTTATTTATTCAATCTATATAAATTTCAGATATTACGCAAAGCTTACATTTATGAATAACCGTCGGACTAAGTACAAAGTTCATTTTTTAGTTAATTATTTAATGTTTAATACTATTGGCGGACAAATCAGATGGTGCGGGAGCGCCCCATGAAAAAATCAGTTACTTTATGCGTGAAATTTAAAAATTCGCATTTATTAAATTATCTCGTTATTGAGAATTATGCGTATAACAAGTATGCCCTGGTATTTAAGTTATTGATATTTTATATGATATTTTGTATGATTATTAAAAAAATTTGTAAAAATAATATAATATATATATATATATATATATATATATATATATATATATATATATATATATATAACATATTATGTATACAATAAAAAATAATTAAATAATTATGGCATTCTTCATCAAAACTGTTATTTAACTCTTCATCACTTGAACTAATAATGACCTCATCGTTCTCTTCATTTTGACTTTCCCTATCTAAAATAATAATAGATTATGATTTTTTACAAGTACTATATTTCAAATATAAATAACAAGCATAAAATATTATTAACTGATATATTTGAAGATATATCATAAATGTAGGACACTGAGGCCATTAAACCAATGGTGGTAATATTTTTCTTCTATCAGTGTCCATCCACAATTTTCAGGTTTTAAATTTGTTGGTGATCTTAAATGTGCAAATTTATATACACAATTTCAGCGAAGGGTACGACGAAACGTGTCCGACTGAAAAATCGGATTCTTGCCCGTCAATTCTACATTTGTATACTACGAGATTTTATAAAACAGCTTTGCAAAAATCAGCTTGTTATTTATAAATAGGATATATCTACAATTTTAATGCTTACACATTCTACAAAAAAGTAATCTCAACTGTATATTTTTTTAATTTTTACATAAAAGGCCCTATTTTTTTGTAGGTCAATTCATTCATTAAGTTGTATTCTTAATATTGTTCTGAAGCTATTATTTTCTTGTGGCCTTTTAAATTAATTACTATTTAAATGGGAATAAGCCACAATTAAAGGTTAAAATACGTTTATTGACGTTTCAATTTCGTATTTAAAATATATAATGATGAAGAGTTAAATAACAGTTCTGATGAAGAATGCCATAATTATTTAATTATTTTTTATTGTATACATAATATGTTTATATATATATATATATATATATATATATATATTTTTATATATATTTATATTATTTTTACAAATTTTTTTAATAATCATATAAAATATCAATAACTTACTTAAATACCAGAAATTGAAACGTCAATAAACGTATTTTAACCTTTAATTGTGGCTTATTCCCATTTAAATAGTAATTAAGTTGTATTCTTCATTTAAAAACTAAAAATCATAAAAAAACGTTATTAATAAATTTCCACAGACTCGTGGAAAAGCCGATTTTCACTGTCGGACAGAAAAATCGGCGAGTACATTTTGTCGGACAATGTAAAAATAGTATTTTTCACGTTATTTTTAAACGATACAGAGAAAATCAGTTTGTTGTTACTAAATTTTTTGAAGTCGTTTTTTTGGCATGTTTAGTTTGGAGGACTCCCTTATCGAACCAAAATTTTTGTCGAACAATATTTTTTTCGGATATTTCAAGAAGTCGACATTTGTGTTCATTAAACAACAATACGTTATTAATAAATTTGATACATCACTTCAAAATGACCACTTTTGGATAAGCTGGAGAGAAAGCACCCGGTACAGAAAGTATCCCAAGAGATATTTGGGGGTCAAGGTCTTATGAAACTATCCTGAAAATTGTAGTCTGTTCTGTATGACTGATACAGTATGTCGCCTGGCACCTACACTATGGCTCACGCCTACTATTTATTTTTCTAACGGTTATATACTTATAATAGTAAAATTTGAAGGGAGAAAATAAAGGGACGTAGGCTTTTTAACTAGTCGTAACAGGTGAAGTAATAGTCATATATGACGTTACAGAGCCACTGCCACCGATAATTTTAAATGAGACCATATGGAAAGTGATATCTCGTATTCAATCATACTAATTTTGTTAGGGTTTAAGTTGATTTTAATGAATAAATTAAATAAATACTAAAACTGTAGTTTTGCATTTAATTATTAAAGATTTAAGAACCATTTCTTATATTAAGTGTTCGAAATGTGCTCCATCTATTTCCTGGAAGTAATGCATTCTATTGATAAACTCTTGTCGTAATCGTTCAACTGTCTTCTTCTTCTTTTTATGTAGACATGAATCTGTTTTTCAATGTGCCTTAAGTAAATTGTTGTTCCATCGTTTTCGTGGTTTTCTTATTGGGGAGGTGTCACTTGCCGTCTTTACTCCTTTACTTGTTGTTTCTTCTTCAGCTTAATACTTCCTTTACCTCTTCCTCCACAATATTTATTTCTTCGTTTGTCGTCACCTCTGGAGTTGGTGGTTCATTATCGTCACCTTTCGCAAATAGAAATGTCTGACGGTTTTATTAGTTCGTTCATCTCTGTTCTTTGACTTCTGATCATTCTCCATATTTTTTTTGTGTTCCGTAGACGTCGTGTTCCATCTGTTTTGAGAAGCTCTGCCACTGTTCCCTTTTTATTTGTCTAATTAACGTATTCGTTTCATTTCTGATTCGTTTATAGTGGTTGTATGCCTGTGGTGTTTATGGTGTTCTGTATTGTAAAAAGGCTTTCTTCTTTCCTTCACATTTTGTCTCACCTCCTGTCTAAGCCATGGGGTTTTCCTTTTTGATATGTTAGTTGTGCTCGTTATTTTCCTCTCTCCAGGTGATTATGTTGCTGCGTTAATTATGTTATTTTTGACTTTTTCCCAGCTTTGCTCGATGTTATTGTTTTCTAATATTTCATTCGCAGCGATCTTCTCTGATATTGTTTTTTCTGTATAAATATTCCGTGGATTCCTAATTCATCTGGATTATCTTCCATAATTTCAAGTATTAACGGCTAAATTGCGTTTGTAACATGTCCAGATACACTTTATCGGTTAAGTTAACATCGAGAAAGGCAGGCCCCACTATGTAATTTCCCAAAATACCTTTCAAAATATTTACTTTTTCTGTAAATTGAGTATGATTTCTTGAAAGACGTAGAGATTTGTGTCACTCCAATACCTCACTGTGTATTTGATAACATTTCCATTAACGGAAAGAGTATTTTGGTCACTAAAAAAATTGTTTTTATGTACTCTGGCTGTTGGTTAATTTGATTTAACATATTATCACAAAATTCTAGGCTTCGGTAAGGAACATCATCTGAAAGTTGGTGCACAATTTTTAATTTCTATGGATGAAATTTGTTTTTAGCCAACACTCGGTGTACTGTACTTCCAGATTCTATATACTTGACAGATTCCACAGATAGATGCCACTAGAGCTGTAGAAGTAGGGTTCACTATCATTTCTGCAATTATGCCAATTTTTTGTGATCACAAATTCTAGGTCGACCAGATCGTTTGGCATTTTAAACACTACCTGTTTCTTCAAACTTCCGAGGAAGTTCCCTCAAACAAGCCCTCCATATAGGGCGATCGTAGCACCTCTCATTAAAAAGACGTTCCGTGGCATGCATGGAAATTGCTTCTACACTCACCAATTATTATTAAGACAGCTGCTGCTAGGGCGGTCCAATAAGTACTTAGCCTACAAAAGACAAACAAAAATTTTGGAAAAGCGGTGATTTATTTCTCAACAAAGTCTACTTTTAGCTCGATACTCTTATCGAGTAACGATATGTTTTCTCGAGATCTGTAAAATAGGCTTTTGTGGCGGCGATGACCTCCTGTTTCGACTTAAATTTCTGATGTCACACCGGACCAAATCTAGAAAATACAGTGGATGGGGAAAACAGTTCGTAGCACAATTCGACCAACTTCGCTATGGAGACGGCAGAGGTATGAGCCAGTCCGTTGTCATTGTGGAAGAACACTTATTTCTTCGCTAGATGGAGTCGTTTTTCTGTTAATCGGCGTCGAACCGGCCCCGATTAACAGCACATTCGCCGGGTGCCACTACTCTTTTGACTCTTTTTTGGTCCGTGGTGTGTACCAATGGATTCATGTTTCGTGAATGGTTGCGAAACGACATAGAAACTCCTTCAGATTACGCTTAAATAGCGTCAAACACTGCTCTGAAGTAGTCTCACGGTTAATCTTGTCTGGAGTAAGCAAACGCGGTACCTATCGCGCCGACAGCTTTCTCGTGGCCAAAACTGCATGCAGGATATGACATACTCGATCTTTTAAGATGTCTCAGCTATCTTGCCTATCTTCAGTTAGCGGTCTTCTAATATGAACTAGTTGATTCTTGCCATGTTATCCTCCGTGGTAGCCGATTTCGGGACGTCTCATCCAAAACCGATGTGCGACCACGTTGAAATTCTTTAAACTAATTTTTGAGGGTTGCTATCGAAGGAGAAGAGTCACCGAACACAGCATCCAAGCGCTCTTTGATTTAGCTGTACGATTTTCCTTGCAAAAACAAGAATCGAATCACCGATCGATATTGCTCTTTTTCCATTTTTTAAAATCCATAAACACGCCCGCTTTAACACGCGGTCGAAACAAAACTACGAGTCCGATTCGGCAGAAATTTTGACATTAGCGGTCTACGAGAATGTGTTACACGATAGTAAATTTCTCTTGAGATAGTGGCGCCATTGGACGGTAAGGCCAAGTACCTATCACACTGTCTACATACTTTGTCGACTACAATATGTATGATTCTCCATTGTCACGGGTTTTATTATTGCAAATGAGAAATACATTATATCCTTTGGTATATTTAAATTTACTGCATTAAAAGCTTCTTATATACATATATATATATATATATATATATATATATATATATATATATATATATATATATATATATATATATATAAACAAGCAAACTAGGTAATTGCTACATCTAATATCCCACGTTCTCTGCAAAATAGATATTAAATCTCAAAAACTAGATATTATACTGTTTAATATTACGGTTTTCTAAGTAGACTTAATAAATTGCAATTATCTTGGAGATACAATTAGCTAGGTGGTCTGCTATTACTTTCCTAGCTTGTTTCCACAACTTTCTCTAGTTTCCACGACTTTTTCTGGCACGAATAAGTTTCTGAAGTTGGTGTTGCATCCCTCAATACACACATATAAAATTTTATAACTGTTCAGTAACTATGTTTTTGAAATCCGTAATAACAGAAATTATATCCGCATTATTGCATGTTTACACAGTAAATTTGAAATTAGGTATGCGTATATCGGCTTATTTATTGAATGACATACTATTCAAACTTCTATGTATTAATAAACTTAAACTGTACAAACTCTATTGATTTTACATTATTAAAAATTCCTGTAGCTGCTTCTTCTTCTTAAATATATAGATAAACAGATAAATTAAATATGTAGATAAAAAATATCAGCGGGTGTAACATACAATCGAAAGTTTTTTTAGGTAAATAATATTAATAGATGGTTAAACAAAACATACTACAAGCATTGTTTAAACATTTCCATTTAAAAGTCATGATGTATATGTAATAAACGCAGCTATAAATTCAGGTTTATTACATTCTCAGCAATAAAATATTCAAAAATCAATTATTCAATATACAAATATATTTACCAGTAGTACGGCACACGAGAATGGTGGCAAAATGCCAAAACTCTCCTTTTTGAACAAGAGATTGAATTTTTAAGTAAAAATAAACTTTCATGTTGATTGAAAACCATTAAACTATAATTTAAAACATTTATTTGTTAGATATGTTATGTACCGGAAATTTATTTAATTTCAAATAATAATAAATATTACAACATTTAGTTGTAATATAAAAAATAATTATGCGTACGTTTTTTCGAACGAAATTTTTTCATTAATAGCGACCAAAAAGTTTTCTTTAATTCTATCTTACTGAGTTTATCTGACTTTCGAATTTCTAATTACCGCTTTATCCCTCTAACTTGAAACAATTTTTTACCGTTTATCCCGTGTTTGATGGGGAAAATATACATATTACGATATATTCCTTTAACGTACAGTTCACGATAGTATCTCCTATGTGATATGATTCTCCGTTTGCTGTGAAACATTATAACCCGGTTTTCAATTTTCAAACATAGTATTTCACGTTATATTACACATTAGCCCCACTTTACAATATAACTCTTCCTTACCTTTATTTAGTAGGTTTCTACATACTACTCTATCTACACACAAGACAGTTGAACCATCTGTCTTTATTAATTAACATTTAATTTTTACATACCAAGTGTTAATTTAAAACATAAATGCCCTTATTATAGGTGATAGCACGTGATAGTAATATATAATAATATTTATTTAGAAAGTTTACATTATAATATTAATATTGATATAGGTACATGTATTGATGCTTCCCTACTTACGATTCAACAAACATTTTTTAAAATATTTCCACACATACAATTTTTTACAATGTTTAAACATAATTTTCAGGGTATATCACACTTAGACCCAAACATATTGCTGTTTACTACAGTTATCGGTAACAATAAATAAAATTTAAAAAAATTTTAACATATTTAACACATGGATGGCTGGTGACACATTAAGACAGATACTACAAGTTACATTGACTGTTTTGTTTATAAATTCGTTAAAAAAGTCATTTTTTTTTTCAGTTACCATCTAGAGCCCATACAGAGACGTTTTCTCAGGGCCAGCAGCAACCTCCATTGGGAGTCTTACGTTGCCCTGCAGGTTATCTGTTAAAAAATTTAACATCACACCATCCTTTTAATAAAAATGTAACAAAGAATACATTTTGTACCATTTACGAGGATTTTTACCCAAATATTTAGTGGCTTGATTCACGTACATCTGGTACGTATTTAACCACACTGCTTTTTAAACCTTAGTCAAAATTTAACTTTAACGTTTGCATTCACTAAAGTGGTAATACTTATTTCAGGTACTGATGATGGACTTTTTAGTTTAAAAACGTTCTGTGATGTAACCCGAAAGGGTCTTTTTAATTATATACCTTTTGTAAAGTATTTCGAAATAAAACTTTCGTGGTTTAGAATGGTTAAGAATGGGGGGAAAATCAGAAATGCCTACTTATTACAGTCTAATGATTAAGTCGTAAGAGCTTAGTCAGTAGGTTAGGAAGTACTATACGGTTTGAGAAATAAATAGTTATAGAATAACAGTGATTGGTGTAGGCGTCGAGTCAAATGGCAAACACAAGAGCTGTTTTTATGAGATCGGTTCCAGGTCCTCTGGAGCATGATTTTGTGTGTGCTTAACACTTTTATGTTAATGCTTCTAATTACCTATTTATTCCATACTTTTGGTCTGGAGTTTCAGACGCAATTGTTACAAATAGTATCAGATAAATCTTGTATGATGTCTTCGTTGTATTTGTTTCTTAAATGAGTTTTCGGCTATCAGATGTTTATTATAATAGTTTAGAGACCTTGGGCTTTGGTGCGTCTAAAATGTGGCATTTAAGCGTTTATCAAATATAACGTTCTCCCTTTTCGTAGATACGTAAAGACACCAAATCTGTTCTTACTGTCAAGGAAATTCCACCCCAAAATATCACAGAGCCTCCAATAAACAATCGCTCATACTTTGAACTGTGCACACAGCTCAACTGGTTGACGAATAACTCTTAAGCGTCGATCCGAACTGTTATTAAAAAAAGAGAGGGAAACACGCGATATTAGTTCACGTGATGTTTTTAAGGTTTTGTTAACTTTTGTTATTTTTTATTGATAAATTTAGTATTGTTTCAGGTAAAACACATAAGTGTTTTACCTGACATATAAGTTAAGTGTTTTATTCGCGTTTTGTTAAGATTTGTGAATTGAAATCTTTTTTTTTTATCTCTTTTACGTTCATATACGTTTTTAACTTTCCAGTTAAGTAATTCCATAGTCAATTAATAAAATCTACACTGGAAATACAATAAAAAATCAAAAATATTTTCACAAATTCACCTATTGCTAATTTAACGCCATGAGCTATTCTCCGTTCACAAATTGTTGAAAGCACGAAATGTGCCTTAAAGTCATAAAACGGTCGTAAAATTTGTATCATCATAGGCGTTCCTGAGGTGTTTATTCATTAAATAATAATATAATGTTTTAATACTGTTATATATAATATTAATAATGTTTTAATAGTAATATATTTATATTAGTATTAATAGTATATATTTATAACAATGTCAGGAAATAGACGAGTATCAGAGTCGATATGATAACTTCAATGTCCATCGAAAGGTGAAGGAAATAGCTAGAAAGTTCCGAAAACGCAACAGCGGAAAAATAACATATGATGAAGGCAATCTTGCCGTAACCGAAGAAGATAAAAAGAAAGTATGGGAAGAATAATTGGAGAAATTTTTCCAGGATCTTAGAACAATACAAGAAACCACCATTGAAGAAAATTCGGGTCGCGAAATCCTACCAGAAGAAATAACGGCAACGTCGGACAAATAAAGGATGGAAAGGCACCGGGACTTGATGAAATTTGTGCAGAACTGCTGAAGCTATTAGATGTAGAACAAATAAAAATAGTAACTGAAATATTTAGTAAAATCTACAAGGCAGGAAAAATACCAGTAAAGTGGCTCAAATCGGAGTTCGTACCATTGTCCAAAAAACCAGGAGCAAAAGTTTGTGAAGATTATAGGATCATAAGCCTAATGAGCCATCTGTTGAAGCTGTTTTTAAAAGTCATCCACAAAAGAATTTAACTTACGGAAATGCAAGTAACAAATTGCGCCCAATCAGTTTGGATTTGTGAACGCCGTTGGTACGACGGAAGTTTTATTTAGCGCTCAGGTATTGTTTCAGAAATGTAGAGATGACTTTCGATAGAGTCAGGCATAAACAAATTATGAAAGTGCTGAAGAGGACAGGGATTAACGGAAGAGACCTAAAAATAATAGCTAACCTGTATTGGAATCAATCAGCTGTGCTCCAAATAGATGGAGAATATACAGATCAGGTCAAAATCTTAAGGAGAGTGAGACAGGGGTGCATAATTTCACCACCGATATTCAATCTGTACTCGGAACACATTTTTGAAAAGGCTCTAAGAGATATTGATGAAGGCATCTCAATAAATGGACTCAAGCTCAATAACCTGCGGCATGCAGATGATACAAAAGTGTTTTCCAATAACATACAAGGGCTGCAAAACTCAATGAACAAAATAACGGAAACAAGTAGAACATATGGACTGGATACAAACACCAGCAAAACCAAGCTAATAATCATCAGCAAGGAAAACATTACTGGAGCAAATATGTATGTGAACCAAATGAGAATTGAACGTGTCTCACAGTACAATTACTTGGGAACTATAATCAATGAGTCGTGGTACAATACCCAATAGATTAAATGTCGCATCGGAACGGCAAAAGTGCATTCTTGACTATGAGCAATGTGTTGAAGATCCATGATCTCACTCTAGAAATAAAAATAAGGCTCCTTAAATGTTACGTGTACTCACTGCTTCTCTACGGAGTAGAAACGTGAACATTGAAGGCGGAAACTCTATTAAAAGTTCAGGCTTTTGAGCTATGATTATACAGAAGGATCCTGAAGATACCATGGACAAAGTCACCAATGAAGAAGTACTACGGAGGATGAACACAACCGAGGATTGTGTGAAGGTTCGTAACCTGCAGTACTTGGGACATATGATAAGAAATCAAGGCAGATATAAGCTGCTCCAATGCATTTTGCAAGGTAAAATTTGAAGGAAAAAGGGGTCTAGGACAAAAAAGAATATTCTGGCTTGCTAACCTAAGAACATGGTATAGAAAGATCTCAATACAGCTATTCCGAATAGCAACCAACAAAGTCATCATAGCCAGAATGATCATCATAGCCAGAATGATCGCCAACGTTCGGAACGGACAGGCACCCTAAGAAGAAGAAGAGACCTGAGTCTGACTAGTCGATGGCGTGCCAATAAATGCTATGTACTGACTACACTGTTAAACGGAGTTGAGGAATGGAAATTAAAAGCAAGAACCATGTCACGTCTGGATTCCTTTTGAGACGCGGTTATTTGTACCGGCGGTTCTTGAAAATATCAAGGATCGAGAGCGTATTCTGGCCATATCTTTATAAACGAGAAGTATGGTTTTCCGCAGTTGATCATTAAAGGAAACATTGAAAAAAGTTGAGGCATAGGACGAAAGAAGTCCTCTTGGCCCACTAAATTTACGCCAACGCAATTTAGCACAATTATACGATTATAGAGAAGAATTCCAGTGATGGTCGAACTAATAATAACAGGTCGAAAAACACTACATAAATGGACACAAAATGTTAAACTATTAATAAATATAATAGTTTATGTAGATTTAGTTTTCAAAACTATTAGTCAGGAGGAACCATCAGCTCAGCGATAGTTTTTGTTGTGATTTACAACCGTTAATTATATGTTAGTACTTATGCTAATTGCAGATTTAAAATAAATACAACACAGACAAGGTCAACAGTAAAAATCTGACTAATTTTCGACAAGTAAGCTAGAAAGTTGCGAAAGTATATACTCAGTTACAGTAATTTGCATACGACAATGATGCATAAAATGAAATCAATATTAACGAATTAATTATTATTTCTTTAAATTAACCATCATCAATCTTTACCTACAATAGTTCTATCAATACTAACGATAGTTAACATTAAAGTCGCCTCTAATATCCCGATTAATTTTTCATTTTATCATTATTTAATAAATATCGAGAAATAATTAATGAATTTTACCGATAATTAATGAAAATTTAATTTATAAATACATATTATCGAAAACTACTACTTTCTAAATTTATCATATTATATGCTATATAAACGTTAAATCGATAAATATTGAAATGGTGGGTGGTGGTTGTAGTGTATTTATTATCTGTTACATAAGTAATAGGAACAAATATGTTTATATGGGATTAAGCCACAATTGATTGTAATTTGAAAATTTCATTTTTAACTGCTTTTTGATGTTTCGATTTGCACTCCGGAAATCGTTTTCGACAAAGATTATTAAAAAAGGTAATGTAAATTGTTATTTTCTTTTTCCATGTTGAATTGGATTGATTCTTCTTTATCGTTGATGTCCATCAGAAATTTATTCAATACTTCTGGTCCGTGGGGCCAAATGTAGAACACATCATCTATATATCCCCACCATACTGTGGACTCCTTGTCTTGTTTTTGGACAATGGACAATGTTTTGTTCGAAATCCTCCATGAATATATATCTGCTAAAAATGGAGATAAGGATGAACTCATGGCTAATCCGAAATTTTGTTTGTATTGGGGTTCTTTCGCTTAACAGACTTAAAATAGCCTTTGTCAGATTAAGACTGAAGGGCGTTAGGCACATTTTATACAATGGACAAATACCATCAGATATAATTAAAACAATCGAAGACATATAGACAACAAAATAGAGGATAGCATAGATGGACAACTGACGGAGGAAATACACAGGCACAAGTATAAGGCAGGGAGAAAATTTATAATATTTGAGATAAGCTACGCCAATACGACCTTACACAGTTTGTTGTCAAGACTAAATTTTTGATGTCAAATTGAAGTGTAAAGTATTTTCCACCTAAGAAGACCGCTGTCCAATTAAATTCTGACTAACGGACCAGATAAGCGGCGATATATTTTACACTACCTTTATGAATAACATTTTACTGCTCTCTTGTTTCAATCAGCACTGCTCAACAAGTTACCGTTTATTGGTTGTAATATTTTATTGCAATAGTACGAGTATGGGATATTTATTTAAACAGTGAATTTATTACATGTTAATCTTTTTTTAATTTCTTCTGACGTATCGTATAATGTAGGTTTAACCAATAATCAAAGTTATGCCTTCACAAGAACATATTATTTAAAAAATAAGGAGTACCATGTGTCATAATAATTGTAATCTCCTTAATACACACTTTAAAAATTTGTTTAGTAATGTATTTCTTAAATCTAAACAATCATTGAAAAATTATTCATGCTATTTAAATATATCTTTCTGTTAACGACACTGTTCTCGACAAAGTAGATCAAATTTAAACTTGTCATCATATTACACTTCTGTTTATCGTTAAAAATTAATTGGTCGTGGGTTGTATTGGTGTTATTTAATAATTTAGCAAAATTCATAATCAGCAAAAATCTTATTTCAAACATGCGAACGGTTTTTGCAATCTCAATAAATGCAGTGTTTATGCTTGTTTGGCATTGGCTATTAAATAATTTGTGTTCGATTGTTTCGTCTGTTGTACAACACTCGTCCTTTTTAGGGTGTAGTAGTTGTATATAAGTACCTATCTTTTTATAGTAGTGTAGTAAAGCGGTACTTTAAAGTAAAATGAGTAATTAGGAAAAAAATAAAATATAGTCGAAACGTAGAGTGTTATCTCCAGAAGAACGGCGTTTCCGAACATTCTGAACGGCGAACATTCCGAAGAATTAACAACATGAGTGAGGATGAAATATATAAAGTAAGCAAGAGAAATCGTCGACATCCAAAAACTTTAGATTTGCACCAGTCAATTAAACTTTCAATTAAAAATATTATATATAATACGTATAAAGTCAAAAACCATGTAACAATTAGTGCTGTTACAAAAAATAAAAGAGAAGGAACTGTGTGATATTAGTTTAACAAGTTTGTGGAGAGTGCTGAAACATTTAGGTTTTCGATATAAAAAGACAAATAATAGACAAGTATTGTGTGAACTCTTTAATGTTGCTTGCTATTAGATAAAACTTGGATTTTCGCTAAAGGAAATATGTCAAAATCATCCTGGCAAGGTGGCACCATGAAATGTTATTGTTCTAGTCGTTCCGGTAATGGTAAACGCTACATTATACTTCATGCTGGAAATGATGAGGGTTTTATTCCTGACGCTAGTTTAATTTTTTCGTCCACAAAGAAAACAGGTGATTATCATGGAAATATGGATGCAAATATTTTTGAAGAATGGTTTGAAGAAAATGTGTTAAAAAAATTGGAGCGACCATCCATAGTAGTGTTGGATAATGCATCCTACCGCTCAAGAGTAGAAGAGAGATTTCTTTCAAGCAGCTGGACATAAGAAGAAATAAGGTTGTGGTTGACAGAAAAGAAAATTTATCACAGTGACATATTTTTAAAAGTCGATTTACTTCAAAGGTGTGGAGAGCACAAAATTCAAAAGAAATTTGTTACTGACTGGCCAAATCTGTTACTTAATGGCTCTTAAATATGTCCATGCAGTTCTTCGACTTCCGCCCTGCCATTGCCACTATAATGCAATTGAGTTGAAATTTTTATGATAAACATGCATCCAAAACAACAGATGACGCTAGCGTTCTTAGTTTATGGAAAGAATCGCTAGAACAAATAAAGGCAGAACAATGGCAAAATTGTATTAGACATACGGAAGACATAATCGTTCAGTCTTTTCAAACCGAGCGAGTTATAGATGAGGTCTGGCCTCTAATTATTCGGATAGACAATTCATATAGTGACGACTCTGATAGTGAAATATCAGACAGTGAATAGGACAACTCGTTTGCTAAAAAGAAGTAACAAAAAAGTGTTTCGGGAATTCAATTCGGACTTTGATTTAGTTAAACGATAAAGTACCTTCGGTCTAATTACTGGACTGCGTACTCTCAATAGCTTTGGTATTAATTACTGGACTACACGTGTTTAAACATTTTGTTTTGCTGAAAACTCGGAAGTGATTTGGTGCCAATTTGTTTCAAGGTTATATTTAATACAGTGTCTGCAGAAAGTAAAGTCTTGGATGTATTTTATTCAAATTTGGACATACCAGCAACTTGGCAAGTATTTTCCAATTTAACTGCATGCAAAACCATTCGTATAGTTTTCACTCTACGCAAAATAAAGACTTATAGAGACCTTGATGAACATTTGATGTCGACAAATAATTTCGAATATTCGAAATATTCCGTCCCACTTCTTTTAACACGCCCTGTATATACATATTATATTCATTTTATTTGCCTTAGATACAGTAAAATCAGGAAATTAAATATTTTTACTTTTCAAGCGATCGGAAGTAAATATTAACGACCCACTGATCATATCTTAATAATTGCATATAGGCCGTCATAGGGCACAAGGACTTTATTAATAATTTACTTTATACTAAATTAAAATGAAGCGATTATATTGATGATGCGATGAAGGCGATGATGAAGTGATATTTGCAAATAGCAATATATATATATATATATATATATATATATATATATATATATATATATATATATATACAGAGTGGATCAAAAGACTTTAAACGCTAATTATCTCGTAAATAGATGGTCCGAATTGTACAAAAACGGGGATACGCCTATTTTGCAATATGTGGATTTCAAATTGGATGCTTGCAATGTTGCCAGATGTACCATTTTTCTGATATCATTAATCACTTTTATTTATTAAATAGAATACTCTGTATATTGTATTATTATTGGAATCCTCACTTTATTACGAGTTTAGCCATATGTAGGTGTTTTATCTAGTCACGAAAGTCATAAATAAATAAAACATCTCAGTGCGAAATAGTTTTGAAATATTTCAGTAAATATAGACTCTGATTTTGACATTAATTCATAAAGTAATAGCTTGACGTTTATTAAAAAGTTTTGTAAAATAAATTAATAATAGTAACTAAAATGTAATGTAATAATAACTAAAGCTGACAGTTATTTAATGTATTTTTAAAAGCTCTACAATAAAGATGGCTTTTAATGAAAAAAGCGAATCACTGTTGTTCTAATGATAAGGGGTTACGGCGATAGAAAAAGATCTTTTAGTGAAGTAGAGAACTTGTTCAACAATACTCTTCTAAACCGACTTTCTATCCATAAGGCGATGGTACAAAAAATTGTAATCGTTTTGAAGAAGTTGAAAAAACTGTTATAAATTACAATAAAACTTTAGATTTAATGCAGAGTTTCGTAGAAGATCCACATACCTCCCCAAGAAAATATGCACAAATACATTGTGTACGTAATTCTTCAGTCTTGTGTGTATAACATAAGAACTCATTTAAACGCTACAGAACCCAGTTGTTGCGAGAATTAAATGAAGATGACTATGACCATAGATTACAGTTTAGTGAGGTAATGATGAATAAAATTGTAACTGACGAGAACTTCGTTAACAAGATATGTTCTTATGACAAATCAATATTTACACTGCGTAGGAATGTAAATCGCGAAATTATAGTGAGGTAAATTCATATTGGATACGTGAAAACCATACTCAAAGACCACAAAAACTACACGTATGGTCGGGCATAGTAAGTACTCAGTTAATTGGGCCGTTTTTATAAAAGGAAATTTAACAAGCGATAATTATAAAATGCTACTTAGAAATGAAATTGTATCAGCCCTGAAATACAAGCTTTAAACCAATTTTAATGGGATATGGTTTCAGCAAGACCAAGCTCCACCTTATTTTGATGTAAATTTTCGGTGTTATTTAGATCAGACAATTCCTGGACGATAGATTAGTAGATTAGATAGTATTGAATGGCCTCCTCGTTCACCGGATTTAAACCCTAAAGATTATTTTTAATGGGGATACTTGAAAAGCAGAATTTACTAAACTAAACCAGCAAGTGTTGTACAGCTAAGGCAAAAATTATACTGTCAAATTAACAACGGATGACATTTTGAACACTGGATTATAGGTAAACATTAATTCAGCAACAATTTAGTGAACTTTTAACTACTACGTTTAAATTTAGTTGTACATAGTTTGAATCAAAAAAATTATTGAGACGATTAGTCGTTTCTAGGCTTTTGTTTTATCTGTTTAAGATGTTTCTGACTACATACAATCAAAAGTATTGCATACGGTTGAATTGGTATTAAAGTGGAGATATCAATATAGTTACAATATACAGGGTATTGTATTTAAAAAACCAAAGTGACTAATGATAGAAAAATGGTAAATCTGGCAAAGATACAAATATCAAATTAGAAATCTTTATAGTGCAAAATAGGTGCATCCCTATTTTTGTACAATTCGGACCATCTATTTAAGAGAGACCTTTTGGACTTAAAGGGAGAGAGAGAAATACTTTTTAGTTGAATCGGAATCAGCTCGAACGGCTGACGAAGATTGATACTGAAATAACTGTTATATCGACCCATTTGTTTCCGACTAAGACGTAAAAAGTTTGACTAATTTGGGCTAGAATGTCATAATATATGGATATTTTATCAGATCAATAGCAAGCTTTTGCTAAAAGCGACTAATTGCAAATTTTCGAAAAGCCAGAGGACAGAAAACAATTTATTTGTTTAGTTCTTCGCCACCAGAGCATGTGGCCCTCTGTACTCGAACCACTAGAAGTGGGAAGATTTTGGAGACATTAGTTAGAATTTTTGGTTTGCTGGAATCAGGCGTGAATTGAATTCAGACGTGAAAATATATATATATATATATATATATATATATATATATATATATATATATATATATATATATATATATATATATATATAAGCTAGTTTATTGCTTTATGTTCGAGTACTACATACACGGAAAAATTAGTACACATATTAAATACAAATAAACTACACATAGTTTCTTTGAGAAACACATATTAATATCAAAACAGTTGTAGAGAATTTTTTTATAAATTTTACAAAAATTTGGAACATAAAACTTAATTATTTATTTAGCAGTGAACACATCAAAACTTTTCGTTTTTCAATATACACCTACTCCAGAAAGTAGATTGAAATGTATGATATTTGTTTATTAATTTTTGTCTCATTTGTATAAATATTCAAAAAACTATACAAATACAAACTCTCATAACGAAGTTTCTAATTTTAATCCCATTATGACTTATTCTAAAAATACGTTAGACCTGACTGAACGATAATGAGAACATTTTTTAGTTTGATATTTTTGGAACGCGGATCAATGTATCTCGTAATTTAACATAATGGCAGTCAAGCTTTCGACAGAATCTGTCAATTCTCCATTTTCTTTGATAAAAGCAATTTAGAAATTATATCTTACGCTAGGTGTACGTTACAGATTCCATTACAAATGTTTTGGCTATGTTTAGCTTGATTATTTACTGACACTGATCCATGCATCCTTAAGCTTACATCATTCATCCACCATCATCCTACCACTGTAAAAATTATCACGATTAAATTATGTATATATATATATATATATATATATATATATATATATATATATATATATATATATATATATAAATATATATACATTGCTCCGCAAGTTTAACCGGTTTTAACAAATGAAATCCCAAAGTTTTCTCCTTTTAGTCTTGTTAGAATGCATGTATAATAATTAAATATATTTATCAAAATATAAGTTGTCTTTATCCATTCGTTTTTTAAAAGTTTGTCATTTTTTGTAGCTGAAAAGAAAGTTTTTGTTAAGGTGCTTTCGATAAATCGAATATTTACTCATAACATAATGTTTATAATATTGATTGTATTCCTTTTTGGTGTATTGTTGACTGCTTTTTCAGAAAAGAAAATGGTTTTTAATAACAAAGAATAATTCACAATGAGGCCAGATCAAGTAGCGCAAGCTGTTGCTCTGCATAATGATGGGCGTTCCATTTGGTATATCGAAAAAATGCTTGGCGTTCCCCGAAGTACAATGTCGATGTTTCTCAAACATTTCGAGAAACTGGTTCTTACTCAAGAAGACCTGGATAGAGAAGACCAATGGCAATAAACTACATGCAAGATCGGTTTCTTGGATTTTAATTGCTTCGAGACAAGACATTTACTGCTACAGCTTTGACTAGGAGACTGGCAGATGTTGATAGTACCCTACCTTCTTCTTATACCATACGCAGAAGACTAAACTAATAAAATTTATCATCTTATGTACCGTCTACAAGCCCTTTATTGCACGCAGCTCATCAAAGACAACGCTTAGAATTCTTTAGTGCTCATGCAGATTGGGATATGGAGATCGGAGTAATATTATGTTTACAGGCAAGTCTCGTTTTGCGAGATATTCACCTAATGGTTGCCAAGGAGTGTGGAGAAGACCTAGAGAACACCAAGGGCAATGTTGCTTTTATCCCAGAGTATAGTTTGGTGGTGCAGTTATAATGGTATGGAGCCGGATTTCTTTGGAAGGATATATAGATCTTGTTATGTTAGGGGGAGATAGCTTTAATGTTGATAGGTACACCTAATGTAGGATAACACAGGCTCAGAGCCGGGGTAACAATGCAATACTTTATAGAGATCAGTATTAGTAAACTTATAGGATTAAATACCGCAAAAAGAGATGCTGCTTCAGTATATACCATAATGGATAAGACCCGTTATTCTAGCTCGAGTAGAAATACTCGATTTTAATATCCATGAGTTATTTTATGATTTAGATTTGGAAAATATCTTTTTTTGTTGGTGTTAAATTCGTCAATATTTTAGAACTTATTTTTTTAATTTATGGTTTGTTATTGAACACACGATAAAAAAAATGATTGAAATTTTAAATTTTTCTAATACTTTTTAATTTTATTTAAAATAAACCTGTTGTAATTACCTCGCCAGGCTTCCAAGTTGAACCACGTCTATTATCAGTGTACCAAGGCCCCAGGCGCTACATTGTTCACTACTCACTGCACTACTAGTGATAAAAAGGGCGGACGGTTCATTTATACCATCGTGGCTGATGACGTGGTTCACTTATGTGGCGTTTGGGGTTAGCGAGAAGATTTATGCCGGTGTAATTTTGATTGTTAGGTGGAGCACACGATGTTTTCTTTAGGAGAAGTCTTTTTTTGGCCTTTTTTCAATCTCTATAGCTTCTCGGATAATTCTCGGTATATAGAAGCCGGTGGGGACTATGGTTCTGGAGTTTTCGAAGTCAATTTTGTAACCTGTATGAAGATAGTGTCGACCCAGATCTGAAATTGACACGGAATTGCGAACAGAAATGGAATGTTCAAAAATCCTATTTTGGATTCTACGATTGGTTTGGAATATGTAAGATCGGAGGCAGTCTGCAGCATGAAATTCGTTGTGTACATGAAATTATATAAATGAAATTAGATTTAGACGAATTTAGTTTACTATTATTTAGCCGACAAAAATTATTTTTAAGCTGAGAGAAAGATAAACCAGCTACAACACAAAGCTGTGAACATTAAATTATAAAACAATAATCCTTAAATATGTTTATCAATAAATTTGTTTATCAATAAAATAAAATTGACGCCAAGATAAATGCACAATTGGTTCTGAAACTATTTTCCTTCTAACACCAATGCCCAAGTATAATATTAAACAATCAAATACTAAATATCATATCAAATATTCAGTGCTAGTCAAAAGTCCGTTCCTACCCTCGTATTATAACGGTTACTGTTATAATAGTGACATTTGGAGGGAGGTAATAAACAGGTGTATACTTCTTAACTAGTCATAATAGGTGACGTAATAGTAACAGATGACGTTACAGCGCCTCTGTGACACATGATTTTAAATAAGACCTTATGGTAAGTGATACCTCGTTTGAAGGGTATTGAAAATACCTATTCATTCATAATTTTGTTTGAGTTTAAGCTCATTTTAAGGAATAAATTAAATAAATACTAAAGTTGTAGCCTCTCATTTAATTAACAAATATTTAACAAGCAGTTCTTATAGTAAGTGTTCAAAATGTGCTCCATCTTTGCCGTACTCATTCCAATGTGTCGGGGGAAACTGCCCTACATTCTTCAACAATTCGTTGTTTCTAAATGTCAATATTGTCGGGTGCTGTAGCGTAAACTTTAGATTTCGAGTATCCCCACAGAAAAAAAAACTAATGGTGTGCGGTCCGGCGACCGAGCTGGCCATTCTATCGTACCTCATCGTCCAATCCATCTACCACGATATTCCTCATCTAGGTAACGTCTTACGGCACCATAATGGTGTGCAGGAGCACCATCTTGTTGAAACGTTATTTCCGAGTTGCCGAATTCATCTGGATTATCCTCCAGAATTTCAAATATTAACGGTTCAATTGAATTTTGTAACATCTCCAGATACACTTCACCGGTTAAGTTAGTATTAAGAAAAACAGGCCCGACTATGTGGTTTCCCAAAATACCTGCCCAAACATTTATTTTTTTGGAAATTGAGTATGTGTTTCACAAAAGACGTGAGGATTTGTGTCACTTCAATACCTTACATTGTGTGTGTTAACATTTCCATTGAGAGAAAAAGTACTTTCGTCACTACAACAAATTGTTTTTATTCAATTTTAGAAGCAATTTTATTCGATATATTTTCACAGAATTCTAGTCTTCGGTCGGGGTCATCATCTAAAAGTTGGTGCACAATTTTTAATTTGCATGGATGAAAATTGTATTCAGCCAACACTCGGTGCACTGTCTTTTGTCAACACTAATTGCTGGTCGACCAGGTCGTTTGACATCTTGAACACTACAAGTTTGTTTATACCTTCGAAGAAGCTTCCCCAAATAAGCTCTCGATGTAGGGCGATCGGGGTACCTCTCATTAAAAAGACGTTGCGCCGTATGGAAATTATTTCCACAATTATCAACAAAGCTACTACTTTGTCGCCTACAGTACGTACCATTGTGCCTTTGTAAAAATTTAAACGCCTCGTTAAACAATAATTAAACTAAATATTAACTAAGAACAACTAACTAAAAACAACTTGACTAAACTTAAATTAACTAAACTAAGCAGAAACAGAAACTAAATATTCAGGTATAAACACGTTTGCAAACTAAAAAAAATTAGAGAATTGACAAACGTCAACTTTTTTGACAAATAACCCAAGGCGGATGTTAGAATTTTTAGTAATTAGATGCCAAACTAGAATTTTAATATTTATTTAATTTATTCGTCAAAATCATTTTAAATCCAAACAAAATTAGAATGACTGAATAGGTATATTAAAATAATTGTAGTTTCGCATTTAATTCATAAATATTCTAACGTTCGCCTCTGGTTAATTGTCAAAAAAGTTGTCGTTGACGTAAAAACAATTAGATAATTGAAAAACGTCAACTTTTTGATAAGTAACCAGAGGCGCAGGTTTTAATATTGATTAATTAAATGAGAAACTACAATTTTAGTATTTATTTAATTTATTCATCAAAATGAGCTTAAACTCAAATTAAATTAGTAGTTCAATAAACGAGGTATCACTTGCCATAAGGTCCTATTTAAAATTATCTGTCACAGTGGCGCTGTAACGTCATCTGTCACTATTACGTCACTTGTTATGGCTAGTTGAAAATCCTACGTCTGTTTATTACCTCCCTCCAAATTTCACTATTATAAATATAACCGTTAAAAAGATACTAGGGGGGAACGGACTTCTGACTAGCACTGTTTAACGGTTTACTTTATCATTACAAATTGATAAATTAAAATAAAAACCTGGGAACAAATATAAGCCAAACATCCATAACTTTACTTAAAACCGAACTTAGTCACTTTTAATAAATTGGAGTTAGAGGCAAAGAAAACTGGTCTAAGGATAAACGAAGAGAAAACCAAATACATGTGCATCAACAGACAAAAGGGACGAGATAGAATAGGGTAAAATTTTACAATAGACCCATATAACTTTGAAAAAGTGAAGAGTTTTAAATATCTCGGAGCAACAATCACTGCAGATAACGATATCGCGTAAGAGATTAAAGGAAGAATTCAGCAAACGGATGTATGTACAGCCTCCACAATACTATTAAATCTAAAAGCCTAACACGAACATCAAAAATTAGAATATATAAAACGGTAATTAGACCGGTGCTCATGTATGGGTGTGAGACGTGGACCCTGACCAAAGAAACTGAAAGAAAACTTGTTGATGTTTTGAGAGGAAAATCCTCAGAAGAATCTTTGGGCCTTATCACGACATTAATGGCAACCAATACCGAAAGAGAACAAATGCTGAGGTCAAGCAGATGTATAGAGCGAGCGATATAGTCCAAGAGATTAAATCCCAACGTCTAAGATGGGCTGGTCATGTCCATAGACTTCCTAATAACCGCCTTGTCAAGCTAATATGGGAGGAAGCCCCCACAGGAAGAAGGCCCTTAGGACGTCCACGAATGCGATGGAGAGACAATATATGGTCAGATCTAAAAACAATGGGGCTACCCACTGACCCAACTATTATGGACGACTGTTCAAGATGGAAGCAAGTTGTGCAGTCAGCCAAAACCCACCCCGGGTTGTAGTGCTACGAGAAGAAGAAACCGATGATGGCGATTTACATGTCTACCTTCACATTGTTGGCAGCTATTACCTTTGATTAATTTCAACAAATTCTCCAGCTCGGTCGAAAAGCACACGAAAAGGTTACATGCTGTAACATATATAGTATTAATTTATCTTTATATTATTAACTTTAATAACTCTTTATTATATATATATATATATATATATATACAGGGTGGTCCTTAAGTAATTGTACAAAAAGAAACCGTAGATTATACACTTTAAAATATTACGATTTAAGCCAAATTGCTTTAATAAAATGTTGATATTAAGAAAGATACAGGGTGTTAAAGTGGAAATTTAAAATTTTAATTTTCACTATACCTTTTATGTTTGTGAACATTTATGTATGAAAATTCATAACTGGGTACTATTGAACATCATAAATTATAATTTGATGTATGCTATAATGTAGCTGATAGAGGGCGCCACATATGCCACATATGTGGCATACATTTGCACTTAACTTTTTTGCACTTTAAGTTACCGGTGTTTGTGATATAAAATATTAACGATACATTATTTTAACTAAAAAAAGGTATACTTGTTAATGACTTCAAAACTCAACAGTTTTCGAGATAATCGCATTTTACAAATCAACTACATAATTCAGATAACGCAATTACCACAAGCAACGAAAGAAAATTAGACAAAAACATCAATACTTCTGAATTTTGGTATAAAATGCCTTTAATAAAGTTAATAGTTAACGAAATATTAAATAAAATAAATATATTAGCAGGATAGAATAGTAGGATTTGTAGGAGTTGACAAAATAACAGAATAATTGGATTTTACATCAAACATTTTACGTTTTGTATTAAATTAAAGTCATAATCAAAATATTTTATTTATAAACCAGATTAAAAAATAGTTAAACTAAATACCATTAAACTTTTTGTCAAAGTAAGTGTTCGACATGTCCACCATTTTCTTTAATTCATTTGTCAATACATTCCATAAAAGATCGTCTCATATCAAATAGCATCATTGGTTCTAAAGAAACTGCTGCAGTATTTATAATAAGTGTTATAAGTATAATAATAAGTATTCTTTTGGGATTTTTATGCATTAAGTAATTATATTAATATCTCACCACATGATCCAAGGAATATGACTACCACGAGCAATCCAACATTCAGGAAAGTTGTATTTAAGTATGTTCTCACTGCCCTCTCTCTATAATGTGGTGGTGTACCATCTTGCATAAATCACATATTTCGCCTTAAGTTTGATGACAATTCTTCCAATAAATCAAATAAAATCATTTTATAAAAAATGTAAATAAATCTCACCATTCAAATTACAAGGTAATTCGCATGTCCTTAAAAAATAATTACCAATTGTTCCAAACCATACGTTTATTTAAAATTCATATTTAAAATGCATATCGTATGGTTTGATACCATTTGTAATTATTTTTTATGGACATGCGATATACCTTGTAATTCGAATGGTGAGATTTATTGACATTTTTTATAAAATGATTTTATTGATTGGTACACCACCACATTATAGAGAAAAGTGCAGTGAGAACATAATTAAATACAACTTTGTTAAACGTTGGATTGTTCGTGGTAGTCATATTCCTTCGTCATGTGGTGAGATATTAATATAATTATTTAATTCATAAAATTCCCAAACGAATACTTTATTATTATATTATATTTATTATATATTATAGTTATAATTATTTAATTATTATAAATACCGTAGCAGTTTCTTTAAAACCAATGATGCTATTTAATATGAGACGATCTTTTATGGAATGTATTGACAAATGAATTAAAGAAAATGTTGGACATATCGAACACTTACTTTGACAAAAAGTTTAATGTTATTAAGTTTAACTATTTCTTAATTTGGTTAATTAATAAAATATTTTGATTATGACTTTAATTTAAGACTTTAATTTAATTCAAAACGTAAAATGTTTGTTGTAAAATCCAATTATTCTGTTATTTTGTCAAATCCTACTATTCTATCCTGCTAATATATTTATTTTATTTAATATTTCGTTAACTATTCACTTTAAGGAAGGCATTTTATACCAAAATTCAGAAGTATTGATGTTTTTGTCTAATTTTCTTCAAATATTTCAAATTTTAAATAATTCAAAATAATGCATCTTTAATATTTTTTATCACAGACACCGGTAACTTAAAAAGCAAAAAAGTTAAGTGCAAATGTATGCCACATACGTGGCATATGTGGCGCCCTCTATCAGCTACATTAAAGTATTCATCAGATTATAATTTCTGATGATCAATAGTACCCAGTTATGAATTTTTATATATAAATGTTCACAAACATGAAAGTTATAGTGGAAATTAAAATTTTTAATTTTAATTAAAACACCCATTTTAACTTTAACACCCTGTATCTTTCTTAATATCAACATATTATTAAAGCAACTTGACTTAAATCGCAATATTTTAAAGTGTAGAATCTATGGTTTCTTTTTGTACAATTACTTAAGGAACACCCTGTATATATATATATATATATATATATATATATATATATATATATATATATATATATATTTTGACCATATCATGATTATTGTAACACTTACTTGTTACATTGTTACAGTAGTTTTGACCAGACTATATTCGATACATGCAAATTTACAAAAGTTTGGGACGTTAATCTATATACTTCTTAACTGCCCTACAGGATGTAAATTCCAATGGTAATAAAAAAAATACAGTCACAAACAGCGAGGTGGTGTGAAATCCAGCAATTTCAATAAATCAAACCAAAAAAGAAATTAATGGTAGAACACATTCCGCCCCACAAATTTTATTTTAATCATTTTTTACGTCAAAGTAGTCGTTTTATAAATATTCCCTTTGAAAAATGGCGTAGGATCCCTTTTTTCGCTGAGAGCAGTAAAATAAATACTCTTTACTTTCTGCGGCGATAGCACGGAAACATTGGAGAATACGTTAATTTAATACAAAACATCTCGGATCTTTTGCATTTTCCCTCAAGATATGTGCAAAGTACGCATAGCTTTGACGCCGCTGCGGTGGTTGTTGGGTAAAAAAGAGGTTTTTGTTCCCGAATAAGAGGGTAATTTCTAGGATCCTGATTTTTATGTTATTTTTATTTTGTCTAAAAAATTACATACTCATGGATTAGAAATGACAAAAGTTTCTTAGAAGTAGTCTTACAAGGTGTTCAATATATATATTATATATATATATATATATACATATATATATATATATATATATATATATATATATATATATACATATATATATATATATATATATATATATATATATATATATATATATATATATATATGTAAATATGTAATAATGTTTTTTATCAGCAAACTTTTTGTAAATAAACTCAACTGCGTTTCTCTGTAAAAAAGTAAACTTTATTATTTTCTGTACAATATTAATTATTAATAAATACATTAGCTGTAAAAAAGAAACAACATTTAAAGCTTATATTCTAGTTATAAAAATTACAGGCAACAAGTAATAATGCCCAGCAAATAGACAATGGTAAAATTAATGAATTATCACTGTCAAAACACCTCACAAGTATGTCTAACATGAAAACAAAAAGAAGAACTTAATGTATTGTCAGTGGCGTAACAAAATGGGAATATAAATATATTAATTTTATATTATAAGAAATATTAATTTTATTAAAGAAAAACAAAACAATAGTTTTTCTTCGAAATTTATACCCACAACGCGATGTGAATTTTGTTTATTTCTCACATCGCGTTTCGGGTATTTTTGACGTGCACAGAACGCGTTGTGGAGTTTGCGAAACTACGAAGACCGTCGGACAAAGACGGCGATTTTTCGCGTTATGGGCAATACAAATACCCACAAAGCGAAACTTCTAATTTTATTTAAAAAATGTAAATAAAAATACGTTAATAAAAATGATGGCTATAAAAGATGTAAATGATACTAAATGCTAAATACTAAATTCCAGCTAATTATTCGAACTCCCAATAAAATTAACTTTGATTTAAAAAGTGCATTTTTAGTTCATTTGATGGCGTTGATTACAAATCTGCAATAAATTTTGTAATCCATTTTTACATCCCGAAATACCTACAATCAAGAAGAGCTTTAAATTTGTAAGGCAATATGGTCACTACACACTCCGGATTGTAAGAGGATATGAAACTTAGGGTTAAACTTGGTTTCAAATGAACTGCTGGATTCTTTATTTTTTCTAACCTAACATAACTTAAGCTAACCCAATCTAATTAAACTATAGACATATAGTACCTAGACTGGTTGCTGCAATATATATCCAGTGCCACAGAGAAAAATCACGCAAAACAGTGCCTGCATCTCTTTCTAAAGGGCGGGTTCATTGCTCACTTAAATACTTAAACTTCAACTTAAATATAAATTACCTATTTGATCTAACCAGCCAAGTGGTAGCTACGATTTATTGTTTCTGCTTTTGAACCTGGATAATCGGGGTTCGAATCTTCTGCTGATTTATCTTTTTTTAAATAAATTTAATATACTTAAATAAATATTGCGTTTTTTAGATAAACAAATAAATTTGCATTATAATAATAATAATATTATAATAGCTGTAAATTTGAAAAAAATATAAAGCAAAATAATAATGCGAAAGAATAAGTTGGTATTATTTAAAAATCAATAATTTTTTTGTTTATAGCTTTGCTAACTATTTTGTAACTATTTTCGGATATTTTTCATTTTCTGTATTAAATGAAATAAAAGTAATATTCTACTGTAAACATATTTTTTACTGTAAATATGTTTTTAATTATTATTAATGTCTATCCAGGTTCAAAAGAAGAAGCTACCACTCGACTTATTACATCAAATATGAAGTTATATTTAAGTTACTTAAGTAGTGGGAAGGCAACGTGGGCAATAAACTCCGCCTATTAGAAAGTGATGCTAAGACTATTTTGCGTCATTTTACTCTGTCACACTGGGGTAACGGGTCTATATTGCAGCGCTCAGTCTAGGTATTATATGTCTATAAATCAAACCTAACTAATCAGACCACTCCAATCCCATCCTAACCCACCTCTAGGCCTCCATATAATATCTTTCGCGTCGCTCTCTCACTCCTCGAAGCTACTGAACGGGTTCGAATGAATTCCTTTTTCTATTCTAACCTTTAACAGCTTAATCCAACCAAACATAATATAACCTCTAACCCATCCCAATCTAAGCAAACCTAACCAAACGTGCTCTATCTTAATCAAATCTACTGATTTCAGAAATTTACCCTTTGCATTAAATTACAATGGAATTACTTCGATGTATCATTTTAATAAAGATTACGCCAAACATCGGCGATCAAAGTCCCTTAAAAGAAGAATGCACCTTCAGATTATACATTTTACACGCTTATACGGCGCCCCTTATGATACAAAGTAAAGTGAATGGTTAAATATAAAGAACTGCTTACAAAGGCATAAAGAACGTCCCTCCTAAAAGCGTAAGTGCAGACCAGACTACTTCTACGACTGCCCGACAGTTCATAAACGCGTACGCTCTCCATTCATCCCTTAGTTAAAGAAAAAGAAACTCTATATAACAGAGAGAATGGTCATCTACCGGAAATAAAATCTGAAGTGAAATCACATATACTCCAAATATGGCAAAATGAATGGAAGGCACAACGGGGAAGGTTGAACGTAGGTTCATGTAATACATGTAGTCCATGTAGTACATGTAGTCCAAATGTAGGTTCAGAAGTTTAAATTATTATTTTACACAATTTCTCACCGGCCATGGCTCCTTTAGGTCATAGACGTAAAAAATAAAAAAGACTACAAATGATTTTGTGTAGTTTGCGGCATCAAAGAGACAGCAGAGCACTGCATTTTTGCTTACACTATTTTCTAAAGATAGAGGAACAATCTGATATCAAGACTAGAAGCAATAACAACCAAAACCTAACAGAACAAAGAAGCCTACGACGTTACCGTCAACCTAGTCATGCAAATAATAAAGAAAAAGTAACAAATTATATATAGTGCGGTCATGGCATCCTTGCAGTGCGGCCGTACAAGTGAATAGACAATACCTTTACAGCTTACAGTTTTTCTCTCGAATTTTAATACTGCGCAAGGCATCCCAATATTACGTTCATCTATTGAACTTGTCAGTGGTGCCTTGTCCAAAGAAGGGGTGATTTCAGTTGGTTGGCGACTGGTCAGGGGGGCATGCGGTGCATATAATCCATACTGTGTATGTTCTGCCCTACCATGTCCTTTCCGGATCGAACCAACAGTACTAGGGACATCTTCCCTAATCGGTTTAGTCCCTTCCCACCTCAGTCAAAAAAAAGTATCACTGAAAATGTTTTGAAAAATTTGTATATTTTTATTATTAATTTAATATGCCAATTACAAAAAAAGTCTTACATTTACTTGTAAGTTTTTTTTCATTAATAATTGGATCTACAAACAAGGTTTTTAATGTGTTTCAAAATATCCATATCAGTCATCTTTAAGTGGGTGATCGACGAGCGAGCCATAATACCGCGGTTTTAAGAACGACGGTTTTACTCGCGGCTCGTTAGTGCAGTCATTGTCAACCGTTCACAGCTAAGATGTCGTGTTCAACTGAAAGTGAAGTTTTATGTTACCTCGCTATAGCATACTACGAAATTACAAAAAAAAAAGCGGAGACGTCCTAGACGTTGGGTATTTAAAAGTTTAACATATGCGTTAAGTCGAGTTGTTTTGTTTTTGTATTCTGGCGATGTACATTTCCATAAACAAACACATTCTCGTAAACAATATATAATTTCTAATAAAAAATCGTGAGAGTACTCATATCCATGATTAAAAACTGATCTTTTTACTTCAACGGTCGCTGAAAACTGCCGGTTTTGCTCACCAGTAGTGATACACGAGCGGTTTTAAATGACGAGCCAAGTAAAAAATAAAACAAACTGACGAGCCGCGAGCCAGGCTCGTAGGTATATAAAACCGCGGTATTGCAATGATGCACTGACGAGCTTTACCGACGACCCACAAAACCGCAGTTTTGCTCGCCTGTCGATCATGGCCTTTAATCAAGCTCATTTATAGAATTACCAGCAATCCGACATGATGGTTGTCTTAGATCAAATCTATTCGTTCTTTTCTACTATCTCCCACCAAAACCATACAAAAATCACCCAAATATACTTACTATTGTAAAAGGACAAAAATAAGTATTAAATAATTATTTTATTAAAGTATGTAAGAAAACACAATTGATACATATTTTAATCGCAAATACTTTACTGCGAAATTACCGCGCCAATATCAATGTCAACTGGAAAATGCTGATGATAAAATCACATTCATTTCTCCACGCAAAACGTTTGGAATATTTCCAAATTTCCGGCTGGCTCATTGTAAACTTTTTGGATGAATAGTTTTGCAATCGTATTACTCATTTAATTTTATTAATGGACACATAGACTTAAAGTAATTTCAAGAATTTATAGGGAGTTAGTTTCTACTAGGTCATGTCATATAATAATGTACTATAAATGAAATGTACCATAAATAATAAAAATATAGAAATATACTTTATTGTCACTGAAAATTGTACAGTTTTATGGACAAAGCTTAAATAAGTTAAAAAAAAGTAATAATAACAATACCAATTAAAATTTACATTGCAAAATTACACTATATTGCAAATTGCATAATAAAACCTTACGAACTAGTTTACGAGAAACTAAGATATACGTAATATTTATATGTCTGTTTTGTGTAAAACTTAAGAGGTCGCTGGTTAAATGAAATTAAAATAATAATGGAGAAAAAAATGCAATATTTTGACTGTAAATACATTAGCGAAAAATAGCAACTATCAAATGTAAATAAATTACGAGAATTAACTTGCTTTACTTCTTACTGTCATCTGTACAAAGAATCGACTTACCTTTTGAAATATTGATGTATTCGTAGCCAGTGGATTAGCGTTGGTACCACATCACGACGTTAAGGGACGCCCGGCGCCGAGGTTCGATAGGACGAGAACCGATACACTCTAAGGTTTTAAGTACACTGTCTCGTGATGAAGTGTCTTTTTGAGATGGTCAGAAAGAACATTCTAACCGCTAGGTGGTTCATGGGACAAGTGCATTCGATGAATCAACGCTACTGTAGTGCGCTTTTGAATGGCGACATAATTTCCAAATAACAAAAGAAAGTCAAATTCTTTGAACAAACTAAATGTGTTTAAGCCAGTTTAACCATGAGATTTTACTGAATAACAGGAAACAATATATTTTAAAGCAAAGTTGTTAGAATATACCATTAAATTAGATCATATTATAGTACAGTAAAAGAAAGTAAAAAAATGTAAAAATATGAAAATAAATACTACATACTTTCCCAAACAATGTCTAAAGATATGATATATCCGGGCTACAGGCCAAGGAGGTCCTTGACGTGTAGGGTTAAATGATTGAACTTTCACCGAGCCATGAGACTCTATTACTCATCGTACTGCGAATCCATCGGCCGACTGGATTTATCCGCAAATTTGAATTTAAAACCGTACTTTGCATATGTTCTAACCAAATTTATATTTTATAATTCCACGTTTAAAAAATTCCTAATTTGTGTGGAAGTTGTATTGTTTCCACTGTAACGTAAGCAAACTATCTTCTTAAGTACACAAACAATCTAGGCCTTTCTGCTCGCGTCGGAGAGTTTGGATGCGGTTCTTTCAAAAATCATATAGAAGCTGTTTGTATTATCTTTAAAATCAAAATGAATTGGGCGCCATTCCTTAATAGTTTACCCTCGTAAGGAAAGGAGCTCAGACAAGGAAATAAAATGAAAAATTTAAAACAAAACTAACTTTATTATTTTGTAACGAACAAAAAGTTATTAAAAGATTCTACGTTAAAAAGTTGCATCATCCCAGAAAAGAAATAAACAATCTGTGTTTAAGGTATTAAATTACACATGAGAAGTGCTTATACGAAACTAAAATTAAAATCATTTAGTAAGAAAACAAACAGTTTATATCTTGGCCTTAGATTATAAATGAGAAATACTGATTTCGAAATTAGTTCACATAAAAAATATATTTGTATATAAGGTAGAATGTAGATATTTATTGTAATTAAAAGATCAATAATAAATTACTTCACTGTTATTTAGTTCATAGATAATCTTCACTATTCAATAAAACAATATATAATGGGTACAAAACAATGATCCAAATGCTTGTGTGGCTTGTGAAAAAGGATATAATTTTTTACCGACTATATCCATAAGCAGAAACATAATATCCACTATAAAAATATACAGGATTGGGCGGCTAAGCAAACGGAATATTCTTCCAATTGTTGGTTTCAGAATGAATTCATAGCTGTTTAGATCACCTCGGGCCAATAAACGTAGTTCAGCCAACTATTAGGGCTCCCGGTAAAGGTCTAAAATAAAGATTTATTGGAAAATATATAAGAGAAAAGGAACTTTTCGGCTTACCTCGTCAAGAAACCACTGGACCAAAATTTTCGTCCTGTCTGTTGGACGTTTAAAGAGAGAAAAAGGAGATAAGTGGTGAAGAGTTTAACGCTCCAATGGATGGTGGAACGCTCCAATTTTGAGGCGCCCAAGGTCGGAACCATTAGGACTAAAGTTTGATTATTGGGGTAAGTTAGATACTTCCGCGCTCGACGGATAGATGGCGTGAGCAACATTATTTTGAATATTTACTAAGAACTATAATAAAAAAAATTTTGAAACTTATGAGACGGTTACACTAGTGACGTGTTTTCTGCTTAATGCTATTTAGTAACATTATCTCAAGTAATTTCAGTTCGTCAGAACAAACTGTTAAAAGAACTGCTAGTTTATTTTTAAATTTTGCTAAATTCATGACCGAATCCAAACAACCATTTCTGTTCTAAAACAACAAATTAAAAAGAAACACTAATTTAAAAAGGTAAAAAGTATTAAATATTCTTAGGTTTCTTATTATACCTTTTGATTAAGTTTTCTTTTATTGCTTAGTTATTCACCATTCTTGAAGAATATCTTTTATTATTTAGACTCTTACTAAATAACTTTCGGTTCCTGCATACTTTGTCAATGCCATATATTCATATTTAATGTTCAATGTATCTCTGACAGGACTGCATTTCCGTTATTTAAGTATTTATAATGCACTTTAACCTCTTGAGGTTTCGATTAACTGAGACTGTAATAATTATATTATTTATTTTGCATATCTTGAGAAATTGTATAATACTTTGTTACATTTTTTTAATCTTCTTTCAGTTGTATTATGTTTATATATGCATGTAATTAAAAGGTAGGTCATAAATTCAACCACATATTTTGGAACCAAAAATAGCTCGATTGAATCTAATTTTACTTAGTATAAATGTGCACACAAAAATGTTCTTTGAAGTTACAAAATAGAAATTGAATTTTTCCAATATCTCGTAAACTATTTTTAACATTTTGTAATGAAAATGGACGTAGCTTTCGTATGTTAATTTGCTATGCCCTGCCAGTTGTTTATGGAACTGTTAATAAGTTTCCCAAGTTCCAAGCTATTAGCAATTCACAAATTGTAGACGTCAGAGCCTTTAGTGTAGCTTGATTGTCTGAGACAATCAATATTTTAGCTGAATTCAGACGTTTGTTCATGCACTCGTTGAACACAAAAATCGATTGCTAGCAGTTCTGTTTGAAACATTGTATGGGTATTACCAAAAGCTATTGTAAGTCTCTTGTTGGGACAACTAATCCCTATTCTAACGCTCTCTTGTGTTTTGAGGCAATCAATTTAAAATGTAAACCCCCCTCTTGTGAGTTGTGTGAAACTCGTTTATTATAATATTTAGTTTTAGTTCTAAATTTCGTGTTCGGCATCAACATGACCTGAACACAGAGAGGACAAAAAATATGTTGAAAACAGCAGAGATGAAAACACTTAAAATAATTTCTGGTAAGATACTATGGAACAGAGCTAAAAGTACAGACATGTGAGGTAGATGCAAGGTGGAGAACATCAAGAACTGGGTAAGAAATAGAAGAGTAGAATGGAACGATCATATAAGCCGAATGGCAACAAATAGAGTAGTAAAGATGGCAAGAGACGATTTCTCATAGGAAGACGATCAGTAGGAAGACCACGTAAACGATGGAACGAGAACTTACTGGAGGTACATTGAAAAACCGACAGAGTCACATAAAAAGAAGAAAAGAAGAAGAAAAAGAAAAAGAGTTCTAAATTTTGTGTGGGTGTGTGTGTATATGTGAAAGATATGGCACGGAAACGAGTCCATCAGCCACAGAATATTTTATTTATGTTTAAAGATATTTTTTTTTGTTCTTGTCTGTTACTTTTTTCTAGATATTAGGTTTCTAGTTTCAATTCTAAGGTTTCTCTATTAGCAGTTGCCATGTGTGATAGACTTAACGGAAGCCAAAAATTTCATTTCAATAAGAGTTTGAATTGATTTATTAGATTTTTCTTAATATTTGTTGCATCCAAAGAAAATATGGTTAAGATCTCGGTAAAAACTTATACCACAACTGCAAGATGGTGCCAGTAATATTCCAATCTTAAATAAATGCGACGGGAATCGACCATGATTCGTTTTTAAGCGTTTTACAGATATAATATCTGTAAGCATCTTCATGAAATGTATTGTTGCATCCCTTAAAACCCCTAGATGCCCAGTTAATTCGCCAAGTTTTAGAAGCTGAGCCTGTGTTTTAAAGTTTTTTTTTCCTCAGAAATCGTTTGGTAGTATAACCGGTCGTCATGCAGCCAATTTGGTTGTTGGTTGTTCTGAATCTTCCATTCGTGTAACATTATGGTTCGGGTTTGTGTTAAGGAATACATACGTAGCCGGGACCGACGACTAAGCCAACCTCAGCATAAAGACACTTCCTTAGATGTATATGTGGAGGAGAAAAGTCGGACATTATCCGTACAGCAGATGACTTCAGTTGGGCACGATCATATTTTACCCGTGATTCCTACGCAAGCGAGTCTTTAGCATATTTTGCAACAATATCTACTTATAGAAACTCGATTATTTTGCATTTAAGGTTACTAGGAAAAATTAAATTTTCTATTACAATAGCGTACACGTTTTCAGAAAATTAAAATCGGTAATTTTGGCAATCACAGGTGAATGGCAAGAAAATATATTATAATAATGCAGCTGCAAGGCGATGTGGAGAAATATCCCAGTCTGAATACACCAGTTGGACGACATTTCTTTCTACTGAATTTCTTTGATCTTTTTTCCACTATCGATAGGTACATTGCGACTGCATCTTAATAGTAATAGTATGCGTCCTAAAATAGATACAAATGATGAGTAGATTTTAGAAGTCATTCAAAAAATTCTTAAACTTAGGTAGTAGCTGCTTCATTAGAGGTTTTTCACATGACAATTTGAAGAACATTTAAGCACCAGCAGTTTCATATTTATCACCTATCGCTTTAACATTTCAAGGGTTACTGGTTGAAGATTATCCTAAAAGAATGGAATTGCCCGATTGGATTTTAACTGAAAGTACTCGAATTGTTAATGATAATAATCATATACTGTTTACCTAGAAGCTATCTTCAATAGAAATTGTAATACTAGTGTATACTGGCCAGAGCGATGTTATGGGTGGTAAATAGCATGCCCAAAAAGTAGTAAACATTTAATGTAAATTTATCTTGCCAACGGGCACTCCCTTTATATGGATAAGTTATACAAGAGTTACCGTTTGTACCGATGAAAAATAGAAGAGGTTTTGAGTAAGAAAAACCAGTGCCTATCATTCAATAGAACAAATTTATGGATGGAATAGATCTAGATCAACTAATGTCATACTATCCAATGACACGAAAGACATTATGATTGTATACAAAAAATTACCATCCACATTCTTCACCTAATAACACCATCATTTACAACTAATGTAAGCAATATTGGAAAAGTACATGTCAAGATTGGCGTGGTTAATGAACAAGGCAAGACTCATGAACAAAAAAATGTCGTACATGCACGAAGAAGATACGCAAAGATACTTTATACCATTGCGCAACATGTGCAGAAAAACCTGGTTTCTGCCTAGGGGAATGTTTCGTGGAGTACCTATCATAAATAAAATATTGCACAGCTCTTTTTTTTCTTAATGAATAAATTTTGATTTTCATAAACATTTACATCATTTTATTTAAGACGCTCGAGTGCATCCTCCGCATATTTTTTGATAATCCTATAAACATGCGGAGGACGCACATGGGCGCTTTGCAAAAAGTACTAAAAACTTTTAATTAAAAAAATATCTTCTTATGGTCGTAGTACTCTCATTTGTAGGCCGCAGCGAAAAAGCTACGCTAATAGCATGAAAACTAATTTAAAAAGCAATTTTTGGTGACTATAAAAACTGACTATTTAAGAATACTAGGAAGCAAACATTAAAAAAATATTATGTTAAACTAATAATTTTTTAATAATTATTGAATTGGAATGTACACCTGTCCATTTTCACTGCAAAATATCTAACAGATGAGAAGATGTTCATGTCTGCGTTTTTTAATGTGTGAAAGCTCTTTTACGTTTTCTAAATTATATACCTTCCTAAGTATATCTAAAGTGTATTTTTGCAAATAATTATATTGGGATTAATTATAATTAAAGGATTGCAAATATATTTCTTCTTTATCTACTCTTTCCTGGGTTAGGTGACACTACTTGTACATAAACGGGTCATAAAATTTTTGTACCAAATCCTGTTCTTCCATTCAGTCAAGTCATGTCAACCAAGAAGTCCTTTCCAAATAATGAAAATGAGCCAGTACTCACAATCTTAATACTTTTTATTATTTAATAATGGTAAATTTTGAGCTAGCGGTTTCAAGGCTTACAATATATCAGGCCCCAGTACGTTTGGCAAACTGACTATTTTTATTTAATAATACAAGAAAGCAAAAATTTTTAAAAATATTATGTTACGCTAATAGTTTCTTAATAATTATTGAATTTAAATGTAGACCTGTCCATTTCCACTGCAAAATATAAGTTTAAGTACAAGAGTATTGGCTCATTTCCCATATACTGGTAAGTCCTTTACCCTGATCTACGTCTTATCACTAAGCGTTTTGCATTGACAAGGGACATATGTAGGCATTTTCTTGTTACATTTCTCTCTCTTCAATCCTGACCCCCTGAGGAAGTGTAGTGGTTATCGTGACATCGTATATTGTCCGTCTCCAAAGATCTCTGTCTCTATTCATTTTCTTTATCTCATGTATAGGTCTTTTGCATACTCCTATAATTTGATCGATCCATCTTGTTGTGCATCTTCCTCGTGATCTTCGACCTTTCCTTGGATAATAAGTATTTTCAAGTTTTATATGTCTGCTCTCATACCATGTCCAAAGTATTTTAATTGTTGGAGATGAACTTTGCTGGATAGCCGTTTGCTGAATTTCAGCTCATTTAAAATTGAAATATTTATCCTGTGATAGGTCCACGGAATTCGTAACATTCTCCAACAGAACATTTCAGTGGCGTCTATCGTTCTTCTTTCCGCTTGTCCAAGACATCCGTATGTCAGTATTCGAAATATCAGACAGATGATCAACCTGATTTTGTGAAATTTGAGAGTCTTTCCATATTTTGGCCATCTTTCCTACAGCGACTTTTGCCAGATCAATCTATATTGTATTTCTTGCTGAAGTGATCCTGTGTTTGTGATCAATGATTCCAAATGTAAAAATATGAGCTAACAACCTCAAACCGGTCATTCGTGGTTATTTGTGGTTGTTATGTAATCAATCCACTATCATGATCTTTGTCTTTGATATGTTTAACGTCAGACCAAATATTTGACTTTCGTTTTCAACTAGTTGTACGAGATCAATTAATTCTTCTTGACTATTTGCAAGAAGGGATGTGCTGTCTGAAAAATATAGGTTGTTTATGTTTCGGTCATTTATTAAGATGCCCTTTTCCCATCCTTCAAGCGCTCTTCTCATAATATGCTTCCCATATATATATATTAAATAATTGTGGAGACAGTATACATCCTTGTCTGACACCTTGTTCTTCTATTTAAGTTATATTACAGCTATAAAAACAAATGGTAAGATTGATTGTTTTGCTGATGATATAGTCATCCTCTATAACAGTAATTTTTAGGTCAAATTTAAAACTGTGACAGAAACAGAATTACTGACAGTGTGTGTTGATAAACTTATTTTATTCCATTTTCACTATAATAAAAAAATTTACCTGATCTAAAATTGTAAATATAAGATATAATGCGTATATTAAAGTAAACAGAAAAAAATCCGTTTAATATTTAGATATTTATATTGATTGTCACATGAAGTGTGATGTACATATTGATATAATTATTATACTATTCACTGATAGAATCCCGTCTTAGATATGCCATTTTATAATTGTAAGGAACTAAATTTAAAATACTTTGAAAGGTTTTTGAAAATAATGGAGACAAGAAAGTACCTTAAACATTAAATTTACAAGTTTTTTGTATTTAACGTTTTGACTTTCATTTAAGAAAGTTTTTAAAATAAAACACTCATGCACTTTGCTGGTCGCCTAAAATAATAAATATTACAGATACAAAAATTGATTCAAGGTAAGTAGAAAACATCAAATAATAAAAAGAGCAGAAAAAGGGATAAAAACAATGTGTAAAAAATTGAATAACAATAAGAATTAAAAATTGTCCAAATGTTTAGTTATAGGTGCTGGTATTATTTTTATGTCGAAATAGGACGATTACGCGTCCCCTCTCTTTCCTTGTCTAAGATTTCAATATTGTGCGTGTCTTCTTCTTTTTCACGTGACATATCAGAGTTATCCGACGTTGGCGATCACCATTACGAAGGCTTCTCGATTTTCTGCCACATCGAATAATTGTCCTCCATTTGATATCTCAGTCCATTCACGAATGTTTTTTAACCAAGAAACCTATTTTCTTCCTACAATACATTGTGTATGTATGCAAATCAAATTGCGGTACCTGTGATGTTGAATTACCGTTTCTTCTTCTTCCACAGTGCACTGGGTTTCTCGCGTTGGTTTATACAAGACTGAAGTATGTGTCTGCGTGCTGAATAAGCTTGGCCTCCCTTGATGAAGGGAAATGTCTACAGGACCGTATTAGTTCACGTACGTAAAACATACATGCCTTTTAATTAAAGACTTAAAATATAAAATGAAAATAATGAAATAATACTTAATAAAAAAATAAAAATATGTGTGGAGAGACGTAACACAATGAAAAAGTAATTTGATTTCGTATTAAATGAGTTGTTGCCACTATTTTTTCGATTTAATCTTGTTTGTATTTTTGTGGATCAGAATAAACTGAAAATCAATTAATTGATATTTCACGTTTTAAAACAGCAAACAATATTCGGATGCTAAAGTAGATTTTAGCGTGAATTTTGATGAAAAAACCTTGTTGCATTAAACACAAAATCGTAAAATATTACAAGTTCTCTAGCATGTCATTCAGTTAATTAATGAAAAGCTTTTAATCAGTTCAATTTCAAAAATAAAACTTTAGTTTTGTCATATACACAGTTTTGTACTTAAACTTTTGATTCTTGTAATTGTTGTATTAAAAATCTGCATTTTATACTGGGTATAGTATTTTCCCTACAATTTTTGCCGAACTACATTGCTAAATTTTATGCTATTACCACAGTACTTCTTCTTCTCTTCTATATATATTAGGCCTTCCTCGTCCAGTTTTTAAAGTGTCTTTCTGGTAGTCTGGTGTCTGTTGGTCTTCAATCGCTTGCTGCTCGGGCTAGTCTCTCATTATCCATTTATCATTATCAATTAACATTAACATGGGTTTGCACTTTCCAACTGAAGGGGATAAATATATGCACAGATAGCCAAGCAACCATGGGGGCACTCACAAGTCCTTCCTAAGGTGGACTAGGTCCAGAACCGGCCATGACAGTGCCAAAAAGCATCGTCCGCGCCCGGAAAAAGCCTGAATCCAGCTCAATGGAAAAATATACCCGGTCAAACATATGACAAAATGTTTAGTGGGCGTGCCAATAGAAATTAAGTAATGCAGAACATAAGCAGGAATCACCTCGGTCATAACAGGCTTCCTTACTAGACATATGCCGGTCAAGGGAGATCTGCATACAATGAAACTGTTTCTTGAAGACTTAGCTTCAGAATCTGTAGCAGAAAGCTTCAGAATCTGTAATTATATCATGCATGACTGCAAGGCATTAGATCGCACGTGGATAACACTTTTTGGAGACAACCAAGTGACTCCAAAAATATGTGGTACCCGTCCACTAGACCTCTATACGTTGGTACAAGCTACCAGAATCCTGGAATAGGTATCACGAAGGAATGGAAGATGTACAGTAAGTCAACTGGCTACATTACGGCCGGTTTTTAACAGACGGTCCCATAAAAATATGCATTTTTATAATATGCTGGTTAAATTTCCGTTAATAATATCCTGTATCTTACAGACGTCTCTTATTAGGTATTGGTAAGTTATTTGGTATTTTGCCTCTTAATGTTTTCCCAGAAAAAGATCTGAGGATCTAATTTCTAACGGTCTATGTATTCTTTTTTTATGCTGTATCTGTTCGCGTTGCTATCACATACCTAACTCTTATTATTTCGTCGTTAATTACTAGATTACATCGTTTCGTTTCTCTTGTCATCACTTAAGATTTCGTTATAGATGTTGATATTTCTCGCTTCATTATCATCGCCAACATCGGATCTAAAACTCTAATCAAGTCTTAGCAGCCGTTTACTATTTTCCTTTATTGTGGCCGAAGGTCTTGTGTAACTAAGACTAATTGCTGTACTTCAATACTTTGCTTAGACCAGATGTAACTGCATCCTTCCATGTTTTTCTTGGGAGACCAACTAACCTACTATAGGGCCTTTCCCAAAATGTTCTATTGAGGAGCCTTGTAGAGGTTTTTATCTCCATAGAGCGTCTTGGAGTTCTTGATTTTGTCTTCTTCTCCATTTCCTTGCTGTCTTGTGTCTAAAAGGCCCAAATGTAGTCTCCAATACCAGAAATGTTGTTGCTTCAATCTGGTTTTGATTAGATTAGGTTCAATATGTGTGGGCGCTTAACCACCGTTTTACTCGACTGGTTTAACGCGCATGTCTTATTTCTATACAGTATTGTGGAACAAATTATTGTTTTTATTTACTCATATTTTTGCTACTCTTAAGAGTATTCTTGATTTAATTAACGCCTATAGGAAATAAAGTTCCCTGATTACTCAAATGAGCCTAGCTTTCACGTTCTTTGTCATAGCTGTTTTCGACTGTTATATTTTTCGCTTGTCTTTTTAATTGGTGCTTTTATAAATCAACTAATGACGTTGTTTATAAGCGAATATCACTTCGTATTCGGCAACATACTGTGAAAAATTATATTGAATAATATTATAAGAGACTACATCCTGTAATCCCTATAATGAACTAATTAAAACAGATAAATAATCCATTTTGATGGTCTTCTATCTACCCCTAGTTAACACAAATTTCTTAACGAACCACGCTGTATAAACAAATTGCCAAATAAATTGAATTAAAGCCGGGTCAGCGTGATTAGAGTTTGCTTTAATTAATTTTTCCAATATTTTTTGTTAATGAGTAACTGTAGTCAGCTTTTCCTTTATGACCAAAAATTAAGACCCTTCAATATCAGGTTTCGATTTATAAACTTTTAATGAAAGTAAAAGTTTAACAATTTTTTTCTGCTTCTATTTTTGTTCCTATTAATTTTTCTTGGTGGGGGGCGGTAATTACCTTTGAATTAATGATGTTAAAGATATTTGATGTTGGTGTATAAGTATGAATTTTTCGTGGATAGGAAAATACACTTGTGGATATCGAAATATTACCGAGCACTATTAAAATAATTTTATTATGGTTTGAAAAGTAGCTGCTTACGAATATTCTTTAAAAGGGACAAATTTTAATAAGCTTTTTCCTTACCTTTTGTCCGAAATAATTTACCTGCAGGCTAGAATAAGTTTCTTTTCCTATTTTCGATCACGCTCCACTATGTGACTTTTTGTTATAGCGCAGACTGGATTTGATGGAATCTGATTGGAATGTTAGCTCATTCTTTATCAAAACTACCACCAACCTTTAACATCTCTAGATCTACAGCCATGTTACGAGCATTTAAATATAAGATTATGTTCCTCCTTACATGTATATGGTATAAAGTCTAGCATTTCTTCTAAGACTGCAGTAGGACACAATATTATTGTACCCGTGATTTCTATAAGTGTGCACCCTAAATTTTAAATACTACTCTTGTGAGCATTTTCTTCACCTGAATCAGGTTCTGAAAACTGGCCTACGTGACTGATTTCAATGAGTCGTATATTTTAACGTTAACATTTTCAACTTATATCTCATCATATTCTAGGAAATAAATAAATATAGAGACTTTTTACTAATAACAAAATTTAAAGGCTCGGGAACACAGGACGCGATCTGTCGCGGCAGGGAGCGATCCAGCGACCATTGCGGTGATCTGCGATATGGGGACATCACATAGGACGCGATATCTTCGTAAACGATACAGTATACTGGTTTCTACCACTATGTATAACCTGATAAAAGGGAGCATTAAAAAGTGCACAACTAACTGGAAAAGACCAACTAAAACATTGAAAAGACAAGCCATTTATTAGAAAGTTATGCAGACATATTTATTGATATAAACAATCAAAATTAAGTTTATTTTTGAAAAATAAGATATAAATGTACAAAAAAACTTTTAATACAAACATTATTATATATTAGAACGATTCTCGTAAATATTATGGGAAAAAACGAATGCGGAAGATGATTCCGTAATATTTATTTCAAGGTAAGTTTGGGTATAGCCCTTTGTCTCAAATTCACAAGAACTCGAAGAGTTGTTCCTAAGTGTTGACGATGTTTCAAGTGATATCGCTTGTTGACCAAGCTCATAGCTACCTCATTCCATGCTTATACCTTTTTTACCACATTTTTATAATATTCGTGGAAAATGTCAAACAAATATACATATATTCGTATTTTTTCAGTGAGTAATTCGTTTTTACCAAACTGATCGCGCGATATATCTGTAATTTTGAACAACTGTATCGCCCTGCAAAGCGATAAAGAGTCGCTAGCTGTGACAGATAAGGCAATAATACTGTGTACAAGTAGATTGTAAAGTCCTTTTACCCTATGGCGGCCGACATGCAATTAAGATATGATCAAAGTGGGCCTCAAACAGTGGAGCGTTAATATTTCATTCCGATCGCTTGAAAAGTAAAAATATTTAAAATCGTAGACTAATTTTCGAAACCAAATTCAAGAATTCTGCTTTAATCTGTGCCTTCTAAGAATTGCAAGGCAAAACAGACGTTGATAAAGATGTTAAGAGAGACATGGGGAATAGTTCTGAGTTTTCAGCAAAACAAAAGGTTTAAACACGTGTAGTCCAGTAATTAATACCAAAGCTATTGAGAGTATGCAGTCCAGTAATTAGACCGAAGGTACTTTATCGTTTAACTAAAACACACTACAAAGTCCGAATTGAATTCCCGAAATAGTTTTTTAGTACTTCTTTTTAGCAAAAGATTTGTCCTATTCACTGTCTGAATTGTCTATAAGAAAAATTAGAGGCTGGACCTCATCTATAACTCGCTCGGTTTGAAAAGACAACGATTATGTCTTCCGTATGTCTAATACAATTTTGCCATTGTTCTGCCTTTATTTGTTCTAGCGATTCTTTCAACCCACGGCCATCAATTAATTTTTAACGATAAACAGAAGTGTAATACGATGACAAGTTTGAATTTGATCTACTTTGTCGATAACAGTGTCGTTAACAGAAAGATATTTTTAAATAGCATGAATCAACATTTTTCAATGTTGGTGTGGATTTAAGAAATACATTACTAAACAAATTTTTAAAGTGTGTATAAAGGAGATTACTATTATTATGACACATGGTACTCCTTATTTTTCAAATAATATGTTCTTGTAAAGACATAACTTGATTATTGGGTAAACCTACATTATACGAGACGTCAGAAGAAATTAAAAAAAATTAATATGTAATAAATTCACTGTTTAAATAAATATTCCGTACTCGTACTATTGCAATAAAATATTAAAACCAATAAAGGATAACTTGTTGAGCAGTGCTGATTCAAACAACAAAGCAGTAAAATGTTATTCATAAAGGTAGTGTAAAATATATCGCTGCTTATCTGGTCCGCTAATAATAAAGTTACCAGCATTTAATTGCAAAGCGGTCTTAGGTAGCAAATACTTTATTACTACATATTTGTACTGTGTAATTGTAATACAAGTAGATCGCCCGCTGAGACAGATAGCGTCCTGTGTGCCAGATCACACAGGATGCGCAGGCTATGTGTAACACAAATATTTTTCAAAGGGCGTTATGGTCTTCTATATTGTGCAACTACCTTTTCTTTAGTTCTTTATATTTTTGGTACTATTTTAGAAACTTGTCGAAAAAAGTTCAGAGTGTATGAATTAAGAGAAAAATTAAAATAGTACAATATCTACATGCCATTTGCTTTCAGAAATAGCTAACGAAAAAATATATATACTTACTCATTTACGTGGAAACTTTGACAAGCTTACCTGAAAAAATAAAAATATATGTTAGCATTTTATAAATAAAACAAATATTAAAGAACTAAGACAACGAATAATAATTTATTTTTAGTGTTTACAATATTACCATTCTTTAGGGATATAAAGGATTAATAGTATTCGTGGAAATAATTTTTAAATTTATTACTTTTAATTTTCGCGAATACTGTATTAAATATTATAGGTATTTTATACTAAAACATTAATAAGAGCGTTTTGTTAACAAAACAGTATTGTTAAGAAAAAAAGTTATTATACTCAAACATAATAACTAAAAGTTATTATGTTTGAAAATGCAAGATAGCGCTGTTTTTATGACAAAAGATGACAACTGACTTTATACAGGACTATTCAAAGCAGAAAAATTATATTATGTTTTCTTGTGGAATGTCTAAGTTAAATATTGTGTTTATATGGAATTAAGCCACAATTCATCGTAATGACTATTTCACTAGACTATTTTAAACTAATAAAACGTCATAGCAACGCCACGTTTCCTCCTGACAAAACTCCTTCCTGCCTGTGATTTCTCAGCGACAAAATTATGACAGATCCGTCTCGGAGGTGTCTGGTAATTCTATTTTTGTCAGTTTGACAAACGTCATTGATACGTAATCAATTTTGGACAGATATAATGAATCCAGACGAAAAATCAAGATTTTGATGGCAGACAGGTGAAGAAATCAAAAAACTGGTTTCGGAAAATGTCCCATTGAACACGCAGATGTCCAGAAGCTCTATTTGGATCCAATTTTCGGAATTTGTAAGAACCCAAAAATTCTCGAGGATTATGCCTTTAACATGAAAAAAGTCAATGACGAAAGACGACTATAAAGAGTTGTCTGTAAAGTCAATGTGGAATACTACAGCAAAAATGGTACAAGAAAAATATTTCACAGAGTACGGCATAAAAATCGACCCTTTCCCAGATATATCTTTCAAATGTGCAAGATTGGCCAGAGATACCACGCAGAGGCAGCTTCAAAGTGTTCAAGAAAAAAACAAAACTCAGTTCAAAAGCATTATCCACCGAAGAACTATTAAAAATCATCCAAAGCTACGACGAGGAAATCCCCGATGGAGCACAAAAAAGTTTTTTCACCTTTGCTCATTTGAATTTGCTTGCAGGGGCAATGACGCCGTAAACTGCAATATTCACTTTTTTCAGAAGGAATTTGATGTTATGGGAGAATTTACGGGCCGAATTAAATACAACTGCATTTTTACAAAACAAATCAAGGTGGTTCGAAAAGTTTGGCTAGCAGCTAGCAGAAAATTTAAGCCCAGTTAGATTATTTTTGAAATTAATGGAAAAAAGGGGACCAAAGATTTTATCAGACAGACTCTTACCGTTCACCGCAATTGAAAGGATGGAAGGTGCAAAAACTCTTCACTTGGAATCAACACCGTATCTAAGTAGACAAAAATGTCAGATGAAAAAATTGGAATAGACACAAAAAAACATAAAATAACAAAGCATTCTCATCGATCTTCAGCTATGTCAGCCTTGTTCAAGCAAGGTGTTTCTGAACAGGAGTTAATTAAATTAACGGGTCAATCAAATGCCAGCTCTCTAAAACCATATCTGCAGCTGGATTCCAGTCACCATCAGAAGTTGATCGAAAATCTCAGAAGAACTGAGACCTTCGAGTTCCCAAATACTACAGGTCAATAATACACAAAATTTTGCACTGGTAGAAAAAAATGGGCAAACTACTAAAGTTTATAATAATTGTACATTAATATTGTTAACAAATAAATAAAGATTATGTTTCGTTGATATGGTGCATTGTCTCGTGAAATAGTCTTGTCAAATATCATTCGAGAGAAAATTATTTACCTACAAAATTTTCTTCTGGTTTTATTCAAGTTTGTTGCCTTTTGGCAATTTTCTCTTATGAAATTTTGACACAATCATTTGACTGACGTCTCGTGGTTTTAACTGTCAAAATTTAATTCGCAAAAATTGCCAGGCAACAAACTTTCATATCAGTCGGCAAGTATTGCCGGCAAAATTTTCTCTCCTATGATATTTTATACAATAATTACATTTTTTACTATTTGACGTTTCGATTTCCACTCCTGAAATCGTCGTTAAGGAATTCTGATAAAAAGAGTGAATAACCAACAAAGTTGTTGGCGAGGTTTTACCTTTTCACAAAATTAAAAATTGGCCCATTTGGCCACGGTGTTATAGGCGAAAGCCATGCTTTGGCTGAAAAGATATGGGGATGGATGTTTGCTCTATATTACGTCTGTCTGCATCATTTTATTTATCTCTAGTACTCCAGTCGTCTGAGACGAAAATGCGACTGAACTTCTAAAAATCATACGAACAAGCTAAATTTTGCTGAAAATGTCAACTTTAGGACGCTAAAACAGATGCTAAAAAGTTTACCACTTTTACGCCTAGGCTTTCCCCTAAAACGTCCCTCGCAGGGGGGTAAAAACGCAAAAAAATCGATTTACCAAAAATTTGTACACCGTAGAAAAAAATGTTTTAAAAACTAAATGTAGCTGAGATAATTAAAAAAAAATGTTGGTCAGCATTTTTTGTGTAGAACGAACCGTTCTCTTAGAAACAACTATTAAAGCGACCATCGATTTTGTATGCCAGTTACGCACACGAAATCAATGTTCAATAAAAATTTTATCAGCTCGACGATAAAAATTCGATATGATTTGATTTAAGTGACCTATTGACAAAAATCAAAATGCGTTTTAAAGCTAAAGAGTTCAGCTTTCGTATGCAGTTTTTGTATTTTGCCGCAAATAAACTCAGATTTTATACAGGTGTTAAATAAATAAACGTGGCGCGATTTGTATCATTTTTTATAATTCTCACGAGATCAATACAATCTATCCCTTTCATTGACTGGCGACTATGAAGTTTCGATTACTAGAGCCTAACCTTTAAAACCTCTAGCATGAAATTTTAGTTTTGAGTTTTGGCAACAAATGTGAGGCATTTGAAATATGCTTAAAAAACGTTGGTTTTAAACTTTTACACAACAAGCGATCTAAAACAGAGTTGTTGCGACAATATGGGTTATTACATTTTTAGCATTTAGTTTACCATGTACCGTTGACCCGTTGAAGATGCATAGCAAATTATAGTATGCAAAACCGGTCGTTGGTGGTAGAATAAATTGATTGTGAGTCAGTTTATTTCTTATTTCTTTTTATCTATTTGAAATTGACTTGAAATGGAAATGGACACAGGCAACATTCAAGATTAAAAAAAAAAAGAATGATCAAAATCCATCAACAAGTTCCAGATATATTGAAAGCAGTATGTGTTTGAAGAATCAATTTCATTTTTTGGGTGCACGGATTTTATAATTCCCCTCCACTAGTCGCCAGCCGTGTAGCTTCAATTTGAAGAGCAACATGGCGCTAGTTAGATTAAACAACGTAGCCGTGAATTAAATAAAAAAAAGTGGCTATATTTTACCCTAATTGATCTAGGAGATTTTTTTTTAATTCGTGTAGGAATACTAGCTTTTCAAATATCAAAGTGGATTTAGTCAATAGTTAATATTAACAAAGTTATTTAAATTATTTATAAGCCAAAAATTGATTTTTTTTAAATATATTGAACATACATGTCCTCTTCTTTCATGAGGTTACCGCAGTAACAATAACATTGCAAAAAATGGCTCTGTGGGATAAACAAATTGAATAAAATTTAAACTAATTGACGACTCGTCTTTAAATTTTTTGTGCATTATAAGGACACTTCTCTTAACTTTTCATGTAATATCAAAGCCCTAGGTTCATTTTTGTAAAAGTTCCAGCAAATTTTTTATTCTTTAAATTCTAGCCTTGTTTTGCAATTTCCGAAGCCCATCTACTAAAAGATGAATACTTCAATAATATATATAATTACCCTATTTTTGACCCTTATTTGTTAATAACTTATATGCCTCCGAACTAGAACGGGAATTTTTGTATTTATAATGTAAGGAATATAGTAGCTAAAAACACATTTCTAACCTGGCTGAGTCAGTGTCCCGGCAAAAACTTACTTTCCTCGACTAATTATGTCGGGTCGTAGATAGACCTTGTCAATCTCGTCAATGTTGCCGCACTTACCAGTTCCACCACTCTATATATACACATCGGTTTAGAACGTCTTTCGACGTTGTCCGATACCTAAACACCATCATTTCCTATCTTCGCAGTCGTCTGTTGTTAAATTTCTTTCGTTCATGGACTTGTTTACGCCGTGTTGCCATTCTAATCTGGGTCTTCCTCTTTTCCGTCGACCTATCGGTTGCCATTCTATTACTTTTTTGGGGAGTCTTAATGCTGGCATTCGTTGAACATGCCCATACCACCTTAATTGTTTCTTCTCTATATCTTGAGTTATATTTCCTTCTATTCCCATACGTTGTTTTATTACATCATTTCTGATTCGGTCTCGTCTGGAAATACCTAAAGATCTTCTCATTGCATCCATCTCTACTGCTTCTATTCGCTTTTTGTTCTTTTCACTAATTCTCCATGTTTCAGCGCCATAAAGAAGAGTAGTTTTAATCATGGTCTCATATATATTAAATTTCCTTCCTTTCTTTATCTCTTTACTCCACAGTATACCATTGAGACATCCTAAGACTTTCTTTGCTTGAGTGATTCGTTTTTCTATTTCCCGTGTACCAGTTCCTGTATTGTCAAAGGCAACACCCAAGTAGTCATAGCTCTGGAAATATGTTGTCCGTTTTCGAGGTCTATGTTATCTGACTCGTTTCCAATACAAAGATATTTGGTTTTTGTTGTATTGACATTCATTCCCCAGTCGTTATATTCTTCTATCAGTTTTCTTAGCATGTACTGCATGTCTTCCCTGTCGGTCGCTAGCACTACCTGGTCATCAGCAAACTGGAGTGTATATATACATTCATTGCTAAGCTCTATACCCATCCTATGTACCTTTCTTTTCCATCTTTCCAATGCCGCTGCAACATATATCTTGAATAAGGTTGGTGAGATACAGCATCCCTGTCGCAAGCCTTTTGTAACCAGAAATTCTTCCGTTAGATATTTTCCTGTTTTTATCTGTGCCTTTGAGTCTCGATATAGTTCTTTTACAGCATTTATCAATGTGTGGTTGATGTTAGATCTTTTCAACGTTGTCCACAGTTTTGTTAAGGGGATGTTGTCATATGCTTTTTGCAGGTCTACAAAAGTAATATGAGTTTCTAGATTCTTAGCCGATCTTTTTTCTATTATTTGTTTAAGACAAAATACGTTATCGGTGCACGATCTTCCTGCACGGAACCCGCTTTGTTCTTCCTCTTCATTGTGCTTATATTCTTCCTCGATCATATTTCTCAAAATTCGTCCATACAGTCTGCTCAGGGTGCTGGTTACCGATATGCCTCTATAATTATTACAATTCCTTTTGTCCTCCTTTTTGTGTATTGAGGACATGTATGCCGTTCTCCATTGTTCTGGTACTGGGTGTCCATTTAGACACTGATTGATCACATAAGTTAATATTTCAAATAGTTTATGAGTTCCATTCTTAAGCATTTCAGCATAGATTCCCTCAGGTCCAGCGGATTTACTATTCTTTAGGGTCATTACAGCCTTCCTTACTGTTTCGATGTCTACCCTCGCTTCCTCTCCTTGTATATGTACTGACTGTGTTGGGGAGTTCGCTAGGTATTCTTGTCTTGTCTCTGTCAGCAAGCTTTCATAGTGATCTTTCCATTGTCTTGGTTTTATGGTGTGTATGTGTGCTTTGTCTTTTCCTGTATTTTTTACTGATTGTATAAAATTCCATACCTCTGTACATTGCTTCCCTCCGATGCAAGTATTGATTTCTTAACATTTCTGATCCCATGTTTTATTCTTTTCTTGTTTTATCATTTTTCGTAGTTGTCTATCGGCTTCTTTGTAAGCTTGATGGTCTTCAGTATTTTTTGTATTTAGCCATTTTAGATGCTGTTCTTTTTTCTGTTTTACCATATATTCGATTTCTTCGTTCCACCATATTTTGTTACTAATATGGTTCCACCACTCTATACTGACTCAAAAATTGAGCCACTGTATAATTTGACTTTATTAAACTTGATCGAATCGAGCAGAGCACATTACTTAGAGATAAGTAATAATAATAAATTGATGGTTATCTTAACTTACTTAAAAGAAACTAGGAACAAACAGAAAATAAAAGATATACCTTTCATTTCATATCATTTTTCCCAAGATTTTAAATTCGCCAGAGCTTATATCTTAAAACATGACGTGAAATTTTATAAAATCAATCTCGTTAAAACATATAGTGTATAGTGTGTAGAAATATCTTATTTACTCCACTTATTATGCAACGCACAACATACATGGCCCAACTGTACTTTAAAACGTAAGACTTTTAACTCTATTTTTAGGATGGTTTATTTCTGTCTGCCATTAATATAAATTACATTTGCACTTGTTGGATAAGTTGTAACATAGGTATGTGTATGTTTTAATATTAATAATTTCGGTAGATGACTGAAAATATCGTGTTATGAGTCATACGTCGTAACAAATACGTAAAATTGCACTTGTAATCACTTGCGATCTTAATAATATTGTATTTGAATTGCCAGAAGTTTGTTTGTAAATATATTTTTTACCAGGCACCATATACGACGCAAAAAATTATATAATACAACTAAAAGTCATAATATAGAATACTTTTAGGCGTAGCATACCTTTACCAAAAGATAATGCGCAATATGGCTTGTTAATGTACTACCACATCTTTTTTAAGTGTTCCAAATATCTTCAGCATTCAGGAACTATTTTAAACAACTTGCAAACTCTGCAGATATTTCCTCATATCAAATAAATAATCTATTGGCTACTAATAATAAAAAAGTCTATGATTGTCTGATTAAATTTATACATAGTGCAAATGTGTGTCTGCAGTCAATCTTAGTTAAGCTCGTTAACCTTTGTTTTAACCCAATTGTTATTTACCTTTCTTTCCGTGACCTGTTGCTAGTAATGTCTTAAACAAATGTCCTGATGGATCCCTGGACGAGAAGTGAGATCTCTGGTTCTCCTGATATTTGTTTTTTCTTGCTATCATTTTCTCTTTTTGTTTTATTCGGTTATATGTACGGTGACCATAATTTTTCAACAAAAAAAAGTACATTTATAATTTTTAAGAAAATATGTACACTGCTAGTGCCCTAGGAAATTTTTCTGGTCAAAATTTTACGAATCTTTAATGAAACAATGATAAGAACGATTTTTTTTAATCAAACATAAAAAATGTATGATAAATTTTAATAGTTAATTTTCTTTCGACGTTCCTTCCTGAACATCTTGATCATCATTTTGGTACCAGTCGTACTTTTTGGAACTATGAATTTCCTTCAGAAGTTGTGGTTTACTCTTTAAGAACTGAAACATTTCATTGCACGAAACTTTGAAGTTTGTGTAGACTTGCATGATGGCTTCCAGAGTAGATATTTTCAACTGTGATTTGTTGGGACTCCAATAGTTATTGATATTTGAGAACAACCGCTCAATCGACGCACTGGTCCCAGGCAGACAAAAAACAAACTCACATAGAATTTTGAGATTTTTCAAAGCACTTTCTTTTTGGAAGATTTCGAGCCATCGATCTTCGGTAGAAATATTTTTCGAATTCTAGTCTGCGATTTTATATTCTGTAACGTAGGTTCGTATTAGACTAACTTCATCAAACAGTTCGTCCTGATTCAACATCGGACCTATGTAGTCTTAAGCCTCACACGACGATAAAATTTCAGCCCAAGAAACTTGTTTTTTCAAGTTAACCCATCCGAATAGCTTTAGTTTACATAAAATTTCACTCCAGATTTTTAAATATGTTACACAATTTGAATAGAACTGATTGACATGCGTGATAAAGATATCCCGATAGTTCACACTAAGGTCAAGGTCTTCCATATTATCAAGTTTTGAAAGTGACTCCCTTACTTTAAGCGGTAAAAATAACTCATTTAAGCGATTTTGAAGCTTATTTATGAGTTCGAAATACTCCAAAGTGGCTTCCGTTGCGCATATTTTGTCACCTTCTACATCTAAAATCACTTTGTGGAAGAGAGACGCAATGTTATGCACAAACCACACCCATGCTTCACTGATTGGGTTTTGAAAAAACTGTTTTAGAACTGTTGGACAATTATCAATCGATAAAAAATATGCTTTCAAGGGTTCGAACATTTGTATAATTCGTTCAATGGCTGGCATTGGGATCAAAAATCTTGTTTTTGAAAACGACAACATTTTTTTGTACTCGATATAAAAAAAAACGCTAAACTGTTTTAGTTTCTCGATGTCTATGGGTAAGACGTCCGTCGCATTTTGTAAACAGTTATTAAAAATGTGTGCCACACAACCAATTCCAATCACGGGTTTACCACGAGAAGCATTTAATTTGCTGAATAGATTGTTCACTCTTTTTCTTCTCATTCCACCAAAATTTGTATTTGTATTATTAGCAGACATTCCGATGCATTTTTGTAGTAGATTATGGTGATTCAAAACATTGACCACGTAATCTTTTAACTGCTCTGATGTTTCACCAGGTAAGTCACGTAGCTCAAGTAATTTTACTTGGACACCATTTTCTCCATCAAAATAGGTTACCATTAAGGGCACAACTTTAATTTCTCTATGATTCGACGAATCGATTGTGATGCTGACGAAATTTGCTTTTCGAAGGTCAATTTCTAATTGGGATTGAGCCTCTTGAGCTAAAACATTTTTTACAATAGCCTCAGTCTTGGTTTGAGTTGCCGCAAATTTAGGTTCAAACATGCTTACAATTAGTTTTGACGTGCAGTCTAAGGATCTGAAACTTTGCAAATGCTTAATTGTATGGTAACCAAAAGTACCTTTCTTGGCAGCAATCAACATATTTTCAGAACTTAAATTTTCTTTTTTAACAAAGGTTTCCAATTTGCTGCGCTTTGAGTTCGCATTAGCAGCCAACATGTGTTTTTTCTTTGACAAATGTTGTTTGATATTACTGCGACCACTGTTAGAAATATCAACATCACTTTTACAAACTTGGCAAAACACAATATGCGGCGAAACATTTGATTTTTGTTACATAAAAGGATACTCTGCTTTCAACTCGACGTTAAAATGGCATTTTCTTCTAGACGGTGACATGATGAAATTGTTTATTTTTCCAGACAGCACAAAATAATATAAAAAACGAGAAAAACTGCCGAAATTTAAGACAAAAGGTTAATAGACTAATCAACAGTGAGCCCACAAGTAACAAATAAACATAAACATACGACGAGATATATATTTTTACTAAATAAATAAGATAATAAGATCTTGCTGCGAAATGAAATAGACAGTGATGGGAGGGAGATGGGCGTATCGGTAATAAACTAAACTAGACGATGACGCGACGACGAGAGTCGCAAGTGACTCCTGCGCAGATCGATTGCTGCTAAAGATAGGAGATTCTGATTCTTCCGCAAAAGATCGATTCTTGAATCAATTCAAATCATAATTATATTTTGTTTGGACAAAAAGTAGGACTTAATTTTGTGTAATTAAGAAAAAGAGTACATTTAGGTGTACTTCATAAATTTTAAAGTAAAACACGACAGCGTTTGAAAAGAAAGTACTGTCCTACTAAAAAAAGTACATGGTCACCCTAGTTATAGGGATTTTATGAGGTTTTTTTTGACTCGACTAAATACACTTTTTGCACTAGCAATTATTAGTATAGATATACACTTTTTTATTTTCTTTAGTATTAATTATATTAGAATATTAATATTAATAATTTTTCATTTATTATTTCTCAAGACGTAATTGGTTAAATAGCTAAGCGCTAAAGCCACAAAAAAAATTGGTGACCAATTATAAACTTTGTATATAGTTAGATCTGCTAAATATTGGGATAATTGATAACAGTAGGAAATTGTTTATTAGTAAAGATTTTTCAACCAAAGAGAATGCACAGATAATTCAAAATCACAACACTTTTAAATAAAAATAAAGAAAGCTATAGCAGTTAGACCAAAAGATATCCCCAGGGAACTACAGATAGCATTTGGAGAAATATGAACAGAAGCTTATATGGCTGACATATAGGGTCATATTTTCGAGCTTACCTATTCTATAGGCGTGGGTAGGATTTGTTCCACAGTCTAATAACTCATCATCTACATAACGCTCATACTTTCAAAGATTTTTACAAAATACTAGCATATGTTATATCAAAAATAAGTTAATAATTAAGTTTAAATATAAAAAAATGATGTCAAAGTATAACTAAGGCTGCTGAACGAAACACAAATGATAAAAAACAATTTTCCTTTAGATTTCCATGTTACATAAATTTAAATGTTAGGTATTTCTAGTCAATTACAATTTTTTTAACTTTCCTTTGATTATTTCATCAAAGAGAAATTATGTTACAGTAAAATAAAGATAAATTCATTCGTAACGAATCAGACAATAGATGATTATATTATTTTCTGAATCTAATTTAATACGACGCGTACACTAAAATTAGTTATAAGTTACTGCATTTCGTAAATATGATTTTCGTAAATTTTGATATTTCTTATGGTTAATAACATTGACTGATTGAAAATCCATTGCTTGGTTTAGCAGCAGCAAATGCTCAAAACAATCAGTTGCATGAAACAATGGAAATCTTGGGAACCGTGCGATGATTATATACGATTTTAAAGTTGGCTTCAACAAATATACTCAGTGACATTAGAAGTGTTACACCCAGAAGGAATAATTTCTTGAACTTAATTTTTTGGTAACAGAATGACTATATTTAACACATGCTATGATAACAATACCAATGTTTTATCTTTTCTACTTTTTGTAAAAATAAAGTTTTGTCTTTAAATTTTTTGTGAAGAGACCGATTTGTGAAAACCGGTCCTAAAGAAATTTTTAGTTATTATTCCTCAGTCTAATTGTTTTCAGTGTAAGAAAATGCCTCTAGTTTGAAGACACCAAAATTACCACCATGTTAGAGATTTTGAATTGGTGTGCATTGGGTGGCAGAATAGTGTAATGTAGCATTCAGCGATGAATCACGATTCTGTCTAGGAATGCATGATAGTCGTAGGATGATAAATCGCCGCCTTGGAGAGCAACGAGATATCGGGTTTGCTGTTGAGAGGCATGTACACGGGACAGTTTGAGTAATGGCTTGGGGAGCTATTGCCCATGGTAGCCGATCATCACTTGTGTTTATTCGAGTCAATCTGACAGCTGCGCGTTATTTTGATGACATCTTGCAAACCACTTTACTGCCTTATCTCGACGGCCGTTGAGACGTCCTTTTTCAGCAAGACAACGCGCGTCCCCACATTGCACGTCAAACTACGGACTTTCTCCAAGAAGCTGGCGTTAATGTTTTGCCGTGGCCGCCCCGTGCTCCAGATTTAAATCCTATCGAACATGTATGGAATATGGCATGAAGGTGTTGACTATCAAATACGTATATACCTTCTATAAAATCAAGTGAAAAAATAATGGTCAATGGAGAAGTCATAAAGATCTTGGAACTATGATACATGAAACAAGTAATCACAACAATTAAATCTGAAGAGATATTGAAATTGTAAATTGAAATGGTAGACCCTTTTATTGTAGTCAACCACCCACTGTCTAATAGATTGTTTAGTCTGTTGCAGTTTCGCAACTGTTAATAAACATTTATTAAATATTAAGACTTTATGGTAGTTTTGATTCTCCCCGTATATCAAGATTTCATGTATAAAGGTGCATCTGGGTTAAAAACTACATGCTACGAGACAGGCAATCTGCAAAATGAAACAGATGTGTATTTGAGATAAGCGATGCATCTACACAATCATAGTCGAGTTTTATCTCTCAAACCACACACATGTGTGTGCGTTTGGGTTAAGAGTACCTTAACACACTTGCCAGCGGTCCTTTGACCGAGGAAGTCGGTTTGATGCAGAAAAGTTGAAATTAGAAATTTTGTGGTTCCTGGTGTACGTCGATGAAGACGTCGTTGGTGCTGTGATTTATGGGGTAAGCTACAATACACCATAATTTTGTTGCTGCATATATCAAGTACGTTTACTTGGTATATAGATGTCATATTTGCTTCGAACTTTTTATCAGTTGTGCCGCGATCGCGATTGAACTTGATTGAGAACATTTCATTACCTTTATGTAGATTTGTATATTTTTTATATTATAATAATTTCACTATTCTTTTTGTATATATATCACAGTGTTGTGTATTTTATTACCTAATATTAACTCATAATGTGTATTATGAGTATACTTTTGCATTGAGTTTAATAATTTGTTTTTATATGACATATATATTCATATTTTTTATTTTTTGTATATTATTTCTATCTATAACGTGGTATATATACAATCGACAGTTTTGTTTTGTTTATGGTTCTCTTTTTGTGTGTAAGTTTGTACTACATATATTCTTCTTCTTTTAAGTTTTTATTCTTCCTTATTTATAATCGTATGTATATTGGGTTATGTATATTTATGTTTAATTTCACCTCTTTTTAAAATAGAGTTTTATACAGTCCACTTGCTTTCATTTCTTTTATTTTAATATACATACCCAATCTGAAAGGGGGAAACCAGCGAGTTCTAGATTGAACAGAATATCTTCTCTCCCCCTTCAGGATGACCAAAATTGTTATATTGAGGTCATCGTATGTGCAGAACGCAACATAATGGTCCTTCGAGCCGGATTTTCTTCTTCTTTTTATGTTTTTTTGATTGTTTAGGGTTCTCTGATAGTAGATACCTTTTTTCCATGTTCTTTTTCATGTGTAGTTGCGGTTTCCTTATGGTAGGAGCCTTGTCGGTTATGATAACTAGTTAATATGTTGTTGTTTACGGTTTCATTATGGTAGGGACCTTATCAATTATGATATCCATTTTATGTGTCTTGCTCACGGGTTCCTTATGGTAGGAGCCTAGTTGGTTGTGATAACTATTTGTTGGGGTATTTCTTTTATCTGAAAAGATACCCAGTCGTCTGCCGAAAGACGATACCTAGTCTGCTGAAAGACTCTTTCTTTGTCGAGGTTCTCTTATGCTAGAGACCTTATTGCGGTTATCACAACCATAGTATAGTCGGGTTTTCTTTTATCTGAAAAGTTGCCCAGTCTGCCGAAAGACATTTTACTTTTTACGTTGTACAAGGTTTATTTACTGTATACCTTTTTGCGGTTATCATAACTATATAGTCAGGTATTTGTTTTATGTAAAAAGATACCTACTCGTCTGCCGAAAGACGATACTTAGTCTGCCGAAAGACTATTTCTTCTTTACATTCTTTGTTCCAGGTGCTCTTCTGACAGAGACCTTCTTTTTGCGGTTGTTATAACCATTTATTGCATATTTCTTTTTTTTACATTGCTTTTTCGAGGTTCTCTTCTGACAGAGGCCTTTTTTGCGGTTGCTATACCCATTTTACATTACGGTATATCTTTTATACTAAAAGATATCCAGTTGTCTGCAAAAAGACGATTTTGTACTTTACATTAATTAATTTTCAAGGTGCTCTTTTTACAGAGACCTTTTTAAGGTTTTTATAACCATCTTACATTGAGACTTCTTTTATACTGAAAGATAACTAGTCTGTCGAAAGACTATTTCTTTTTTATATACTTTATTTAAAGGTGCTCTTATGACAGAGACCTTTTTCGGGTTTGTATACCCATTCCTTGCTGATTTTTTCATAGTGCTTTTAGTGGAGTATTTCTTTTGTCTAAGCATATACTCAGTCTGCCGAAAGACATTCTTACTTTTACTTGTTTAGGGTTTTCTTATGCTAGAGACCTTATTACGGTTAGTATAACCATTTACATTGGGGTATTTATTTTATAAAAAAAGATACCCAGTCTGTAGAGACATTTCTTCTTTTGTATTCGTTAGTGTTTGTGAGGGTGGAAAAAGTATTTTCGGTTATTACAACCATTTTTTTTGTTTAATTTTTCCTGATTGTAGGGACATTAGTAACAGATTGTAATCGTTTTATGTTGGGATATATCTTTTCCTTGATAAGATACCTGGTCTGTGGAGACTGTTCTTTTTTTATTTTGTTTGTGGTTGTCTTATTATAGAGACCTGCTTTCAACTATTACAAGTATCTCTTTGGTTTGTTTCTGTAACAAATCCAGGGATTTACAATTACTTTTACTCGTTCACAATCTTTGTCTTGTCAGTTTTAAATATTAGCTGCTCCATTTTTGTCTAAACAATGGACACCCTCAAATTCAAGAGACGGTCTGCAAAGAATGCAATTATTCGTCACTGTAATTGGATTGCAGAAAATGTTTCATTGGTCGATATTGATTATCTTTTGAAAGTTCGTCGTGAGTATTTACAGGTTGAGTATGATAAATATGAATGCGCACAGGATGCAATCGAGAATTTATTGGTAGACTCCGCTGAAGATAGCGAGGATCGAAACATTGTAGATGATTTGTTTTGTAAGGCAATGGGACTTATAATATGGGAGCCCGTCCTCTCATCCTTTACGTATTATAAAGTAGGTAGTGCATCCCATTGTTCTTCTAGGTTACATGTGGGGGAAAGACCTTCCACACTTATTTCAGATTTATGGCATCTACTCAATGTAGTTAAATCTTCTCAAAATCATATGTCAAAAGACTCATCTTTTTCAAAACCTCAACCTTCTTTCGAGACATCCACGTCTCAAACACCTCGTGTGATGGCGCCTAGTTCGTCAGGTCAGCTATCCTCGACTTTAGCTCATGTAGATACTGTCCCTAAGGCGTTACCTACGGGCCTTAGCAGTATTGCATATTCCCTTCCACCTGTTGCAGTGGTAAATGATAGAGAGTCCTACAAGACTCGTGACGCTCATACAAGCACGAGTTCTTTTACGGGGCTATCCTTTAATAATGTACATCTCTCTGGACCTCAGGTCCATTCTAATATTGAATCCTTACCCAAGGATTTTTTTTTGCACGACTTCCATGATGGGGTGTCTGATGATGACGCCGCCGATACAGCTTCGCGGGGAGCTAACCCGGATACATTTGCTCGATCGAAATCTTGGCATTGTGAGCCAAAATTCTTGTCGTCTCATAACAGAGACAATTCTAAAGAATCTAATAACTTAGATGTTGTGGCCATAATTGGGTCAAAAGTTTCTAGAGTGGTACTACACCCATCTCTAGATTTAACATTCGGGGTACATACGTTTAAAATGTACTCCTATCTTTCTCGTTTACGCCGAGTAAAGGAATTTGTGTTTTGTTTCATCAGAAACGTTCGTAAAAAGCAAGCTGAATTGCCTATTGTTCAAGACTTAAACAGTCTCTCGTTTCCTCGTATATTGGAATCGTTGTCATCCGGTATTGCCAATCCGGATAATCAGTTGGACATTCCGAATTTATTTCCAGAGAAAATTATTCACCGTACAAAAGTTAGCGGTATGTTGAGGAATGCTACCATTCCTTATACTCAGAAGCATCATTTTCTTCTTTCTTTTAACAATCTAGTTGTTTTAAAGATGTTCGAGACACACGTACAGTTGGGCCATGTAGGGCCGCAAGGTACGTCCAATTGTAGATATCATTTCGGACTTAGTTGTTGCACATTTTATAATGTTGAGAGTCCCATCTATCATTGTGTTACCTGTTCGAGATTTCTTTTTATTGCCATAGATTATGGGATATATTTTTTGCTTAAAGCTTGCGTAGCTTTATTTGTTCATGTATTTGCGCCACGTTATATTAAAATAACGGTTTCAACGTTTGGAGAGTTAAGACATTTTCTATTGACATTGTACGAATTCTTTAGGTACAAAGAATTCTTAGGAGCTGCACCATTTTTGTTTTTGTTCATTTCAAAATTGCATTACTATGTATAAAAGCCTTGTTTATTGAATAGCATAAATGTTCGTATTTTATCTATTCTCTTTATTTCTTATTTATCGTAATTTTGATTTATTCTAATTGACTAAGTCTACTCCTAGCTTAGAATTAGTCGCCGCTTTTTTATCGAGAGGGAGCTAAGTCTCAACCTGAGATATAATGTGCTTATTGCTTTTAAATTATCATAATTATCTTTTATGGATAAAGCTTATGGAAGAATAGAGTTTCTTCATTTTACATTTTCGTCATGATTATGTCTGTCCAGGTAGATTGCTAATATCTAGGGATAGTGTTATAATTCATACGATATCTCTTTTGCCTTTACTGCTTATTCGTTTCGAATATTTTAGTGGCCATTCCGGCTACAAATATTCTGTTTATTTGCCCTTGACTTATTTGTTGTTGCGGAGAACCATTTCCTTAGGTTTGTTAACCAGGATATTTGTCTTCTCCCATTTCCTTGCTTGTCGAGAACTATTAAAAGGTTATTTGTAGTATTTATATTGAGTGCCGTCTCTCATAGGTGTCCGAGACATCCTGATTGTTGCCTTCTAACGATATACATCACTTTTCCTTCTTTCCTCGTTCTTTTTCATACGGTCCCGTTGGTTAACTGGTCCGTCCATGATATCCTGAGGATTCGCTTGAGTAGTCACATCTCGATGGCGTCAAGTTCATGTATTGTATCCTAGGATAATAGAGGAATGCACTTCCTATAAGAGAGGAAATCCGTTTTATGTATAGTACTGAGAATTGTATAATTGTAGTGATGTATATTTAGTATGTAGTTATGTATTTGTAACCTATTATCGTTTGTTGTATAAGTTTATTGTTGTATGTATAAGTTATTGTTCTTTGTGCTCTTTTGTAAATGTATAGCTTTGTAGGATTGTAAGTGTGGCGTTCGTTTCGTAACCGAAGAAGTGTTTACGGTTTCCTAATTTGTACAGTGCGTCGGGAGTACAAAATACAGTTATGTTTTATTGGCACGTATGCCAACGCGGGGAGAATGTTGCAGTTTCGCAACTGTTAATAAACATTTATTAAATATTAAGACTTTATGGTAGTTTTGATTCTCCCCGTATATCAAGATTTCATGTATAAGGGTGCATCTGGGTTAAAAACTACATGCTACGAGACAGGCAATCTGCAAAATGAAACAGATGTGTATTTGAGATAAGCGATGCATCTACACAATCATAGTCGAGTTTTATCTCTCAAACCACACACATGTGTGTGCGTTTGGGTTAAGAGTACCTTAACACACTTGCCAGCGGTCCTTTGACCGAGGAAGTCGGTTTGATGCAGAAAAGTTGAAATTAGAAATTTTGTGGTTCCTGGTGTACGTCGATGAAGACGTCGTTGGTGCTGTGATTTATGGGGTAAGCTACAATACACCATAATTTTGTTGCTGCATATATCAAGTACGTTTACTTGGTATATAGATGTCATATTTGCTTCGAACTTTTTATCAGTTGTGCCGCGATCGCGATTGAACTTGATTGAGAACATTTCATTACCTTTATGTAGATTTGTATATTTTTTATATTATAATAATTTCACTATTCTTTTTGTATATATATCACAGTGTTGTGTATTTTATTACCTAATATTAACTCATAATGTGTATTATGAGTATACTTTTGCATTGAGTTTAATAATTTGTTTTTATATGACATATATATTCATATTTTTTATTTTTTGTATATTATTTCTATCTATAACGTGGTATATATACAATCGACAGTTTTGTTTTGTTTATGGTTCTCTTTTTGTGTGTAAGTTTGTACTACATATATTCTTCTTCTTTTAAGTTTTTATTCTTCCTTATTTATAATCGTATGTATATTGGGTTATGTATATTTATGTTTAATTTCACCTCTTTTTAAAATAGAGTTTTATACAGTCCACTTGCTTTCATTTCTTTTATTTTAATATACATACCCAATCTGAAAGGGGGAAACCAGCGAGTTCTAGATTGAACAGAATATCTTCTCTCCCCCTTCAGGATGACCAAAATTGTTATATTGAGGTCATCGTATGTGCAGAACGCAACATAGTCTATTTATTGCATTCATACTTTACGTCCACTTCAATTGCTCTCAAACTAACCCTATAGACAGGTTATAGACAGGTTTAAGTGTGAGATCTCGATTATGCAATCTAGTTAAAATATTCTATATGTCATATTTCATCAGTTAATTTCCTATAGTAGTGTCAGTTGGACCTTTGGTCAATGCTTAGTTACATAGAATTTTGAAATGTGCAGATCACATCTACATTATTGTGACTGCCCATCCAAGCTGTCATATGTCACATGTCACCTTAACATTTCCGTTAATACCGGGAGCCTTTCTCTCTCCTGTTGCCGACCAGAATGTAGCTTCGATTTTTTTTAATAATTTAAACTGTTTGTCCTTGTCTAGTGTAGTGTTATGTTCAACTTTATGTTTAATTTTATGTTTATGACATTCTGCAATTATTGTTGGATAGCCCAAAATTGGCGAACTAAGTCTAAAACGTTAATCACAAAAAACTTTTATCATCAATTAACTTCGAGTTTTTATCGAGGCTAATCAATTTCTTCATTTAAAAAAAAACGTTTCTTGGCTTATTTCAGATGCCCCTGAAGATGCTCTAGGGAGCGAAAGTACTTGGGCAAGATTTAATGAATAAACCTGTGATCGATATCTACCTTTATTTTATCAAAGTTCATATTGAAATTACCAATTTAATAAAAATAAAGAATTGTTTAATAACCGTCTCCATCATGTCTTAATCTACCAATAGAAATGTTAAGATATTGCGTGTTTTCTAAGTTACTATACGGCGTAGAAGCGTGGAATATCAAAAAACGCAATATTAAAAGTATTTCATACAAAGCAAAGTTTAGAGATGTGGTACTATCGTCGACTATTGGGATAAGATGGGTCGACAGAATTACCAAAGAAGTACCCCGCCAGGTAAATAAAAAAACTCAAAGCAATACTGAATAAGAAAGAAAAAAATGGAATACTTGAGCCTTCCAATGAGGGGAAAAAAATAAATACTTCTACAAAATATAACTCAAGGAAACATCGAAGAACGACGGAAAATAGATCGTAGAAGATGAAAGGAATACATTAGAGAACTTTTCCAAAATAAAAGAGGTGAAATGCAAGAGTACAAGAATTAAATTCTTTAGCGAAATAGATCACGATAGATGAAATTAAATATGCTATCAAAAATTGTAAAGATAATAAGGCAGCTGGATTATGTTATGTATGGTTCTCATGTACACATATACTTGGCAACGTTGCACTTAGTAAACGGAACCACAAATCACATCGGTGACATGACAACCAGACATTGACAACACACTTAGGTTAGGAACTCCAAAAGTGCGCTGACTATCGAACACTGAGCCTCATGAGTCATACTTTAAAAGTACTTCTTAGAGACTCTATGAGAGATAATCAATAAGAGAATCTATGAAAAGTTCGAGGAGGTTATTAGTGAGACGCAGTTCGGGTTTCGAAATGGAATGGGTACTTGAGAAGGACTAATTGCCATCAACAAAAAATTTCCGGTAGAGTAAGACATGAAAAACTAATATCAATACTTATGAATAAACAGTCTTACATTGACAGTAAAATGTCAAACACTATTCAGCTATGGCGACCTGGACAAAGAAGTGAGAGATCAAGTACAAAGAGCAAATAGACTAGCAGGATGCCTTAATAATACTATATAGCGAAACAGACACATTAACAATGAGATGAAGTCAAGAATTTATAAAGCCAGTATAAGACCAATAATGACATATGCCTTAGAAACAAGACCGACACATCCACAACACAAAGGCTACTGGAAACGGCAGAGATGAGAGTATTGACAAGAATTTCAGGAAATACGCTGAGGTATCGAAAGAGAAGTAAAGACATTAGAAGAAAATGTATCGTACAGTAGTGTATAAATGGACACTACATAGAAGAAAAGAATAAAATTACCACATAAGCGGAATTGGGGAGACCCGTGTCGTAAAAATTGAAAGAGATAAGTCACCAATCGACAGAAGAAGTATCGGACGACCGAGCAAAAGATGGAGTGATAACCTTGGGAAACCTTGATGAAATTTTCACTCATAATACAGGGAAGGAAGAAGAATCTGAAGAAGAAGGAAAGAAGATCTGTTGGCCGAAAGCAGAATTCTTGGTTGAAGAATCTACGTGAGTACACTGATATGATGTATCAATGCAGATCGATTGATTTGTTTAGAGCAGCAATTTCAAAAATAAAAATAGCCCTTATGATGGCCGACCTTCGTAAGGAGACGGCACTCTAAGCAGAAGATATGCACACTCAATCTGACTAATTTGTAATGCATTTATTACTATCCAGAGTTCTTTACAATTGAATACATTTTTAAAATTAACAAAAGCTTATAAATAGTGGTATATGATACATAATACCATAATATGACAGATTTACAATATTTCTTTACAGTAAATCAAAAGGTACGCTTAAATATATTCTGAAGATCACAACACGTTTGTATTTTTAGAACTCATGTGAATTAGGGCATCCTCTGTTCAGACAGGAATGCAATTATGTCTGTAAGCGAAAATATTTGAATGTTTAAAAAGCTGAAATGTATAAAGCATGTTCACTTTTAATCTAATAAAGTATATAAATGTGCATCCTATATTTTGGACTTTTGTAGTATTTTCACCAATTTATATTAATTACACTGGGGAAAACTCTTTATTCTCGCTTTTAGTTTTAGCTTTGTTTTATAAATTCATTTAATAACACATATTTATATAAAGCTTGTTTAATCTTTCTCCGTGAATTTGTAATTGGATCTGTCGTTTTACACTCCGGTTTTATTAAATGTGTGTAAACTTATACGTATATATATATATATATATATATATATATATATATATATATATATATATATATATATATATATATATGAGTAAAATGTAAAATGACATGTCTCGCAAAACAGAAAGCCAAAAAAGGTATATCGATGGAAGGCAACCGTATATACGTATTTCTGACTATTGGTCGTCTTCAGTACGGTGCAGCCAATTTGGACGATATATATATATATAGTAGAATAGTTAGAATTTTTGGTTTGCTGGAATCAGGCGTGAATTGAATTCAGACGTGAAAATATATATATATATATATATATATATATATATATATATATATATATATATATATATAAGAAATACAGGATATTAGTGACTGTCTATATCAGGGATGCACAGACTTATTAAGACTAGGGGCCACTCGGGCAAATCATGAACTGATGGCGGGCCGGCCGCCAGAAGTATAGGTAATTAAAGACAATAAAGAATTGATAATAATTTATTAAAATTGAAAAATAATTTATTAATTTGAAGCGTGGCACTGCATAGTGCTTACAATCTTTTTTATATTTGGCTCAAATTTACTTGTAGCAACACGTAAAACTGCGTCCAAACTTTCATTTGCAAGGCGGTTTCGATTTTTTGTTTTATTATTATTTAGTATTGAAAAAGTTTGTTCACATATATAGGTAGAACCAAAGAAGCTGGCACATTTCAGAGCGTTTATGCGCAACTCTTCGTACATATTTTTATCAGTGCAGCGGTAAAAGTTCAGCAAGTCTCCTTCGTTGAATTTGTTGCGTAAATCTTGGTCGTTTTGAATATCGATAATTTCTAACTGCATTGACTCTGGCGCATTTTCAACTGAAATCGTGAAAGGATTGCTGAATATGTCCAACAGAGGTTTCACTTTTTTAAACTCCGAAAATCTTTCTTGAAAAGATTGAATCAAAATATCTAGCTTTTCTACATAACTGAAATTAATCGCAGTTTTGTTGAATTTTTCAGCCATTTTCGGAAAATGATTGTAATTTCCAGAATTCAACTGTGATCTGAAAAGTGTCAGCTTGCATTGAAAGGATGATACATGAGCGTAGAGCTGGGATATCAGTTGATTTTTGCCTTGAAGCCGTGTGTTCAAGACATTCAAATGATTTGTAACGTCAACTAAAAAAGCCAAATCACACAACCAATCAGGATTTTTAAGTTCCGGGACATCCCTTTGCTTTTCCGCCAAAAATATTCCAATTTCTTCTATTAAATTTAGAAATCGTTCCAGTGCCTATCCACGACTTAGCCACCTTACTTCTGTATAATACAGTAAATCTCCGTATTCGCTTTCGATGTCATCAAGGAATTGTTTGAATTGTCTGTGATTGAGTCCTCGTGATTTTATGACATTCTGAAATTCAATTTTTTTAGAACAGAGGTTTTTTTCTTGCAGATGCTTTTTCAGCAAAGTAACTAGCCCGGAATTGACACCAATCATCGAAGGAGCACCGTCAGTCGCAACTTCCGATAATTTTGATAAGTCCAAATCAGTTTTTGAACACTCATCCAAAAGAACAGTGAGTATATCTCCTTTGGTTTGACCTTTCAATGAACACATTCCTAATAACTCTTCTGACTTCAAAATCTTGAGTAACACCTCGTATGAATATGAGTAGTTGAGCTGTGGAACTAATATCAGTGGATTCGTCGAGTGCTAATGAAAAAAATTCAATGATCTTAGTTTTTTCAATTAATTGTTCCGCAATATTACCTGACAAAGATATTATTCGTCTTTGGATAGTCATACGATTCAGTTGAATTTTCTCAAACTTTTTTGATGCTTCTGGACACATTTTCTTAGCGGCAATTTCTATGCATTCTTTTACAAAATCGCCATCATTGAAGGGGCGACTTCGCTTTGCTATCATTCGAGAAATTTCATAACTAACTTCTGTAGATGTTTCTGAATCTTGAATGGGTTTTGCAAACATAGCTTGCTGACCAATAAGTTACCGTTTTAAAGACAACATTTTTTGCTTTCTTAATTCGCCTGTAAACTTGGTAAAAGAAGGATGCTGCGTTTCATAGTGCCTTTTTACATTATATTCCTTTGCAATCGCAACAGAATTCTTGCAAATTAAACAAACGACTTTATTATGCGACCATACAAAAAAGTATTTCTCAGTCCAAATTTCTTGAAACTGCCGATTTTCATCTTTAACCTTACGTTTTTTACTAGGTCCTGGCTTCTCCATGTTGCGTTCTAATCCTGGCTAGGATTAACACAGCACCTGAAAATAATTACAGGACCTACTTAAATTACCCATCCTTTTTTAAATTATCAAAAATAATTGATTGAATATTATTCCTAAGAAATTTTAAGATTTTTATACAGATTTTATATCTGAAATAATGACGTAATTATTACAATTAGAGAAATTCTGATAAAAATAGTAATTTCTTTGTTTTATTTTAATATTTGGCCAACATTAAAGCTAAATTTGATTAAATATGTAGGGAAACACTTATTAATAACAGAATTTTACTTACGATTTCACAACACAATTATACACGGCACTTGACGGGTTAACACTGCAATAGTAAATCGACGTGTAACTGTACTCTGTGCATACGACTTTGATACGACTGTGGAAGCTTCGTATTCCTACGCGAGCAATCGGGAATTCGGGACTACTGCTATCTCGCTTGCTCGCACCGCGCTAGAACATTCTTGATTTCTCTACTATTTCAAACTTTATATAAAGGCAGCAAGCGATGTTACTTGACTTAGCATTTTTGGGCACTAGATTCAAATAGCGCGCGCGAGATTCAAATTACTTTTCGAACATATTTTTTTTTTTGGTTTTATTCTGGAATAGAATTCAATAGTTTTCGAATGTACAAGAGTATTATTTTTGCTGTCGGCGGGCCACCAGTATTCGGCCGGCGGGCCGCGGTCTTTGTATCCATGGTCTATATAAACAAAACCAATAGTTTATTAGGGCTGCAGTCAGAAGGTTGGCCGAGATGTTAGAAAAACACTCTTTTGACTTTTTGTCAAGCTTTTGGAATTGTTTTATTCCTATTTCGAGACACTGTAATATAGATAAAAAAAATGTGTAACTATTTACAAAATATCACAATTCGTCAGTGCAACTTACTAGTCGTTGAGATTATTTACAATAAACTTTGACACTCAACATTAACAACACAAATATAAAATATAATAATGGACAATACATTCTAAAAGTTTTTGTAAGGATAGTAAAACTTAGTTTATTTCATGACATCTTTTGATGGTGTGTTTTAACTCTGATACATAGAGAATAGAAAGAAAAAAAAACAATATGATTAACACGTAATTAGGTGTTCTTAATGTTGTATTTATTTTCAAGAACCAAGAGGTCCATATTGGGTAGTTTTAATTTTTAATTATTAAACCTGTCTTAATGGTATGCAACCAGTTATGCATACAAGAACATGTAGAGGTAAATATTTATTTTATTTTTGATGTTTTTCCAGTAAATAACAATAAATGTTGCTCAATTTATCTATGTCAGACTTTTTATTTATGCAAGATGTACTAGATTTTATGAAACACATTTCCAAGAAAACACGTTTTGCATGGTTTTTTTCTTTTGCCAAAATACAGGAATCTTCGAAATTGAACTCATGTTTCAGAGTTATTGCATGTTCTGTGAGTGCACAAGCATTTATTTTATTGGTTTTATGTAAATTTTTTAAACAAATATTTGGCACTCCAATGGGCAGCACAATATTCCCAATACTATGTAACTTTGTTTTGGATGAACTTATAACAACGTGTAAAGAAAATATACCATTTCACATACCTTTTATTAAACGATATGTTGATGATTTGATTTTATCGTTCCCTGAAAACAAAGTAACTGATGTTTTAAACACATTTATTGCCCAATGTGAACACCTAAAGTTTACGGTTGAGAGAGAGGCAGATGGTATGATTCCTTTTTTAGAGATGCTTATCCATCGTGGCAGTGATGGCATGCTAAGAACGGAGTGGTATCGTAAACCTTGTTTTAGTAACCGTTTCATAAATTTTCATTCTCAACATCTTTCCAAGATGAAAACAAATTTGGTTTTGGTGTTAAAAACTAGGGTTACTAACTTGTCACACATCGATTTCAGGGACAAGGGAATAAAAAAGTTGAGATCTATACTACTAGATAACTCCTACTCCATAGGGCTTTTAAATAAACTTATTTTCGGTTCTCCTTTTCCTTCGCAATTTTCTGACAACCAAAATTTTCATAATAATGAGGTCCGACAATTGACATTGAGATACAACACATCAGTAATACCATCTAAAATAACTTATGGTTCCCTACCCTACATTCCAGTTCTGACACCTAAGCTAATGAACATTTTCAAGGATGTTAATGGCTTAAAAATTACAACTAATAATGTGAAAACGGTATCGAAGTTATACACATACACAGAGACAAAAGATCCTTTCACAATACAGGAGTGATCGAATGTTGTTTATTCTATGCCTTGTGCCAATTGCAACAACGTATACATCGGAGAATCATCTCGTAATTTCCACAGTAGGGAATAAACATTAAAAATTATACATTTACACAACACCACACAAGGACAAACAGTTTAAAATTTAAAAAAAAATGGCGAAGAATGACGAAGTTTGTGTTGTGTTAATGTATAATTTTTAAATATATTGTTGGATAGGACAAATTTGACGAAATGCCCCTGAAGATGCTCTAGGAACGAAAGTACTTGAGCAAGTTTTAATAAATAAACTGTGTTCGATATCTGGCTTTTATTGATTAAAGTTCATTTATTCGAGCATTCAACCTTATATCACTTATATATATATATATATATATATATATATATATATATATATATATATATATATATATATATATATATATATATATATATATATATATATGCCTATATATTGACTTGAACACATTAATTTTTGTTTTTCTTGTAATTTCAATTTTATTTATGAATTTATTGTTCATTGCACAGTATAGGTTCCTCGTTTTTTGAATTCTATTATTAATATACAGTCTGTCCCAAACCCTTCTTTCAGTGCGTCACTAATTTTGACGTCATATAGGATTTTAAGAATGTCGAGAATTATTGCATGACATTTTAGTTAAATCTGACAGTTGAAGGATCGTAATCGGCTAAATGTGAAAAGGTTATTTTTTGAAAATGTGGAGTAAAAACTTTAAGAATTCAAATTTTTTTTTAATTTACATATTAGAGGTCCCGTCCTGTATAAAAATTTTTATTGTGCATTATATTGGAACGACAGTTTGTCATATTTCTTATTCTATACACTCCAAGGAAAGTGCTTGATTAGCTAAGATTTATTTATGTATTTATTATTATTTATTACAAACACTATGGCTAAAATGTATAGTATTTAAACTACTAATATGAATATTTTTTAGAATAATTTAAAACTTACTTCACGAACTGCAGAAACTGGTAATAAAGTTGTCCCAGCCTCCTTTTCTAATTGAAAATAATTTAATAATTTTAATATTAGTCTTTGTTCATTCTCGGTATATCTCGGCATATTTAAAATATTTTTATGATAATAAATACAAAATTCAATTTTCACTGTAAAATGTCTAAAAATACTATCCTGGAATGACAATTATCATTTTATTATTGTCAAAGTACTGTCACTATCGAGATCATCTGCGTCAAATTATATTTATGCGCATCATTGATTGGATATCTATTTAGCGTATTCTAAACTCCGACCAATTATATATCCGTAAGTAGAATTTGCTTTAATATGCAAATACCCGTGAACGAAATATAATTTTCTAAGTTCTATGTATAATAATCACAGACTCACGTTTTTTTCTGTCACTTCTAGCTTAATGCGTTAGAGAGAATTCGATAAACTGTGACGCACTGAAAGAAGGGTTTGGGATGAACTGTATCTCTCCTGTATTCCATTGTCTTCTAATTCTACTAAGTATTGGAAGGTCCGTGATTGTTCTATATTTACTTCTTCTACTTTTATATTTATCTTTTCTTCTTCTTTATTTCCTTCTATCACCATAACTTTTTTGTTTTATTTTTATTAATTCTCAATCCATATGTTTTTAGTACTTCATTCCATATTTCTATATTTCTTTGTAGTTGTTTTTCATTTTTTGTCAATGTGACGACGCCGTCGGCGATGCTCCTTTTGAAATATCTACTCTTCTTAAATTTCTATGACCCACATGCATTTTTAACTCTTTTACGTTACATTCCTTAATTATCTTTTCCATGTTTATTATAAATAGCGTTGGACTTATTCCTCCTCCTTATGCCAGACCCCCGTCTTGGCCTGTAATGCAAGATTTGTAATTCCGGAAAAGAACGTACCAGGGGACTGTGTTTTAAGGTTGATTTATTTAACCATTTCATTATTAAATTCCTAAGTATGCTCTGACGTGCCAAGAATACCTAATCGTATCAATGTCAATAAAATCAATCGTTATTGATAAAAAAAATGTATTCTGTATAATTATAGATATGTCTCCTACTGTCTACTAATCCGTTATTGTTGGTATCGTTATTATTTTTGTTGTTGACTTCTTCTTTTAGTATTGGCAATCAAAATATGGGCCATGAAAGCTGCTTCTTTGACTGTTTTCTTTTTCATGTAATAAAATAGTTAATAATAATAGAATAATCGGTAATATAGTTTCGAAACGATTTTTCTATCAGATGTCGCTATTGCGTCCATAACGAAGCCATTTTATTGTTGCTTTCTAAAAGACAGAGAAGATTATTTTTCACGTTAAGAACGGCTATGAATAACTGTTCTGATGAGACTTATTAAGTCGAAATACGTATCAACAGATACATAGACGCTTTGAACGTGAAATCAAATCTTTGCTGTCTTTTTCATTTCATAATAATAGAATAGTTTTTCTCTATCAATCACAGTTTTTTCAATATAAGACTGGACAGATGGACGGACAGACAGACAAATACGAGTATAATCTATAGGATCGACATTTATTTTCGTATTATTATTTCGACCCAAAATGTTGTAAGTAGTGACTACGATGAACAAATACCCTACATCCAAAAAATTTATTCTTGACGTTGCATTGTGCACTTCTTACAATATAGAAGCTCTGTGGCAGACCGACAATGAATGGAGAGTGTGATTGGGGAGTTAAAAAAAGATTTTATTTTTTAAATGTGTTATTAGGAACTAAACAAAAAAAACTAAAACAAGTTTTTCTTTTAATGGTTTCATTTTCTAATAATGTGATAATCATCATCATCAACCTGTATGCGTCCACTGCTGGACATAGGTCTCCTAGATCTCCCTCAGCTCTTTCCATAAGTCTGTTTCTTGTGCGGCTTGCATACAGTTATTGCTAACATGCTTCAGGTCGTTAGTCCATCTAGTTGGTGGGCGTCCTCTGCTCCGTATTGCTTCTTGCCTTGGTCTCCACTCTAAAATACGTTTTGTCCATCGGTTATCTGATAATCTGGCGACGTGTCCTGCCCAATTCCATTTTAAGGACGCGATTTTTTCGATAGCGTGTGTTGTTTTTGTTCTCCGACGTATTTCTTCGTTTGAGATTCGGTCTCTCAGAGAGACACCTAACATCTGGCGCTCCATAGTCATCTGAGTTACGCGAATCTTATTAACTACTTTTTTTGTGAGTGTTAATATTTCCGCTCCATAAGGGAGTATAGGTAACACACATTGGTCAAAGATTTTCCTTTTGAGGCATGTGGGTAGATCCGATTTAAATATATAGTTTAATTTACCAAAAGCTGCCCAGGCTAATCCTATGCGACGTGGGAGCTCACATGTCTGGTTATCTATAACCAACCGAATTTCATGTTCTAGGTACTTATACGATGTAGTCTGCACAATATCTCTTCCATCAACAGCAATATTGCGATTTAGCACCAGATTAGTCATTATTTGCGTCTTGTTCATATTAATCTTTAGTCCGACCTCCAAGGAAACGTGATATCATTTTTCAAACATTATTATTACATCATCCATACGATCGGCTATAACGACGATGTCATCTGCAAATCTCAGATGACTGAGCTTCTCTCCATTTATGTTGATACCATGCGCGTTCAGATGTGCTTTCTTACAAGTATGTTCTAAAAGCGTCGTGAATAGTTTTGGAGAGACTGTGTCTCTTTGCCGTACTCCTCGCTGTATACAGAATTTAATTTGTGATAATATTCCCAGAAAACATGTCAAACTATTATTGGTTTGCACTATATTCTCGTAAAATTGTACAAATTTTTAATCCGGCTGTTCCCATTATATTTTTTCTTATTAAGTCTGTCTTTAATAGTGCGGAAGAAATAGCAAAGAGAAGTAAAAATGGACTCTTAGCGAAATACTGTTCCCTCTTTGTGAAAATAATGTACAGCTAGCTATATATTTTCATTATTTACGCTTACGGAGTGAAAAAAACTCAATATAAATTAATTAAACTTCAGCGAAAGTTATGAGGTGTGGATAACTACACAACTACACAAACCCCAATTTTAAGGATTTCGCATTGACGATGTATTATTTAAGTATTGGTTTTATATCATATAGATTTATAGGACATAGGATTTTTTAATTAAATTTTTATAAATAGTATAACTTTAAATTTGTTAGCTTCCAACTATACACTTATGTATATGACAGAAATTTTATATTAAGTTAATTCGACACAAAAAATTACAATTTAGACGGTTGTCACATATGATATCACTATTACCTTTAACTTAAACCCTAAGCGGGGTCGGCGTCCCGCATTACATGTCTCCCTAAGTTTCAAAGGTTGTCAGGCCATGTTGACATTGCCCCGTGTGGGGGTATCTACATTTTAAAAATGACGTGCACCCTATTCTCCATCCTATGGCATTCTGGACGATCCATACAATACGTAGTCAACACCCCGAGGTATGAGCGAAAACACAAAGTGTATCAATACTCATACGCTTATGAAACGCACCCGACAGATCATAAAGGCTTTAAAATTTTCACTCTTTTTCAACTAGTCTTGAGTAAAATGTCTTTAATCTTTCCTATCAGCCTCTCTTGCCTAACTCTTGTTTCTTTCGACCCCGAATGGCTATTAGGCTTCCGAGGGCAGATGAGTCGCTATATTTCCTCTACTATAAACTCGCCAATGCGCTTGGCCAGCACGGCGTTTGAAGTCCAAATTTCACGGCACAATTTGAAATAAACGGCAAAAAACATCTTCTAGAGAAAAGGAAAACACTTTGAGGAAATCATTATCATAAAAAAATTAACTAAGAAGCTTGAATAAGAAAATTAAAAATGAGGTTAGACAGGATCTGAGATGATATAAAACGATGGAAATAACTAGAGTAATAGAAAAAAAAACAAAAGCTTGAACGTACTGAGACAGAACATGTCCATTGGAAGAAAAAACATCCACAAGTTAAAAAATAAACCGAGGCAAATCATTGAGGATCGATATCAAATTATGAATAATATAGAGACTTTTTATCTTGGCAAGAATATTGAGAAATAAACTAAATTGCTACACGGAAAGAATCCTACATGAGTATCAGGCCGGCTTTAGAAAGGACAGATCTACTGTAGACCAAATCTTCTCATTTAAGGAGATACAAACGACTTGTTATGAAGGTAAAGTTCCCCTGCATGTTTTGTTTGTGGGTTTTAGACAAGCATATGATAGAGTCGATAGAGTCAAAATGTATCGAGCAATGGAACATTTGGGTATACCAAAGAAACTGATCCGGCTAGTTAAAATGACACTAAATAACTCTACGTGTGAAATTGCTTGGCAGGGTCACATATCAGATCAATTTACGGTTGCAAAAGGCTTGAGGCAGGGAGATCCTTTATCCACTACATTATTCAACTTAGTGTTAGAAACTGTAATCAGAAAATGCAGCTTGAAGACATTTGCTGACGATCTAATGATCCTAGCAAAAACCGAGAAAGAATTAAGAAGAGTTGTGAAGAAAATCATCGAAGAAGCACAGAAATTCGGATTGGAACTAAATGAAGACAAAACCAAATATATGATCATGGGAGGGACAGAAGGGAAAAGAAGACTTTAGTGTGAGGTCTGTAAGTGGTAAAAGCTATAGTTTTAAAAGGGTGGACAAATTTGAATACCTGGGTGTAGTTTTCGATAAAAATGGAAAAGAGAAATGGGAGCTCGAAGCCAGAATAGCAAAAGGGAATAAAAAATTAGGTAGTTTAAGAGGCCTACTGAACTCAAAATACGTTTCTAGACAAGGTAAACTCAGAATATATAAAACAGTAATTCGACCCACAGTAACATATGTCGGTGAGACATGGACATTAAATAAGAAGGAAGAGGATACTCTGGAAAGATGGGAAAGGAAAATATTGAGACGCATATTCGGAGGACGGAAGACAGAAGATGGTTGGGAGAGAAGAACCAACAATGAATTAATGGCTTTATACAAAGAACCTACCATTACCAAGTTCGTCAAGGCACAAAGAATCAGATGGTTGAGACATGTGGAAAGAATGGCAACAAACAGAATGCCTAAACTAGTAATAACCTGAAAATTAATCGGCCCCAAAAGAAGAGGTAGACCCACAACGAGGTGGATTAGTAAAGTGGAGGAAGATCTTAAACACGTGAAGGTGAGGGACTGGAAAAGAAAAGCACAAAATAGAAGCGAATGGAGAAATATTGTACACCAGGTCCTTCAGAGTAGCTAAGAATATTGTATATACATATTAAAGTTAAAGTTTTGTTTAAAATAATTGTAATTAGTTAATATTAGGATTATGTTTAAAAAAAATGCCCTTGGCCTTAACGGCCTGATGTGCGTAAAAATAAAATAAATAAAATAGACACTTTTTATAGCGAACTATAGAAAGAACACCAATAATATCCGGAGTGGTCAGTGCAATATTGGGATAATACCCAACAAATTTCGAAGGTCAGTGCAAGAAATAAAAAACAATAAACCCTTCGGAGGCGACGAAATAGTGGTAGATGCCTTGAAAGTGGCTGGAAAAAGATTATGCTCATTTAACAGGCGGATTTCAGAAAAGGCTACGGAACAAACAATTAAATATTGGTAATAAAAAAATCTTATAGAAAAATGTACTGTATATAATAAATCACTAGCTTTAATATTTGTGGATTATGAAAAAGCATTTGATACCATAAATCAACAAAAAATGTTGGAAGCCTTAATAAAATGCCTAATATACTATCAGTATATAAATAAAGTTAAACACATATACCAAATCGCAACAGCTAGTGTTACAGTGGGTGAGCGTCAAAATCAAAAATTCCCGACACAACGTGGAGTACGTCAGGGGGACACCATATCACCGAAACAGTGCACTAAGCTCTTGGAATATATATCTAGAAAGGCAAAACTGACAGACAAGAGCATAAACATAAACGGAAAAAACCTTAGCCACCTGAGGTTTGCAGATAATATTGCTAATAGCTGATAGGATAAATGAAACCAAAGAACTTTTAAATTAGCTCTACCTTTCCTCGCTAGAAGGGGGATTGAAAATAAATTATCTAAAACCCAGATGATGACAAATCTTGTAGTCAGCGAAGATACATGCGTAGGAACAAGATTGATAGACCAGCTAATGACTTATAAATCAGTAGGGCACGAGATTTACATAGGAAAAGACAACTAAGCCGTTGAACCTCTCCATCCTATAAGAATGCCTTCGGCAAATTGAACTACATTTTCAAATCGTCCGACATACCAACAGGTCTCAAGAAACACCTTTAATCAGTGTGTTTTGCCAGTGTTGACTTATGACAGATAACAGATGAACAAAGCGGATACTGGAATAAAGACCAGGAGATAATGTGTACCGAAGTAAAGGTCGTCCCCCAACACGTTGGACTGATGATCTAAACCGTTGCTATAGGAATTCGATGTAAGGGATACAACATCGAAATGAGGGAGATATATGTTCAGCAGTGAACAAATGGACATTATAAGGGAGATCTATGTCCAGCAATGGACAAATGAAGATTTAATGATGATAAGTTTCTAATTGATTCATACAGATATCAATCCCGTTATCCTGTCTAAGCGTCTGCCCCCAATTGTTCTTTGATCTTCCGCTCCTAAGAACTTTTGTCTTTTTTTCTAAAAGAGTCTTGTTTCTGATCTAGTTTCTGCGATTCATGTCAATATAGACCTTTATATGTTCTCGATTTAGCCTCAATGCCAATGTTTTTATTATGCCATATTGTATTGTTTAGACACCCAGCTATTGCTTGGTGTATTGTTGCTTTCGTTGTTTGCTCTTTTATTTCTGATTCAACGTCGCATATCCTGATAGTTCCCTAAGTACTTCATCTATTGTGAGAATTGATCCATTCACCTCGAGTTTACATCTTACATGTGTCTTTCATAGCTTATCCATAATAAAGTTGAAGAACGACGGGCTCAGTGAGTTACCCTGAAGAATACCATTGCCTCTGATACGCGATTGGCAATTTCTCCGCTTATTTTAGCTTAAATTTGATTATCTTTATACATTTTTCCACAGTTTTGATTAGATGATAAGGAATTCGTTTATGATGTCTTTTAGTTGGACATGGTCGAATGAATTCACAAGATGAATGAAATATATATAGGCAGAGTTGTTAGATTCTATTGATTTTTCTGTTATTTTTCTTAGCAAGTCTGTCAAGATCTGCCTGTTCGGAATCCTTATTTTTCGTAATCTAAGGATATATACGGTTATTAATCTTGTTAGTTATAACCTTTGTTATAATTTGAAAGAAGCTCTCTCTTTTTAAACAGAAGTAATCTAATTAAAATCTTTTGATTTCGTTGCTCTACGTTAGGCTATTTTATATATCTTTCCTTCAACCCAACCCTCTGATCAGGTTGATTGTATACTCTTAGATTTGTATATCCTGCTGCTAACCTTTTGCTATGATCTGCTGGAGATCCATAAATAAACAACACTTAAAAGTCGATGGTATCTTGCTTTAACAAGGCTCTAACTCTATCAGCCTTACGGTGATGAAGCTCTAGTTTAGTTTTGGCAGATCCGGAACTGTAAAACTTCTAGGTGACTGTTGAATCTGGTGCATTTGCAAAAAGGCTTTTAACAATCTGCGAATGTTCATGTTTAGGCTAATGCTACTCCTTTGTGGATAAGGCTCTTCAATAATGACCAGAATCCCGTAGGATCATATTTATGAGGTTTTTTAGCATTAAACGATCAGATTCAGAAAACTTTGGAGCAGCATGTCTGGTACGTTTACCAGTATAAGACGTTTCACCCAACTTTTTCTTCTCAACAATCATGCACCATCTTTTATCATTAACAGCAAAAGTATCTTAGAAGATTTTTTACAAACCCGGACAATTTTCCATTACCATTGGAAAGTGAATAGAATATTGTTGCTTGACGACGGCCGTCTTGCTCATCTTCATCAACACAGCAAATACTTAAAAGCTCCATTACAAAAGTGCTTTGTGTTTTAGCATCTGCTTGGTAGAACTTTATAGTTCAACTTGCATTTGCATACCATCTGCAAAAAATAGACCAGGTTATAATGGAAAATTATTAGGTTAGGTCGGGTTAGGTTGTCTTTCAAACCTGATTGTTGGGATATTTTTTTGGAGCTACTTCAGTTAGTTCCTATGTTTTCTTTGACGCTCCAACTGATTTTAAGCGTTTGTGCTAACTGCCAACTGAATCACTTCCTTTAGATCTCCTATTTTTTGGAGTTTTCTACCATTTTTAATAAACTCCAATAAACTATCATCAATAACAACAAAAGCACATAGCTGACACACGCAGATGTCTAGAAGTAGCAATATCTGAACTGTTGGACTTTCTAAAGGAAATGGTGCCGTACATACAACGACCGAAATCTAGGAGGGGGCCTGAAACTCTAATTTTACTGCTGGCTCTTAGGATGATAAGCGGGGACCTTAGAACATTTCTACGTCAGTTTAAAAACGTGACACTTTGACCCTTTGAGGGGCCAAAGAAAATAAGAGATAATAGATTCAAAATCCGTTTGTAATAATAGCGAATAGCGATATCTTACGAAACTATATTATTCTTACATACCCTTGGCCTTTGTGCCGCCTAGCAGGAGACTAGTTATGACCGGAAGCGGTGCCATATAAAGGTAAAATTTGATCAAAAATTAATTAAATAATGTGTAAAATCTTGAACGAAAAAGCTATGAACTACAGATCATCTCTATTTCTAAAAGTCCCTCGTTACCCTTTACTTATAACATTTTTATAATCTTACTACACTACTATTCCTGGCTGGATGGTTATTACAACAAATTGAATAACTAATCAGTGAATAAGTAATCAGTAATCTACACAAACTTACTAATTATTTATTTGGTGTATAGATAAATATTTTTCTGAACTTTTATGAATTATTAGTTTTCCGATGTGTATTATGGGCTGTTATTATTATTTCGTGATTGTCTGCCATAAAGTTTTAATAAAGTGCTTCCAACTTCGGAAAACTTTTCAAATTTGCCTCCACTTGAAACACATTTTAATGGGTTTTATTAAAATTCGTTCAAAGTAATGAGTTTAGTATTTTTGGAGCTTTTTATTTTTTAAAAGTTTACGGCAAAATTGGCATACATGAATAAATACTCAAGAATGGCTATAAAAGTGACATTATTTTATTTTACAATGAGAATTAATAAGTTGTACATGTAGTTTTCCATTTCTTCTGCTCACCGTCATTAGAAATTACTCAATTGCGAACAACAACAGCAAAGTATCGAAAGACATAGAAAGGGTAGCACACAAAATCCGTATTAGAAATTTAGAATACCGAAGAATATCGCAATAGAAATGATCGCATTGTAGTCTACTAATTCAAGTTGACAATAAAATTAAGGTAAAAGTATTCCGAAACTATAATTCGTACTCTTCAATAAGTTAACATATAGTTGCTATTGCTTTGTTAAGGAATTCAATTAACAGGTCATAGCTGTCATAACCTCTCAAATAAAGCAACTAAAAAGGATATATTGAGTGGAGCTAAAATATTTAGATTATACAATTTCAATAATTCTTCGGTAGAATTCTGAAATTATGAATATTCAAAAAATATGTTATCCCACTCCCACTGGTAAAGCAGCTTTTGTAGTATTCCGATTTTAACAAAGATTAGACGGGACACATTCATGGTTCCATTTAATTCTTGTAATATTTGAGGAGCGTGATTTGGACGGAGAAAAAGTCAGATGCGGAATGTTCTTGGGCAGAGGCGTATATACCGACTCCCGTTTGTCCCTGTGCTCTCTTCTTAACAACGGTAAGAAATCATAATTATTTCCAGAAATATTTATTTTTGGATTTAATAAACACTTGTTACAAAATCTAATACTTCATTTCTAATTATACCAGTACTCCAGTCGTAAGAGACGAAAATCCACTGAACCTCTAAAAATTATACGATCAAGGTAAATTTTACTGAGAGTGTCAATTTTGGGACCCCGAAAAGATGCAAAAAAGTTTACCACTTTTACCCCCCGCTACCCCTAAAGGGAGAAACGGAAAAAATCGATTTATCACGAATTTGCATGCCGTAAAAAAATCTTTTAAACGTTGCGCGATTTCTGCCATTTTTTAAGATTCTCAGAGATCATTAAAATTTATCACTTTTTCATTCACTGGTCACTATGGAATTTCCATTGTTCAAGCTCAATCTTCAAATTCAAATATCATGAATTTTCGGTTTTGACGTTTGGCAACAAATGTGAGCCATTTCAAATATGCCTAAAAAATGCTGAAAACTTCCACATTACAAAGGATTGCACGTCACGGAAAATACTTCCACGAAAACGGCATTGGATAAAATTTGTAGCCGGAGAGTGTAGTTTAGAAAAACGTATTGTGTAACCGAAAAATTTAAATATTTTAGATCGTTTGTAATGTGAAAATTTTAATTCAGCGTTTTTTAGGCATATTTCAAATGCTTCACATTTGTTACAAAAAATCAATACCGAAATTTCACGCCATAGGTTTTGAAGATTAAGCTTTAATAGTGGAAATTTCATAGTGACCGGTTAATGCAAAGGCGAGAAATTTTAATGATCCCCGAAAATCGTAAAAAATGGCAAAAATCGCGCAACGTTTATTTATTTAAGACTTTTATAGAAACTGACTTTAATTGCGCGAAAATGCAAAAATTGCATAAGAAAGCTGCACTCTTCATCTTTAAACGCTTTTTGACTTTTGTGAATAGGACACTAATCAAAATATAATTTATATTTAAATGGGAATAAGCCACAATTAAAGGTTAAAATACGTTTATTGACGTTTCAATTTCCACTTCGGAAATCGTTCTCAAAATACAAACATTAGTAAATTAAACAAATTTTGTTTTCTGTTACTTAGTGAAAAATTCTTCTAATAATTTAATTTTATCTGACTCATCTATATTGACAATTCAGACATACCTTATACATTTTAAAGTAGACGACTAAAATGATATTGCCAATATTGTTGAGTTGCGTTCCTAGGACGACTTTACTTATAAGATAGTTCATTCGATTACATGAAATCAACTTGAGAATATCCGTCAGAAAAGATCATAACATGTAATTCGTCTTTAAAAAGACAAATACATGCCATGACGACAGTAAAATTCTCCTGTTAGTGATTCCATAGTAAATTATGAGGGAAGAACCAGGAAAAAAACCTCATAATACTATCCCGACATGGTAAGTATTTGATCGTGCATTTAGTTTACCTTCAATAAACACCAAATTCCGATTTTATATGTTTGTTATTTAAAAAAACATAAATGATGTATTCTCTATATATGTTACTGACTTACCAATACTGGTATTTTTCTTTTAATAACTTCCTCTTTCAATATGGGTAACCATTATTAAATCCTTATACGATAGAGCCAAAATTACTTGTTCTAACGAAAATTCGTTCTTGGAGGAAAAACATTTGTTAACAACTGTTTTATTAAAAAATGATTATCCTTTATCGTTTATAAATAAGGAATTTTCAACAATCGATCGAATAGAACAAAACAACTTAGAACGAGATCCTACAGCATATGCAAGGAATAGTACGAGGAAAATAACAATACCATACATAAAAGGATTGTCGGAAAAGCTTAAAAGGATAGGAAATAAATTCAACATTTCAACAACATTCAAAACAACAAACACGTTGAGATAGTCAATATAGATGAGTCAGATAAAATTAAATTATTAGAAGAATTTTTCACTAAGTAACAGAAAACAAAATTTGTTTAATTTACTAATGTTTGTATTTTGAGAACGATTTCCGAAGTGGAAATTGAAACGTCAATAAACGTATTTTAACCTTTAATTGTGGCTTATTCCCATTTAAATATAAATTAATTTAAAATGCCACAAGAAAATAGCTTCAGAACAATAATCAAAATATATCAACTTTTTATCGTCGAATTAATAAAAAAATGTCTTTAACACGTTCAGTGCCACATGTGTCCAACAAGGATACATGCGTCACCCTGATTTAGTGTCCGCGTGTATCCAATGTGGATGCACATGTATTTTTGTATTTTGAGCCGTGTACATCCGCATCAGATACACACCGTCTAAATATCTTTATTGTAAGTAGTGGCCTACGAAACCCAAAACTGTGGTTGACCTGCAGGTACTGCGATGATTTTTGCCTAGACATATTTTTAAACAAAATAAAGGAAAATTACTATTTAAATGGGAATAAGCCTCAATTAAAGGTTAAAATACGTTTATTGACGTTTCAATTTCCACTTCGAAACTCGAAAAAAATAAAGGAAAATTGAAACAATTTATTTATTTTATACAGAAAAAAATATATATATAATAAAACATTTGTGGCTTAAAAAAACAAATTAAAAGACAGTATTTTTTGATAAAATGAACGAAATGAAACTGTTTCTAAATACATAACAAAATAACTACTAAACGTTTATGGCTTTCAAAACACTAAACTAAATAATATTCTTTTTTGAAAAACATACAAAAACGAAATAATTAGTCCTCTATATAAATAATCTTTTAGAAAAGATATCAGTATATAAAGCATTTGAGGGTTTCGAAAAAACACGCTAAACAATAATATTTTTCACATGGGACACATCTAAATTTACTTTGGGTGGCTTGAGATTTTGCAGTTTTTGTACCCGTCTTTTGTGATATTTTCTTATAACAGTTTACACATCGGCCTCTTTTTCTACCAGCATCTTGACTTTCTTCTAAAAAATGCTGGACTGTGTTGGACACCTCTGGTTCTGTAGGCTCATGTGTATCGATCTGAGAATGTAATAATTCCATTATGAGATTTTCTTTGAATTTGGTCATAGACATTTTCTCATTTGCTACCTCTTGGTGTAATATGTATGCGTTTACCAGTGCCGTACTCATAAGGAGCTCAATTGCCAATTTACGGTAGCATTTTAGATCTTTCCTGAGGGATGATGAATAGGCTTTCATTTGATCAGAAAGATCAATGAAAGCTTTAGATTTGTTATAATCGACAATTATTTTGGGCTTTTGTACTTCACCTCCTCTTTGTTTCACTGTTACAAGTTGACGTTGTGTTTAGTACTAAAAACTAGAACGTAACCTTTTATCTATCCATTTCAGAACAACAACACATGTATTACTCTCGGCTGCGACAACTTCGTGCTTCTTTAACTTTTTGGATAGAATATCTTTGCAAAAATGCTATCTATGCAAAATTGTAGAATAGACAGCAGATATATTAACTTAATAAAAGAAACTATGAACCAAGCTACAGCTACATACTACCTAAATGAAAATGAACACACGAACCCTGTACCATTAAACAGGGGAGTCAAACAGGAAGATACTTTATCACCCAAACTGTTCACCTTAGTTTTGGAGGACGTTTTTAAAAACCTAAATTGGAAATATAAGGGAATAAACATCAATGGCCGCTACCTCAGTAATCTACGATTTGCAGATGACATAATCCTGATTGCTACTGACCTACAAGAAATGCAAACCATGCTTTTAGAACTACATACCGAATCTTCTAAAATAGGACTGAAAATGAATTTAAACAAAACAAAAGTCATGCACTCCGAAGACACCGTGACAATAATAAACGATAAAGTTATAGAAAAAGTTGAAGAATATATATACTTGGGACAAAAAATAATACTAAATAGGGAAATTCAAACTGAAGAAATAAAAAGAAGAAGAAAGTTAGCTTGGGCAGCATTCGGTAAACTGAACTATATACTCAGAAATCAACAAATTCAATAACATCTTAGATCTAAAGTTTTTGATGCATGCATTATTCCGATATTAACTTATGCAGCACAAACATGGACAATCACAAAAAAGAATATGAATATACTTAGAGTCACTTAACACGCGATGGAAAGAGCAATGCTAGGTATATCACTTAAGGACAAGAAAACAAACACATGGATAAGACAGAAAACCAAAGTCAGCGATGTGGTGCAAAAATCATTAAAGTTGAAATGGGAATACGCTGGACATGTAGCTAGGAGCGATCTAAACAAATGGCACAGATCAATTTTAACCTGGAGACCATACCAACACAAAAGACCCAGAGGCAGACCTCCTATGAGATGGACAGATGATCTGAAAAGGACTGCCGGGAAAAATTGGCTACAAGTAGCGTACAATAAAAAACAATGGAAAGGAAGACTTGAAGAGGCTTATGTTCATGTGGACGTGAATGGCTAGATGAAGAAGAAAAAGAAGAAGTTCCTACTAAGTGCGTCTCCCGGTCTATGTGTGTATGAGCTAGTGCAACACTTGTATAGTAACTGTCAGTATGGAATGTTCAAGTAACTGGTCAAGCAGACTTTTGTAGTAGTGTAAGTGTGTAAGAGTGTAAATACTACTCCACTTGCCACCGATTGACCTTAAATTTTTTCAGTACCACGATATACGCTAAGGTTATATGTGTATCCTTTATCGACACATAATTTGAAAAGCTTGATACCGAACTTGTGCCGTTTGTTTTTTATGCGCAGCTTAAAAGATAAGCGCCCTCTAAAGGGCACAAGCATCATCTATGCAAAGCTCTTTTTGAGTAATAATAGGGGCTTGAAATATCAACAATAGTTTATCGATAAGCGGTTTTATCTTATGAAGCCGATGTACTACGACGGCTTTGTTATTATTGAAATGAATCATTTGAAGCAAGAGCCGAAATCTATTTCTGCTCATCATCGATTTTATTCTATTGTGGTATAAAAATGATTTCTGCCACTACGCTTGGATACTTGGCAACTGAACAAGCCCCATCCATATAATAATTCGAAAAAATCTCTCAATTTCTTTCAGATTAGTATTTAGCCATTTGTTTATTCTTGATCTTCGTAAAATGTTTTTACGCTATGCTTGCACTGGTCAGCATAACGATCTGTTTCAATCACAATATGGTTTATGATGTCATTGGATACCATGGGTTTATAAAAGTGATATGGTGATATATTTTATTATAAAATTGTTCGTATACTTCCGCTTTTACGCCAGCAGTTTCTTCAGAAAATGGAAACATTTTTAGATATTTACCTTGGATGGGTTTCCATGTCAGCTCATCCACTGAATATCCACTTCACTTGAAAATGTACATGTATCCAGTTCAAAATGTGAAATATTATAACATCCTCTATTGTTTGTGAGATGGTACTGGTACTGGCACAGTTATGGCCTAAGGTATTAGCACAATCTTCTTTCGAAGTCGATGCTCTACTCGTAGTTGGCAGAGAAATATCTGTAACAATCATTTGTCATTAGAATGGGTAAATCATCTGTTAGTTAAAATAATATTTTGAAAATATGTAGTAGCCACTACCATAATTCACAACATAAGGAATATTGGTCGCATTTGTAACTAAAATCAGTAAAGCATTCACACTTACCTTCCGCTGATCTCCTGCCAGCTCTAACTCTTTTGCATTTGGGTTTTTTCACATTTTCAAAAGACGAGTCACTGTGACTGCTTTGGGAACCTTCCATAGAATAGTGGTTCGATACGTATACATCTCCAAAAAGCGAATTTTCGTCGTCAGACAACATTTCTTGCATCAGTTTTTGTAATCTTTCATGTTCTTTCTCGTACGCCATTTTTTATCAGAAAAGTAGTAATTTATCAAGCAAACTATACTTTTTACGAAAACAACACACCGCAAGTAACGACAACGTCAACCTGCTGCCAAAATTTTTAAGTTGTGACTAGTTCCAGCCTGAACTGGTATGAATAGTATATAGTATAAGTATAAATAAATATATTTATTTATAACAAAACTAAAGCATCTCTGGCTTTTGGTAATACGTTTTTAGATGGCTCTCTTTAAGTTACGTCGAATTAAAAATGAAGAAAATTGCTTCATTGGAAGAAAAAAAAGATTTCGATATTTTAAATTTAATTCTTAATTTTTTTGGTATATTTCACGTGCAATACCGGTGGTTTTTATTATTATAATATATTTATTATATATATTAAGTATATATTATTATATGAATATTATGAAAATTTTATCAAGAGCTCCGAACAAAAAAGGTAATGATATAAAGATTATCATCCTATTGTTTATACTTTTGTCGAAAATTCCGGTCAACTTTGAGGGGGTTGTATCTCAAGAATTACTGATTGTAATTTAACTTTTTTCTTTTATAAGAAACGACTTGCCGCCGCGAGTGACTTGCCGCCACTCGAAAACGAGTGTTTTCCACCGCCCTTTCCTAAATTTAATTTAAGCTAATAGTTACCGAGATATTCTATTTGTTTTTAAGCCAAAAAATTGTTTATGATTTTAAAACATTCCTGAGACCGTCGAAATAATCCGATTTCAATTCCATAAAGTACGTTAGATAGGTTAAACACATTTTTACGGGTAAAAAAATTCTTTTAAAAACTTCTATATGGTTTAGTTTTTGTTGCGCAAGATATTAACAAAATTCCAATTAAAAAAAAAATTGGAATGCAAAATTATTATCCGTAATCTGAAAAATTTATTTTAATGAGATTTTGAGGACTGCCTTACTACATTATAAAAATTTAGTAGACGAATTATAAAGGTCCTAAGTGTAATCTAAGTGGTTGAAATACATTAAATAAGAAACGGCTTGTTTCCCCCTATGTTCTTTGTATTTATTGCTATTTTACAGCAACGGTAATAAATTGAAACATTTTTAACCAGCGGTATCTTATAGAAAATTTAATTGTCGCCATTTTATTTTAGTATGACTTTGCTCCAAAAATAAATTGTTTTAGAGTTATAAGTAAAGAAAGTAGAAACAAATCGATGTTTTTAGTAATTTTTAAATATTTAAATTTTTTTATTAATTTTCCCGACCTATTTGAGAGGGATGAGCCAATTATTATTACTGAAGTTATCACCTATTTCTGCAAAAATCCGAATGCCACCTCTCACATACAAATATAGTCGATCTTTTACAGATCCGCCCTGGTCTAATAAAAGTTTAGCGATTTTTTACGACTCTCATGAGATCAATAATATTTATCACCTTCATTGACCGGTTATAATGGAATTCAATTCTTCAAAACATATAGCCTGAAATTTCGGTTTCGAGCTTTGGCAGCAAATGTCGTAAATTTCAAAACGACGCAACATCAGCTACAATACTATTAAATCTGTAGTATTAGGTCGAGTGACATAAATAGAGAGACAATATTTTCATAGAATGCAAAAAGAAAGACCACCCAAAAAATACTCAATTACAATCCAAAAGACACAAGAGACCTCGAAAAAATGGTTATAATATAATACCCTTGCGAAGAACTAAGAGACAAAACCTAATTGTTGCAGTGAAGAACAAGAAGAATTCTGTGTTAGTTTCTTATAACTGTAAGACAACCGTTTATATGTAGTAATTAATAGAAAATTATAAAATATTAAGTGCGGATTTAAGAATTTAAACAATTCATTTTTACTGAAAGTTCTTTCAGCGTGTAACATAAATTAAAAAACTTATTGCTCAAATTATGTACGCATTCATTGCTGTTTTGTATACATTAGTATTAGATATAAAACTTCAACCATTTATCAATTTATTCGGAATACAGGTAAATTTATAGCAAGCATTTTGACGCCTAGAAACGGTGCTCAGTCTGATTAACTTTCGCTAGCGTTTGTGCTCTAGTGGAAAAATGTTCACTGGATGTGGATGGTGCTCATTGGAATGCTAAAAGGGATTACATTACAGTTTGTAATTTTTCAAATGCATTTATCAGCTGTTGGGTTATAGCAGTTACGGTGCGAAATTAGTTTTCAAAATGTGATTAAGCAGCATATTCCACCACAAATTTCTGATATGCGGTAAACTAATCAGTCCCTGAATATTATTTATTAGATTCCGATACCTGAGAGATTAAACGCGATCAAAACGATTATTAAGTTTTGTGATTTGAAACAGTTGTTGAATATTGAGTACTAACTTTCGTTTTGAATAATGAGAATTAACCTAGATTTAGCTGCTAATATTTTTTGTTAAAATAAAATATTTTCGTTTTGTGGGAGTCCTAGAGTTTCTGCCACAAACTGCAATTCTTATCTCTCCAGTAATCTTCATTGATTTCCTGCCGGTCTATATCATTGCCATAACTCCATTAATCCACGTAGTTGGTGATCTTCCACGTTTTTTCCCATTAGCAGGAGTATAGTAAAAATATTTTCTCGGATATTTATGCGCTTTCATGCGCCTGATATGCCCATACCATATTAATTATATTATTCTTATTTTTTCAGTTGTCCTGTGTATTCGATTCGCACGTCGCTTAATTCCATTATTTGATTTGTGCTGTAGTCTTGATATTTGAAACTCTCTTCGCTTCTATTTTTACTTCGTTTACTGTTTTTTTGTCTCTACATATTTGCTCTACAATTGACCTGTATATTGTCAATTTTGTATTAATGTAAACACGATAAGGCATTTTTCATCTTTACTCTGTGGATTAATATAGATGTTATGTAAATCTCTGATATACGTTTTTCTTATGCCCGTTAGTGTCAAAACTTCAAATAGGAGATTTTAAAGGTATTGTGTCGTAAGCTGTTTCGAGATCTATAAAGACAAGATGGCTATCAAGATTCCTATCAACGCGTTTCCCTATATTCCGCTTCTTTAATTTTTCTCTTTTTAACATCTGTTTCTTTCAGGATTATACCTACTTGAACCTTTCCACTGAATTCATGTTCATTTTCCCATGGTTGTTTACATATTTGAGATGTATCAAATTCTCTATTTATCATAATTAATGTTTACTTATTCTACCGTTGGAAATGGAGTTCCAATTAACAACATTAGATATGCGGACGACACTGTGATCTTAGCCGAAAATATTGAAGATCTTCAGAGACTGGTGACCAGAATAGCGGGGTATGGAAAAGAGTATGGTCTAACAATGAATGTCAAGAAGACGAAATTTATGAAAATATCGAAAACTCAAAGAAATAACGAGAATCTTCTAATAAACGGAACCAACGTCGAACAAGTGGACAAATATGCATATCTGGGAACAATTATTAACTCCACAAATGATTACATTCAGGAGATCAAAATCAGAATAGAAAAGGCTAGAGCAAATTTCAACAAAATGAGAAGAGTGCTATAAGGGATTTAAAATTGGAACTAAGAGTTAGGTTGGCGAGGTGCTATGTTTTTTCGACTTTATTTTATGGAATGGAATCTTGGACCTTGAATGCGACATCAATGAAAAAACTGGAATCATTCGAGCTGGGGTGTATAGAAGAATTCTGAAAATATCGTGGACAGAACACGTCACAAACAAAGAGGTTCTGAGAAGGATAAATAAATAAATATAAATTTTAAATATAATTAAAACAAGAAAATTGGAATATTTCGGACATATTACACGTAGAGAGAAATACACCTTGCTCCAACTGATTATGCAGGGAAAGATCCAAGGAAAGAGAAGCATAGGGAGGCGTAGAATGTCATGGCTGCGCAACCTAAGAGAGTGGTACGGATGTACATCAAATGAACTTTTCAGAGCAGCCGTCTCAAAAGTCCGAATAGCTATGATGATTGCCGACCTCCGCCGCGGAGATCGCACTTGAAGAAGAAGATTCTACCGTTAAATGTTCTTGATATTTCACCTAAATAAAAATGTCTCGTTCACAAGGCATTTTATAAATACAATTCTTTATTCTTTCTTGTTCATTGTTAGGTGTAGTTTTAGATAAAATAGATCTCAATGTGTTTGTTGTTTCGAATGTTGTTCAAATGTTGAATTTATTTACTAACGTTTTATTTCTTGTGCATGTTATGAGATAACCTTTCCAAGTTGTTCTGTTCCATTCGGTCTATTCTTGAAAATTCCTTATTTATAAACAACAAAGGCTAATAATTTTTTAATAAATCAGATTTTAACAAATGTTTTTCGTCTAATAACGCATTTTACTTAGAACAAGTAATTTTGGCTCTGTCGTATAAGGATTTAATGAGTTTGAACATTGATGTTGATTTGTAATTTAGATATCTATTAGGGAGTGATGGTTTTCGATACACCTGAGTCTCATATACAGTACCTATCCTTTTTTGGGATTAAAACATGCAGCAAAGGTAGTGTGTTATTTGGCATGTTGTATGTTATTCAGGAAAGTCTTATCTAATGGCATATTGGTAAATAAAATATTTTTGTCAAAACTTACTAAAATATTATTTGAATTAAAGTCAATATTCAATTATTTATTTAACAAATGTGTCATTATTATTTATAAGCATTCGACAATTGACCAGGTGCATAGAATAACTGCTATAATTGAAAGATCATTAGAGAAAAGAAAAGTCTGTTCTGCAACCTTCCTAGATGTGGCACAGGCGTTTGATAAAGTCTGGCATAAGGGTTTGATACATAAACTTAAATCATTCATGCCTAAACAATATTCAAATATATTACAATCATATCTAGCGAACAGACATTTTAGAGTTAAACAAGAAGATGCATACACTGATCTAAAGGATATTGAAGCAGGTGTTCCACAAGGGAGTGTATTGGGTCCGGTCCTATACCTAATATACACGTGTGATAAACCTGAACTAGAAGACGACACCACAGCTACCTTCGCAGATGACACTGCTGTCTTAGCGGTAAGTGACACCGTCGAAGAAGCTACAGAAAAACTACAAAATTCAATAAATAAAATCCATGAATGGACCAAAAAATGGAAAATTAAGCTGAATGAGAATAAATCAGTCCATATAAATTTTACCAATAAGAGAATTAATAATATTCCAATTAGAATAAATGATGTCCAAGTGCCTATTGCAACATCAGCAAAGTACTTGGGGATCACTATTGATGCGAAATTTCGCTGGAAAGCTCACGTGAAGAAGAAAAGAGAAGAACTAGGCATCCGCTACAAGAAAATGTATTGGTTAATGGGAAGACATTCCTCTCTATCCATAAATAATAAACTCCTAATCTATAAACAGATACTGAGACCAGTATGGACCTATGGCTGCCAACTCTGGGGCTGTGCCAAGCCTAGTAACATCAAAGTAATCCAGATATTCCAGAATAAAGTGCTGAGGAACATCGTAGATGCGCCTTGGTACGTTAGGAACAACGACCTTCACCGGGACCTCAAGATGGAATACGTCAATCAGATAATCAAGAAATTTGCAGGGAGCCATGAACAACGACTCCATCATCATGTAAACGTCGAGGCTATCCAGCTCCTTGACAATACGAACCTAGAGAGAAGGCTCAAAAGAACAAAGCCTTTTGAACTGGTATAATGAGTGAGTGAAAAGTAGAGTAAAGTGTTGTGCGAGTATGCATGCTAAATTTAATGCTAGTTATTAGAAATAATAGGAAAGATACTAGTGAGTAGACACCTAATTTTAAGATTTCATTAGTAATTTAAGTTAGAAACAAATTGATAATTGGTCTTACTGACCAGATTTTAATGTAAGTACACTTCTGTGTCTTTAGTAAAAAAAAATTATTGTTTATAAATGGTTGTCTAATATTTAATACAAATTTTGACAGTTCACTATAAGGAGTGGACTTGGTACTACAAATAGATTTAAGTGGTGTATTCGCTTTATGAATTTTCGGTACTCCATAAAAATTAGGCGTCTTACTGTAATGAGGTTTAATTAATTTCCTTCGATAATCTGTTAAGGAAATAATACGACAAAATAACAATACCATACATAAAAGCATTATCCGAAATATTTAAAACGGTTAAAAGTAGTAGAAAATTAATTTAACATTTAAACAACAATCAAAACAGCAAACACATCGAGATCTATTTTATCGAAAACTAAATCTAACAACGAACAAGAAAGAACAAATATTGTATTTATAAAATACCTTGTGACTGCGAACATTTTTATTTAATTGAAACATTAAGACCATTTAACGTTAGAATAAATGAACATCAATCTTATACACTAAAAATGTTATAGTTCAGAGTGTGTTAGTGTTTAGCAAGAAGACGAATTTTGTCACAGCGATTGCGAAACCAATAACCTTGTGTAACAACGTATATTATCACATATTGTACCTGTTTCTGTTACCTACAGTACGTAAAGGAATAAAAGTTTGTACCAAGTTACTCGTATCCTTTAAGTACATCATAGCCACACAAAATAATACAGTCCACTCAAGAACACCAGAGAATAAAGGCGGTATAAGTTAGTAGAAAATTAAAAGCACGCGGAATTATACATAATTTTATCTCAAACGCCACCCGTTTCTCCATGGTTTCTCCATAGAATTTGATAGTTCTCATATATGTAAACAAGCATGGAAAAATGAACATATAGTTCAATAGAGAGATTCAAGTATAGGCCTGAAAGAAACTGATGATAAATAGAGAAAAATAACTACTTATGCTAAATGAGACCAATTGCGTCGCAAATTCTTCGGCAGAGTGCAGTAGGATGTGGTTACCCATATTAAAAGAGGAACTCAATAGAAAGAAAATACCACTATTAGCAAGTCAGCAACTTATCGAGAATACATTATTTATGTTTTAAAATAACATACATATTAAATCAGAGTTTGGTGTTAATATTGCCAGTAAACTAAATGCAAGACCCAATACTTATCATGGGATAGTATCATGAGGTTTTTTCCTCATGATTTACTATGAGATCACTAACAGGAGACTTTATTTCTGTCATCATTGCATGTGGAAAAAGATAACTTTTAAGAAAAATGCGACAAAAAGTAGGTCTTAAGATGAACTTGGAAAAAACAAAAATAATGACAAATACACCGAACATTCCAGAAATAACATTGAACGACATAAATTTAGAAACAGTAAGCGAATAAATCTACCTGGGACAGATAATGAAAATTAAAAAAGAAAACCAAACTGCCGAAATTACCAGAAGAATAAGGTTAGCGTGGGCAGGATTTGGAAAACTGAGTTGGATCTTGAAAAGCACTATAATAGAACAGTATTTGAAAACCAGAATTTACGATCAGTGTATCCTCCCTATACTCACGTATGGTTCACAGGAGAACATGCTGCCAAATTAAAATGGAGCTTCGCAGGACACAATGCCCGACTGAAGGATAAGAGATGGAACCACGAAATACAACAGTGGAGGCCATGGTTAGGAAAGAGAAGCAGAGGAAGACCACAAATGAGATGGGCTGATGATATTAAGAAGATCGGAGGAAACAACTGGAAGCAAGTGGCGCAAAATAGAAGACACTGGTTTGATTTGGGGGAGGCCTATGTCCAAAGTTGGATTACTTAAGGCTGAAGAAGAAGAAAATGCCACAAGGAAATAGCTTCGAAAATAGATTTTTTAGTTCTGTCACATAATATTTTGATGATTTGAAACATGCCACAAAAATATAGAGTCAGAACACTATGAATCTAACAATTAGGTGTTGACAAGCAAATAGTCTGAGCAGCTTTGGACCACAAATTAATCTGCAAGTCGACTGGTTTACAACTATCTTGGCTTAACCGGAAGTCTACCCATTCATTCACTTATTTCTATGCTCCGAACTTTGCGAAGCTGATTTTGAGCCTGCACTGATTTTTTCAGACAGTCCCAGACTATTTCGAGTAATTCGTTCATTCCTGCCGGTTTTTCTTAACCGCTCCCCGATTATCCGTATAGTACAAGGAATGACATTAAAGTTCCTCGCGACTGATTGATCATTTCGTCGGTCTTCTAAAAAAGCTATAGCACACCCTTTATAATTCAAAACCATATTGAGAATGATCAAGATTTTTGGTGAAATAATATATAAAGAGAAGCAGATATTATTATGGCAATTTTAAATGTTGCATAATATGTTGCATATTATAAAATAATTTATAAGTTTCGTATCGAAGGATAGTTTCGAATCGAATCAAATATCGAATAGAATCGAATATCGAATCGAATCACATATTGAATCGAACAGAATCGAATATCAAATCGAATCGAATCGAAATAAAATAAAATAAAAATAAAATAAAATAAAATAAAATAAAATAAAATAAAATAAAATAAAATAAAATAAAATAAAATAAAATAAAATAAAATAAAATAAAATAAAACAAAACAAAACAAAACAAAACAAAACAAAACAAAACAAAACAAAAAAAAACAAAACAAAACAAAACAAAACAAATTAATTAAATTAAAAACAATCGCTCCGTGCTCCGTAAAAGCTATGCTTCCTCTCATTTTTGAGTGCATAATCCCATTTTTTAAATTTATAAAATGGCCTTTTCTGAAAATTGTCATATTTTGACATATGACGGTTTTCTTCCAAGGTAGCGATATACACGAAGAAATTGTTAGGTACAATTTTTTGGTGCAAATAGTGGCACTTAAGAATAATTTGTATTTGTCAGAATTCTCAACCAACGCAAGGCTTAGTTTCGTACAGGAGATGATTAAAAACACAATATTTTGTTTCCTGTGTATGGAGTAGGATGATTTTAATGATCCACTTTACATTCGATTAACAAATCAGAATAAACGTAGACTTCGTAAAGTAAAGAAGTGTCGTTATTTTTCCCTCAATCTTAACATTGAAAAGAATTTTTCTTTAGCGTTATTATTATTACACTGACATATAAAGGCAGTATTTCCACTATATTAACAAATTTCTTTATTTTTTTTGTTATTCAATCGTCCACTTTTTATGTTAGGAATGTATTTGTCCACATTTTAAAGCAGCCGTGTTATGCGTCTCATGAATTACTTATAAATTATAGTTCGGCGGAGATTGCAAAGTTAATTCTCTTAAAGCTTAATAAATTTTTATATGGATTCATTTATCTTGCTCATAAATAGTTATGCTTATAGTAATTAAAAAATAAAACACTTACTAAGTTGAACGTAACCACGTTAAGAGATTTACGAGACATTAAATTATCACTATCGAAAAGTTTCGATATATTACCATTTCCTTATGGATAGAGATAAAAGCGTTTGCTTTTTAAAAATATTTTGTTGGGAGTTTTAAACACATGTTACACAAAGTTGTTTGTGAATGTCGAACATCGGACGAGGATAAAAATATCTAGTTAGAAATATTGACAGCGTTTCTTTATAGAAGCTGTTTACCGAGTAAAATATTTAGCTAAAGAAAGAGGATGTCGTAATCGATCGAAACAAGCGTTTTACTCAATTCTTAGATGTCAGTCAAAAATGAAGTAAGTTAGAAAAACAAATCTGTTTTAAATTTACGAGTTGTATCAGGTACTGCGAAACATGTGTGAAAAGAAATCGCATGATCATGAAACAGTTTTCCAGCATAGAGAGGCGTTACCCAAATTAGTTTTTTAACGGAAAAGGATAACAGAATTCACGCAGTTTAAACTATATTACACGAACTCCGATGATAAAATTGTTTATTCTTAAACATTTAAGATATTTAACTAATAAAAAAATACTCGTCACAAAATTATATTGGGCCAAAAAAATTGTATTATTATCTATTAAACTTTTTATTATTAATAGAAAAAAACCAGTCGAATACAATGGTAAAGATAATTAACTACAGGGTGTTTCAAAAAAAGGTAACCCCGTCTCTAGGGTAAGTAAAAATCTGAAAAATAATTGGGGTTTGCTTAGTAAAAAATTTTTGTAACGCCATCCGTTTTCAAGATACAGGGCGTTGAAGAAAAAAAAAATTTACGCATTTTTTACGATTTTGCCGAATCTACTGGCAACATTGTAATGAAATTTTATACGAATATGTTTTGGAAGCTGATACATCCCATGAATTTGTTTTTATATCTGATTCTCATAGAGGGCGCTAGTTACACGGTTCGTACTAAGGATTATTACTTCATAATTTTCAAATCAAAATATTCCGAAAACGGTACACAGTATCGAGTTTTACCAAGAGTACCTTTTTCGTGTAAAATTGAATGATGTTTAAGTTTACTTGAAATTTTGATTATTAATTATACTCTTAAAAAAGTTATATTGACTAATACTTAGTACGATCCGTGTAACTAGCGCCCTCTATGAGAATCAGATATAAAAACAAATTCATGGGATGTATCAGCTTCCAAAACATATTCGTATAAAATTTCATTACAATGTTGCCAGTAGTTTCGGCAAAATCGTAAAAAATGCGTAATTTTTTTTTCTTCAACCTCCTGTATCTTGAAAACGGATGGCGTTACAAAAATTTTTTACTAAGCAAACCCCAATTATTTTTCAGTTTTTTACCTACCCTAGAGACGGGGTTACCTTTTTTTGAAACACCCTGTATATTAACACTAGCAATTACTAAACTAAAAGCCATGTATGAAGACCCAGTAAATGATTTAATTTTCTATATTTTATGTTCAGTAAGGATGTTGGATTTTGTGCTATTAAAAGCAAATTAACTGAATATAATATTTATATATAATTTATTACACACAATAAAATTTATTTTATTAATGACATTTTAAATATAGTAATCATTCTGTTAATATACTATGCTAATAGTTCATTGAAAAATTACTAAATTCAAGTTTGTGGGGTCGCCTCTCTTGTCTTCCGCCGCCACCTTTGAACAAGGGGGCAAAGGGTTTTCGCGCTGTATCTCGTAAATTAGCATCCCTACAGAAAATTTTATAAAACATAATTTATAGGAGATTAAATTTTCTACAACTTTATTTGTATTACTTTATTCGTAAAATTGAAAATAAAAATGTTATAAACAAAAATATCTGAAAATTTTTGAACAAATTTTTTTTAGGCCTTATAACTTTTTTTCTGTTCATTTTACAATAAAATGGCATCAGAGCGATATTATAGAGGGCTTTTTTTAGAGTAATTTTTACTAGAAATTTGATAGATTTCATGAAATTCTCTGGATTTTACAGCGCTTCGAAGTTGGCAGGATTTTTGAATCCACACGCCATCTTGGATTAAAGAGTTCAAAGGGTTTTCGTGCTGTATCTCGTAAACTAGCAACCCTACAGAAAATTGTATTTAACATTGTTTGTAGCAAATTAAATTGTCTACAACTGTGTTTTTATTTTTATCGTAAAATCGAAATTAAAAAAGTTATTAACAAAATAACTAAAAATTTTTGAACAAATTTTCTTTTCGGCCTTATAACTTTTTTTCTGGTCATTTTACAATAAAAATAGATGAGAGCAATATTGTAGAAGGTTTTCAATGAATAATTTTCACTACAAATGTGTTCAATTTCATTAAGTTTTGTGGGTTTTACAGCACTCCCGAAGTTGACCGGGTTCTTGAGGTTAGGCTTAGTTTTTTATTACCTATGTTTTTATTTATAATTTATTATTTTGTTAATATTCCTATGGTATTATCAGTTTATTATCGAACTTTTTCCCGACCACGTCTGGAGGCACGTTTTTAGGTTGTATCCCCATTAGGCCTTATTTACTGACAATTTCCAGGAGAGATAGTATTGAGCATAATTATATATTTAAAAAGTTGTTTTCCAGCCATTGTTCTTTCATTTTCATTGATGGTCTAGGCCAGGGATCCTCACAAGGATTACTTTGAGAGCCTAATAGTTTGAATGAAATTTTCCTCAGGGCCGCAAGTACAAGTAGTGGTATGAAATAACTTTAAAGCTATATGACTATAACATAAGTTTATTACAACTTACGTAAAAACAATATAATTATAAATTATATGGACTGTTTTGCATGTAAAAAGTAGGAAAATGTCTTTTACTTGACTCAAGCAATGTCAAGTCCTGAATTTGTTAATTCTTTGAAGTCGACGGGCAAAATTTTTTACAGCTCTCTAGAATGGCATCTATGTTAGCAGGTTGGGAAGAAACTGGAATTCTCAAAATGTTTTCAACGTTCTCACTAGTTAGCCTAGATCTGTACTTGTTTATTATGAACTTCAGCTTGCTGAATGTAGATTCACAGACATATGTAGATGCAAAAATACACAAAATTTTCTGAACACAGTCAATTACCTTAGGAAATTTGTCATTTTCAACTGCTTCCCAAAACTTATAGTGAGCTTTTTCCTTCTTTTTCTCTTCAAAAATACTTTTGAGCTCTGTATCATTCTCAAGATCAATTAACTGATTTTTCCAAAATAGAAAGATGAGCTACATTTGCTGTTGTTATTGCCCATGGATTTTCCACCAAGCGAAATGGTTCTTGGAACTTGCTGAAGTCACTAAATCTCACAGACATTTCATACTTTAGGTCTGCTAACAGCTTCAGTAGATCAGAAATCTCTTGACTTTCATCTGGATTTTCATCAAACAGTGCTTTAACGGAAGGAAAGCTGGAATAATCTTCATTTGACAATTCTTCAATATACATATTCAGCTTCTGCTCCAGTGAAAACACAATACTCATCATTTTCGTTACAATGTTATTGTAGTCTCCTTGCAATTTGGTCAGTGTTTCATTCATAATGCTCGTTGTATCAGTGAGAAACGCTACTTTAAGTCACCAACTAAAATTATGAATATCAGGCAACTCTTTATTCTTTGTAGCCAAAAACAGAGTAATCTCATGTCGAATGCTAAAGAAACGTTCCAAAACTTTACCCTTACTCAGCCATCTCACTTCTGTGTGGTAAAGAATGTCTCATATTGCGACATAAGTTCTTTCAAAAATTCTTGAAACTCTCTGTGGTTTAGTTCATTTGATCTTATGACATTCACAATCTTTACAAGTGTTTTCATAACACAGCTGAAATTTTCACCAAATTTAGCAGCTAAGCTTTCTTGATGAACGATACAATGGAAACTCAATAAATTATCATTACCCAAGTGTTTTCTCAACAGCTGAACAAACCCTATAGTTCGCCATAACATTGATGGGTAACCATCAGTACACACAGAAAAAACCTTTTTCAAATCAATGCTATGCTCGTTAAAAAAATTTACGGTAAATGGTAAATGTTTTTAGGGTCCATTTATTTTTTCGGGCATGTGTATTTACGAGGTCCACAAGGTTTTAAAACATCTTTCCTGGCCGGCCAGTGCCACTGTGGTGGGGGTAAAGATGACTAATGCGAAATACGGTACAATGCATGGCGCCGCTCTACACTACTGTAATCTGATTAAAATACATACATAGAAACATAATTATATTATAGCTCGCAAATTTTGTTTTACTGCCTGGCCGTCTGAGAGCCGTGAAAAATCGCTCCGAGGGCCGCATGCGGCCCACGGGCCGCGTAGTGAGTATGGCTGGTCTAGGCTGTGGTTCAGGATCTAATTCAGTATCGAAGGTGAATGTTTGCGAAAGAAAGGAAATTAGAATTGGCGTCAATTTAGGTAATATTTTTGAATTCTTCAAATTTTTCGATTAATTTTAATATTTCCCTAGTGTCACCAAAGAATATAGACGCACTATATTCTTTGGTGTCACTGCAGGTTTCACCTGAACAATTGAGGCACACTGCAGAGCATTTGGGGCCTACTTGTCGGCAACCACACATACTTTCACAGTTTCAGTTACATCTGCAGAAAATTAATTTCAGAAGTTCGGAGTGTGCCGAAGTTTTGAAAGTTTTGATTTGTATCCAAATTTTTCCATGCTTTTTCCAGCCTCTTCCCTTGAACTGCTCTCTTCCTAATGCCATGAGCAAGACAAGAATGTGAATGTTCTCTGCTATGACAGTCACAGAATCATAGGCTTGGAATGCAGCAAGAGCAGGACGGATGAAAACTGTATCTGCATCAGAATTAGACTGATCGACACTAAAACCAACTTCTGATAGAGCAGTTTTGAGAAAGTTACTTTTCTTTACCAAGAAATTTATCTTATAATAATATTGGTAAGGTGCTCTTAAAGTTTATCTCTATCCACTGTTGCTTTTTCGTGGGAAGCAAGCGTACGAGGTGGGGTAAGTTTTGTGGTGGTGCAATGGGTCGATAATAAATTAATAATAACATACGAAGATGGCACCTCTTATTCCAAGGTGGCGATTATTCAACAACCCGGCCAAGTTCGGAGCTTTGTGAAATACAAAGAAATTAATGAAATTAAACAAATTTGTAGTGAAAATGATTCCATGAAAAAGCCTCTATGATATATCTTTGATGTCATTTTATTGTAAAATTACAAGAAAAAAGTTATGAGGCCCAAAAGAAAATTTGTTCCAAAATTTTTAGTTATTTTTGTTCATAACTTTTTTTTTAATTTTACTGTTAAAAGTAATAAAAATAAAGTTGTAGACAATTTAATTTGCTACAAATAATGTCTGATAAAATTTTTTTGTTGGATTGCTAGTTTACGAAATACAGCGCGAAACCCGTTTCCCTTTTACCCCTTATTTTTTAAGACATCAGCCAGGGGACCAGGATGGCGACTCCACAAACTTGAACTTAAGTTTATACTTCTTTCCCTAAGCATAAAATTGTAACGTTTCAATGGACTATAAGTATTAATTACTAATTAAGTTTACTGAAGAAACTAAAAATTAAATACTAAATAAACATAATTTAATCAGTTTTATTTATTAATATTTCAGGTGATGTTTGCGTTTAAATAACATTTTACATAAGATGCCGATTGACCATTCACCTTAGATCATTTAAATTTTAACCATCAACAAAAGTCTAACATATGATGGCAAGTATGCATTTTTTATGGTAATACGATCTGCACAGATAGTAGTACATATTCCTTTGTCGATAACAGTTTTTAGATAACATGAATCATTTTTCAAAGATATTTATGTGGATGGAACCTTAAGTTTTTAATCATAATATGTTCTTGTAATGGCATAACTTTGATTATTTGGTAATCCTACATTATAAATCACAAGAAATTAAACATTTTTTTTAATTAAATTTGTTGAGCAGCGCTTATTGACACGATAGAGCAGTACAATGTTATACATATAGATGTAATAGATATCTTCGCTTACTTGGTCTACTTGTAATCAGAAGAGAAAGTTATCAGAAATAAATGGGAAACCGGTCTTCATAGATGGTCTTAAAGCGGCCACTATACTACTCGCGAAGTTGATCGAAGTTCAGCGAGTACAAGAGTGTAGACAGGTACTTCATGCGACTTTGCTTCGCCTCGCTCTACTTCCGTTCTGTGTCGGTTTTTGGCGTCCGAGTCAAAGGGCCCGAAGTTCGAATACGAAGTGTCACACTACATTACTCGATTACAGTTTACTCGATATTATTGCTAGTGCAATAAAGCCTGCCTACCGTCACAGACAGAGTTTTTTCGGCAATTCAACGAGTATGTACAGAGTCACCTCGCCTTGATTAACTTCACTTCGACACTTCGTCCGAAGAACTTTGATCGAGAGTGTAGAAGGCGTTTTAGAATAAAATATTATCTGAAGTAAATATCAACTCGGGAATCTGGATGAAAGCTAGCCACTCCAGAAGTTCACTACTCTTCAATTTAGTAATGAAAAAAATCATGCAAGAAATTAAAAACTCAAGACAAGGAATAAAACATAAGCTGAGCATAAAACAAATAAAAACCCTTTGTTTTACAGACGACACGTAATTCTCATATCAGATTATTAGATATCGAAGATAAGCGAATGATACAAACATTTAAAACAGAGGCTAAGACATAAAATATGAAAATATCTATATCTAAGACGAAATATTTAGTGGTGACAAAAGAAAAAAGTAATTAACGTCGAAGTAATCGAACAAGTCTCGAGATTCGAATATGTGGAACTAGAAATATCCAGATACAGAAACCTTAATAGCTAATAAGAGTAATAAGAGAGCTAATAAAAGGAAAGAATGAAAATTATTAAAAAATTTATCCTACAAGCAGCGGAAGAAGCTTTAGGTAAAAGAAAAGTTAACAGAAATAAACTTGAATACAAAACACCATGGTACGACGAAATGGTAAAAGCACTAGCACATGAAAAGAAACAAGCTTTCCTAACATACAAAGGAGTGAAGACACCGGAGGCACGAGAAGGCTACGTGAGAATCAAGAATAGAGTAAACCAAGAAATCTTCTTCAAGTGCCATCTTCGTTCCGAAGGTTGGCGATCATCAGGGCTATACGTATTTTCGAAACTGCTGACCGAAACAATTCGTTGCTGCTACAGCTATACCATTCCCGTAGATTCTTTAGCCAGGAGTTTCGTCTTCTTCCTATGGACCTTTTTCCTGCTATTTTCCCTTGCATAATTATTCGAAGCAGTTCATATCTTTCGCCTCTTGTAATGTGTCCCAAGTATTGCAGTTTTCGTTTTTTGATCGTAAATATGACTTCCTTTTCTTTATTCATTCTTCTCAAGACCTCGACATTTGTGACTCTCAAACCAAGAAATACATAACATCAAAAAAGAACACTGGGAGAAATTGACCAAAGATATGGAATACGACCTCTATGCATCCCAGAAAAAGGTGTGGAAGATGATAAGGAGACAAAAAACAGAAATGAATGAATTTGTACGCATTACGGAGGAACAATGGACTGAGCATTTCACGAAATTATATGGAGTAGGAGAAGAAGAGAACAGAGAAATATTCATTAACGAAACTCACGATAGAGTACTAATATCAGAAGAAGAGCTACAAGAACGAATAAAAAAATTAAAAAACAGAAAAGCACCTGGCCCTGATAAGATAAACAATGAACTGCTAAAATATGGAGGAACAACACTACGCAAATGGCTCCTAAAATTATTCGTCGATATAATAAATACCGGAGTAGTACCAGCGGAATGGAAGGAAAGTCTCCTGCTACTGATACTTAAAAAAGAAGACTCGAGAAATCCTGAAAATTATAGAGCCATTAGTCTGATGAATAGTACATTAAAATTGTTAACGGCAGTCATAAAAGATAAAATCGAGGAAAAAGCGAACATGGCAGATGAACAACAAGGCTTCCGGAAGAACCGCAGCACAATAGACGCAATTTTTATTATCAGACAAATAATAGAGAAGTCTATTAAATATGGAAAACCAGCATACATGTGCTTTGTAGATTTAAAACAGGGTGAAGAGAAATGACATCTTAAATTTATAACAAGCTGAACAAATAGACCATCAGATAATAAGGACAATTAATGAAATTAACAAGAACAACAAGACCAGAGTTATAATGCCAACAGGGTTATAATGCCAAATAATTCACGAAGTAAGAAAACGACACGGATACCACATGGGAGCGCATAAAATCACGACACTATGCTATGCCGATGATGCAGTACTAATTGCTAATAACGAAGATAACCTACAAAGGCAGCTCCACACCTTCAATATCACAGCAAACAAACTTAATATGAGAATATCAGTAGAAAAAACTAAATGTATAGTGATCAGTAAAGAGCCGCAAACTATGATGCAAACGTAGATGCAAACTAGAAATAGACGGCAAAATTGTAGAACAAGTAATGAAATTCAATTACCTAGGAGTAGAGATCACTAGTGACAGGGATATAAGAACAGAGACCACAAGGCAAGCATCAAAAGCGGCAAGAGTAAGTGGTTGCCTCCGAGAAACCATATGGAGAAACAAATATCTGACCACGGAAAGCAAAATGAAAGTATACAAGACAACAGTAAGACCAATCCTAACATATGCAGCGGAGACAAGGACCGATACAAGAAAGACGAAACAACAAATCAACAATATCGAAATGAAAGTACTAAGATCAATAGCGGGCATATCATTAAGAGACAGACAAACCAATAGAAGTATACGCGAACAATGCAAAATTCAAAATAATAACAGGTGGATAAAAACAAGAAAAAAAAAACTGGAAAGAACATGCAAATCGAATGGGACCAGATAGATTAGCGAACATCTGTAAAAACAACAAGCCGTATAGCATAAGACCCGTTGGAAAGCCGCCAAAAAGGTGGAAAGATAATGTACAGTCAACAACGACTGAAACAGAATAAGAGGCAGACAAACAGGAGTAATCCTAGTCGCGCGAAGAAGAAGAAGTGTTCTTCCCATATACCTATTGTCCTTCAGGACCATTGGATAGAACCTCATCTGCTCCATCCGCCGTCGATCTTAGACAGGCAGAGTCATAAATTTAAGTATTAAAAAATTTACCCACTATTTTGTTATGACAGGTAAACATGTATCCAAGGCATATGTTTCTGATCGTTAATTTCCACATAAACTATATAATTGGTCCATTGGACCGGCGTGGTAAGTGATGCCTAAATTAAAAAATCCCCCGAATATGAAAAAATAATACAACAAATGATTAATTAATTATTTAAGTAAATTAGTGCATTGTAGAAAAATTAAAAACTGGTTGAAATTTCAATGCATATTTTAAGTGAAAAATATTACATTAATATTATATTATAATATATGTCTGAGTTATCAATATGAATAAGACGGATAAAAACAAAATACTTTGTGTAATTTGTATTTTGAGAACGATTTTTTAAGTGAAAATCGAAACATGTAATCGAAACATAGAAGTCAAACTAAAGTATTTTCAACTGAAATTGTGGTTAGTTGACCTTAAACATGGTAAATAATATAATACTAGAATAAAATAGCTTATTACGAACAATACAGGGTGTCCATAAACTCTCCCGACAAAAGAAGACCGGAGATTCGACAGATAATTTTAAGACTTTAAACCTAAAGCTTAAAAAACTAAAAGGTAAAATTCGGGAACTGACTGTTGATTTAAAGCCAACTAGTACAAAAAATATTAATTTAACTTTCATGACGAAAAAACGAAAAATTTTAAAATCGATTTTTCTAGAAAACGGTGAATCCTGCAGATTTAAAGTAAGAGTATCTTTTATAACCAGAATACCTGACAATTTAATAATCTAGTATCACGAATGCTTAAAAGTTAAAGACAAAAAAGTTATGCGGTAAAATAACCGTTGACCTACCCAAAACGGACGCCTATGGCCGGCACAAGAAATTCAAAATTGATGGAATCGATTCAACTCTGGAGGATAAATAATCGTAATAGTTTTTGTTTTTCTACGAGGATAGATTGATATTAAACTAGCCTTTGATAGATGGTGCTACTTGATACCGAATTGGTTTCGCTGTTGACATTTGCCATTCATGACATGACGTCTGTCAAAATTTTAAGTTTTAAAAACAATTAGTTTGGTTTATATATATATATATATATATATATATATATATATATATATATATATATATATATATATATATATATATATATATATAAGCGGGGATCCTACAGCTTCTGCCGCTTCCCGCATTTCGATCGCCATCTTTTTCTATCTCTCCAGGTGTCTTCATCAATGGCTCTATCTTTCATGGTTTCCATAACACCTTGTATCCAAGACTTGGCTGGTCTTCCTCGTTTCCTTCTATTACTTGGATTGTATTCCATAGCTCTTTTTGGCCATCTGTTGTCGTCCATCCTCTGTACGTGTCCATACCATATTAACTGTCTAGTTTCTATTCTTTCAGAAGTTGTATGTACTCTATCTGTTTTTCTTCTAATTTCAAAATTAGGTATACGTTCTACTCTTGATATACGGCAAGCTCTTCTTAGGTAGTCCATTTCAACCGTGTCAACTTTTTTCTTTCCTTTTACTGTCATTTGCCAACATTCTGCTCCATATGTAAGAATGGGCTCTACAATTACTTTGTAGATAGTCATTTTAGTTCTCATAGTAGCTTTGTTGGACCAAAGTATCGAATTCAGAATTTGAACACTCTTCCTGCCTTGTTGCACTCTATAGTCTATATCTCGTTCCGTTGTTCCTTTACTGCAGATAATACTTCCCAAATATTTGTATTCGTAGCACCTTTTCATTTGTCTAATTTCCAAATCCGGGTCTTCGTCTTCACTGCCTATTCGCATATATTCTGTTTTAGACATATTCATACTCTAGTTTGGTTTTTACAGCCGTCAAAAGCAAGCACATTTTGTGATTTCGGAGAAATGGAAAAAGTCGATTATCGTTCAGTGATTAAGTTCCTCCACAAAAAGGGTAAAACCAATGTGCAAATCAAAGCCGACCTGAATGAAGTTTATGATGAGGTTGCACCTTCGTTAGCAATAGTAAAATATTGGAAAGCTGAATTTGTTCGTGGTCGTACGAGTGTTTTTGATGATGAGCGTCCCGGGAGGCCAAATGAAGTCACCACGCCGGAAATGATCAACAAAGTCCATGACATGATTATGGCAGATCGTCGAATTAAGCTCCGCAAGTAAATAGAGGTCCTAAACATTTCCTACGAAAGCGTACACAACATCATTCACCATCATTTGGACATGAAAAAGCTATCCGCGTGATGGGTGCCGCGGTTGCTGACAATCGATCACATGCAAAAACGTGTGATCACTTCGGAGACTCTTTTGGCGATGATACGGCGCGATCCGAAGGATTTTTTTCGCCGATTTATCACCGTTGATGAAACCTGGGTGCATTATTTGACACTGGAAACCAAAGAACAGTCGAAACAGTGGCGCAAACGCGGCAAAGGGCCGCCGAAGAAGGCAAAGACTGTACGTTCGGCCGGCAAAGTGATGGTTACCGTTTTCTAGTATGCGAAGGGCATCATAAACATCGACTACTTGGAAAAAGAAAATACAATCAATGGTGAGTACTACGCAGCATTATTGGATCGATTCGATGCCGAATTGCGTCGAAAACGCCCCGGTTTGGAACGCAAAAAAGTTTCACCAAGACAATGCACCGGCTCACCGATCGGCCGTCACCATCGCAAAATTACACGAATTGGGCTATGAATTGGTTGAACACCCACCGTATTCCCTAGATCTTGCCGCCAGCGATTTTTTCCTGTTTCCAAACTTAAAAAATGGCTCGGAGGACGCCGTGTCGCAACAAATGATGAAGTAGTCGCTGAAACTTCGGCCTATTTTGAAGAGCTCGAGCAAAAGTACTATTCCGATGGGATAAAAAAATTTGAACATCGTCTTACTACGTGCATCGAGCTAAAAGGGGACTATGTTGAGAAATAAATCGATTTAATTCCAAAAAACTTGTTTTTTCTATCAAAGGCTAGTTTTATATTAATCCACCCTCGTAAATAGAAGCGTTCTGAAGATATTAAAATAAAACTAATTACAAGGTGCCATCTTCAAAGAGCTCTAGCTCCCTTAGGAAGCATTTTCTGACAAGGTGAATTGGGTTAAATTGTCTTAAAATTATTTGAGGAATCTCCGGTCTCCGTTTGTCAGGAGAGTTTCTGAACACCCTGTATAAACAAATTTTCTAATAATAAGTGTAATCAGAATCTCGACATCTCAAGAAGAAGTCACCCTAAGCAAGGGAAAAAACATTTTAATAACAACAAAATACGTAAAAGAAAAACAAGTAATAAAATAAAAAAGAGCAAATAATACACTATTTAAAAATCCAATTAAAATTATCGAAGCTTTAAGCTATAAATACCTTGATTAATGCCCCAAGGACAATTTAAAAATAAAAATGTCTTATTGATGATCATTATAACGTTTAATGTCATCAAATAATAATTTCTATAATTTAAATTATAACAGCTAAATATGGTCGATAAGAAATTGTAATTATCGACTTTCTATCCCAAGGAGACTAATTTTATAAAATTATATTTTTGTAGTTGATATTTTATTAAGGAAAATGCTAAACCGCTATGAAAGCAAAGAAAATATGCTTGAATCTGTAATTAAAACTTTTTGAAAATATAAATATACATTTAATTGCATATAATATAATTACCTACCTTGGAGATCAGATGACCTCTATAAAGGCGTTAAAAGTTTGTCCTCAACCTTTTACGCTCATATAGTGGTCGATCTCAAAAATAAGGATTTTGTGCTCTTCACTATGCAAACTCTCTGGTTACAGTGGTTAGACGTGAGAATGTTGGTATTATTGCTAATAGAATGCAAGAGGCATTAAACTAAGTAACTACAGTGATGTTACAAAGAAGGACTTTCAATAAATCTCAATAAACATGAAAGAAATTAAAATTCAATCTCCAGCTATAAATGGAACAATTATGAGCCCCTTCCCGTATCAGTTGGACCACCTATGGAATTTGCAGTTTAACTCGATTACCATAAATAAATAATTATACTCTGCATGTTTTTATAAGTTCCCATATTAACTAATATGGCGTTTTTATTAATATTTATTAAAAACATTACCCTTATGGTTTTTTATTTATTTTCAACAATAAAAAAAATTTCACTAAACCCTGGCTATGTATTCACTCATGTCAACATACATTGATTTTTTCATAATTACGTTAAATCCAGAGGTAACTATGAAAAAATGACATCAAAACAATAATATTGTCAGTTAATGGCAAATGTATTTTGTAGTATTGTAAAGCTTTTTGCCGTTTGTGGATGGCACAAGGGTTCGAGTAAAGTTATCGATGAGAAAATTTGTTCAATTCAATCATTATTCTTCTTTTTTAAGTTCCATCTTCTATCGAAGGTTGGAAATCATCATGGCTATGCGGACTCTGTTGACTGCCGTTCTTAAAAAGTTCTACACTACTGCATTTAAACAATTCCCTTAAGTTCTTAAGCCAGGATATTCTTCACATTTCGCTTTCCTCGGATCTTGCCTTGCATAATAAGTTGTAATAATGCCGTATTTTTGCCCTCTCATCACATGTCCTACTAACTCAAGTTTTCGTCTTTTGATAGTTATAATCCTTATTAGATTTTTTAATTCTGGAAAATCCAATTCGGAAATCGAGAATATGTTGCAATTGTCACGCTATAGTGTAAGAAATATAGTCACAAGATACAAAACGACAGGTTCGGTCGTCACAAAACATAGAAATGTACGAAAAAGTAAAAAAACCGAAGCAGATCGACGGGAATTAACACGCACTAACGTAAAAAATCGACGAGCAAATTATATGGCGTTAAGCGTTTTATGGAGTGACGTTATTGGAAGCCACGTTTCTAGATCAACATGTCACCTAGAGGCCCACAAACTGGGATTTGGTACTTATAAAGTAAGTTTTATAGTTGAAAAAATTAGTACGAATTGTTTTTAATAAATTTCATTTTATTCTAAGCTAAGGAAGAGCCTCTTTTAAATTTATAACAAAAGAAAAATAGACTAAAATGGTCTTCTTCTTCTTAAGGTGCCGTGCATTTCTGCGTAGGCGTCCACCGTACATCGTCTTGTCAGGTGAGATGTTAAATAGTCAGGATTGACTATTATAATCAAGATGGTCTAAACAACATAAATATTGGACTCAGTCGCAATGGGATTCAATATAATGGAGTGATCAGTCCAGATTTGAAGTGTATGTTGGAGACAGTATGAGGCGCGTCATTCATGAAGAGAAAAGTCAAATTTCCTGCATCTGGGGCAGCATGTGCAAATATTTAAATATTTTAGAAGAATCTCTTTTACCGATTATGGAACACCGTTTAACACCAGCGGAAGATTTTGTCTTCCAATTTGACGGCGTAGGTTGTCACACCCAAAAAAAAAAAGTTTAAAATGGATTGAAGACCACGGCATACCACTTCTGGAATGGGTTTCCTACAGTCACGACTTATCCCTGATATAGACTTTGCGGCGCGAAATGAAAAAAGCTTTGAGAAAACATCCTGCCAGATCCGTCAACGATTTGAAGGAAAGATTGCAAAAAATATGGCTCGTATCATTTTAGAAAGAGGTTATCTCGGAGTTATCCTTGATGAGAAACGTATGTGAAATGTTCACCTCTCAAATATAACCACTAAATCAATAAGGGTGCTTTGGACGTGCAGTCAACTTTTTAACAAAACATAAAGTCTACAACCTAAAATGTTCTATTGGTCTTATATGTCCGTTCTCAGACCCATAATTACTTATGCTGCGCTGGTTTGTTGAAACAAAACAACACAGCAAAAGGCAATAACAGTGTTCAAAAAAGTTTATAAACTCGCTTGTGTAGGAATGACGGGTGCAATGATACTATGCCTAATTGCCGCCTTAGGGGTAATACTAGACTCTCCTCTCTACATATACATGTAAGGATGATGTCTCTTAAAATTTCCTTATGCTAATACGAGCTGCGAAGAAGAAAAAGGCTTCCTACATTTCTGCACAAACAATACTCTATTCTGTACAACAAAAGTTTTCAGCATGGTCCAAGGCGATTATATACTTGGGGATATCACTAAACGACAAAAATATAGAAACAAGATACATTATATAGTAATAAAAACCCGACGGAGAACTTTAGTTAAAGATATCAAGATCTCTCCAGCCACGAAAGATGTATAGCGACCACCAAATTCTATCAGCTAAATTCCGCGTGAAACAGAGGAAAAATTCAGAAACAATAAATGCTATCTAAAATACAATTACACACAAAAATGTCACAATATAAAGCTTACGCAAGCCATTCATACAACCAAAAGTTCGCATAGAAGCAGCTTGATAAAAAGAAAACATATATTAAATAATGCCGGTAATCCCTAACATTCAGGGTATTCACCGGTATTCTCATTGGACTCTGCTCAGATATTATCTTGGTAAAAATCAAAGTGAACAGAAAAATATAAAGGTTGTGCTAAACGGCCGAACATATGTCTGCACGTTCAAAAGCCTACCATAGACAAATAATACAAGATAAACTAATGTTGCAATACCAGCCCGTTCCTCTAGTATGACAGAGAACACTGCAAAGCAGTCCCTGCATCTCTTTCTTTACCGGGTTTATTGACCATGTGACCTAAATGGCCAATGATAATGGCACGGGGTCGATAAACCCGACCCATTAGAAAAAGATGCAGGGACTGCTGCGCGTCAGTTTTCTCTGTCGCGCTGGGGGAACCACGCGGTATTGCCGATTGGTCTATCTTGTAATATATGTCTATGAAGCCTACCCTTCCAAACCTAATATAACCTAACGCCAACTCAACCAGTTCTTTGTTCTCTTCACGATTTTCGAAGTGTAAATGGAAACCTCAAAATAAAAAGCCCGAACAACTATATATTGGGACAAATTAAAATATAATATAATAAATTCAGGTGGTTGACTGTTAATTTATTATTATTTTTTAATAATTATAATAATGTTAAATAAGAAATATTGTGTAAATAACTCATACAACCAATTAATGTCATAAGGATCATCAAAATATGAAAATATTAGTGTCAATTAAATAGTGGGACAGTATGAAGTAACTAGTAAAAACCAAACAAGATAAGACAAGTAAGTTGCAAAAACAATTCAGGCTGACACTCCAACAAACGCCAAGTGGCAGATATAATTAAAGATTGCAAGGAAACAGGACGTATCTTTGGTAAAAAAAGGTAAAAGCCCGGGTCGTTCAAAACTAGTTTCTGATAATACTTAAAAAAAATTAGTAAAATTTTGAAAAACAGATCAAAGAAAAAAGGCAAGTTACAGCTGAATAGAATCATGAAACTGAATTAAATTTGTTAAAGGAAAAGCCACTGTTAGCAGCACAACAAAGGCAAGCCAGGTTCAAGTGAGAAGAATCTTAATTTGCTCGGTCGGTAGAAGAATGGTCCCGAGTAATTTTTAGTGATTCCCAAGTAGTATGGGACACATTCCCGACGAATGTGTTAGTGATTACCGCAAACGAGTTATTCGCACTATGCATGACGTTTTTTACAAGGACTGTTTAAAATAGACCGTAAAATTTTCATGGGAGTGACGATTTGTGGTTGTATGGCATTGGAAGGGTGAAAATGCTACAAAATATCAACAAATACTTCAAAACAGCCTACTACTAAGCATTGTAAAGTTAAATGGTGACGAGAATTATATTCTTCAGCAAGACGGAGCAGCCTGTCATATGGTCAAAACCCCAAAAAACTGGTTTGGAAACCACAATATAAAAGTCCTTTCTTCTAACAATGTTGACTTAAATATCTTTAAAACAATATTTCATAAAATGAAAAAGACACTAAGGAACAACCCACAACGGATATTACACGAACTTGAAGCCAACATAGAGCAGATATGGAATGAATTTACCCCTGAATAGTGCAGATCCTTAATCAAGTCAATGCCCAGCCGAAATCGAGCAGTCTTAAAGTCTAAGTGGGCGCTCACAACGAGGCGCCGACCGCCGACCCTCGCTCCGACCATAGGATCGTACCATATTAATTATCGATCGCCAGGTAAAATAAATGCATTATTTTAAACCCCAAGGGTACGTTCATAACGGAGGCCATCGCATCGTATCCTCGCCTAGGTCATAGCAGTGACAGTGAACGCTCGCATTTAAAATAATGCATTCATTTTACCTGGCAATCGATATTCGACTCGACATCGAAATAAATATTCGTAATATGGCTCAATATTTAGTTGCCAACAAGGTACAATTTTTTTATTATTAATTAGTTCTGTTACAGTAAGTAACAGTTGTTTTGTGTTGCTGATTGGAAAGATTGTTAGAAAAAAGTAAAGTGGCCATTATCTGAATTATGCATGTATTTTAGTCTGTCCAAATATATACACACAACCATACTTACATACATACATACAACTTATATGTTATCATCTGATATTTCTTATTATTTTAATCGAATTTAAAAAAAAAACAGCCTACGAAGTCAAAGAATATTTATTTTAAAGCAATTTAATCACCGATACATAAAAATTAAGGAAACCCAGAAATTCTTAAATAATAAAATTGAAATTATTGGTTGTAATGTCAATAGCATACAAGATTTCAATGTTCGAGGAATAATGTTTAAATTGGTTTTATTTATTTATGCTTTTTTTAGTAGCCGATGTTACTAACTCTAAGCCTTATGCAAGCTCCAATTTGCGTGAGAATGCTCCTAAAAAAATTGTCAAGATTTTATTGTGGCGGGTTGTTTCCTTTCTTCAAGAGCAGCTTGTACTAGTTGTACGGTGTTTTATGAATTATGCTGGCGAGGTCCAATTCTTTTTTTAAGCATATCCCACAAATGTTCTATAGAGTCAAGATCGGGTGAGCAAGCAGGCCATTACAGAATAGTGATATCTGATGCTTCCAAGAAGTCTGTAGTGACTCTGCTGGTATGTAGAAGTGCATTATCATGCACGAAAATTAAATTTTTTTACTACAGGTCTAACTACAGGTTCTAGAACCAAATCAACATATCTGCGAGCTAATAAAGTTGGTTGAATGGAAAATAAAGTAGTTTTTTTACGGACCATATTACTTCTCAGAACAAAACACTTCCTCCTTTATGTCTGTGAACAGATTCGGTTGTTTCTGTTCTTGCTTGTCTTCCTCGTCCTATAAGTACACGAATTCATCGGTTATATGATTTTACACAAATCTTTAGTTCTTAGGGCTCGTAATTTTAAAATGCTACAAGAAAATATCTTCAAAACAACAGAAATTGTTTTGTGTTGCTGATCGGTCTGTCAATTATCGGAATTATGCATGTATTTTAGTCTGTCCCGATATTTAGTTCTTAGAGCTCGTAATATTAAAAACGCTACAAAAAAAGCTTCAGAACAGAAAGTAGGGTTAAATGCAGACCTAGAACGATATTTGTAGGGATAACCTTTACGGTTTGGTACTATCAACCATAGACATATAATACAAGATATACTTATTGCTGCAATACAGTCACATTCCCCCAATGTGACGGAGAAAACTGACGCTAAGCAGTTCCTGCATCTCTGCCTAATGTGCCGGGTTTATCGACCACTTAACCTTCTCATTGGTCATTAGGTCATGTGGTCAATAAACCTTACACATTAGAAAAAGATGCAGAGATTGCTTTGCGTCGGTTTCCGCTGTCGCGATGGGGAACGGGCTGGTATTGCAACGATCAGTCTAGCTTGTATTATATGTGTATTCTAAGAACAGACAGACAGAATTATAGTGTGTTTAGGTTAAACCATTCTATTTCACATGACTTGTTGATTTTTTTCTGCGTGTGGTAGATCTTCCGCGATAAAAACTATGGTTTTAAAAAAGAAAAAGTTTTAAAACCAAATATTGTCAATTCTCTCTTAAATTAAAACTAAACGAAATTGTTATTATATTACATATAAAATTAAATAATAATAGTACTTTTAAAATATTCTACTCACCAAACGATGTAAATAATGTTAACATACCTGAAAATTAAAAACAAAAATGAGAAATAATGATAACTATGATTATAAATATATTCACGTTTACTGTTCAAAAATATTAATCTACTAATTCAATGTGCTCTTTACATAAAATTTGAATATGTGTTTTAATAATTTTTAATAATACACAAAAACAAACAGCACTTGATTGCAAATTATACACACTCAACTTTTCTAGTATTTAAAAATAAATATTTGTATTTCATATATAATTTAAATTTATTATTATACACAGTATGATGCAAATATATGGAATAAATTCTTTATTTCAGAAAAAGACGACTTTAAAAAAAATCTTAAAACACGTCAATTCTAATTTTTGAGTGGTCATCAACTGCTATATGTGTATTGGACATTACGTCATCAGGGTTGGCGTAATGACTTATCAGCGATTTTTTAAATACAAATCAGGATCACGGGAAACCTCATTTATAAGGTCTCTTAATCGCCTTTGCAACGATGCAATTATTGGAATATTTATTTCTACAGAGTTACGGAAATTAATTAAAGAGGATCAAATCTGGACTGCGCAGTCGACATTTCTTTTTCCATTTTTCTTTTACTCCTGTTGCATATTTTAATACTATTACAAGGTAAAGGTATTTCAGAGTCCAGAAAAAAAAACATTTAAACAAGTGAATTAAAATTTGGTGTCTGTAATTATAAGTTTTGAGATATATTTGAATAGAATACCAATAGAATTTTGTTTTTTATAAATTTATTAAACTTGAATAAAATTAATTAATAACTGTTTTTGTACTGAAGCTCCTTGATCTTGTCTCGTTTACGTGACTGACCAAATTCAACTTTTTCGTCATGAACTTCAGATCTTTCTGGTAACAACTGTAATCTAACGTTTTATGCTATTTTAATGTGTTCAAGCAATTTAATCCTTAACTAGAGAGACCCTATTTTAATACACACAGAGAGACATGCCGTCTGACGGACTACAATGTAGGAGAGGGGATAAGAACTAAACTTACAAACTTTTTTAATATATTTAATAGTACTCTAAAAGCTGTTTGTATTTGCAATTGAACACAGTAAAGAAACTCAAAATATTGTCAGAGAATTAAAAAATAACTACAACTTTCTAACAGCTCTAATCATTTACAGTTCGTGACAGTCACATTTTTTACTTTTCATTACAGTGAAAAAATAAACATACATCAAATAAGTTTTTTTATATGAAAGGCACTAACACATACTGGATTACGTAAAAATTAACTCGCGAAATTATTTTGATGTTGAAAAAAATGTCCAGCAACTGTAAAAGTTACATTCAATTGGTACAAATTGGTTTCGTACACTAAAGACACACAGGTTTTCTACATCGGCCACAAAGGTATTTTGTCATACGTTGTCATCTTCTTGCGAGGGCACTAATAACATATTTTTCGCTTCTCTAGTAGTAATGGCTCGTTATTATCTACTTGGTTATTCTCAGAAATTCCAAAAATACTCCATACTAGCACGAATTAGCCGCGGTACACGAAAATTACCCATTCTTCGCTTCATATGATCTTCTACTAATTGTTTTGCTAATATTTTAGCAAAAGCAGATTTTTCTTGAATTTTAGAATTGTTTTTGTAACTTTGGTGCAGTATGTATGGATTTACAATAGCAATATCTATTATACAAAAAAAAACAGCAGGAGTCCATCTGTGAGTTCTTCGACTACACGAACTTTTAGCACATTTTTCGTCCATGCAGTCTACACCTCCTTTCTTGGCATTTTAATATCGAATTATTTCTGGTTTTTCTATTGAAGAATCATTACAAGTTCTATCATGCATTGATGATATTAAAATTGTAGCTTTGTTTTTTCTGACCAAAGATACCATTGTACACTCTTCTCTAAATCCATAAACACTAGAACCAGGTTCTCTCGTTTTATTGGCCAAAAATGACGGAGGTATTTCAAGTTTGTTCTTTTTCAAAGTTCCTATATACGTAAGATTATTTTTCTGTAAAAGATCTATTAGCTCTAATGACGAAAACCAGTTGTCCTCAGTTATGTTTCTGTTGCTGCCAATTAAAGGTTTAGTTAACCGCAAGACTGCTTGTGTTGGTTTTGAATATTTTTTTTCGGATAAAAGACTTAAGCAGTCTGAGTCTTTGCCACAGTATAAAGAGCCCCTATTTTGATGCCATGCTTACATGGCTTATTAGGCATATACATTTTAAAACAGCACCTTTCCCTAAAACTGTCAAGCATTTCATCAACAGTTGCCGATTGACCTAGATGACCCATATGCGTTTTGACAATTTTCAATAAAAGAATTGAATATATAAGAAACTGCTGCTACTGGATCATGTTTTTTTCTTTCTTTTCGATCATCTGGATTATCAAAACGAAGAGCTGATAAAATGACTGCAAAACGCTTGTGATCCATGACAGTTCTAAAAATTTCCCTGTCAATTCCATCTGTTGCAAAAAGCGTTTTTATATTCTCATCGTTCGATTTGAATACCGCAGAATATACGATGAGTCCTATGAAAGCTTTCATCTCCGTTATGTCAATATCCTTGAGGTCATGTTTATTTGGATCATTATACTTTATTTTTATTAAATTCAATTTATGATTGGTCCACTGAATAACACATAATATATTTTCGTCAAACAATAACTGCCATACCTTTAGAGGATCAGCTTCCTCTCCAAGACTTCGTGCTTTTGTTTTTAGGACGGGAATTTTTGTTACTAAATTATGTTTCCTTGTACGAGATACTGGTCGAACTTTAAATTTACACCACCTGAATCGGTTTTTTCCGTAGAAATGTGTTTGATTATTAGGCTCAACTATATTTTTTTCCAAAATATTTTCTTCACTTTCCGTAGAAATGTCTGAATCCATCTGGCTATCAGATTCCAAATACACATCATCTTGTACTTGATCAACATCACTAACGTCACTATCTAATTCGTCGAACCACTTCAAAGCTGTATTTTCAAAATCAGCATCGGTAAAACCGATTTTTTTTGATGGATCGGCCATGATTGTAACAAATACGCGACGTTTTCAATGAAACAAAATGTAACCTGAACCGAGACGTGCCGTCTAATAGACTAATTAAAACTGATTTTCGGTTATAACTTTTCCAAATATGCGTTTTTCTTTACCTAAGTCGGGTCACTAATAGTCAACGAATAATATAAAGAATAGATGAAGTGATGTGCCGATGGGCGGAGTTATTTGTACAGGATGTTAATGGTTAATGTTATAAATGGTTATTTTAGAAAAGTGTTTTTAATGATACGATAAAGCTTTGAATATCACTCAAAGACTATATGATGTAAAATCGTCTTAAGATAGCGAGGCAATGTACTCGACTATTATAAATTTTCTCGGCTATTAATTTTCTCGTAAAATTAATAGCTATAAATCATTATTTGAACTACAAACATTAGGAGGTAAAGATAAAATTAAAGAAAACACTCTCTCTTATAAGATAAAGACTACAAAAGGGTTTAATAATTTATTTAATGTTGCAATATAATCGATGTTATGCAAAAAAGCAAGTGCATGTGCCATAACTAGGGTAAGTAGATGAAGGCAAAATTGTTTTCGTATCATGTTATGATGGATTAAAATATTATGGAATTAAAACTCATTATTATTATTAATCATTAGTTTTATGATGAGATTATAAGTAGTTATTTTTACAGAACCATTTTTTTGCAAGTATGTTGATTATTAATAAATCTATTAGTGTTTTCGACAAAGTGACAAATTGTCCTTGCTATCTACAATAGAACTCCGAAATGTCTCATGAGAGTCTTACCGTCTTATAAGTTTCATATACGAAAGTATTTAGTGCGTCCGTTTACACGAAAAAGAGTACAATTTTTTTGCATCCAAGAAACCAAGTGAAAAGAAAAAAAACGACAACAGAACTATCTGAAAAATAAAAATTGTGGTATCTATAACGGAAATAGAACAACACTTCTACGTCCGCTTCCAAAACACCTTTGATAATGGTTTCTCAGTTGCAGATGAAACGTCAGTTACAGAGGGTTCACAAATATAATACCTTTATTATTCTAGCCGCTAAAAATGATGGTAAAGTAAAAAAATAATTCCCCCCATTATAGATATTCTATTGTTGAAAATGAGTAAGTTATCAGGACCGACTTTAATCCTAATTAAATAATTTTGAAAATTTTTGTGTTTCTATATTCTAATAATTTGAACTTGGTAAACTACTTAAAATTTATAATCTTCACTGTCTTGTTATAAGGGTTTATTTTGAGGGTTTCAGGGAAGTGGAGTTTAAAGATTAATCTGTAAGTTTAAATATTGTATATCGTAAAAGTTGGAAGTTGTAATATTTAGCGATATATTTTTACAATGTGGCGTCCGTGGAATTGTGATACCGAACACAAAAGAAGCTTCTGTTGAACCTGCCGTTGAAAATTGTAATTTAGAAGAACATAGTCCCATTCAAGGACAAGATCAGAAAGGCGTCAATGAACCAATCTGTTATTTAATGCGAAAGAAATAGTTAATAATGTTTTTTAACTTTAACCGATAGGCATATGTGTAAAACTGCAGCTATAGAAGAAACTGCCGCTCTAACTCGGACACCAATTTCAACCGTTGGAAAAATTATTAATAATCCAATATTTCCAAAGACTAAAAGAAGTGACAGTGCTGTTTCTAGGAAGTTTTATAGGGCGGATGAACACATAATTCGCTGTAAATAAAGAACAATAATTGGTCTCGATATTAGACAATCTTTTTAATCAACTCAAGAAGTTAGTGGGAGTGTTTGCGGTGCTAGTGCATAGGATTTAGGTTTTGATAAAATAAAAAAAGCAGATAATTATGGAATCTTATCGTCTACAGATATGGCAAACGGAATAGTTAACGAAAATAAAACAGTATTGGAGAGAAAATAAATCCATTATTTATTTAGATGAGACGTGGTTCGACACTTCATTTCCATTATCCATTAAATAAAGCTCCTTGTTCCAATGATATTAAAGTTACTATTCAAAATTATATGTTCGATAATGATATTTATTTGAAGAAACATATACGAAAAAAGATTTATTGCAAATTTTTAAGACCTTAGTTATAAACAAAGAATATATGTTTGTGATAAGTATGCAGAAAGTATGGGTCATACATTACCACCGTATTATTGTATTTTTAATGTGTAGTAACAACACATACGTGTTGGGAGACAGTCCAGTCGTCAGAGAGTTGACCACTAAAAATCATAGGAACAAGCTGAATTTTGCCGAGAATATTAATTTTAGGACCCCAAAAAGAGGCAAAAAAGTTTACAACTTTAACCCCGGGCTTCCCCCTAAAACACCCCTGGCAGGGGGTTGAAAATACAAAAAAATCGATTTACCGAGAATCTGTACGCCGTAGAACAAATGTTTCAAATAAAAAATGTAGCTGAGATAATTTTTAACAAAAATAATTATTAGCACTTTTTGTGTAGAATGATCCGTTCTCTCAGAAACAAGCTTAAAGCGACCGTCGATTTTGAATGTCAGTTACGCGCGCGAAATCAATGTTCAATAAAATTTGTATCAGCTCGACAGTAAAAAGTCGATATCTTTTAATCCAAGTATCCTATCGACAAAAATCAAGATGGGTTTTAAAAGCAAAGAGTGCAGCTTTCGTATGCAGTTTTTGTATTTTGTCGCAAAGAAACTCAGTTTTTATGAAAATGTTAAATAAATAAACGTGGCGCGATTTTTGCCATTTTTTACGACTCTTGTGAGATCAATAAAATTTATCACTTTCATTGCCCAGTCGTAGTAAAATTTTCATTTTTAGAGATCAATCTTTAAAACCTATGACATGAAATTTCAATTTTGAGTTGTGGCAACAAATTTGATGTATTTGAAATATGAATAAAAAACGCAGAATTTAATGTTTTACATTACAAACTATCGCACGTCACGGGAAATACTTCCAAGAAGACGGTTTTTAGCAGAAGTTTGGTTCTTTTACTATACATAATATACTTTTACATACTAGTATAATTAAAACAAAAAGATCGTTTGTTCTGTGAAATCCAGCATATTTCAAATGCCTCACATTTGTTGCCAAAACTCAAACCTAAATTTTCATGCTATAGGTTTTGAAGGTTAAGTTCGAGTAATCGAAACTTCATAGTGGCCAGACAATGAAAGTTATATATTGTATTGATCTCATGAGAATCCTAGAAAATGGTAAAAATCGCGTCACGTTTTTATGTATTTAACACCTTTATAAAATATGAGTTTATTTTCGGCAAAATACGGAAAATTGCATACGACAGCTGAACTCTTTACTTTTAAAACGCATCTTGATTTTTGTCGTTAAGAAATTTGAATCAAAAGATATGGAATTTTTACATTCAAAATAAACGGTCGCTTCATATTTCATACGCTTCTATTTCTTCAATTTTGCAATTTTATAACTAGTTTTTTATGTAAATTGAGATAACTATCTATATAAAAGGTTATGATGACAGATCACACTATAAGTTGAGTAAACTAACGTCACTCGACACTGAGGAGTAGGCAGATTGAGACCTCAGTGTCGAGAGACAGTTCTTGCAATATAGAACACGATACTGGTACGTCTCGAGTGAGGGGAGTAGGCAGATTGAGACCCCAAACTAGAACCGAACCGTATCACTCTTGATAATGGCTCCAAAATGGGTGCCGAAACGTCGAGTTTTAAATTCTCAACGCGGTTCTTAGATTAGATTAGATTAGATTAAGAGAGGTGGCCTTTCGGCCTATTCCACTGCGACCTTTTCAGATCTATTATGGTCCTCTAGTCCTAGATAACATTCTCTAGCCTGACCCTTTTTATAAAGTCTAGTAGCTTCGAGACTGTACCTTCCATGTAGCTATTTGCCGGTGGATTTTCTTCTCCTAATGCAAAGAACCGCACATTTGCCAGACTGTCACACTGACATAAAATGTGCTCTGCTGTTTCTTCTTCGAGGTGACAGAATCTGCACAGGTCATCATCTGATAATCCCATCAGCTTCAAGTGCCTATTCAGCTTACAGTGCCCTGTTAGAAGACCTACTATGACCTTGACTGTTTTCCTGTCTTTGCTTATTAGGTCTGCCGTAAATTTTGGCGAATGTTCTGTAATAAACTGTTTCGCCTGTCTTTGTCCTGGTGAATTCCTCCACCATTCCAGAGATTTGCGAGCTACCCACTTCCTTGTAGCCGTTCTTGTTACTGATTTAGCAACTCCGCAGAAGGGTTCCGGTCCAATGAATGGCAATGATGAGCCTTGTTTGGCCATTTCATCTGCTTTTTCATTGCCCTTATGACCCTCGTGCCCCGGTACCCAGGCTACCGTAACCTTGCTACGGTCTCCTAGTTTATTTAGGGCACACACGCAATCCCATACTAGCTTAGAATTGACCTCTACAGAATTGAGTGCCTTAATCGCTGCCTGACTATCTGTGAAGATGGCAACTGAACAGAACGTTCTTTCCTGCCTTTCTATTTCTTCCACGCAGTGATGGATTGCAGTTATTTCCGCCTGGAAAACTGTCACATCCTTAGATAGACTTACCGGGAAATCTATCCCTTGATTTGTCCCTACTATGCCGGCTCCCACACCCTCCGATGTTTTTGAGCCATCCGTGTACCAGGTAGCAGCAGCTTGTATGGGTACACCTTTATTCCAGTCTTCCCTGCCTGGTATCTTAATTGTGAACTTATTGTTAAAGCTATATCTCGTAACTGTTGCATCGATAGGTTTCCCCATCACAATATCGGCTTTTAGCTCCTCGATTAGCTTTCTGTTGTCAGTACCATGCATCTGGCTTATATGTCGCTGACTATGGATTAATCTGTGCATCACGGATCTGGCTTCGCCCTGTATAAAGATATGAAGTGGTGGTAGATTCAACAGGACTTCCAGCGATGCAGTAGGAATTGTTTTTAAGGCCCCCGTAATACACAAGCATGCTAGCCTTTGTGTATTACCTAGTAGCCTTATTGCTCCCACTTGCTGCGTCTTTGTCCACCACGTCACCGAGCCATAGGTTATCATGGGTCTAATAACCCTTGTATATAACCATAGAGTCATTTTGGGGTTAAGTCCCCAATTCTTACCGCACATTCTTCTACATCTGCCCAAGGACATAGTAGCTTTCTGTGTGGTTTTTAGAATGTGAGTATTCCATGTAAGCCTATGATCAAAATATACCCCAAGGTATTTTGTTTCTTTGGCAAATGAAATCTCTGTTCTTCCCAGCACCGGTGGTTTTAGGCCTTGTAGTGCTGTTTTTTTGGTGAAGTTGACAATTTGTGTTTCTGAGCATTGACTATCAGTCTCTCTTGTTTACACCAGTCGTCAACTATATTTAGGGCTGCTTGCATTCTCTCAGACACTACCTGAGCAAACCTGCCCCTGACAACGATTGCTATATCTTCAGCATATCCTAGACAATAAAAGCCTTCTATGGACAGATTTCTGAGGAGATCATCCACCAAGGTTGCCCAAAGTAGAGGGGACAGAACTCCTCCTTGTGGACCAGCCGCCACCTACTTTTGCTTTGATGGTTGCTTTACCCAGAGTGGACATTACTGTCCTATTCTCCAGGGATGCCCTTATCCATCTGCATATTACCGCAGGTGCGCCTCGTCTACTCATACCCCCTATCAAAGAGCTGGTGGTAACATTATTAAATGCCCCTTCTATATCTAAAAAAGCGGCCATTGCTATCTCTTTGTCTTCCATTGACTTTGACATAAGCCTTGAAGATCACATAATTGTAAGTATCTAAGTCTTCTTTTTAAAATAAGACTAATTGTTCCCGTTGTCAAAGTAAGATCTCTTTCACAATCAACCCAAAATATTAATTTAGTTTATTTCATTGTCCCCTAGTGGTTTATTTTTATTAATTTTTGGCCTAAATTGGCCAAAATGACGGCAGTTTTTACGCAAAATATCGCCAGTTGCATTTGGTCGATTTGGATATATTTCTGCAAAAACACAATGCAATGTTGGCGGCTAAGTTTAAAACACCCTGTGTTTTATATCGAATATCGAAAATATCGATATTCAATGATGAGTAGAATTTTTCAAAATTTTGAAAAAAATCGAAATATTTCGAAAATACTTCAATTTTTTTTAAATAATGTGTTGGTGGAATGAGAATAATAAAGTGTGTGGAATCGAGAACGAAAGGATTCCAGTTCCACACTTGGAAACATTAAAAGTGACCTTTTTCCGTGGTTTTACCGATCTTTCCGTGGAAATAGACTGCTGAAATTCCGTGGAAATAGACTGCTGGAATTCCGTGGAAATAGATTGCAACTTGCAATGCAGTAGTTAGTATACAGCACTTCCTAATAGACTGTCCTAAATATATAAATGAAAGATATTTTCACAATTTGCCAAATAACCTGAAACAATTACTTGACAAAAATTTTGTTCCGGACAATTTAATAGGTTATTTAAAATGTATGAACATCTTACATAAAGTTTAATTGTTAATTGTTACAAATGTCACAGAAATGTCGCTAACAACCTTCGGGTGGATGCAGCTTTATTTTTTTAAATAAAAAAACAGTTTGTATTTCTTTCTGTAATTAGAAAATTTTAAATGTAACCTACGAGATACTTCCGGCCATATTTCAAGATAAGATGCATGAAAAAAGAGGTCCACGAAGAAGTATATGCTGGCTTCATAACCTACGAAATAAACTTGACCACTACCGGAGAAATAAATGCGTAAATAATAAGTTATATGCATTAAGTTTCCTTAATTTTCCTAACTAGCTGGTTTATTGGTTTGAGTTTATCTGCCTGTGGCAAAAGTTTCATACGTGCTAATACATTTTTTGGTTCAACAATTTATTATTTTTTTCTTTAATTTTGGACCTTTTTGAGGGGGGGGAGTTTCCCCAACCCCCCTGTATCCGCCACTGATCAAAATAGCCATGTTAGTGTCCAACACCCCTAAGTGATAGGCATTCGTAACGGAAAGAAGAAATGTCATATGAAACTATTGACCTTGATATGAAACGTCTAAACTCAAAATATATAATACCTATTATAACAGTTGATTAGTTGCTTGTTTAAAGTTCTAGTCGAAGAAAAAGTAAGTTGTAAAACTTGAATAGATGGTCAATATCGCCATCAGTCGATTGATTGCACTGCTCCTGCGACGATCGTGCATAAACTTCAACCTCAAGCAATATTAGCATCATAGCCACTCTCGTTGCACTACTGTGCACATGAAGGTAAACACAAAATTAAATATAAAGCGATACAAGTAGTTGTATTCTTCTAAATTATACCTACCTATTATTTAACATTCAATTAACCGTTAATTGGTGCACAATATTTTACGTTAATTTGTTTGTTACTAATATAAATAAATTTGATACTTTACCAACACGCAACATATAATTGGCCATGTGAGAAACATAGATTCTCTAAATCCAAGCCTCAAACGGACATTGTCTGGACTTGAGATTTGTTATTGGGCATCGCGAATGCTAATTGAATAGATAATTAAAGCCTTTTGAATGATATTGTGATATATGAGGGTATTATTGGGATTGGCAACAGGACGAATTTCGCCTTCAAATCGTTCAGTCAAAATGGTTGCTTCAATAATATTTCCGGTGATACTTTTAATGACCAAAAGTTTGCCGTTGTATATTCTGGATGGGTTCAAACTGCGTAGCAGAATAATTAGTGAACTAATTTTCAACTGAAGATTGTGTGGTATCATCCCTGGTATATCAATGAATGATATTGTGATATATGAGGGTATTATTGGGATTGGCAACAGGACGAATTTCGCCTTCAAATCGTCCAGTCAAAATGGTTGCTTCAATAATATTTCCGGTGATACTTTTAATGACCAAAAGTTTGCCGTTGTATATTCTGGATGGGTTCAAACTGCGTAGCAGAATAATTAGTGAACTAATTTTCAACTGAAGATTGTGTGGTATCATCCCTGGTATATCAAGAGAATTTAAAAATTCTAATGGATAATTTACGGCTTATCAGATCAGTATTTAAAAGATATCAGATCACCTGGTAACAACTGTTGAATCTGGAAGTTAATTTCGTCACAACATTTTTCGCCTTCAAAATTGCACGATCACTGAGTCAATTATGATTCAAGTAATTACTCAGTATAGCCGGGAAGACACTTATTTCATGTTTGGTCTCAACAAACGTACAGAAAATATCGGTAAGTTTGATCCATTGTGTATTTGGATGCAGTTTTATTTTACCGTATCCAATATCCAGCAAATGTTTGGAAAATATTTGTGCCAATAGATCATTTTGCACTTGTACTCTTATGTTAATGACCAACCGAACTATTTCGACATTTCGCCATAAAAACGATTGTTTTAAACACACATTTTGAAAGAACAAATGCAACTGCAGTAGAAATGGCCATTTTTAAATGTTTCTTCCAAAAGGGAGAAAATCAACTTACTGCATAAAAATAGAAAAAATCATTCGCAAATATATTTGCTGTTGGGTTAACTTTTGGTCTCAAGAGTATGACTGGTTGATTTCTTTTGCAGTAAGCGGCACATTTTGAGCAATATAAAATAATTATTGTCGGCAACTACATTATCGCGTTTTTTAGCCGTTACACATGTTCACCAACATTTTTGTCTTAATTTTTAAGACTGTTTATAGTATTAGTATAATTTACGACATATTTTAAATTTATACAAACTTGTATATGTTTGCAGCTGTAAATTGCACCAAATTGTGTATTTAAGATATACCGCTACTTCACTTGGTTTACTTCTGCTCAACTATTCCGCTTCTGCATCTCCAAAATTATAAATTAGCAATCCTTCTTGCTTAATTAATTTGATATCCCCTTCTAGTTTGCACTTTATTTGTTTTTGGAGGTTACTAAAATTTTCGTTTTTTTTTGAAGATTACTAAACTTTTTGTTTTGTTGTTCTACTAGATTAAATTAATGTAGAAGTCTCTACAGATCATTATGACTCGCTGTCAGTAGTATAATATCTTATGGTTAGCATATTTTCGTATTTAGAACTTCGTTCATAATTTCGGCTAGCATTATTTTCTCTATTATACAGCAGTGGAGAAATTTACATGGCACAATACACAGGATTTTGATCAAATTTAACCGCTTATACTAGAAAGCCGCATTTATAATTATGTTACGTATGCTGAAAGCACTTACAAAGTAATTTTCAAATAGGCACAAAGTTTTAACAATAGCGACTTTCTGACTGCCGAATTATCTATCTCCAATTAGAAAATTTAGAATATATGTCCTAAAATGTATAAGATATATAAAAATAATCTGCGTTAATTATTTTGTTCCTTGGTAAAGAAATGTATTCAGTATTTCCTTTTTTTAAGTATTACGATACTTCTAAAGAAATGCGGTTTTGTTATCTAATGGATTTTTGCCACTTCCATATTTAGGCGAGCGGCGAACCGCCAAAAAGATGACCATAACCTATAAATTCTTGGCAATAGGGTAAATGTTTTCGGGTAAATAAACCAAGTACTTTTTTCCCTATAGTAAAATATTGAGGCGAGCGTCACGAAACTAGCGCCACAAGTAGAGGGCGTCACGGAACTAGCGCCACGAATAGAAAGCATCACGGGTAGCGTCACGAAATAGCGGTTCTTCACATCGATTTACTACTCTCGATCAAAGCGTTTCTAGTCATCATATATTTATTTTAAGCAGTTTCAATTAAAACTGTATGAAAAATCACTAGCAAAATACATACATTAAATGAAAAGTAAAAAATTAAAAGAATATATGTCAATAAAATATGTAATCAAGCAAACAGAAACATAAAAGACCGATACTAGAATTCCATTCGTAACGATTGTCGAACGATAAAAATTTTAATGTCATAAATGGTATCCAATTAATAAAAATATTAAATCATCTGTTCAACTTTTTATGACACTTTTCGTTTTAAAATAATTTCATATAAATACAATGTCGGATTTTTACAATTATCAGTTCGACTATTGTATTAAAGTGCGACACAGAGTTAGGTATTAGTAAAACATTTTAAGTTGATTTTCATACTTATACAATTGGGAGGTCTGTCTGGCCAGAGCAGACAGTTAGAAGAGTCCATTTATGTAACCAGGGGAAAGCCCATTATACAAAATATCGAAACTGACCATAATTTGTTATTTTGATTTTTAAAATATTTTATAATTTTTTACTTAATAAATTCCTTTCAAACTATACTCAAATTATATTTTTAACATCTTATTTATTTTATATAATAATTAAATTTACTATCAAATGATATTTATTTATAATTTATAATTAATTTAATATTTAGTCTGACTTTGACGGGTCTGTCAGAAGTAAACAACGTATACTTTGTTGATCCGTTAACAGGTGGCATTAGGAGCAAACATAACACCGTTTCTGGTGTTCTTTAGTACACACAATATTTCTTCCTTCGTAATTTCTATACTTATTTCTTTGTCCTCGAAAGATGTGTCTTGAATTGCCCATACTATGGACAAAAAGATTATCCCAGAACAAGTTGGTTTCAGACCTAGAAAGTTTTGTTGCAGCCAGGTTTTTGCCTTAGCAGTAGATTGAGGATGAGTTTGATAAACTAATGGTCGCTTAATAGGTCTTCATAAACCCCTCTACAGCTTATGGCATGGTTAACCATCGTAAATTACTTCCAAACTCACAAACATAATCAATCAAAAAAACAAGAATATATTTATGTGGATGACACGACTACTTGCAGCAAAGCGACAACATATTATGTTAAAAAAAACTTATCAGAGACCATCGAACAGTTGCCATGACAAAACACAGACATATTTTTCAGCTACATACTAAAGAAGCCAGGAGACATCTGAATGTGGCGTGGCGGGGGTTAGACTACGAGCACTGAAAACTTCAGATATCTGGGTACTAAATTAAGCTCTTATTCAAACAATATTTTCATGAGCCGAAGTACAAAAAGTGCTGATAGACTTAAGATGAGGCTAGCAGTCACAAGTATTATTCAGTCACAAAGGAACATCAGCCTTGGCAGACGAGTATGCCGTTCAAAAATGAAAGGTGTTGGCCCACGCCAAGTATACTGACTTCGCTTTCAATGAGACTATTAGAATTGTTACTGACTGATACCGGTCCAGTCTCTATATACACTGGCTAGAATAGCACTACAACATGTAAGAAGAAGAGTGGTAGCTGAAACAGAGAGGTAGAAGTAAAGTAGAGCTGAGGCACCCGATTTTTATTACTGTGCCTCACCTCACATCAAAACTAATTGGACTACTTATACTATCAAAGGACTATACCACTAAATGGAACACCTCAGGAGAGACAAAATGAGCTGTGGAGAGTGTACCGGACAACATTTACCGAGAACCTAACAAGTAACTCACACTTCAATATGTGTTATCTTACGTTAGAAAACTATAAAGAGACTGATGGTAGTGACTGTGGACAGCACTTTGTGTTTCCTTACAAAAATATTGTTTCTTAAAACAACCGGGCTAAGAAAGTTCTGGTGTAATAAAAAGATTTTATAATTGATGCGAGATGTGTGCCAGACATGGAAAGTAAGTTGGTGAGTTGGTGGTTTCACATATATTTTATTAGTTGTTGTCAGATCTCCTCATATCCGCTGTCAGAAAAAGAATTGTTGACTTTCTCAATTGGTAGACATTGCGGATAATTATCTAGAAAATAGGAGCTAAGCGTATAAAAGTCAACCAAATATACCTATTAGCATATGTCTTGGGAGTCCAAATTAGCCTCGCCTTAAAATTGTTAACAGTTTATTAGCGAGAAACGCAAATACCATCACTTGCTAACCAGCACATAAATTAAATGACTTACTTTCCATATCTACAGCACATGTCATCAACAGATTGGTATTGAGTACAAAACTGGTTTTCGGTAATCTACTGACTTACCACTGATTGAAATCCCCTGATTTATATGCATAACATATGCAATAGATATATAATATGCCACCTAGAGTACATCCAATTTTGTAAAAACAATTTTTTATAATAATTATTATCACCATATTTTGATAAATCTATACATACAAAGCTTGTTTGCTTCCAATTTGTCTTAGTAGTCTATTTGTCACGTCAAACACTAAAACATTATTTGTTATAACGCCTTAATTGCTGTTGTTGACACGTTCTAAACTGACATAGTTATTGGAAATATACGTCAGTGGCAGAAGCATGCATAGAACAATCCTTCCACAATAATACAAGATTCCAACTCAGTTCAACCACTAACAGAATAGAAACCGATGAGACAAGTTAACAAAGAACTTTCTGTAGACAAATGATGCAGTTCACTATAACACGTATGATGAGAGTTTAACGATACGATACTAATAGCTGGCAGTAGTATCAAAATTTAGACCGTAAGAATGACTAAGTACCTAAAGTATGTTTCACATTCTACACTAATAAGGTAAAATTTTAAAAGATGGGTCCTAATGTAGGTACAGTGTACAATTAAAGTCGGTAGCGGTATACCGTGTTCGTATACCGTTTCAATGTCTTTTTACATTAAACACGAGCGTTACATTTTATTTAAAATTTATGAAGAAGACAATATTCTGAAATGATGTAAGTAGGGTGTACTAGTGAGAATCGAAAAATTGAAGTTTCGAAAACTGTTTTGGAATAGTGCGCAAAAGTTGTCAATTGGTATTACAAACCTAATCTTTATTTGCGATTTTTCAAAAAATGCTCATCTTCTCCCATCTACCGCGTGTTGAAAAAATAAAAAATACGAACTTATGATTTTAATTAAAAAGTTAGGTAATAAGTACATGTTATTATTTTAAAAATGATATCCAATCCAATTGAAATATCTTTGAAATATGACATTTTTATTCGTCTACCCACTCCCTACCCTCACTCTTAATTTTGATTATTTATTGTTTGTAGTCTTTTTTTGACTCCAATTTTGGCATATCTTTGTGCGAATCAATTTTGCCTTGATAAAATTGTCTCTTTTTTTTTTACCCAACAACCCATGAAGATGCTTCAGTTACGAGCTTCTCGAATCTAGAATGCGATTCGCCAACGTGAGCCATGGAGAATGACTCAACTTTCCAGGGCTTCAGTTTAATAAATCGACAGAACATTCTCCTGTAGTAAATTGCGACATAAATTTACAACAAATATTCCTGATCGGCACTCAAGTCAATTAAATCTACTTCTGGTAACTCACAGTCAATAAAGTTAAAGTTTACAACTGGCATATTTTCGCACTGTACTATTTGATTTCTTATAGTTTCTGCAAAAGCTCTTGGACCTTGAGTTTGACCGTCAAGCTTTTGGAAAAGATGACTTAAAGGCAATTCATTAGCGTGAACCTGACAGACAAATCTTTGTAGAAGACGTCCTAACTTTAACTCTAGTTGAGACATTACACCATTGTTTCTTCTCGTATTTACCAAGTTCTGTCACAGCCTACTACCACTAATTCTTTTAGATTATATCTATAACTCTCTAAAAAGTTGACAATACTTTTGACAAACGCTTAGAGCCGATCTAGAAATGAGTACTGTGTGACTTAAAAATATAGAACCTGGCTCTTGAGCTAATGAAACATGCTCATCGAGTGTATTTCTTATGTGGGGATTGCCTTCAGTATTTTCGATAACGAAGGTTTTATCTTTCCTTCATTCAAAATATATGGTCCTCAAAGTTTCGGGGGAGTTTTGCATAAAACGTTTTCTTGATTAGTCTCTTGCACTTCTCAGTTTATTTCTGTCTATTACGTATTTCGTGTAAGCGCTGGTAAGAATTCCAAGGTCGTGTAGCTGCTGCAGATCAGTCCGATAGTCCATAGCGGTCACAGACCTCCAAGCAGCGGCCCCGCCGATTTGACTAGACTAAACAAGCCAGGACCGCTGGGACCGGGCTTCTGTTAATAATGCCAACATCTTTTTTTTCGTTTTTCAAAAGCCTGGAGAGGACAGAGGATGTAATTTTATCCAAAAGTCGTAATAATACTTTCTTATACTTACTTACTTACTTAGTCCTAAGCCTTTCTACTGTTAGGTGTAAGGCTGGTGGGGTTAAGTTTTGCACTGTTGTCTCCATGCTATCCGGTCTTGTGTTAGATTTCGTGCACTTTCCCATGTCGATCCTTTCTTCTCAACTTCTTTTCTGATTTCGTCTACCCACCTAACTCTTGGTCTTCCTCGTTTGTTTTTCCCTTGCACTCTCGTTTCAAACACTCGTTTTGTTAATCTTTCATTCGACATTCTACACACGTGCCCGAACCATCTTAGTTGCCCCTCTACTATTTTTTCGTTTATTGGTTCTAGTTTTAGGTTTTGTCTGATTGTTTCGTTTCGTATTTTGTCTGTCCTCTTTCTGTTTGCTATTTTCCTCAGGAACCTCATTTCCATAGCATTGACTCGAGATTTTTGTCTCCCAGTCAATGTCCATGACTCGCTATTATACATGATTGTAGGTCTAACTACTGATTTAACGACTGCCGTTTTTACCTTCTCCGGTATTTCTTTTTTCCCCAAAAATGTTGTTTTTATAGTGGTAAATAAGCTTCCTGTTCGTCCCAGTCTCTCATTTATTTCCATGTCTTGTTTACCGTTTGATTCAATTATTACTCCTAGGTATTTAAAATGTTCCACTTGTTCTAGTTGTTTTCCGTTTAATTATATTGCGTGTGTCTTTCTCTTATTTGAAATTATCATTGCTTTTGGTTTCTCTGAATTTATTTTCATATTTATGTCTGACAGTTCTTTTTCTAGGATTTCAAGGTTGTTCTGTAGGTCTTCTCTGTTTTCTGCTATCAAAACCATGTCGTCTGCAAAAAGAAGCTCTGATAGTTGAGTCTGTTTCATTTGCCAGTATCCTAATGTTAGTTTTCTCATTCTTCTCTTGGCTTTCTTTATTGCTTCATCCAGTACCACTGAGAACAGCAGTGGGCTCAACACGCATCCCTGTTTGACGCCTTGACTTGTAGTAAATTCTTCGGATTCCTCGTTGTTGGTTCTCACCGTATTTGTATTATTATTGTACATATCCTTTATAACATCAATTGTTATCCTGTCAACTCCTCTTTCCTTTAACACGTTAAGCATGGTGAGACATTAACGCAATGTCTCACTGTCCGGTAAACTTAGGCCGGCGTGACACCAATAGACGTCTCATGTCAAACAGAAAATAAGACTGCGTGGCTCACTGTAAAGTCACACCATAATGATAAATTTATGGGAGCCGATAAATAGCCGTCTATAGAAACATCTAATGTAAACCGGTTTGGAATGTTTAGACACATTCAGTACTTACAGTCAACTGAGTGTCATCAATGAGAAGATATTGTATTTCAAAAATAAAATGGATATAAAGTAAACAAAACATTTATTAGCAAAAACTTGGTTACAAAAATAAAGACATAGTTTTATATAAATGAAAAAAAAATCGCATTACTTTGATGTTGTAGCAAAATGCGTTTCAAAAAAACATGAAACACAAAAACTATTTTTACAAGATGTGCACCGCCATTTGGTTCTTGGAGTTTTGCTTTGTGCTTCTTGTCGTGCTAAAGTTTCTTTTTTTAAAGCATAGCACACAACACATCGACCTTTAGCGTGCTCTTGTAATACATGACGCTCATCATTTGGATGTTCTTGGCCGATACAAGTTCATAAGTTACATCTAAAAGTGTCAAGGCAAGATGCTCTCTGAATTCAGTAATCTGCATTTTATTTTTTGTTATTTCCTTATAACACAAGTATGCATTCACTAAAGCAGAACCTAAAATTACCTCGATCGCTAACTTCCGGTACCATTTAGTTCCCTTTCTAATGCAAATGAGAATGCGAATATATTGATCCGAAAGATCAATATAAGCTTTGGCTTTGTTATAATCCGCGATGGCTTTTGGTTTTTCTATCTCTTTTTCACGTTGCCTCACTCCCACTACCTCATCGGTGTGTTTGGTGGTCAACAGCAGCACATCTCTCGTATCTTTCCATTTCATCATAACGACATCTGTACCACTTTCCTGGGCAAATACTTCATGTCTTTTTAGTTTTTTTGCCACAACTTCTTTCGCGTTCAGTTTTCTGTTCGTCCTTACAGTTCCAACAAGATGTGTTTTTCAGTTCAATAATTGAGATGCTAAATACACACTGGTATAATAGTTATCCGTATGGAGGGTTCGCCCTTTGACCAAAATATTGTCCATCAAACTCATGACTACATTCGCTGTTGCATTAGTGATACCATCAGTTCCACAATACACTTGTAGATTATAGGTATATCCACCAGTTGTACAAAGTTTGTACAATTTGATTCCCAATTTTGTTCTTTTTGTTTTTAATGTACTGTTTAAATTTAAAACGACCTCTAAAAGGAACAAGAGTTTCGTCAATACATACATCTTGGCACAAGAACGTACTGAAATCTTTCTGTCAACTTATTGATCAGTGGGGTCAACTTTCTAAGTTTATCATCGCAAAGCTCACATCCTCGTTATTATTGAAATGCCACATTTGAAGGAGTTGTTCGAACCTGTTTCTTGGCATGAGATCTTTTACCTTGTTAGCGTATAAAAAATTAGTGCTCCAATAAGCTTTTAGACGTGGTAACTAAACCCATCCAAATAATTACACCAAGAAATATTTCCATTTCTTTGTTATCAGTGGGAACCCATCCCTTTACGTGGCCTATTAGCTTCTGCTTTTCTCTCAACACTTGCTCGGCATACAGATTTGTTTGGTACACCATATGGTCAATAATCTCATTTTTAATAAATAGTTTGAAAAAGTCGTATGGAGTCTGCTCAGATCTATCATAGAATTTAGCTTTTATTCCAATATCAACACTAGAGAAATTAAACATTCTTAATGAAGTACCATCAACGGGTCCCCATACTATTTAAGTATCCTGGGTAGTGTTATTTTCTTTATCGGTGTCTTCGGATATATTTCGAGCTATCACATCATTAATAGTTTGATCAATCTGTCTCAAAATATTTGCTGTGATCCAAAAATGTTTCAGTTGATTTATAATAGCAATGTCGCCAACAAAAAAGAAAGATCTGAACTAAGCTTACTCACCATACTGTCGTCGTGTTCAGTTGTAAGTTCACTGATACATTCAACTGACGTGGATGGAGCAAGTTCTCTTTCAAGATTGATCGCCTCAGTGGTTTCAAATTTGTTTGCACGTTTTGTAGGAATTTTTTCGTCACTACAGGTTGCGTCACTACTATCAGGTACATTCTCATCGGATAAATAAACGTCCCCAAATTCACTTATTTTATCATCTTCATCAGGTAACAATTCATCCCACAATGTTTGCAGCTCACGTTGCTCTTGTTCATAATCACCGTTAGCCATGCTGCTCTCTTGATGTTTCGACTTAGAAGGATGCAATGTGCGTAGTCAATTAAATCAGAAACAAACAACAAACTTGTTGACATGCGCAAAGTGTGACATCACATTCATGTATCGCCGTCTCTGTAGGCCGATATTTTTGGACAGACAGCAAGCCATTGAGCATTCTATTTAACAAAAAATAAAAAAAAAGTCCCGTCCATGCGGAACTTTTTTTACTTAGTACACCCGTGCTTAACGTGTTAATGTCCTCCATACGTCCTTTCTTTGTATTCTGTCAAACGCCTTTTCCAGATCAATAAAGCATATATGTATTTCTCTCTTTTTATTGATTACTTTCTCACTTATTTGTCTTATTGTGAATATGTGGTCTTGCGTGCTTCTGTCCTTCCTGAATCCACATTGTGTATCTTCCATAGTTGGTTCTATTTGGGTTTTTATTCTTGTTTCTATTATTCTTGCGAATACCTTCCCAGGAATACTTGATATAGTAATACCTCGGTAATTATTACAGTTTCTCTTGTCGCCCTTTTTGTGTATTGGCAGTATAATGTCTTTCTTCCAGTCCTGTGGTATTTCTGCTCTCTTTATGATATCATTTATTATTTCTTTCATGCTGTCCACTCCCTCTATTCCCATGAATTTTATCATTTCCGGGGTGATATGATCCTTGCCTGGTGCTTTGCCTAATTTAACTCTTTCAATTGCCTTTTCTAGTTCCTCTGTTGTTATGGGTTCTACTTTTTGTTCTTCATTTATTTCTTGTATCTCCACTATGTTGTCTACGTCTGTATGAGTTAGCTCTTTGAAATGTTCTCTCCATCCTTTGGTTTTCTTCTGTTATTACCTTTCCATTCTTGTCTTTTATATTCGGCATTGTGTGTTCTTTCTTTTGTCTGAGCTGTTTTAATGCGCCATAGAACAGTTTTTGATTTTCTCTATAATTATTTGTCATTTTTAGTCCAAACTTTTCCCATGACCTTTCTTTTTCTGCTTTTACAGCTATTTTAACCTCTTTTCTTTTTTCTTTACATGCCTCATAATCTTCAGGGCGCTTTGTACTTAGATATCTCTTCCATTTTTCTTTTTTGTTCTTTACTTTCCTTCGTATTTCGTCCGTCCACCATTCAGTTCTCTTCATGCTATTATTTACTATTTTTGTCTTCCCGCAAGTTTCCTCATACTTTCTTATAACCGTTACTAAAGGTAACTTTTGATGGGTATTCTAATTTAATTTGTCAGTTTTTTTTTTAAATTTTGTGATTATTACTCTAACATTTTTTTTTTCGTTTTTCAATGGCCAGTAAAAGGCAGAAGATGTAATTTTATCAAAAAGTCGTAATAATAATTTTTTATTGTCGTTACTAAATGTAACTTTTGGTGGGTATTCCAAATCAATTTGTCAATTTTTTTTTAATTTTGCGATTATCGATCCACCCTAGTGGATATAACATAATTAATCAACATAAATAACATAATATAACATAAATTAGTCCACCTCTGTCTCTTACAACCGTCGTCAATTTGCCGAGCCAATTTTCTTCATAATACTGGTTTAAACCATGCTTTAACCTTAGTATTGACCTGTTCCTAGTCGTATTTCTCACAGGTATTTATATAACAGCGTTCGTATGATGGAGTATTTTTGATTCGCTCTTAACCTTTATTTTGCTCCCCGCAGCCTACCTATTTTAATAAACGATATTACATCTCTTTCCTTTGCTATTTCTTTACATTTCTTATAGAGCTGCTGTTTTGACAGTGTGCACAAAGTAGACTTCTTACGATCTTTTTTTCGAATATAGGTAGATGATTTGCATGTTTTAAGAATACACCATGTTTTCGATCGATATATCAGTCCTTGTAGGATTATTGTATTTTATATTGATAGTTTAGTTCACTTGTAATATCATTCTTTTAATTGCACCTGTTACGGAGTTATTATGGAGTTATCGCAACCAATAAGAGAGCCTATGTATCTGAATTTATGTACGATCTTAAAATTTTTATTCTGTCGATAACTTGCCGATAATAGCAGGCTCACTGAATTCATTACTCTGGTCAAAAACGATCTCTAAACAGAATATATAAGATGCAGCTATATAACCAGTGTTTTAAAATCGTTGTATTTTATGGACGTGAAACCTGGCCACTCATTAAGAGAACGGAACTAAAACGATTTGTTCTGGAAATGGATTTTTGACGCACATCAGCAGGCATATCCAGAATTATGTACGCAACAAATGAAAGAATATGACAAATAATGGACACAACAACCATCACCATAGAATAAATCCAGAAAAAACAGCTTATGTGGTACGGACATTTACAGGTAATGACAAATCATCGCCGACCCAAACAAATTTTGGACTGACAACCACCTGAGCGAAAAACACGAGGAAGACCAAAAACAAAATGACTTGATGGAAACCAAAATATGGAACTATACCTAAATGGAGAAAGCACTGGAAGACGCAGAACGCTATAAACCGGACATTATATATAAAATTTTCATTCTGCACGATAAAGTTTTGACCAATGTCTTAAGTGTAACAAGTGAAAATCCAAAAGTCGACTACAACAAAATACAATTAGTTTATAAAGATAAATACTTAGGTCATTAAATCCAAATTACTAGGGATAATCAAACTGCTGAACTGCAAAGAAGGATATCTTTAGAATGGGCCGCATATTGAGCTCTATCAGACATCTTCAAGAGCAACATGCCAAATTATTTGAAAAAGAAGACGTTCGACCAATGTGTGCTTCCAGTCATGACTTACCGGCGCTGAAACACTTTCTGTAACCAAGGCTACAGCAACCAAACTCAGAGTATCCCAAAGATGAATGGAAGGCTCCTACTTGGACTGACTCTCAGAGACAGAGTTACAAACGAAGAATTAAGAAGGACAGGCGTCACAGATGTCATAAAACGCATAGCATGGCTGAAGTGGAACTGGGCAGGTTATTTGGCCAGAATGAATTACGGACGGTGGACCCAAAAAATTACAGTGTGATGACCACGAGCAGACAGAAGAAGCAGAGGTAGAACACCTACACGATGAACAGACGACATCAAAATAATCGCTGGAATTTGCTACAGGAAGCTCAAGAACGACAGAACTGGAAGAAATTAGGGGAGGCCTATGTTCAACTTTGGACGCATAAGGCTGGATGATGATTCTGATGAGATACTATTAGTCATGAATATTGACTTAAAATTAATACACAGAAGACCAAGATGATGATCCTTAATCAAACTAGAAATATTCAGCCAGAAATAAGAATGTAACAGGATATGAAGTGGCAAATTGTTTTAATTACTTGGGCTCTGTTATCACATGAAGGATGCGAATAAAAAATATGTCTTACAATTCTGGTTATCATTTCGGTATTTCCTATCTTGTCGTCTCCAATTTCTATTAGGATATCCTTATGTGGTACTCTTCTAGAGAGTCGTCATCTAAGTGGCTTTTAATTAAATGATATTGTGATAGTGATCGTTAATGGGTTCGCAGCTCTGTACGTATTGTTTGTACCTTTTGTTAACCAAAAATGTCATTGTCATACTGTCAAATACCATACTGTATGGTCAGCTGTAATAAAGTGGCTGCACCCTTTATAATGTGTTTTTACGATTTTCACACTGATAGGTTCTTTTTTTCCATCTCTTTTTCCAAGATATATAACTTTCTAGATCAAAGAAGGCCTCGTATATTTCATGTTCCTAAATGTATTTGATTTCGACGGTTGAGGCGATCTCTTCCAGTCACAGATGCTGTTTGGGTTACCAGGTTACTCGCGGTAGTACATTTTTAATTGACCGTCCCACTAATTCGGGTGCCAACCGAATTACACAACGTAAGATTTTCTATTTTTTTTTACTTTTAGACATGGCTATTCTTCTAGCGGCGCTGCAACACTGTGTGGGCCTTGGCCTGATTAACAACGTTCTTCCATTCTGCACTCTCAGATACTTTCCTTCGCCACTACCTGATGTTCATAATTTTAAGATGTTCCTCTACATCGTCTATCCAGTTTTTACGGGGCCTTCCTCTTGTCCTATTTCCTTGGGGTTTCCATTTTTGCGCTCTGCATTAATTCATCCAGCTCACAGCTCATTTTATTCTCCACGAACCATCGTTACAATGGGTTGGTCCAAATATCTGTCTTAATATATTGAGCAAAAATATTCATAATATTCAATCATAATAATAGATTTTAATCAGTAGTTGGAAGGGTCCACGTTTCACATCCATATATGACCACTGGTCTAATTACTGTTTTGTAGATTCTAAGCTTAGACTCACGATTCAGCAACGCTAAGAATCCGTGCTTGTATTTCTTGACTAACGTTGTTGCTGTCATTTATTATTGAGCCTAAGTAGGGAAAGGGGAAGGATATTCGTAGGTATGGTTATCTACCTTCAGATTCTCATGTCGATTCGACTTTGTGCAGTCCATATATTTTGTTTTTCTTTCATGTATATTTAGACCCAATGCAGTGGCTTCCCGTTTCAAATCCCGTTTCAATACCCGTCTATTGTGGCTTGTTATGGCAACATCATCCGCATATGCGCATATTTGAGTGGATGTTGTATTAACACAGTAATGATTCAAGACATCTGTATATAATTCCTGATATCTTGTAAGTGACATTTAACTGGGGACTGTTATGCCCCTATAATGTTCGCAGAGTCGTTTTTCACCCCCCCCCCTCCCCCAGCCCTTGTACATAGAAAGTATGATTCCTACTTTTCAATCCTCTGGGATGACTTTTAGTGTCCATATGCGGCAGATAAGTTTATGGATACGCTTTCACAGCACATTCTTTATCATTTCTACAGTTATTTCATATGTGCCACGCGCTTTGTTATTTTCAGATGTTTTATGACGTATTTAGTTTCTTTCAATGTTGGTTCCTCAACTAGTGGTTCCACTATGTGATAAATTATTTCTTCTTCTTGGTTTTGTTTTTTTTTTCTGGGTTTAAGAGCTCTTGAAAATGCTCCTTCCCTTCCCTTCCTTGAAAGGGATACCCAAGGGAATATAATTAAGGAGCTTCATATAATTATAAATAGTTCCTTCAATGGATTATTATCCTATGATATACATGCTAATCACTAATCAATGTACTACTGCTACTATGACGTGGTTTGGGTGAAGGTTGACGTAGGGGTTGGCGCGGGGTTTGGCAAGAACATTTCTGACGGCGGGATTTTGATTGGAGGGTGGAGCGGACGACAATTTCTTTATGAGAGGTCTCCATGTCGAAGGTAACCAGATGCTGTCACCCATTTTTATTGAGACAATTTTATCTTTTTTTAATTTCTATGGCTTCTAGGATAATTCTTAGTTTATAGAAGCGGATGGGGGCGGTTCTAGAGTTTTTAAAATCAAGTTTCTGACCTATATGAAAATGGTATTGGCCCAGAGCTGAAATTGAATGCGAACAGAAATGGAATGTTTATAAATCCTATTTTTTATTATACGATTTGATTGGCCTAAGTAAGATCGGGGGCAGTATGCACAAGGCATTTTATAAACTCCGTATTGTTCATTTGGAATGTTGTCTTTTATTGAGCGGACAAGAGATGAAAGTTTTTGTTGGGGGTGAATATTGTTTTTATTCGTCTTGATTTAAGAATTTTGTCGATTTTATTAGTGATACCTTTGAAGTAAGGAAGAAAAGCTTTCGTATTAGGGTCTGAGTCTTTGGGTTGAGATTGAGTGGGAGATTGATGTCTGTGGATGCTCCTATTGATGTGATTTTGTTTTGTCTTTGATTTGTCTGTGGATCCTCTCAAACACCCACTCGCCAACAAGGTTGGCAGAACACCCACGACAACCTCCACCCGAACCACGTCACCATTGACGGTATAATAAATGAATCGTCCGCTTGTCCCAGTAGCATTAGTGCATTGATTAGTGATCAGTGTGGAAGTGCCTGGGGGCTCGGGAGACTGAGACCTCGGAAGTCCTCAAGAAGATATCAAAGAGAATGGCGAAAACTCGGCGCAGTGATAATAATAATAAACAAATATATATATATATATATATATATATATATATATATATATATATATATATATATATATATATATATATATATATATATATATTTATTGAATTTGAAATTTCCGCGGGAACTATATGTGGTTTCAGTTGTTTTCCGGGTTTGACTCCGCGTTAAATATTTTTGTTAAATATTTTTGGTTTTTAGAAAAACCATTGTTTTGACGACGTTTCGGCAAGGTCACACTTGCCATTGTCAAGTCAGATTCGTTCTGCTTCGTCTTGATGTTCCAGGCGAATTCGCTGATTGTCATTTCTGACAGTCGAGCTTTCAAATACTTCATTTTCATGATATGATCATAACAGTCAAGAACCCTAGCCGTGTCGTTGTTAATATAACAATTCAAAATTGACTTATATTTTTTGATAGATTTAATCAATCAATGTTTTCAAAAGTGAAACTTAAAACAAATTAATATAAAATTAGTTAAATTGGGAATCTTCCGGCGTTCTGTGTTTCTGTGTTTTTGCTGATATATTTAGTATATTAATTTTTGATGTTTCTTTGCAATAATAACATTTTAATGCTACAGATCTTTTAAAGGTAAGATCATTTACTTAATTTTTTTTCATATTAGATGTATCGCTAATAACACTTTTTTAGATGAACTGATGATGCTTACTGAACAATGGGCGAAACGTCTTCAATAAATAGATAAAGTAGCACAACTCCTGTCTTTTTTCATTCACTTACGAGTGCACATATATATATATATATATATATATATATATATATATATATATATATATATATATATATATAAATTAAATATACTTATTTTAGTAGTTGTACATTCTATGGAATTCCTGACACGTAGCGAGTTTTTGATTTGAAATACACTCCAACACAATTTTAAATTTCCAATATTTCCCCTATTATCCTATAACTAACGCTTTTCTGTTATTAATCACGGGTTTTATTGATCGTATAAGGAATACAATTAATTATAGCAAAGCCCACGTAATAACACAAAAACGTATTATAAATAGCTGGGTAGATATATCTGACAAGTGAATAAGTTCCCTCAAGTAACACAGAATGGAAGCGTTAATAGAGTTTCGATGCGGGTTGGGGCTGGGTATCGGTTTTCATATTAATATATTTTCTAAAAAAGCTTTGCGAAAGTGAGTATTTTGAATTATGGTGCCGTAATATTAGTTGGGTTTGAAGTTTAATATAAATAACGCTTTTAATAATATCACTTGAGAAAGAATAATAAACTGAAGTGGGTGACTTATACAGGGTGTTTCATTAATATATGTAAATATTTTAACTGCACAGTTTTCATGTTAAAATATGACTATTTAAACCGATTCACTTATGACATTTTGATCATTATTGAAGTTATACTTCTATACGCGTGTTCGACGTTGGACATTTGTACGGGAGTGAATCGGCAAAATCATTACATATGTAAGATATAGGTAAGAGAGAGACAGAAGATATAAGTTCTCTCTCTTTCTCTTTTGAGAATAAAAATGTTTGTTTTGTAAATGTATTTAATATTTATTAATATTATTATTTTTTTATTAATATTATTATCATGGTAAATTAAACATATGCGTAAGTAAGTTATGTATATTGTCATTTTTAAATACTTATGAATATTGCATTTTAATTTGTATTGTATTATTATATTGAATTATGTTGCAGTGTATTGTATTGTATTTTTATATTAATAACAAAATAAATAATGAATTTTACAGCAGAGTGTGTGTAAATTTTTTTTGCATTCAACTCCTTTTATACATATATGAAAATAAAAATATACATTTTCATCAAAATATTGATTCAATCCTTCATTTACTATACTCCTATTACAGGTCAAATGTTGTTTATATACAGCAAACGATGCACCATATACCTATATACCTAATTCTGTTTCTCTTTCTGCTTTCTCTTACCTATAGCATTACATTATGTAATGATTGTGCAGATTGACTCCCATATAAATTTGTAACGGCGAACGCGTGTATAGAAGTATAACTTCTACCGGTAGTCCCACTGGACTGCCACACCCGTTTTTTTATTAATATGCCTTCCTCATAGTCTGCAGCAAGTTTAAACCACATGAAATTATAGAAAAAAGACTTCCACACTTACCGTAAGTATACGGAGTAGTTAGCTGTTTCTATATTCTACGTCACTGGTCAAATCTTCTTCTTAAGGTGCCGTGAACTTCTGCGTAGGCGTCCACCGTACATCGTCTTGTCAGGTGAGATGTTAAATAGTCAGGATTAAATAATTCTGTTTTTAGCTGCATTGCGAAGCATTTCATAGCTGTGGATTCCTGTCCATTGTCGAATATTGCGCAGCCATGACATTTTTTTTACGTGCCAGACCTCTCCTACCCTCTATCTTCCCTTCGAGTATCAGTTGCTAAAAAGTATATCTTTCTCCTCGTAATATGTGTCCCAAGTATGCAGTCTTCTTACTTTTTACATAACTAAAAAGTCCCCTCTCCTGTAAGCCCGCTCTTCTAAGTACTTCCTCATTTCTGACCCTGTCAGTCCATGATATTCTAAGCATTCGACGCAGGCACCACATTTCAAACACTTCAAGTTTGTTAATGGCCTTTAACGTCCATGCTTCCATTCCGTACAAGAGAACAGGCCACACGTAACACTTAAGCATCTTGTATCTGAGGTTGAAGTCCAATTTGCGATCAGTCAGAAACTTGCGAAGCCTCAAAAAAGCATTTCTGGCTTGTTCAACTCTGCTCTTTATTTCATTCTCGGGATCCCAACCCTCGTTCAGCAAACAACCCAAGTATTTAAATTGCCTGACTTGTTCGATTTCGTCTCCAGAGACATATATCTTTGCGTTGGGGTAATCATTTCTACTAATAATCATTGTTTTTGTCTTCTTGATATTTATTTTCACACCTCGAGCTTCACTTGCACGAGTTAGATCATTTACACTGGTTAAATCATTTTAGTACAATTTTTCCTCAATTCCTCAACGCTCTCTATATAAATAATATATCCATGTTTCGTAACGAAATATTTAAAAATATGTAACAATAAAACACTGAAAACTTTGTTTTCAAACTTCCACAAAATTTATTTTAAATTCTTATCACTACAGCTGTTTCGGCTGATTGCCTTTCTCAAGTGATCTGTTTTTGGTATGAGTTTACACTTTATAGTCTCTAATGAAATAGGTTGAGGAGGGGAGAACTGTTTGTCTCAAGCTGGTCATTCAGCTCAAGATCACTTGAGAAAGGCAATCAGCCGAAACAGCTGTAGTGATAAGAATTTAAAATAAATTTTGTGGAAGTTTGAAAACAAAGTTTTCAGTGTTTTATTGTTACATAAAATGAATTTCCATCAAGTAACGGTCGAATCCATCAATTATTTAAAAATATATTTATCATCTCTATGGTTTTTCTCATTGTGATAGTCGTTTGTATGCATTGGCAACAAAGCTTTATAATTACTTTTTAAGATTTATTAATATATTTAATAAGGAATTAAAGTAACATGAACCATATTTCATTGACATTATCCATGTCTTATTTGATCAGATTACATGGCAATTTATTCAGCTCATTTTTAAGTGAGAATAAAATTTTAAACTAGCAATATCCAGTCATAGCAGACCGTTTAACAAAAAGTTTGAACAGAGGCAACATGGTAAAGCTTTCAATTTTTCTTTTCTTATACACGCTAAACTGAAAAGTGGTTTATCATTGCTGTAAACGTTGTGAGCTTAGTTCAGAAATTCAGGAAGTTCAACTCCCATTAAACTTTACCCTTCCTTATTGACAGACATTTGTTTAGGTCGTCCTATATCACGTCCTTTTGTACTTAAACTTTCGAATTCTACTAATCGATTAAAAATATTACGAAAAGTTGGGTGATTAAGGTAAAATCTGTTTGGATATATTTTTAATTTTCGAGCAGCAACACCAAAAAAAAATTCTTGGACAAAAACATAGCATATCATTCATTTACAGATTTGAAAATAAATTAGAACGCTGCATTTTTATTTAAGTTTAAAACTTTTGAGAACGTTTGAGCACCAATATAAAAGCCAGCTACACTACAACTTGGTTTATTTACATTTCATGTGTACACTTTATAAACAATGAAATAACGATAAAATCTAAATACTAAAATTATAAAATCGGTGATAGTTTTTTAACTCAATAGGTAAAATTATTGTAGGCCGATGACGTTATCCCAAAATATAGAGGTGAGGTTACAAAAAATCGCATAAAGCTAAAAATTGGTATGAATGTTCGAGACACCATTATAAATGAAACTTAAAATCTCCATCAAGGTCGCAATTATGGGTTTTTTGCGTTTTTCAGCTAATCGATTAATTTTATGATAAAAATATATCAACCAAAAATTATAGATTAGACAATTATCTATAAAAATTGCCTCTATACTTTTTCTCCCAAGAGTCACCGTTGCGGAGACTTGTTAAAATTAGTAAGTCAGTTACTGTGGCCACGTTTAAACACAATGATGCTGTGGGCAAATTTGTATACACGGTCCGTAGTAAAAACATACTGTGCTTCAGTTTGGTGCTAAACGCGTTAAGTTTTTCTTTGACTCTTAGTTCGATAGCTAAATTGTACGAATAGCTTGTAAAAGGCCGCTTTGAGCGAGAGCTAGAAGAAAAGCATGCGCTGAGCGACCACCAATATAGTTTTAGGGCCAAAAGGTCTACCATAGATGCGGTCACAGAAGTAACCTCTTTAGTTACGCAGGATAAAAAGAGATGGATGGCTCTCATCCTGCTTGACGTCAAGTCAAGAGTGCCTTTAGTACGGCAACATGGAAAAAATCATGTCCAGGCTGAGAGAATTGGGCGTTAGTGAGTACCTGGTCAATGTAATTGACAGATACTTTACTGACAGGTCCATAAGAGAAAAAGATACCACCATCAGTTTGTCGCAGGATGTTCCGCAGGGTTTAGTACTAGGTCCCATCCTGTGGAATGTCCTGTACGACGGGGTTTTGAGGTTACAGATGCCAAGCGGATGCACTCTTGTAGCTTATGCCGATGATCTCGCAGTGATTGCGAAGGCGAGTCAGAAAACGGATATGGCTAATGCGGCTAACACAGCCCTGCGTCGCATTAGTAGGTGGATCAGAGAACGATCTACAGCTAGCGCCTCAGAAAACTGGGGTGTTAGTTCTCAAAGGGAGCCGGGGAAAATCCACTCTTCGCTTTATAGTGGAAGGTGTGGAGGTTAAATCGATTAAGTATCTGGGAGTCTGGTTGTCGAAAGGATTAAGGTTCGGAATACACATCCAAAAGACGGTAGAAAAGACAAACCGAAATCTGGAGGCGCTGATACGGCTGATGCCAAACATTGGAGGCCCAGGTAGCACCAAAAGAAAGGTGTTAAATGGAGTTTTCCAGTCAGTGGTAACCTAAGCTGCCCCCGTGTGGTGTAGCGTACTAAACACTGCGAAATACGCTAAGCTGATGGAGACTTCGCAAAGGCGAATGCTCCTCAGGATATCTAGCGCATATAGGATAGTTTCAAATGAGGCTCTATATGTCATTGGAGCGGTGATACCGATCGTTTTGTTGTGCAAAGACCGAGCGAGGATGTATGCGAGGAGGATGGATGTAAATATAGATGAGAATGAGAGAGAAAGAACGATAGTAGAGTGGCAGAGAGAATGGGCGAATGATATCGGAAAGGTAAGGTGGACGAAGGAGCTTATTCCCGATCTGAGGCCGTGGTGGGAATGTAAGTTCAGGAAACTAGACTACCTCCTGATGCAGTTTCTGACCGAACATGATAGTTTTGGCATCTTCACAAATAGAATAGGCAAATCTGCCTCGGCAGACTGTACTATTTGTGGGGTACCGGACACTCCCGCTCACATTTTTAACTGCCAGAGATGGGCAAATGAGATGGGAGATTTCGAGAGGCGAATGGGTTTCGGGCTGGATGAAAGAAACGTTGTAAACATAATGTTGAGAGGAGAGAAAGAATGGAGATAAGTACACTGTCTGATTTCTGGGGTGATAAAGAAAAAGGAGCAGGAGGACAGAGGAGGAAATTGAGCCAGAGATCTGAAATTTACGGTTAATATTATTTATTAGTTTATGGCCTAACGCCTGAAAAATTTTCTGATTTACGGTATAAGTATGGATATTTATAATTTTTTAGTTTCTATTATTTTAATTGTTCATTGAGTAGCAAGACCACCTCTCTGGAACGGTGGTTAAGGTTTTAGCCGGAAAACGGTTAATGTGGCACTACCCTGGGGTCTTCTAGCCTAGTATCCTACTCGGCCGAAAGATGCCAGGGTGTCTTGTTCCGTGACGTAGATGTCAACAAAAAAAAATTCCCCCACCGTTGCCTGCTAGAATTCAATGGATACCTTCTTAGGCTCGTACTGGAATCTGGCAATACAATTTTAAAAAAACGCGTTAAGTGCAATATCATCCTAAAAGTCGACTAAAAATCAAGTCGGCTTCTCTTCGTAACTGTGTCGGCTTCGTTAACTCCATTCCATGGTTTAAATTCGTCGGACTCGGTGTTTTCCTTCTACCTCTACCAGGTTTGGTCAATTTTGGTCATCGATGATTACGAAACTATGTAACGTCGCAAACAAAACAGATTTTAATAGCTACAATTAACTTATTTATTTAACTTTATATATAACTCATTCTATTTTTGTGGTAGTCCATGGAATATTTAGCATTCTCCTATAGATCTACATTTTGTAAGCTTCCATACTACTACTATTGCAGCAATTAGTCTCAATGCCTCTATATTATATTAGACAATAGTAACGATGTCATTGTGACTCTACTATAAAGATGATTAGGGGTATGATTCTTGCTAACCATCCATTCTATGTTGTAATATTTTGATTGCAACCATAGCAACCATTGCAACAATGTCTTGTTACGTTTTAAAAATTCAACAATCTAAGTAAAATAATAAAATAACATTTCTGTCAAAAAGATTGCTCCACTCTCCCACAATATGCAAAATTCAGTAACCTTGTTGTAGAAAACAGATTGTTGTCCCCATTTCTCCCATATTAGTGATGTTTGGGTAGTAGCGCTTGAATCTGGCAAGGGTTATCTTCCGGTACGTCATCTTGAGTCATTTCTGGTGTTTGGTGGAAAGGGGAACGTAAATTATCAGGCAATTGGTTTTATATAGATCACCCTTATTGGGGATATTGGCCTGGACTTGCTGGACTGATGTTATAGAACTTGGACATATTGGAGTATTGCTGTATATGCACTGCAATAAGTGTATTGTTAACCTCTGAGCATATTTTGTGTAATACTGGTCTCTAGGAGCTATATTTTTTTTATTGCAATTTCTAGACCTTAAACCACCTAATCCATAGGGATAGCCAGTATTTATTGGTGATAAATACTTTGTGAGGAGTAGAAGATTAGATATTGTTATCTGTACCCTAATTTGGCCAAAGTTTAGTACGTGATAATAATTTAGTTTTTATTTTTGCTCATTTATAGTTGCTCTAGGAATTGAATTATTCCTCTTAAGTAGTTTTTATTTTTGTTTATTTATAGTTGCTATGGGAATATAATTATTCTTCCTACGTAGTGTTGAGATAGTTTAGTTTAAATTATTAGTTTCAGATTTAACTTTATATAATAGTGTAATATACAGTGAAATAATCCAAATTTTTGGAACGTTTTCATTTTTTTTTATTACGTTGTTCTTTTTGGACTTTAGAACAAGTCGCAGGATACCTCTGCTAGTTTTATTGTAACTCAATCTTCTGCAAGTACATTTAACGTTAACGGGAATACGGGAATATCTACAAGGTGAACATTTCCTAATGTAAGTTTCAAAACATAGTTTATTAATTCATAAGTAATAGAATGTAAAACGGTGTACGTATTTAGATTTTCAAAGTAATTAGTGTAATTCTATATAGTGTGGTTAATACCAAAGTATTCAGAATTATAAGGCAAAAGCACATAGCTAGGAAAAATTTTATTGTAAATATATAAGAAAGTTAACTATTATTATTTTGTCTTTGGTATTTGATTTAGGATTTAAATTTATGAGATTGTCGTTTTCTTGACATTCGCTCTTACCGCTGATTAATGTCATCGCCAGCAACAGGCCACTCTTTTTTATATGAATGGGTCTAAATGATAGTTTTGTTCCCGCTAATTGCAATAATTCATGTTTAGGATTTTTATCTTTGTCTAGTCTGTTCAGTCATAGTTAGTAGGTATATGGAATAAATTTAAACTCCCTAAAACTCGGCCACTTGTTGTGAAAATATAAATGCGCAATGAAAATTTACAACTACTTATAATATCGTGTTTAAAATATGATTTGGCAAGTAACGGCATGATAAATTTTGTAAAACGTATAAATTTACCAAAATGACAATCAAGTAAGACACGAGTGAATAAAACGATTTACATGATAGACATTCACCATTTGCATCAATTGATTATTTATAAATTATGTAAATATGGACCTAAGGGTGTGAAAAGAACAGTTACAATAATACTAAGACTAGCACTTTGTAAGTTTATGGTAATAATTATTTATTAGTATCTATATAAAGAAAAATGAATCTCCGAAATGTTTGTAAGCGCACAACTTCAGAACGACTACACAAAATTAGATAATTATTTTTGGTCGTGTTTGTTATTATCAGGAGAATGTTTGTATAAAAGATAATTTTCAAAAAATTGTACGGAAAGTCGCAAAAAAGTGTTTCCGTCATATATATACTGTAAATAATATACAGGGATGAGTGCCTTAAGAACCGGCAAAATAACGCAAAAGATAGAAAACATAATACGTTGTGAAATAAAAAGAGATGCAAGTAGTAGAGGTGAGAAATTATCGATATAATCCTATAATTTACTTTACATTACATTAGATCTATCGAAAGTTTCCCACCTTTAGACGTTAGCTTATGAGCTGGTTGACTTCAGTCATAGTAATACGTATCACGTAATGTGAGTAAAAACAGTTTAAGTATGAGTATGTTTTTATCCAAAATTAAAGTATTGATCAATAATAAACTGTGATTTGAGACGTCGCATACACTCTTCTCAATACATAATTATCATAGCTTGTTATTCTGTATTAGCCAACACAGAATTAATTATCAAATTACTACTAATTAAACTGTTTACTTAAGCTTTGCTTTATTGCCTTCAATCAGTTTTTACTTTATGCGAAATTTAAAAAATGTTAATGTTCTACGTCATACTTGTAATATTATGACTAAATTCAACTAGCTCATAAGCTAGCGTCTAAAGGTGGGAAACTATCGATAGTCCTAATGTAATGTAATGTAAATTAGAGGTTTCTATCGATAATTTCCCACCTCTACTACTTTCATCTCTTTTTATTTCACAACGTATTATGTTTTCTATCTTTTGCGTTATTTTGCCAGTTCTTAATGCACTCATCACTGTATATAATATAAATAATAGATACCGCCATACTATGACTAACAAAGGAAGCTATGATTAACAAAATAAATGTCAGAATTGATAGATTGATATAACGACATAGCTGTATTTGGGCTTCAACTAATAACGATAAAGTTTCAACATATCAGATGGGAAGATATGTCAATGCTGCGGTTTTGGGGAATTTCTTTATTTTCCATACAGCATCCCACTGTAGTTAATTTAGCTGTTCGCCTGGTGAATGGACAAAGACTTTATTTCACGAGAGAAAACTCAACGCAAAGAGCTGAATGTATTGACTGAAATCATTTGAAATGTAACCTTTTCTTGAAGGGAGACTTGACAATACATATACTGTTAGAGAGGTTTTAAGTTCAGCGATAAGTCAGAAACTTTTTATTAAAATAAAATAAAATGCATTAAAGTATAAAACAAAATAAAATAAATAATATATATAAAATAAAATAGAATAAAACTAAAATAAAATAACTTAGAATAAAATGGAATAGAGTAAAATAAAATAAAAGAAAAGAAAATTAAAATAAAAGAAAATAATTAGAATAAAATGGAATAAAGTACAATAAAATAAAATAATATTAAGAACTGTCAGTTTCTGACAAATCAATCATGGCCAACTCACAATAATTATTGGTAAACGTTAAAATATCTACCAAATTAATACTTTGATGGAAAAATAAAAATATCTAGAAAACTGATAACTTTAGGTATAGGGAGCACTTCATAAAATTGAAGTACTTGAAGTACGATATAGTACTGTAGCGAGATTAAATAAAACGAGCGGTTCGAATTTATGTAAACATATTTATTTATAACTTTACAGTTCGGTAGTATCTTAACAACTAAAAACTTTAATCATCGTTACTTGTATATATACTACAGTTACTAGGTTCGAGAATATTCTGGCGTTGTCCCACCTCTGAAACTTTTTATTAAAATAAAATAAAATGCATTAAAGCATAAAACAAAATAAAATAAATAATATATATAAAATAAAATAGAATAAAACTAAAATAAAATAACTTAGAATAAAATGGAATAGAGTAAAATAAAATAAAAGAAAAGAAAATTAAAATAAAAGAAAAAAAATTAGAATAAAATGGAATAAAGTACAATAAAATAATATTAAGAACTGTCAGTTTCTGACAAATCAATCATGGCCAACTCACAATAATTATTGGTAACCGTTAAAATATCTACCAAATTAATACTTTGATGGAAAAATAAAAATATCTAGAAAACTGATAACTTTAGGTATAGGGAGCACTTCATAAAATTGAAGTACTTGAAGTACGATATTAGTACTGTAGCGAGATTAAATAAAACGAGCGGTTCGAATTTATGTAAACATATTTATTTATAACTTTACAGTTCGGTAGTATCTTAACAACTAAAAACTTTAATCATCGTTACTTGTATATATACTACAGTTACTAGGTTCGAGAATATTCTGGCGTTGTCCCACCTCTAATTGTCTCGTCGAAAGAACCATCGAATACGGGCGGTATTGACATGCCGATTCTTACGTTTTCTAGATTTGTCCTTCTAAGAATTATGATGTATCAGAGATGGGCTATTTCGTTACAGTACTTTTCTTCGATAGTGATATAAAATAGAGGGTGTTCTATTTAAAATTACCAAGACGATAATGTACTTGAATTTTGACTTACCCTGTATTTGATTTAACGAATATTATGAAAATGAATATGTTTTATAATTTTCAACAATTATTAAAAAACTATGGTTGCAATAGATCAACAACAATATACATCGTTATGATGTGGAAGTGAAGCAGATTTCAAATTTAAAATAATATACAGGTTGTTCCATTTAAAAAAACATAAGTTTGGTCTACCACCATCCTATGGAACACCCTGTAAGATTGTAACTAATTTTAAAATGTGGAGTTTAAAGCTGCCTACAATTTTTGTCAATATTTTTTTTTGTAATTTTTACTATAACAGATCTACTGAGCTTCCTCACACTAATCAATCACCCGGATGGGGGCTATGATTCTGGAGTTTTCATAATCAATTTCGTGACCTGTATGAAGATGGTGTTGACCTAGAACTGAAATTGAATCGGAATTGCGAACAGAAATAGAATGTTTATAAATCCTATTTTGGATTCTACGATTTGTAACAGTTTGTGGATGAGAGCTTGTTTTAAACTAGAGAGCTCAGCAGGTCTACCTGCATCATCGCAAAAGGCGTATTGATCTGGAGACAAGGGTATTATTGACTGAATTAATTTGTGAAGGTGGATGATGAAGGTGGTATGTGTGGGTTTTCGATAAAAAGAGTGATGAAAACCTTAGGATTGGTTTTTCTTTATGATAACGTCGAGAAACGGTAGGGATGAATCAGTTTCCAACTCCATATGGGTTTTAAAAGATACCAAAGCATCCCTGACGTGGGGCTAAATGACGAATGACGAATGTATCGTCAACATATCGTTGCCAACATGTGAGTTTGAGCATTGATGTGGATAGTGCTCGGGTCTTAAAGTCTTCCATAAAGATATTGGCAATTACTGGAGATCGTAAGGAGCCCATTGGAACACCATTTATTTGTCTGTAGAATTGATTTTGGAAGACGAAATAAGTGTTGGACATACATTGTTTAATGAGAGAAAAGTGATGTTTTTTCTCATTAAATCATCCTGTAACGTTATAAACGCCACATCTTTATTAATTTATATTTAAATAATTATTTCATTTTAATTTATTAATTCCTTTACTTTCAGTTTCTTTTTTACAATTTTTTCTTCAAAAAAGTAGTTGGCGCACGCTCTCTCTTTCTGTCCGGTAGAATAAATATTCGCCCTCTCTTTCTTTTCTCTCTCTTTTTTCCGGTGGAATTAATATTCGCCCTTTCTCTTTCTGTCCGGTAGACTAAATATTCTGATCGATGTTGACAGAAGAGTTAATTCCATCATAGGCATACGCCCTATGGCATCTGTGCTAAACTTCATTGTAGTCTCTCCCCACTATTTGTCAATCAGCTTTCAAACGTAGTGGGAATATTATTTTTTGTGTGTAAATGAAATTTATAAAAGAAGCTAATATGGAATAAGGTTCATTTTATCGTCTGCAGAAATCTCTTGGGGTGAGTACTTTCATAGTAAACTATATTCTATAATTCTGACAGAATACTGAATACCCACATAATCTGGACGCAACATCGAAGCAGGAGCAAGCAACCAAAATATGCCATAGTATCAGTTCCAAATTTATTTATTGTAAAGCCCTAGACAGGGTTGTTTTTGCTTTGTTTTATGTTGAATAAATATGATTAGTTAAATCATTGTTTTATTTGTTACCAGCTAAATTTTCATGGTTTAATTCATAGTTTAAGACAAGACGGATTCACACTTGAGAGACTGAGCTAGGCAAAGCGTAGACGATAAGCTCCCATGATTGATTGAAGTATCATTTTATAATAGTATTTCAACTCTCTTTGGTAGTCTTATCGTTACAATCCTAATTTTAAATAAAATTTTTCTTTTTTGTTACTCAACATCTCAGGCGTGACCGATCTAATCTCAAGCGTTATTCGTCTTTTTAAGTCAGGTAAGTCGAGTATACAATATTTTTTACATATCCCCATAAGAAGAAGTCTAATGGCGTCAGATCAGGAGATCGTGCTGGCCATTCCATCGATCCTCACCTCCGTATCGACTGATTTGGAAATATTCCGTTGAGGTACTGAAGAAAATTGGCGATGGTGATGCTCCATCTTGCTTAAAGTATATCATATTCGCTGGAACTTGTGGATACGCTGGATCAGGATATAAGTTTGCCAAATTTGGGATGAAGGTGCTTTGTTGGTGGAGGTTGATGTTTGAGAAGTGGTAAATAACCATCGACATTCAAATTATTATCAATGAAAAAGGGTCCTAAGATACAATCTTCTACAATTGCTGCCCATACATACGTTAACCTTTTTAGGGTATTATGTATATTCTTCTCTCACCCCGTCAGGATTTTCCCTAGATCAATTACAGCAATTCTGAAGATCAGCATGCCCGTGAACTGTAAAGTTACACTCATCAGAAAACAAAACATGTTCTAATTGGAGCACATTGTTATTTAACATTACCATCATTTGTTTAGAAAAATACTTTCTCCTATCAAAGTTTCTTCTATGAGTTCCTAAGTTGGTATCATTTTCCAGCGATGTATTTTATTTTGTTTTAATGTTTGAATAATCGATGAATGGCTAACACCAAACATTGGGGCAGTTTTTCGAATAGATGTTTGTGTGTTTTCCTGAAACTCAACATAAGATCTAATTTGGCATCGTCACTTATTGCATTGGCAGCTGCTTTTTTATCTGCCTTACATGTCTAAGCTGCCGAAACTGCTTTTCTATTTTACTAATTGTTCCTTGGGATACAGGCGGTAAATTTACAAATGTTTTATGAAATAAGCATGTAAATACATCCATTTGCGTGTTGTCTTCATAACCAATCATCTGTAGAATTGTAGAATTTTGTGCATTTTTGTTAAATGAACCATTGTTTTATTATGCAATTAAGGAAATTCAAACGACTGACAACTACTGTCATGTTGAAGGAAAACAATTTGCTAAGATCAAGCGTTTTACTAAAATAAACAAAACTATTTTAAAAAAAAGTGGTACAGTAGCCGGTACTGTAGACTAGCGCGTGCCTTCGTACTATGTTTTCTACGTATTTAAATTTTAAATTATATTTTCAAAATTGAGTAAAGTAATTTTGTTATTTATTTATTATTTTTTTATTTTACGATTTTTTTTTATAATTATCGATTTACAAAGTTTATTTATTTATTTTAACATAAATTTGAAAATCTTCGAAAATACATAAAAGTGTCCTGTTAGTCAATATCCTTGTTATAAATTTTATACAATAAAATTAAAAATTTTACATGTTGTATAACTTTCCTATTTGCATACATGGACCCTTCTATCAGGCGTTTTAGACTAAAATAAACAAAACTATTATAGAAACATTTTTGTTATTTCATATCAGTAAAAAGAAACGCTACTTTCTGCTTACTTTGTCATTATCAAGACCTACATGAAAAATAAGCATTGATTGTGTTGAAGCAAATTTTGCAATAAATCGAAAAACACTTAAAATTTCCAAAACAGTTGAAGATAGGTATAGGACCATTATACATGAAATATATCTAAAATATTCTGGGGAATCCAAAAATTGAATAATATACAGGATGTTTATTTGAAATAAGAAAGTTAGTATTGACCACTGTTATATGATGATCACCCTATATAAAAAGTTTTTATTGCAAAGTGGGCGCAATCTACATGTCCGAGAGTTTTTTTTAAACACGCGAATTTATTCCATTTGGCTGTTCAACCCTGTATATATATATACATAATATATCAGCTTGCTATAACGATATAAATAAATAAATGTTCGATGGCTAACCAAATCCTCAAAAGTTAATTATTTAGAAACACAGTAGATAAAAGGGTAGGCACTGTAAAAATACTCATTTTCTTTTTCCTTTTTAGGCTCAATTTAGTTCTGTTTCTTTGCGGAAAATTACTACTCGAAATAATGTATCCCTCGAGCTAAAAACAAAAGATTCTCTTTCTTTTACGAGAAATTGCATATGAAAAATGCACGACCTTTTGGATATTCGAGCTGGATCTCTGTTGGATTGACGTTCTTATAACCTGCTGGAAAACGCGGATTGGTCTAAATGAATATTTTCCAATGTTCTCCGTCACTTGTCGTATTCTTTTTAACTTTTCAACTTATACCACATAAAAATTTTAGTGCGAGAAACTACACGGGAAAAGTAGGTTGGGAATTTTAATCAATTCCTTTATGTTTATTTAAATAGGTCTTTTCGACCGGTTTGCTGAAAAATAAACGCTAGGGAGATGTTGCATCGGGAAAATGTATTTTTAAATGTTGATAAAAATAAGGTAAAATTTAGTAATTTTTGTAAAGGTTTACACAGTATCTGCTAAGGCCAATAGTCGTCTTAAACACAATTTAAAAATTTGTTACATGTAAAAATAAGAACTAGAGAGATAACGCCAGTTTATTATAATATTAATGTTAAAAAAAGATAAATCAAAACGAATGAATGATAATGGGAGACCTTAAATTACATGGTAACAGGATTATTATACAAAGCCATGTAAAAAAAATTGTAATTGAAATATGCGGCTCGGTAATAGCCTAGTCATCACGTTGAATGACATGTGACAGTTAGGGTTTGATACTGTTAATGTAAAGTTTGGTTAGGTCTATACTTTAACAAATATTTTTTAGAAAAATTTCAAACAACAAAGCAATCAAATATGTAAAAGTAAACAGTTGGTCACAAAACAGTGAGAATTACTTTTTAAATAAACATGATATTCAATTTTCTCTCTATCTTATGTCCTTTTTATCTAGTTTCCAAATTCTCTTCATGTTGTCCCAAATTCATTCCACTGTTTCTTAATCGCTCATCCATAATTCTACCAAAGTGTCCGACTGAATTCTATTTTAGATGCAAAATAGCTTCAACAGCGTCTCGCATCTCCATTTTGTTCCTGATTACTTGATTTGGAACTTGGCCCTGTTAATTTCCAGTATCCATCTTATTATCTTTTTCTTCATTGTATGTATATCTTGTATTTTTTTGTCATAGTGAGTAAGTTAGCCATAGATTAGGACAGGGAGTACATATTGATTGAAAATTTTCCTTTTCAAACATATGGGAATATCAGATTTCAATATGTACTTGCCCATGCAGGACCTATTCTTCTTTGAATCTCATGTATTTCATTGTCTCTTTCGATGTCTATCTTATGTCTCACATACTTATACAAAGTTCTTTGAGCGAATTTATGTTATGTACCTATTTGTAGAGGAGTATTAGTCATTCTTTTGTTATGAACTAATATTTAAAGAAATATATTTATTTTTAAATATATTTCTTTAAATATTAGTTCAGATTATATTAGATATTAGATGATTTTTTCAACTCCGTCAACATATATTGTGCTTCCTGGATATTATACTTTACCAATACAACATCGTCCGCAAAATGTAGGTGATTTAACATTTCTCCATCGATGTTGATCTCAGCTTATCTGCATTATATGTTATTGAGCATATCTTGCAGGAGGGCCACAAATATTTTTCGGCAGAGTGTCTCATCCTGTCTTACCCTCTGTCTATGTTGAATTTGTTTGTATATTATATATTTAAACATTTTAACGTTTGATCGTTGAAAGAATCTAAAAGTTTTGAAAGTATAGTAATATATAGGAATAGTAGTTAGTGTAGTACTAATAAGGAACACGCACTTACATTTGTACAATATAACAAAGTGATACTTAACTCAACCGGAGAAAGTATTCACTATCTGCGAGTTTTTTTATGACAGAATAACAAGTTGGAACACTTAAAACTCATCTCTAATTACATATAGTTGAGATTTAAACACTGTAATCTTTAAAAAAAGATTATATAATAATTAATATCTTATATACTAAAATGCTAAGCCCTTTTCTTGTCCACTACTTTACTCAAAAACCATATTAGATAATTAAAATATTTTTCGGAATATTATTAGTATTACGTATGAGATTGTCAAGATATACTTTTGGTACGAAAATTCACTTCCGGTTTTGAGATGACCGGAAGTTAAAATTTACTTTATTCGGATTCGTGATCAGCATGCAAAATTAACTGCTAAATGATATCCATGTAGACATTTGATGAACTAAAAATTGCATTCCGGTTTTTAGGTCGACTTCCGGTTTCGTTTTTATTAGTCAAATCAATAGAGAATTCAACGTAGAGTTCAAAAATGTAAGTTCACGAAATTATCATTTATAGTTTTTGAGTTATTGATAAAAATATTTTTACTTCCGGTCATTGTATATATTGTATATTTTTCTCGCAAAATAAAAATTTCATTTAAAAAACTCGATGTCAAGTTGGTCCGCTAGTATATATTTATTTGATTTATCACCATATCAAAAATTGTAAAAACTCTGAAAAGGTTTAAAAAATTGTTGTTTCGTTTGCATAGAGGAGTTATTATGTGGTTAGACTTAAATAATGGACAACATTTTTAACAATTGTAGTAGGTTTTGTTTTGTAAGAAAATAATTTTTTATTGTTAAAAGAATTCTTTGTTTCTTTTTGGCATATCAACTTTGGTTTATACTATTTGTAATAAATATATCTAACAATAAATAAAGCATGTACATATAAATATGAAAATTACAGCCAAAGATGTAATATCTACCACAAGATAAAGAAATATTCTCAAAACTAAAACGCCGTCCACACTCTCGATCGAAGTTCTTCGGACGAAGTGTCGAAGTGAAGTTAATCGAGGCGAGGTGACTCTCTACATACTCGTGAAGTTGAGTAATGTAGTGTGACACTTCGTATTCGAACTTCGGGACCTTTGACTTCGACGCGAAAAACCGACACAGAACGGAAGTCTTCTGCTTGCAGTACCGTCTCCTATCGGAGGTTGACTACCATCACAGCAATCTTTACTTTGTTGGCTGCAGCTCTGAACAACTGTATTGAACTGCACCCATACCACTCCCTTAAATTTCGCAACCAGGAAATCCTCCTACGTCCCACATTTCTCTTTCTCGAGATTTTTCCTTGGATTATGAGTCTCTCATTATGTGTCACAGATATTCCAGTTTTTTCGTTTGTATGGTTTTTATGACTTCGCATTCCCTCCCCATCTTCAGCAGAACATCTTGATTTGTTACTCTTTCTGTCCATGGTATTTTCCACATTCTCCTGTAACACCACATCTCGAATGCCTCAATGTTTTTGATGTTTATCTTTTTCAGTGTCCAGGATTCCATGCCGTACAGCAGAACGGAGAAAACATAGCACCTTAACATTCTCGTTCTTAAGTTTATATTTATGTCCCGGCTACATAGGAACTTTTTCATTTTGACAAACGATTGTCTCGCTATCTCTATTCGCCTCTTGATTTCTCTTGTCTGGTCATTAGTATCAGTGAAGCAAACCCCTAAATATTTGTAGGACGTAACTCTTTCAACTGGCTGATTATTTATGGTTAAATTCACATTGGTGTATAGCTTCTTTGTTACAATCATGAATTTAGTCTTTTTGATGTTCAGTTTTAGACCATACTTATTGGTATGGGAGTTTATGTTTTCCATCAAAAACTGTAAATTTGCTAGGTTATCTGTTACTATTAGCGTGTCATCAGCGTATCGTATATTGTTAATTAACTCTCCGTTAATTTTCATACCAATGTTTTGTTCTAGGAGCGCTTCCTGACATATTGTTTCGTTATATATATTGAATAATAGTGGAGAAAGCACACAACCCTGACGCAAACGCAGAACGGAAGTAGAACGCGGCAAAGCGAAGTCGCATGAAGTACCTGTCTACACTCTCGTATTCACTGAACTTCGATCAACTTCGCGAGTAGTATAGTGGCCGCTTAAGATTAAAAAAATATTTATCTATCATTCTAATATTACCAATTTATGTTCTCTGTATATGAATTGCTTAGCTATAGTTAAGAATCTTGCTTTAGATTTGACTAAAATGCTTTCTTGTTAGATAATGTTTAATAAAATGGACACAAAAGTTATAAATTTAATACTTATACTGCTTAACAAAAATCAAAAACATTCAGATACTGATATGTGGTGTTTAGCATACTAGTAGTAAGCATTTTCCAATTTTTTTTATTAAATTTAAAATATATAACCACACTCTCAATTTTTTAAATAACAAATTAGATCATGAGAGAAGTTCAGGACACTTCTTGATTTGAAAGGTTATCAAAATCTGATTCGAAAAATTTATTATATACGTGCGGCATATTAAGAGTGCGGATGAAAGAGTGTTTAACTGAGCCCCTACCTGTTTAATGTTGCACTGACAGAGAAATTAAGGGAGAGGATTCCTTTGTTAATGTCCTTTGAGGATGATATCGTGTTGGGAAGTTGGAGAGAGGCTATTGACGAGAAAGTAAGGTTAGCAGGTCGACAACGGAGTATATGTAACTGGGAGGAACAGGAATTGTTAAGAGTATGTAATGGCTTGGGAAAAACTTATGAGTTTTTTTTTGAGAACTACGTGAGACGAAGACTAGAGCTGTTAGAAGTTAGGGGAACTAGAGGTAGAGGAAAACCGAGGAGAATATGGAATGAATGTGTGACAGAGAACTTGAGAGAAAAAAGTTTAGATGAAGGAGACACGGAGGACAGAAATTAAAGTGTTAAAGGAGAGTAAAGAACAGCGGACCCTAAAAAGGTATAGGCCGTGAAAGAAGAAGCAGATAAAATGTAAACTCAAAATTGTAAAAATATGGATCTTTGTATTGCTTATCATACTTATTATCTATACTTAATTAACATAATAACTTTTTTAGATTCTTCATTCTGCATATATAATATAATTGCAATACTCCGTGTTGGAGTAAGTGTTTAAATCACTATAAGGCAGAAATATCTTACTTTCAAACTATTCTGTAAGTATCCTGGCGTTATTGACATTCTAAGTTATTATCAAAAGTTATAAAAAAAATTATGTGGTGAAAATAATAATAGGAACTTTTTCTACCATTTCTTATTGATTGTTATGAGTGATTAAAATGTCAAATACATTATTTACTTTCTTATTGTCATGAACAATATTACTTAAAACGATAAACTCCTTAGGTTTGTGTAACTACCTTAATGGTAAGGTAATTTTCACATGTTAATATGTTTACCAAATTGGAAAGAATAAAAAAATCTTATGATGAAAGTTTACGCCGATCTTGTGACATACTAACTTTAGGGAAACTACTGCTACTAGTTTTAAGTATTTATTTAACAAAAATGGAAAAGGTACATAAAGATTGTTAGCTATATAGATTAACAAAATTTCATGTATTTATTAAAAAGACTGTGGTCTACATTTAGTTTCCTATTTTTGATAAACACGCTTTCATTATATTTATCGGCGAAAAATCTACCAGCACATTACAACAAGAAGAGATTTCAAATTAAGGTTATTTACCAGTCGTCTGATATTCACGTTCGAGCTGCTAAATAGACGAACTAATTTGTGAGGGAACCTAAACAAACCTAAATGACAGAAAATCAGCGGGGATTCATGTCAAATGGCTGATTTTGATTACCAAGTGAGTAAGAATATATTAATTAACACACTGTTTGTGTTGGTCAGGGAGGAGATGTTGCAGTGGCAGTTAATTGAATCTGGAACAGCTTTTATGTGGTATAAACAGGCCCCATCTAAGTCTAATATATTTACATCGAATAATGATAGCATAATTATAATTAGTTCAATTATTTAAATTTACTAGAGTTGTATTAAATAACGAAAAAATTCGGAAAATAGCTTCTTTCTCTTTTTTATTCTGTTTCGAATTTTTGATATTGTCCATATATATATATATATATATATATATATATATATATATATATATATATATATATATATATATATATGTATGTATATGTATATTATAGAATAATTTCCGAAGCAGCTAACAGAATAATTATGAAATTTATTTTACAGTACTTAGTGTAATATGGCCAATTTTCAATTCCTATTTACAAATGGAACACAATTTTAGGAATATGATCTCTGTATGTTAGGATTTTTAGACTACCTAAGACCTAAGTAATTCCGAATATTTTTAATGTAACAGTACTTGAATTCAGTAGCTCATGAGGTTGCATTACTATCACTGCCGATCCGAAACCCGGACAAAGGAGGAGGGTTCATAGTGAGGCTATGGTAAAGAAGAACTTTACTCACAGAATTATCAGAACAGCCATGATGACAAAATGGCACCAAAGCGGAAACGAATATGGAAGAAGAATAAACTAAGTCTCGGAAGCCACATCTTGGAATTAATAAAGACTAAGAAGAATAAGCAAAGATTTAACTTACAAATTTGAGATTGCGGCCATTAGATTGAAATGATAGGTAAAAAATCTTCAAAAAAAACAAACATATATCACCATGTTAAGTGGAGTTACAATTTCTTTTTTTAAAAATAAACATTGGTTTTGAGGAATGAATAGCAATAACATTATCACAGGACACTTTAAAAACTTTATGTTATTATAATAGAAACTTTGAAAGCTTCATTGCTAGGTAGAATGTAAATCTCTGTTTACAGAAAGTTTTTTTCGGTAAAAGAAAAATTGACAGTGCATCGAATTGGCGGCATTAAAGTATGTGTTCCATGAGACAACAAATGAATGAAGGCTAATCTTGGCTCCCATAGGTGTACAACAAAGGACCGTATCACCTCCCACAAGAATCATTCGAAGAAATATCTAGATAGTTGTAGTTTATCCATGCACGTTAACCAAAATGATCACCCATAAATTACATAGAAGCCAAGGTATTAGCAATTGAAAACAATTATTATTTTAAAAGATTGTTTCTTGAGATGGCTTTTATCTCTGAAACGGAGAAAACCATTAACAAGAAATTTGACATCAGCTACTTAAGTGAGATTTACTCACATACTGTTTTTAGATAAACAATTCAATAAAAAAAGAAAACACCTGATAACAATGAAGGTATAAATTAACACAAAACTAACTGTCACATTAAGTCATTGTCAACTTTCACTTGTATTTTTAAAAAAGAAATTGTAACTCCACTTAACATGGTAATATGTTATTTTCTTGCGCTTAGGTTCATAAAAAAATTTTGATTTGATACTAAGACATTTTCATATATTTTTTCGACTTTTCGGCAGGAAATTTCGGCAGATTTCATGCTTTGCAATTTGATGAGAGCACAGATATTATCAATGACACCAATTTGCTTCAATACAATCGACGACATAATTTTGGATTTTCTGTTCGGTAGGCCAACGACTTTATGCCCACTTATGAAATACCGTGGGATAAATGTGTGGCAGTGAGTATGGATGGTGCTCGGGCTATGACCGGTATACAAACAGGACTTCAGGCAAACGTGAATAAGATGAATCCATCTATTATTTGGCATCATTGTTGCATTCATAAGAAAGCATTAGCTACTAAAAAGATGCCTGATAAATTGAAAACAATGTTAGACGAGATAGTGCAGGCCATGAATTTTATTAAAGCCAGGCCTCTAAATTCCCATATTTTCCGTATGATTTGTGAAGACATGAGAAACATTTACAATCAGTTGTTATTGCATGTTGAGGTGCGTTGGTTGTCTAGGGACAAAGTCGTGTCTGGTGTTTTCAAGATGAGAGATGAGATCAAAAATTTTTTTTGAAGAATTTAGCTGGCAGCGGAAATAAACATGCTGATAATTTCTATAACTTTGAATGGCTTCCAATGGTGGCATATTCGGCTGATATCTTCAGTACCCTTAACGAGCTAAACTTAACTCTACAAGGAAGAGCTAACGTCTTCAAAGTTGAACGTAAAATAGAAACTATGATAAAAAAACTTGAACTTTGGACTAATCGTACAAGTCAAACAAAATATAATCATTTTCCTACACTGGTAGCGTTTTTGGAATCCTCTGTTAGGCAAATGTTGCCAATACAAGTAGAAGAAGAAATTATTAAACACCTCCGAGGTTTACGGTCTTCTTTTAGGGATTATTTTCCAGAAAATTTTCCAAGTAATAGAAATATCATATGATTTAGCTTTAAAACGTAATTTTAAAGAATCTTCCTTATCAAGTTTTTGGGTGAATATAAAAACAGAAATATCAGAACAAGCACTGAAATATTCTTGCTTTTCTTATCCATATACCTGTGTGAAAAGGGATTTTTTGCTCTTATATATCTCAAAAACAAATACAGAAACGAACTACAATAATTCCAATTATTGTAATCCAATTTGAGATTACAACTAAGTAAAAATATCAAACCACATATAACCAATTTAGTAGCCAAAAATCTGCACCAACCTTAACATTAATACAATATTTTTAATTTTCATACAACCTTTTTTTCAGTAGTTTATTAAATAAATTGTTTTAAATTTATTCTTGTGCTCTTTATTAAGAAGGTCCTTAAAATTATGCTTTGGTTTCTAGAGGTCCTCGGACTGAAAACAGATTTTAACATACAGTCCTTAATTTTCACTTCTCTATAACTAACCCCTATTTTTTATAGCCATATTAGTGACAAAGAGTTGGTTGCCATACGTCTCCGAAATGGCTTGACCCAGTTTTATTAAATTTTATATTTGTATTCTGCAGGTCTAGGAATAGGTTTTAATTTATTTTTCATATCCCTAAGGGGTAAGAGTGGTCCACCCCCACTAATCTTTTATTGTTTATACCAAATTTTTTATTTTTATTTTTTTAAGAGGTCGCATTAAAAAATACCTACAGCCATTTATTTGTACTCTTACATTATTAAATCCTATTTTTTAATTTCCATATTATTAGTGTCGCAGAGTTAGTTGTCATGCACACACCTGATATAAGCAAAGCAATTTCAGAAAGAGAACGATTCTTTGACGAGCTGCAGGATATACTAGACAACATTAATAATCGGGACAGTGTAATTATAACGGACAATTTCAATTCAGGAATTGGGATTACCACCATACCAGTAATTATGCAGAGCTTGACCGATAAGTTGAGAAGCGAAGAAAAACTGATAAATCTGTGCGTTCATAATGCATTACGTATAAACAATACATGCTTCAACCCCAAGCCACAACTTTACCAGTAGAACTGAAGAAATGCAGAAGGACTGCACGAAACGTTTTCTATTAAAATATTGAAATAGTATATATTTTCACTTTTTTTATTTCTCTTTGACTAATAACCACTATTGTTAGCAACTTCTCCGGTAAAATCGGTTTCTATATACAATAAAAAAGGGCAAATATGCATATTAAATTTTAGTCTTTTACTTATTTATACCACAAAGACAAAATGAATACCTTAATTATAATTTGCATAGATTCCACTTCTACATACCGCGAATAATGCTAAGATATATAACACGTTCTCGTATTTCTCTTGGAGCTTACATTACATTTCTAGTTTACTACGGTATTCACGGGCATTCAAACATACTTAAAAGACAGAGTATTTATACATGAAAGCTTTTCGTAGTGCATCTTTGAGGTTAATGTGATATTGGAATTGATAAGTGTGCACAAGGTTACCTTTAGTATTTGAGTCGCTGTTATTTTTGTGTGTTATTGTATAATGTATTTACAAATAGAACTGAGTGTACTTTTTATTTTAGAAGGAATACTTAATACAAATACAATAAATGTATTATTTTTTTTTTCATGAGTAAAAAAGTTTAAAAGTTCAGCAAATTTATCTTTCATGTACTTTTAAATAATATCCTGCACGTTTAGTTATTCATCATTATCATCATTATCTGTAGTACAGGCCTATTTGATCTATAATCTGATTTACTAGTCGTTATTGTGTTTATAAACATTGTTGGTGAGGTCCCTTTTAAGTGTAAAATTTCCTTGATTTTAACACTCATCAGTAATTCCAATATACAATACTAGAATGCTCAAAAAATGTGACGCTCATATAATACTGTGTAAAAATATTAGAATAAGTTGTGTCTAAAAACAAGGCGTACACTTGAGGCGTATCACAAATCATAGAAGGAAAACATAATTTTAGAAAAAAATCAGCTTAGCTTTATTAATTTTTAAACTATTCACCTTTAAGATCAGTACACTTTTGCATTCGAATAAACCAATCGTCGAACAATTATTATGCCGGCCAGAAATGAGATTTTTGTATGCTTTAACGCTTAATCTGGCGCCTTAAAAGGTTGACTGCGTATTTTTTTTTTGTAGTTTGTTCTTGTTTCTAGGAAACGTAAAGAAATCATATGGTACCAAACAAATCAGAACTGTATGCAGGATGGCTTTCAAAGAGCTGATATTGTCTTAATACAAGAAGAGGCGAAGATTTCGATTGTTATTGCAGAATTCTTCAATCACTTCTGGCAAATAAATTGTTGTATACCATCCAGCATTGACGGTGGCAACATTACCTTATTTCCACAAAAACTCGCGACCGTTTATTTGTCAACACTTCGAGCGTGGACAACTTATACTATGTTCGACTCGTCTTGAATACCCACACTGTTGATTGGTTTTCGTCTCGATCTCACAGCAATAAATATGTTTGCTTACCGGTCACGATGTTCAATGTCAAATTGAGCTGCTTCTGTTGAATCATTTGAGTGTAGCGCAGCACCAATCGTGTCTTCTTATGGACAGCAGTCAAATTATAAGGAATGCCACAATTGCACATCTTTCTTACTGCCAAATGGTCATGTAAAATGCAAAATGCCTTTGCCTAATGATGCACGATACATGTCGATCTGCTTCAGTCATGCCACGCCCAGTATCAATGTTTTCAGCGATAACAGCTGTGACCGGAGGGCCTTCACGGAATTTGTGATAGGCTAGTGCCTCCACGCCTGAATTATTTAAACCATATGTGAACAGTTGATGAGGCTGACGTTTATCATGAAAATCAAGACCATCGACGCAGTTTTTGTTAGGAAAACTTTCAAATCGTATAAAATCATCTTACGAAAATTTTCACGGGAGATTACCGTCCTTTCACGAAATTTATTATTTTGAAAATTTGTTGATGCTACACCATCTGTCAATGTTGTTTACCATAAGAAATGTCAAAATTTATGAAAATTGTATTTATAATGGCTCAAAACTTTTATTCTACGCCTCGTAACATCAAAATAAAAAGATATTAATTATATATAAAGCAGCAACTAAATATTTTTTGTAGTTACTATGTTTTCCCGTGAAACTACTCTATGTAACTTATGCTCTATCGAAAAAATACCATTCATTTGTAGATAAAAAAATGGAAAAAATATACCACAATACTTTTACCTACTCCAGAATTAACCGATAAACTTAAAAATATACATAAACAGATCCCAATCTTATATCTGATATACATCAGTGATATTCCAACAACGTTGTACAGCACAATGGCCAATTTCACTGACAATTCGGAGATCATAGCTACGGGAGACTCCGTGGAGAAATCAAACAGAAAACTCCAATGTGATATTAACAAAATTGTCACCTGAACAAGATTGACGCATTAAACTGAACTAACTGAGATCGACGCATATTGACTTCACAAATAAAGGTATATCAACCAGAATATTAAAAAGAAACTGCTTGGAGTTATCAATCCACAAAAAGCTTATTGAAGAGAAATTTCTACACTGGCGTTGTATTTTACTTTTTTCTCTATAGTGAAATGCTTAGGCGAGCGTCACGGAACTAGCGCCACAAAATGCAGTCGCCACAAGTAGCGTCATGAAATATTCTTCACATCGATGCACTACTCTCGATTAATTCGTTTCTAGTCATCATCTATTCTAAGCAGGTTTAAACTATTTAACTCCCGATATCATAACATTAAATAAATTAAAAGTCCACTTTAAGTGTAAATTTCAGTTTTCGTCAAGTTCGAATTAATCCAAAAATGAGTACGTACATTATAACCTCAAAATTCTGATAATCTTTTTCTTCTTCTTCTTCTTCCTTTATTGGGTAATATCCCAGGGGATAATTTGACCAGCTAATTCAGGGGGGATATTCTCAACTTGCTCTAGATAATCGAATATCCCCATATAAAACTAAATTGAAATTATTTTATATTGAATGAACACTATGTTGAAACTTCTTCTTGGGCCAGACAGTATAGGAAAGACAATTCAACACAGGATAAAACTTTTCTCGCTTGGGTGTAGCAACCAGTCTTTTTCTACATAATCTTTTCTTTTCTATTAGGTGCTTTTTAGTTATTTATATATAAAATAAGTGATGAGGTCCTCAGAGTTCCACAGCAAACTCTTCTGCAGCTATCTACTTAATTCAATAGCTACTTTACTGTGGACTGTCCAAGTTCTTCATTTTTTTTTCTACCAACGGATGATAGAGAACCCAGGTATAAAAAAGAGAGGAATTTGTAAGGTTATGTTATAGTAGATAAGATATAAATATATTATAGATTGATTTTGGCTAGATTAAGAAAAGTAATCAAAAAATTTAGTCTTTGAGAATGAAGATTGAATAGGAGAGAGCAAATCTCTATAGGAGTTTGTAGTTTTGTTTTAACCAATTCTTTGTAGAGGTCAAAATTTGGAGACACGTTTATTGGACACTCTAGAATAACATGATTCAGAGATCCAATTTGATCACATTTACAGTATGGGTTGTCCTGAATACATATGCGAAATAAATGAACGGGAGTGGAACAATGTTCTGTTCTCATTCTAATTACTGCGGTGATATGCCTTCTGTCTTTATAAGGAAATTTGTCTTTAATCTTTTTTATAATCTTTTTTATTTTTTATTATTATTTTATTTTATATAAAAATAATCTTTTTTATTTTAAGTTTGTTTAAAATGTCATTTTTCTCAAATTTCTAAATGATGCTGATTCTTCTTCAAGTTCAAATTCTTCCGAAAATAAATTTATATATGTAAGCCACTCAAAAGATTACAGAAAGAGAATGAATTGTTTAGAATAATATGATGAATTAAATTTCTTTAAAAGGTTTCCTTTGACAAAAGATACAGTTATGTCTTTATTTGAACAGATCGAACCTTTAATAAAACTTCATAAAAAAGAGGTAGGTAAGTAATATCATTAAGATTATAATAAAATTTGACATCACACTAACATTGGAGGATAAAACAACCAACATTAACGTTCTAATGTATATAGAGACAATATTGTTATCAGCACTTATTTTTAGGGGAGAAACTGTTACACCAGTCCAACAGTTATTTTTAACATTAATATTTTTTTCTTCTGGAAAAATGCAAATATTAGTAGCTGACTATATGGATAAATCGAGGACAACAGCTTCAAGAATTGAAAATATATCAAACAAATTATGAAATATTACTTAGTCTATCTTACGCTTCAAAACAATCATCACTACAACCTGACAACCATTTTCTTACTGGTCATCGTTATCAAATATCAATATAAGACCACATTTACCATTTCAATTAAGGATCAAAAACATTTTAAACTCTATTGAAATTTTTAACTTTTCCTCAATACATTCAGCAAACGTAAACACGCCACCTCCCTGGTTAATACCTTTGCCTACTTTAAATTTAGAACTATCATCATACCATAAATCTGAAACTAATCCACAAATATTTATAAGCAATTATAATAGAATACTTTCTTCTTTCCCTGAATATATTCAAGTTTACACAGATGCATCTAAAACAACTTCTGGTGTAGGATCATCATTTGTTATAAGAGACATAATAAAAAGTTTCAAATTGCCTACAGAATCCACTGTGATAACAAGAGAATTGTATGCAATATACAGAGCTCTAATTCACACACAAACAGTTAAACCAGATAAATTCCTTATTATTACCGATGGCCCAAAAAGGCTAAGGTCAGACGGAAGCACACCACCCGAAAGCCAACGCAAAGGGAAAAGGCCAAGAACCGAAGGTGTGACTTTCAGCGAAGCTGCCGCTTCTGTTAAGGTTGCAGTGGTACTAACAGGATTCCCGGAAGCCAAGATGGATATAGACAAGCTTAAGGCAGTCGAAATAGCCATCTTGGGTGCGTATGACAAAATTCCGGAAGCAGGACCACAGGTTCGCTTCCTGAAGAGTACATACAGGCCGGGTTTCCTGGAACTTAACTGTTCGGACGACATAAGTGCGCGGTGGCTGAACAAGGTGATTCCAACCCTGAGGCCTTGGGAGAGTACATCTCTCAGGGCTGTGGAGGGGGAAGACATACCCAAGCCGCACTCATGCACTGTCTTCGTACAGGACGAGCATGGGGAACGTCTTGAGTCCAAAAGGATCCTTAATAGACTAAGGATAAGTAACCATGGGCTCAGGACACATCTATGGACAGTCTGGGGTAGTAAACCTTTAGAGAAAGGGGTGTTATGGACCTTCTCGATGGATTCTGAATCTCGAGAAGAACTCCAGAAATTAAAAATGTCACCCTTTTTCGGAGTAGGACGGTTAACGTTCCGACCCAAAGAAGGGAAGACAAAAACACGGAATGAAAAGCCAGTAGCAACTTACTCCAGTGAAACAGGGGAGACCTCCCTACATATGGAGGTTCAGGACGAGGAACAACCTTCTTCGGGTGGAGCTGACACACCCATAAGGACTAATGTCCAAGAGTGTGTCGGACCCACGGAAGAAGGAATGTCCACAGATCCAGAACCGGCCATCTCTTCGCAATGAAGAGAGAAATAAGGCTCCTGCAGGCCAATCTTCAACATGCAAAAGCCGCATCGGCAACGCTAGTTAGAAGATTGGAACAAGAAGGCATTGATGTGGCCCTCCTGCAGGAGCCTTGGAGGATAGGTGAGAAGATTTCTGGCCTATCAACCAAACAAGGTAAGGTTTTATACACACCCAAAGCTGTAAGGCCAAGGTCGTGTATAATTCACAGTAATAGAGTAGATTGTACATTAATCCCGGTGCTCTGCACTGATGATATTGTTACAGCTGTTCTAACTATAACCACGGAAGTAGGAGAGAAGAAACTGGTAGTGTGTTCAGCCTACTTTCCAGGTGATGAGACTCTGTGTCCACCAAGCATTATAAGCGACATAGTTGCATATTGTCTAGGAAAAGGATTACAGCTCATTATAGGATGTGATGCCAACGCACATCACACCGTGTGGGGAAGCACAAACATTAATGCAAGGGGTGAGTATATTTTGAATTTCATCTTATCTGAAGGTTTGGTTATATCCAATATAGGAAACAAGCCAACTTTTGTCACTAAGGCACGCAAAGAAGTGTTAGATTTAACACTCTGCACGAGCAGGATAAGTGATATAATAACAAATTGGTTTGTGTCTGACGAACCCTCATGTTCGGATCACAGACATATACGATTTGACCTTGATATTTTTCCATCGGAAATTAAATACAGGAATCCTAGAGATACAAACTGGGTAGGATATAGGGAGTCCCTCAGTAAAAATCTCGAGGAATGTACGATTTCGTTTAAAAGCCCAGAGGTTATAGATTCGGCGGCAGAAACGATAAGCGAAGCTATTATGGCGGCTTACCAGGAAAATTGTCCAGAAAAAACAAGGAAAAGTACGGGCAGTAATACAGTCTGGTGGAACAACGGCTTAAGGAAGATGAGGTCGGAAGTCCGAAGCCTATTTAATAAAGCCAAAAGTAACCAAGATTGGGATGCCTACAGGTATAAGCTAACGCCGCTATACAATAAAGAAATTCGGAAAGCCAAAAGGAATTCATGGAGAGAGTTTTGCGAGGAGATTACAGATATCCCGGCATGTTCTCGAATTCATAAAGTCCTGGCAAAGGATGGTGCTACAACCAAAGAAGTAGGTTTCCTAAAGAAAGCTAATGGCAAATTTACGGACACCAAAGAGGAAAGTCTTAGAGAACTAATGAACACGCACTTTCCGGGCTCAACAATTCTGGATGATGCAGATAAGCAAACCAACATAGACCAAAGGCTCACTAGACCAAGGTCTACAGATTGGAAAATAGCCACAGCAATCACAAGACCAAACAGAATTAGATGGGTTATAAATAAGTTTCGGCCATATAAGTCTCCAGGGACAGATGGCATATATCCAATACTGTTGCATATGGGATTAGAGGTATTGATACCACACCTATGCAAGCTCCTCAAAGCCACTTTAGCATGGGGGATCGTACCGGAAATATGGCAAAAGGTCAAAGTCATATACTTGCCTAGGGTAGGTAAAGTATCAGACCTAACACCAAAGTCATATAGACCGATAAGCCTATCTTCTTTTCTATTAAAAACGCTGGAAAGGCTTCTTGATAGGTACATCAGAGACGAAGTGCTAAAAGATAATCCTCTAAGCAATCGTCAATATGCATACCAACCTGGTAAATCTACGAACTCCGCATTGGATGATCTAAATAGGCTTATCTCAAAGTCAATGGAAGACAAAGAGATAGCAATGGCCGCTTTTTTAGATATAGAAGGGGCATTTAATAATGTTACCACCAGCTCTTTGATAGGGGCTATGAGTAGACGAGGTGCACCTGCGGTAATATGCAGATGGATAAGGGCATCCCTGGAGAATGGGACAGTAATGTCCACTCTGGGTAAAGCGACCATCAAAGCAAAAGTAGGCAGAGGCTGTCCACAAGGAGGAGTTCTGTCCCCTCTACTTTGGACAACCTTGGTAGATGATCTCCTCAGAAATCTGTCCACAGAAGGCTTTTATTGTCTAGGATATGCTGACGATATAGCAATCGTTGTCAGGGGCAGGTTTGCTCAGGTAGTTTCTGAGAGAATGCAAGCAGCCCTAAATATAGTTGACGACTGGTGTAAACAAGAGAGACTGATAGTCAATGCTCAGAAAACACAAATTGTCAACTTCACCAAAAAAACAGCACTAAAAGGCCTAAAACCACCGGTGCTGGGAAGAACAGACATTTCATTTGCCAAAGAAACAAAATACCTTGGGGTATATTTTGATCATAGGCTTACATAGAATACTCACATTCTAAAAACCACACAGAAAGCTACTATGTCCTTGGGCAGATGTAGAAGAATGTGCGGTAAGAATTGGGGACTTAACCCCAAAATGACTCTATGGCTATATACAAGGGTTATTAGACCCATGATAACCTATGGCTCGGTGACGTGGTGGACAAAGACGCAGCAAGGGGGAGCAATAAGGCTGCTAGGTAATACACAAAGGCTAGCATGCCTGTGTATTACGGGGGCCTTAAAAACAACTCCTACTGCATCGCTGGAAGTCCTGTTGAATCTACCACCACTTCATATCTTTATACAGGGCGAAGCCAGATCCGTGATGCACAGATTAATCCATAGTCAGCGACATATAAGCCAGATGCATGGTACTGACAACAGAAAGCTAATCGAGGAGCTAAAAGCCGATATTGTGATGGGGAAACCTATCGATGCAACAGTTACGAGATATAGCTTTAACAATAAGTTCACAATTAAGATACCAGGCAGGGAAGACTGGAATAAAGGTGTACCCATACAAGCTGCTGCTACCTGGTACACGGATGGCTCAAAAACATCGGAGGGTGTGGGAGCCGGCATAGTAGGGACAAATCAAGGGATAGATTTCCCGGTAAGTCTATCTAAGGATGTGACAGTTTTCCAGGCGGAAATAACTGTAATCCATCACTGCGTGGAAGAAATAGAAAGGCAGGAAAGAACGTTCTGTTCAGTTGCTATCTTCACAGATAGTCAGGCAGCGCTTAAGGCACTCAATTCCGCAGAGGTCAATTCTAAGCTAGTATGGGATTGCGTGTGTGCCCTAAATAAACTAGGAGACCGTAGCAAGGTTACGGTAGCCTGGGTACCGGGGCACGAGGGTCATAAGGGCAATGAAAAAGCAGATGAAATGGCCAAACAAGGCTCATCATTGCCATTCATTGGACCGGAACCCTTCTGCGGAGTTGCTAAATCAGTAACAAGAACGGCTACAAGGAAGTGGGTAGCTCGCAAATCTCTGGAATGGTGGAGGAATTCACCAGGACAAAGACAGGCGAAACAGTTCATTACAGAACATTCGCCAAAATTTACGGCAGACCTAATAAGCAAAGACAGGAAAACAGTCAAGGTCATAGTAGGTCTTCTAACAGGGCACTGTAAGCTGAATAGGCACTTGAAGCTGATGGGATTATCAGATGATGACCTGTGCAGATTCTGTCACCTCGAAGAAGAAACAGCAGAGCACATTTTATGTCAGTGTGACAGTCTGGCAAATGTGCGGTTCTTTGCATTAGGAGAAGAAAATCCACCGGCAAATAGCTACATGGAAGGTACAGTCTCGAAGCTACTAGACTTTATAAAAAGGGTCAGGCTAGAGAATGTTATCTAGGACTAGAGGACCACAATAGATCTGAAAAGGTCGCAGTGGAATAGGCCGAAAGGCCACCTCTCTTAATCTAATCTAATCTATTATTACTGACTCAATCAATTCCCTCCATATACTGTCAAAAACGTACACTTGCAACCCGATTGCTAAATTAATTAAAAACAAGATGTAGCAGCTGGAAAACAAAACATTAGTCTTCGTGTGGGTACCATCACATATAGGCATTAAAGGAAACGAACTAGCTGATAAAAATGCTCGAAAAATAGCAAATTCCCTAAATATCAGACCGATAATAAAACCATTAGCAGAAGATCTCAATCCGTACTTTAAACAAAAGCTGATATGTAATTGGAGTAAATGTTGGGAAGAAAAATCCTCAAAGTTAAAAGAAATTAAACCAAATTTTGGATGATGGACTAACAACGCCCCTAGGCGTTTCCTTCAGGTTGTATTAACCAGACTCCGATTAGGACACAGCAAACTCACACATGAATATCTCATGAAGAAGGAACCTCAACCAAAATGTACGAGTTGTGACGTGAAACACGTATTAACGGAGTATCCCAAATATAGTGCTGAAAGACTAACTAATAAAATTCCATCAGTTATAAGGGATATTTTTAGTGAGTGTACCAGTGAAAATATTGTGAAATTTTTAAGGGACTGTAACATATTGAACCACATATAAGTATGTTATTTGTTTGTTATTTGTAATCATTATTGTTTTCATTAAATTCATCCGCTAATAACCAATATGGTTGATGCGGCCGCGTTTAAAAAAATTATGAAATGTCCAAGTTGAAGAACAGTTTTATGCCATTCTATGATTTCCAAGATACTTAGCTGCAGTTATTTGTACTTTAATACGAATTGATTGTTATGGAGGTGCAAATGCAAAAATATATCGTTCGGAAAAAGAATTTTTGCATTAAACGTCCAAAAAATCACTGACTAGTTTCAAAATTAGAAATATTGTTGCAAAATGGCTGAGTTCTGTACATGATCAAACATCATTTAGTGATCATATCTAGATCAACAAGAAAACCGTTTTATTCAACCCATCAATTTCCCTCAATCTCAAGATGAAATTGAGCGAACATTATTGTGAATTAGGTATTAAACATTTTGCGGAGCTCAATTCACAAGTTCTAAAAAAAATATTTTCTATTAAACCAATTATTTTATGACTGAGGTAATTTACAATGTATAAGTTTTTTAAACTTGCTTTCATCTTTGTCAAGATTAATTTTATAGGATATTATGATGCTTTTATTTCAGTAATTTGCATTTTTATAGTTGTACATACAATTAATCATAAATATATTAGTTCAGCAATTTATGTACTATGTTCTTAATAATTGGTGTGTAGTTTGAATTTACTTATTTATTTATATTTATAATAAATGTCATTAAAAGGCAACACTTTTTGTACAGTATATTTATTATAAATTTTCTTGAGCATATTTTTGTTTTAATTATAATTCAATTTTCAATATTTTGATTTTTAATTATTGTTCCCTAATATCTTTCATGATTGGTCTTTCTCTCTCTTCTTTGTCCTCTCGATCATTTTCTTCATTTAAAACTTCCAGTTTTCGTTAATATTTTTCATTGGTTTCTATATTTGATTTATATTTGGGTACTTCCTCAATAAGTAAAAGTTCCCCTTTTTGTGAAATATAAAGAACTACTTCTTTTTGATACAGACATAATAAATAACAATTAATAATTTTACACACAAAGTAACATACAACATAATGCTGTATTTTTACAATTATCAGTTCAAAATATGTATTAATGTTTGACAAAAACAGTTATTAGTTAAATATTTTAAGTTGAAGTTTCATATTTATACTTTGGAAGAGATTTCTAAATCAGCACATATTAAATATGGCTTTTTACAGCAACAATTTTTATGGCAACAATTGGAAAAACCCATTTACGTGACGAGGGGTGACCGTTATACAACATGTAAACTTTTTCATTTTATTAAAATCTATAAAAATAATAAATAAATTACTTTATTATTATTTTTATATCACAAAACACTAAGTGAAGAAGATAATTAATCGTTATTTATATAAATAAGTTTTAGTTAAAATTTTAATAAAAAAAAATTAGTCAGGCATGAACAATTTTATAAAAATCATATGGTTATGTTTTCTACTGTGTAGATCAAGAGCTATAATCATTTTAAAAAAGCAATTTTATATATCGAAAATGCAAATTCTCCTATTTTGCCAAGTTTTCTACAGCTACTGCCATATTTTTTGGCCCAAACTCTTGCTTTTCTCCCGTATATCAGTGTAATCGATATGCATATACCCTCAAAGAACTAATCCAACCGTATAAGGGACTGTTTGAAAGAATTCAGCCTAAGGGAAACCTGCTGCTGCTCCAAAATACATCACATATATTTCCCCAGAAATTGCTCCACATATAGGAAAGGTTATCGTATGAGTATGTTATCGTCAGTTTGTCATAAAGAGGTTGTAATTTACGTCCTTTACTTTATCATTCAAAAGAGGCCATACTTTTAGTCTGAGTTTCGCAATCCGTAAATCAATATTTCGTTAGTATCTTCGTATGTATTTTAGGGATTGCTCGGTTAGTTAAGGAGGTTATTGTATACGGCGATGAGGAATTAATTGAGGTTTCAGCTATGTATTTTACTATTTAGCGAAAATGTCAAATATATATTAAACAAAGAAATGTCTATGGATTTATAGAGTAACGAAATTGTAAACTTTGAAAAGTATGACTAAAACCGCCCTTTACAAAAAATTTAAAAAAAATTATTATTGAAATTATATATATATATATATATCTTGCAGATATCCCCAATATTTAAGAGTTTACTATATATATATATATATATATATATATATATATATATATATGTCCTATATCAAGCTGTCAAAAATATTTCGATAAGAAAAAATCATCTTTTAATTACATCTCCTATTTCTACTAAATAGAGAATTTTTAAGACTTTTTTGTTCAAGCTCTTTTCTGTTCTAGCCTTTATGTGAAAAATTTCCCTCATCCTGCTAATACTTAAATTTCTCGTTCTGTTAATAGACGAATAGGAAGGACAAGTTATACAAAATAACTGCATTCTTCACCACTTTTTAATGTATGAATCAAACAAAATAATAATACATTCGCTTTCATAAGCTGTATCATTTTATTCTTCTGTATTGCGCATTAGAAAAGTGTGTCATTCTTCTAGTGAAAACTAATTCTTCAGGGAATTATGTACAAAAAATAAGTTTTTGAAAAGGCAAGAATTTCATTATTAAAAACAGCACCAAATACATAAACATTACATGTTTGCCCTGGTAAATACTCGTATTTGAAAGTGTGAATAGCTGTAAAAGCCTAAAGCTAGTAATATATTATGGTTTTTGTTGCCATATTCTTCTTATGGTTTCTATACATTCTAGATGTTGTAGATTTTCGTAGATTTTAAAGCCAGGAAATACGTCTTCTTCCCTGGTCCACTTTAGCCATTTAACTTCACTTGAAGAATTAACTGGAAAAGGCTGTAATGTTTTTGATTTCTCAATATATGTCCCCAATATGAGTTTTGTCATTTCACATTCTTTCTCCATTCTGCGTAGTATCTCCGCAATGGAAACCCGGTGTTACCATCCCGGGTGTTCATCGACAAGTGTCGAGTCGATTCATATGTGTCACAGTTAATGTCCATGCCTATATTCATAGAGCAAAACTGAATATGCAGTAGCATTTGGCTTCTGTTATTCGTTAAAAATTGCAAAAATTACAAATAAAGAGCTAACCTTAATATGCGGTGACTTTAACGGCAACCCTAGACATAATGACGACCTAAAAAATGTATTTTGAAAGTTCGGCATAGGTAAGACCTTTTAATTGAGTTTACTATCAGAAATATCTATTCTATTATGAATCCTCGATTGAAACACCATGTACACCGACTTTAGACATGAAAAAGTCCTGGAGATAGGTCTAGAAATCAAATTGATTACATTCTCACTAATATTAGCTTGAGATCATCAATCCCAACAGTCAGATCATATCCAAGGGCGATATGTGGATCAGATCATACTCTCTTCGTAGCTAAAGTAAAGCTCAAATTTAAAGCGCCAACAAACGCAGAGAGTCAGAGAAGATAGAACTAAAAAAGAAAAATAACCTTCTTCAAGAAATGAGAAAAAGTATGCCCTCTATCCGTAAGAGTAGATAACAAGAAATATGGAAGACTATCAAACATTGTGTAATAATAACAATTATTCGCCCAAAGCTAAATAATCCTGTAAAATAGAAACACTGGATAACAGATAAAACCCTTAAAATAATTGATAATAGAAGAAATCTTTGTCGAAGTAATGTAGATTAGTAGAAGGGAAACGCGAGTTTAAGAAACCTCAACCAAGAAGTAAAACGAAAATGCAAGGCTGATAAATAACAATACTATCACAATATATGTAACGAAATTGAGAGCCATGATCAAAACAATCAGTAGAGAGATCTATTTCCAAAAATACGATACATAACAAGAGACCAGAGACAAGAGCCAAAACTTGGGCCGTTGAAGACTACAAAGGAATCTTGAGAACCAACAGAGAGAATATAGCAGAGACATGGAGATTATATTGCCAGGATCTATATAAAGATGATCAACGCCAGGAACTTGTTCACTAAACCCGTGAATAAAACGAAGAAGAGCCGAATATACTTGAGAATGAAATAAGACAGGCGATCAGTAAACTCAAGTATAACGAAGCACCAGGTCCAGATAGGACATCAGCAGAAATGCTCAAAGCCACCGAAGAAACCAGAATAAAATTGCTGCACTTGTTCTGTTACAAAATATGGCATTCCAAGCAATGACCTGTCAACTGGACAAAATCTACAATAACGACAATAACTACAAAAGGCAGATTCCATAAATGCGACAACTATCTCCATCTCCCTTACCTCACATACCAGCAAGATAATCACATCAGTTCATATAATCAATGAGACTGAAAACTTTCCTACAAAGAGAAATACTCCAAAAGCAAACTGAATTTACCACAGGTAGAGGTACTCGCGAACACCTCAACATAACACAAATAATAGAAAAATCTAAGGAATTCAATATCCCACTATACAGGGATGAGTGCCTTAAGAACCGGCAAAATAACGCAAAAGATAGAAAACATAATACGTTGTGAAATAAAAAGAGATGCAAGTAGTAGAGGTGAGAAATTATCGATATAAACCTATAATTTACTTTACATTACATTAGATCTATCGAAAGTTTCCCACCTTTAGATGTTAGCTTATGAGCTGGTTGACTTCAGTCATAGTAACACGTATCACGTAATGTAAGTAAAAACAGTTTAAGTACGAGTATGTTTTTATCCAAAATTAAAGTATTGATCAATAATAAACTGTGATTTGAGACGTCGCATACACTCTTCTCAATACAGAATTATCATAGCTTGTTATTCTGTATTCGTCAACACAGAATTAATTATCAAATTACTACTAATTAAACTGTTTACTTACATTTGCTGCCTTCAATCAGTTTTTACTTTATGCGAAATTTAAAAAATGTTAATGTTCGACGTCATACTTGTAATATTATGACTGAAGTCAACTAGCTCATAAGCTAACGTCTAAAGGTGGGAAACTATCGATAGTCCTAATGTAATGTAATGTAATGTAATGTAAATTAGAGGTTTCTATCGATAATTTCCCACCTCTACTACTTTCATCTCTTTTTATTTCACAACGTATTATGTTTTCTATCTTTTGCGTTATTTTGCCGGTTCTCAAGGCACTCATCACTGTATATTCGTTCTATATATTTTAGATATTTTTTTAAAGATGTACACGCTCCTTGCCACTCTTTATTTTTATTACCTGTTAGTGATACTGAAATCATGAATGTTTTGCATAGATTGAAAAATTCACACTGCAGGGATTTTTATTTCTTAAACAACAAAATAATTGTGGAAACAATCGATATAATGATTAACAAATTAATTATACTTTATAATAATTATTGTCTTTTTCTTCTTAGTAAACCTGTATTTCTGGATTTAGGTATTATGCCACTAACTTCAATCTATATTATATGTGACGCTGATTGAAATACGTGCCAAAAAAGGTAAGTTTAACATAAACTCCAACTTCCATGATCACGATACGTTTTAGGTTGACAAAGAGCATAAAAAATTCGACCGATGATGTTGGTTTGTATAACTTTTTGCCAGATGAAGTAAAAAGTCTTCACTTATTACCGTTCAAACTTAAAATCAAATCACACTTTTTAAAACATTGTTTCTATTCAAAAACGGAGTACCTAAGTACAGCTTTTATACAATAGTACTAGTTTGGTCAGCGTACTTGCCTATTATGATGATATGTCAGTGTGTTTGTCGTTTCTTAAATTGTTAATATTAAATATCCGTTTGTAATGTTTAAATTCGCAAAAATTTTATATGTATGTATGTAAAAATTGTCACCATTTCTTTGACTTTTCAAAAAAAACTATTTTTTTATATTGACTAAATAAATTCTATTCTATTCTATCGCAAAGCATTCGACAGGGTCAAATGGAAACACTTATGGCAAATACTAAAAGAATTAGGTTTAGTCCTTCTTACAAATAGTCACGAATTAATTGATATCTAACGACTGTTTGAAAACGGAAGTCAAATATTTGGTCTGCAGTTAAACATATCAAAGACAAAGATCATGATAGTGGATAGACTGCATAACAATCATCCACACATAAACACGATTGACCGGTTTGAGGTTGTAAGCTCATACTTATATCTGGACAAGAAATAAAACGTAGATGTATCTAGCAAAAGTCGCTGTAGGAAAGATGACCAAAATATGGAAGGGCTCTCAAAATTAACGAACTCTAAAAATGAGATTGATCAACTGCTTAATATTCCCAATACTGATATACGGATGTGAATCTTAGATCCTACGACAAGCTAAAAGAAGAAAGATAGATGCCACTGAAATATTTTGTCGGAGAAGAATGGTGCGAATTTCCTGGACCGATCACAGGACAAATAATTTAATTTTAAATGAACTTAAGGACAGCAAACGGCTCTCCGGCAAAGTCTACCTATAACAACTAAAATACTTTGGACATGTTATGAGAGCAGACACAGAAAACATGGAAAGACATATTATCCATGCAACGTAGAAGGTCGAAGATCAGGAGGAAGATCCTAACAAGATGGATCCAAATTACAGGAATATGCAAAAGACCTATGCATGAGCTAAAAGAAATGACCAGAGACAGAGATCTTTGAAGACGGACAATACAAAACATCACAATGACCACTACACTCCCTCAGGGGAGTTAGGACTGAAGAGAGAAAGAGAGATATTTGTTGTTCAACTTTTGTTGAATGATTCCATGTGTTGAGATAAGTATAACGCTCGACACGTCAAAATAAACGTATTTTCAACTGACATTGTATCATAAAATGAAACTACACACACACAACTGACATTGTAGCTAATTTCCATTAAAGACAGTAAATAAGCTTAATTATTAGTGGGACGTTTGAATTATAATGTTTACTAATGGTCATATATTTGGGTTTTTTATCTGTAAACGTCTTTTATTATGCGGTTCACTAATGTTCGTAAATCGTCCAGATTATCTCCAAAATTACGGTGAAATCTACTTATCTGATTTTTTTCAGCTATTAACTATTTATTAATATTCCATTGTCACACTCTTCCAACGCTTCCTTAAAAACACTCATAATAAATGTTGAGTAGGTATAAATCCCTACTTTTCGTTATATTGTGTTTTAATCAGTTAGCTATTTTGAATATATCCGTTTGATTGTAATAAATGTTTCTGATAGTTCTAAAAGATAGAGATAACTCCGAGTATAATAATGAGGTGCCAAAAAATATACTTTAAGTGTTTTTTTGCCATCCTGAACCATAAGGCGCACTTTACGCCTGTACAGACCTGTACAGAATATGTATTTTGTAAATAAACAATAAATATACAATAACGAACAACTATGACATAAATATACTTATGAGTCATGCGTTTTTAATTACGAACTACAAAACAATCAAATACAGGAAATGAGATGGGTAATAAATTTTGTATAAAACATTTTTTATTTGTTTCTTAGGTGACACGAATGAAATCGATTTGAGTAAATATCATTTTATTCTATAGAAAAGGAGATTTCTCATAGGATATTTTAACTATAACGCCAACTATGCTGCTGATATTGTAATATAACACTAAGTAAAATATGTGTTTAGTACAAAATAAAATACAGACTAATAAAGTTCAGACTAATATAAGTATTGTGTAAAAGTTTCCTGGGTGGAGAAGATTCGAAACTCCACAATACTAGAACGTCTCAGCAAGACTACTGAGATCATAAAAAGCATCAAGAAGAGAAAGCTGGAGTATTTCGGACATGTAATGAGAGGTCCCAAATATAGGTTGCTACAAAATATCATGCAAGGAAAAATAGCAGGCAAACGCAGTCCAGGACGAAGAAGAACCTCATGGTTGAAGAACTTGCGAGATTGGTATGGTGTTGATACAAGCATGCTATTTAGGGTGGCAGTGAATAAAATTAATATAGCTATGATGGTAACCAACGTTCTGAAAGGACAGGGTACATGAAGATGAAGCATATAATGTGCAGAATGACTGTGAAGTCTGTTCCGCCAATGAACTTTTTTTTGTCCTTAAACTAGAAAAAAAGTTTAATGCTTAATATTTATCGTCTAATAATTTTAACTGTACTATTATGCAAATGTTTACTTTAAGTTCTAAAATGAGTAATTTAAAATGAGAAATGCGATTGTTAAAATATCGGCAAGTGCTTATCTTTAAAGAGACTGAAATTTTTCGTTTGGTTGTCATCTTTGTAACGAGGTTGTTTATAGATGTACATTGCTTCAATTTTGAGTTGTGTTGGAATTTCGTTGTTTTGAAGTGGTCGTTGTAATTGTAATATCTTTTTTGTTGTTTGTTTTTTGAAACTGTCTATCTGTGTATAAAGATAATGTTTAGATCATGGAAAAAATCACCTACAGTTTTTCGTCCATAGGAGCAAGAGAACACAAGTAGTAGTCGAGAAAGTCTAATAGTCGAAAATTATTTAAGTGATATAAAAAAACAACTACACTGAGACTGAAACTATAGAAAAGAGTTTACGACTTCCAAACAAAATATTGTTTTGAATGAACAATCCAAGAAAATTTATATGAACGTTTACAAAAATCTGCAAAATGATTATGAAAATAGTTGTTAAGGCAATTATGTTAAGGCAATTAGGTGTTAGGTTAAGGAATTCCGTATTCTACTATGCGCGACATTGTGAAGAATGGTGTTAAAAAGTGAAAAACAAGATCGGATGCTGGAAAACCTAAACATTTTAATATCGTGACTGTTAAATGTTTAGGGATTTGGTTTGCGAGGAATACGAAAAAATGTAATACCAACAATTGATATTATATACACCAAGCTTATTGTCATGGGAAGAACCTACCATAAAATCACTTTGTGCAGACGGCTGAAAAATCTTCGATTTAAATACAAAATCGTTGAAAAACAGATATTACGGAAAGTAAGAAACATTGGCGTTTACATTATTTAGATAAAATTCAAGAATACCGAGACCAAAAGCGAACAATTTATTATTAAGACGATGATACATCGTATGGCACGCATAATACCGCTAGCAAGAGTTGGACTGATGGTTCACTTAGGGAGCCAGCTAAAAGGCGTACCTCCGAATAAAGATTCTCGAATGATTATTATGCATTGTGGATCTTCAAGTCCCAAATAGGGCCCAATCAGGACATAAATGGGTTAAAGCTTTGCGAAAAAAAAACAGAAAAATTTAGTGTAGATTATCATCAGAATATGAAGTCTACTATATTCGAAGAGTGGTTTAATAATGCATTACTTCCTTAGATAACACCCAGCAGTGTGACAATTATGGACAATGCCAACTATCAGTCAAGACTTCTAAAAAAATTCAGAACAGTTCGTATTCAAAACAGGAACTATAAGATTTCCTGTCAGATAATGATTTGTATTTTGAAGAGTACTATAATACGAAACAATTACCTTAAAGTAGTTCGTACTAAAACTTAGGACAAACAATATACTGGACACGATTGCAACAGAACATTTTCGTACTGTTTTGAGGTTACCACCTTATTTTTGCATTTTCAATCCCATAGAACTTATTTGGGGACAAGTAAAATAACGAATGCGAAGAAAAAATATTTTTCCAAAATTTGACGCGAAAGTGATTGATTTAATTCCTTATGAACTATCAGAGATCACAAGTGCCAGGCTGGAAAAACGCAGTAAGCCATGTAGTTAATGTAGAAAATGACTACAGAAGACTAGGACAATTAACTTCAAACGGTGGACAATTTATTATTGATCTGATGTTACCTGAGTTACTTATATATACTTATACTTGTTAAAGACTATAAAGTGTAAACATGTACCAAAAATACAGTGTTACCCAAAATAAACAGTACTGAAACTGAAACATAGATGCATCTTTGTGTGCGCTGTCATATTCAAATTAACTAGTATAAACCTGTCAAGTAATCCTTAAACAAATAATTATTAAGGCCTAATTGTTAAAAATGGTGTTATGTACAGAGGGAAAGTGTTTCTTGTGGAGTATTATTTTCGCTCATACGGAATCGGCCGAATAGTCCAAGTATGCAATAAGTGTGTGATCAATTCACACAACGGTTTAATAAACGTTCTCCAAGTAATGTTGTATTTTTGAAGGTTGTTGAAAAGTTTAGAAATACGGGTAATATATTACGAAAAGAAAACTCAGGGCGTCCTAGGACAGTTAACAACAACGATAACCATGAACGTGTTTTTGAGCGAATCTTGAAAAATCCGAAAACCGGCCAGACAAGAACAGCGTTGCATCTTGGCTTAAAACGAACTTCCTTGCAAAGAATCCTGAAGGAGCTGGGTGAATTTTCGTATGTGATTCAGGTACATCAACAATTACATCCCAGGGATTATCACAGTAGAGTGTAATATTGTGCCAGAATTCTTGCATTACAGTATGAAAATCCTAAATTTTTGAAAAATGTATGGTTTTCACACAAAGCACATTTTCATTCTGGTCAAATGATGAAGTTCAAAAAGTTCCTTTAAATAGCGCAAAAGTGAGTGTCTGTGTGCAGTGTCGGGACACGGAATCATTGGTCCATACTTTATCGAAGGAAATGGTAGGCAAGTCACACTTAATCAACAGAAGTACATACATATTTTAACACGCTTTATCCCTGATCTACGTTAATTTTGTCGTGCACGTAATTTGGCATTTCGAGACCAATTTTTCCAGCAGGATGGGGCAACTTGCCATACTGCTTTCGCAGTTCATCAATTTCTTCAGGGACATTTTCCAAACAAATTCATTTCACGATTTACTGACTTCCCCTATCCTGCACATTCTCCAGACTTAACATCTCCAGACGCATACATTTGGGGCATGGTTAAAACTGCCGTTTTTAAACGTGCACCACAAACCATCAATGAGTTAAAGGATGCCGTTAGAGCCTTCTTCGCGGACTTGAGACAACCTTTATTCCATAACATTACGGGAAATCTGGAATATCGGTATGAAGTCTGCCTTGAGAGAGAAGGAGCTCATTTAGAACATGTTATAAAGTATCAATAATATGTATTTTTTAAAACAATAAAATAATTACAAGTTCAGTACTTGTTTATTTTGGGCTATACTGTAGATCACTTGAGAAAGGCACTCTGCCGAAACGGCTGTAGTGATAAGAATTTATAATAAATTTTGTAGAAGTTTTAAAAACAAAAGTTTTCAATGTTTTTATTGTTATATAAAATGAATTTCTATCAAGTAACGGTCGAATCATCATTTATTATTGATCTGTTTGATAGTGACGATGATGAGGCTCGTCTGCAGAAAAAATATTGTAGATTATTTCAGCAGCCCAGTGGCGAACACTCAAGTAAGATATATAGTAAGTATACAAAAAAAAAGTAAGTAGACTAAAAAAAATTAATCTATAAAAATTAATTTAAACTTAAACTTAACAAACACAGTTTAATACAGATAAACAACACTGACAACAAATATGAGTAGGTATTACAAGTCTAAAAAAAATCGAGAAAAGTTTTAGAAAACACCAGAATAAAATCTTATTTCACTGCACTATGACACTATGCTCTGTTTTTCCAGATTTACTAGAGGTCCAAATAGTCTGGTCGTTTTAACCTTCCTTCGTGTGAAATGTTGAGCAGATTCGTGGCCAGCGGTTTCGGATGACAAGATAGTCTGGTCTTTTATGCATAGTTTACAGTAGATATTGCTTCGCTAACTGTTGATAACTGTAGATCGTGATTGTAATCTTTTTTTCGTAATATAACAAGGGGCATGGCAGATCTGGCGCAGTACTTTCGATTGGAATCGTTGAAGTTTTTGTATGCTAGTATTACTTGCTGCACTCCAGATTTGTGCTGCATAAAGTCATTTTTGGATTTAAAATAAATTTATAAATCAGAAGTTTGTTTTCCAGGCGAAACATAAATCTGGATTAAAGTTTTATAAAGTTGAATTACAAGTAACAACTAAAAGTGTATGTAGTATCCATATTTTCTTCTAGTCAAAGAAAAAGCCACTACTAACAGCCAAACAAAAACAAGCCGGGCTAATTTGGATAAAATCTTCTTGGTCGGTTTAAGATTGGTTCCAAATAATTTTTGGTAAAGAATCAAAATTCGACGATTCTGTTGATGATTATCGCAAACGTGTAATTCGCACTACTCATGAAGCTTTTCACAAAGACTAAAACGGACCGTAACATTTCTTAAATGAATGATGATTTGGGGTTGGTAGTTTCATGGTTAGAATGTTTTAATTTATCGAGAGTACCGTAAATGCTGCGAAATATAAACAAATACCTCAAAATAGCCTAATAAAAAGTATTGTAAAATTAAATGCTGGCAGACATTATATTTTTTTAGCAGGACGATGCAGTCTGTCATACGACCAGAACAACAAACAACTAGTTTGGAAACATGATAGTCCGTTCTTGTCATCTGCAGAGCCCTGACTTAAATCCCATTGAAGCAATACAACATAAAATATAACAGACAATAACGAATAGTCCTCAAAGGACATTACACAAACTTAAAGCCAAAATAGAGCAAATTTGCAATGCATTTACCTCTGTAGTTACAGTGTAAATCCTACCTAAAGCTACTTCGTTTTCAAAACAAATATTCGTCCTATGTCCCAATATTTAGTTGCCAACAAAATACATTCTACATTAATAATTAGTTCTGTTAAAGTACGTATATTTTATTAAGTTGCTGATTAAACCTATATTCTTAGTAATTATTTAATTACATAGTAATACAATAAAAAACATGATTACAAAAAAAAATAAATTGTCAATTATCTGAATTTTACATGCATTTTAGTGTGTGCCATTATATAGTTGTTAAGACCCGTATACTATACACACGCTATATTTTCAGGTATAAATTGTATAATAGAGTATTCATAAAAGGTATTATTTAATGATTGTATGATTTTATATGATCTCTTACCTTTGCAAAATCAATCTTCAATGTGCAGCAACCGGAGTAAATGTCAGCGCCGTTTAAAGCTTCTTTGGCTCTGATTGCTGCTTCTACACTGTCAAATGTGTGATTGTTAAGGAAAAATGTAGTAAAAGAGTAAGCACATAAACTTCTTTATACATTAAAGAAATACTGAAATTAAACTGATATAAAAGCAACAAAAGTATGTGGAAAAAAATTTATCGAGCTGCACAACATAATTCATTATTAGTAGTAATAGATATTTCTAATAGAGGCCACCCTTGGTATTTAAAATTGAACGCGGGGATACAAAATTTTGCTCGAAGAAAATATTGAGGCTGATACATTAAGAATTTTTGAAACGCGTAACAGTTAAAAAAAAACTCCTAGTCCAGTCGTCAGAGTCCCTAAAAATCATACCAACAAGCTGAATTTTGCCGAGAATATTATTCTTGGGACCCCAAAAAAGTTTACCACTTCTACCCCCGGCTTTCCCCCTTAAACCTCCCTCGGAAAGGGGTAAAAACGCAAAAAAAATCGATTTACCAAGAATCTGTACGGAGAAGAAAAAAATGTTTCAAATAAAAAATGTGGCTGAGAAAATTTTAAACAAAAATGGTTATTAGCACTTTTTGTGTAGAATGAACCGTTCTCTCAGGAACAACGCTTGAAGCGACCGTCGATTTTAAATGTCAGTTACGCGCGCGAACTAAGGCTGTAACGCTTGCCGTGCTACAATAATATTACAAGGCCAGAATCGCTCGTTGTCGAAGAGAATTAGGGCGGGGTTATAGAAACTATATCGTATTTTAAATTCAAGCACAATTAGATAATATGAAATTATAATTTATTATTGGACGCCACCCCTGGTTTATCCTCAAAGGGGAAGAGCAAAAAAAAATTAAGATTTATTGAAAGTGTACAAGAAAACTATTCTTTATTATTTCTTAGCAATGAACAAAAAGAAAACATTAAAAGTTACGTCATCCCAAAGGGATTCCAAAATATTATTTTATGTTAACATTATCATAAACAAAAAATCTTTGTATCGTATTAAATTAAGAATTGGTTATAAAGAAAATGAATGTATATATATATTAACCCCAAATTTCGAAATTTGTTTACATTGAAAATAATATAGTTATTTATCAACTAGGAACAATGAAGAAAATAAACCTTTAAATTAAATTAGAACACTTCACTATATTTTCATTCTTTTTGAGTTCATAATCATTTCTGTTGTCTTGAAAGTAGGTATAATAAAAATTGGTACAACCTTAATCTGCTCTGTTTCTCTTCTTATTTAATGTCACCAAATAAACCATTGATTCAGCTACGTACTATATCAAATCACCACCATCCTAGATAAGAGGGGTTAGGGATTCCAAAAAAAGATACTGCTACTGGGCCATGATCTGGAATAACTCCATAGCAATACTATCTTGCGACGAGTATTAGAAATATAATAGCAGCATTATAGCCTCTCCAATAAGGGTCTAAAAAAAATAAATATCTATCTGAAATATGGACAAGAAAAGGATTTATTATCTCACCTCTGAATTGAGACCCACTTTGGAAACACGTCTTAACGGTTGGACGGTCTTAACAGAAAAGAGCGAAGCGCTGTCATGGCGCCTGAATCTGGAAATTGGGCGTGAGTGACAAGTTGAAAAATATGCTCATCTACCGGATATATTTGGGAATTACAGAAGAATCCTTGAGTCGGCTACAAGTAGGTACTTGACAGATAGATGGGGTTAGAAGTTTTATTAAAAAAAAATATAATCGAAATATATAATGAGTTTCTTTTAAATCTTTTGAAACGGTTACACAGCCCTCCCCACGATTTCAACTGGGTACCAGCGTGGAATCGGACTAGGCATGGTGGCACACCATACTAACCTTTTCAAAAGTGGGAATAGATATACGGAGAGGTAAGACAAACAGAATGGACAAATATAGCTACAATCTGGACTCACAGAATCCTTCTTTCACAACTCACGTGGGAACAATTCAAAGATTTCAGAACAAAGCGAAACAGAACGCATAGAATATTTATGACTCAACTATAAAAATGTAAACAAAAAAAATTGCATTCTCACTCTCAAAATGCATAGGGTATTTCACCTATAACCAATATCATGAACAAAGCGGAATAAAACAAAGCATATCTACAAATCATTATTTGAGACCAAATGCTCGCATTCAATCGAAACAATATAATTAAGATATTATTATTTGAAATTTCATAAGTAATATAAAGCAAAACATACTAGTGTTGTCACCAAGATACAAAACAGATAATTTACTGCGTAGTCGTTATGAGACCTAACACAATAAAACACAAAAAAATAATGTTATCGTTTGTTCGGAAGCGTAGAGTCTTTCATCTATGACTTAATCCACGAATAACATAAGAATAATAATACAATCGTATCATTAACGCCATAAGATACAAAATACAAATGTGTCATCGTTTGTTCGGAAGCATAGTCTTTCATCTATGACTTAATCCACGAATAACATAAGGTAATAACGCAGCGCGTCATTATAGACACATTTAGAAATACACAAATAAAAGGAAAGAGTTACTAATAGTTCAAAATTGGGTACATTAAAGTTCTACAAAGACAAGCCTTAATAAGTTTACTGGGAGAGGTAGACATCAGAATTTCTGTAAGACACATCTATATTTAGAAACAAAAAAAAGGCTGATGTTTAGTTATTAGTATGACAACTAGAATTTGTGATAACTAACGTGTATCATCCGCCTATAATAGGGACAACATCGGTAGGTCAACTTCGGGTAGGGTTAACTTCGGGTAGGGTCAACTTCGGGTAGGGTCTAAATAATTCTAGATTACATAACTAAATAAGTATTGGAGAACTAAAAAAGTTTCCTGACGCGGTAGGCTGTTATTCTAGATTTATTACTGAAATACAATTATGAATGGCTTATCATTCCGACGAGTCAACTAGCGGGAATCCGCTTACTTCATCCCTAGCCTTCCTCAGTGTCTGGCCATTCAGAATATAGGATGTTAGACAGCAATAATCTTTTCAAACATTATTTTGGGGGGTTTCGAATAGAGAGTCGAAATTCTAAGGTCTTCACACTAAGAGTAAAACTTAGGCAAAATGAACAGATACTATAATGAACTATCATTGGTAACTAGACAGAGGAATCTTGATATCCTTGGTATAGATACCAAAAAAATTACTTGGATTTATAAATCCGTAAAATAAGATAAATTGAATTTTGTATCCACTTGAAAAACTAAAGGTATGTACAATTTATTGTAATATAAACTAACATAAGCATAAAAATATCACATTCTACCAAGGCATTCTAAAAATAAAATGAGATTAAATTTTGAAAACACCCTTAAAATCAATATAGGTTCTTGGTCGGGGTAGCACAAACTTAAGATCTCGATCAATACAAACTAGAGAGAGAATAATACCGAAGTAGAATAAGATAAGATAAAAATAAAATTTATGTCGAAAAGAAATACGACATATATACATATATATAGACATATTGAACACAATAAATGATCAATATTATAATAATAAAAAGTAAAACAGTTCAACGAACTGGGGTGCGAGCCAAACTGAGTTGCTCTGGAGATCGACGTGCGGAGTCTCCTACACTACTTCCAGAGGCTCGTCTCTTTGCGACAACATCTGAGATACACAAAATTATTAATTGGAATAGGGATAGGTCCACTAATCCACTTGACTATAGCAGGATGCTCCCTGACTAATAGTCAACACCACCGACATAAAACAAGGGTTGTCGAGACAGCTCAAAAAAAATGAAACGTGTCAACTTCCTGAAGGGAAAGAAGCACTAAGGGACAGATTTGCCGAAGCAAAGTGGTATTCAATGTACTAAGTACTAGGGTATCAGTGCTGTACTGACCCCACGCCAAAAAAATTTGGAAAGGAAACGAATCCTCTCCAGGATAAAGTTCGCGTTAGCGCAACTCTTCCTGTACACGGGCCACGGAGGGGTTGAATAGTCGCTGGAGAAGGTAGCAAAGATTAAGTACGCAAAGCGTAAAGGGAATCAACTAAAAAATTAAAAATTAAGAATGGACTAAACATTTTAGAAGAAAGGCAGGATGGCCAATAGTTCCATAAGAATATCCTCTGGGATTGATCACAGTGGAAAATTTCCAAGCAAGAAGACTGGCAAAAGGACAAAAGAAGAAAATAAATCCAAACCGTTAATACACATCTTGGAGAAGCAGAAAGAAAAGGGGTTTATGGCATACAAGCCACAATCGCTACACAAACAGTTCAGTTTCAAACTGTTGTTTCCAAAAGAAACAAAAAAAATCATAAGTCTTCCACGAAACAAAACTTACGATAAGACTTAAAAGGAACGGAGGAATCATTACAATCTTCCAAAGAAATAGAAAAATATTACAGTCCATCGTCAATAATAAAAAAATCGTGATGTTAGATATAACACACCACCGCAATAAAAAAAGGTTGAACAGTAAAACATTTTTGACACCTAATTGAATTCAATATGGTCGTCATACAAATCACAAATAAATGTTTACCATTCTTTAGCAGAACTCAAAATAATATAAACTTTTAATTCTCAGTGGGTCATTTACGGTAGTACCAGAACTATTTCAATTGTTAAACAAACGTGGTCTTAACGTCGACATAAAGATAAAAGATAAATTCACAATAGGCGGCAGCGGGTTGTTTCACCTCTGTATATACAAAGAGTCACAATAGACAACAGCAAACTACTTCAACCTCACTTGTACCATATCATGAACACAAGATAATAAATGAAAGCTTTTGAGCCTTAGCTAAAAAGTCTAATATCAAAGCAAAAAGGTATATGTGGTCTAATAAACTATTAGAAGACCGCAAAAATGTCAACGACAAAAAAAAGAAAGCTGCTGCGTATACAACAGTCTGACATCACACAAATAACTCAAGATACAATAATACAGGTCACGTGCCTGTACGTCCTACAGGACATCTCGAGAAAAAAAAAGTTAAAACCACAAAACAAAAATAAGTTCCAGTACCAAAAACATACTTCTACTACATCTGACCACACAAAGACATAAAATTAACATAACAGAAGGAGAATAACAATATTTCCGCTCTATATTCTCAACAAAGACGCCTTAGGCAGAGAGAAACGAAGTCATATCATTACTTCCTTATACATTCAAAACAAAAGAACCATGGACTGTAAAATATAGAAAGCATTTTCCTTTTCAGGAAATAAAATTTTCTTTTCAAAGTACGAAAAAGTTAAACTATGAAAAAATAAATTTTTAAAATAAACGAAAGACAAATTAAAAAGAAAATTTAACAGATAACAGACTAAAAAAACATATTAAAAACATCCTATTATCAAAGAACTCAACTTCAAATCCTCGCAAAAAAATATTTCGCGTAAGTATTCTGCACGAAACCAGATAACACATTTTAAAATTAGGTAGGTCGGGACAGCCTGTATATAGGTATAATTCCCAGCTGTGTGCCGCAAATAAAAACCATGAATTAAGGTTAAGAAATAAAATTCACTTAATTGATTTTTCAAATACCGTACGCTAAGAGCCATTTCGTTTATTTAAAATAAACACATTGAGGAATATAATTATTATGGTTCCTATAAACAAAAAGACTGAACTGCAAAGAAAATGAATTGAGGACTAGAATATAAAATGCTTGAACATATTAGCCGGAATAAATTCAAGGTTTCAATCCATACCAAACACTTATAAAGAAATAAACAAAGTTCATTTTTCACTTATGGAATGTTTACCTTAGGCAAACGGGGAATAAACAGACGATTATCTTACCATTCAAAATACGACCATTAAAATGCACACGTAATAAACATTCCAAATACGTATTATGTATTTCACAAAATTAAAAATACGACGAGAATATTTCTACGCAATTTTACGAAGATTAAAAACGAATACATATAAATACTTTACAAAAAATTCTAAAATAGTAGCAGTGTTGATTTAATGAAAAATTGGATAAAACAAATACACAATTTAACCAAAAAAAAATGGTTGAAAACATACAGACTTAATTAACCACAGATACAGGGGGGTACAAAACAACTAATAATATTGAAAAAAACTGAAGATACAGGAATATTCAAAAGCCCCACGTTGGGCGCCATTTTTGTAACGCTTGCCGTGCTACAATAATATTACAAGGCCAGAATCGCTCGTTGTCGAAGAGAATTAGGGCGGGGTTATAGAAACTATATCGTATTTTAAATTCAAGCACAATTAGATAATATGAAATTATAATTTATTATTGGACGCCACCCCTGGTTTATCCTCAAAGGGGAAGAGCAAAAAAAAATTAAGATTTATTGAAAGTGTACAAGAAAACTATTCTTTATTATTTCTTAGCAATGAACAAAAAGAAAACATTAAAAGTTACGTCATCCCAAAGGGATTCCAAAATATTATTTTATGTTAACATTATCATAAACAAAAAATCTTTGTATCGTATTAAATTAAGAATTGGTTATAAAGAAAATGAATGTATATATATATTAACCCCAAATTTCGAAATTTGTTTACATTGAAAATAATATAGTTATTTATCAACTAGGAACAATGAAGAAAATAAACCTTTAAATTAAATTAGAACACTTCACTATATTTTCATTCTTTTTGAGTTCATAATCATTTCTGTTGTCTTGAAAGTAGGTATAATAAAAATTGGTACAACCTTAATCTGCTCTGTTTCTCTTCTTATTTAATGTCACCAAATAAACCATTGATTCAGCTACGTACTATATCAAATCACCACCATCCTAGATAAGAGGGGTTAGGGATTCCAAAAAAAGATACTGCTACTGGGCCATGATCTGGAATAACTCCATAGCAATACTATCTTGCGACGAGTATTAGAAATATAATAGCAGCATTATAGCCTCTCCAATAAGGGTCTAAAAAAAATAAATATCTATCTGAAATATGGACAAGAAAAGGATTTATTATCTCACCTCTGAATTGAGACCCACTTTGGAAACACGTCTTAACGGTTGGACGGTCTTAACAGAAAAGAGCGAAGCGCTGTCATGGCGCCTGAATCTGGAAATTGGGCGTGAGTGACAAGTTGAAAAATATGCTCATCTACCGGATATATTTGGGAATTACAGAAGAATCCTTGAGTCGGCTACAAGTAGGTACTTGACAGATAGATGGGGTTAGAAGTTTTATTAAAAAAAAATATAATCGAAATATATAATGAGTTTCTTTTAAATCTTTTGAAACGGTTACAAGGCTATGGCTCCACGAGCGACAGATTGTCGCTAGCAGTAGCAGTAAAATTACGGCGGCAGTAAAGCAGTAAAATTATGGCTCCCCGAGCGACAGTTTACAGCGCGCATATCGCCGTGTTTTGGTCTTGTAGTGGCTCCATGAGCGTTAATATGACGCAGCTACAATCAGTGGTATCTTGCCCGTTTATATAATGTCCGTGTATATAGCAGATAAAATAAATAAATAAATAAGTAAAATAAATTCATACCGATAATACAATAATATAGTATGGATAATCTATCATTCTGTCATGGACGTAAGGTTAAAAAACAACGTGAATGGTGGATTCACCCTGTTCTAGTGCCTAGATAGACAGAGGGAAATTTTTTTCTTTTACACAACAAATTAAAAGAATATCCTGACAAGTTTTTTGAATATTACAGGATGTCAGTGTCTTTTTTTAATTTTTTATTATGTGAAATAGAAGATGTCATACGAAAACAGGATACATCAATGCGTGATAGCCTAAGCCCAGAAGAAAAATTAGCAATTACCAACCTTAAAATAAGATTTCAAATTACATATTTTATAATCCTACACATGTATCTACCTAAAAATAAAAAAAAAATATGTCGGTTATATTCATTTATCATATTGGGTTGATGTAATGAATCTTCCTTTTCCAATATCTAACGCCGATTTTTGCCATTTTTTACGATTCTTGTGAGATCAATCAAATTGATCACTTTCATTGATCAGTCGTAGTAAAATTTTCATTTTTAGAGAGCAGTCTTTAAAACGCATGATATCAAATTTCAATTTTAAGTTGTGGCAAGAAATATGAGGCATTTTAGGCATTAAAAGCGCAGAATTTAATGATTCACATTACAAACGATCGCAAGTCACGGGAGATGCCTCCAAGAAGACGGTTATAAGTGTAGTTTATAGCAGAAGTTTGGTTCTTTTGAAAAACGTACTAGTATAATTGAAAACAAAAGTTTTAAACATTTTAGAACTTTTGTTATGTGAAAGTTTAAATTCAGCGTTTTTTAAGCATATTTCCAATGCTTATCATTTGTTGCCAAAACTGAAAACTAAAATTTCAGGCTATAAGTTTTGAAAGTTATGTTCTAGCAATCGAAACTTTATAGTGGCCAGTCAATGAGAGGGATAAATTGTATTGATATTATGAGAATCATAAAAAATGGCAAAAAACGCACCACGTTTGTTTATTTAACACCTTTATAAAATCTGGGTTTATTTGTGGCAAAATAAAAATATGCACTCTTTACCTTTAAAATGTATCTTGATTTTTGTCGATAGGTTACTTGGATCAAAAAGTATTAAATTTTTACCGTCGAGCTGATACAGATTTTATTGAATAGTGATTTCGTGGGCGTAACTGACATTAAAAATCGACGGTCACTTTAAGCGGTGTTCAAGAGAACGGTTCATTCTACTCAAAAAGTGCTAAGAAACAGTTTTGTTTAAAATTATCTCAGCTACGTTTTTTATTTGAAACATTTTTTTCTACTCTGTACAGATTCTTGGTAAATCGATTTTTAAAAGTGATAAACTTTCTTACATCTTTTTTGGGGCCCCAAAATTAATATTCTTGGCAAAATTCAGCTTGTTCGTATGATTTTTAGAGGTTCAGTGGCATTTTTGTCTCTACTGGAGTATCTATGTATTTACCAGAGGACTTTTTTATAACTCGAATTTTTTTCATAAACTAATTAAAAGTAATTATACTATATATAGAGTTCCATTCGTTTTTGTTTCAGCTTTTTAATCGTTTTTTATTTTTTTCATAATACATTTTTTCCTCTGATTACTGAATTTTACCTAATAAGGGCCATCTCGAATATTTATAATTTTAAATGTTTTTATTATTAGACAAGCGTATATATAAAATAGTTTCATAAACAATGGGGCTTCGAAGTTTATTAATTTTGATGGTCAGAATTAATCAAATAAAGGGTGGTCCATATTAAGTTCTTCTTCTTCTGGTTCCTATCCGTTTCGGATGTTGGAAATCATATTGGCAATCATGACCTTGCTCGCTGCGGCTCGAAACAGCTCCGTTGAGGTTTTCTTAAACCATGTTCTTAAAATCCGCAGCCATGATATTCTCCTTAAGTATACTATAAGTCCATATTAAGTACACTTTTTTAATTCTCGAAAAATACATTATTTTTTTAAATTGTTGTCACAGCTCCTTCTATGTTAATATTTTTTGGCGATTCGGGTTTTATTTCATAGCTCTTGGACTATGATTTCAAATGGAATTATATTTGCTAAAAAATATTAATAAGGCTTAACATTTCGATTTGAATTCTTCAAAAAAGAAACTTTTAAAAACAAGAAAAAGTAAAAAATTTTCCACCTTCGAAAGCTCTCGACTGGCTCGATTGGACGTCTCAGCATAATAGAAAATCGATGTTTCCGGTGTTTAACCAACTAATGGTAAACTTTGCCATAATTCCTGTATCAAGTTGTACTTATGAGAGAACTTTTTCTAAGCTGAGCATAATAAAATCGAAACTTCGATCGACAATGCTGCAATACCGTTTGAAACATCTAATGGTGCCTTTTGTTGAATAAGGACTTGCCGTGCATATACACTTACGAGCAAAAAAATCGACTCAAAAGTAAAATAAGTTATATTTCTTCACTACGCGATTTGGCCAGTATATATACACATATAATGTTAAATTAAAAGTAAAATCTCGTGAACAGAAGTAATTTTTATTGCAATGACACCAACATTTATAAAGTTAGTAAGTAAAGGACATAACAAAGATAACTTAATATTGTATATGACAAAACATGTTCCGAATTAAAGTCATTATGTAATGAATATAAAAGTAAATTAAGGTCCTTATTAAGTTTCTGATTGATTCCTGAGGAATCGTTTCCCACTCTTCATCTAATGTAGTTTTTAGCTCCGCCACTATCACTGGTTCTGGATTACGGACCCAAACCCTGCATTAAGTTCATCCCATAGGTGTTCGAAATATTCATATCCGGACTCAATGGAAGCCAGTCCACTGTTGTTATATTGGTGTTGGTCTGGTAATCTTTCGTAATCCGCGCTGTGTGACATCAAGCGTTATCATGCATTAGCATGAAGCTGTCGCCTATGAAGCAGGCGTAAGGGACAAGATAGTCTTGAAGGATATCCGTAATGTAACGATCTGCTGTCAAACCCCCTCCGTTACTACTATTGGGAACGAACGCAAGCTCTGTTTTTCCTTCTAAAGATATACCACCCCAAAACATACACGCATCACCTCCATAGTTCACTGTTTCGAGATTGCAGCACTGAGCAAATCGTTTTCCGGGCCTCTAATATACGCGGGTCTTCTGTCATTGTTATACAAGCACATTTGGGCCTCATCAGAGAATAAAACTGCTCCATTAGCCAAGGTTCGAATTGACGTGTTCTCGGGCAAACTGAAGTCAAGCTTGTTTCTGACGTGCGTTCAATTTGTGCCATGTGTTAGCTCATCTGGGACTCAAAGTGGCTGCCTTAAGTCTTCTCCCAACTGTCCACTGAGAGACAGTGACACCTCGTAGACTCCTCTAGAATTGTTAAAGCTCAAATCATGTCGCATGCCGATTCCGAAAGGTACTCAGGACGATGAATCGATCATCCCTTTCTACCGTTACACCTCGCCGACCCAAACCTGGTCGTCAACTGTAGCTAGCGGTCTCCTGGTATCGACGGTAAGCCCTTGAGACTGCAGACTGCGCCATAAGTAGGCGACCGTCCTCTGACCCCTCCCGTAATAATGCAATTACGTGGGCCGCCTTCAAAGGTGAAGTATCCATTTATAAAACATTCACTTATGCTCTTTGACGTGCACACATATCACTTTCAACGTTTGAAAAGCGACTGACACGACCACCGGCAAAATCATAGAGGTCTACATTGCATAAAACATGCCCGTTATAATGTTTGCTGCATTCCCTGTGCCATAAGAAGTAGGTAAATTTTACAAGTTGCCAATTTACATAAAACAATTATTTTTTGAAAGCTCCATAATAGACAATATTTTTTTGCATTAGTTAGTTTTAATGGAAAGTAACACAACCTAAAATTTTTGCTGCTCACAAGTGTAGATAAAGACAGTGTAGTTGTTATAATAAATTTTTAATGTATTTTTTATATATGTGACCACCCATATTTTTCTTATGATCACGCAATAATTTAATATAAAAACAAACGTAACTAGTTTCAAAAATATTTTGAATTTAAAAAAATATTTCAAAAAATTGTAAACTGTTTTTCATCTATGAAAATATCATTGTTGGAAATTAGAAAAAAAGTATAGGAGGGCATTGGAGGAGTATAGGAAGGGCAGACTAAAAAAGACTGCTGCTCAACAATTATGAAGGGTGAAAATGTGAAAAAACCGATGATAAAATAAAAATGCGAGTAACCAGTTCTTTCTAACGAGTTTGTATTGTTTTCATTATTGCTAAGTATGATTTTTGTAATTAATTGCAATTAATTAATATAACAAATTAATTTGTTTGTAAATAATACGAAATACTTGGTAATACAAAAAATGATTTTAATAATTTAATTTAATCTGCCTCATTGATAACGGCAATTCAGATATATATTGTAAAATGATATTGTCACCATTTTTGAGTAGCATTCTTGTGAGAACTTTTGTGAAGCCTAGTTTATTTAACTACAAGAAATTAACTTTAACTGGAGAATAGCTGTTAGGGAAAAAACTCGTGATACTATCCTGGCATCTTAAGTATTTAATGTTAGATTTAGTGTATTCTCAATATTACCACCAAATTTTAATTTTATAAAATGTATGTGACTTTAACACATAAATTAAGTATCCTCAATATAATATTGACTTACTTACTTTTCTTCTTCTTCTTTAATATTGATAACTGAATAACTAACTCTTTTATACTCTTTAACTCTTTTATACATACATACAAATAAATAATATATATATATATATATATATATATATATATATATATATATATATATATATATATATATATATATATATATATATATATATATATATATAAGAAAAAATAAGTACTTGTGACTCGTTTGGAACAAATATATAACTGTTTTGGATGGGTTGGAGTCAATAAAAGGGCTATTGGTTAACTATTTTTTTATTCTCGAGCTTTCAATTGTGTTTACAATTATTATCAAGAGCTAAAAAAGACAAAATACTTACAAGGTTGAACTAAAAAGAAAAAACAACTTTTGTTAACTTACCAAATAAATAAACTATAATTATACTAAATAATAATAATTATACTAAACTAATTTTTATTTGGTAAGTTAACAAAAATTGTTTTTTCTTTTTAGTTCAACCTTGTAAGTATTTTGTCTTTTTTAGCTCTTGATAATAATTGTAAACACAATTGAAAGCTCGAGAATAAAAAAATAGTTAACCAATAGCCCTTTTATTGACTCCAACCCATCCAAAACAGTTATATATATATATATATATATATATATATATATATATATATATATATATATAAGTTTTTCCATTTGCGAAGATGCCAATTTGTTGTTATATTTTGCCCAAGTTTTTAGTAAACTTTCAGTTGTAGGTCCATACCTATGTTTAAAAAAAGGTTAAAAAAAAGGTTACTAAAAACTTGGGCAAAATATAACAACAAATTGGCATCTTCGCAAAGTAGAAAAACTTTCTTAGTCAAATGTAGAAAACACCACTTACACCCTAACCACATTATATATATATATATATATATATATATATATATATATATATATATATATATATACATATATATATATACATATATATATATATACATATATTTACTTTCATATATATATATATATATATATATATATATATATATATATATATATTATTTATTTATGTATACATATCTGAGTCTGTCAAATTCTCTATTTTGATTTAAGCGAAGCAGACTAGTTCGCTCCCGAGGTCAAAAAACCCTTTTAATTATAATACTAGTTCGCTCCGAAGACCGTATACTAGTTCAGTCCCGTGGTTAAGCGGATTAAGTATTTATCTACTCAGCTTTAGAAAAATTAATATCGGCAAAATTGATACTGTGACTTTTTATATTTTATATAGATATTATATAAAATATTGTTTGTTACAAATTTAAATACGAGACAGTGGAATTAGATTATTTAAATTATAATCATTTCATTTTTGTTCCTATTTTGAAAAATATTAGTAATTGATTTAGAAATTTTATTAGTCACGCGCATGAATGGATTAACGAGATTCCCACTGTGCCTACTCACTATTTAGCGAAACCACTGCCAAGGGAACAGGTTTGGAAAAATTAGCGGGGAAAGAAGACCGTGTTGAGATTGACTCTAGTCTGCCATTGTAAGGAGACATGAGAGGTGTAGCATAAGTGGGAGATGGCAATATCACCGGTGAAATATCACTACTACTTTCATCGTTTCTTTACTTACTCGGTAAGGCAAAACGCGTGCGTCATTCGCTCACGAGGCGGCGTCTGTCACGGTAATCTTGAACCAAGGGCACGAAGTGACGTTTCGTTGCGTTGTGCTGTTCGTCGCTTTCGTGGTTCCGATAAGGTTTGCCTTTCAGATACCCGGCTAGCGTTCGTGTGCTTCGTTTCGAGCGTCAACTTCTCCAGCCTGGTTCGATTCGAAGACACTGCCAGGCGGGGAGTTTGACTTGGTCGGTACATATGTCAAAGAATAACGCTGGTGTCCTTAGGCCAGCTCAGCGAGGACAGAAACGTCGCGTAGAGCAAAAGGGCAAAAGCTAGCTTAATCCTGATGTTCAGTATGCATAGGGATTACGAAAGTGGTGTAGTGGAAAAAATAGATATAGGAAAGGTAGACCAAACATATATCTAAAGTATTGTTGGACGTTATTGTCCTTTGAATACTTAGTAGCCTGTTTAACTTTTTTAATTTTTCTCCCCCATGATTGTCCGAGATAAAATCTATATCCTTTTATTTTTGCAGATGGAAACAAAGCAAAAAAGAAGGGCAACGGCACATAGTGTCCATTTTCGAATCCATGAACTGTAAATAGGCGAATAAAAAATTGTGTGCATTATTTAAAAGTTTCATCTACATAAATTGTTTCTAATTTACTTAAAAATGTTGAATAAATGAATTTAAGAAAAAGTAACAAACTTTTGTACCAGATCATTTTTTAATAATAACTGTTCTTTTTTATTGGTTGTCACTTCCACGGAGTTCAATGAGTCATGTAATTCTTGCACGCACTTCGACATTTGTTTTCTGCCATTATAAATATTTATTCTAATCAAATGCATATATTCTAGCACCTTCATTGCCGATTACACCTATAGGTGTAGTGATCGAATTCATAGAGTGGTCGAGTACATATATAGGTGTATACATCAATAGGAACCATTTATTTAAGTTTACATTGCCGGCATTGGATAGATGGGTCTGAAAATGAATCGGCAGATTTGTATATCTGTATTTTAATATAGTGTATTGTTGGTTGCTAGCAATAATATTTCAGCGGACGTCAGGAGTTGACAGAGTGAGAGAGTATTTACATTGTCATGTATTCGTTGGTTATGTTACTTTAAACATGCAGTTTGATTAGTTTTATAGTAAAACTATCAGAAAAAAAGAATATATTAAATAATACAGATATAACAAGTTTGTTTATTGACGATAGTGTAAAATTTTTGTGAAAAAAGTGGACAATAATACTGGACCTTCTGGAATTCAAGAAAGATATAAAAGTAAACGATCTAAACCTCTAACTGAGGAAGAACTACGACATATTCTGGAATCAGAAGATGAGATAGATGTTTTTCCAGAAAGTGACGATGAATACTTAAATGGAAGTGACGATAGTGATAGTGACGACGACGGCGGTTATGAGATTAAAAATATAGATAATGAATTTATGAAAACAACTACTACTTCTCTCACACACACTGCTGAGGCAGCAAATTTACCTACGTGGACCAGTCAAGAAGTTATAAAAAGAATTGCATTCAAAGGTAATCGTTCATTTAAAGTTAACCCAGAGAGTAAGAATTCAATTGACTTCTTTCTGATGTTTTTGGATGAACGCCTGTTAAACCTCATTGTGGAAAACAAACCAATATGCTGTTAAGTTACTTCTCTCTGAACAGACACAAGTGCAATCAAGAATAACCGAGTGGAAAGACTTGACCGTATCCGAATTAAAAACATTCTTGGGCCTATTAATTCTTTCTGGTATAATTCAATTTCTAAATCTAACCGACTATTGGTCCACACATAGATTTTACAAAACTCAGTTTTCTAAGTACATGTCCAGAAATCGATTTTTAATCATTCTGCGGTGACTACATTTTACCACCAATGATAACAACATAGATCGCCTGTGGTCCGGTAGTGGATCACTTCAATGAAAAAATGCAAGCAATTTACAGTCCTGATAAAGAATTGTCGTTGGACGACTCGATGGTCTCTCGGCGAGGGCGACTGATTTTTAAACAGTATATTAAAAACAAGCGCCATAAATATGGGGTAAAACTCTACGTGCTAAGCGAACCACACGGATTAGTCCAAAGATTTGCAATTTACAGTGGAGGCGGAGACATAACAAGCGGTCCTGGTCACACAACAAAAATTGTGCTACACCTTTTAGAAAATAAGTTTAATTTAAGACATTCGATATAAATGGACCGATTTTACAATAGTTATGAACTTGTAGTGAAACTTCCTGAATAGGGAATTTATTGTACCGGTACTTAAGATAAATGACGAAAATCGAACCCAAAGGAAATACAAAAAAAATTAAAGAAAGGTGAGAATAAATCCCTTTTTTATAACAACGTGCACATTGGAAAATGGAAAGATAAACGAGATGTCCTATATTTAAGTAGTGAATTTGGTAATGAAATGAGAGATGCTACAAATAAAAGAGGAGAAAAAAAATTAAAGCCGATGGCAATTGACAAATATAATCAGTTTATGTCCGGCATTGATCGTCATGATCAAATGTTGGCATACTACCCTTGCGTGCGTAAAAGTTTGACATGGTATAAAAAAATATTTGTTCATATATTGCAAATGAGTCTCATAAATGCACATATTTTATTTTATGTATTCCGGGGAATCAAAAAAATCTAAATTGTCCTTACATAATTATACCCGATCTGTTACGGAAGCCCTGTTACCTGAAATTTTAACTGATCAAACATTTTCAACAAATGATCACAAACTTATAAAAATAGAAAAAACGACGGAAGAAAAATATCAAGATTCAAAAGTTACTAAAAGGATTGTAAGAAAAGAATGTAAAGTGTGCAGAAGCCAGAAGAAAAGAAAAGCGACGCTATATGTCTGCAGTTCTTGTGATGGAGATCCTGGTTTTTGTGTAGATTGTTTTCATCATTACCACCAAAAATGAGTGTACACCTATAGGTGTACGAAGTGGCCGACTACACCTACATATAGGTGTATTTTTTCCAAAAATAAAATGTATTTGTTTTTGTAATAATAATATATTAAAAATCACTTTTTTAATAGTTACAATCAGTTTCCCAAATAAATCTGAAAAAAAAAGTTTACCGGCCATTTAAGAGTGACATTTAAGGAAAACTTAAGGTGGCAATGAACGTGCTAGAGTAAGAGTTTTATTGCCAGTTCGTTTAATTTCGCTGTGAATTAACTTCAATGGTTTTTCACACAAATCGACCATTCCGCTTAACAACATTATTTAATTCTTGCCGGTTTATCAATGTTTTTGATAAATTTTCATGGTTGTGGTTATCACTACATTCAAATACACTGTTACAAATATTTAGAGTTTTAATAAATGATTTGCAACTTCTTTCTACTAACTGCCAGCGTTTAATATTATTAGTAAGCACTTTATGGAAGTTTTATTTGTAATTGTCAATAACTAGCCTAGACTCACTCTTTTCCTTAACATTTCTCTTATTTAAATTTCTCCATGATGGACTAAGGACATCCAAACAGTAACTAAAGTAATAATACTGAGATACGCACCATCCCTGTTTCTTATCACAAAATTTCAGGTAGAATACTAATTACCAGTCTTTTCTAAGAAATATATCAATTGCAATTTCCAACACGCAAAACCCAATTACTCCAGTCTTCAGAGACGAAAATGCCACCGAACCTCTAAAAATCATATGAACAAGCTAAATTTGCCGAGAATGTCAATTTTAGGACGCCAAAAAAAATGCAAAAAAGTTTACCACTTTTACCCTCGGGCTTTATCCTAAAAACCCACCTCGTAGGGAACGGAAAAAAATCGATTTACCAAGAATCTGTAAGCGTTAGAAAAAAATATTTCAAATAAAAAATGTAGCTAAGATAATCTGTAACAAAAATGTTTATTAGCATTTTTTTTTTGTAGAATGAACCGTTCCCTCAAAAACAACGCTTGAAGCGATGGGCAATTTTTAATGTCAGTTACGCGCGCAAAATCAATGTTTAATAAAATTTGTGTCAGCTCGACGGTAAAAATTCGATATCTTTTGATACGAGTGTTCTATCAACAAAAATCAAGATGCGTTTTAAAAGTAAAAGAGTGCAGCTTTTGTACTAAATTTTTGTGTTTTGCCGCAAATAAACTGAGTTTTTTAAAGGCGTTAAATAAATAAACGTGGCGCGATTTTTGACAATTTTTATGATTTTCATGAGGTCGATACAATTTATCCCTTTTAGTAGTTGGCCACTATGGAGTTTCGATAACTAGAGTCTAATCTTTAAAACCTATAACATGAAATTTTAGTTTTTAGTTTTGGCAACAAATGTGACATTAGAAATATGCTTAAAAACGCTAAAACGCTGTAAACTTTCACATTACAAACGACCTAAAACATTTAAAACTGCTCTTTTTCAATTACATTGGTACGTTTTTCAAAACTAACTATCTCCTGCTACAAATTAGACTCAGAACCATTTTGTTGGAAGCATTTTCCGAGACCTGCGATCGTTTGTAATGTAAAAGTTTAAATTTTGCGTTTTTTAGTCATATTTAAAATGCCTCACATTTGTTGCTACACCTTAAAATTCATATTTAATGTTATAGGTTTTGAAGATTGGTCTTTAAAAAATGATATTTCACTATGACCGGTCAATTAAAGTAATAAATTTTATTGATCTCAAGAGAATTGTAGAAAATGGCAAAAATCGCGCAACGTTTATTTATTGAACAGATTTATAGAAACACACTTCATTTGCTAAAAAAAAATTGCACAATAAATCTGCGCTTTTCAACTTTGAAACGCATTTTGATTTTTGTCGTTAACACACTCTGATCAGAAGATATCTTGATACACATTTTACTGATTTTGCGCGTGCAACTGAAATTCAAAATCGCCGGTCGCTTCAAGCGTTGGTTCTGAAAGGACGGTTCATTCTACAGAAAAATTGTTAATTAACATTTTTGTTCTAAATTATCTCAGCTACATTTTTTATTTGAAACATTTTTTTCTACAGCGTACAGGTTCTTGGTAAATCTTTTTTTTTTGAGTTTTTACCCTCTTACGAGGGGGGTTTTAGGAGGGAAGCCCAAGGGTAAAAGTGGTAAACTTTTTTGCATCCTTTTTAGGGTACCGAAAATAATATTCTCGGCAAAATTCAGCTTGTTCGTATGATTTTTAGGGGTCAAATCTCTGACTATTGGACTATAAATCAAATATTGAACAAGGGAATATGAGCTCTAACATCATAATACTTTAGTGATAATATCGTTATAAAATTTTAAAAAGTACTTTTTGTATTTAGGTGACTACACAATTTGTGAAATATTTATTAAAAAATTGTATTAATAAAATGTATCAAAGTCCTTGCTTTATGAAGACAACATTCTCTATCTACACTGACCCTGACTATTCATTATTATTCATTGTGTACCTACTAAAGGCATTTTTAAACTATCTTTTCTACAGAATATATGACCGGAGCGAATTTATCTTGTTTGTCGGGTATTAAAATCTGACAGCCGGAGCGAACTAGTATATGCCCGATAATAACCTTGAAGTTCTAGTTCACCACAGTATGGTGGAGATATTTGGCCAACGTCTAAATATCTACACCATACTGTGGTTTTTAAATGTTGTTTAGAACTAATATTGATTTCCAAGTCTTTCATAAATGGAGCTAATAATGGAGATACAGAAGAGTTCATTGCTAAACCAAAATTTTGTCTATAGAAATCATTATTTAGCTGAAATAGGTAATGTAAGTAAATAATATCAATAGCTCCATTATAGCTGATATATCTGATTTTGTTTTAGTTGACAATTTATCATCATTCTCTAATTCTGTTCTAATTATTTTCAAAAAGTAATAATTAAATTTACTATTCTCCAATGAAGTCACCCCAGGAAAGCACGTCAAAAATATTGACGAAATTATTTTAAAATCCTCCACTTTAAAATATATATTTCTAAATTGTCATTATAAATGAGGCAAATAAAATTATGTTATTAGGAGAATTTTCTGTATTACCAAGTAACAAAACAAAAAAAAATTGTTTATTTTGCATATTATGAGAACAATTTCCGAAAAGGAAATCAAAATATCAAAATAATTATATTTCTAATTTCAATTATGGATAATCCTCATTTAAATATAGTCGATACCGCACGAAAGAGTATATATTATTATATTTATAAACACCCCGCCGTATTTCATGTCCCTGCTAACAGACATGCATTGTTGATTTTAGTTAAGAACAGGATTTAAAAACAAACCAACAAAAAACGTAAATTTTTAAAATGAAAAATATTTATGAGGTCCAACTAAATCATTGATCTTAACAAAACTTGGATAATCGCCAATATTATTTTTTCTTAGGAAAAAAAAATATAAATCACTTAGATAAGTTTTAATAAATCGCCTGTTTTATTTGTAAATTTAGTTTGCTTTTTGAATGATATAAATTTTGGTTTTGAAAAGATAGATTATCGGTTCCGGCAACCCAAGTAGTCAATAAGAACATAGACTAAGTCTAAACTCCTCCATTGATATTTTCAGACATAAAGTTATGTTAGGTTAAGAAAACAACACCACTCAAAAACTGTTACCTGGTGCAAAATTTAACAAACCACGAAAAAGAAGAATGAATTGGAAAAGTCTAATAAAATTAAACAAAACATAAGCAAATAGGAACTAAAGGCTGTAAAAACTTTAAAAAATGACGACGACTTTACTTTTACTATGTAATGTTTAACACTGTACTTTAAGATAAAGATATGTTTGATATTTACATATCTTTCATTTTGTTGTTATAATGTTAGAATAACATTATCAAAAAGAAATCAAACTTTCAGAGAATCACAATATTTAAGTGATAATTCTCTACTTTTGCTGCCTTTATAACAACTATTGCTATTTTATAACCATATATAAATAAAAATATAACTTTTTGTTTAAAAGGATATTCAACCATAGCTTGTACGCCATTCTTTTTGAAGATCACAATTCTTAAAACTGGGCCATTGGCTTGACATATTGTATGGATGACGTCCTGAAACAAAAAAAAATGGTAAATAAACGAGTCAATCTACTGATCGAAGGTGCTACCATACCAGTGAGAAATTCTAGAGTTAATTTTATATATATTTTCTACTACAAAATGTCCATAGATATTAAAACATAATTTTCGGAAATACACGCATGCGACATAGGTTTTAAAATGATCTATTATCTCTATCTGTTTTACTTGTGGTGTCTCTTAACTATACCTAGTATGGAGATAAAGTACAAAATATTGCTTAGAGATACCGTTGTACCGTAGATTCATTTTATTTGCAGTTATGAAAGATATAAGTATTATATTCATATAAACGTATATTTTCAAGAAAAGCTGAAACACACCGATTTCTATTATACAGGTCAATACACACTAATGTAATAACGTCATTGTCAATTTTTCATCATTCTTAACGAGCTGATTCCCACAAAATACGATACTTAAGGTCAGCGTCTGATGCCGGAATTTGCAAGATTTGCCTAGAAAATAAATGAGTTTTTAATTATCAAAATAAATAATTAAAGTAACAATAAGCCAGAAAAATTTGGCTTTATTTTAAATGCTCAAACTGTTGCCCTTGTTGTGAAGCATGTTCAATATAAATCATAAGTATTTAACTCAAAACATTTTTGACGATATGCCTAGGTAGGCCAAAACGACATGATGTACCCGGCTAATTGTCGGATGTCAGGCGCCTCAGTGTTCTTCTTAGCGCCGCCGTCGTTTCTCCTGACAAACCACCTTGTTGATTCGAAACGGTCCTTTGTGCCTATTCGCCATTATGGCGAATCTCACTTGCGGTCTGAAATTAATAGTCCTTTAGATAAAAAGCTTGAATTACTATGGATAATGACAAGATCATTTCATTTTTGCGCCAAACAGCAAGCAATCAACACTGTTTTACAGCAACAGCGGGCTGGTAAAATTTGTTTTTGGGCATTAATCTGAATTATCATTACAGATGCAGTGGTCACTTATATTTGCACATGCTGTACAGTATTGAACGGTTCTGTTTAGCTCAATTACATTCCATTTAAATTCAATTAGTTCCGTCACGTTTCATTTATAAAGGCCGGTTTTCACGCTACGTCTTATTGTACGTTTTGTTGGATAGGACAAATCCTATACAATAAAACGTGGCATGTAAACAGCAAAACGTACGTCTTGTCGAATCGAAATGAAATCCAAGGTCAGATCGTAGAAATGATGGGAGAAGCATAGTTTTGCGAGAACTGATAGGATATAACGTTACGTAAAAATACATGTTCAGACAAGTCGTCCGATCTTGACTTATTTGACGACTAGTTCCACTGCAGTTCGTTTCATTTTTCCCAAAAAAAAGCCTAATAATGTCAGATTTGCGGCAATGCACCCACGATTTTCTCGGGGAATTTATTGAATTGTATAAAAGTTTTTAAGTAGTTATGTTTTAAAACCAAGTAGATTGCATTACAGGTTTCAGGAATTATTTGGCTTAACGCTGGTTTGGATATTATGATTGTGAACTCTAAGTCCTTGACGCTTCGTCCTGTTGTAAGATATCTGAGAGTTGCTGTGAGTCTTTCATGGGGTGTAATGGCTTTTCTCATGAGTCTTATTTCAATATGTATGGTGTTACCAACTCTAGCACCATTCGCAAATAATTGCGCCAGTCATCTGGTTCGCCTCTTTTAGTAATGAGACGTGAGAATACTGGCTTCTTTTTAGAAGCCCACTCTCTTGACCATCTTGTCTTTTCCCTCTTCATCCCCTTTTTTCTTAGTCGTAGTATCTTTATAGTTGAAAAAATAAAAGAAATCAGCCGTGTTTCCTCCATAATAAAAAAAAAAACACTAAACAAACTTCACACAACTCAAGACTCTGAATTAGAAATGAGGTAGAAAACGGAAGGAAAAACGTAGTGTGTATACACTGGACAAAACGTACATTTTGTCGTACGTTTTATTTGACCCACAAAACGTACAATAAGACGTAGTGTGAAAACGGGCCACCTTCCACCACCTTCCGCCGTTTGGGTAGCATCACTCACACTACTTCGTTTCGTCCATCATTCAGGTCGTACATCCTTCTGAACTATTATACCTTCAGATTGTCTTCTAGACTCTTAAGCAAGGAAGAAAGTGATCACTAATCTTTTAATATGTATATATGTATAATAGTCATTAAATTTAATAAGTAGAGTTCAGGATAATTTTTATATATCTGGACCTCGGAGCCAAACGGTATTAAGTCCTGTATTTTAAATTTTACAGGAGAACAATTTGAAGATTTTGAAAAATGGTATTTTTCGAACAAAATCCTATTGTAAATAGGAGTACCCGGATTATTATTTTCCCAGTTATGTTTTTTAAAGATAAACAAAGCTGATAATAACTAACCTCTTCCTTTAATTTATTTAAATAATTTTAAATTAATATTGGGACTTAATACTCTTTGGTTCTAACAATGGACTTAATATCTTGTGACTTAATACCATATTTGGTGACTTAATACTGTTTGGCTCGTACTAATCTGTAGATGCGATGGACTAGATACTATTATTAAGAAACTCACAGTAGAACAATGCAAAGTACAAACAGCATTATATCAATTCCAATTAAATAATAAAACGCAAAAAGACACCAAAAATATTTATTTTTTAAAATAAATGAAATCAGACCTAAATGTTACAAAGGAATAATTATAACTAACTTAAAACAGAAAATTCATAATAAATATCATTGTATTTTTAGTCGTCCTCCTTGAGGTTACCATGTGGAAGATTTTTAAAGTATTCATGGAATCTTTTAGGCACCCATTGTAATAAGTTCTGCAAGTCGTTATATTTTTTAGTTGAAATAGGCTTAAGTGTGTCTCTTATTGGTTTCAAAATTAAATTGGCATGGAGAACAACTTCCTTAGAATTATCATTACATTTTCCTTTGCGTGGTAGTCTTTTGGCTGCTCTATTGAAATCAACTTGTTCAAAATTCTCTTGATTAAAATTTGTTTTAAAATGTAAAACTCCAGGTGTTTCTGCTAAAAACTTCATATGAACAACTTTAGATATTAAAAAGTTTTGATTAGTTATCGTTTTTTTGTTATTTTGAAAATAAGATCTGGATTCTTCAGATAACTGGGTAAAGTTCTTAAAGTCCATGGTTTCCATTTCCGCTACCTCCAATTTATTGTCACAAATTCTGAAAAGCTGTTGCCAATCCCACGGAGTTATTAAAGAAAATTGACTGGAAGCCTTCTTCTGTCTTTCTATTCGTGCATGAATTGTATCTACCTCCATGTGAGTATGTCCTCTTAAAAGGTACTTATGTTCAATGCATTTTATTGACGGTTTTAGCTTAAGAATCGAAAGATAGCACATAATCATCTGAATATTTCTATTTTGTGATGGACAGTTGTCACTCCAGATAACAATCCTTTCTACTGATTCTTTTACATTTAAATTAATGTATTTCAGAAGGCATGAAGCCATTTCATTTCCACCACGTCCGGCTATAGATTCATCCCAGGTGAAACAATATCCTAATTTCTCTATTGCATCATATACAGTATAATTGAAAGTCCATAGCTTTAGAGAATAGAAGCTCTGAGCATTCGTTAGTAGAGGAGTGGGTAAACATTTTTGTAAATCCACCGAAAGTATTTTGGTGTTCGCTTCGGTTTTAAAAGTCTCTTTATCCTGTCGCTTTAGTTTGTACCGATGATCTGCATCAAAAAGATGAGAGTCATAGTTAGTTTGTAATTCAAGGCGTTCTTCCAAGGATACAGAATCTTTGAGTTTGATAACATACCCATCACATGTGTCACATGTATCATTTCCTGGCTCTTTGAAGGCTAAATTAAATTCAGAATTGAAAATTTTATTATATAACCACTGCTTGGGAATATGTTCTTTAGGAATTTGACGTTCTACACAACCCTCATAGAAGCACCGATACATTATAGAAATATTGAGATGGCTCCCTAAATACATCCTCTGGGATTTATTCCTGGAGTAATGTGATTCTATACACGGGAACTTCTCTATGTGCTCCCTAATAATGTTTCTTATGTTCGCGGATATTTTATTAGAGGGTTCATGTTTACCCTTTTGATCAGGTATTACAATCCTCCCAAGTTGTCTTTTCGTTAATGCATTACGTACAGTAGTTTGTGAAATATTTAAGGTGTTAAGAAAATAAGTACGACACACACATAGCCTCTTACCATTTACACTAAAAAAATACTTCAACGACGTTATTCTTTTTCCAGCACGAGATCCCGTTCTAGCACGTACACGCTCAACTGGAACTTCTTCGATACAGCTAGCTATAAATTGTCTTTTTTGGTCAAGTTCGATGGTACCATTCCAAAATTGTGAGTGAATTAGAGCACGACTCTCAACTGATATATTCTGTTTGCACTGCTTTCTACATTTTTTCCAATAAGCTTATTGGTGGCTGACAGATATTCTTCACCAGCAGCTTTCTTCTGCTTTCTAATGTTTTTCTTCCAATTGGTAGTATTTCTTTTTCTTTTCTTTCCTTTAGTGTCTCGTATTTCTACTTCTTCCTCTTGTTCTTCTAGTTCATTTGTATCACTGCTTTCATTAGGTAGATAAGATGGATCCTCAGCTTCACTATAGACTTCTTTATGTAACACACTTGCACCTACTTCAGCTGCTCTATAGTAAGGTCTATCGTCATCATGTTGAACAATAATTTTTGAAGTTGTTTCGAATTCGTTATTTTTATCCTTTTCACTGCTTTGAACAAAATGTTCTAGTGAATTTTCTGGTAGTTCACACCCGTCTATATTTTCTCTCAGAATTTCTTCGCTATTGGAAGAAGGCACATTTTACTAAAAAATATGGTATTGTACACATCATTATTCAAAGCAATAATATCCTCTGTAGCATTGTCACATCCAGTTGCAAGAACTTTCAAATTTTCATGAGGGATGTCCTTCACGCTATTAGTGCTTGGATATATTTCCATAACGATCTCAGCTTCTTCGGCGTTCGCAGCAACAGCAACAAAAGCTAAAATTGAAAAAATAATAAAATTTGTTTTGATACACACATTTCATGTAATTTAATTACCATTCTCCTCGGGCAAATGTGAGGTTATAACTCACATTTATATGTATAATTTCATTCAGTTTATTTGTTATCACTTTGGTTTTTAATTTTAGTGTTGTGTTTAATAAGTTAATTCCTCTGCAATTTTCCCGGTCCGATTTGTCTCCTTTGAGAGGTATTGGGATGCTTGATCTCCATTCTTGAGGAATTCTGTTTTGTTCTATTATTTTTCGGATTAGTTTTAATAGTTGTTTGATCAGATCTGGTCCTCCGTACTTTAGAAGTTCGTTCGGTATTCTGTCCTCTCCTGGTAATTTTCTATTTTTTAATTTCCTTAATGCTTTCTTTACATCTTCCTCCTCAATACTTATTTCTTCGTTTGTCATCACCTCTGGTATTGGTGGTTCATTATCATTACCTTTAGCAAATAGGGATCGAAAGTAGTCTACCCATGTTTCCTTCTAAATGGGTTTCGTTTTTTCTTCACATTTTGTCTTCACTTCCTGTCTAAACCATGGTGTTTTCTTTTTTGATATGTTAGTGTTCGTTACTTTCCTCTCTCCAAGTGATTATGTTGCTGCGTTAATTATGTTATTTTTGAGTTATTCCCAGCGTTTTCTAATAGTTTGTTCCCAGCGATCTTCTCTGATATTATTTTTTTGTATAAGTATTCCGTTGATTCCCACTATAAGCAAATACTTCAAATAAAGCCGGACGTGGGTATTTGGCGAGTCATAGATAATTTGGCGAGAATAAAGTCATACATTTGCTAGAGACCTATAGCAAAAGCTTTATTTTTCTAAAGGTACCTATACCGCGGAATGCGCGTCTGAGGAAATAGCACGTGTGTGGTGTAGCTCTAATAAATGATCTCAACGCACAGTTGAAAGATACTTAAAAAAAATAATGCAAAGAAATTTACTTTTAAAAAGGGAAAAAGAACCACTTACTTATATAAAAGAAATTAGTAAATAGTAATTTTAAATTTTATAAAAAAAAACGAGCAGCCTTTTGATTAACGTGCACTTTTTTGTTTTATTATTGTCCTCAAGTTCCTATTTCATAGGACACTTTCCTGCATCTCTACATAAATGAACTATTTACTTATTGTAATTAATATTCTAGATTGTAAATAAACAAACTGAACCTTTACAAACAATGAAATGCTTTCGGGCTTTTTATTGTTAATAGTTACAAATGTTTGGTACTTATCCATACTTAAAGAAATAATGATTTGAATCGTAGCGTATGTATGTAATGGACTCATTGTAAACTATACCTTATGATCCAATTCTTGTTTTAAAGACAGATGGATACTCTAGATACAGTTTAAACAAGAACAATCAGATGGTTGCACAAAGATATTATTCTTTTACCTACGTTTCAGTCTTGAACTTTTGTCGACTTGTTTAATAAAGATTTTCGAGATGAAAACAGTTAAGAGCGCCCTGGCGAATATAAATTTAAGCTATCGTAGCCAGAGGTACAATGAAGCCGTCTTTTTGAAAAGTAGTCTTTATCAAGTGTATCAACTAGGAAAACTATAATATGGAAGATATTGATTAAAGTTTTTGGTTCCCTTTTTATTTTTTATACTTTGAAATATTATTTCCATACAAATGTAAAAATATATATGTGTATAAAACGTTCAAAAATATAGTGCCTTCATTATTCTAACGGCATCTTAAAAATGACGGTAAAGTAATAAAAATATTCCCTCCTAAATCATATAAAATCAAAGATAATTTGGTGTCTAGTGGAAGTGTAATAAAGCCGATAAATTGGGCAACAAAATCAAATAAAATTAAACAATATTAATTATGGTATTATTATTTTGAATTTTTTTTTGAAAATTAGTATTTTTTTTAACTTTTCAAATTTTGCCGCCCCCTGAAATGTGCCGCCCGGTGTACGTGGCCCCTCCCCGCAATAGTTCCAGGACTAAATGTTTGCATGATTTATATTTCTATTGTAAGTAACTATTTACTGGTAAAAACAATTTGAATTCTTTCATAAAATGAAAATAACCATTATTTACCATAAAAAGTAAGTAATAGTCAAGCCATTAAAAGGAAAAAAACCGTAATTGTATTTTGTAAACCCCAACTAAATTGAAATACCTCGTTCGAATGAGCCCCATGATCTGTTACTATAGAAACGTAACAAATGTTGTGTTGTTTATGGTAATATCATTTTATATGTCATTGTATTTAACCACAAGACGTAAAATATGGGGCAAATAAAGACATAAAAACATCACTGACATTTGTTGTCTTTTTAGCTTGAACTTTTAATGTTCTTGTCGCTGCTATATTAAATATTCTGTTTATTGTCTTACTGTTGAATCCATAAATGTTTTATAAGTATGAAAATGCACGCGTGCGAAACATTATACGTTTTATTATTATGTGAAAATACATTTTAACTAATAATTTAAAAATGATTTTCATCCTTTACTTTTGTACCATCTAGTATTGTCTTTTATATTCTGCATAATGATAACATATACATCGTGGAAGTCTCTTATGAAAGATAATTATTTGATGTCGTTATTTTAAAAAATTATAATAGAAAAAACACTTCAATTTTTGAACGTAATATACAGGGTCACTTATGTATGAGTAGTGCTATCGCAAATCTTTTTGTCGTGGAGTAGCCGATGTCATTTTATATATTTGACAGTTCCTTAATAAGGTGACTTCAAAAAATTATATCGTTACTGGTAAACATGAATATTACATGGTGAAATTTTCAAAGTGTTTCATCACTATTGAAATAAATAAATGCATAAAATACTTTTTTTAATTTGTTTAAATAATATTAAAATAAACCCACAAGGAAAATGAAATTCCTGTAGTTGGCTGTATACCATGAATCATAAAAACCTTTATTTTAAAAAACGTTTATAAAAGGTATATATTCTAACAAAGTTCATCATCAGTACAGTTACCTAAAATCGGTGTCGACATTTTAATGAAAGCAAACATAAATATTAAATTTTGACTAAGGTTAAAGAATATGTGGTTGAACATTAACCAGGTACACATGAGTGAAGCCACTTTAGTTATAAACAGATTTAGATCATGGCAATGCAAGAATAATAGGGTTGCTCCAACCCAAGAGAAGGTGTCTCTATGGGTGCTATGGATAGCTTGCCAACCCAAGAGAAGGTGTCTCTATGAGTGCTATGGATAGCTTGCCAACCCAAGAGAAGCTGTCTCTATGAGTGCTATGGATAGCAACTGATTAGAATAGCATTTTTAGGAAGTATGCACGAACAAAGCAGTCAATATAACTTGGTAAAAGTTTTTCTTACACAAAAGTTTTTATTAAAATAAATGTTGGGAAATGTTGTCTATAACCCAGCCTGTTATAAAACTAATCTGTAATTTTATTGAAAGTTTTAGGTGAAATGGTGTATACTTCTTTTCTAAAACTAGTTGCGAAAATTGTTCTCAAAAAAGATTACTAAATAATTTAGTTAAAAAACGGTGTGTATAACCGCCAAGATTGTTGACAAGGTTATGTCATGTCAACAAAATTCGAGATTGATTCACTTTTGCCCACGCTGGTATATACAACAGCCACATTTGGTTAAAAAAATGTGAGGGTGGATGTTTTGCTCCATGGAAAATTTAAACTCTGATTATTCTAAGTGCTCAGTACTGTTAATATGTGTTGTAAATGTTTGTATATGTATAGTGTTTCTATTTAGTGAAAGTGTGCTGTATAATATGTATTGTGTATGATAGAGAATTATGTGTGTACAGGGTTTCTTATTCCGCTATTGTTGGTAGATATGTTCTTGTTGGTGACTTCTTCTTTAACTATTGGCAACCAAAGCCTGCTACATTCTGCTAATGAGTTTGCTACACATTTTTATTCATTGAGTAGGATTAGGGCTGCTTCTTTGATTTTTCTCTTTTTCATGTCCGTTTCTCTCATTACTATTATTGCAGCTTTCTATTGTACTCTATCTTCATTGTCGCAGGCCTGTTTGCACACCTATGATCTGTTAAAGGCTCTGTATTTTATGTATGTTTCATGCTCATTTATCCATATACTAAGTGGCCTTACGTGTGGGATTTCTGTGGGTTTCTCTCACCTAGAAGTTGTTGCATTCACAGGGTATTTTATACATGTAATTCTTTGTTCTTTTGTGTGTTGTTAGGTTTGGTTTTGGACAGGATAGACCTATCTGTATTGGTTGTTTTGAATGTTGTTGTGATGCACTTGTTTCCTATCCTTTTTAATTTTTCTAATAGGCTCTTTACATATGGTACTGTTGTTATCCTGAGTCTCTCCTTGTGAATATTTCTGGATTGCCAGTTGTGTTTTGTTGTTTTCTTTTTTCTATCTTCTGGAATTCCTTGTTTATAAATGACAATGGGTAGTCTTTTTTGTTAGAACCTTTGTTAGCAGGTTTTTTTCTTGTTGAAAAGCCTTTTCATTAGAGCAGGTGTTTCGGGCTTTATCATATAATGATTACTTTTTTGATGTTTATGTAGTGGTTTGAGTTGTAGTTTAAATATCTATTGGTGTAGGTTGGTTTTCTGTAAACTTTGTTTACATATACTGTATAGTTTTTTATGATTAGCACATCCAAAAAGGAAGTGAATTATTGTTTTCTTTTTCCATGGTGAATTTCATAAGTCATTATTCATTGATAATGTCCATTAGGAATTTATCCAATGCTTCTGGTCCATGAGACCAACTGGAGAACACAACATCTACATATCTCCACCACACAGTGGGTTGTTTGTCTAGTTTATGTACATTGTTGTGTTCGAAATCCTCCATGAATATGTGTTAATAGTGGAGATAAGGATGAGCCCATGGTGAATTCCAAGTTTTGCTTATAAAAATCATTTTTGTGCATAGTGTTAATACCTCCGTAAAACCTCTTACATTCAGTTTGGTTTTTGTTGTCAATGTATCGTCCCTCTTTAATTTACCTCTTATTTTTTTTTTAAGTTTTTCAATGGCACATTGGTGAAGAGGTTGGTGATATCAAAAACGTCAAATGTCTTATGTAAAATGTAATTGTCCATTTGTGTGAGATCTAGAATTCTAATTGGCTGTGTTGCACATACTTTTCTTTTGAGATAGCCACAAAAAAAAAACAATGTAGTAAGATGTAGTGATTTAGCTTGCCATTCAATGGAACCTGTTCATTCAATCCATCTCTTGACAAACTACAATTCCATCGTGTTGGAAAGACAGGTGTTAGTCCGTACCGCCCGTCATGCACCTAAAAGTTTTCAGTCTTTAAGCTTCGGTCTGTTGCATTTGGATATAAGTTCGCCAAAAACGGGAAGAACTTCGTCTGTAATCATACTAGAATGTTTTTTCACTGTCGAATTTCCTTCCATAAAAATTGTATCAATTATATGGTCATCTATAACACTCGCCTAAACGTTAATTTTTTGTGGATACTGAGTTTCTTTATATATGTTCAGCTTTTTCAGCAATCTTTCACAAACCTCCATTTTACGACGAGATCATCTTGTGTTAGATGCCTTGTAAAAGTTATTTTAGTTACAACCCTGGGCCACAGCTGTCTGTAAAGTTCTTTCCAATGGGATCGGTTTTCCATGAACCTGTAGTCAAATAAGATGTTCATTTTTTGGAGGTCTGATTGGATGCTGTCTCGCATTCTGGGACGCCAAGGTGGCCTTTTTTCTATGAAGACCTCACCCAAACCAGTTTTACAGGTTTTTCGTTATGTCTATGTACGTGCCCTATAACTTGGTTATACTCATCATTAGTTCTTTTATTTCTATATTTGTTCTTATTCTATACTAATTTATGGTCATATCAGGGTGAGGTTCAACGACCCTGTTGAAGACATGTATTCTGTTTTTATTTCTGCAGTGACATCATAATCAACCGTATTTATTGCTAATTATTAGAAAGATGTTTGAAAAGTTCACCTCTTTATGAAATTTTAGGTGTTGAGTGTGATTTTTTATCCAATTTTGTCCATTAATCCCGTTCTCTTTATGCACATGTATTTGTATTTATTTTCATTTACTTTTTCGATGGCTCTCTCGACCTTATTGAGAATGTTTTAAACGGATTAAATGCAGTTTTCATTAGATCAATGGACCACCTCGAAAATTACCTTAGTTATTTATTCGAAATTTTGACATACCTAGTTAAAATAAGCATAGAAATATCCGAAAGTGTCGTGCACGATTAGAAGACGTTAAGTTTCTGATATTACAATTTAGGGTTAAGCTGTTGCAAACACTTTAATTTGACAAAAGAAACAAAATATGACCGTGTACCTTGTAAAATGTAGTACCACTGCTCTTATTATGGAATATTCCATATTGCGTAAAAGTCATTTTTGAGAATTTTAAACTAAATCTACATAAGCTTTCTGTTACAATAAATACTCTATAAATTAATTAACTTTTTTTTTTCATAGTAATACATACCATGAGTCGTAATCGAAAAGGGATACAAAAAAAACCGCAGATATATTCAATGTCTCACGCACTTATCAACTAAGACGAATTCTACACCAGCCCAGGTTGTTAAAACAAAAAAGAGGATGGCTTGTGAGCTGGCTACCTTAACTATGTTACCAAATTCATTTTGTAAAGAAAATGAGAGTGCTGGAAGAAATGATTGGTTGAATTTATTCCTGAAACAACACAAGGGTAGAATTTCTGTCAGAAATCCAACTGAATCGTCCATCCATAGAGCCAATGACTTTAATGAGGAAAGTATGACACACTCCTTTGATATTGGAGGCAACATTTAAAAATTATAATTATTAAGCTGATACAGTATTTAATTTGGATAAAACTAGTTAGAAGAAGAAGCAGGTAGGAGCCTTAACCTCCGCAAAAAGAGGCTTTAGTCACAGAGTCTTGTGTATGAGTGCCGGAGGAACTTTCGTTCCACCATATCGGATTTTTCTCAGAAAAAAACCACAATGTTTTATTGAAAGAAGTGCCTCTCCTGGTTCAAAATTGTGTGTCATACAAGTGAGTGGATTCAAACCTATATTTTTATTACATAGTTGTTCCTACATTTTATTGAAAAAGTGAAACCATCACAAAACGACCCTGTGCTGCATGTACTGCAGGAGATGCAAACATGAATGGGACCCTTGAAAGCCCATTATAATAAAGCGTTAAGATTATTTTGAAGGTCAAGTCAACGACAAATTATACACTATTACATTGCAAAACTATTTGAAAGACGCATCATAAGCGTAGATAAAAGGGAATTGATTGAACCCGTGCCAACTGTTCAAGAAAGGGCCTCGAAGTTAAATCAGCACCTTGCAAAGCAGCACTTATTACCTCGTCTCCATATAAAGATGATTTAAAAACAATAAATTCATCTTCAAAACAATCCAAAACAGTAAAGCGAAAAGTATTTAACGGAATTCTTAGATTACTAACGACCATCCCATAGTGAACAGCATCTACGAAAGTTCCAAGGAAAAGGCAATCTTTCAAGATTCCTCTTCAGAATCCGACTCAATAAGTTTCAAAGACAATTTTACTGATAATGACATGATAGACTTTGCAGCGGATAGCCCAGAGGAAGAAGATTCTACTTGTTTTTATTGCGATGGAAAATTCTTGGAAGGCAGAAAAGGAGGATATTACCGTGTTCCATCTTAGGATTATAGCATATTGCATATTAGGCACAAAGTTCCCCTTTTTCTAATATTACTTTTTAACTATTCTAGTATCCAAACTCTCTTATTTTTAATATTAAAATTTAATATATACAATATTAGTGTATTTGTGGACGAACAATCACAAATTATTTTAAGAAACAAAAAAATTACAAACCAAATACAAAACGCTATTCCATATATGGCACATGTCCTATAAATAATAGATATATATCTTCTCTTCTTCCTCATTCTCTTTATAAGCAATTCTGCTTGTTCATGACGGATTAATACCTCTATGGAAGGTTGTCGCTCCCTCTTTAACGCGGTCGTCCGATACTTCTTTTGCCGGTTGGTCACTTATAATTGGTGACCTACTATACTGATCCCTAACCAATGCATTACTGCTACTATGAATAGCAGAAGGTTCATTTATACCGTCGGTGATGACGTGGTTTGGGTGGAGGTTGGCGTGAAGGTAGACTTGGGGGTTAGCGTGGGGATTGGCACGGAGATTGACGCGGGAGTTGAAATTGACCCACTGAGCTCTCTAGTTTAAAACAAGCCTTCATACAAAACGGTTACCACGAAAATCACATAGGAGCATCCACAGACATCAATCTCCCACTCAATATCAACCCAAAGACGCTCATCATACGAAAGCTTTTCTTACTTACATTAAAGGGGTCATTGACAAAATTCTTAAATCACGAGGAATAAACACAATATTTACCCCCCAACAAAAACAACTTGCCTCTCTTGTCCGATCAATCAAAGACAACAGGGTCAGACTACCCATCATCTTATATAGGCCAAACAAATCGTAGATTCGAAAATAGGATTTATGAACATTCCATTTCTGTTCGCAATTCCGATTCAATTTCAGCTTCACCGTCAACACCATCTTCATACAGGTCATAAAATTAATTTTCAAAACTCCAGAACCATAGCCCCCATCCGCTTCTATAAACCAAGATTGAAAATAAACAATTATCTCTTCGTTCTAATGTTTATGATAAAGTAACGTTCGAATATATAAGTGGAACTCACAGAATTTAGAAACCTTATACAGGGTCGAACAAAAGTAATCAAATAAAATTAGTTTAAATTGAAGGATTTTTAAATATTCAAACTAAGACGTACAGAATTTTTCGAATCGTTACACAGCATGGATAATATATGCGACCTTTTTTGTTTAGGTAAATAATATGTCCAAAATTTATTTAACCGAATTTATTTAATTTAATATCCTTAATGATTCATACACCATGAAGAACTAGTTCAGAGAAGACGGATCAGCTTAAAATTATTCCATAACTTCTAAGAACCAAACTTAAAATATCGAACCTCTCTGTACAAATGTAATTATAATAACCAGTTTATGTCTATTGTGACACCAATATGATATGTCACCATGGTCAGAAATGTGGAACCGACTAAGGTTTCATCTCTGCCGATGCCTTCATAACTTATATTTCAATGATTTAATATATTTAATATAATATACAAACAAAATTTAGATTAATTTAAATGTATTAAACATTGTTTATTTTGATAAACTATAATCTATTCGGAAACCATTTAAATATCCATGTAATAAGTCAGAGACTAGATATATCACTGGGTTATTCTCCTCGTTCATATAATTAGTTTAGAGATGCCATTCTATTAGAGCGAATCAATGTTATTGGCATTCTTTCAAACAACATCACGTGCCACTTTTTCTTGGCGCTTGTTTAGGAGCGAAAGAAAAATAAATCGAGAAAACAATCTCCATTCTACTGGCAATGTCGATCGTTTCTTATACTTCCTTTTAAACTACTAAACAAGACTTGTCGAGCTGAATGAATAAAGATAATTATTCGATCGACATTCGTCTGAACACTTGTTTACTCATTTGAATATTGAAGGAAACTACTATAATGAATTCAGTTAACAGAATGTGATTAAAGATTTATTTTTCCAAATAATTTTGTAACGTTATAAACGTCACATGTTTGTTATTTTTCTTTAAATAATTATTTTATTTCAATTTCTGTTGATTTTATTCATGTATTAACTTTATCTTTCATTTTACTATTTTTATTCTAAAAATAGTTGGCCTTCAATCAACTTTTTATTCTGTCTGTCTTCTAAATTCTAATTTTCATTTTCACTAAATATTATAATTCCTTTATTTAGACCTTATATGTTCCATAAGATGATAGAGCATATAAATTTCCATGCCTCACTTTAATAGACAGTATATCTGTCAGTTGACAACGCTGCTCTGTCATGTCATACTTCAATGCTGAAGTAGGGATAATTTAATAGAAAGGGAGATAAGTTTTTATATTGCCGTTTGCAAATCTTAGCTACATCTTCTATTGAAATTTCATTTTATATTGTTAAAACTTCTCTGGGGTAAGCTATATTTAATATTTAAGTAATATCTGTCTTTATATAATTTCATTTTTTATACATACAGATCTAAAGTCAACTCACGTACTTCTTTTCAAACCATACGCAGTTAGTATCTTTAATATAATTTTACTAATTCGTCTAATAATAATGATATTCATTTTATCCTTGCCAATTTGCTATTTGTTATTCAATATTGTAATTATTTTCGATTTTCATATGGCAAGGAAATAAGTGATGGATTCGACCGTTACTTGATGGAAATTCATTTTATATATCAATAAAATACTGAAAATTTTGTTTTCAAAATTTCCACAAAATTTATTATAAAATCACTACAGCTGTTTCGGCAGAGTGCCTTTCTCAAGTGATCTATTTTTGGTATGTGTTTACACTTTATAGTCTTTAACGAAATAGGTTGAGATGGGGAGAACTGTTTGTCTCAAGTGGGTCATTCAAAATTATCGTCTGTCTTTTTTAATTTGTTAATTTCTATAGATTCTAATAAAGATAGCTTAATGCCTTTATTTTGGATGTCAAGAATTTGAAATTCATCGTTAAAAGAATGATTATGATCTAAAAGGTGAAGTGCGTATGTAGAATCTGTTTTTCTTTTATTTAAAGCCCTTTTATGTTCTGCTATGCGTTTGTTAAAAGATCTACCAGTTTGACCGATTTAAGTTTTTGGACGCTCCATATACGCTTTTTTTTATAAATATATACGCTTTTCTTTTATCTCCATATACAATTTTTTATAAAGCGTATATGGAGAAAAAAAGGATCGGGAGAAGAGGGTTAGGCAAAGGAATATTAAATATGTTAAAAAAAGAATTATTAGTAAAATACCCTATGGCATATAAAAACATTTTACAAATAAATAATAATAATTTGTTTAAACAATTGTTACCAATAGTTGAGAATAACCTCACTTTTAGTTAATATTTCATCATTTTTAGTATAAGAAATTTGAGCATGCTCTAATTTTTAGTACTGAATCAGCGCGCGCATCTAATTTGTAGATACAATATTTTTAATACTAAATTCAGTAGTGACTTTAGCATAATAGCAAACAGGCTTTAGGTTTGATGCCTGAGTATAAAAATATGCATTCATCGGTCTTAAATTAAGATGAACATTTGTGCTAAAATTTTTAAAACTACATATACATATTTGTACACTACATATTTATAGACTACAAAGCAGCCTACGACTCTGTGGATAGAAGAGAAATGTTCAAAGCAATGAAAGAGCTAGGAGTACCAAATCAGTTGGTAAATTGACCAAAACTAACTGTTGAAAAAGTTGAATGTAGAGTACGAATTCAGGGGGAACTGTCTGAACCTTTTAAAACAAATAACGTGCTGCGCCAGGGAGACCCTCTCTCCTGTATACTGTTTAATCTGACCCTGGAAAAAGTAATACGTATGTCACAAATCACAACCACTGGTTCAATATATAATAAATCAGTGCAAATCCTGGCCTACGCTGATGATATCAATATTGTTGGGAGAACGGAAAACGCTATACAAGAAGCGTCATCATCATCATTCAATCTTCGCTTATCCACTGCTGGACATAGATCTCACTCACAATTTTCCATCTATTTCGATCGTGTGCCTCTTGCATCCAATTCCTATGACAACGTTTTAGATCGTCAGTCCAACGTGTTGGTGGACGACCTCTGCTTCGGTAGGCATCATCTCTTGGTCTCCATTCCAGTATGAGAAGCGTATGTAGCATTAAAAGAATCAACTAAAAAAATGGGTTTAATAATAAACACCAACAAAACGAAGTATATGAAAATAAGCACGCAACCATAAATCCTACGACCACTTGTTATAGAAAACGACGTCATCGAAGCAGTGAACGAATTTGTATACCTGGGAGCGCTCTGAAACACTGAAAATAATACTAGCGCAAAGATAAACCGCAGAATTTGCACAGCCAACAGATGCTATTTTGGGCTTAATCTCCTCCTTAAATCCACAATTATATCCAGAAGTACAAAAATAAAACTCTACAATACGATAATACGCCCAGTCCTAACATGTTTCAGAGACCTGGACTCTAACAAAAAATAATGGAAACATGTTAGGATGTTTCGAAAGGAAAGTACTAAGGCGAATCTATGGAGCAGTGAATGACAGGAGTGTGGAGAAGACGATACAACTTCGAACTTTATAGAATCTACCAGGAACCTGATATCGTAAAACATAATAAGATAGATCGTCCGAGGTGGATAGGGCATGTAATGCGGATGGAACAAAATGACCTAGCTAGAAAAATGCTCCTTGATAGACCCATTGGTCACAGAAGAAGAGGAAGGCCCAGAACAAGGTTCCTTAATAATATCGATAATGACATGAGAAATATGGGAATACGTGCTTGGCGGAGAAAGGCGATGGATAGGGACGACTGGAGAAAAATTCTTGAGGAGGCTAGGACCCACGTAAGGTTTTAAAGCCAGAATGATGATGATGATGATGAAATTGGAACATTCTCTAATTTTTAGTATAAAATCGGCGCGCGCATCTAATTTGTAGATACAATATTTTTAATACTAAATTCAGTTCTGAATTTAGCATAATGGCAAGCAGGCCTTAGGTTTGATGCCTGAGTAATTCATTCATCGGTCTTAAATTAAGATGAACATTTGTGCTAAAATTTTTAAAACTAAATATGGTGGGGGATTGTTTTGTATTCGATTCAATATTCTTGAAATTAAAAACAATAAATAGATAAACTTCTTTGAGTACATTACAGACAATTAATGAGTTATCCAAATTCCCCCAAAAAATATTTACTTGTGACACCAGTTATCAGCCATGAACAACAAGGATGGAGGATTTTGAACAAAACATTGTACATAAACAAGACAAACAACTCACAGTATGGTGGAGATAGGTAGATGATGCGTACTCCATTTGGCCTCACGGACCAGAAGCATTGAATAAACTTGTAATGAAATTTAATGATGGAAAAAGAAAACAATAAATTCACTTCCATTTCTGGATGTACAAATCACAAAGGAGGACACAGAGTATGCAACCAAAGTTTACAGAAAACCAACCAACACCAACAGATATTTAAATCACCACTCCAACCACAACGTAATCAGAAAAGGAATTATCAAATCATTATATGAAAGAGCCCGAAGCACCTGCTGTAATTTAAATGTGATAAAAAATTACTACCCATCGTCATTAATAAACAAGGAATTTCAAAAGATTAAAGAAAGAAAAGTGGTGTTTTGTTGACCACAAACAATCCAGAACATTCACAAGAAGGGATTCAAAGGTGACAATAATACCATATGTAAAGGACTTTTCACAAAAATTGAAAAAGATGTATGTAAAATAAGTACATCAGAACATTCAAAACAACCAACATACTGAGATCTATCTATGCTGTCCATAACCAAATCCAACAACACACAAGAAAGATCAAAGAACTGCTTCTATAAAATACCCTGTGAGTGCAACAATTTCTATGTGGGAATAAATAACATAGAAGAAGTGTCAGGATAAAGAAGCATGAAACATACATCGAGTTCAAAGACTTCGACCAATCTCAGATATGCAAACACGTCTGAGTACAGAGTAAAATGGAAAGATGCATCAATAATGATGAATGAAAAAAAGAAAAGTATAAGAACCAGCTCTCATCCTATTTAATGAAGAAAAATGTATAGCAAAACCATCAGCAGAATGTAGCAGACATTAGTTGCCAATAGTAAAAGAAGAAGTCAATAACAAGGATATACGAACAATAGCAATAGCGGATTAATAGGAAGTCGGAGACCTGGCATATACAATTTATACTAAATCCATACGCAACACACAATACACAGACATATATTATACGCAACACACAATACACAGACATATATTATACGCAAACAGATATCACACAAAGGTAAGATTTATTTCAACCATAAGCATGCTATTACCTATAAGATCGAGGCCAAGTAAGTCAACCATTAATTTTGAAAAAAAAACTTCCAACAACAACCTGGATATATACACAACCAAACTTATATGGAATCACCATGTATTTCAAACCAATATTTATTGCTTTTGAGAAAACTTGTTATTGTTGAGAAGAATAAAGGTTTTATTGAAAATAAACAAACCAATAAAACAATCAGATAACACAGTCCGGCATGGTATAGATTATTTGTTTTAGTTGTAAATTGAACGAAAATAAACTAACTTTCGCTTTTAAAAACGAAAATATACCTTATGTGGGGTTAGCAGATGTAAAAAAGGGGAAGACTGTTTTTCTTGTGGAGCAAGCAATGTCTAAGAGGGGCATAGCTGCAATGATAGGCGTAAACAAGGAGTTGTATCAAAACCCTATGCAATGTATCAGGAATTAGTAACGGTTAAGAATAGACTACGATAAAGTCGCCAAAAGGAACAATGGCTTGCCACGATCGTTTTATTGTGCAAGTAGCTAGAAGAGACCCAACATTTTCTCACCCGCAACTCTAAAGACAGCTTTTGGAAGGTACAGGTGTAAGTGTTTCAATTTAAACGATAAGAAGACTCCATACCCAAGTACTATACAGCAGTTGACAGTTAAGGATTCCAGAGTTAACCAGGCCACACAAGATCGATCGCCTAAATTGGTGTATTCAGAACAAAACTAGAACATTGAAAATTAGCAAAATTTGCTATTTTCAGACGAAACTAGGATTTGTGTAAGATCATATGACCAATGAATTCGTGTACTTAGAGGACGAGGAAGACAAGCAAGAACGGAAATAGCCAGATCTGTTCACAGACATAAAGGAGAAAGTGTTATGTTCTGGGTAAGTAATATGGCCGGTGAAAAAACTCCTTTAATTTCCATTCAACCAACTTTAATAGCTCGCAGATATGTTGATTCGGTTCTAGAACCTGTAGTTAGACTCTAAAAAAGTGCAGTGGGAAAAAATTTAAGTTTCATGCATGATAATGCACCTCCACCTAATAGCGGAGTCACTACAGACTTCCTTGAAGCAGAAGATATCACTATTCAGAGCACGCAGCCACTGTAGTGGCCTGCGTGCTCTCCGATCTTAACCCTATTCGCTATGAGCCGATTAGTAGAGGGGATTTGACAGTTTTCACCAGCGCTGTTAGTGGCAGTTTTCTGCATTTAACTTGTAAATTTTCAAATAATGGCGAATATGGATTTTTCAAAAAAAAATATAGCAGTTGTTATATTGATACATGTAAAAATACTGGGTATAACAGTGATTGTAAATTTTATTCATTTTCTGTTGCCAAGCATAAAACAGTTCAAAGAGAAAAGTGGATTATTGCTATCAATAGGAAAAAGTAAGTAAATAACCTATAATACAAACAACATGATATTTCTATGGTGTAAAATAAAAAGATAATTGATTTTGTAGCGAGGATGGATCATTATGGACTCCAAAAAGTCATCATTTAATTTGCAGTGATCACTTTCTTGGAGGAAGAAAATCTGATGCAGAAATGAGCCCAAGTTATGTACCCGAGGCCTGGATGCAGCTATTATATTCCGAAACATTGCGTACATGCCCTGCATCAACTAAATCTTTCCCCTTTTTTTGGTGTAACTAGTTGAAATGGGATATCATGTGATATAGACTTAAATCCAGTGAAATGTTTAATATTCATTTTGATAAAATTCAAACAAATTGATATCTAAGCACTAAAGGCGGAGTACCATGTATCCTATTTCCGATGACACGATGATCCGAAAGTATTCTCATTGGTCAGAATCGAATCAGAATATTTTCGCGCCGAATTTCATCCGAAATTTTTAACTATGCTTTGAACATCGGATAAAGATGAAATTATTTTAACTTTTTCCGATAAAACGGATGTTTTGTAACCTAATTTTATTCCAATAGTTTAACATCTGTACATTTAATTTAATGAAACATTAATTTTAATCGAAGAAGCTATGTTCGTAAAGTTAATAAAACGCTATTATTATGTCTACTTCTTTTAATTTGCAAAAAAAAAAAACAAAATGTACAATTCGGCAAAGAAAATATTGGGTTCGTGAAATATTTAAGCAAAGAAAGTCACAAGGGGCTTTTAATAATCTATTGCAGGAAATGAAGCTAAATGATATTGATAAATATTGCAATTACCTTAGAATCCCTAATTGCACATCGGTTATTGAGTCTACATAGTTTCTTTTACGTTATCCATAATAAACTGAATAATTCAAAGCAGGAGAAGGAATTATTTCCGCATTATGCTGTTTTACCACGCAAAAGTGGTAAAACAGCAATAATTGTAGTAATTATTACCATCCAAACAATAAACAAAAAATAGACCATTTAGAGTTGACAGTTTATACGGATTTTCGTATCCGACAATCGCAACCATCTGACTAGGTTCCAAATAGCAACTACGAAAACAGACGATTTTCGTATGTCAGAAATCGGATACACGGGACTCCGCCTTAAGGCCTACGCACACAAAAAATAACGCTGAGCAAAAACAGTAAACAGATAACAGAAAGAAAAATGAAAACAAGAGGTGTAAAGGTAACCTTTAGCCTTTAAATATTTTCACATAAACTTTTTATTTTTCTCAATGGCCTCTTGCGTAAGTAGTCATCCAGTCGCAGGAACTTATATCTTAAATATTATAATTATAATGAATAAAATAAAAAAGCGTAATTACTTTTATTATTCATTCTGTGTATTCGATCAGTAGTCAGTTTACAATAATATTCCAGTTCATAATTTGTGTACTTTTAGATAAATATCTATTTTTCTCGTTTTGTCATATTTCACTTACACCGGTTTTACAAGAAAAGTACAAGTTTCAAACCGCGAGAGAGCGCTACCGGCGAAACTCACAGCTAATAGAGCATTTGGGGTAGGTATATGCTTAAAAAAAGAATAAGACCTCGCCGGGATAATCCAAAAAACACCATACAACTAGTACAAACTACTCTTGAAGAAAGGAAACAACCCGCCACAATAAAATGTTGAAAATTTGTTTAGAAGCATGCCCAAGCGAATTTGGAGCTTGCATAAGGCCTAGGGTGAGTAACACTGACTACTAAAAAAAAAACAAATAAATAAAAACAATTTAAACATCATTCTTTGTAAATTGAAATTTTGTATGCCATTGACTTTAAAACAAATAATTTCAATTTTATTAATTAAGAATTTATGGGCTTCTTTAATTTTTATGTATTGCTTAAAATAAATATTAAATTGTGATTAAATTGCTATAAAATAAATATTCTTTGACTTTATAGGTTAGTTTTTTTTTAAATTCGCTTAAAATAATAGAAAATATCATATGATTCCATATAAGTTTGGTTGTGTGTACATTTTCACAGAATTTTTTAAAATAATACTTTTTAAAAATGATTTCCCGAGTGGAAATCGAACCGTCAAATGTTATTTACTTGATTAAAAATGTGATTTTCATTACAACCAATAATTGTCGCTTAATTCCATTACACCAATACTTTTTTTAACTAGCTTCAAATTAAATGTTCATAATTATTTTTTTATTTTTCTCTCATTTTTATTTACAATTATTGCTCCTCATGCTACTTATTCATCTCTGCTAGTCTCATCTTTGCTAGGATGTTTTATTTTTTTTAATTAAATTTTGATGAGATATCTGGCTGATATTTTCTTCCCCAAATGAATCATAAATCACGACGATTACAATTATTTCAGCAACATATTATTCGCCATATTTTGATACTTAGATTTGTTAACATATGATGTGGAAATCATGTATCCTCTTTCATGAACATTTTACTAAGGTTAGAGTTAGTGCTCACTGAATTGGAATAATCGAATCACACAGAATCGAATTTGTATGCAAAGGTTTTCTTTTCGCTGTTAAATAGCTTAGAGAGTGTAAATTTATTCAACAAGCACTATAGACCGCTGGCTATGATACTACATGGAATTTATTACAGTTGGCGATTCTAATATGTTGAATTTACCAATCAATCAACATCATTATATGGTCTCTATTGTCTTTACTGACGATGTCTGACGAGTGCTGATGCCTTTGCCTCTAGATTTATACCATATCTACCACAAACAAATATGATAAGAAGACTTCAAATCGTACATGATCGAAACCAGACAATGGTTAGGATCGTTACATATTCTCGAAAAATATAAGCTTGCAACAACGTTAATGTGGCGCACCCAGAATTTGTCTGAGGGGTGGGGTTTTAAAATTTTTTTATGCTACCTCCATTTTGAGTCCCCAAAATTTGGGTTTTAATTTAATTTAAAGTACTAAAGCTAGCAGTGCCAAAGATTCAGGTATCTATTATCCTGCTTACAAACCACCAACTCTTACTTGTGCGCAGTTGACTGTCGCACTTACCGTACTCCGAAAGTGGGCTGGCCGCTGTAAGGCTGACGAGATTGTTGGAACACTCCCTTCTCTTATCTAAATCTTATCTATTGTTCTTAAGCTATTTTCTTGTGGCATTTTAAAGTAATTACTATTTTAATGGGAATAAGCCACAATTTAAGGTTAAAATAAGTTAATTGACGTTTGACATTAATCCAACTTGTAAATACAATACATTTTGGAGACGGCCATCGCCGTATTCCCGTTCTCCTCCGCCAATCCTCCAGGTCCAAGGCACGCTCCTCCTCCAAACCTCTCGATTCCATCGCTCTTCTAATTCCTTCATTCCATGAGCGTCGAGGTCTACCTCTTTTTCTTCTTCCAGGGGGCTTCCATTTGTGAAGTTTTTGGTGCCAACGTTCATCAGGCATTCTTAATAGGTGTCCAAACCATTCTGAACCTCTTCTTTCTATTTTGTCAATGACCGTTTCTGTAGCATTCATGTTATTTCTTATAGATTCGTGTTGGTCTTCCTTTCCTGCCTTGATGTTCTAGCACTTCTTCTCAAATAATCCATTTCAACTGCCAACAATCTTCTCTTCAGGTCTGCATTAATTGTCCATTTTGTTCCTTTGGGAAATGTTGCGATCCCACCATAAGGAGTTCAGACATCCTACACTTTTTACGTCCCTGATTAATTCGGTGTTTAAGTTCGGTTTCTCCCAAGCCGTTCTTAGCAATGAGTGTACCTAAATATTTAAATTTTTCCATATGTTTGATTTACACGTCCTCGTCTATCAACACTTCAAACCTTGCATCTAAATTGATAACTAAATATTCTGTTTTCTTCATGCTGACTTGTAACCCCCATTTTACATATTCTCTGTATAGATGCTTTATCATAAATTCTAGATCATAGGAATCTTGAGCTAGGACGACTTGGTCATCCGCAAAATTCAGGGAGGACAGTACGTCATTTCCTATGGGCATTCCCATTCCCTGGCAGTGGTTTTTCCAATATTGGAGGGCGGCCTCAATATATGAATTAAACAGTAAGGGTGACATACTGCATCCTTGTTTTAGTCCTTTAGGTACTTTTATTGGCTCTGATAGTCTATTTCCGATTTTTAGGTAAATAGTGTTATCCCTGTATACTTCTGTGATTATTCCTGTTATCAGTGCAAGATCAAAGATCAAAGATTCAAACGTCAATAAACTTATTTTAACTTTCAATTGGGGCTTATTCCCATTAAAATAGTAATTAGTTCTTATCTCTGTCGTTGGCTTGGTTGGTGTTTCTCTTCTTCTTCTTTCTTTTTAATGACTGCTCGGATGTAATTGTGAACACTATTCCATCCCTCCGTACTTCCCGTCATCTTCACCATAATCTCTCTTACAGTCACAGCGTTCATACCTATTTCTTTATACATTATGTTTCTCTTCACTGTACATCTATTATATTCCAGCATTGTGTGAGTAACAATGTCGGAAAATGCGCAGTATAGGCATTTATCTATATCTGTCTTTCTGAACCTATGAAGATACGCCCTAAAACAGACAATCTACCCAAACCCTTAGACTCGGGATCAGCATCTTGGTCCACTGGGTAACATCTTTCTTGTTATTTCATTCTTCTTGCCATCTTTCCATTGATCTTTCCCTTTCTTATTTTTTTTTATAGCTGTTGTCAAATGCTCTCTTCTCTCATAGAGATGTCTCTTTTCTACTACTAACACATGCAGAGGAACACAACCCGTGATAGTCCACAAGGACGCCGCCGATACAGTCCTGTAGGCGCATGCTACTCGCAACAAACTCGTTCAGTCTACTTTTGTCATAAGCCTAATATTAGGTATCTATATCTAAATATAATGAAAAATATTATTAATTATTGTGTATTTATACAATATTTATTGTGTTTACCACTTTAAATATGTATCACTACATATTTAAAGTGGTAATTTAATTATTCAATTAGCGTTTTGGATTTTTTGTATTGTGTGTGAAAGACAAGTTACAGTTTCCTACTACTTTTTATATATTTTTTACTTTATATCTCCTGGGGGGGGGGTTAACCCCCAAAACCCCCCTGGGTGCGCCACAGATGTGATATATATATATATATATATATATATATATATATATATATATATATATATATATATATATATATATATATATATATATATATAGCAAAAAATACGACCGTTGATTAAATTTAAAATATATTCAATGGTTGAATAGCAGAGGTTTTATCGGTCAATAATTGGCAAATGAAAGTCGTCAACTACTTTAATGATTTATTCGAATACGTTTCGTTTTTATTTTTAAAAGCATCATCAGTTCACTACAAATAAAAAAGATTTTAGAATATAAGTAAACAACCAACAGGGTTCATACTTACAAAAACAATGTGTAGGGTTTTTTTATAGATGTTATAAAAACTCTACGATAACTTAACATTAAAGATTAACAACTAAACGAGAGAAACGAAACAAAAAAATACAAGAAAAACTGTAAGAACACTAGTTCATTTAATTTTAACCGATGGCTTCATTTGAATGTTGGTTTAAGGTCTTTCGAGGGTCAAACCATACTAATCTTTTCGATTGTTTTCTATCAGCTCTAGGATGTCATAATTTTCACATGTGGTTTTTTGTCGTACATGTGTTTCTTTGGAATGCAGGGAAGAGGTACGATTCTTGAGGGAATTAGCGAGCGGAACGGGGACAGACCTTTTTTAAAAAAGGATTCATTTTTTCTTTTTCTTTAAAAAACAAACAAACAACAAAAATGGAAAGAAGAATGGGAATAAAGTTACTGTCTTGTAAGGGTTTTTTTTTATTTGTTTTGTATGATGAGAGAGTGATATATCTGGCTCAAGTTGTCGATGTCGGTTCTCTTATTATATATACATTTTAATGGTAATTATTTTTGGTATAAATGTATAAAATCAACCGAGCATGACATATCGCTGTCGCTGTATTTAAAATAAAGTGGTTATTTGTTTTATTGATTTCAGATGAAAATGCGTAGATATATAATTAAAACAAAATCGGTGTAATTTTGAAAGGACACTAAAAGTAAATAAGATTTTAAAATATCTAATGTTCTCTTAAATATTTAATTTTGAATGTTCAGCTTTAATTTGAGCCTTCAACAACGTATTTAAAGATAGTCCAAAAATAAAAAGTGTAGCATGAGTTACTATTGTGAATCAGGACGTTCTGCTGCATAAAAACAGTCTAATTCTATTGTGAAAAGATGAAACATAAAAATCTGAATATAACTGGTCCTACAAATTATATTTTATGTGTACGTACGTACACAATAATATTGCCGGGACTCGAATGATTTATTTTTGTTTAAGATTCTATCGCTCCTCCGAAATTTTCAACACTATTTGTCACGAAACTTGTAACAGCTGCTTAGATGTGAAAATACTAAAAGGCGAGATGCCGTCGCAATTAATTTACTGGTTTTTAAAGCGCTTCACTACACTTCGTACGTACATTCTTTGATAAACGTCTAATGATTTATAATACCTGTATTTCAAAGACTTTTTACCTAATTAATTAAATGCCCCCATTCCACTACTGAAGCATGAATGAGTGAAAGTAAGCGGAAAAGACTTATTGCACGAAAAGGTGGTTTTGGCACTCCAAAAAACTTATCTTGACGAATATTAATATTTGGAAGAAGTTAATTTGGCTGAAAATGGTGAATGCTTTCAGAATTGTTTTTGTAACTTGAAATTGATATTTATTAACCGCTTAACACTTTTATCCGACAGAAATATTTTTAACAAAAACCATTCATAAGAGATGTCTCTCAGGGCTGAAGGTTCAATTGTCGCAGAATAGTGCAAACATTTTACTCATTCTCAACAATAGCATGAAATACTTTAATCCGTATTGTCTCGTGTTAAAAGCTGCTGTAGTTTTTATTTATCTGACATTTATTAGTAACTGTAAGCTTTGACCGTGGGCGTTGTAAAATTATACACGAAATCGGGAAACGTACACAACAATGAGGTCTGAATTCTTTATTGTTTTAATACATAGTAAACGTCGGTTCATGCTATTTATTTACAAGTATTGTGACGAATGCATAGAGGGTGATGATGAAGACAAATATTATCAGTCCAAAACAGTGGATCAGAATATAAGCCACTGAGGTTCTTATAGTAGAAATCAAAGTGTTTTTGATAAACTCAAATGATAGTGATTCTGATGTAACCTCTACAAGTGAATACTTAGTGTAAAATAAATATTCTATCACACTTACCATTAAGGTTTGATAAAGGATCTTAGAGACTCAGTACTGATAAGATAAACAGTTAAATGAAAAGACTGAGCGAAGTCAGAGTAGTACTTGAACTCGTTCTTGTACATCATTTAGAGTATATATAGAAACAATGCGGGATATTATACTAAACTATATATGTATATAGATAGCTTCGGATGTCTTAGAAGACTGGCCCATATAAGTACAGTGAAAAATTGCAGAAAATCCTGAGTAAACACAGGAATAATTTGAGATGTGAGACAGCCATCGGATGGTCAGCGAGGAAAAGTACTGTTGTGAATTTATTAAAAGGTTCAATATTTATAACACTTACGGATTTAATTTATTTCTTTATTTATATTAACTTATCTGACAATAATTTATTATATCCGTACGTAACAAATTCGCGAGCGCGGGTCTTGAGAATTAACTGTCCCTTCCAAATAAAGTTCCGTTATTATATACCAGTGCCGTTATCTCGAAAAATCTAAAACCTTCGATGGCGAAACGGTAAAGGCAAACTGGATTTCCCTCGCATCGGTTCTGGAAGGTCGCTCAGGTAAATCGAGGCCTCTCGTAAACTCTACAACATATTAGAATAAAAACATGTTTACAGGTTAAAACTATGACTCATATTTTTACGTAACAGTACTTAGGAATCACAATGGACAAGGGGAGCGCGTTCATATAACACGTAACGAAGACAGTACAGAAATAAATATGGACTAGGCCAAAATTAGAAGTTTAACTAGGAGAAAAAGTAAACTAGCCCTCAGAAAGACCCTCCTGACAAATATGCAAGACTAACGTTTGAACGGCCAATTTTTCCATCATGTCTTCGGGAGCTGTTGGATAAGCATATCGTACTAATCTGGCAATATCTACCTCATATTCTTGAAGAGCCTCATCTTTCTTCTGTCTACGATTTTTAAGCTGTGACTGATATACATGCTCCAAATGTTCGTGGCCATATCGCATATTTAACCTCTTCTTCAGTTGTTCGAAATCATCGGTCTCCTCTACGGCTATGGTCTGAAGCACATCTAAGGCATCTCCTCGAAGGGCGATAGTCAGGTTTACAGCCTTTTCTTTTTCAGACCATCCATTTGCTCTTGCGGCTGATTCGAACTGTTTCATGTAGTTGTTCCATGATGATTTTCCGTCGAAAGTTGGGACTTTAACATGAATAGAACCTCCACTTCCTTCAAATTTCGGCCGTGTCTCCAACTTAAATTTCGTCTCGTCTTCTTTTATCTCCACTGTAGTCGGATTGTTACCTCTCTCTGCTGTCCCTGTTTCTTCCATCTTTCTTTCCATCTCTTTAATCTTTTCTTCGAAGGCCAACTTATCGGCAGCAACTTGGTTTTTTAACGAAGATATTCTATCGTCCAGGGCAGACATCTCAGAAGTGACTTTAGAGATTTCTGAAGAGATGTTAGCAGAAACTTTGCTTTCCAGGGAAGAAATCTCGTTAGAAACTTTGCTTTCTAAAGAAGCGATGTCGCCGGAAACTTTCGAAATATCGCCAGAAACTTTGTTCTCTAATGATGCGATGTCACCAGAAACTTTGGCTACATCACCAGAAACTTTGGCCACATCACCAGAAACTTTGGCTACATCACCAGAAACTTTGGCTACATCACCAGAAACTTTCGAAATCGACGAGAGGACAGCATCTTCAAATATATAAGTCTCTGGATCTAGTCCTTCTTCTAGCAAAGCGTTCTTTAGTCGTTGGACTAACTCAGCCTTTTTTCCGGTAGAAGCTAATTATCTGTCTTCAAGATGTCTTCTTAAATTAGTCACTGTCAGCTCATAAATCGTCGTCATTTTCACAATTTACAAATATTCACTTGTATTATTATTATAAGTCTAATTTATGTTCGATCCCACTTCTGACACCATTTGTTGTGAATTTATTAAAAGGTTCAATATTTATAACACTTACGGATTTAATTTATTTCTTTATTTATATTAACTTATCTGACAATAATTTATTATATCCGTACGTAACAAATTCGCGAGCGCGGGTCTTGAGAATTAACTGTCCCTTCCAAATAAAGTTCCGTTATTATATACCAGTGCCGTTATCTCGAAAAATCTAAAACCTTCGATGGCGAAACGGTAAAGGCAAACTGGATTTCCCTCGCATCGGTTCTGGAAGGTCGCTCAGGTAAATCGAGGCCTCTCGTAAACTCTACAACATATTAGAATAAAAACATGTTTACAGGTTAAAACTATGACTCATATTTTTACGTAACAGTACTTAGGAATCACAATGGACAAGGGGAGCGCGTTCATATAACACGTAACGAAGACAGTACAGAAATAAATATGGACTAGGCCAAAATTAGAAGTTTAACTAGGAGAAAAAGTAAACTAGCCCTCAGAAAGACCCTCCTGACAAATATGCAAGACTAACAGAAAGAAGATTCAAGATGCACACAACAAAAGCCTACACGTGAAGCAGTAAATGTCCCTCCATACGTGGTAGATTCCTATTTACATAAACTCAGCATACCAGAGTACAAGATAAAATGGACGAAATAGCAAGAGAGAAATTCGCCCAACTACAAGACAACCAGAACTAGATTTTGCAAGAGATAATAATAATAATATTAATAATGTATCAATACCCTGTGGGAATTTTTTGTCAGTTCTTCTATCAGTCGCGCCCCCCTGGGAATGGGGGATGCTCTCTGGGTATTCTTAGAACCGATACCCAGAGGTTAGCAAGGATACCTGCAGTGGAACAAAAACTGACATCTGGCAGTAGATATAAAATGCACACCCATGAAAATGGAGTTAAATAGTTTGTGTTTAAGGTCGCTGCCTGGGGATCGCCAGGGCACGTCTGGAGCCGGCACTGGACGTGACAGCATGCGTGACGTCGGTGGCAGGGTGCTGAGGGGGCGGGCCCCTGTCATACATCAGCCGGAGCTCACCCAAGCGGGACGACCGAGGCAGCGCATGAAATGGACTGCGTCCATAAATGAAAATATTTTGCGCTTCTATTACCAGAGAAGTATTAATTTTGCAGAGAATACCCAGAAATTCAAGTAACTGAACAACGAGTTGCTGATCAATACCGTGTAATTATAAGAAACAATCTTATCTCAGAGACTAGACGCAATACCATCAGAAGCGAAGTCGAACGGGGGATTAATCATCAAGAGCTAAATGTGAATCAAGTCCCTAATGAAATACATGAGCAGATTCCTGAGCTTGTCATACAAGAAACTCAACCTGATAATACACTACAGGACAACAACGAGTTACGCGATACTCTGGTAAGCGAAATGGCACGTGCTGTACAAGAGTTTAATGGAACAAATCCACTTAGTAGACCACCGCTAGCAAAAATAAACTCTTCTAAAAAACTAGGTGCTCTGTTACAAATTATGAATACTGAAGTCCTACCCAATTACGTCGTAGAAGCCCATACGCTGTAATATTTGCACATGCTGATTTACTGTGCTGCAACAGCAACAGCTAATGTAATGGGAATTAACATCAGAACACGACGGGGTGCCAATGCCGGAAGGACAGATAACAGAGTTGCACCCTGGGAGAAACGACTTCTAAACAAGATTGAATTAATGCGTAGGGACATTGGTCAAATGACAGAATATATACGAGGAACAACAAGTAGAAAAGTCATTAAAAAAGCTAATCAAATAATGCTAAGTACTGCAAGACACTCGCAATATGATCCAGAAAACAACACAGCCCAACAGTGCCTGGATACATTAAAACAAAAACTCTCCGTTTATTCAGGACAAAGTTAGTAACAGCCGGAAATGTGACAATGCGCTTTTTGAGCATGCCGAGAAGGCGTTCTATCGGAAACTCAATTCCACTACCGAAAGTGCCAATAAATCATACCCAAGCCAAGAAGAAATTCAGGAGTTTTGGGGAAATCAACTTTCCACACCAGCTGCTCTTAACACCAATGCTGGATGGATAGAAGATACGACGCACAGCTGTCAACACTACCGTACAACCTATCTACGAACCCTTCACCATAGAAGAAGTCTCTAATATCATCAAAGAGCTTCATAACTGGAAATCTCCTGGACCAGACGGAGTTCAAAAGTTCTGGCTTAAGAAGTTCTGGAGTGTTTGTCAACACTAATTAATCGTGTTATTTCTAATCCGCAGAAAATACCATCATTCCTAACTCAGGGAACAACTTATTTAATACTGAAGGATCAAAATAATACTCAAGATCCAGCCAAGTACCGGCCAATTACGTGTCTTCCAACTCTGTATAAATTGGTCACATCCTGTGTAGCCCAGCGTATCTACCAACACTGCGCTCTAAACAATATCATAGAACCTCAACAGAAAGGATGCAAAGGGTTCCATGGGTTGCAAAGAACAACTTATTATCGACTCAGTCATTTCTAACCAAGCAAACACCAAAAAAGGAATCTCTTCACTGCCTTTATTGACTATGAGAAAGCCTTTGACTCAGTGCCGCATGAATGGCTGGTAGATATATTAAGAATATATAAAGTCGATGATAATATAGTGATCTTTAAGACATATAATGACACATTGGAAGACTAAAATTCACCTCCAAATACCTGGTGAAAGCAATATCGAAACGGAAAATATCGCAATTAACCGCGGCCTATTCCAAGGAGACTCGCTGAGTCCATTGTGGTTCTGCCTAGCGATGAACCCACTATCCCAGCTATAGGTTTTAGCATTAAAAACAACAATACTGTAGTGGCGAAGCTTAATCATCTGTTGTATATGGATGATTTGAAACTAATGGCTTCTACTCGAAATCACTTAGATCAAATGCTAAAAACTGTAGAAACTTTTTCAAATGATATCAATATGCACTTTGGGTTAGACAAATGTCGTGTACTAAATATAGTCAAGGGTAAGGTTCAGCCCGGAGGATTCGATATGCAAAATGTATAAATGACATGTATAAATATCTAGGAGTAAAGCAAGCGCGGAAAATTGATCATAAACAAATGAAAATCGAATTAACATCAGAGTTCATACGAAGAGTAAAACAGCTACTCCGCTCACATCTTAATAGTAAAAATTTGTTTAAGGCATTAAACACCTACGCAGTTTCTGCTACTCATTTGGGATTATTAAGTGGACTAAAACGGATATAGAAACTCTTCAACGAAAAGTACGAACACACCTCACAAAGGCACAAAAGCATCATCCTCGAAGTGCAGTAGAAAGAACGACATTACCGCGGTATTTAGGAGGACGAGGACTTATTGATATAAGCGAGCAATTAGAAAAACAGATTACTAATTTACGAACTTATTTTCAGGTGCAGGCGGAGACATCTACTCTTCATCGCGCGATTTGTGCAGTAGATGACACACCACCGATCAAACTGAGGGAACAAGAAATAATAAATCTGGATAATAATGTATCAATACCCTTTTTGAGCATGCCGAGACCTTTTATCGGAAACTCAACTCCACTGTAGAAAGTACCAATAAATCGTACCCAAGCCAAGAAGAAATTCATGAGCTTTGGGGAAATCAACTTTCCACACCACCTGCTCTTAACACCAATACTGGATGCATCAAAGATAAGACGTACAACTGTCAACACTACACTATCACTCCTCGCGAACGCTTCACCACTGAAAAAGTCTCAAATATTATCAAAGACGTTCATAATTGGAACTCTTCTGGACCAGACGGAGTACAAAAATGCTGGTATAAGAAGTTTTGAAGTCCTCATGATTGCTTACCAGCATTCATTAATCATGCTATTTCTAATTCGCAAGAGAAAACATATTTCCTAACTCAGGGAACAACTTATTTAATAGCGAAAGATCATAATAACAGCCAAGATCCACCCAAGTAGCCCATTTTGTGTAGCCCAGCGTATCTACCAACACTGTGCTCCAAACAATAGCATATAGCCTCAACAGAAAGGATGCGCTAAGAGTTTCATGGGCTGCAAAGAATAACTTAAGTAGATATGTAAAGAATATATAAAGTTGATGACAATATAGTGACCTTTTTGAAAGATATAGTGACAGATTAGATGACCAAAATTAACCCCCAAATAACTGGTGAAAAAAAATATCGAAACTGAAAATATCGCAATAAACTGGGGCGTATTCCAAGAAGACTCATTGAGTCCACTGTAGTTCTGTCTAGCAATGAACCCTCTATCCCAGCTATTGAACTCCACCGACTCAGGTTATAACATCATAAAGAACAAAAATGTAGTTTCGAAGCTTAATCATCTGTCGGATATGAATGATCTGAAACTTATTGCTTCGACTCAAAACCACCTAGATCAGATGATAAAAACTGTAGAAACCTTCTACCAATGAAATTAGTACGCACTTCGGTCTAAATAAGTGCCATGTCTTATATATAGTCAGAAGAAAGATTCGACCCGGAGGATTCGATATGCAAAATAGCCATGTATAAATACCACGGAGTAAGGCAAGCGAGGAAAATTGACAATTGAGCAAATGAAAACTGAGATAACTACGGTGTTTAAGGTAAAATATACGATTTATTGAATTCTCTCGTTTCTTATTCTGTCTCATCTTGATTTACTGGCCGCTTTCATCCAATAATCCAGTTGTGTTGCTTTAAGTCTTTATGGCTGTCTCCTTTAGTGGTCATATTTCGCTTTCATATGAAACAATGTTTTTGACATTGCTATTATACATTATGTGTTTATTTTCCCTCGAAATTGTTTTATCCCACACAAATTAGATTGCCGAATGGCTAGTCTTGCCTGGATATTTATGTGTTTAATAATCTTTTCATCCAAATTGTCGTCATTGGTTGCCTAGATATTTATATATTTTACAGTCATTTATTTGTTGGTGTTGCTTTTCCAAAATTAGATTTTGTTGTTCTCCTATACACATGTATTCTGTTTTTTGACATTTACTTTTAACTTTGATCAAATAAAAGGCATATATCGAGCACAGTTTAATTTAATCTTGCCCAAGTACTTTCGATCCCTAGATCATCTTCAGGGGCATCTGAAATAAGCCAAGAAACGTTTTTTATAACCAAAGAAATTGATTAACTTCGATAAAAACTCGAAGTTTATGGTTGAAAAAGAGTTTTTATGTGATTAACGTTTATAGACTTACTTTGTCAATTGCGGCTTATCCGGCAAGAACAAAATGTCATAAACATATAAATGTACATCACACTACACTACCAAAGGACAAACAAACACTTTAAAATTATTTAAGAAAGGTTACATTACTTGCAGAAGCCGGAGACAGAATGGCTCCTGATCTAACGGAAATGTTGGGGTGACATGTGACAAATGACAACTTGGATGAGCAGTCACAATCATAGATATGTGATCTGCACCTTTTACAATTCTATGAAACTAAGTATTGACCAAAAGTCCAACTGACACTACTATAGGAGGTCACTGATGAAATATAAAATTATATAGAATATTTTTTAAGTAGATTGAATAATCCAGATCTCACACTCAAACATGTCTGTAATAATTAAGGTGTTAGTTTGAGAGCAACTGAAGTCGACGTAAAGTAAGAATGCAAGAAAAGGACTAAACAATATATTAGACAGTGGGTAGTTGACTACAATAAAATTGTCTACAAGCACTATCTGTAATGTAGAAAGGAAGAGATCTGACTATGTAATTAAAATACTAAAAATTGAAAATCAAAATTGAAAGCAAAGTATATAAATGGGGTGTAATCCAAGTAGTTCAGTTGAACCCACAGTCAATGGTATACCTACAAAATTAATATGGATGTGCTCAGTGCAGGAAGTCTAAACAGTCAAGCTGGGTCCCCTACGAGGTGAAGCTGTAATAAAGTTTTTAAAAATAGGTTTAAATTTAGTACAATTTAAATTAATTTGAGTATTAAGACAGTGAGAGTTTTCATCTGTTTCCCTTGTAATCTCCAAATCTTCCAATAAATCCAACTCCATATAGTTTTTCTTTCTACTAATGTCATGTAAGATAGATGAACCAGTGTTGATGTTAAAATTGTGTTTACCGGATAATAAGTGTTGACCAAAACTTGAAGAGTTAGGTCTTTTCAAATGTTCTGAAACTCTAGTGGATAACTTTCTAATGGTTCTACCTACATAAGAGGCATCACAATCATCACATTTTAATTTGTAAATACCACTTTTGTCAAGTGTGTTCATCCTATCTTTGGTGTTGATTAAGAAGGAACCTAAGGTGTTGTGTGACTTGAAGGAAATTTTGATGTTATCGATTGTAGAAGTAAAAAGTTTAGATATTTTATTGGAAATGCTGCTAATGTAGGTGAAGGAGAAATATCTGGTGTTATTTGAAGCAGTAGGTTGAAGAAAACATTGTGACGAATATGCAAGCTTTTCTGCAATTTTTAGTTTAGCTCTATTTAGAAGCTTATAGATAATGTTAGGGTCATAACCATTATTGAAAGCAATTTGTTTAAGAGTATTAAGTTCTGAATTAAAATTATCATTAGAAAGTGGAAATTTGAGTAACCTATGAATGTAACTGTTGAAAGCAGCCATTTTATGTTGGGTTGGATAATTAGATGTATCATGTATAACATGATCTGTTTGGGTAGGTTTTCTGTAAATATTGTACTCTAAAGAATCTTTATTACGGGATATAGTCATATCCAAGAAGTTCAACTTTTTATCAGATTCTGGTTCCTGAGTAAAAGAGATGTTGGGATGGAGGTTATTAAGCTCATCCAGAATATGTAAAGCATCATCTTGGGTTCCCTGTATGAGAGCTATACAATCATCAACATACCTTGACCAAAAAACTATTTTGTTGTTGTTGTTAACAAACTTCTGTTCTAAGCTGTCTAAGAAAATGTCAGCTAGAAAAGGTGATAATGGAGATCCCATTGCTAAACCTGTTGGTTGTTTATATATTTTTTGATTGAATTGAAAGAAGTCCTGATTCAGACAGAATTTAAGTATAGTTAAGATAGCATCTTTGTCTTTTGCCGATATGTTGCAATTGTCTAGAAGATTGTGTACTAAAGGTAATGTTTCATCTCTTGGTACAGAAGTAAATAAATTGGAAACATCAAAAGAAACTAAATAAAAACCCTCTTCTATCCTAATGTTATTTAACCGTTCTATTAGATCTAAAGAATTTTTAATGGAGAACTTAGGTTTAAAATTAGTGATAGACTGAATTGTGTTGTAAATAAACTCTGATAAAATAGAAACTGGAGTGTTACAAAAACTTACTACAGGCCTTATGAGACAATTGTGTTTATGGATTTTAGGAAGTCCATATAACCTAGGTGTTATAGGATTAGATACAGTTAACTTTCTGTTGTTATATTTAGTAATAGTGTCATTAAACAATTTGACCATTGCTTTTGTTTTATTAATAAAGGTGTTAAGTGGATTTTTTTCCAAAACTACAAAACTGTTATCTGAAAGAAAAGATTCTACTTTCTCTATGTATTGAGTTTGTTCTAAGATTACAACACAATTACCCTTATCAGCCTTGCTGAGTACAAGAGAATCTCTATCAATTTTTTGTTTAATTGATTTTAGTAAATCCTTTTGTTTTTTAAAAATATGGTGATTTCTATGAAAATTGCGTTTGTACTTACATTGTTGTTGTTGAAGTAAGCTAATGCAAGAGTTTCTCAAATATTGTTTAGTATCAGCATTGTTAGTCATACCTTCTATTAGAGTATCCAGCTCTACTGCAAATCCTCCCAGCACTGAGTCACTTAACCTAAAATTCTGACAAGAAAACTTAAGGCCTAATCCTAAAAAATACAGTTCATCCTCTGAAAAGTTAGTGTTACTTAGATTTAAGACTCTAGGATGAAATTGGTGATCTGAAAACTTATGCATAAGTGTTGAGGTGCTTCTCTGTTGTTTTTGCAAAATCAAACGGTTTAATTTGTTGGTAAGATTTCTCTTCTTGGTGTTTATGGTTGAAAAAGAGTTTTTATGTGATTAACGTTTATAGACTTACTTCGTCAATTGCGGCCTATCCGGCAAGAACAAAATGTCATAAACATATAAATGTACATCACACTACACTACAAAAGGACAAACAAACACTTTAAAATTATTTAAGAAAGGCTACATTACTTGCAGAAGCCGGAGACAGAATGGCTCCTGATCTAACGGAAATTTTGGGGTGACATGTTTCAGATGCCCCTGAAGATGATCCAGGGATCGAAAGTACTTGGGCAAGATTAAATTAAACTGTACTCGATATATGCCTTTTATCTGATCAAAGTTCATTTATTCGAGCATTCAACCTTATATTTATTTACTTTTAAGCCCCATTTCTGATATTCCTGAATAATAAGTTTGCGTGTCATATATTCTAGATCTTCGTAGTCCTGAGCCAAGACTATTTGGTCGTCTGCAATATTTCCATTTACATATACCTCATGAACATGACACTTTAATATTAAATTGGTCGAAACCCTTGTGAAAGCTATTGGAACTTTAAGCTCTACCTGACTACCTGTCCCGCCGTTAAAATGAAGGAGTGCCTTCTTTAAAACCATTTAACTCTCTTCTCTTATGCCTATTCTAGTCATTGCCTTTATCTTTTTCCGTCTATGTATCACCTCCAGTCCTCCGTTTGCAAAAAATTTGCCATTTCCCCAAAACTTTGTCTTCCTAACAACTATTTTAAAAGGTTTTTAGTGGCAATATTCCGATATCGTGGAGTCATAGACACTGTGCCCTTGGGAATAAGTTTACTTTTAGTATAAATAATAATGGAAAATGTTGGTTATAATCGAATATACACAATAGACAATTATCGAATGCTACAATGCTTAATCAGTATTTCAATCATATTTTATTTAACTGATGTTTGTGGTGTCTTAGATATAAAGCTTTTCCTTTATAACATTCGTTCAATTGTATTCTTGTCGGAAGCTAAATTATGTTAAATATTAGTTTACATAGATAAATGAAAAATATTCGTGTAGGTCTGACAATGAAATAAATCATTTTTTTTTATCATTTTCGTATTCGCGGAACTATAGAATTTTAACAATTGGATAATTACTACTGGAATATTTAGAAATAACAATCGTTTTGTTTTTAGCACTGGTTATAGGGGAATAATCGACCTTAACTGTTTAACTATTTTAACTAAGATGTTTTAATTAGGTATTACAAACGTTTTTATGTAGACAAAAGATGTAAAAGAAAAGATGTAATCTTTTTGGCAAAACGCGAAAAATAAACTACTATATTTTATTTATATTTAATAACTTTCACATTGGTTATATAGAAAAACATTAAAATTACGAAAATGTCCAAGGAAAATTATAAGAAGTTACATACGTATGTCCAGCATGGATACATTTTTAACGTTTTTGAATGCAGTCATTGTAAACTGGTTTTGTGCATTGAGACATACAGGTTTTTTGCAATTTAGACAGAGGTATTTTGTTTTTCGCTTTTTTAGTGGACAAAAGTAGCAAATTTTTCGTTTTTTCACAATCGACAGTCTGTTAGGAGCTGTTGCTTCTTCTGGTACGCCAAGCAACCTTCTAATAGTCATCTGTCTCTCACGTGGAATATTTTTATTTATCAACCGCCTTTTCATTTGATCCGGCACTAATTGTTTCGCTAGTTCTAATTCAAACACAATTTTTTCTTTTATTTCCTGACTATCTTTGTAACATTGGTGTAGAATGTACGAATTCATTACGGACACGTCCAGAAGACAAAAAAATATTACTAAAATCCGTCTTCTACGACTGTGATTTTAAATAATAAAAACAAAAGTCATAAACTATTTAAAAAAGTTAAATATTTGGCCCGAGAGTACAAGCCACAACTTCAAGTCATTCAAGACCATAATGGAGAAGTCTTCTTCCTATGCCGTCCCCATTAACGGAGGTTGGCGACCACATTTTTAAAGGCTTCTCTATCTTTTGCAACGTGGAATAATTCGTCTACAGTCATGTTTGTCCAGTCTCGATTATTTCGCAGCCATGACTTCCTCTTTCTACCTATTCCCTTTTTGCCATCGACTCTACCCTGCATGATGACCTGCAGAAGACTATATTTATTATTTCTTAGTATGTGTCCAAGGTATGCAGTCTTGCGTACTTTTATCGTTCTCAACAATTTTTTGTCTCGACCCATTCTTCTCAGCACTTCCTCATTGGTGACCCTGGCAGTCCATGGGATTCTCAACATTCTCCGGTATATCCAAAGTTCAAAGGCTTCAATCTTTTTAACTATTTGCGCTTTTAGTGTCCATGTTTCTACCCCGTACAATAGTTGCGACCAGACGTAACATTCAACAAACCTCAGTCTCAGCGCAATATTCAGATTTTTGTCACAGAACAATTGTTTGAATTTTAAGAACGCTGCCCTTGCCATTTCTATTCGTACCCGGATCTCTTGGTCTGGATCTAATTCTGTGTTGATGTAAGCTCCCAGATATTTATATTTTGTCACTCTCTCTATTTGCTGTCCACCAAGAGTTAGTTGTTCATTATTTATTGGACTCCTTGATACTATCATAAATTTGGTCTTATCTGTGTTGATGTCAAGTCCCATTTGAATGCATTCACTATTTATTGCATCTAGTAAAGTTTGTAGATCTTCTATACTCTCAGCCATAATTACCGTGTCATCTGCAAATCTCATGGTGTTTATGATTTCTCCACCAATTCTTATTCCCTCTTTTCTTTCCCATAAGGCTTTTCTGAATATGACCTGTGAGTACACGTTGAAAAGCGTCGGAGACAAGACGCATCCTTGCCTAACCCCTCTCGCAATCGGTATATTATTTGTTTCTATATCGTTCACCTTTACTACTGCTTTCTGGTTCCAGTATATAGCCTTAATAAACTCAAAGTCTTTTTTGTCTAAATTGATGTTTTTTAATTCATTTATTAACTTCATATGCTGCACTCGGTCAAAGGCCTTCCTAAAGTCTATGAAGCATACATATGCACTCTTGTTATATTCCCGACATTTCTGCAAGAGTACCGTCAACGCAAATAATGCCTCTCTTGTACCCATGCCTCCTCTGAAGCCAAACTGAGTTTCATCTATCTGCTCCTCACATTTCTTATAAATTCGGTTTTGAACAATTTTCAAGAGAATCTTTAAAGGGTGGCACATTAGGCTTATCAATCTATAGTCATTACATGATTTGGGATTGTTGTTTTTTGGTAGAGGTAAAAATATCGATTTAAGCCATTCTTCCGGGATGTTGCCCTCTACATATATGTGGTTGAGAATTCGGGTGAGTCTCTTTATATTACCGTCATCTAAGGCTTTTAACAGTTCAACTGGAATTTGATCAGGACCCGGTGCTTTTCCTTGTTTTGCATTTTGTAGGGCATTCTTTACTTCTGAGGGTAAAATTTGTAGGTATTGTTTTTCTTCACCTATATCTTGTTCATTTTCTCTCTCGTCATGGAAAAGATGGATTATATATTGTTCCCATACTTCCTTTATTTTGCTCTCTTCAGTAAGTATTTCTCCATTCTTATCTCTTGTTATGAGTGTTCTTCTTTGTCTGGTGTTGCCTGTAAGTTCTTTCATTTTTTTATGTAAGTTTGAGGTGTCATGTTTGTTGCTGAGTTCTTCCAATTCCTGGCATTCTTTGTTCATCCATTCCTCCTTAGCCTTTTTGATTTCATATTTGATTTTATTCTTGATGGTTTTATATTTATTTTCATCTTTATTTTTGTATTTTCTTTTTTCAGTTATTAGCTCAACTATTTCCGGTGTCATCCAGTCTTTTTTAGTTATTTTCTCTTCTTCGCCTAGGACCTCCTTTCCCGCTTTTAGTATGGCTTTTTTCATATCTGCCCATTCAACGCTTCCTTCAGTTAATTTATTTATCTCTGCGTTTAGTTGCTGTTGGCAGTTGTCGTCTTTTAGGTTTTTGATGTTAATTTTGGTGGTTTTAACTTTTTTCTCCGGTTTCCTGAGTTTAATGTTGACGTTTGCTAGTAATAGATTATGATCCGTATCTGCATCTGCGCTTGGATAGGTTTTTGCACTTTGTACTCCATTACGAAACCTTTTGTTAATCGTTATAAAATCTATTTGGTTTCTGATTATATTGTTGGTGTTATCTTTTGGAGAAGTCCACGTGTATAATCTTCGTAGGGGTAGGTCGTAGTATGTATTTGTTATGACTAATTCTTTCTCCTGGCAGTACTGGACTAGTCTGTCTCCTCTTTCGTTTCTTTTACCTAACCCAAAATTTCCTACTATATTTCCAGTTTTTCCTCAACCGACTTTAGCATTAAAGTCGCCCATAATTATTTTTACCTCCTGCTTCTTTATGTTTTTTGTTAACAGTTCTAAGTCCGCGTAGAATTTTTCGACCTCAGCATCATTGCTATCAGATGTTGGAGCATACACTTGGATTAGATTTATGTTTAGAGGTTTGGCTTTCAGCTGAAGTAGCATCATACGTTCGTTAAAGGGAATGAAATTTGTCACAAACTCTTTTAAGTTATTGTTGATAATAATACCAACACCATGGCTGTGTTCTCCAGTGCTTTTGCCTGAGTAGAAAATAGTATTATTATCCTTGGTGTAGTTTCCAGACTTTGGCCATCGGACTTCTGAAAGGCCCAATACTTGTATGTCTAATCTCTCCATTTCTAACATGACTGTTGTTAATTTTCCTGCTTCATAAAGTGTTCTTATATTCCACGTTGCTATGCGTTTTAAATCGCTTACACTAAATTTGTTTCTCCACCCGGGGATTCTTCGCACCCCTGTCCCATTAAAGGGACGCCGGGCACTCGGGGCCACTGTTTGATTTACGTCCATTTGTGGTTGTTCTTGAGAATCCTTAGGGATCTTTAATGCAGTGGTTTCTCCTTGCCTTCTGCATCCTTATGCCGTTGATCTTGGTTCATCCGCCTTTGAGATCGATTTCTCAATCTCAGGACAAAAGAGTGCCCTTCCAGCCTAATGCCTAATGGAGAAGTAAAAACCTACAAAGGATACAGCAAGATAACAATATTTAGAGTGTCACCACGCCCTGACAAGAGCTCAAGGAATGAGGAGGAGGGCAATTTCAAACTTATAGTTTGATGTGATCAGATGTGGATCTGTTTTTATATCTTCCCTCCCTATATTTATATACTTTCTCCAAACCTATTTCTTTTTTTATTAGTACCGTCTTTGGGTTTGCTATGAATGATGGTCCGATCATCTGCGTAGTCTACTATTTGGAGTTAATTGGTAATAATATGTTAATGATCCAGTTTTGTCTTCCTGATTATTGTTTCTAGGAGTAAAAGCAGCAGATTTTAAGGCAGCTATGACACCATACTAAAAAAATAAATTGTATAAAGCTGTAAACGCACTTAAAATATCCTAGAATACTAAGACTAATGTTAAGTACTACAATTCATAAACTTATGTTCAAAGTACAAATATGGAACGAAAGTTCACAAAAGCTTAAAACACACAACACTATGGACATGGAAATGCGTTGGCGATATAACATAGACTTGGATAAAACGGTAAAACGTTAAATTTGGAAACAAGCAAAATATTTTTAATAAATCTCCGCTATAAAATATAATAATACTCATCATCAGAATCAGAAATATTTTGAGTGCATGTGACCTTGAAAAAGATTGGATGAGTCAGCGCGGTCTGAAACTCGCTGAGGAGAAGACCGAGGCCGTGATCCTCGAGGGACCACAGAAACACGAGAATGTTATATTTGAGTGCGGTGCTGCGGAGATCACTCTAAAAAATTACATTAAGTACTTGGGAGTAACTCTCCACACCAACGGGAGTTGGGGCGAGCATCTGCGGATGATGACGCGCACGGCCAGGCAGAGAGCTGCTGCACTAGAAGGGATAATGCCCAACATAGGCGCTCCCAAACCTGAAAGGAGGACGGCGTTCCAAAGAGTGGTGCAAGCTATCGTTCTTTACCTGTTACGCGTACCAAGCGCCTACAGGACTGTTTCTGCGGCAGCATTATGGGTTATCACCGGCTGCAAGCCCTCTCACATCTTGGCATACGAGAAGACCCGTTTATTTCATCGTGCTCGTAATACTGGTGTGGCTGGCTGAGAGTGTAAAACGTGAAGAGAGAGCAACATCTATACGGATGTAGCAAGCCGAATGGGAGCAACTGTGGGTGTGGCACAGTGGACCAAGTGACCAAGTCACTTATATCGAACGTAAAGACGTGGCTCGAATGTGGAAACCGGCGTTTAGATTATTTCCTGTCGCAGGTTCTCACGGGTCACGGGTGTTTCCGCTTATACCCCTCTTCAGGTTCAAGAAAGCGGCTACAAACAAATGCCCTAAGGGGAAATAAATTGAATATGAAAAAAAAAGGCTCCCAAAAACAGAACAAATAAAACGAAGAAAGATTCTAGCCAAGAGATTCCAGTTTGGATTGAGTACAGAATTAAATTACAGCGGAAAGATACTTAAGTCAGAAAACATAAACATCAATATAAAAACGGAAGGAGTGTATGAATCAGGATTCTAAGATAATCGGTGCGATAAACTGGCAACGGTTCCCCATATAGAGGACTGAGTGGCGACGAAAACTTCGAAGTCGAAGATCGGGATTCTGCTTTTGGGCTGTAGCACAAAAGTAATGACGATGAGTATATACTTAATTTATCTGCGATCATTTCTGAGACGATTATTTGAAGTATTTTAGTCTCTTTTTATCCCTAATATGTTATCTAAATATAGCCAATTTCGGATTTTTATTTTCTTAACTTCTCTGGTGATGAACTCTGGATAGATCTGGATAGATCATAAACGAAGTCTCAATATTAAGATATATTTTAAGTAATATTTATATAGCCATGTCTTGAATGCCATTATTTTTATAACTGATGGATTGGACCGTTAATTGATGGAAATTCATTTTATCTAACAATAAAACATTGAAAAATTTTGTTTTTAACACTTCCACAAATTTATTTTAAAATATCACTACAGCTGTTACGGCCAGAGTGCCTTTCTCAAGTGATCTATGTCTGGTATGTGTTTACACTTTATAGTCTTTAACTGAATAAGTTGAGGAGTCGAGAACTGTTTGTCTCAAGTTTGTCATTCAGAATGATATATTTTTTAATTTTTCATTTAGATAGATTCTAATAAAGATAGCTTGATGCCTTTATTTTGAATGTGATTAATGCCTATGGCCCTTATTTTTATCATAGTTTAGGTACGAACACTATTGTATTTGGTATTATGTAAATCGAGTAGCTGTATCGTAGAAAAATTATTTCACCGTAAAAAATTGTTTCTAAGTTAGTAGTTTTTTATTTAAACAAGTACATCCTTATCAACTGCTAGAGGTTATTAACAGGTAACATTTTAAAAACAGTAATTTATCTTATTAAGCAGTTTAGACGACAAGAAAATATAGGAAAATTGCAATTTTTAGTAAAGTTTATATTGTAAACACTGCACAAATAACTTCACTTAGTGCCAGACCGACTCAAGTGCTTTTATAATATTACAACACTTGGTTGTTTACAGTACTTTATGATTCCGTTGTTTTTAAATAAAACCTGTATATTTACAATCTACTCTATACATACAAACGCATATTAAGTAAAACTGAGAAATGTTATTTGTCTTTTTAAGTGTTGCCAGTAAGTGGCAACATAAAAGTTTCACCTTTATTCACCGAAGTTTTCCGTGTCTCTGTTTTTTGAACATTCAAAACAGTACTGGTGGATTAATAAGCAGAGTAATAAACTCATCACTATGATTCATATTTCTTTTTTTAGGTGCTAAATGGCTTGTTATCCATTACATCTTTTATAAAGGGTATTTTTAAGGCTTCATGAAGTGTTTGGTGAAATAGTCTAGGAGCCGGCGTGAGGGGGAAGGTTAAATATACACTTGTATTTCCTCTCGGTACCTTGACGTCTTTTATGTTTTTTGGTGCGTAGATTCGATTTTTCTAGGGTACCAGGCTACGAGTACGCAACGAAACAGGATACAACGAAAGTTGTTACCAAACATATCGTTTTTACAAGATATTGATAAGCATTATTGGGACTTATAATTTTAATATATTACTTATTTGTTTTTTTTTTAATAATTTGGTTGTGTTTAAGACATCTATCGAGAGATATAGTTTTTAATTCTTTAATATTAGGTTAAGGTTGCACAGTTACACCACGTTTATCACATATACGTGTATATTAACCCTTTCGATACTGTTGCCGTAAAAAGGACGGTTTTCATTTGCAGCTTTGGTGAGTGAGCGCCGGATTATTACGCAAATTAATCTCCATCGTTCAGATTCCGTCACCGTACATTTACATCTTTGAAGAGCTATAATCGTAATATGTAGTAGGTTCTACATTGTCCGTCTTGCTTACTAGTATCGTTCATGTACGTTACGATCCACAAATACACCATACTGATGCCGTACATACATGGCAGTACATCACCCACCTTAGCGCCGTACTTTCTGAATACTGTTTTTTTGAAGTTTTGGGAAAAAAAAATCCACTACTTCGATAAAAAGAATATAAACAAACTGTCGACAAACGAAAAACGATTCAACCACTTCAATATAAAGGATGTTAACTACTGAGTGGCCGTCTCGATTGCGAAGTGCAAAATTTTCCCGGTGCCGTATATGATCAACGCGCAACCGATACTTGGCCCGTAGCGAAAGGGTTAACATAGACTCAGCAGTCTGTAGAGCTAAGTAACGACATCATCTTTTTTATTGTTCTATTATGTCTCTGTCTTACATCAAGTAAGTAGGTACAGCAGCGTCTCTTTTGGTGAGGAAAAGAGATAGTGAAGAGTTGCAATGTGCTAGAGAGGGACAGATCGAACAACCGCAAGAGTTCTTGTCGTCAGTATGCTCGGTTTATGTTAATGTATACATATATGGTTTTTTAGCAATTAAATCATGTTTATATAATACTTATTTAATTTATTATTTTTTAACATTTGTAAAAACATCGATGTTTCTATAACATCGATGTTTTCTTTTCGATATATCGTTACTATCGATGTTCAGGTTCGATGTTACCATCGATGCTCATCATCGATGTATTTTACCGATGTCTCTGTTACTGTTACGATTAGTATGATCTCTGTTACGATCGTTGGCGACGGCGACGATCGTTGGCGACTGGTCTGACTGAGAGCGTCAGAGCAGACACAGTCGCAAACGCTGAGCGACTATAGTGGCTTATGTATGTGGTTTTGAGAGAGTTTTTTATTGGAAGGATTCTCTTCTGCAGACACTGGATATGGAATACAGTTTGTAGGCGACTGTATCATATTCTGTTTTACTAAACTTAACACAAAATCAAAATGAAGTTCATTCAAACGTAAGAACTGAGGAAACTTAACATTATCTCCTAATAAATGGTTGTTTATCAAAATTTTGAAGTACTCTTCTTCTTGTCTTCTTTTAAATATTGCATGTTTTTCTAATCTTGGAACACTTAACATTTCTAACATTCCTTCATCCTCTATTATTTCTTCTGCTAGCAGGTATTTTAACACTAATTGTTTTTTTTACAAACGCTCATCGCTGCAACAAAACCACTTGTTCACTAGACAACGGACAACTTACTAATCAAATTCACTTCAACTCACTCCGCTTGCGATTATTGTTTAGCGATCATTGCTCAGCGACGATTGCTCAACGATAATCGCAAAAGACGACCCAGTAAAAACATATGTACCTTAAGAATGAGGTTTAAGGGGGAAGCCCGGGAGTAGGAGAGACAAACACTTTTGTATCTTTTTTGGGATCCCAAAATTGACTGCTCAGCAAAATTCAGCTTGTTCGTATGACTTTTAAAGGTCAAATCTCTGACAACTGGACTACTAGTCACTGAAGGACAACGTAAAATTATCACTATACATTTGTTTAAGAAGGGCAAAGGACAACACCGAAAAATTACACAGATATAATCTTGCTCCCCATAACGATAAAGTTATTTACACAACTTGCATTAATTTAACATTAAATTAAAAAAGCGAACTGGAAATAGAGATCAACAGGTTAGATAAACTCTTCGAAGAAAATTATCTAAAACAGATGCAATATTTGTTATTACACAACTTAAAGAAAAATCCATCGAATATAACAAATCGCTATTTGCCAGCTTCATAGATCTAAGAGAAGTTGATATACTATACTGACTCATAATGTCTTTTCATTAAATGAGAAGACATTATGAGATCAAGGTAATTTAAAATAAATCAAATGTATTTTATTTTATCATATATTTATGTACCGAACGAAAGCGGCATTTAATCTACTAAAGATAGTTTTGAAACCTACGACGCTTTTGTTCGCTAAGATTCTCAAAACATAAATTGGCGGTAGAAGCTGCCATCTTTGATTAAAGGGATGTTCGTTATCTAATACTTACAAGCTACCGACTAGGTTAATTAGTTTTTTCTTTTTTAGAAATTTTTAACACTCTGATTTGGGTTATCATAATGTAACGATTCATTTTCTTGCATTTTTCGACTTAAAAACAGTTTTTCTGTTTTCAGTGATTTTAAATCGCAATATAACTAATAGATGGCTGTATACTATTATTAACAAAGGAAGCTATGATTAACAAAATAAATGTCAGTATTGATATATTGATATAACGACATGGTTGTATTTGGTATTGCGGCTCCAAATAATAACGATGAAGTTTTAACATATCGGATGGAAGATATGTCAATCAAGCGGTTTGGAGAATCTTTTCATTTTTCAGACATAAACGTCATCCCCAACGCAAAGACGACCACCAACAACAACGTTAGAAAAGTTACCTTTTCTTAAAGGGAGACTTGACAACATATATTATATTGTTAGGTACATTTTAAGTTCAGCGAACCTTAGAAAAGTTACTTTTTCTTAAAGGGATATTTAACAACATTGTTAGGTAGATTTTAAGTTCAGCGATAAGTCAGAAAGTGTTTATTAAAATAAAATAAAAAAAAATTAAATTATATTAAAATAAAATTAAATTAAAATAAAATAAAACAGAAGAAAATGAAATAAAATAAAATTAATTATAATATAATGGAATGAAGTAGAATAAAGCAGAATAAAATAGAACAATATAGAATAAAATACAGTAAAATCAAATAAAATACGACAATATAAAATAAAATTAAAATGAAATAAAATAAATTAGAACAAAATGGAATAAAGTAGAATAAAATAGAATAAAATAAAATTATATTAAAATCAAATTAAATAAAATTTTCAATAAAATGAAATCAAATTAAAATAAAATATATTAAAATAAAATAAAATAAAACAAAATAAAGTAAAATAAAACAAAATAAAATAAAATTAAATAGGGTCAAACATAATAAAATAGAATAAAACTGAATAAAATAAAGTTGAAAGAAAATGGAATAAAATAAAGTAAAATCTTAAATTTGACGAATATTAATGGACCAGTATGAAAATTAAATTGTTTGGTCTCTTTTATTATATATATATATATATATATATATATATATATATATATTTTTTTATTTTAGTTTGTTATTAAACATAGTTTTTTATGTAGCTTGATATATTTTTCAAAGAAAATTTATGACGCACCGTTAATATTTGACAGTAAATAAATGTTTTTCATTTCCTTGGTGACTTTATAAAAAAAACAACAGTTAAAAAGAGAATAACATTTTAACACTGAAGCATTTGCCAAAATGGTTAGTATAAATTTTCTACAAATGAATAAACAACAAATGATTGCGTACGATACTTTGATAGGTGAGGTACGTAAGCAAATTATTCGTTTGGGACGAATGTACATTGGCCTACAAGGTCATTACAAGCACTAGAAAAGTCTTTGAAAGATATTCGCGGCAATAAAAAACATTTTTAGTGGAACCATGATTCTATTGTCAGACTGATCTTTATGTAATAATTATTTCCCAACTAACTGCTAAGGATGAACTAAACGTATGCCTAACATTATCCAATTTGTGGCTGCAGGTAAAGACGTTCCAATTGACAACTAATATGATAGTGTTTTTGCAAAAAGATCAAAGTACAATTGTGTTGTCGAGACAGTTGTTAGATATTCATAATGGTAAAGTACCTACTGACACATCGACCTGATTCATTTCATTACCCAAAGATTTTTGTTACTTACCAGACTCGGACGAGGAGCTTATTGAACTTTGGTACATTATTTGATTCTAAGGCGGTACGAAGTTCGCCAGGTCAGCTAGTTACTTAATAAAAACTGTTGCATCCAGTCCATTTTTTCTACTCCTTTTTATTATGTTTATATCATCTTGAAACAGTGTTTCAATCTATCTATCTTTTTCATAAAATTAATTTATATATATTTCTCTACAAGAGTATTAACTCCAACCCATCCAAAACATATATATATATATATATATATATATATATATATATATATATATATATATATATATATATATATATATATATAAACCAATGCAAAGTACATACGCAGATTTAAACAAAATAGGGAACCTATTAGGTTTTAACCAAAAATATATTAATAAAAAAGACAAAATACGTCTACAGTCCAGTCCGATCGGAGTTTTAGATAGTTACGTTCTTACAATATTGACAGTCAAACAATACCTCAGTATTAAAACTAATACTAAGACCTTACGAACCGTACATGACTACTACTAGGAATGTGAATTAAGTAAACTTCCGTATTCAATATTTTGTATTACTGCTGAAACTAGACGCTGTTGCCTAGCTGCTAGACTAAAAAAACATGCGCCTGCGTTTAAAATTCTAACTTGTCTGCATCTGACAGAGATGTAACTCTAAAATGTGTCTCGAGTATGATTTCATTCAACATCGCACAAAATCCGTGAAATGAACTATAAGTATTTGTAACACCTTACCATATATCTCCAGTTTAGAAAAATATCAACTTACCTGAAACAAAAAGAAAAAAGAATTAAACACCATGAGAAAGCAAACTTAAGAAAAACAAATAGTATAATAAAAAATATATAAAAATAAAATGAATGATTTTCTGTTATAAACAATAGAGTTTAATTAAGAAGCTAATACAAATCTAATGTTTAAAAAAAGGTGGAGGAAAAAGTAAAAAATAACTCTTATAATTGCTTATATAATTGTTTTATAGTTGGATAGGACACAACCCACTAAGAAGAAGAAATCTGTACACTAATAATACATTTTGCAAAAAGACAGAATCATTGTATACTTGGCATTAAAAGTGAAAATAGAAAACTTTTTTATTGAGACTACTAATTATTATCATCCACTGCTCTCCCCTATTCGTAAGTTTTAAAATAATTGCAACGAAAATCTCATGAAATTAACAAATGAACAGCTTGAAATTTCAAACTCGCTGCAATGGCTCAGTAAATCTAAAGTATTAGTTTTATTCCACTTTGAATCTTTTTAACCTTTAATTTGAAGAGACTTTAAATATTTTAGCTGTATTCGTGGAATTTAAACAGATTTCAGTTAAAGTAATTAATTAAGCAGCATTCATGATTTTTAGAACGAGTTTTGATATTAAATTCAAAAATTGGTACACACTCTACATTTTTTATTCCCATAATTCATTAAAACTCAGATTACATATATAAATAGCTTCCGATCTGTCTACCAATGATAAATTTTTAGTGGATTTACGGAAAATCCATATTCCTCGTGAATATTTCCAAGTATATATTGTGGATCGGAGAAGCAAAAATTTATTTTCACTAAAATGTAATTTCCAATTTCAGAACCAAGTGGAGCATTTAATCTACAATTCTATAAAGAGGATTTTTCACCACTTATATCCTTACGTTTTTCCAGACGTCGGATTGTAGTTATATTCCTTTAATTATTTTCTCAAAGAATTTGATGTTCTGCTAATAATTTTACATAATTACTTCAATACAACACCTGTATGCTCTCTTGTTTATTTTACTTCTTATGTTTCTGATTATCCAGTTCTCGCTTGCCCATTTTATTGTTGGCACTAAAGTACATTCATTTAGCAAATTCCCATCAGTAAATATGAGCACGTGTTGATATTCGCCGTCTCATTCGTCAAGAGGATATTAAATATAATTTATTAAAACAAAAGAGAAATCAAACGATTTCTACTTAGCGAAACCGAATTCAAATCTTAACCACTGTGTTTCCTAAAATTTGCGAAACAAACAGCTGGATAAATTATTACTATTAATTATTAAATTAAATAATTTATTACCTTAAGCCAGACAGATTCTCATGTTACAGATCCAAACTTGCCAGCATTTTAAATTCAGATTGTATCGTGTTGATTTTTAAGCTAATATATTGTGTTATATTTATGTTATTAGTTATTCTTAAGTTATTTACTGGTCGTGTTATTTTTTAGAGTTTAGTTTAATTGTGATACAATGATTAAATTTCAAGAAATTCTGACACTAACAGTTTCAAAAGTAAATACAGTAGACTCCCTCTATAACGAGAACTGAAATGGCAGACTAATTACCTCGTTATAAGCCGATCTCGTGCATGCATATGAATATGTAGTTTTCTAAAACATTAACTTCCTATAGTGAAACCATTCGGAGCAATATAAGATGCTAATAAATATTGTTTGAAAGGCGTTTTTGAAAAAAAGTTGTTTACTTTTATTGTCAATGAAATACATTAAAACAAAAAAGAGTTTTTTTTTATTGTCAATGAGATAGGTTAAAACAAAAAATCTGTACTTGCATTTTTCCCAACTACATAATGTAAAGCCCATTTTCAAGGATAACATAAACTATTGCTTCTGCAATTGAAAGAATTCTGTCATTTTTGACTGCTTTAAATTGTTCAGTATTATTTTATCTATCATATTTTCTAAATATGTGAAAAAGTTGTATTTATTGTAAAGAAGTTTATTGCGGGCGGCAGTTATATTTATTGCGGGGCCGTTTAAAAAGGTATTTATTTATAGCCACGTCCGGGCCAAAAACGTAAAAAAAAAACACGTTTTTCAATTTTATTGTCTCTCGTTATAACCAAATTTGCCTCGCTATAGAGGGTTATAGTTCAATAGAAATTTTACGGGACATCTAATGTACCTCGTTATAAGCGAAACCTCGTAATAACCGTGTTCGTTATAGAGGGAGTATACTGTTTGGCTTTCACGTGCTTCTATTGACCATTGGGAATTTGTAAAATGAATAGGGTTTATACTGAAATTAAATATTTTGTTTGTGACTTCAATGTGTCCAAATATTCTTATTAATCTATTTATTTAATCAGCATACCACAAAAAGAAGGAAATTTGTGTACTTTAGCCACTGTAACCAGAATAGAAGTGCGTTCACAACACAAAATGTATGAGACTTAATGCAGATGGGCTATACCGGAGAATAACCAATTGACGCTCCGGAAGGATTCGGCCAATTTGCATGCCCGTAAAAGACAGTTAATTAAAAATTAAAAAAAAAACAGATAAAAACAAGGATGATAAACAAGAAAGAGAGTACTGGAATAAGGAGCTTACTAAAGGATATTGTGGGCGACAGAAAAGTTTTAAAGTCACTTCCCAAAGTATCTTTTAGTGCTGTAATAGTTGCCTTAACTCATTTCTGTAGCTGTAAAAAAATGTGGTACGAATAAAACATATATATCATGTACAACCCAATTTAATCCCTAATTAGTTATAGTCGCCTCGTATTTCGGATTGTGATTGTGTAAAAATATATGTATCTGTAATAAAAACAAGCAATAAAAATTAAAATAAAAGTACTCTACCAGGAGTAGTTATTAACTGCAAAATTATTAATGACCGAGATATATAATAATATAAAGTTTTAATATTCTCATCGATATTTACATTCAGATGTGCCTAGTATTATGTTTGAAAATATGGGAGTCACCCAGTTGAAGTTTTCATCGAATTGTTGATAAGTCCACGTGGACCAACAGCCAATCAAAACATCGGATATCGCTATTATGACAAACCGTTTTGCGGAAGACTTCGCGAAGACTATGCATCTTTCGGGTAAGATATAACAATATTTGCTTGAGCGACCGAAATCATAAAATAGTTTATCAGGAAAAATCACGTTTCGCCCCTTCCAGTGTTTTGCACTTGAATAGGTAGGTATATTTTATTTTTAAACCAACGAAAGCAGATTTTGCGAAACAAGAATATTTTTAATATAACCATAACTACTACAGCGTTCAGTTTAATTCAAATAGTGAACTGCAAGTGAGTTTGGTTGTGACTTCGTCAGTGTTCTTTCTAAACTACTTTTACGATTTTACGAAGATACTTTTAAAATTTGGCGTCCGTGGTGTGATAATAATGCTGCAGCTGAAGAGCCAGTGGAACCCTCTAATCAAATGGAAGATTTACAAAGCTGTGTAGTAAAACGTAAGCAACATTTTCAATACTACTCTGATAAAGCCAAACGTATGCTGAATCATGTTTATGAAGGATTGTCCTGTGAATTGTCTCACAAAGACAATTGCAGAAACATGTTTTTTAACCAGAGTGCTCAAAGCAACCTGCTACAAGATTATAGAAGAATTATCTTCTTCTAGGCAAAGGAGAAAGGATTGTGGCAAATTCAGACAAATAGAACCGCACTTAATTGAACCTATAATCCGAACAATATACAAAATGTATGCGACTAATATTTTTCCAACTATTAAAAACCTTCGAAATGAATTGGTTCTCTCATGTTCAGCAACAACACTTCGATTATTTCTTAAACCCAATAATGTTAAGTACAAAACTATAGACAAGCGCCAGACACTAATGGAAAATACTAGAATAATTTCTTAAAGAAACAATTATATCAGACATATGATTGAGTATCGAAAAATGAAACGAAATATTGTTTAGTTAGATGAGACCTGGGTATGATACTGACATGACACCGTGAAAAACAGTTACAACGAATAATAACAAAAAGTGTTTTTATTCAGTATCGCCCAATAAAGGGTAAGTGTATCAAGAGAATTATAATTTTATACTGCGGTGGAAAAAATGAATGGATAGACCATGTATATAAAAAGTTTAATTTTTGAATCTAGTGTTGCCCAAATGCAAGAACAAGAAAAGACTAAGTATCGATACCCTACGACAATACCCTAAGTATCGAATACCAAATCAAGAGTTATAAATATATCGTTACTTCCTTACTTATATTATTAAATATTTCGGTATTTTGTTTACACGGTCTCACGGTCATTTTTGAATACTAGCCGCGCTCTTTCAGCAAATTTTGTTTAACCGAAACCGAATGATCTCATCGAACACTCAGCAGAAACGATGTTTAGTAGTGTTTAGTCTTAGGCCGATACGATTTGTGGTTTTTTATTCCTCCTAACTAAATTATAAAAAGGAAAAATTTGAATTATTAAGTGGGTGTCCTTAGTAGGCAAGATACTGTTATGTTATGTATGATGATGCAGTGTTGTGTCTTCAATAGATATAAGTATACGATAATTTATCCATACTGTATACTGTACTTATTTGCGAATTTTATAATCAGACTTTATAGTCGTAAATATGCATTTATGTCTCGTGACCATAAAATTATTTTCTATTATGTTTTTTAAAACATAAACAACGATATTTGTTGTTTGTGAGAATCCTAATTGTTAAATTTAAATGCAAATGTTTGTTTTTAAAAACATAAAACTAAAGAAACTGCTTAATAAATTGTATAACATGAATAATAAGGATTATATCATAAGTAATTAAATTATTTCGTATATTATCAAGATAAATCGATAACAATAGCATTTAACAGAATCTTTCATTCCTATAAATATTATTAAAAGTTGTTTATTTACAGTTATAAGAAAGGTTGTAGGACGTTGAATCATTATAAGTACCTATATCACCAACTGTTCAACTCACGGTACTTTAGGGTAGCGAAACCTGGGTTACGAACAAAAAAAGATAAGAAAATACGTATGTTAAATATATATACGCAAAATTTGTTAAAAAAATCTTAAGGATAGTTCTAGAACAAGACTGTGGCGCACCCAGGGGGGGGGGGTTTGGGGGTTAAACCCCCCCCCAGGGCATATAAAGTAAACAATATATAAAGAATAGTAGAAAAATGTAACTTATCTTTCACACACAATAAAAAAATCCAAAACGCTGATTGAATAATTAAATTACCACTTTAAATATGTAGAACACAATAATTATTGTATAAATACGCAATAATTATTATTTTTCATTATATTTAGATATAGATACCTAATATTAGGCTTATAAAAAATTAGACAGAACGAGTCTGTTGCGAGTAGCATGCGCCTACAGGACTGTATCTGCGGCGGCCTTGTGGACTATCATGGGTTGTGTGGCAAGAAGAGTGGAACAACAAGGTAGATGTTGCTCAGTGGACAAAGATGCTGATCCCGAGCCTAAGGGACTGGGTAGATTGTCTGTTTTAGGGCGTATCTTCATAGGTTCAGAAAGACAGATACAGATAAATGCCTATACTGCGAATATTCCGATACTGTTACTCACACAATGCTGGAGTGTAATAGATGTACAGTGGAGAGAAACAGAATGTATAAAGAAATAGGTATGAACCCTGTGACTGTAAGAGATGATCGTAAAGATGACGAAGCAGTCATTAAAAAGAAAGAAGAAGAAGAGAAATACCAACCGGGCTAATGACAGAGATAAGATCTAATTACTATTTTAATGGGAATAAGTCGCAATTGAAGGTTAAAATAAGTTTATTGACGTTTGAATTTTTGATCTTTGATCTTGCACTGTTAACTTGTTTATACTCCAACAATTAATATAAAAAAGATTAGCGGTTGGTACAGAAGTACATCTAGCCTTCATCGACCTAGAAAAGGCGTATAATACAGTTCCAAGACTTAAATTGTGGCAAGCTTAACAACAACTCGACATTAGTCCATACCTTTTAGGAATAATCACAGAAGTATACAGGGATAACACTACTTACCTAAAAATCGGATATAGACTGTCAGAGCCAATAAAAGAAACTAAAGGACTAAAACAAGGATGCAGTATGTCACCCTTACTGTTTAATTTATATATTGAGGCAGCCCTCCAAAATTGGAAAAACCACTGCCAGGGAATGGGAATCCCCATAGGAAATGACGTACTGTTCTCCCTAAACTTTGCGGATGACCAAGTCATCCTAGCTCAAGATTCTTATGATCTAGAATTTATGATAAAGTATCTATAGAGAGAATATTTAAAATGGGGGTTACAAGTCAGCATGAAGAAAACAGAATATTTACTTAATTATCAGTTCAGATGCAAGGTTTGAAGTGTTGATAGACGAGGACGTGGAAATCAAACAAGTGAAAAAATTTAAATATTTAGATCCACTCATTGCTAAGAACGGCTTGGGAGAAACCGAAATTAAACACGAAGTAATCAGGGACGTAAAATTGTAGGATGTCTGAACTCCTTATGGTGGGATCACCACATTTCCAAAAGGAACAAAAAAAGAATAGGGCAAACCATGGTTGAATCAGTTCTTTGTTCTATGGCTCTGAAGTATGGACAATTAATGCAGACCTGAAGAGAAGATTGTTGACAGTTGAAATGGATTATTTGAGAAGAAGTGCTAGAATATCAAGGCAGGAAAGGAAGACTAACGAATCTATAATAAATAACATGAATGCTACAGAAACGGTCATTGACAGAATAGAAAGAAGAGGTTCAAAATGGGTTGGACATCAATTGAGAATGTCTGACAAACGTTGGCCCTAAAAACTTCACAAATCGAAGCCCCCTGGAAGAAAAAAAAGACCTCGACGCTCTTGAAATGAAGGAATTAGAAGAACGATGGAATCGACAGGTTTGGAGGAGGAGCATGCCTTGCACCGGGAGGATTCCCGGAGGAGAACGGGAATACGGCGATAGCCGTCTTCAAAATGTATTGTATATACAAGTTCGATTAATGTCAAACGTCAATAACCTTATTTTAACCTTCAATTTTGGCTTATTCCCATTAAAATAGTAATTACTTTAAAATGCCACAAGAAAATAGCTTCAGAACAATAGATAAGATCTAGATAAGAGAAGGGAGTGTTCCAAAAATGTCGGCAGCCTTACAGTGGCCATCCCACTTTCGGAGTACGGTACGTGCGACAGTCAACTGCGCATAAGTAAGAGAGGGTGGTTTTAGTTGGTAGGTAGGATAATAGATACCTGAATCTTTGGAACTGCTATCTTTAGTACTTTAAATTAAACTAAAACCCAAATTGTAGGGACTCAACATGGAGGTAGCATAAAAAAATTTCAAAACCCCCCCCCCTAAGACAAATTCTGGGTGCGCCACTGGAACAAGACAATGATTAAAGGAGACGAACACATGTAAAAATTGGAGAGCTGCACAAAAAACCAGAAACTATCATTAGTATAAGATGACTGAGCTAGATATGTCACCTGAGAGTGGTAGATGGTATACATGTAAATTGTAAATGGTTTTTTGCTAATATAAATAAATTTGGATGGATTCTCTAAATCCAAGCCGTAAACGGGCATTGTCTGGACTTGAGATTTGTTATTGGGCATCGCGAATCCTAATCGAACAGGGAATTAGCCTTTTGAATGATATTGTGGTATATGATTGATATTGACAACAGGACGATTTCTCCTTCAAATTGTCCAGTTAAAATGCTTGCTACAATAATATTTCCGGTGATACTTTTAATGACCAAACGTGTGCCGTTGTATATTCTGGGTGGGTTCAAATTGCGTAGCAGAATAGGTAATTGGTAAACCAATTTTCAGATGATTTCCTGAAGAAATGGCATCCCTGGTATATCCAGAGAATTTAAAAATTCTAATGGATAAAATTTACGGCTTATCAGATCAGGATTTAAAAGATCAAATCAGCTGGTAACAACTGTTGAATCTGGAAGTTACTTTCGTCAACATCAACATTTTTCGCCGCCAAAATTGCGCTATCACTGAGTCAATTATGATTCAAGTAATTATTCAGTATAGCCGAGAAGACACTTACAATTAGTTCATGTTTGGTCTCAACAAAAGTACAGAAATTATCTGGAAGTTTGATGCATTGTCTATTTGGATGCAGTTTTATTTTACCGATTCCAATTCCCAGCAAATATTTGGAAAATATTTGTGCCAATAGATCATTTTGCCAGGTTCTTTTTTGTCAGGGTAGCGGGTAGACACTCCCGGTAAAGACAGGTCTGCATCAGGGATGCGCCCCTGCCCACGCGAGCTCGGCTTTTTCTCCCAATCCTCTTCCGGGAGAGAAACGGATCCTAAGCCCTAAATCCTACCCACCAACCCAGACCTACCCAAATCCTTCCCTTCCCTCCTCAACCCGCACTGGACCAGCGTGAGGAGATAACGGTCCAAACCTTCAAGTCAATGTACAGGACAAACAAGAAAAGGCCCCCAGTGCCCAGCACTTCCCAGAGACTTGATCACGGCAGCGATCAAACAACTAACGGAAGGGGGGGTGCTAAGAATCCCTGGGTAAGACCCGGCTGCCACAAGATGACAATTTGGCTATGCTCCTACAATATTCGAACACTGACGGACGACAATAGATTCCCAGAAATAGAAAGTGAACTAAAGGATATAAAATGGGATATCCTTGGTATATGCGAGACCAGAAGAAAAAGTGATGAGTATATAATACTAAAAAATGGCACACATTTTATGCATAAAGGTGGCGAATACACGGGAGTGGGATTCTTGGTAAAACAAAGCCTCACACAGTGTATCGAAGAATTCAAGCCCATATCAGACAGAGTAGCATATCTCATCATCAGGATTAATAAAAGAACCACTCTGAAAGTGATCCAAGTGTACGCTCCGGCCAAAAGCCACGACGATGAAGAAGTAGAAATATTTTATGATGAGATCAGAATTTATGATCAGAAGAAAAAGAGATGAGTATATAATACTAAAAAATGGCACACATTTTATGCATAAAGGTGGCGAATACACGGGAGTGGGATTCTTGGTAAAACAAAGCCTCACACAGTGTATCGAAGAATTCAAGCCCATATCAGACAGAGTAGAATATCTCATCATCAGGATTAATAAAAGAACCACTCTGAAAGTGATCCAAGTGTACGCTCCGACCAAAAGCCACGACAATGAAGAAGTAGAAATATTTTATGATGAATTATAAGAACAGCTATAGATACAAATACAGCAAATTACGAAATACTATTAGGAGATTTTAATGCTAAATTGGGCAAAAAAGAGGAAGATTACGAACATTTAATTGGTAACTATGGCTACGGAAAAAGAAACGATAGAGGAGAAATGCTTCTCAATTTCATGAATGAACATAACATGTACTCAATGAACTCCTTTTTCAATAAAAAACCAAGCAGAAAATGGACATGGATGAGCCCCGATAAAAAGACAAAGAATGAAATAGATTATATCCTAACGAAGAATAGAAACGCACAGTAGTCAAGTAGTAGCGTACAATAAAAAACAATGGAAAGGAAGACTTGAAGAGGCTTATGTTCAGATGTGGACGTGAATGGCTAGACGAAGAAGAAAGAAGAAGAAGAAGATCATTTTGCACTTGTACTCTTTGTTAATGGTCAATCGAACTGTTTCGACATTTCGACATAAAAACGATCGTGAACGAAACGAAACGAACTCTATTCCATCACTACAAATATTCCACTTCTTTTTTTAATGTTACACATTGCATTTGGTTTGCTATGAACGTCTAATGGCCGCTTACTTTTCTGGAATCACCAGTAATAAGTAATTTTAAAGGTTCTGGTGGAGTGGTAAGAGGTGGTAATATAACTTTTCCTAATGCGCGCAACAGATACCAAGTGCTTCATTGTGAAACTTCAATGCCTTGACAATACTGGCATACAATATAAACATACCTTAGGATTACAAAGTTTTATTTAAAAAAATTAGTGACAGAGGTATGGCCTTCCGTTTAGAGCTAAAGTTGGCGCCTTTTTTGAGCCTATCCGGCCCTAAACAAAGCATTTGATAGAGTTTTACTATGAACAACAAGCGGCAGTGCATAATAAAAAGTTCTATCAGATAGAATAAACATCAAAAGAGGTGTTCGACAGGACTGTGTGTTGTCTCAAAACTTAATTAATGTCTACTCGAAAGAAGTAATTAAAAAAGTCCTTGAGAACGAACCAGCCGGAATAAATATCAACGGTTATCTTATTAGTAATATCCGATACGCTGATGATACCGGGCTCATTGCAGAATATATCGAAGACCTACAGACATTACTAAATAAGGTAGTAGAAGCAAGCGTATTTGTCGATCACTGAATAGAGAGAAAACCAAATTTATGATAATTACAAAGAAACATATATCAGTGATATCAATTTATATGTAAGACATGAGCGAATAGAATGAGTACAAAATTACAATTACCTAGGAATAAATATTAACGAATCAAATGAATATACCCCAGAAATAAGAATAAAGAAACCCCGCAGTGTGTTTAACAACATTAAATAAATACTGGGTAGTCGAAAACTAAGCCTAACATCGAAACTTAAATGCTTAAATGTTAGGTTTTCATAGTCTTGTTGTATGATGTAGAGACGTGTATGCTAAATAAGCAATGCATGAGTAAGCTTGAGGCATTTTAAAGATGTGAGCATATCGAAGGTTGTTGAAAATCTCCTGCAAGGACAAATTAACTAACTAAGTACGACAAGATGGAGAAACAAAAAGAGGTCGTGTTGACTACTAAAATTAAAAAATTTCAATACCTGGGACAGACACCCGGAGATAAATATCAACTGTTGCAAGTAATTATACAGGAAAAGATTGGAGGTAAGCGCAGCATAGGAAGGTTAAGAATGTCTTGGTTAAGAAACTTCAGAGAATGGTTCACTTGCAATTCTATTCAACTGTTCCGAGCGGCAGCCCCCGGAATATTTTATAATTTCTCGTAATATAATTAATTTCTGCTGGGGATGTTACTGTAACTTGGCAGCATATGAGTTTAACCCTTAACTGGTCCGGCGTCGTCTGACAGACGATTCCATATTTTTAATTATATTTTATTGGAAATTGGCACTGCCCACAGGCAAGTCCTTCTATCTAATCCTTAAACTATTGGAGCTTGACAAGTGGGTGTATTTGCGACAAGTGTCTCTCAGTTCCTAAAAAGTTATCGCAACAATTAGGTCGAGAGTAGTTCCTTAACAACTCTTTTAAAGTGGTACAATGAGGAATGTGATAGTGACAGTGATAAAGACGATATTTCGGAAGACCATAACATTGAATCTGAACACGATACATGTTCGGAATTTTCTGATTCTGACGAGCCTGCAGATTGTGATGAATTAGCAGTAAGTGATAGTGACAAAACCTATGTTTATTGTAAAAATCGACACAGCTGGTGTACGTCAGAAGTTATCCCCTCATCTAGAACACGTAAACACAACATTGTCATAAAAGTGCCAATTCTAAAAACAAAGGCAAAAATGCTCGGCGAGGCTGCGATACCCTTGTCTATTTGGAATATGTTGTTTAGTGATAACATATTGAGCATAATACAAACACAAAATTACGATCAATGCGTGAGAAATATTCTGCTAGTTCTATCCATCATCTTAGAGAAATGGATGTTATTTAGTTAAGAGCATTTTTGGGACTCCTTGTTTACACTGCCATTTTCAACTCCAGTCACGAAAATATAGACCGTTTATTTGCAACAGATGAAACTGAAAGAGAAATTTTCAAAGCAGTTATGAGATCTTATGAGTTTCTTCTTTTGTCCAGCTACTTGAAGGAAATCTCTCGTCTACTCTTGAGTGATAGGATGCATTATCCAATACTATTATGGATGGTCGCTGCAATTTTTTTAACAAATTTTCTTCAAACTATTCTTCAAAAACATTTGCATCCATATTTCCATGGTAATCACCTGTATCCTTTGTGGACGAAAAAATTAAACTAGCGTCAGGAATAAAACCGTCATCATTTCCAGTATGAAGTATAATGTAGCGTTTACTATTACCGGAACGACTAGAAGAATAACCTTAGTAACCATTTCGTGGTGCCATCTTGCCAGGATAATTTTGACATATTTCCTTTAGCGAAAATCCAAGCTTCATCTAAAAATACAACTTGTCTCGGACTATCAGACGTTTTATTGTTCATGTATTTACTTAAAAAATGCCACCATTTAGAAACAACATTAGAGAGTTCACACAATACTTGTCTATTATTTGTCTTTTTATATCGAAAACCTAAATGTTTCAGCACTCTCCACAAACTTGTTAAACTAATATCACACAGTTCCTTGTCTTTTATTTTTTGTAACACAGCACTAATTGTTAGATGTTCTTTGGCTTTATACATATTATATATAATATTTTTAATTGCAAGTTTAATTGACTGGTGCAAATCTAAAGTTTTTGGATGTCGACGATTTCTCTTGCTTACTTTATTTATTTCATCCTGACTCATGTTATTAATTCTTCGGAATGTCCTCTTTGAGATACCGCAAGCATCGCATGTGCGTTTCTGAACTGCCATAACAGATGTCAATGGACCCATATTTTTTTTTCCAAATTGAAATAACTTTCGACTTTCAGAACTAAACGCCGTTCTTCTGGAGATAACACCCTACGTTTCCACTGTATTTTATTTTCTTCCAAATTACTCATTTTAATTTAAAGTACCGCTTCACTACACTACTATAAAAAAAACAGGTACTTATATACAACTGCTACACGCTAAAAAGGACGAGGATTGTACAACAGACGAAACAATCGAACACAAATTATTTAACAGCCGAAGCTAAACAAGCATAAACACTGCATTGATTGTGATTGCAAAAATTGTTCGCATGTTTTAAATAAATTTTTTGCTGATTATCTATTTTGGTAAATTATTAAATAACACCAATACAACCCACGACCATCAATTATTTTTTAACGATAAACAGAAGTGTAATATGATGACAAGTTTGAATTTGATCTACTTTGTCGATAACAGTGTCGTTAACAGAAATATATTTTTAAATATGTAGCATGAATCATTTTTCAATGATTGTGTGGATTTAAGAAATACATTACTAAAAAAATTTTTAAAGTGTGTATAAAGGAGATTACAATGATTATGACACATGGTACTCCTTATTTTTTAAATAATATGTTCTTGTAAAGGCATAACTTTGATTAATGCATTAACCTACATTATACGATACGTCAGAAGAAATTAAAAAAAAATTAACAACGAATAAATTCACTGTTTAAATAAATATTTTGTACTCGTACTATTGCAATAAAATATTAAAACCAATAAACGATAACTTGTTGAGCAGTGCTGATCGAAACAACAAAACAGTAAAATTTTATTTATAAAGGTAGTGTACAATATATCGCAGCTTATCTGGTCCGCTAGTAATAAAGTTACCAGCATTTAATTGCAAATCGGTCTTCTTAGGTGGAAAATACTTTACCTATTACATCAACACAGTGTAAATATTATTGTATATTTAATTATATTCTTTCATTTCTAAATTTAATTTGGGAAAAAAAGTTTGCAAAATATACCTATACGAATAGAGTTAAATTGTATTTTAAAATGTTAAACTGTCATACAATTATAGGCAAAATTGAATGGTTAGATAAATTGCCGACCGGCGTTATTTTAATTAATATGTCACCTATATTAAGTGTCTAATTAACAGCCCACTCAAGTTACGTTTTTTTTTACGATGAACTGATATAAATAGGTCTCTTTTTTAGATAACTAAAATTAGATTAGATTTTATTTTAACATAATTACGTTTATACATCCTAACAGTATTTGATCCAGATATGTTTCATATCGGAATGTTTCAGCTTAACCGACTTGGATGGAGTAACTATTGTTGTCTTGGTCTATTTAACCTGACCTATTTATAAGCCTATTTTCAACTAAAATTAAAAGTATTATATTGTGTGCCTCGTTAATAATTCGTTCTTTATGAAAACTAACAATACGTCATATATGATCCGTAACAACTTAAAACTTAAATGTTCGGTGAATGAGTTATTGATTTAACGTTTAATTTAAGTCGTTTGTATTATTATCAGACTGTTATTTCTGCATTGAGGTAGGGCTATGTACAAAAGCGATGCTGCTATGATGCAATGATAAGCGAATTTATAGATGGTATAGCTAATTCCAATATGAAGTTACGATGCCGATATTTTCTATAACGTTCCTTATTACGATATACATACAAAACACCTAATAGGACCTTTAGCACTAAAATATTTTTACTGTCCATACTGGTTAACATTTTTAAATTGAAAAATGGATGAAATCTGTTTACAAGCAATTAAAAATGAAAATTCTGATTACAGAAAAAGAAAATGTAAATTGGAACTAAATTTATGCACAGTACTAAATTTGAAATATCTAATGTGTGTAATAAATAGCATATTAAATAGTAGGGTAGACCGGGGACAATTGAAACAGGGTACAATTGAAACAGCCGCCATATTGGTAGTATTCCGTGATTAAATCGCGCGCGCTTGTAGCAAACGCAGCGCCTCTAGGAGCCCGGTGTCTCTATCAGTCAGTCAGCCACTGATTGTCGTTTGCATTACATGCGTACATTCTCGTTAGCGTGATTTACCGCTACCGAAGTAAACTTTTGCACTGAACAACAAAAGGTGACGCAACATATCGGAACGTAAGTATGCAGCTTCGACTATTTTTGTAGTTAAATTGGCATTTCTTCTTTAGGGAGGCCAGTTTAAATTATTACTATTGTCCTAGAGTGAAAAGATATTTAAGTGTTTACGAAAAAATGTCTCGTGGGGACGATTGAAACAAATAGTATAGGGGACGATTGAAACATGTTTCAATTGTCCCCAGAGTAGTCTTTTATGTTATTTATTATTGTACGTTGTAGTAGAGTATCCAGTGGTTAACACTTTAGGGGCGTTATTAATACCCCCCTCAAATTCATGTGAGATAACGTAGATTAAATTGTAGAAAAAATTTGGAAAAATTGTCAACGTAGTTTGTGCACGAGCCCTATTAACTGTTTGGTTTGTTTTAGGATGCCACGAGTACGAGTGAGAAAAACGGAAAGGGGTTTAAAACCCGTTTTGGTTTATGAAGAAGCCTATAAAGAGGTTACTTAAAATAACACGTCCATAAGATCAACTGCAGCTAAATTTGATCTACACTACGTGTCATTAAGTAGATTTATCAACAAAAAGAAAAAAGCAATTGAGCAAGGATTCGTTACTCCAGTCACAATGGGTTATCATTGCGTGAGACGAGTATTTGACATAGACCAGGAAAAAAGCATTGCTGGATACATAATCAAAGCGGCACATATATTTTACGGGTTACCGCCTAAAGAAATTAGGAAATTGGCCTTTCAATTGGCCGTGAAATATTCGTTGAACATGCCTGATACCTGGAGACAAAATGCTATGGCAGGAGAAGATTGGTTCTCTGGATTTATGAAACGCAATCCAGAACTTTCAATCCGCTGCGCTCAAGCCACAAGTCTTTCCAGAGCAACCAGTTTCAATGTAACGAACGTAAAACTTTTTTATGATAACCTGGCTAATGTAATGGATAAGTACAAATTTGAACCAAACGATATATATAATATTGATGAAACGGGGGTAACGACGGTTCAAAAACCTAGTAAAGTTGTTGCCGAAAAGGGGACAAGACAGGTGGGAGCACTTACATCCGGAGAGAGGGGAACATTGGTGACCATAGCTTTAGCCGTCAATGCTATCGGTAACAGTATACCGCCCATTTTTATTTTTCCACGAAAAAGATACAAGGATGCCAGAGGAAGAGTTCTTGGTATACCTTAATCATTTTCAAAAGCATACTAACGCTTCAACCGAAAATAAAGTAGTGCTTTTACTTGATAACCACCAGTCGCACATAAGTATACGCTGCTTGGATTTCTGTAAAACAAATGACATTGTCGTCTTGTCATTTCCCCCGCACTGTTCGCATAAGTTGCAACCTCTGGATCGTTCTATCTACGGTCCCTTCAAAAAGGCTTTCAATTCAAGTTGCGATTCTTGGATGAGAAATAATCCAGGAAAAACGATGACAATTTACGACATACCCAGCATAGCTAAATTATCTCTGCCGTTGGCCCTCACGCAATCAAATATTATAGTTGGATTTGCTTGCACAGGCATATATCCCTTTAACAGAGACATATTTACGGAACTAGATTTTGCACCTTTATATGTCACGGATAGACCAGCTCTTAATAACACGACACCATATGCTACTGACGTTCTTCAAGAAGCACCTAGTGAAGATCCTCTACATACTAAGAGAGCTGATATCTTGCCAACATCACCACAAAATCACACACCGCCAGCGTCTCCAAGCACTTGCATTGCTCGAGCATCGCAGGTTGTATTTTCACCAGAAGCAGTTAGACCGTTGCCGAAAGCGCTCCCTAGAAAAACAATTGGCAAACGAAAAGTGAGGAAGTCTGCAGTTTATACAGATACGCCGGAGAAAAATGCTATTCAAGAGGAATATGACGCAAAAAAGAAAAAACAGGTTAATAAAAAAGTGACTGAGTTAAACGACGAATCAAATACAACTTTTAGAAAATACAAGAAAACCAAACAATGCCAGAACAATTAGCAACAGAGTGATAGCGACGAAGAGGATGATTGCTATTGTCTGGTTTGCTTGGAAGCATATCGTAGTAGTCGCCCTGGAGAGAAATGGGTGCAGTGCACTGAGTGTTGTCATTGGTCCCATGAAGAGTGTACTCGCCAAGAAGAACTATACGTATGCCACAATTGCCTTTCAGAATAAAAAATATTTTATATTGTATGTTTTTCACTAGAATAAACACTATTTTTCTATGTCTTAGTGCTGTTTCAATTGTCCCAGGTATCTATTTCATTCGTCCCTGCCACGGGGATAATTGAAACAACTTGACAAGTTTAAATTTTTATTTAATATCTTATTAATGACATTATATAGACAAAATATAATGATATATATGGAAACACAATAGGATACGCTTTTTATAACTAATTTCGTAATTTAGAAATTTGCGATAGATGCGGAGGAAACAAATCAAAATGCAGAAATGTTTCAATTGTCCCCGGTCTACCCTACATACTCATATTTTTGATAATACGACCACAGTATTGTAGTTAGAGTGCCCGCCCGTCGGCCAAAAAAAAAATATGATAGATACTCTCTACAAACTTTTGGTATCGCTTCATCAGGCCGAATTTGACACGATTTCCCTCTTTTTCAAAGGCGACTTGCTTTGGTTCTGGGACATTTTTCCTCTAATGTGCCCGAAACATTTCACCCTTCTTCTTCTTCTCGTAGCACTACAACCCGGGGTGGGTTTTGGCTGACTGCACAACTTGCTTCCATCTTGAACGGTCGTCCATAATAGTTGGATCAGTGGGCAGCCCCATTGTTCTTAGATCTGACCATATATTGTCGCTCCATCGCATTCGTGGACGTCCTAAGGGTCTTCTTCCTGTGGGGGCTTCCTCCCATATTAATTTGGCAAGGCGGTTATTAGTGAGTCTATGGACATGGCCAGCCCATCTAAGACGTTGGGATTTATTCTCTTGGACTATATCGCTCGCTCGATACATCTGCTTGACCTCAGCATTTGTTCTCATTCGGTATTGGTTGCTATTAATGGCGTGATAAGGCCCAAAGATTCTTCTGAGGATTTTCCTCTGAAAACATCTAAGTTTTCTTTCAGTTTCTTTGGTCAGGGTCCACGTCTCACACCCATACATGAGCACCGGTCTAATCACCGTTTTATATATTTTAATCTTTGATGATCGTGTTAGGCTTTTAATAGATTTAATAGTATTGTGGGGGCTGTACATACATCTGTTTGCTGCATGAATTCTTCCTTTAATCTCTTCGGCGATATCGTTATCTGTAGTGATTGTTGCTCCGAGATATTTAAAACTCTCCACTCTTTCAAAGTTATATGGGTCTATTGTCACATTTTGCCCTATTCTATCTCGTCCCTTTTGTCTGTTGATGCACATGTATTTGGTTTTCTCTTCGTTTACCCTTAAATCAGTTTTCTTGGCCTCTACCTCCAATTTATTAAAAGTCTCCTTCACATTGGTGACAGTGTTTCCCACAATGTCAATGTCATCTGCGTATGCTAGTAGTAATAAAAAAACATTTCACCCGTCAGACAGGAAAATCGGAAAACAAGTTCCGTCAGACAATATTTTCTTTTAATTAAATAGCTTAAAAATTATAAGAAAAATACCAAAATAATATTGTTTGTCTGATGATAAATTAATATCGGTCATTTAACATTTAACTACTCGAACATATCGGAAAAACTACTGTGATGAAACTTTACCAACTAATTTTTTCAGGATACTTTCATTAACAGCAGCAAAAACAACTTATCTGACGAAACTTGTTTTCCGATTTTCTTGTCTGCCGGATAAAATGTTTCGGAAAAATTAGAGGAAAAACGACTCAGAAGCAAAAAAAGTCGCAGAGGGAAATCGTGTCCGACTCGGCCTAATGAACCGATACCCAAAGTTTGGAGAGAGTATCCATCACAAGCTTTTTTGCCGACGGACACTCTAGCTATTATATAGTAAGTACTAATACAATTTAGTCTAGGTGATAAGACAGTCAAATGTAGAGAGAAAAAATGTGAGTGATGTCCTTGTTAGCGAAGGCTCGTCTACTCTACATCTGACTCATCTGAGGTCGAAGCCAGTCATCGGAGTGCCCTTCAGGTTAAGATAGTTTTCGGGAGCTAAAAATATTTTTGGGCTGCCGGACCAGTAGCAAGAGTATGAGACAGCCCTGATTGTCGAGATGCTTACCGGCACTGCAGAATTAAACGGCCTCTACTCGTATTAGTGGATAATCCAAGGTGTCATGAGCAGATTTCAAAAAGGATTTTGAGTTCCACTAGTGAGAAATCACAAATCCTTTTATAATTAAGTATCTAGAGTAGAGGTGTGGACTTAAATCTTGGTCTAGACATATGCCGCTAGTCATAGTCAAACAAACGGAGCCTCGGTGAACTATATCTTCTGATATGGCAGAGACATGGCTATTACTATGATCTAGTCTGGATCAGGATAATCTAGTCTAGTTATAACCTAGTTAAGGGATGATACAATGAACCCGCTGTAGTCTAATTAATTTTGACATTTATCAGTGTGCACTGTACTTATAAAAATACTAATTATTTTCTGAACCATATAACTTAAATGAAAGAGTTTTGGTTTACGGAATAAAAGTAACAACTGTAAATTATTTTTATATTTTAGTGACGTAATCATTCAAAATGGTAAACACGCGCCATTTTCTAAAATTATTTTAAATGGAATCATATTATATAGAGTGATTCATCATTTGAAATATCTTTCTTCACTCAGTATAATCCTAGTTTTAATCAAAATATGTCAGGTGCCTTTTCAAAATAGTAAACCGTCGGATTTCCGACGAAGTTAGTCCACGATTTGATCCCTTATGCCTTTGAGAGTACTGCAAGATAAAATCAAGCAGAGTGAAATGTGAAAACTGTGTGGTTTCCTGGGGAACTTTTCATGAAAATTGAATTTTTTTTTGGAAACAAATTTTTCTTTTGTAAAAAAATTTCGCCCTTACACTATTATACGAATCGATAGAGGAATATTGATATCTTTAAAAATGTTGGTATAATGGCTACTGTTGCAGTAAGGGTGTTAATTATGACATTACATGTTAATAGGTCAGTGCCCGTGACTTTCTCCTTCAAGCCGCTTGAAAGTTTGTTAGTTTTGATGATATAGAACTAGCAAAAAAACGAATAACTGCAAGTCGTAAAAACCAAAAATCTTACTTTTAAAAGTTGCAGAAAATTAGGAAAATTCAATTTTCAGAAAAATAAACCCAGTTCAACTATAAATTTCCTTTTCTGCTTTGCTTATCGCATATGACATTTTCAGTACAAAAGGGTAAAAAATCGTGGTCGAACTTCATATTGAAATCCGACAGTCTATAGCGACCGTCCAATGTTAATGGTGACAGTGTGGAAAGAAATTGGACAATCACAAGAATAGTTACAACTTAAATAATCTGCTATGCAGACGACACAATACTACTCTATCAAAGTGAAGGTGATTTATAACTTATGCTACACCAATGTAATATAACCTCCAGAAAATTTAACATGTTAATTTCCCCAAAGAAAGACAAAAGGCATGGTTATAACAGCAAATTTAATAAGATGTAAATTGGAGCCGGATGGTCAGATAATAGAACAAGTGATGGAGTTTAAATATCTAGGCATCACATTATCAAGCTACGGAAAGCTCGAAACGGAATTGGAAGATCAAGTGAATAGAGCAAACAGAGCCCCAGGTTGCCAGAATGAAACAATATGGAGAACTAAAAATATCGGAAAATAAATAAAAGGCATAATTTACACAACAGTCATCAGACCAATAATGACATATGCGGCAGAAACACGAACTGGCACAGAGAAGACAAAAAGGATATTAGAAACAGCAGAGATGAAAACACTTAAAAAATTTATAGTAAAACACTATGGGAGAGAGCTAGAAGTACAGATATACGACGTAGCTGTAAGGTGGAGAACATCAAGGACTGGGTAAGAAATAGAACAGTAGAATGGAACGATCACATAAGCCGAATGACATCAAATAGGCAAAGTAAAGACGGCAAGAGACGGTTCCCCAATAGAAAGATGATCAGTAGGAAGACCACGTAATCGATGGAACGACAACTTACTGGAGGAACATTGAAAAACAGACAATCATGTCTACATAAAAAGAAGAAGAGAAGAAGAAGACAAGAATGGTGGTACATGGCAGATACAAACAAGGTCTGGGCAATATTGATAATTTACCGCCAATTGAGAAAAAACATATTATATACAGGTTAGTTACATCATTTTTAGTTTGATATTCTTATATTTAATAAGTTTTTTTGGAATCGATTTCCTGAATGGAAAGAGTATTAAGACATATTAAGAAATATCCATATCAAGAAAATAATTAATTACCATTAAACAAATTCTCATTGTAAATAATATACGAGAAGGAATCTTTACATCCCGTTAAACCAGTCATTCTATGACACGTGTTTCACTATTTTTAGCTCGTCAGATAGACCTGTTGGGTGAGACGGAATGAAAAATATTACACTTCGTATATCGGTGGTTAATACAAAAGCTTTTTAACCTTCACTGACTGGTGTAATCTAGTTTAAATAGAAGGAAACCTACTACAATGACATAAAATGACAAAAATATCGAGCGTCATCTAGCGTCCTCTGGATTAGAGGGACAAAGTATGTCATTGTAGTAGGTTTTCTTCTATTTAAACTAAAATTCACAATATATCCAATATTGCAATAAAAAATACATAAAATAACATATAAATATCGTATTTCCACAAAAAAAAATGCAAAAACCAAAACATAAGAATTCTCTTTTAACATACTACAGTGAATTCCAGTTAAAACAAGCTCTATATTGTGATTATAAAAAAACTACGAACCAAGGTACAAACTTCGGGGGTTCACCTCTATCCTGAGGTTGGAATACTATGTACGATAATTCAGGTTGCATATTTAATATTCGTAAAAAGTTGTCAAATAGTAACATGAGAAATTTAAATCAACGTAGTAACATACAAAGTACTTAAATAAAAAATGCAGATGTAGGAAAACCGGAGAGCTGGGTAACTTCTCTAACCTCAACGACGACTCTAAAATTGAGTCATAAGTGGTAAGGTGTGCAGTTTGAATTATTTTGGATAAATTATAGGAGTTGGCAGATAATTTATTCTCTGTTTTAAAATCATTTTGTCATTTTAAGGTAAGGTGTAAGGTTAATTATTTGATCTATAAAGTTATTGCTTAGTTATTAATTTAATGAATATACAGACCGATGACTTTAGGTAGAGTATAGGTTACTCAATTTCGTGAGCTTTTTTAATCCATTTAAAGCGCATATATCGCTTAGCCTTTTTTCGAAGATTATTATATTTTTTTGCTTTGTCTACTATCGTTTTCCACTCTCTCCAGTCCTGAATCTTTTCTCCTGAAATTTCCATCTTTGATATATCCTCTAGTAGTATTTCCATCTTATTTTTGGTCTTCCTCTTGGTCTGTTTATTACTGGTTTCCAATTCGTTATTCTCCTAATTAGTGCGTCTTCTTCTCTTCTTTGTATGTGCCCAACCACCTCAGTTTTTTTTATTTAATAAATTTTACTATGTCGTCCCCTTCGATTATATTTATTATTTCATGGCTCATCGGTCTTCTTATATTCTCCGTGTTCTGACTTTATTGGGCCGTGTATTCTTGTCATAATTTTTCTTTCAATTATTCTTAGTTTTTCTTCATCTTTTGTCGTAAAACACTACTTCCGTTCCGTATGCTCTCACCGGTCTAATTGCTGCTCTATATATTTTTGTCTTTGTTTTTTTATCGGGTTTTTGTCTTTAAGTAGTCTGTGATATTTCCAATACACCCAGTTCCTAGCTTTAATTCTTTCCCTTATTTCTGCACTCCTTCCATTTTTGCCGTCCACTAACACCCCCAAGTATTTAAAGTAATCTTATTAAGTATTTTGTTTTGTTCTAATTGATTATTACTCCTCTCTTCTTTGCTTCTCTTATCAACGTTAGAAGTGTTTCTTTTAGCTTTTGTTTGTCACGCGCTACCAATGTTAGGTCGTCCGCGTATCCTATGATTTGTGTTGAACTTTAAATAATTGACTTTTTCAGCTCTTCGTCTCTGATCTATAGTAGATTGACAGACTATATCCTTGTCTTACGCCACGTTCTATATTGATTTCGTTTGTATCTTCTTCGATTCTATTGACTCTTGCTGATGAGTCCTTCATTCATTCTAGTCAAGTCTTATTAATTTTTCTGGCACTTCCATCCTTTTCATTTCTTTTCATAATTGCTGTCTGTATATGCTATCGAAGGCCTGTTAGAAGTCGATGATCAATATGTGTAGTTATATGTCATATTCGTAGCTTTTTTCGATAGTATCTGTATCTGTAGAGTAGGGAGGGCGAGTTAAGTTTCACAGCACTTAGGCCACAATTGACCCATTGTGCATGTGGGCAGGTGTGGGCCAGGACTCGCCGAACGCGTACTTTCGTATTAACGATAACTCATTCACATAGGACATGCTCTACAGTTTCGTCTTCTCGTTCACACTTCCTACATAGAGGTGTGTCTGCTAGCCCCAGTGTGTGGAGGTGTTTGCTTAGTTGACAATGACCAGTTAAAAAACCAACTGCCAACCGTAGATTTTTCCTGGTCATTCCCAAGTACTTCTTTGATGTTGACTCTTCAAGGTTACTTAGTGTTACCGTGGAAAGTTTACATCCTTTCCCTTCTTCCCATCTTTTTACGGTTTGCGTATGGGAGTGACATTTGACAATTTTCGCGATTGTTGTAGTTGACCAACCAAAAAGATCCCCAGGTCCTAAGAGTCTTATGCCTGCCGCCTTCCTAGATAATTGGTCAGCAATGCGGTTGCCTTTATTCCTATTGTGTCCTTTAACCCACCTCAGGATGATGGTATTACCATCCGAAGCTCGAGTTAGTGACTCGTGACATTCCATTACTATTCAAGGTTAGTAAGTAGCGCTTGTCTGCTATCTGTGCAGATCATTATAGTTTTCCCTGCTATACCTTTTTGGGTTATCTCTTTTGCGGCTATGGAGATACCAGTCAGTTCTGTCTGAACTACGCTGGCATTTTTGCCCATACCCCACTTTATTCTTAGGTTCAGTGATCTGGAGTATATACCGCATCCTGAGCCTTCTTTCATTTTGGAGCCATCGGTGTATATGCATTAGGCATTTGCCACGTTTGTCTCCATATACTGTCTTGTTTCAATTTTGTAGGGTTTGTTAAAGACAAACTTTGGTTCAATTGAGTCGCAGCCTGCCTGTAGCAGTGGTAACCAGCTCTCCCCGCCAGAAACGAGTTCTCAATTGTCCCATTCCTACATCGAAGTTTGCACCAGCTGAGCGCAGTCGCATCATTGTCACTAGCGCCACCTCTTTGACATATATATCTAGAGGCGTGATGCCAATAATCAACTCCATTGCAGCAGTTGGTGTTGTTTTCATGGGAGCTGTTATATTTATGGAAGCCATCCGCTGAATATGGTTTAGTTTGTTAATCGCTGTTGCCTGTAGCACTTTTGGTACCCAAGCAATAACTTCGTAAGTTAGCATTGGCCTAATGACAGCGGTGTAGACCCAGGCGATCACCCTGGGCGTGAGGCTCCAGGTGCGTCCGACCGTTCGTCGACACAGCTCATAGGTAATATATGCTCCTTTAGCTCTACCATCTAAGTGTGAGTTCCATCTTAACTTCCTGTCAAGGGTAATACCAAGGTACTTCACCTCGTCAGAAAAATTTAGACTGTAGTTTAGAATCCTTGGGAGTATTAAGCCCGTGATTCTTCTTTTCCTGGTAAAGAGGACCATCTCTGTTTTCTTAGGATTTATAGATAATGAGTGTTCCTTGCACCATGTTTCTATTAGTCGGAGAGCAACTTGTGATCTCTCACATAGTGTGTTCTCAAACTTACCGCTTTGCAGGACAGCAATATCATCTGCATAGGCTATTGTGTAGAAACCGTTGCTGCTGAGTTGGTCAACCAGGGTATCTAGAACTATGTTCCAGAGTAGTGGTGATAGCACCCCTCCCTGTGGACTCCCCCTCGTAATCATGCCTCTAACAGAAACGTCTTCTACATTTATGCTTATTGCTTTATTAGAGAGCATACTGAATATCCATTCGCTTATGGCCAGGGGAACTTTTCGATAGTTTCTGTTAGTACGTGTATTACATCTATTGTTGATCTCCCTTTTCTAAACCCCTGTTGATAGTGTCCTATATTTTTTCTATGTAACAATTTAGTCGGTTTCTGATAATTGTAGTCAGGATCTTATACGTTGTGTTCAGTAACATAATAGCTCTATAGTTTTTGCTCTTATTCGGATCCCCCTTCTTAAAAATTGGTGTGACTTTTTCCATTCTACGGGCATGTTTTCGTCCTTCCAAATTTTGATTAGTTTGTACATCCGTTTTAGCAGCTCCTCTCCTCCGTTTATGATAATTTGTTTATTAATTTCATCTGGCCTTGGAGTTGTTTAGTTTTAGTTGGTTTGTATAGATCCGTAAAATGCTTTTCCCAATACTTTTTGTTTATTTTTATAGTTGTTTTTTGGTACTATATTCTTGTTTTATATATTCGACTAATCTTTTATTATCCTTATGATTTATTTATCACTGTTGCACTTATTGAGAGATCCACGTATCTTTCTTTGGTCTATAGAGTTTCACAGCTTCTTGGTTTTCTGATTGGTACTGTTCCAGTTGTTCCTGCCTTCCATTCTCTATTCATTTATTTCTCGCAAGGTTTTTAGTTTAATTTTTTTTGTGACATTCTTCATCGAACCATGCTTTAAGTTTTTTGTTTTCTTGGGATCCTATTATTTGTTCTACAGTTTCTATTATGCTGTTTTTTATGTTGTTTCATTCCTTTTCTATATTCTCATTGTTGTATCATCTCAGTTTCTGTCCCAATTCTTCAGTATTGTTATCTATGTTTATTTTTTTGCTTTTTCTTTCTTAATTTAATGAATAGTGAGTTTATTTATTTATGTTCTGTCAATTTAGTTCGTATAGTTTTTAAATAATATTTTTCAGCCAATAAAGCTAAACAAAATAAGTTTTAACTCTTTAACTTTAACTCTTAACTAACTTTAGCTAAACAATTTATTGATCGTATTAGTTTTTATTTAAAGCTTTTTCAATTTGTATACTATTTTTGTGCATAATTGATGATTTTTTCAAATGAAACTTTATGCTTTTTAAGCGCTTATCTTAACTTTTTTGTGCTTTTTAATCCGGACTTTAGTTATAATAATATTCGTCTGCAATTTTATTAATTTGTGATCTTGACACTACGTTTTACATATCAAAATAATACAAACAAATAAGTCCTAATTTACGTTTTTATGTTCACAGACATTTTATAGTTTTGCGTTTGTGGCACTTTAATGTTTGAACAATATAATGTGATTAATGGATGAGAATTTGTTTCCGTAATCGTGAACGAGATGAATCCATGTCTATTTTTTACTTGGACACCATCCAGCTGTCTGAGCGTGTTTTAAAAATATAATAAAAATAATTAACTTTTTCTTTGTATGTTGACTCACAGCGGAAATCGATGTACATAGTCCATACTGGTATTTTTTAAATTCTCTAATCTAAAAAGTAGAATATTTCCATATCGTTTTTTCATTTTTTTGTATAATAAATATATATATATATATATATATATATATATATATATATATATATATATATATATATATATATATACCGATAGGAAAGCAACCGGATAAGGGTAAACATTCTCTTCTAAGTCTCTTCAATAAAATATACGAAACGGGACATATACCAACAGACTGGCTACTGTCAACATTTGTAATGATACCGAAAAAAAAAATAAAGCCAAACAGTGTAGCGATCATCACACTATCAGTCTGATGAGTCATGTACTGAAAATTTTCCTAAGAATACTGCACTCGAGAATTTACAACAAAATAGAAGTACAACTAAGTGAAACACAATTTGGTTTCAGAAACAACCTTGAAACCAGAGAAGCACTATTTTGCCAGTTTGCAGGTCATGGTTCAAAGATGTAGGGATATCGAACAATCGGTATATATGTGTTTTATCGACTTCGAAAAGGCTTTTGACCGAGTAAACCATGACAAACTTATAGGTGTCTTGCAACAGGTGGGAATTGATGACCGAGACCTCCGTATTATCAAAAATTTGTATTGGCATCAATGTGCAAACATACGAATTGGACACAACACGACGGAAGCAGTGGAAATACGACGTGTAGTGAGATAAGGATGTATTCTACCGCCTCTACTTTTTAATATCTACTCCAAATTTATTTTCAAAGAAGCCTTAGTTGAAGATACAGGCATTAAAATCAAGGGAATTAATGTCAACAATCTCAGATATGAAGAATCAAAGAGGTAAAACTTCTACACCTCATAATACAGGATAAGATCGCCGGAAGGAGAGGCCCAGGCCGAAGAAGAACATCCTAGTTCCGAAATCTCCGAGAATGGTATCAAGAGACCACCGCTAATTTATTTAGAACCGCCGTAAACAAAATTATTATTGCCAATATGATCGCCAACGTTAGATAATCGGACAGGGTATTGAAAGAAGAAGATATCTACATACATATATAACATAAAAATTGTGGAGAAACACTCAGAGGCTTCATCGTAACGTTGATAGTAGAAATCATTAAAAGAAGAGAAGTTCTTCTTCTTCTTCTTCTTTTTATATAGACATGACTCTGTCTGTTTTTCAAAGTGCCTCCAGTAAGTTGTCGTTCCATCGTTTTCGTAGTCTTCCTACTGATCGTCTTCCTATTGGGGAACCGTCTCTTGCCGTCTTTACTACTCTATTTGTTGTCATTCGGCTTATATAATCGTTCCATTCTAGTCTTCAGTTCTTGATGTTCTGCACCTTGTATCTACCTCGTGTATCTGTACTTCTAGCTCTGCTCATATGATTTCCCAATATTGTTTCATTCAGGCAGCCTGTGGCTCTGTTTGCTCTATTCACTTGATCTTCCACTTCAGTTTCGAGCTTTCCGTAGCTAGATAATGTGATGCCTAGATATCTAAACTTAATCACTTGTTCTATTATCTGACCTTCCAGCTCCAATTTATATCTTAGTAAATTTGCTGTTGTAACCATGCATTTTGTCTTTTTTGGGGAAATACAGGGATTAAAACAAATTAGTCTCGGGCTTAAACAATTCACGGTCACCGTCTCACAAAACTTCTTTATATAATAAATATGTGTTATGATATTTTCGGTGAATATGATTTGGGGAATGGTGAATAACATCTGGGTATTTACCCATTTGCCAATGGTGAATATTAGGAACTGAAATACGAGATATTTTATGTTATTATCTACTGATAATTGACTTTTTAAAATAATAAATTTAAAGTAATGTCATTAAACGTTTTGAATATATTTTTTCTTCCATAAAAACTACTAGTATTAGTACTACCTACCACAGACACAGAGTGATCGCGATCGTGTTGTTTAGTTTACGATACTTGTGACTACCTGTTACTGTACATAAAAGAACGGTAATCACGGTCACCGTTTAAAATCACCGTTATTTAAAAATCAAGGTCACTGTTTAAAAAAGCAGGAGGAAGATCAACACAACACATTTTGTCCCTTCAAAATAAATAGCTGCTGGACACAAATTGCCTTATTCGACATGGAGAGCGCTAAACATACTAAGAACTGGCGTATCATGTTGTGCTAGTAATCTGAGAAGATGGGGGTGCCAGGAGATCGATACCTGAGACTGTGGCGCGGTTCAGAGTAGTCACCACCTACTAACATGCACAAACCTGAGACAGCTACACATATGAAGACTGAATTTTAGCAACTGACAGGGCGAACTTTGTGGCCAACAATTGGAAATATACAAGTTGTTGGTGTTCCAGATACGAAAATTAAGTAAGTAACTCAGGAGGATAATTATGATACATCTATCAGAAAACCAGAAAAAACTAATCCAAATCCTAATTAAGTGGCTAATAAGTGTGATCGGCACTTTGATGTGGTATTACATGTAAACCAGATTAGATTAATCTGGTTTATACTTTATCTTTATCTTTAGTATACATATCCATTTCCTTATCTTTTAAGCAGTGTATCACATTATTTGAATCAAAGAACGCTTTCTCTTTATTTTTTTTTTATGCAAAATAGACAACCACAAAGTCTACGAAGGAAAACACAGGACCTACACAGCTACAATAAAAATACATCGATCTATTTGTTTAAGATTTCAAATATTTGATAATTTAGTAATCTTGTATTTGTTTTTCATCAATACAACAAATCATTACAGATTTTAGATTTATTTTTATATCGATGATCTTTTAAATAAGCTTTTAAATGTGGCGTGTAGTTTACGTATTTTGTAATTAAGTACATTTATAATGTTGCGCTGCTTTGTATACATGTGTTCGCGGTTTGCGGCGGCTTTTATTTTCAGAAAATTTCCGTCTCCATTAATTATTAAATGCTCATCTCCGTCAACAAATGGTTTAGGGATGTAGTTTTATACTGTATTGTTTCTTTTGTATACAAAAATAAAAAGTTAAAAATAATACATTGTAAGACACATATTTAGAATTAATACAGGCGATTAATAATGTGTGAAATGTGATAGGTGATAAAAAAATCACACTGATATTAAGCCTATATGGTCTGAAAGCAGCCTATATTTATATATAATATTATTATTTGTATATTTATATCTATAATATTAATATTCAGTTAGACAAATAAAAAGGGAACACTGGCAGAGCTTCCCAAAACAGATGGAACACGACTTCTACAGAACACAAAAAGAAATATGTAGAATGATCAGAGGATAAAGAAAAGAGATGAACGAACTAATAAAAACGAAACACATTCAGAAGGAAACATGGTAGACTGCTTTCGATCCCTATTTGCTAAAGGTGACGATAATGAACCACCAACATCAGAGGTGACGACAAACGAAGAAATAAATATTGAGGAGGAAGAGGTAAAGGAAGCATTAAGGAAATTAAAAAATAGAAAATCACCAGGAGAGAACAGAATACCGAACGAACTCCGTAGTACGAAGTACGTAGGACCATTTCTGACCAAACAACCATTAAAACTTATCCAATAAATAATAGAACAAAATAGAATTCCTCAAGAATGGAGATCAAGCCTTAATTCATGAAACACAACACTAAAATTAACAACCAAAGTGATAACAAATAAACTGAATGAAATGGTAACACTAACAGCAGAACCACAAGGTTTTAGGTCGGGAAGGTCATGCACCGATGCTATATTTATATTGAGTCAAGTGCAAGAGAAATCATTAGAATACAACAAACCGGCATATCTATATTTCGTGGACATTAAGAAGGCAATTGACAGGGTTAAATTAAAGAACGTTATCCACTTATTGTACCTCTAGGAATAATCAAAACGATCGCAAATATCTAGCAAATTAACAAAATAAAAGTAAAAGTAGAAGAAGAAATAACCGACCCAATTGAAGCTGGCAATGAGATAAGACAATGAGATTCCCTGATTCCTCTATAATAGAGATAGAACAATAATTGTTCATCCTCACAAGTACATTCGTTTACCAAATTCCCATCTATAAACATGAGCACGTGTTGATATTCGCCGCCTCATTCGTCAAGAGGCTATTAAATATAATTTATTACCTTAAGCCAGACAGATTCTCATGTTAAAGATCCAAACTTGCCAGCATTTTAAATTCAAATTGTATCGTGTTGATTTTTAAGTTTATATATTGTGTTATATTTATGTTATAGTTATTGTTAAGTTATTTATTGGTCGTGTTATTTTTTAGAGATTAGTTTAATTGTGATATAATGATTAAATTTCAAGCAATTCTTACACTAACAGTTTCAAAAGTAAATATTTTTAAAAATCATATGATACACATCAGTACGACCCTGTTTGGCTTTCACGTGCTTCTATTGACAATTGGGAATTTTTAAATGAATACGGCTCTAATTTCATTTTTTTATACATAAATATCTAACCTCAACCCACTTGTTTCTTTTCAAACCATATGCAGTTAGTATCTTTAATATAATTTAACTAATTCATCTAATAATAATTATATTAACCAATTTGCTATTTGTTATTTAATATTATACCTAATTATTTTCCATTTTTATATGGCAAGGAAATATTTTAAATATATGCAGTTGCTAACACAAGGTTAATTTTTCTAGTTTTTTGGACTAATTTTCGTCCATCTTTTTGAGTGAAGAATTCCACAGCACATGGTCGACCATGCAATAATAACTGCAGCTACTATTCAGAACTTAATGGCCACCTGAAGATACAAACATCAAAGTATCTAGATCCAGCTACATCAGCAACTAACCACTACATTCTGCAATCCTGTCTAAGTACTTGAAGACAACATCAGAAGTATCATTTAAAAATCTTTTTATGTAAAGCTATAGGCAAGATTTATTTTGTTTTTGTTTTTTGTTTTTGATTTTTATTTAATAAGAAAATTTTAATTTTTTATGTATAATAAATATGATTATTTAATATCTTAGTTTATTTGTCCTAGTCAAACTCATTTTTCATATTTACTTCTAAGATAAGACGTTCTCATACCTGAAAGTCTGAGCTAGACGAGGCCTAAAAATTGGCTCTCAAGGAAAGTTGTGAGTTTTATAGTGAAAACTGAGACCTTGAAGGTTACACAATGACTCCCCACTTTCGGAGATAGTTATATTGTTACCTAATGACACCCACCGTTTCTGACGGGTCATTCAATTTACACGGTGAAGTGCGTACATAGAATCTGTTTTTCTATTATTGAAAGCTCTTTTATGCTCTGCTATACGTTTGTTAAAATTTCTGCCAGTTTCACCGATGAAGTTTTTATGCAGTCGCCTCATTTAACCAACAAACAATAATTAAAATTTTAAATCAAAAACTACATAAGAAAGCCCTGAAATTAATATTTCCACCACCAGAGAAAAAACAGATATCAACAAAAATAGCCAAACACATAAAAAAGAAAGGAATAACACCCGCTTTTAGAACAAACAACAACAGGCAAATATATTAAGGAAAATAAGATACAAAAGAAAAAAGCACTTACACAATGGTGTATACAAACAAATATAGCCACTGCTCAAAAACTTACATCGGTTAAACTGGTAGAACTTTTAACAAACGTACAGCAGAACATAAAAGGGCTTTCAATAATAGAAAAACAGATTATTCTTCACCTTCTAGACCATAATTATTCGTTTAATGGCGAATTCAAAATTATTCATATTCAAAATAAGGGCCTTAAGCTATCTTTATTAGAATCTATAGAAATTAATAAATTAAAAAATACAGACAATTCGGAATGACCAATTTAAGACAAACAGTGTTCTCCCCTCCCTAACTTATTCAGTTAAAGACTATAAAGTGTAAACGCATACCAAAAATAGATCACTTGAGAACGACACTCTGCCGAAACAGGTGCAGTGATAAAAAAGGAGGAGTGTTTTATTGTTAGATTATATGAATTAGTTTTTAAATGCAAAATATATGAACAAGATTATTCTGTAAAAATTTTGCATATTTGTGCATATATATATATATATATATATATATATATATATATATATATATATATACATGCGTAAATTTGCTCTGTTTTCTGATGCATATATTCCGGTCTCTAATTATGAGATATTAGGGCAAATTTAACAAGTCTCAATTAAACATAATACAAATATAAAACCACAATTGGAAAATATTATGTATCTTTCATGATTTCAAAATAATTATAATATAACATTGTTAAAATAAGCACGCACAATAAGTATATTGTATGGATACATATATAGTATTTTTTATATAAAAATGCGTGCACGTCATTCAAGATTTACGACGTCAGAACCCGACAGATTTGCAAAACACCAGAATAGTTAGTAAGTGAAGAATTTTTAAAAATATGTATCTTTTATGATTTCAAAATAATTATAATATAACATTGTTAAAATCAGCACGCACAATAAGTATATTGTATGGATACATATATAGTATTTTTCATATAAAAATGCGTGCACGTCATTCAAGATTTACGACGTCAGAACCCCACAGATTTGCCAAAACACCAGAATAGTTAGTAACTGAAGAATTTTTAAAATGTCAACTATTTGTCAAACTATTATATTAACAGTAAATACACTTAGTTTTAAGATTGCTGCAACACACTGTATAATATATTATGATCAAATTGTGTAAGAAATCAAAACATAAACAAAATTTTACTCTAAAAAAGCGGCAACACTTAAAACAATTTTACCACACATTGAATTGTCAAAAAACTTGAAGTATTCCCATATCAGTTGCGTACAATTGTCTAATATATTTAATTAAAATTATTATTTTGTGGAATATTAGACTGAAAGAGTTATTTCATAAAATTTATATTGGTAATAATAACAAATGTTTTTGTTTATTTAATCAATATAATTCTAAAACTCCCAATATAATGATGATTACATTTTTCTGATTATTATACCATGTTGACGCCTATGAAAGATCGAGTAGTTCCGTATGGGTTTCGTATTATTAGCTGTGTTGGGAAAATTTTAACTCTAAGGTTGACGTTCTGGAAATTTTAAATATAAGTGACGTCACTTTATATAAATTGTGACATGCACGCATTTTTATATGAAACATACTATACATCTACTCTGTAATACAGTTCCTCACAATTAACTCACGCCCTACGTGTGTAGTCGAATTCGTTCTAGTCAGTCGCCATAGGCACAGTAAGTTTAGGGATATCAAATTATATGCCATGTCACAAATTTTCAAAAACAATGAATAATACAAAAAAATCGTTCTTTAACCAACATTAATAGCATACAGAACAATAATGTAAGGTTTATTATATTAAATATATTTTTTATATGTCAATAATAAGATATATTTCGCAATAAGTAACCTTCAAGTTTGATAAGGAATCCTTCATAAACTTGTTAATGTGACAAACATTCGCAAAATGCATATTAAAAAAATACACTGTTAAAACGGTCTGGCCTACATTATTTAAAGAATACGAGATGCGTATCGCATTATTTCTAAAATTAGTTTACACGAAGTTGACCTCTGCAAACGAGAGGTTAGTTACATCAATGAAATTTGTCGGAGAATCAGTTGGAGACTGTCTAAAGTAAAGTAATTTATTATCGTCACCTTTTTTATAACAAGCAATTTTTTATACAATTAACTACAAATTCCAAACGGAAGTATAAAAAATGCAATGTGTTTGCAATGCAATTTTTCGCTAAATAAAAAACATAAAATAAAATAGAAACGGAGGACGGAGGACGAAGAAGAACCCAAAAAGTATTTCCAGACTAAAGAATAATTATATCAATCCCAACAAGATCAGGAGTCCGACATTAGAGGATGATTTGTTTATTCTTACAGTTAGAAAAAACATCCAGGAAATTATTTCGACAATGCTTATCCAGAGCTCAAACATAAGGATCAAGATCTAAATGTCGAATTAGACTATCAAATTGAAACGCAAAATTTTGACTGCAAAATAAGTTAAAGTTTTTGCCATAAACTAAAAAAATGGATATAAAAAGAGGAAATGATATTAGGTATCGACCAAAAGTAAAAGAAAGCGCTGACGTTGCATCCTGAATTTAAGGCAAAAAGTTAAGAAAATTATATTAGTCTAGGCATCAGAGATTTGACCTCTAAAAAACATACGAATCAGCTGAATTTTGCTAAGAATGTCAATTCAGGAACCCCAAAAATACGCAAAAAAGTTTACCCCTTCTACCACCGGCTTCTTCCTAAAAAACCCGAAAAATCGATTTATCAAGAATTTGTATGCTGCAGAAAAAAATGTTTCAAATAAAAAATGTAGCTGGGACAATTTTAAACAAAAATGTTATCAGCACTTTTTTCCTAGAATGAATCGTTCTCTCAGAAACAACGGTGAAGCAACCGGCGATGTTGAAATTCAGTTACGCACCCGAAATCAATTTTAAATAAAATTTGTAGAAACTCGAAGGTAAAAATCCGATAACTTTTTGCAGCTGCAAAGTGCAGCTTTTGTAGGCAACCTTTGCATTTTTCCTCAAATAAAGTCAGTTTCTATAAATCTGTTCAATAAAGAAACTTGCGCAATTTTTGCCATTTTTTACGATTCTCATGAGATCAATAAAATTTACCAATTTCATTCTGGTCGTGTGAAATTTCCATTCTTAGAGCCTAATCTGTAAAACCTACATCAAATTTCGATTAGGCGAAAAAACGCCGATTTCAAACTTTCAAGTTTAGTTTCAGAAAACGTACTTGTCTAATCAAAAAAAAACAGTCTTAAATATTTTAGAACGTTTTTAATGTGAAAGTTTAATCGGCGTTTTTTAAGCATATTTCAAATGCTTTTGCATTTGTTGCCAAAATTTCATGCTATAGTTTTCGAAGATTCTTCTTCTTTATGTGCCGTCTTCTACCGAAGGTTGGCGACCATCAAACAATAGGTTTCTCTGTTTTGTGCCGCATGTATTATATTCGCAGCTCCTGGTATTTGAAACCATTCTCTCCAGTTTTTCAGCCAGGATTTCTTCCTTCTGCCCAAACCTTTTCTACCATAAATCTTGCCTTCCACGATAAGCTGTAGCAGACTGTACTTATCATTACGGAACACATGGCCCAGGTATGACGCTTTCCTCCTTTTAACAGTTGTTAACAATTCTACCTCTTTACCCATTCGTCTTAATACCTCTGTGTTGGTCACTCTGTCTGTCCAAGGTATTTTCAGTATGCGTCGATACAACAACACTTCTAGAGCCGCTAACTTCTTTATAGGTGCTGCTGTTAACATCCACCTTCAACTCCGTAAAGTAGCGTAGAGAGTACGTAGCATTTCGTGGCGCGCCATCGGAGATTAACGCTTAGGTGGCGGTTGCTTAAGAGCTTTCTCATTTTGATGAATTTAGATCTTGCTATTTCAATTCGGATCTTAATCTCTACGTCTGGGTCCCACTTATCATTTACTGTATATCCCAGATATTTAAATCGGTGTACTCTTTCAATACGTTCGGCTTCAATATTCAGGTCGATATGTTGAATGTTCTTTTTACTGATCACCATAAATTTAGTTTTCTTTCTATTGATCTTCAGTCCAAATTGGTTGCCAGTTGTATTTACTCTATTTAGCATCATCTGTAAATCTTCGATGTTATCGGCCAGTATAACAGTATCATCTGCATCATATCGAAAATTACTTATTGGTACGCCAATAATCTTGATGCCCTCGTTGTACTCTTTCAGTGCCTCTAGAAATATTTGTTCGGTGTACAGGTTGAAAAGCAGTAGCGAAAGAATACAGACCTGTCTAACCCCTCTCGAAATGGTTACGTTTTCACTCACCATATGTCCATTCTTCATGTGGGCTGTTTGATTCCAATATAGATTTTTTATAATCTGGATGTCCTTAGGGTCAAGTCCTGTAAGATGTAATAGTTCTATGAGTTTGTCATGTTTGATAGTATCGAATGCTTTCTCATAGTCGATAAAACAGGCGTAAACATCTTTCTGTTGATCCAGACATTTTTGAATCAAGACTCGTATTGCAAAGAGCGGCTCTCGAGTTCCAAAACCGCATCTAAAACCGAACTGTTTTACTTATGCTGTGTTCTAATTTTGCTCGTATTCTGGAATGAATAATACGCAAGAATACTTTAAGGGTGTGACTCATTAAACTTATAAGGCAATATTCACTACGCGTCTTAGAATTCGATTTCTTGGGAAGAGACACAAATGTAGATTTCAACCAGTCCGATGGAATTTGACCAGTATCGTATATCTTATTAAACAGTTCCAATACTACATTCAGGTTGTTCCCGTTAAAAACTTTTAAAACTTCGACTGGTATTTCATCGCATCCTGTTGCTTTGCCATCTTTCGTTTGATCTATAGTTTAGTTATAGTTCGAAGATTAGAGTATAAAAATGGAAATTCCATAATCAACGGTCAATGAAAGTGATAAGTGACCTTATGAGAATCATAAAAAATAGCAAAAATCGCGCAGCGTTTATTTATTTGACACATTTATAAAAACTGACTTTATTTGCGGCAAAATACAAAAATTACACGTGAAAGCTGAACTATTCACCTTTTAAACGCAATTTAATTGTTGTCGATAGGACACTTTGATCAAAAGATATCGAATTTTTACCGTCGAGTTGATACAAATTTTATTTAAAGTAGATTTTGCTCGCGTAAGTGGCATTTAAAACCGTCGGTCGCTTCAAGCGTTGTTTCTGAGAGAAAAGTTAATTCTACATAAAAAGTGCTAACGAACATTTTTGTTCAAAATTATGTCAGCTACATTTATTATTTGAAATATTTTTGAGTGGTAAACTTTACGCAACTTTTTTGGGGTACCAAAATTTACATTCTCAGCAAAATTCAGCTTGTTCTGATGATTTTTAGAGGTTAAGTGGCATTTTCGTCTCTGAAGACTGGCATGTATGTTTACATACAAGTTGTTTAGGTATTTCATAGTGGTTTCGAAATAAAAAATGGTTACTCGTTAAATACCCCGTATAGTAGTGTCAAACCCCAAATTGTAAGAACATAGATTGTGTCTTACTTAAAAAATTGTACGTATATCTGCTTTACCACGTAGTTATTAATCACTTTATAGAATTCGGCATATTTTTACAGTCTGGAGAATATCATTGGCTGCATTTTTACTAAATAACTGTTTTGGATATTCTGTACACATGTCCCTAAAGTTTTCGGAAAAAATAAGTAGGTATTTTCTAATTATAAATTAAGTTTATTTTATTAACTAAATACAGGAAATTAAGTCTACATTTTTAAGGTTTATAATGTATTTTTATACAAGAGAAAAAGGTTCGTGATCTTCGATGACACGTAAATTTGGTCTTGCATGTGAAATAAGCCTTTCAGCTGTTTCTAAGTCGATCTCACGAAAATTTTGCAAAATTCTTCGCCTTAGCTTATCTTCATTTTGGGCTTTCCAGTCATTATTATACACCATTCGACACAAAACAGTCCAAAACTCTTCTATAGGTTTCGCCTGAGAAATATTTGGAGGGTTGTCGCACTTGGAAACAAAATTTATATTTTGAGCAGTTAACCAATCTGTCATTCTCCTGGCGTAGTCGCATAACGTTTGGTCAGGTTAAAATATGATTTCATCATTGGGGTGATGAGTATTTATAAATTGAACAATCTTTGTAAGACATCTGTCAACGTAATTGTCAGCATTGAGAGCTTCACCGCGAACACGCCCAACAAACGGCTGTGAAACACCAGCTTCTGAGATGGCACACCATACCAAAATTTTATCCGCAAATTTCACTTTTCCCTTAAACCTAAATTCGTCCGGTGCATCTTGTACATTGCGTGTATAAAATCCGTCGTTGCCCTTCATTTCAGAATTGGATAAAGTAAAATACTTTTCATCATCAATAATGAGAATTTTACCAGGAAAATGAATACGTCTTAATGCACGGCAATATCTAGAATTTTTTTCTAACTGGGCTGGTGTGTACTTGGGAGCTTTTTTTCTTTTTTATCGTTTTAAACTATTTCTAGAAATTGTTCTACTTACAGTCATTCGTGAAACATTATATCTTCGGCCAACATTTCGCAAAGACTTTCCTAATTGGTTCTTCATACTCTGAATTAATCTCTGTTCCCGATTAGGAGTTAAAACTCTTTGCCTTCCACTTTTGGGCAAATTAGGGCATTTTATACCATTTTCGTACTCTGTAATTGTCTGGTAAATCGTTGACAAAGAAATATTTTGAGCACTAAAAATTCTTACAATATCGCGTTTTGGTACATGTCCAACTAAACGATAAATACTTTGACGAATATTAAGTGTGTACGCCCTCCTCTAGTAACCACCATTCTAACCTAGCCTTAATTATTCTCTCTAGAGTTTTTTGTACACAAGATAATAAAGATATGGGTCTGTAAGCTTCAACTAATTTTAGATTTTTCCCAGGTTTGGGAATAGGGATGACAATAATATGTTTAAAGGCCGAAATGTTAGAACCTTCTCTAATTATCTGATTAAAAATATTTAGAAGTAACTCTTTCGCATTATTTGGTAAATTCAATAGCATAATATATTCTATTTCATCATAACCAGGAGAAGTGTTAGGACGATCACTAAGGGCACAGTCCAATTCTAGCATAGTAAACGGTTTTAAGAGAAAATGACTATGATTCGGATTGAATAACATTAAATCTTCGTGATTGTTCACATATGGTGGTGCAATTTTGTCGAAAAACTCTGCTATCCTTCTAGAGCAGAACCTTCTACCCAAAGAACAATACTGATTCAGGAAAGGTTTTGGTACTTTGGATGCATTGGCTTCCCTAGTTGTAGACATTCAAAACAATTATTCCCGGAACAATTACTTACCAGCATTATTTCTTGATATAGAAGGTGCTTATGACTCCGTGTGTCTAACAGCACTCAAAGAAAAAATGACAAGAATATTTCAAATTCCAGCTCAATTTGCCGATAGTATTGTTAATCTTTATTCAAACAGATTAGTTTATTTAAGAAAAGAACAAATGCTCATAGGTCCCAGAATCGTAAACAAAAGATTACCTCAGGGTTCTGTATTAAGTCCTATCCTGTTTAATTTGTACGTAGCGGATTTGTACAATATTAAAATAAATAACATACCATTCAACCTCATACAATACGCAGATGATTTCTGCATTTACACAGAACACAAAGAATATGAAAAAGCAATCAAAAACTTGGAGAGTATCTATCAACTACTTCAAAAATGGCTTTATAAAAACAATTTTGAATTATCTTGTAATAAATCTCAGGTTTGCATTTTTACCAGACATTATAAACCTAACGATCAAATAATTAAATTAGGAGAGCATCAATATCCACTAAAAAATAAGGTCAAATATTTAGGGATGATACTTGACAAACATTTGACTTGGAAGGATCACATTAAGGATATGTTAAACAAATGCAACAAGGGAATAAATTTCCTTAAATCGATTAATAAAACGTGGTGGGGTGCTGATGTAGACGTAAATTTATTATTTTACAGAGCGTATATTCGCTCTATTTTGGATTACGGAAGCATATTTTATGGATCAGCCAGTAATGTATTGCTAAATAAAATTAACGTAATACACAATTCAACTCTACGTACATGTTTAGGTGCTATGAAGTCCACACCAATTCAACCCTTGTATTTGGAAGCCTTGGAACCACCTTTAAATATCAGACGAAACTTCCTGACCGAAAAATTTCTGGTAAAGACATACATATATAAAAAATCAATCGTTATACACAAAGCTCATCACTCTGAATTGCTATGATTTGTCTACTAAATACTGGGAAAAAAAGAAATCGCCTTTAGTCTGTGAAGCTCTGCAAGATAATATGGAAGCATTAAAAGAGATAGATAAAGCTACGTATACACTTCAAAACATCTCATATGCAACATATGGTTGAAATGCAGATATCATGGTACCAAAATATAGTGACAATATACACATAAATAGAAAGATTATTCACTCAATATTATCAGAATTCGAAAACTCCGTCGTTATATATACCGATTGTCTGGTAGAGAAACTTCGTATAAAATCACGGCTTGCGACTTTCTGGCTTCCTTAAAATTAAGATTATACCAAAGGTGGGATAATATATGGAAGGAATATTCCTATTGTTAGCCCAAATAGATACACTTCTCTTCAAACAGATATTCCTAAAACTCCTTGGTACAAGTTTTTTAATGAACCTAGAAAATATGTTACCACGATCATAAGACTGAGATTTGGACATGCTTGTTACCCCAAACATTTATTTAAACTTAAGGTTTTAGATAATGATCAATGTGAATTTTGTACAGAAGAAGGAAATCTAGATCATATATTTTTCAGTTGCCCCAGAAATACTATAATTTCATCCAGATTAATAAATAATTTACATAAACATAATATATTAGCCCCTTGCAACCTTCAGTACCTATTATCACTAGACTCGAGAGCAGTGTATGATTTATTAGTTATGTTTTTAAAAGATAGTAAAATAACCATGTAAATAATTATACATTAGTTAATAAAGTAACCTTTGTCTTTAACCCAATTGTTTAAATTCCTTTCTTACCGTGGCCTAGTGTTGTATGTTAAAAAAAATGCCTTGATGGGCCCCTAGGCGAGAAGAGAGTGACCCTGTTTACCTGTTTATTGTTTTGTATATTTATTTTAATATAAACTCAGACAACCATTTCTACCATGTTGAGTCTGGCTGAATAACTAAAAGTCTAAAAAAAAAGTTTGTAAGCCATCTTAACGAACCGTATTTGTCTAAACTGACATTGTTTATATCGTTTAAGTTGTTTACTAACTTTGGTTTCCAATGGCAACTTGATCCAATGCTTCCTACCAATAATACTTTTAAATCTAAAATTTTCCGAAAACTTTAGGGACGTACGTTATGATGGAATTATCGACCAATGTCACACTAAAAACTCACCTTGTATAATATATACACATATGTACACATATCATCTGTGAAATATCTAGAAGTTTTACTGGAAAATTCAAAACAGTTAAACAAAACAAAAAGTAATCTCGCCGGAAACAAGACAACATCAGTCAACAGATTAATTCTCTTACATTGTTTAGAACTTTTCATAATGGGAAAAATCTCGCTTCCACAGAGTTTAATTTCTAGGTTGTCTTTTAAAATGTTTTATTTTTAGATCCAGATAAAATTTTATGAGATTGAAAGTTTATGAATAGTGTTAAACGTACGTGAATTTGAGAAAACTATGAAAGTATTTTAAAAGTACTATGATCGTTGTTTCACGGTACTAACAAAATAACAAAAACTACGTCTAGACGCCTCTTGTCTAAATGGTATTTCAAAGGGAGTTATAATGTTTAATCTAATTAGTTGTATGGAGTTATCTACACAACTAAATTTACTGATAAAACATTTACTGAATTGTATTTACTGAAGAATTTACTGAGACATTTACTGAATTTACTTTAAAAAAACATTTACTGCTTATTTATTTATCGTATGGCAATTACAACACATTTAGAACAAATACACAAACACTAGTAATATAGGTATTTGACAAACTTTAAATAGTTACAAACAAACATCAAGTGTATTTATATAATCAATTGACTCTGAAGTTGCAAACAGGAAGTCTTCAGGGCTACCATTGTAGGATCTTGAGGGACACTCTTGAATAATGTGGTCGATGGTTTGGTTCTCCCCACAGTCACATTGAGGAGACGGGTTCTTTCCCCATTTATGTAGCATGTATGCACATCTGCCATGTCTGGTTCGGATCCTATTTAGAGTGGACCATGTTTTGCGTGGAAGATCAAAACCTGGTGGCTTGTGGGTAATGCAGGGCATGTTATTTTGCCATTCGTTCCATTCTTGGGACCATGCATTCGTGATGTTGAACTCCTCATGTATCATTCTTGACGTTTTCATTGGTGGTTTTCTAGAACGGAGACGGGTATTTCGTGCATCCTCGGTATCTTGGTGGATCGGCAGGTTTATATTGTTCATGATCTTTTTGTATTCACGTGTAAGTGCGTCGACTCGTCGTAAATGTGGAGGTGGGATGTGACTTAATACTGGAAGCCATTGGGTGGGAGTTGATTTAATTGTACCAGCTATCATCCTCATAGTGCTGTGCAGCTGATTGTCGACCTTTTTTACGTGTGGACTGTGTAGCCAGACTGGAGCATAATATTCAGCGGTCGAGAAAACAAGGGCTAAGGCACTAGAGCGGAGAGTGGAAACCGATGCTCCCCAGGTGGTACCGCAGAGCTTCTGTATAATGTTATTTCTTGTACTCAACTTTTGGGCAGTTTTTGTTAAATGCTCTTTAAATGATAGCGTTCTGTCTAGTGTTACGCCCAGGTACTTCGGTGTTTTGTTGTGGGTAAGTGTGGTATTTTCAAACCGTATGTTGAGTTCCTTTCCAGCAAGTTTATTGTTCAGATGAAAGCAGCTAACTTCTGTTTTGGATGCATTTGGTTGAAGTCGCCACTTGCGAAAATATTTGCCCAATATATATAAGTCTGCCGTCAGAACTTCTTCAGACGTTTCTAGTATTCTGCATCGTGTAGCGAGGGCCCAGTCATCGGCGTATCCGAACTTTCTTGACTGTGTTTCCGGCATATCTGCTAGGTATAAGCTAAATAGTAGTGGAGAGAGCACTGACCCCTGTGGTAGGCCATTCTTAAGTTTCTTTGGTAGGCTGATATCTGTGTCCATCACTACTTGAAACATTCGGTCGTTGAGCATGCTATCTATTAGGCGTGCTATTGGTTTACAGGGGATTGTACGGAGAATTTTGTATATAAGGCCCTCTCTCCATACTGTATCGTAAGCTGCCGAGAGATCAATAAATGCCGCTGAAGTTTTAAGTCTTCTTTGGAAACCCGCTTCGATGTAGGTGGTGAGTGACATTACCTGGTCTGCACAGCTTCGTTCTGGTCGAAAACCCGCTTGTTCGACTGGGATCGCCTGGAACAGTTCTGTACTGATTCTGTTATATATAAGCCTCTCTAATAGTATGAAGATGGCAGAGAGAAGCGCAATTGGTCTGTAGTTTTTTAGGTTGTCGGCGGGTTTGCCTGGCTTTAGTATGGCTATTATCTTAGAGCGCTTTAGTTCTTGTGGAATATTTCCAGTTACTTGCCACAATTTATTAGAAATTCAGGTGAATATTATCAAATCCTGGTGCCTTTGCTGGCTTAACGTCTTTAAGAGCCTTTGATATGTCTTCGCTGGTGAAGGGGAGGGAATGTTCCGTTTCTGTGGCTACATGTTTTAAAGTTTTAAGTTCTCTCTTTACGAAGATGGTGTGTGCTTTATCCTTTGGTGCCCTGGATGTTTTTACTATATGTGATGCTACGGCATCTGGCTTTACGGCTGCCTCTCGGCGTTTCGTACGGACACCACTCCCTAATTTTCTTAGTAATGACCATGCCTGTCTGCTTGATTTCTGGAAGTTTAGACATTTATTGCTAACTCGTTGGGATGTTTTTCCAGACGTATAAAATATTTATCACTGCTTTTAATAATCATTTCCCTCACTGTTTCGATCTTTAAGTCCATGTAAATATCTGCATTTGGAATGAACCACGGCGCATCGGGGATGGCACGAAAAACCTTAGATTGAAATCGCTTTAGGGCTATGTTGCTATCTGCTGCAGTTCCCCGCAGGTCAATCCCGTATATCCAGATGGGTCGGATGATTGCTTTATACACTAGTATTTTGTTAGATGATGTTAAGGTGGATTTACGGCCGAGTAACCAGTAGTGTTTTTTGAATTTTATTCCTAAGTGCTTCCTCTACATCCAGATGTGTGTCCTCCATGTTAGCCTCTTGTCAAGGTGTAATCCAAGATATTTTACAGTATTATTTTTGGAAATATTCTTGTTATGCATCAGGATATTTAATGTTTCATTGCATCATTTAGTAAACATCACGTTAACTGATTTTGCTTCGATGATTTTTATCTTCCATTTCTTAGCCCATATTTCAATTACATGTATGGTTTGTTGTAATATTTCAGCTACTTGTATGTGATCTGGGTTTTTGACCAGAATTGCAGTGTCATCTGCGAATGTTGCGATTGTGGATTCTTCTTCAGTTGGTAAATGAGCTGTCAAGATTGTGTAGAGAATTGGTCCCAAGACACTGCCTTGCGGGACCCTTGCATTTATGTTGTGGATGTTAGACACACTTTCTTCGTATCTTGCATAAAATATTCTTTCTTCGAGGTATGATTTTAGTTTCGTGTACAGGAGCTGAGATATTACATTCTTCAGTTTGAATAGTAATCCTGGATGCCAGACCTTGTCAAATGCTTGACTAACATCCAGGAAAATGGCATTGCAAAAACTCTTTTCTTGGAAGGTTGATTGTATCTTTTCTACCACCCTAAACACTTGTTCAGTTGTGCCGTGTTTTTGGCGAAAACCGAACTGATGATTATCTATAATATTTTTATTATTTATTTCAATAATCAGTCTACTTGCAATGACTTCCACTGCGACTTTGGAGATAACTGGTAATAGGTTGATGGGTTGGTAGGATGTAATCACATGTGAAGGTTTTCCTGGTTTTGGAATCGTAATGATTTCGGCTAACTTCCATTGTGCAGGAAAGTATCCTGTTCTTAGTATCGAGTTTATGATTTCTGGGTGGATTATCTAATATGTTGGCCGTTATCAGATCATGTCCAGGCGACTTCTTTTTATTGACGTTTTTTATTAGACTTTTTACTTCGTTAGGAGTTGCCCATTTGGGTGGATGGTTCAGCTGATTAGAATGGCCGCTTCAGCATATTTGTGGCTTTCCATAATCAGTAACCACTATCTGGGTTAGGTGTTAGATTTTCTAGGTAATATTGTAAATTGGCGTAGCTATATTGTTTTAGTAGCTGTTTTATTTCTCTACACATTCTGTTCATAGCAAGAATAATAGCGACAAAAATAAACGAACGAATATCTCTGCAAGAGGAACAGCAAGAATTTCGGACAGGAAGATCATGCACGGATGCAGTTTTTGTAATAATACAAGTAAAAGAAAAGTCGCTGGAATACAACAAACCAGCATATATGTGTCTGATAGATTTGAAAAAAGCGTTTGATAGAGTGAAAATTCAGAACGCGATACATTTATTATATGAAAAGGGAATATCACTGGATTTAGTAAAAACCATTGAGAATATATATAAAGATAACATAGCTATGGTAAGATGTAAAGAAAAACTATCGCAACCTATCAAATATGAAACTGGCATTAGACAAGGAGATTCGCTGAGCCCATTAATATTTAATCTGATAATGGATGAAATCATGAAGAAAGTTAAAAAAAGAAGAGGATATAGAATGGGAAAAAAGGAAATAAGGATAATATGCTACGCCGACGACGCCATAATAACAGCCGAAAATGAAGATGACCTACAAAGATTAATTAAAGAATTCGAAGATACGGCACTCATATACAACATGGAGATCTCAACAGAGAAAACTAAAACGATAGTGATATCAGCGGAACCGAGACGATGTAAACTAGTCGTAAATAACAAAATAATATAACAAGTGATGGAAACTGAATACTTGGGAATAAAACTGTCAAGCTACAGAAAAGTGAACATGGCAAACAGAGCAGCAGGATGTCTCAACAACACAATCTGGAGAAACAAATACCTCACAACGGAAACGAAAACCAGGATATATAAATCAACAATAAGACCGATAATGACGTACACACCGGAAACAACCTCTAAGGGTAGTGTACATACACAAAATAACACAAGACAACGCCCTACCTAAATCCTACAGGCTGAAAAATCTGACACCATTTCTGTTGAAGACAATAGAAAAAATTTTTGACAGACATAATATTAAGGATGGGCCATTGAGAGATCATCCTTTCAACGGCAACCATCATGTATATCAAGAAGACAAATCAACAGAAACAGCACTGGGCGAAATAGTTCAGAAAATCAATCACTTCATTAATAATGGAGAGATTTCATTAACCGCTTTTCTAGATTTAGAAGGCGCATTGAATAATGTACTACCAAATTCTCTTTGATGCAGTAGCATCGAAAGGGATATCCGCGACCGTATGTAACTGAATCATAGGAATGCTGGAAAATGGGTTTATTCGAACAGATCTGCAAGGAGAGGCGATTTTAGCCAACAGCTAAGCCAAGCTAAGCTAAGGACAAAGGGGACACCACAGGGGGTGTCCTTGCTTTTTCCCTTCACTGCTAATGAATGACTTGATCAGTAGAAGTGCAGGCCTATGCGGATGATCTAGTAATTATGGTAGGAGGAAAATATGGTAGTGTTCTATCCAGCACACTTCAAAGAACATTAAATATTCTTACTAGATGCTACGACAGTGAAAAACTCTCTGTAAATCCTAGTAAAACAGTAGTACTCATATTCACAAGAAGACGGAACCTAGATAACATCTGGATGTCTGCTCCATGTGGAGAAACTGTCAAAGAGGCGAATGAGCTCAAGGATCTAGGAGTAATACTAGATAAGCGGCTTACATGGATTACCCGTTTGGTAAGAATAACCAACAAAGCAAAGCTTTTCTTTTGGACATGTCGAAGGTTATCTGGGAAACATGGGGTATGAAACCCAAACAAACGGCTATATATGACTGCAGTCAGACCTATGATTACGTATGGCGCCCAAATATCGTGGTCTAAATGCCAACAAAAGACCACCAAAGAGAACCTGAATAAGCTATGTCGACTACCCTAACCGACTACATGGAGGTAATGCTTGATCTCCCTCCATTACATATATGTATAAAGAAGGAGGCAAAAGGATGCCGGGATCAAATCTGGACAGAATTAAAAATTGGAAACGGTACCAGATGTAATGCAACCTATATACGAAGGCTGTTATGCACGAACCTTCAAAGAATCTAATGTAGATCCAAAAATCTACTATTCATGAATAGAAATGATTTGACAATCATCATAGGTCTCATAATAAGACACTATCGCCTCAAGGTACACATGAATCAAGGACAAGAGAAGGCTCAATATATTTAAGCATTTTCAACTAGAGCCCTATGACTTCGTAGGCCATAATAGACTTTGTTAAAAAGGCTGGCTAAAGACGCCGTTAACTTATAAGCTACAATAGACCTCTTGGTGGTTAAGCACCACTGTTATTGAACCTAACCAAACCTAAAGTAGATAACTTTAAAATGATATTTTCAATATTTTTGAGTTGCGATTTTATTAGAAGATATTCATTCGATTACATGAAATCAACTTTAACCTAAAAATATCCGTCAGTGATCCTGTTAGTGATCCCATAGTAAATCATGAGGAGAAAACCAGGAGGAAAACCTCATGGTATTATCCCGATATGGTAACTACTTGGTCTTACACTTAGTTTATTCTCAATATTAACACCAAACTCTGATTTTACATGTATGTTATTTTGAAACTAAATATGTATCCTCGAAACGTCCAAATAAACTTATTTTAAAGTAAAATTGTGGCTTAGTCCCAATAAAAATAGAAAATTATATTTATTTGTATATTTACATAACATATATTATGTTGGTAATCGTGGAGCTCAACTATACAAATATGAGAACTGAAACTTCGATAAAATAATATAAAGGCAGGTATATTAAAAAACTTTTAGTTATTCTTATTTTATGAAAGCTCGTGTATAACTGACAATCAATTTAAAACGTACAACTATACCTACTCTATAAATTTCCTATAAAGGTTTTTTTGTGTATGTGTCCTGACTACAAATACAGGGTGTTTCAAAAAAGGTAACCCCATTTACGCATTTTTTACGATTTTGCCGAAACTACTGGCAACATTGTAATGAAATTTTACACGAATATGTTTTGGAAGCTGAGACATCCCATGAATTTGTTTTTATATCTGATTCTCATAGAGGGCGCTAGTTACACGGATCGTATTAAGTATTAGTCAATATAACTTTTTTAAGAGTATAATTATTAATCAAAATTTCAAGTAAGCTTAAACATCATTCAATTTTACACGAAAAAGGTACTCTTGGTAAAACTCGATACTATGTACCGTTTTCGGAATATTTTGATTTGAAAATTATGAAGTAATAATTGATGCTGGTAGTAATGATAAAGTTCGAATAGGTATACCTTATTTTCTCCAAGTGTGCCATGGAAATCTGACATTTATTGATTGTTATGCCGATAAATTAACAATAATTAGAGTTTTGAAACCTTGTTATTTGTAAAATCAAATCAAAATGTACTCAAATGTTGAATACACTGACATGTTATTAACCTTAGGCGAATGTTTAGGATGTTCTAGTGCAGCTGTGACACGTTATGCAGAAAAGTTTCCTAGAAGAAACTTATCAAATAAAAAAACATTTAGAGCCGTTGAATGATGTTGTCGAGAAACTGGGAATGTGAGAAAAAATAAAATAAATTCTGGTAGACCAAGAACAACAAGAACAATTAATAAAGAAAATAATATTTTAAATTTGCTTGATCAAGATCCAACAGTTAGCGTAAGGAATATAGCAAGACAAGCAAATACTTCTTCTTCAAGTACTTGGCGTCTACTGAAAGAACAGCAATTACATCCTTATCATTACAAACAAGTCCAAGAGCTCTTGCCAGATGATCTACCGGTTAGAGTGGATTTTTGTGAAACATTGCAACAAAGGACAGCCCACAATCCAAATTTTTTAAAATGCATTATTTTTACGGACGAGGCCACCTTTACGCGAAAAGGTATGTTTAACTCCCATAATGCACACTACTGGTGTGATGAGAATCCACGAGTCAAAAGGGTATCACATTACCAACACTCATTTAAAGTTAATGTTTAGGCAGCAACTTTAGGTAACAAATTAATATTAATAATAAAATAATATTCTACCTGAATGAATGATCTCGGAATCCGACAAACACTAATAAAAGCAGTTAAAGCACTATACAAAGAAAACAAAGTAGCTATTAAATGTGGAAATAAAGCCTACAATCCATTTAAGACGACAAAAGGACTTCTACAAGGCTGTGCTACGTCCCCTACTCTGTTTAAAATATTCTTGGAAAAGACACTCAAACCATGGAGGAGAAAGTGCGAAGGAATGGGCATACCAGTAAGAGACGAATACCTATACACCTTAAGTTTTGCCGACGATCAATAGTCATCGCACAAGATGAAGAAGATCTCAGCTTTATGCTCAGAAAACTAGAAGAAGAATATAAAAACAACGGAATGGAAATAAACTTAGAGAAAACCGAATACCTAACAACAGAAAACAAGGATATGAGAAACCTAGAGATAGACGAGGGAAGACAAATAAATGGAACAGATAAATTCAAGTATTTAGGAACCATAATATCGAACCAGGGAACAACAGAAGAAGATATAAACAACAGACTGAGACAAACAAGAAACTGTATAAGACAACTAAACTCAGTGTTGTGGGATAAGAACATTACGATAAAGACAAAAAAGAGAATATATAATACCCTGACAAGAAGTATCCTGACATATGGGTCCGAAAACTGGACAATAAACAAGAGAAATAGAGGTAGAATAAGAGCAGTAGAAATGGAGTTCCTGAGGAGAAGCTGTAGACTTACAAAAAGAGACAGAATTGAAAACGCAGAGATTAAGCGGAGAATGGGAGTGCAATCAGACATAATCGACTATATAGAGGAGAAGAGACTATCCTGGTACGGCCACGTCAGAAGAGCGGACAGAGGACGCTGGATAAACAAAATCACAGAATGGAGCCCGATTGGAAGAAGAAAGAGAGGAAGACCCCGAAGGTCATTCAGAGATGAAATCGACGAGGCTATGGAGAAAAGAACCCTGCGAGATGGAGACTGGAATGACAGGGAAAATTGGAGAAAACGGTTGAGTGAAGGAAGACAGTGAAAACTGTGGAAATCCTTAGTAGTAGTAGTAGTTTAGGCAGCAACTTTAGGTAACAAATTAATAGTTTATCATATTCTACCTAGAAATTTAAATGGTGAAGAAGAAGAAGATTTAACGCTAAACGAGCGAAGATCTTTATTTTTTATGCACGATGGAGCTCCACCACACTTTGATAGAAGGTGTCGTAATTGGTTGAGTAATCATTTTCCGAATCTATGGATTGGTAGAGGTGCAGAAGCTCCGATTCATTGGCCTCCTCGGTCATGCGATTTTAACCCTTTGGACTACGCAGTTTGGTCGTATATTAAGGAAAAAGTCTATGCTACAGAGGTAAATTCACGCCAAGAATTGGAATAAAGAATTAAACGTCAATTTAATGACATCATAGCTGATCCCCTACCGTTTAGAAGGTTAATAGAATCTTTAGAAAAAAGAATAGACTTGTGTATTCAAGAAAACGGAGGGCATTTTGAACACTTACTGTAATTGAATTTTATTTTATGTTCTTAGTCATTAATTTAATTTTCTTCTGTGAGTTTTGTTTAATTACTAACTATTTTATACCAGCATCAATTATTACTTCATAATTTTCAAATCAAAATATTCCGAAAACGGTACACAGTATCGAGTTTTACCAAGAGTACCTTTTTCGTGTAAAAATTGAATGATGTTTAAGTTTACTTAAAATTTTAATTAATAATTATACTCTTAAAAAAGTTATATTGACTAATACTTAGTACGATCCGTGTAACTAGCGCCCTCTATGAGAATCAGATATAAAAACAAATTCATGGGATGTATCAGCTTCCAAAACATATTCGTACAAAATTTCATTACAATGTTGCCAGTAGTTTCGGCAAACTCGTAAAAAATGCGTAAAATTTTTTTTTCTTCCGCGCCCTGTATCTTAAAAACGGATGGCGTTACAAAAATTTTTTACTAAGCAAACCCCAATTATTTTTCAGTTTTTTACCTACCCTAGAAACGGGGTTACCTTTTTTTGAAACACTCTGTATAGTCGAACAAGTTGATCACCCTATATAGAGCTAACAATATACTTGAAGAATGGAACCTTAGACGATGTCTTTGAGTGGACAATATGATGAAGATACTTCACTCGTTACGGTTTAAATGTTAAGTGTTTAGCCCACCATTTTCAGATATAAATTTAATTTCTATTTATTATTTAAATAACTTTAATCCATAAATAAGAAGAAAACATGTACCTACATGTTTTTCTTAAAAATTAATAATTGAGGACGGAAGTTAGGTATGTAAAGCTCAACAACGGAGCTCAGAGAAGAGATTTACCTATACTACGGCAAAGTTTAGAAACTAACATATTAAAAGAAACCATAAAGTTCATATTGCGTATTTTTGTTTACACAAGCAGGAAATTTTAATATCTCCTGGCAGAATTCTCCTTTTGTCTTTTTGGCTATATTTTTAATATAGACTTGTTCACCGTCACAATGTCAGTCCCAATTTATCAATATGTGTTGTCAGTACAAACTGCTAAGGTCCCTTTAACTTTTATATGTTTCAGAAACGTTTATTTTAGATGTTAAAAATATGTGACCCTTATCAAATTTATTCTTTTTAATTGAACTTTTAAGGCATACACAGTTTAAATTTTGAAGAAAAATCGTTAATTTGCAAATTTATGATGCATTCCTAACCGGATAAACTAGTTGTTAAGATAATAACAAAACAAAGCTAAATGTATTGTCGACAAGATAGATAAAAGGAAGGCATGAATGGTATAAAATGTACCTGTTGTAAATGTCTAAATATAAAATATAAATAGTAGCTGAACACTATTCAGTTTACGCTATTGCTAAAGCTAGTAGTAAGATAACTTTTACTTTTAAGCAAGGTGCTAAGATATGCTAAAATTTATAAAACTTTATGAAATTCGTTATGAAGCAATTACTTAATGTTCAATAATTTCATTCTGAATTGTGGTAAACTAGCTATCCGCTTTTCTTTTTACGTTAGTGATCATCTGATTTGAGGTCGCTCTGCGATTCCATTCTCTCTGGGGATTATAATCCATAGGGCGTTCTCGTTGACTATGCTGATCAGTATCGTGTAATATTCGATATCCATTTGTTTACCCATCCTGCAATATACGTCATAATCAATAAGACTATTTGTGAACTTTGTGTCAACGTTGGAGCTTCTTAATAAATGTGCTATTAATATATTAATAATATATTACGGAATTTATATGTATATTCTAGATATTTTGTTTTCCTTTTGTGTAAAAAGGTAAGCTCAAAATCAGAACAGTAAACCACTGAATTAAATCGCAGAAATATTGGTTCTCCGAAATGTAGCCTCAAACCAAGCTCAATAAGGTGACAGTGTCGGCAATGATTTCTTTGGATGGTGTATTTTAGGTCTTACCCTCGCAAGCAGCGTTCTGCAAGAAGTGTTCTTTTCCTAGCTACTTGTGGGGCCAATATGGTGAAAATAAAATTAGACTTACAATCAATTTAATTTTACTACCAAACGACCGGTTTCGCTTTCTACACTTTGCAAAGCATCATCAGGTCAAACGGTACAAAGTAAATTAAACGCTGAAATTATAAAAAGCCCATATTAGGGTGCTGTCTTATAAAGATAAAGATCAAAAAAAGTTATAGTAATTAAGTATGCCAATATTACCTGTGTGTGTTTATTAATATGCATAAAATTTGATTTAGCAGACAAAGTGAAAACCCACAAATTGGTAAGAGATAATCTATTGAAATGTAATAAATTAGAAACAAACAAAATACTACTTACATTCCGGTACAAGAATTTTTAAATATGATTCGTGAAACATATTTCAAACTACCCTGTAATTGCTGATGATGGGTGATCTTCGGTTAATTTTGTAACTGTCTGACAATTAAAGAGGAAGTTCCTTGTGGGGAGAGATGTTAACAAATGAAATATGAGTAAGGTATATGTGATTGCTTGTTAAATGAAAGTGATGTTTTATATTATTTAAATTATTAAAGTTATTTAGATTTATTCAAGAGCATAATATAAAACATAACTTTTATATAATTTCAGCGTTTAATTTACTTTGTACCGTTTGACCTAAAGATGCTTTGTAAAGTGTAGAAAGCGAAACCGGTCGTTTGGTAGTAAAATTAAATTGATTGTGAGTAAGTCTAATTTTATTTCTTTTACCTATAAGATAAAAAAAAATTAAACCCACAGGGTTCCCGAGGCCGAAAGGCCGGAGAATTCTTAAGTCAGAACCCTGATTCCTAAAGTCGAAGGGTAGGGAACTTCTAGAGAAAATCCGAACACCGAAAGGCCAGGAAGTTCTAAAGAAATCTCCCAAGCTGAAAGGCAAGGAACCACAAAAAGTAACAGCGTTGACAGACGTTGATCGTATGACAAACGAAGAGATTAAGGCTGCAAAGCTATGTGTCATCTCCAAAGCCAAAATCAGTAAGCTGGTGAAACAAGGCCAAAATTACATACAAGCGAAAAGGGTTCTAATCAAGGCAAATTTCATCAATGTCTCTAAAATTGCAAAAGAAATATCGTCAAAGCCAGTAGAGGCAAGGATGAAACAAAAACAAACTACTGAGAAGGCGGAAACACATCACCCGAAAGCGAATGCAAAATGAAAAAGGCAATAATCAAGGCTGAGACTTTCAGCGAAGCTGCCGCTTCTGAAAGCAGGACCTCAGGTTCGCTTCCTGAAGAGTACTCACAGGCCGGATTTCCTAGAACTTACCTGTGTGGCTAAAGGACGTGATTTCAACCCTAACGCCTTGGAAGGGTGAATCTCTCAGGGCTTTGGAGGCGGAAGATATACCAAATTTGCACTCATGCACTGTATTCGTACAGATTGAAGATGGAGAACGTCTTGAGTCCAAAAGGATATTTAATAGATTAAGGATACTTACAGATATAAGCTAAAGCTAAACAATAAATAAAGAAATTAGGAAAGCCAAAAGGAATTAATTGAGAGAGTTTTGCGAGGAAATTGCATATATCCCGGCCTGCTCTCGCATCGATAAAGTACTGGCAAAGAATGGTGCTACTATTAGAAATGTAGGTTTTCTCTAGAACGATAAGAAGTCTTAGATAACTCATAAAACCGCACTTTCCGTCCTCAACAATTCTGAATGATGCATATAGGCGAACCAATATAGACCCAAAGGCCGACTAGGCTGGAGGATTAAGCGATGGTTTCCAACTACTTGACGGCCGCACAAAATATGGGCCTTAAACGCCGATCAAAAGTTTAGCATAGACCCCTATAATTTTGAGGTAGTAATTAAGTTAACTTATCTGGGTTCTCTCATTACAACAGATAATGACACACCTGAAGAAGTAAAGCGACGGGTACTGACAGCGAACACATGTTATTTTGGACTAAACAAGCACCTAAAAAAAATAGAACTTTAATCCAGACCATCTCCAAAACAGACGCAAATCGTCTGCTCGTCTTCGAAATGAAGATACTACACACAATAATGAGCGCAATGTGTGAGAATGATATTTGGAGAAGTCGGTATAATTTCGAATTGTATGAGAAGTCTAAAGAAAAAATAGTTAATGGTAGAGATAATAATGGTAATATCTTTCATAAAAATCGGTGGGCTTAGATGGGCTGGACATGTGAAAATGAAAATACAGGTAATTAAAGGAGTAGATGTAGATGTAGACTAAGACTGAGATTGAGGGATGGTGTTGACGAGGACGCGAGGAAGATCGGCGCCGCAAACTGACAACGGTTGGCGATGAACAGAAACGACTGGCGAAATAGACTGGGGAAGCTCGAGGCTCAACTAGAGCTGTAACACCACTGATGATGATGTTGACCCAAAAACTCAAATATCGCCAGCCGCAAGTGTTCTCAGCATAAAATTGTCCTGTTTTCACATTCACAAATGGGAACAAATGAAGACTGGAAACCGATGCAACTCTGATATGTATCACTTTCTCTAAACCTGTCAATTATTTGGTACACATCTAAATGTGATTAATAAAATTGCAATTAAAATATTAACTAGTAATTGTTACGTTATATTATAACTATGTCAATGATTTTCGAGGCCTGGTTATTTAAATGGTTACTGATTTATTTACCATTTTACGAAAAAGTAGATATACATTGATATAGGGATATGTAAAACTTTAAACACAATACATGACACAAAAAAACTGTGTCAGTAATATTGTATGATTTGTATGTTAAATCAATAATAACACGATTTGTCGTGCAGATAAAAAGAATTATATTGCATCAATTGTTCGAAAATCGAACATGGGACATCACGATATAGTAATCAAATTATAGGAACGTTGGTTTAATATCAGATCATGCAATCGATGTATGACAAAAATGATTGATAGTAATAATATACATTAAAGCATATAGCGCTGATGGACCAAAATTAGGAACTTTTTTGGGAAATGGAAATAATCACTAATGTTTCCGAAGTTAGTTTTTATTTATAGAATGAATCCCAATGATTTTAAAAAAGAAATAACTTTAGGCATTATATCGCTTTTAGGTTTAGAAAGAGTCAATAATTTCTGGAAGCCCAATCAGACTGGAAAATGGAACAAATAAGGTACAAGTTTAAAACTCAATTCAATGAGACATTTCAATCGCATGCATGTTATTAAGTGCGTTATTCTGATGCAAAGACTTATTATTCTTTATTCAAAAAGGTAATTTCCGTTTAATTTTGTAGCTAAGTTGTTGCAAGTAATTGCAACTATTGTTATTCCATTTTGTACGCAATCGACCAAGATAATACAATGATAATTCCAAATCTTAGTTGTGTAACTTTTTCCAGCTGAAAAAAACATTCTTGGGCGATACAAAGCTATTGTATTTGCATTGAAATCATTTCTGTTAAAATTCTGTCATTTAAATGTCAATAATCGAAACAACAGTAGTTTTGGACGTCTACTACGGATGTAAAATTTGATATCTAACTAAAAATATATAGGACAAACTAAGCGACGAATCTCTGTCAGACTAGGCTAACACGAACTTGGTATGAAAGGTAAACAAGTCTCATCAGACTTGTCGATTATATAGTTCAAAGAGATCGTTTGGACTTGTACAGGTTTCCACACTCAACGTGAAAGACCTTTATTTTAGTATACCCGTTAAATTTTTTAACTCAAATGATCTAGTTAAAGCAAAGCCTATTATCCGTTTCGAAGATAACTTTGTTACTTGATCACGTTCCAAAAAGACATGTTCCAGATATCTATAGCGTTGACGAACAATTATTACAGTGAATGTGGCTCTGAAACAATTTTGTAATATGTTCCATACTAAATTATTTAGACTACGCTTATTATGAATGATGTGTCCTTGACATGTTGTTACCTTTGATTACCTGTAACTTTTAGTAGAAATAAGAGGGTCATAGTTACGACTGCACCGGGGACCCCGTCGTTTTTATGAGATGGATATAGTCTGCTTGAGTACTTTTAACTTTCTGGAAAACCCGCCATTCCGCCCCCTTGCCGGTTACTCAACTAAACGGAATAGCTGGATTGCAGTCATTGGAAGGCGGTATCACCATTTGGATTACATTTCCAGGCAATTAAGACTTAAACACTGACCTAGACGCAGACCCGTCGTACGCATTCCGCGTTATACGCAGCTGGCGGGATTCAAGCCTGAGAAACCCAAAAAAACCCAGACCCCATACCCATCAAGGAATCCGTGTTAAATCCATAAACGGATAACGAAGGTTTCCCCGGGGAGTCAAGTCCGAGGACCACAAACGCTGACTAGCCAATAAGTTCCGTTTGGATAGCACAGGGTGCATAAAGAATATGATCAACGTCCAGAAGGAAGTCTTGCTATTTTGACAAAACCAATGCTCATGCGAGTCCGTCTCTAGTGAGGGTAGCACGCTAGCCATAGCGTGGGATCCTGTACCTGTGTTACTACACGAACACCTGACCGTGATTCCCGTGAGGGCAAACAAGTGAATGCAGGTGAGAAATAATATCGATATATTTCAAACAAATTTTGGAAGAAAAACTGTGTTTATTAGAGGCCAGAAATTGACTGTTTTCATCGGGAAGTTTGTTTGTATTTTATATTGAAAGGAACTACTGATATTAAGGTACTAGAGTCTGCGATTTGATGACAAAGTCAGTTTTCCGTGTAAACGTATACATTTTTTTTTAACAGGGAAACCATTACTAACACTTCATTGTGGACGTTTGAAAATTCATTAGGCATTTGCAGATTTCTCTGCGATATGCATTTAAGTCCGACCAATCGCTTACTAGTTAAGAATCATGAGAGCGGGATGCTGCTTGAGATCCAAGGTTGTATAAATCAGATTTTTTTACATCATTCCGGAATGAGATATTAAATAGTGTTAGTGATAGTATGCAGCCAAAATAGTACGAGGTAAATCAAAAGTAAAGCTTAATCTAGTGCAGAATGGGTAATCTTTAATTGCAGTGATCATAGCCAACAAGTAAGAGTAAGTTTTTATCTTTTTTTATGTATCCCGCACAACCAACAATAACTATGCAGAATATGTTAATGATGGTGATCTATGCGGGGGGAAAAACACCTGTTGTCATTTATATTTTTCTTCAACATTACATGTACTTAGTGTAAGTGCAGAGTTAGTATTTTTTTAATGGAGTATGCCACCGAAATTTTTGTATGTTTTGATCAAGATTGTTTTTTATATACAACACTCAATTTTGTATGTAGATTGTAAGAAGGGAAAATTCTACATATCATGATATAATATTGACCCTGCTAAATTATTATTTTAAGTATTTTTACTAGGTTATCGGGAGAAATTTATATTAGACTTTTTTAAAGATTTAAGAAACTTTCAAATTGTAATGGACATTTTTGATTGTAAGATATAAGTTAACATGTCCAATTAAATCTATTTCGGCTAATAAGAAATATGGCTTATATGTAACAACATTGTATTTTTCATTTCTCTTCCTCTTGTAGCACAAATAATTGCTAACATTTTTGCTGAACGAACAGACAAGGTAGGTGTGATTGTTTCTTGATATTTGTTTGTATATGTATCTTGGTTTTAAGTTTTCTTTGCCTCTCGAAAAAAGACAAAGTGGTGCCAACCTGGTGCTATCCCCTTTATCATTTTTCTCCCCTTCCAATTTTATTTGCTAGCAAGAATGTTCAAAGAACCACATCCACATCTCTTCCGAATCTGAACAACGCGGCCACGTTCACTTTGTGTACCTTAAAGACTGTCCATCGTGTGTTGTCAACACAGACAACAAGGCAACAACATAAATTTAAAATGAATAAAATGAATCAGATATTATTATCCCAGAAACGAATTAAGAAAGCAGTTGGGATAGCGAAGGTGATATTTCTGATGATGATGATGATGATGATGATATAAGATTTCTCGGTTCTACTGACCTGCCACCTGAGTTGCAACAAGCGGATTTCCCTTACGCATTTTTAAAATTTATTTTAACAAATGAGATGATCAAAGATTTAGTTTATCAAACTATATTATATTCAGTGCAAAAAAGACCTCAAAAACCTTTGAAATTTTTTGAAAATGAAGTAGAACAGTTCTTAGGAACCTGTATTTATATTTCAATAGTGCAATTGCCAAACGCTAGAAGTTATTGGAAATCCAGCCTGAATCATCGATTGATCACAAATGTGATCTGTGATCTCATGCAATAGATGGGAAGGAATAAAACGTTTTTTAACTTTAGCAATAACGATGCTATTGCTGCCGGTAATCCTGGTCCTGATCCAAGATTGAAAACTTTTAAAATTCGACCGCTACTAAATAAACTAAGGAATCAGTTACTCAAAGTTCCGAAAGAGGATATAAGGCGTTTGTTCTTAGTGGTGTCAGCGGATTTTCCTACGATTATGAAATTATTGTAGGAAGCCGAACTAATGTTGTACCCGATGGTTTTCCTGATTTAGGGGCAAGTTCAAATGTGGTTCTCCGGCTAACACAAACAGTACCAAGACTTATATATAAATCACAAAATATTTATTGATAATTGGTTCAACAGCAAATTGCAAATGTATCTAACGAAACAGGGTATGTTACCACTAGGAATAGTTAGAATAAACAGAGTGCCAAACAGTAATATGCCAAAAGAGGCTGAATTAAAAAAGAACGGCCGAGGAGCTATGGTAGAGAAACTCACCACGATTGATGGTACAAAAATATCTGTTGTTGCATGGTATGACAACAAATAAGTAAACATTTGATGAACATATATTGGAAGTATACCAACAGTTGAAGTTAAACGGTTTTCGAAAATGGATAAGACACAATGGTTTCATGGCCAAAAGCTGTAACGATCTACACCAAGTATATGGGGGGATTAGATCTCCTGGATTCGATGTTGGGATATTATAGGATCAAACTCAGATCCAAAAAATGGTACATGCGTATATATTTTTTCATATTATTGATTTGATGACTGTCAATGCGTGGATTCTTTGGAGAAGAAGTGACAATGAGCATATTAATTTAGCTCTGGCAGTAGCAGAGTGTTTATGCAAATTTAATAAAGCTGATTTTTCTACAAAAATGGGTTGTCCGTGTGGAGCTATGGAAAATTTACAAAACAAGAAAAATAAGGGGTCCAACAACCGATATTTCAATGCAAGATATACGAACAGATGGATATAGTGATTTTCCATTATGGTGTAGTGAAAGGCAAAGATGCAAATATCCCTGTGGTTCAAAAAGCTTACTAAAATGCGAGACGTGTAATGTTTTTCTTTGCTTAAACAAATATAGAAATTGTTTTTACAACTTTCACACTGAATAATTATATAATTAGAAAGTAAAAAACGTCATTTTTTTTATTAATTTTACTTGTTGAATCTTGTTTTTTAATGCATAGTGTGCCATATATGACACACAAAAAAATACAAAAATACAAAAAACTAACCGAGTAGGATTTTTTTATAGTCTTACTGTAATCTTGAAGTCAAGTATGTAATCATTGATTTTTTTGAAAAAATAAAAACTTTAGTAGCATTTTTATCTACCTAAGCGAAATAGATGACTTTAATAGAGTTAATTGTAACTCAAAAATGTAACGAACTAAAATACAATTTTGTAAATTGGATTGACAAATCACTTTTCACAACACGTGATACGGCATAAATGACATTGATTCAAACCGATCATGTGTGTTTAACCCTAGCTTCCTCGCTCTTAAAACAAAGATATTGATATATCGCTGTTATTCGGATTTTCATTATCTCTTAAACGGTTTGTTGGGTACTTAAAAACAAATAACATATTCTACAAAGGAAACCGAATAAAAATACATTTACAAATCCTAAATATGTTGTACGTTGTTAAACAAAAAGGATAATTCAAAACAAACTATTAAATTTGACACACTTTCCTGTAAAATGATGCTTGATTATTACATTCACGACACAATTCGACTTTTATATCCGTTACAGCTGGCTAGCCGTTTCCGAGCTTCAGTGAGTTCGTACAACATGGCTTCCGAATTTGACTCAATGTCAAGCACCTAAAGTCGGAAGTTATATATTCCATGTACGTTTTAGATTTGGTAACGAGTTAAAAGTGTAAGACCTAGTTGAGTTAAAAAGATATATTAAAAGTTTTGGAGCTTAAAAAGCCTGGTTACAAACTGAAACGAGAGTAAAAAAAATGGAATATGTGAGATTCATACCGGAGATGGTGGAATTGTTTGTCATTTGAATACGTAACTAGAAACATTGTAAAACCGGATACTAATTTCATAAGAAACTTCAAAGAGATTTTACAATAAAGAAACTTTCTAAATTAATATAAGAAATTTTTAAAAGAATGACGTGAGCTGAATTTAAAAATGATTTGTACTATTAGAACTTGTACATTTTTTTTTACTTTTTTACGAATATTATGATTTCAAACAACTTTCCCAAGGCACTGTATTTTTAAAACCAATATGGCATTTTATATTAAATTTTGAATGTGAGAAAAAAACGCATTGAAATTTTGTCTCAATGTTAAGTTATTGCTGGCTGCAAGATGGAACGTAAAACATGTCAAGTATGTAGATTAATTTACTACTGGGAATTAAACAAATTTTATTTTATTACTTTGTAATACAAAAACTCTTCTAATAATTTTATTTTATCTGACTTATTCATATTGCCAGTTCAGACATAATATATGTATTAACATTTTAAAGTAGATGACTTCAAAATGGTATTGTCAATATTTTTGAGTTGCGTTCCTGGAACGACTTGGGTGATGAAACCCTTCTATTTTTACGGTGAGTCTAATTATTATTTTATTGTTAATTTATCTGAACTCGATATTAGGAAAGCTCTTCTCATCTTCAAATAGGGTTTCAATGGCGCCCCACATTTTCAATTCTAGGTTCCGCCCTTTGCGACCTTCATGCTGACAAGACGAAAAAGATTTGTGAGTATCGCACCCTGATCCTCTTGTCATCTGGCCTACCTGCTTTCAGGGCTTTAGCATATGCCCTCCCCAGAAGTCAATGAACTTTAAAGGTCGATTTATACATATCCGTCCCGTGTGCGTTCCGTGTCAGTGCCGAGTCCGGGTATTTTTAACGATATATTTACATACAACCGCGTTGTGGCAGTGTTCGTACCAGGCGGGAATAAGAGAGGAAAACGTTATTACATATGCATCCTACGTGAAAAAAAAACTAACTGAAGGAGAATTTAAAATATACAGAGAACTATTGGACAACGAAACAAAATTTTACGAATATTTAAAATGTCGCAGTACTCTTTTTTTCTTTAATACATATAAAAATCCATAAAATACTAACCGCACAACATCTCTTGCTTGTCTGTTTACCACAGCACTCGTGTTCACAAAACAATAAAATCGTGTTTGTACAAGTCTGTGCGGTCCCTGTCATTTCCGTGCATCGCCAGTGCCGAAAACAAAAATATCGTTCGGGATTAATTTCACGTCGGACACGGACGTGCCCCGTCCGGGAAACGTCAATATATAAATATACTCATAGATTGTTTTTTTTTCTGCCGAGCACTGGCATAACACGGAACGGACACGGCACGGATATGTATGAATCGACCTTTACAGTGAGTGTAATAATTCATATTGATAATTTGTTTTTTTTTATTGTCAATAAACTTTATCAACCGTTTCCAATTACGGTGCAGCCTCCCTTATTTCAATGTTATTCTATGTATTCTATTCTTATTTATTATATATTTTTCTATCTTTCTTATATCATAATCCCATCTGAGATTCGGGCGCCTCTTTGGTCTCTTAGCGTTAGTTGTTCTAGTGGTCCATCTGTTGTCTGTTCTTCTTGGTATATGTCCTGCCCATTGCCATTTCAGGGATTTTATTCTTTGGATTACATCAGTCACCTGGGTTTGCCTCCGTATCCATTCAATTCTTTTACGATCCCTCTTTGTTATCCCTAGCATACATCTTTCCATTGCTCTTTGAGTTACTTGGAGTTTCGACGTTATTTCTCTCTTTAATATCCAAGTTTCACATCCATATGTCAAGACGGGTAATATGCATTGATCAAATACTCTCTTCTTGAGGTATAGTGGCATTTTGGACTTGAAGACTATGGAATTTCGTCCGAATGCTGACCACGCTTGTTTTATTCGTTTGTTGATTTCCGGAAGTAGTGATCCCGATTTATGTATGAGCTGTCCCAGGTATATGTATTCGTCTACTACTTCTAGCGAGGTTTATTTATTTCTATTTCCACGTTGGCGATCAGATCATTGCTTGTTGCTTGGCAATTTTCGGGAATTAAATTTTGACAGTTAAATCACGACACGACAGTCGGGTGATTTTGTCAAAAATCATTAGCGAAAATTGCCAAAAGGTAACAAACTTGAATAAAACCAGAAGAAAATTTTGCCGGAAAATAATTTTCTCTCGAATGATATTCGACAAGACTATTTCACGAGACAATGAATGCACCATATCAACGAAACATATTCTTTATTTATTTGTTAACAATATTAAATGTACAAGTATTATAAGCTATAGTAGTTTGCTCATTCTTTTCTACCAAAGCATGGTTTTGTGTATTATTGACCTTAAGCATTTGGGAACTCAAAAGTCCAGCTTCATTTGTTGTTCTGAGATTTTCGATCAACTTGTGATGCTGACTGGAATCCAGCTGCAGATATGGGTTTAGAGAGCTTGCATTTGAATGACCCGTTAATTTAATTAACTCCTGTTCAGAAACACCTTGCTTGAATAAGGCTGACACAGCTGAAGATCGATAAGAATAGTTTGTTATTTTATGTTTTTTGTGTCTATTCCAATGTTTTCAGCTGACATTTTTGTCCACTGAGATACGCTTAATTCCAAGTGGACAATTTTTTAACCAAGATCCATCCTTCCAGTTGGGGTGAACGGTAAGAAAGAGTATGTCTGATAAAATATTTGATCCCCTTTTTTTCCATTCATTTTAAAAAGAATCTAACTGGGCATAAATTTTCGTTTCTTTTGCTGCTTGCCGCCTTGATTTGTTTTGGAAAAAATGCTGTTGTATTCAATTCGGCCCCTAAATTCTTCCATAACATCAAATTCCTTCTGGAAAAAGTGAATCTTACAGTTTACGGCCTCATTGCCTCTCCAAGCAAGTTCAAATCAGCAAATGTGAAAAACCTTTTTTTGTGCTCCATCGGGGGTTTCCTCGTCGTAGCTTTGGATGATTTTTAATAGTTCTTCGGTGGATAATGCTTTTGAACTGAGTTTTCTTTTTTCTTGAACACTTTAAAGCTGTCCGCGCTTGGTATTTCTGGCCAATCTTGCACATTTGAAAGATATATCTGTGAAAGGGTCGATTTTTATGCCGTACTCCGTAAAATATTTATCTTGTACCATTTTTGCTGTAGTACTCCACATTGACATTACAGACGACTTTTTATAGTCTTCGCCATTGCTTTGTTTTCATGCTAAAGGCATAATCCTCGAGATTTTTTGCTACTTCGGTTATGGTAGTAAATCTTTCAAGCGTAAATGTTCTCACCCGTAGGAACTCCGAAAATTGGGTCCAAATAGAGCTTTTGGACTTCTGCGTGTTCCATGGGACATTTTCCGAAACCAATTTTTTTATTTCGTCACCTGACTGGCATCCAAATCTTGATTTTTCGTCTGGACTCATTATATCTGTCCAAAATTGATAAGGCTCAATGACGGATCTGTCATAATTTTGTCGCTGAGAAATCACGGACAGGAAGGAGTTCTGTCAGTAGAAAACGTGGCGTTGCTATGACGTTTTATTAGTTAAAAATAGTCTAGTGAAACAGGCAACGTAATAAATAGATATTCGTGATGTAAATATGTATCTATGCATTTTTTTTATTCTAGTACGTGTTTGTTTATTTTTGAAGAATAAATAAATACATTTTTTAAAGCTTACAATTTTTGTGGATTTTTTTTTTATTGATGATATAACTTTTTTTCCAGCTTATAGATAAATATGTCTATTTTGGTAGTTTTGCTTAGATAACTCTTTAATATGTTTTCTGACCATTTTGAGTCCTTTGTAAATCTCAGGTTAAGACTGAATGGCTCCCTAATTTTTGCAGTTCAACTGTATTCCCTATTTCCTGTTTCTGTTTGTCAAACTGTTATATGTCGTTACTTTCTCTATATGTTACTTTTCGATAGGTTATATCCTTACCCACCCCTAATGAAGGCCTCTGCGTCAGCGCCAACGCGGTATATCTCCACAGCGATCAACAGACATTACAAAAGCTTCTCAACAAACAGTATGCTCAGGCGGCACATATAAAAGTTGATCTATACTAGACCAATGAAGAAAGATCGTTAATCAAACTGTCCAAGCTACTGAAGCTCAATGGTGAACTACACCACATAACTAATATATACTTCTCCATTCGTCTGGTAGTTGTCTAACTTCCAGAATTCTATATGTTGGTGAACTTATTCCTGCCTCTCCTAAATCAGCCCACACTACTCCAGGGATATTATCTGGTCCAACTGCTTTATCTTTATGTCTTGAAATACTTAAACAGCTGGCTCAACTGATTTTCTATCAAATTCTTCATTTAATAAACTGACAAAGTACTTTTTCCGTCGCTTTCTAACATCCTGTTCCTGAAATAGTATTTTATTATATTCATCTCCCATGTAACTACTCTGATTAAAATATTTTGCTTTCTCTTCTTTGTTTGGCAATTTTATATATCTTTGCTTCGCCCTCTCTGGTATCAACTTGACCGTCTATATTTGTATACGTTTCTGCTTTAGCTTTTGCTACTATTTTCGCTTTCTTTTTGGCCACCTTATAATCTTGAAGATTTTTGAAGATCTGTGTCCGAGCTATTTTGTTGCCACTGTTTATATAGTTTTCTCCTTTATTTTTTTTAACTTCTTTGAACCATCAGTTGTCTTTATTCTCAAACTCCTTTTATGAAGATTTTTTAATATTTCAGTAGCAATACCTCTAATAATATTGACCGTGTTCCTACAAATTGTATTACGACTGTCTTGCATTTTCCAGTACATTGTTTCTACTACTTTTGTCCTAAATAGACTTACTTTTTCATGTTTTAAGATCCCCCACTGGATTTTTTGAGATCATCTCCAATATTTTGTTTTCGTTTCGCTTTTCGAATTTACTTCGATGTCCAACATAAACAACACATTTTGGCTCACAGTCTCACTATTACCTTGCAGTCCTTAGATTCACTTATTTCTTCACCTATTTCTTCTTTTCTTGTCGTAAAATAATCTGCTTGGGAGTGATTTTGTCTACTTTTGTATGTGATAAGTTGACTTTCTCTCTATGTTAACAATCGCCATATCTAATGATGTTGCTACTTTCAGCATATCCCCTAGGATACTGATTTTTCTAGCATTTAATGGGGTTACCCCTAAAATAGCCATCATTTCAGCATAATTTTTGTTATATTGGAGAAGGTCTTGTCACTATTATGGCCTTAAAATATTTTCGGACATTTGATGCCTAAATGCTTTTATCAGCATCATGCTCTAGACGATTTGACCAACACACCACCATTGCAACTAAACTACACACGTCCGCATACATTTTTCTATACAGGTCAAGAGTCCCCTGTAAGAAATGCCCCGCTGTCTAGCAGTACCCATGAATACTGATAGGGCCCTTCTCCCGGCCTGTCGTAAAAGGCGACTCATGAGAAAGAATGAGAGACGAAGAGCCTTCGTTTGAGGTCTCGAATTCGCACAGACGCACGTAGGGCGCTTAGGCGTTACGGTCACCATTCTACTCACATTCCACGTAATCAAAATGAAGTTAAACGAACCATTGAGAACGTGAGTTTGCGGTACGTACCCGTTCTCTTAAGACGAGTGGTAGAGGAGTAGCGCCCTCAGCGGCAGCCTATCAAACGTGCTATGTTGGGATCTTATTCCTGCCTGCGTTCATCTTTCCGCCCGTGGTTGGGATAACAGACGAGTGTTTGTGTAGCAACAAAGGGATTACGGGGATGGTGAAGCTCCACGCTGCATCAGCAACGTACCACCCTCAAATAGTGTTGGACTCGTAGGGGCAATGGATTCGCTTACGGTCATCTGCCTAAACGCCAGGAGGACCAGGCTCACGATTTTGCGAGAGAGGGGTGACACGAAACACTTCATGTAAGGAATGCCCTATAAGCAAACGTATTGTTGCCCCTATCCCGCCACTAGGAAGCACGTACTTTATATGGGACACAAATATGTATAGTTAGTACAAAAAAAAAAGAGATAAATTTGCAATTATATATTATTAATGTGTAAACCTCAGATTTTTGTTGTTTTGGAAACTATTCATCAGAATTTCATTTCAAAGTATGTAAATTACATCCATTCCTGCAATACCTAAATATTTTAAATCGAAAGATACACAAAAAGAAGAAAATTCTAGCAATTTAAAACTAACAAATGTTTGTCCTTCGTTGTTCCTGTACACATAACCTAATTTTGCAAAACTTTCATGCGAAGAGACATGTGACATGTGATTCCCATAAATTTGGAACTACTTTATAATTTAACTTAACAACGTAACTAACGTCATACAAAAGGATCATTTAGAAACCAGACAAGGTTAAATAAATACTATAAAATATATTATTATTATTAAAATATAATAAAATCTAATTTAGGATGGGACATACTCTGGTTTAATGAGTCGCATCCTTGAAAAGAGTTGACTAACTCGAATGTGAAAATTGTTTTCAGACTGGTGTTAGATAAAAAAACAAGAATGAGAATACGAGAAATGAGAGACTGAAAATAAACGTGGACAGTGCAATGTTAGATTAGTTTTAATTAGTTGAGGTTAGCTTAGGTTACATCAGTCTTAATTTAATCTGCCAGTTTAGTATGAGAAGATAACTGCCGGTTTAAAGCTCACTTTGCGTTTTCTGTAATAAAAATTAATTTCGGGACCAGATCAAAATATACCGTACCAAATATATTTGATCCATTTACACAAGTAACATTAATTGATCACTAATGATACAACAATTTCTGGTAATAAATTGTAAAAATAAATCAGACCTACCTCAGATATTTGGGTCACAGAGAGAGAAGAACAGAAATACTAGAAAAACTGATCGTCGAGAGTAAAATGACTGGCAGACAACGGCGAGTAAAATTTTAAGTAAAACTTAATTATCTTAAATTATGATTAAAGATTAAAACAATACAATTTATCATAAACAAGTCACGAAAGTAACCTAAATTTACCATCACTATATACACAGTGGCCTACGGAAAATGTCTCGGAAGACTTTATTAAACGTCGTTAAGTTTGTGTGAAATCATAAAAATACCTTTAAAGATCGATTGTTTTAAGTGATTCAAAAAACTCTTATAGACATTGTCTATGTGAAAATTAATCTTTGCTACACTTGTAATTAACAGTTTTTTTTTAATATAGATTATCTAGCAAAATTTATTATGTAATTAGGTGAAATAAAAAATACTTACCACTGTAATAGGGTACATTGGATTGATTATGGTCAGAAGCAAAATGTGGTTCGGTTTTGCCTCTTCCGGTCTTTTCCTTCTAGGTTCCTCCGATCCCGTATTAAAACCCGAACCGGCCTAAAAAAGATATAAAAGACTTTTAGTAAGTTTTATATGTTTGGAGAGCATAATAATTTATAAAATATAGTACATAGGCATACATTTACATTTAATAATCCCGACATATTTCTCCTTTGAACGTTTCTGGTTTGTCAAGTCTTAGCAACCAAATTTTTTATTTGTACTTTTTAACAGAAATGATGTTCCCGAACCGTGAAATTATAGGTTTGGCTATAGAAATATTGGAAAGGTAGTATATTTAAGTAGTTTGGTGTTAAGTCATTGATGACGTAATTGAGACTAAGTCAGTCCACGATACAGCTAGAGGACAGCTGCTCTAGCTTGTCCTGTACGTAGTAAATATTCGACCACTCGCAACAACAATAATAGAAGAATTAATGTAATAAAAGGAAGAATATAAGTTCCTATAATACAATCAAATACCGGTGTAACGTTAAATTTTTACCCCGTTAAGTTTTTACTCTAGAGTAAAATTATAACGTTAAAATTTTACTCTTTATCCTATAAGTCCAGTCGTCAGAGAGTTGACCTATAAAAATTATACGAACAAGCTGAATTTTGCAGGGAATATTAATTCTGGGTCCCCAAAAAAGATGCAAAAGAGTTGGGCTTCCCCCTAAAATCCCCCTTCGCGCACCATTTTTTGTGGAAAATGCACCGCTCATGCCACCGATATTTTTCGGTGGCAATTATAATGGCTATTTTGACCTTCGAAGCAACTGCTCTGAACAGTTGCCTTAAACTGCGATCAAACCACTCTCTCAGATTCTTCAACCAGGAAATGCGTCTTCTTCCTACGCTTCTCCTACCCTCTACTTTTCCTTGAATTATGAGTCTCAAGATGTTGTATCTTTCGCCTCTCATCACATGTCCGAGATATTGCAATTTCCTTTCTTTTATTGTATTTTCCATTTCCCTCTCTCTGCATTCTCCTTAACACTTCTGTATTCGTGATTCTATCTACCCATGGAATCCTTAACAATCTTCTAAATGTATTATTGTATTCCGGTTTAATGTCCATGATTCTACTCCATAGTAGAGTACACTGTGTACATAGCATTTAATTAGCCTTATTCTGAGGGCCAATGTCAGATCTTTGCTGCATAAAATCTTTTTCATTTTCACGACGTTGGCACGTGCTTTTTCAATTCTGACTCTGATTTCTGCAGTATAATCGTTATTTTCTGTGATTATCGTTCCCAAGTAAGTACATATTTTTACTTTCTCAATCTGCTGGCCGCCTACCGTTAGTATTTCGTTTGTATTGTTCTTGCTAATTTTCATGAATTTGGTTTTTTTGATGTTAAGAGAGAGTCCGTATTCTCCACTATATCTTAATATTTTCTTCATTATTCTTTCTAAGTCTTCCAAGTTGTCGGCTATTATGACTGTATCGTCGGCATACCTAATGTTGTTAATTAAACTTCCGTTCACTTTTATGCCGACTGTCTCGTTTACCAAAGCTTCTTGTATGATTTCTTCAGAATAAGCAATAAACAATAACGGCGACAGTATGCAACCTTGCCTGACCCCTCTCCTTATCTCCACTTCTTCTGACACTTCTCTTCCAATTTTCACATTTGATCGTTGGCTGTAGTAAAAATTTGATATCAATGTTACATCCCTCACATCCAGATTCTTGTTTTTGAGTACTTCTATAAGTCGGTCATGTTTTACCTTATCGAATGCCTTGTTGTAGTCTATAAAGCATACATAAAGATCTCGATTAACATCCAAAAATCTTTGGGTCAGCACGTTAAAACAAAATAGTGCCTCTCTTGTGCCCATTCCATTCCGAAATCCAAATTGGGAATCACTAATATCCATCTCCAGCTTAGCGTGTATTCTATTATGGATGATTTTTAGCAGGGTTTTTAAGGTATGTGTTTTAAAGTTTAGGCTCTAGTAATAGAAACTTCATAGTGGCCAGGCATAGATTGTATTGATCTCGCGAGAATCATAAAAAATGTCAAAAATCGCGCCACGTTTATTTATTTAACACCTATATATAATCTGAGTTTATTTGCAGAAAAATGCGAAAATTGAATACGAAAGCTGAACTCTTTACCTTTAATACGCATCTTGATTTTTGTTGATAGGTCACTTGAACCAAAAGATATCGAATTTTTACCGTCCAGCTGATACAGATATTATTGAATATTGATTTTGCGCGCGTAACTGACATGCAAAATCGACGGTCGCTTCAACCGTTGTTTCTAAGAAAACGGTTCATTCTACACAAAAAATGCTTATAAACATTTTTGTTTACAATTATTTCAGCTATATTTTTTTCTACGGTGTACAGATTCTTGGTAAATCGATTTTTTGCATTTTTCCCCCCTGCGAGGGGGGTTAGGGGGAAGCCCGGGGGTAAACGTGGTAAACTTTTTTGCATCTTCTTTGGGGTCCCAAAATTAATATTCTCGGCAAAATTTAGCTTGTTCGTTTAATTTTTGAGGTTCAATGATATTTTCGTCTCTGACGACTGGAGTATATGTAAAAAAATTAAATGTAAAGAAAATATGCAATGACATATTGCAATTAAACTTCTTAATATTGTCCTGAAGATATTTTCTTGTGGCATGTTAAAGTAATTACTATTTAAATGGGAATAAACCACAATTAAAGGTTAAAGTATGTTTATTGACGTTTCAATTTCCACTTCCGAAATCGTTCTCAAAATACAAACATTAGTAAATTGATATCAATGTTTGTATTTTGAGAACGATTTCCGAAGTGGAAATTGAAACGTCAATAAACGTACTTTAACCTTTAATTGTGGCTTATTCCCATTTAAATAGAAATTATTTAAACTTCTTTTTATATTAAAAAATTTTTATTTATAAAATTCCTTTATAATAGGTATAATAATAAAAACCCAATCGGGCTACATCACAGAACGTTTTCGGCATTAATAATATTCCATCATCAGTGCTATCTCGAATGTTTGAAGCCAGTAAATATATGAGTAAACCCCTTTAAATGTTGTTTGATTAACTTTGAGTTACATTTTTTTTAAATTAAAAACTATGATGTTAAAGTTACAAAAGGAATTGATTACATGGCAATGTGAGACTCCACTGGGGTTGCTAGTCCTTAGACGAAGTGTCTGTGCGGACTTGTTTATTATTTTAGTTGAATTTGGCCTACATGTGACATTGAATAATATTTTTATTTTAAATAGCATACCATATTATATTTTATATCGTATTCTGGAAGATATTTCTGTTTTCTATACATACACCCAACGATTAAATTTAAAACTACCAAAAAACAAGGGAACGTAAGCATATGAATTTTTTGGCGACCTTAAAATTGTGGTACTTCAAGTTGAACTTTTGACTAGTTTGGCCTATCTGCTGTTCAGAGCTGATGCCATTACTTTTTTGGCCAGTTTTCCCTTCATTTTTTGTAAGGCCCATCTTTTTACGGCAGTTAAGGAAGAAAGCTTCTTCAATATTTATCATGATTTCTTAGTCTTCTCTAGCACTGTATTGAAAAAGAAGACATGGCACAGCTTCTCTATGTCATAAGCGCACATGTTTCAAACGCTTGCAAAACATAGAGTTGTATTTGCACTCTGAAAACCACTTTTCTCATTATCGCTTTTACATTATTTCGTTGGTGATGTTTCCTTTACTATTTTGATTGGGAATAAGCCACAATTTTACTTTAAAATAAGTTTATTTGTCGTTTTGATTTCCAATTCGGAAATCGTTCATAAAATACAAAGTATTAAAAAATTACTGGTTAAGAACAATGTTAAGTTCATTAATGGCTTCGTATATTTTAGAAGTTAGCATGCTGCCATATGCTGGTTTAAAATCTACAAAGAGATGGAAAGTATCAATATTTAATTTTTTTGATTTTTCTAATATTACACGTGCTACAACATTTTTTACAACAGATCACTTTTGTCACATTTTTAAAACAATTACTCGCAAGTAACAAAGAATTGATTAATAACACCCACATTACGGATAATGAAAGTAGGAATTTCATAAATAGAAGCTGCAATTAAGCTCATTTTTTACCTACTACGTGACAGCGAATAATTAGGTATTATAGTCGCTACATTAACGTTTCAACGCATACATCACATTATGAAAAGGTAATTACTTGAATAAAGACAAATTGTAATTAATACTGCCCTATTTTAAATTGGTTCTATGTCTTAATTGCTTTAATAAAAATTAAATTTTTGACGCTTTGGGGACATTTTTTAGAACTAGAGAACTGGGAAATATTTTCATGATATCGGTTGAAATTTTATGTATGTATACAGCTAGAAAAAATATTTATTTTTTACTTTCCGATATATTCCCGTTTCTGCACTAAATTTAGGCTAGGTAATGTCATTGTCAAAGCTTAGAACCGGTAAATTGTGTTAAGTAAAACTAACATATTTTATATTTTTAATAAACATAAAAACATAATATGTATAAGCTGTAGGTAGGTACATTATAATATTATTATTATTATTATTATGGTTTTTTATTTATTTTCACCAATAAAAAAAATTCACTAATTCCTGGCTATACATTCACTTATGTCAACATACGATGTTTTTATAATTACGTTAAATCCAGAGGGAGCCAAAAAAAGGACATCAAACAATAATATTGTCAGTTAATGTCAAATGTATTTTTTAGTATGTAAAGCTTTTTGCCGTTTGTGGATTGTACAATTGGTCGAGGTAAAGTTATCGATGAGAAAATTTGTTCAATCACTATAAAGCTGGGCATTCACGTTCCGACTTGCGGTCCCACTTAGTAGGGCTACTAGTTGGATATTCGTCTCTAGTTACGCTCCGACTTGCTATCCAACTAGCGGTCCAACTTCAGTTCTAGTTTGTTTTCACGATGGTGTACATCGCTTAATCAAAAAATGTATCGAACAAACACTACGCAAAATATAATTAGGATTATCATTTGAAAAAAAGAAGAAAAAATGTTGAATGTGTGTATGAGATGTGTGTGGATAAAGGAATTATTTGTTGATCCTGTGAACTATTGTGACATGAAATTGCTCAATGTTATTGATGAGGATGATTACAAAAACTACCTCAGAATGGACCACTTCACTTTTTTGCTGTTGCTGGAAAAAGTTAGTCTACTCATTTTCAAAAAAGATACCGTCATGCGTGAATGAGTCAGTACTGAGCAACGCCCTATAGCAACTTTACGCTTTCTGGCCACTGGAAGGTCATTTGAGGATCTGAAGTTCAGCTGAAAAATATCCCACAATTTCCCACAACTATTGGGAAAGGTGATACCAGAAACTTGCAGTGCTATAATAACTTTTCGTGCAAATGAAAGTTATTTTCTATTATTTAATTGCGAACTAGGGATCTTTCCTCAGCGATGTCGGACAGACAGCACCAATTGAAATTTTGTTTGGAGCTGATGTTGTAAGCAAATTGTATACAGGGAAGAAATATCAGTTAAAAAGTGATCTTGTAGTAAATTAACTATTTTAATTGGGAATAAGTCACAATATGAGTTAGAAATTAAATATATTTGACGTTTGGACCTCCACTTCAAAAATCGTTATCAAAATATTCCGAAGTAGAAGTCGAAACGCCAAATAAATTTAATTTCTAAATAATATTCAGGCTTATTTCCAATTAAAATAGTAAATTTGCATAAGATGCCACAAGAAAATAACTTCAGAACAATATAAAGGAACAGTTAAAACAGTTTTACTTCTAATTTCAGTATAACTATGATTTAATTTTCGTTGTTTGTTGATAATTCTTCTGTAGCCAATCCTGAGTGTTGGAAATTGTACCTGTGTGGGAGTGTCCGAAATAGATCTACAGAAAGGAAAATAATTTGCCCTAATAAAAAGTAGATGATGATAAAGAATCGTGTATTTTAATAGGAGTAATTTTCGTGCAATAGTAAGTTTATTTTCTATTAAATATTTGCGAACTAGGGATCTTTGCTTAGAGTAATTCATAGAAATCTCCATACGAACAGGTGCCGAAGATCAACTGACTGAGGAAATTTTCGATCCGACCTGTGATCCGACTTTCAACTTCACCATTCATGCTCCCATTTCGTCGCCAGTCGGAAGTCGGGCCTTCAAGTCGTCCTTCTAGATGTTCCGACTCGTACCACTACTTGTCCAACTAATCCAGCCAGCCCACTCACAGTCCGATTTCAGATCCAACTGCGGAAGTTGGTTCCCTAGTCGGACTAAAAATCGGAACGTGAATGGCCTCACTGAATAAAAATTTTTTTATTCTGGAAAATCAAATTCAGAAATCGCGAATATGTTGCAATTGTCACGCTGTAGTGTAAGAAATATAGTCAGAAGATAAAAAACTACAGGTTCGGTCATCACAAAACCTAGAAATGTACGAAAAAGTAAAATAACCGAAATAAATACGCATATAGTGAAAAATCGACTTGCACGTTTCTATATCAACATATCACCGAGAGACCCACCAATTAGTACGAATTGTTTTTAATACATTTCATTTTATTTTAGGCTAAGGAAAAGCCACTTTTAACATTACAACAAAAGAAAAATAGACTAAGATGGTCAAAAGAGCATAAAGATTGGACTCAGTCGTAATGGTATTCAATACAATGAAGTGATGAGTCCAGATTTGAAGTGTGTGTTGGAGACAGTAGGAGTCGCGTCATTCGCAGGAAAAATGAAGCTTTCCATCCCGACCGTCTGAAGAGAAAAGTCAAATTTCCTGCAACTGTCATGATCTGGGGCAGCATGTCGCCTAGAGGTGTGGGAAAGTTACATTTTATCGATGGGATTGTAAACACGGACAAATATTTGAATATTTTGGAAGAATCTCGTTTTACCGATTATGGAACATCGTTTAACATCAGCGGAAGATTTTGTCTTTCAACAGGACAGCGCAGGTTGTCATACCTCAAAAAATAGTTTAAAATGGATTGAAGATCATGGCATACCTATACTGGTGCAATCGAGAAGAAAAAGTTTTAAACGTGTTAAATCGTTTGTAATGTGAAAGTTAAAATTGCAGTGTTTTTAGGCATATTTCAAATCTTGCCAAAACTCAAAATCGAAATTTCATACTATAGGATTTAAAGATTAGATTCTAAAAATGAAAATTTCATAGCGACCGGTCAATGAAAGTGATACATTTTATTGATTTCATGAGAATAAAGAAAGATGGCAAATATCGCCCATTTTTTATTTATTTAACAGCTTTATAGAAACTGACTTTATTTGGCTATATATTACAAAATAAAAAAATTTCGTACGAAATTTGCATTCGTACATTCGTATGCGTATATTCTAAAATATTTTAGAATACATTAATTTTCACCTAAATTTACCGTACAAAATACAATAGAACTAGTTAATAAAATACAACATTTTCAATTACCAAACAACTCCAGATTTGACGTAAAAAATCTTTTTCCTAGGATTCCACCTACACAAACTTTTATTCTAGTAAAAAGTAAAGTTCGTGTAACCTTCTGGCTAAGGTCTAGTGTTAGGGTTTTCAGGTCGCGCAAGCGCCCCTAACATGACTTAACGACTACTTTCGTAGCCGGGACCGACGGCTTTACGTGCCCTCCGAAGCACGGTGGCAGCTCAGATAAATTAGATATTGAAAATTTTGTCGGTGCCGGGATTTGAACCCGGGCCCTCTAGCTTGTTAAGCCAGTAACATAGCCGCTGAGCTACGGCTGCCACTTTATTCTAGTAAAAAACCTTAATAATTAAAAGACCTTAATATTACAAACCCGAAATTTTACATATTCTTGAAATTTCCATAAACCAGGACACTTTAAATTTAATAATCAAATATATACAAATAACAGTGCAGTACTTATAAGGGGTAATCCTTCTAAGCCCAGTGCTATCAGATATTTTTATGGATCATCTATAGACAAAGATTTCAAAACATCCCGTATTCAAACAGTTTTTATATTGGTGGAGATACGTAGGCGATGTACTGGTATGTTTACTAACAGGCAACTGGATCAATCTTTATCACATTAACACATAAAAAAGAAAGGAATAACACCAGCTTTTAGAACAAACAACAACTTATATATATTAAAAACAACAAGAGCCAAAATAAAAAGCAGAGTGTTGCATACAAACTTAAATGTGGCGACTGTCCAAAAACTTACATCGGTCAAACTGGTAGAACTTTTAACAAACGTATAACAGAACATAAAAGGGCTTTCAATAAAAGAAAAACAGATTGTATGCCTTTTATTTGATTAAAATTCATTTATTCGAGCATTCAACCTTATATCACTTTAATTCTAGATATGAATCTACATTTGATAGATATGAGTCCATACGTTTAATTTCAATTTCTGTTTGGTATGACTTTCGTAAAACTTTAGGATTTTCATCAGCCCAATAATGGCAACTGAGTCGATTTTCAGTAGTATTTAGAAAAAAAAAACATATCATTCATCCGAAAAACAAATGTTAACTAGAAAGTTTGGATTACTATGAAATTTGCAATGTTTAAGTACCCTGAGGACAGTTAGTAGTACGCGAAAACACCAGATTCTTCCAAAACGCGTTTTTCACTCTTCCTTTTTTTATCAGCCACTGATCCCGTTTAATGATTTTTTTAAACTAGTTTTAATACTGTAATTCATCAACTTCATCAATATGATTGATGAAGTTGATTACATAATTTCTCTGTTCTCCTTGCACACTTTCCATCTTAAAAAGAAATGGAAATAATTTCAATGCGTTCTGTGATAGAATACACCATTTCGAGCGAAAAAATACTTATTTAATGTCGCTGTTACAACCCTATTAACAACAGTTCAAATAACCAAACTTTTTCCAAAGCTCTTTTAATGTAGTATCTGACATGACTGAAAAAAATTGTCATTAGCACTAGCAAAATATAGGCGTTAGGTTTAGTTTTAAGAGATGTATGATCCAGCGAAATATCTGTCTAATAATGTGCCACACATGGTCTATTCCTTTGCCACGGAAGGGAGAGGGTTGACAAATGACAATACCTACATCGTTTCAGTATTTTCACAAAATTCAATTAATATTGCAAAATATCAGAGTGGACAGTTTTGAGTTAACCCTGTATTTTCTGCTTATATACATACTGTATATTTTAAAAATCACAGAGAGATAATTAAAAACGTACCCTTAATTATATTGTTTAGACTCGAACGGCTTCAGCAAGTACCTATGTCAAATCTTGATAAAAAAAAAGACCGGTTGGCAGAAAAACCTGCGTTATTAAAAGAAACAAGTTTGATAATATTTGTTTGCTAGCGGTAAATCCAAGTACAAACGTTATTTTGGGTACCACCAATGGAGTTTAATACACGTAAATTCATAAAATAACGGTGAGATATGTAGTTGACTTTTATTTGGTGGTAAAGCTCATTTATGACCGTGTATGAGTGTTGTATTTGTTTTAATTCAGTAAAGTAGGTAAAACAGCAGAAATTACTATGATATTAATCATTAATGATATTAATACAGTTAGATGTTACTTTTTTACACATTTCCCAGAACCATTACTAGGTGCTATAACCTGCTAGAAGGACGACAATTAAAATTGTAAAAAATATATGCATAATCACCTATTCCAGACATACTCAACGGGCATCACGAAATTTTAAGTAAAAGTTCCATACTATTATACAATACATCTGTTTCTCCACTATGCAGGTAGTTCCACCCCATAACAGATGTATTAAACCGGTCTTTGCATTTTTATGAAATAAACATAAGACTATTAACGTAAACTATTTTGAGGCTGAATTTAAAGCTAAATGAAATAAAGATTTTTTGGCAAACTACACTGCACTCCAAAATTAACGCATAATTTTAAAAACCCTGGTAAATCAAATAATTTTAATGTTTCGATTTTTGTGCTAATATATTATTGTTACCCCCGGTATATTGTAAAATTTATCGAAAGAACGGTAAAAAACGCTGATGTTTTTACCATTTTTTGCAAAAAAATTAAAAACATTCTAATTTTATTTCGAATTTAGTTGGGTTGAATTACGTTGTGCTGAACTTTTAAAGGGGGTTTTCAAGTTTATTAAGTGTTTTTTCTTTGAAATGAACCCCCAGCAGCAAGAAAATCGAAATTTGTCAGAAAGTGACTGTTTTAGAATCGTTGGTCTTCGCGAAGAAGGATACAGTCAAGTAGAACTCGCTGAACGTTTTAACGTCACCCAGTCAACCATTTCAAGAGTGTTAACACGTTTTTCTGTTACTGGAAGTAACTCGAGAAGACCCGGTCAAGGCCGTAGAAGAGTTACAACTCCTAATCAAGACCGGTTTTTGACACTTCGTACACTGAGACAAAGGTTTGTTACCAGTACTTCTCTACAAAATGAATTTTTGGATTGTTATAACTTTAGAATCAGCCAAAATACGATTAGAAGAAGACTTGCCGAAAGCGACCTACACCCTGGAAGAGTACCAATTGGCCCATTATTGACCAGAGACCATAGAAGGCAAAGATTGCATTTTGCTCGTGAACGTGTTGATTGGAATAATGACGATTGGGGAAGAATATTGTTCATCGATGAATCCAGGTACTGTCTTTTTTCTGACGACAGGAGGAACCGTGTGTATATAAGGCCTGGGGAACGCTACGCACAGTGTAACACCGTAGGGACTGTACAGAATGGCGGGGGCTGGGTAATGGTGTGGGGTGGGATTAATTTAGAGGCTCGTACGGAATTAGTTAGAATAGATCGCGGTCGGCTTACATCGCAGAGGTATATAACAGACATTTTAGAAGAGCATGTCGTGCCATTTGCACCATTTATTGGGGATAATTTCATGCTTATGCAAGATAATGCCAGGCCACATACGGCAAGAATTGTGCAGCAGTATCGTCAGGAGGTTGGAATTCCTGCCATGGATAGGCCTGCGAGAAGTCCTGACCTCAACCCAATAGAACATGTTTGGGACATCATAGGCAGACGACTACGACAACTACCTAATGCACCAAACACATTAGATGAACTTTTTTTGCGGTTGGTTGAAATTTGGGATCAAATTGATCAAGAAGAAATCAGAACGATTATTCTCAGTATAAGAGATCGTTGTCAAGCAGTAATAAATGCCAGAGGAGGCCATACTCGATACAAGTATACGGTACTAGTATTTTCTTCAACTTTAAAAATTTCAATTTCGTCATTAATTTATAATGTTAGTTTGTTTAGATCAGTTGTTTGTTTAGATGTTTAGATTTATGATGTGATATTGTTAATTTCAATACATTTTTTGTAAAAAAAGAAAAGTTTTTTATTTAAGATGTTTTAAAACAACCATAAAGCAGAAAAGAACAAACAAAAAATTTTTCATTGCAAGATAAGAATTTTAAAATTATGCGTTAATTTTGGAGCGCAGTGTAGTTTAATCTTATCATAGACTTAGACAAATATGTAAAATGCATATATTACATATACATATTGACTTGTGGATTTTAAATAATAATTATATAGCCATAGATAATGATATGACTAAGTAACTGGAAATTTCAATGTTCATTTTATTTCAATATTACTGATAGTACCTATAAATACTACCTAATATTCATGGTATTGTTGTAGCAGGTAACCGATTATAATCCCGTAATAAAAGGGTGTTTCAAAAGTTTATTGCGTAGGGTATGAATAGAATTGTCCTTTTGCAAATCATTTTATTCTCATAAGTGAAAGTAAAAAACTTAAGTAACTTAACTATTTTGATTTTAAAACGCCAAAAATAACTAGTGTCGCTAATTGGAATAAACTTTACAAAGATCTAGCTATCTATATAGACAAAGTTTAGTGTTCAGTTTGTGGCAAAATTGTAAGTACTAAATATTTAATACTTTTCTATATTTGATGTTATTTAAAATATTCTTTCGTCGACAGTCCATTTATGATTAATTTTAACACCCTCAAAATCATTGATTAATGACCCCTATTAATGAATGATTTTCGATTAATGAACGATTTCATTATAGGCAACACAACATACATTGCTTGTATAAATTAATTTAACCATATTTAACGCTCTGTGATTGGCAGTGACCTGTGGTGTAGGCAACCAAACATATACCTATTTATATTCCCACTAAAAAATTATTTAAAATGAAGTAGCCGCTGTAAGTACTGTCTGTCATTGTATGTCCTTATTTATCGTTAAGTAAATAAAAATTTAAACTAAGATATTTTTATTTCTGAAAAGTACTGTCGACGGAAAAGTTTTGTAACGAACTCGTGAATTAAAATGGCGATTAACAATCTCGAACATTAACGCGCTCGCTTCGCTCACGCGTTAAAATAGCTCAATTGTTAATCGCCCTTATTAATACACTTGTTGGTTAAATAACTATTAATGATTGCATAAATTAACGTTATTAAAACGGGAATAATATAATTAAATTTTAATATAATACCAACACCTATTTATGTATATTTTATTATAAAATAAATATTTTAACTATTGCTAAAATGCCAGTGACCGCCACGCAATAATCGTGCAGTTACTTGAATAGAATTACTTCTATTGATGCCTTTAGTTTAAGAATATAAAGAAATCGGTTCTAATTGTGGTCATTTTTATTAAAAGTTGCATTCGAAAAGAAATTTCAGATCGATCAGTATTTCAGAAATGCGTCACATTTAGCCAAAAAAGACAAAATTTAATCTGGAGAAAAATATCAAGCTTCAGGTTTCTAAGTCTTTTCGGTCAAGTTCGAAAGAAGAAAACGAACAAAATACTTTTAATGAAAACTTGTGCCGTGCATTAATCTCTTCAAATATACCGCTTTGAAAATTATCCAATGAACTTCAACTTAAAAAAATATTGTAAATTGAATTTTCAAAGTGAAAGGACTCTAAACAGAAACCATGTCAACTCGTTACTCGTTGTACTCGTCAGTAATAGATAATATAAAAACTAATAATAGTGACAATTACTTCTACGTGTGTGTTGACGAAACCACTAATTCGCCAGGAAGATATATCGCTCATTTAATGATTGTTGTTCTAAGTGATCAGATCTTACCAAAATCCTATTTCATGTCATGCAAGCAATTAGAAAAAAACCAACTCTGCAACAATATCACGTTTTGTACAAGAAGAAATTGTTTCTTCCGGCAGCTGTTCCCAGTCATAAATTATTGCTTTTTTATCCAATGCTACACCATATATGATCAAAGCAGGAAAAAAATTATATGTTATACCAACTTAATATAGGTAGGTTACTTGTTTAGCACATGGAGTTGCGGAAGAAATTAGAAAAAAGTGTACTTTTGTAGACTCCCGGATATCAAGCATAAAAAAGTATTCCTCAAATTTCCTATAAGAATTCAAATTTATAAAGAAATGCTTCCAAATATTCCACTTCCACCAGAACCAGTTCTAACACGATGGGGATCATGGTTGAAAGCCGCTTTTTCTATTCAGACTATTTTGTAGATTTAAAAAATATAATTGACGATTTAACCGATGAAAGTTCCCAGTTTCTGCTAGATGCTAAACAAATTTTTAAAAACGACGTTCTTTAGCAGCAACTTTCATTCATTAAATCAAATTGTAGTTTGCTTCCAAAAACTATTACCCAATTAGAATCATCAAAGTTGTACTTGGTAGAAAGCATAGCCTTAATAAAAGAAATTAGATCAGCTTGTCAAAATGTTAAAGGTGACACTGAAAAAGATATTTTTAAACAATATCTAAAAATTTTAAACAATAATTCAAAAAAACAATAGTTTTCAGAAACTTACTGAGGTAGCTTACGTTCTTGTTGGTAATTTTTCCGAAGAAATAGATTTAGAACCAAATATTTTTGTGAATTTAAAATATGCTCCCACTAAATTCGTTGATGTGAAAAGAAGTTTCTCAATTTACAAATATTTCTATACAGATAGAAGCCATAAGTTTTTATTGAAAAATATTAAAAAACATTTGGTCATTTATTGTTTGTTTCCATAATTCTAAGGAAAAGTATTTTACTTTTTTACTACTTCCATTACAATTAATTAGTACATTACAATTACCTAAATTTATTTATATTGGTTTCTAATTATTAAAATACACATTAATTAATACACCATTATTAAATATATGTTTTCATTGACAGTATGCATATTTTCTAAAAGAAATGCATATTTAATGCATATTTTTGGGTAAATTAGTGCATATTTATGCGCATATTTTTCACTTGATTTTGCATATTTCCCCAAGTCTACTTATCACATAGTAATACGAACCAGACTGAAGAACAATGGCTATTTGGATTAATAATAACGGGTTCTTAAATCGTAGCAGATATTTCTCAATTTTTCACGTAGTCATTTCTTTGATAACATGCGAAATACTTTTTTCTAGCTGTCTTTACTCATCTGGCTCATAACAATTTGAAAGAGTTGGAATAGAATCAATCATTCTTCAAATTTTTCGTCTAATATTTTATTTACGTGTGAAAATTCTTTATTCTTCAATATCAAGCAATATGCAGAGTATGTAATTTGGTAGTCTAGGGAAAAGCATTTAAATATATCCCCGCATGGAACGATTCAGTGGCTATCTGATTCTACCAACTTGCCCCAAATGATTATTTTCGAGGAAATAATGTCGACAACAAAATGTATGGCCACCTTCAGGAAAGAGCCCAAAATTTAGAATATTAGAAGATTTGAAATTTAGAATATAGAAAGATATAAGATTACTGAAGTTTTGAAATCGTTACACCAGTCATCCCTGAAAATATTAGAGGATTATTTTAGGTTCGATTTGCAATTTGTAAAGCTAGAAGAAGTCACATTTTTGAACCATAGTGTGACCAACTATCCGAAAAATCCAGGACGTGGCCAGAATTACGAAGTCGTGCCCCGGCTTCCCGGACAAGGCTTCCGCGCCATCCGAATTTTTAACTTTTTGGTAAAATTCTATTTTGAAATTTTAAATACGTTATTCTTCTAAGAATTCATTTTATCGTGGTATTATGTTATAGGAAAACTCAAACTGTGCACTTTTTTTCGTTTCTGTATTTTAATTATCCTCTTCTGAAAAAATTATTCAAAAACTATAACAATTCATGTATTGTATACACAACAAATTATGCCCACCGAGGCCCCATTCAACGATGTAATGATTGCCGATAAATGTTTTTTTTTTTTCGGTTTTGTCAAGCATTCTAAGTAGGTAAACAAACGAATTATTCACGGCAACAGCAACATCGAGCAATATTAATTTAGAGACAGCAGGTGGTGTTTGGGCGTATCATATGATTAAGAAAAATGAAAACTTTCGCTCAGCTGATTGCTCATCGAAAATATTTCGGAATTGCTTTGGATTGGCCAAATTTCAGTCAGCTCGTACTAAATGTGAGGTAATTGTTAAAAATGTCTTTGGTCCGTACATCGAAAATCAATTGGTTGATGCAATGAACAACGCAATATACATCAGTATAATTACCGATACATCTAACCATGAAAACGTAAAGATGTTCCCGGTTGTAGTGAGATATTTCGTCCCATTAGAAGGCATGAAGAATTTACGGCTGAAGATGGGGAAACATCTGATATTATTGTGCAGCTCTTGAGGAACACTCTTGAAAAGTTCAACATCTCAAGAAAGTTAGTTTCATTCTGCGGCGATAATACTAATACTAATTTTGGTGGTAAAAACCGAGGTGGGCAAAGCAATGTATACTACAAATTAAAATCACAGGTGAATCCAAATTTGATGGGAATCGGTTGTGCGGCTCATATTATTCACAACACTTTGCAATGTGGCTGCAATATGTTACCATTTGACATGGAATTAATTATGGTGAAAATTTATTCACATTTTTATCGTTTCACTGTTCGGGTCACACATTTGAAAGAGTTTTGTGAAACCGTAAACGTTGAATACCGGAAAATTTTTGGTTATGGGAAAACTCACTTTTTGGAAATGTTCACATGCGTGCAATCAATCTTACGAGTTTATGATGGATTAAAGGCGTATTTTCTGGAAACTTCAAACGGTACAAAATTACTGAAGGATTTTTTCAAGGACCCATGTTATAAAGTATCGTTGTTCATTCTTGATCAGGTAAAAGCAGCTTTACATCTAGGCAATGCAAGTCCCATGCTATGCAAGTCTGTCTTGCATGTCATATCTCTTGCCTAGCCTGTTTACAGCAGAGCTATTTCTGTGCAATTTTTGATACCACTTTCATTATTGCCAGCAAAAGAAATATACCAAAACATTAACTTTAGATATTTCACCTGGGAATTTCAGGACAGCATTAAATATATTAAAATATAAATCACAAATTAAAAAGAGAAATCAAACGATTTCTACCTGGCGAAACCAAATATACCGCTCTGAGGAGACCTAAAAAGGTCGAAATACGTATAAGCGGCTTGTCGCTGACCTGTATCGAAACAAAAATCTAATACCGTCATTATGTTAAATCACAAATAATTACATCTAATAAATAATATTATAAACTTACACAATAATATGTGATATCCACAAGGAAACAAAGTTCCTGTATTTGGCTGTATACCATATATTAAAAAATTTTGAATAAAATCCTTTATAAAAAGGTATATAAAAAACCCAGTTGGGCTATGTTGAATTGACAAAACGTTTTCGGAATAAATATTCCATCATCAGTGTCTAGTTAATACATGGATGTAGCCACTAAATATGTGGGTAAAAACCCTTTAAAAATTATTAAATAAAATTTGGTTTACATTATGTCTAATTTACAGTTAAGATGTTAAAGTTACCGTTGGATTGGTAACAGAGCGACATATGACTCTACATTAGTTGCGAGTCCTGAGACGGTATGTCTACGAGGACTTTGTCAAAGCAACTGTATGTGATATATATGTGATAATGTTCAGTTTGATTCTAAACTATAAATTTTATTGTACTGGCAACATGAATTTTGATAGCAACTTGCAGCAAAATAGTATGAAAAATTGAACACGTTTTAATTTTTCCTATAGCACAGGAATTGCATGTAAATAGCGCGTGGACATGCGCTGTTACATAATCTGTCTTTCTTGGCTGTTGCCTAGCATGAAAATTGCATAATGTAAAACCATCTCAAGAAATGTGTTCAAAAATTACTTTTAATTGCTTCATGACTTGAATATTTGATTCTAATCTGAATTTGTAATTGGTTTTTTTTTTCTATAGGCTAAGATTTTCAATCGGGCAGTCTTAAGAATTGAAGGTGAAGAAGTAGCTGCGATTGACATGATACAGGCTGTGGACGATTTTCTGCAGTCGTTGAAAACAAGAGTGGATTCACAGTTCCTGTCGTCAACTGTGTTGAAGAAGTAAACAAAGCAGACGCGGATCTCAGTATTGATAAACAAACAGTGTTGCAAACAGCCCTTCCATTCTATCAAACTTGCATCGATTATCTCGAGCAGTGGAAATCACAGTTTGAAGATTTACTCATATTTGAATGGGCTAAAATCAGTACATCGAAAATAAAAGTGTAGAATTTCAGGTAAGGAATTTATTACTATTTCTAACCAATTATTAATACGTCGGTATTAAGAGAAACATTCAAATTTTCCACCAATGAGAAAGTTTACTTTACAAACTTCAAAATAATGTTTGATGTTCTACCCTATTTATTTTTCTTTTATGAAATATGTTTACTGATCTCAGTTTAATACGCGGCGAAAGATCGTTAAACAAAAACACTAGCTATTTAATTGGGAAATTGTTTGTAGAAAAAAGATTTTTTTATACAATATAAATATAATAGATTTGGTTAATAATATAAAGAGATTGTGGTCGTTATATAAAACCGCGGTATTGTAATGATACACTGACAAGCTCCATCCACGAGCCATAAATCCGCATAAAACGTCTCTCGATCAAGGCCTTGACTCATTTTACATATTATTATGTCTAAATTGACACAAACGATTTTACTCAAACATTCTTCGTGTAAAGTTGGTGATCGACGTACGAGTCTATATCGCGGTTTTACTCGCGGCTCTTTGGTGCTTATAGACTAGTCGTGTTTAATGAGAATGGAAGTGACACGTTTTGCTCCAAGTCTGAAGTTATGTGTTATCTTGCTATAGCACACCGGGAAATAATGAAAAAAAAGCAAATACGCCCTAGAGTTTTAAATAAAAATTGGATTTAAAAAAAGCAAGAATTGTGTCATACCCATTTAATTCAAAAATTCTTAGTAGAACCTCTTGATTACATAAATTATCTGATAATGTCTGAAGACTGATACAATGAATTGTTGTCTTTAGTGGCACCTATACAGTCTGTCCCAAACCCTTCTTTCAGTGCGTCACTAATTTTGACGTCAGATAAGATTTTAAGAATGTCGAGAATTATTGCATGACATTTTAGTTAAATCTGACAGTTGAAGAATCGTAATCGGCTAAATGTGAAAAGGTTATTTTTTGAAAATGTAGAGTAAAAACTTAAAGAATTCAAATTTTTTTTAAATTTACTTATTAGAGGTCCCGTCCTGTATAAAAAATTTGATTGCGCATTATATTGGAACGGCAGTTTGTCATAATCCCTATTCTATACATTCCAAGGAAAGTGCTTAATTAGCTAAGATTTATTTATGTATTTATTATTATTTATTACAAATACTATGGCTAAAATGTATAGTATGTAAACTACTAATATGAATATTGTTTAGAATAATTTAAAAGTTACTTCACTAACGTCAGAAACTGGTAATAAAGTTGTCCCAGCCTCGTTTTCTAATTGAAAATAATTTAATAATTTTAATATTAGTCTTTGTTCATTCTCGGTATATCTCGGCATATTTAAAATATTTTTATGACAATAAATACAAAATTAAATTTTTACTGTAAAATGTCTGAAAATAATACTAACCTGGAATGACAATTATTATTTTATCAGTTGACACTGTCAAAGTACTGTCACTATCGAGACCATCTGCGTCAAATTATATTTATGCGCATCATTGATTGGATATCTATTTAGCGTATTGTAAACTCAAACCAATTATATATTCGTAATTCGCTTTAATATGCAAATACCCGTGAACGATACAAAATTTTCCAAGTTCTATGTATAATAATCACAGACTCACGTTTTTTTCTGTCACTTCTAGCTTAATGCGTTAGAGAGAATTCGATTAACTGTGGCGCACTGAAAGAAGGGTTTGGGATGAACTATAATACAAAAACCAAAACATTATAATGCGAGAAGTGAAAACATTGAAAAAATTCGACAAACACAGCAGACTCGAATCGACAAGGAGTTTTACATGTCAAACCAAGTAAAGAATTTGACAAGAATGACGGGGCGCTTGCCAAGCTCGTCGATATATAAAACCGCGGTATTGCAATGATACACTGACAAGCTTTATCAACGAGTCATAAAACCGCGGTTTTACTCGTCTCTCGATCATGGTCTTGACTCATTTTATGTCCAACTTGACACAAACCATTTTGCTCAAAGATTCTTCGTAAAGTTGGTGATCGAAGGACGAGCCTATACCGCGGTTTTAAAGACCGTCGGTTTTACGGCTCATTGGTGCAGAAGCTCGTATTTGAATGAAAATTGAACATGTCTTGCTCGGAGCCTGAATTTTTGTGTTATATCGTTTGATATATTTGGTATATCGTGTGATATACACCGCGAAATAATGAAAAATAAGCGAAAACGTCCTACAGTTCGGGTTGAAAGTTGTATAGAAAAAAGGTAATAATTGGCACGTCCATTTAATTCAAAAATTGTTGGTAGAACGTCTTGATTACATAAATTATCTGAGAATGTCTGAAGACTCATACAATGAATTGCGGTCTTTAGGTGCACGTATAATATCAAACATTATAATGCGAGAAGCTATTACTCCTCATGAACAGCTACAATCAGATACCTGGCCGTAGGTAAAACCCCAAAAAATTTACAGTATTCTACTTTAATATCTAGGCAAACTTTGAGAAGGATTATTTCAGAGACATACAGAGTTATTATCAGTCCATTAAAAAGGCGGTTTTACGTGACAAGTCAACTAAAAAATATGTCAAACATAACGAGCCGCGAACCAGGTTGGTCGGTATTTAAAACCGCGGTATGCAATGATACACTGGCCAGGTTTACCGACGAACCATAAAACCGTGGTATTCCCCTGTCGATTATGGCCTTTTTAGTTTGACTAATTTTGGATAGCAATCTAAACAAGCAGAAATGGATAAGTTATTATAGTCAATATAAACGTAAATATTGATGCAAGAAATGTTGCATAAAATAATAACTAAATGGATAAACGTTCGAAAAATTAAACCACGATTAGGACGTAAACGTCTTTAAAGATCTGAAAAAATATTGAGTACTTTTAAAAGCGGATTAATATAAAAAAATCCACATAACATGCTTCAGAATTTGTATTTTTTTTGTGAAGATATTTTGTCGACGCCCTGCATGTCAAACGAAATAAAATACTCTCAATGCACAAACGAAATATAGAAATAAAACATTCCTTAAATGCTAAAACAAAAGCTTCTTAAAATCCTGGATAAGAAATTCCGAGCAAGAAAAAGAGGTTGAATTCTAGACGTTTTATTTACATGTATTATTAAAAAATATAACATACTCCGGTTTATATTAAGATACAATCGCAGTCGTTGAAAATATAGTCTGTCCTAAATTAAAAATTACTACGCAAACACTGAAATTTGTTTTGAAGAACTAACAAAAGAATATTAATATTCTTTGATAGCTAAAAAATAATGTATAAAACATGTTTGATGTATGTTACGAGCAAAGCCCGAAATTTGATAATTCCAGCATTGTACGGATATTATTGTCCACTTCTAGCATTGTCGGGTGATCCAATAAGCCGATATCTCGGCTATATATCAGAAACTATTCATGTTATAACTTTAGGATAAAAAATTCCTTAGTAAAAGCGGCCAAGAGAAATCGCTGGAAATAACTTTCAAGTTTCTGTGAAGAAAAATTTAAAACCAGTTTTTTGTGAAATATGCCCAATTATACCAAGTGTTAAATAAGTAAACTAGAAAGAGGTCTAAATTCCCCACAAACTTGTTCGTTCAAGTACTTTTTTATTTTTTCAAATAAAGGGTGGGGGAGAGTGGGAAAGTATTTGTGGATAAATACCTATAACTTTGGTTTGGATCAACCGATTTTAAAGAAATTAGTGTCATTAGAAAGAGTGTGAACAGCTTTTGAAATGGTTTTATTTAAATTTCTCAGCTCTACGATGTTCACTGTGTGCTTCTTTCATTTCCCTTCTTTTTTGCATTAGGTTTCTTGTGCCTTCTGTAAGTTTTTTATTTTTTCTTGTTTGCTTAACTTGACAGTTGTTCTATGCCTACTTAGATCGCCCACCAACCTTTCGTCAAGTTGTTCAATATCGGTTTCATCTTGCACGTCATTCTGAAGGTTTCTATCTATTTCTTCCAGGTATGCCCTTGTGTTAGTAATCGCAGTGAACCTAACATTTTTAGTCCTTGTTACCATATTTCTTCGTTCCTTCTTTACGTTCAAGACTACCTTCGCTCTAACCATTCTATGGTCACTTCCGGTTGAAAATTGATTTAATACAGTTACGTCTTGAACAGCGTCTTTTTTGTAAGAAAAGATAAAGTCAATTTCGTTCTTGTTCAAGCCATTTGGTGATTGCAAAGTCTACTTTCTTTGGGGGCTTTTTTTAAAATGGGTGTCATGACATATAGTCTGTGTTACAGAAGAAATTCTATATTGACCCCTTTCGTTTGTGTCGCCATATCCGTGAGGTCCAAGTACAAAGTCTGAATCATCCTGCTTGTGGCCCATATTTTTGCGTTTAGAACCATTCAACTTCTTCGTCTGTGTGGGCACTGGTAGGTGCGTATACCTGGATGATCTTTAATCGAATTTTTTCGTTTACTTTGTAGATAAGATAAATAACTCTATCACTTATGCTTTTAATTGTAAGTATATTCTTCGTGTGTTTTTTATTTATCATAAATCCGACGCCAGCATTAGAAGATTCTCCTCGAAAGTGAAATAGATTTCCCGACGAAAGTATCATCTGTTCTTAGCCTTTTCGCCGTACTTCAGATAATCCAAGTATATCCCATTTTATATGCTTCAGCTCGTTTTCAAGTTCCTCAAGTTTTTCTGGTGTTATATGTTGCCATAAACCATATTCTTTGCCGTTGTCGTTTATATAGGTAGCCTGGTCCACTCCAGAGATTATTAGCACCCTTTGTCCCTCTACCTCCGTCACTGCTACCATAGCCTAGTTTCAAGGTACTGCCAGAGACTCAGGGCTTTGCGTCTTCATCGTTTCTCATTTTACGGGTTTGGCAAATTAGGGTTGCCAGCTGTTAAAAACGCGAGGTATCAAAGATAAAGTGAAAGACAGCTAGCGCGCAACGCCTCTGGTTTGTTCAAGGATGGCGAGTGTCAGATTATGCTGACCAAGTTTTGAAGCTCGTTATGCTGTTATAACGTTGATTAAAGTAAAGTTTTTATTTTAGAAAAATGAAGAAATGTATTGAAGAGATGCTTCTATACTGGCGTTTTATTACTTTTTTTTTTCTATAGTAAAATGCTGAGAAGAACTAGCGGAACTAGCACCACAAGATAGCGTCGTCAAGGATAGCGTCACAAAATAGCGGTTCTTCACATCGATTCACTACTCTCGATCAATTCGTTTCTAGTCATCATATATTTATTCTAAGAAGGTTTATATTAAAAAATGCATGAAAAATAACTAACAAAATACAGATATAAATGAGAAGTAAAAAATTAAAAGAATATCTGTCAATAAAAGATTAGATTCGCAAAGATTGTCAACATTTAAAAGTCACAAATATCATCAAATTACAAAGTAATCAAACTAATAGAAGTCGTAACTGTCAATTTTTTGAAGCCTTTGTGGCTATGTGCATTTTTGGCAAAAATTATATTGTTTAGATGATTACAACAGCTTGTTGTGTATTTATAATCACTATTATTATTCGGTGTGTTGGTTTATTTAACAATTGTATGCAATAAAGACGATGTGTAGTGTCTTTTTGGTATTATCTTTGTTTGTTTTTTCTATCTAAATATATTCGTTATATCCTTCCCTTTTATTCGCTATGTCTCATGTTAGGATTCGATCAGTTGTTTATTTTGTACTCAGCCTGAGGCCTTATGTAAGACAAATCAAAATGTATCTTATGGTAAATCCATTTTTATCCATAGTGGCAGATGATATCTCGTATGTCGCTATACGTTCATTAATAATGAAGGTACTGTGTAGTGTCCTTTTAGTAGTTGCCTTGTTTGTTTTTTTCTATCTAAATATATTCGTTATATCCGCCCCTTTCATTTGATATCTCGCATGTTGGGACTAGATACCTTCTTTAAGTCAATAAATCACTATTTGTTTTATAGTAAATCTATTTGTATTCATATTAGCCTATATCTCGAATATCGCTATACGTTCATTATTAATTAAGATACTGTGTAGTACCCTTTTGGTAGTCGCCTTGTTTGTTTTTTCTTACTTAATATATTCGTTATTTCCTCTCCTTTCTTTAAGTCAATAAATCATAATTTGTCTTTTAGTTAAACTATTTTTATCCATAGTGCCCTATGGCATCTCGTATGTAACTATACGTTCATTAATAACGTAGAAACTATGTAGTGCTCTTTTGGTAGTCGCCTTGTTTATTTTTTCTATCTTAATATATTTGTGATATCCTTCCCCTTCGTTTAATGCATCACACGCCTCAATCGGACCAATAAAAAAGGAGATATGATGTAATGCCGCCTTAGCAATGCCGCAATGTGTGTTTTTTCTGTCTCAACATATTCGCTACTCCCTCTCCTTTCCAATGATGTATCAGACGTCACGATCCGACGAACTATTCTACCCCCATCACAAAACTCAAAAAATGAGCAGAATGAACCTTAGCATTTTCTTATGCAATTTTAGATGGGAAATGAAGCAGAAACGGTATAGCAGCGTTTTTACAGGTATAGCTTTTACTTAATTGTATTTAATTTTATTTAATTGTTACTTAATTTTACGTAATTCTGTTTAACTTGATTTAGTTTTATTTAATTCTATTAACCTTTATTTAATCTTATTTAGTTTTAAATTTATTTAATTTTGGTTAAGCGTTGACATTTGTCAAATGTCATTCTATTTTTATAGTAAGTGTATGTGTATCTTACCCAATGACATATAATAAATATATTATAAGTCATTGATCTTACCTTACAATTACAGTAACCTATGTATATTTTTAGCAATTTTGCAGAAATATTAATTAATTACTGTGAAGTAGTAAAATTTCTGATTAACAATATTTGAATCATTAATTTGTAGAATGAATTAGCAATAAATCAACCGTATCGTTTCAAGATCAAAATATGATTGAAATGTCAAATTTTGGTAGTTCAGAGTTCTTTCTTAGGTGGCGTAGTTACCTTACTGGACAAACTATGTGACTTGTCATCATAGCCTTTTATATAGATATTTCGCAAAATAATATTGCTGATAGATGCCATATCAGTTTTTTTATTTCAATAATTCTTACCAGCAAAAGTAGACCTAGACTGTAAGGTTCCACAGTATAGGTGAAATTTATACTTTCGTATATTAAAAAAACTATTTTTATCACTGTCAAGTAATATTAATGACTTTTAAATTTCAAACAAAATATAAAATTTTATCAGTTTGAAACCGCTTGAAAATTATTATTTAAACATAGGTTGTCTTTAATATTATCATTAAACTTGCATATGTCTTTTAGGTATGTTAAGTAATATTGATATTCAATAAGTACATGTTTGCTAAAAAGTTTAAAGCTACAGAAGAAAGACAAATTGCTCAACGAACGAACAGACGTGTGTGTGAGAACGTCTGAGAAATTTATGATAGGGATATATTAAAATATATTGTTTATACAATATTCCAGGGTGTAAGCTATATTACACCTGTATTTGATAATTCCGTAAACCCGTTATATATCGTGCAGCCGATTATATTAACAAATTCCAATACGTAGAAAGATCAAAGAATTTTCGAAGAGGGAGAAAATGTTTGTAATTTGAATTATAGGTATACCTACTCGTGTAAATTTTTTTGTTAAAACCAATCGATATTGGTATTTGGATTCGGACGATATTCAAATATTGAAAACTAACGTTATCTAAATATTATTCACACGATGTATAGCCCAGTCTGGTTAAAAAAAAAAGGTGAAAAAATGTTTCGCAGATATTTGAAGCTTTTAAGACATAGGTGGGGGATACTAGATGATGAATGGATGAAAAGATACTCCTAGTTTTACCTTGCGTTTTTTTTTTAGCAATAATTTATGGTCACAATTTGATTTTTTGTCTATAAATTTTTTCCCTTATATTTTAAATAAACAATATTTATGTAATTTTTTTATATCAAGAATATCTTTATTTTCCCGTTTTTTTTTAATTAAAATTGATAAGTAATTTACAGAGATATTTGCAAAAAAACAGTTTTTTTGCACTAATTTATAAATTTTATTAATTTTTTTATTAACAAAATAAAATGGTATTCATACATTTAAGCATCAAGGAATTACCATCTTTTAGATTTGTGCGAAATTTCCCCTCGATCAGTCAAATATTTTATAAGTTATTTAATTTGTTTATCCCTGAGGCTAATTATTTAAACTATTGAGCTTGCCCTATGCATGATGCTAGACACATTCAGCAAATTTCATAGGATTCTTTAAGACTTAGACTATCTCAGAAGTTAAAGCATATTGCGTTTTCATCGAAATTATTTACAAAATAAACGTTTGAAAAAGGGGTATGTTTTTTACTTATAAACAATTGTAATAGCTTCTATATTTTTCAAGCTACAGACTTGTACGTACAACCATTGGATAGCTGGTTAAAAAGCTCACATTTAACAAAAAAAAATAAGCCTTCTATGAACAATAGGAACGAAGTTAGCGACAATTTTTTTGTTAATTATATCTCCATTGTTTATAAACATTAAGAAGTAAAATTTGCACAAATTTTGAATGAAAATCAAAACTTTATATTGAATTTTATAGCTATAAAATTCATTCAATTTTTCGAAACTTAAAAACTATCAGAAGATATCGAATTTTTTCTGTCGAGTTGATACGAATTATATTTAAAATTAATTTCACGCTTGTAACTGACATTCAAAACCGCCGGTCGTTTCAAGAGTTGTTTGTGAGAGAACGGTTCATTCTACGCAAAAGTGCTAATAAATATTTTTGTACAAAATTATCTCAGCCATATTTTTTATTTGAAACAATTTTTTCTATTGTGTACAGATTCTCAGTAAATCTATTTTTTTCCGTTTTTGTCCCCCCTACAAGGGGGGTTTTATAGGAAGCTCGGAGGTAGGAGTGGTAAACTTTATTGCATCTTTTTTGGGATCTCAAAATTGACATTCTCAACAAAATTCAGCTTTTCACTCTAAAAACCAGACAACATATGCTTCTTTTTAAACGAATAGATCAACTCTGGCTGTGCGGACTAGTGGTACGTTTTATCTCTCGCCTATGGACCGAGCCTAACGGTCAATTCCTTAGCCACATCTTTATTCTGTTGAATACACTCTTATTTCAATGTAAAAACCAATATTCAACGCGAATATAATCCTCTTGAATATACAAAAACGTTTTGCTTGAGGGATTGAGGACATATTCATCATAGACACTTAAAAGGTTAATGTATAACGGAAAAATAAGCATATTTACAAGTTTGTGGCGACTTTTAAAACACTATGGGTTTTCATACAAGCTTGAAAACAATAAGTGAGTTATTTGGAAAAACCAAATATTGTTTCTAAACGGTTATACTTTTTGACACACTATATGAAAAATGAATATTTGTAAAGTTAGCAAATCCATGTTATTACAGAAAGAAAAAATTGATTGGTGTAGCTGTAAAGATAGCACAGCCATAGCTATATCTCGGCAAGAAAAAGGGGTACAAGGCCCATCTTGGAGGCATATTTTATTGCTAATTAATTGCTGTTGACTGGTATATTAACCAATCTTCAAAAGCTACCCCATCATCCACTTGCTCAAATCACACCCGCGGAAAACCGAGATATCGGCCAAAAAAAAAACGAACCGTAAGGAATTGATTGCTAATTTGTTGCCGAAGTTTTACGTCAAGAAACAATTTATTGCTGCAACCGTTGCCGAGAAACAGTGATTATGCTAACATTACGGTGAAGCTACCAAAGCCATAGCTATATCTCGGCAATAAATAAGGCTACAGAGCCCATCTTGGCGGCATATTTTATTCCTAATTAATTGCTTTTGATTGGTACATTGACCAAACCCCAAAAACTACGCCGATCATCCCCCAGCGCAAAACTCATCCCTTGGAAAAATCTAGATAACAGCCAAAAATGTTGAAACCAAAAAAGTGAACCGCTAGGAATTAATTGCTAAAGTTTTACGCCAAAAAACAATTTATTGCTACAAACGTTTCCGAGAAACAATCGTTATGCTGACTATACGGTAAAGCTAGCATAGCGATAGCTATATCTAATTGCTTATGGCAAACGGCGGCATATTTCATTACTAATTAATTGCTGTTGATTTGTATATTGAACAATTCCAAAAAACTATCCCTGGAAAAATCGAAATATCGGCCAAAACCGATGAAACTAGAAAAGTGAACCATAAGGCATTAATTGTTAACTTATCGTTAAAGTTTTACGCCAAGAAACAATATATTGCTGTAACCGTTTGCGAGAAACAATGGTTATGATAACTTTACGGTAAAGCTAGCATAGCCATATCTATATTTCAGCAACGAAAAGGGTTACCGGTTTTTGAAAAAGCGTGAAATATACTATAATCTATGTTAGTTATTATCTAAGTGATCACATATATTTATCTACACAAAGTATGGAATATTAGGTACACGTGTATACGAACTCAATCACTGTAAATACGTCTTACCTCTGCCGAGTTTGAAATGCTACAGGTTATTAAATACTTATGACCAATTTTAGGCTTTTCGGGGAAAACGATGTATTTAGTAATTAAGACTAGTTGATACATGGTTTTTATTTAATTTATTGATGCAGTTCAACGCCAATAATGCTTTTTATTGCTTCACTCTTTTCCAAAACAACAAAATTATTGTATGTACCGCAAACTTCTTCATATCAGCATTCCTAGTCCAGAACTGCTATCACCTTTTAACCTCTTGTTCACAAAATTAATTTTACACAGTTTAAAAGTGCCGTCACTAGTTCACTTGTCAGGACTGGATATTCTTCCTATACGGTCAACACCAGATAGACCCATTCTCGTGTTCCAAATCTCAATCAAATTAACAATCGCCTTTCACCAGTCTTCTTTCAACCAATCATTTTTTAATCCCTTAAAATCACACAAAATACCTAATTCTCAAGAAATGACTTTCAAATTTCTCATTTTTGTTTTCGATAAACTAATATAACAATGGCCCTGCCTATTTTTACATTTTACCCATAGAAGTCCATAATATGTCCAAATCACTTTTAACACATAACACACAATAAAAACATGCGGCTATAATTCACTCCCCTATTTACAATCTACAGGTAGAATTGGTATAAATTTTAGTTATTCTTTCTTTTCTGTTTCTTTTTAATTTTTATATAACCACTTTCCCGCCTTTGATTTTTATCTACAAAATTTTAATTTTTATCTATAAACAAAAATTTTAAAAAAATCAAAACTAGATCATTCATAATTTTTTATTCTCCCCGCCAATGCACATTTCATTCATTTTCCCTTGCATTTCACATTTCACAGTTGCAGGAATAAATTGTTTCTTGGCATAAAACTTTGGCAATAAATTAGTAATGAATTCCTTGTGGATAGCTTTTCGGCCGATATCTCGGTTTTCTGGGTGGTTTTTGAGCTATGGGATGATGAGGTAGCTTTTGGGGATTGGTTAATATACCAATCAACAGCAATTAATTAGCATAAAATATGTCACCAAGATGGACCCTGTATCCCTTTTCCTTGTCGAGATATAGCTATGGCTATGCTAGCTTTACCGTAAAGTTAACATACCCACTGTTTGAAAAAATGACATGAAAAATTATTTACGTCCAAGCAAATCAGTTTGTTTTTTGAACGAAACTTGGATATTTTCATGATAAGATAACAATATAAAAAGAACATACGAAACGGCCACGAAAATACTTTAGTGTTTTTACATGTTGAGACTAGTAATGGGTTTTTTTTTGAAGATGCTGTACTGGTATTTTCCACCAAACCGAAGAGTGCAGACTGTCATGATTCGATGGCTTTTAAAAAGTGGGTTTACAAAAAGCGCATACCAATGCTGGAGGAATCATATCTAATTATTAAGGAAAATGCTTCCTACCATAGTTCTCTGTTAGAATTGCCTCAACCTTCTTGGACCAAAAATGATTACAAGTAACAAATAGAAATTTTGAAAAAGATTCCTGCAAAACAGAGCTATTAAGTCTTTGTCGTCTGAAGAAGCCCCAAAACGTCAAGTGCGTTATAGACGAACTACTGCAAGAACATGGGCATCAGGTATTATGACTACCTCCATATCACTGTCAGTACAAACAGCAGCAGTCAAAATGGTACGGAACGATGCCCTAAGAGAAGCAACACCTGAAGTTTGGGCTAATTGTGTACAGCACTCAAAAAAATTGATAGGTACAAGATTATTTTACAATGCGTATCTCATACGACGAATAGTCCAATAAACAAAAAAATAAAATGTAAAGTAATTCGTTTTAGAACGAATCTTTGAAAAAATTGAAGTTTTGGTATGAAAATATGGATTTATGTCAAAAGCATAAATTTAAAATAACGGCGTCATTGTTTAAACATTGATTTTATAGCAAAAATTTATAATGCAAAAAACTGCAAAAACTTGTACTAGCAATAAACATAAAAAGCCATAAATAATAACAAAAGTTACATAAAATATGTCTTTTAACACCCTTGAGGTACACATAAATTTTTGTTGAAAAATATTTATTTATTGTTTTGTTTATTAGAAAATTGTTTATTTGATAATGAAAAACGCAGTCGTTTCCGTCACCTTAGAACACCTTATAAAATCTTATTTTGTCCTTTTGATGTATATTTTCAAGATATGTAAGTTGAAATACCATTTTCAAATTATAACCCAATAAAGTTATGTTTAAATAATGGCCTAATTTGACAGCTGACAATAACAAACATGACAAGTCATTCAAAATTAGACATTTGCTAAATCTTCTAAACACGCGGTTCCAACAGTGGGGAGTGTTTCACCAACACCTAGCTGTAGATGAAATAATGATAGTGAAGTTTTGCGGTCATAATTCACTAAAACAATTTATAAGGGCCAAACCAATTCGATTTGGTTTTAAACTGTGGGCGCTGTGTGGCGATAATTTTTATTGTTACCAGTTTGTTCTTTATTGTGAAAAAACTACGAAAGAAGAATTGTTGTGAAGTGTGTAGAAGTGTTGTTTCAAACATGTTGAGTATTGTAGAAAACCCACAGGGATATCTTGTATATTTTGATAACTTTTTTACAAGTTAGTCTCCTTTGTCAGTGAAAAGAAGAGGGATATCGCGCTACGGGAACTATTAGAAAAAACCGAACTGCAAAGTGTCCTACTAAACAATCAAAGGACCTACAAAAGGAGCCTCGAGGTGCATATGACTGGTGCTTTGACAACAACAACAAAATACTAATATGCAAATGGAACGACAGTAAATGTGTCTGTTGGAACCAATTATGATACGGTTTTTCCCACCAACCAACTTCAACGATGGTGTAAAAAGGAAAAAAGAAAGTACAAGTTCGCCAACCATCCACTATTTCAAATTATAACAAATATATAGATGGCGTGGATCACCATGACTGGTTGTTAGAAAACACCATATATATATATATATATATATATATATATATATATATATATATATATATATATATATATATATATATATATATATAGGTATAGGTTAAAAGAAAAAAGGTGTCTTTTACACGAATGATAGATATGGCTATCGTAAATGGGTGCGTGCTATAGAACAGAACTCCTAAGCGGAGCATAGAGCTTCAGTGAAAACGCCCCATCGGGTTCTATTTTCTGCTAAGGCCTTCACCTCATTCCAAGACTTTGCTTGACCTCTTATCTCGTCCATGATAGATCTTCTCCAAGTTTGTACTGGGCGAACTCTTTTTCTTCTTCTTTGGGGATTCGGCTCTAGGGCAGTCTTTGCAATACTGGACTTATTTTTTCTGAGTGTGTGACCAATCCAACCACACTTTCTGGACTTTATTTGATGTTCTACCCTATGAACATGATACATAAATGGGAAAAAATATTCCATCAAAGAATTTAGGCGACAAGTAAATAGCTTATTCGTATCTCAAAAGTGGACACGGCGTAAGAATAAGCAAAGGTCATTCATTTAGTCTTCCAAGAACATCAAGAAGCAATATCTCTGAAGGCATTAGATATGACAGTAAAAACCACATTGTATCAAAACGAGAAAAACAACGAAGATGTCAAAATCGAAACTGTACGTCAAAATCGCGAACATATTGCCAGAAATGTAATGTAACGCTTTGCGTATCAATTTGTTTTGAACGATTTCATAAAAAATATAGGATTTATATAAACATTTTATGTCCGCAGTATAATACGAATATGTTTTAAAAAACTACTAAATAAACTTATTTTGCAAAACTAAAATCCTCCATTCAAATGAGGAGACAGTTGTTTTTTCAAAAATTTTAAAACAAAAACTTTGATAGGACATCATTTTGTACGGCAAAATATACGAAACAAAAAATTACGTTAAAAATGCAAAAAAAAAACTAATTTGGGCGTTAATGGGTTAATTCAGTGGTTTTCAATATCAAATCGGCCAAAAAGAACTATATTATACAGTTTTTTACCCAATTTTAACACAACCTAAACTGCTAACCTTACCGGCGGCGGTCCCAAATATAGGATATATCGATGAACTCGAATAATCAAGGATTAATATAAAAATATACAAAGCTACAAGCTTGTATTTACTTGATAAAAATCGCCTATATATTGCCGCATATAAATGAATTAGTATGTACATTCAAATGTTGATTTAAAAGTAATACTATTAGGAATCAAACTGTACCTGTGGCACACGTGCGTCTTAATTACCGTTACACGCATGTATGTGTTTGTTACACATGGCTTATAGTTATAAGATTGCTGACAGAAAATTTGATATTTGCAGTGATAGATAAAAATATTATGTAGTTCCGAGGCATAACTTAATCATTTAGTAGATAATATAATGCGTAATGCAATCTTCTGAAGAGAATATTGAAAATCCTAAACAAGGGTATGTATTTTACCTATTATTATATACATTACACAACCGAAAACGTTATCAAAAATCAAAAATACTTACATCCGGAAAAGTACGGACCGAAACAACAATCGTAAGGTAGTAAATACATGTAAGCATTTTGAAAATATTATTTTTTATAAAACTAGTTATTGCTTACTATTAAAGGTAACAAAATATACTTATATCTATATCTACTACAATCGCGAACAAAAATGCACTGAAATTTGGTGGGTGTAAGTCAACACAACAGCCGAGTGGCCTGTTGCTTTTCATTTGGTTATACTATATTATATAAATATGCAATTCAGTAAATTACGAAAGTATCTACTTAGTAAAATTAAATGTATAATACGTAGTTAATAATGTGGACATGTGTTTTGGGGGTAGAAATTGGAATTTACTAGGCAGAGAAAAATTGTTGATAATTCGTTTAATAGTCTATTGCACTGATTTTAGGAAAAAATGTAGGTACATAACCTACATATTAGATAAAAATTACAAATAATTCGCATGTCAATTTCAGATTAATCGAACGCACTTCACCAAATGAAGATAACAATTATTATTATGGATACATTATTACTACAACACTCATCTTCGAGATGTACCAACAAATTTGAAAGTTTATCAAGACTAAATATATTTGTGTTTAGGCACATAAAATAATGTTCCTTTATTGCTTCTAATTTTCGGTTTCTTTTTAATTTTCTATATGAATATCGTGGAAATGTTTGTGTATTGGTAGGTGTGACGTATTTTTAAAGTAAATTATACATTATAATATCCTATGTAAATTATTTTATAATTATTTTTTCTTACTTAAGATTTAAAATAATCCAAAGACAAGGACTGTCAATAGGCGTTATAGGAAGAGTCTACACCCCCTCTGAATTAAACGTCAAATTACTTCTGAAAAACCTCATTCTTGTTCTTGTTATAAAAGAAACACAATTTCTTTTAGGTTAAAATGCACAATTTCAGATTCATTAGAATTGTTGACAGTCAAATGTCCCGGAATTCTTTGGACATTTTGTAAACATAAAAGATTATAGCATAATTATACCGGAAGAAATGCTATTTTTACTTACCCGGCTATTAGCGAGTTCAGCTTCTGTACGCTGCCTCTTTGAATGTGGACCGTCACCGTTAAATGCCATTTTTAAACAAATAACACCGAATACCGATATCAAATCTCAAAATTGCAGACGATATAAACAGCAAACGCTTTACTGCTCGTTATCTACCTTTCTGCTTCTCTTACCAATTAGGACTAAGCGTCAAGTGAGAAATCTGAAATGCGAATGCGCTATAAGTTTCGATTATTTCGTGTCGTACCATCTGTCGACTAAATATTAAAACTTTTAAAGATTCCTCCCATGTTCATTAATAATTTGAATGGGATCTGTCAAGAAATACTTAGTATGGTTGCCAGTAGGCACACAATAATATTTTAATATATTTCAAATTAATAAATCTATTCTTAAAATAACATAGCATGTTATGCACATCTAAATAAAGAGTTATCAATCATTTTAGGTCACAAATAAATTTCTAACAGAAAAATCCAATATATTACATACGAGTTGTGTAAGGTTTTTTTACAAAAGTAGAGTCTAATTAGAAGGCTGAAAGGCTAATATTACACCATAATTAGGTATATCTACTTTTACTTAAAATGATATCGTATCAAATTAAATTGAACATATTTAAAGGGAGAAAATTCAAATCATTTATCTTTCTTTTATCATTCTTCTCATGTGCTCGCACCCCAGCAGTTGTTTTTCTCTATTTATCAGTGTTAGTGTTGTGTTTACTTTCATTATTTCCTTCATGCAGACATTCCTAATTCGGCCTTTTATGGTATACTTACAACACCTTCTCTATTTTTTTTCTAAATAATAATAAACTTAAATATTAAATAAAATACACTCTGAAAAATCAAATATATAATTAAATTGGCTTCAAGTATTCAAGCGATTAAACCACATTTTCTATTATTTTAACTAAGGCTATTTAATATAAGATGTATCTTAGGGTGGTATTATAATCTGTTTTTATTTTTTTTAACATTTTTATTTTAAATGTATCTTGAATTATTTTTAATGATAAATAAAAGTTCCATGAGTTCCATGTTATATATACCAAAATCTCACCATCTATGATAAATTTTAAGTACCTCTACCTCTGGCGAACACCAAAATTTTCTAGTAATCTTTATAAGATTTGGTTAGAAATTTGACAGTTTGAAGAAATGGTAAGGACCTAAATATGGCACATAACTATAGTAGACCATGTAACTTAAGCATATCAATCTTGTAAAATCATCTCTATATATTGTTATGAACTATCGGTTCGAATGAAATAGAATTTTTAGCTTGGGGTTAGATGCAGAACAGGTTAAAAGTTTCAGTTAAAAGAATAATAATTGGTTTATAATGTGCTAAACTTAACTTGAATATATTTTTTATTTTAAATATTTTATTGTAAAGTGAATGATTAAAATAAAATTATCAAATTACTCTGATTCGTTGCTCACACAAGCCAAAAAATGGCAGGTAAGTAAATGTTACATTTTTAGTAATACTTAATGATTTTTTTAATCACTTTGAAATTTGAAATATAAATATCAACAAGTCTTGGGAATATTCTTTACCAAAATTGGTAAATAGAGTAGTAGGTATTATAGCAATAAGTTGCATTCGGCTTGATCATATTATTTATTTAAAAAAGGACTAATTTTCTTAAATATAAGTATTCCTAATTCATTCAAAATATAATTTAATTTAAGAGTTGAAGTACCTAGTTATAAAAACGTAAATAAATAAGATATAAAAACTATATTATGAGAAAATTATAATTTCTACATTCCAAAAATAGACAGATTAACATGGGTGGTAGTTTATAGAAATATAAAAAAGGGAAGAAATGTGAGATCTTTAAATTGATGATAATAATGTTGCTCCGTTGATAAATACTTTTTGTCCCTTTTTAAACACAACGGGTAGACTTTGAAAACGCTATCTTGAATAACAATTATATAGTATGCGTAAGATATTAGAAAGAAATTATAATCACTACCTAAGATTATTTTATATTTTTGAATGAGAATAAATATATTTAACTAAGTACTAATCAATTGACCACTAAATAGAAATTATTATAGTGTGCAATCATGGTAGCAAGGAATATAGACACATATGCATCTATATTCGTTGATGGTAGTTAGATTGTCAGAATGCCATAGTAGCCACTGCAATATTACCCGAAAACTGTGTACCCAGAACACTAATGTGCAATGGTCTAGAGAGTCATAGAAAAATCAGGAATTTTTACTATTGAAGGAAAAAACAATCTTAAATGATCATAAATTTTTCTTCACTATATCACTATGCTCAATTATCTAGTCAATGTACTACTGGAAGGGCTAATTTTATATTTTCAGGTGAAATGGTTACTAATATTTTTTACTCTGCATGCTATTCAGTTGTTCAGTCCAAGAAAATGCCAGAACTAGGAACAGACCAGGCAAATTGCATGTGTTTAATTCTTTATTGCTGGTGAAAGGTTAAGATTAAAAATATTTATTCAGAGTTTATTGTAGATATTTATATTATTTTGAGTGAATAGCAAAATCTATAAACAAAACAAGATTTTGTAGAAAAAAGTAACCTGTAAAAATTCTGTATAAGTCTTGAGAACATAAAAAAATTGGTTCTGATCTAAAAAAGTTCTAATAGTGTCTAAAAAGTGTACCTAAAAAATTCTAAATGTTGAGTTCATGCTTTTGGAAGATTTATGAAATGCACATTAGTATTTTACTCTCTGGAAAAACTTGATCACTGTTTTGCAAGTTAATGTAGCATCTTGTTAAATAACTTGTTAAGTAACTTGTTATAGTTTTGTAAGGCATGTATATCTTTCTTGTAACTCTCTTTGGCTCTACTGATTCTTTAGCTTGAGGTTGAAGGTTTGTGAACATGCTTGAATTTTAATATTGTTCTGAAGCTATTTTCTTGTGGCATTTTAAATTAATTACTATTTAAATGGGAATAAGCCACAATTAAAGGTTAAAATACGTTTATTGACGTTTCAATTTCCACTTCGGAAATCGTTCTCAAAATATGATTTCCAAAGTGGAAATTAAAACGTCAATAAACATATTTTAACCTTTAATTGTGGCTTATTCCCATTTAAATAGTAATTAATGCTTGAATTTTATATTCACTTTTTTTTGTTGTTTACTTTATTATGTAAAATAGTTTTAGTTTTACCATTTACAAGAGGTATATGTAATCATGAAATATCAATTTTTTATACCATTTTACAGTTTTTCTGACATACAGAGTGCATAGGCAGCTATTTGGTCAGGAAAATCAATAAAAGCTTCACCTTGATTGTACTCAGAGTCATAATTGCCTTCGTTAACTTCGTTTTTCTCATTGGACTAATTGGGGAGAAAATAATTATTATGCTTTATATACATAGAATGTCACTTTTACACTGTTTTCATCCTCTTCTGGTAGAGCTGCAACTACTCTTCATGGTTTCACCTTTTCATGTTAAAAATATTGTTTCATTAGTTAGATCTTAAAGTAAATAAAGGTGTTTGCCTTTTGATCAGTTTCTTTGCTAATGAATCATTTATAGACCAATTTCTGTATATAGACTTCGTCTACTAAGAGACCATCCTTCAATAAAGAAGCGTTTTATAAGAAGCAAAAAAGTTAATTTCTAGGTGTTGATTACCCAGTCTAACAGATCTGGGTATAAAAATGTGAAGACCATCATTTGTACAGTGAATAGAAAACTTGAAAACTGGCAGACTTTAATGCTCTAGAGGAAACATGAATATCAATTCTACATTGTGTTTTAGGCCAGTTACAGAGAATGAATATGGACATTATAGAACAGTATAGAACAGCGAGAGGCATATTTTAGATGAAACTGAACAAGAACAGTAGAGTGTTTTCAGAACTAATAAATTATTGAAATCCCAAAGGGTATTTTTGGTAAAACCCAACATCTAACACATTTTATTAAGTACACTATTTGTTGCTAGAAAAATTGGAGAGATGGGTCAAAAGTTACACCCAGCTCTTTGAAAAGAGGAATGTTTTGTAGCAGACACTTATTAATTCGGAATTATTAATAGTGGAAAATCAATTCAATTTACAGATCTCAAGAAAGCCATAACTTTGCATTTGTTTGTGCTAGCAACAATGTCATTGCTTGAACGCTAGTCATATAAGTTATAGGTCAGATAGTAATTGTCAGTGAAACACTCAGTGCATTTTATTAATAAATATATTTGAAGAGAAGTGGTCCCAGATATCCCAGAGGGCACAGTAATAGGTTTTGAGAAAAGATTACCCAGTTTAAGGATCTGTTTATGCCCTGTTAAGTTCCTCCCAAACCAAGGGAGCAGAAATTCAACAATTCCAATTCTCTGGAGCTTATGAATTACCATGTCATGATACATTATGTTACATGTTGAAGTCAATGTAAATAGTAACAATCTGTGACCTCTTCTTCAATGCATCAGATAGAAGGTCTATATGTGTCATTAAATTTAACTCGGTAGGCATTTGAAATCTAAATCCAAATTGTTGGTCCATTAGAAGAAGCTCAAACAGTGGAGAAAAATAACCAAACAATAAACTCACAAAAACTTTAGGATTTGAACTTAGAATACTTATAGGGCAATAACTAGTTTTTTTCTTCTTTAGAAGGTGTTTTTTCTACACCAGTCGTACTGTAGCCAATTGGGTTATTGCATATCTTTCATTGTCTATTATACAAGTCATATACTTGTTGGTCCTCTTTTTGGCCTCTACTTGTTTGGGTGTTACGTTCCAAATTTAAAGTAGAAAGTCCCACCTCTATTTTATCAAAATTTAAATAATTCAGGACGTGTAAGAGCGGTTGCCTATAATATATTATAAGCAAGGTGGCGAAAATAAAATTAGTAATTTTCAAATAGGGGTAATGTCTGGCAAATTGTGCTGAAGTTAAGGGAACACGTCCTCTTTTTTGTGAAGAAACTAATTTAGATCGTTCTTTCTAGAGTTATCTTGGAAGAATTGGGATCATAAAATTGAAATTTTTGAATCTCGGTACTATTCGGTGACCTCCGTGTGTCAAGTTGTCAAGTGTTCGGAAAGACGACGGAAAGAAAGTGATTCCAGGTTTGAGAGTGTTACTGAAAGGTTGGGCTAGATTAAAAACGGCATTTTTGTTTTTTTGCTTTTGCTGCTGTTCCATGTGGGATCTGGACTAGTCCGAACCGTGTGGATATTCAAGGGGATTTGCTGCCTTCGTGGAAGGGTTTTTTTTGGAATATCCACAATTTCGCTAAAAAAAAGCGGATCTACAGTACACGTGAATACCGGGAGTCGTATTTAGATCAAGAAATTAGCCTTAATCACGAGTCCAAATAGCCGGCTACGCTTCGGTCCAATTTGGGATATTTCAAACCCCTAATCTGGCTAAGAAGGGTGAGTGTTAGAACATTTCGTTTTTAATTAATTAAAAAGTTGTAGTTATTTTTTTATCCCATCTCTAAAAAGCTATTCACATTTTTATCAGTTTTCATACATTCAAGTTCGGAGACAAGTTTTTTTTTGTATTGCTCCATTATCGCCAAAAGGCAGATAAACAAAGTGTTAAAATCAATATATTTATTTCCAAATAATTATTTTAGACACAGATGGTAATTAATGTTTTCTTGCTTCAGGGTTGGTTGGTTGGTTTGTTTGTTTTTTTCTGCTTCTTCTTCTTCGTATTTTTCCATCTGGCTGTAATTTTCAACTTTTCAACATTGTCACACAAGTCTATGTACATCGGCAATCGTATGGGATTTTGGATTGAAGACACGCTGAACTATAACTGGAATTCCACGCGGTGAAGTATATGAATATTCGAGGTATGGATCGATAATTAATTTTCAACGGAAGATTTAAGCACCGTCTAATTTGGTTTGCGGAATACAATAGTTTTTTTTTAAAGATTATTTGCTGTTAGTTTTTATTTTCATATTTACAAATACTTTACAGATTTTTTTTAAAGATAATTTGCGGTTTATTTTATTAATTCAATATTTACACATACCTATTTTAATTTTGTAAACTGCGTCTAAGGGGGGGTTATATATTTGAGATTTATTTTTTTTTATATTATTTTCTGCGCACGCACTTGAGCTCACGTGGTGTCCTATTTGCGTTAATTATTTTTTTTTGGTTGGTATTGAACCGCACACCCCTTAGCGTCCGGTACTTTTGATACGTCCTACCTTTCATTTTGTTCTGTTAAATAGAAATAACTTATGAATTTTTGTTAGGCAAGCAGAAGCCGCATTTTTATATTATTTTTTTATTAAGCCTATGGTAAAGTTAAATAATATTGTAATATGTAATATGTATGTATTTATTTTCAACTATCTTGGGAATCTATTTATTAAAATTGACTAAATTCTAATCTGACAATTTCATTTATTTTTTTATTTATTCAGGTTGTATACTGTTACTTAGTATTTTAGTAGTAAACCTATTGGTAAGTTGGTGGTTTATTGAATAGCAACGTAGGGAAGGCTGTGGGCCAATTTACCTGGCGCCCCTGATATAACTTCGGATTTTTTTGTTTTGTGGACCGCACGACCATCTCCACTGTTTTGTCTAGCCGCGAGCCATTCCCAGACTGTCACCGTATAGTACTTTTCTTTCCGGGTGTACGTCTGATTTATATTTGGTACATTCTGTAATTTTTTTATATAGATTCGGTTTTGTACGCCACATATTTTGGCGCCCAACGTGGGGCCCTTAATTAATTAACCTTTTTTTGTCAACCCCTTGTGTAGATTCCTTTTAATTAGTTAACCTAACGTGTTTGGGCTTTAATTGACTAACTTTGATTTATTTACTTTACCACTGGTTTTGCACTTAGTAGTAGTCTTAGAACTTCGTGTTTAGTGGAAGTGTATGCCAAGAAGTGCTTACTAGTTTTTTTTTTTGTGTGACGTGAAGTTGGAAGAAGCCAAAAATGGAACTTAAAAGAAGATACTTTGAAGTGGTGTTGTGGAACTTAGAAGAATTATGGATATATTAGGACTTTGAAATATTTCTATTTCAGTTGGAGTTCAAATTTATTTTTTTGAGAAGTTGGACTTCGAAATTCTACATTGTGGTTTAACTTACTTATGTTAGGGAATGTAAAATCTTTTTTTTTTGAGATTATGTTGTGACTTGTAATTTGTTCTGAAACAATGAAATTTTGAAAATCTTTTGTGAAATTTTATAGATTGAATAAAGCGACTATTACTTTTATTTTGCTTTTGGTTTGCTCCCATTAATAAAGTAAACTGTACCTGTGTGTTAATATTTTTACTTATATCTTGATTTTGTTTGAATATTTGCTCCTTTCGGTTGATACATTTTTTTTTAAATTTTGAACTTTGGCAAGATGGTGCGAAAACTTGTACCCAACTACTTAAGGAAAGAGGAACTGGAATATGAACTCAAAATTCGTGGAGTGTCTACTGGCACTGTTGAGTCTATGAGGTCTAGTCTGTCTGATGCACTTAGTCGTGAGGCAGCAAATGAAAGCTTTAGATATCCTGAGCACCCATTCACCTTTTCACAGGATAAAACTGCAATCGAGACTAAACTTGCGGAGCTGAATACGGCTGTTGGAAAGTTTGCCGGAACTCCTACTTGTGCTGAGTCCTTGAGATTGCGGACACAGATTAACCATGTCTTGGGGAGAATTGATCTTATGGTATTGCCAACAGGTGATGATGCAGACGCAGCCCAGGTTGTTAAGTCAGACTTTCTTGCTGAGATTTTGAAGTTGTCACAGGATTTACATGATAAGCAGCATCCAATCGGATCTGGTTCGGTACCAGTAGCGCTCGATGTGATTTCGGTTTTAAATCAGTCTTTTCAGGCAGGGGTAGGACAAGTTCATGCTTCTTCTCCTGGAGCGATGTCACAAGCTGGTAATAATGTTTTTTCAGGGTCTGTCTCTAGTTTTTCTTCTGGGATGATACTTCCTCATAAATGGGGAATAGAAAAGTTTTCAGGTTCTGCTAGGGGTATGTCTATTTCTGCATTTTTTGAGATGGTGAATGAATTGAGTCTCGCTCGTCATGTACCAGATAGTATACTTTTGGAATCAGGTATAGATTTATTTTCGGATAAAGCCTATCAGTTTTATAAAGATGTTCGTCTACGTGTAGGGAGTTGGGCTGAATTAGTTGAAGAGTTTCGTAGGGAGTACCTGTCAGCTCACCATGGGGAAGCGCTTTTTGAAGAGCTTCGGAGGAGAACTCAGCATTCGTCTGAGACTATTGGAGTTTACTTGGCAATAATGAATAGTTACTTTAATCGCTTGCGTTGTCATGTTCCAGAGGAAGTTAAATTGTCTATAGTTATTAGGAATTTGCATCCGTTCTATCAAGATAGATTACGTGATCCTTTGCCAGCTACCTTGGAGGAACTTCGTGTTCTATGTCGCAGTATGGAGGAAAGACGTGATTGTATTAGGAACTATGTTGAACCGAATAGTAGGAAAATGAATACTTTGGAAAAGGACCTAGCTTATATCAGTGTGGATGCTGAAAGTTGTAGTAGTGTTAGTGAGGGTCCTGTTGTTTCATCCGAATCGGAGTCCGCTAGAGGAAAGTTTAGGACTTTAATCTGTTATCGTTGTAATCAGTCAGGCCATAAGGCAGTAGGGTGTCTAATGAAGAAGGAGGCTGTTCACTGTTTTAAGTGTAAGAAAGAAGGGTTTACAGTCAGAACTTGTCCTTCGTGTAATTCGGGAAACGGAAGGAAGCGCACCTAACTGGTCGAAGAGGTGTTGCCGACGTTGACTCGACCAACCTACGTCCTATTTTAGACTTTATTTTACATCATTCCGAAGGAGATGAACGTCCATATTTGAAAGTTAAAGTCTTAGGAAAGGAAATTTTGGGATTATTGGATTCTGGTGCTTCAAAGACCATTGTAGGAAGAACTGGTTGGAAATTTTTACAAAACTTGGGTTTAGAGTTGGATACTTCGAAGAAGACCGTTTGTAGAGTGGCGAATGGTCAGATGTGTGAATCGTTGGGGGAATGTTTAGTACCTTTCATGGTTAGGGATCGCTTGCGTGTCTTGCCAGTATTAGTTATTTTGGACGTACCGCACATTCTGATTTTAGGATCTGATTTTTGGCGTGTTATGGGTATCGTTCCAGATTTGAGGCATAACGAATGGTATTTTTCGGACGCTCCAGCAATGGTAGGTTCAGTGGATCATCTCCGAGGTCAAACTATTTTGACCGATGCAGAGAAGTCGCAATTGGAGGAAGTTATTAATAGAAGTCGTGAACTAATGGGCACTTCTCTTGGTTGTACTGATGTCACTGAGCATGTGATTGTTTGTAAATCTGCACCCATAAAACAACGTTACTATCCTGTATCCCCAGTAATCCAAAGCCATATTGATAAAGAGCTAGAAGATATGTTGGCGAAAGGAGTAGTGGAGCGATCGAATAGTGCTTGGTCGTCCCCGATTCTCTTGGTGAAGAAAAAGGTTCCAGAAGGTGAAGAACCAAAATGGAGGTTCTGCGTAGACTATCGAAAGCTTAATGCCGCAACAGAGAGGGATGGCTACCCATTACCGTACATCTCTAATATTTTAAATAAATTAAAGAACGCGCATTATCTTTCCACCATAGACATTAAGTCGGCGTATTGGCAGGTACCTGTTGCTAAGGCTTCCAGGCCTTATACTGCTTTTACGGTTCCTGGTCGAGGTCTTTTTCAGTTTTGCAGAATGCCTTTTGGATTACATAATGCCCCGGCTACATGGCAGAGGTTGATAGATCGTGTCCTCGGTCCGGAGTTGGAACCCTATGTTTTTACTTACTTGGATGACGTGGTCATCGTGACAAAGTCTATTGAAGAACATGTAAGGATCTTAGAGGAAGTCTTTAGACGCTTGAGAGAAGCTAAGTTAACCGTTAGCTGGGATAAATGTCAATTTTGTAGACCGGAACTAAAGTATTTGGGTCATGTGGTTGATAGGAATGGACTACATGTTGATGGTGATAAGGTCAAGGCTATGCTACGTATCCCAACACCCACATCCGTCAAGGAAGTTCGTAGCATCATAGGCACATTTTCCTGGTATCGAAGATTTATTCCTTCCTTTGCGACACTACTAGCTCCAATTACAGCGATATTGAAGAAAGGAAGAAAATTCAATTGGACCCCGAGTTGTGAAGAATCTTTTCAGAAAATAAAAGAATGTCTAGTTTCTGCTCCGATACTTAATTGTCCTGACTACAATTTGCCTTTTGTTGTCCAATGTGATGCCTCAGGATATGGAGTGGGCGCCGTGTTATTGCAGCCAGGCCCGGATGGTGACGAAGTAATTAGTTTCCTGAGCAGATCACTAACGCGTCAAGAAAGGAATTTTTCCACGACGGAACGGGAATGTTTAGCTGTGTTATGGGCAGTCGAAAAACTGCGTCCTTATTTGGAGGGTGTTCCGTTTACGGTCGTGACTGATCACGCATCCCTCGTATGGCTTCAAAATTTGAAGGATCCTACTGGAAGATTAGCTCGATGGGCGGTAAGATTGCAACAATATGACTTTAAGATTGTGCATCGGAAAGGAAAAGAACATGTTGTCCCCGATTTGTTATCTCGGTCAGTTCCCGTGCTTGATATGGTTGAAGAGGTTGTACCGCTTCCTAGTGGTGATAGTTGGTATGATAAACTTTGTAGAAAAATCGAGTCTAATCCCTTGAAGTATCCTCAGTGGAGAATGTCTGGTGGCAAACTTTATAAATACATCCGTCCCAGTTATGGATTTTTGGTCGAGGAAGCGGACAATTGGAAGGAAGTCGTTCCTAAGGGTCAACGATTGGAAGTGCTGAAGTTGTGTCATGATAGTCCTTTAGCAGGTCATATGGGGATCCTGAAAACTTATAAGCGTATTAACGAGAAGTATTTTTGGCCGAAACTGCGGAGTGATGTGTCTCGTTACGTTGGACGTTGCTCACTGTGTGCCATGCATAAGGTGGAACAAGGTAAGCCCAAAGGCTTTATGACTCCTCAACCTAAAGCTACTCAACCATGGGAGATAGTAGCAACCGATCTTATGGGACCTTTCCCAAGATCAACTCAAGGCTATAAGTTTATCTTAGTGGTAATGGATGTGTTTAGTAAATTTTCTTTGGTATTTCCGTTGCGATCCTCAAAAGCCGTGCATGTCGTTAAGAAAATAGAAGAAGAAGTTTTCCTCGTATTTGGAGTTCCACGTCTGTTACTATGTGATAATGGTGTCCAGTATACTTCGGGTATTTTCAAGAAAATGATGGAAACCTATGGTGTCTCAGTTCGTTATAATGCGTTGTATCATCCACAGTGCAATCCATCTGAACGCTATAACCGAACCCTTAAAACAATGATGGCAACTTATATAGCTGACAACCATAAGAAGTGGGATGAAAATTTGGCCAAACTAGCATGTGCTACGCGCACTGCATACCACGAGTCGACTGGTCAAGATCCCTACTTCATAAATTTCGGTCGGAAGATGGTAGTGGATGGACGAGATTTTTCCCGAAAGGACAAACTCGGAGACCCGGAGGACGAAGTAGCTAAAATGGGATATAATCGATCGCGTGGACTCCAGGAATTATTTGTTGATGTTAGAAAACGTTTAGATAAAGCTTCGGCTAAGTGTGAGAAGACCTATAATCTACGGAGACGTCCAGAGGAATTTCAGCCCCATCAGTCAGTATGGCGGAGAAATTTTGTGTTGTCAGATGCCGCTAAATATTTCACGAAAAAGTTAGCTCCTAGATGGATAGGACCCTACTTCGTGAAGAAGAAAGTTTCCCCCTGGACATATAGTTTAGAGGATGAAAATGGCAAGGATCAAGGTATTTGGAATATTAAGGATTTAAGGATTAGTAACCCGACTGGTGATCCCGATAGGATTTAGGTCGGAGTAGAACGGACTAGCAAAAGTTTTGTCTAGTCTAAGTAAATTTAGTTAGTCTTTTGAAATTGGTTGTATTTATTTTTTTTGTTGTGTCCGTGAAGGATGACTGAGTGTTGGCTATGATCGGTTCTTAGGATGTATTTGGATGGTCAACCGATTCGTTTTTTTTTGTGTTAGGTAGCCAATACGAAGTCGTAGGGTTGCGGTAGCCTTAATTTCTTTTGATTTATGGAATTGAATGTCACTTAGGTTTGGTCAGAAATATGTTGTCTTCGATGATATGGCGTTGGGATTTGTTTTGATGTTAGTAAGCCATTCTATTTAATTGGGATTTTTTCGAAGCCACATAATTATGTTTTGGTGAATCTTGTTGGATAATAGCTTAGTTTTGGATGATTCACTAAATTTCGTTGTATACGGATTTAAATTCTGAAAGACCTATCTCATTTTTATTTTAATGAACAATTGGAATTACACTACTGTTTCGGTAGATGTTCCTCGCAGTATCAGTAAGAGTGGAATGGTGGAGAGTTTCTTATGGACTCATGTTATGCGAGGTATAGTGAAGTACTAGCGATGCCCCAGAGCTGGGAGGTCGCGAATAAGGGCAACATCCAGTAACCGACCAAATCAGTGTTGTCAGATTGACGTTGGAATTTGAAACTATTCTACTTGATCTCATACGATGAGAGATGACTGTTGTGTGGAAGTGGAGTAAGTGTTGTAAGTAAGTTGTTGCTTTGTGCGTGTGGTTTGAGGTTGGTATGTCTTTCGTTGTCCAAGTACTTGCGCATGGTGAAGACGGTGTGGATGATGATTGTGTGGATTGTGTGGACTTCGCTCAGAGTTTAGGTAGTGTGTCGCTAGCGCGAGGGAAAATTTTCTTCGTCTAGTTTTTCCTCGTAAATTTTCCTCTGGGAAAGGGAGGTGTTGTTACGTTCCAAATTTAAAGTAGAAAGTCCCACCTCTATTTTATCAAAATTTAAATAATTCAGGACGTGTAAGAGCGGTTGCCTATAATATATTATAAGCAAGGTGGCGAAAATAAAATTAGTAATTTTCAAATAGGGGTAATGTCTGGCAAATTGTGCTGAAGTTAAGGGAACACGTCCTCTTTTTTGTGAAGAAACTAATTTAGATCGTTCTTTCTAGAGTTATCTTGGAAGAATTGGGATCATAAAATTGAAATTTTTGAATCTCGGTACTATTCGGTGACCTCCGTGTGTCAAGTTGTCAAGTGTTCGGAAAGACGACGGAAAGAAAGTGATTCCAGGTTTGAGAGTGTTACTGAAAGGTTGGGCTAGATTAAAAACGGCATTTTTGTTTTTTTGCTTTTGCTGCTGTTCCATGTGGGATCTGGACTAGTCCGAACCGTGTGGATATTCAAGGGGATTTGCTGCCTTCGTGGAAGGGTTTTTTTTGGAATATCCACAATTTCGCTAAAAAAAAGCGGATCTACAGTACACGTGAATACCGGGAGTCGTATTTAGATCAAGAAATTAGCCTTAATCACGAGTCCAAATAGCCGGCTACGCTTCGGTCCAATTTGGGATATTTCAAACCCCTAATCTGGCTAAGAAGGGTGAGTGTTAGAACATTTCGTTTTTAATTAATTAAAAAGTTGTAGTTATTTTTTTATCCCATCTCTAAAAAGCTATTCACATTTTTATCAGTTTTCATACATTCAAGTTCGGAGACAAGTTTTTTTTTGTATTGCTCCATTATCGCCAAAAGGCAGATAAACAAAGTGTTAAAATCAATATATTTATTTCCAAATAATTATTTTAGACACAGATGGTAATTAATGTTTTCTTGCTTCAGGGTTGGTTGGTTGGTTTGTTTGTTTTTTTCTGCTTCTTCTTCTTCGTATTTTTCCATCTGGCTGTAATTTTCAACTTTTCAACATTGTCACACAAGTCTATGTACATCGGCAATCGTATGGGATTTTGGATTGAAGACACGCTGAACTATAACTGGAATTCCACGCGGTGAAGTATATGAATATTCGAGGTATGGATCGATAATTAATTTTCAACGGAAGATTTAAGCACCGTCTAATTTGGTTTGCGGAATACAATAGTTTTTTTTTAAAGATTATTTGCTGTTAGTTTTTATTTTCATATTTACAAATACTTTACAGATTTTTTTTAAAGATAATTTGCGGTTTATTTTATTAATTCAATATTTACACATACCTATTTTAATTTTGTAAACTGCGTCTAAGGGGGGGTTATATATTTGAGATTTATTTTTTTTTATATTATTTTCTGCGCACGCACTTGAGCTCACGTGGTGTCCTATTTGCGTTAATTATTTTTTTTTGGTTGGTATTGAACCGCACACCCCTTAGCGTCCGGTACTTTTGATACGTCCTACCTTTCATTTTGTTCTGTTAAATAGAAATAACTTATGAATTTTTGTTAGGCAAGCAGAAGCCGCATTTTTATATTATTTTTTTATTAAGCCTATGGTAAAGTTAAATAATATTGTAATATGTAATATGTATGTATTTATTTTCAACTATCTTGGGAATCTATTTATTAAAATTGACTAAATTCTAATCTGACAATTTCATTTATTTTTTTATTTATTCAGGTTGTATACTGTTACTTAGTATTTTAGTAGTAAACCTATTGGTAAGTTGGTGGTTTATTGAATAGCAACGTAGGGAAGGCTGTGGGCCAATTTACCTGGCGCCCCTGATATAACTTCGGATTTTTTTGTTTTGTGGACCGCACGACCATCTCCACTGTTTTGTCTAGCCGCGAGCCATTCCCAGACTGTCACCGTATAGTACTTTTCTTTCCGGGTGTACGTCTGATTTATATTTGGTACATTCTGTAATTTTTTTATATAGATTCGGTTTTGTACGCCACATGGGACAACATGACTCACATGCAACATATTATACATTTGTACCTGAATAATATAACAAAGAGCAAACAAATCGCTGCATATGCGTATGACGTCATGATACTTGGTCGTAATGAGATGGTGTTAAAAGAGACTTTCGAAGATCTTGATAAAGCGGCGTGAGATGATAAAGCAGAATGAAACTAAATATATGTTTACGTCACGGCAAGACGAAACAATAGAAACTTCATCCAAACAGGTCTCTAAGTGTTGAAAGTTCACATACTTAGGATCTCTAGTAACCGAAACTAATGATGTAAGTGCAGTAATAAAGAACAGAATAGACAAAGGACACAGGACATATTACGCAAATAAAAAACTGTTAACTTTTAAAATACTAGGGCGGAATTTGAAGAAAGACGAAGATACCCTGAAAAGTTTTGAAAGAAAAGTGGTCAGGAATATTTTTGGGCTTGTCCGTGAGTAGAATGGGGGCTATAGAATCTGCATAAACTTTGAGTTCGACGAGTTAATTAAACACGCCGATATAATAAAGTTTGTTAAATCTGATAAAATTCGTTGGCTTGGCTACGTCCACTGGAATGGAGGCCAACCGAAAATAGACCATGAGGTCGCCCTAGATAGCGTTGGTTAGAGTGTCTAGTATGATCTAAGGATTATGGGAGTTGGAGAAAGAGTAGCCAATAACAGAAGTAAATGGAATGCAATTGTTGAATAGGCCAAAACCCACAGAGGGTTGTAGCTTTGAAGAAGAGGAGTAAGAAGGCCTGGAAATTAATAAAGAGTCTGGCCGGAGATAAGTGCAATCTACCCACGTCAATGTAACTCCAAATCATTTAGCTACATAACTTCTTCAGAATGGCAATCCACGGTAAGGACAAAAACACCCAAGCAGCTCATAAAGAGGGGTCAGTACCTTTTCTCCAGTTTTTTATTTTTAAGGTTGTTATATCAGTTTCTATTTGTTCTAAGTATCTCAGCTTCGGTCTTGCTCTTGTTATTTTTCCTACTGGCATCTGTTTGAATATTTTGTTTGGTATTTCGCCTTCTTCCATTCTTTCTACATGTCCTATTAAACGCAGCCGTCCTATTTTAATGAATGTTATAATATCCGGATCCTGGTATATTTTGTATAGTTCAGAGTTGTATCTTCTTCGCCATATTCCGTTTTCTTTTGTGCCCTTATATATGTGTCGCAAGATTTTTCTTTCGAAGGTAGCTAACAACGATTCCTCTCTTTTAGTGAGTGTCCAGGTTTCTGAGCCGTATGTGAGTACCGGTCTTATTAGGGTTTTATATATTTGGCATTTTGTTTTTCTTGCGACGTTATCTGATCTTAGTTGCCTAATTAAACCATGGTAACATTTATTTGCAATAAATATTCGCCTCTTCACTTCCTCCGTAACGTTATTATCAGACATAACTAGGGATCCCAAGTATATAAAGATTTTTACCCTCTCTATGTTGTATTCTCCTATTGTTATATTTTGTGGTTGCCTTATTTCTGCGTTTTTACTTACCTGCATATATTTTGTTTTGGTCTGATTGATTTAAAGACCACTATTTTGTGCAGCTCGTTCTATTTGGTTGTATGCCTCTATCATTTCTCTTCTTGATCTTGCGATTATGTCAACATCATCTGAAAATCCTAGTATTTGCATGCTTTTATTAATGATTGTTCCTCGTGTATTGACTGTTCTGTCCCTCAGTATTTTCTCGAGTACGATGTTGAACAAGATGCATGATAGAGCGTCTTCCTGGCGTAGTCCCTTTTTCACATCTATTGTTTCCGTTAATTCACTTTGTATCCGGATTCTACTTTCTAGTTTCAGAGATTCTTTTATCAGTTCTATTAGTTGTGTTGGTATATTAAATTCTTTCATTGCTTTTATTAAGAATTCTCGGTTTATATTGTCATATGCGCTTTCAAAGTCTATGAAGAGATGATGTGTGTCGATGTTATATGCACTTGTTTTTTCGAGGATCTGTCGCAGAACAAATATCTGGTCTATTGTTGACTTCTGTCTACAGAAGCCACTTTGGTATTTGCCAACTATTTTTTCAGCGTGTGGTCGAAGTCTTTCATAAATGACGTTGGACATTATTTTGTATGCTGCATTCAGCAGCGTGATTCCACGGTAGTTTCCACATTCTAACTGATTTCCTTTTTTATGTAATGGTACAATAATAAACTCCATTCGCTTAGCTGGGGCATATTTTGACAGATTCATTGTCGGAAACCTACAACACAACAATTCCTACTTCTCAGTATTAATAGCTGAAGTATCCTACTATTACAGACTTCTTTCTTTAAAAAAAGAAGAATTATTCTAAATAGTCGAAGTGTATACTAAACCCATCAAATTTTGGGTAGTATATATTTAAAAAATATATATTTAGTTGTTATAATTTAACATTACTATTTATTATATGGTGCAGATAAATAAATATTGATTGTCAGTAATTCGCAAAGTTCTATTTTATTTACTATTTAGTTTGTTTACTATTAATATTGGCTATGACTACGTGTGCTTGGTTGTATAGTAATTTCCAGCCACTTTTAGTCTGTCAAAAAGTAACTACCTTCGCAAAAAAATAATTACTAAATTCACTAGACAGTTCGGACTGGGAATAGTGAACCGAGTTTACCGCTATTCCACTTCGCTGGTAGCTGTTTATTGGACCATATCTTAGTTATTAATTCATGTATTGTTTTTTGTAGCGCGTTTCCTCCTTCCTTCAGTAACTCCGATGCTATTTGATCCGATCCCGGTGCTTTATTGTTCTTTAATTTGTCTACTACTGCTCTAATCTCGACTATTGTTGGTGGAGTCTTTCTCTGTTGTCTGCTTGGTCTAATGGTATGTCAGGTTTCGTCTCTCTCCGATCTCCTTCAAACTTTTCCGTAAAATGTTCTGTCGATGTACTTAGTATCTCTTGCTGTTCTGTCAATATATTACCTTCCTTATCTCTACACATCGTTGTTCTCGGTTTGAATTCTTTTCTGCTTTTGTTTAGTCTCTGATAAAATTTTCTTGTCTCTGTTGATTTACTTAGTTCTTGTAGTTCTTGAAGTTCTTTGTTCATATATTCTCTCTTTTTTCTTCGGTGAGTTTTCTTTTCTTCTTTGCGTAGTCGTTTATATTCTTCCTCTGCTTGTCGGGTTCTGTGCCCCTGTTGCATCAGTAAATATGCTCTGTTTTTTTTTGTCTGTTATGATCTGACATTCTTCGTCAAACCAGTCATTCGTTCTTGTTCTTCTTTCTCTACCTTCTATGCCTAGTACTTCTTTAGCTGCCTCTTTTATGATGTCTGCATTCTTCCCACTCCTTATTTAGGTTTTCATGTGTTATTCTGTTTTCTAGTTTGTTGTTTATATATATATATATATATATATATATATATATATATATATATCGGTTTCAAAACGTCTTGCGTCGTTGTCCGATGCCTAATTTCCACGAATTTCTATCATTCCATTGTTCTTCGGTCAAGTCTCGGGAGCTCATTGCCTTTGTTATTCCCTCCTTCCATGTTCTTTTTGGTCTTCCTCGTTTCTTACGATTTGGTGGTATCCATTTCATGGCGATTTTCGGTAGTCTTGTTTCTGGCATTCTTTGAACATGGCCATACCATATAAGTTGTTTCCTTTCTATGTCTGTTGCCAGTGATCCATCTACCCCCATCCTATTTCTTATTTCATCGTTTCTAATTCTGTCTGCTCTAGATATTCGAAGTGATCGTCTAAATACATCCATTTCTGTTGCTTCGAGTTTTCTTTTATTGCTTTCTGTTAGTCTCCATGTCTCTGTACCATAGGTTAAGCTGGTTTTTATGAGAGATTCATAAATATTGTATTTTCGTCTTTTACCAATTTCTGAGCTCCAAAGAACTCCGTTAAGGCAACCAATTGTTCTACGGGCCTGGGTTATTCGTTTTCTAATTTCCCTATTGTCTGTGCCTGTGGTGTCGAAATCAATTCCTAGGTAGGTATATTCAGTGCAGAATGCAATTTCGGTTGTGTCCATCTGAATGTTGGATAGTTCTGCGCCTATTGGGAGATATTTTGTTTTTTGTGTATTGAGTTCTAAACCCCACTTCTTGTATTCTTCCTGTAGTTTTCTGGCCATATATGTCAGGTCTTCTTTATCGTTGGCTATAAGGACTTGATCGTCTGCAAACTGTAGGGTATATAGGCAAGTTTCTCCCAGATCAATGCCCATTCCTCTACACTTTCTTTTCCACTGATACTTGGTTTGTTGTTTATCTTTTCTTTATACTCTTTATTTTTGTTTGTTTCTTTGAGTCCTTTTACCTTGTATCGTTCATGTTTAGAGCCTCTTTCCTTTTTGATGTTTGAAATTCTAGCCCTTGCCCTACTTTCGACCAGGTAGTGATCAGAAACCGCATTTGCCCTTCTTCTGGTGAGGACGTTTGTTATATTCGATTGGTGTCTCGAGTCTACAATGACATAATCTATCATATTTACTGTAAGTCCATCCGGGGATTTCCAGGTACCTTTGTGTATATCTTTGCGAGCGAAGTACGTGCTGGCAATCACCATGTTAAGTGATCTTGCTAGGTTTATTAACCTATTGCCTTTGTCATTTGATTGCTCATGGAGACTATTGTGGGTTGGAATTGCTGTTCTTTTCCAACTTTGGCGTTTAGGTCTCCATAGATTATTTTTATATTATTTTTTGGGCATAACTGATATGCGGACTCTAATTCGTCATAAAACTCTTCTTTAATTTCCTCTTCTTTTTCTTCTGTCGGGGCATGCGCATTAATTAGATTGTAGTTAAAGAAACGACCTTTAACTCTTAAAATGCACATTCTTGGACTAATGTCTCTGGAATCTCTTATAGTATGCTTTACTCTCTTGTTTACTATGAATCCTGTGCCCAAGACGTGATCTTTAGGATCGCAGCTGTAGAAAATCGTATGGCTTCTTTTTTCCAGTACATTGTTTCCAGCCCACCTCATTTCTTGTATGGCAGTTATGTCTATTTTGTATCTGTCTAGTTCATTTAGGAAATTTTGTAGACCTCCCAATCTATATAAGGTTCGAATATTCCATGTCGCAACCCTCAAATCGTGTTCTTTTTTTTTCGCACAGTCGTCGTCGTTTGATCAGTCCGGCTTTTCTTCCTTGAACGTTTATAACTCATAGTTTTTCTAGGAGAAGGTAGTAACCTTCAGCCCACTGCCCAACCCCCTATCGTCGGGGGACCAAGACTCCCTTCTTCGTCAGCTCTGACCCCACCTTCCACTGGGGTTTGGTTACCCAATCTCCAGTGGGGTTGCTCAGGTTACCGGCGTGTACCGCCTTGGAGGTGAAGATAGGAATTGAGTAGGATAGGCTTAGTGATGCCAACAGAATACGGCATCATGTATTGCGCCTCATTACCCCCTTTACACACCACACTTATAAAATAGAGAGTGTAATAAACAACATATGTTGACTAATTACCGGCTGCTTCAGGCTAGCAAGAGTTGAACACCTGTAGTTGAGTTTTCTGAAGATGAACGACTTAAATCTAGAAGATCATTCATTGCTAAGTTGAGCCCACAACGAAAAATCCACGAGATCTTTAATGTGGAAAGAGCAGCAAACAGTAAATATCACAAATACCTCAGCAAATATTACAAATACCAAGTGCACACCTTGACTGGTAAAGATGAAAAACACTGAATAGTAAAAACTGTATATGTGGTGTGACCCAATCAATGAGACACCTACTGCAGTTTCGTCTCGTAAACTGTGAGCAAGAGTGCTTTGATGCAGACTTACTGGAATGCAGCGACGTAGCATTAGCTTATGTCAACTACTGATTAAACGAAAAATGGAAATTTGATTTTTTTCAATTCATTTTTATATGGATGTACATTTATTTGAATGTATTTTATTTATTATAACTTTACTGTGCTGTTTTTTAATTTTGTAGCAACACAAACGTTGGTGATATTTGAGGCACACAAAATGTACGAGTCCGCGTTGCTCAGAATCGGGGGAAATGTGGGCGTGGTTCTTTTTCCTTTGGTTACACCTTCCCTTTGTTACACCAACTAAAGTAGAATTGGAAGAAAGAAAAGAAAGGAATAAAAGATAACAGCTACTGAAACTAGAACAGAAATATTAAATGAACAGAACAAAGAAACAAATGACAATCTTATTGACGAAAGGGCGCCACTGATTTTTTTCTTTATAGCTTCTAAAAAATGGGAAAAGAGAAGACAAGATAAGAAAAAAACAAAATTTTAACGCAATAATACGTAATATAATATATTACTATAATAAGCAAATTTACGGATTTTGAATTGTACTACAATGGTTCAAATAGCTTACCTTAACTCCAATCTTATTCAGGCTCTGTTTCTTGGTTCAGTATCTCTGCTGTTGTATTTGCAAGTAAGAGGACTATAAGGAATAATAAAACACATAAATATCCAAAATAAATTTCATCAATATATTGTATAAATAAAAAAAAATTAATAGAAAATGTCATGTGCAAAATTCCTCAATATAACATTAGCAACAAAAAATTCATATACCTGCTATAAAATGGATAAAATTTTCAACAGTTTCAAAATAATGACATATGCATTATGAGAAAATCAAAACATACAAATCACATATCCCTAGCATGTTTGACAAATTCTACGAACAAAAGGAAATTGTTTCTCTAATCACGTCGATAACTATTAGTAAAAAATAAACTTATGTCCCTATAATTGTCCTTTTTGAGAAATGTAAGATCAAAGTTGAAATTGCAAATTAGATCGTCTTCTTCTTCTGGAATCTGGTTTCTCCTAGTTGAGTGACTTCTCCTCCTGGTTAGAACTTTGCCCCAAGAAAGTATTTTTGTCGCACAAAAATTAAAAAGCTGCCAATCTGGTTCTGCTTCCAAGCGCTCAAAAATCTGGTAGCCTTTCAAAAAGATCTCTCTAGCCTTTCCTTAGATAACCGATGTTGAATAAAAACTTACAATTGTTTGGCAGCTCCCTGCTTTTCTACTGCAAAATCACTCACTCCACGGCTTCTTACACTACTACACTACTTATCAAAAAACCCACAGAAAATCAATATTTAATTTTAGTTAATAATTTTCTCAAGAAACACAAACAACCTTTCTCTTCAAAATCTTTTAATCGACTCCTCGTATTTTTTTTTTCATCAACAAACCTGCCGTATTTCCCACCATTTCCTAAAGCCTCTCCTTTCGCCAATCAAAAAACTCCATTCCAAGATGCATCTCTTCCACTCTTTCTTTCGGCAGAACCTCTATCCACTCAACATATTAGACTGCCTCGTTTGGTAAAAAATTACTACGACTATTTTGGAATTACCCTATATCAACTATCGAAAACAACTTCCTATTTTCTTCCTCTATTCAATTTATGTAAATTACTTTTAATCTTTCTTAACTATTTTATATTTACAAAGGCCTACAAATAAAATTAAATTTTTGGAAAATCCCAACTGCTATTTACACTCAGTGTCCAACTATTATGTGAAATCGTTCTTGGAATCAATTATTTTATTAACCCGCACGTTCACCATTACAAATAACTTATTTTAAACTTAATCCTGAGTGAATGAACTTAATTCTGAAGAGCTTTTTTGGGCGAAATACGTAGAAGCGGATACACAGACGCACTATACGTGAAATCAAATCTTAACTGTCTTTTTCTTTTTATTCCGATATACTCTGTACGAGTACTAGAAACCAATTCGCTAAGGATTTTTGCTTAGTTGAGGAGATATGTTTAGGAATGCAATTTTTAGATTCCCCATGTCTCTAATAATATCAACGTCTAGTTTTCCTTGCAATTCTTAGAAGGCACAGATTAAAGCAAAAATCCGAATTTGGTTTCGAACATTAGTTTACGGATTTTAATATTTTAAATAATTCCGAAATAGATAAAATTAAGAAATTAAACATTTTACATTAAAATTTGAAAATTAGAAATCATAATATATACATACATATATATATATATATATATATATATATATATATATATATATATATATATATATATATAATGTCAAAATATAAATGTTATAATATGTATATAATAATAATGAAATATTTATTTATACTTACGGCTAATTCAACATTACCAAAATTATGAGTACAAAAATTGTAAGATATTCTCTATAATAAATTTTGAAAATACATTGACTACTCTCAATCAAATGAAAACACAAACAACTACCTGAAATGAATACTTTTATTCTTCAATAATACTTTCTGACCTACTTTTATAATTTGAGATATAATGTGATAAGTTAATTTAATTAAATTCTTCATTAGGAGCTAGCATCTTATAATAAGTAATCTTGACATATTCTCAGAAAGTCAGAACGAACAGGAATGCCTCTGCTGTGTCTGAATCGAAAGTTTTAACGAGAGGTGACATGAAGTAGATCCATATCCATAAATAAGTTTATGCATTCATTAATTCCAAGAATTCATAAATCCAAAAATTTGTAAAACCAAAAAAGTCAAAATTAAAATATTATAGAGAAATTTTAAAACTTCATATGTCCGGAATTTGTAAAGCCAAAGTTCCACCCGAAGGGAATATTAGTGAAAAGATGTTATGCATTTTTTCCTTCTGTAAACAAACTTTAAAAAGGGCTTAAAAAGAGATAAAAGGCCTTTAGTGTTTTTTTTACACTAAAATTTATTAACACAATACTAACCTGGTGAACTGAGATGAAGACCCACTGTATGTGCCACTTTACACAAAAGTCTAGTATGAAGTGACGATGTGATTTTTCCAAATCGGCTTTCTGCTCAAAGAATTAGATTTTTCACATCAGATTCGTGTCGTGTTACATCTCCCATCCAATTAGATAAATTAAACAAAACGAATTTTTCGAAACCGTTAGTGGTTGTAGCGACTAAAGATCTTAAGATTTATTGTAAACAAAACTCATTTTGTTTTCTTGTTCAAAACCAAAACGCAATTCTTAAAACGTATAGAAACTTATTTGGAGAAACGAATACACAAGACAATTTGGATTAAAAAACAAAAACACTTAAATTTTAAGTTATTGTAACTTAAAGTGTAAGATTTGAGATTTGTGGTCAATGTAGTTTGTACAAAATAAATACAATACAATAATAAATAAAGTGTTTTATCTGTATTTTACCACCAGTAATAATAACTACTCATTACTCTTTGTATTAAAATACTATCACATATTTGAAATTACAGTGGAACCTCGATTATCCGTGCGTGGGTTATACGAGATGCGGATTATCCGTGATATGATTTGCCGTTATTAAAATTGCATTTTTGAGGTTTTATCGATACGTCGTGAGGGAGATGCATAATCCGCTATATTCTTAACACGTGTTTTTTGTTATGGTAACAAGCAGAGAAATGTTTTAACGATTGAAGAAAACTAGAGATTTTAAACAGAAGTGAAAAGGGTGAAAAAATGAATAGTGTCGCATCGTTATTACGAATCTATGAAGTTGGCAAGAAAACAATCCGCGATATCAATAAAAACAAAGTGGACCTACACAATTTCGTATCTCTGACTCATTTAAAAACATTTCTGCATGGAAATCATTGATATGATTGACTTTTGAATAACTCGATGAAACACTTTCTAAATGGTTTCTGTAGAAAGATCGGAGGGCGTACCAATCTCTGGACCAATTTGTGTTAAGCAAGCGGTGATTTTTCTCAAAAACTTGAAAATCAAAGAACCTTTTAATGCATCGAGTGGTTACATCCACTTAAAAAAAGCGAAAAGCTCAGTGCCGACGGAGAAGCAATGGTGGAATTTTGCTGTGAACTGAAAACCATAATTAGGAAGAACATACCTACAAAAACCTTAGCTGCAAGTAATGACATGAGTCCACAGGGGTATAAAAAAAGTAAAGACCGGATAACAGTGTTGTGTTGTGCCAATGCGTCTGGCAGCCTTAGACTGAAGCTGACTGTGATTAGAAAGTCAAAAGATTCTCACGCTTTTTAAAAACATGAAACCGCAGAATCCTCCAGTCACTATTATAACCAGCAAGCTACCTAGATAACTTGTGATATCATCCAAGATTGCTTCCATAAATATATGAAATAAAGTCTTATTTGAAGAAGGAAAAATTTGCTTGACACAAAAGGCGCTTCTTCTCTTTGATAATACTGGTACTTATCCCAATTTCCAATGAGGCAGCCCTAAGATCTGACGATGGAAATTTCTTTGTTCTTTTTTTTTCTGCTAATATTACATCAATTGTTCAACCAATGGATCAGGGTGTTATTGAGACAATGAAACGCTTCTAGCAAAGAGAATCTGTGATGAACTTGTTGGATGAAGTTGATCTGATGAAGTTTCGGAAGTCGTTCAGATAACAGATGCAATTTTTACAGTGGCAAATGGAGTGGAGTGAAAGGGAAGACTTTCAAAAGAGCTTTTTACAAAATAATGACGCTAGAGGAAGATGAAAGCATCATGGCATAGGATGATAAAAAAAACTACCATAGCTGAAATAACTACATTAGTGCGCGACGCCGATGAGTTTAAAAGAAAATCATGAAGCCGAGGTTGACAAGTGGACACAGTGTGAAAAAGATGAGCTAGGCTATTAGCTCTTCAGTAACCATAACACTATTGAACCAGATTTAATTCAGCCCGGTACGTCACAACCTGATTCATCAAAAGAGTAATAAACCAGGAGGCTGAGGAACTATCAATGTTGTACTAGACAATTTTGATCAAGAAGAACCTTCGGAGAGTGTCGACATTATGAACTGGCGCCGAATACGTGAGAAGATTAAAAAAAATTGAAGATTTTTAACATAGGCTGAAGTGACTGACTTTTTTTCACAGCCACCTAAAATACAGTTGAGTCCATGGTTCTTTATCCGCACGTCATTAATACCTAGCAAGATAAAACACATACTTTTTATCTAGCATTATTGTCTCCCACGCATGAAACTAAAAGACAAATCAGCTACCTCCTGTTATTAAGTAAAGACACATGTTATTTTTATGAACGATCTAGACTCAGTATATCGAAAAGAGATAGGTACAAAAAACGCTTGGGGACGTTTTCAGATTTTAAGTCAATTTGTGACGTTTCTAGCTAGTTTGTTTACTTGTGACTGTCAGTTTGTCGGATTTTTTGTTGTTTTTTTTTGTCCTGTTTTTGCATTTAGAAGTTATTTATATTACACAAACAGTTGTTTTCACAACTAATGTTATATTAGAGTTTGAAATTTTATGGTAAGTGTATTTTATTTTGCCATTAATTTACATACAAAGTTAATCACCTTCAAACAGTTTAAGTTTCCGCAAAAGTAAAAGAAATAACAAAAATAAAATATAATATTGATTTTTTTTTAGATTATGCCTGGAAAAACTCTTACCTCACAAACTTAAGAACTCATTTTAAATTTAATCGAGTAGTTTGAATTAGAAAAAAGGAACGAGGACCGTTGGAACCATTGTCATCTGTTCAAGAGGTACAAAAAGTACAATTTTTAAATGTGCACTTTTATAAAGCTTTTGATGACAAGAATTATATATTATTAATATTATTTGTATGCCAACTTTATTACAGAACAAAATACTTATTAGGAACTTTTATTTTTGTTTTTTTGTCAATTTCAATTAAACATATTGATAATATTTTAACTTTGTTTTAGAGGATAGCAGCTGCATTTAAATTGGCGAGACAAAACAGTAAAAATCCTGTTTTGTCTTCTCCGGGAAAAAGCAGACCTCGTTTAAAAACGAAAACTACTGATTTACCAGAGAGCAATAAAATGGCAATTCGAAATATAATATATATGTACCAGGATAGTAAGTAAACCAACTTTCTGTTGAGAATTACAACGTGCGTTTCTACAAACCCGACACCTCGAACGACGGCTCTCCACCTCTTCATTCCTTCCCAATAGTCGCCTTTTACGACAGGCAGGAAAAACCGCTTCGGCCGTATTCTTATCTCCGCGAGCCGAATGGAGGCAGGATGACAACAGCAGAGGTGTACGTAAACCAGGTGGTTATGATGGAAAAAGATTTATTGTGGTTCATGCCGGTCCAGCAAAAGGTTTTGTTACAAATCCTTGACTGTAGATTATCATGGTGAAATGAATAGTACAATATTTACTAAATAGATGAGTACACAATGACTTAATAATTTAAAACACCCATCTTTGATTGTCATGGACAACGCACCCTACCATAGTGAAATCATGAATAGAGAACCTTCCGCTAAATGGTTAAAACCAGAATTGTTACAATTGGCCAAGATGAATCGACAAGAAAATATATATTGTAGATGAATTGATACGTGAACATGGACACGAAGTGCTTAGATTGCCACCATATCACCCAGATTTTAATGCTATCAAATTAATATTGGCAGATTGCAAGACTTAGTATAATATATTGGCAGAGATCAACTGAGATGTTTTAAGTATGTGGAAGGAAGCAATTCAAAAGTGTAACGATGTCGCCTGGGCAAAGTTTATTAGAGAAGAAAATATGTGTAATAATAACATCGAATCTGTAATAAATAACATTGGAGATAGCAGTTCAGATTCTGAAGATGATGAAAATGATATGTGAAAAACGAACAACATACGTTCAAAATCTTGCAACAATATTATTAGAGCTAAATAGTGTTTCATTCTTTAAATAATGTTACTATTACCTATTACATCAACACACTGCAAATATTATTGTATATTTAATTATATTTTTTCTATAAATTGTTTATTTATTTATTAATTACCAATAATATTAAAAGAATTTATTAACGTACTTTAAATGTAGTTGTAATTCTGCACCAAAATTTTAAAGCAAAACAAACATTTTACATTTTATTTATTTGATAATGTCAAATTTTATAATATTCCTTGATCGGAGCAGTAGCCACTTTCTGTTGTGTTGAGTAAATCTCTGACTTATTTCGTATGCTTTATGCTTTAAATGATGACGAACGGGTAAAGAACAATGGACCCAACTGTATATAACCGCTTTGTGTAAATCAAGGTTATCTGCTTACCTTCTTCTTCTAAATGTGTCTATCTTCTAGAGATGTTGGCGACCACATTGACCCATCTTATTCTATTCACAGCAGCTCGAAATAGATCAGTTGACGTTAGACCGGTCCACTTCCTAAGATTTACCAGCCAGTCTACGTCCAGAGCCTCTCTTACCCTCAATCTTGCCTTGTAGAATCATCTGTAGAAGTCGGTATTTATCATTACGCATGATCTGGCCGAAGTAAGCAAATTTTCTGTTTTTTGTGATGTTAATAATTTCTTTGTCTTTTCTTAGCCTCTGGAGAATAGTTATGTTACTTGTGTGGTGTATATATGAGACCCTCAACATACGTGGGTAGCACGACATTTCAAATGCCTCTAATTGTTTTATGGCATCTTCTGTAAGGCTCCAACTTTCTACTCCATAGAGAAGGACACTAAAGACGTAACATCAAAGAATTCTTATGCGTATATTGATACTTAAAAATAAGTTACAGAGAATGTTCCTAAGGCTGCGTACCTATGTAGTTTTATTTTCCGTTGCGTATCTGTTTAGGTAATTTAAAAAAGTTAGTTTGAACTTATGAGATTTATTTTTTCTGCTATCTTTTTATAGTAGGTTCATATGTATGTGTGTACATATAAAAAATAAATGATCGGATTCTTCGTGCTCTCATTTATCCGTTCCACGTCCGGACTTGGAACAAGGATAATCGGGGTTCTACTGTATAACTTTTGAATAAGATCTGTTTAGGTTTGAATTAATAAAATAATATTTGTTTTTAGATGATATGCAAATCTACACCGAGGCAACAAAAGCTGAAGGAGTTCCCAATCCTGGAATAAATTCTCCAGATTCTTACTTCGATCGTGAGAAAACGTTGGTTTTAATAGAACTGTTTAAGAAGTACAAACCAGTGATGACCAAAGGTGATATAAAAACTATGAAAGAAATGTGGGATGTAATTGCCAATGATATGTCCAATCAATTTGAAAAACCAGTCACTGGTTCTAAATGTAAAAATAAGTTTAAAGTGTTGGAAAGGGGTTACAAAAAGATGATAAATGATAATGAAATCGGAAAACGGCGAAAGAAAAATTTTCCTTACGCAAAAGAGTTTAAAGATATTCAACCAAGAAAATACGAATTTGTACCCGGACTTGTTCACCCGTACACAAATATTCCGAATACAAATACTGAAAGGAATGATACATCTTCAACAGAAAGTGCGACAGAAGTTGGGGCAGAAGTTACCTACACAGAATCTTTATACATTAGTGAAGAGAATTATGTGCCTCAGAATCACATTGAAGTTTGTCAAACTGATTATGTTAACGGTACTACTCAGGAAGTTGAACCGGCTGAAATTACGATACAAACAACACCTCCCTTACCTGTCGAATGCACCGTTGTCAATCAAAATCGTCAATCAGAATTACATTGGCCAGAAGACAATTACTTCAGTAAAGATCGAACTTTGACATTAATTAGTTTATATAAGATATTTTCCCCTAAAGTAGCTATGGGAGCAATGAAAACGAAGCGGGAAATGTGGGATACAATAGCTAAACAAATGTCAGAACACTATAATATAACAATTACAAGCGCTAAATGCGAAAATCGTTTTAAAGTATTAGAAAGAAACTTCAGACAGTTAGAAATACATAACAAACAACCTGATAATCTTCCTAAAACATACGAATATGAGGCAGAACTCAGAGAAATTTTTGGAGACAGATTTAAAAACCAAGTGAAAGAGAAGATTGTTGAAAAACAAGAGCCATCTACATCTGCTGAGACAATAGACATAAATCAGCAACCATACACTATAAGATTACTTGAAACACAACCGATACCTATAGAGTTACAGCAACCAGATAAACTTGAACGAATTTTATTAGGTATAAGAAGTGACCTTCAGTACTATCAGAATGAAAGGTTAAAAGTTGAGTGGAGAAAATTGGCAGTTGAAGAAGAGAAATTAAAACTTAACAAAAGAAAGTTAAAATTACTTGAAGATCAAAAAAGAGCCGACTCTTAATATTAATAGAGTAAAGTGGTTTTTGGTTTCTATTGTATAATATAGGAAACTACTACTGCAAAAACATATATAAACTTTTGCGCGTACTGTAAATTATTGTTTTCCACTATTTATTGAAGGTAGCTAAAATGCTAGTAAATCTTCACAATACGAGCCCTAACAACTATATGTTGGAACAGGCAGTTATTTTGCGAATATAATGCCAATTTACCGAAATTCTTTTTATTTTTTTTAATTGTAATTATGAAATTAACATTTCTTATGATGTATGGAAATACATCGAAAACTACTGACAACTAAATATTGGAACATTTGTTGCTTTTCCTCACGTTTCTTAAATTTTATCAGCCTGGCGAAAAGAAGGCTTTGAATTCAAACATATGAGTAGGTAGTGCGTTGTCAACAATAATTTTCACGCGTCATTTGAGTATGAATAAAGACAACCATTAGTTTTATTACGAACAAAATATAATAATGGCCCGTGGAAAACTTACGGATCCAAAAGTTCGAGAAATTATTATTCATCATTATACTAACTGAATACATTTAATCAGAATACTTAAGTCGAGAGGAAGAAATACGCTACGAGAAGTAACTGCTAGAAGGAATAGAGAAACTTGGATGAATGTTTCCAGAGAATCCTATTGCAAATATATCTATAAAAGCGGTCTTTGTTTTTATAAGGTATGTTTAATAGGTTCTTCTTTGCGATTTAAGTTTTCTATTTTTTTATTTATTCGCGTAGGCCAAAGAAAAACCGTTGTTGACGGAAACTCAAAAAAAAGGAATCGTTACATTTGGGCTAAATCAAAACTTTTGTAGACCAAACATAACTGGATCCAGCATTTTAACCTTGTTTAAGCTTAACGCTTCTTCAAGGAAGGGGTACTTCTCTTTTTTTGTGGAGTAGTGGTGGTGAAACAAACGTGATGAATGATGTTTGTGTGGAGAAGTAGTGGACTACTAAGGAACTGGGGTTCAGAAGGTGGCGTGTTTGCGATGCCTTAGAAGCGCGCAAGAGGAATCAGGGTGATTGTGCCAAGCATGTTGACGGAGGTACTTCAGGGGTTACTAGCCATACAATGGAACGGCTCTTGATCAGCGTTTTTAGCGTGCAGTAGTTAGCTGCGATATTTGAGGGGGTTGATTCTATAATTTCAAAATGCTCATCAGGGAGTTCCTGTCCAGTTTTGTGAAGAAGTTTATTTGACGAAAGCAAATTTGATATGTGTGTGGAAGATGATCGAAAGCATGTGACTAGGGAAAAAATAAACATTCCATAAGGATTGTCTTAAAAGGACTGTAAAGTTTCCACTGGGCATCATGGTGTGGGGTTGTATGTCGGCCAAAGGGTTGGGAACTTTACATTTTATTGAGGCCAGAGTAAACGCAGCCCAATATCAAGATATCCTTGAACATTCGTTTCTATCAAGTGCGGCAAAGTTATATCCATCCAGAGATTTTATTTTTTAGCAGGACAGATCCTCATGCCCTACCGCTAAATCTACCAAAAAATGGATACGAGAACGTGACATTAAAGTTTTGTCACATAACAAATAACCCTCAACGTACTTTGTCGCAACTACGTGCTAAATTGCAAGAAATATGGGATAGTTTCACCCCTGAATTTTGTGAAGGCCTAGTTGATACAATGCCTAATAGAGTTCAGGCTGTTATTCAAGCTAAGGGCGACGTTATGCCTAATTAATATTTAATTTAATTTGTTAAAAACCTCTTGTTCCAATATTTAGTTGTCAGCATTTTTGGCTATCAAACAATTAATTAAATAGTAATCAACATGAAATATATAATTAAACTGTAAAAATATTTCCATACATCATCAATAATGTTGTTAATTTCATATTTATAATTAAAAAAATAATAATAAAATAAAAGAATTTCGGTAAATTGGTATTTTATTCGCAAAATAACTGCTCGTTCCAACATATAGTTGTTAGGGCTCGTAGTACCTTCCAAATATCTGAATTAATAGTTACAGATTATTTTATATCAACATACTTCATGGAAATAAGCAAAATTTAACTTTATTTAGCACTTCACAATAGCTAGGTATTTGAGTGAGATCTAATGATGATACGACTCAAATATTTTGGAAACTGCTTGCATGATTTTTATAAATTTTGGTTTGTTAGTTTTGTGATACTCTACTAATGATCTTATAGAGGTATTTACATTCTTGTCAGATTACCCGTTTTTCTGGAATTACACAATTAACTTTTTTATTAATACTTAATATTTTTCGTATTATAATATTCCCTATACATAAATGCCACAATTATCAAGTTATAGCTAAATGTATATTATTTCTGCAAAGTTAAAATAATACAATAAAATGGCTACGGTTGCAAAAAATTTGGAACACTTCGTCATTATTAATTTCAGGAAAGAAGTTCTGCATGGTCTTAAATCTAAAATACAGCCGTCAGGTATTAATTTTTTTCGGTCTAATATGAGTTGTGTCAAAATTGTGAAATACTCTTTGTAGTAAAGTAGTTTTATTTTTTTGTAATACCAAAAAAGTTTTTAAAAATATTGACCCTGTTGGGAACACCAATTTTAACGCGTAATCGACAAGTGATTTATGTACTAAAGGTATATGCAAACAACACCTATAGTTTTGCTTCTAAAATATGGTTGATTTTTTTTTCTTGTGTTGTTTTTGCAGTCAACCAGTGACCCTAAGTAGAAGAAATCTTTCGCCGTTTCTATACTTTCGTGTTGCACCTCTTAAGTTATTGTTTTGCATTCTTGATATAGCCGGCATATATTTAGTTAACTGGGAGTTTAATCAGAAGTCCGAGTTTTTAATACGTGTGAAAACTTCAACTGCTTTATTTCGGGTTCTTCCAATGATCACGGTATCATCAGCAAATACTATTATTTGTATACTACAGGTATAATATATCGTTTCCGTTAAGGCCCATCCTCGAAAATCCTAACGGTGAATTTCAGTGAGCTATCTCTATTTCAAAAATTCCTGTCTTTACGAAAACAAAATCAGTTCATGAAGTAATATTCCAAGCGTCATTCAAATATCTCTCTCCAGTCTAGGTCAAAAATGATTTCATCTTTTACTCGAACCTATTATACAACCGGGACACTTCCTTTTTTAATAAATTTACAACGTAACAGAGGTTCATACATAATTTTTTTGTCACTTTTTTTACGGAAAAATTGGCTGTCTGAATTTTAACGTAGATTACAGTTTACCGAAAATGGAAAATTATAAAAAAAGATTATAATTATGTATTATAAAAATTTTATTACTGTCACGATCATTAAAATCGATAAAATGAATCTATATAAATATAGAATTTTGTGTAATGTTTCTGAGGTGTTTCAAATAAAAATTATAATTATAATACACTCATGGACAAAAATATCGAATATTTTGGAATTTTTTAATTTTTGTATTTTCAAAATAGATTCTGTTCAATCAAGTCGTTTATTGTAAAATACGAGTTTATTTTAACAATGTTTAATAAACAATTTTAAGTTTTTATGCGGAGAAAATTGCGAAAAAAATAAATGTTTAATATTAGGTAAATAAGGTTATTTTAATCTAAGCTTAAATGATAATTTAAATTGCTTAAACAAGTCGTTTTAACTTAATGAAATGCATTATCAGTAACGAGTATTCCCCCCTCTAGCTCTTATTACTGCTTGCATCTTTCTTAACATGCTTGCAAGTAAATTTTGGACATATCCTTGGGAATTTGCATTCCATTCATCCTGTGCAGCAAGCCGAAGCAGCTCTATCCTATTTGGAACGGGATTTCTTTGTCGTATGCTGCGTTTAAGGTGATCTCACATGTGCTCTATTGGATTCAAATCCGGGCTAAACGGTGGCCAATCCAAACTTCGAATTTGAAACTCATCAAGATAATTACTCACTATGGCAGCACCATGTGGTCGAACATTATCGTGCATTAACGTGAAACTTTTATATCCAATGTAACCAACATATGACAAAACATAATCTTACAGGATGTTTTAAACGTAAGAATCACCAGTCATCCGTCCAAACACTTTCACAAGTGCGGTACGTACCTCCCAACTAATACCTTCCCAAAGAATTATGCCAGCAACTCCAAAACTAACAATCTGGGCGAGACTGCAGCTGGCGAATTGTTCTCCAACTCTTCTGTAGAGGGAGATTTGACCATCTGGCTTCCATAATAGGATTCTGGTCTCATCAGTGAAAAGAACGTTTTTCCAGTTGTCGATATTCCACTAAATATGTGTTCTTGCAAATTCGAAACGACGAGCTTTATGATTTTGGAGGAGACGCGGAACTTTGGCGGGCGTCTGGGCTTTAAGTTTGCTTCTTTTGATCTTCGTCTAACTAATTGTGAACTCACATTAACTTGTCTAACATTTAATAGCTCATTTCTGAGGTGGTGCATCGATGTCACTGAACGATTCCGTGTAGAATTAAGAACCAAAAAACGGTCATTAATTGCGGTTGTGCACCTTTGGTATCCTTGACCAGGCCTTCGTATAAAATTTCCTGTTTCGCGGTATCTTTTTAGAGTATTTGAAACTATAGATTCAGTTCTGCTGAGACGTCGTGCGATACCTTTTTCTGCATATCCTTCCTCGTACAAAATTAAAATATGTGCTACTTGAACTTCATCGGAATATCGAATTGATGGGATACTTGTTTTAAACTTAGTTAAATCAAGGCAGTATTTAATTAAACCTAATAAATTAAACTAAAAATAACCGAATAAGTATGATTTTTCCTTTATGTGAAGAAGGTTTTTTACGATGAAATGTACGAATGACACTAACCACTGAATAAACGTCAAAATAAACATCAAAATATCGTAAACCAGTTGAGTACATCAGCCTACTATATGAGTATTATCAGTAATCTAAAATTATTTTGAAATAATAGTGACTACAAAAAAAAATTGGAAAATTTAAAAATATTCGATATTTTTGTCCATGAGTGTAATAAAAATCTTGCAATTTTGGTAGCATATTTTCCCACATTTCCATATCTTTATTAATATTTTTGAATAAAATACCTTTTGGGGTCCATACCGCAAACTAACAGTATTCTCTATTCGATATAAATAACTGTCCTTGCACTGGATAGTAATAGGAATCAGCTCTTTTTAAATGCAATTGACCGTCCATTATTTGGCAAAATTTAATTTTTGTTGTTCAATAGCTTCTTTAGGTGTAACTTCTCTTGTTTTAAATGGAAATTTAATTTCAACTATGCCTGAGTCATCTATTAAACCATCAGGACTAGCTACAAGAAAGGGATATGCATCATTAATGAAAAGTCCTGATAGTTTAATATTAATATTTAAAATTGTTTCTAACTTTTTTTTTCTAATTTTTTTGCTTTGGGTTCATTCGCAATTCCATATTATGTAAATCTATTTCCACAAAACTTTCGATTCATATTGCTTGCACAGTTTTAGTTAGGTGTGTTTTTTTTTCGTAATTTAGATATTTTTCCGAAATTATTAGACGTTAACCATTGCTGACGTTCTATATACCAAGCAGCACTGTTATTTTGAGCCGTTGTATTATTAAAAATCTGTTCTTTGTGAGATATTTTTTTGTAGATTTTTTAAAAAATTCTGTTTTTTTTCTTCGAAGTCTTCATCTGACAACTGAACTAACTCTTCTGCATTTAGCGCATTGTCTTTATCAGGTTTATTATTACTTGTTGCCTTTTTACTATATTTTGTAATATAATATTTAAATAATGTCTCCGTGGATTATATGATACGGCTGCTACTAAACACTTTAATTGATAACCACCTCTCTTGGTGTCATTTACTCGTTTACCTCCAACAAATTTTGCAATATCAGAATTGAAGCTTTCAGCGTTATTATTGGTGGCGCTTTTTATTAAAATTGATGCATGATATTCAAGCCTTTTGCTGAATGATGTAATATCGGACAACAAACCAAACTCTTGCATTTCAGGAATATAATTAATTTCCTGGTCTAAATTTTGTTTTTTACAAAATAAACCACCATTTTTGTGATCGTCGAACGCGTGTTACGCAGTGTTTTCAATATCTTGTTTTATACCAATTATTTTTCTATTGTCACTGGAATTGTTTTCGCGGTGATATTTGACAGCTCAACTGCCGTTCGTAAGCGTTGTACATTACTTTTTAGTACAGATCTTAATTGCATAGTAATAGGTTTTCCCGCAAAACTGTATTTTTTTGAGGATTGTTCTCTTAGTCGATTGACAGAATTGCGCAACAAATGATTTTTGCACTCGATTTTCTCAATCAAAAAGTTATTGCCGTACGGCTTGGCTTCACACATTTTTTTGTACGTGCTGCTGTCGCCATAAGCAATAAAATATTTTAAGTTAGAGCATTTGTATGCTCTGTTTCAAGCCTTCTACAACAATTGCACTTTCCATCGCAGTCGAAGTACCGTTATAATTTTTGTAATATACGTGTTAAGTAATAGCATTTTTTGGCGCACACACAACAATACTTGTTTTTACGCCTTAGTACAATAGCTTATCCCGCTTAGCACACCCGAATTGGCTGAAAATACAGACTTATTTGATCGTCATGCCAATGCACCATTGCTATTACAGTAATAAATGCTTTGTTATCCTCTGGATCAACTTCACCCCATTCTCGTGCTAGACTTTCTTCTCCTTTTCCAGCAGCTAACGTTAATTCCATGGCTGTATTATAAGAAAAATGCCACAAATCAACAGAAAATATTTCTATTCAAAAAAAAAATAAATTAAATAATAGGTACTTACCACTGGTCTACATACAATTTCGTCAATTGTCTACTTTTTCGTGGGGCACATAAACGTCTTCGTGAACTACCCATTGTAAAAACTATGAATACTCTGGTTTGTCAATATTCTGAATCTGAATAAACTTTGTCCATTTAATAAGCACTAAATTTTCGTTTTAACATTATTTATTACCCTACCGAGAGAGTGTGGGGTATATACCTGGTAGCTAAATATCGACAACAAGGACAGCCTGTGTTGACCATGAGCGATAACTATTAGCAGAGCTTCGAGCTTTTCTTAAAAAAGGTTAAACAAAACAGCTGCTTTGTGTTACACTTTATGTTAAAAGTAAAAACAGATTCGGAAAGTGGGAAACATTCTATAGTGACGCAACTTTTTAAATTTTTTTTAAGTTAATTTTAAACAAAAAAAATTGTGTAAACAATTTAATAATTTGTAAAAATTCAGTGCCTTAGAATGTTTTAAGACCTATATAAAAAAAGAATTATCTCAATATCTGCCATAGTTTTTTCGTTATTTTACATTGGAATTCAGCTATGCCCAGAATAACGACGAACGGTCTCAAGTTTATTCCCGAATCTCTATTAATTTTTTGGTCGTAGGGCTAATGACCCTATCCTGGAAAAAAAAAGCATTGTTAAGGAAAAAAAGAAAACTCTAGGTTCTCTTAATATAGGTAGATATTAACGTCAAATACCTGGCTATTTTGAAATGCTGAGAAATTCTTATTTCCATAGACGAACAGTTAAAAATTTAAATAAGCAATAATATGAATATGAAACACAATGTCTGTAAATTCCAATTTATATAAAATAAGAGAAGATAAATATCCGTGGTAATAGCAAAATAATTATCGTTGTTCACCGTAGATTCATTGATGTTATAAATAAATAATGCCAGTAAAGTAGTGGTACAACTATGTGAAAAAAAAAATCTTGCTAAATATTGTTATTTTAAAGCCCTACGGTCTGAATGTCTGCGCTGTTGCTAAGCTAAACATGTAGACATTTTTCAAATAGTTATAGAGCAACTGGTTCTCTTACCATTAAGTTAACTAGTTTGTTTGGGGTGTATCTAATAAAATTGTCGTAGTGTTTATTAAAAAAGTATTAGCGCAAAATAGTGTCTCTATTTGATGGTAACTGGAATTAGCTAATCAATTTTTCGGATCGAATTGTGTCAATTTTTTTTCGGTAATACTTCGTTACAGTTTTTGGCGGCAGTAGCTCAATGGCTGTGGGCCTGGTTTAGCAAGGCGGACGGGTTGTGTTCGATCCCCGACACACGCACGAGAAATTTTTCAATTTATAATTTAACTGAGCCCTCACTGGTCTTCGGAGGGTACGTAAAGCCGTTGGTCCCTCCTACGTAAAAGTAGGCGTTAATAGTAAAACCTGAGCCAAGAGTTTAAACGAATGGAAGATGTAAAATATGCAGATTGGCTGCTGTACGACCGGCTATATCAACAAACGGCTTCGAAAAAAAAACTTCGTTAGTGTTCTATAATATGCCAGTCTTTCTGCGATTTTCAGTATTGAGATTTTTGTGCAAACTAAAAATATGTTCACATGGTAAACTTTTAAACTAATTTAGTGTTTGTTAATTTTAAACTATTTAAATCGATAAAATCTTTATTGTCCTTAGAAAGGACCTAATCCTTTCTTTAACAACATCATATATTTACAAACCCATTTTACCTAGGAGAGAAGGTAGAATTTTTTTTATTTTCTAATGGATGGAATGTAAATATCAATTAAACAGTTATTATATCGATAAAAACGGAATCAAAATAGATAACATGTAAGTGTAAACTGTAATGTGAGTAGCACAACAAAACCTTATTATCTCCCAACGTTGTTTTCAAATTCGAAACAGGAATATGCGTAATATTACGATATTGCATGCAACGATATTTATTTTGTGTTTACTGTATCGTACTTTACATATTATCCAGAGACATATTGAATGATAAATGATGACATACGACAATTTATATTTTTCATGTATACTTAATATATAGGGTGTTTAATTAATAATTGGAAATATTTTAACTGTAGATTCCTGGGCTCAAAATATTACGTTTTAACCCAAGTCACTTAAATAAAATGTGGCTACTTACAGAGTTACAGGGTCTTTTATTTAAAATTTTAAAAACTATTTGTACCAAGTACTTTAAAACTATTTGAGATATCTTTGTTATACTTGACACGAAGTGTAGATACTGTACACCCTACAAAATTATGTTAAATAAACGTTTCTGGCTATTAAAAGAGGCTTACGACTAAAAATCATAGATTTTTTTATAAAAAATAAAAAAAATGCAGTAAGGGGTTAAATTAATATAATTAATACATTAATCAAAATAGCTGTGACGCTTCATTTTTAACTATGGAAAAATAATGACTTTATCGTTGCGAATGAAGAGTGTATTATTTACATAGAAAGTATTGGAGAATCGAAAAACTGCGCCGCCAGTAGCGTAGAATTTGGGAACGGTCAACCATTCACTTTCCCCAGTCGTACGGCTCTGGTAGTAGCCAGAAATGTTTATTTAACATAATGTAGTAGGGTGTACAGTACTACAAGGTACTATTACCTTTCCGCCAAGTTTGACAAGGATATGTCAAATAGTTTTGAAGTACTGGGTACAAATAGTTTTTGAGTTTTTAAATAAAACACCCTGTAACTCAGTAAGAAGCCACATCTTATTTAAGTGATTTGAGTTCAATCTTAGTATTTTGAGCCCAGGAATCTACAGTTAAAATATTTTGTAAAAAATTAATGAAACAGAATGTATGCTTTCAAGTAATGTGAGTGGACTGATAACGAAACCTTATTTATATTTCGGCTTATGCTGCCAAATTCGTAGTATGACAAGTGAAACATGGCATGTAAGATTTGATTTGATTGTAATATGTAACAGTGGGATTTATAGAAATACCTTTAATTCGAAAATCAATCAGATTTACTTATACATAAGTACTTTTATATTGTCTTTTTATATCTATTTTTTAAATTTATTTTTACAATCAAGTAATAGAAAATGAATTTAAACCCTAGCTGGAAGAAAATTACGATCATATACCTACTCTAAGAGAGATATAGTGCTAGTAGTACTAGTATCAGAATATGATTTTATGTTTGTGTAAAAAACTCACCGGCAAATTTAATGGAACCCAAGTATATTATATATTTGTATTGTAGCAAATTTTAAAATTAATTTTTAGAAAATTAAGTTTAAGAAACAGGAAAAATTGTTTCCAATTAATTCCGTTGCGTTAAGATACGTTTATGTATTTATGTTATGTTTAAATACAAGAGATAAAAGTAGTGTATTTGAAAAAAAGCAGTTATGTATTTCGAAATATTTTAAACATTGAATTTTCTTTTTATTGTGCCGTCTTCTAACGAAGGTCGGCGATCACTTTTTTAAAAGATTCCTTGTATTTTGCAACATGAAATATCTGTTTAATATTAAGGTTAGTTCAATCGCTATTCCTCAGCCAAGATTTCTTCTTTCTTTCCAAGCCTTTTCTTCCTTGCATGATGACAACGTTGCCCAGATACAATGTTTTTCTTATTTTAATTATGTTCAAATGCTTTCTGCCATGTCCAATTCGTCTTAACACTTCTTCGGTTGAGACTTTTGCAGTCCAGGTAACTTTAAGAATCCTCTTGTATAGCCACATTTCGAATGCCGAAGTTTTTACGCATTGGGCTTTCAGAGTGCAAATGCTTTTCGAGCTATTTTAATTCTGACCTGTATTTCCTCATCTAGATCTAACTGTGAGTTTATAATTGCTCCGAGGTATTTATACTTGTAAACCCTCTCTAATGGTTTACCCTCCAATGTTACAATTTATGTTGTCAACAGGGGTTTTCGAGATCACCATGTATTTTGCTTTATCTATATTCATTGTTAGTCCCATTTTTTGCTTTCTTTGTTAATGATTTCTAAAAAAATTTGTAAATCGTCTATATTTTCTACCATGATTGCGGTATCATCTGCAAAACGTATGTTATTAAGGATGCTCTCCCAATACTTACACCTTCAGTTCTTTCCCATAGTGTCTCCTGAAATATTAGTTCGGAATACACATTAAATAATTGTGGCAGCAGTAGACATCCGTGTCTGACTCCTCTTTGAATTTCTACTTAGTTTGTCTCACTATCGTCCACCCGTACGACCGCTGTTTGATTGTAGTATAGATTTTTGAATAAATTAATATCCTTGCACTCTAGGTGTATATGTTTCAATGCGTGTATAAGTTTACCATGTTGAACTCTGTCAAATGCTTTTTGGAAATCTATATAACATATGAATACTTTTTTTATTATATACCCTGCTTTTTTGTAATAATACCATCATTGCGCACAATGCCTTTCTTGTTTCCATTCCATCTCTTAATCCAAACTGTGTGTTGTCTAATTGTTATTTACATTTTTTATAATATATGCTGTTGAATAAATTTTGAGTAGTATTTTTAAAGTGTGGCTCATGAGGCTAATTAGTCGGTACTCATAGCAAGATTTAGGATTATTTTTCTTGGGTAAGGGTAAACAGATAGATTTTAACCATAAACCAGGAATTTGACCGTAGTTGTATATTTTATAAAATAATTTAGTTTTATATTCCCTACACACATTCATATACAATACATTCTATATTTTCGTCATTCAGAATTTTTATATATTTTTTTTAATATTTTTATTTTAGAATTTCATCAGGACCTGCCGATTTACCACTTTTTGAGTTTTTAATTGCCTGTTTCACCTCCGATATTAGAATTTGTATATTTTCATTGGTTTTTAATGTTTCATTTATTGCTTCGCCATTATCTGTAAATAAATCCTTGGAGTATTTCTTCCAAGTTTGTTGTTTTTCTTAGGATAATTGGAAATCTCTATTTGAGTTTCTTTTGTGGTATTCTCTTTCGTTTATTACCCGTATTTTCTTTCAGTTTCTTATGTAGGTTATGTGTGTTGTGTTTCATATTAAATTCTTCCCTGTTTCTGAGTTTCTACTAATTTCTTCATTTGCTTGTATTGTATTTTTCTTTATTGGTACGTTGTATTTTCGTTTTTCTTCTATGAGCTTTATTAAATCTGGTGTTATCCAGTCTTTTTGGCACTTGGTTCTTTTCTACCCACAAACGTTTCACCAGCATTAAATACTGCCACCTTCATTTCGTTCCGGGCACTGTTAATATATTTTTATTTTATTTATTATTATAAGTTTCTGTGTTGTTGTTGACATTTTGACCCTCAAGCTTTGACAAATCTAGTCTCTGAATTTTTTTTTCTGCTGTTTTCTCAGTTTAATGTTAACGTTGGCAAGAAGTAGATTATGCTTGGAGTCTGCATCAGCACTAGAATATGTTCTCACAATTTTAAGATAAATCTTTTGTTAACAAGAATGTAATCGATTTGGTTTCTTATTAGATTATTTTCGTGGTCTTCTGGTGCACACCAAATTTCCTTGGTGGTAATTGATAAAGGGTGTTTGTGATGACTAGTTCTTTCTCTTGACAATATTGTACTAATCGGTCACCTCTTTCATTTCTTATTCCTAGACCATAATCCCTACAATATGTTCTACTTTACCAAATCACCTATTGACAATTTCATGATCGAGGTGATAATAAACAAAAACCAAACCAAAGTTTCCACAAATCAGCGTTTACCAAAGAAAAAACAACGAACTTCAATGAATAGACTAGAAAAAAAAATCGATTCTAAAGTAAGATGTATGTTTATAAGTTGACTTCGATTTAACATGATTAAAATGGTAGAACTTCATGGAAGTCTTGTTCTACTTAACACAGTCAGCCAATAAAAGATGTTTCATTTTATTAAGTTTAATTCCGTCTTAAATTTGCCGGTGTGTGTATTTTAAGAATACTTCAACGATGTCTAAGGTGAAGAAGACACAATGTAGAGTGCCTCAACTTGAAAGAATACTATAAGTTTTACTGAAGTCTGCTATGAAACAATTTTAAGAACTCTCAAAGAAGATTTTAAGAATACTTCAAAGATGTTTAAAGTGAAGAAGACAACTTGTAAGAATACTTTTATTGAAGTCTACTATGAAACCATTTTAGGATCTGTCAAAGAAATAAATCGATATCCAATTGTTTCTGAAACTCTAGGATAATTTTCGTAGGACAAGTTTCTTGTCATATTAGAACATGGTACCTCACTTTTATCCAAGGTAAGCTATTTCGTTTTGGATTAGTAGTTTTTAATTTCAATTATTTTGGTATTGTTATAGTAATGTACAACTAAATGACTTTTATCCCATTCTCATTAAAAAGTAGTACAGTATTCTTAACTATAAAAGAATCATGAGGTTATTGGGTAAGTTGATATATTACACGAAGTTTGCAGATATAAAATTAAATAATACAAGAAAATGAAGAGAAAATCACCAAGATTTTATTCATACCATCACAAATGCTCGATGTGACTGACACGCGTCACACGATTCACGTCTGGGTGGCACCACGGAACTAATTTGGTTTTGTGTTCTCGAGTGTGCAAAGCTGCAAGGAGTTTATCTGTTATTACCTTAGATTAAAGAAACCCTTTCTTTAATCTAAGGTTATTACGGTGCATCGTACATCGTATTAAACCATACCGTTTACAAATGGTGAAATAATTACGTCTCGACGACAACGTAAAGCGATAATCCGCATAAAATTGTGGAACGTGAAAGGGATCTGCCAAAACTGAATGACTTATGCAGTCTCAAAATTAAAATTAAATACCCTTTAAATTAAATTATTTAAAAAAAGTACCATTTTCTTTAGAAAAACGACTGTGGCGGTTATAACATACATATAGCGTATTTCAGACATGTGATAAAGTGTACGAAGGATACGGCTATGCAAACTAAATGAAATTTTTTTTTTACAACATTGCCGCTCTATATGGCAGCTACCGTACGAAGAACAGATTCTCAACAATTCCAGTTACAAAATTAGATTGATTTTTAATATAAGCTACGTATAAATAAAAAACATTTATAGTGCTGACGTTTTGGGCTATTTTTTTATTAGTCAATAACATATTTTTTGTTGACCATTCACGAGTGAATTGAGAAAAAAAAATAATTATTCAGTACCGTCAGAAAATTATTAACTGTTTGAAGACCGCTGAGAGAAAAAAACAAATGAAAGTATTAGGCGGGTACTTGTAGAGGATTATCGCTGTTAATTATTGTTGAATTTAAAAGGAGGATTTATTTATGATAATTCACAGAATGGGCGAAACATGACAATTCCGCCTGCAATTTACAACCACACTGATTCTAACGTTTGAAACGCAGTATAGATATGCTGCAGTCATGGTTGTTTCTGCAACTGACAGAGGATTCCAACGGGTTGGTACTCCATCTCATTGGTGTGGTGAATTACATGATTATCTAAATGTGGAATATTCTTAACGTTGGATTGGGTTTGCGATTTTTTTCTTGGAGGTACATTAAAGATCTGGTTTACGTGCCAACACCGAGACCCCATTAAAGCTGCTGTAAGCAGGATCAATGTGTATACACTAACGCATATCTGTAACGAACTGAAGTATTGTTTAGACATGTGACGTGAGACTCTCACGTCAAGCATTTGTGATAATATGAATAAAAACTTTGAAAAATAAATTTGTGAAATATATATTCTTAAAATCCGAGGATACCACCGTATGGCACCATATGCAGAACGAACAGTAGGAAAATACCAGACTGGTTTCAGAGGTGGTAAATCGATAATTCATTAGATTGCAACCCTGAGACAAATTTTAGAAAAAAACACTGAAATATAGTATTGATACTAATTACATATTTATAGACTACAAGCAGCCACTACCCTGTGAATATAAGAGAAATATTCAAAGCAATGGAAGAGCTAGAAATACAAAATCAGTTTGTAAATTTAACAAAACTAACTCTTAAAAAAGTTTAATGTAGAGTACGAATTCAGGGAGAACTGTCTGAACCTTTTAAAGCAAATAACGAGCTGCGCCAGGGCGACCCTCTCTCATGTATACTGTTAAATCTGGCTGTGGAAAAAGTAATACGTGTATCACTAATCGCAACCATTGTTTGAATATATAAAAATCAGTGCAAATCCTTACCTATGCTGATGATATCAATATTGTTGGGAGAACGGAAAACGCGGCACGACAGGCGTACGTAGCATCAGAAGAAGATTCATTTACAAAAATGGGTTTAATAATAAACACCAACAAAACAAAGTATATGAAAATAAGCACGCAACCACAAATCCACAAACACTGAAAATAATACTACCGCAGAATTTGCATGGTCAACAGATGCTATTCTGGGCTTAATCTCCTTAAACCCATAATTATACCGAGAAATACAAAAATAAAACTCTACAAAACAATAATACGCCCAGTCCTAACATATGGTTCAGAGACCTGGACTCTAACAAAAAGAAATGTTTCGAAAAAAAAGTACTAAGGCGAAACTATGGAGCAGTGAATGACAATGGAGTGTGGAGAAGACGATACAACTTCGAACTTTATACAATATACCCAGAAGAACACCCAGCTAGAAAAAACGGGTCTATCCTTTATAGACCCGTTGGTCAGGCGGAGGAAGGCGGTAGATAGGGACGACTGGAGAGAAATTCTTGAGGAGGCTAGAAAATCCGAGGATTATTTTATAGTTACCCTGTATATTAAAATCAGTAAATGTCTTAGTGTATAATCCATTAACTCTTTTCCCATTATTTTTTATGTAAAAAGATGCTTTTGTTAGTTTGTCTAAACTATCAAGCATTAAGGTGCAGTCTGTCTTATGCGACTGTCGCATGTGTTTGACGCAAACAGCAATCGCAAGCGACGTGATATGAACTCGTCAAATGGTAACCATTACAAGCGGTCTGCCTTATGTGTCCAACGCAAGGAATTGCATTTGCCTGTTGCATTCGCTGCATATGATAGCGGTGATCAGCAGCGACTGCATGCGTCCAATTCGCAGAACACTACAAAATTGAGTGACTTTGGTTTTTTCAACAAAGCTAATAACGGTGCTAGGCTCAACAAGCTAATTTATGAGAAATCTGAGCTGTATAATCCATCACATGATTATAGGGATATTAACAAGAGGAACGTGTGAAAAATAATAAAACGTTGTTTCATCATTTATCAGATATTTACTTTTTAAATTCAATTGGTATCCTTTTTCAACTCATCACATAAATTTCATGAGTTTTATAATAATAATAGTCTCCCGTTTTATACCGCTCGCGGCTTTGGGAGTATAGCAGGGTAGTCTGCTATATCTAGGGCCTACGGTATACAAGGAAGGTAACATGGCCAGTGCTACGCTTCAACCGCCATTTATTACCCCTTGTTTTACCCAAGGTACTCATTTTATTCAGGCTGAGTCGACCTGGGGCCTATAGACATTTTTAAAAATGTCTAGTTGTTCTTGCCGGCGGTAGGATTCGAACTCCGGCCCACCGGCATGCGAGGCAAGCATCCTACCGCTTGCGCTACGCAGGCCCTGAGTTTTATGAGTTTTATTCTTTTTGCATTTACATAGCATTATTTTTAAAATGCTTTCCTCCAATTGTAACGACAACGCTAGCGTCATCGCTTTGCCAACAGCTATGTGTACCCGTACTCCCAACAACAACCTACCACTATTATCGATGCGCGCTGAAGATGCAACACCAGCCAAAAGTATAAAATGTTGCGAAAACCGACAGAGAACTAAATTCGATCTGGCAAGTATCGATCAGGGTCCAGCGTCCTTTCTCGTCCCCGCGATCGAGTAAGGATCGACCGCTTTCATTTTACACCTCGCCTGTGTCGAGTATTGATCGATCGCTCCCGCGGTCTTTAATTATTGAGTAAAGATCGTTATACCCATCCACATTCACCAGTTGAAATCGTCAACCAAGAAGTGGACAGGATGTTGAAAGAAGGAACTATCGAACCCTCCACAAGTGTTTAGAGTTCACCGATTGTACTAGTGAAGAAAAAGACAACTTGTACAGATTCTGCATCGACTTTCGAAAAATTAGTGAGCTGTCAGCTAAGGACACATATCCAATACCTGTCGGGAAATTCTCGATAGACTTAAAGAAGCACATTTTATTTCAACCCTCGATTTAAAACAAGGTTATTTGGATTATTCTGTATAGTACTAAACATAGAAGCTAGTGGAAACATCTCATAAACCCTATTACTTATCGTAAATATCAGATGTCGAGCCTCCGATGAATTAAAGACTACACTATAATATACAGCCTAGGTTTGGCGTGATTGGTTGGTGGGTGGGTCCCAATTTAAAAATTGGCGGGTTTCATGTTTTTTAAAATGACAATTGAGGTATTGTGACACAGTATATCGCTAAAAAATTTATTAGCAGAGTAGCAATCTACTGTGGTATTGGTACAAAGCGGATGATATTCACATTTTAGGATTAAGCTGGCTATTATAGTTTTATTAGAAATGTAATTATTTTTTCTTTTGAGATTATGTAGGTAAAATTAATTTCTGACTTGTGTTTTTTTATTTTGATATGCTAGTGATGCTTTTTTATTAGATATATAGATATTGTTTTAATTTTTTTTGATTAGGTAATTTTTTTATTAAGATTTAGAGGTTCTTCTTATTATTTTTATTTCTAGAACATTCATTAACATTATTATTCTCGTTAGCTTTCTCTATGTGGGATCGGCTTCTCTAATTATTTTCCTGTAAACTTTTCTGTTCTCTTCCAGGGACTAAGTACCTCTCCGCTTTTTCTCTGAGATTATGGTTTTTCAAAAACATGCAATTTCTGTTCATCCCCTTTTTTACTGCCCTACATTCAGTACCATACATCATAGCTGGTCTAAAAGCAGTCCTATACAATTACCTTTTAGTTTTCTTCGTACCTTTTTTATCACACATCATTCAATTTGCCTCTTTCCTTTATCTTTAATTGAAGTATGATAAATAAAACGGTAATACCGATCCTAAAAGCCGAAAATTATCATCTTTTTTGAGTTCTTGTCTATTCAAGCCAACTACTCTATCTGGAATTGAAATATCATATTTAAAAGAATATTCTAAATATTTTGTTTGTATCCAACTTAATTTTAATCATTTTTCATTAAGGACTTGTCTCCGCTACTCTATACCAAGCAGGTTCAGTTGTTATCTAATCCAGCACAAATGAGAATAAATATGGGCGAAACCCGGATGTGGTATTGGTACAAAGCGGATGATATTCACATTTTAGGATTAAGCTGGCTATTATAGTTTTATTAGAAATGTAATTATTTTTTCTTTTGAGATTATGTAGGTAAAATTAATTTCTGACTTGTGTTTTTTTATTTTGATATGCTAGTGATGCTTTTTTATTAGATATATAGATATTGTTTTAATTTTTTTGATTAGGTAATTTTTTTATTAAGATTTAGAGGTTCTTCTTATTATTTTTATTTCTAGAACATTCATTAACATTATTATTCTCGTTAGCTTTCTCTATGTGGGATCGGCTTCTCTAATTATTTTCCTGTAAACTTTTCTGTTCTCTTCCAGGGACTAAGTACCTCTCCGCTTTTTCTCTGAGATTATGGTTTTTCAAAAACATGCAATTTCTGTTCATCCCCTTTTTTACTGCCCTACATTCAGTACCATACATCATAGCTGGTCTAAAAGCAGTCCTATACAATTACCTTTTAGTTTTCTTCGTACCTTTTTTATCACACATCATTCAATTTGCCTCTTTCCTTTATCTTTAATTGAAGTATGATAAATAAAACGGTAATACCGATCCTAAAAGCCGAAAATTATCATCTTTTTTGAGTTCTTGTCTATTCAAGCCAGCTACTCTATCTGGAATTGAAATATCATATTTAAAAGAATATTCTAAATATTTTGTTTGTATCCAACTTAATTTTAATCATTTTTCATTAAGGACTTGTCTCCGCTACTCTATACCAAGCAGGTTCAGTTGTTATCTAATCCAGCACAAATGAGAATAAATATGGGCGAAACCCGGATGAAGCCCTATTTTCACACAAAATTGGCCAGTTTCACCTACAATTGTATAGTTCTAACACTATAATAGTTATTCTAACTATATATAGTAGTTCTAACACTATTATAGTTGTTACTTGCTCATACTCCACTCACACATTCAGCTGGCACTCCTTTCCTACTAAATCTCTGCCACAGTAGGTTTCTGATAACTTCATCATGTGCTTTCTCAAGATTAATAATACTATTCGCAAGTCTATCTCTTTCACTCTAAATTGTTAAATTAGCTGTTTTATAATAAAAATTGCTGATGTAGACCTGCCTCCTTGCATAAATCCAAATTGACATTTATCCATTTTCATTTTTTTAGAACACTGAATTATATTAGATTTCACCACAAATGTAGGATAATAAAAAGATATATATTGTGAATCGAGTACTATGAAAAATTGTCATTGTTAACAAAATGAAGCAGAGGTTTACTGGAAATAACTATTGCAAACCAAATAAAACACTAAACAGTTATGTTTAAAATGTCTTTATTCTTTATTAAAAATCTGGGAAATCAAAGGAGGGGGGGCCGTTATTGATGCAATGGCGAAGGAAAACCCCTCTAAACCTCGCCTAGGGCCCAGTACATCCCAATTTAAAAATGCAATTCTAATATAAAAGCATACAAATATAACATCATTACTTAACACAGCTTTAAAATTCAGGCCTAAACTAAGCATTTATACATATATTTTATGAAATTTTATTACATATATTACTAATTGTCGCTGGATTTGACCCTCGGGAATGAGGGAAGGTGGTCCAGTCGCACTATCCATAGCTATGTTGGACCGGAGCATATAGGGATCACGGTCCGTGGACATAAAGGTTATATATGAACCCTAGCTAGCGGGAAAAATACCTTTATTAAAATACAATAAAATGTTTATTACAAGTAAGAATCTGCAATAAAAGTTGATTAGTATTATAACTAAGAATCTGCAAAGAAAGGGGTTAGATATCTTAATACTAAGAATCTGAAAATAAAGTGTTAATTAGTCTTAGAACTAAGAATCTGTAAAAGAAGGTCGTTAGTTATGACATCTAAGACTAATTAATGCAAAAGGCAATTTGCAATAGGTAAATAAGCCTATAAAGTGAGCTACAAGAATGGTTCAAATTTAATTTTTAATCAGTTTCTTTTTTTATTGGAAGGAAAATATTCCTGCTTTTCCATTTTTCGCTTCTTTGTAATATCCTTAGGGGTTTCCTGAAATTCTTTCTTCACTTTGCGCTTTGTTCCTTGAATGTCCCTCACAATTTTGTCATGTAATCTTGCAAAACTTTCATCATCTAAGTCTTCCATTAAATTTACCAAGTTTTCTATTTGAAGACTTCGTTTGGTTTTTTCCTGGATGACATTTGTCTGTTCTACCTTCCCTCTGACAAACTCATTAATTTCCTCCTGATGCCTTGATTTGATAATTGAAGTTACTGCCAAACACCTTGCAGCATCATCTAAAACAGAGTTAGTTCCCTCGCGCTCCTCGTGCATTCTTACCAAGTGCACATGCTTACACAAGATATTCCTCACCACATATTCAGCACACTCACACTGATAGCGATGAATACAAATTTTACATACTCTACAATACAATGTCTTCACTGTCAATCACTCATAAAATGTTCTGCATGAATTCCAGTTTGCATTCTATTCTTGAGAGCACCTAAAAGTTTTTAAAAATTATTTTTACTTACCAGTCATAAATTGTCACTACTCATATAATACATACCTAAAAAAACTTCTTGAACTACTTGGTCCAATCGGTTTGACAGTAAGAATGCAACTGGAAATCCTGTATTCCTGTCATCTTTAATAAGCACCACTGTTAAATCCATTCCCCTCTTGTTCGTGCCATGTGTACCATCCATACAAATTATGCTATGGAATTCTCTTAATTTATCTTCCATAACAGAGTTCATGAATCCTAAGGCAAAATCTTCTTTTTTAAGTACATCATGTTGTTCTCCTAATAAAAATAAAAAATTTATAGTTTAGAGATAATTAAAGATAATAAATTAATGGTAAGAGACTGAAATTTTATTGTATTTTTTAACAGGTAATCATTAGTCCTATTTTTTTTTGTGTTGACTTCTTATTTAACATATCATATTTATCAAAAACTGGAAGAGCAAAGTGTGAAATAGATCAGAATGGAGAAGTATTCTTTAACAGACTAAGACCCAAAAATGGTTGTCTAGTAAAATAAAAAACTAGTAAGTTTGCCCAATAAATCAGCACCTCCATTACAAAATTAGTTTTAATGTAAAAAACCAATGACTACAATCTTACGAGATATATTATTTAAAAATGTATATTGTTGATTCTGCTAAGAGTAAGGTTTGTTACATGAGTCAAGTGATAACAATTCACACAAGTCAAATTGGAATAGGATTAATTATAATTGTAGTAGGCATAAAAAAATGATAGGTCTTTACCTTCCTTCTTGAATAAGAAAGCATAATTCTTGTTGTTAGCATTCCACTCCTGAACCTTTAAAGCCGTTGCTACCATATCATTTTGATCTCGTTTCTTATATGTATTATACTTCCTGGACAAATTTGAGAGGTCTTTACTTGTTAATAGGGCAAGTCTTTCTAGTTTTGGTGTTTCCAATTTTCTTGAATCTTCTAAAATTCTGCTGGATGGCACCCCAGATATTAACTTCTCTACAATCATTTTTTCTTCTGCTTTTGCCAGATGCATGGTTCTTAATTCCTCTTTATGTCCAGCATGTGTTTTCCAATAACTGACTGAAACTTGTCCTTGATCTCTCAGTTTGCAAATCAGCCTGGAGGGACACACTCCTTTAATTTTAATTGATCCACCAGATTTCTCTGTTCTAATTTTATAGTTGGGCTTATATCCTAAATATAGATTAGTATAAGTTTTAAATATTACAAGTAACAAAGTATTGTACCTACCTTTAGTGTTACTTCTGTTACACTCATAGTATAATGTCTTCTGTTCATTTCTATTAACAATTCTATTCAGTGTATAACTTGTCTCAAATTTCTGCATGTCTTTCCATGTCTCATATTCTTGTAAACTAGAAAATTCAAAAGTTATTAATTCAATACTCACCTGGTGGTTCCCTTTAAGATGTTTTCGTAAGTTCTCATGGCTTTTGAAATTAGTTTCTTGTTCACATAAGGGACAAATAATGTGATTAATTTTCTTAATCGACATATCTATGTTATGTATTCCTTTGATATGACGATTTCGTAATTCCACATTTTTAAATATTTTGCTGCAAAGATGGCAGGCTCCTGAGTTAATTTCACAGCTTGTTGAAGTGGATGGATAGACAGAATCCATAATTGCTTGCTAAAACAAAGTCTTAGGTAATTAAATATGGTGTTCTAACGAACAGATTTTTAAAACAATTTAACAGATTTTTAAAAATAAATGAGAAAAATTTAAATTGAAATGTTCTGTGTGGTTGCTTATTGGCAAATTGGTATAAAACCGCCTAATCACAGATGTTTAAGCGCCAAACAGAGAGATACATAACCTGAAAAATTCAAAATCCGATGAAGATGCTGACCAATCCACAGCTCTTATGCTGTGACCAATCACGCCAAACTTAGGCTGTATATTATAGTGTAGTCTGATGAATTAATATCTCAAAGACGTGATTCCTAAAGCCGCGTCAGATCCAATCGTTTCATCTCTTAAGTTCATTTCAATTCATTTCACTACATTATCTTATTAATATTGTACTATCCCGGAAAATTACCTTTTTGAAATTTGTTTTCTTCAATATGCTATGTTGTGCTAAATTTCTTTTTTTATTAACAGTTTCAGCAGAGATAAAAAGTACTAATAAATTTTAACTTTCTTCCTCTAAATGAATGTTTTTGATTTTAGATTAACAGGAGTCATATCCAAGAGATCAACTATCAGTATATTGAATATTATGGAAACGAAAATCCACTTGTATTTACAATCATTAAATAAATGTAATAATTAATTTACTTTTGAATAATGTAAATATATTAATGTAAACGATGTGATAAATATTTAGTTTTCTTCAGTTTAAATAAAAAAATGTTTCTATTTTTAAATTTCTTTAATGAATGAAGTTATGAAAACCAAAATTCTTATCATTTGTTGATGATATCCCACTTTTAGAAGTATTGTGTAAACTAATACCAAATGATTTGGTTGCTTATCAATTGGCAACAGGAGGGTACAGATCGATAACACCCAACATGAAATCAGTAGAGACAAAGGTGGTTTTATGGGCTATCGGTGGCAATATGGACTACCCTATTTTCTGGTAAACAGGAACTAAAAGTAGTAGTTTGTGTGAGAGCCGCTAGGAAGCTATAACACATTTAGTTACGCAGTAGTTGAGTGATTGACGTTTTTGTGTTTTTGCGGAAATGAAAACTTTTAAAGGTAATGATTGATAGCTTATTACAAGTATTAATTGTGTAATATATGTAGGGATTGGTTTAGCACTACAACGTAGTTAATAATAAGTAGTTGTTAACTGGTGGGGTCGCGTTACTTTCCAAGATGGCGAAAGTGGTAATATGGGCAATCTCTGTGGTGGTTATATGAGCTACCGAATCTGTCTAGCCCATATTACAACCCCAACAAGATTTGTTTTTTTATATTACAGATGCCTAGGAAAGTTTTAAATCCACGTAAGAAGAAAGGGATTTTTAAAAGCATCCAAAGAATTTTCGGTACCTCGAACTACACTTCAAAGACTAGTTCATCTGGGAATACTTCCTGAAGAAGCGATTTCAAGAAAATTGGGAAGAAAACCAATTATGCCCAGTGAAATGGAAGCCGAACTTGTTCACTATATGCTTCTTATGGAACAAAAGTTTTATGGTCTAAAGAGAGATAATAGGCGTTTAACTTTTCAACTGTGCGAAAGGAATGGAGCAGACCATCCTTTTTGTCTTATTGGAGTGGCTGGCAGAGCATGGTTTGACCACTTTTTACACCGTCATAAGAATGTGTTGTCTATTCTAAAACCAATAGCTACATCATTTTCCAGAACCTAGGGCTTCAATTAAGTTGCTGTTAATGGGTTTTTCGATATCCTGGAGGCAGAGTTAAGAAAGTGTAACTATCCTCCTGACCGCATATTTCATGTGGATGAGACCGGTTTATCCGTCGTACGGAGTAAGGTACCTAAAGTTGTGGGCCTTAAAGGTAAACTGCAAATTGGTGCCTTAAGTGCTGCCGAAGAGGGTCTCTTGTGACCGTTGTGTCAGTTGTATGAGCACCAGTGGGACATTTTTTCCACCACTGATGATTTTTCCTATGAAAAACATAACAGATGTCTTGGTGAAAGGTGTCCCTCCTGGTTCCATAGGAAGAGCCTATCCGTCTGGTTGGATTCAAGTGAAGTTATTCACTGAGTAGTTAAACCTTCTTTGGGTGCCGTGTCCGTATTCAGACGTTGGCCGTCATCATGTTTACAATTTCCTGAAACCTTTCTCTGTCGGCTGCTGCGCGAAATATTTCTTCTACTGTGGAACCACACCATTGTCTAATATTACGCAGCCATCAAAGTTTCTTTCGACCAATCCATCTCTTTCCTTCCACTTTTCCTTGTATTATAAGGCGAAGTAGATGGTATTTAGGTCCTCTAATTATATGGCCGAAGTATTCTGTTTTTCTTCTCTTTACGGTGTTTATGAGCAGACGTTCTGAATTGATCATTTGAAGAATATCTTCATTGGATGTGTTCGAAACCCACGATATCTTTAGGATTCGTCTATAGCACCACAATTCAAATGCTTCTAACTTGTTTAGCATTGTGGTTTTTAACGTCCATGTCTCACAACCATACAATAGGATGGACCACACATAACATTTCAGGACCTTCTTACGAATATTCATCGACAGGTTTCTGTTCTGTTATAAAACTGGTTTCCAGGTCATAAAAGCCTTAATGTCGATCCTGGTTATTATCTCTTCATCAGAGTCACAATTTACATTTAACCAGCTGCCAAGGTATTTGAAATGATTTACCCTTTCGATCTCCTCTCCATTAAGAAAAATCAGACCTTGATCTATATTGATCTTCCCAACTGCCATCCACTTTGTCTTTGAAATGTTAATTTTAAGGCCTCTCCAATAACTTGCTTCACTGACTAAATTTAGTAATGTTTGGAGATCTTGTAAATTTTCTGCAAGAATGGCTGTATCGTCAGCGTATCTAATATTGTTAATTACTTCCCCACCTAGTCTTACTCCCTCTTGTCTGTCATCCAAAGCCTCCCTAAAGATTTCTTCAGAGTACAGATTAAAAAGAGTGGGTGACAAAACACAACCCTGCCGTACTCCACGTTTGATGGATATTTTTTCAGTCGGACTGTCTTCAATTTGGATAGAGGCTACTTGATTGTAATATAAGTATTTCAGCAGTCTTATATCATAGTGGTCAAGTCCTGCTGCCCGTAGGCAATCGAAAAGTGTATCGTGTTGTACTCTGTCGAACGCTTTCTCGAAGTCAATGAAATAAACATTATTTCGGAATTCACAACTTTTTTGTAATAGAACGTGCATAGTAGTTAAAACATTTTACCGAAAAATTTAATCCTACAAATGAGAGTCCCGTTCTTCTTATCCGTGATGGCATAACACCCACACTAAGAATATTGATGTCGTAGATATTGCAAGAGGCAACCACATAACAATAATTAGCTTACCACCTCATACTTCTCACAAAATGCAGCCTACTAGACAAATCATTCATGTCTCCTTTTAAACATCGTTATAGTGAAAATGTTGGCAGTGGATGCTCCATAATGATAAACCATTTGGACCGTATAACATAGCTAAGCTGTTTGGAAAAGCCTATCCAAGTGGTCAAATGACCCGCCATGGTTTCGTAGTTTGTGGAATATATCCATGCAACCGAAACATCTTTTCGGATGTGGACTTTGATCATTTTAATATGGAAGAGCTGGGCATAGACACATAAGGACAGAAAGAAATCCACAAACACTTTACCGCAGGGACCGCACCCCAGGACTCGCCCCAAGTCACTGGGAGGACACAACAGCTTCAGAAAACTAGCGCAGTCCAGAGCAGCACACTCTGTGCTAAAGACGTAGCAGGAGCTGGTCGTTCAGGCATGTCATCCATGTCAATGAAAAAGGCAATGGTTTCACAAAGAGACAGTTTACCTGTTCCAAAAAACAAAAAAGATTGACAAATAAAGGATCCAAAGCAGCAGTTATAACGTCGTCACCATATCAATTAAATTTGAAAGAAGCTAAGAGAAAAAGTGAGTGAAAGGAAGTTGATAAGCAAAGGAAGGTGAACTGTTAGCCCATTTAACCACCACATTTTGTAATTTTCAAATTTTGTCATTTTGAAAAAATATTTTTTTTGCTATAAATTTCTAAAACGATAAAATTTTTTTATTAAACTAAATTTGTTGTGTTACACTTTCATTTGTTGTGATTTATTCATAATGCAGGTATTTATGATGGAAAAACAAAATGGTAGCCCCTAATGCACTGGCAGAAATATATAAAACAAAGCCTTCTTTTATATAAGCAATTTGGTTTGTTCATTGTCGGATGGTTACCTCTATGGAAGATTGTCACTCCGTCTCTTTCGCGGTCGGCCGATACTTCGTCTACCACGTGGTGATTTATCCCTTGCTATTTTACCGACTCTTGTGATTCTACTGATATGATTGCTCCATTCTTTTTTTCTATTTAATGTCATCTTTTATACCCTGTATCGGGTCTTGTTTCTGACGCATGCGTCATTATTGGTCTTACAAAGTTCCCCTGCATATTTTGTTTGTGGATTTTAGACAAGCATATGATAGAGTCTATAGAGTCAAAATGTATCGAGCAATGCAACATTTTGGTATACCAAAGAAACTGATCCGGCTAGTTAAAATGACACTAAATAACTCTACGTGTGAAATTGCTTGGCAGGGTCACATATCAGATCAATTTACGGTTTATTTACATTATTCAACTTATTGTGAGAAACTGTAATCAGAAAATGCAGCATGAAGGTGGAAGAAACGATCATGAAAAATGAGAACCAGTGCTTGGCATTTGCTGACGATCTAACGATCCTAGCAAAAACCAAGAAAGAATTAAGAAGAGTTGTGAAGAAAATCATTGAAGAAGCACATAAATTCGGATTGGAACTAAATGAAGACAAAACCAAATATATGATCATGGGAGGGACAGAAGGAAAAAAGAAGACTTTAGTGTGAGGTCTGTAAGTGGTAAAAGCTATAGTTTTAAAAGGGTGGACAAATTTGAATACTTGGGTGTAGTTTTCGATGAAAATGGAAAAGAGAAATGGGAGCTCGAGACCAGAATAGCAAAAGGGAATAAAAAATTAGGTAAAAAATTTTATGTAAAAATCCTTTATAAAAGGTATATAAATTAAAAAACCCAAACGGGCTATGTCATGAAGACAAAACGTTTTCGGAATCCATGTTCCATCATCAGTGTCCTAAAAAGTATATAATCACTTTAATTAAAAAGAACATGAAGTTAAAATTTTGACCAAGGTTAATACAAAATGTGGTTAATACTTACTAGGTGTACATGTTTTGAGCCACTAAATATCATGGTAAAAACCCGTTAAAAGTTATATGTTACAATTTAGTTTACATTATTTAGTATTATATTTTAGGATGTTAAAGTTATCAGTGCATATGATAACATGGCAACGCACGACTCCACATGAAGTTGCTGGTCCTGAGACGAAGTGTATACGGGGACTTGATGATAGCAACTGATTTGAATGACAAAATTGACATGTTAGGACGGAAGTCCGAACAAAGCAGTCATTATAACTTAATGTCTGTGTCTAAATATGACAGAACCTGGAGAAAAGTGTTTTATTGATTAATGTATGTGGAATGAATTGTGATGAAGAATTGTGTGGGTACTGATAGGCAACCAACTATACATAGGTCTAATGAATTGGTGTGAAATCAGAATTCTAATAAAAGGCCCTTTATGTTTTACAACATTTGGTACCTGGAAAATGCAAAATAGATATATGTGGGAAGTCGGATGCTTGAGACTTTATTGTTGATGGGTGAAATAGGAAACATATTTTTTTTTTTTTTGAAAATGATATTAAGTGAATACAATAAAATACTTTTGTAATGTGGTGTTCGTTAGATATATCAGTGGCCCACCCAGAATTTGTCTGAGGGGGGGTTTTGAAATTTGTTGTGCTACCTCCATTTTGAGTCCCTAAAATTTGAGTTTTAGTTTAATTTAAAGTACTAAAGATAGCATTGCCAAAGATTCCGGTATCTATTATCCTGCCTACTAACTAAAACCACCCTCTCTTACTTGTGCGCATTTGACTGTCGCACGTACCGTACTCCGAAAGTGGGGTGGCCGCTGTAAGACTGTCGACATTTTTGGAACACTCCCGTCTCTTATCTAGATTTTATCTATTATTCTGAAGCTATTTTCTTGTGGAATTTTAGTAATTACTATTTTAATGGGAATAAGCAACAATTGAAGGTTAAAATAAATTTATTGATGTTTGACATTAATTCAACTTGTAAATAAAATACATTTTGGAGACGACTATCGCCGAATTCCCGTTCTTTTCCGCCAATCCTGCCGGTCCAAGACATGCTCCTCCTCCAAACCTCTCGATTCCATCGCTCTTCTAATCCCTTCATTCCATGAACGTCGAGTTCTACCTCTTTTTCTTATTCCAGGGGGCTTCCATTTGTGAAGTTTTTGGGGCCAACGTTCGTCAGGAATTCTCAATAGGTGTCCAAACCATTTTGAACCTCTTCCTTCTATTATGTCAATGACTGTTTCGGTAGCATTAATGTTATTTCTTATAGAGTCGTTGGTCTTCCTTTCCTGCCTTAATGTTCTAGCATTTCTTCTCAAATAATCTATTTCAACTGTCAACAATTTTCTCTTCAGGTCTGCATTAATTGTCCATACTTCAGAGCCATAACAAAGAACTGATTCAATCACGGTTTGCCCTATTCATTTTTTGTTCCTTTTGGAAATGTTGCGATCCCACATAAGGAGTTCAGACATCCTACAATTTTACGTCCCTGACTAATTCGGTGTTTAATTTCGGTTTCTCCCAAGCCGTTCTTAGCAATGGGTGCACCTAAATATTTAAATTTTTCCACTTTTGGTTTTTGATTTCCACGTCCTCGTCGATCAACACTTCAAACCTTGCATCTGCATTGATAACTAAATATTCGGTTTTCTTCATGCTGACTTATAACCCCCATTTTACATATTCTCCGTATAGACGCTTTATCATAAATTCTAGATCATAAGAATCTTGAGCTAGGACGACTTGGTCATCCGCAAAGTTCAGGGAGAACAGTACATTTCCTATGGCCATTCCCATTACCTGGCAGTGGGTTTTTCCAATTTTGGATGGCAGTGGGTTTGTTTTAGTCCTTTAGTTACTTTTACTGACTCTGATAGTCTATTTCCGATTTTTAGGTAAGTCGTGTTATACCTGTATACTTCTGTGATTATTCCTAAAAGGTATGGACTAATGTCGAGTTGTTGTAAAGGTTGCCACAATTTAAGTGTTGGAACTGTATCATACGCCTTTTCTAGGTCGATGAAGGCTAGATGTACTTCGCTACTAACTGCTATTCTTTTGTCTATTTATTGTTGGAGTATAAACAACTTATCAGTGCAAGATCAAAGATTCAAACGTCAATAAACTTATTTTAACCTTCAATTGCGGCTTATTCCCATTAACATAGTAATTAGATCTTATCTCTGTCGTTGGCCCGGTGTTTCTCTTCTTCTGCTTGGATGTAATTGTGAACACTATTCCATCCCTCCGTACTTCCCGTCATCTTCACGATCATATCTCTTACAGTCATAGGGTTCATACCTATTTCTTTATACAATCTGTTTCTCTCCACTGTACATCTATTACACTCCAGCATTATGTGAGTAACAATGTCGGAATATTCGCAGTATAGGCATATTTATCTGTATCTGTCTTTCTGAACCTATGAAGATACGCCCTAAATCAGACAATCTACCCAGTCCCTTAGGCTCAGGATAAGCACCTTGGTCCTCTGGGCAACATCTTCCTTGTTGTTCCCCTCTTCTTGCCATCTTTTCATTGATCTTTCCCTTTCTCCTTTTTTTATAGCTGTTGTCAAATGCCCTTTTCTCTCATAGAGATGTCTCTTTTCTACTGCTAACACATGCAGAAGAACACAACCCGTAATAGTCCACAAGGCCGCCGCAGATACCGTCCTCTAGGCGCATGCTATTCGCAACAGACTCGTTCTGTCTACTTTTGTCATAAGCCTAATATTAGGTATATTTATCTAAATATAATGAAAAATATTATTAATTATAGTGTATTAATTATTGTGTATTTATACAATAATTATTGTGTTCTACATATTTAAAGTGGTAATTTAATTATTCAATTAGCGTTTTGGATTTTTTGTATTGTGTGTCAAAGACAAGTTACATTTTCCTACTATTATTTATATATTTTTACTTTATATGGCCTGGGTTTTAACCCCCAAAACCCCCCCTGAGTGCGCCACAGAGATTTATAACTTGAGCATAGAAGGCCCTGTATGTTAAAAAAAACAACACTTGGTACCTACCTGGTAAATATAAAAGAATTCTCAAGTTACAAGTTCATGAACATAAATAACTGATTATGTGTTATCGGATAAAGTTGTTTTATGTTAACAACTATATGAGAAGAATAGAAATTGATGGTTGAAACGTGGTTTTTTAATATGTTGATCATACGTTACTCAGCTTATAACTTAAGATGAAGAGGCCCTATCTGTTATAAAGCAACAATAGGTACATGAGAAATATAAAAGGATAAGTTATAAGTTCATGAGCTTAAAGTGGGTAGACAGAGTTAATAAACTGTTGTATATTGACAAGATATGTAAGAACTGCAAAAGTAGAATGTTTGTAATTGGCTCTGTTAAATTTAAGTAAAAAGAGAGAATGAGTAATAATTTTAAAAAAGTTGTGAGAAGAGGAAAGACTCTACAGGAGGCTTGGGTCTCCAGAGATCCGAAACCAAATCCTGAGGGAGCTATATGGATAAGTAAAATAAGATGAGGGATGGAAAATGATGAAAAGGTGATGATCTTGTTTAAACAGATATGTGGGTGATTTTGTGATGGGTAGACTCAGCTTATAACTTAAGGAGAAAAGGCCCTATCTGTTATAAAGCAACACTAGGTACATGAGAAATATAAAAAGGATAAGTTATAAGTTCACGAGCTTGAGGTGGGTAGAAAAAGTTGATAGACTATTGGTGTATATTGACCTGACGTGCAAGAACTGCAAAAGTAGAATTGTTGAAGTGACTCTGTTAAATTTAAGTAAAAAGAAAATTAAAAAGAAAAATGAAAAAATGTGGTGTTTTAAAATGTTGTGAGGAGAGAAAGTTGAGAGAAGATTAGTTGTGTCAAAAAGAAGCATGGAGAACATTAGATATAGGGATCAGACCTGAAATTTAGGTTAAATAGAAAGGAGTGGGGAAAGATAGAGAGTTTGATGTATTGAAAAGAGGTTTTGGAGTGAACTAAGGAAGATGAAAAATTGACGAACGAATAATGATAAATGTAAATTTTATTGTAGAAGTAAATTAAGGATATGGGTTATGAGAATAATTGGCGATGGAGTGGGAGGCAGTCTCAATTGAATGAGACCTGGCGATTAACACAATTTGGACTTTTTTGTTTTTCTTTAATGATTTCAAGGTCTTCGTATAGGTCTAGTTTGAGAAGGTTTTTTTGGCTTGATATACTAGTTAATAGTATTTCAATAGAATTGGAAATAATATAATAATAATAATATGCCGAGAAGGCGTTCTATCGGAAACTCAATTCTACTGTAGAAAGTGCCAATAAATCTTACCCAAGCCGAGAAAAAATCCATGAGTTTTGGGGAAATCAACTTTCCACACCAGCTGCTCTTAACACCAATGCTGGATAGATCGAAGATACGGCGCACAACAGCCAACACTACGTTATTGCTCCCTACGAACCCTTCACTACTGAAAAAGTTTCAAATATTATGAAAGAGCTTCATAACTGGAAATCTCCTGGACCAGATGGCGTTCAGAACTTCAGGCTTAAGAAGTTTTGGAGTATTCATGAGTGCTTATCAGCAATAATTAATCACACTATTTCTAATCCGCAGGAAATTCCATCTTTCTTAACCCAGGGAACAACTTATTTAATACCCAAAGATCAAAATAACACACAAGATCCAACCAAGTTCCGCCCAATTATTTGTCTTCCAACTCTGTATAAATTGGTCACATCCTGTGTAGCCCGGCGTATCAGCCAACACTGTGCTCTGAACAACAGAACTGAGCCTCAACTGAGCCTCAACACTAAGGATTCCATGGGATGCAAAGAACAACTTATCATCGACTTTGTCATTTCTAACCAAGCATATAGCAAAAAACGGAATCTCTTTACTGCTTTCATCGACTACAAGAAAGCATTTGATTCAGTGTCGCATGAATGGCTTATAGATATTTTAAAAATATATAAAGTCGATGATAATATAGTGACTGTTTTAAAACATATAATGTCAGATTGGAAGACAAAAATTCACCTTTAATTACCTGGTGAAAACAATATCGAAACTGAAAATATTGCAATCAACCGGGGCATATTTCAAGGAGATTCGTTGAGCCCATTGTGGTTTTGTCTAGCGATGAACCACCTATCTCGGCTACTGAACTCAACTGGCACAGGTTTTAGCATCAAAAATATCACTACTGTTGTTGCAAAGCTTAATCATCTATTGTATATGGATGGTTTAAAACTATTGGCTTCCACTCGAAGCCACCTGGATCAAATGCTGAAATCAGTAGAAAATTTCTCTAATGATAATACTATGCACTTCGATAATAATATCGAGGCCATGGGTGAAAATGATATATAATATATATATATATATATATATATATATATATATATATATATATATATATATATATATATATATATATATATATATATATATATATATATATATATATATATATATATATATATATATATATATATTGACTACCACACCCAAAAAAAGTATTTATATATATATATATATATATATATATATATATATATACCTCGGAATAAAGCAAGCGCGGAAGATTGACTATAAGCAAATGAAAACTGAGATAACTACTGAGTTTATACGAAGGGTAAAACAGCTGCTTTGTTCACACCTTAAAAGTAAAAATTTGTTTAAGGCACTAAACACCTAAATACTAAACACACCTCACAAAGGCACAAAAACATCATCCTCGAAGTGCAGTAGAAAGAACGACATTACCGCGGTATTTAGGTAGACGAGGACTTATGGATATAGGTGAGCAACTAGAAAAACAGATTACTAATTTAAGAATTTATTTTCAGGTGTAGACTGAGACATCTACTCTACATCGCGCGATTTGTACAGTAGATGATACAACACCGATCAAACTGAGGGAACCAGAAATGCACATAACTATCTTACTAAGGACGAAAAATGCGCACTTGGATGGGTAAACCTCTGCAAGAGCGACATCCAAATGAGGTCAGTCAAGACCATGTCGACAAATAGCGTCGAACTATTGGCTGACATCAGGAAAGATGTTCCCTGAAACAGAAGATTCACTACTGGCCATTCAGGATCAGGTTATACCAACCAAAAATTACCTGAAATATATCGTCAAAAGACCCTCGGGTCCAAAATGACAAATGCCGATATGGATGTCAAGCTCAGGAAACTATCCAACATCTTACCGGTGGCTGTCAGGCATTTTCTGCAACTGAATATAAGGAACGGCACGACTCAGTAGGAAAGATCCTTCATCAAGAGATAGCTATTAAACTGGGACTTCTTCAAACAAACCATCTTCCATATTATCAATACGTTCCTGAGAGTATACTTGAGAATGACAACTACAAGCTATACTGGGACCGCACTGTGCTCACAGACCAAACAGTGGCACATAATTGACCAGATCTCATACTAGTCAATAAACTAAAGAGACAAACAACATTAATTGATGTGGCGATAAGCAACAACAATAATCTTCGTGTTAAGCCTTTCAGTCACACACCTAGAAAGAGGCATCCAAAAATTATAAAATTTGGTAGATATGCTTGAGAGAGGCAACTAAAACAATACGTAACAAAAAAATACTGCTCCTCCATCCGTTTTTTTTTGTTACAACTTGTACCTCACAAGGTACATGTGATGAGCGCACAGGATGAGTGAATTTTCCCCTTAGAGGGAGTGTGAGCCGTATGGCTAAATCTGGATAATAATAATAATTTATTCATCCTGAAAAATCATTTACATGATATAGGGCAATTCGAGTAAAAAAAATATAAATAAAAACATCACAATTTTAGAATTAAGATAAAAAGTACATAGGATTAATTATTTACATCACCTAGATATTCACTTACATTGTAGAGATAATTTTGCAATAGAAAAGATTTTAATTTACCTTGAAATTTATTTAAATTCGTTTTAGATTTAACACTGTTGGGAAGATGATTGAAAAGTCTTATACCGATATAATACTGGGATTTTTCAAATCGTGCTCTAGTATGTTTTGGTACTCTGATGTTACATTTAAAAATATATATAGAAGGTACTGTTAAAAGTATTTTTTAAAATATTGTCGACATGAATGCCTTTACGGTACATTAAAAATTAACCAAATTATCCGTTTCTGAGAGACAAACACTCTTGTAGCATTCACAGCACTGCCCCAAAGATTTATATTGAAGGCCAAGTGAGAATAAACAATTGCATAATAAACATTTAATAACTGTTCCATTTTAAGAAAACTTTTTAATTGCATTGCAATATTGCGTAATAACTACTATTTATTGTTTTGCAAACATGATTAATTTGAGATTCCCAGCTCATGTTACTATCAAGATACAAACCTAAAAGTTTGGTGGAAGTTGTAGAATGAACCAGGCTATTTACTTTTATAGAAAACTGGTAACTTAAATTTGATCTATATTAGAATTGCATGCTTGTGATTTTTTTAGCATTAACATTAATATAGGCATATGATTAATATGGCATAGGAATATTAATGGCCCCAATATTGCCTGAGGAACCGCAATATCAATATCACCATAATCTGATCATGAGTCACCAAGTTTAACGAGGATCTTCCTAGAATGTAAATAAGATGGCAAAGACGGAAAGACTCGAAAAGAAACAATAATGTAGTAACTGGATTAAAGATTGATAAAGATGAAGAGAAAATAAAAGAAGATATATAGTAGTAATTTAGGATAGATTAAAGTTGCTTAAGTCAACCAAAACACAATTATGATGATCAAATGTTCTAAGCATTAAAACTGGTCTTTTATCAACCCATTTTAACACTTTAATAAATTCCAGTTCTTCACATGATTTAACCTCGCTGGAGTTTAGATAATAGAACACTTGGCAAACCTTTTCTGTTTTTTCTCACTGTAGCGCAACTTCTTATTTTATTCTTAGATTCTGACGAGACCCAAAAGTCAGAAACTGCTATAGTGTGTGGTAATATGCCAGTGTTACAATTAAACTCACAGTGAATCCAAATTCGAGACACGAATCGGTTCAGTTAGAACCAAAGGAGCCCATCACAAGAAAAAACAAGCCCATCTCTACCTAGAGATGAAACATCCACAGATTGCAATATTAGAACGCGCTCCAGAAGATTAGTAAAAGCTCCCATTAAGCTTGATCTCTAACGAAAGAGGAGGTGTTATCTATTAATCCTGCATCAGAACAGTAGACACTTCGGAAAAATTAGAGAATTAGACAGGCGTGGGTGAGGTTATGTCAAGTCGATGGGCAGCTCGGAATGTCCATGCTGCTATGATTAATTGAGTTATATGAAACTGTTTTATAGGTAAATAAAAAGTTATGTCTTGTTAGTGTGAACTTCATTAAATACACAACAATATGGTGGCCCCCAAACTAGTTGAAGTTGGACAGCTCTAAATAAGAAAATTATTCAAAAAGTATCAAAATATCATGATTTGAATAAAAATAAACAATATTTACTAATAGTTGTAAAATATTTGTCACCAACCAAAATATAAAAACATTTTTTATAATTTTCTATAATTGTTTTTAATGTTTTATAATTTTCTATAATTTTATTGAATGTTTTTAATTTATTTTATTTCATATAAATATTTTAAAATAAAAAATACCCAAATCGGTATACCCCTAGGTTGATACACCAGTCTCAATTTTATAAATCACGCTAAATAGGATTTCAGGCCCCTGTAAAACATCATACTGAGTGATAAGAAGTACCTATTCACTTCAAAAATAAAAAGAAATTTAAATAAAATAATTATTTAAAGAAAAATAACAAACATGTGAAATTTATGTTACACAGTTTTAGGATAGCTCTTGTATACTTCTAGATTCTAGATCTTTTAAAACCTAGAACAATGCATAGGACAGACATAATGCACATGTCTGTTTTTAGTCATTTTGGATTGAAATTAAAGTTAGACAATTATTAAATAATCTTTCAGAAACTACTTGTGTAATTTCAGAAAACACAAATTCATCCCAATGCACCACTTTTTGTAGTACCTAAAATTATTAGCTATATATCTATCTAGACCAGTTATAGTTGTGTAGAAGTGCAACATTTCATACACAGATTGATGAATATCATCAATTTTTGTGAATCATATTCTGTTAGATAAACAGTTTTGAAGAACCATTTGGAAACATGAAAAAAAATTTCTGGGCTCACTGACTGACAATTCATATAAGTAGAAAGTGGCAACACAGTGGTTAAAATTATATATATCAGAATCTGCACTACCTTTAGATTGTTTATAATTAATTCTTGTAACAGTGAAATAAAAACTTGTTAGGTACCACTTATCAAAGGAAAAGTCATATGTCTAGTACATAAATACAGTATTATATTATTAATTCGTAAAATTATAAATATTTGTTAAAGCTAATAAAATATTTATTACTCCTATATTTACATACTGTGACTCAAATGATTTTCACTTAAAATGGTATAGTTCAGTTACAGTGCAAATAAATGTTGAGTTTCAGGTAATTTTCCTCCAAAATTTAACCTTCCTACTTGTGGAGTACAAACTCTTCTCATTACTTCTTTAATTTCATTAACACTAATAGCCTGCTGGCTCATATAAACTTTACTGTAATCTGGATTTCTTTCTTCAAACCTATGTTTTCCAGTAAACATTGTGGCAGTATAATATGAACCTGTTAAATGATTTAATGGGTCAGTTCCACATTTTGCATCCATTCTAACTAAAAGTGCATAATCAGTTATTTCAGCCACAGTTTGGTATGCATAGTAAGCTAGAACATCAAGGGCATCATCTTTAAAGCTAATTTCCTTTCTTGGGTCAACCCACTGTCTTAATTTATCCAAACTCCTATGAGATGTACCTTTACTATAAAAGGATGAGCATCGTGCCTTACAAAACTCAAGATATTTTTTCTCATCTAAAGCTTGTGATATTCTATCAGCTCTTAATTGTCTCTCATGTTTGATTTCATCTAATTCTGTTAAATTTGTAAATTCTTCAGTTTCATCAATTCTCTCAATGAACTCAAGTAATACATTTTTGGATGATTCTTCCAGATTTGAGTCAATTTCACTTTTAAACAGTTGTTTTTGATTTTGTTTATTAATCAGATACTTTACAAACCGTCTCATTTTGTGTTTATTATGTCTCATCAGAAAGACTAATTCGTGCCCCTTTAAGGTTTCTCCCTCTGAATATTTAAGAGCTGCTTGGATAATTGTCCTGAGCTGTTTCAATACTATGCTTTCTACAAGCCTAACAGTTTCTGGATTTGGTTTATGACTGTCACCAAAGCCGAACATCATCATAGATATTTCATTGCAAAAGGTTACATCTGAGCCAACTTCCATTTTTGAATAAACAATCTGGAAACAAGAATCTAATATATTCACTTTAACCTTTAACGTCTAATTTGTTTGTTACATATTTTTGTTTATTTGTTTAATTATTGTCTGTCACCGTTAACCTGTCATTGAAAGACAGTATACAGTAGTTGTTGTTGTTGCCTTGTGCCATGTGCCATGTGCCATCGAGTTAGATTCTAACTCGATGCCTTGTGCATTCACAGAGGCTGCCTTTGATATATTTGACATTCGGTCACTTGACCTTCGAATACCAACGAATATGGACGCATATTCGTATGCGCATATATTCGTTGGTCATACTGTTGGATGGTATTTAAAACGGTTATATTATGATAAATTTTGTAACTATAAACAGGTCCAACTAGCAACAGTGCACCGGGTGGGCGCCGGACGCTGAAAGGCGCAGCAATCTTTTCCAATTGCTGCTCCTTCTTCCCCTTAAAAAACAACCTTTCATCTGATTGTGCCAATCCCTGACGAAAATTTGAAGGCTCTCAGGCCCTCACTGTCGCCTTTCAAGGCTGCGGCATAAATCAGTCACCAAATGGTCAATGACCAAGATATCCAAAAACACATCAGACCTGAACTCCGAGTACAATCAGAAAGCATCACTCACTCCTTACCCATCTTTGCTCCTTTCCACTTCACCACAATGTGGTGTAAGCTGCACTGAGGATCAATAGGCGGTATACGAGCGTTGCTGTCACTGCTACCGGAGAAAACCGGGGCAAATCAAAAGGAATAAACCTCGATAAAAAATCCGCAATCTCGGTTCGTAAGCCACCTTGACTAGGGGATGAATGACTACAAGGAAGTAGTTTCGAACGTTGCCCTCGTGAACAGGGTGAATTAGTGGTACGAAAAAAAATCCTTAGCTGAGTAAGGGAACACTGCCCAGCCGGACAAAAAGAACTTCCCAACTCGTGGGACGGTAATAGATGAAACTTTAAACAACCTAACGGATATACCTGATGACGAAAACAGCGACGAGACGGCAATAGAAATGAGAATAGAAACAGAGAAAGTACTAGATGACCAAAGCGGTGATGAGGAAGTGGAGGTCTTGATATTGGAGGTAACGCAAGAAGAAAATTATACGGAAAATGAAGAATTAACGCTTATGACAAAGACTGTGGAAGAAATATATGAAACATCAAGAACATTAGTTAACATGACAAAAGAATCATCATCAGTGGCATTACAGCTCGTTATGAACCAAAGCCTTCTTCAGAACAATCTTCCATTCGCCCCTGTCTCTGGCAACTCTTCTCCATGCTTTAACTCCAATGGATTTTAGATCATCCTCTATGTTATCTTGATACCTAAGTTTTGGTCTTCCTCTGGCTCGTTTTCCCACTGGTCCTCTTCGGTCGAAAATTTTTCTGATCGTTGCATCTTCATCTCGCCTAATTACATGTCCTATCCATCGAAGGCGTGCTAATTTAATACATTTTACAACGTCAGGTTCCCCAAAACTTCTATATAACTCAAAGTTGTAGCGCCTACGCCACAAACCCTGTTCTTGGATTCCTCCATATATTTTCCTTAGAATTTTTCTCTCGAAACGTTTAAGCAATTCTTGGTCGTTCTGTGTAAGTGACCATGTTTCAGACCCGTATGTTAACACTGGCTTTATTGACAAAAGAATACGTAAACACAAAAATGGAAATAAAGAAGATGATTCAGAAGCTGTACAAGGCAACAAAGCGAATGCATGGCAAGACGAAGTCGTATAAAGATAAAAAACAGTGAAGAAGAACCGGTGGAAAAGATAGAAATGTGGACGCAAGTAAATGAAGGAGATATCGAAAAAGATATAGACTTAAGAAGAAAGAAAACTGAAAGAGAAATTATTACCACCCTAGAGAAAGGGATGACAAAGGAGGAGTTTATAAGATATGTTGGAGAAGAATACCCTGAAACAGAAAACAGAATAACTGAAACTGTAGAAAGAAGAGAAATAGCGCCAACACGGGACAAATATATAATAATAACAGTAGGCAAGGCGAAAGGCGACATGAACAACTACACCATGCAGTGGGTTCAAGGCCATACCAGTCTGGATAGAATAATAAGGGAATGCAAAAGTAAGTACGAACTACATTCTTAGTACATCTGAATCTAGGAAAGGAAGAAGCAAATTAAACACGAGGGTTGCATACGCAACTCCGATCGAGGAAAAGCAGTTAAAGTAAGGAAGAATAAAGATCAAAACTTGTTCTGCATAATTGAACAAGATATGGCTTGCAGAATTACAGAAAGGCCCTAGAATGTTCTCTACAGAATGGGGAGGTGACCATTACTATGGTGCTCCCAAATGTAAACGGGAAAACGGAATGGGGAAACATCTTAATAAAACGCGGAGACAAAACATACGCACAAGTAGTACAAAAGTAAGAAATAAGGTAGACCTTACAAATAGCGGGGTAGAAATTAAAACCATAAAGGAAACGGCGAACGGTGATCTTAAATTGGAGATAAGAGGAGAAAGAAATAAAATAGAAGACCTAACTAAAGACATAGCGAGCAAAACGGGACTGGAAGTTAATTCCAGACTTCTGGGCAAAACTGTGCAAAAATAACTAAATCATTTATGACGTAGATAAAACTATGAATGACGAACAGGTGATTGGAGCATTGAAAGAATACTTGGGGCAGAAATAAGGAGAAACAATAAGAATTCTTGAGAGAAAGGCAGGATACAGCGTGGGTCAAACGGTAATAGTAACGGTCAACATTGAAGCAGCCCAAACTATAATAAGCAAGAAATCGATCAAAATAGTGTTGGTAACATGCAAAATTATGGCCCCAAAATACAGACCATAGAGGTGTTATGAATGTTTACATTTTGGGCACACAAGAAACACATGCAAGGACAAATGCCTTAACTGCTGTAAAGAAGAGCACTACACGAAAAATTGCCAAAATACACCTTACTGTGGCATATGTAACAGCAAACATAACGGCTGTCCGAAGTACAGGAAATACACAGCTCAAAGCGGGAGTAACAATTAAATTCAATTCCATAATAGAAAATAAGAGGGGAGGAAACTGGGGCGGATCTCGTAATAGTATCCGAACCCAATAAAAATATTACAACCAAAAGGAGATGGATTGCAGACAAGAAGTAAGACGTAGCAATCTATATCAGAAACAGAGAAATGGGAGTGAAAACATGCCTTAGGAAGGAGGGATTGATAATCCTGGACCCCAGAATATTCGTCCTGGTGGCGACCTACATGCCTACATCTCCCCGATTACCACACTAAGAAAATGCAAGAAAGCCGTGGAAGACAAAGCCAGTCGTGCAAGATTGAAAAAGAGACTGATTATTGCGGGTGATATAAATGCGAAATCTACGCTATGGGGAGTACCAGAGAATGATGACAGAGGAGACATGTGGAATAAGGTAATCGATGCAATGAATCTATCGGCCCTTAACAACGGCAAACCAACCTTTGTTAGAGGGGAAGCTGGCCTCAAATAGATGTCACGCAGAAACTAAAGGAAGAAATAAATGCAATAGAAGAATATCCCAACAACTATGAAGAGGGATACGAAAAAAATCAAAGAGCTGGCCAGAAAGTGCTGCCCACAAGGTAGAAGAATATAGGATACATTGAACTAAGAAAAAAGTCACTAGAGACAAAAAGAAAAACCAGTTAGTGGAGGAAGAGGCAGAGCGAATAAAAACTTTAAAGAAATAACTCGCAAAAGAAATTAACAACGAAAAGAAAAGGTGCTGGAAAGAAATGTGCGATAACCTCGAGAATGACATCTGGGGTGATGCGTACAAGATAGTTTTCACACCTTTGCATGTAAGGACGCCGGCGGCAGACTTCTCTACAGAGGATCTGATGGATGCGAGAAAAGCACTAAAAGCCGGGACTAAATATAAAGATAATTATTCAGGAAAAAACACCATAGGTGAAAGAAATCATGAACGACTTCCTAAGAAAACATAAATTCTCAGAATCATGGAGAATGGCAAATCTCTTACTTATTCCCAAACCTGAGAAACCCGGAACTTTTAGACCGATCTGTCTCTTAAACACAATTGACAATATCTTCGAAATACTTATAAAGACGAGACTAGAAAAAATAAGTCATAGATAAAGAGGGTTTGTCTGAACGCCTCTATAGGTTTAGGAAAGGGAAATATGCAATAGACGCAGTTAGTCGGATCACGGAATTAACTACCATATGTAGGAGCAAGTTGTTGGTGGCCTTCTTTCTGGATATAAAAAATGCCTTCAACTGCGCGAGCTAGAGAGTAATAACTGAAATACTGGAGAAATTGGAAGTATCCCCATACTTACAAAACATAGTGAGCGGATACTTCTCAAGTAGACAGATTAAAAAAGCGAGGGGAGATGTAATGCAGACATCGGCAGGAGTGCCACAGGGCTTGGTGACCGTTGCTCTGGAACATCCTTTATAATGATATACTAGAAGAAGATTTGGGAGAAGGGACATAAGCTATAGCTTACACGGATGACCTGGTCTTTATAATAGAGCATAACGAAAACCCACTCATAATAAACTCAGCTCTGCACTGGAAAGGGTGAAAACGTGGTTAAAATTCGAGAGTTGACACTCGCTACGCAAAAAAACTGAAGCTTTGATACTAAAAGGACCTAAAGACAGAGATCACATCTCCTTCGCCCTCGAGGGAGAAAGAATAATGCCGACCAAAAAGGTTAAATACCTAGAAGTAATGCTAGACAGTAAACAGATATTTGGCGAACATGTCAAATATGCTGCAAACAAGGATGAATAGAGAGCAACATCATTGGCAATAATTGTGCCAAATATCGGTGGCCAAGGTACAGGAAAAAGAAGGATTTTGATAGAAGTGGTATATTCCACAATTCTATATGCGGCACCGGTGTGGCATCAAGTAACTAACAAACAAATGTAGAAACAAATTTTAGAGAAGGTCCAAAGAATATTAAGGGTCATATGCGCCTGTAGAACGACCTTGACGGTAGCCCTACAAGTTATAGCTGGGGTACCACCGATATAACTGCAGGTAAAAGAGAGAGCCAAAACATACAGCAAGAGTAATCAAGAGAAGGTGGAAGAAAGAATAGAAACGATCACAAAATGGCAGGAAGAGTGGGTAAACGAGCGGAGGGCTCCATGGACAAGAACTCTGATCCCGGTTGTGGAAGAGTGGGTGGAGTGCAAATATAAAAGCACGAAAGACTTCTTCACGCAATTCCTTACGGGACACGGGTAATTTAGAGCAATATCTGGAGAGGATAGGCAAGGTAATATATGCTAACTGTCTGGACTGCGGAATAAGCGACACAGCAAAATACTGTGTGTTCGAATGCAGTAAGTTCAATAACAGAAGAGCGGAGCTATATGCAAGAGTGGGTATAACTTTCGTGGCCATAGTAAGAAAGGGGAAAATGAGTTTAAAGAAGTGCTAGCTGCTGTAACAAAAATCGTTAAAAAAAAAGATATTTTAGAGAGAGAGAGATAACGGGTGCAAACATAAGTAACACAGAGAGAATAATTAAATATAACTGAAAGGGTAGCTGTGCGCGCGAGATAACGGTCTGGAAATACGTGCCACGCTCGTAAGCCGGGAGTGGTTTTAGTTGGTAGACATTGTACCATGGATGCATCCGAGGCAAGACTTCCAAAAGGGAAATTGCGTTCGGATGTATTCCGTCTACTCTAAATCTAACAGATGCCAGGTACGATTCACCTGGTACGGTCTGTAGAAGATTTCCACTCTCACAAAAAAAAAACGTAAACACTTCTGTACCTTGATTTATTTATTAAGATAAAATATGTTTCGACATCCGAAATATAGAAGGCTAATATGATTATGCATACTTTTACGAAATATATATCTATATAAAAGGCTAGGACGACAAGTCACACTGTTTGTCCAGTATTAGGAGATTTATTGAAATCGAGTATGATTTGTTTTTTTATGTTTATAAACTTAGCGTGAGAATCTATGATTTGAGGCAGAATCGACCATTTTAATTTTTGTAATGATACAAACTTGTTTAAGAGGTTTAGATTAAGTAAAACGACAGTGATCTTTATTCTGAGAATATTGTAAATAGTTGTTATTTTTTTTTAATAAAGGATTGATTACGGCTGTCGCCGCTTCTCCGCCCCCAATTTCCATCTTTTTCTGTCATATGCAGTTGCCTCTTCTAAGTCTCTTGCCGCCATTGCTTCATCAATTCGCGATGGAAAACAAAGTATCTGACCTCTGGCGGAATAAATTTAAACTACTATAAGTGGTATAAACAAACCAGACAGCTGTTGATTTGAATAGAATTATTAAATTTTTTTAGTAAATTTCAACATTATGACTATGTCACAGTATATTGCCAAAGAATATTCTTTATAAAGCAATATACTGTAACTACGTTAAAGTATTTTAAATCAAATCGATATTGTTCTGTTCCTCAATGCAATTCAAGATCGACAAAAGATATTTCTCTATTTCTCTTTCCTAAACTGGAAAACTTAGTAAAAAGAGGAAATCAATAAAAAGAAAATACCACTATCATTAAGTCAATAACATACTGAGAATACATAATTTATTTTCTTGAATAACAGACATACAAATACTTACCATGTTGGGATAGTATCGTGAGGTTTTTTCCTCATGATTTATTACGGAATCTTTTAAAGACAAATCATGTGCTATGATCTTTTTTGACAGGTGACTCTCCAAGTTAAGGTTGATTTCATGTAATCAAATGAACTATCTTACAATAAACTCAAAAAGTTATTTATTTATGTTAATATACAATAAAGTACTTACATGTCAAAAAATAGTATAAAATAAAAATTAACATATTAAAAACAAGGCATAATATAAAATAATGCATATACTAGGTAGTAAGACAAACATTACACAAAACATTATACTCTGGGTTCCCAGGTATACACAAAATAGGATTCTGGATTCATCAATACACAAGACAGTTCCAAATATTTAAGTTAAAATTTAAGAATTCATCACTTGAAAACTGCTTCCCCTTCAACCAATGAACTCTTTGCTTCACCACAATACTCAAAGATATCATTAAGGCTAATTTCCATTTATAAATGATAAAATAAGTCGTCTTAAACCAAACTAAACATGCAAAAGCAATGATAAACATTAGTTGTTTATACCATTTATATCGGCCATTACACTGCAATCGACCTGCCCTCTACATTCAGTTTCAATCGCGAATATCGTTGCGCCATCTTCTCCGTGGTCGTCCTCTCTTTCTTCTTTCAGGAGGGATCCATTCCAGTACTATTCTAGGCCATCTGTACTCTGGCATTCTTTTAACATGTCCGAACCAGATTAATTATTTTTTTCTATGTCATCATTGATACTTCGCTCTATTTTCATTTCGTTTCTTATTTGTTCGTTTCTAACTCTCTCCAGTTTCGATCTACCGCAGCTTTGTCTCAGATTATCCATTTCTGTCGTCATAAGTGTGTTTCTATTAGCTTTGGTGACGTCCCATACTTCCGAACCGTAAAGTGTAATACTTTGGACTATACTACTACTGTAAATGTGTTTTTTGGTTTCTCGTCGAATTGTTTTTTGCCAGAGACGAGAGGTTAAGGCACGGGTCGCTGCTCTGCCCTTGTTTATTTTTTCCCTGATTTCATCTGCGCTATTTCCCTTCTTGTTGAAAATGACCCAAAACTATTTGCAGGATTGCACTCCTTTAATTTTGTCGTCTTCCAAGACTAGGTCACATATTTCATCTGTTCCCACTGAGAGATATTCACATTTTGTCATATTCATGTTTAGACCTGCCACCTCATATTCTTCTTACAGTTTTCTTACCATATAGTTAAAATCGTAGCTGTCTTCGGCTAACAAATAGTTGTTAATAAAAGTAGGTATTCTGTTATTGCATTGGTGCTATTAGAGTTAACAGTGGGCGAATACACGGGGGAATAGGAAATCCCATCCCCCAAATGTTCAAAATTAAAGAAAATCTATTATTTATGTCTTTTGTGTCTTTTGGTTGGTTTTTCATTGGAAGTTCCCCCCAAGTTGGAAGTTCCCCTCCCAAAGCAAATGTCTAGATTCGCCACTGATTGATTAAATAATAGCAGTATCGGATCCCAAAATGAAAAATATACAGGTATAAATCATTCTGTATTGATAAAAAGTTTAAATGGAGATAATAGAAATGTGCTGTTGTGAAGATTCTGATTATATAGTGAAGCTATTTTTAAGACGTACACTAAACAATCCATGAAGAAAATTTATATAATGAATTCCATATTAAAACCAGATATGTAGCAGAACTTTTTATGGAAGAGAAAGAACTTGGTACTATTTTATCCCATTTAATACCATTTAAACATCCCATTTAAACCCATACGGAACTGCTTGATTTTTCATAGGCGTCAACATGGTATAATAATCAGAAAAATGTAATCATCATTATATTGGTAATTTTAGAATTATATTGATTAAATAACCAAAAACGTTTGTTATTATTAATAATATAAATTTTATGAAATAACTCCTTTAAGTCTAATATTCCACAAAATACTTAATAATTTTAAATAAATAGATTAGACAATTGTACGTAACTGATACGGGAATACCTTAAATTTTAATAACAGTTCAGCGTGTGGCAAAATTGTTTAAAGTGTTGCCGCTTTTTTAGAGTAAGAATTTTGTTTATGTTTTGATTTCTTACGCAAGTTGATCATAATATATTATATATTAATAATTTGTATATATAAATACATATTAAATTTAGATTAATAGCTTTAAAAACTAATTATTGTTGTGTATTGTGATTGTGCTATGCCAAAACAACTAAATAGTCTGTAGAAAGCTGATAAGCTTTCATTTAAGATGAATTATTTTGAACAATAATGGCGGGACGTTTTTACTATTAATGCTCTAAAAGAGATAAGTTTAAAATTTAGAATATATAATGTTGTATTAAAATGTTTTCTTATGTATTTTAGTGTGTTGCAGAAGTCTTAAAACTAAGTGTATTTACTGTTAATATAACAGTTTGACAAATAGTTGACACTTTAAAAATTCCTCACTTACTAACTATTCTGATGTTTTGGCAACGCTGTCGGGTTCTGACGCGCAATCTTGAATGACGTGCAATCATTTTTATATGAAAAATTCAATAGAATGATTTTTCACTGTAATTTTTCAGCGTCGGCAAAGTCAATCACCGGGAGAGACAGCTCAAAAAATTATAAGGTGTTTCGATCAAAAAACAATTCCTGATCTTGTTAGTACGCTAGAATTACTTTTTAGCACATAGCACCAAAGAATTATTTTTTACAATTTGAAAATTCGAAATTTTGAAGTATAATTTAGAGCTCAACAAAGGAAGATAAGAAAAAGGCAAAAATGGCTGCTGAGACATAGATCATACCAAATCCTAAGAAATCCAAATCAGCAACAGCCGACGATAAAAAGAGACTTCGGGAGAATACCATCACCCCCCTCGTAACAAAGTTGCTAAGAAACTAAAGACTAGGTCATAAAGCACCCTGCCGAAAGTATTCAGAATAGTGGTAACACATAGACACCATCCTGATACTCAACTAGATCGGGCTCAAGCAAATTTTATCATTAACAAACTGGAGCAAGCACTTGATGAGGCTCCTATCTGAGGTCAAAATGAACTTCTGCAGTTCCATAAAACATCGTTTAGGGACCCTGTGGGTGAACTGTGTTAACGAGTAAAAAAAATGGACGACTGAAGTGGTGAAAACTATTGCGGAGCTATGGGAGGGAGTAAACTTAAATATAATTGTTCCAAATAATACGTCTCGTACCCGAGAAAAAACTTGATGAAGAAACTATCAGGACCCGTCTAAAGAGGCAAAATCAAGACCTTAACACAGAAGACTGGTTGTGATCTCTGTTCCACAGACTGAACGACAGTAAAGATAAAGGTTATAGAGGAAGGAGTTATGAAGGAGATAGTTCTCAGATCAGCATACCTCCCATATGATGATCCGGAACAACCATCAAGGGAGTTGGAACAGTTAGTGAGAGATTGCATGAAAAATGAACTGCAATTAATCATTGGCTATGATATGAATGCTTATCATCTGACCAGGAACAGTACAAATACCAAACTGTAAAAAAATATCATGCTTTAGATGACTTGTCTTGTTCAGACTATCGAGACAGGCAATGAGCATATCAAGGAAACTTATCGTAATACTCGTAATACAAATTAGGAAGCATATCAAGCAGACCTTTAATATTGTTTAGATAAGATTAAAGGGACGATAAGGCATACATTGAACCGTTGATTGAATAACCCAATAATTTGGGTTATTCAATCAACAGGAAAGTACCCTGGTGGAATGACAATCCTGCAAATTAAAGGACAGAAGTCAAAATTGTCTAAAAAGTTTGATGAAAAGTTCTGAGAAAATTAAATTTTTGGTTGAAAAATTTTGAATTTTTTAAAAAATGTTTCGTAAATTTTTGGGCAGGAAAACAGTATAAAAAAAAAGTTATGTGACGGTTTTTCGTAGTGTTGGAACAAACCTATTTTTAATTCAAAGTTATAAAATTTTATTTACATCTAATAAAAAAAATAAATACTTTGAATATTGTAAATATCATACCTTTTTAAGTCTTAAAATTAAAAGTTTAACAATTTAATACATTAAAAATAAAGACAGTTTGCAAATCAATGGCATCGAAATTTGATTACACGTAGCAAAGACACGTAGTTACGTGATAAGTTAAATAAATTGCTCCGTTCGTACTCCTTTCCCACTTTCCCCAAACTACATCTTTCATGATGGTTTTGAGCCGACGGCCACGTTTTGAGTTTATAGTTTTATACAGTCACATCACAACCTTGGTGCTTGACCAAATCGCCCATTTGAACTGTTCTTCTAGGTAGTGTATTAAGTGTATGTAACTGTATTATCAAAGAATATAGACGCATATTTGCAAATGCTTTGGTATTATTAAGTATTACTGTATTTGGGATATAATAGTCCATAGAGCCGATAGTCTGTTTGGATTGGAATAAATAATATATATTATGCGATTATTAATAATAATTAGGTACTTAAATTACTTAAATAAAGTACAATAATTAGATAATCCAGTCAATGGAAGTAAAACAAGAACAAGATAATATTGAATTACCGGCAAAAGTATAGAGAAAGTGCCGATGAAGTTAGCTATAAATGATCCGTCAAATTTGTGTTTGCGGTATTTCCATGTCCTTATTATGTATTTATATGTTTTATGTCTCAAATATGCTTTGAACCAGTACATTTTTATTATATTATTTTATGAAATCGGGTATTTTTTAAAAATTTTTAAATTTATATAAAACACGAATGAATGAATATTTCTTTCTTTTGATATTAGTTGCAGTTAGTTATTAGAAAAAAAATATAATTGGCCTTTGGTAGATTAGCAAATAAACTTGGCAAAACTTTGAAACCACTAGTTGCCAGATTGCAACAGATGTTCAGCAGATTTCAATTGTATGCCTATTTTCTTATAATTTTGGGATGATATGGTACCTGAATACCTTAAAAACTTAAGAATTTAAAAGCTTAAAAAGTTAAAGTTAATTTAAATGATAATAAATTAAATTTAAATTAATTAAACTTCTTTTAAAAACTTAAAAAGAACGTTTAGTACTCGGTTCGCTAATCCCAGTCCGAACTGTCTAGTGAATTTAGTATTTATTTTTTTGCGAAGTTAGTTACTTTTTGACAGACGTCAAGTGGCTGGAAATTACTATACAACCAAGCACCCGTACTCATAGCCAATATTAATAGTAAACAAACTAAATAGTAAATAAAATAGAACTTTGCGAATTACCGACAATCAATATTTATTTATCTGCACCATATAATAAATAGTTAAGTTAAATTATAACAACTAAATATATATTTTTTAAATATATACTACCCAAAATTTGATGGGTTTAGTATACACTTCGACTATTTAGAATAATTCTTCTTTTTTTAAAGAAAGAAGTCTGTAATAGCAGGATACTTGAGCTATTAATACTGAGAAGTAGGAATTGTTGTGTTGTAGGTTTCCGACAATGAATCTGTCAAAATATGCCCGAGCTAAGCGAATGGAGTTTAACATTACTTATTATAATATTATATCGCATGCTCTTGCGTGATTTATTTGCGATATGACAACACTGCCAAATACAAATCTGTCCCTCATTTGTAGCTAACTTCATCGGCACTTTCTCTATTGCCAAATTATCTCATGTAGAGTTTAGTTTCCATATTTTGTTAAAAGTGTTGTTTCAACAAAATCAAATCAATTAAGTATGGAAGTTACTCTTGAAGACATCAAAAAGAAGGCTGAACAAGTTCGTGGTGAAAATGGTATGAATATTTTTATATAAGTATTTCGGGCAATGATTAGTTTAGGGCACCCATCAATTGCCCAGTATTTCTTCTCAGTATAGCCTCTGTCATAAATTACCAACAAGTAGTATAATAAATTAGGGTAATTAATAAGACTCCTCATGTTATATGCCGCAATTGTGAAAAGGTACAGTGTATGTTATCTGAATATTCTGTCTTCTGTTTAACCGATTTTGAATAACCCAATGTCAGTTGAGAGAATATTGTTTTTTTTTTCACTTAGCTTGAAACTTGTGAAGCAATTGGCATTGAACAGAGACAGAGAAGCAAATGTTTCAAGTGTATAGTTTCTGCCTTTCAAGCTTTGTCATACAAGAAAATCAAAAGCAGGTTTGTTTGGTGGGCTGCAAACTCGAGCCTTTGTACATAACAAAGAATTTATAATCAAAATAAATATATTATAAAGTCGGGCAATAATTAGTATAAGTATAAAACTTGCCATATTTTTTTTGTAAAATGTATATGAAGGTTTAAAATATAAGTTACTTTTACGAAATTATCATTTGTATTATGAGAAGCTACAAGTTTTGAATTTCACTTGTGAATCATAAATTGTAAATTTCCTAAGAGGTTTATTGCGGGCGACAGTTGAAAGGGTATTTATTTATAACCATGGCCAGGTCAAAAATGTAAAACAACACGTTTTTCGATCTTATTTTCTCTGGTTATAACTAAATTTAAAAATTAAAAATATTATATTTCCCTATAACTTTTATGTTTGTGGACATTCATATATAAATTTAATTTTAAATTTATATAAAAATTTATAACTGAGGTCCTTTGACTATGAGGAATTATAATTTGTTGAATCATTTGATATAGCTGATAATGGGTGCCACATATGTGGCATAAATTTGGGCTAATTTTTTGGCCTTTTCAAGTTAGCGCTTTTTCTGTCAAATAATATTAAAGCTACATTATTTCAACACAAAAAAGATATAATTGTTAACAACTTCAAAACTAAACAGTTAACGAGATAATTGCATTTTACAAATCAGCTGCATAATAATTCTTAATATTGTGATATTTGTGCCTCAAATCACTGAATATGTGTTGATAAGCATAATTAATAGTTTATTCTAGTTATCTAATACCACAACATGCTTTCTTACGTCATTATTAGACAGCTACTCCAGTCGTCAGAAACAAAAATGCTACTGAACCTCTAAATATCATACGAACCAGCTGAACTTTGCTGAGAATATCAATTTTGAGACCCCAAAGAAGATGCAAAAAAGTTTATCACTCCTACCCCCGGGCTTCCCCATAACCCCCCTCCCCGTAGGAGGAAACCATAATACATTTAGTAGTTACTAAGAATTAGTACGCCATAGAAAAAATGTTTTAAACAAGAAATTTAGCTGAGTTAATTAAAAAAAAATGTTTATTACCACTTTTTCTGTGTAATGAATCGTTCTTTCGGAAACAACGCTTGAAGCGACCGGCGATATTGAATGTTAGTTACACGCGTGAACATTTTTTAAATAAAATTTGTATCAATTCGACTGTAAAAATTCCAGATCTTTTGATCAGAGTGTCCTATTGACAAAAGTCAAAATGCGTTTTAAAGATGAAAAGTGCAGCTTTCGTAACAATTTTTTGCATTTTGCCGCAAATGAGGTCAGTTTCTATAAAGCTGTTAAATAAATGAAGGTTGCGCGATTTTTGCAATTTTTTACGATCCTCATGAGACAATAAAATTTATTACTTTCATTAACCGGACACTATGTAATTTTCATTGCTGGAGGTTAATCTTCAAAATCTATAAAATGAAATTTCGATTTTGAGTTCTTGCAACACATATGAGGCATTTGAAATATGCCTGCAAAACGTTGAATTTAAACGTTCACATTACAAACGATCTAAAATGTTTAAAACTCCTTCTTTTCGATTTCACAAGTACGTTTTTTTAAACAAAACAACCTCAGCTACAAATTCCTCTTAATGTCGTCTTTGTAAAAGCATTTCTCGTGATGTGAAATCTTTTGTAATATGAAAGTTTTAATTCAGCGTTTCTTAGGCATATTTCAAATGCCTAATATGTGTTGCAAGAAACCAAAATCGAAATTTTATGTTCTTTATTTTAAAGATTAGGCTTTAACAATGGAAATTTTATAGCGACCACATGATGGTAGTGATACACTTTATTGATCTCATAATAATCATAAAAAATGGCAAAAATCGCGCCAAATTTATTTATTTAAGAGCTTTATAGACAGTCTTTTTATTTGAGGCAAAATGTAAAATTGAAATACACTGCCCTCTTCACCTTTAAAAAACATTTTAATGTTTGTCGATAGAACACTGATCAAAAGATATTTAACTTTTATCGTTGAGTTGATACAAATTTTATTTAAAAATTTTCACGCGCCTAACTGCCATTCAATATCGCTGGTCGCTTCAAGCGTTTTTTCAGGGGGAACGCTTTATTCTACAGAAAAAGTGTTAATAAGATTTTTGTTCAAAATTAACTCAGCCACATTTCTTGTTTAAAACATTTTTTCCTACGGCATAGTGATTCTTGGTAAATAAATGTTTTCCTCCCCTTCCCTGGATTAGTCGTCATTTTCCTCGGCCACCACGTTGCCCAGATTTTAATACCTTAGATTTTAGATTTTGTTGTACATAACGCAATGTAAAAGCGTGTCTACAAATATCCCATAAACACTCCCAACCAACTTTGGAAAGAAATAAATTCTGCAGCAGTTTCTTTTGAACCACTAATGCTATTTAATATGAGACGATCTTTTATGGAACGTATTGATAAATGCATTGAAGAAAATGGTGGACATAACAAATACTTACTTTAAGAAAAAAATTAATATTATTCAGTTGAACTATTTCTTAATTTGGTTTGTAAATAAAATGTATTTTATTTTGACTTTAATTTCAAAATTCAGAATTATTGATGTTAAGTTTTGAAGTTGTTAACAAGTATATCTTGTAACAAGTATATCTTGTATTTATGCCACATATGTGGCATATGTTGCGGCGCTATCGGTTACATTAAAGTATGCATCAAATTATAATTCTTCATCCTCAAAAGCTCCCAGTTATTAAATTTTATACATAAATGCCCACAAACACAAATGTTATAAAAAAAATAAAATTTTAAATTTCAACTTTAACAGCCTATATTCTCTAAATATCAATATTTTATTAAAGCAATTTGGCGTAAATTGTAATATTTTAAGTGTAGAATTTACTGTTTCTTTTTGTACAATTACTTTAGGCCAACTCTGTATACATGACAATGAAGCCAAAAACCTTAAAAAGGGAATTGCAAGACTTCCACAGATGGTCAGCAAATGACAATTTCTAAGGCCCATATTTATAGTCGATGCTCAAGTATCGGTCGACGCTTAAGGTCGACCTTGAATCAAATTTGTGTTCTATAAACCATTCTCAAGCACGAAGTCGAGCTTGAGTATGCAGAAATGACAGCTCGTACTCAAGCATCGGATCGACCTGCCTTGAGCACGAGATCCTAACCTAACTTGTTTGTTTATATTTATATTTTTTTCCAATTCGCTTCCAATACAATATTTTTTTTTTGTTTTTTTGCGATTATTTATGGATATTGTTGTTCAACATCCAGGATTAATTCATGGCAGCTTAATATTTGATCAGAATTGATTAAGAGTTAGAATGGAAAGAGGACAAATTCCAGAATTATTAGTAGGTGAATTATTATGAATAGTGAATATGCATGCAGCGCAGGCACTATCTACTTACTTCAGTATTAAAGCAAGGTATTTATTGATAATGGGCTAAGCAAAAAAATAGGTTATTTGATAGATATATATTTTTAGGTAATGATCAACAAAATAGATATAATAGTGCACATGTAAGAAATGTTGCCAAAAGGCTATTTAGAACCTGGAAAATATGGTTTCCCTGTCTGCAATGAGGCCTACAAATCAAATTAAATACATATCTTGCAATAATAAGTGCTACAGCAGTACTCTGCAATATATGTTTACAGGAAAATAATGATAGTGATGATGATTTTCTAGAAAATATTGATGTGCCAGTAAATAGAAATGTTAATGATGTGGAACAAGGTTTAAATTTTAGGAGACAATGTTATGCATCAGAATGTGAATATATTATTGCATACTTACACATATTATGTTAAATGTAATTCTTTATTTTATTTGACAAAATGTATTTCTTATATTTTAATTTAAAATAAATGAGACTTATAGGTACTATACTCAGACAACTTAAGCAAGTATATCTTTATTGAGTTCAAGTTGTCTCCCTCCTTTTAAATAAGTGTTTATGCCTTTCATAAAACCTTTCCTTATCAAATATAAAATTAATTACACATTTAAAATATTAATATTCTTTATTTAAAAATATATTTATAAACCTTCACGATAAGTAAATTTGAAAGTAACAATGTATATAACTAAAAAATGGAATATGAGGCTTGTTAAATATAAAATAATATAATAATCGCTTTACAACCACCGTAGTATACATTAAAAACAAAATCTAAAAAAATATGCACAACTAGTATTTACATTTAGAATTTTAACAGTTTGAATATAATACATACATTAAGTACAAAATAAGAATAGTTATATATAAATGATTGTTTTAAAAATCCATAACTATAGATTACTATTAACCTTTGGAATAATTCAAACATTTTTTTTTTGGCAAATATTTTTTATTTGCAATTATTATAGCCACTACTCCATTAGTAGTAGTGTTTGTTATTATTGTTACATATTGCCATAGGTAGATTTAATATTACTTACCATTTGAAGCACATTTACATATTCTATAGGAATAACAGGTGTCATATTACAAGTATTACTTGAAATTATTATTACATGTACAGGTAAGATTTCTCAAAATTATCATACATAACAACTCTTTATTTAGAGCTGGAAAAGCAACGGAGGGAGTCAGATACTTCTGATGTTACAGTTATTAAACTTACATGTCCTCCTAGCTGGTGGGCCTCCTTTTGCCCTATAATTATACTAAGTATGAATATATAGTAAATTTACCTCTTCCAAATACTTCTGTGCTGTCTAAAGGACAGTCAATGCTTACATATATGTTGGGAACAGCAACTTTCACAAACTCCAGCACTACATCAGGCTTTGGCTTTTTCAAAGGACCATCACCTGTAGCCAGCATGCTGTTGTTTCTCTGCATTTTCTACGATAAAAACTTTGCTTAAATAAATAAAAGTATTTTACCTCTGTTTCAATTTGTTTTACAATTTTCGTAGCTGTTCTGAAGTCCTTAATATGTCTACCTCAGGCTGGCAGTTATATAATATGCTGTATTGTACTCCCAACCCTTCTTTTTTCATTAAGGAAGTACCGTATGTCCTTTTATTCTCTACAGTATTATTTTCCTTTAACAGCTGGATTAAAAACACCTTTCCTTTTGTTTAATACATTGCATATTTAGTACAATTTCACTAAAAATTTTCATTCCATTAAAAATCCACATAATTGAAATTTATTCCCTCTAATGCATATTTTTTATAATATATTACATACCTTAAAATAATTTATTAAAAATAAATTTTGGTTTAATATACAACATGCCTCTTCTTCAATAAAGCTAAATTTGGCGCTAAAAATATTTAAATAAAGTTTTGTGACAATGGTAATAATTGACAGAATCTTCTTTTTATTGGATGTCATCAATCAAATTTACTTAAAATCCCTAATTTTCGTGCTTGAGATCAATCACCGCCTTCGGACACCGTTGTTCGGTGGATCAATCTTATACGAGAATACCCGAAGTATCGTTTATAGAACACAAAACACAACAAATACTCTTGAGGAGCACGGAGCACGACTTTGACGTAAGTTCGACTTGGCGAAGCACGTGCTCAAGCACGAGCTTGAGTACCGACTATAAATACGGGCATAAATATTTTTCGAACAAATGTACCTACCTGCATTTATTATTCCCTTTCATTCAGCGTACTTTGGAAGTGTATGAAAATTTAATATTATTATCATGGCTACTTTTATTGTTCTAATTGGGAGCCAATTAACAATCAATCAGATGCGGGAGGAGTTTTGGAATCTTGCACTTCTCGCTACTGCATTTACTAATACTTACGACGTTATAGTGTGGTGCAGGGTTGCCAGATGATCAAAACGAAAATATCGTACAATGCTGTCGAAATTATCGTTTTTTAAATGATATTATCGTACACCGACTGACGAAGGCTGGTTAGTCTAAAGGATTAAGGCTAGGGTTAGTGTAATTAAATTAATTAATAAAACTATTTTATTGATAAACATAATACAAAAAAAAAAAAAAAAAAAATAACAACTTATTCTTGTTCAGCTAAAGTTTCAAAAATAATTTCTTCTTCTTGTACTTCTTCCTGATCTTGATCTTCCAATTGTTTTTGTCCATACATTTTGAAGGATGTCATGGATTTTATCATTTCATCCGTAGGTTTAAAACTTACACATCCATTATCCAAATCAATACGTTGAGATGAGTGCATAATTCCATTTAATGTTTGGGTAATGATTTTATTTCTGACTTTGGTTTTTACTAAATTAACTTTGGAAAAAATTCGTTCGCAGCTTGCACTAGAGTGAGGCAATGATAATACACACAATGCAAATTGACTTACGTCTTTAAACAAATAATTACCCTCAAAATTTGTGATCTGACCTAGCTTGCAATAAAATAAATCAAGATCCTCTTCAAGTGGCAGTTCTTCTAAATTTTGTAGAGTTCTCCACTGATCATCGATTTTCTGCATTTTATCAACGTCTTGTGGATCACAAATACGTGGTAATAATTCCATCAATGGAAAAAGTGTATTAACATGTTTAATACTACATTTTTCTAACATACTTAGTTTGCTAAGAACCGGATCTGCAAAGTCATACCTCTTTTTAATTTCTAAACAAGAATTAATTAAAAAGCGTCTGCATCTCTCATAAAAATCTTGCTTAATATCATTTTCCAAATCATTAATATTTCTGAGAACGCCAATTCCGAGATAGATATTATTAGGAGAATTAAATTTTGCTTTATTTGCTGGATCAATTTTATCTACATCTGTTTGCCTTACATATTGAGGATCCATGTACGCCATTAATAAATCTTTATAGGTATTGACCATTTGCGTATGCAATTTCATTATAACGACTTTCTCGCTCTGAAAATATTTGTTCATATCAACAAATTTCGGCAAAACCCACTCTAAAAATAAATAAAACAGTTTTATTGCTTTGTCATTAAGGTCATTATATATTTCTTCACTGGCCAGAACTCGATGCTCAATATAAGTGGAGGTAAAAAATAACCGTAATGGTTCCCACTGTTCTAATATTCTTTTCACTACAGAAAACAAAGAAAGCCATCTGGTTTGTGCTGGTCGCAATATTTGGTGAGGATCTACGTTACAAAAAACCTGAAACTCTTTAAACGTAGCCTGTCTTTTTGCACTATTTTTGAAAAAATTGTATATATTCCTGGCCATATCCTCACATCTTCTAGCCAAAGACTTACAAGCCTCACTTGCGCATAAATGAAGTGAATGGCATATACATTTTTGAACTATAACTCCTGGAAGAGCATCTTTTAATTTACTTGCAACAGAATTATATTTCCCAAACATCGTATTGCACCCGTCTGAGCCAAACCCAATAATGTTAGTGAAAGGAATATTTTTAGATGAAAATTCATTCTGTATAGCTGTAAATAATCTTTCAGATGTGGCTCCTATATTTGCCTGATTGGGTTCATTTCCAGAGAATATCTGAATAAGATTCCAAAATAGTGTCACAATTTTTCCAAATTTAGGATGAAAAAATCTAACGCAAATGCACAAAGTTTTTACCGAGGCAATGTCTGTTGCTTCGTCAATTATCATACTAAATTTTGTGATTTTTAAAAGCGCGTTTAATTCTTCTTCGCTGCAAAAACCAATTACATTTGTTGCAATTTTTGTAGCCTTGGTTCGATGTAGTTTAATTCCCTGTGCGATTTTAGAATCAGAGAAACACTCTTTTAAAATGTCTGTTAAATGATCAGCACATCTGAATGAAATGTTATGCTCAGTTAAAAATCCCGTTAGTTTTAATTCCGTTCTTTTTATTTGCGTTTCTAACGGATTTTCTACTTTTTTAAACATAGTAGATATATTAGTTTTTGGTATTACTTTAACCATTCGCATATGCTTAGCTGATTTTGAGTGATTTTTTATCACTGTAATTTCGGCAGTCATAATATTATTGCACGCACGACAAAAAGCTTTTCCAGAATCTAAAATATAAAAATAATTACCTATATGCTTAGCTGCTAACAAATATAAGGTGCCAGTGCACTTATTAGCCAAGCTAATTTGCGACATATTTTTATAAAACAAACATATAAGTTTAATATATTATATAAGTTTTGCTTTTATTCCTGAAAAATGGAAGTGAATTATATTATTGATATAAATAATATAACACAAAAGCGATACTGAATTAATTCAATATTTACAAAATATTGGATTACTTAGAGAACAATTTAAATGTAAAGTTAGACAATGTCGACGTCTATGTGTAGTGAGACAGAAAAATGGGTATAAATTAAACCATGGTTTTTGGTGCAGTAAATGCAAAAAAATGTATTCCGTATGTACAGGTACATTTTTTGAAGAATTGAGAGTACCAGTCAGGACTCTATTTTATGTGGTGGACGTCGGTAAGTCATCTCACACCCCAGGAAGGGAACTCGTATATTTTTATCTTAATAATATACACCGATTAATATATTTTACCTTAATTATTTTTATTTAGGTGAGGATAGGTTGAGTTCCCTTCCTGGGGTGTAAGATGACCTAATGACATATGTAGATCACCATCTGTCTGCTAAACGTAACAAGACGCTCAATATATTATTTTTAACATTTCCCACGATTTTCCGTATCGACCTTGCACAGGTAAACTATTAGTCTATTGCATATAGTTCCGATTGTTGTATATTTACCACTAAAGCTAGTATAAAAACGTAAAGTGTTCCTCATTTAAAAGTAAATCGTTAATATATAATATTACTGAATTGTCAATTTTTTTATAATAACACCGCACATTTAAGTTCTTTAGTATTGAGAAGAATTACAGGAATTACGCTCGGAAATCAAAAGATAAGTGATGACATTAGAAGAAAATGTAACGTACAGTGTATAAATAAATGAACACAAAATAGAAAAAAAGAATGGAATAACAACATAAGCAGAATGGAGGAGACCAGTGTCATCAAAATAGGAAGAGATAAGTGGAATGACAGCCTTCCATAGAGGTATTAATCCGCCAATGAACAAGCAGAATTGCTTATAAAGAGGAATAAGAAGAATTTCAGTTCTTTAAAATTTAAGAAAACTTATTTTTTTCCTTTAAAAATTTTGTTTAATGATTTTAGTAATTTCCAAAATTTGTTAAATATAATACAGAATTTATTGATCATTTTTATTTTTCATTATCTAGTATTTATGTCTAATTACTGCATTTAGATTATCATTATATTCTAAAATAGTATTTATATAAGTCGATGAGCAGAGTAATAAGTGTTTATGCATATATATTACGTAAAAAGAATTCCCTTCAAAAAATATATCATAAAATTTAAAGTATAGAGAATATTTGTGATACTATACATTTTTTATAGATTTGGAAACGTCGCAGTCAACGAGTCAACTCTCAATATGGCCGCCCAAAAAGTTTGAAATTTTCAATTTTCAAAGTCATTTTTTATTTAAACAAATGGAAATTCCGCAATTTTTTTTTTGGAAATAGCTTAAAATAATGTATATTTTCAAGATTTACAAAAATTTTTCACGGAAGCGCGTGGCTAATAAATGCACCGGAACCCAAAATTAAAGAAAACTTACCTCTACCAGTAGCCTCAGTCAGCCAACCCTTAAAGTCTGCCAAAGATTCCCATGCTTTACGATATTTTTGTAGTCTATGTTTTGCAGCTACTTTACCAATACTTTTAAGTTTTTCACTGGTTGAAGGCCCCTCATTTTCACTGCTGGAGGTAGGTGAAGACATTTTGAAAATAAACTCACAATAAGAAACTAATCTCCAATCACATCAATTATATCTAAACAAAATCAGGGTACGATACGATACAAACAGAAACATGAAACATCAAATCTTCAATCCTCTATCCTCTTGCCATTGACATTTGATGATCGCTCGCCCGAGATTACCCGAAAAACGAACTCTCAGGCAGCGGCGCCGTTGCTAATAAGAATCTCGTCACAACGTATGAAAGACATGGAACCGTCAGAATTTGTCTGGAAAGTCATATCGACTTTAAATACAGTTTCGCGGTACTTCAGCCTTTAGTATATATTTTTCTAATCAACATTCAGAAATTATCGTACATTTATCAATATTGATCGTACATCGTACAGTAACTTTAATTATCGTACAAATACGATAATTATCGTACTTCTGGCAACACTGGTGTGGTGCGCATTGCGAAATTTAATAAAAAACAGTGTAGTGTGCGACATTTGCAATATCAACAAGACATTTTTAAAACGCAGTGGCCCCATAGATGAATATATGTGGAGATGTAAATAATGGAAATCGTCAACATCGATTCGTGATGGATCATTCTTTGCGGGAAGTCATCTGGCACTGTCCAAACTAATAATGTTGTATATAGATTTGCAAATGACTTCTCGCATAAACTAATTTGCAGGGAAGTCCACTTAAGTACCACCAGCGTTACAGTGACTGACTGGTGTAATTTCTGCCGTGAAGTTTGCGGCAGATATTTGGATCAACATCCTGTGGAACTAGGAGGATTTGATGCGAATGGATAACAACTAGAAATACCATAGAGGTGCCTACAGGGCAGGGAAATGGATTTTTGGGGCAATAGAAAGGAACACTGGAAACAATGTTCCTTACACCGGTTCCAGCACGGAATGAAGAAACTTTGCTGTCCATCATATCAAGGTATGTTATTATTACAAATATTTAGTCGTAGAATACAGTAATATTGTTTTTAGAATAATTCTACCGGGTAAAATAATTAGGTATTACTGACGGATGGAGGGCATATAGAAACATTGGTTTCCTGCGTGGAGGAGTGTATGATCACCGAACTGTTACTCATCAGACCCACTTTGTGAATCCAGATGATTGTGAACAGTGCTCGTACACAAACCATAGAAAGTGTTTGGATGCGTTCCAAGAGGAAGCTCTGTCGACAATGTGGAACTTCCAGAGGTTTATTTCCATCATACCTCCACGAATTTATGTAGAGGGAGCACATGAAAGATAAAGACGAATTTGTGGAGTTCCTAATTTGTATTTTAGAACAATATTTAGTTTAGTTAAATTTAAGTTTAGTTTAATTTAGTGCTTAATGTAGTAAATAATTTTTTATCTTTAATTTAAATTATTGTATTAGTCTTTTATATCATTTTATTGCATTGTATTATATGCATTTCATTTTTTATCTAATTTAATTAATACTATTAACCGTTAATATCATTTTAATGCATTTTATTATATATGCACTGACTGGCCAGTTGTTTATTAAAACCAGTGCCAATAAAACACACACTTACACACATTATATATGCATTTCATTTTTTATCTATAATTTAATTAATACTAGTAATCGTTAATATCATTTTAATGCACTGATTGGCCAGTTGGTTATTAAAACCAGTGCCAATAAAACACACACTCACACACATTATATATGCATTTCATTTTTTATCGTTAATTTAATTTATACTATTAATCTTTTATATCATTTCAATACCTTTCTATTATATTGACACCTGATATGAAAATCATTGTAACTCACTTTTGCATACGTTAAATTTCATATAAAAATTTGGTTATAATGGATGCTCTAAACTAATTACTGTCCGAAAAGTATGCTTAGCTCTCTTTAAAAGATATAGAAAATTTCTTTGGTAATAAAAAAGTTGATAATTATGAGATTCTAGTTAATAGGCTATTGGCATTTTGGGATCTTTGGTGTAATAAAACTATCAAGCTTCATTTGTTGACTAGTCACCTTTCATAAGAATCCACCACCAAAAAAAAAATTTCTGAGAATCTTGTCTATATCAGTGAGTAGCAGGGGAACACTTTCACCAGGATTTTAGGATGATCGACTAGTACTACCAAGAATTTTGGGACATTTTAGAGTGAAATTTTCCTTGTCATGACAGATTTGCTTGAAAATTTGCATGTAGGTTTCTCTTACCCTCTACTTCACTTTTAGACTTCAGCACAGGCTTGCTTTTACTTGGGGGGTCAAAGCCCTTCTAGGGGGTGAAAAAATATGATTATTCTATATGGTTTTTAAGTTATTTGTGAGTAAAGTGTTCATTTCTCAAAATAAAAACCACATTTTCAGACGGGTTTTCACAAATAACTTAAAAAAGTAAGTATTGAAAAAAAATATTCTTAGCAAAAATGTAAGTTATAAAAAATAAAAAAAAAATGGTGTAGTTATGAAGTCTTTAGACCCAGTAGAGGCAGCGTTGTAGCTCTTGAAAAGTAGGTTTCCAATTTGTCAAATTCCGAATCATATATTTCAATGTGAAATAACCAAAAAATGATAACTTTTCAGTGAAAAGTCATCAAAACTTTTTGAAAGCGTTTAAAAAAAGCTTTATTTTTGTTTTTTTTTAGAAAATTTCTAGCCCAATAATAAGCGTTTTACACTCAAAATAAAGTTGGTTCCTTTTTTTGGTAACAACATTGTGAAAATCACCCCCTAATAAATAATAAAATTAATTGTTACTTTATTTATGTATTGTTTATATGATCAGTAAATTGGAATGGTTCAAAGTGCTTATTTTTGAAGAAATAGTAAAAGAAAAATTCTTGAAATTTTGAAAAAAAAAATACATTTTTTTCAAAATAACTTCAAAATTATTAGTGCTATGAAATATCTTGAAGAGTAAAAAATATAGGTTTTGCTTTTCTGGATATTTTGGTTTTTTTTTGTTTTTCTGTAAGACAAAAATTGGTTAAGATATTGCTGTTCAAAATTTGCATACACTCGTGATTAGTGACTCTTTAATTCCTTTCAAAAAATAATTGAAATGATCTTATTGCCCTTAAAAAAACCCACAAAATGGTTTTTTAAGTACTTCATAGCTTAAAAGCTAACCGAGTTATGAGTAAAAACCAATCACACATTTTAGGAGATATCAGAATGCATATACTAGAGCATTGTAATATACACATAATGTGCTATTAAGGCTTTCACCCATCCTTACAAACTAATAAGTTTTGTTCTTTGAGTTGAACATATTGATTAAAAAAAAAAATTGTATTTATAGTTTCAATGAACAAAAAAATCCTTCAACTATTTGAATTTCTTCGCAAGGAATGGTTTTAATTAGTGTAGAAATTATGTTTTAAAAGATTAAAATAGGAAAGAAATCTAAATTTAAGGTCACTGTATAATTAAATAATTCCAATAGGGGTCGTTTTCACCCCTAAAATATTAAAAACAACCAATGGCACAAGTCCAATTTTGAAGTGGAGGGTAATTAAAACCTAAATCCAAATTTCCATACAAATTAGTGGAGACAAAATATTCAATGACATTGTTTTAATTAAAAATAATCTAGAGGGTGAGATTTAGGGGTTAAACTGTGATAACATCTTAACCTCCCAAAACCTGACCCCCTTAAAACTTATTTAAAAATTTTTTCTTTTTAGTTTAGCTATAAAATGGGTTAAGATACAATATACTTCAAGCATTTTTGTTTAAAAAGTAGCTAAGTTGCCGTAAATAGCTGTCTAAATATTCATACGCTAGGTTTTCATAAAGCCATGATTTTATTATTGGAAAATATACAATAATACGAACAAAACTAATGAACTAACGAACGTTTTCAAAGAAAACTTAATATTATAAACAAGAGAAATTTATCTCAGGTGGTACAATCTAAAGTAGTCAATGTGAAGTCCAACATTACATTTGTTGCAAATAAAAGTTACGTATTTAAGTATGGCATCTTGCACAATGTCTCTGTATCTCAATGATCAAATCTGTTAGTAAGTTAAACAATTTTTTTTTTTTTTGAAAAAAAAGATCAAATCTGTCATATCGAGCTTCATCAAGGACATTTGAGGTTCTTTAAGGTGTAAGAGTATGAGTTTTAGGTGTTGATAATATAGGAATTACTATTTGTTAAATAAAATCTATTTGTTTTGATCTTTGGAACTTCCGATGTACAGTACAATATTATCAGGGTACTTAATTCTGACACTAAGTAAATTAATTTATTTATTTAAAATTTTGATATTAATTTAATTTATTTATTAGTTATAGAAGTTAAAGATGAAATTAAGGAGGAAGCTGAGCATTATGAGCAAAGCCATGTACAGAGTCAGTTATCTACATCAGTTATGTTGGAAGACCTTAAAGATCAGGTGAGACAAATAATAAAAATATAATATCTCCAAAAAAAATTGAATATAAACAGCTATTTATAAAGTTAATAATGAATTTTCTATGTTTATCAATTAGATTTACCATATATCTTAACCTAATGTATTTGAACACCTAGTGAAATATACCTTCTTGTTGGTTTTTATATAATTTTAATTTGGTTAGTTAAGATATTTAGGAACAAGAATTAAAACAATTTATTTTTACTGCAAAAATATTACCAAGTAAAACTTAACATCATCTTTCCATGCATCATTCTGTTTGCGTTTATCCCTATACGAGATTGACTTCCCTAATTACATGTCTACAAGTTTATATCTTGGACCCATATCAATCCCCTTTACAGACTTGTCCCATGTAAACTTTCCCCTTCAAGTGTTATTTGCCCTTTCTCTCCTACTCCTAGGAACTTGTAACTCAGCAACTATTGGGTAATTATAATTTGGATATTGAACCTTAGCCATGTTAACATTTGCACTCTCTTTTGAGTGCAAATTAATTGGTGCCATCTCTACGCATCTAATAAAGCATTCTCATTTCGGCCACATGCATTCATTGTCACTCTTCCTTCCATACATCAAAGCTGGTCTTATGGCAGTTTGATGGAATTCTCTTTTTAATTTCATTTTAATCTTTCTGTCATATGTCAAATATGTCAAAACACTGATCCATCACACTCTAATCCTAGTGCATGGATCTCTATCCATTTCTCCAATAATATGTAATAACAATACTATACTAAATTTCAATAAGCGACGCAGGGCGTGTAAACAACGATAAAATTGTATTTTAGTTGGTACAGATGTTAAAAAATAATCATATTAATGAAAATTAATGACCTGTGGGAGTTTTTATCAGTTCTTCTATCAGGCGCAGCCCCCTGCGAATGGCGATACTCTCTGGGTATTTTTAGCGTAACACGACGGCTAACTAATATCGGAAGGACTGAAAACCTGGGAAAAATGACTGCCGAAGAAAATTGAATTATTGCACAGGGATATTGGACAAATTACGGAATACATCCGAGGAGTAAGAAGTCGAAAAGTAATTAAAAGAGCTGAAGAAATAATTCTGAACACTCCAAAACACAGACAACATGATCCAGAAACCAACACAGCTCAACACTGCCTAAACACATTAAAACAAAAACTCTTCGTTTATTCAGGTGGCCTAAGGAGATACAAAGTTAGTAACAACAAATGCGACAATATACTTTTTGAGCATGCAGAGAAGGCTTGTAAATGGCAGAAAGGCAAATGTAAATAAATTCTACCCAAGCCAAGAAGAAACTCATGAGTTTTGGGAAAACCAACTTTCGACGCTAACTACTGATAACAACAATGCTGGATTGATTGAAGACACGACGAACAACTGTCAACACTATAGGAATATACCTTATGAACCTTTCACCACCGAAGAAGTCTCGAGCATAATCAAAGAGCTTCATAACTGGAAATCTCCTGGACCAGACGGAGTTAAAAAAAACTTCTGGTTAAAGAAGTTTTGGAGTGTTCATGAGCTTTTAACAGTATTAATTAATCATATTATTTCTTTTTTTACACGAAATATCATCATTTCTTACTCAGCGAAGCTTTTATCTAATACCGAAGGATCAAAATAACACTGTCTTCCAACTTTGTACAAATTGGTCACATCCTGTCTAGCCCGGCGTATCTACCAATACTGTGCTCCAAACAACATCATAGATCTTTAACGATAAGAAAGGATGCGCTAAGGGCTCCATGGGTTGCAAAGAACAACTTATTATCGACGCAGTCATTTCTAACCGGGCATACAACAAAAAAAGGAACCTTTTTACTGCCTTCATTGACTACAAGAAGGCTCTTATTCAGTGCCGCATGAATGACTTATAGATATATTGAAAATATATAAAGATGATAATCTCGTGACCTTTTTGGAGCATATAATGGCAGAGTGGAAGACTAAAATTCACCTTCAAATACCTGGTGAAACCAATGTCGAAACTGAAGATATCCCAATTCACCGGAGCCTTTTCCAGGTGTACTAGAGTCCACTTTGGTTTTGCCTAGCGATGAACCCACTATCTCAGCTGCTGAACTCCACTGACTCAGGATTTAGCATCAAAAATAACAATACTGTTGTGGCGAAGCTTAATCATCTGTTGTATAGGGATGATTTGAAATTAATGGCTTCCACTCGAAACCACCTAGATCAGATGCTAAAAACTGTAGAAACTTTCTCTAATGATATCAGTATACATTTTGGACTAGAAAAGTGCCGTATACTAAATATAGTCAGAGGAAAGGTTCAGTCCGCAGGTTTCAATACGCAAGATGGCCACAACATCGAGGCAATGGGTGAAAATGATATGTACAAATATCTCGGACTAAAGCAAGCGCGGAAAATTGACCATAAACAAATGAAAACTGAACGAACTTCCGAGGTCGTACGAAGAGTAAGGCAACTAAATCGGTCATATCTTAATAGTAAAAATTTGTTTAAGGCATTAAATGCGTATGGCTGTTGCGCTGAGCTACTCATTTGGTGTTATAAAATGCTTAAAAACGGATATAGAGGGTCTTCAGCGGAAAGTAAGAACACTTCACACAAAGGCGCAAAAACACCATCCATGCAGTGCAGTAGATATCAAGGGACATAGATGAGCAACTGAATAAACAGGTTGCCAATTTAAAAACTTATTTTCACGTGCAGGCTGAGACATCTACCTTACATCGAGCAATTTGCGCAGTAGATGATACAACGCCGCTTAAATTGAGGGAACAAGAAATGCGTATAAACCACTTGACTAAGCAAGAAAAAATGCGCACCTGCATGAGTAAACCTCTGCATGGGCGACGTCTCAATGAGATCATCCAAGAATATGTCCACAATATAGCGTCGAACTATTGGTTGACATCAGGAAAGATGTTTCCAGAGACTGAGGGCGTTCTACTTGCCGTTCAGGATCAGGTTATTCCAAATACAAACTACCTGGAGTATATTGTCAAGGACCCTCAGGTCCAAAACAACAAATGCCGATATGGATGTCAAGCCCAAGAAACCATTAAACATCTTACGGGGGCTGCCAGGCGTTTGTCCGAATTGATTACAAATAATGCCACAACTCAGTAGGAAAAATTATCCACCAAGAACTAGCTGACAAATTGGGGGACTACTCCAAACCGACCATCTTCCTTATTATCACCAGTGGCGCTTAATAGACCGGATCTCATACTAGTTAATAAACTTACTAAACAACACTTATTGATGTGGCGATAGCTAACACCAATCATTTGCTTGTTAAATATAACGAAAATATCGCCAAGTACAGAAATCTATAAATACAAATTAGGAGACAATGGAGATTGGAAAGTACTCAAACAGTACCTATTATTCTATCTATTGCTGGTGTTATTCCCAAAAACCTCCTAGAGAGCAAAACAACTGGGTCTAAATGAACATCTCTATAAGGCCATGCGAAAAGCTATACACGCGACGTCCAGATGTGTACGAAAATTTTTGGGAAATACTTCAGCATACCAAGCCACCTAGGGCTCGATAACACGGAAAGAGTCCCACCAGAGCTCAATCCTTTTGATGCCGTAGGGATCTGGGATGAGTGAATTTTCCCCTTAGAGGGAGTAGGAGCCGTATGGCTAAAGATTTACTATTTGGGTAATGAAGTATTGTACTCTAAATCGATTTGTTAGTAATGTTTTTGTCGTTTTGATGGTTAAACGACAATTTATGTTTATACTGTTAATATTGAACTAGTAATAATTATTTGTTGTGCGTTTTAAAACTACTTAAATATTTATTTTTAGTGGGCCTGCGTAGCGCAAGCGGTAGGATGCTTGCCTCGCATGCCGGTGATCCGGAGTTCGAATCCTACCGCCGGCAAGAACAACTAGACATTTTTAAAATGTCTATAGGCCCCAGGTCGACTCAGCCTGAATAAAATGAGTACCTTGGGTAAAACCAGGGGTAATAATAGGCGGTTGAAGCGTAGCACTGGCCATGTTACCTTCCTTGTATACCGTAGGCCCTAGATATAGCAGACTATCCTGCTATACTCCCAAAGCCGCGAGCGGTATAAAACGGGAGACTATTATATATATATATATATATGAATTATATATATATATATATATATATATATATATATATATATATATATATATATATATCTGTATAACGACTTTAAACTGTATTCGCTATACCTATGCAAGTTCCGAAGAGTAACACCTAGTGACATAAATCAGCGAAGGTATTAGCACTATTAATATTTTAGCTTAATTACTTTTATTAACTTTTTATTAACTTATATTAGTTGCAAATAAAGTGAGTTAAACTAGTTAAGTTTGTTTAATACAATAATTATTGTAATATATATCAATAATTAACTTACAAACATTTTTAACTGTAAAAATTCATAAGTATATTTTTACCTTTAGATTTCATTATTTGACATTTAAGATTGAGGTTATGAGGTTGTTAAAGGGTAAACATTGTATGTACTAAATAAAAATAAATATTAAATTGCAGTATTACTATTAATATGGATGCAATAATAAAAACTGGATTCCAGAAAATAAAACATATAATACCTTTTCAACCAACTATCATCTGCACTGTAAAATACAATTAATAATTGCATATCATATCAATATTTTGGTATGATAAAGAAACCTTTCAAAGAAACATACATCACATTGCTTTAAATAATTAATTCTTTTCCTGTCAATTTTTGGGTGGCGTAATCTGAACTTAAAGAAATTTTTTTAAATTTGAAAAAAACATAAAATTGTAAACAAACTTGAACCGCCATGATTATTATCGAAATTTACACTTTAAAGTTAACTTTATATTAAATTTACACTTTAAAGTGAACTTTAATTTAATGTTCACGTCAAACCTATTAAGAAATCGGGCGTAAGAATGCAGAATTTGGGTTATGTTACTTACTTCTTGTTTATTATGATATAAATCCTCTTTTCTTGTTGCATTAATTTGTGCTTAGAAGTTGGAAACCGATAGAACTTGAATTTACTATTTTTTGTTGTATTTTTACAATTTATAACAGCATTTGCGAAATCCCATTTTCGTCAATGACTACTTATGTAATATGCTAATGAAGTTGCAAGATTTCACCGCTGTACACGCACGATCGTTTCTCGTATCCCCTCCAAGTACTTGCACACAGTGTTGAAGACAAAAATGTCGTCTACTGATTCTGCTAATAAATTAGTTGAAAATAAATTGAGTCCTTTTCGAAAACAAACTAAAAAGGCTCTTAGCGCTGAAGCGAAAGAAATAATTTTAAATGTATTTAAATATGAAACAATAGAAAATTCCAGATTAGTGGTTCAAGATATTGTAGAAAAGTGGCGACTAAAGTTTGAGTTGGTTATCGAAGTGTATTTACGCTGATTAAGGAATATAAAACTAATCATTAGTTCGCTTGACCAAAAGTATATGACTCGGAAAAAAAAAGTTTGAAAAAATAGATGATTTTGACAAAAATGCAATTAGAAGGCAGGTTCATAATTTTTTTATGAGAAACAAAATACCCACCGTGAATGGGGTTTTAAAGGAGGTGAATGATGACCCGCCAAAATGAATGACTGCCAAATTTTACGAAAACCACATTTTATAGAATATTAAAAGAATTTAATTTTCAATATTAACGCAGGGGAAAAACGCCCTTTTATTAGAAAGAGAAGACATTGTGGTGTGGCGACGAGAATATCTTGAGCATACAAAATCTAAAATATGGGTAGACACTACAGTCAAATCATGTAAACAAGCTTTTTTGGATGGATTAACAACGGGATTAAAAAATCCTTCAAGTAATTTATTACATTCTAATTCATACCGTAATTCATTACCGAGGGCCGAAAGTCCCTGAAAACTTCTATAATGTTTATTTTAATAAGTTACAGGGGTGAAAAAAGAGAAAATTTAGTGTGATTTTGAATTTCCAATATCTTATTCAAAAAAACGTTTTGTTTATTCTAAGGGACTTTCGGCCCTCGGGAATAATGTAATCTTTCATTCTGCGTTTAAATTTTTAAAAAATATTTGTTAGTTTTCTCAGGATTCGAAAAAAATGAATGCATTTAAAAAGCATTGGCCCGAAATTTTGCGCCTACGCTCTTAACGCAACTAAACCGATTTTCGTAAACAATAACTATGATTGTTTAACAGTAGTTTCAAGTAAGAGAGTACCTACATAAACAAACATAATGGCTATTATCGTTTATGTGTATATTTATTGAAGTGAAAGAAACTAATGAAGGATATATTTATTATAACTTGAAAAATAAACTAAACAATACAAATAGTAAATCGTACTTACATTTACATTACACGTTATTATTAAATCGCGAATCGTCTAAATTGACATTTAAAAACGTAAGTTTTTCTACTTTACTTCTTGTTAACTGTGTTCTTCTTTTATTTAAAATTAAACCAGATTTTGAACATGTGTTCACATTAACAATACTTTATGAATATAGTGGTTAAGTTAGGATATACATAGCGATGGTTTTTCCACCATTGTAATGGACTCTCGATACAGGTGTACGTTTAGATGAGTCATGTCCAATTAATTGATCAAAAATACATCATGGACTTAAGCCATCTTTGTCGGTTTCTTTTTCTTGTACTGGTTGATTTTCAATAGTACAATCTTCTTTTTCTTTTTTTATAGAAATAACCAGCTTCTTAACTCTTTTTTTTTTTTACCTGCATTTTTATCAGAAAATCCCTGCACTTTAAATCGTGAATCCATAAATGTACATAATGACAATGTGCCACTCTGTTCTATCCCTCTAAATCTTTTTGCTAAACCCCATATTAGTAACTGTCCTATGTCGGATAATATGGATGTAAGGTTACCGTATGCTAAAATTTTATTGCAAGATTCTTGCAGGCAGCGTACCATAACAATAACTACCCTTCAAGTATTTTTGGCCACTCATTGTACTTGTTATTTCTTTAAAAGTCCGTAAAATTTGGGAAAGTTGAAAACAAATAATCCAGTCTTCATTATTTAGATTTGGTCTAAGTCTAAGTCTGTATTAACTAATACCAATGTGGAACGGATTGCCTCTTCTAACTCGGTCATTCTTTTTAACATGTTATAGGTAAAGTTCTACCTAGTTTCCACGTCTTGGATAGGCCGTTTGGGAACTTTGTTATGTTGTAATTGATACTTTAAAATTGATACTTTCTGAAGATAAGGTACTTTTTTTGAAATGTGTTTTTTGCCGGATTGTCGAAAAAAAGACTTTTTATTTTATCTATTTGTACACGACAGCATTTAAGTGCGTCCGCCACCAATAAATTTAACGTATGAGCAAAACAATTTAAATGTTTTCATTCCAAAACATCTTTAATAGCTTTGACCATATTTGAGGCATTATCAGTTACTGCAAAATTTACTTTTCGTTTTAGACCCAACTGATTAATAATTTCACTAATTTCAAAAGCGATGTTTTCTGAATTATGGTTTCCAGAAAAATGGCAGCAGCCTAATAAAACCGTTTTAAATTCTAAATTTTTGGTTAAATATTATCCTGTTAATGCGATGTAACTCTCAGTTACTCTAGATGTCCAGAGGTCACTAGTAATACAGATATTTTCTACTTCTTTAACAACTTGTGATCTAATAATTTGCTCAGTTTTGATATAACATTCCCGAAGTGATGAACCTGACAAAGTTTTTCTTGTTGGCGGTTTATATCCAGGAATCCACCCTGCACACTTTTTAAAAGCTCTTTCTTCAACTATGGAAAACGGATGCAACGAGCCTTTGCATAGGTTTAGTAAATCCATATCTATTTGTTTCTTTTGTTCTAAACTAATATTTTTATTAATTGAAGTATCCATCACTTTCGAAAATGCAGATCAATCGTAAATCGAAACTCATTCATTAATCAGAATACCTAGTTATTTTATTGTCAACGTCAACCGATCGCCCGACTGTCCACTGTCCCGAAAGAGTCACATGTTATTTTTAGTTTTGTAGTAGTCTCTCAGATCAACTAATCGTCCTCGTCGACGTAAAGTGTTCGTTGCTCCTCTGTTTACATCTACACAAAACGTAGTTTTTTTGAATCAATTATCAACTAGTTGGCTTACCAGTGAGAAACTGTAGATTCGTAAATGACAAATAATGATTTAAAATGCAGTGATTTTCTGATAAAAATGAAGGTAAAAAAACAAAAGAAAGAGTTAAGAAGCTGGTTACTTCTATAAAAAAAGAAAAAGAATATTGTACTATTAAAAATCAACCAGTAGAAGAAAAAGAAACTGATAAAGATAACTTAAGTCCATGGTGTATTTTTGATCAATTAATTGGACATGACTCATCTAAACATAAACCTGTATCGAGAGATATAAAAGAAGTCGACATGTATTTGTCTGATGATATATTACCCACAAAAAATTTCGAACGGAGATTGGAACTGTCCATTACAGTGGTGGAAAAACCATCGCCATGTATATCCTAACTTAACCACTATATTCAAAATTATTGTAGTATTGTAACAAAATCTGTTCCTTGTGAACACATGTTCAAGATCTGGTTTAATTTTAAATGAAAAAAGAACACGGTTAACAAGAAAAGTGGAAAAACTTATGTTTTTAAATGTCAATTTAGACGATTCCCGATTTAATAATGTGTAATGTAAATGTAAGTACTATTTACTATTTGTATTGTTTAATTTATTTTTTCAAGTTATAATAAATATATCCTTCGTTAGTTTCTTTCACTTCAATACTTATACACATAAACGATAATAGCCAATATGTTTGTTTGTGTACTCGCTTATTTGAAACAATCCACTAGTTACTAGTATACGAAAAACGGTTCCGATAAAAATGTCAACGTCCCACCTCTAGTTACTTAGGTATAAGGTGGATCGGAACCAGAGATGTATAAAATATCTCTGATCGGAAATAATCGTATCACTAATGGGCAATAGGCGTCTATTAGAAATATGGAGGGGAGACCAAGGGGAAATATGATTGTTATCTTTGTCTATTCGCTGAAAATATGATTTTATATCTGTTTTAGATATCCTGTTAAACTATACCGACCATAAACTTTTACCTACACTGTATATATATATATATATATATATATATATATATATATATATATATATATATATATATATATATATATATATATATATATATATATATATATATGCAAATTACTTAGTTCTCGGGAAGAACCGCGTTGAGAATTTATTACTCGACGTTTCTGCATCCATTTTGGAGCCATTATCAAGAGTGATACGGTTCGGTTCGAGTTCGGGGTCTCAATCTGCCTACTCCCCTCACTCGTGACGTGCCTGAGCGGTGTGGGCGGGAGGTCGCTGAAGCAGGGGTCGCCATGTTGCCGGCAATCGTTTCGCGTCATCGCGCGTGTTCAAGCTGTTAGGCCGTTTTTCGATTTCGATAGCTTCACGAATAATTCTCGATTTTATGGAGCGGATGGGGGCGATGGTTTTTGCTTTTTCGAAATCTATTTTGTGGCCTGTTTGAATATGATGTTGGGCTAGGGGTGAAGTAGTATCGGAATGTTTGACAGATATAGAATGTTCGTAATTACGGTTATGGATTCGTCGGTTTGTCTGTCCGATGTATGTACGTGGGCAACTGAAACAGGGTATCTAGTAGACACCATGGTCTTCATTAGGGATTTGGTCTTTTACGGATCTGACGAGATTGGACAACTTGGAGTGAGTAGTGAAGATGGTTTTGATATTTAGAGGAAGAAGAGTTCTACTGATCTTGTCAGTGACACCTTTAATAAAAGGTAGAAAGATTTTGGGTTGATCCGGCGGCAAGGTTTCTTTTTTGGATGGAATGGGGTTTAGATGTCTTTGAATGCTCTTATTGATTTGGGTTTTGTGGTAGCCGTTTTGTAAGAGTGTTTGTCTTATTGAATTAATTTCGGATGACCTATGATTGTTGTCGCTACAATCGTATTTTTATGACCATCCTTATTTAGTTGACTATTTAATAATTTAGATAAACTTTTAATCTAACAATAATGATAAGTAATATTAACTTGTTCAATGTCAAGTGGATCAGGCGCATCATAATCGTTTAACTTTTGAAAATATAAATTTTCAATCATTAGCAAATTAACGTGTTGCTGTAATTTACTTTTAGATAGACGTAACGGAATTATATTAAATTTGTTTCCGATTAGCTCCAAACCATAAACATTTATTGAAATATTATTAAATTTTTCAAAAATTGCTATTTTATTAAATTTAATTGGAATTTCAAGTCCTTCCAAATTTAAAACTTGACTATAATGTGGATATAAAGTAATCCGATTGATGCATTGATTTGCTGGATGTAATGCACTTACTATGCTCCAGAAAAAACAAGCTTCATCAAAATTTCTAACGTTTACACATTTTTTATTAATAATTAGTTGAGGGAATTGAATATAGCTCGAACCATTTCCAATTTCATACCTATTAATGTTTATCTTTAAAGAAATTACTTTACTTAATGCCCAACCCGAATCACGTTCTTGAAACTCTGATACTTTGTTTAAAATAAAATCAACTATACGTTCCTAAAACCATTTATTTAAATCAGTAGATTTATTTATGGTTGCATATGGTGTGTGAAAATATTTAAAATCTATCGTTTCTTCATTATCTACTGTTTTTGTTATAAACTTGCCACAAAAGGTACTGTTAACCTTAATTATGTTAAATCTAGATAAAATTAACAAAATTTTAATTTTAAATAAAGACATAGCATCATTTAGAAACTGTAAAACATCTTTATGTTTTAAATTCACTATTACACCACTTTGAACCCTTTCTTGATAAACTGACACTAAATCTTCCCATTTAACTGTATAAGTATTTTCTTTTAATGCTTTAAGCTTGTTATAAACAACTGTTAAATGACTTAATTTTGTTTGCCACATGCGGATATTTTCTATTTCAAAATTTTTTGTTTTTAATGCCTTAAAACATAAACTAATTGCAATATCAACATGTTTAAACCATGATTCAATTTCTTCAACAGTAAAATCATAATGTTTTTATAAAACTTTTTAACTAGTTTGTTTACATCGTTAGCAAGTCTTTCTGACATTTTAAACTAACACTCACCTTAAGATTTTATAAATTTAAATAAAGCTGCCGGATTTCTTTTGCCTGTGTCCTTTTCTCCAATGAATACTAGCGAATACCTTCCATTTCCCAATTCCAAAATATGAAATTTTTACCACCTCGGTAGATCTAGGTGGTAAAAACACAACCTTATCATCCACTTCCAAAACAACAAAATCTCCGAATTTCGATGCAGTCACATTAGCGTCAGAAATTTTGTACGGAACATTTATCTGAAGTTTTTTTAACTTTATGATAGGTTTTCGTTGTCCTTCTAAAGAAGAAACTCATTTAGTGCTTCTAAATCCATTTTTTCTTCTGAAAAAGTCACAAATTATCAAACTGTTAACACTTAAAACACTTAACTTACCGTTAAATAACACACCGAGTTAAATTTAAATACCACTAACTGAGATACTTAACGTAACGTAATGCTATCAGTGAAGACTTTCAACCTACTCTGAAACGCTGTTTGCTTCAGCCTTTTATAGCAATTCTAACACATGTCAAGGATATCCGGTATTAACCTTGGTATTGACCATGACATCAACCTTTGACCTTAGACCTTTGATTTTTGATTATTGATGTTTGACATTTGACCCCACCATTTAAAATTTATACTATTTGCCTTACCATAGTCTATTAGCTTATACAATGTACTAATTAATAAATTAGATTTAATTCTTTTGATTCTTCAATGTGAATAGACTTGATTTGAATCACCCTATATTTCTTCGGTTAAGAATTAACACTGTATTAATCACTAAACTAGATTTTATTCTTTTTGATTCTTAAATGTGAATTACCCTATATTAATTAAGATAATAACTTATAGATATCTCCTGTCGACTTGTATATTTTAAAATTTTTTATTGTGGTATTAAACGCTTTAAATTTAAAAAAAAATGATTTTTCATCTTTTTACACATCTTCGATTTGAATCGCCCTATATTTCCATAAGTTATATACTAAGATCTCCTCAGTCTATTTGCCTTTTGTATAAATTTTGCTTATTTATTTGATTACACATATTCTTCAAGATAATAACTTTTGGATAACTCTTTTCACCTTGTATATTTTAAAAATGATTATGTGGATAACTGAATTGCTAAATAATATTCATCTTTTTTATTAGACTTGATTTGAATCACCTTATATTTCTTCGGTTAATAATTAACACTACATTAATTACTAAACTAGATTTCATTCTTTTTGATTCTTAAATGTGAATCACCTTATATTAATCAAGATAATAACTTATAGATAACTTCTGTCGCCTTGTATATTTTAAAAATTAGTATTTGTTGTATTAAATTCATTAAATTTAAAAAATTGATTTTTCATCTTTTTATACATCTTCGGTTAATAATTACTAAACTAGATTTCATTGTTTTTGATTCTTCAATATGAATCACCCTATATTAATTAAAATAATAACTTATAGATAACTCATGTCGCCTTGTATATTTTAAAAATTATTAATTGTGGTATTAAATTCTTTAAATTAAAAAAAAAATAGATTTTTCATCTTTTCACACATTTTCGATTTGAATCGCCCTATATTTCTATAATTTCATCTTCTCATTATGGTCCGCCTTGGATGCGTAAAGATTTCCTTATCCTCGTTTCAAGATTATTAGTAAAAGTTTCGGTCATCGATTGCGTGAATGAAGATCTTAGCGGTAAGCGGCCTCAACGACGGGGTCATTGATCAGAAACTAAAAAATTCAGATTAGTATAAGACATATATACTGTTAGGTGTCTCTGAAAAGCCAATTTTTTTCTTAGTTTCAATTTGTTTCTAGTTTTTAGAACGTCTTGCTACACGTTGAAAAATAATGCTTTAAAATAAATAGTTACTTGCATTAATCTCGGGCTGAGTCTAACTCATCTCTTCTCAATTCTGTTTTCCTAATGATAAAAGAGAAGTATATTCTTTAAAATATTGCCAAAAAATATGTATGGATTTACCAGAAGGTTAATAATGGTTTTTGGATATAAACCTTCACATTCTTTTGACAAATAAAAAAATTTATTTGATTTGTCATTCACCTATCGTACTTTTTGACTGCATTGAGTTCATTTATCTTTGATGTCAATGTTCTAAATGATTTTTGGGTACAAACTTGAACCTTTAATAAAAATTTAACCAGTCCTTATCCTATTATAATGTTCTAATTTTATTGAGTGCATTTCACTTTGATGTCAATTCTCTAAATGATTTTTGGAGCCTTTACATTCTTCTAACTTTTTCATTGAGTTCATTTAACTTCGATGTCAATGTTCTAATTGATTTTTGGTCAAAAAGTTCTACCCAACAGATATAAGGTATTGACTTGTAGTATTTTCTAAATTTGCATGGAGTTCATTTAACTTGAAGTTAACGTTTTTAAGTTTTAATTTTTATTTTGACTAAAGTTTGCTGCACTTTGCAGGAACGTTAATCTGAACCTAAGTTTTACTCTAGTTAAAGTTTGTTGCCCTTTGCCGTTAATAATTTTTTTTTCAAGCCAAAGTTCATTTCGCTTTTGCAGTCAATGTTTATTCAACTTAATTTTTATTCTTGTTAAAAGATTCTAGACCTAGGTACCTGTCCTTTATAGTACATTCTATTTTTAGATTAAACGGAACTTTCAGTCTTTGAAGAAAATTCAGTGAAAATGTCTAAAACATAAGAATACAACAAAACGTACAGGTTAAAAAAGCAAGAATAAAAAAACCTATACCTAACTTTTGCTGAAAACCCGAAAAAATCTGTAAGTACTTTTTATTTTGTATTTATTTTTTAAATATTATTTTCTACTCGCTTAAAATATGGTTAGGAGCTAAAATTGTTTAAAATATTCTGTTTTATATATTTTGAATTTATCTATGTATTATTATTTGGGTGCTATATTAAATTGTTTTAAACCTTCTATTTTTCGATACTATTTTCTAATTAATTATTTTGCTTAAAATTTATTCAAAAGTTTAAATTGTTTGGAAACTGTTTGAATATTGTTTTCCAACTCGCTTAAAATATGTTTAGAAGCTTAAATTATTTAAAACATTCTCTTTTATATATTAGATTTATTGTTTTAATGCTATTTTTTATCTCACTTAAAATCTATGTTTTATTATTTGGGTGCTTTATTAAATTGTTTTAAACACTCTATCTTTCGATGCTATTTTATAATTAATTAGTTTGCTTAAAATCTATTTGAAAGCTTAAATTGTTTGGAAACATTCTGTATATATTTTTTAATAAATTATTCTAATACACTTTTTTGTTTTAGATTGACCCTCGACTCAATAAAAAACTTTCAGTGTTCAGCTGCACTTCCTCTTCAGATGCGTCTTCAGCTTCCTTAAAAATTCCACTAACAACAGATTGGACTCCTCAACGAATTGATACGTTTTATAAAAGTTTGGAAGAAAAATACGCGAATATATACGGACAATTTCAATCCTTTTGTTTATTGAAAGATAAATTAAAAAATTAAGAACAAGAACATCAAGAAATTTTAAAGAAAGGAAAAAAATTGGACATTGAAGTGAATGAAAATTTACAAAAAAAAGATCCGAAAACATGATAAAAAGCTTAAAAGAAGATAAAATTTTTTATTCGTTTAAGAAATAGTGATTGTATATATTTGTAATAAGTTTAAGATTAGTTATAAGATGCATTAGTTTCTAAAAATAAATTTATTTTTTCTAGGTTTTTTTTTTTTTTTTTTTAGAAAAAACATATAATCCACATCAACCACGAAGGGTTGTTAGTGGAGTAACGTACACAAAAGTTCATTTTATTTACATTAAATAGATGTATATAAACGTAAATATTTTAAATAATTTATTACATGGTCAGTGTTTATGGTTAAAGTGGTTTTGATGTCATCTGAGATTCCATATTTTCTTCGTGGTACTGGCAGTCAATCAGAATATACTTCACCGTCAATGGGAGAGAACAGTTTCTGCAGGTTGGAGAAGGTTCTTTGTTGATTAAGAATCTATGGGTCAGTGCAGTGTGTCCAATTCTTAGTCGGTTAATTATTACTTGATCCCTTCTATTGGATGGATTATTCAAGATGGTCTTCACAAGGGGATAAATCTTATATAGTTTGGTTCCTGAATCTTTCCAGTAGTCTTGCCATATGTTCATACAGTGGTCTTTAATTAGGTTTTTGAGATCGGAATATGGGTAATTTATTGTTTTGGTTGTGTATTGTGAGTTTATTCGACTTGTGTTTGCTAGGTTGTCCACTTTCTCATTTCCAGCTATTCCTACATGCGATGGTACCCAGATAAATGCTACTTCTTTTCGAGTTGATTGAATTACATTTATCTCATTTTTTATAGCCCGAAATATAAGGTCTCGCCTGTGAGGATGCAGCAGTTTGTAGGTATGGATATAGTGTGAGTAGTGTATTTACAGTAGTATGCAGCAGCATGTCCGTCATGAGCTTTAGAGGCATCACTGAAAATTTGGAGAGGATTAGGATAATGAGATATCACTTCGGAGTACAAGTGTTTAATGAAAATCGGATTTGTAGTTGATTTGGGGTATTTTGTGAGGGTTAAATCAATGGTAAGTGGTTGGATTATCCATGGAGGAAAATTTACACTGACTTGTAGAGATCGATTTAGCTTATCCATATCAAAGTTAGAAGATTTTATTCGTTCTATAAGGGGAGTACTATTTTTAGTTGGTTTTGTAGAACCAATATTCGGATGGCAAATTTGGGAGCTAGCTTTAATAGGAGCTCTGATTACATTTATGATGCTATTAAAAGCCACTAAAAATAGGGTTGGACTAAAAATGGATCCTTGAGGGATTCCATTATCTAGCATTTTTGGAGAACTTATAATTGAATTCCGTAATTATTAAGTGTTGCTAATATAGAGTGTTTCCATGTCTTATCAAAAGCCTGGGTTATGTCAAAAAATATTGCAATCAACTTCTGATTGTTTGCAAAGGCTTCATTGATTGAGGTTTGCAGTGAAATATGATTATCTAATGTAGACCGTCTCTTGCGAAAACCACTCTGAAATGGGGTAAGGAGATCTTTTGTTTCTAAATACCATGTTAGACGGAGATTTAGAATTTTTTCCAGTATTTTGCACATGCTGCATGTGAGAGAAATAGGACGGTACGATGAGGGTATATCTTTGGGCTTATTGTTATATTTTGGTCGCTAGAATTTTCTTAAAGTCACTAAAGGTCGCTAAAGTTTCACCAATAGCTTTTTTACAGGTGATGATCTCATTATATGTTAGTGCATTGATATGCCTAAAGGAGTTGGTACCTTTAAGTTTCCGAATTTTAGACCAAATAACCTGTGAAGGTGTTGATGAATTTATGGACGTAGTCTTTCCAAGTATCTTTTTTGCTTTTTTTCATAAGATATCTTGATTCAGCTCTGAGTTTTTTAAAATTAAGTAAGTTTTCGTCTTTATTATGTTTTTTAAGTTTATTAAAGGCATGTTTACAAGATGAGAGTGCTTTTGCAATTTCACTATTCCACCAAGGTACGGGTTGCCTTTTACAGGGTTTTGTCTTTCCTATATTTTCTAAAGCTGCTTCTATAATAATATTTAAAGAGGTGATATCATAATTTATATCATTGCTTAAATGGAAGTTTTCAAGTTTATTATTGATATAGGATTGATAGGATGCCCAATCTGCATTTTTTAATTTCCAGGACTGATATATTGGGAAATCAAGGGGATGAGTGTGATCTGATGTTATAGAAATTGGAAAGTGGTCACTATTATATAATGAGTTCAAAGTGTTCCATGACAATGTAGTTGAGAGTGATTGACTGCATAAGGATATATCAATGGCGGAAAATGAACCGTTATAAGAATTAAATCTAGTTGGATTCCCTGTATTAAGTAACAATAAATCAGAACAATCAATTAGGTTTTTCAATAAGTTACCGTATTTATTAGTTTAGTGACGTCCCCATGCCGGGTGGTGGCAGTTCATATCTCCTAAAATTAATTTAGGATGTGGAATTTGGTCTATAAGATTATTTAATTCGTGCGTATCTAGATTACTAGGGTGTGGTAAATAAATGTTACATATGTTAATCTTTTTATGATAGGTAATAGAGACTGCTACAGCTTCAAAATTAGTACTTAGCGCGATCGGTTTAGCTTCCAAATCAGTTCTGGTGAAAATAGCTACTCCACCACTAGCTTGTTGAGCTATTCGATTTTTTTTAAAACATTGAAAATTTTTTAAATTTATTATTAAAGTTATTAATGTTATTTTGTTTAAAGTGGGTTTCTTGAAGACATAGAATTAAAGGGGAAAGCTTGCCGATTAGTAGTTTTAACTGTTCATAATGGGTATAAAACCCATTTATGTTCCATTGCACTATAAATGAATTAGTCATCCCTTAATTATTTTTCAACTAGTGACGATTCGTCAGTTGAAGAAGGGTTGGGTTTATTTTTTTCTTTAATCGGGTGATATTATTTCTTAACCTAGAATTTTGGGTGTAACAATAAACAAAATTAAGGATTTGAATTAGTTCCTCTGGTTCATTGGAGTAATCTTTAGAAGTTAATTCAGGATTATGAGAGTTTAAAACATTTTCCATAAAATCACATATTTTATTAAAATTTAGTATAAATGGAGGTGATCTATTTTCGATTTTGTCTTTGATGGATTCTAGGGAGTGAAGAACATCTTCGCGGGGGGTTTTGGAAGAAGTTTTGGGTTTCTTTTTTGGTTTATTTTGTTTAGGGGTATTAAAAACGGATGAGTCGGTTTTTGGGTTGTCATCGTTAATTTCAGGAGATGATATGCTATGTCTTTTTAGCTCTTTAGAATTGACTGCATTATTTAAGGTTATTGATGTTTCTGGTGTCGTAGTATTTTCAGTGTTATTTACAGCTGGTGCTGTTGTTTTGGAAGAAGAAGACGACGTGTTTGGATTATCTTTAGATATGTTTTGGATAATGTCGGTTTCCGTAGTATTTTCAGTGCTATTTACAGCTGGTGATGTTGTTTTGGAAGAAGAAGACGAAGTGTTTGGATTATCTTTAGATATGTTTTGGATGAGGTCGGTTTCCGTAGATTGATATATTTTATCATTAGGTTTAGATAATGACGATGTGGTTAGAGTTGAATTTGAGAGGGGAGTTGAAGGGGTATCATTAGGTTGATGATGTTTAGATAATGTTGAAGTGGTTTGAGTTGAATCTAAGAGGGTAGTTGAATTAGTTTAGTTTGAAATGTTAGCGCATTCTGATTCTTGATGACCAATGGTTTTACATTTGGAGCAACTGAATCCGTCTATGAAGAGAAATACTCGGTAGGAAGTATTATCATGAGTTATGGTAAAAGAGTCAGGGATAGACATATTTTCCAGGGGTGTAATGAATGATTGCCTTCTAAAGCTCAGAACATGACTGTACTCACTTTCAGACATACCTACTCGAAGAAAGTCATTTTAGATACAGTGTTGTAACACTGCCGTGCTACAATGATATATACAAGGCTAGAATCGCTCGTTGTCGAAGAGTGTTGGGCGGGGTTTTCATAAACATATAGAAACTATATCGTATTTTAAATCCAAGCACAATTAGATAATATGAAATTATAATTTATTATTGGACGCCACCCCTGGTTTATCCTCGAAGGGGACGAGAAAAAAAAAATTAAGATTTATCGAAACTTTACAAGAAAACTATTCTTTATTATTTCTTAGTAATGAACAAAAAGAAAACATTAATAGTTACGTCATCCCAAAGGGATACCAAATTATTATTTTATGTTAACATTATCATAAACAAAAAAACTTTGTATCGTATTAAATTAAGAATTGGTTATAAAGAAAATGAATGTATATATATATATATATATATATATATATATATATATATATATATATATATATAAAAACAACAAAAGAAATAAAAGAAGACGAAAAACCGATTGCCAAAACCACTCTACCGTATATTAAAGGCACAACAGAGAAGATAAGCAGGGTTCTGAGAAAACACAAAATAGAGACTGTCTTCAACACCGACAGAAAAATCGCAAACATATTACCATCTGCCAAGACAAAGATTCCCCTAGAAAACCAAGGAGTATACAAAATTCCCTGTGGAGAATGCGATAGAGCCTATATTGGACAGACAAATAGAAGGATCCAAGTAAGACAAGAAGAACATCGCAATGCCATCGAACGAAAAGAAACGACGTCATCCCTAGCCCAGCATTCCTTAGCTACAGGACACAAAATTGACCTCAAACATACGGTAATGTTAGCGAATGTCGAAAACAAGAGAAAACGAATTATCAGAGAAGCAATAGAAATAGAAAAACAAGAAAATAATTTAAATTCTCGAGACGATGCCCAAAGATTGCCAAAAACATGGAAAACAATTATCCCGAAGAATAACGCAAGAACGGAATCGACCAAGACCCCGCCCACTGACCTGCGCACCGGACCAATTACAAGAGCGCGCGCAACACGCAGTAACTATAAAAGCCAGCTGCCTAACACCCGTAGCGTCACTTCCACTCGAACATCGACAAGAAGCAGACCATCCAGAGAGACTTGAAAATGGCAAGTGAGATCTTGCCGAAACGTCGTCAAAATGGTTTTTATCAAAACCAACAACATTTAACGCGGAGTCAAACCCGGAATAAATACCATTGATATAACATACAGCTCCCGCGGAAATATCAAAACTAACATATATATATATATATATATATATATATATATATATATATATATATATATATATATATATATATATATATATATATATATATATATATATATATATATATATATATATATATATATATATATATATATATATATATATATATATATATATATATATATATATATATATATATATATATATATATATATATATATATATATATATATATATATATATATATATATATATATATATATATATATATATATATATATATATATATATATATATATATATATATATATATATATATATATATATATATATATATATATATATATATATATATATATATATATATATATATATATATATATATATATATATATATATATATATATATATATATATATATATATATATATATATATATATATATATATATATATATATATATATATATATATATATATATATATATATAATATATATATATATATATATATATATATATATATATGTATATATATATATATATATATATATATATATATATATATATATATATATATATGTATATATATATATATATATATATATATATATATATATATATATAATGTATATATATATATATATATATATATATATATATATATATATATATATATATATATATCCCGCTATCCTTTAGAACTCTTTTCACGTTGCAGTAATTTAGCATCACCAAGAATTGCTATCATTTTCTATTTATAAATTGTGTATGTTCGTTTAGGGTACCTTTGTAGGCTTGGCACTGTTGTCGGTTTTTTAATATTCCGATTTTTTTTATATATTTAATTCTTACATCAAACCTACGTTTTAACATCGAGCGGTAAAATCACTGTATTTGGCATCATTTTAGAGCCAGTAGATGTTGCCGGTATTAATCCTTAAAATAATATTTTAGATACCTAAATATCGATCGGTTGTTTGGGTCAAGTTCGAATGACGACATTGAAACTACCTGCTCACAAGTTGCAGTCTCAACAGGTTTTTTTCTTCGTTTAGATGTTATATTTATTTAACCTAGATATTTTTGCCCAGAGAATCGTGTAGGGGAATATTTTACATAAATTTTAATTTACAACCTGTTTAGTCGAAGCTATCGATGAATAGTTTGAGATAAATATTATGGTTTTATGGGACTAAGGCCTTTATTATTGGTTGTGATTGTGATAATGTTTGAAATTTTGATTTCCATTCCGGAAATCGTTCTCAAACAACGTTTTTCTGTACAAAATGTGTATACACATGTTTACATAATTAGTACAATAAACAAAGCTATTGTAAAATAATAGTGGAAATCAAAACGTTAAATATTAGTTAATTAAAAATGTAATTTTCATCTCAATAACGACCAATAATTGTGGCTTAATCACATAAAAAAATAATATTTGACTAAATAATTTAAAAAAATCTTATACAGAAATTTAAATTCTAAATAGTATGAGGGGTAGCTGACGAAAAATTCGTAAAGACGTACAGTTGATTTTGCTTTGTTTTTTTAAACAATCTTAAAAGGCAAAAAAAAAATAATTTTTTGCTTATAAAACGTTTTTTATACATTCTAAAGAAAAATAATTCAAATAATAGTTGTAGACCATAAAAAGTTTTTTATGTAGAGAAATACCAAATTTAAATACATAAATAATTGATATAATTCCAAAAAACCGTAAACTCTATGATATTATGTTTGTAGTAATTTATAAATAATGTTAATAACTTTGTTTTTGGCCTAACGACAGGCAATTATGGCAATTGATGAGTTATTAAAGTGTGCTAAATATCAAGCAGATCAAAAAATATTTTACAATTTATTCAATTTGTTTATGACAGAAAGCGATTATTTAAACAACTGTACTTGTCCAAACAGTATGACTCTACAAGTATTTTGTAACTTGCAATCGATTCTTTTCGCTTTTAGTTTTAGGGTATATTAAAAAAACTTTAACATATTATTAAATTTTTTATTAAAAACCAGTTTGAATAGGGGACTTTTTAGTTTTTAGACCACTTCACGTTTTTTCAGTTTCTTTGACAAGTGAGGATTATCTATTCGCTTATTTCTTAATATGGGCTATGAGCAATTATCTAGTCAAGTCAACACTATTATAGAAGTTACCCATACTTTTTTAGTAGTCATTCAGACGTTTCATCTTAATTGTCCCCATATGGAACATAAGTCCGAGAAAAGTCTTAAATTCTGTTTGTGTTGTTTCTTTCCAAAACGCAATCCTCGATTTTTCTGACCGACTTTGTGCAAATATTTCGTCAGAGTCAATCAGAGTCACTTCCACCATTTATTTAATCTACATCGTCCTCGCCAGATGCTTCTAATAATGATTGTAATTCAGCAGTGGTCAATCTACGTTTATATTCACATTTAGCTTTTTTAGATGTCGAAGGCATATTATTTACATCCATCTTTTTATAAATACTATAACTCACTTTTACGGAGGTAATTAACAATTAAAATGTTCTACTAAAACTATCAACTTACGACTTCCAATACTATAAGGCCACTTGAGGTATAATACGTTTTTACTCAATAATAGTTCCAGTATAAGTAAAATTGTTTTTTAATGTGCTCCATTGAAGCACACTAGACATATTCCAGTTTTGCCATCACATTCTTCAGAGTATGTTTTAACTTTTTTATCGTCCTTTCTACTAGTCATGCTTCTTCTTAAAAGTTTGTTACATCTTGTACACTTTCTTCTCTTTGTATTATCTACATCGCTTTGCCTGAGATGGTATTTTTGGGTGTAACTGTTCGTGAGGGTTACAACATTTCTTTATTTGCAAATGCCTTCGCGAACTCCAGTCTGAACTCAAGGATAGGTTGTCGCTTTTTTACGTTTTCTATTATTTAGCAACTAAGCATTTACTACTGCGGTATTAAATGCGGTATTAAATATTAATTCCACTGCCACTTTCCGGTACCACTTCAGAATTTTGCGTATTGGGCTTTGGTAAGAAGCCACTTAATCACTAAAATCAACACTCTTTTTCACCAAGTTATAATCGAGAATAGTTTGTGGTTTTAGTACTTGTGTATAATTTTTCTTTTCATCTGATTAAACCAAGATATAACTATTATGTTTAAATGTTGTAAGAATTAAAATTGGTCTTTTGTCGACCCATTTTATTACTTGTAAAATCAATAATGGGGTTAAGTTTCATCGTGAGTAACTGGTTGCAATTTTTTTAATCGAGATTTTGGTTGTACATGTTTTTATAGTAAAACATCTGCACATGAATAATTCGTTTCTTGAACAATGATTTCAATTCATCGACCAATAGTCTAAAATAAGGTTTTATTACGTCGTCCGGAATATTATAAACTGGTTCTTTTTCACAAATATATTAGAAATATGGTTTACATTCTATATTTAGAAAAATCTTTTACTGCAACTCTTGTTCCCATAAGACCGTATGTTATAAATAAATATATTACTATAAGAATTATCTTGAAAGATGAAAAAAATACAATAAAAAAGTGCAATATTAAGTGTTATTTAAAAAATAATAAGTCATTCACGGGCGTACAGTTAAAAACAAAAGTTTTCAGTGTTCTATTGCTTGATTATTATTATCTGGTATTCTGAAAATGTTGACATTTTTTCCTGGTCTGATCTCCCTCAACTAACGTCATCTTTCTTAATTGGTGGGTTGTATTGATCAGGTCTCTTTAAGTGTTTTGTTGCTATCCATAGTGAATGATCTTCTTTAGACAATGTACTAATGTAGTGTTCAAATGTGGCATTGCGTACATCATGTAGCGCTCATCTTAATTGTCTGATTATCTACCTCTTGCTCTTTATTTTTCGACTATTAGTTGTATAATATAATTCGGAGTGTTATTTGTCTTTTCTTGATTTGGAATTGTTAATCGTGTAGCTCCATATGAAATAGTAGGAGATGAAAACGGCAGCATATTCATCCATAAAAAAAGGAAACGCGATAAAGATATCTGAAACAACTGTTTTATGTTATAAGAGATGAAATTACCAAAACAGGTAAACAGGGCACTATAAAGAGGAAGTAAAATTAGCTATGAAACAGTTTGAATGAGAAAAAGAAGTAAGCTTAGACCAAATACCAGCAGGAATTATTCAACTGAAGAAAAAAATTAAATCGATAACAATATTCACTCCATTTACAGAAAAGGCGGTGACCCGCAATTATTTTAAGAACTTCTTTAATAGCCTCCAGTCAACAATTTCCTAACCATGTTTAAAAAACGTACGGAATGCACTGTATATACTAACCCAAGTCGTCAACATACTTGTTGTTGCAGTTTTATGTGCATTTATGTTTTATTGCATGTATTACGATCAACTTAAAGGTTATGCACGACTCCCCTTGTATAGGTACACAGGCAAGCACATGCGGGAGAAAAAAGATTTGTCATACCGTTACATTATGTCAAATTTTAACGTTGAATATTTTATGGTCCCCTTTGGGTTATAAAACGAATGATCGACTTTTTCTCGCACAGATCCCTGCTATGTAACTTTACAAAGCGAGTTTGCTGGGTATTAAAGAACCGTCTATGGCATCATATAATTTTACGCTAATATTTCACGTTCTGCGACGCATTCCACGTTTGACACATTGTCTTTTTTAGTTTTCTGTCATTCTATTTGTTAAATCCTATCTCATTCTCGTCACAGCGTCAAGGAGCAGTAAATGTGTATACTGAACGGGAGGCATATGTCTAACAGTGAACGTTGGAGATTTTTCGAGTTTATCATATCTTCTTCTTTGAGTGCCTCTGCTATCGCAGATTGGATATCATTAGGGCGATTCTAATTTTATTTACTGCTGTTTTGAATAATTCGTTAGTGGTACAGCCAAACCACTCTCTTAAATTTCTCATCCAGGACATTCTTCTACGGCCTGGATTTCTGCGTCCTTGGATTTTTCCATGCATTATATTTTGTAGGAATGTGTACTTTTGTCCTCTCATCAGGTGGCCAAACTATTCAAGTTTTCTCTTTTTTATATTCAGTATAACTTCTGGATCGTTATTTATTCTGCGTATTACCTCTTCATTTGTAATTTTATCCACCCGACTTATTTTTAGTATACGGCGGTAGCACCACATCTCAAAGCTTTCAAGATTTTTAACATTCTTCTGTTTAAGAGTTAATGCTTCAACAACCGTAAAGCAAAGTACTGAATACATACTAAGTAGTTAACTAAAAGTGGACGTATGCAAAGAGATGTATGACGTAATCGTATGGTATTCGCTAATAATCCTGTCACGTAATATGCCACACACTTCTGTGCGTTAATTCGTTTACGCAACTAAGCCTCTTTTGACATAACATATATAGGAGCAAAGATATATACCTATAGTCCTTTTAGTGTTGATGTATTTGATTTGTACGTCGTAGTATTCTATTAGTTAAATGGTACCATTTGAGGTACTTTACGTCACGATTGGACTAATAGGATCGAAGATACATAACTAAGGCCCTTTTGCCAAGCTACTCTATTTAATTTTTATATCTCATTGTATTATATTAGTTAAATTCTATCATTTAAGGTACGAAACGTCATGATTGGACTAATAGGACCGCAGATACATAACTAAGGCCCTTTTGACAAGCTGATGTATTTTATTTTTCTATCTTATTGTATTCGATTGGTTAAATCCTATCATTTGAGGTACTGTACGTCACGATTGGGCCACTAAAAACAAAGATACGTAACTAAGGCCCTTTTGACGTGATGCTGTATTTGATTTCTATGTCATTGTATTCTATTGGTTAAGTGCTATCATTTGAGGTATCGTACGTCACGATTGGACTAATAGGACCGAAGATACATAACTAAGGCCATTTTGACATGCTACTATATTAAATTTTTATACCTCATTGTATTTTATTTGTCAAATCCTTTTATTTGAGGTACTGCACGTCATGATTGGACTAACAGAACTAAAGATACACAACTAAGGCCCTTTTGACATTGTTCTGCATTTGATTTTTCTATGCCATTGTATTATTTATGTTAAATCCTATCATTAGAGGTACTATACGTCACGATTGGACTAATAGGACCGAAGATACGTGACTACGGCCCTTTGGACATGTTGCTGTGTTTAATTTTTTTATTTCATTGTTTTTAATTGGTTAAATCCTGTCATTTGAGATACTGTACGTCACGATTGGACTTATAGAAACGAAGATATATAATTAAGGCCTTTTTGACATGCTGCTATATTTGATTTTTCTGTCTTATTGTATTTTATTGGTTAAATCCTATCATTTGAGGTGCTGTACGTCGCGACTGGACGAATTGGAGCGAAGATACAATAGGTAGTTGCAATATATCATAACCCGTTACTTTTAACCAAACATGATGCCAGAATGATTTGTAGATAAAAAAATATATATATATTCTTAAATTTACTATTTCGTCGTGGGTAATATTATATTCAACAACGATGCCAAATTTCTGATGCTAAAATGATTGATAATGAAAGTGGGATATACATTTTCATGTATATAATGGCAGCGAGTAAACGGTAAAACCCTGAACTAAATATATATAATATTTTCACTGTACCATCATTTTAGACTCAAACATTTTCTGGAATAAACTTATATAACTCAGTAAGGGATAAAAAGAGAAAGCGGATATTTTAAAATACCAACACGGTATCAAGACTCTAATCAATGAGATGGTTAAAATTCTTGTAACAAGTACGGGAAAACAGTTATTAAGGTCTTGTAAAGTAGCGTCGATATACAGATGCTACTTTGCAAGACGATGCTAAATTGATGGTAAAAGCATAATGTATCGATGCGAAAATGATAGTAGGATGTATATATATATATATATATATATATATATATATATATATATATATATATATATATATATATATATATATATATATATATATATATATATATATATATATATATATATATATATATATATTAACCCCAAATTTCGAAATTTGTTTACATTGAAAATAATATAGTTATTTATCAACTAGGAACAATGAAGAAAATAAACCTTTAAATTAAATTAGAACACTTCACTATATTTTCATTTTTTAGAGTTCATAATCATTTCTGTTGTCTTGAAAGTAGGTATAATAAAAATTGGTACAACCTTAATCTGCTGTTTCTCTTCTTATTTAATCAGTCACCAAATAAACTATTCATTCGGCTACGTACTATATCAAACCACCACCATCCTAGATAAGAGGGATTAGGTATTCCATAAAAAGATACCGCTACTGGGCCTTGATCTGGAATAACTCCATACCAATATTATCTCGCGACAATGTATCAGAAAAATATCAGCATTATAGCCTCTCCAATAAGGGTCTAAAAAAATAAATATCTATCTGAAATATGGACAAGAAAAGGATTTATTAGCTCACCTCTAAATTGAGACCCACTTTGGAAACACATCTTAACGGTTGGACGGTCTTAACAGAAAAGAGCGAAGCGCTATCATGGCGCCTGATTCTGGGCGTGAGTGACAAGTTGATGAATAGGCTCATCTACCGGATATATTTGGGAATTACAGAAGAATCCTTGAGTCGGCTACAGGTAGGTACTTGACAAATAGATGGGGTTAGTAGTTTTATTTAAAAAAAAATAATCGAAATTTATAATGATTTTCTTTTAAATCTTTTGAAACGGTTACAGTGTGAATACCAAGTTTTTGTAATTCTTGTTCAATTATTTCGTTCGGGATTGTAGGACATGCATTATATATTAGAAGTCTCTGGGCTGGAGAAATTAATCTTCTTACTTCGACTTGACATCCATTTATTTCGATATATTTATAAGAATGAAGAAGAGCATCAACAGTGTTTTTTGAAGAGAGATATATGCATATCCTATTGTTAGCAATTCTTGAGGAAAAAAGTACATTAATTGGACGCACTAGTGATCCAACAGCTACGACGTAATCATGGATTTTTGTGCCTTCAATGCTGGAAATGACTATTGCTTGTTGTTTTGTTGGATGTTTAAAATAATTTACGACATCTGAGTAATTGCATTTAACGGAGTTGTGTGTAGTATTATTGTTGTATGAAGTCATTTTATTAATTTTCTTGATCAGAAGTTGAGCCGGTCCAAAAAACCGGTCAAGACCCAACTGGAATTTTTGTTATCTCTTTACGTAGGTATTATTTTTTAAAGGTTATTTTGTTATTGTTACAAAAATAATACGAAAAGAAGTGCTACTCACTTGAGATAATATTGTCAGCACTAACTATAATGCACTGAAATTTGTCGTAGAGGTATAAAATATTAAATTATGATTTGTTTTTACCATTTAAAATGACTATATTTCGGGACAGCTGATAACGTTGTAGTTGTAGATTTGATCGCTATCAGGGCCGAACTCCACGTATTTCTTTTATTATTAAATAAGTAGTAATTATGCAAATTGGTTTCAATGGTTAAAATTATATTGTAGTTAACTATTTAAATGGAAAATAAGTCACAATTTCATTTAAAATAGTTAACTACATTAAGATGCCACAAGGTGGAATAGGAAACGTCACCGTTTAAATAACTAATACTATAGTTTATAAGTTTTACTTGTAATAATTAAGGTGTAGGTGGCACAGGGTACTTCACAAACCGAAATAATTTGGTATAGCCGGAATAATTGTAAACTGGAATAACTGGTCTAATTTTTTTCTCCCACCAAAACTGGTCACAAACCGGAAGAATTAATGGAAAGATTAAGGGTGAAAGATCGAGTGTTAAAGGTTAAGAGTCAAAGATCAAGTGTCAAAGATTAAGGGTTAAAAGTTGGTTAAATAACCTGTTTCCCCCACCACAATTTGCACCAGAAATGGTATAGAGTATCTACTCTCTTATTATAAAGTGCGAATCGTATCCGGACAAGTTATGAAAGTAGACTGGTACTACAAATATTTTTTTAAAATTCAAATTAAAAATTTCATGTTCAAAACTGAAACTGAACTTTATACTGAAGGTCGTATAGGAAAGAATGGATCATACTAGCAAACCTCTGAGAAAGATTAAACGAAGCAGAAGAAGAATCAAAGTGACTAATATCATCGAAATGACAGTCAGACTAAAATGGATAGGGCACATAGCTAGAATGGAGATCTAAGAAAGACAAAAGAAGCGTCGGTCAACTATTTACCAGATGAACTAACAACTGTATGAGAGCGATGAAGAATAGACGAAGTTGGAAACACGAGGAGGTCTATGTTCAGCAGTGGACTTTTGAGGTCGGATTATGAACCCTCCGATCTATTTGTAATTGATATAATTCATCTCATGTTTAATTAATTATTTGGATCACCCTATAATATTTGTCAAAATAATAATTCGAAACAAGAGATAAAATAGATTGGGAACAAGATCCATAGTGTAGAGAGCAATGAAGAATAGACGGGTTTGGAAACACGAGGAGGTCTATGTTCAACAATGGACTTTTGAGGTTGGATCATGAACCCTCTGGGTCCTGATTCTATTTCATTTCGATGTCGAAATTTAAAAGCGACTACGCCATGACAGTCGCAATCGCTAGCGATTCTCATTCATTTCGATTGTAGTTAAAACTGGGGATATTTACTTTATCATTTTGACACTGCTGAAAATTTGGGTTGGCCCTCTTGTTTATTGGCTGCATACGCATAGCACACTACCACCAGGTGTAATTTTATCTATGCTGCATACGCTAGTTGAATGTTTGATTAGTTTACGTTTATACGTTACGTGAACGTCTGTTTTTTCTTGTTTGAGTTGTTAAATCATAAATAGTGGCTATTCTCAATTATATTTTGAATTGAAAGAAAAGATGGCAAAAAAAAGGCGATGTAGGAGATCCTTAAGTTATAACCACTAAGATTTGACTTAGTGGTTATGTTCTAATATGTTTTTAAATTTACTGCAGCTTAGTAACACCAACCCTAAACATTTTGGGTATTCTAGAGGCATAAACACCTTCTTCCAAATATGGTTCTAATACCCTTATTAAATAATTCCTCCAAAACTTGCAAATATCCGTAAAACACAGCCATATTAATACTTTTTGCCTCAGTTTTCCTTGCAAGGATCAAAACACAACACCGCCTACCTAAACTGAACCTAAGTTCACTCCTCCCAGTCCAGCCCAGCAGCCATGTCATGTCAGATGTCAGATTAATTTCGACTCGAAATTAAATTTCAACCACTTTCTTGAAGTTGAAATTAATTTCGATAAATCGAAAATTAGTGACGTTTGGTTAGTTCAGCTGAAATCCACAAGGTTCGCAAAGTCGCATTTCGACGTCGCCATATTAATTTCGACATGTTTTGAGTCGAAATCTCAATTAGAATCAGGGCCCTGATCTATTTATTACTGGTATAAATTTCTCAGGTCGACGCAGCTTGAATAAAATTAGTAACTTGGGTAAAATCAGGTGTAATTATAGGCGGTTATAATTACAAAGCCACGTTAGCAACATAAAACGGGAGACTATTATTCTTATTTTTTTAATTCTCTGCTTTAATCGCCCTATATTTGTTAAAATAATAATTCTGAAATAAAATTCATGCATACTTGGTCGCGTTTGGACTGCTTCACTTTGAGAAAAAATTTTTTGCCTGAGAGAATGATTTTTTCATTTTCTCCTCTCTCCGGCATTTTTCAGAGGATATATTTACGGTTCGTTTTCACGAATAAAACAAAGGAATGACTATAACCGTATATAAGTATAATAATTGCATATATATGCATGTGTCAGCAATTAGGAAAAATTTCTACTTTTTGTTGACTTTCATAATCTTAAATTATAGCATAATCACGTCTTGAGGTCGACTTCAGTTTACGGAAGGCTTGCTTGGTCGGGAATACATTGTAAAGTTTATTATTATTTTCTGATGTTACAGGTCTTTGTTTCACGATAATTGTGAATGCGTCTTAACGGCATGTTAAGGTAGGTTGGGTAATTGGGATTTTCAGATGCATTTTTACAACTAGTTCGTCTATATAAAAATCGAAATGTCCCTTTATACTATCAGCCTGTGAATACAGTAAAACAAGATGCGTAAGAATATCAAAATCCACTCAAATACTCAAATCAAAAAGCCCAAAATAGAGAAAGCAATGTCAGAATTGGAAAAGCTCTTGACAAAGCCGCCGAAAACTCATATTCATTATTTGTAAATTGTGTACGATTTATTGTTATTTCTAATTTTCTGTATTGTTGTTGCTTTTGTATGTTTCTGGATTTTTGTATGTTTTGGATGTTTCTATTCACATTACGTTTGGATATTTATACCACTACTTGTGACTCGGTCTTATCTAAAATATACTAAATTATATATGTCACAAGAAAACAGTTTCGCCTATTTTTTGTTTTTTTATTGTAGTATTTTCTTTTGTTTTGTAGTATTTTATTTCTTTGTTTTCTATTTTATTTAACCCTGTCTAAAAGCTTTTTTAACTCTGTCTAGAAGCTTTTTACATTCTGTCTTAATTTTAAATAAATTATTCTAATGCACTTTTTGTTTTAGATTGATTTGACTAACCTTGACAGTCATGATTTCCTAAAGGAATTCTTGGGGCCAGTTGATGGATCATCCTCTTCCCCGGGACCATCGACTTCCTCTTGCTCGGAAACATCGACTTCCTCTTCCTCGAGACCATAGACTTCCTCATATTCGACAACTGTCACCATGGAGCAGTTGGAAGAGTACAGCCGAGAGATGACTGACCGGTACAATCAGTCGTATAATAACCAACAATCCTGTTCGTTATTATACGACAAGATAGAGATTGCAGCTAGAGAACAGGTCATAGCTGAACAAGAAAAAATCTAAATCTTCAGTTTATTGCGTATCAAACAGATATGTTAAAAATTTATAATTTTATATAAATATATTTTTATGTTTTACCTTTGTTTTTATTAATTAGACACTAATAACTATACAAATAGGTTTCAATAATTAAAATAATATTGACTGAACTAATCTTATGCAATAATTGGAATACAATCTTGTAAAGAAACAACTATTTATTAGCTTATCAGTAACGGTGCTATCATATAATTTGTATATTCTCAGATTATACAAGATGAAATAGAATAGTTACCAAACCAAAATATCTTGTACTAAATTTAAAAAAGTTAACTGTGACTGCAATTTTGTAAAAAAAATTCATTTCGAGATAAAACAGATATAACTTGCCGCAGCAGCGTTACTAAAATTTGCAGTTATAATCACATTATTTAAAAAATTTAGAAGGAACTAAATTAAAAATGATTGACGTATAATTTATCAAATTATGCAAGGTGAACTAGGATCTTCACAAATCAGTATACCTGGTACTAAATTAACTCGTTCAGTGACTACGATAACAGTGTGGTTATAAAGGTTTCATGAAGGAATATGCCAATACACAAATGTCGTTTGTACTACTGCGATACTAAATGAACCATTAAGTATGTGGTAACAGCCAAGTGATGTTTGTTTAAGATGGATACCGAACGTAACTTTGAGGTTACCTTGAACTCAACCTTCAGGTGACTTTATCGTGACGTTCCAGTGACCTTATCGTAACCTTCAGGTAACTTTCTCATGAAATTGAACTTGTACGACTTTGACTGACATTAGTCTAACTACATGTGTAAAGTATCTTAAGGTTACCTAGATCAACCTTCAGGTGACTTTGAATTTCATGAACGTTCATGTGAATTGTGACCTTCAGTCAGGTAACTTTTTCATGATCCTGAACTTGTCCAACCTTGATTGGAATCGGCCTAACCGCTTTTGATCCTATTTTATACAACAGGTAACCTTTTGTGGTCTTAAACTTGTCCGACCTTGACCTTCGCGTGACCTTCAAATGACCTAGAACCTGACATTCGCTTGACCTTGACCTTCGCGTGACCTTGAATTTGACCGGCCTTGATTGGAACCGGTTTCTTCCATCCTAATTTTTACTAGGATTGGTATAGAATATCTACTATTATATTTATTTATATTGACTTTTGAATTGAATTGAAGTTTAAAATGTGGGATAGCGCCCATCCACTGTCTTTTTCTTGATAATCTTCAAACTTTCTTAAAACGGTGTCTATACAATTGATTTTACACCAATCTTTTGTATTTTTCGTAGAAAAATGTTTAACAGACGTTTCACCATCTTGAGGTTTGATGAAAAGTACATAAAAAATTACAGTAACTTTTAACATACCTACATGAGACTAATTTTTTTTTAATTTGAATTGAAAAACTTTTAAAAGCCTTTTCCATAAATAGTTTACGGTCTTTATATTTTAAATTTATGATAACGCCTGTTTTAACTCTGCTATTAAAACAAGATTCCAAATCCTGCCACAATAACCCTCTCTTAATATTTTTTCTAACATTTAATCTGTTTTTAAAATTTTCTAGATATGTTTTAAGAATAGACATATTCGCCTCTACACAATGAAAATTTTTAACACAATCAGCCCTATTTTTTATACATTTCTTTAATATATTAAAATTAATCTGCAATGGTTGTTACCCGTATAATGGATTAATATCGATCAAGATTATCTAAGAAGATTAATTGGAAGTATGCCACAACGTTGTCTAGATGTTGTAAGAGCTAGAGGAGGCAATACGTCTTACTAAATTATCATTACTTTTGATTTTTTTTAATCAATCCTGTTTGTGCGCTTACCTGTAATTTATGAAATAAATTAAATAAAAGCTTTGTTTTTCGTACATTCTGCATTTTTCTTTTAATACTTGTTTCGTACTTAAAAAAATAAAAAAAAAACAACAGTAAAAAAAACGGGTGTGGCAGTCCAGTGGGACTGCCGGTAGAAGTTACACTTCTATACACGCATTCGCCGTTACAAATTTATTTGGGAGTCAATCTGCACAATCATTACATATGTAATGCTATAGGTAAAACATAGCAGAAAGAGAAACGGAATTACTAACAATTAATAAACAATATTTGACCTGTAATAGGAGTATAGTAAATGAAGGATTGAATCAATATTTTGATGAATATGTATATTTTTATTTTCATATATGTATGAAAGGAGTTGAATGCAAAAATTTTTTTATACATACTTTGCAGTAAAATTCATTGTTTATTTTGTTATTAATATAAAAATACAATACAATACACTGCAACATAATTCAATATAATAATACAATACAAATTAAAATGCAATATTCATAAGTATTTAAAAATGACAATAATATACATAACTTTTCTACTTACGCATGTGTTTAATTTACGATGTAAATATTAATAAAAAAGTCCTCCCCGACTGGTAATCGAACCCCGGTCTCCCGCGTGACACAAACGTATTTCAAAATTGACAGTTCTGGGTCATACAGTGATTTATTGAGATTATTATTTTGAAATACAAAAGACTAATAGGTATAATTATGAACATTTAATAAATAATACAAAACATATCACATAAATAATAATATTAATAAATATTTTATTCTATATATATATATTTATATATATATATATATATATATATATATAATATTATATGTATATATATAATATTATATGTATATATATAATATTAAATATATATACAAAAGGAACATTTTTATATTCGAGAGAGGAAGAGAGAGAAAATATATCTTCTGTCTCTCTCTTACTCATTATCTTACATATGTAATTATTTCACAGATTCACTCCCATACAAATTTCCAACGTGGAGTGCGATAGAAGTTTAACTTCAAAAATCCATACACTAGCTTTAAAAATTGATAAGAACCCATAGTTATCTTGCTAACATGTTGAACATATGTTTTTTACTGTTCAAAAGTCATATCGATCCTTATATGATCATTGTATATATGTTTCAAATTTAGGTCATCTTATTTAAATACGACTAAAATATTCGCATTATTCCTAATTAGGTGTTTTGGAATTTTTGCATAACTCTGACTCAAATAAAATGGATCCACCTAAGAATGTCGAGACATGCTAAAATATTCCCGAATAACATCTTGGTTGTCACACGCAACATCATCAAAGATAAAAATTGAATTGGGTTTCGCTTCAGATGGGTGCATTATATCCGTACTTCCACTATAAGTATAATATTCTATTCCTTTAAGTGGTTCTAGCAAAGTTTCTAAATATTTGTTCTTTGGTTGCATTAATGATTTTGAGTAAATAAACACATTTTCATTAGCATGTTCCAATAGACTTATCATCACATTGGTCTTACCACAATATGAAGGGTCAACGAATAGTTGAAGGGAACAAAACTCCATGTTTTAAAACTTATTCTCAATTGGTTCCAATAAATTATTTTCCACATCAAGCTTAGTCTTTTGTTTTACAAGCTTCATGTCTGGTATCAATTTGAAAATAAATGTGTTGTGTATCTATTAATAAAAGACTATTTTTAATTTTTATTATTTATTGTCAACACTTTCCACAATATTTATACCAATAATGAATATTAAATACATTGTTAAGAGCACATTGTAAATTTTCATTGTTATGTTGAAAACACGACGTATTAGTCATAGTCTCATCTGAAAGTATATTAGGTTCATCTTCTACACAATCAATGCGATTTTTCATGAATTTTTCCAAATATTTTTTTGTTTCATGATTTCTTACCAATATTGTTTCATCTAATACGTTGTCGTGTAAAAATTTTGAAATTTCTTCATATTTTAGATGATCATCACAAAAATGCCAAGAGTACCAACTTAAACCATGGTTTTGAACACACTGTTGTTCGATAGATTTTATATATGATGTATTTTCCATTGCTTGTGTTACTGGTAAAACAACCATTCTGTGTATAATCTTTTTTGCAGTAGGATCTAAAGCAATTTTCCTACAAAGAATTGGATATCCATAATGAACATGTTTTCTCTTTTGATATTCTCTAACAACAAACAAAATCTTGCAGGTGGAACGTCTTTTACATGTTTTTCTATCCCCTCTTTATTATATTGCGTCACTTTTATTTATCTATGAGTTGTGAGAACTATCAAAACCTAACTACTTAACAAAAATTTTATTTTGAGTTGTCTTTAATACCTTTTCAACTAAATAACTGTTTTTATGTAGCTGCTCCTTATAAAATCCCCCAAGAATTTCTTCACCTCTATAGTCTTTTAAATAGTATGTAATAGTGTTTCCCAGTTTTATTTTATAAACAGTGAAAATTTTATTAGGCCAATTTGGATTGTATTTCTTGTCAAAAACTCCTCGATATTTTAAAATGCGTACATGATCACCAATATGAAATTTTTGATTTTCCAAATAAACCATTTTAATGTGATTGTATACTGTATTTAAAAATAGTTTTTCATGCTTTTTCTTAACATTCACTGGTTTCATTCCTATTGTTCTCTGAACTTTTTATTGTTGTATTCTGTTGATTAAATTGATCAATAACTCGCTCAGCAATCGTAGCCTTTTTTCTCTGTATACATTCAGTTCCCATATCGGTTTGAAGATTATTTGGTTTTTGTTGTTTAAACACAAACTCCATACATTTGGCTACTTCAACACCTGATTTATTTTTTAGTAGTAAAGCCCATAAAAATTTTGAAAAACAAATTATTACAACCAAAATATATTTAAAATTTCTGTTTGTATTTGAATACTTTTGCATATCAATCAAGTCAGCTTGGAACAAATCATTCAAAGGTTTTATAATAATTCTTCGTCGTTTAAAGTTCATTCTTGCAGGTTTGTGCTGCTCAGTAATGATATCTCTTTTTACCGACGAAGTCGACGACATGATATTTATTCTATAATTTGTGCCTCTTATCTCTTCAATAATGTAGTTATTTTCATCTTGGGCAGTAAAATTAGCTGGATGTTTTTTAAACAAAAGTTCGTATAAACCTTTTGTTCCCCTGTATCTTTTGTTTTTTACAAGAACATCAGCACCATCTAAATTTATTTCAGAATTTCCAATTAGTAGCTTTTCTGATGTTTCATCAAATCTAATTCCATATTTATGATCGAATTCTTTATTTAGAACATCAGCTTGCACATCTTTAATATATTTCCTATGTAATGGATCATAGTCATCCCAGTAGTTTGCACGCGCCTGGTTAGCAGTATCTTCAAATCGATTTTCAGAATCATTTTTAATCTGTTCTTTTATATCATCCACTTCAAGGTTGTCTAATATAGATTGTTTTATTTCGCTTGTTTCGAAGTCAGTTTCCTCATCATCATCATCATTTTTAATGTACCTTAAATGTTCATAGTTTTTTGTTTCATTTTCTGGACTTGAATTCTTACTCAACTTGGTCTCAATATTTTTCAAGCGCTTTGTAATTGGATTTAATAAATCTTCTTGAATTATTTGTCCTTGTTTTAGTTGTCTCAATTTACTTTGGATGTTTTTTCGTTTAGTTATAAGTTGTCTCTTCAAATCCTTATTCATTGTAGCCTCGAACCGGTCTAGATATATTTGTTCAATATCAGAACAGTTATGAAATTATTTATTGTGTACAAGGTGTTAAATAAGAATAACGTACAAAAAAGTATATATTTTTATTAAAAAAAAAAAAAAAAAAAAAAACAATTATTTATACAAATGAATAAATCTTTAATGTGTTGATCCTTGAGATTCCATAAGAACGATGATGATGATGATGATTAGGAACATAGGTAAAATTTAGTTTATGTTGAGGTTTAACTGTTATATTTTTATAAAGATATTCTATAGCAAATCCGTAAAATAGTTTCGAAACACAATTCAGATTTCTGCCCTGAGCCTTCTAAAAATTGCAAGGCAAAGCAGACGTTGATAAAGATGTTAATAGAGACATGGGGAATCTAAAATTTTGCATTCCACGACATGTCTCCTCAACTAAGCAGAAATCATTAGCGAATTGGTTTCTTGTACTCATACAGAGTAGATCCGAATAAAATAAAAAAGACAGTCAAGATTTGATTTCACGTACAAAGCGTCTATGTATCTGTTTATACATATTTCGCCTTAATAAGGCTCATCAGAACAGCTATTCATAGGCGTTCTCAACGTGAAAAATAAATCTTTCCTGTCTTTAAAAATACAAGTTTTTATCAACCCTGTTATAAATCCTCTACCAGAATCTATTTTGATTAATCACGATTACAAATCCTATCGAATTTTCTTATCCCAAAACAACCAGCTGCTGCTGAAATACTTAAAGCTGATCCGCATCTAACTGCTGAAATTTTGCTCCCCATAATCCGAGAGGTGTGGGAAACAAACCACATTCCAGCGGGCTGGAAAAAAGGTAACATTATCAAGCTTCCAAAAAAAGGCAACCTCACACTGTGCAAAAATTGGAGAGGAATAACCTTGCTTACTGTCATAAATAAAATTTTCGCGTCCATCATACTGAAAAGAATAACAAACAAGGTTGAGTTTCGAGCTAATCAAGCAGGCTTTAGACCAGAATCCTCCTGCATAGACCACATTAATACTGTGAGGGTAATAATGGAACAATCGGTTGAATGGAACACACCCCTATACATGGTTTTTGTTGATTTTAAACGTGCCTTTGATAGCTTGTCACACGCTGCTTTATGGAAAGTTTTAGACCTAAGAAACATCCCGCAAAAAATAATTTCTATTATAAAGTCACTATATACTGATGCGAAATGCAGCGTGACACACAATGGGATAAACAGTGACGAATTCAACGTACTTACTGGAGTTATGCGTGCTTTCTTCGTTTCTTTTTAACATAGCTATAGACTATGTTCTCTCCAAACTAGACTTTGACACAAGAGGGATACAATGGACGTTAACCACACGCCTAAGCGATCTAGAATACGCGGACGATATCTGTCTATTAGGTCAAAGGTTCCAAGATCTGGCTTACCAATTGGAAACACTTTCCACTGAAGCCAATAAAATAGGTTTGAAAATCAATATTAGTAAAACCAAGTCCATGAGAATAAATGCAAGGAACAACACGCTATTTACTATCGACAATATGCAGATTGAAAATGTGGAAAACTTTACTTATCTTGGAAGTGTCATAACAGAAAACGGAGGTACAGAAGACGATATTCGTATGAGGATACGAAAAGCCCAACAAGCTTTCAGCAGCTCAACCCTGTTTGGAAATCTAGCGAGTATACTACAAGGACAAAGATCCGAATATTCCGATCAAATGTCATGTCTGTTCTACTCTACGGATGTGAAACCTGGAAAGTGACAAACACCCTCACAGACAAACTGCAGGTCTTTGTTAACAAATGTCTACGAAGAATTGTTCGTATATTCTGGCCTAACACCATCAGAAACGACGATCTGCTACACCTGACCGAACAAAAGAGGGTACAAAATGAAATTAAGTCCAGAAAGTGGGGTTGGATCGGTCACACACTCCGAAAAAATAGTTGCAGTATCGCAAAGACTGCCCTAGAGTGGAATCCCCAAGGGAAAAGAAAAAGAGGTCGCCCAGTACAAACTTGGAGAAGATCCATCATGGACGAGATAAGAGGCCAAGGAAAGTCTTGGAATGAGGTGAAGGCCTTAGCGCAAAATAGAACCCGATGGCGCATTTTCACTGAAGCTCTATGCTCCACTTAGGAGTTCAAGAACCTTATATATATAAAACAACCAGCTATGCTTTAAATGGTAATATTTGTAAAAATCTATTTCAACACCGTCTAGACACATTAATCAATTTCAACATCGTTAAACCAAAGAATGTAGATGCATATATGCATCTATATTCTTTGGTTAAACACTCCTTCACAAATAAACACCACAGAAAAACTTTGCTATATTATCTGCATCAATATAACTTTGAACTTACGTAATTTAACAAAAACTCTACTAATCGGGATTTAATTATTTCCCATTTTAGAAAAATCCTTAGTCGCTATAAAAATCATACCCAGATATACACTGATGGTTTAAAAACAACTGAAGGTGTGGAAGCATCTGTAGTAACTCCAGAGAACTTAAATTCAAGCTATCTAGTATTAGTACTATCTATACAGCCGAACTGTATGCTCTCTATTGCGCCATAGAACTAACCAATCTTACAATAAACTGCAAATATATTATCTCAACAGACACAGTGTCATACAAAGTATCCGACAAGTGTTTCCAAAAAACCCGCTTTAAAAAAAAATTAAAACTGTCCTTTATCAGGCTCATAATGAGATAAAGTTCATCTGGATTCCATCCCATATAGAAATAAAAGGCAACGAAATTGCTGACTGCTAAAGACGCGATTGTGAATGTTTCCGAAATTATAAACATATCGGTATCAACGGACATAAAAGCTTGTATAAAAAAATCAATATTAGATGCGTGGAAAAATAAATGGAGTGTGTCGAACTCAAAGTTAAAACAAGTGAAACTCCGCATAGAGATATGGAATGTGTTACCACAGTATATACAACAACTACCTACCTCGAGGAGCCAAGAAATAATAATAACGCGTCTCAGACTCGGTCATGCTAGGTTAACGCATAATTACTTAATTAAAAAGTGCGAATCTCCGCGGTGTGAAACTTTTAATAAACTTTAACAATAAAACACATACCATGTGAATGTCCCCTCTATAATAATCAACGAAGTAATAATAAGATACCAGCAACACTTCTAGAAGCCCTAGGTACAGAGTGTAATTTCAAAAATATTATAAATTTTTTGAAAGACCATAATAAGTACCACAACATTTAATAAACTCATGTAATCTATTAATTTGTCGCTAATGACCATTTGGTCGATACAATAATTATCTAAATAAAAAAAACATTTTAAACTAAAATTATACATAATTCCTTTAGTATAGCGCGAGTGCGAACCATAACATCTCTGCTACTCGCTAGCAGATATCAGAATATTCAATGGAAAAATGGAAAATTGTTCCTGAAAAGTTTAGTTTAGGATGGAAATTGGCTGGATGTTGAAAGACACGAGGTCACAGCATGTGTCTATGCTGTGACGAGGCCAGTGGCAACCAACAAAAAGAAAGAAGAAAGTGAAGTTTAGGTTAGCTCTGTTAGCTTGTCAACTTTTTCATTTCGGTAAAGTTTATACTGACTGTTAAAAGTTATTATCCTCGAGTTAGTTACATTTAATTGGGAATTTGAATTTATTCATCACTAGCTCAATACCTCAGTATGGTGATTTTTAATTCCTTTAAACACCCCGAGTCTCCTATTAGGTATCAACAAGAAGATGTTCAAGTCTACTTAGACAAGAAAGATTTGGGCCTGGGAACTTTATTTGTTAGCGAAAGGTAACTAATCTTAAACCATGAAATAACAGCTTTTAAGATACATCATTTTTGGATTTTGACATATTAGTAGAGATATGATATAGAGATACTTACCTATGATTATGTTGTATGTACATCTCTTAAGTTTCTAATTTCAATGTAAGGAAAGTATTCACTATTTATAATAACTATGTATACTATTTATGCTTATACACAGTCCTTTGTAATGGTGTTAATGATTGGTTACTGGATTTCCTAATAGCTCTGCTTCATACTGTGCACAACTAAAACCTTACCTATTGTTTTTGTAGTACTTTATGCTGGCAACAAGAAGAGGACAATGGATTTGCTATTGAATATTCAAGTATTTCCTTGCATGCTATATCTAAAGATTTAAATATCCATTCTACAGAATGTGTATACCTTGTGACAGATGGACATATTACTATGCCAGGTAAGTGTTTTATTATTACATATCTAAAAGATGATTTGAGGTAAAATAAAAAACTTATATTCCTGGAAACACAACAATCCAGATCTATATTTACACAGTAATTTTTACCAAGTTTTCAGGACAGCATTTAGTATTCTTGATGTTGAGTAAAAGTGTATTTTTTTATTTATCATATTGTCATATACTGTATTGAGTAACATTTTTATTTTAACTATGGTTTCTGGGGTCGTATTTTCGAATTCATTAAAATTTTTTCGTATACGAGTTAACTCAAAAGAAAAATTTCATATACGAATTTGAATCTGTATTTTTGAACATACTTCGAAATTTTATACATACACTAAAAGAATTTGCACCGGCAACACTGCAAATTCGAACAACCAAAACTTAAATAATAAAAAAAGAAGAATAATTGGCAGTTTTACTTAACCTAGTTTATGGTGAATTTGTTATCTAAAACAAGAAGTAAAAAAGGGCATGAAATATGGTGGTTCAGTGTCGGCTGAACAAAAAAAGCCATTCTATCAACTCCATTGTGAGGGGCCTTGTTAATCTGTACAATTTTTGAAATTATACATCCGAATAGTCCTCTAGATGGTTAAGAATGGGTTGGTAAACTTGCCTCTTCGTTCCACTAATATTATCCCCTCGGCAAGGGCATTAACTATTTCTTTTTATTAAAAAATTATTTAAACCACCCATTAAAAACAAAGTTCAATGTAAAAATATGGTAGGTATTAATGTAAATTTTATTGTATTGTTCAATCTAAAACAACGATTAAAAACTATAAGCTGAAATTTTATCTGACATACACGGGCCCAGTGACAACTGAAATGACAAAAATTACTTTGATCGTATACTAGCGTCGAAATTCGAATGGTTCATACCCATTCGTGTCGTCGTATACGAAAAAATTCGTATACGCACTATTTGAAAATATAAAAAACTGGATTTCGAGCGAATTTCTTCTAATTTCGTATGCGAAATATGCTCGAACGAATTCGAAAATACGACCCCAGAAGTGGTCTTTCTCAAGTTTCTCCATAGGATTTCTCTTTATTTGCCCTTCTTCCTTTTGTTGCTTTTCTTAATTTTCCAACAGTCCCAAAAGGGTATTTGTATGGTTAGATATAAAACTAGTTTATATCTATCCATTTGTTCATTTTCTCTTACTTTATATTAGCTAGTTGGTTTGTTATTATTTCATTTCATTTGTTACCTCTGATGCCTATATGACTTGGTATCCACCTTTGGTGTGGTATGGTAATAGTTTGAGAACCTTACAATATATTAGTTAATATTTAAAATGAAATAGCCAATCTTAGAGTTTTTATTGATTCTTAACTCTTCTTTTCAAGTAACATTAATCAACTTACATCTAATACCTTTAAGGTTCAGACTGTTCAGAGATTTGCAGAAGAATTTCAGCAAGTTCTTAAGAATTGCAGGTTTTAGATCAGGCTAGATTGTAGGGAACAATATGAATATGAGTTCATTAGGAGAAGTCTATCCTTACATTACAGATGTAACATTACAGATGATACGAAGTGGAGGCAAAGATTTTTCTCACTTTGCCCACATTTTCTTGGGCTGTTTTAATCCTGATAATCTTTGTCTGTAGATTGGGATTTTAAAATAGTTTCTAGCATAGCCTTTACTGATTATTTAACATTATGTCTTGTCTCACTGAGAAATTTCATTGTCTTAAAATTTGGGCCTAAAAATAAAGGTATTTTTATTCCTTGACTAAATCTGAATCTTCGGGTTTTTAAATCTAAATTTTAAGTTTTAGAACATTCTCTAATCATATATAAAAAATTAGTTAGAGTTTTTAGTGTAAAACCAGTCTGCTGATTTTATCTCTTTCAATTAGTATATTCTGAATTTCTGTCTTATAATAGTGCCCCACATTGTGAATTGTAATCTTTGCCACAAATAAGCCTACACTAGTGGCCAAAATTCTGGAAACTTTTCAAAAATTTTAGTTTTGTTATCAGCATTCCTCTTTTTCACAAGACTTATATATAAGTTTATCTATAATTTTATTACATCGTTTTATGCTTCTACTTAATATTTAACATCTATTTTAAGGGGAAAATCCTCTAAACATTTAAAAATAAAAAAATTATTAAAATGCTTTGTAAAAGGTATATATTTAAAAACCCAAACGGGCTATGTTAGACAAAACGTTTTCGGAATCCATATTCCATCATTAGTGTCCTAGAAAATATATAACCACTTAATTAAAAAGAACATGAAGTTTAAATTTTGACCAAGGTTAATGTAAAGTGTGGTTAATACTTACTAGGAGTACATGAATGTAGCCACTAAATATATGGGTAAAAACCCGTTAAAAAATAATTAGTTACATTTGGTTTACAGTATTTCTTATAAAATATTAAGATGTTAAAGTTACTGTTGGATTAGGTAACATGGCGACATATGACTCCACGTGAAGTTGCTAGTCCTGAGACGGTGTCTACGAGGACTTTATGGAAGCAACTGATTGAAATGACAATGTTGACAAGTTAGGACGGAAGTCGTAACAGAGCAGTCAATATAACTGTATGTGTCTACTTAAGACAAAAGCAAACATTATTTAAAATTGTTAAAGTAAAATAAATTAATATAACAGTATCAATCATCAATGTTGTTGTTTTAAAATTATGTATATGTCATAGGCAAGTATGAAATGCAGGCATTCTCGCAAAAGCCTAGTCATTTTCGTAATAACTTGGCAGTTTGTATAACGTTTTCATTTTTACGAAATGACTTCAACCTTTTAGGCATTTGCGAAACTACCGGAAACGGTAATTCTATTTTGAAACAGTGTTGCAATTTAGGCACAGATAATATAATATAAAAAAATGTTTTCCTTTCCTAAATGAATTATTAAAAGCTCTTCCAAAATCATATTCTTTTGGTGAATAAAAAGTCAGTGCAAATGTCCTTGATTCTAGAGAATATTTGGCACCTTTTAAAAACCATCGAAACAATGCTTTGGGTGATTTTCGTAAAGAGGCCTAAAACAATAAAAATGCAGAAATAATTATACAAAAATACAAGTATATAATAATAATTTAATTCATTTTCTCTTCCCTTTTTTATATTATATGATCTGTGCCTAACTTGCAACACTGTTTCAAAATAGAATTATTACCCATGATATCATGAAATTATCGTTTCCGGTAGTTTCGCAAATGCCTAAAAGGTTGAAGTCATTTCGTAAAAATGAAAACGTTATACAAACTGCCAAGTCATTACGAAAATGACTAGGCTTTTGCGAGAATACCTGCATTTCATACTTGCCTACGACATATATAAGATGAAATGTGGAGAGAAAATTATGTGGTTATAGTTAGGCAACCAACTATACATGTGTGCAGTAGTATTATGAAATAGAGATTTTAATATAAGGCCCTTTATGTTTCTTCAACATTTGGTACCTGGAAAATAGAAACTACACACATGTGGGAAGTTGAGTTCTTGAAATTTTATTGTTATTGGTGGAATATGAATGAATATATTTAAAATATGAAAGTGTTCTTGAGTAAATAAAATAAAACTTTTGTAGTATAATGTCCATGTAATATTTAACTTATAACTCAAATATAGAAGGCCCTGTATGTCAAAAAACAATATTTGGTACCTGGTAAATGTAAAACTTTTTAAGTTATAAGTTCATGAACATAAATATCTGATTGGGTGTTAACGGACTAAGTGGTGTGGAAGTTTTATTGTATTAACTATTATATGAAATGAACAAAAGTTGATGGTTGGGACATGGTTTTGTAGTATGTTAATAGTATAGTACTCAACTTATAACTTAAGAAAGGCCCTATCTGTCATAAAGCAACACTAGGTACATAAGTAATATAAAAGGATAAGTTATAGGTTGAATGAGTTGAAAACGTTTTGTCTAACATAGCCCGTTTGGGTTTTTAAATATATACCTTTTACAAAGGATTTTAATAAATTTTTTAATATATGGTATACAGCCAACTACAGGAACATAGATTCCTTGTGGAATTTAAAAATAAATAAAACAACAAAATTAGTATTTGGTAGGATAACCTTTGTTTTTTAGGACAGACTCAATTCTGCGAGGCATGGAGTTGACGAAACGAGCCAAATCTTCTGGTGTAATAACTCTAAACCAGTTTTGAATAATTGCTTCTATCAGTTCTCTCTTGTTGCTTGTGTTTTGGCGTGATACTAAGACTTTCCATAAATTACCTTGACCATAAATTTTCTATTGGATTTAGATCGGGACTATTTCCAGGCCAAGGCAGAACAGTAACATCATGGTTTCTCAACCATTCCATGGAAGTCTTAGCCGTATGAAAAGGCGCTCCATCCTGCTGGAAGATGCATTGTTGGGCATAGTCGGCAGCAGTTTGACTTGGAGTATCTCTTCCTGATATTTTTTTGCATCAATATTGGCCTCTATTACTGCTAAACGTCCAACTCCATTAGTGGTCATGCAAGCCCATACCATGACACTCACAGGATGCTTCATAGTGACTGTAGTACACTGGAGCAAAAGGTCTTCTCCCTGTCGGCGGCGAACAAACTTCACTCTGTCACTCCCAAAGATCGAGATTTTGGTTTCATCACTCCAAATTACTTTACTCCATTGTTCTTCTGTCCACCCTCTGTATGCCAAAGCCCAATCAATGCGTTTTTGCCTCTGTTTTTTGTTCAGGAACGGCTTCTTTCTAGGAATTCGTGCTCGCAATCCATTTTCACACAACTTTCTTCTGATAGTGCGGTCCGATATTTGTAATCCAGTTGATTTGACAATACCGTTAATATCTTTTGCGGATCTGCGACGATCTTCTAAAGAAAGTCGGCATATTCTACGCACATCGTAGTGACTAACTTTGGGTTTTCTGCCAGATCTTTTTGCTGATTTTGTCGTTCCACGTTTGCAAACTTTCATTACACCTGATTTTGTGGCGCCACCACCCAATTTGTTTGCTATTTCTTGATAAGTGTAACCTTCTTCTCGAAGGATAATTGCTTTGGCGCTCTTTCCTGGCGACCAGTCAACACGTTTTGGGTTTCTGGTTGCCATTTTCGTTGAATCGCTGCTGATGAAAATCCTCTCCGACAATTAAACAATATCACCTTAGTAACAACTACCTGATGTCACTAATAAACACTGGAAGCCGCACGAAACTGTACTAAAGGCCACCTAACCGCTACCAGTTGGGTTGTTGACTGACTAGCAAAACCCTGACGCAATACAGTATTGCCAATGTTGCCATTCACAAATCTCGGTTTTTTTGCGTTTCGCTTGAATCTGGTTCCATATTTTATTAAATAGTGATGTTAATGAAAAAAGAGTGAGAAATACATAAAATATTATGCAGGAATATAAAACAATAAAATAAAAATGTAATTGTAATGGTAAACTATATAAATCATGACCATGAGACGAGTCTTGCTAAAAAAACGATACTTTTTGTAAAGTTTCCAGAATTTTGGCCACTAGTGTAGGTCAAAGTACATCTTCTTAAAACTGATAGATTTCATGTGAAACAGGGTACTTGGAATGTTCATTTAAAAATGGAGTTAGTACAAATAGAATGATATATTTGGATGGTGAAATGATTGTTGGGCAGTTAAAAAGAAAGAGGAACAACGAATGCATGTGGCGGAAATGAGAATGCTTAGATGGATGAGTGAAGTGACAAAAAAGGAGGACAAAAGAGAAGGACAAAAAATAAGGGTTGAGTTTACCGAAAGTACAAGGTGAATATAGCCGCAAATGTCAACCAAGAATTAAAATATTTCGGTTTGGCAGTGTTGAAATGTTTTAGAATGCATTTGTTGTAAGCTTCAAATATAAAGAGAGAAAGCTTTTAAAAAGTTCATTTTGATTATACCATTTTATGAATTCCGCAATTTTTAATTTATATGAAACAATAACGAGTAAATATTTATCTTTTTCGAGATTAATTGCAAACATCTGTTGCAATCTGTCAACTGCTGATTTGTAGTTGCCAAAAAAAATGTCAATGATTATCTGCAATAATTAATCTCCAAAGAAACAAATATTTACTCATTATTCTTTTATATAAATCAAAAATTGCAGGATTCATCACATAATATAAACAAAATGTACTTTTCTAAAGCTTTATCTTTTTATATTTGAAGCATACAGTATCTACATTATAAAAACATGCCAACACTGCCAAACCGAAATTTTTTGTTCCATGTTTGACATTTGTGACTATAATCAGCTTGTATTTTCGGTAAACTCAACCGGAATAAGTATATTAGGGGAAGTCTAGGGGTGGCACCAATTGTTTCCAAGATGAGAGCACACGTTAAGATAGTGTGGTCATGTTCAATGTAGAGACGTTAATCACCTAATGCGAAGAATTGCTGATCTGCAGGTTCCCGGAAGTAGTAGGAGAGGAAGACCAAAAAAGACCTGGGAAGAGACGCTTAGGCACGACATGTCGGTAAAGGGTATTAATATTGATGTGACCAAAGATAGACATTTATGGAGAAATGTAATTAGGAAAGCCGACCCCCCATCGGGATAAAGGCAAAGAGAATGATGATGATAATAAAAGTACATATTCTTAAGATACATATTTTCATAAAAAAAAACGGAGTTGATAGAGTAAAAAACTATGTTGTGTGTATTCTTCTGTCCATAAATCTGTCCTAAAAAAACTTCAGAGCTTCTGAGAAGTAATTGTAACTTTTATTTTTTTGTGTCATATTCTCCTGGCAAAATCATCCTCGCTAAAGTTCTTATAGAAGATAATATGTTTTCACATAATGTTTACCAATGTCTGTACCCAAATTAATTAACTCTTGGAAAAACGTGATGAAATTTCCGTCTAAAAAGTTAGATACATTGAAAATAGTTGGAAATATGAAAAATATAAATAAAAATTATCTTTTGGATGAAAGATCTTTTACAATCAAATTTAATTGTTGTTTAATAATCACTTTCTTTCTTGAAGCTGGTAGCGAGTTAATTACAAATTTTTCCAATGAATGTTGACTGTCTCTTTTTCTGACTGAAATATATTTTATGCGCATTTATCTCGTAGTAGCAATATACGAAATAATCAAGCTGGAAAACGTGTATCAAGAAATGAACAAATATAACGTTGAAATTATAGGATTAAGTGAAACACGTTGGAAATACATCGGAAAAATCTGAGTAGTAGATCGACAGGTAATGATATACTCAGGAAATATAAATGAAAACGATAAACATGAAATAGGCGTTGCAATAATGATGTCAGAAAAAGGAAAACATCCTCTATTACAATGGGAGGCAACATCTGAAATAATTAAATGGGCGAGATTCAAGGCAAAATACTATGACATATTAGTAATTAACATTTACATCCCACAAATGAAAGTAATGAGGAAGAGAAGGAAAATTTCTTGAGCAACTCCAAGCAACATATGACAAATGTGAATAGTAAATACAAAAGAGAAATAAAATAGGGAGATATGAACGCCAATGAAATGAAATGCAATGAAAATAATACCTTTGTGACCTGTAAAAGATCCTTCATACATTTATAGTACCTTAGTACATTTGCGGTGAGAAATTAACTCCTTTAGTGAAAAGTGCAATTAATTCCAAAAATTCGCTATTTTCACCTCATCTGAATAACTTGTTTTTGTGGTAATTAGTAAACTAAACAAACTTTTAGACTTTTTACCAGTGGCGTATGGACTAAGGAATCAAAAAACAATTCCACTCCATGTTTTATATATATATAAAACACTGCTGAGGCCTCACTGTGAGGTCCTCACATACGGGGCGGAAACATGGACTCTAACGCAGAAGGATGAAAGACTTCTGGGAATATTTCAGCATAAGATACTTTATTAAGATTTTGCGTAAGATTTTACAAAAGTGTTTACAAAATTGTTAATGGTGTCTGTATTTCTTATTCTTCACGCTGTCGCTGTTTATCTGCTTTTGGACTTTTCCTACCTCTCTATTTTCAAGATTTGGCAGCAAATCAAAGAACTTGGATACCACTTCCAGATTTGAAAATAACAATTACGCAGAAAGCTTCAACGTCTAGCTCTTAAAATTTTAAAGGCCGTGTAAGGAAGTTTAATAGAAATTTATATTTAAAAAATAGCTGGATTTGTGGATGTGATTAACAAAATGCATTTTTCTGTTTCGTGTGTGTTTTGTTTGAGGGCGATTCTACATGGGCAAGACATGGTATCATTGATTTAGTGTATATTTAATAATACTTTTAGTTTCTCTGTGCTCGGAAAGTCAAATATAATGATTAAGTTAGGCCGATTGGGTTTTTAATTATATACCTTTTATTAAGGATTTTAACAAATTTTTTATTATTATAAAGTTTATAAGAACCTATGTTGAAATAAAGCAAGGATGGTATCAGTACTTTAGTAAGTTGCTAAATGAAGAACACCAGAGGAGAGACAGAAGATGTGGTATCCCAAATGAGAATGTAATACCGGGGATAGAGAGAGATGAAGTTGTCGAGGCGTTAAATAGGACAAAGAACAGTTAGGCAGTAGGACCTGATGAATACCTGTGGATGCTTGGAAGGCTCTAGGAGAGGAAGGGATTGATATTTTGTGGCAAATGATGAGTAGGATATATGAAGAAGAAAGGATGCCTAATGCATGGAGACCATTCAGGTCTGTAAGAACTATAGAGGGATGAAGTTAATGTCGTAAAACAATAAAAATTTGGGGGAGAACTGTAGAGTAAAGGTTAAGGAGAGAGACATCCATGGGAGAAGAACAGTTTGGGTTTATGCCAGGAAGGAGGACAATGCATGCCTTGTTTGCGTTGAGACAGTTAATAGAGACATACAAGACAAGAGCTATAGAGATGTATCAGAGAGAAACGGGTTTCTGAGAAGTATGTAAGGCTCGTGAAGGATATGTATGAGGAAGTGTACACCAAAGTAAGGATTGATGTCGGATAGGCCGAAAGTTTTCCAGTGAGGGTTGGTTTGCATCAAGGCTCTTACCTGTGTAATCTTGTTATGGAAGTACGGACAGAGAAAGTAAGGAAGGGGTCAATGCTCTTTGCTGATGATATCGTGTTAGTAGAGGAGAACAAAGAAATGTTGGAGGAGAAGTTGGAGTGTTGAAGAAGTTCTATTGAAAAGGGAGGACTTAAGGTTAGCAGGTCGAAAACGGAGTATATGTGGTTGGTAGGAAGGGGAATGGTTGGTAACATAGAATTGCTTGGAGAAAAGCTAGGATGAGTAGGAGAATTTAAATACCTTGGCTCCTACATAACGGAAAATGGGCTAGAACGAGAAATTGCCCACAGGATACAGGCTGGTTGGTTTAACTGGAAGCGAATGATTGGGGTACTTTGTGATCGAAAAATCAGGGAAAGGCTGAAAGAAAAGATATACAAGAGTGTGGTGAGACATGCATTGGTGTACGGCGGTGAGGTGTGGCCTGTAAAGAAAGAGCCGGGGTGACAACAGTCTCAAAAAAGATTCAAGAATAAAGACTGTAATGGTTTGGTCATGTCAGACGTGGAGATGAAAACTATGTGAGACAAAGAATAGAGCTATTAGAAGTTTATGGAAGAAGAGGTAGAGGAAAACCGAGAAGAAGATGGAAGGACTGTGTGGCAGAGAAGAGGTAGAGGAAAACCGAAAAGAAGATGGAAGGACTGTGTGGCAGAGTACTTTGGAGAGAAAAGATTAGGTGAAGAAAACCCGATGGACAGAAGTGAGTAACGACGAGGAGTAACGAACAGCGACCCCTGAAAAGGGAAAAGCTGAGGAAGAAAGAGATAAAATGTATAAGATTCTGTGGTACATTAGAATTAGCATTGCCAGATCACGATGAAATGGAAGAATCAACAAATAAATGAGTTTTTCGGGAATTAATAGATTTTAGTTCTTAATTAGAACAGATTTAAAGGATCATTTTAATAAGGCAACAGTATTTAAAGGGACCTCTAAAAGTATACAAAATGAACTATTGGACTATATGCTTGGCGTTTACCATGATGAGAAGGTGAGAAATTAACAAATGCCATTCCAATAGCAAATTGTATATGAAATGAAATTAATCCTTTAATCAGTGACACGCTAAATAAGTTAATAGCACAGAGTTATGACGGAGCGTCATTAATGAGCAGAGATGTAAATGGGACACAAAAAATAATTAAAGATAAATATCCATTTGCAAACTATGTACATTGCTATGCAAATCAGATGAATCTCATAATAATGCATCTGTTCCGATTTTTTTCGCCCATTTAACTGGGATTTGTTTTTTTACTACATCACCTCAAAGAACAAATATATTGGATGAGATAGCTCATAAACGATTATCACAAACTAGATGAAATTTTTAATCACGTGGAGTCAATACAGTTTATGAATACCGAAATGAGCTAATACAAGTCATGGATGCATATAAACTTAGATTACAGAATAAAGATTTCATATTTTGGTTAACAGTTTTTCATAAAATCATGTCACATGTAGAAATACTTTTTAAGCAACTGCAGATGATTCATACTGGCCCCATTAAGGCTAAACAAGATCTGTAAATAGTTGAAAAGACAATGCAAAAAATTCGTGATGAAATGCGGTCATCTAATTATACATAAATGTTAATTTTAAAGAACGTGTGCCCAAAAAACGGAAGAAAATCCTTTTTCATCCAGTACTCGGTAAATTTACCTACGGTAAATTTATCTATTTGTGCACCGCCTCTTTTAGTGGTCACGAGCCGTCACTGAGATCAGATGTAGAAAAATTAATAGGAAAGGCACAACATGCATATAACTCCCTAAAGAAAATCTGGAACACAGGCGATATATCAGAATTAACCAAAATCAAAATATTTAACAGGAAGAATCTTAGACAGGAAGAAACAACTGAAAAAAAAGACAAACCTTTATAAATAAATCGTTATATAACAATCCTAAAAATATATGGGCCTGATAAAATAACAAACTCAGAACTATGGACAACAACAAAACAAAAGAAAATAACAGTCACGATTAAAAGAATAAAATGGAAATAGATTGGATATACGCTAAAGAAAGACTAAAATAATATAACTAGACAAGCACTCGAATGGCAACCAGACAGAAGAAGTAGACGAAGAAGAAGACTGGATAATGACTGGAGAACTGTAACAAGATGAAGAGAGGTCAAATAGAGAGCAAGAAATAGAGAGAAATGGAAAAGACTTGTAGGGGAAATTTCGAAGGAGTATAACAGAAGAGGATGTGCTGATCCAGCTAATCAGCCATGTTTCACTTTTAGCTTAAAAACGCAAGAGCGCCCAATACTCCATAAGGAGGTAAGGCAGTAGAGATAAAGAACTGATAGTAGCTAGAGGATTTGAGCATTATTGAGTAAAATCTCATATTGGGTTGTGGAAAATGTCATTTTTAAGTAACATAGCTTCTTCAAGAGTACCAAGGAAAAGAAGATTGTGGATTGCAGTTTTCAAGTGCTTCGAATATCTAGAGATGAAAGCTGCCAGTTTCTGGTAAAAAAGTATTCATACAGGGTATATCCAATACTGAATATATCATCGTAAGACTATATATATTTAACCTTAAGCTATTTGTAATAATTTCTAACTTTATTACACCATTAGGGTATGAAATAACTTCTGTGGTCTATTTCTATTGATTATTTTACCAACACTTATTATTTCTGCCATCAATAATATTTTATGCACATTTTTTAGGTGACAGCCCCCCTGTAATTAATGAAGATGATGATAGTGATGCTGAGTCCACCGAAGACATTTCTGAAATATTGTTTGTACCGAGAAATACAGAATCAATTCCACAAATTTATGAAGCAATTAAAGTTTGTCAAGTAAGAATTTTAACACATATATTGAAATGACTGATTTGACCAGTATTGTATATACCAGAAGAATAAAGTATCAATAATATAGCATATTAATAAGTAAAATAATAATAGATTTTCAGTCTCAGTCTAATCACATATATTATATTTGTTATGGTCTATCAATATGCGGAAAATTTTTTAAGTTAACTCGACTTCTTACATCAGCTTAGGCACTACTTGGCTCAGGTGCTATTATACAAAATCTGTGATTTAAATAAATGCCACCAAGTAGTTCGGAACCTTTTATACTAAATAAAGCCAGTGTATACCAGCCTCATTTCAGTAAGCATTTCACGTTCGCAAGGGCATGTTATAGCTGTTTCTTTTCGTAGATCACATTTCCCGCACAATGGTGATCATCTTCAGTTGTGGTCTGTTAATATTCATTCATTAGATTAGACAAAGTTGTCCTCTAAATGTTTCTACTGATTCTTTATATGGGATTGTCACTCTTCATTTGTTGTTATTACTCCAGTGACTCTTTGAATTTGAAATCTATCAACATGTTTCGTAGTTCTGAAATTGCTTTATTGCGGAATTTTTATATGAACTGTAAAATATTATTAAATTTTAAGTATACAAACTATATTGCTTAATTCGTAATTGTTAATTTTATGGTGATTTGTTTAATTTAGATTTCGAGAACAATTTCCGAATTACAAATGAAAACGTAAAAAATAAAATATTTTTAATTATAATGCTGCCTTGTATTCCCAAAAATATTGTAGTTAAGGCATCTTTTGTGATGCCGTAGAATGGTTTGGGCCTTTAAAGATTCTTCTAGATTGCTTTTATAATGAAAAGCAAGTTAATTCCCTTGGTCTCCCTCATATCCAGGCAACCACATCCATCATAATCATTACCTCCATTATGCAGATTGTACCTTGACCTGTTCAGTTAATCCTCTCCACTCATTCCTATTTCTAGCTTTTATTCTACAGTTTCGAGTTTTCTCAAATCCTTCTGAACTAATATCATATAAAGGGTACAAGCAAAGAAGGTGCTATGTAAAAAAAAACAAGTTTCGAGAAAAACGGTTTTAAAGGTTTGGACTCTCTGGTGTTTGTTTATTGTGGGAAAATAAAAGGTGACAAATTTTTTAATAAATGTATTGGAATGTTACCTATAAGACAGTTAAATATGAATAGCCAAAATACAAATGCATAAAAAGTAATAGAACATTTGGTAGAAAATTGCAATTTTTACAGGGCAAAAAGATGTTTTGTCAAATAACTTAATATTATAGACTACTTACTAAACATAATATTTTTATTGTAACATCATCATTGGCTCGACAACCCTTTTTGGGTCTTGGCCTGTTCCAGGATTCTTCTCCATTCTGATCTGTTTCGTGCTTTTTTATGCCTCTATCATTTCTCTTCTTGATCTTGCGATTATGTCAACATCATCTGCAAATGCTAGTATTTGCACACTTTTATTAATGATTCTTCCTCGTGTTGACCGTTGTATTGACCGTTGTGTCCCTCAGGATTTTCTCGAGTACGATGTTGAACAAGATGCATGATAGAGCGTCTCCCTGGCGTAGTCCCTTTTTCACATCTATTGTTTCCGCTAATTCATTTTGTATCCGGATTCAACTTTCTACTTTTAGAGATTCTTTTATCAGTTCTATTAGTTGTGTTGGTATATTGAATTCTTTCATTGCTTTTATTAAGAATTCTCGGTTTATATTGTCATATGCGCTTTCAAAGTCTATGTAGAAATGATGTGTGCCGATGTTATATTCACTTGTTTTTTCGAGGATCTGTCGCAGAACAAATATCTGGTCTATTGTTGACTTCTGTCTACAGAAGCGACTTTGGTATTTGCCACCTATTTTTTCAGCGTGTGGTCTAAGTCTTTCATAAATTACGTTGGACATTATTTTGTATGCTGCATTCAGCAGCGTGATTCCACGGTAGTTTCCACATTCTAACTTCTTTTCTTTCCTTTTTTATGTAATGGTACAATAATACCGCTATTCCACTCCGTTGGTAGCTGTTTATTCGACCATATCTTTGTTATCAATTCATTTATTGTTTTTTGTAGTGCGTCTCCTCCTTCCTTCGGTAACTCCGATGCTATTTGATCCGATCCCGGTGCTTTTTTTTGTAACAGTAAACTTAAAATCTATATAAATAAAACTAAAAGCGTTTCCTTATGAAAAAAGAGGATGTGGTAAAATTTTTCAGGTGCTGAATGCTTTATTGATCTTAGAACAAAAAAAAATTTAGGGTCAATTCGTATACAGATGATGTTGTCTAGCTTACCGCAATAGATAATCATAAAGCTCAAAGGTAATGCATCAGTTTGTCTTCTACAAATATGGCAACTGGTTAAAGTAGTCTTGAGCCGCTGAGCCACAAAATATTTTCAGCTCTTGGAGATTCTTCCATTTCATCTTACTAATGGGTAAAAGCGCTAAAAGAAATTTTCTAATTATTGGTTGCCTTCTAATTTGCTTTTAGTTTTAAATTTGGGATCAGTAACAGCAGTAGTTTCCCACGCACCATTGTAGTTGTCTCGGTGAAGTATCATCCTTGGATGTTCTTTTTCTATTTTTATTTCCCTAATAGGACCAAGAAATTCCTCTATAACGTCTATTCAAGAATGTTGTCCAGGTTCTGAAGTACGTTTGGTTAACGTTTTCTACTTGAAAAGGAGAGGGTTTTTTTTCTAGCCATTCGGAATACTTCCTGCCATTGTTGTCCTCTCATTATATGACCGAAGTATTGGACCTTTCTCATTTTGATGGTGCACGGTCTCTAGCACGCGTTCGTTAGATATGTGTGCTGTACACGGGATTCTGAGCATGCGACGGTAACACCATAACTCAAACGCTTCTAATTTGTTAAGAGTTTTTATTTTTGTTGTCCAGGTTCCACATCCATAGAACAAAGTGGACCAGACGTAGCACTTCAATACTCTTAGTCTGTCAACGACAGACTTCTACTGCATAATACAGAACGCCAGTTAATAAAGTTTTTCCGTGCGAGTTCTATTCTGGTCGAAATTTCCTCGTTACTTTCAACCCTGCAGTCAATCCAGCTACCCAGATATCTACAATGTTCCACCCTTTCCAGGATTCCAGGATTTTGTTATCTAATCTTAGTACTGAGTCTTCGATATTAATTTTTCCGACCACCATCCATTTTGTTTTTTTTTGCGTTGATTGTTAAGCCCTTTTCAGTGCATTCGTTGTTTACAGCATTCAACAGTGCATGTTGTTAATAATTTCACCACCGATCTTAACACCTTCGCGGCGATTATTTAACGCTATTTCAAAAACTGGTTCAGTGTAGGCAACAACAACATCGGTGACGTATCACATCCCTGCCTGACACCACGCTTAATAGAAACTTTAGCTGAAACCTCTTGGTCCACCTTAACACAAGCGGTCTGATTGTAGTAAAGATTTTTAAGCAATCTAATGTCATACGTGTCCAGACCAACTGAGTCTAAGCATTGAAATAATAATGTTTGTGGTACTCTATCAAAGGCTTTTTCGAAATCTATAAAACATACGTAAATATTTTTCCTAAACTCAATGCTCTTTTGTAAGAGTATTCTCATCATCTTTCGCTCATCACCAGTTATCCCCTCACAAAGTTTATATATGCGACAATGCAATATTTTCATAAAAATTTTGAGCGTGTGACTCATTAAACTGATAAGTCGATAGTCGCTATACTGTCTGGCATTCTTTTTCTTGGGAATAGTTATAAATATCGATTCTAACCAGTTGTCTGGTAATTTGCCGCTGTATATATTATTAAAGAAGGATGTGATAATCGCAACACTCTCATTATCAAATAGTTTTAACAATTCTGCATGTATTTCGTCAGGACCAGTTTCGTTTCCTTCGTTTCGCTTGGTCGATAGCCTTCTGAACTTCTGAGATTAGAATCGGTGGGCCTGTATCTCGGTTAGATGTTATTTCTTGGTAGATTCTTTGGTCATCGTTAAATAATTCTATTATGTAATTTTCCCATTCGGTACAGCGCTCTTTTTTATCACTTAAAATTCTACCACCAGAGTCTTGTAATATATTTTGCCCATAAGTTCTGCTTTTGCCTGTTAATTCTTTTAGTTTTTTATGCAAATGGAAGCTGTCGTGTTGTTGCTCCAGTTTCTCAATTTCTAAACAGGATTCTTGTAGCCATCGGTCTTTTGCTACTTTAATTCTTTTTCGGATTTCTTTATGTATTTATATATATATACCAACATGTATTTATATAGATACCAACAACATAGATATCATCTATGTTGTTGGTATCTTCTAGTCTAATTTCGTGGAACTTGTCGTTAATTTATCGTGCATGGGTCTTGGAGTGCATCTAGTGATATTTTGGAGGTTTTCTGATTTTGACAGACTCTCTTTAGCTTAACTGTGATTGTAGAGCACAGTAGAGTATGGTCTGACCGAATATCGGCACCTGGGTAAGTCTTGACCGATTTTATGCAGTTTTTAAATCGTTCATTGATTGATATATAATCGATTTACGACTAGACTTTTAATATTGGCTAAATATTCGTCGCATTGACTACATGTGTCAGATCTAGGGTATCCAAATGATATGTTGAACTCGGTTGAAAAAATGGTCCTATACGTTTCATATGACACATGCTAATTTGGAAACTTTTCACAGAACATATTAAACATTTTTTTAATATTCAGTTCTTCTGGTAGGTATACCTTAGCCGTATCATGCATAATGTAATCTCTAAACGATCCAATATGACTTTTTATCTTACTTTTTGCTTCAATAGAGAGTTTGTGTGGCCGATTAGTGTGCTTACCTCTACGATCTTTTGGTGCATCTCCTGTTAGTTTCAATGATTGCTGCAGCACGGCTAACTTTCTTCGACCTATTCCATGTATAGATATAAATGTCTTTTTAGATATTTCAACATCTTCAGTATGCCTATTTATATTGTTTACAACTCTTACACGGTACAGGGAGGAAGCATCGTGAAGAAGAGCATCTTGTTCTTGTTGCCTTGGTCTTCGTTGTTTGATCGGAAGTGTCGTTATCAAACCACACAAATATATATTCTGCTCATTAATTGAGTTGAGTAGATTAAAACTCTGGATGATTTTGTTCCTAACATTTTCTGGTACACGCTCAAAACACTTTAATCTCTTACACCTACAGTCCTCACCCATAGTATGGCTTCTCAAATTTAATAACTTATTTACATTACTCAATTTTCCATACTTTCTTTTTTTACTATTTCTATTTGAAGGCGAAATGTCGTTATCAACGATTTCAGGGTAAATTTTCTCCATTACTCAGTTTTTGTAAGAAACACAAGTTCACTGACGAAAACACGTTTGTTTACTAAATTTGCTGGAATTTGCCGATGCAGTAGCATCAGTCGACGCTTACGTGTACAACCTGACAAAGCACTTTTTTCGACGGGACCGCGCGGACTTGCCACCTTCTTAGCCTGACTAGAGAAATTAAAATATGTTATTATTCATGACTGAACACGTTCATAGTGGTGATTGATTTATAGAATGGTAGTCTAGATCACTGGCTAACAGAGGGGACCAGAAATTCATTTTCTGCAAAAATTTACATAACACCTTCTTTGCCTGTACCCTTCATATATCATATTTTTGGCTGCTCCTTGGGTTGCTTTCCCATCATTTGTTGGGTTATGATTCTTGCTGTTTCAGATGGTTCCATATGACCTCTCCATCTTAGTCTGCCAAGCCTTATATCTGCCTATATCCGTGCCTTAGCATACACCACCATATATATGCCGAAGGACATTCTTTTAAATGATCAGAAATCATTTAAAATGAGTCATCAATTTGGATTCCCTGGTAAATATATCTGATTTCAGATGTCTTAAAATTTCATTGTACACTCAATTTGCTAGGTAAATTCTAAGCTGAATTTCTGTCTTTGTCTGTATTTGTACATTCTGTCTTGTAAATTCTGAGACGCTTTGACTTTCTTCCCCATTATAGTAATTTGGGTGGCTTCTCGCCTACTATTCATTGGCATGTATTATATTTTATCAAAATTACTCCTAGTCCCATCTATGCAAGAGAATGACTCCAGTATTTATTGTTGCGTGCGATCTGTGATATCTACATCATCTGAATATGTCATAATTGATACGCTCTTGTTTACTGTTGTGCCCCTTAAGTTTATGTTTGAGTCTCTTACAATGTTTTCTAGGATCAGATTGAGTAGAATACAAGGCACTGAGTCTTATTGTCTGAGGCCGGTGTTTGTCGAGAACTGATCTGTCAAACATCACTGTCACTGATCATTTCCTTGGATTTTCACCCTAAATTTTCTGTTTAACAGTCTTTTGACTAGTTCTAATAATTTCTTTCGTATGTCAGATCTTACTATTGGTCTATATAGAATGTCACGAATTATACTGTCATATGCAGTGCAGAAATCCACGTATTTTTCTTTGTAGTTGTTCTCCACCAAACTTGATCATTTCTATGCATATGTCATTTTTACCAGGACTTCTGTTATTTTTCATTTCTTGTATTGCTGTCACCACCTCCCCCTCTGTAGGCTGCCTTTCACCTATCGCATCTTCTGAAACCGTCTAGATGTCTACTGCTTTGTGGTCCACCTCACCATTTAATAATTCTTCAAAATGTTTTTTCCATTCCGTCATTATTTCTGCCGGATCGCTGATTAAATTTCCGTCTTTACCTTTCATATAACTACAGTGTCTTTGGTAACCTTTTCCCATTTTTAAATTCTTGATAGAACGACCTCACCTCTTTGTTTTTAAACTTCTCTTCTATCTCTTTTAATTTCAACTTATTGTGGTATCTCTTTTTCCTTCTACACAGAGCTTTCAATCTTCCTCGTATTATTCTATATTCTTGTTTTTTACACTCTCTATTATCTGTTAATATTTGTTGTCTGATCTTCTTCTTTTCCTTTGCTATCGCCTGACACTCTTCGTCAAACCAATCTTTGTTTGTACTTCTCTTGGAGTCGCACATAACTATTTTCTCGCTAGCTTCTCCTACGGCAGATTTAATTTGCTCCCAGGCTTGATCTGTCTGTAAATTTTGGTCACATTGTTGTAGAATTTTATTTATGTCTTCTTCATATTTATTTTTTATTTCTACTTCCTTAAGTTTCTCAATATTGTACTTTCTCTTCGTTTTATTGTTCGATTTCTCTTTTTCTTCCAGCCTCCTCCCACATGTGACTTTAACGAGGTAATGGTCCGAGTCGATTTCAGCTCCTCTCTTAGCTCATGTCTGGCTCAGCTCTTACCTTCTGAACGATATTCATGTATTGACTTTCAATCATAACATGATCTATTTGATTCACCGTCCTTCCATCTGGGGAGACCCACGTACCTTTGTATATTTCTTTTCGTTTTAGTTGTGTGCTTCTCACCACCATGTTTTTCTCCATGGCAAATCCAATAAGTTTTTGACCATTATCGTTTGGTACTTCGTGTTTACTGTAGTTACCAGTTACTGCAGTGTACAGAGGTTCTTTTCCCACTTTAGCATTACAATCACCCATTATTATTTTTACATCACGTTTAGGTAGACGCTCGTATTCATCATTTAGCTGTTCGTAGTAAAGATCTTTTATTTCGTCGTCTTTGTCTGACGGTGCATGAATATTGATTATATCCTTTTCTTACTTTTTAATTCGTATTGAACACATCCTATCAGAGATAGGATTAAAAGCTATCACTTTGTCCTTGATACATTCAGCTACTAAAAAACCAGTTCCAAGCATTCTATCTTTACCTCCACTTTTGAAGAGCACCATATCTTCTATATCAGTTATTTCCGATCCTAATTGTTTTGTCTCTTGAAGAGCCATTAAATCGATTTTATACTTCCTTGCCTCATTCATTAGTTCTTTTAGCGCACCTTCATAAAAGGTTCCTCTGACATTCCATGTAGCTAAATGTATCTTGTCATTCTTCGGCTTTACCTTTGTACTACTGTCTTGTTTTGTTTCGTTTTCATAGTTCGTAATCCTTTTTTTCGTATTGTTCGTCTTCATTTCTTTCCTTTTCATGCTGGTGCTTAGTTTTTTGCTTTGGTCTCTACCACCAACGTTTGGTTCATGCCATCCCATCGCCATATTTCCTGATCGGAATATATTTTCTTATATCCTACTTTCACTTTTCTCCCTTCCTTTCTTAGTTCTTGCTCTTTCTGTCTGACATATTTCTGTACAGAGCAGGGTAATACCTCAGTAATTATCACATTCGATTGAGTCTCCCTTTTTGAATATGGGGGCTATAACTCTGAGACTCCATTGATATGGTATTTATGTCTGATTCCAGAGTAAGAAATTTCTGTAATAATTCCATTAGGCTTTCTCCACCCTGGTTACTTAACTCTGATGTAATATTGACTGACCCTGTTGATTTTCCATTCCTAAGTTTGATAATAGGATCTTTAATTTTTGAAATTGTGGGGATTTCTTCTTCTCTGGATTCTGAATATTTTCAGAATTTCTTGTTGGTCGTTTATTATTATTCCGTCTTTATTTCTACACATAGTTAGTCTAGAGGTAGGAACTCTCTCTGATCTGTTGTTAAGAGTTTCAAGATCTTACATTTCTCTTTTTGTTTGTTCCCTTTCTTTCTTCTATATAGCTTTTTCTCTTCTTTTCTTGGCATTTTGTACTCTTCTTGTGATTATCTTGTTGCTGCTCCCACGTTAGAGGTACATTATTAGCTCGTGCCAATCTATTACTGTATAATTTTATTTTGAAAAGCAAAAAGCCAGCTGAAGTTGCGAAGCAGATAAATATCATTTATATATGACACGGGCGTAGCCAGGTTTTAGTTTGGGGGGAAGGGGGTTAAGAAATAAAACGACTAAAAGTACATAAAATAACCCTTATAATTATATGAAAAATATTAAAGATGTAAAAAATTGGTAGAGAACAAAGCTCTGTCGCTGGCCTGAATCCTCGGGAATGAGGGAAGGTGGTCCATAGCTGAAATGGACCGGAGCAGGTAAGGGTCACGGTCCGTGGACATATAGGCCGTATATGCCCATAAAGCTAGAGGGAAATACCTTTTTAGAGAAATGAAAAGAAATGTTTACTAAAACTAAGAATCTGCAAATAAAGTGTTTGTCGTGATGACTTCGGGACGAATCAACAAACACATGTAACGAAATATCAACACAAAGCAAGTTATTGGAAATTTTCGATCCAAGTCAAGATCCAAGTTATTTTTATATCAAAAATATTTCAAAGTCCCTAAAAGGGAATAAATATAAAAATATCCTAATTTATTTTACATCCGAAAATATTTCAAAGTACCTAAAGGAAAAGAAATAATTTGTCAGAAATTATCCTAAGTCGCTGAAAGAAATATTATATAATTCTTCTAAGTTCCGTTCAGTAACTTAGAGAATCTGAAAGAGAAATAATTTTACAAAATTATCCTAAGTCTAAATTCGTCGAAAAATACCAAATAAATAAATATGAAAAACTATAAGTTCGTTTAAGACCTTAGAAAAATCCTGAAAGAAATAACCAAATAATTCAAATTATTCTTATTATTTAAGTCTTTAAGTTCTTATTATAGGGCCTGCGTAGCGCAAGCGGTAGGATGCTTGCCTCGCAAGCCGGTGGTCCGGAGTTCGAATCCTACCGCCGGCAAGAACATCTAGACATTTCAAAAATGTCTATAGGCCCCAGGTCGACTCAGCCTGAATAAAAATGAGTACCTTGGGTAAAACCAGGGGTAATAATAGACGGTTGAAGCGTAGCACTGGCCATGTTACCTTCCTTGTATACCGTAGGCCCTAGATATAGCAGACTACCCTGCTATACTCCCAAAGCCGCGACAGCGGTATAAAACGGGAGACTATTATTATTTATTAAGTTCTTATTATTCAAGTTATTAAATCAGAAATAAATATCTTACCAAAATTTTCTAAGTCGAAAATACCATGAAAATAGAAGAAAAATATGAAATCGTACTAAGTCGAAAATACGATTTAATTCGAAATAAAATATTTCACGAGAAATATTTGAAGTCGAAAAAGCTGAAATAAATACAATTTAAATATAAATTAGTAAGTCTCGCTAGAGAACTTCCTGAAATAAAAGGTTAGTGGTTAGGTGCAATACAAAGCAGAGTTTCTGGGAACTAAATCCAATTAAAAACCAGAAGGTCTCTAATGCCAAGAAGACTGGTTCTGAGGAGCCCTGTCCAGACCAGAACGAGTTTTTGGCCGTCGTGCACCTATACTTATATGAAATTGGCAATACCATTGGTTGCAATTATCGTTGCAATTCGACCAATCGTAAAGCCGGAATTGAGTTTCAATTTCGGGTAATACCATTGGCTGCAATTGTGGTTGCAATTTGACCAATCGTAAAGCCGGAATTGAGCTATTGGCGACAGCTCCTGGAAGGAATTGGGGAAGTCCTTTTTCGAGCAGTGGGATAATAGGCTAAATAAAAAAAATAACCATCGGTTTTATATATAGGATGCATTACAGAATTAATGTACTGTTTTTATTTTTAAATATATCCACTACTTCATTAGCATCAATTTCTATCCCATAGTAAATGTACACGAGAACCAAGCCAAGTCTGCTTTCACTCATTGTGTTGCACAAGTAGTTTTTAAGTCTTCTTAGGCTCGAAAAACTCCTTTCAGGGGTAGCAGTGGAAACAGGTATGGTAGCCAATATTTGCAACAATTTGTAAATATTTGGATATAGTTTTTGGTCGCACTTATCTAACATGTAATACATACAGATTGCCTCTTCAATTTCAAAACTGGCCTCAAAATTTGTTGGCAACACACCAGATAATGCCTTTAATTGCTTTCCGACGATATGTGACAACAGTATACCACCATTTTTTTTTTCGAGCAACACCTTTGCTTCTTCATAGAGATCTACTCTTCGTCAAATTTCTGACTCAAAAGTTGCAAGACGTTAATACCATCATCAACGCGGCTCGTATGAGGTCTGTGTTAATTGCGTGCAATTGCTTTGATAGCGGCAATGTATAGCTCATTACTTTTTGAAGAATCACTAGATATATAACAAAATTCGAAGATTGAAGTGTGTTAAGCGTTTAGACGACGTGTTGTGATGTTTCTTTATTGTGGCTAGATTGGAGTTCTTCTAGAACATGCGCAGTCACTGAATAAATTTCCTTGAATATTGTAACGGCTTCATGCTTGTGAAGCTACTGTGTTTCGCACATCGCAAGCAGACTTTTTTGATGATCAGCCGGTAACAGATCCCGAATTTTTCTTTCAGAACGGCAGTGCGTTGAGCCGAATGCCTAATTAGGAACCAACAGACTGCACGATCCCAAAGCAATTTCGTACACGTCTGCACACATAAAGATGAAGAGGACATTCTTGACGAATATACGCTTGGACATCGTGCAAATACCCACCCACAGCTGCAGCCCCGTCGTAACCTTGACCAACCACATGAGAATATTCATGTCAATGTTTTTTTATAGTTGTAAGTATGAGGTTTTCAAAGCTGGATCCTGTCAAGACTACAGTTGGAATATACTCTAAGAACATCTCCTTAACTTTATTTTGTTCAGTATCTTCTAAATCAACATATCGCAACCACAGCGAGACTTGCTCCATACGCGCAATGTCAGTCGTCTCATCAGCGAGAATCGAGAAAAATTTAGGATCCTTTACTCCACTGATTATCTTATGTTAAATAATTTCACCGCAACTGTTAATTATTTTATTTTGGATTTGTGGGCGGGAATTCTTCTAAGATGATCCAAATGATCAGAGAGATCTTTATCCGCAGATTCGGCTGCATACCGAACAGTGCTCGAAAATTACCATCATTCCGAAAGGAATATCCTTGTTTGCCACAAAAAATTATTCCTTTTACGATAGTGATAGTTTCTTTCGGTTTTCCTGTTGCTGTCTCTTTCTTTCAGAAGATAACTGCTCCTCGACTGAAAAAGTTTAGAAGACATTACTTTTAGGGTGTTACTGCAAGTTCCGAATTTCGTTTGTGATATCCTGATTTTCCATGAGTTTCAAATATTTCTAGTGCATTTTTCTACTTGCAAAAAGTGCCGATTATAAGCTGGATAAACCGCTCATGGCCCCTTTTACCATCATTAAGCGAACGCCTCATTATAATGCAAATTCTACAGTATGTTCTACATTTATATTCAGAATATGACAACCAGATAGATATAATTCTATCTATCTAAATCTAAAATAATTAGATAATGATTCTCGATTTTATCTTGATCGGCATACAAACCAACATCCAATTTAGCAGAATTAAAAGGTGGCATAAAATATGTAATAGTAATGAATGAAAAAGACAAAAACTCTCAAAAAACTTGTTTAAGACTTATCGAGCACTGATGAACCCCGTTCTCAAATATGTATCAGAGGCATGAACCTTAACCAAACCACACGAATCCTTTCCATCGATGTTTGAAAAAAATCCAAATATTCGGTGTATAGATCTAACTTTGAACTGTAGAATATCTATAAGCATAAGTTTGGTGGAAAATATATTACCACAGTAATTAAACGAGACCGTCTGCAGTGAGAAGAGCATGTAGCTCGAGCCCCGGAATCGAACATGATAAACAAGATTTTAACAGCGCAGCCGTTGGGAATAAGAAGACGAGGCAGACCAAAGCTGAGGTGGATAGACGAGGAAACACAGGATGGCAACTGGAAAATTCAAGCAACGGACGCAGCAGAATGGCGCAGAAAGGTCAAGACCCTTTAAGAACTGTAGCACCGTGATGATGACTTTTCGGAGGGGGAGGGTTTGGATCTCCAAAACTCATCTGGCTACGCCCGTGACATCAGTATTGGTATTCAACATCAATAATTTCTATTATATTCTAATTTACTACAATTTACTCTAGTAATCAAACATATGTTTAACTTTCCTATTTCATAATTCTACTGAGATATTGCAGTATTTCGTAGTGACTGTATACGGTGGCTCATTTTTATTTTTTATGTTTTACCTTATTACCTTTTAGGAATTGAATCCGGATCCCATGGATGAAGTAGGCGAAGATGAATTGAGTGATGATAACGATGACAACTTATATGAAGATGCTGAAGATGATCTGGAAGGAGAATATAATATTGGTGAAAGAGGGGGAGGTGATGCAGGTAAAAGATCTCATGATTAATTTATTATATTATTAAACTAATTATTATAAAAACTAACTTATATTAACATATACGTTTTTATTTGCTACAATTATGTTTATTTTAATTTGCCTTACATTTTCTATTAAATTGAGTCACAATTAATTTTTAGTTCATTAATTATTTAAACGAATTACCCAACACTGACGTCAATATATCTTTTATTTTAATTTGCAAAACTCTATACAGGCTGATCAACTTTCGTGTCAAAATCTGTTGTATCTGTAATTATAAGAGATACAAAAAAACAATATTTACAAAAATAGAAGGTAGCTGTTACCTTCACACCTTAAATTTTAAAGAGCGTGAGCCGTTAAGAAGGACAGACGCAGCTGAACTGTGAATTGACAGTGAACCAATGCACTCATATAAAATTCGTTTTGTTCGTTGTTTTGTAAAGTAGTGTAAACCATGGTAATTAGCTTCAAGTAGCGGTAAGCCATACCTAGTTTTACCTGAATATATGCATTGTTTTGATTGTCTATTGCAACCATTTAAATTTTGATAATTATTTGCACTTATGAGTTAAAGTTCATTCATCTCGCCAGGGCTATCGAAGGAAATATAGTTGGTGTTAATTTAATTATTATTAATTCTCGTAATAGTTCATTGTTTATTTAATTCGCCACATCCTCGTTACAAGAATACAAAATTGTGTGTGATACAGGATATTTAAAAAGTTATAACCAAATTTCAATGACAATCGTGTCAAGTTCAATGTCCTGTATAATTGAAAATGGGTACAAAAGCAACGACCTGTTGTAGCCATATTGATTGTCCTAATACTCTTTAGCTCGCTGCGTACCCGCACTTCCATTAACAACCACTGCGATCGAAGTGAAACACAAAAAAAAATAAAGAATTTGTTATTTTCATTGTAGAAGGTGTTCGAAATGAGTTCACATATCATTAAAATCAAGGTTGCTTTGAAGGTATGTTTCACAAATTGACAATTAAGTTTTAATTCAAGTTTATCGATTATCGAATCGAATCAAATATCGAATCGATTATCGAATCCAATCAATTATCGAATCGAATAGAAATAAAATAGAATAGAATAAAACAACAGTCAACAATGAATTTTGAAAGGGAAGAACTGGTAGATATGGTATGGATATTAGGAATGTAGTAAGAACTGTTTACCTGCAGCAAGAGTCTATGATGAGCGATATCCAGATCGTAGGCAACCGAATAGGGAAGCATTTTAAAATGTAATGGATAGATTAAATCGTACTGGTTCAGTGAAACAAGATTCATTCAGTCAAACATTCACTTCCACAATCACCTTCACAACCACAACCTTCATCACTTTCACAATCACCTTCCTTTTAACCAAAACTCATTCGAATTAAGCCAAAATTTGCCGTTTTTGAAACTATCGCCGAAAAAGATCTTTTCTCGTGCGATCCCAATTCGTTCTCTGACTACTACTTATCGAAGTCCCGATGTTACAAAATTCTTCATAACTTCAACAATGAAATCGACTGCTTTCGCTGCCGATTCATCGAAGAGTGATATCATCCTCCCAAAGCAGTATAGACATGAGCGGAAAGATTCCTTTTATTTCCTGCGTAACATCTAGGCGGAAAAAATATCAAAAGAAAAAGCAATTTGTGTTATTATAAACAGACTAAAAATGTTTAGATTATTATCAATCTCAGAGACGCAAAAAGATTAAGTATCTTTTTGCGTTTTTTTATATACGGGGTGAAACGAAAATGCTACAACACAACAAACAATAATTCGATGTGTCAATCGGCATAACTTCCACTATTACTCCACATCAAATCCGAACCACATAATTACAAAGAGTCAAACTAGACGATCCTTAAAATGTGTGGGGTGATTTGAAAGACAATTAACTTCTTTTTTCATTAAAATTATAAAAGGGTGTTTCATTTAAAATATTTTGTTACTGTGGTCAAACGATGAATAACTCAAAAAATATGAAGTTTTGACTCATGGTATCTTATACAAATTTTATCTAGAATTTTACGTAGAATCTAAAAATACAATAATATATATGTTGCATTTAGAATACCAAAGTTATTGTTCATCTGCCTGCATATATAAAGAGACTAGTAGTAGATGTTACTGTAGAAAGAAAGTCAAGAGTATAGTACAATTATTTTTTCTTCTTTTAATCTCGCTCTATTTAATTTCAGATGTAGATGATCTTTCTAGAAGAATCCTGAGAAACAATCTCAACATTCAAATAAATTATACAAACGGCACAACTGAAGAAGATGACTTTCAAGATGCCGACTGAATATTACAATAAGCCGTTTTATACTTTTCTAATTTGTTTAGAGTTAGTTGTTTTTTTATTTTTTTGTTATTTACTCCAACATCCTATGGATGCATAAGGAGAGATCAAGAGAAAACTAATTTAAAATAAATTCAGTTTTTGTGCTAATTGTATTTATTTAAAATTTTATATTCAAGATATATTCCTTGGAAAATTTCATTTTGTATCTGATCTTCGGGTGCGCGGCAACAAAGTGATAGGTCGTGGGAGATTTCACCATTTGAACTAGTGATGGTAAACGTAGTGATTTTAAATCGTTGACACTTGAAAGACAGTGTTAGGATATAAGGAGAGAATTATCCATCCTTTGAGTTAAAGGATGAACTCAGACAATGAGCTGTCCTGGTTTGCCTCCTATTTAACATTGCCTTGAAAAAGGCAGTCCAAGACACATGAATTAGAGGCGGTGGTACTATTTACAATAGATCGATACGAATCTTAGCATACGCTGATGACATTGACATAATAGGGCGTAGCGAGCGAGATGTTGAGCAATATTTCCTAGAATTAGAAACGGCGGCAAAACAGGTCGATCTAATCATCAACGAATACAAAACCAAGTACATGTTGGTTACTAAGCTTCCTATAGCAAATGAGGAATGAAAAACGGTCTTTGGAAGCCATATCTTTCAACGTGTTGACATCTACACATACCTGGGCTCGCTAGTGACTACTACCAACTATATATTATAATAAGCCGTTTTATACTTTTCTAAGTTGTTTAGAGTTCGTTGTTTTGTTTTTTGTTATGTACCCCAACATTCTATGGATGCATAAGGAGATAATCAAGAGAAAACTAATTTAAAATAAATTCAGTTTTTGTGTTATAGTCGGACAATTTTCAATTAAAGGTGACTAATCTACAAATTGAACTAAACGGTAGCGGCAACCATGTAAAATGTCAGCAGTAAATTCTTACCGGGGTCATTTTTATTGTGTATGCTTCGCTCATGTAAATAAGTGAAAAAGTAACATAGTGCCATAAAATTTGCCCCCGTAACAATATAAATTGGTGCAATTCACTAGTGTATAGTGAGACAAGTTCATTGAATAGTTTGAAAGATCGGTAAACTTATCAATATTTTGCTGGTCTATATATATTTACGTTCTTAGAAAGAATGGCAATGAGAGAAATATGATATTTTAGTTTATTCGTTCCGCATTTTATATGTGCATAGGCGTAGTGTGTTCTATTTCTTGGGAATATATTTATTTATTAAATAGACCTTATTATTAACTTTAAAATAGTTTTGAGGTAAGTAAAGTAAATTTGAGGCAAGTTTATTCTTTATATAGTATTAACCCATTAACGGCCGCTCAATATACAAAGAGAAATTTGACAATTAATTTATTAGATTGGATTAAAAACACATAAATTAAGATTAATTTACAACCAAAAAGATTGTTTTTTCTCATTTTCAAGGAAAACAGTACAATTTTTAATAAAGGAACATATTGTATCTTAAATGTAAATTAAATTTTAAGGTGAACATTTTCTAAACACTCGGGGTGTAGATGCATTCTACACCTTTTACATACACTAACCGGCAAAAAAAGTGGCTACCCTACAAATTTCCGAAAGTAAAAATTCATTGAAAGTTTTATGCACTGTTTCATATTCTATACTCAAGATCTTTCACTTAAATTGCCATTACTGCTTGATTCCTTAGCATAATGTATTTAATTAGAAGGATACAAAAGAAAATAGTGTAATATACAAACGAATTACATACAATAAAAATTACGAGTGAAATTGAACAAAATTGTCTAATATCGAGTATTTTGCGCTAAAACATCAGTAACCGTTTGCATACGGTTTGTAAGGAAAAGAAACAAATTTTGAATAAAAACTTGAGGAATATGTTTATATTCTTTACAAAGCATGTTTTGAAGTTTTGCAAGACTTTCTGGCTGGCCTGGTTGACTTCTGACCCTACGATGAAGTTCATCCCAAAGATGTTCGATGATGTTCAGATCAGGGCTGCAGGCTGGCCATTCCATAGTATTAATTCTTACTTCCCCCAAGTAATTTGTCACGATTCTTGCGTATGCATTATTGTGCGTAAAGACGAATTTGTCCCCAATAAATGGACCAAATAGAACTACTGCTTCTGTCAAAATATCCTCTATATACCGGTGAGCATTCGGGGGGGCATTGATGAAACTAAGTTCACTTCGAGCTTCAAATGAGATTAGAGCACAAACCATGACACCACCACCGCCAAACTTTCTTCTCTGGGACATACAATCTTGGGTATATTTTTTATTTCTATGTCTCCAAACACTCTCTCGGATATGGTCAGACTTCAAACAGAACCGCGATTTATCAGTAAAGGGAATTCGGCTCCAATCGAGTGTTAATGTTGTCGAGCAAAAATTAATCGATTCCTACAGTGTCTTGAGTTGTAATTCAGGAACAATAGCCAGCCTTACTTAATAATTCGAACAACATCTACTGGTAATAACACCATATCTTAATTATTTACTTAGTGGAAATCAACGGAAAAAAACTGTTTAATTAAATGTTTTCAAATTAGAAGATAAACAGCGACTAGTGGAAATCCACGTTTAAAACGCTAAATTTCTGTTTGATTAAATGTTTTCAACTTAGAAGAATCACAACGACTACAGAAAACAACAACATAAGTGTCAAAACTGTCAAAAACAAGCATATGATAGCAATAAATTTTTATTTTCCGAAATTTATAGGGTGGCCCCTTTTTTTGCCGCTCAGTGTAAATAAATAGTATTACTTTTGCACATCCTACATTCTTGCACTATCGTCTCTTTTTGTAATGTGGCTAATATTGTCGAATCTGGTTTCATCTGGCAAAGCCAATTTAGATTGACGTCCATGTACTAAGTTTGACACTGATGTAGCGGTTTCTTCACTATTATAAATTATAAATATATGTCGGCTCATGCTTTCTCTTATAATGTGGACTTCTTTATCCTCATCCTTTGACCAATGCATATCAACTTGAAGCAGAGTGTGAACCAGATAATATACATATGCTAATAATTTTTTTTTTAAATCTGTTATTCATTTCAAAATCGTGAGTTATTCTGCGATGCACAAATATTTGTAAAATATAGAATGCTCTCCATTACTTTTTTATCAAAAAAGAGTGAAAAACCTCAATATATGACTTGCTTCCATGGTGGGCTCTTATATTGTCGAAATATCAGACTGATGTTGAATTACTACTGAGCACGAAGGAGTATCTGTTGTTACAACTTGAGACAAATTTGGATTTACTATTTTTGCCTGGTTTTTTCTTTGGACGTTTTATCTATCAGGGGAATATCATAATCAGAATCGTCAGAATTCCCAATCACTTGTATTTTATATGTACCCGATTTTATTGATTCTTCACAAATAATATTATCATCAATGTCTTCTACATCAGAAACTTTCTAATCTAATCTCGGCGGCAAATACACCACATTAAGTGAGTCAGCATTTTCACAATCTGAGCCTTCTTCTAACAAAGCTATTAACTCTTTAGTAGTTAGTGCCATCTTCATTTCATATTTCGAGAATTTACTGAAATAAACAAATGCACTACTATATACACGCATTCACATGATAATAGTTTGGCTTACTTCATTTTAATTTATATGAACGTCATAATATATTTTTATATTTATATAAACAAATAAACACAAGGAAACTTTCAAATTAAGTTAAAAAAACAAATGTAACGTTTACAGCAAACAGCAATTCTATAAATAGAGAATGATGTGTAATGACGAGATCGTATGTTGAAATTTCAGATTGTTTAGCCTAATGAAAAAATAAGTATTTTCCAAATCAAAAAGGGAAAATGACCAGTTATCCAAAAGAAACAAAATCATTCTGGAAAACCTATTTCCAAATTCTCCCAGAGACGTAAGAAAATGAAGAGCATATTTACATGCAGCACATTGAGGGAGACACACAAACGAAATCGTCAAATCATCCCCCGACGATGGAAGAGACAAAACAAGCAATACGAGCACAGAAGAATAACAAGGCTCCTGGTATTGACAACGTCCTCTTTGAGCTTCATAAATTAGGTGGTGAACACTTAGTAAGACAAATGCATATACTTACTTACATAACCCTCTTGTGCAAATCGTATAAAGTTTTTACTTATATACTAAATAAACGACTCCAACAACGAACTGAAAATATTGTCGGGGAATATCAAACCGGTTTCCGACAAGGAAGATCTACAACTGAACAGCTATTCACAGTGAAACAAATCGTGGGAATACGACATTGACTTCCACAACATATTCATAGATTTCAAACAGGCCTACGACTCAATTAACAGACAAAAGTTATATCAAATATTGCATAGCTTATACATCCGACTAGTAAAAGCAACAATGGACTCGTTAGCAGCAACTGTCAGAGTACAAAATGAGCTCACTGAGAACTTTTCAATACTCAAAGGATTAAAACAAGGAGACGGGGTGGCACCGATACTATTCAACCAGTCTCTTGAAGATGTGGTAACACAGCTGAATATAGGAATAGGTAATCTCCTTTAGCATCGATGACATCATTATGTCTCGCAGAACAGAAGAGGCGGCAGAAATATATTCAAAATTAAAAACAGGGGCAGAAGAAACGACTATACTTTGTTTCAAGTTAAGAAAATAACATTGCGCTTATGGAGATCAGTGTTGCCAAAACTCTCAGGCACGTGTTGCTGTTAAATTGTCGATATATGATTCATTCTAATCAGAGCCGTGTTCAGCACTGTGTAGTTGTAGTTAATTAATTTCACTAATAAAAGGATTGTATAGTTGAATACAAAATAATACATTATAAATACTTGTTTCTTTAATTGGCAGATATAGGTATGTAATTATTATAGGTCTAATAAAAATAGTTAAATTTTACTATTGTTTAACATTACATATTTATTAAGCTTTAAGAGATAAGATAAGATGTAACTAAAAAAAAAAACAAGTGCAGCTTTAATTTTATTTTCATTTAAGTAGTAACAACAATTGCATACATAAAAATTTTTCCTTGTATACAGCGTAAATCATCACTAACGGAACGGAAGGTTACAGCGAAAGAGTAAAAAAATTTTAAATTATTAGTTTGTAAGCTGATAAAAGCTACATTTTAAAATTTTTGAAATATACAGGGTGTCCCAATGAATTTCGGCGTATCAAAGTTATATTTTATCTTCTTATTCTTCTTCCTCTTTATAAGCAATCCTGCTTGTTCATTGGCGGATTGATACCTCTATGGAAGGTTGTCACACTATCTTTTGCGCGGTCGGCCGATACTACTTCTACCAATTAATGATTTATCTCTTGCTATTTTGACCACACGTGTCTCCCCAATTCTGCTTATGTGGTTATTCCATTCTTTTTTCTATTTAGTGTCCATTCATTAATACACTATATGTTACATATATATATATATATATATATATATATATATATATATACATATATATTGTTACATATATATATATATATATATATATATATATATATATATATATATATATATACATATATATGTATATATATGTATATATGTATGTATATATGTATATATATATATATATATATATATATATATATATATATATATATATATATATATATATATATATATATATATATATATATATATATATATTATATATGTATTACCACAGGATCAATATCGTCCATCAACCCGTCAATAACCCAAAATTTTTGCTCTTCCTTAGTAGCAAGTTTACAATAGTTTTTCCAGTTTTCCACTGTTACTACACCAAATGCATTTCTTTTTAATTGTTCCATAGCGGCGGTCTTAAACATTGTGTTGTGTGAGGCAATATGTCTTTTGACTTGACTACATACCATTTCAATTGGATTTAACTCACAATGGTATGGAGGTAGTCTCAGAATGGCAACATTTTTCTCTTTGCACATCTCGTCGATTTTATATTTTATGTATTTTTCTTTGTATGTGTTTATGACTTCTATGAGCTCTGATTTTAAATAATATTCTTCAAAAAAGATATTGTTGTGAATTTATTAAAAGGTTCAATATTTATAACACTTATGGATTTAATTTATTTTTATTTATATTAACTTATCTGACAATAATTTATATATATCCGTACGTAACAAATTCGCGAGCGCGGCTCTTGAGAATTAACTGTTCCTTCCAAATAAAGTTCCGTTATTATATACCAGTGCCGTTATCTCGAATAGTCTAAAACCTTCGATGGCGAAACGGTAAAGGCAAACTGGATTTCCCTCGCATCGGTTCTGGAAGGTCGCTCAGGTAAATCGAGGCCTCTCGTAAACTCTACAACATATTAGAATAAAAACATGTTTTAAAGGTTAAAACTATGACTCATATTTTTACGTAACATTGCCCCCCTCTCAAAAGATGGTTCCTCCTGGAACCTTGTTGGGACTAGAACTGGAACGGTATGTTGGTATCGGCAACTGGACCCTCTTTTACAACTTCCAGTTGTATAAAAATGACAAGGGACGGTTTTCTCTCCGCACCAGTAACTATGCGTTTTGCAACAGACTAACACCTGGACTTCGGTGTCTTTAAAGATCTCCTCCACCATATTTCGGATAACCCTCCAATCTAATTGGCGGCACTCCAACTTTGGCATGGCTAACTTTTGCACGTCGGACTCTAGTACGTGCCCTCTCAATTGAAGTAAGGCTTCCCATACATCTCGGTAGGTAGGTTGGTCACGGGCAGTGTCTTTTGTTACCAGGTAGAAAAGGTAACGTGATGCATCTTGGAGTTTCAAGGTTTTACCGGGAGCTGGCACTTGGCATTGAAGTTCTGCAACTCGACCAAACTTCCTTCGAAAGACGGATGCCAACCCTGGTGCGTCTTTGATACTGGCCGGGATGGTAAGGGCCAGCGAGTAGTCATCGGGAAGCGCGAGTAGATCTTGCTTTTCTTCAGTGGTAACACCATGTCTCGCTTTACCGGTACCTCCATAGGCACCCATGAATTCCTCAAACGTGAGGTCAAACACATCTTGGACTTGGTTTACTTCCACTTCTTCATCTACGTCGTGGTCACCTTCGAAAGATGCCAACCGGTTATGGTGTACTATCATCGGCTTTCCCCTCGGAATCTTGCTTATTCGGTAGATGACATCGTTGATCTTCTCCATGATGAGGTATGGACCTTCCCAAAACTGCTGCAATTTGGGAGAACAACCTTTTCGCTTCTTGGGATTATACAGCCATACTTTGTCGTTCTTCTTAAAGCAACCCTTTTCGGCTTGTGTATCGTACCGTTTCTTCATTCGGTCGCTAGCGATCTGAAGGTGGGAACGGACCAACTCATGTACATCGTCCATTCTTCTTCGTAATTCGATCACATAATCTTCACCTGCTACATCTTCTCCAGGTCGACACCCAAATTCTAGATCACAAGGTAGTCGCATTTCGCGTCCGAACAGGACTCTGGCTGGTGTCTGGCCCGTTGATTCGTTAACAGCAGATCTGTAGGCCATTGTGAAGAACGGAAGGTATTGGTCCCAGTCTCGCTGATGATCGGACACCATCTTTGTCAAATACTTGCCAACTGTCCTATTCATTCGTTCTACCATACCATCTGATTGCGGATGATACGCGGTAGTTCTTGTTTTCTTCATGCCTAGTCTATCACATATTCCTTGGAATAGATCACTTTCGAAGTTCCTGCCTTGGTCACTATGGATCTCCAAAGGCACTCCAAATCGGCTGATATATTCTTGGATCAACTTATCTGCAACGGTGGCGGCCTTCTGGTCTGGAAGTGCGTAAATCTCGACCCACTTAGTGAAGTAATCCATTACTACCAACATGTACTTGCCCCCATTTTCACTTTCTGGAAATGGCCCTGCAATGTCCAAAGCTATTCTTTCAAACGGGCTTCCAACATTATATTGTCTCATAGGAGCTCTCCTTTTCCGGTGAGGCCCGTTACTCGTAGCACAAATAGTACATTTCTTACACCAGTCTTTTACGTCGTCGGAACTGTTCATCCAATAAAACCGTTCCCGAATTCGCTGAAGGGTTTTCCTTACACCAAAATGCCCTCCCGATGGACTGTCGTGTAACTGACGAAGTACTTCGGCTATTCTGCTCTTTGGGATCACCAACTGTCTTCTCTTCTCTGAACCGTCATCATTTTCCAGGACTCGTTTAAGCAAGCCATCTTCGATGATAAATGAGTCCCACTGGGCCCAATACGTCTTAACTACTGAGCATAGGTTTGATATTTCCTGCCAAGGTGGTCGACGGTTTTCCTCTTTCCATTTTCGGATTTTCTGTATAACTGGATCTCTCTCTTGTTCTTCCCTTATCTTAGTAGGCGTCCAGTCGTCGTTGACAATCGTCGTTCTTAGCACTGCTGCTTCCTTGGATTCCGTTTTGTTGCAGTGGGGACACTCTGCTGGGCATGGCCGTCTGGAAAGAGAATCAGCGTTTCTGTGGCTAACTCCGGCTCGGTGCTCAATCTTAAAATCGTATTCTTGGAGTCGTTCGATCCACCTGGCTATCTGACCCTCTGGATTCTTAAACTGCATCAACCACTTAAGGGCGGCATGGTCGGTTCGGATTAAAAACTTCCTTCCATAGAGGTATTGATAGAAGTGCTCTACTGATTTCACTACTGCCAGAAGTTCTCTTCTCGTGACGCAATAATTCCGCTCAGGTTTTGAAAGAACTTTACTAAAATATCCGAGGACTCGTTCCTGTCCTCCTTGAATCTGAGACAGCACTCCTCCAATTCCCACATTACTTGCATCTGTATCTAAGATGAACTCTCCTTCTGGCAGTGGATACCCTAAAATTGGTGCTGTTATTAAATGCTTTTTCAAGGTCTCAAAGGCATTTTGGCAGTCTGTATCCCAGCGGTAATCTCTTGCTTCCTCCGTAAGTCGCGTTAATGGCTTAGCGATATCTGCAAACTTCTTAATAAACCTCCGGTAGTAAGTACATAGTCCAAGAAAACTTCTCACTTGATGTTTGTCAGTTGGTTTTGGCCATTCCTTAATGGAATCGATTTTTCCCTTATCCACGGCCACTCCTTCTTTACTGACTATATGACCCAGATAATTGACTTTACCTTGAAATAGCTGGCACTTCTTGGGGTTTAACATCAATTGGGCAGCTTTAAGTCGATTAAAAACGTTTTCCAAATTCCTCAAATGGTCTTCGAATGTCTCCCCCAAGACGATTATGTCATCTAAATAAACCAGGCATGTTTTCCAAGATAACCCTCTCAACACATTTTCCATAAGCCTCTCAAATGTCGCAGGAGCATTACAAAGTCCAAATGGCATAACGTTGAATTGCCACAATCCAGATCCTGTGGTGAAGGCTGTCTTTTCTTTATCGACTGGGTCCATTTCTACCTGCCAGTATCCAGACTTCAAATCCAAAGTAGAAAACAATTTACTTCCAGCCAATGTGTCCAATGTGTCATCGATCCGAGGCAGAGGATAACTATCTTTCTTGGTAACGTTGTTCAGCAAACGGTAATCCACACAGAACCTCGTCGTTCCGTCTTTCTTCTTAACCAGGACCACCGGAGAGACCCATGGGCTCGTAGAAGGTTCTATCACCCCGTCTTTCTTCATTTCCTGAACAATCGTTTCAGCTTCCTCTCTTTTCGCCTGTGGTAATCGTCGAGCTGTTTGACGAATTGGCTTAGCATTACCAGTATCAATTTTATGCTTAACAACGGTAGTTCTTCCCGTCTTCCCTCCTTTCGGTACGAAAATATCACGATACTGCCGAAGAAATTCCCTTAATTTCCTTTTCTCCATCTGATTTAGAGACTGTCCTGCAACTGCAACCATTTGGTCGAATTTGTCGTTGGAATTATCAGATGTTGTCGCCTGACGGATTATGGATGTCACAGGTACACAAGTTCCTACTTTTGTCTCTTTCTTTATGGTCACTGGGTAGTCGTTGACATTGATAAGTCTCACAGGAATTTCTTTAGCCGAAGTCACCAATTCCTTTCCAATTATGATTCCACGGCCAACCTCATCGTCGTGGTTCCAAGGCTCCATCATAACAGGTCTCCCTTCGTCTACAATTCCCTGTAGTCGCGCTACTATGATCGTTTCGCTTCTCGCAGGCACGACTGTATCTTCTGTAATGGCTGCTTGCACAGTGTTGTCATTATGTGGATGGAGAAATACCTCCTCGTTGCCAACTTTGATTACCTTATTCTTAAAATCCAATTGGAATCCATGCATATTCATTACGTCCATTCCTAACATAACATCCTCTTCGATGTCAGCAACTATAACAGTATGGACAAACTTTTCTGCCCCAATTCCCAATTGTACCTGGATTTCTCCATGAATGTTGGCATTTTCACCTGTAGCGGTCCGAAGTCGTAACCTCGTTGGTAACAGTTTCTTTCGGCTGTTTATAACTGTCGGGCGTATAATGGTTCTGGTCGCTCCGGTATCCACCAACAACGTATGCTTTTTACCATTTATGTCTCCATCTACATATACACTATCTTCACGACATTTCAAAGAAGCTATTAGTATGAGAGGGTCTTTGGAAAAGTTCTGGGTCGAAGCTGCCCCCCTAAGGCTGACCCGTTCTAGTTTTCCTGATGGTGAGTTTCTTGATTTGCGTCGTACCTAGGGTGCTTACAGGAGCTTCGTACGTGTCCTATTTCGCCACAATTCCAGCATCTGATGGTCTTCGTTTTCTTGTATGTCATGCTTTTTATCATATTAACGAGCTGGTCAAGTTTATCTTCATCTTCTTCCTCTTTTACAGTCCCAACTTTACTGTACCCGCCAGAGGCCTGCGTAGCTGACTCGTATTCGAGGGCGGCGGATAGGACATCAACCAGCGTCTTGTGACGAGCTAATCGCAGTGTTCTCTGCATTTCATGATCACGAAGACCATCAATAAATGTTTGCACGGCCAATTTTTCCATCATGTCTTCGGGAGCTGTTGGATAAGCATATCGTACTAATCTGGCAATATCTACCTCATATTCTTGAAGAGCCTCATCTTTCTTCTGTCTACGATTTTTAAGCTGTGACTGATATACATGCTCCAAATGTTCGTGGCCATATCGCATATTTAACCTCTTCTTCAGTTGTTCGAAATCATCGGTCTCCTCTACGGCTATGGTCTGAAGCACATCTAAGGCATCTCCTCGAAGAGCGATAGTCAGGTTTACAGCCTTTTCTTTTTCAGACCATCCATTTGCTCTTGCGGCTGATTCGAACTGTTTCATGTAGTTGTTCCATGATGATTTTCCGTCGAAAGTTATGACTTTCACATGGATAGTACCTCCACTTCCTTCAAATTTCGGTCGTGTTTCCAACTTACATTTCGTCTCGTCTTCTTTTGTCTCCACTGTAATTGGATTGTTTCCTCTCTCTGCTGTCCCGGTTTCCTCCATCTTCCTTTCTATCTCTTTAATCTTTTCTTCGAAGGCCGACATATCGGCAGCAACTTGGTTTTTTAGCGAAGACATTCTATTGTCGAGGGCAGACATCTCAGAAGTTACTTTAGAGATTTCCAAAGAGATATTAGCAGAGACTTTGCTTTCCAGCGAAGAAATCTCGTTAGAAACTTTGTCTTCCAAAGAAGCGATGTCGCCGGAAACTTTGTTCTCTAATGATGCGATGTCACCAGAAACTTTGTTCTCTAATTTCGAAATCGACGAGATCACAGCATCTTCAAATATATAAGTCTCTGGATCTAGTCCTTCTTCTAGCAAAGCGTTCTTTAGTCGTTGGACTAACTCAGCCTTTTTTCCGGTAGAAGCTAATTCTCTGTCTTCAAGATGTCTTCTTAAATTAGTCACTGTCAGCTCATAAATCGTCGTCATTTTCACAATTTATTTTACGTATTCACTTGTATTATTATTATAAGTCTAATTTATGTTCGATCTCACTTCTGGCACCATTTGTTGTGAATTTATTAAAAGGTTCAATATTTATAACACTTATGGATTTAATTTATTTTTATTTATATTAACTTATCTGACAATAATTTATATATATCCGTACGTAACAAATTCGCGAGCGCGGCTCTTGAGAATTAACTGTTCCTTCCAAATAAAGTTCCGTTATTATATACCAGTGCCGTTATCTCGAATAGTCTAAAACCTTCGATGGCGAAACGGTAAAGGCAAACTGGATTTCCCTCGCATCGGTTCTGGAAGGTCGCTCAGGTAAATCGAGGCCTCTCGTAAACTCTACAACATATTAGAATAAAAACATGTTTTAAAGGTTAAAACTATGACTCATATTTTTACGTAACAATATCTTTCTTCAGGAACCATGCCTTAATTTGATCCTTATTGAGGGCTTGTGTCGCAATCTTCCATTATTCCTATACAGTCAGATACCCAATCTCCCATTTCTAACAATAAACCTAGCACGAATATAAATAAAAGCGTCCAATCATCTCAAGACATTCCAGTAATAGGCCAAAAAGACCTCCTTCGGAATCACTTAAGGATGAATCTAGTCTTTCTACAACTCCGTTAGCTGAAACCTCTGAAATGCAACCGCCTTATATCCCCAATGAATTAACTAAAAAAAATCCAAGAAGAAAAAACGAAAAACGGATGATACTAGTATCTCTGATATTACTAAACTTGACATTACCGACTATTACAACAAAATCCACATAACAATATACTCTTCTTAAACGTTCTTTTTGCGTTTTTAGAAAATACTAAAGGCAGCAGTGACCCCTATCATGAAGCCCTAAAGTTTACAAACGACATCAATACACTCCTCACCAATGTGATTTCTATCTATGAAAGAACCCAAACGCCGTCGCTTAGGTTCTTTCTGCGATAAATTGCACTCACTCGTGACGGTTGGCGGTGAATTTTGTAACTCGCTGTTTTGTTCGATTTAAAGGTTAGGTAACACTGAGTGATTAGTTTTCGTGAGTTTTCGATGAAAATGAGGTGTTTTGTTGTTTATTGTTACGTTATATAGTTCTTAAGCCATGTCAGATAGTACAGATGATGAACCTAGTCTCAAGCGTAGGCGTGGAGTTGTGCACGAAGAAAAATACAAACGGAATATTATTCGGAATGCTAGGCTCAAAAATGATAGTGCAGGAAAAAACACCACCTTCAAATTTTCAGATGCCATAAATCTGTTTTATAATTCAAGTTCATTATTTACACCAGAAATGTGGAAGAACTGCATTTTACATGCTCTAGAAAAAGGAAATGTGGCGGCTGAACAATATAATTTAAACACATGTTGAAACGCTTGTTATAAACGTTGATGATAGTGACATATTATCCAGTTCATAATGTTTTTTTTAATACTTAAACTTTTTGGAATCGTACAAACATTTAGAAACCTACACCTGGTAATATTTCGTCACCTGCATAGCTTATTGATTTTAGTATAGGTATTATCCTACTGTCACAAAGGTGTAGCTGGTCATTTAATTTTTCTTTGGCTATAGGCAACATGCCTCCTGTCTGCCGATATGCCAGTTGAAGTAAAATTTTGTAGGTGCTTGCCTTATCCCTCCCCTTTCGCTTTTATCATATTTGAAATAAATGTGATTTGGATCATCTTTTCTGTATTGAATCCAAGAAATTTTAACCAATTAATATCATTGCCATTTGTGCCAACTTTTTTGTTTTTTAATAATTTTGTTTTCAAATTATTTACGTCAAAAATATTTCCTTGACACATCTCTTGTACTAATTATCTTTGTTTCTTTGATGACATTCTGACCACTATGTACCAGCCGGCTGGGTCAAAAATTTCAATATTTTTACGCTTTGCCTCTATTTGTGCATGTACTGTGTCGCATTCCATCATGGAGTGGCCAAGTTCAAAAAAACATTGATCTGTGACGGGGATATTTAGCGTTTGAACTGCATACAATAAAACAGCGGAAATATTAACATTTCTGTTTTGTCCACCGTAACTATCACTCATTAGGACAAATGGTTTGCCGTTTACATTTTTTTTTTTTTTTTCAAATAATCAAAGATACATGACAGCACCTAATTTGAGTCTCGTCCTGCCACTTCTTCATGCCACATGTAGCACAGAGCGTTATTATTTTTTACGATATATATTCTATGAGATTATAAACAGCTAATCTTTTATAAAACAAAGCTTTTGCGTTTTTACATTTGGGCAATACCGTACTGCCTCTAAATCAAATTTAATAAAATTAACACTATTATTTGATTCATCGTGAAATTTGTTAGCTTCCTTGTTTTTTTCAATGTGTTTTCATAACTCTCCTGCATTTCGAGCTTTTCCGCAGATCATGCAGATTTGTATTTAAAGCAAGGTACAAAGGGTAGGTTTATTGGGTTGGAAATATCGTTAGTTTTACCACTTGCGATGTTAAATTAGTGTAAAGGAGACTTATTTTGGTTTAGCGTTTTGGATTGAAAGTGATGCGCAAAAATCTTGGCAATACTTGACTTTGAGTCACTATTTTGTTGTCATGAATTAGGCGAGGATTTTGTAGGCGGTGCTTTGACCTTTCATATGTTTAATTTTGTTCCAAACTTGGCTTGGAGCTGTGTCGGAAGAAATAGAATTGGTATAAAGGTTCCATGAAGTCTTTTTGCTTTCCTTTATGATACGTTTTGATTTAGCTTTCGCTAATTTAAACTTGATAAGATTTTCATTAGTTCTTGTTCGTCTATATTTATTCAGAGCTTTCTTGCATACACGAACTGCTACAGCACAGGAGTCATTCCACCAAGGAACTAATTTTCGTGTAGGTTTAACAGAATATTTTCCTATATATTTTTGAGCGGAGTTAATTATGAAATTGGTAAACTGATCAACTAAGTGGTCTATGTTATATTCATATTTAATTGAATTGACTTGATCTCGGACGTTTAGACTGAAATTCATCCAGTCCGCTTGTGCAATACGCCATTTACTTACTGGGTTGTACGATTTGGGTTTATTGTCTGAGATTAATATACGGAAATGATCACTATCGAACAGACTATCTAGTGGACACCATGTTAGAGATGGACCTAGTTTTGGATCACAAAGGCTGAGATCGATATTTGAGAAAGTTCCTCAAGATATATTGAAGTGGGTGCTACAACCAGTATTGAGTAGAAATATATCTTCATTGCTAATTATGTTTTCTATAATTTTTCCTCTGCCAAATGTGCTGTTAGACCCCACATTGTGCTGCGAGCATTGAAATCTCCTATGGGGATGGGAGTTCTGCTATTAAGTTAGAAATTTCTGTATGATTTACTTATCTTTACTGTACCTTATTAGGCGGTAAATATATATTGCAAATAGTGATTTTATCCAGAGGACACCAGAATGAAACAGCTACTACCTCTAAATTAGAAGTGATATTAAATTTTTCGGAATATATATCTGGCGATACAAAAATAGAAGTACCACCACTTGCGCGTAGGGGTGTGGATCTAATCTAATGATAGCCTATGTAATTTTTTAGGTACGGATTTTGGGTTTCCTTCAAATTTGTTTCTTGTAGACAAAGAATATCTGGAGCGGTCTCTTGAATAAGTTGTCGGATGCGTTCTAGACGGGCGTAAAACCCATCATAATTTCATTGTATTAAAGAGAAAGATTACACAGAAAGAAGAAAAGATATCTCAGAATTAAAAGAAAACAGAAATGTATCGATAAGATTATTTTAAAGAGTTTTGGGAGGTAAGTTAAGTATCAGAGTAAGATTCATCGTCACTGGGATATGTTTGTGAAAGACATGGTATTGTTATTATATCGTTAAGTATTTTCTGCTGATTTAACATTGTATTGTTGTCTGATTCTTTTCATTAATCGTGTAAATCTGTTTTTTTATTGTTCTTTGAGAAAGGAAATAAACGAATTATTTTCAAGGCTGCCAAATAACATTGCTGATATGAAACATAGGTTATTTCTGCACTAAAAGATATATTTACCTTTAAAATGTACAGTACCATCAAAAACACATTTTTTGATATTTTGTCGCTTAGGTGGCTTCTGAAATAAACGATTCAATTAAAATACAAGTTTATGTTTGTTTACACGCCCTGCATCACGTATTGAAATTTAGTTTAGGCAGTATCACCGATTTTACCGGTCGTTAAAGCCTGTGATGAACCACCTAGTGTGTTTCTGATGAAGATCACGAAAATCTAATTTATAGTATTTTATTGGTTTTATACTTTAATTAATAATGTGTTAACGTTTTTTTTGTAGATTAAACAAAAATAAAAAAAAAATTTCTAGGCCTATTCTAAGAAATATTGTACGTAGAACAGTGGGGAAAATTGTAGACAAAGTTAGAATGATTGAGCATGAATTCCCATCCAAAGGAGCCATTATTTGATGCTGCTATAGAATCATGTATTATTAATGTAGGTGATTTGATTTAATTCCAAATTCTATTTTTTATTATGAGTCCGTCCTTTTTATAATTTATATTATTGTGTACCACAGACTATGGAAATTACCGTACCTTAGGTAAGTGTAATTAGTTTCAAACCATCACTATTAAGTATCAATGTTAAATAACCAACTCGTTAGACAGTCACTAATTTTGCAAAACAATGATTCATATAAGCAACATTTCTGTAGATACAAAGAAATCAGTCGATATTTATGGGAAAAGTGTCTACCCTCCAATTTTTACTGCTATCCTGGGTATACAGTACCTTGGTAAAACCCTCAAAATTTGATTAAAAAGTATTCAATAACTTATGAATTATTGAAATTGTTCGTACAAATATTGCCATTTTTCAATTGCAAAAATTGTTGCCGTCTTTACAAGGATTCATTTATTCGTATTGAGCTATATTTTCAAGATTTGTAATTTGAAAATCAAAATTTTAATTACAATTCCTTCTCCCTCCCCAACGTGTATTTGTGTTCAAAAGAGGAGATCGCATTAGGTAACCATTTTTATACCATAGCATACAAAGTTTTGTATTTGATTTAAAGTTGCGGAATTTTTGACATGTCATCATTGTCATCCACTACCTCATTACCTTTTATTCCCGCATGTCCTTACCCAAATAAAGACCAACACATTACTATTCTGTTGAAACATAACCGATTGATTAACTTCTTAATATTGCATAACACCTAATTATTATGGTTTCGCCCCCTCCATGTATTCCGTTATATGTTATTCCATCCGGAGACATCCACATTCACTTTCTTTGCAGTGGTTTCTTGTAGAATCCATTTACAGCATTAGGAAGTTGACCATTGTTTCTCCTCTTCCAAGCCATATTCACCTCCTAATTTTTAAGAAAGGTACAGCTTTTTACCAATTTTAGAGTTGAAATCTATCATTATTATGGTATTTGTGCTGGAATAACTCGCATTAGTTTCCGTGACTTTCTCGTAAACCTCGTTTTTTCTTTGTTGCAGCGAATTGATGTAGTAGCATACATAATTTTTAAGATAATTTTGCGTGTATCATGAGTTTTATCATTGCTATTCTTTTTGATACTCCTACATATTGCTCTATTCTATGCACACATCTCTTGGAGATATAGCCCCATCCTAATATTAACCTATATTTTCGTCACTTTCACGTCAAAATTGGATGACGTGTAACGGTTTATAAAAAATACATTATAGTTAACTAGTTAACACTATAGATAAACAAATAATTTCTATGAGGTTTTATAATAATAAACACAGTCTTCAACAATAAGTAAACTACTAATTTATTTAGAAAATTTAAACAAAACGTCACTCAAATCGTAAAAAACTTCTAAAATACTTCATAAAGGACGTAATTCTCAAAAAAAATCTTAACTTCAAACCACAACTAGTCTAAGACGTTTTTTTTCTTTTAAAATCTTCAGTTCAATTTGATTTCCAATATTTAATTCCTTCGTGGTACTTACATATTCTTTATCGAACTTTTTTAGGACCGAATATTAAGTCGGCGTCTGGGGTACCTTTAAGATGTTGATATTTTTTTCTTTCCCGGTTTAAATTTTGGGTAATAGGCTTGTTTTGCTGTTGCATCATTTCTTGATAGTCTTCCTCTTCGAATCTCTCTGTTATGTTTAACGTAAGACGTTTGACTTTCTCCTTTTCTTCCCTTTGAGCCTGCTCTTGGTCTCTAAGATTTTGTGCTAATTCTGAATCAACATCAGCTTCAAACTGTTTATATTGTTGTTTGTTACCTTTACGTACCATAAGTACGAATCCAATTTTCCCCTGGGTGCTTTCATCTGGAGTTTCCTACAAAGAAATATAATTTTATAATTAATGTATATTCGGAAAAAAGGACAATTGTGGGATTGGACATATTTTATTGACCTACTAACTTTCACATCTAAAATCCTCTTCGAAATAAAAGTTTTCGAATATTACAATTTCACCGGAAGCCGAAAAATCAAAACGTCACTAAAATATTTTCAATAATTTTATTACGAGAACCAATCGTACCGCACTAAGTTTCAACTCAGGCGGTCAACCATATAAAATATGTTCCCGTCATACAATTCAACCTACTATTAGCGATGCTATCTCAAATCACTTTTTTATTTATACATATTATTCAGTTGAAGCATGAACTTATATATTTTTCCCAATATATTTTTTCAAATTTGGAAAAATTTAATTTTGAAAACGACTAGCTAATTTTCGGAACGAATTATCGAAAGATTAACATTTCAAAACAGCCAAAAAATAGTTAAAAAAATGGCAACTTAAAAAATTCAACCTTCAGCCAGTATATTATAGAGTATTTCTTGCACTTACAATCTTGTATATCATACACCATAGAAAGGCTAAGAATAGCACATACAATATTTAACATAGAATTGAATGTTATGCTATACAATAGGGAAAAAGGAAGACAAAAACTACGATTGTGAAACGAATAACTATAAACAGTCATAAACAAGCAACGGAATGCTTAGCTAGAATTTCTACAGAAAAACACATAAGAAGCTAAAGACATATTAATCAAAAGAGAAGTTACGCTAGGTAACCAGCACAAGTTCAACAAGAACCCTGGGATAAGTTTATTACTGATTACGAACATGATATACACGGACTGCAGACATTAGTATATACAGTGAGATATTTAAATCAGATAGAAAAAGATGAGCCTAAACTGAATTAATTAAAGAATTACCAATCGATAAACCACTACAAAGCACTCTGGCAAAAACAAGGAGAAGTTCGAGATAATAATAGATTTAGACGCTAATAGTGAAACCTAAGAATCGATCAAATAACAATGAACTAACTAAAAACCACACTTAAAAATATGAAAAATGGGAACACTGAAATGGTAGATGGGATAAATACAGAACTCATTAAATATGCTGACATTTCTGGAACTTCAGACTTCTTCACTTTTTTTAATATGTACTACAGATATACGAAAATCTTTTTATTAAAAAAGGGCAAACAAAGCACTTTCATAAAAAAGACAAACCGATTCAATTCATCATAAGTGGCATAAGCTTCATATACACGGGCAGTGAACTAAATAGTCAACTAGACCACTCAAAAGAAATTAGAAGACGCATCGAAATAGCAAGATCTGGTTTCTTGAATATGCGTAAAATGCTATGTAACCCCAAGCTACAGTCTCAATAAGATTGAGAACACTAAAGTGTTATGTGTGGTCTCTATTACTATATGGCTGTGGGACCTGGACATTAAAACAGTATGACGTCAACAAATTAAATTCATTTGAAATGTAGATGTACCGCCGAATGCTAAGAATAAGCTGGACCAGCAGAACTACGAATGAAGAAGTACTGAGAGCACTGAACACACGCCCTCATCTGGTCAATACTATCAAAATTAGAAAGACGTCATATCTAGGACACATAATTCGCCATAGGGAATTTGAGCAGCGCCAGGTAATATTAGAAGGCAAGATTGAAGGTAAAAGAGGCATAGGGCGAAAGAAAAAATCTTGGCTACGAAACATCAGAGATTGGACCCACACAAAAGGAAATGAATTAATTCATCAAGCCCAGAATAGAGAGAAATTTGCCATATTGATCGCCAACCTCAACAGAGAAGGCACTTAGGAGGATAAGTGGCTCGACAATCCGTTGTGGATCTTGGCCTGCTCACAAAGAAGTCGCCACTCCTGTCGATTCCTGGCAACTTCCCTCCATCTTCTGACCCTTAGAATCTGTAGGTCTTCTTCCACATCATCAATCCACCTCCTTCGTGGTCGTCCTCTACTTCTTGTGCCGTCTGGTTTTGAAAATGTTAATCTCTTCGTGTATTCGTAATCTGACATCCTAGCAATGTGTCCAGTTCATCTAAGTCTCTGCACTTTAACGAATTTCACAATATCTGGATCGGTGTATAACTGATATAGTTCAAAGTTGTATCTTCGACACCATAGCCCATTTTTATTTACGACCCCAAAAATCTTTCTAAGAATTTTTCTCTCAAAAATATCAAGAAGTCTTTCATCATTTTAAGATAAGGTCCACTTTTCAGCACCATATATCAAAACCGGTCTTATATCTCTTATAGTCTTATATCAAAATCTTTGACTTGGTTAATTTGAATTCTCTGTTGGATATTTCGGGGGTTTTTAGAAATCAACATATATTTGATTTTTTCCTCGTTTACCACAAGTCCTAATTCACTTGCCGTGTCCGCAAGCCTTGTAAAACACTGCACCATGTCTCTCATACTTCTGTCCACTTCAACTATATCGTCAGCGAATGCGAGAATTTGCGTCGATCTATTAAAAATAGTCCCATTCATTCTAATATTTAATTGTCTGATCGCCTTTTCCAAGGCAATATTAAAGAGGAGATACGCCAGCGCGTCCCCCTGTCTTAGACCATTATTAATGTCAAAGAACGTAATAAAAACCATCCGATAAAGTGGAACGAATAATTGTAAAAAAGTAGTAACTCACCAGTTATACCAAGTCACTCAGGTACAGAAGACAAACTGGAGACACGGAAAGAATACATTCAGACACTTTTGACGATGATAGACCTTGTTCTCCACCATCCACGGATGAAGAGTTTTCTCCTTCAATTCTAACGCATTAGCTTACGTTTTGCATTGTTAGTTGGGTCAACTTAACTAACTTAGGTAGGGTCTCCTATCATTGCATTATATATTGCAGTTCTTTTCACACTCTCATAGACTGCTTTGAAGTCGACGAATAGATGGTGTGTATCTATGTTATATTCTAGTGACTTATCTAGAATCTGCTTATGTGCTTGAATTTGATGTGTAATTGACTTTCCAGCAGAAAAATCCACATTGATATTGTCCAACAATATCTTTTATAAAATGCTTGTCTTTTAAACAATACATTGCCGAAGATTTTATACGCAGATGCTAACAGAGTAATGCCTCTATAGTTCTTACACTCCAGTTGCTCACCCTTTTTATGTAACGGACGTATTATTCCCTTTAGCCACTCTTCTGGTACCAATTCATTCTGCCATATAAGTACTCTTAGTTTATGGATTGCTGCAAAAAGTTGATCACCGGCTTTTTTTTTATACATTTCCGAACAGATTTCATCGATTCCTGGAGCTTTAGTGTCTTTGAGTTTTAGGATGGCATTTGACACTTCTTCTCTTGTTGGTCTTCACTGTGTAGTTGACATTATGGATTTTGTTGATTGTTGATTGTATATGTTGTAGCCTCCTTCAATATCGTTTACATTTAGATGTTCGCTGAAATGTTGTGCTCATCTGTTAAGACTGAGTTTTTACCATGTAGAATTTCACCGTTAGTGTCTTTACAAATTTTTAATCATGGTTTAAATTCTCGACGGGTATTATTTAAGGATTTGTAGTATTTCCTCGTTTCATTTTTATCGAATAAACTTTGTATCTCATTGAGAGTGTTCGGTTCGTATTTCCTCTTCTTACGTCGATGGATACGTTTTTTCTCTCTTCTAAGACGTCTATACTCTTCCTTTTTCCCCTTTTTGCAACGTGCGTCGATGGTTTTTTGATATGCTGCGTTCTTTCTATTTGTGGCCATTTTGCACTCCTGATCAAACCAATGATTTCTTTTTTTGACTTGGTTTTGTCCAATGATTTCTGTAACACAATATCTCGTATATTTGCCCATAGCTTATTAATGTCTTCTTCTTCTTCTCAGTTTTCTATCCTTATTTGATCTTCCATTTGCTGTCTGTATACATTTGCAATGCCGGGATCTTTTAGTTTATTAATGTTGATTTTTTCTCCCCTTTTCCCGATCTCCCTTTTTAAATTGGATATTCTCTCTTTAAATCGCGCTTTAACTAAATAGTGATCCCTATCTATGTTTGCTTCTCTAAAACACCTAACATCTAATAAGTTAGAGCAGTGTCTTGCATCGATGATTATATGATCTATTTGGTTAATCGTTTCATTATCAGGAGATTTCCAAGTTCCCTTTTGTATATCTTTATGGGGAAATCGTGTCCCAGCTATTACCATGTTCTTAGACATCGCAAAGTTTATGATTCTGAGACCGTTATCATTAGAGTCTACGTATAGGCTCTCTTTTCCGATGGTAGGCGAAAATATATTCTCTCTTCCGACTTAGGCATTTAAGTCTCCTGCTATTATTTTGATGTCATTTTTTGGGCACTCATCGTACTCTCGGTCTAGTGCTTCATAGAACATGTCTTTTTCATCATCCTCTTTTTCTTCCGTTGGAGCATGGATGTTAATAATTCTAATATTAGCGAACTTCCCTTTAAGTCTTATTCCACATATCCTATGATCAATAGCTTTGAAATCAATTACACTATGTTTGACCTTGCTGCTTACAATAAATCCGGTACCAAATTCGTGTCGGGTAGGATGTCCACTGTAGTAAATATTGCAGTTATTTTTTTCCAGGATAGTTCACCCCATTTCCTGTAAAGCAGTGATATCTGCTTTGGCTTTATTCATTTCCTGTATGAGCAGAGCCGTGGCTCCAGGCTAATAAAGGCTTCTTACGTTCCACGTGCAAATTTTTAAATCATTATCCTTATGTCGTTTGCGAGTTCGTCGTAGGTTATACAGTCCGGTTTCAGTCGTTGTAGCTCTCATAACAAAAGATTTTTTACAGGGTTGGGTAGTTAACCCAACGCCAAACCCCCTTTTCGGAGGGCCATTTCACCCGCCCTCGTCAGTTCCTGACCCAACTTTCCACCTGGGTTGGATACCGGATCTTTAGTTATGTTGCTCAGTTTACAGGGGACACCAGCGTGAAGCTGAGAGTCGGATTTAAGTGGAAGAGGCTAATTAAAGTAAACTGGAATCAACTCCATGTTTTCGCATTCTAGCCCTTTATCCCCCAAACCGATTCAATTATTAAGACAAAAATAACATAAACAAATACAAATTTTTGTATAAAATATTTCATATTACATATTCCTACTATTTTTTTTATAAATATTTATGCACTCTGGGTACAAGATTTGAGCGTGAGTAAGACATTCAAATTTGTCACACTAGCATTAAATCTTGTTTTGCTGTCTTTATTGCAAAAGTGACATCTTTTTCGGATTCCACTTGGGCATGAAGTTTGAGCAACCAAAACAATCACTCCTGATATCTCTTGTCTTCTGTCTCATACTTCCCTAGACAAATTTGACAGTTAAGCCTTTGATGATCATCGGTAAGTGCACAAGCAGGATCTTTTAGAATTTTAGATTATTTGACGATTTATGACACCAATATTTAAAAGGTGAAAGAAAATAACCATTGGCCAACGTCTGGTATTTTTAGATACATCATATTTGCCACAAAATTTATCTATACCACCCTTGGTCGAATTATAAAAACAATCTTATCAATTAATACATATTTTATCACCGTTATCATTGGTATGTAAACTTTCGGCAATAATATTTTAACCCTTGCGTAGTACGTAGGAAATAATTGTAATATTTTCTTGGTAACCAAAAATGTTAGGATTATAGGACGATTTTTGGCGTTGAGAAATTTAAGTGGTAACTCTCGATTATTTTCCGAACTGTTCTAAACAAATTGAAATTATGGTCTTTTTGCAATTTAATTATAAGTGAAAATGAAGTAAACCAGCTGTGGCACGTTATATTGCGTTATATTACGAATACATCAAACATATCTCTTATTAGGTCTAGCTTATCAACAGTTCTTCGATGATCTCGTGTTTCTTTATCATCGATGTCCAAGAAAGATAAATACCGGTACCATTTGCGATTTCAAAATTCTTCAACATTCAGACGACTATTTCGTAATGTGCCAGCTAAAATCATGACTTGATTTCAATTATGTCGGTGCACTTTGCATCTCTAGAAATTGTTCAGCTCTTGACTGAAGAATTTAAACTGAATTGAAAAGAAGGTAAGTGCCAAAATTTTCAAAACGTTGTTTTTGCCTTAGAAATATAGTTTAAACCAAGGCCAATGTCATTGATGAGGTGACAGTTGAAGTTGAAAACTACAATTATCTTAGAACAATAATTAATCACACAAACGATTACTCCAAAGAAATTAAAGTTCGAATAGAGAAAGCACGAACAAACTTCAATAAAATGGGAAAGGTACTTTGTGTAAGAGAACTGAAATTAGACTTGAGAGTTAGGCTGGCAAGGTGTTATATTTTCTCGACTTTGCTTTACGGGATAGAAGCATGGACACATAACACGTCGACTACTAAAAAGTTAAAAGCATTTGAACTGTGGGTGTATAGAAGAATCCTGAAGATATCATGGACCGAGCATGTAACAAACAACGAAGTCATGAGAAGAGTGAACAAAAGAATGGAAATCAAGACACGAAAGCTGCAATACCTGGGGCATGTTATGCGTAATAAAAGATACAACATACTTCAATTAATTATACAAGGGAAAATCCAGAGCAAGAGAAGTGAAGGAAGGAGAAGAATCTTATGGTTGCGTAACTTGAGGAAATAGTACGGATGCACATTCAGAGCGGCAGCATCTAAAATCAGAATAACCATGATGATTGCCAACCTCGGTCGCGGAGATGGCACGTAAAGAAGAAGAAGACCTTCTTTTCATTGTCAATGTCTCAATTATTTTTAATATATTAGGTGTAAAAAATAAGTTCCAACATTCCAGTATTGTATTTGAATCCTTAGTACATGATATGACACCATGAAGTCTAGTAATAAGATTCAGACGTCTTGCTCTGACGTTTCTTTTGGTAGCATATTTCTTCCAAATAGTTTTGCCTTCTTTTCCAACAAATTTCTTTTCACGTTTCTCCATCTTGGTCAGTATAGGTATTTTCAAACCTCTGCTCAACGTTATCTTCATCAAAATCCTATTCTTCATCAATTCGAGGGTTATCTTATCTACTTCAACTTATTCAAAAAGCCTAAAAAGACGTTTCTGTCTCTTTTCATAACTTTTAATTTTCCATTTGAGAAATGTTATATACTATAGATTATCCGAGAATCGACGTTAGAAGAAAATCAGCTCATCCTATAACACAGTTACACAACTACTCGCGAAGGGTGTATTAGATTTTTGCAACAGATAAACAAAAAAAATATAACCACTTGCTACGAAAGTGCTCAAGGGTACAGAACACCTACTAGGCGAAAGGTACAAAGCACGATAACCGCATATTTCAGCCCAACCCTAAATTAAAAAGAAATAAAGATAGTTCGGGTCTGACAGACTAGGCATGGGTGGTGGTGCAAGGTTAAAACCACATAAAAAACATATAATATTTACCTGTAACTGTTCGTAAGTTCGTTTAACGTTAGACTTAAGAACAACTGGAACAGAAATGTCAATATTTCCGGCTTTAACAGGCTCCTTCATGCGCTCCTGGATATTTTCCGAAACCATTTTATCAAGAGCATTTAGAAATTCGTCATCTTCAGCACAGTCAACCTTTTTGGGACCTTTGGGTATCGCCAAAGATTCTGAAACTGGATCTTGTTCGGCTTCACTAGTCATATTTTCACCTAAAATTTCAAATATTATTTTACTACATTTTTGGACGACATATTCACTAAAATCATTGGTACTAGTGTAGCAAGAGGGTAGGACCTCTACGAACCAGAAAATGATAACAATGAGTTCTGTTTTAGTTACTGATTAATCTACAATGCTTTTTGTGGGGTGTTTAACGTTCATTTTTATGTTGCATTTAAAATATGTCTTGCTTTTAGAAGCCACCGACATAAAACTACAAGAAATGGCAATGACGACAACCTTTTCATATACACAACGCGGGACATTATAGTCAGGAAAATTTAAATAAACTTAAATATTTAATTTTTTGAGAGAGGGAATTTTCAAGTTCCTCCTCCACAACTCCAAGTTCACCGAATTGGAGCTCCACATTTTAAAGCTTTGTAGATGACTCTGTTTATAGGCAATCTTTTCAAACTTTGTACATTACGATATCATTCCTTGATTTTTCAAATGCCACTAATTGGGTTTCTTAATTGTTATAAACAAACAAGATATGTATAAACAACATTTTGAAGTAAAACAACACTACTAAGAAAATGACATTCCATATAATTTGATAAAATCCATTTTCTGTCTAAAAATAGATAGAGAAATTCGTGAAGCACTAGAAACTCGAAAGTCATCTCCAGAATATAAACACTATTACTTGTAATCAAACATCAATAGAAAAGAATTCAAGGCAACCACAAGACAATGTAGAAGTCAGAATGGCGACCTATTAACAACAAGGAAAGAGGTATTGAATAGATGGGTGCAATACTTTAACAAGGCATTTAATATAGAGGAAGAAAAAGAAAACCTGGAAGACGAAAGAGATGAGGTAAGGGGAACAGACGAGAGGGAAGAGGAACCACCAACGATTCTTGAAGTTAAAGATGCAGTTAAAAAACTAGCCAGAAACAAATCATCCGGAATAGATAATCTCCCAGCTGAACTATATAAAGAGGGTGGCCATGATAGCATAATGGCATTACAGCAGCTTATAACAGAAATAAAAAGACGCATCGAAATTGCCAGGGCCACTTTCATTAAGATGAGGAAATACTTCTGCAACAGAGATATAAGCATCCCTCTCCGATTAAGAATGCTAAGGGGCTACGTATTTAACACGCTATTATACGGTGTAGAGGTCTGGACTCTCAAGCAGAACAATATAAAAAATATTGAAAGTTTCGAGATGTGGTGCTACCGTCGAATGCTGAAGATAAGTTGGGTCGAAAGAGTTACAAACTTTGAAGTAATGCGAAGGATAAGAAAAGACCCAGAAATTTTGTCAACGATCAAACAAAGAAAACTCGAATATTTGGGTCACCTGATGAGAGGAGATAAATACGCATTACTTCAAAATATAATGCAAGGAAAAATAGAAGGGAAACGGACTCCAGGCCGTAGAAGAATGTCATGGTTGCGTAATTTGAGAGAGTGGTTTGGCTGTACCACTAATGAACTCTTTAGGTCAGCTGTAAACAAGGTCAGGATAGCCTTGATGATTTCAAATCTCCGATAGGAGTGGCACAAGAAGAAGAAGATAAAAGAAATATGGACACAGAAATCCCTCCCCAATGATTGGAATATCGGAATACTTTGCACCATACACAAAAAAGAGATATCTTTGAATGCTCTAACCACAGAGGTATTACACTTCTAAATGCAGCGTATAAAATATTATCCACGGTACTATGTGATCGTATGGCACCATATGCCTACCGGATAGTAGGAAAATACCAGGCTGATTTAAGAGGTGGTAAAGAGACAATTCATCAGATTGCAACCCTGAAACAAATTTTGGAAAAAACACTGGAATATGGCATTGATACTCATCACATACTACGAGCAGCCTACGACTCTGTGAATAGAAGAAAAATGTTCAAAGCAATGAAAGAGCTAGGAATACCAAATCAGTTGGTAAATTTAACAAAACTAACTCTTGAAAAAGTTGAATGTAGAACAGGCGGAACTGTCTGAACCTTTTAAAACAAATAACGGCTGCGCCAGAGAGACTCTCTCTCCTGTATACTGTTCAATCTGCCTCTGGGAAAATTAATACGTATGTCCCAAATCACAACCACTAGTTCAATATATTAATAAATCAGTGCAAATCCTGGCCTATGCTGATGATATCAATATTGTTGGGGGAACGGAAAACGCTGTACGGGAGGCGTATATAGCATTAAAATAATCAGCCACAAAAATGGGTTTAATAATAAACACAAACAAAACGAAGTATATGAAAATAAGCACGCAACCACAAATACTACGACCACTTGTTATATAAAACGACGTCATCGAAGCAGCGAATTTGTATACCTGGGAGCGCTCCTTAACACTGAAAATAATACTACCGCAGAGATAAACTGCAGAATTTGCACGGCTAACAGATGCTATTTTGGACTCAATCTCCCCCTTAAATCCACAATTATATCGAGAAATACAAAAATAAAGCTCTACAAAACAATAATACGTCCATTCCTAACTTATGGTTCAGAGACCTGAATCTAACAAAAAATAATGAAAACATGTTAGGATGTTTCGAAAGAAAAATACTAAGATGAATTTATGAAGCAGTGAATGACAATGGAGTGTGGAGAAGACGACACAACTTCGAACTTTATAGAATATATTAGAATCCTGATATCGTAAAACATATTAAGATAGGACGTCTGAGGTGGATAGGGCATGTAATGCGGATGAAACAAAATGACCCAGCTAGAAAAACGCTCCTTGATAGACCCATTGGTCAGAGAAGAAGAGAAGACCTAGAACAAGGTTCCTTGATAACATCGATAAAGACATGAGAAATATGGGAATACGTGCTTGGCGGAGAAAGGCGAAGAATAGGGACGACTGGAGAGAAATTCTTGAGGAGGCTAGGACCTACGTAGGGTTGTAAAGCCAGAATGATGATGATGACTTATAATCTAACTCTGTACTATCCGTCAGAACAAATTAACAGACACGACGCAAAGTTTAGTCAAGTGCAAATGAAAACTAAAAGCAAAAAACAAAGAAACACAAAGATAAAATCGAAGATAATAAATCACATGGTCTTTAACATGCAAACTAGTGCCAGTGGACGTCAGAAGACAGAAAATTGTAAAAATAAAAAAAAATACCTTCATCATCCGATCCTTGAGTGTTATCAACTGTTTCATCTTCAGTGGCAGTGTCATCAGTCACAGGACCCGTTACGCCTTCGGATGTCTCATCCTCTGCTACTTCTTCGTTATCAGTTTCCGTTATTGTGTCTAATCCATCTTCTTCTACGGTTCCATGATCGATTTCCAGTAATTTTTCTATACCTAACGCCACTTTGATATTGTTTAATTCTTCGATCGCCTCATCGTAACTTTGACAAAGTTTCAGTTTGGGCCTCAAAGTAGTTAGGGTATCTTTAAAGATATGTTCAAGTATTGGAGGGAATCCTTCTTGCCACATTTTCTTTTTAAACCAGTAATATGCTTGTAAAAATGCTAAATAATAGTCAAGCTTCCGTTTACTGCTACCACTACTAAAATATGTTCCTGAAAAAATATACATCGTAAATTATATACAAGTTAGTTTGCTTTTAATCATAATAATACAAGATCCCACTACAGGATCACTACGTTCATAACGTAGTTTGCAAACTCACATTTTTACACAAATTTAAAATTAGGACAATAGATTGATAATAGGTTGCCAGTCAAAGCGTGGCCGCAAATATTTTTAATTCATCTACTCCACTAATAGTAATTAGTATTTGACAAATATTTTATTTCGTTCATTTATTTTTTAAATAAAATACACTGATCATGGCGTATATGCATGTTTTTTTATATTAAATTAAAGCTAATTTTTTCTAAATATGATATAAGGCTGCCTGAGAAGAAATGGTCGCAAATTAAGGTTGACAGCGGTTAAAAACGCGAGGTATCAACTTACTTACTTTACTTTATCGTGTCCGGACATGTCATTCATAAAATTTCGATCGATGATACATCAATTCGAATTTACATCGATGAGGACAGTTTCTGCATGTAAGAAGATGTTCCATATTCTGTGTTTCTCCACAGTCACAGTTCACATCATCTTGGTCGATTTTTCCCCATTTTGCCATGTTTGATTTTACTGGAGCGACCCCCGTTCTTATCCGATTCATAGTTTTCCACGTTTTAAAGTCTAGGGACTGGCCGGTCCATTGAACCTGGGGAAGAGGAAAATACTCAGGCGGTTCATCCTGCACTGTTCCAAGGAAGCTTTTCCTAGATTTTAGTCGCTTTCGTGACGTTCGAGCTTTGTATAGGGCATGCCGCTCGTCCGCGATCTGTTTAATTTTCTCTATGTGCTCTGCAACGCCTCTGCGTGTTGAGGGTTCTGCAAAACCCGCTGCTTTATATAGATTTGAGAGTGGCGTCGGTTTCATGCACCCCGTTACTATCCTGCATGTCTCATTTAGCGCAGTATCAACTTGTTTGGTGTGGGCAGATCTTCCCCAAACGGGGCACGCATATTCAGCAGTTGAGAAACACAGTGCCTGTGCCGTTGTTCTTAAAACGCCAGGACGTGCGCCCCATTTACTTCCCGTTAGCTTTCTGAGTATGCTGTTCCTAGTTGTTACTTTCCCTTTCGTTTTTATGCAATGTTGTCTGTAGGTGAGGGACCGGTCCAGAGTTACTCCAAGATATATAGGTTGGCTTGTGTGTTCTAATGTATTACCATTCCACACAATTTGGAGTTTTCGCTTGGCTTCCTTTGCGCGAAGGTGGAAAGCGCAGACTTGGGTTTTAGAGGGATTGGGTCTCAGGGAATTCTGCAGGTAGTACGCTGTCATTGTTTTTAATGCAGTTTCGAGTTTCTTCTCCACTTCTTCAAAACTATTTCCTTGAGCACATATTGCAAGATCGTCAGCATAGAGGAAGTGCTTGGTTTCGGTCGGCGTAGGTTGGTCGTTTGTATATATATTGAAGAGCGTCGGTGCTAAAACACTTCCCTGTGGAAGGCCATTTTTTTGAACTCTCCACCTACTTACTTGAGGTATCAACGATAAAGTAAAGTAGAATTAGGCCGCAACGAAATTGGTTTGACAAGTGATAGAACTCACACAATTGACAGTTCAAACCAATAGCGTTGCCCGCTAGCTGTCTTTTATTTTATCTTTGATAACTCTATAATAATGTTGTATCATTCTTGTAACGCTGATGGGATTGATTCTATCAAGAGTTCCATATAATGGAACTCCAGGGTAGTTTACCCCTTGCAGGTGGTTAATTACTTGAACACACTAGATACTGATAATTCCGTTTATTCGTTCTCTAAACAGATAGTACTCAGTTGACGGATGACAACACTAACTTAGACCGTTTTCTGGATTCTTCATTCTTAATTATAATCTTACTCCCGTGATTTCCAGCTATTTAACTCACTTGCGTTTGTTGATATAATATTGTTTTTACTTGTTTAATTTATACACGTTATTTAATAAGCTTTTGATTACATTGCAAATTTCACTAGGTCATAAATAAACAATTGCGTTTCGCAAATATGTGTCATGTTATTAAAAGGTTACTTAGATCTGATGCTTATTTAAATCTCGTTACAACTTGCGTTTTTAACAGCTCTGGCAAGCTCGCGTTATCGACCATTTTTTCTCAGGCAACCTTATATTAATTAATATCATATTAAGAAAAAAATGATCTTTAATTTGATATAAAATACATGCATATACGTCATGAGCAGAGTATTTTATTTAAACAATAAATGAACGAAATAATTTTTTTGTCAAACATTAATTACTATCAATCGAATTAAAAATATATGCGGCCACTTTTTGATTGACAACCTATTATCAATTTATTCTCCTAATTTTAAATGTATGTACAAATGTGAGTTTGATTAACTATGTTATGAACGTGGTGATCCTGCAGTGGGATTTTAGGCTATAATTTTCACGCATGTCTCTCTATCAATATTGTAAATTTTTAAACAATTTAAACTATTAAGATATGCGTGTTTTAACTTATACAGATCACGACATTGTTTTATTGACCATACAACACAATGGCAAACGTTGTGACATGTTACACGTTTCCACCTCTATATTCATTTCACAGTAGGTAAGAATTGTCGTAATTGTCACATTGACATTAAAAATTTCAAACGAAGTTCTGAAAGAATAAACAAATAATTAATAAAATGCCTATTAAGTTGTATACCGTCCAAGAAAAAGTGCAACTTGTAACGTGGTACTTTCAGGGTCATTCGATACGCGAAGTAATTGATTTATTTATTGTTGCCTTCGAAAATAGACCCCCACCAAGTGTTACAACAGTTAAAAATACCATTAAACATTTACACGGGATGTGTAAACAGTTGTAAAAAGTGTCATGAAGGTAATGAACCACGTATTAGACCTGTCGATGAGGAGCGTCAAAACAGGGATATTGATATTTGTGCTGTTGTGGAAGCTAGTGAACCCTGCAATAGTGTACAAATTGCTAGGGAAGTTAACGTGAATGTTCGAACTGTCCAGTCAGTTCTCAAAAGGAATGGATATCACTGTTTTAAGATGCAACCAACACAAGAACTGTTTCTAGAAGATAACTTTAGGCGGATGGAGTTTTGTGAAATTATGTCAGATAAACAGATTGAAAATGTACACTTTTTAAAAAATATTTGATTTTCTGACGAATCTTCATTTTCATTACATAAAAAACACAATCCATCCGTTGCAAGGTATTATTCTCTGAAAAATAAGCACCCCAGTGTTGCAGTGCGAACGCAGCATCTGCAAAAGTTAAATGTTTGGATTGGGATGTTAGGCGACCATATTGTCGGTCCATTTTTTATCGATGGAAACCTAAACGGGCCCAAATATTTACAACTTTTACAGAATGAGATCATTTTGGAAGTTCGACGCCTTTCTGTTAATTTTCAGGAGGTTTCTTTCCAACAGGATGGGTGTTCGGCTCACAACTCTAGAGTAACTATTGACTTCCTCAATAAAACGTTTACTGATCGACTGATAAGTACACGTGGTACAATTAAATGACCCGCTAGATCCTGTGATTTTGGTCGAATATTTGAGCCCTTAATTCATTAATCTGCTTTCCTAATTTTTATTTTTTGTTAGGTACATTTTACATTGTTAGGTAAGTTTGTAGGTTCTTAATTAGGTAGTATTTTTTATGTTTAAGTTTGGAAGAATTTTATTGTTTTTTTTATTTAAAAGTACAAACGATTCTTATTCTGATTTTTTTTCTTCTTTCTTGTCTTGTTGTTATAAGCTTTGTCCATAAAATTTGTACAATTTTCAGTGACAATAAAGCATATTACTTATTTACTTAATTTATTTGTATTGCTATTAAGGCTAAAAAATAACCAAAAAATTAGTTTTAGAGCATTATAATAAATATATTCTAGAGATGGGATTGCAATAAATGTTAATTCCTATGGTCAACAAAACAATGTCGTTATCTGTATAGGTATTTAGAGAAGAAACAATTATTATTTTAAATGTTTTTAGTAAATACTTATATTTAAAGGACATATAAATTTTGAGCTGTTATGATTTAAATATACTTACCGCAAGTTTCTAAAAGCACGGAGGCCAATCGAATTCTAAATAAATGATGGGGCGGATCAAGTGGAGAAGGCTCAGTAGGATCCATTGAAACTCCAAATGATATTATTGAATATAAAACCTAAAAATATTGTGCTATTTTTCAGATGGATTATTTATACAGAATATTTTATTATTATTTGTACACAATTCAACTCAACTCATTCGTCATAAATATGATTTAACACCTTCTGTTAAAGGTTAGTGCCACTCTAATCTTTATCAAATCTTCCTCGGCATCATTAAGATATATGACCTTAGGTCGTCCTCTTCTTCTTAGATCGACTTGTCTAGCGTAGGTATTTTAATAGAGTCACTTCTATCCATTCCCATCACGTGATCCACCCATCTTAGGCGGTTTATTTTGATGGTTTTCATGGACCGTGGCTAATGGTATATGCAGTATATAGTAATACAACGAATAGACAATAAACAAGATTTTAAACCAAAAACTGCATACGAAGGCCCTGAAATTAGTTTTCTCACCAAAAGAGAAAAACCCAGTACTTTCTGCTCGATTACATATACAGACAAGATATCAACAAAAATAGCCAAACACATAAAAAAGAAAGGAATAACGCCAACTTTCAGAACAAACAACAACTTAAGCCAATATATAAAGAACAACAAGAGCCAAAAAAAAAATACTAATACAGTGGTGTATAAAAACTTAAATAGGTCAAACTGGTAGAACCTTCAACAAACGTAAAGCAGAACGCAAAAGGGCTTTGAATAACATAAAAACCGATTCTACGTATGCACTTCACCTTCTAGATCATAATCATTCTTTTAATACCCGATTTCAAATTCTTCACATTTAAAATAAAGGCCTTAAGCTATCATTATTAGAATCTATGGAAATTAACAAATTAAAATACAGACATGTATACGCATAACAAAAATATCTCACTCGAGAAAGGCACTCTGGCCGAAACAGCTGTAGTGATAATAAACTATAATAAATTTTGTAGAAGTGTTGAAAACAAAAGTTTTCAGTGTTATATTGCTAGATCAAACTGTTCTTTTTATTTAAGGTCTTTTCGAATTCTTTTCCTTTTTAGAAGGACTATAAATTCATTGTACCTTACCTTGCCAAAAGTTTTTCGGGATATCATTTTATACCTATTATTAGTTTAGGAATACCAAATTCATTTCTGGATTCATTCATTTAGGAATTTCTGTATCAGATTTGACAGGCTCTAAGTTTTGTACCCTGTTTTTGTCTACATTCAAATTGTAATTTCGTCGTTTTTTAAATCAAAATCAGAAAGCAGTAAGTGCATTTCCATCCTTCCTACAATAGTAGTAGTGCAAAAGTGCCATATATAAACTTAAATGACACCAATTTGGTTTATTGCTTTTGCCTGGTCTCTAGATTTGTTAATGAATATTAACTGCGTATATTAATAATTATACTTACTTTAAAAACATCTGAACTTTCTACCATTCTATAATTGTATAATTCCCCAAGATATTTGACTTGAGCTATTCGTCTTTGGTTGTACTTGGGAAGGTTTACTTCCATACCTAATCTAATATCTTCTAAAACACCATCTACAACTTTAGTTCCAACCTCTTCTTGATAGGCAACTAGGCCTGCCAATAGATTTGCTAAGCACCTAAAATTATAATTCATTGAACTTATAAGACATTGAAATTATATCATGCTTCAATGATAGGAGGAAACAAAACACTTTCACTGCCAATTAAAGTCAAAAAATAATGTAGCAAACGCCAAGCATAATGATATTGCCGCGATTGAAGTATATATTTCCTTCGAGTCGTCATAGAAAATTGCGACAGTGGCAAAAGTGACAAATAAATGGTATAAAAACGGAATATGTAATTATTTAAGAATCTAAATATCAAATAATAATATAAACACATTCTCCACAGACAAATACAACTAGAACAAAGAACATAATGCACCAGATGAATGAATACAGTTGAAATACATTCCAATAAATACTAATGGGGAAAATTTGTAGAAATATAGAGAGAAAGAAACGCAGAATGGTAGAAAAGTAGTGGCCACAAAAATATTTATGACTCTATATTGGAATATTTTGGACTCTTTAAGTACACTAAAAGCTTTACAGCAATTATATCCATCAAACGCTTTCGGTAAACTAGCATATATCTTGAAAAACACCTCCATTCCTGTAAACTTAAAGAAAAAGGTGTATAACACATGCATATTACCAGTTTGTACCTACGGCTTTTCATATGAGACAGTAGGCCTTACCAAAAAATCTGCTAAAAAATTAGAAACAACGCAAAGAGCAATGGAACGAATCATGCTTGGAATATCACTGAGAGACAAGATTAGAAACACCGAGATAAGACGTAGAACGAAGATTAGGGATATTGTGGAAGAAATTACAAAAATGAAATGAAATTTCAAAAAAGATGGGTAGATGATATAAGAGCAGTGGGAGGCAAACAGTGGATTCAGTGAAACAGTGGAAAACAAGATAGAGAAATATGGAAGCAATTGGGAGAGACCTACATTCATGAGTGGATGGAAAATGGTTGACAAAGAGAGAAGAGATATCCATCAAACGAAATTATAATGCTAATAAAAATGAACTCATACTATCATTAACAAAAAATATAGAAACGACTTTTTTATGGGTGCCATCACAGGTGGGAATCAAAGGAAACGAAGCAGGGGAACAACTTGCGAAGATACACTAGATGAAAGCATCACTGAGTCAAACATGCTAACAAGAAACGACTATAAAGCCTCTATCAGAAAACATATTACCAATTTATGACAGAATAACTGGAATTCCACATCCAACAAATTAAAAGATATTCTAGAAACTGTCGGCACCACCTTACCACTCCCACCCAAACGTAGTGAGCAAGTAATAATAACTGGACTGCGATTAGGATATACTATCTGTACCAACCCATATCCACTTAATAAATAAAGAACCCATCCCTTTCTGCCACAACTGCCAGAAGGTTGACCTGCACCCTTAATTTTGTTTCTAATTCTAGAGATGGCTCTACTGCTCTAATTTAATTGTAGGTTTTTTGGATAACGGCTTGTTACTCTTCGAATCCAAGAAAACCAATGACTATCATGAAGAAATGGACGCCCAAAAATTTGAAGAAAGCAAAATGTGGGATCTGGACACTAGAGAGGATTTTTCTGTCAAACCTTTTATTATCATAGTGTTCTTCATCGTCCGACGAGTTTTCTTCAGACGATAGTTAATATTTTGACCTTTTGTGGATGTCTGACTACTTTGTCAATAATGGGGGCTATGATGTATCATTTACGTAAATAATTACATACTAGTGTAAAATTCAGAAAACGTACATCAGATTACAGTTCTCAAAACATAATGTGTAAAAACGGTATGATGTATCATGCCCTGCGTTGCTATGCGTAAAATGACCAAGCCACAGCAGAAAATTACATAAAACGTTATTTTCGGTTCTGTCATATCCTGAAGATCTGTCAGATAATTCAAATTAACCTAACTTTTGGCTTCTTGTTTGTTTTTGAAAAAATGGATTTTGTAAATTTGTTATTACACAATGAATTGAATGATGTGGCAGAAAGAAATTATGTAAATGTAGAGCAACTTCAGTTACGGGACACCAGTAACCCATTTGAAATAGATAACCAGCTCTAACTAAATTGCAATAGAATTAAAGGTTCTCTCCCTACTTAATTTTGTAGGAAATGAAAGTTACCAAAAATGTACTGGTAACAACCTGTTATTTTCAATGGAACAAAGTACATTTAGTAAAGTATTAACAGAAATAGCTGCAGGGATAGTGGAACACTTTGTGCCAAAATGGTGAAAAAGATGAAGTACAGCCTGTAGTTCTCATAGAAATGATTCCAAAAGAGGCAAATCAAAACAATGGTTGGGTGTTGGAAGCACAGAGAATAAGAAGTGTTATTGCTGCAAACTTTGTGTAGTGAAACAAAAACGTATTAATATTTTCATAATTTATTTATTTCACAATGATAAATAGTGATATAGTTTTATAATCAAATATAGTTTAGTAATATAATTTTACAATTTAGTGATATTTCATCATTTTATAATATATATGATAGAGTTTTATAATCTAGTATAGTTTAGTGATATAAATGTTAATATTTCAATTAATTACAAAAAGCTCAAAACAAACAATCTAAAACATATTACTAAGTGGCTCAAAAATTTTTTAAACTGTTTAGATAATACGAAGATATTATATTGCTGCACACTGTATTATAACATATTAAATTAAAAATGTTTATATATTGTTAAAAACAAAAACACAAATCATGTATGTTACAATTAATTACAAAAATGACACAACACTAACAAAATAAAAATATATTACAACCTGGCTCAAAAGTTTTGAAAACCCTTAGAGAATATAAAGAAGTGTTATCGCTGCAAATGTTATGTTATAAAATATTTAAATAAAAATGTTTATCCTCAGTTTATTTTATAATTATATGATTTATATTTATACAAACTTTGTGTTATAAAATTGTTAAATAAAAATGTTTAAAAACATAAAACCCTTATGTTACAATTAATTGCAAAAAGTTCAAAATAAACAAATTTAAAGTATATTAAAAAGTAGTCCAAAATTTGTTAAAACCCTTGGAAAATTAAAACATACAAGTAAAGAATACAATTTCAAAAATTAACGCAAACCTAAAATATATCACAAAGTAAACCTACAAATACACCTAAAATATACTACTACAAAGAACAAGGTTTGTAGCACAAGCATTACAACTTTGGGTTGTATAGAACCTGACATAAAATTCATTAAGGTAGCATATCTTACATGGATAAAGCAGAGCATTTCATCAGGCAAGAGGTAGGTGCAACAGTCAGAAAGGTTTTTAACAGAAGAGGGCTGATGGGACAATAAACTAGAAGAAAACCAAGACTTGGGTATCAAGACAGTTTAGACGATGATTTAAAATCTATTGGAGTTAGAATGTAAAGAAGAGTTGGTAGACACAGGGGTGAATAGAGGATTGTCCTAAAGAATTATTTGCACAAGCACAGAGGTTTACATTATAGCCTTGTTAAAGCTGGAAACATATATTCCTGTGTTGCATTGATGTTGACTAATGATAATGGTAAAACAAACTAAAATATATAACAAAATGGTCCAAATGTGCTCATAAACCTTAGAGAATATGAAGAAGTATTATTGCTGCAAACTTCGGTGTTGTAAAATAAAAAAAAAAAAGTTGTTAAATAAAAGTGTTTATAATTAGTATATTTCATAATGATATGTAGGTATTTATGTTATAATTAGTTACAAAATCAAAAAGAATAACACAAAGATCAAGACAAAACAAAAAATCTGAAACATATTACAAAGTGGCTAAAAAATTTTGAGTTATAAAATTGTTAAATAAAAATGTTTATATTCAGTTTATTCCATAATTGAGATAAAATTTTATAAAGGATATGTTTATAGAATTTTAAATAAAACTATTGCATTTTTAATTTTTACAGGTTGACTTCCTTCTCCTTCTGAAAAATATTATACACCATAATAAACATAATACATCAATAATTAATCTTTACTTTTAAACTCCAATGTATTTATAATCTGGGGCTCCCCAAGATGAATCTTTGAAATGAGTTGCAAAATCTTCCACTCATTGAACACCTAAAAATTTAGCATTTATTAAATTTGATAGTAACAGAAATTAATCTTCTTACATGTCTTCATTGTTCTCCTGTTTTTTAGGGCCACCATCTACTGTATTTACCATGATAGCAAATTCCTCTCACAATTGGGCTACTTTCTTAGCCTTCCTTGACTATTTTGCCAGTAAGCACTATTTATTTTTATGAAGTCTAACATCACTTACAATTGTTTCCTGGTTGTTTTCTTTTTAATTGAAGCCATTAGTTTATTTTATTATAATTATAAAAAAATAGTAACTTGTTACCACAAATTACATACAATAACATAACCTAACTAAGAGAGAAAACGGCACCTAATTTTAGACAGCTTAAAAATTACATTTACATATAGATAAATTACATATCAAGGTAGGCAACCCGTTATACGTAGTTCTTACATCATACCAATTTGAAAATTTTTACATAAATGTGTTAAAATCGGAGTTTACAGCATGTAATTATTTCACATAAACGATACATCATAGCCCTCAATGTCTCATATAATAGGTATGTTATTTTTTACATACATGTCAAATTAAAATAATTATGTCTTCTATAACTCCTACATACGTTACTAATTTTTAAAAACTAAATAAGCTTTACGTAATTTTGTTTCAAATACATTTCGTAAAAATACTTATTTTAGTACATATACATTTTTAAAATTCACTTAACAACGTGAACGATAAGCTGCTGTGTGTGCAGTGAACGTCCAGACTGATTGATATATCTCTATCTAACTTGCGGCTTCGATTATCTACTGTTGTTTTCTACTGGTAAGCGTTGTCATATTTTATGAGATACTTTAAAAATCCGGTATCCTATGACTATTTGACTGTATGTGAATTATTAATATAGAAGTTGGATACATTATCTATGATCACAACCTGGCAATGATGTCTACATTTTTAATACTTAACTATGGTAATAAATAATGTTTTGAAAAATAAATTATAACAACTTACCTAATATTGAAATATTTAAGATTATGAGCACCTGTCAAACATTTTACAGCATAAGCAGCAATTTCTGGATTGGCCCAATCTAATTTTCTCATAAGTCTCATAATTTTGTCAGTATTATTCTTCTGTAAATCCTGATAGAGTAACTTTCTTATAAATTGATGCATCACAGGTCTCTCTTTTTTCGTAATTGTAACGACTTCAGGGGGATTAACATAATAGTAAGCATTTTCAATCTGTGTTACGTATCTCGAATCCAATGCCATAACTGCCTTTTTTCTCATCATTTGTTCTAGATACACTTTAGTTCTTTGGTAAGAGTCTGGACTACAGTATAAGAATCTTCCGCAGACTTCCAACAAATTACATGCCATTTCAATGTGATGATGAGAAAAATCATGAAGTAAAACTTTCAGGCAGTAGAGAGCTTCTATTTTAGAATATAATTTAAATTTTACGAGTTCCCCTAAAACATTTTTATAAGTTAGATTAAATATAACTCAAATTCACTAGCGATTAAATTTAAGAGGCTACATCAGCGCGTCATCAAGACGGAAAACGCGTTCCAAGATTACAGCTTTAATTTTTAATATTTTGTCGAGATATTTGGCACACACATACGTGATATAGTAAAGAATGGCGGTACGGAGCCCAATTTGAGAAATATGTTAGTTTATGGAAATTACTCTATAACTAAATAAAATATTACAAAAACGAGTCTGTACCGTCATTAAGAAAAACAAAAAATTACACTTTCTTCAAATAACCTTTTTTATCCCATGCCTAGATTTTGTGTCAGATTGGAATTACTAAAATCACCTAAAATCAAAGATCTATAACAAGAAATCGAACTTAACTGAGTGAGTTGGCAACATAGAGAATAAGTCAGCGCCATCACATTTGCACACCTGCGTCTGTTTTTTGTGTAAGTGATAGCACGATTCTGCTCTGTTATCTGTATCGATATCTGTTCAGCCAGATATTGGAATATTATTTTGGATGTGGATTATGGATATTATTTTCTAAGATATTGGAATTCGTTATTGTTGATTCATAGTGAAGTAGTGTTTGTTTAAAATGAATGTATTATATTTGTGTAATAGAACTAGGTTGTTGGACTATTTGAAAAAAATAGATTATTATTAATTGTGAGTTTTATAGTTATATTTCAAATAAAGTAAAAATATTTCAAATTCTAATGCGAGTATACAGGGTGTTTCAAAAAGGTATTTCATAAATTAAATCACGCATTCCGGGGACAAAAATAAATTGATTGAATCCGACTTACCTTAGTACAAAAGTGTACACAAAAACGTTGCAGCCCTTTGAAGTTACAAAATAAAAATTGTTTTTTTGCATTATCTCCGAAACTACTTGACATTTTGTAATAAAAATGGACACGTTACTTTCTTGTTTTGAAAGCATTTTTCATAAAAAAGAAACAACAAAATCTAAGCATACAGAAAAATTTTAAGGGGCGTGTGCAGCCCTAAATCCCCTCAAACTTTTGAGTACGTTCAAATCAAATAAATTTTGTGTCATCATTAGTTTAACACATTATTTTTAAAATTGTTTGCCTCGTATCACTTTTTTCAAAAAACAGTTTTTATTGAGTTACGGCCCTTTTCATTAAACTTTAAAAAATTACGTGCAACTAAATATATGGCTTAAATGAATTAACAAGTACAAAAAATGTTTATAACCTCTATAAATATGATATTATAATAAATGTTCAAAATGACCCCCATTTTCTTCAATACACATTTGGTATCGTTTTAATAAGGAAAACCGAATGCGCTGAAAAACCATATGTCCTGACGAAATTGATTTGCAGCTTCAATTATTCTAATCCTCAATTGTTGTTCGTCCTCTATTGTTACAGAATACACTTTCTCTTTCATAAACCTCTAAAAGCAAAAGTCCATGGGATTAAGATCAGGACTTCTGGGTGGCCAAGAAATAGGTGCGTCACGACCCCTTCCAATCCACCTACCAGGATACTGCCTGCAGGCAAAAATATTCCCGGACTTCATTACTGTAACTCGGTGGAGCGCCATCTTGTAAAAACCACATATTTTGCCTTATTGCAATATCCACTTCTTCCAAATACTCTTGTAAATCTTTTGCCAAGAACTGCAAATAATTATCACCATTTAAATTGTTGGGAAGAAATACTGGGCCTATTAGATTGTTATCCACAATTCCTGCCCAAACATTAACTTTGAAAGTCCTTTGGTGATGAGTCGTTTTTTTGGCGTGAGGATTTTCGTCGGCCCAAATGTGCTCGTTATGATGGTTTGTTATTCCATTTCTGCTGAAGGTAGCCTCGTCGGTAAACAAAATATTTCTAATAAAATTAACATTTCGAGTGTTTTCCATTAACAACTAATCGCAAAATCCAATCCTTTTAGGATAATCTTCAACCAATTACTCTTGAACCGTTGTTAAGTGATAGGGTTTAAGCAGCTGATCCTTCAAACGCCTCCAAACCCTTTCGTGAGGAACATTTAGTTGAGCAGCTATTACCCTTGTACTTGTTTCAGGGACTTCTTCAATGATTTCTAAAATGTCTTCATCAGTTGCATCCATTATTGGACGACCACTATTACCAGCAACTTGCGGTTCGAATGTACCCGTTTCCCGTAAACGACGATCAGTGGTCAGAAATAATCGTCTATCGGGTGCATTTCGAGTTTAGGTATTTTACTGCATAACGCCTTGCGGCTGCACTATTTCCTTGACATTCACTTACGATATTCCCGATAGTTTATTGAAATCATAATTTAATCTGATCCAACTTACTCAAAGTTAAATGCATATCTGCCATTTCCTGAAATGTGTAGGCCATCAAAATTTTTAATATTAATCTTATTCACACAATAAATGATAGCTTCAAATTATTGACTATTATTGATGGAACTGTTTGTAATTATTGTACCCGTAGAAACTAATTGTAATTTTATGGCCAACTAGGAAAAAACTAGTTTTTCGAAAAAATGATAAAAGGCAAATAAGTTTTAAAAATAATGTGTTTATTTGAACACATGATGCCACAAAATTCATTTGATTTGAACGTACTCAAAAGTTTGGGGAGATTTATGGCTGCACACCCCTTTAAAAATTTTCTGTGCGCTTAGATTTTGTTGTTCCTTTTGTAGGAAAAATGCTTTCAGAACAAGAAAGTAACGTGTCCATTTTATTACAAAATGTAAAGTAGTTTAGGAGAAAATGTAAAAAAAAAATTTTTATTTTGTAACTTCAAAGGGCTGTAACTTTTTTTGTGTACACTTTTGTACTGAGGTAAGTTGGATTCAATCAATTTATTTTTGTCTCCGAAATGCGTGATTTAATTTATGACATACCTTTATGAAACACCCTGTATAGTTTTAGGAGGATTTTTTATTCTAGAAATATAAATTATTTTAAAACAGAAAAATTTCTCAAGCGAAAGATAAAGTCACGCCTTCCAAGAAAAAGTCCAGTAAAAACCGTGCTAAAATGATTCGAAAATCGAAATTAGAGCCACCACAAATTTTAATAATGTAAGTATAAGCAATCTACTGTTGTCGTAAATAAAAAGTGTGAAAATATATTATTATTAAATTTATGATAGGTACTTACTAATTCTTAAGCTAAGATGTTTTATACTAATTTCGTAAAAAAATGTTTGTTAAAATTTATATGCTTATGTTTATTCTTTTTTGTATAATAAATAAATAATAAAATATTTTCATAAAATCGTAATGCTTTTTTTGCGTTTCTTTATACTTTTAAATCCGAACTCTAATTATCACAATATTGTGCCTTCCTTTTTGATAATATCACGCACTGCCGACGCACTGTTGCCAAAGGTTCGCAGAACTTTCAAAAGACGGTGCGGCTACTATTTCTCAAATTAATAGTGATGACGCGCTGATGTAGCCTCTTAAGATCAATTACGAATTGATGAAAAGTTTTTAGTCTTCATTTTTTATAATTGAGCTTTATTTACAAGTGTATTAACAATTTTAGAATTGTAGACCAGAGAAATTAGCAAATAAAAAGCCTTTTTTTGTGATACTCTGATACAGGTATCGAACAACAGATTTTGATAAATTTGGTGATAACAATACGTAATAAACAAAATATGCAAAAATGAAACTTAATTTTTTACTTACAAATAATATATAAACAAAGTTATTTTTGTTAATCTGTTGCTTAATTATTGCAAAAATAGCTTCAAAAGTCCATTTTTTGAAAATTATTAATGACTTTTCTAAAAATGCACAAAACAAAAAACTTTAACTTCGCGTGATAATAGCGGCAATATCATATGTATTCAGGTATAAAAATTTCAAGAAGTTTCACTTAATAGTTAATGCAAAATTGAAACTTTTTATCCAGTAAGCTTTTATCTACTATTAACTATTAGGTATACATGAATTCTGAAAGCACTAAATTTAAGAGAAAGGCTTATGATATCAAATTAAATCATTTAACGATTAGACAATTTACTTTAACTATTTAGGTTACAAAAGTACTGTGATTTTAAACTTATAAACATTTAAAATAACATCAACATATAGGAAGTTAATTTGTTTTATTCGAAATGTTAAAAAATACCATGTAATACGACCCTTAGAACCCGAGTCATCCCTGTTTTATTTCTAGATTTTACTATTTTAAAAACTAAATTGATAAATTTAAATTTATAAAAATCTCCGGTTATAATCAACGAAAATTGACGTTTTGAAATTTGGGGTACCTCGTTGCATAGATTCTAAAGATTTAATCAGGCAATTTGTGAATTGTTTATTTAACCGGGTAATTTGTTTAAATAATTAAGAATAAATAATTCATAATCATCATCATTTGGCTCTACAACTCTATGTGAGTCTTGGCCGCGTTTACTATTTGCCTCCCTTGTTGTCGGTCCTGAGCAGCTATTTCCCATTGCTGTATTCCGATTTTTTGTACTGCGTCCTTCCATCTCTTTCTTGGGCGACCAACTGACCTTCTGCCATCGGGCCTTTCCCAGAGTGTGGCGTTCGCCATGGTCCGCCTATCTTATTCGGTTTGCTTTAATGTAGCGTACTATGTTTTTATCTCCATATACTGTCTGTAGTTCATCATTGTGTCTTCTTCTCCATTCTCCTGGTGTCTCTTCTCTGCAAGGCCCATAGATAGTCCGCAGTGTCTTTCTTTCCAGTACCAGTAATTTTGTCGTTTCCCGCTGGTTCAGAGTCCATGTCTCGCTTCCATACGTTATTGTGGGGCGAATTATTGTCTTGTACACGCTTATTTTTGCTGGTATTGAGAGTATTTTTGATTTAAGAGGGTATTTCGGGTCAATGCTTTTATTTTTTTCGAATCCTGAGAAAACTAATAAATATTTTTGACAAATTTAAACGCAGAATGAAAGTTTACATTATTCCCGAGGGCCGAAAGTCCCTTAGAATAAACAAGAAGTTTCTTTCAAATAAGATATTTGAAATTAAAAATTACACTTAATTTTCTCTTCTTTTTCACCCCTGTAGCTTATTAAAATAAACATTATAGAAGTTTTCAGGGACTTTTGGCCCTCGGCAATAATGTAATCTGTCATTCTGCATTTAAATTTTTCAAAAATACTTATTAGTTTTCTCAGGATTCGAAAAAAATGACTGCATTTAAAAGCATTGGCCCAAAATTTTGCGCGTACGCTCTTAAGTACGGTCATTAATGAGTAATATGCCCTGTTTGCTGCAATGATTCTGGCTGCCACGTCCTTCTCATATTTATTTTCAGATGTTACGATCGCTCCCAGGTACTTGAATTCTTTGACGACCTGAAAGTTGTATTTATTGATTGTTACGTTTTGTCTAACCCTTGGTCTTGGGTTCTTCGTAACCACCACGTACTTGGTCTTGTCATCGTTGACTTTCAGACCAACTTCCTTGGCTCCGTTTTCGAATAGGGTAAAAAATTCTTTTGCATCTCTGGAGGATTGTGCAATTATGTCCACGTCATCGTCTTTTATAAATCTTGGGCTGTTGGTCGTGTTGCCCTTAATTGTTTTTAGGGCATTATAAAATTGTCTAGCCTGACCGGTTCTATGCTCCTCCTCCAGTTGCTGTGTTCGCTCTTCTAGGTACTGTTTCTTTTTTCTTCTCAAAAGTCTTCTCGTTTGAGTTATCACTCTGTTGCCTACTTTCCTTTTCTGGAGAAAAACCATTGGTTTTTCTTCTTGTTATTCCTTTCTTTTCCTATAGTTTCGGCTGCGGCACTTTCTATGGCGTTCGTTATATTTTGCCATTTCTGGCCTATGGTCAATTCTGGCGTTGATGTTTCTTCTTCTTCCAGTATCTGCAATTTGTTTTGGATCAGTGCCTGATATTGGCGTTCATTATCAGGTAAATCGAGCCTTGAAATGTCCCATCTGTTTCCTTGTTGGCGTTGCTTTGGCTGTCTCGTCTTTAGCCTATTTCTCATTTTTGTTCTGATCAGGAAGTGGTCAGAGTCACTTTCTGCTCCCCTCAGACTGTGTGCGCTGATGATATTTCTGCATTAGTGTTATCATGTAAGCTATGTGTGCTGATCACCGCTTTAAGATGGTCCTCTTTACCTAGTTTGGCATTTAAGTCTCCCAGTATAATTTTGACGTCGTATCTGGGTGACGTTGTGTAATGTTGGTCTAAAATTTCATAAAATTCCTCCTTGTAGTTTTCATTTGCTTCTTCCGTTGGTGCGTGGATTGAGAAGAGGGTTAGGTTCAACCATTTTCCTTTGAGTCTTAGAGAGCTCATGCGCTTGTTGATTGGTTTGAAATCAATTATGGCAGTTAACTACAAACCCACATCCAAATTCGTGCCTTTCTTCTTCTCCTGACCAGAAAACCAGGGAATTTTCCATTTGCAGGCTTCCCGATCCTGTCCATCTCATTTCCTGAATCTCAGTTACGTCCATCTTATATTTTTGAAGCTGTTTTATGGCATGTGTTGCAATTCTGGGCCTGAACCAGGCAATAGTATCCGATTCGTAGCGTCTTTCTTTTTCTATGTACGGATTGCTGGTCCATAGCAAAATCCCCTTTTCGGAGGACCATTTCTCCCTTCCTCGTCTGCCCTGACCCTGTCTTCCAATGGGGTTGGTTACCCAATCTCCAGCAGGGTTGCTCAGGTCCTCCGGGATTCGCCCGTGCAGCTCAAGCCGTAGTTCGTGGAGGTGAGGATAGGAATTGAGTAGGATAGGCTAGATATGCTAACTGGAAACAGCATCTTGTATTGCGCCTCACAACCCCTTTTGAACCCAAAAAATAAATAATTATTTTGCAAAATTTTACTTTTCTGTTATTATTATTAAAAGATAAGGTTATGAAATGATAGGTAACTTAAATATTTATGTATTGTAGTTATAAATAATTTCTTTTAAAAATAAATTTTCCAAAAAAATTAATTTTTTATTTGAAAATCAAATCTATATGTGATAATTTTTCTTGAATTATGCTTATAATTTTAGTATGTTAATATTAATAACGTAATCATTGTAATATGTTAATTATATATAAAGATTAATCTAATACTTTTTATTTATAATTATACACAGTTTATAAAAATTAATTTCTGTAAAATATATTTGTAATGTTTTCTGTAAAGAAATTGCTAAATAATATACGATTCATTACACTTTTATAGTATATAAAATATTCTTACTTGAAAAATAAGTATTAATGACAATAATTATTTGCAAGTAGGAAAATTTTAAATAATGCACTCCATGGCTCGCTGTTGCACTGCGCATGACTTATGATTCAGCCAGTTAAAAATGGTCGCTTCGTCTAGCCCCCTCAGCTTTGTAGTTAGAAAACGTGTAGTATGATAACGTGTTTATTATCGAATGCTTTATAGATTGTTTTCATTGTCATAAAAAATTCCAAACCTTTTTGTAAAACTCGATTGACAGACAAGTTTTATTTAAATCCTAGATACTTTACAATGTTATCGTGCCTCTTCGTATTATAATTATAGGTTGGTTGTTAGAATACTCTTCTTAAGAAAATTGTGAGATATCTAAGTGCAATTTGATTTACTTCCATTACTTCCATCACAGACAATTATAATTACAGATAAAAACAAATGTAATATAATGTATGAGTTTCAAAAATTGAGCTAGCAATTGATCTAATTATAATACGAAGAGGCACAATAACACACAAAAACACCTCATCATACTACACGTTTTTCAATACAAAGCTGAGGGGACTAAAGAAGCCACCATTCTTAAATGGCATTAAAAGCCATACGCACTGAAACAGTGAGCCAGTTAGCTCGTTATTTAAAATTTTCCTACTCGCAAATAATTTTTATCATTAATACATATTTTTCAAGCAATAGGAAAAAGTATTATATGTCACATCATATTATTTTAGGATTTTTGTCTTTTTTCAGGACACTTAATTCTTGCGTGTAAATAAAAATTTCAGAGAACAGATTAAATAAATATAAGTTTTAGTAATTTAATTTGTAGTATTTTGCAGTTGTAATAATTAACAAATAATAAATTACAATTGTGACAAATTACAAAAAAACGATTTTTTTCAATTACTGAAGACATCTAATTATATGCTGAAAAATGATATTAAAATAGACTATTTCATGTAAAATTTTGTGGAGAATCCAAATCTGTGTTCAGAGTGGCATTTAGGTTGAGAAAATAAGGAGAAATTGCAGAAAACTTTCAAAAAAAAAACGTACAATTTCGGAAAAATTGGGAATTTGGCCATTCATATGAATGTAATACCATTTCATCCTCTGGCATAAGAGCTGCGCTTATTTTTACCTCAATATACTTTTTTTTTAAGAAAAAGAGTTTTCAAATTTTCCTTGATAGTTAGGCTAATTTTAACACCGGAATCATGTTCGGTAGAAAATTTTACATTGAAGATGTATTTTTCGATACTCTTTTGAGTCATCGCTAAGTAAGAAAAAGTAATAAAATACGGGCAACATTTTTTTCTTCGAAAAAATTGAATAACCCGTATAAACCGCTATTTTGTAGTACATCTCTATTTTTCCCGTGCTATACTGTCTACGTCGGGCACTTTGGTTCTTCTTCTTTTTCTTTTTATATAGACATGACTGTCTGTTTTTCAATGTGCCTCCAGTAAGTTGTTGTTCCATCGTTTTCGTGGTCTTCCTACTGATCGTCTTCCTAATGGGGAAGCGTCTCTTGCTGTGTTGACTACTCTATTAGCTGTCATTCGGCTTATATGATCGTTCCATTCTACTCTTCTATTTCTTACTCAGTTCTTGATGTTCTCCTCCTTACATCTACGTCGTATATCTGTGCTTCTAGCTCTGTTCCATAGTGTTTTACGATCAATTTTTCTAAGTGTGTCGGATATGACTGATGGCTGTTTTGTAAATTCTGCCTTTTATTTCTTTCCCGATATTTTTATTTCCCCATATGGTTTTATTCGGGCAATCTGCGGCTCTGTTTGCTCATTCACTTGATCTTCCACTTCAGTTTCGAGCTCTCTGTAGATAGATAATGTGATGCCTAGATATTTAAACTCCATCACTTGTTCTATTATCTGACCTTCCAGCTCCAATTTACATCTTAGTAAATTTGATGTTATAACCATGCATTTGGTCTTTTTTGGGTAAATTAACATGTTAAATTTTTTGGCGGTTATATTAAATTAGTGCAGAATACGTTGTAAATCATCCTCATTGCCTGCTTCAATAGGACCGGTCAGTTCTTCTACTTTTACTTTTATTGTGTTGCTTTGGTAGGTATTTTCGATCATTTTGATTATTCCTAGAGGCATCTGTCTTACGTACAATAAGTGGATAACATCCTTTAATTTGACCCAGTCAAATGCCTTCTTCAGGTCCACGAAACATAGATATGCCGGTTGGTTGTATTCTAATGATTTCTCTTGCACTTCTCATTATAAATATAGCTTCGGTGCATGGTCGGTCTTCCCGACCTAAAACCTCGTTGTTCTTCTGCTAGTGTTATAATTTCATTCAGTTTATTTGTTATCACTTTGGTTGTTAATTTTAGTGTTGTGTTTCATAAATTAATTCCTCTGTAATTTTCCGGGTCCGATTTGTCTCCCATTTTGAAGAGAGGCATTAGGATGCTTGCGGCTGAGGTGGTTAGGTCACATAGAGAGAATGAATGAGATGGAGCCGCCAAAACATATTTATAACCAAAGAATAGGAGGAGTGAGAAGGAGAGGCAGACCCAGAGCACGATTTAAGGATCAGGTGGAGGAAGACTTGAGAATGTTGGGAGTACGAAACTGGAAAACCAAGGCGAAGAATAGAAGAGAATGGAGACGTATCTTTGAGCAGGCCAAGACCCACCATTGGTTGTGGAGCCAATGATGATGATGATGATTAGGATTGTGGCAGATTGACAGTTAACCTCCAGCCACACATGGGTTGACTGTGCTACCGAAGTGATGGAACGTCGACGGAGAAAAGAAGAAGAGATCAGAGCAGCTGAGGTCTGTCAGAACATGATCACATGACGAGGTGACAACGAAAAGAACTCTTACAGTTTTCTTACTTGTTTTTAGTATGTAGATTATTGCTAATAAATCAATAAAACAGTTTAAAGTGTGCCCCGACTACTTTGCTTCCCGCAAACAGGCCACATTGGTGACCCCGAGAAAAAAAAAAACTGTAAGTAAAACGTTTTATACACAACTATGACAAACACCGACCAAACAATGCCAAACAATATGAATATTACACCGTGCGAAGGCGATGATCACTAATTAATTGCACGGGTAGGCATTAAAGCGCCAGAGTTTTGGCGCACTGAACCAGAACTATGGTTTCTCCGGCTAGAAGCGCAGTTTCGACAAGCCAAAATCACAACTGACAACTGTAAATTCGACCATACTGTTGCTAGTTTAAACAGTGAAGTAGTTATAGAAGTAGCAGACATAGTAAAGAATCCCACTGCTGGCAATGCCTATATACAACTAAAAACTCGACTTCTCGACAGGTATGGCACCAGCTCAGATGAAAAGATCCACAAGTTGATGGAACTCACTCTGGGTGACCTAAAACCCACTCAACTACTCCATCGAATGCAAGCTTTGGCCATGGATAGCATTAGTAGGCAAGTTCTCAAAAATTTTTGGTTGGACCGCCTACCACCTTCAGTTCGAAGCGTTATATCTATTCTTGATGGAGACCTAGAAGAACTTGCTACGTACCTCCGGTGTTCCAGTTTTCCAGTCATGGTTGTTACCGAAAGCTCTACCTTAGACAAAACAGTGGCTGCATTGAGTGACCAAGTGAATGCTTTATCCAACAGATTAACTGTAGCTGAAGAAGGGCAACAGATTCAAATGACCAAGAGTACCAAGTCATCATCTAACGAACAGTGTTACTACCATCGAAGATTTGGTGCACAAGCAAAGAAATGTAGACCACCCTGCAATTTTACAAAAAACGATCGAAGGGCGCAGTAATGGCGGCAACCGCAGCCCCTCACATACCACGCCGCCTCTTCATTACCGATAGTGCTCTCCAACTTCAATTTCTTATTGATACAGGGGCAGACCTAAGTGTGCTTCCACGTAAAATCTGCACTGCGACTCAGCCCAGCACTGTATGCCTGTATTCTGCCACCGGATCGTGCATCCAAACATATGGTCAGAAACAGCTCACACTAAACCTTGGTCTAGGCCAACCTGTAAAACATGGACATTTGTAGTCGTAGATGTCACCACACCCATACTAGGAGCCGATTTTCTGACGTACCATGGCATTAGTGTAGACATGAGAAACAAACGACTAGTAAGTCCAAGTATGTCAAGCAGTATTACCTGTGTGTCTCGTCGTGTTAGGGTGCCAGAAGTAGGCTTATCCACTGCACATCCCTATGATCATCCAACTGTTGCTATACCAGAGGATACTGAAAGAGTCCAGCACTATATTGAGACTCGAGGTACACCAGTTTTCTCTAAACCACGAAGACTTCCACCAGACCGTCTTCAAGCTGCACGAGCAGGATTCAACGAGCTGATGCAGTCAGGCATTATCCGACCATCAAAGTCATCTTGGGCCAGTCCGCTTCACTTAGTTCAGAAGTCCAATGGACGATGGCGTGCCTGTGGAGATTTCCGCCGTTTAAATGCCATGACGAAACCAGATCGCTACCCTATACCGCACATCCAGGATTTTGCTAACCAGCTACATGGTAAGAAAATTTTCTCTTGCATCGACTTGGTACGTGCTTTTTACCAAATTCCAGTCCACCCGAAGGATGTCCAAAAGACGGCTGTAATAACCCCCTTTGGGCTGTACGAGTTCCTCCGAATGCCGTTCGGTTTGCGAAATGCTGCCCAGACGTTCCAGAGATACCTCGATCACCTTTTTCGAGAATGCTCATATGTGTATGTATACATTGACGATATCTTGGTTGCCTCGGAGACTGAGACTGAGCATGAGCAACACCTGGCATCAGTACTTCGAATTCTGGAAGCAAATGGACTCCAAATCAACAAGGATAAATCAAAATTCCGTAAACGTGAAGTAAACTTCCTGGGTGCCACGGTATCCCCAACTGGCGTTCGTCCATTACCGGCTAAAGTTAGCGCGATTCGTAAGTTTCCACAACCTACGACCTATCGACAGCTACGACGATTTATGGGTATGTTCAATTTCTACAGACGTTGGTTACCTAATGCTGCCAATGAGCTAATGCCACTAACGGAGTTATTGTCTCAGCAAAAGAAAAAGCAGCAAGAACTAACATTAACATCAGCAGCTGCAGCAGCTTTCACCAAGGTAAAAGAACTCTTGGCCGCGTCGACTGAATTGGTCTTTCCAGCACCAAATGCCCAATTGAACATGTCAGTTCTAGAACATATTCGACATATACAGGGCGCAGCCAATATTGTTGCCGATTGTCTCTCACGACCTGAAGTAGACGCTATCACAACACCCATTACTATTGACTATGACCGGCTATCCGAAGCTTAGACTATAGATGAGGGTCTTCAACAGACCCTGAACGATCCTGCCAGTTCCTTACAACTTCAACGCATAGTTCTACCAGATAGCCAGCGGCCGATTTATTGTTCAGTCCAAGATGGTCGTATACGAGTTTATGTGCCAACAGTGTTCCAAAGAGATGTTTTCCTAAAGTTCCACACGCAGTCCCACCCAGGGCATGCTGCTACATTACGAATCATTGCTGAACGTTTTGTGTGGCATAACATGAATCGCCAAGTCAATCAGTGGTCACGAGAGTGCATCCAATGTCAACGTGCCAAAATCGGACGTCACACTGTTACACCTGTGACACCTCTAGGAATGCCAGATGATCGATTCGCACACATACATGTCGACATCGTGGGCCCACTTCCAGCAAATTAGAACTTTCGATACCTGCTCACAATTATCGACCGTTTCACAAGATGGCCAGAGGCCATACCTATCTCGGAGATTACAACCGAAGTTGTCGCGCAGAAGCTTCTTGAGGGATGGATATCCCGGTTTGGCGTGCCAGCAACCATAACAACGGACCGAGGTAGGCAATTTGAGAGCCAGTTGTTTCGCCAGCTCAATGGATTGCTAGGTGTACAACATATTAAAACCACTGCCTACCACCCACAATCAAACGGATGTATTGAACGTTTCCACCGAACACTCAAGGCTGCTCTCATCGCCGCGGACACAGTATCGTGGGTTGAAGCCCTCCCTCTGGTCATGCTAAGCCTTCGAAACTTTTTCAAACAAGATATTGCATGTGCAGCCTCCGAGTTAGTGTATGGTACCCCAGTGAGTCTCCCTGGACAGCTGCTTGTCCCTAGTGCTGTTACACCCGACGAGCATAGTTTTGTCCAACGACTACGGAGACCATGGGAGCATTGCGTCCTGTACCGACGAGCAACCACTCAGCCCGCACTGCCTTTGTCCATCCGGATCTATAGACGACGAGTCATGTGTTTGTGCGGACCGATAAAGTGAAGCCTCCTCTTACACCTCCCTATACTGGCCCGTTTAGAGTGTTAGAATGAAGTGATAAGTTTTTAACAGTGGATGTCCAAAATGTTCCTCAGCGGATTTCCATGGACTGGCTCAAACCAGCATATATTCCAGCGGCCCAACAGTTGCAGGGAGAACATGCATATGCCAACCGTCTGATGAGAAACACAAGTCAACATAGCCGTTCGAAACCAGCAGGTTCCTCACTGGAGGGGAGCCCTGTGGCAGATTGACAGTTAACCTCCAGCCACACATGGGTTGACTGTGCTACCGAAGTGATGGAACGTCGACGGAGAAAAGAAGAAGAGATCAGAGCAGCTGAGGTCTGTCAGAACATGATCACACGACGAGGTCACAACGAAAAGAACTCTTACAGTTTTCTTACTTGTTTTTAGTATGTAGTTTATTGCTAATAAATCAATAAAACAGTTTAAAGTGTGCCCCGACTACTTTGCTTTCCGCAAACAGGCCACAGGATGCTTTGAAATTCATTCTTGACGAATTCTGTTTTGTTCTATTATTTTTTGGATTAGTTTTAATAGTTTTTTGGTCAGATTTGATCCTCCGTACTTTGGGAGTTCGTTCGGTATTCTGTCCTCTCCTAGTGATTTTCTATTTTTTAATTTCCTTAATGCTTTCTTTACCTCTTCCTCCTCAATATTTATTTCTTCGTTTGTCGTCACCTCTGGTATTGGTGGTTCATTATCGCCACCTTTGGCAAATAGAGATCGAAAGTAGTCTACCCATGTTTCCTTCTGAATGTGTTTCGTTTTTATTAGTTCGTTCATCTCTTTTCTTTGTCCTCTGATCATTCTCCATATTTATTTTTGTGTTCCGTAGAAGTCGTGTTCCATCTGTTTTGAGAAGCTCTCCCAGTGTTCCCTTTTTATTCGTCTATCTAAAGTATTCGTTTCATTTCTGATTCGTTTATAGTGGTTGTATGCCTGTTGTGTTTTGTTGTGTTCTGTATTGTAAAAAGGCTTTCTTCTTTTCTTCACATTTTGTCTTAACTTCCTCACTAAACCATGGTATTTTCTTTTTTGATATGTCAGTGATTCTGTTGCTGCGTTAATTATGTTATTTTTGAGTTTTCCCAATATTCCTCGATGTTGTCGTTTTCTATTATTTTTTAATATTGTTCTAAAGCTATTTTCTTGTGGCATTTTAAAGTACTTACTATTTAAATGGGAATAAGCCACAGTTAAAGGTTAAAGTAAGTTTATTAACGTTTCAATTTCCACTTCGGAAATCGTTCTCAAAATACAAACATTAATGTTTATTATTATTATTCCCATTAAAATAAAAATTATTCTAATATTTTGATTTCTAATAATGATTTTTTTTTGTGTTGGCGCCGCTCTCTTGGGTGTGAAGTATTTCAGGATGAATCTTATTATACATAATACTAGGCTATGGTCGCTACCTACATCTGCTGAGTTGAGGCATATTAACTCAATTATTTTCGATGGATGTATATCTCTGTTAGTTATAACATAATCTATCATAGATCTTTGTCCACGAGTGTTATTAAATGTATATTTATGTTGGCCTTTGAGGTCAAAAAATCTTCTTATTTCGTCATTTTTTATTTTATCAAGGTTATTCCAAGCATGGATAATTTCATTTTTTATGTATTATTCGCTTTCTTTTAAATTGCTTCCATAGCGCTTACTTGGGTAATAACTGATCTCAAAATCAGCACTTGCATTTAATGCTATTGGGACTTTCTGTATAATTAAAGATATATTCAAACCATACAGTTGAATAATAAAATCGTTTCCATTGCGTCTGAAACTTTAAAATTTCATGTATCAACCATTTTAAGCTATATTTCATTACACTGCCTATCTTTTCGTCATAATCATTTACATATATCAAAAAACTAAAAGTAACTGAAAGGAAAATTGACTTACCTATAAACCTAGCGACTTTAATTTTCGATTCTATATTTATCTGATCTTTTTTCCTAACATGATACTTAAAATCCTGTCGTAACATTTGACATAACTCGCTTCCTACTTCGGGAACTGCAGGATGCAAAATAGCAACAAACCGTGCATAAAACGGAAGCAGATCTAATCTGGTGCGGTTAACGCCAAACAAACTACGAACCAATTTCTTACGATTATGTTTGTTGTTTAATGTAACCAGAAAATCTATTGCTGCATTATCGATCATTTCCCTGTTTACGCAGTTAGGTAAATTGTTTAAAAAAGCTTCTAACACTATTTTATTGCTGGCAGTTGTTGAAGTTGGATCTTCTATTTCTTCCTCGGTAATAGGAGGTTCTTCTGCTTTACCTAAAATAATATTTGTTTAATTTAGGCATTTGAGAAGTTTGACTAACTAATATATACTGCGAAGCAAATCTGTAGTAGCCCCTCTGCACGACAAGAGGGATAAACTACAATTTAGTATGAAAAACGCTTATCAGTGGACGAAATATTATATTAAGTTTCTATAAATATTTACATTCTAATTCGACACAAGCGTTCTTTATTTGCTTCCTCGCTATGGAAAAGAGCGAGAAAGCGACGACAAATACAATAGAAATGGATTTGTACATTTTTTGTTTTTGACATATACAGGGTGAGACATCACTAAAGGGACGGAAGATTATAGCGAAAGGATAAAAGAATTAAAAAATTTTTTACATTAATAGTTCCTAAGTTGATAAAAGCTACATTTTAAAATTATTTTAAAATATAATAGGATGTCCTAATAAATTGTGGCGTATCAAAGTTATTGTGCACCATGTATTTCATTGTATTTTCTAATTGTCCGCAAAAAATAAGGTACAGTTTCATATGGGTTCCCTATACTTAAGTATACAGAGTTCTGAGTTATGTCGACTTTTCTTAAAAGGTATAGATTTAACAGAAGAGTCATTCTCAACTTATTTAAGCAATTATAAAAACTTTTCTCTTACATCTAAATAGTTGGATATTCGTTGAAGATATTCCATGATTGATTATCAAACATCTCTCTCTTTACAGGGTGTTCAAAACTTAAAGTTTCATTATTGGATTATTCAATGTGTAATATGAGGCCTATTTTAAATGGAACACCATGTATATTAATCAATCGTAATATTAAACAAAGTTCCTCTTGTAATATGTACCTACCTGTAATATTTCCTCAGCCTAATATTACCAAAAAACAATTGATTTCATTTGAACTTGGAATAACCCCTCTAATTTGTGTAATTTTTATGAGACTTTTATATGGTTGTTTTTTTCATTGATAGTAGATTACTGTATATAGCACTTAGATTCTAAATGTCTGCTCTTTTGTTCAAGACGTTTTGTGTAGTTTTAATTAAACCCTTTTTTAGAAACAGTCTTTTGTTATGATTTCTTTCCCTTCTCAATATCTCTACTTGGTCATAGTTAGGCATGAGACCAATCGTGACAGAATGCTCACTTAATGCACAGGCTTGTACTTTATTCAGATTAATGCCACTCTTAAGTTATATATATATATATATATATATATATATATATATATATATATATATATATATATATATATATATATATATATATATATATATATATATATATGGAATTTAAATAATGTAGTGAAGCGCAAATATGACGCTGTATTCTGTTAGCGTCACTAGCCTCCCCTACTCGATTCCGACTTTGACCACTGCGGTGAACCTCGGTAACCTAAGCAAATCTGTGGAAGATTGTGGTAAACAAACCCAGTGGGAAGCAGAGTCAGGGCAAACGAGAGCGGCAGAAATGGTCCTTCGAATATTAGGGGATTGGGCAAAAGGTTAATTAACGACCTTCTCCCTTAAACAAAACTGATTGTTATGAAAGCACAAAGAAGAAAAGCCGGACTGTTTAATTCACGACGACCTAGCAAACGACAAACGATTTACGGATCTGCACATGGAACGTACGATGTTATCTCCTAGGCACTCTTAAATTGCTAACGCAAGAACTGGATGAAATGAGAACCGGTGTAATAGCGATTCAAGAGATAACATGGACTGGTTTAGGAATTATCGAGAGAAAAGAGTACAATATATACTATAGCGGACATAGCACCCGACAAGAGTTTGGCAGTGGTTTTGTAGTCAGTAAAACAGCAAAGCAATTAGTCCTTAACTTTAAACCCATAAACAACAGAATATGTTATCTATAACGTCTTAAAGGAAAATTCTTTAACTATAGCATACTTTGTGTACACGCACGCATGGAAGAAAAGACAGACGACGAAAAATATGAATTCTACGACACCTTAGACAAAAAATATGATCGATGACCACGTCATAACATGAAAATAATTGCTGGGGTCAAATTGGCAAAGAGCAATTTTTCCAGCCAACTATAGGATGTGAGAGCTTGCATGAAGAGTCCAATGATAACGGGTTGAGACTAATAAACTTTGTTTATTAGTACCATTAAAAACATGATAGTAGGAGGAACAAGATTTCCCCATAAAATAATACACAAAGGAACATGGAAATCACCTGACAACGAAACCGTTAACCAGATAGATCACATCCTAATAGATGCAAAGCATTCTTCCGACCTCATGGATGTCAGAAGCTAACGAGGTCCAAACATATATAGTGACCACTTTCTTGTAATAGGATAAATCAGAGGAAAAATATCAAATCTAAAGAAGGATAAACACATGAAACATGACAAAATTAATTTTGATAATCTGCGCATTGAAACCGTTGCGAGAGAGTATAGGAGACAAATTGATGAGGAAATAGAGAGCCTGGAAGCGGGGGGAAATGTGGACGAATTGTGGGCAAACTGTAGAAATGTAATAACTGAGAAGGTATCAGAAATATTTGGGAAAACCAAACCAGTTAGACAAAACGAATGGTTTGACGAGGAGTGCCAAGAGGCAACAGGTAACAAAAATAGAGCATACCTAAAGACAAATCAAATCAAGCTAGATGCACAAGAAGAGCAAAGGAGGAATACCGGACCCTAGAAAGGGAAGATAAAATATTACATCGAAGAAAAAGAAGGCAATTTGAAGAATAGTAGATAGAAAACATAGAATGGCTAAGAAATCACAACGAAACTAGAAAGTTCTATAGAAATGTAAACAAAATAAGTAAAGAATTTAAGCCAAGAATAGGGAGCTGTAAGAATGGAGAAGGAAATATCCTAACTGATATGGCCTCAATCTTGAACCGATGGGTTGAATTTTTCGAAGCAAAATTTTACTGCCGTTATATCGAAGATGATGATAACACCGTAGCAGATCACAATGATTGGAATATTCAACCCAAACGAAAGACTGAAGAAACCACTGAAGAGATTGCCCAAGCCATTAAAAAGCTTAAAAATAATAAAGCACCAGGAACTGATCAAATTTGTAGTGAGCTCTACAAGAATGGTGGCGACGCCCTGCTACAAGCACTGAAAAAACTTTTACTTCTTGTCTGGTAAAATGAGACCACGCCCTGTGAATGATCTCAAAGCGTGATATTCCCGTTACATAAAAAAGGCGATCAGCTACAGTGTGACAACTACAGAGGTATCTGTTAACAATTGCTTACAAAAGACTAGCAAATATTCTCTACGAAAGGCTACAAGTTTACACAGTTGGCTCAGGTGGAAAAAACCAGGCCGGATTTACTCCAGAAAAATAAAAATTTTACCAGATTCATTCAATAAGATAGATCCTCGAGAAAACATTAGAATTTAACATCGAAACCCATCACCTATTCGTCGACTTCAAGGCTGCATATGACTGTCAAGAGAACAGTATTATACCAAACAATGAGTGAGTTTGGTATACCAGAACAACTTATCCGATTAACGAGAATGACAATGTCTAACTTAAAAGCCAGCGTTAGGATACAGAGAGAACATTCTCGATCCTTTGAAATAAAGGATGGACTCAGACAAGGGAATGCCTCCTATTTAACATTGCCTCGAAAAAGGCAGTCCGAGACACACGAATTAGAGACGGCGGTACTATTTACAATAGATGGATACAAATCTTAGCATACGCAGATGACATTGGCATAATAGGCCGTAGCAACCGAGATGTTAAACAATATTTCCTAGAATTCGAAACGGCCGCGAAACAGGTCGGTCTAGTCATCAACGAAGACAAAACCAGGTACATGTTGGTTACTAAGAATCCTATAGCAAACGAGGAACGGGAAACAGCATTTGGAAGTCATATCTTTGAACGTGTTGACAGCTTCACATACCTTCGCTCGCTAGTGACTACTACCAATAAAACAAGCGAAGACATTGAAAGACGAATGAATCTTACAAATAGGGCATGCTATGGACTCCAAAAACAATTCCACTCAAGAAATATCCAAATAAAAACTAAAATTATTATATACAAAACACTGATGAAGCCGGTCCTTACATACAGGGCGGAAATCAGTGGATTAAGGACAGTGGCATAAAAGATTTAATTTCGAATTATACTAACTCTTTAATAAACCAGATGTTGTAACGTTCATTAAAACACAGCGACTTAGATGGACCGGACACATAATACGAATGCCTGACAACATGATTGCTAAAAAGCTAACGACAGGAACCCTATAGGAAGATATATATATATATATATATATATATATATATATATATATATATATATATATATATATATATATATATATACAAACAACACAGTTTATTAGGGCTGCAGTCAGTAGGTTTGGCCGGGATGTTATAGAAACACTCTTTTGACTTTTGGTCGAGCTTTCGGAATCGGAAACCATTTTAGACACAGATATTTCTCCATTGTTTCATAACTGAATACTATATGATTCTATTCGTAAGACACAAGGTAGACTCTATATAAAATATAGATATATGTGTGTAAAGATGCTTTGGATTGTAAAATAAACTTTTAATTGTTTATTTCATTGCACTGTGCCTTTTATACAAACATGATATTTGTTCCAGTGTTTCAAAAATGGATAGAAGAGCGACCAAAATATTAAAACTAGCTTTCGAAACTGACAAAGAAAACCAATCTTCTGAACCAAAAGTTATTGTACAGAAACTAGTAGATTATGACGAGTCACCTGCATGTTCCGTTTTTTCGGAAGAATCTGGTAATAATCCATTACAAGAGCAAAATGGAAATTATTTTGGAATGGTTACAAGAGTTACTCATGAAAAAACAGTAAATCAAGACAATTATATTAGGGAAGATGTGTTAGAAGAAGAAATTGAATATGGCCCCTCTGAGAATACTACTATGTGTGAAAGAACTGATATCGAAGTATCAAGTGACTATAATAGATACAAACTACATGCCGTCTTCTGAAGAAGAGTCAATTTCTGAAGCAGAATCAGATTTATTTTCTGCTTCAGATGCAGGGGATCAAGATAATCAATACTCTGACCAAAATGTCACTAACATTCAAAGTCAACAATGTGACCTATGGAGGCCTATTTTTCGGAAACTCGACCCGTTTGTAACAACTTGTACACAAAAGTTAAATGTTAATATGGAAAATATCAAAGAACCGCTAGATGCTTACAGGCTTTTTTAACCGACGATGTTTTGGAACTGATTATTAGAGAAACTAATGCAATCCAAAAATTAGATATTTAAAAGAAAAGTAAGAAGAGAGTTGAATGGAGTAATACCGATAAAAATGAAATTTTATCATTTTTTGCAATCATTTTAACAATGGGCTTAGTTCCTTTGCCGACACTTAGTGCTTATTGGAGTAAAGACGAAATGTTTCATAATGCATTTGTAAGTTCCATCATGCCCCGTGATAGATTTTTAACATTGCTCAAATATCTACATTTTTCCGATAACACCGTTGCTAGTGAAAATAGGCTCTGCAAAGTAAAACCATTGCTTGATATACTGCTGGAAAACTTTTAAGTCTGTCTGACACCTGGCCAAGAGATTATAATAGATGAAAGCATGATTCCTTGGAGAGGCAGATTGTTATTCAAACAGTACATTCGTAATAAAACACATAAATATGGCATCAAACTAGACAAATTATGTACAGTAGATGGGTATACGCACAATATGATAGTTTATGCAGGTAAAAACTACGATACGGTTAATATTAGCAGTAGCAATCATTCAGAAGGCATTGTACTAAAATTAATTTTAAGTTTAGACCAGAAGGAGGGCAGAACCTTAAACGCTGATAATTTCTATTCCAGCATTTCTTTAGTGAAGGAATTGTATCTAAAAAATATCAAATATTGCGAAACACTTCGATCTAATAGAAAAGGGATTCCAAAATCTTTTGAAAGAAAGATGAAGAAATCTGAGGTGTATGGAGAAGAAAGTGGGAATTTAAGAATAATAAAGTGGATAGATAAGAGACCAGTTTTGATGATCACTTCTGATGTCACACATAAAGCGATCCTTGTAGAAACTGGTAAAAAAGATAGAAAAGGTAACGAAATAAAAAAACCAAAATGTATTATTGATTACAATAAAGCTAAAAAAGGTGTGGATATAAGTGATCAAATGTCCGCCTATTTTACGGTTTTGAGGAAATCACTAAAATGGTATCGAAAGCTTTGTTTCGAGTTGCTTTTTGGAACGTGTGTTGTAAATGCATGGGTCGTTTTTCAGTTAACCACAGGAAAAAAGTTGTCTATGATGCAATTTAGAAGGCAATTAGCTCGGTCATTAGTTACTACGGATACTAGAGATACAATAAATAAAACACCAAAACGAAAATCCATACATTTGTAAAACCGGAGGGTAAAGGACGCAAACCAAGGAAAAAGTGTGTAGGATGTTACACAATGTTACGGAAATCACTTTTAAGTCAAGAAGCAGATATGAAAGTTAGAAAAGTAATCAGCTATTGTGCTAATTGTACAGGTCAGCCAGGATGTTGTTTACCTTGTTTCAACGAAAACCATGTAAATTAATTTTTAATGCATATTTGTTAATTTTGTCCAGGTATTTCTTTTATAAATAAAATAGATTTTTTCTTTTAAAAATTAGTCTTATTTTTTATTATATTTAGTTCCTGATAAAACCTTGTATTTAAAACATAATTGTCGACATTTATTTCACATATTAGAATTTTAAGAATATTTGTTTATATGAAAAAAACAACGTTTAAAAAAAGGCACTATTAGGGACGCCGGAGACCCGAATAGTATATGAATAAAATCTTGATACAGAACGCCCGGGGCCCGAATCGTATTTAAACAGTTTCAATGGAAATACTACCCGTCGTGAATGTGATATATATATATATATATATATATATATATATATATATATATATATATATATATATATATATATATATATATATATATATATATATATATATATATATATAATATCATTGATTATTTATTTCCATTCCCATTTTCCACAATCAACTAAATTTAATTCATTATAAACATAATATTTACATAACTTAGACATGCCATAAGAATACAATTTCAGAACCTTTTCAAACTATGTTCCTCATATGATTTAACCATTTAACTAGATGACGAGAAACATTTAAAGCACATTCTGAAATAAAAGACAGCAATGGATTTTGCACCTCTGATATTCAAAAATGTACAAAGTTAAATTTAAAGCAAAACCAAAATTTGCTGACGGATTTCTATGGATGGGAATTCAACAGCACATGTTAGCCTTACTTTGAGGACAAGCCTTGAATGCTGAGTCTTATATTCAAAGATATTTCCAAATATGCTTAAGTTTAATCATCTGAATATTATGGGCTGAAACAACTATGAACTGAACAGATTCAATAAACAGTATGGAAGTATTTACTTTAAACTTCCTGATACCTTACATGTGGATTAGATACTTAATGATGATGTACTAGTCTGCGTAATTTTTTACAGAGTTTATAATGAGTATATATAATTTATAGCTAATTAGTATGTATATACGGCCAGTATGGTAACTACAGGCCATTCGCCCAGCTTGTGAATATTTTTTACTTTATTTATACGTCTATGATTTTGACAGATTTATTGTCAGAAACGTATAACACAACAATTTCTACCTCTCACTATTAATAACCCAAATAAACTTACTGTTGCAGACTTCTTTCATTGAAAAAAAGAAGAATAATCATGAATAATATGGATACGAATAATCATTAATTCTAATTAAAAACTTTTCATTTGCAAATACTAATCTATAACTTACTGTATTTATCTATCTACACCAGCCGGTCAAAATTTATCCAACGTAACCAAAAATAATCACTAAATTTACTAGACTAAGGGTCAGCGAACCGAGTATATATTTCTACATTTGTTTCTAAAGATATACATTCTAAAAATATACAGTGACAGTAATAAACTAAAAACTCTTTAAATGACTTACTATCATCTTCCAATTCCTCTACAGGTAAATCGCTATCCAAAACTTCTTCCGTCACGGCAGTTTCAGCTGGAGGAGGAGTTTGCCCTTTGTTTAAAAATGCTGTAGGAAGAAATACAGTCAGTTCAGGCAAATCACAGTAAAACTTTTGAGTTTCTATATCACACCATATATTTTCTACATTACCGGTTCCATCTTCTAAATCAGTACCTGAACCAGTTACTATCATGTTCTAAAAAGAGAAATAAATATTAAAACGGAAATAATTCTATCTATGAAATCTCTTGATATCATATCTATGATATCTCTTGATATCATATCTATGATATCTCTTGATTGTTAAAGTATGCTGATGAGCCGTGTGATATACGCAACATTGCTGGGGAATCCAGTGTCAGCACAGATAGCCAGAAACTGTTTTATCTCCTTTCTTTAAGAATCTGGTCATAGATGGACTGATAGCTAGACTGAGTAACAACATGCATCATATCCTGGGCTATGCGGATGACCTAGTCATCTTAGCCCACCGAGACATAATGCAATGCAATGCAAAAAATCTGGGTTTTAAAACCAAACATGTTATATTGGACTTAACATGGTAGTAAAACCAACAATTATATATACATCAGTGGTATGGTGCACAAAGATGCACCAAACAAGTACCATCCTCAAACTAAGCAAGGTGCGAAGATTTGCTTGCCTCGGAATCACAGGGGCTATGAGGGGCAAACCAACGGCAGCTATAGAGGTCCTACTGGATCTCCCTCCTTTAGCGAGTCAATGCACAGATAGTCAAGCAGCCAGGGGGTTCTCATCAAACTCAACAGACTGGCATAACAGTTTTACACCTGTATGGGTCATCAAGTAATATGTGGCAATGAAAGAAATGGCAAGATGTATACGGACATGTACTAATAAGGCTAAAGTACTGTGGAAAATAAGCAGGAATCAACTGAGTCACAACAGGCTTCCTTTCCTTACTGGACATGCCCCAGTGAAGTGACACCTGCATAAAAAGGGTGTGTTTCATGGACACTTGAGCTACAGACTATACAGCAAAAAAACCTGAAAAAGTCAACCAAACACTTTTTGGAGACAACGAAGTGACTCCAAATATATATGGTACCCATCCACTTAACCTGTATAAGCTGGTACAGGATTCCAGAATCCTGGAATGAGTATCATGAAAGAATGGAAGATGTACAATAAGGCAATTAGCAAGTGTACTAATACAGCATGGAAAAAGCACTACAAATAACAATGTTTTATTTTCATATTATTATTTACAGGATTTTGTTAAAATTTCCCTAATCCTACATAAAAGTTTGTGCTCCATCCACACTATGACATGTGCCATTCTTATGAGGTTTATGAGGTGGATGGCAGAAAATAAAACCATAAGCCTTTGAGTTATGCACTTGAAATATGAAATGAAATATCTCTTCCCATTCTTCTTATGCCATCCACGTGTAATAGCCTTATGCCATCCAAAAGTTATGAAATATACTAATGTTCACATCGAAAACAGACCACACACAAAAAAATATCTGTACCCCTCCTTTATTTCTTAAAGGATCTTTTCCTCTTTTAAATATTTATTTCTATAAATAGGGATACTTCTTGAATTAAATTCATTTTGCCAATGAACAGAACGATGCAGTCGATGGTGTTACTTTTCCAGACCCCTCACAAAGGATAAGTCTAGTATTTCTTTGTTTTTATTTTTGCTTTATCTTCGCCTATTTGTGACTTTGTATTTTCCTATTTAATTAGGGTCACAAGTATGATCCGGAATATAATCTGAAGTATAATATAATCTTAATACAAAGTTTATATCGGTCCAACGTTAATCCAACGGCGGTCTCAGTATTTTCCAATTTGGGTCTTCAGTTTATTCTGAAGCCAACTCACTGTTGGTCCGACATATCTTGAGTATGTCCAATTTAGTCCAGGTGCAATCGAGTTTTCCCTTGCTGAACATGGAGTCATCTGAGTGTGTCTCCAGGAATTGGCTATACAGTCAGTCAACATGCTGTTAAGCTGTTTTCTAGATCAAGTATTGTGAGTACTGTTTCTTTTATATATATCGTCAGCCTGTCTAAGTGGGTGCAATTCTGAGCACAACAATGCCATGGAAAAGATCAAAGCTATGTTTCCGCAGCTACCAGGTGCTCCAGCAGAGGTGGACGAGGAGGGCGGTCTGGGAACTATGAGAGTCATGATGTCTGCTCATAAAGATTCACACGCCGGCAGCACTTGGAGTTGAGACATCGAGAAGAATTATGAAGTGGGCTGGAAGAGGAAGGGATGTGGATGAACAAGAAGGTGGGTCAACATTAACACCAAGCCCAAAGAACAAAATGGAGTCGTAATCATTGGCCAAACCAAAGAAAAATCTTTTGTAGATCTAATGACAGAAGTAAAAAACAAACTGACAGGAAGAAAGAGCATTGACATAAAAAGGATCAGACAGACTAGAGACCAAGGAATCACTGGAGTTGGGCGGAGGACGGAAAATGGCGCAGGAAGTGAAGAAACTCCTCTCTGATAATACATGCGTGTCGAGAGCGGTAGCAAAAGGGGGCATCGTGAAGAGAACAATCTTGGTATAGGCAATCCCACCCAATACAACGGAGGAAGAGATCCAAAAGGCCACAGAGGAAGCAGCCGGCAAAGGCTGCTTGGACTGAGACACGAGGCGAAGTAAGAAGGATAATGAGTGCCGTGATGGATGTGGATAAAAACGCGGCCGAAAAGATCTTGAAAATGAAACGAATAAAGGTAGACTACACATCCTGCTGAGTAATAGAATCAAGGGTAGAAATACCGGGATGCCTGAGATGACTCGTCTTTGGACACAAACAATGGCACTGTAAGGGGTAGAACAGAAGAGGATGTTGCTTCCGATGTGGCAAAGAGGGTCACATAGCACTGGAATGCAAGGAAGAAACAACCAGATGCCTCAACTGCGATGTGACTGGGATGTGGCGAATTCAAGAATATGCCCAAAGTTTAACTGACTGGTTGAAAATAGGAATAACTGAGTACAAGTCCCAAGAAGAGTATGCGAGTATAAACAGTACGAAAGTGAGGCGGAAGAAGTCCAAGGCTTAGAAATAGCAAACACAGGAAACAAGACTCGAGAGATTAGGGTGCTCCAAACTAACGTGGGAACAGCAAGATTAGCAAATGATCTTGCCGAGGCTGCCGCAGTAGAAAAGAACATCGATGTGCCGTTGACAGCGGAGCCAAAACCAACAGCGGTGAGGAGAAGAGGATGGTTTGTAGATACGACCGGGAGTACTAAAATCTACAATAGGAAGCTGCGAGTGTGAAATTAAGCCAAAAGAAGGATATGTGATTGTTTGAATGGAAGGGGTGCTGCTGGTCTGCTGTTATATTTCTCAAAACGTAACGGTGGGCGAGTACGAGATGAAGATAGACGAGATCATGCAGGAAGTGGGAAACACAGGAGGAGAATGCGTAGTGCTGGGAGATTTTAACGCAAAAGCAGCGGAGTAGGGATTTCATATCACTGACACTCTTGGCAGAATACTGACGGAAGCAAGATAGGTCACTGAGATGTCAACAGGATGCCATACTGGTGGAATGCAGACATCGAGGCACTGAGAAATGAATGTATAGCAATGAGAGGAAGGTTAACAAGAGCAAGGGGTAGAGCAGCGATCAACCCTAAGGTCATCGAGGAGATTGAGGAAGAGTACCGTGCAAATAAGAGGGAACTTTACAAGAAAATCCATACAGAAAAAAGAAGGCACTGAAAAGAGCTGTGTGAAAAGCTAGATGAGGACATCTGGGATCAGGGATACAGGATCGCCATGAAGAAGTTCCATGTGTATCCTCCTTATTATTTTACAGTCATAAACTTCAAACAAAAATAAAAGTTCAGCTATGTTTCCAGTGCTTATCCGAAACATAGACCATTACAGATGCATTTACATAAAAATTGAAGGCTTTTGAAATGTAGTTTGAAAAGTCTTTCAAGCAGTTCAAATACACAAACACAAATATCTAGATCATGTAATGCTACTGAAAACAGATATGAAGTGTTAAAACTACTAATGCAAGGAAAAATACCTGGAAAAAGGAATCCTTTACGAAGAAAAATATCCTGGTTTAACAACCTGAAGACATGGGGTCAGATACTACAGAACTTTTCCATCAAGTAGGAACATCTACAAAGATAGTCAATATTTGATCATAAATCAACATTTAGAGGGGAAGAACATAAAATGGTTTTCTTATCCAAAATATAGGACATTCAAATGATTGGTTTATAATTGCCTAACTATTGATTTTGAAATACAGTTATTTTGATTACTTACTTCATCTCCCTTTGGCAAGTTTTGTGTTCTTAATGCAGGCATATCTTCATCTAATATATCCGAAAAATTTTGAGTATTAGCTAATAACTTTTCATATGCTGATTGCAATTGTTCAAGTTTTTCCTTTCTTTCTTGACTCAATTCTCCTTTGGTCTGAAGTATTCTCATGTTTTGTCTCTCAAAATTTTGCATCTCAATGTGATCTTTTACCAAATGTTTACAAAGTGAAACATAGTAGTCTTTTAGTAAAGCTCTAACATTTTGCTGCTTCTCAGAAGGTAGAAATGCACTTTTTGGTATTTCCATATTGTATTTGGTAGAAAATTCTTTCATCTTTCGAGGTACAAGCCCTAAAAAATAACAAACATTAGAGAAAACATAATATTGTTAACCAAAAATGGTAAAAATAATAAAAAAATATAATTATATTTAGTTTTTAGAAACACAAATTTGATAAGGTCTTATTGCAATCTGTTACCAAAATATGAAGAAAAGCTTTAAACAGAACAAGACAACAAAATAAAAAAAATCATAATGAAACCATAACTAGTTAATGGTTAATGTAGTGGCCATAGCTCAGTCACTAGGTGCTGGCTTACTAATCCAGAAGATCCAGGTTCAAGCCTGGCATACACAAGCAATTTTTCAATTTCTAATCCAACTAAGACACATAAAGCCATTGGTCCTGGTTAAGTAAATAGTTAATACTAAAACCTGAGCCAGAAGGTTACACAAATGGAAGATATTACAATAATCCAAATGGCTGCAGTATGACCAGTTACAACAACAAACCAGTTAACCAGTTTCCATAAAACTAGTTAACCCTTAATTGGTATGACATATTTCTGAGAGACAGAAGGATGTGGCAACCTCGCCTAACAGCTATTTCCCTATGATACCAAGAATATCACTTACATGTAGTAGTCATCTTTAACCTTCCACTTAGTTGGGTGTTACATGTTGATCGGGTAAAATTTGACCCTGCCATACCTTCAGTGTTTTTTGCAGTGTATAGTTTTTAAAGAATAATGGCCAATTGAAAAGATAAAAAGAAACCTCTAACCCAGCAGGAGTTAGAGGAGATTGCTGAACACTTTTTTGACAGTGATGATATTTCTGACACCAAAAGAGTTATTATTGATCATGATACTAATAGTAATTCTGAACTTAATGATTATGACCAAGGTGATACTGCGGGGAATGATCAAATACTGGTCAGTGATTTGAGTAGTGAGAACAAAAATGTTTATAATAAAGAGGGGACTGAGAGAAATTATTATTATGGAAGAAATAGGAAAAAATGGTTGAAAATAGCTCCTGCCTCAAGCTGGACCCGTGCATCAGATATAGTATCACATCTACCGGGGCTTTCTGGACCAGCATCAATACATAAGCCGGCAATGTCTGCTGATGACACAATTTTTAAGAAGACAAAAAGATTGAAAAACTGTAAATGCAAATAAACTAGACAGTTCTTTTCGTCGCCTGTAATCTAGTTTTTGTAGATACATGGTTTTCATCCTAAGCCAAAGATATATATTAATATGTTTAACCCCATGTGCACCAGTCTGTTGCACATGTTTTTACTACTACAGACCATTCATACCAATTTCACTCACAGTGTAATTGTATTCAAATGTGGCCACAGCACATTTGGTCTAAGACGAAAAGAGCATGTCAATGATTTTGGAATTAACATGTTAATACAAATTTTGCTAATTTGATGTGTTTTTATATCCAGTATTTTGTTTCCATTACTGCTGCAAACATAGGGATTCTAATGACAGACAATTAATTTGATTTCTTATACAGATTAGTATGTTATATATGTGATCTTAGGTGGTACCTATACCTCTTAATATCCATGATAACATCCTTCTTATATTCCATTATATTATTATTTTTATTATATTACCAAACACATTTTTATATTTATTTTATGGATTTGTCATTAACCCGTAGGGTTATTAACTACATATACATAATAATTCATATATAAAATATATTACAGTTTTCACTTATAACCAATTACAAATACTCAAAATTAACCAGTATGTATTTTGATCCCTAAAAAACTTGTTTATCATATAAAAACATACCTGCATAATCATCTCCACAATGTCTACAAAAACTCAAAATAATAGCAATATTGAAATGTTCCTCTTTATCCATGTTAATCAAAGTTGTTAAAACAGAGCCCAGTAGTGAGAGAGCATTCTTATTTGAAAATATTCCTGCTTGTAACAGATCAGCATAAAATCTTAAATCAACACGTAATTTACTGGGGTTGGGAATTTTGTCTCCAACCTTAATAGCTAAAATTTTCTGCCAGTTTTCGAAAAGATGTTGTGAAAAATCTGCATAGGTTTGGTGTAAAACACTACATAGCTTTACTGCAGCTGGAGCATCACTCATTTTAAGTTTTGAGTCAACTATTGCGGCTGCAATTTCTGATATGTATTTAGATAAATTCAAACCAGCCATATCCTTAAGGTAGCCTTCTACACATGATGAAGAAAAGTTCTTAATTTTTTTAACAAATGCTGTATTTTTCTTTAAACTTGAATCTAGTTTACTAAAAGATGAGTCACTAGGTCTGTTGCTCGAGGCATTTGTGTTTTTAGCCCTTAGTTCTTTTTTCTGAGCAAGTTTTTCTTGGATTTCCTGAATGAATGTTAGTAGAACAGCTTTTTCACTTTCAGCTAAATCTGAATTTGATCCCGCAATTTGCTCTGGGTCATCTTCAGTATTCTCATTAACAGTCATTTTAAATAATGTCTTGTATTATTTCTCTGCAATATAACTTATTTTATTTATTTTTATGTTCCTTATATGACAGTAAATCAGCAGTAAACACTACAAAAATACTGTCTAATGTCTATGATTATGATATACTTGACAACTTAAAAAACTATACACTGATGCCACGCTTCCATGATTATATAAGTAGACTGCTACCTTTTCGAAGGGGTTACAAATGTTCAGCAAACTTATTATCATATCGACTTGACGTATAATGTTCGCGTTTTGAAGGTATAATCCCAAACTCTTGCCAAATAATTTGTTTCAACTAATAGTGCAACAAAGGCATAAAACATTTAAATAATTTGAATTTAGTTTGCCTTGAAAAGCATTCAGTTAGTAAATTGTTGTACCGATCTTAATGTACAAACCGAAATATGTTATATTTATTTCATATTTTCAAAGAATGTATTTAAAAGTAAACACGCAAACTAATGTCATAGAATAAAATAACAATTGTTTTATTATTCTGTGCTAATGTAAACATGCTGAATATAAACAAGCTTTAGTAACAAAGACATTATATATGTATTTTCATAATCTGCGTTTTAGTTGTATATATAATTTTAATTTTGCACTAAACTCGGTTCGCTATTCCCAGTCCGAACTGTCTAGTGCATTTAGTAATTATTTTTTTGCGAAGTTAGTTACTTTTTGACAGACTAAAAGTGGCTGGAAATTACTATACAACCAAGCACACGTACTCACAGCCAATATTAATAGTAAACAAACTAAATAGTAAATAAAATAGAACTTTGCGAATTACCGACAATTAATATTTATTTATCTGCACCATATAATAAATGGTTATGTTAAATTATAACGACTAAAATATATTTTTTAAATATATACTATCCAAAATTTGATGAGTTTAGTATACACTTCCACTATTTAGAATAATTCTTCTTTTTTTTTTTAAAGAAAGAAGTCTGCAATAGTAGGATACTTGAGCTATTAATACTGAGAAGTAGGAATTGTGTTGTAGGTTTCCGACAATGAATCTGTCAAAATATGCCCGAGCTAAGCGAATGGAGTTTAGTTGTAGTACTAGCATACTACATTTTTATTATGAGCTCAAAAATTTATTTGTGATTTTTAGTAAAAATTTGGAGATCTACAGATACACACATAACTGCGGCATCAGTGAAACGAAGCATTCATTTACAACTTCATCTCATTATGATTAGATCTCTTCTTCTTGCGACTAGCTGTCTAGGTCTAGATTATATATATACTACGGTTCTTTCCCATTTTACCATTTTTTTTGTTTTGTTTTTTGATCTTAAAATGATTTATATACAGGACAGGAAGTGACATAAGATATAATTGACTATTCGATTGACTAACCGATAATTTTGTACTTCTACTGCAAATCTTATTATATTTGGATCTTGTGATGATCGATAAATAAATAAGGATGTTTATGCTTACGCTGGTTAATAATAATAACACTATTGTTATACTTACTTAATTAGAAAAAAAAAGTTTTATTGTTTTACGACTAAGTACAAGCATTGATGGAAATATTGTACAAGAGTAAAGTTTACAGGGGTTTTCATTATTTTTTGACCCCCACTTATTTTCCTTAATTTCTGGAATACCAAAAAAAGTTTCAAATAAAAGTTGTATTATTTTATCTGTAACGACCAACAGTGTAGCAACAGACCAAATTTTGTACTATACAGGGAGTGCCCAATAAAATGTATCTTCAATATTTCAAATGGGACACCCTGAATTATTTTATAGTTTTGAGTAGTCCTGCATTTCCTGATTACAAATATATAACATATAACATGTTTTTTAAAATCTATAATAATTTTTAAATGTTTACTTACATATAATTGATGCAGAATGAAGTACGAAGTACCATTACCTTTATATTGGCAATACTCCTAACTTATGCCGCGCAGTAGGTTGAGGAGGGGAGAACTGTTTGTCTCTAGTTGGTCATTCAGAATTATATCTGTATTTTTTAAATTTGTTAATTTCCATAGATTCTAACAAGGATAGCTTAAGGCCTTTATTTTGAATGTGAAGAATTTGAAATTCGTCATTAAAAGAATGATTATGATCTAGAAGGTGAAGTTTTTACGTAGAATCTGTTTTTCTAATATTGAAAGCCGTTTTATGTTCTGTTATACGTTTGTTAACAGTTTTATCAGTTTGACCGATGTAAGTTTTGGGCAGTCGCCACCAGGGCCAGGGGCGGATACATGAAAATAGTGAAATTCCTTATCTATGGCGTTCTTCCATCCATTTCCTATCAACACAGATTCAGTGTAGTTTTTAGATATTCAGAAGGGAAACAGCCAGCAGATAAAGACATCATCATACTCACTTCATTCTATTTCTTGAACTTCTACGTACCTATCTCGTTTTCTTGATTACTATCAGGTTGTATTACTTCAGGTTCAATTTTAACAGGTTCATTAGTAGTTTGCTCATCCAGACCTCTATGTCTCATCACATGAGCTAGAGATACACTTTCACAAGTTTCATCAAATCTAACTGAACGAGATGTAAACACTGCTCGTTTTAGAGGATCCCAGAAGCGATATCCATTGTCACAATAGCCAATAAAAATACATTTTTCTGATCTCTCATTAAACTTCTCAGATCGATCTTCTTCAGGAATATGTGCGTAGGCATTACATCCAAATAATTTAATTTTGCTCATATCAGGTTTGTAACCATACCAAACTTTAGAACTCAGACACTATCCACAACCAGATGTACACTATTCATTACATTTGAATCAAATCTGACTGCAACTTCCTGTTATGTGTGACTACCAAGAAATGCAATTTCTTTATTTTTAACATATGCGCCATTTCATGACAGTGATAACAACGAACTGTAAAAGTATGTTTGCGAAGGAACAGGTACACTAGTAACTTCCTTTATTTTTAAAGATCTTCTTCTACCATTAAACTATTTTCACAAAATCTACAGTTACTTTTAATGGATCAGAACGAAACAAAATATCAATGGATGTTAGAACTGAACTAAATTTATCAGGGATTGCAGATACAAGTGTGGCTTGTACTTATCGTCAGTGCTAGCAGGTTTCTATTGAGAAGACATCTAAACACCATGTCGTTCCAATGTTCTTTCCAATCGAAATTTACACGAATCAAAACCGGCTCTATTATATTATTTTACATTAGCCATAAAAAATTAATTGCTTGACGAAGCCATAACTAAATGACACACGTGCAAAAATTGTGAATACAATTTTTCCTGCAAACTACACTTTTAGCAGCACAAATTTTACTTTTTTCAAAACAAAAACTTAAAAACACTTTTGTATATTTCTGCAGCTGGGCTCGAAACCTGTCTACGCAGATTAATAATAATAACACTATTATTATACTTAATTAGAAAATAAATAAGTTTTATTGCTTTACAAGTACAAGTGTAAGGCTAGGCGCACACACATCAAATTCGGTTTTATCGAACTTTTGTCGACGATGCTTTTCACGCACACTACCCGACATTTATTCGATGACGTTTGTTAATTCACAATGGTTTGTTAGGTAAAGTACACCAAATCACAACACAGAACTACGTAGCAACATGGAGCAACGTACCTTCAGCAGTGTCCAAAAACCGCAACTGGTCCTCTGGTTGGTCGACAAAGATCGATGTGTGTGCGCGTTTTCATTTATAACCGTTTGGCTTGGAAGGACGGCAATGATTACGGCAGCCGTCCATGTGATGACAGTGATCGAATGCTACAGGGCTCGATGCCGTGCCATTTGGCCATCGATGCGTATGCACGATCACATTGTTTCTTCGCGTCACCAAAGGAATTTGTTATCAGCGAAAGTAATCAACACTACCATGCTCCCTAAACTCTAACCACTCTTAACTCACATAGAGCGATCTCTACTTAAAATTCCCAGTAGTCTTCGAAAGGATTCTAAAGAAGAGATTTCTAGAATTTACCACAGAAAACAAAAACATCACCTCTTTCTAATGAAGCTTTCGAGAAGGTCACTATTTTACAACTGCGTTGACTAAAGTCGTCACCCACATCACTTAAAACCTAATTGACAAAAAATCTCTTTGGGCATCTTTCTTAATGTCCAGAAAACCTTTAACAAAGTCTGGCATGCCGGACCATTGAAGAAACAATGAAATATCGTCCTACCCATCCGTTTTGTTAAACTCATCCTTTCGTAATTCTCAAATAGGAGCATAAAGGCCAAGGGGAAAAATTAATTCTTAATACCTTTCACTTCCTCCGCAGAAGTAGCCCAAGGTTTTATTCTTGCATCGACGTTATGCACTATCTACTACTATCAACATTACGAGACCTAGAGAAGGTCAGTGAAAGTACGAACTCATCTTAATCATAGCGATAGGTGATGCAGAAGAGAGAGAGAGAGAGAGAGAGAGAGAGAGAGAGAGAGAGAGAGAGAGAGAGAGAGAGAGAGAGAGTAATACCAAATTTAAACAAAATACAACTTATACTCTTTAGAGACCCAAATTTTAGCTGCTTTAACACACAGCAAGCGTAATAATGAATTATTGTCCTCAGACTGTGAGAAGACCGACTTCACTTCAGCGATCAGACAAGTATCTCTGCGTAGTGTTGAGTAGAACATTGAACTGGGGTCATGATCTGAGAGCAACCGTAGAGAGGTTAAGAAGAAGAGTCAACCTCTACCAGTAGCGGATACTCGCGGAGAAATGGGGAAATTTCTTCCCCAAGAAGGTTCAAAATTAAAGAAAACCTATTATTTATGACTTTTATGTAGTTTGGGTTTATATTTTTTATGTCTTTTGGTTGGTATTTTATTGAAAGTTCCAACCAAGTTGGAAGTTTCCCTCCCAAAGCAAATGTCTCGATCCGCCATTGATCATATAACACACTAATTTATCTTTATAATAATGACAAGTCACATCGTTTGTCCAGTAAACTAACGACGCCATCTAAGAAAGAAATCTGAACTACCACCATTTGACATTTCAATCATATTTTGTTATTAATAACAATCAAAATAATTTAAAGCTTTATGCATCTTTATGTTAGTTTAGATTTCAAATCCTAACGCCATCTGAACACAGAAATCTGAATTACTGACATATCAACCTATGAGTCAATCATAGTTTGTTTTTGAAACGATACGTTTAATTAATAATACAAAAAATATTAATTACGTATTAATATAATTAATAAATAATATTATTAATATTTTTAAGGTACAGATAAACTGACAGATAAAATAAATTAAAATTATTTGACTTATAAAATATAAAATACTTATTTGTCAAATAAAGTACTGAAAAAAAGTAATCTAAAAAATAAATTGTGTTCATTGTAGTTCGTTATTATGTTGTAGGTTATCGCGAAATCAAAAATATAACCTAAATATTGTTGTTTAGTGTAGGTTACAGACATGGATATTAAAACATTTAATGAAATCGGAGAGTATGATCAGTATGATGTTTAACATTTAATGTAATAAACTTAGTGCGAAAATATAAAATTTGATGCAGAATTGAACATTTTGACAAGGCAAAATGTCTATAGTTGCAGGGATTAGATTTTTTACCACCCTTATGAAGAGGAATATTAATGGCTGTCTTTAACCAATCTGGAAATAACCTTTTTCAAAGGAATCATTAATTAGTAACCAGGACTTCCAACAAATTTTTTGGAAGATTTAAGAAATGTTTTAATAGATAGTTCATCAGTACCACAGGAAGATTTGTTTTAGATAATATTGGTTGTGTCGATCAGTTCAGATTTATCAACTGGTCTTATAAAGAATGAATTCGGAGAAATTTTTTGACTTGGGAGAGAGAAAATGGGATCTTGTTGTGACAAAATAATTCATGTTATATTTTAACTCACATTAACGAAGTATTCAGTTGGATTTTTAGGGGAGTTTTAAAGTCATCGATTCGGGAATATTCTTAATTATTTGCACATTTTTGTTACTTCCATATTTCAAAGATTTTTTATGTGGCAGCTTAGGTTTGTTTTTTTTTTTTGGTTAGAGATTTTTTTATCTTAAATTTTTAATTTTAATTCTTCTGCTAATACTTACATATGTATATTACTTTAGCCAATATGGTTAAGTTAATTTTAAGTTTACATTATTATATCTTTTATTGTATTTTTTATACGGACTTCAAACTTTATGTAAAGTGGTCAATAAACGTTCTATCTATCTATCTATCTATAATCAATTATAGCAGATGTTATTTTAGAAATTCCTGTAGGAGAATTAACGAAAATTAATTGTGCAGGTCATCTAAAAAATTTCAGGTGTCAGAGTCTGGCGAAAGAGTCAGGTGATCTATAAATGCAAATAATGTATAGACTAAGATTCTTATTATAAACTAAGGAAAACTCAAAGAGGCTTAACTCAACAGAAAGTCATATTTTGTTACCATAGAGAAATCATTATTTGTAGAAAGAATTAGGGTGCCACCATGAGCTGAACGTGGCCCATCATACCTAGCAATTGTGGTATATTTTTATACAAAAAAAGGGCTCGTTGATTTTAAGCTAGTCCTCTGTAACCTAGAAAAACGTACATACGTCTTCTTATTGAGTGTAGAGCAAATTTATCTACTCTCCCTCAATCACGATGTTGTACACAAGCTAGTAACTTTAAATATTTTGTGTAAAGCAAATTAAAAACAACAAAATTCCTCTCCGCCCAAATACATTAATTATCAAACAACCTAATCATGCTTTCCACCCTGAGCAGGAGTTCTTCTTCTTCTCATGGCGCTGTGTCCTTTCGAAGGTTGGCGAGCAGGAGTTACATCCAAAAAATGATTCGTGGAGAAAATATCCCAGCCCAAAACATCGTGCTCGTCTTTCGGCAATTTCGTTAGAAATCCCAAAAAGAAAATCCCTCACCTCCCTACTAAATTGCTTACTTATGCCAGTAATGAACTCCCTTACAAATACATAGACATCCTGGAGGAAACTCTGCTTTCTTACTGTCATTAGTTAAATAGTCTAACTCGAACTTTGCACATAGACAATTTGGGATTGGTATTAAGTGATTTCTAGATCCCATCGTACAAATATACCACACTTTCACTTCTGCCACATCTGCCCTCAACGCATAGCACAATCGCAAACGGTAAATTTACCCAACAAGAAGAAACGTGCGAAAAGATCCGTTGTTATATATTCATCTTAGTCTTGTCTACTCTTGATAACTCCTCCGTAGGATTCCAAAACAACCGCCACCACTAGTAAAAAAAATCAAGAATAAGTGTCTGGACATTTGGGAGGGGGGATAAGAGTTGCCTTAAATCGGGATAAGGGTTATAGGGTACCCTTAAATCAAGCACACACACACACCAGAGAATACACCTAGAGACGAAATTGACACTTTAGTAGCAGCTTGGACTGAATTTTTTCCAATCAGTTATTAGTCAAAAGGAGAGTAAGAATAGGTAGGACAAATTTGCCTGGTAAAAGTAGGGTTGAACTAGTTGATTACCTGGTTGAAGTCGTAGATTTGATAAGTAGTATTCACTTTTTATATACGTGTTTACTTTTTTCCATTTCTTTTATAAGAAATACCTTCTGGAAGACGTTTGCTCCTTTCAGAAATAAAGCAGACTCTAATCGATCCTCACTATTGTGAAAGAAGGAGATGAAAACTCACCTTTAATTATTTTGACATGTGAGGTAGTATGTTATAAATATCTTGTTATAGTAGGGGTTGAAAGATAAAATCTTTTATCGTAAATTTGCCTTAAATGTCTTCAATAAATGTTTCACCAGGAAACTGGGCATTTAAGAAGCATCTCATGCACTCCATTACTTATTGCATGCAACAAGGATATAATAAGGATAAAAATGAGGCAAAAAATCAGTGGAATTAAAAGAAAGAACGAATAAAACATATACATAACATAATAATTCTTTGCTGCTATCAATATTTTATTATTGAATGAGTATATTTATTTAAAGCACTAGTGGTGCAATATTTTTTTAGAGCATTTAAACTTGTTTGTTTATTTCAATTATTATTTTATCGTAAAATCCTTAAAGATTTTTAAAAGCCTGTAAATTAAAAAGAACTACCTATTTATCAATAATTTGCTAACTGGCCGTACTAATACTAAAAAGTAACAAAAAAACTTGATTGATAATATAGAAACCCAATATGCCATTAGAACTTTTATTGTTGGTGTATCTTTTGGCCAGTTCATCAGTTAAAACTGTGAGTGCTACATTTTTTGAATATCTCGTAAAGGTATGTATTAATTCATCATTCTTTATATTGGATCAATATAAGAATAATAACCTATATATGGCTGGTTAATAAGCTTTTTATAAATATACTTTTTAGTTGAGTGTTTTTTTAGATAAATTACTATAACTATCGGAATAGATAATTTCTAAAGAATTATTCAAAAGTTTTTGATTGTATAAAGAACTCAACAACTACATGTACTTTTTATTTATTTAAACGTGTCTGTAAGTTAATTTTTTTATCGATGATTTACAATCGAAAAAAAAAAAAAAAATTATGTCCTGTTGCTTACCTCATGGTCTTCTTATTTTTCGGGTTACGTATCTATTAGGACCTTGAAAATACATCAGTATTAAAATACATAACAAATTAATTAAATGAATGAATGAAAATTTATAGTAGGTTGTAATGATTTGTAGAAATACTTTACAGTTTTTTTTTCTTACGGCTTCATGTAGGAATTTTCCCACCAGAGTCTTCATTTGGTCTGCCCATTGTGTTGGAGATTTTCCTCTTGGTCTTCGGTCTTCTATCTTTACTTCTACTACCAATAATTCCATAGTCCCCGTTCTTCTAGCTATGTGGCCGAAGTAATTTAGGTATTCTCGGTTTACTTTTTTTATAGCCTGTCTTTTATATAAAGCTCTTTCAGAATTGACAGGTTGGTTCTATAGTCTGTCCAGGACATGCGTGGAATTCTTCTATAGACCCATATTTTGAAGGCTTCGATCTTACTCCTATCGATTTTTTTGAGAGTCGGTTTTTGAGCTTTGTATGTAACAATGGGAAAAATAAAGTAATTGACCAACCTGAGTCTAGTATTCTTTGTTATTGTGCGGTCTTTCCATATTTTAATTAATTTAGCTGTTACGGTTCGGGCCATTGTTAGTCTACGCTTAATATCTGAGAAGCAATCGCTGATGGTTATCAGGGAGCGTAAGAAATTTGCCACTTGGTGTATTTCCAGTAGATTATTATTTTCTCTATCTATCTATATATATATATATATATATATATATATATATATATATATATATATATATATATATATATATATATATATATAGGTATATATATATATATATATATATATATATATATAATATATATATATATATATATATAAAGTAGTTAGGTATTAATGACTGACACGTTATGTAAAATAAAGTTTTATTTTGGGGTTGCAGTCATTAATAGGACAGGAAAGTGAAACTCTTTGTTCTTTATCTAGCTTTCGCAAAATTTATTTGCTTCTTCAGGATATGCTAAAATATGGTATCAGTAAATACAATGAAATTAAAATTAAATGGCATTGTATAAAACTAGTATAAATACTTACAACATGAGGTTAATCCATTAAATTTTCAAATTTACAAAACACTAAAACTTAACTTATTAAAATTATCTAGTTATGTAAGTACAATATTTTAATTTTATTTAATTTTGTACAATACTCATGTTGTAAGTTTTTATACTAGTTTTATACAATGCTATTTAATTTTAATTTCATTGTATTTACTGATACCATATTTTAGCATATCCTGAAGAAGCAAATACTGCAACCCCAAAACAAAACTTTATTTTATATATATATATATATATATATATATATATATATATATATATATATATATATATATATATATATATATATATATATATATATATTTTCTCCGAGCCATTCCCTGAGTGGAAAATGGTGTTTTTAAACATCTTTTTCTTTCATTTAATGGTTCGTACAGACAAGGTTTTCGCCTACTTTTTCATATTTTTTAAACTTACCGTCATATTGCTTAAGCGGTTGGTAACTCGCCTTGTTGTGTGTCATTTTTTGCCTTCAAGGACACTGTCTTTTCAAGTGATAGCTATGTGGACCTGAATTGTGCTCCCATTTGCTGGGTATCTCCTGTTAGCATTGGAAGCTTTTGTGCTAACTTCATTACACCTTTTATAATATTATTAATTAAACTCTTAATCTGTTCAATAATGTTACCTAAAGTAAAAATAAAATTAAATTAGTATTAAATTGTTGGAAGTGTGATCTTATGATCTTGCTAGTTCTCGGCAAATACTTATTTTTTACATAAGTTTTTTACATACTTTTTTAAATTACATGTACAAAAACCACATGGTCTTTTGCTGTGCTATGTTTGTAATCAAATTGTAAACTGTATCTAGTTTCAATTTATTGTTTATACAACTAATTATTGATGTCCATTAACTTAAGCTTCTTTACATCATTTACTTCACAGGTTACACCATTGACTGCTACATGTCTTTTTGAGGTAACACATTTATATTGACTTGTCTATGGATGTTTGGTTTTTCATATTGTGCTTTTTAGATGAACTGATGATGCTTTCTGATTAGAGAGCGAAACGTCTTCAATAAATAGATGAAGTAGCCAACTTCTTTGTCTTTTTTCTCCAACTTTTGACCGAAAAACCCACCACTCTTCGAGTGATCCTTTTTTATATATATACCTATATTATATATATATATATATATATATATATATATATATATATATATATATATATATATATTTATATATATATATATATAATATATATATATATATATATATACATATATATATATATATATGTAGTATATATATATAATATATATATATATTATATACATATAATATATATATATATATATATATATATATATATATATATATATATATATATATATATATATATATATATAATAGGTAAATACTTTTTTCTTTTTGGGTGCGGTAGTCAATAAAAATAGAGCTTTGCTAAGGCGTACTATTTATTCTGAATCCAAGCTTTCGGTGGTTTTTTGCCACCTTTATCAAGGTCTACAAAGAAAATTACTATGTTGTTCTTGTTGTTCTAAAATTTTTGTTGGAATAACCTGATCCTGAATGGCAAGTAGGAAACCCTCAGTATCGGAAAACATCTTTCCTGATTTCAACGAATATTCTTGGCTGATCTCATTGAGATGTCGCCCATGCAGAGGTTTACTCATCCAGGTGCGCATTTTTTCTTGCTTAGTCAGGTGGTTTATGCGTATTTCTTGTTCCCTCAGTTTAAGCGGCGTTGTATCGTCTACTGCGCAAATCGGTCGATGTAAAATAGAAGTCTCAGCCTGGACCTGAAAATAAGTTCTTAAATTAGCAATCTGTTTTTCTAGTTGCTCATCTATGTCCATAAGTCCTCTTCTTCCTTGATATCTCAGTACTGTTGTTCTCTCTACTGCACTGCGTGGATGGTGTGTTTTCGCATTTGTAAGAAGTGTTCTTACTTTTCGCTGGAGACTTTCTATATCCGTTTTTGACCACTTGATAATACCAAATAAGTAGCTAAGCGCGGAACAGGCGTACGTATTTAATGTCTTAAACAAATTTTTACTATTAAGATATGACCGATTTAGCTGTCTTACTCTTCGCACAAACTCAGAAGTTAGTTCGGTTTTCATTAGTTTATGGTCAATTTTTCGCGCTTACTGTACTCAGAGATATTTGTACATATCATTTTCACCCATTGCTTCAATTTTTTTTTCCATCTTGCATATCGAAACCTCCGGGCTGAACCTTTTCTCTGACTATATTTAGTATAAGGCACTTGTCTAGTCCAAAGTGCATACTAATATCATTAGAGAAAGTTTCTACAGTTTTTAGCATCTGATGTAGGTGGTTTCGAGTGGAAGCCATTAATAATTATTTGTTTATATAATATATATATATATATATATATATATATATATATATATATATATATATAATATTATATATAATCTATACACACTCAAAAATGTTTTGCATATTATCTGTAACGCCACTGAACGTTTCTTATTTGAAATTTTTTGCATTGTTTTCTTTTTGTGTACTAAAATAAAGTATTTTATTGCTTGTTTTTTGTTTCTTAATCGTCGAAAAGATTCTCAGTATTCATATTGTGTTCATCAGTTTTCGAAAACCGATATTTGTAAAAATTGGTTTGCGTTTTATTCACTTTGTAGTAAACAATATGAATAGAGAAGTGATATCTGAGTTCAACAGAGCTAGAATCGTTACTTTGATTGAAGAAGGCCACACACAAGTCGACGTTGCTGTCCGGGTTGGAGTTAATTAGAGTGATGTGTCTCGGATTGTGAAAAAATATTGAGAGACGAATTCTGTTAGCGATCGTCCAAAAAGCGGAAGACCCAGAATTACTACCAATGTCCAAGAACGCTTTTTAACGTTAACTGCCCGGAGAAACCCCACTATGACTGCCCCAGCTATTAGAAGAGAGCTCCAGCAAGCTCATAATATTGTAATTTGCGATCAGACTATTAGAAACAGGTTACATTCGGCGAATTTATTTACAAGAAGACAATTGTTTGTACCAAAGCTTACGTTAGAGCAGAAAAGGACTCGACTGGAATGGTGCAATGAACATTTACAATGGCATGACAGCAGATGGGGAAACGTGTTATTTTCTGATGAAACCAAAATTAGCCTTTTGTCGGATAATCGCCGAATTAGGATTTGGGGGAACCCAAATCGACAGGATAGACTTAACCAAGCTGTCCAAAGAGTCCCATATCAAGGTGGCTTCATAATGTTTTGGGGCGGCATCATGCTAAATAATAAAACTCCTTTAATTCCTATTGTTGGTAACATGAATGGACAAATTTATATTGATACCATTCTTAGGCCTGTTGTACGCTTGTGGCAAGGAGCTATTGGTCCAGAATTTATTTTTATGGACGACAATGCGCCTTCCCATCGTATGAGACATATAGCAGATTTTTTAGAGACAGAAGATATCGTCAGATTACAATGGCCACCTTGCTCACCTGACCTCCATACCATTGAGCACGGATGAGATATGCTCAAAAGAAAAATTTAGTCTCGGCAGCCACCCCCAAGGACACTACAAGACCTTAGAATAGCAGCGATTGAAGAATGGGGTACCATGGACCAGAACTACATTAATACACTTATAAGAAGCATGGGACATGGCATTAAGTCTTGCATTGATACAAGAGGTGGAAATACGGTATATTAAGTATTAGTTCCTATATCTGTACAAATTTAAAAAAATATATTTATAATACATATTATAAATAATGATAATAAATTTTTAATCCTTTAAATTTTGTTTATTGTTTTTTTTTCAAAACATACAATTTTGTATATATAATAAAGTATTTTGTTAAAAAAAAAATAGATTTTACCGGATTAGGTGGATAATTTTGAAAATATTACATTATGCAAAACATTTTTGAGTGTGTGTATATAATACATATTATATATAATATATACTATGTATATATATATAATATTATTTATTTTTTATTATCATTAATGTTATTATGTTATTTTTATTATATGTTGTTCTATTAATAGCGCGACATGCTTGCGTAATTCTATCTCGCAATTCCCCAAGTGACGCAGATTGAGTTTTATAAACAACTGACTTGAGGTAACTCCATAGAAAAAAGTCAGGTGGCGGTAAGTCTAGAGACCTCGGTGACCACTCAATAGAACCTCTCCTTCAAATCCATTTGTTCGGATAATTAGTATCCAACCAGTGCCTAACTGGAGCTGCATAGTGAGAAGGTGCTCCAGCTAGGTTGCCTTGATCGTCCCTTTCGTTCTCTAATTCATGGACATTTAAAGGTTCGATGGTGTTTTCCAGCATATCGAGATAAATGTCTCCACTTAAACTGCCTGGTATGAACAAGGGGCCAATTATAGCATCACCTAATATTCCTGCCCAAACATTCAGTTTTTCAGGATATTGAGTGTGACGTTCTCTGGATCGATGCGGGTTCGCATCACTCCAGTACCGACAGTTTTGTTTATTTACATTATCATTCAGCATAAAAGTACATTCATCAGTGAAACAAATATTTTTTAAGATTCTTGGTTCAACGCGAATTCTTTCAGTCATGAGTTCACAAAACTCAATTCGTCGGTTTGGATCATCATCGCTTAGTTCTTGAAGAATTTATGTTTTGTACGGGTAAAACTTTGAACACTTTTTTAACCGACTCATGTAAAAGTCCTATCATTGCAGATACATGACGTGTTAATGCAGTAGACTCTATTGCAAAATTTCCAAGAACCTCAATTTGGGATGCTTTATTCAGTGATTTTAGGGCATGCCTTTTTTTATTTTGCACTGATCCCGTTTCTCCAAACTTTTTAACTAAACCACAGTCGTACACGTGACTTACATTTTTGCCCGGATGCCTTTCATGAAATATTTGAGTTCGTAAATAACACTGGTTCTGGAAGGCAAATATGAAAATGATCTCCACGCGTTCAGGTATACTGTAAACCATCTTGACAACTACAGCTGAATGACAGTACCGATCGTACAAATGATGAAAACTAATGACATTTAAAATTCTCAAATAAACCAAAAATTATTGAATCTGACAGAATCCAAAAATCAGATGTTTTCAACTTTTTTTGCAAAAACGGCAATTCAGTTTCTGGTACTTCAAACGGAGTAAAGAAATAATACATAATGACGGTATTAGATTTTTGTTTCAATACAGGGCAGCGTCAAGCCGTTTATACGTTTTCCGACCTCTTTAGGTCTCCTCAGAGTAGTATAGCCATTGGTCTACGACGGGATAGATTTTGTTTCGATTCAGAGCAGTGGCTATACCGCTCTGAGGAGACCTAAAGAGATCTAAATTCGCATAAGCGGCTTCCGCTACCCTGTATCGAAACAAAAATCTAATACCCTCATTATGATTTATTTCTTTACTCCGTTTGGAGTACCAGAAACTGAATTCACTACAAATTTTCACCATAATGAACGGCAGGTGGAATGCAATTTTTAGATTTCCTTGCCGAGTAATTTATCAAGCTGTTTGCTTTGCAAGTTTTAGAAGGCACAGTGGTTAAAATTTGAATGCGGTTTCGACAGGTAGAAATCGTATGATTTTTCTTTTTGTTATTAGATGGCGTAGATACGTACATAAATAGTTATTTTGATAACTATTGGCCTACGACGGGATAGATTTTGTTTCAATTCAAAGCAGTGGCTATACCGCTAAATAAAATATATATATATCCTTAGAGTATAAGTAAACAACGAACAGGGTTCATACTTACAAAAACAATAGGTTTTTTTTAGATGTTATAAAAACTCTACGATAACTTACTAACTAAACGAGAAAAAAGAAACAAAAAACACAAGAAAAACTGTAAAAGGGCACTATTGTTCATTTAATTTTGACCGATGGCTTCATTTGAATGTTGGTTTAAGCTCCTTCAGCTTTCAAGGGTCAAACCATAAATATTAGTGTATGAATAGAAGAAAATAACAAATTGTAAACATATCTAACTTTCATTAAGTGGATTTAAAAAAAAATCGATTTGTGACTATTGTTTACATTTATAACTAGAACAGCTTGCAATTAACAACTAGTAATCCTTTTTTAAGTATTAGCAAGCACTAAAATGTGGATTCATAGGCTGATGTTGAAATAATTTGGACGGCAAGAAAAACTAACCAGTAAGTACTAAGGAGGGTCAACAAACACAGAATTACTAAATACTGTTAAACACAGGAAAAGTCTTGTCTATGACATATATTGAGGAGAAATTGATATACAATACTACAACTAATTCTTAAAGGTAAAATAGAAGGTTGGAGAGGTGTAGGAAGAAATACAGGACAATTATTTCATGTGGCAGAAGATCGAGAAGCCTTCGCAATAGTGATCGCTAACGTCGGACAATTCTGATATGGCACGTAATGAAGAAGAATAATTTTTATATCAATTTTTTGAAGAAAGAAAAAAAAATAGTAGTCCAAAAAATGCTAATACTTATAGGTACAATAATACAATATATTGTCCATATTACAAATATTATAAAATCATAGTAAATCCCAATAGTTTATTAATAATAAACAACGCAAATGACTGGCACAGATCTAATTTTAATCAATTTCTACATTATTACGTATTTATTTGATTAGAGTCAATATTAAAGTTCAGGCTGTAATATTATTCATTATTTATTTATTGCTAGTACTCTTATTATACTAGTCTTAATCAGTTTGTGTAGACAAGTAACTTATAGTGTAATTTTTATTTTCAGTATGTTAATTTTGTTTTTTGTGCTTTCCACGTTATTAAATGCAGTCGTTTCAACGAATAACAATGATTGTCTTCAACATCAGTTCAGATGCACAAATTCAAAATGTATAGATTTTCAGCAAAGATGTGATGGTTCCGATAATTGTGGGGATGGATCGGATGAACTGGAGTGTGGTAAGTAAATATAAAATTTTTTTTTAATGCTAAGTCAACTGTTATTTCTTTTTTAGTGCTCCTCATGTGTACGGATGATTAAAGTTTACTAAAAGTTATTAAATCTATTATTATTCATTTAGTATTCAACCTGCACCCGTTTTGTTTATAGTTCCGGATATTTTATATCTATTTATTTTTAGTTTGGATTTTTATAGTGATCTTCTGTGAAAGTTTATTTCTGTCGCCAGAGGCTTGTTTTCAAAAATAAATAAAAAATATGCAGTTTTGATCCATTCTTATAAATTTTATATTAAAGTTTCAATTTTCTGTTTAAACTTTCATCGAAAAAATATTGATTTTCTTCAAAAAATGTCATTGCTGCTTCTTCAATTTGTGCTAGCTTTCTGATTTCGAAGCACAATAAAATATAATAGCTATCTAGACAATTCACATTCTTCAGGTACTGATCAATCTGATAACAAAATATAAGCTTCTTCTAAGAGGCTGTATAACAAAATAGCGCTTTTAATATGAACATCTGTAATTTGTTTGGTAATAATACTGTTCGAGCTTTTTAATGAACACACTTCATTCACACATTTTGGATTACATTTCAAATTTACCGTTAAACCTAATTTCTCGTCCTTCGAAATTTCGTTTATCACTTTTATAAACAATTTAAAAATTTACAAAAAGGTTTTATCTTGATCGCCATGAAATGTTTCGTACAAAAAACACTTAACACCGAAGCCTAAAATTACCGTTTATTTCTATACATAGCAAACACAACTAGTCCAGGTTGTGAGGGCGCTCCCGTAGGGAAAATGTTTCTGATTTGGTTTCTTTGCCGACTACTTTTCAAAAATTTCCCCTTTAAACAAATATAAAGGCTATCAGGCGAAATTTTTGGGCAGAAATTGTTTAAACAAATTCCAAAAATCACCTTTTTTTAGTTTTTCGGGTCATTTGAACAAATCAGGTCTACGTTTGAAAACTCATATGTAAATTATTATTTTTGGGGTTGCCAAATGCTTAAATTGAAGTTTAAATATTAAATTTCAAGATACTAAAGAGTAACGGGGCTTATTTCAATTTAGACCTTTGTTTTTTTATTACTAATTATGCGCGTCCACCCGATTGGATTATATGATTAGATTATACATAATTTAATAAATATACATAAATGTCAAATACTTGACATTTATTAAAATTTTGTAATTTATTATTAGCGTAGTTTTTTTTAATTATTAATTTATTTATTAAATTAATATCTTTTAAACAATTACTTTGTGTAATTATTATTAGACTTTTAAATAAAATGACACCTTTTGAAATTTATTGTCTACCTACTATAATTTTTACATATAATTTACAGTAAAAATCAATTATAATAAACTACAAATAATTAATAACTTAATATTTTAGTTATTTAAAAAATGTTAATAATAAATAACCAAATTTTAATACATGTCAAGTATTAGAATTATAGTTTTGTTTGACAAGAAAGATATAAGAGTTATCCAGAATCTCTATTGGAATCAAAAAGCACGAGTAAGACTGAACAAATCAACCAACACAGAAAAATTTGAAATTTTAAGAGGGGTGCGACAGGGGTGTGCATTTTGTCTCCTATGCTCTTCAATTACTATGTGGAGAACATTTTTGCAGAGACACAGGAAGGCTCTATGTGTGGAATAAAGGTGAACAGGTTCCCGATAAATAACATTCGTTACGCCACTGCGATAATAACAGACAACGAATATGATATGCAGTTGATGTTATATAAAATAAACACCGTAGGAAAAATATATGACTTGAAGATAAATGCTGGAAAAACTAAATCATGGCAATAAGAAAAAACGCACTTTTAAGAATACAACTGCAAGTAAATAATGCTCCAATCGATCAAGTGAAAACATTTAAATACTTGGAAATGATGATGAATGACCAATGGGATCCTCAACAAGAAATAAAATGCCGTGCCGAACAAACAAGACAAGCTTTTATCAAATTTGAACCGCTACTATGTAACCGCAATCTTTCCTTCAATCTCCCCTACAGGATGGTTAATTGCTATGTATGGTCCATATTGTTATATGGCATGGAAACATGGACGTTAAGAGTACCTTCCATTAATAGGTTAGAGGCCTTTGAAATGTGGATACGGCGAAGAATGTTCCGCATACCATGGACAGATAGGGTGAGAAACGAGGAAGTCTTAAGAAAGGCTAATACTAAGAGAGAACTACTCAATTTTATCAAGGTACGAAAAATTGGATACCTCCGCCATATTCTGAGAGGAAAAAATACGCAATCCCTCAACTAATCATCCAGGGAAAGATTGAAGGCAAGAGAGGAGTAGGTCGCAAACAAATGTCGTGGCTACGGAACATATAGGTACACGGCACTATAAGAAGAAGAAGTTTTGTGTACAATTAATACAAATAAATATATATTCAGTAGATAAGTATTTTGTATCGATCACATTAAAGAAAAAAATGGATATTAAAGTATAAGTGGATGTTGAGGTCTTTAAAACACACACTTTGAAGTCATGTATTATTACTACAAAAAATTGAAATAAGAGCTAATAATGTAAAATGATAATATTTGAATAAAGCTTTTGAAATATTTGTTAGTAATATTTTATTCATATTTTATTTATTTGACGTTACAAGTTATGTACTCTTGTCAGGTCAGATATATATTTAAAAAATTTAAAACTGTTGATGCTGCCATGGAACTTTAAAACACGCGTGTTTTTGAATTTGAATTGTTGAAGTTGAATTTAAACACGCCACGACGTACTTTAAATAAGCAAAATGGAACACCAATAAAAAAAAAAGAAAATAACAATACGCTTACTATATTGTGATGATTGGCGAATTTAATTACCACATTGGGCAATTATTAATTTAATAATTAAATTATTAAAAAAAACTATGTTAATAATAAATTACAAAATTTTAATAAATTTTAAGTATTTTTGTTGGGAATTTTCCGCGTAAGGTGTAGTATGTAAAGGGTGACAGAGACGCACCATATAGTGAGACGCGCGCGGCAGCTTAAAAATCGAGTGGACGCGAATAATTAACAATTAAAAAACTACGGTCCAAATTTAAATAGGCCCCGATTACTTTCAGAATTTTAAAATTAAATGTTTAAACTTCAATTTAAGAACTTGGCAACCTCAAAAATAATAATTTACATATTAGAGTTTTTAAGCGAAAGTGCATATTTTCGCATTTTTCATATTTTAAATCGTTTATTTATAGTTTTAAACTCTAAAACTATCACCTTGAGAGAAAAATGACAAGAAACCTTTTTAAAACGAAGCTTCTATACTGTCCGTGTATTATTTTTTTCTCTATAGTAAAATGCTAAGGCGAGCGTCACGAAACTAGCGCCACGAGAAAGCGTCATGGATAGCGTCACGAAATAGCGTTTTTTCACATCAAATTACTAGGTACTCTAGACCAATTCGTTTCTCGTCATTATATATTTATTTTAAGCAGGTTTAAATTAAAAACTTTATGGAAAATAACTAAAAAAAAAAATACATACAAAAAATGAGAGCTAAAAAATTAAAATAATATCTGTCAATAAGAGATTTGATTCGTAACGATTGTCAGTTAATATTGTTCATAACGAAGTCATAAATGTCATGCAATTAATATCTGACAATATTGAATCATATGTTTAAACTTTTATAATAATTCTCGTTTTAAAATTATTTTATATAAATACAATTATTATTTTAAACATCTTATTTATTTTATATAACAACTAAACTTACTTTAAAATTTCATTTATTTGTATTTTATTATTAATTCTTCGTCTGAATTTGGCAGGTCTGTCAGAAGTAAACAACGTATACTTTGTTAATACGTTAGGATGTGGTGTTAGGAGCAAACATATTATTTTATTGAATTATTTTAATATAATATAATTTGTTTAAAATATAAATAATAATTTAATAATATAAGCACTTTATTTAATTTAAAAAGTATTATTTAAATTTTAAAAATACAGAAAACATGAGCTTCGCGCAAATCTACTGCACCCCCTACTGTACCATCTTTTTTCTTTAAAATGACCCACAAAAATTTCAGATTTTTTGAAAGAGGACATTTGTAAACAAAAATCCACAACGAAACCGAATCAGAAACATTTTTCCTACGGGAGCGGCTTAACAATCTGGTCTAAACAAACTACATATTGCTTTAACTTATAAAATTAAAATTAATACTATGGTGTGATATATATACAAGAGCGCCGTAGTGGGGTTTATCTTTAATATCTTCTCCTTCTTCTTTTATGTAGACATGGCTCTGTCTGTTTTTTAATGTGCCTCCAGTAAATTGTCATTTCATCTATTACGTGATCTTCCCAATGATTGTCTTCTTATTGGGGAACCGCCTTTTGCCGTCCTTACTACTCTCTTTGTTGTCATTCGACTTATATGTTCGTTTCATTCTACTCTTCTATTTTCTTATCCAGTTTTTGAAGTGTTTTTATCTCTGCTGTTTCTAACAGTAATTTTGTTCACTCTGTGTCAGGTTGTGTTTCTGAAACGTATGTCTTTATTGGTCTGATGACTATTTTGTACATTCTGCCTTTCATTTCTTTCCCGATATTTTTCTTTCTCCATATTATTTTATTCAGGCAACCTGCGGCTCTGTTTGCTCTATTAACTTGATCTTTCACTTTTATTTCGTGTTTTCCGTAGCTAGATAATGTAATGTCTAGATATTTTAACTCCCCTGTTATAACCATGCATTTTGTCTTTTTTGAAAAAATTAACATGTTACATTTTCTATGGGAGTTTATCGTATATGCTTCGCCTAGCTCAGTCTCTCAAGTGTGAATCCGTCTTGTCTTAAACTGTGAAATAAACAATGAACATTCAGTTGGTAACAAATAAAACAATGAATTAACTAATCATATTTATTCAGCATAAAACAATAATATTTAGTTTGCACAAACAAACCCTGCCTAAAGCTTTACAATAAACAAATTTAAAAGTGATACTTATGGCTTAATGTGGTTGACAGGGTAAGTTGTTGATGGCTCCTGATGGTGGTTGGATGGTCTTAGTTGCAGTCTTAGTTGGTTGGATATGTGGTTAATCCATCATTTGATTTAATAAATTATCTCATAAATCATTCGATAAATTATTTCATAAATTATTCCGTAAAATATTTCAGAAAGCCAAGAGATTTCTGCAGACCATAAAATGAACCTTATAATAATTTTTACCTTCTTTTATAAATTTCAACTACACATAAAAAAGAATATTCCCATCACGTTAGAAAAGCTAATTGACTAAAATAAGTGGGAGACAAAAGTTGTGACTAGAATGAAGTATAGCACAGAAGCCATAGAACATATATTTAGCATATTATGTCTATGATGAAATTAGCTCTTCTGTCAACATAGAACAAAATATTTAGTCTACCGGACAGAAAGAGACAGGACGACTATTTATTCTACCGGACAAAAAAGAGAGGACACCAACTATTTTTTGAAGAAAAAATAGTAAGAAAGAAACTGAAGGTTAAGGAATTAATAAATAAATAAAGAAATTAAAATAAAATAATCATTTAAATATAAATTAATAAAGATGTGACGTTTAAAATGTTACAGCCTTCTTATTACAGCAAGATCTTCATGATCTTGTTGTTCTTATGCTAGTGTTATATTTTCATTCAATTTATTTGTTATTACTTTGGTTGCTAATTTTATTGTTGTGTTTAATAAATTAATTCCTCTGTAATTTTCCCATTTATCTCCGTTTTTTTGTAGAGAGGAATTAGGCTATTTGGTCTCCATTCCTGAGGAATTCTGTTTTGTTCTATTATTTTTTGGATTACTTTTAATAGTTGTTTGGTCAGATCTGGTCCTCTGTACTTAAGAAGTTCGTTCAGTATTCTGTCCTATGCATGTGATTTTCTATTTCTTAAGTTCCTTAATGCTTCCTTTACCTCTTTTACTCAATATTTATTTTTTCGTTAGTCATCACTTCTGGTGTTGGTGGTTCATTATCGTTAACTTTAGCAAATAGGGATCGAAAGTAGTCTGTCCATATTTCCTTCTGAATGTGTTTTGTTTTTGTTGGTGCGTTCATCTCTTTTCTTTGTCCTCTGATCATTGTCCATATTTTTTTTGTATTCCGTAGAAGTCGTGTTCCATCTGTTTTGAGAAGTTCTGCCAGCGTTCCCTTTTTATTTGTCTAACTAACGTATTCGTTTCATTTCTGATTCGTTTATAGTGGTTGTATGCCTGTTGTGTTTTGTTGTGTTCTGTATTGTAAAAAGATTTTCTTCTTTTCATCATTTCCTCTCGAAACCATGTGGTTTTCTTTTTTGATATGTTGGTGTTCGTTACTTTCCTTTCTCCAAGTGATTCTGTTGCTTCGTTAATTATGTTATTTTTAAGTTTTTCCCAGCTTTTTTTGATATCATTTTCTTTTTTAATAGTTTCTTTTTCTGTATAAGTATTCTGTGGATACTTCGACTTTGATTTTTGTTTGTGTTGGCGCCGCTCTCTTGGGTTTGAAGTCTTTCTTCTCTTTTTAATATCTGACCAATATATTAAAGATAGTTCAAACACTCCTGACCATGGAGCTGCGCGAAGGCGGAGTCAAATTCACGTAAAGGCAGAAAAGTTCTATTGTAAGTGGAATTATACAGTGCATATTACAATGCGTTTCGCATGGAAGTGGGGACTAAACCAAATTTTGTCTACTGCGCCGTGGTTAGGAGTGCTTGCACTATCTCTACATTATCAATTTGTGTTTATTTTATAATAAACTTTCAAAATATACTCGTATCATTTATAGTTTGTGAATATCATTGTCTTGTAATAGTGTGTACTAGTTACAGAATGCTTTTATTTTTTTGTCATTTATTATTGTTTTTACTTACCATCACATATTACGCTAGTGGCTAGTGGCTAACTAAAAGAACTGTACATTATGAATCCTAGACCGTTCGTGATCACTACGTAATTATAATAGTATATTAAAGTATAAGTGGATATTGAGGTCTTTAAAACACGCCCAATTTTTGAGCACTGTGAAGCATTTGCTCGAAATATAGCAAGTGTTTCAAAGACAAGTTATCCACGAATACTTTACGCTATTTTTTTTATTGGTACACTTTAAAATCATGTATTATTACTGCAAAAAATTGAAATAAGAGCTAATAATGTAAAATGGTTGAATTTGTGATGTACATCAGTATACCTTTCGTTATTATGAAAATGAGAAAAACAAAAATTAATTTGCAATCTGTCACATCAGATTAATTGTTATTACTGGTTGTATATTGCTTAAAAGAAGAATGAGAAGAATGTTTCAAACATTATTGGGAGTGCCATTAATGGAAGTACAACCCAATTGGCTTCTGAGAATGTCGGTAGTATTAATTTGAACAGCATTTACTCTGATTTACAAAACGGAAGTACAAACATTTCAAACAATAATAACTGTACCTTTCATATTCATTTAAAAGATTAAGATTTCCAAATATTTGAATAAAACTTTTGAAATATTTGTTATAGTATTTTTCATATAAAAATGCGTGCACGTCAATCAAGATTTACGACGTCAGAACCCCACAGCGTTGAAAAAAAAAAAGGGAATAGTCAGTCAGTGAATTTGTCAAACTATCATATAACAGTAAATACACTTAGTTTTAAGACTACTACTACTTCTAAATTTTAAACTTACCTCTATTTAGAGCATTAATAGTAAAAACGTCCCGCCATTATTTCTTGTTCAAAATAATCTATCTTATATAAAAGTTTATCAGCTTTCTACAGACTATTTAGTTGTTTTGGCATAGCACAATCACAATACACAACACAACAGTAATTAGTTTTTAAAGCTATTAATCTAAATTTAATATGTATTTATAAATACAATTTATTAATATATAATATATTACGATCAAATTGTGCAAGAAATCAAAACATAAACAAAATTCTTACTCTAAAAAAACGGCAACACTTTATACACTTTTGCCACACGCTGAACTGTCAATAAAATTTGAAGTATTCCTGTATCAGTTGCGTACAATTGTCTAATCTATTTAATTCAAATTATTATTTTGTGGAATATTGGACTTTATATTTATATTGGACTTATATAAGTGACGCCACTTTATATAAATTGTGACGTGCACGTGTTTTTATATGAAAAATACTATAGTAATATTTTATTCATCTTTTATTTATTTGACGTCACAAGTTATGTACTCTTGTCAGGTCAGATAAATATTTAAAACTGTTGATGTTGCCATGGTAACTTTAAAACACGCGCGTTTTTGAAAGTTGAATATAAACACGCTACAGCGTATTATAAATAATCAAAATGGGGTACCAATAACAAATATATTTAAGACCCTTAATTATATCTAGAATTTTATTGGTTATATTTAAACACTTGACATGTGTATTATGAAATAACTGAAATTGTCATTTTAGCGTTGTTAAGCATTCTCATAAACAACTTAAAATAAAACCTTTTTTGCAGATCATAAATGTCATGAACATTTTTTCGATTGTCGAAATGGGAGATGTATAAGCGAAGCATTCGTATGTGATGGTGAAAATGATTGTAATAACTTTTTGGATGAAAAAGACTGTAAGGATAAAACGGTAAGTTAACTATTAATATTGCCTCAAACAGTTAATCAAATAATAAATATAAAATGCGAAAGAAGGTCATAAGCGTTTATTTGTAACTTTTATTGTACTGAAACTCGCTGTATGTGGAAATATCTAGGATATTTTCGAGGTAGTGGTAGTAGCAGTAGGTAGTAGTCAGGTAGTATCTTTCGAACTTTCCCAACCAATAAAAGCTACGATGCTTTCGTTTATTATTTGTTATTCATTATCAATACTAAAAAGTCTTTGAAAAAGAGTTTAATGAGAAATACGTAGAAAAACGTTCTTAAAAGCTTCTCAAAAACGTGTTTCGCTAATTTTTTAGATAACTGTAGACTAGACAGTGGTGTTATGAAGTGTTGATTGACTAGCTAAGTTATTATATACTGTATTGTATTGTATAATATGTATTACGGTAGCGGGTAGTACTTCTCTACGATCCCGGTAAAGGAAAGGCTGCTACAGGGAGTGGCGTCCCTGCAGTATGCTATCTACCGATTTTCTCCTATGTCCAAGCCTTCAGGAGATACCAGATCCTCAACCTATCTTTCTCCTCATTTTCCAATCCTTACAACATCCCGCAAATCCCGCTACCAACCAGCACATGTCAGCGTGTCGTGAAATGGCTAATCTCCCCCATAAATGATATGACACAAACTAGAAAAAGTCCAAGAGTGCAGAAGGTGTAAATAATCACCGGGCAGATACGGCTACCATGGACAACGAACATTGCATATTTTCACTTATAACGTAAGAACTCTTGCAGCTCAGGAGAAGCTCATTAAATTGCAGGAAGAACTTAACTGCATAAAATGTCAAGTATTACGACTTTATGAAATACGAAGAAAAGGACAAAACCAATTAGTTTTAAAATCAGGGCATCTGCTGCATTCCATTGAAGAAAATGATAAGGCGTACTTGGCGGCGTAGGCTTTCTCGTACACAAAAACTCCGATATAAAATTATAAAAGTAGAGAGTGTAAGCTCAAGAATTGTGTACCTCATTTTAAAACTAAACGGGAGACGCTCTATTAAAATTATCCAAATATTTGCACCCACGACGAGCCATAGCGATGAAGGAATTCAAAACTTTTATGAAGCTATACATTGAGCCATGGTAAAGGATAAAACCCACCAAGTAATCTTAATGGGTGATTTTAACGCTAAACTTGGATTTAAAGAAGATAACGCAGAAGTGACTATTCGATCATTTGGATACGGTAAGCGGAACGATAGAGAAGGTATTTTTTTTTTTTTTTTTTGTGGCATTGACTTTCGTCATTCAGCCAGTCTCGAAAGGTTATAATATATTCCTTAAAAAAGTATAGACAGATAAGTACAGATTATTTCTCTCAGACAAATGCACAGCGATATCCCTAAAACGAAATAGACGAATAATTAATAGAAGAACACGTCGAAGGAAAATACAAGGACACTCGCTTCTCGTCTAGGGGTCCGTCAAGACATTTATTTTAACAGACAAACAATACTGGACCACGGATAAGGTATTGTTACATAAAGGATAAACAAAGGGTACAAGTCTAATCCTATACACGCTCATGAAAATTTTCATGAACGAGTACCAGATTTATAAAGCTATGCATGTGTCTGACAAAAATTCTATAATTAAATTATATATTGTTACAGAACCTATGGCTAACAAAGACTGTATATTATATGGAGCGTATGTATTGCATTTAGTTAATTTTGTATACAGGGCGTTTGAATGCTGAATAAATTTAGGACATTCAAAGAAGATGTGATCGAGGTCACCTAGCTTGCCGCAATGTTTGCAACTATCATCATCGATGACTTTAATTTTAAATAAATGGTATGGGTAGCATGCATGTCCAAAGCGTATTCGATTTATAGTAGTAATATATTTACGAGGAGCTTTGAAATTCTGAAACCAGGTTGTTTGAGGTAGAGTTGGTTGTAAAGAGGTATACCTTTTAGAGTTTGTAGAACAGTAATGTTTCCATTGCTCTTTCCATCTAAGTTGCTGATTTTTTTTGAAAATCGTAGTAACATCTGATGTGTTAAGCATATATTTCAACGTAGAGCCAGTTGTTACACTCATTTTAGCCAAGTGATCTACATATTCATTGTGTTTGAGACCAATATGTGCTTTGACCCAAATAAATTTTATGTTGACTCCAGTCGATGATAAATGATACAATCGGTCTTTTATTTCAAATATGTAGGGGTTGCTAAATGTTGAGGGTAATTCAATGTTTTTTATGCTCTGCAAAACTGAAAGGCAATCTGACAGAATTAAGATATATGTCTATTACAGGTGTTTTTAACATATTTTAGAGCTTCAAGTATAGCTATTGATTCCGCTGAAAAGATTGAAAATTCATATGGTAGTTTATACTTGAAATCTACGTTTGTAGCAGGTAAAAAGTATGCGCATCCCGTCCCTTCTGTTGTTTTTGATGCGTCCGTGTATATTACTGTGGCTTCCCTATAATCCTGCAATAGAGATGTTAGAAGATTGCTACTCATAATGGTGTTCTCACTATAAGTGGGTATTATAACCTGAGTTCTGTGGAATAAAGAATAGTAGTCTAAGCTTCTGTCAACCGTGTCCAATTTCTTGAAAAAAATAGGATTATTCTGTAATGCCATGCATAAAGGCGGGGAAGGTTTTTTCTCCCAATATTTGTTTGTAAGATCTGACTCGTTAAGTTGACGGACGCTTGAAAATAACTGGGAGTTAGTTAATAGAATTTTAAGAAGGCTTTTTTCACTTAAAAAATTTCTTCTATTTTCCAGGGGTAGCTCAGCGGCTTCAACATATAAGGGTTGTATAGGGGTTGATCTCATAGCACCCAAACATATCCTCATAATAGAATTTTGAAACGTGTCGATTTTTCTTAAAAGGTTCTTAGAGGCGGAACCATAAAGAGTAGCACCGTAATCTAGAATAGATCGTATATATGCGCGATAAAACAACAAGGATGTTTCTACATCGCATCCCCACCACGTTTTAGTTGTCATTCTGAGGAAATTGCTGCCTTTGTTACATCTATCAAGCATGTACTCTATGTGTTGTCTCCAAGTTAACTTCTTATCCAAAATAAGGCCTAGATATTTGACATGATTTTGAAGTTTAAAACATTGATCGTTCAGAATGATATTTTCATTTGTAGGAATGTTGTGTCTTGTGAAGATAGATACTACTGATTTTTCTATAGATAAATTGAGACCATTCTCTAAGAACCATGAAAAAAGGGATTCACATACTTTGCTAAGGCTTTGTATACAGGTTTCATATTTTTTGTTTTCTGTATAGATGCAGAAATCGTCGGCATACTGTACGATTTTGAATGAACTGTTATTTATTTGGATGTTATGTATGTCAGAGCTGTATATATTGAATAAGATTGGAGATAAAACTGAGCCTTGTGGTATACCTTGATAATTATATCGCGGTCCAATTAGCTTGTTATTATGATCTCTTACATAGATGATCCTCTTTGTGTAAAATCCAATTATTGTATCCACGAATGCGATTGGCATATGAAATAAATTAACCATTTTATTTCTTAAAGTTGACAAGAAAACTGATTCGTATGCTCCCTCAATATCCAAGAATAGTCCTGTTAAATAGTTGTTTCTGGTTAAGGTATTTTGTACATCTACCACAATGGTTGTTAGAGCATCTAGTGTTCCAAAGCTTCTTTTATAACCAAACTGATTTTCTGGTAGCAAATTATTTTTTTGTAACCACCAATCCAGTTTAAATTTTATGAGTCTCTCTAGAGTTTTAAAAACACAGGAAAGTAACGATATTGGTCTGTATGAATTTGCAATATTTGGATCTTCACCAGACTTTAGGATAGGAACCACAATGGCGTTTTTAAATGAATCAATAACGATGTTATTTTGAATGATGTCATTAAATACCTGTAACAGCAGATCTTTAGCGGCTCTTGGTAGGTTGATTAACATAGGGTATTTGATTTGATCAATCCCTGGGGAGGTATTATTGCAATTTTTGAGAGCAAAATCTAATTCAGATTTAGTGAAAGGTTTCAACAAAAAGTGATTGATTTGGTGACTTTGTTCGGATTGGTTAGAGAAATATTGAACCCAGGGAGGAGAAACTTTATTAAAGAAGTCATCTAAAACTTCATTGCTGAAAGGTTTTATACTATTCTGCGGTTTTCGATTCATTTTGTTGGCCTGTGACCATATTTGCTTAGCAGAGGTATTTTTGTTTAAATTGGAGCACCATTTGATCCAACTGGATTTAACTTTTTGCTTCAACTGCTTTTTTGTTCGAGCAGTAACTTCCTGACATTTTAAGTAGTTATCAAAACTCGATGAAAGTTTGTAAGCTTTTAAAGCCTTTTTTCTTTCATTAATTATAATATCACATTCAGGGTCCCACCAAGGTGGTGGGGGACGATTTTTGAGTTTAAGAATTTTATATTGAGGGATAGATTTTGAAGCAGATTCATTAATACAATTAATAAGAAAATTATAATTTTCGTAAGTGTTTAAAGAGATACTATAGTTGACAAACATGTTTTCTATCAAGGATGTATAAAGTGACCAATTGGCTTTATTGATATTCCATTTGCTTTTTGGATAAATTGTTTCATGTGATGTGTTAGTTGTGGAAAGGTTCATGGTTATAGCAAAATGATTTGACCCTAAGGTATCTGAAGATACGGACCAGGAAACTTTACTGGCTAGATTAGCTGTACAGAGAGAAATGTCAATCATAGATTTCTGAGTACCATATTTGGAAAGATATGTGGGTTCCCCGTTATTCAAAATAATAAGATCTAGGTCCTCGACACTGCTGACGATTTGATGACCTGCAGCATCATTGTGCAGTGAGCCCCATAAAGAGTTATGAGCATTCATATCCCCTCCAATTATACAAGGTGATGTAACTTGAGAGAAGATATTTTTCCAATCATCTTTAGAAGTATGGACTTTAGGAGGCCTATACACAGACAAGAAACTTAATTCTAAATTGTTAAATTTAACGGAGATGCCACAAACGAAAATTTTATCATTGAAATTTTTAGTAATATTCACTTGACAGAATGAGATAGAAGTTTTAATCAAAATTGCTACACCGGCATATCCATCGTATCTATCCTGGCGGATTATATTATAACCTTTAAATATATAGTTTTGATTTGGTTTGAACCATGTTTCACTTAACAACGCTATATCAATGTTTTCAGCTGTTAAAAAATGAACTAAACTATTTTTATTGGATGCAACGGACCTTCCGTTCCATTGTAAAATTCCCAGAGTTGTTTCTCCTTGGAAAACCTTATTTACTGAAGATGTCCTCCAACATCTGATTCTAACGAATAAGTAAAAAGTTGTATAATAAAATAAGTGAAAACATTCATATTGGTTTTTTTAATAGTGCATTTTGATCTTGGATTAATGTTTAAATAAGAAATACTGCCAGAAAAAAGTTCCATTTGAATTACATAATTTAGATAAATAATTTTAATTTTGATATATGCTAAGAATTTTATTTCAATGTTTTAGTACCCTCCAATACTGAAAATATTTTTTGATTTATGCTCTCATTATCTACAGATTTTAAATCCTCAAGTGTGTGAATATTTTTTAAAAAATTAATGACACACTCCGTCACTGCCTGAGCAATGTCTTTATTATCACCTTCTGTGGGTTGAAAGGTAGATTGCTTTGGATACTGGGGAAGAGGATGTGATGGTCCAAAATAGAAGTTAAACATGGGAGGGTTCTGTAAGTTTGGGGATGAGGGAGAAGTAGTGGCTTTACGTTTTTTGTTGTTATGGGTTAGTGCCATAGGTCTGCTACTATCCGAACGTTGAGAATTTGTAGGTTGTGGCTGCTGGAAAGCATGTTTATTACCAGAACTTTGAGGTAGTTTCGGGAAATCTGCCTCGTAGTTTGTTAAGGCAGAAAAGCGATTGTTCGTTGTTATTTCTGAATATGAAGATTGAAAAAGCTTTTTGGCTTCTAAAAAGGATACTTTCTGTTCTATCATCAAATTTTTAATACGTTTCTGTTCCTCGTAAATTGGGCATAGTTTGGAAATCGATGTATGCTGTGTACTCTTGCAATGTATACATGATTTATTAAATTCAGAGCAGTTATGTTCTTCGGTTTTGACAGATCCACATAAAATACAATGTTCTTGGCTGCTTTTGCACTGTTTTGATATGTGTCCGAATCTCAAACATCTATATCATTGTGTGACCCTGCCTATAAACTTTTCCACATTAAAATAAACAAAATTAACGGATATATGGCTGGGTAATATGTTTCCTTCAAAGCTGACTACAATGGTCTTCTTAGGTACATACTCAGCTTTACCATCTTTTTCAATTTTCCTGTGCATTCGTCTGATGTCTAGAACCCTTGAGTTTGAATTTATGTTTTGTTTTAAATAATCAACGTCGTAACTTGTGTCAACGTCTCGGATCAGACCCTTGACCTCTAAAAGGTGATTAGGTATGAAAGCTTTTAAGTTTAATTCTTTTAAATTTTTATTTGTGACCAACTTATTAGCTTCTGCTATTGAATTTAATATTACTTTAACGCGATTTCTACCTATTCCCTTAATTTCCTGAATGTTTTGTACTTTTAGATTTTTGTGTAAAATATGTCCTACAAACATAGGATGCAAACGACCCAAACTTTGCTGATTAGTTTTTTCAACATATACGCAATAATTATTTAACAAGTACTTATCTGGATTTATCGAGTCAAATAGTTTTGGTTCGTCCTCCTTAGCACCTATTGTTCCCGTTTCCATGACGGCAGCAGTACTTTCCATATTGGAAAAACTATCACTTTCACAAATAACTCCACTATCACCATCTGGCGTCTTATTTTTTACGCTCCCCATGGCGGGGGCGAAGTTTTTAAAATCTAACTTATTTAAATTGTTTTCATAAATTTAGCAACACGAAAAACAAAAACTTGAACACTAATTAATAACAAATCGGTAAGCCGGTTATTGTTGTTTGACTTCTCTCTTCGAAGGTTCAAACGAAACTCGATAGAGAAGGTATGCTACTCAATTTTTTTTTTTTTTTTTTTTTTTGTTGCATCTTCGTCTCTATATCATGAACAAATTAAAAAACGAAACTGATTTTATAATCACAAATAGAAAAAATATTGTCCAAGATATTACTGTAATTAATAAAATCACTGTTAGGAGTGACCATGGGTTGGTTAGAGTAAAAATATTGATCAACATTGGAACAGATAGTATATTTTGAAAACTTGTAAATGAAAAGGGATAAACTTAAACAAATAAAGAAGATATTTTAAAATTTATTCAAGACTTTTACTCAGAATTGTATAAACGAGAAAAACTTCCAGATCCTAATCGAAGTCAAATACCAAAAGTCCTAAATATAGGCTCAGAAGGCATCCCAGATATCACAAGAGAGGAAATAAAAAAGCTCTCTTGGAGATGAAAACCAACAAATCACCTGGAGAAGATGGGATAGTCGTAGAAAAAATCAAAGAAGGAGGAGAAACGGTAATAAATGTGTTGAAAAATATGTTCAATGTTTGTTTGACAAGAGGCGTAACCCCCTCGTAATGGAATAATGCAATAGTAACCATTATGCACAAAAAATGTAACATTTCAGACCTAAAGAACTACAGACCTATTAGTTTGCTCTCCCGTACATACAAACTATTCATGAAGATAATAACAAAAGGCTTGTGAACTGACGTAAAGAGTTTGGGAGGTAACGTGACTTCTTGTTTGGTTCCTCTTTTAATTTTTATACAGTTTATATCTTTGTGTAGTCTTATGGTCATGGTTGCATTATTGTATATATTCGCGATCAGTTTGGAGTACTGATAATCTATACTGTTAATTTTTATAGTATCGAATGCTTTGCAAAAGTCTACGAAAGCCAGAGCCAATTGTCAGTTGTATCTGTATCTGCAGAGTAGGGAGGGCGAGTTAAGTTTCACAGCACTTAGGCCACAATTAACCCATTGTGCATCCTCCCAGGGAGCTGTCACCCTTAGCTTATTGTCCATCCTGCCCTTTCTAGGAAGGTGGACAAGTCACCAGGAGACATCTCTCTTATGTGGGCAGGTGTGGGCCAGGACTCGCCGAACGCGTACTCTCGTATTAACGATAACTCCGGACATTCACATAGGACATGCTCTACAGTTTCATCTTCTCGTTTACACTTCCTACATAGAGGTGTGTCTGCTAGCCCCAGTGTGTGGAGGTGTTTACTTAGTTTACAATGACCAGTTAGAAAACCAACTGTCAAACGTAGGTTTTTCCTGGTCATTCCCAAGTACTTCTTTGATGTTGACTCTTCAAGGTTACTTAGTGTTACCCTGGCAAGTTTACATCCTTCCCTTCTTCCCATCTTTTTACGGTTTGCGTATGGGAGTGACATTTGACAATTTCCGCGATTGTTGTAGTTGACCAAGCAAAAAGATTCCCAGGTCAGCAATGCGGTTACCTTTATTCCTATTGTGTCCTTTAACCCACCTCAGGATGATGGTATTACCATCCGAAGCTTGAGTTAGTGACTCGTGACACTCCATTACTAACCCTGAAGTGATACGTGGTCTATTCAAGGTTAGTAACGCTTGTCTGCTATCTGTGCAGATCATTATAGTTTTCCCTGCTATATCTTTTTGGGTTATCTCTTCTGCATCTATGGAGATACCAGTCAGTTCTGTCTGAACTACGCTCGAATTTTTGCCCATACCCCACTTTATTCTTAGGTTCAGTGATCTGGAGTATATCCCGCATCCTGAGCCTTCTTTCATTTTGGAGCCATTGGTGTATATGCAATAGGCATTTGCCACGTTTGTCTCCCTATACAAGTGTTTCGATTTTGTAGGGTTTGTTAAAGACAAACTTTGGTTCAATCGAGTCGCAGCCTGCCTGTAGCAGTGGTAGCGCATCCAGTTCTCCCCGCCAGAAACGAGTTTTCAATTGTCCCATTCCTACATCAAGGTTTGCACTAGCTGAGCGCAGTCGCATCATTGTTACTAGCGCCACCTCTTTGACATATATATCTAGAGGCGTGATGCCAATGATCAACTTCATTGCAGCAGTTGGTGTTGTTTTCATGGCACCTGTTATATTTATGCAAGCCATCCGCTGAATATGGTTTAGTTTGTTAATCGCTGTTGCCTGTATCACTTTTGGTACCCCAACAATATCTCCGTAAGTTAGCATTGGCGTAATGATAGCAGTGTAGAACCAGGCGTTCACCCTGGGCGAAAGGCCCCAGGTGCATCCGACCGTTCGTCGACACTGCTCATAGGCAATATATGCTCTTTTAGCTCTACCATCTAAGTGTGAGTTCCATGTTAACTTCCTGTCAAGGGTAATACCAAGGTACTTCACCTCGCCAGAAAAATTAAGACTATAGTTTAGTATCCTTGGGGGTATTAAACCCGTGATTTTTCTTTTTCTGGTAAAGAGGACCATCTCTGTTTTCTTAGGATTTAGAGATAGTGAGTGTTTCTTGCACCATGTTTCTATTTAGTCGGAGAGCAACTTGTAATCTCTCACATAGTGTGTTCTCAAACTTACCGCTTTGCAGGACAGCAATGTCGCCTGCTTAGGCTATTGTGTAGAAATCGTTGCTACTGAGTTGGTCAAACAGGGTATCTAGAACTATGTTCCAGAGGAGTGGTGATAGCACCCCTCCCTGTGGACACCCCCTCGTAACCATGCCTCTAACAGAAACGTCTTCTACATTTATGCTTATTGTTCTATTAGAGAGCATACTGAATATTCATTCGCTTACGACCAGGGGAACATTCCTGACGTTGAGCTGTTGGGTGATGGTTGGGGATGTGGTTTTAACAAACGCTCCCTCAATCTCTATGGATATACCTAGGGTGGATTCTTTATTATTCAGCGATTTTTCAATTCTTCCCACTACATGATTCAGTGCAGAATCGGCAGATTTTCCCGAAGTATATGCATGCTGATTTGGGTGAAGTGGGTTATGGACCAGAACTTCATCCCTTATGTACCTCTCGCATAGCCTTTCCATCGTTTCCAACAGAAAGGATGTTAGGCTAATTGGTCGGAAAACCTTTGGTAGGGTGTAGTCCATCCTACCTGGTTTTGGTATGAAGACCACACGTACCTCTCTCCACTTCCTAGGAATATATCTCAGAGCCAAAGAGGCTCTGAATATTTCCACGAGGTGCGGCAGAAGAACATCCAGTCCCCACCGTACTAGGGCTGGATATATGCCGTCAGGCCCTGGTGATTTAAAAGGAGTGAAGCCCAATATGGCCCATTTTACCTTTTCCTCATTAATCATTGTTCTGGCGAGATGTCAGTCGTTTGTTCAGTGTATGATTGCTTCTTCCATCCAGTTTGGTGCTGTTGAGACACTAGAACCGGGAAAGTGTGTTTTCATCAGGACTTCAGCACTTTCGCAAAGGTTGGAAGTTTTGTTTCCATCTTCCTTCGTTAATATGCCGACATGCCGATGTGGGTCCTTTGTCAGTTCTATTTGGTGGATTTTTCTTTAATCCCTTTTCGTCAGTAGAGGTGGTCGTTGGTGCCAGAGTTTTTTCTAAAACCTGCCTGTACTAAATTTTTGATTGATATAAATCTAATTTTGTTTCCAGTCTGTTTGTTATTATTCTTGTGAATAACTTATAGGGGTGGTTTAATAGGCTTATGCATCGGTAACTCTTTAGGTCTATTGGATCGCTCTTTTTGTGTAATAATATGTTAAGTGCACTGTGCCATCTTGTAGGTATTTCACTTTGGTGCAGACATAACTTAAGCAATTTCTATATATTCCCTAAAAGTCTATCTCCTCCAATATTTGCGACTTCTATATCAATATTATCTTCTCCCGGGGCTTTATTTCTTTTCATTTTCTTCAGCGCTTTCCTTATTTTGTCTGTTGATATATCAGTCATCAACTCCGATCCTTGTTTGACAAATTTTTTTTCTGAATTTTCTAATTTTTCTGTTAGTTTCTCAAGCGACAAATACAATAAAAGAGATATAACGATTTCAAATAGATATCTTAGGCTGCAGCGAAACAAGATGACCAAATTTAGGAGAATGTGTCATAGACGAACTTCATGTATATTTCTTGTGAGATGATACCGCTAGAAACAAAGACAAAGTGGCAATAATCCTTAACACGCACATCAAGAGAGCTGTAAAAGGATTCATAATAATTTGGAGAAGAGTCGCGTTAATCAAGAACTAGGCAAAACCATTTGATCTAAAGGTCATGTAGACATATTCACCGACAGCCAAAGCTAGCGAAACCGATAGAGAAGAGTTTTATTAAGAACTTAAAAATCTACCTAACATACTTACATAAAGAAGATAGAAGTTAATATCATATTGAGTTAGATGAATACCAAAGTTGGAAAAGAAAACATTGAACAAGTGGTAGAAGGTTTTGGACTAGGAGTAAAACCCAAAGAGGAAAACGACTAATAGAATTTTTTCAGGAAATAGACAATACAATAATCATGAATATTATGAAATTGTGAGAAACCCGATTGACTTCGTCATGATAAACAGAAAATACTGCAATAAGGTTATGCGCTGTAAAACCTATCTAAGGACAGACATTCCATCAGACCACAACCTATTGCTGATTCTTACAAAACTTAAAAAAAATATCTCCAAGAGATATTGACGTACGGAGACTTAAACAAGACAGGCATTATCCTTCAACAAATTAAAGAAAAGATAATCACAGAACTTAAAACTATAGCGGAACGTAATAACCATGATACAGAAATAGAATCGCTCTGGAACAAAATAAAGACAACCACAATAACACAAAAAGAACTGAAACTCAACGAGGAAACAAAAAGACAGGAATGGATGACAGACGCTATTCTGGAGCTTCTAGAAGAAAAAATATAACACAGGCGTAAAAATGAAGAGAAATACAAGTAATTACATCAAACAGTAATCAGAGCAATTAAGGAGTCTAACGAGCGATGGGTACAGGAAAAATTCGGTAAAATAGAGATACTACAGGCAAAATTTGACAGCTTTAACCTCTATAAGAAAATAAAAGAATTGACAAGTTACCAAAGACGAAGCCCTGGAACAATTTTGGATTTAGACGTATATTTTAAAAGAAGCTATCGATTTTAATTTTAATTCTTTTGATAATCTATTTTATACTTTTAATATTTTGAATGTAAATGAGTTTTTGAATTGTATTTATAGTGCAGTAGATTTCTAAGCGAATTTAAAGCATTTGCAACCTGTTTATATAGACAAATTTTACGAATGCCTTGGACTTTCCACAACACCAACTTAGAAGTTTTCCATTAAATAAGCTCAAAACGTGAGCTTACTGAAATTATAAAAAGCCGAAAACAAAATGAATTTCATATAAATTCTAGTGTAAATATCATAGGCATTCGAATCCACAGAGTGACTTCAATTCTGACGCCACTCTCCATTTATTTCACTGTAGAGTGATAAATTTAATGTCGTATTTATATCGTAAATAATTGTGTTTAAAACGATATTTATTTTTAATTTAAAAAGGGATCATTTCAGGGAGTTGGCTGTATGAACATTCGGGAGTTCGGGAGTTCGAGTGAACATATAAGTAAAACACTGCTGTTTTAATGGGTATATTTAATTAAGTCATTGCCATTGTAAACAGTGAATTATCACTGATATATCAGATTAGTTGGCAATTAACATTCCCACAGTTCGGATGTAGAAAACTCTTTCGAGTAGGGACTTATTTTCCCTGTAGCCAATCTAATTTCATTGGAATTTTACCAGATAATAATTTCAAGTTTGGTTTAAGTCATTTAAACCCAACCATTGTTTTTTTTTGAAGTTATTTTGCAAGTACTACAAAGTAAGTAATAAATCACATGTTTGCATATAATAGTCATAATTTGACCTTGCGTTTTTATTAATTAAATGGTATTACTTGCTTTTAAGTTCACTGGAGAAGTGTGAAAACCTTTTGAACTTAATCCTTTTAAATTTTTAATTTTTAAATTTCTAAATTTAATTTTAATGAAATATACCTTAAATTAAATATACAATTACAACAGTATTGTTTTACTTCCATGTTCGAGTTTGATATTTATTTTCTCTATATATAACTTTTCATTTTAGCTAACTCTCGAAACTGATCAGCATTGTGAAGATGGTCATTGGAAGTGTACTGATAGATTGTGTATTCCAAATGACTGGGTGTGTAATGGCGTACCTGAATGTTTGGATGGATCAGATGAAACTATTGGATGTAGCAGCAAGATCGATTGTGATGGGTTTAAATGTAAAAATGGTCATTGTATACCAAATGAATGGAATTGCGATGGTGTTGACGATTGCGGCGATAAAACTGATGAACAAGATTGTGGTAAGTAGACCAATATTATATATAGATATAGAGAACAGTAGGTAGGTCATCAAATATTTTAGTCGTGTACATGTAAACTTAAATTGTAAATCACGTACTACAATAATTCAAGTACTTAATGTCAAGTCATACTTAATCTAGTTAGGATCTGTAAAAATAGTAGAGGATTCTGATATTTTTCATAATCCATATATTTAGAAAATGACTAGAAAATAATCTATAAATATACCAGACTACTAGAAAGTAACATAGAAATCCAAACACCTATTATAAATTATTATATTTTAAAAATATTGTGTACAATTATACAGGGCAGCAAAATAAACGAAGATCAAAATTTCAATATGAAGGAACTTACTTAACAGGGGTAAATCAATTATAATATATTGATGAACATCGATGGGCAACATACTTTTGGATGACTGTTGCTTGCTACCTGGTCCACTTCTTGCTTCAATTGTGCCCATTAAGATTATATTTAGTAGCTTATATTTGGCATATCATAGAGTATGCACCAAGCATGAAACCTTCGCCATTTAATGAGATCCAGTAGTTCTTTCGGATATTAACTTTTCTTAGGACCTCTTAATTTGTAACTAATTTCTGTGTGGTCCACCCATCGAATTGTAAGTAAACTTTTAAGATACCACATCTCGAAAACTTCCACACGATTCAGATCTTACTTTTAGTGAGCAGATTTCATGTTAGTAGACCCATATTCGAAGGTTTAAAGGAATTTTATGCCTGATGAGATATTTATTTTCAACTGAGCTTCCATATGAGGCTCTTTAGTGATTATCATTAACTTAGCCCTTGCGATGTTGATATGAAATCCGTATTCTTCTTCAGCTCCATAGACGTACCACTTATATTGATACCGTTTTCAATTGGTTGTGCAAGATAAAATATCTGGTTTACATAAATATTAAACAAAGTTGAGGAGAGAATGCATCATTGTCTCATGCCTTTGCTTATTTCTATTTGTTTGATTGTATATATTATATACAATATAGTTTATGAATCTTCCTTCTGTCTTTGCCACCGAACCCACTTAAGTTTAAAAATTACACCAATAACTCATGGCTTACATTATCAAACGCCTTTTGGTAACCACTTAAGCAAATGACGAAATTTTAGGTTAGGTTAAGTCTATTATGTTCCTCGGTGACACTTCTACGAAGTTCTAGGGATCTCGTTTATAATGCTCAAATGTATTGAGTCTTATCCTATCCAGCCCTGGGAAGTTGCACAGAACATGTTCCACCATCTCTTCATCAGCCTTACAGAATCTGCAATTCGTACTTTCTGTCAGTTTGATTTTGTTTATGTGCTCCTTAAGGCGAAAGTATCCTGTTAGGAGACCTACGATTATCCGCAGATTACTCCTATTTATATCTAGTAGATCTTTGGATCTTTTAAGGTTAATGTATAAAAGCCTTCGAATGTTTATTTCTCATTTCGTTTTCATCAATACTAGTATGTCCTTCTTCTTCTTCTTAACATGCCATACACCAAAGTGCGTAGGCGACTATCTCATTACTAGAATTCTGTTCTTGGCGGCGTGACACAGCTCGCCTGTATTGTGTATTCCTGTCCATTCTTTAATATTTCTTAACCAGGATAATTGTTTGCCGCCGGCTCCTCTCCTACCTTCGATCTTCCCTTGTAGGATTAACTGTGGTATTTCATATTTTGCTCCTCTCAATATGTGCCCAAGGTAACCAATCTTACGTTTTTTAATTAATTTAAAGAGTCCCTTTCCACGCCGGCGCTCTTAAGGACGTCATCGTTTCGAACTCTATCCACTCAAGGTATGCGCATCATTCTTCTTAATGACCACATTTCAAATGCTTCAAGTTTGTTGATAGATGTTTTTTTTAAAGTCCACGTTTCCATGCCATAAAGCAAGATGGACTATATGTAGCACTTGACCATTCTGTAGCGTATTTCGAAATGTAGGTTTTGATTACATAGGAGCGGTCTGAATTTCACAAAAGCTTGTCTTGCCATTTGTATTCGGGTTTTTATCTCTTGTTGTGGATCCGATTGGTCATTGATTGTGGTGCCAAGGTATTTAAAAGTTTTCACGCGTTTTATGCGATCGTCACCTATGCATATTATCGGGTTTTCTGGAGGGTTTCTGCTAATGACCATATATTTCGTTATGGACTAGTATGTCCAGGCACTCATAGTTAGCTTACTTTATTATTTTTCCGATCCGAATCAGATTCTAAAGACAGTTCCAAACTAACTTAGAGTCAATCCGATTTGATTCCAGTGCCTTTAATATCGCCTGACTATACCTAGGCTTTCACTAAGGCTTAGCCTTAGTTTTCCTCCATATACCCCAGCTCCTTCATCGGTTTTAGAGCCGTCTGTATACCGGCACTTATTTGTCATTATGAGATTTGTTTTATTCGACTCCCATTCATCCCATCTTGGAAAGGAGACGGTAAACGGCTTTTTGAAATTATATTTAGAGTGCGTGGCATCCGTTATGATTAAAAATGCTTGTCGTTGAAGCTTCTCTTTGGTAATGTTTTGTTGGCATTTAGACCACCATATTAGTGCGCCATACGTAATCATAGGTCTAACTACAGTCATATATACCGAGTAGATCTGTTCGGGTTTTAAACTCCATGTTTTCCCACATATCCTGCCACAAGTCCAAGGAAAAGATTATTATTGTCTTTTTTAATAAATTATTAACATAACTATTTCAATTTATATTATTTTTTAGAAGACCACGTGCCACTTGATCAATGCACTTTGGATAAAAGAAAATTCTTGTGTAGCAACAATAAAACTTGCATCGATCTTCACTCAGTCTGTGATAATAAGTTTGATTGTCCCGATTATTCTGATGAAGGAAAACTTTGCAATTCGTCTACAGTATTATGTAAGAATAACAAATGTTCGCACACATGTATCCCACTTCCAACGGGTACAAAATGTCTGTGTCCGAATGGATACCATACGATTGATGATTCGAAATGTTTGGATATTAATGAATGTACAATTTATGGTAAGTATTTTTTAACAATTGATTATCTACTTAAGGTTATTATATGGTATTACGATGTAATATATTATATATTAGATATGAGAATAAAAGAGTAATAAAAGCAATGCAAAAAGGATATAATTTTCCTACTTCTTCGATAGGTATCAGTTTGATTTTTCCTTAATTGTGTTGTCTGGTCAGTGGTTGCTTTATTATCTTTCGTATGGTTTTCGTTCCCACTGTCTCGATCCTTTCTTTTGGTTATTGTTACTCTTATAATATGTGTAGTGTATTTCATTAGCACCTGTTAGTTTTGTACGATGCGTATTTTTAGAGTATGTACTGTTTTGATATGTTAAAGAGTGGAAGTAAACTTTTTGTAAATATTTTATTTTTACATGAAAAAATACATTTTTGTTTATTTTTTCATATAATTACAACTAGTATTAAATAACCTGGTTTAAACAACAATCTTTTATATTTCGTGGTCATAGAAGTTTGCCGCCTTATTTGTGAACCAACGCAACACCGCTGTTTTGATTTATCGTCGTACACCGTATGTCGTCATCGTGGAAAATTCAAATCAAATAAAATACATACAGCATTTTTCACATAAAAATGCTTGCACGTCATTCAAGATTTACGACGTCAGAACCCCACAGCGTTGCCAAAACATCAGAATAGTTAGTAAGTGAGGAATTTTTAAAATGTCCACTATTTGTCAAACTATTATATTAACATTAAATACTGAAATGAAATTTATTTAACTGCTATGTCTTTATTTAATTTATAATGTCTTTATTAAAAGGTTCTTATTTTAATTTATTAAAAAGCACAATAATTTATATAAGTTTATTAACCACTAAGAATACATAATTTATTTTAGGCGAACGTAACAATTAAAATCGCGAGCGCGTCTTCTTCAAAATTAACTGATCCCCTTCAATTACAGTTCCGTTATTATATATGAAGTCCTGTTATTCCGGCGGCGATCTCCCCAGAAGCTCAGACCGGTTTTATTTCGGTCTACCTGGACACCTCGAATCGGATGATTCATCATAATTTGGGTCTAGATCCTTCACCGAAATTTCTACAACAAAACAGAATTAGTCATAATATATTTACAGTTATTTTACGCCATGATATTTATCGTAACAATACACTTAGTTTTAAGACTACTGCAACACACTAAAATACATAAGAAAACATTTTAATACAAAATTATATATTCTAAATTTTAAACTTACCTGTTTTAGGGCTGTAATAGTAAAGACTTCCCGACATTATTTCTTGTTCAAAATTATGTACACATCTTTATTATCTTTTGCCACACGCTGAACTGTCAATAAAATTTGAAGTATTCCGGTATCAGTTGCGTACAATTATCTAATCTATTTAATTAAAATTATTATTTTGTGCAATATTAGGCTTGAAGAGTTATTTCATAAAATTTATATTATTAATAATAACAAATGTTTTTGGTTATTTTATCAATATAATACTAAAATTTTCAATATAATGATGATTACATTTTTCTGATTATTACACCATGTTGACGCCTATGAAAGATCGAGCAGTTCCGTATGGGTTTCGTAATATTAGCTGTGTTAGAAACATTTGAACTCTAAGGTTGACGTTCTGGAAATTTTAAATGTCACTTTGTATAAATCGTGACGTGCTAGTGTTTTACTTTGAAAAATGGTATACATAAAAAATGGACACATTGCTTCGCTCCACATCTACTGACGTAATAGGGGCATATTTTAATTTTGGCAACAGGCTTTCATCAATACAGGTTTCAATGTCAAAATAGCCTCTAAAAATGTATGACATATTCTGAATAATTTTGAAGCCTTCATTATTTTCTAAAACCTGCTTAAGCTTCACAAAAACTTTTGTACCAATGTCGCCTTTTACTTTTTGGCATTCCTTCTGAAAATTTTCAATTAGTTCCACAGAATCTAGTAGAAGTTGCGATAATTGTTTCCGGGATAAAACTATACTTCGTTTTAATAAATATCAGACTTTTATGCACCTCCTTATTATCGAAAACTGCTTCTGATGATATGACAGCCTGCGAAGAGTCTGATATGTCGTTTATTAAGTATATTCTAGCATAATTTTCAGCATAAAAAATAGCTGCACTTAGCCAAGTCCTCCATCGAGTTAATACAGGTTGGGGAGGTAGCGGTACGTCGCGAACTCTTAAAGGAGCCTTAAGGAATACCTTCTTTACATTGCTAATTAATTCGTTCATAAGAGAAAATTGGGCTCTGATAATCTCTGCAACTCTGTTAACTGCATGAGCTAAACAAGTAATATGAAAAAGATTCTGATAAAATATTTTTAAATTTTGCGCCACCTTAACCATATATGGGGCAGCATTTGATAAGAAAATTACAAATCTATTTAATGGAATGGCATCTGAAAAAAGAAGTTTGTCAAAGTGTCCTGAATGAATCGTGTAACGGTCAAATTGTTGGCTGGGAAATTGGTAGGATATGGTACAAATTAGGGAGGAATAGTTTTAGGGCCTGATTTCTCTCCAGTACAGGAGTTGACAGAGAATCAAGGCTTAGTTAAAGTCGAATCGCATCCCTGAAGTAGATCTATTCTTCACTATAGGAAGGGTACCTAATCGCTACTCAAAATATTTAATTGAGGAACCTAGAAGTAAAGGGGTATAAGTGACAACAAGTAAATTTTGAGTAAATGCCGTTCAATGACAAGCCTTCACTGTAATTGCCATGGTTTTTTAATGCTAGTTTTTCTTCTCCGGTTTAGTAACTGTTGGCATTATTATTATTGTTAACAAAATTATAATTTTTTTGACTTTACTCATTTTGGAGCTATTTTTGTGTTGCTAACTAGCACTTGTACCCTTTTACTTCTAAGAAATGCAACATAAAGGTAAAAAATGTAAAAAGATCATAAAGTTTTTGTACAAATTTTTTCTTTACCATAACACTAATACATAATTGACACCATAATCGACATCAGTGTCATTGTTGACCATCACGTCGCAGATTTATCAAAAACTCATGGTAAATTGGAGATACGTAGTTGAGTAACTGTTGAAAATATGAATATTTGTCTTGTTTAATGAGAGGCCTTTTGTCAATTGGTATTAATACTGGCAATACTGGTAATTTTTAATATTGGCAATATTAATACTGACAATTTAATTAATTTTTAATACTGGCAAGATGGCAGAGTTTTTGCCAGCTCGAACGGGTTTCATAGATAGCTCTCTAAACTCTTCTATGATACCTTTAGCTGTTTTATTGTAAAACAGGGTTGAAGGTTTGTCCTATTGTAATGTAACAATTGCATGCTTTGCATTCCACTTACGCTTTTCTTAAAGTATGGCGTAAGTGTTTAGAAGTCTAAAAAATCGTCATTTTCCACCTGTACTGGAAAGAACTTTCTACTTGTAGAAGTTATCAGCTCCATCCAACGTTGAGGTACATAAAGGTTCCTTTTGGTTCTTGTTTTTTAAAATCTATTCATCCACAGTCTTGGTCACACTCATTATAAAAATGACCACTTAAAAAAAACGATGATCTACTGTTTAAATATTAGTGTTTTTAACAATGTAAAGCCAAAATATGAGTGTCAGATGACTCTTATTCTGACGTTCACAGTTATCGCTAAATGCAGTTTGTGTTTCACAGATGTGGAAAGGCTTCTGATATATTTTAGGAGACAAGGTGATATTTCCCGACATCCGCGTGACGCCTGGTCTTCGTGTTACATTAAGAAATGGGTCGTTCTAGTCAGTAGGTTATGAACTCCTAAGTTATAAGTCCATAGTTTGTTTAAATAATTGAGTTGACATAGTTTTTTGCAAGTCGAAGATTATCGACACTTTGCTATATAGCATCCTTTAGGTCGTGACACTCATCTTTTTCTGTTCTTATGGCTTCCGTCTTACGCAAGTGAAAGACTTTTTATGTCTAAGCTAAAGCGTTTTCTTCTGCCGAACCATGATTTATTTTTATCTGAAATTTGTCACATTTATCAAAGATATCTGTACTCAACCTTTTAAAACTAAGATTAAACTAAGTATTAAAAATATTTCTGTAAAAGCTTTCACTTACAGGTTCTTTCTGTTTTTCATCCTTACAGAAATCACAAAGTTTGTACATTATTTTCAAATTACACTCCTGAGGAAGATACTTCCTTTTCGGAGTCTTATTTCTAGTGTAGTGGCTTGTGTCCTCAGGAAACTTATAAATATGCTCTTTTATGATTTCAATTGCCTTTTAATAAATTTTGTTCGCGGGTGATTTCTTTCCTCTTTTGTCTATTTATGACATGCCTGAGAAGAATTTTTTTGATTTCAACTACATTTTGTAAATGTTTGTTGGAGACATCAAGAGTTTTCATTATAAATTGTTTACATACTCTAAAACTTTACAGATTATAAACACATGAGACCTCTTTGTTGCTAACTGTAATTAGTTTTATTCTTTTTATAGGCTTAGTCTGTATGGATCGATTTAGAAAAGCTGTTTGGGAGATTCCAGTGCCCAATGCTTAATACTATTTAAACATTGAAAGTCTTTGTTCTTGTGAAATAATATTGGTACTTTTTTTCCAAAAATAATATTTTAAAGTTCTCGTAACTTTTTAGCTTCGTGAGTATTATTTTTTGTTCATGTAAGATCCGTCTCCGACTCCTTTTCTTGCTAGTCTGCTTTGGTGGTGGAAATGCATTAGCAGGTAAATTCCTTATCATTGGCTCCGTATTCCGCAAAGAAACAAAACGAACTCTTCCTAAAAACACTGTAGTATATAATAACGTAAAACGCAGCAGTTTACATTAAAGTATTACTTAGGAACTATACTGCTATCCAAAATGATAAAAAACTCAACTAACAGTCTGACACAGTGGAGCAGGGGTACAAGTGCACGTGTGTCCCTTCTTTTCCATGCCATACTTATAGTTGTCTTGGAGGCTAAGTAACTTGCCACTAAAAAGCAGCACCTGTTGGACTTATCGCTTAGATCTCTTTACCTTAAATTAGAATGAAAGATTTCCAGTTCAGCGATGCCGTTTTCTCAATATTCACAAAAATGACTTATACCCCTTTACTTCTAGGTTCCTTAATTAATATATATTCCGTAATGTTTTTAAATACTTTCTGTTTCTGTAGGAGAAACCACTTAAATTTTATATTTACTTTGATAACTTTTCAGGTATATGCGACCAAAAATGTCGAAATCTTCCTGGATCATACGAATGCTACTGTGATGATAAATACAAACTCCAAGCTGATAAAAGAACTTGTAAAGCAATTGGAGGAAGCGGAATAATGATCTTTAGTTCCAAGCAGGAAATTAGAGCTTTAACCTTGGATTCTTTAGATTATTTTACAGTGGCTAAAGATTTAAAACAAGTAGTCGGAATAGCATACGATGGAAATCATATTTATTGGACAGACGTATTTACTGGACATGAAACTATATCGAGGTCTATTGAAGATGGATCACAGAGAGAGGTTTGTATACGAATTTTTATTAGGTTTGTTTCTGATTAATATTTATGATGAAATTTTGGACCGAAACAAAAAAATACAAGTATCAAAAATAAATATAAATAAAATATAATATAAGTATAACAAATTTATGCTTTGAGTCTGCGCGTTCGAAAATTGGAGCCGCCAAAACTGCAATAGTTATTTAAAGTTATGTGAGGAAAATAATGAAATTGGAAGTTTTTCTGGTTTCGAGTAAACTAGAGCAAACATTTACTCTCATACATTATTAAGTTTCCATACTATTGTTCAATGAAAACAAATTTAGAAATTGAAACCTACTTTTAATTGAACAAATTTAAACAAAATATTCATTAGGATTAAGAAATAAATCTACTGTTAGACAAATAAGTCTATTGTTATTAACAAATTTACTTCCGGTGTTAAATAAATTTTTGTCGAAACAACTATTTAGTTCGATTCATAAAATTTTGTAAAATTTATTATTCTCACTTTATTCTTGTCTTTTTCTATTCTACATTTTATAAGTCCCAATAAAGGGTAGAACTACATAGTAATAGCACAAGCAAATACGGTCAGAGCAATAGTACTTTTTCTTAATTTTTTGTAGTACACAATAGTCGGAAAGTTTTAGGTCCTTCGAGACATGAATATTTTGGTGCCAGTAAAAATACGTTATCTTATAGATTTGTTTAATAAAATTTCGGAAGTAGGACAAATCCTAGAAGGGAGAAGAATAAGCTTGTGAAAGATAAATAAGAAGTTGGGATGGCGAAATTAGCTATTCAATAAATTTAATATCGAAGGACCATCCAAGGATGTGGGAATAAAAAATAAAATATTTAACAAATATTTAATCTAATGGCTAACTTTATCACTATAGCTAATATAAGATCTGGCCAAAGACCTTTGGCCAGAACTAAGCTGCCTAAGCTAACTTTAGCTGCCTTCGGCAACAAAACAAAAGTTAGGAGGTAAATCAGTCCATGGTTTCACGATGAATCCTCTGCACTCTGTTTTTGGTAAGGATATTCCTGGTCTTAAGAGTTTTTTGTGGTCTGGTGGAAGAATTTTCTGTTCCTATTAACGGTCACACACTTAGTGGTGTGTACTAGGGCCTTTCTTATATGGTTACATTTGTAACTCTGGCTTTTCATTTCGATCCATTTATTAACCTATAGTAAGGCGTTTCTGTTTTTATAACCTTCTTCTAGTTTGTCTATGTTAATCCATACTGGAACTGCATATAACATTACATCTCTAACGTAGGCCTGGTATAATTAAATCGTCTTGGCCTGCGATAGAGGGTTGGTCCTGAATATATAGGGTTGGATCACTTTCTTAGCCACTGATATTTATTTAATTTCCTGAATGTGTCTTGTGAAGTTTAGTTTTCTATCGAGGTGGACTACTTGATGACTTTTTATCCTGAATTCTGTTTGCTCTCATTTTTAATCATACTTTAAGTCGTTCGTAAAAATGATGAACTCTTCTCTGTTGATTTTTATTTTTCATTTGTACGTGTAGTGTCCTATTACTCTAGTCTCCCGACGATCCTCCTGTGGTCTTTGTCTGCACTGTATATTGCCGTGTAGTCTGCATATACAGTCATATACGTCTGTATGTATTTGTTCTGGTATCGATGGCAAAATCTGAAATAAAAATTTCATATAGTATCGGTAATAAAATGCTGCCCTGAGACATCTTCTTAAACAGATTGTATCCTGGACGTCTTCTTAGTCAAATATGTATCACATATGTTGAAAGTATTGAGACAGCTTAGCTCTTGTAGATTAGGGCTTTTTCTCCAAACTGTGTCGTAGGCTTTGTCTACATCTAGTATGGCAATTTTTGTCCTTTTCTTTCTTTTAAAGTCAATTTTTGTACATCTCATCAGTCTTGCCAGTTGTTCAGAATTTCTTTCTATTCTAAAACCCTTTCAAATTAGTCTTCAAATTTTTAAGAAATGGTCCATCCTCCTGACTATTATTGTAACATAATATTTAAGTTTACACTAGTAGCGACCCCTAAATGAACAAATATGAAGTCAGGAGACTTTTCAATGATGACAATATAACTAACTAACTAACAATATAACTAACTCCGCACAAGTGCTCCTGATGATGAGTTGAATAACTCGAAACACGTGTAGAGCAATGGTGGAGTTCCGATTGAAATGAAATGCAATCTTTTACTTTCATTTAAACGTCTTTCTCTACGTAAAGAGCGAAAAAGATAGTAATTTTCAAAGGTGAATCGTAGATGCATGTTGAAGTAAAAAGATACTTCTAGCGTCGTTAAAAGTATCTAGTAAGAGGCTTTGAATTTGCGGTTCACCTAATTTACTATCAGAGAGGTCTCTCTAGACTTCTTGTTACTTCGTATATATATATATATATATATATATATATATATATATATATATATATATATATATATATATATATATATATATATATATTGTATATATCGAGAAAAGGAGTACGACCGTCAATCCAATATAAATTAAGGAACACTCGAAGAGTGGTGGGTTTTTCGGTCAAAGTGGAGAAATAAAAGGCAAAGAAGGTGGCTACTTCATCTATTTATTGAAGACGTTTCGCTTTCTAATCAGAAAGCATCATCAGTTCATCTAAAAAGAACAATATGAATATAATGTTTTTTGCTTAAGTTTGTTACAAAAAATTTTTATATACATGTATGATTATCACATGTTCTTTTGCTGTGCTAAGTTTGTTAATTTGTAAACTGTACCTAGTTTCAATACACACATTTAATATGATTGACTGCTACATGTCTTTTTAAGGTAACATACATGTAATAACTTTTCTATGGATGTTTGGTTTTTCATATTGTTCTTTTTAGATGAACTGATGAGGCTTTCTGATTAGAAAGCGAAACGTCTTCAATAACTAGATGAAGTAGCCACCTTCTTTGTCTTTTATTTCTCCACTTTGACCGAAAAACCCACCACTCTTCGAGTATTCCCTAATTTATATATATATATATATATATATAAATATATATATATATATATATATATATATATATATATATATATATATATATATATATATATATATATATATATATATATATATATATATATATATATATACTATTTATTTTAACGTAAATCAGATGTATACAGAAAACAGATTTTTTGGAATCCCTTCTATATGGCTTAAGCATAGCTCCGATGATGGCCTAAGACCGAAAGAACTTCGTTACAAATTATTAATTTTACAAATATATTGATAGTTAATATAAAAAAGTAACAAATTTCTTATTTGTTATTATTTTGACGTATTTTACGATGTATTTTTAATAGTAAACAGAAAAATAAAAATAATATTGCAATAACAATTTTAAGTGCAAACTGGCAAATATTTATAACACGCTTGTTAGATAACGGTTAATAATAATAAACAAATATTCCATGTTGTATGTATACATACAACATGGAATTAACGTCAACATCTAAATAATTAATATTTACAAACAGTTACAAAGTAATATAATATACTGTAACGAAATTTATCTTGCCTACCTCAAGGTAAGAATATAGGGTAGAAAGTTGGGGACAGAAACTAAAGGGGTTGAGAAAGGGCAAGCAAAACAAATCGATACGTATGCGAACGGCACTCAGGGGGTTGTTGGAGAGCTGGGGTCGTGGATAAGTGAACGACAAGGGGTTGAGATTGGGGTAGCTACCAAAATATGAAACAAAGGTGTTACTTACGTAAATCTTCTGGACAACTGGACAATTAATACAACAAGAAAGGGCTTTTAGCTATTTTACAGGAAAGGACGCCGCTTCGAAGAATCCTAAACTTGCTGAAGGAAAGAAAAAAAGGGCTCTTCCTTCCTAAAAAGTAAACACACAAAAAAGGTTAGGAGATTTTTCTAAATAAAATAAACAAAATGGTTGGAGAAACAAATCAAGCGTTTATTTTTGTCTCATACAAACAGTTATCAAACATATAAATGACACAAAAAATATACTATATAAATAGTTGCCAAATACCGAATAAAAAAAACTTACATGTGTCCGTTTACAAACTCCGTTTACAAAGGGGTTGGAGATACTACAAAAACTTACAAATGTTACCGCACAGAGATTAACCTTTTTTTAAAACAAACAAAACAAATTAATATCGAAACAAATAAAGCTAGCTATCATATGTTAACATTAAATTAAAAAAAAACAATTAAAATGACAGCTAAGTTAAACCATAAAATTTACAATTTATTAAATATTACAATTCCTTTAAATTTTAATGAAAGCAATTATTAATAATTATCAAAAAAAAGTCTGTCTTTACTTTAAAATTTAAAATGTTAATTGTTACCTTAATTTCACTTGTTTCACTTAACTTCAAAGAAAAAATTTGCTACTATCTCTGGGATTGGAGCTGCAAAGGGCAAAACTCTCAACTTGGACAAAAGGAAACCATTTCCATACGCAGAGACGATTGAAACAGGAACTTGGTGGAGGAATCAAGCTGTCGACGGGGACATTCTATATAATACTTTTCAAAAATTTCCAGTATCTGTTCAAATCTTCCAGTGACCACTCTGACAGAACTGCCTATGCAAAGAGTATCATCACGTCCACTGGTATGAGAACATTACAAAAAAGTTGAATTGCTTGTTCGATTCAAAAATTGCCCCAGATTTTACATTTCAAATCTTTTGTTAGACTTCCTTAGCTCGACTCACATTGTAGAACGTCTGCCCTGCTTGGAACTTAAATGTCGACTCCTATTTACGTTAAATTTTACAAATTCCACGTCATAAAATAACTCTCCCCCTTGTGTTTACAAAACCTAAACAAACAAATATCCCTCGGACCCTCGTTCTAAGCGACAAAAACAACTTTTTAAATATTCCAGTTTATTGCGTTTTAACGACGAAAGACAAATAAAAACTCTTTTTTATATTAGGGGGGCATCATGAAATATAATCCTCTAGGCGACAAAAACTTGTCGAAATAGATATAACATAATTCAAATTAACAAAATAGCACGTAGTTTTTAAACCGGAGTTCTACCTGACTTTGTAACAAAAGGTTATGGGATTTGAAAGTACACATAGACAAAAAATATATTCAGCGTTATTTACGCATTAAGGATTTTCGTAAAAGACAAAAACAGATTTTATGGCAATCTTTATGCGTACTGACGAGATAAACGAACAGGGACGAATTATAAAATTTAAAACGCTACAATACTCGATTCGCTTTATTTTTTGCTACATTAGTTAAATTTTAACTTGGACTGGAAGAGGCTGGAAGTTACTATACAACCAAGAACAAGAGCTAATAACCAATATTAATCGGATCTTAAGGGTACTTAATAATATAATAAAACTGCTTCAATGTAAACAAAAGTTAAAATGTTTCAACCTAAACTAATAATTATCATCACCATTGGCTCTACAACCCATAGTGGGTCTTGGCCTATTCTAGGATCAGCTTCTATTTCTTCCTATCATTCGCCTTAATGTTTTTCCAATTTCGTACTCTCAACACTCGTAGGTCGTCTTCCACTTGGCCCTTAAATCGTGATCTGGGTCTGCCTTTTCTCCTTACTCCATCTCATCTTTGGTTATATATGTGTTTCGATTGCTCCATCTCGTTCATTCTCTCTAACTGCCAAGCCGCCGCAGCTTGTTTATTTTGATGGATCTACAAATACTAGGTTCACTATAAAGGCGGGGAAGCTCAAAGTTATAGCGCCTACGCCAGAATTCATTTTACTGCACGCGTAAGTAAGGACAGGCTTAATAAGAGTTCTGTATATCAATATATTCGTGACTATGTTTGATGTTAAAAGTTTCTTTAATCCATAGTATGCCCTATTTCCTAGATATTTAAGGAATTACAAGTGAAAGTCAGAAATTGGCCGACATTCACCGGTGTTATAGTTTCGAAGTATCACCGGTGTATGTCGACAATAGCAAATGAGTTTCGGCGAATGTTGGAAATAAGCGGCTGTAACTGGTTTTTGATGGTTCAAGGGTGGCGTGTTCTATTTCTTGTTGCCTCTGGTCAGTCTTAAGCAAGGTTAAGAAGCGTGTGCTAAGTTAAGGTTATATTTGGCATTATCTTATGTGTTATCAATGGCTGCTGCAGTAAATCGTGATCAGTTTTTTCAAAAATTACATGCCCTAATTAAAAGTAAACGAAAAGAAAATTGTTTCTATTTTTCTCAGGAAATATACACTAAAATAATGTTGAAAGTGAATTCTGCTAAAAATAAGTGCAGTACACCTTTGGACTACAGAGGTTTAAAAGGTTTTGACATTTTATAGGTTAGTGATAATAATAGAAAAAAAAGAAGAAAAAGAGGTAGACCTCGATGCTCATGAAATGAAGGAATTAGAAGAGCGATGGAATCGAGAGGTTTGGAGGAGAAGCATGTCTTGGACCGGGAGGATTGACGAAGGAGAACGGGAATACGGCGATAGCTGTCTCCAAAATGTATTGTATTTACCAGTTGGATGCTGTAACATATATATATATATATATATATATATATATATATATATGCTTAAAGAATTACAAGTTAAATACAAAAATATTACTTATAAAGTTGTAATGTTATATTTAAATTTGTGTAAACAGTGTCAAATGAAACATAGTGCTCCGAAAAAAGGTATTGTTGTGAAAAAAATGATAAGTTCCAAATTTAACTTAACATGTCAACTCGACTTAGTATACTTGCAATCTCATAGAGACGGCGATTACAAATTTAAAATGGCATACCAAGACCATTTAACCAAGTTTTTTCAGCTACTATTATTGAAAACCAAGAGGGCGGAAGAAGTAGCTTATCACCTTCTTAAAAGGTTTTTAACATATGTGCTCTCGCCTTATTACATTGGGATACTGGTAGAGAGTTCAGTAATCGAGTTATATCTGAGCTATGCACTATGTGGAAAGATGATCCATATAGACATTCTGCAGATGACGGACCAAAGAAGATAAATGAAAAACAGGGACGCCAAGAAATACCAAGAAATCAACCAAACAATTAAACAAGAAATACGAAGAGCCAAGGAGACATGGATGCAAAAAAAATGTAAACTAATCGAAGAGTTCCAAGTAAAACACGATCATATAAATATCCACCGAAAGATTCAAGCAGCCACTGGTTAATACAAGAGGAAAAACACACATATCCTCATAAACAAAAATAAGAACCTGGTGAAGACAGTTAAGGAGAAGTTGGTGACCTGGAAAATGTACATCGAAAACTTTTATGGGACTACCGAGGTAACCTTCCAGAAATAAATTGCATGACAGGGCCGTCAATACTAGAAAGCAAGATGAAAGCAGCTTTAAAACAGTCTAAGAATGGTAAGGCCACAGGTCCGGATGAAATACGCGTTGAACTTATTAAGGTGATGAGTGAAGAGAGCACAAAGGAGTTAAATGAACTGTTTAACGCCATATACGATTCAGGTAATATCCCAGAGGAATGGCTATTGTCAACATTTGTAATACTTCCAAAAAAAAAACGATCTGCGAAAACGTGCGAAGATTTTTGAACTATCAGCCTTATGAGTCATGCATTTTTCTTAAAGTCATACATGCCAGAATTTACAAGAAAGGCGAAGAAAATGTCGATAAAATGTAATTTGGATTCAGCAATTCCATGGGTACACGTGAAGCACTTTTCACCTTACAAGTCCTACTTCAGAGATGCCGCGATGTCAGTTGTGATATTTGTTGTGAGTCTATATTTGTTTTATTGACTACGCCAAGGCATTTGACCGTTGTAAGCACCCAAAGGTGGTTGCTGCCCTACAAAGAGTAGGATTGAATGAGAAGGACATTTGGATCATCATGAATTTATACTGGAACCAGCGCGCTCAAGTCAAGGCCGGAGACCAGCTGACCGACCAAGTGCAGATCATGCGAGGAGTAAGGAGGGCTGTGTACTCTCGCTGACTCTTTTCAATATATATTCTGAAGAAATTTTTACTGAAGCCCTTACAAACCTAGAGATGGGAATCCGAGTGAACGGTGAATACATCAATAATATCCGCTACGCCGATGACACTGTGTTACTAGCAACCATCCTAAATGATCTACAAGCCTTCACTTACCTTGTAACTACCCTCAACTCACAATGGGAGAATTGAAATGGCACGGTCAAAGAATACATAAAAACAAAAATAAAATTAAATATCAAGAAATTAATAAACAAATAAAACAGTACAATATAAAACAAGCTAATGAAACATGGATGTCTATTAAATGTGAAGAAATTGAGGAATGTGAGGCAAGGTATGACACTTTCAACACCCATAAGAAGGTTAAAGAAATGATTTCAGGAAATTGTAACAAACCAATCGGGATATTAACAAATGCAGAAGGTACCACTATAACTGAAACGCAAGGCAAATTACGTAGATGAAAAAAATACATTGAACACCTATTTTATGAATAAAAAGTAGAACAATTAGAAGTTGACGGAGAAATCACGGGACCAGAAATAATGAAAGAGGAAGTTATTTATGCCATAAAACACACAAAAGGTAGAAAAGCTCCAGGACCCGATAATATATCAATTGAACTATTGAAGATAATTGATGAAGATAATATTGATGTCTTGGTAGACCTTTTTAACTTCATATACAAGACAGGACACATACCCAAAGAATGGCTTCTCTCAACTTTTGTAACGATTTCAAAAATCACAAATGCTAAAGATTGCAATGACTATCGGACAATTTCATTAATGAGCTACACATTGAAAACCTTCCTTAAAATCATACATAACAGAATCCACATGAAATTAGAACAAGAAATAAGTAATTCACAGATGGGTTTTAGAAAGGGTCTAGGAACTAGAGAAGCATTATTCGGAGTCAATGTTCTGACACAACGATGTCTGGATATGAATCAGAACATATATGCTTGCTTCATAGATTTCAAAAAAGCTTTTGACAGAGTTCAACATGAAAAGTTTTTAAGTATTCTTAAAATATATACCAAAAACATAGATAGTAGAGATCTACAAATTATATCGAATCTGTATCAAAATCAGAAAGCAAGAATAAGAGTCGAAGGAGAACTAACAGAGGAAGTAAGTATACTTAGAGGAGTTCGACAAGGGTGCATACTTTCACTACTCTTACTCAACGTCTACAGTGAAGTGATATTTCAAGAAGCTATATTGGATATTGTGGAAGGTATTTTGGTCAACGGAAATAGCATTAATATTATTAGATATGCGGACGATACGGTCATATTTGCAAGTGACATGGAAGATCTACAGTACATAATACAACATGTATACAATGCATGTGAAAGGTACGAACTGCAAATGAATCTCAAGAAAACGAGGTCAATGATATTCTCAAAAAAACTACAAAATGTAGATAACCTGATCATCAATAATACAACGATCGAAAGAGTAACAACATATAAATATTTAGGAACGTGGCTAACCGAAGATGGAGATCAAACAAAAGAAATCAGATCTAGAATAGAAATGGCAAGAAACACGTTCATAAAATTGAAGAACTTACTTTGCAACCGTAACCTTAATCTAGAGATCCGCACAAGAATGCTACGTTGTTACGTTTTTTCTACTTTACTTTACGGCATGGAAGCTCGGACGATAAAACAGTCTGAAATTAAAAAATTAAACTTCTTTGTGATGTGGTGCTACAGAAGAATCCACAGAATATCGTGGACTGAAAAAGTAACTATGTTACAAAGAATGAAGAAATAATGTGAAGTCATAGAAACTGTTAAAATTAGAAAGATTCAATATCTGGGTCATATAATGAGGGGCGAGAAATACTTAAATTAATTATGCAAGGGAAGATATAAGGGAAGAGAAACCCAGGACGACGCAAAATATCCTGGCTAAGAAATTTGAGAGAGTGGTTCGGTTGCAGCTCTTTAGAATTATTCAGAAACGCGGCCAATAAAATTAAAACAGCGATGATGATTTCCAACCTCCGATAGAAGAAGGAGTTATTTCTGGCATTATGTCTGATCCCTGGTTTGTGATTTTGGGCAGGGGCTGATCTTGCCTTACGTCGGTGCTCTCATAAATTTCGCGTTAAAAGGATTCGACAACTTCAAGGATTTTGGTTCTATGAGTAGTAATGTTTCCATCTTTGTTTTTTATTTTGTACATATTTTTCTTAGCTTATTATTTCTTCTTCTTAGCCTTCTTTCATCAATTTTTTTACATAGGCCTCTCCCAACTCCTTCCATTGGTCTCGATCTTGAGCAACACACTTCCAATTTGTTCCGGCTTTTCTTTTTATGTCATCTATCATCTCATCTGTGGTCTTCCTCTTGGTGTCTACCTTTTTAAGGTCTCCAATGTTATCTAGTGGCGTTACAACGTTGGTCTTTTTGTCCAGAAGCATGATCTTCGAAGTTCCATTTGAGTTTGGCAATTTTTGTTGTGATATCCTTTCATTTTTGATCTTACCCAGTCGTTTCTATTTTTATCTGACAGTCGTATACCTAACATTGCTCTTTTCATTCTGTTGTGGCTAGTTTATTCATATTTGCCTTAGTTAGAGTCTTGCTCTTCTAGTGATTTCCGAACTTTGGTGCTCTTTTTATCAAGTTTCAGAATTTGGCCTATAATATGACAGAATTTGACCTTATAGGTAGTTATATTCCTGAACTTGTTCTATCTCACTGATATTTATAGTTCTACGTCTGTGGTCACCTGTGTTTGTCATTCTTATTATTTTTATCATATTCATTTTTAGGCCGACGTATTGGGAGCTGTCTGCGAGTTCCTTCATCATAATTTGTAATTCCTCGAATATGCTCGCTATAATCGCGGCTCACACTCCCTCCAGGGGAAAATTCAGTCATCAAAGTTACCTACGGTATCAAAAGGATTGAGCTCTGGTGGGACTCTTTCCGGGTTATCTAGTCCCAGGGGACTTCGGATACGTCGTTGTATCTCCCAAAAATTTTGTACGCATCTGGATGTCGACAATAGCACAGCTTTCTGCATGGTCTTATATATATGTTCATTTAGACCCAGCTTTTTTATGTTTGCTAGGAGGTTCTTCGGAATGACTCCAGTAGTAGAAAGAATAATAGGCATCGTCTAGGTACTTTCCATTCTCTATTGTCTCCTTAGTTGTATCTTCATGTCTCTGCACTTGGCGATCTTTTCGTTGTATTTAACACGCAGATTATTGTTGTTAGGTATCGCTACATTGATTAGTGTTGTTTTTCTCGTTAGTTTATTAACTAGTATGAGATCTGGTCTATTACCAGATACCTACGGTATCAAAAGCATTAAGCTCTGGTGGGAATTTTTTCTTGTTATCGAGCCCTAGGGGCTTAATACGTCGTAGTATCTCCCAATCTCCCAAAAATGTTCGTACGCATTTGGACGTCGAGACTACCACAGCTTTTTGCATGGTCGTATACAGATGTTTATTAAGACCAAGCTTTTTTATATTTTCTAGAAGGTTCTTCGGAATGGTTTCAGTAGTAGAACGGATAATAGGAACTGTCTGAGTACTTTCCATTCTCCATTATCTTCATATTTGAATTTCCAGATCTCTGTACTTGGCAATCTTTTAGTTGTATTTAACACGCAGATTATTGTTATTAGGTATCGCCACATCGATTAGTGTTATTTTGTCTCGTTAGTTTATTAATTCAATATGCAATGCAATGCATGCATGGTATTTGATGTCTATCGCGATCACGTTTCAGCTATTTACCCTTTCATTTTCACCTGCAAGTAAAACTTGCTGAAGGTCAAAATGGAAGGGAAGATAGCTGAAACGTGATCGCGTCATAGATCAAATGCCGTATATACATAGCATTCATAATGAATTGGGGAGTAGGATTTCAAAAATAAATATGAAATCCATAAAATAAAGAGAAAAATGTACATCAGTTATCTCCAAACTTTGGCAAGGTTTGGTAATCACTTGGGAGACGGCTTTTAAAAGCAATGAGGCAATATATTTTCAATTTAATTATTTACGCAACTGAAATTTATATACAAATTATCGAGTTTCAAATTATACGTGAATCAAACTATATACAAATTAAATATTTCTTTATCTATTTATAAAGTCATCAGCTGAGTGTTTACAATGTAATTAGATTATCTAAGAGTTTATACAAAATAAGTGTATTGTTTTTAAAATATCTTATGCTGCAAGATTCTTTGCTTACTATTATTATATTATGTAGTATTACTGTTATCCATATAGGTCAGTTACATTATGTCTATTTATAATTGTTTCTCATTAAAGGCGCAGTTTTAAGTGCAGTATTAAATATATGAAGGAGTATCATAAGAAATGAAGAAGCTTTACTATCCGATGCAATTGTTCCACAATATTAAAAATTAAATGTTGAAAATAATTGTAACCAATGACAAACAGTAGAATTTAAAAAGCTACAAGACAGTTAAAAATTTACATATACATCTACAGTGGCGCACCCAGAATTTGTCTTTGGGGGGGGGGTTTGAAATTTTTTTATGCTACCTCCATTTTGAGTCCCCAAAGTTTGCCTACCAACTAAAACCATCCTCTCTTACTTGTGCGCAGTTGACTGTCGCACGTACCGTACTCCAGTCGCAAGTGGGGTGGCCACTGTAAGGCTGACGACATTTTTGGAACACTCCCTTCTCTTATCTAGATCTTATCTATTGTTCTAAAGCTATTTTCTTGTGGAATTTTAAAGTAATTACTATTTTAATGGAAATAAACCACAATTGAAGGTTAAAATAAGGTTATTGATATTTGACATTAATCCGATATGTAAATACAATACATTTTAAAGACGGCTATCGCCGTATTCCCGTTCTCCTCAGCGAATCCTCCCGGTCCAAGGCATGCTCCTCCTCCAAACCTCTCGATTCCATCGCTCTTCTAATTCCTTCAGTTTATGAGCGTCGAGGTCTTTTTTTTTTCTTCCAGGGAGCTTCGATTTGTGAAGTTTTTGGGGCCAACGTTCGTCAGGCATTCTCAATAGATGTCCAAACCATTTTGAACCTGTTCTTTCTATTCTGTCAATAACCGTTTCTGTAGCATTCATGTTATTTCTTATATATTCGTTGGTCTTCCTTTCCAGCCTTGATGTTCTTGCACTTCTTCTCAAATAATCCATTTCAACTGCCAACAATCTTCTCTTCAGGTCTGCATTAATTGTCCATACTTCAGAGCCATAACAAAGAACTGATTCAACCATCGTTTTCCCACCATAAGGAGACATCCTACAATTTTACGTCCCTGATTAATTCGTGTTTAATTTCGGTTTCTCCTAAGCCGCTGACTTGTAACCCCCATTTTAAATATTCTCTCTATCGACACTTTATCATAAATTCTAGATCATAAGAATCTTGAGCTAGGATGACTTGGTCATCTGCAAAGTTCTTCCCCGGCAGTGGTTTTTCCAATTTTGGAGGGCTGCCTCAATATATAAATTAAACAGTAAGGGTGACATACTGCATCCTTGTTTTAGTCCTTTAGTTACTTTTATTGGCTTTGATAGTCTCTATCCGATTTTTAGGTAAGTAGTGTTATCCCTGTATACTTCTGTGATTATTCCTAAAAGGTATGGACTAATGTCGAGTTGTTATTAAGCTTACCACAATTTAAGTCTTGGAACTATATTATACGCCTTTTCTAGGTCAATGAAGGCTAGATGTACTTCGGTACCAACCGCTATTCTTTTTTCTATTAATTGTTGGAGTATAAACAAGTTATCAGTGCAAGATCAAAGATCAAAAATTCAAACGCCAATAAACTTATTTTAACCTTCAATTGCGACTTATTTCCATTGAAACAGTAATTAGATCTTATCTCTGTCGTTAGCCCGGTTGGTGTTTCTTTTCTTCTTCTTTTTTTTCAATGACTTCTTCAGGTTCCTTCTCCTATCGGAGGTTGGAAATCATCATCGCTATTTTAATTTTAATGACTGCTCGGATGTAATTATGAACACTATTCCATCCCTCCGTATTTTCCGCCATATTCACGATCATCTCTCTTACAGTCACAGGGTTCATACCTATTTCTTTATACATTCTGTTTCTCTTCACTATACATGTATTAAACTCCAACATTGTGTGACTAACAATGTCGGAATATTCGCAGTATAGGCATTTATCTGTATCTGTCTTTCTGAACCTATGAAGATACGCCCTAAAACAGACAATCTACCCAGTCCCTTAGGCTCGGGATCAGCATCTTTGTCCACTGAGCAACATCTTCCTTATTGTTCCACTCTTCTTGCCATCTTTCCATTGATCTTTCCCTTTCTTCTGTTTTTTATAGCTGTTGTCAAATGTTTTCTTCTCCCATAGATACGTCTCTTCTACTGCTAACACATGCAGAGGAATACAGCCCGTGATAGTCCACAAGGCCGCCGCAGATACAGTCCTGTAGGCGCATCCTACTCGCAACAGACTCGTTCTGTCTACTTTTTCATAAGCCTAATATTAGGTATCTATATCTTCTAAATATAATGAAAAGTATTATTAATTAGTGTCTATTTATACAATAATTATTGTGTTCTACATATTTAAAGTGGTAATTTAATTATTCAATCAGCGTTTTGGATTTTTTGTATTATGTGTGAAAGACAAGTTACATTTTCCTATTATTCTTTATATATTGTTTACTTTATATGCCCTGGGGGGGGTTTAACCCCCAAAACCCCCCTCCCTGTGTGCGCCACAGTACATCTATTAAAATATACTAGTGAATTGTCTTAGATATGCAAATAATACGATACTCCTTCCGGAGAGCAGAGAAGCGCTACACATTTTGGTTAAGCACGCTGTGTAGTTCTGCGAAAGGCATGGAATGGCTCTGAACACACAAAAAAAATCGTAATTTTTAGTAAGAAAAAGATTGAAGACGAAACGAAGATGTGAGCTAAATAAACGATGGGACTGTAGTCTTGTCATAAAACGACACATTGTGATAGCCAGAATATTATGTCATGGAAAACTGGGAATAGAAATTAGATCTAGAGTATTAAGATGCTACATATTTTCTGTCCTGTTATATGGAGTTGAAGACCGGACAATTTCGGATGCAACTGAAAAAAGACTTGCTAGCGTTGAAATTTGATTTGATATTATCGAAGAATATGGAAAATATCATAAACACGTAACCAAACACGGACATCTTAAGAAAGATGAAAAAAGTTAAAGAAATACTCAACACTGTGAAGAAAAGGAAATTGATACGATTGGTGAAAGGTGGGAGGAAAAACAAGATCCGGGAAACAACGTACATCCTGATTGAAAAATTTAAAGCAGTGGAGCGGAAAAAACAATAAAACTCTTCAGAACTGCTAAACTGCTATCATTATAATTCTTTATAAAATTGAAATAGCCAGAATCTGACTACAAACACAAACTTTAGAAAAATGGATAACACACGATTAAACGTCATTTTATGATATTTTGTATGTAGTTATAAAATACCACAAAAGGACGTTTAACAAACGAATCAAATAAACTAAAACTGTAGAAGTGAAGTGGTACAAAACATTTTGAATTTACAATAATTAAAAAAATAAATATTCATTCATTCATCGAGATAAAAAATATCATATATTCTAAGCTGGACCAACAAATACACTTTCACAAAATTTTATTGAAATCGGTTCAGCGGTTTTTGAATATTAGATTGGGCAAACATCGTGACACGAGATTTTTATATATAAAGTTGTAGTTAATCTTATTACCTTTTCTTTAACCATTTGTATAACTTCCCTCTTTTCGTGTTGTATGTCTTTTGCAAACCAATATCTTGATTGATCCTTAGGAGAGAAGAAAGTGTTTTTGTCCTAACGTAGATTTAATCATGATCTTGTATTAGAGAATTTAGGCTCCTTATAATTATGGGTACTCTCTTATTTATTTTGTGTTTGGCTGTATAACGAAAGTTCTATGCCATTAAAAAACTACACATGAATTGTCGTCATTAAAAACACTACATGGTATGCTTCATAAACGGCTAGAGGTAATTGAAAGCATATTAATTGAAGTCTAATAGTAGTAAGACTAAGCAGAATATCTTCTTCTTTTTCTTCCTCTTTATAAGCAATTCCGCTTGTTCATTAGCGGAATAATAGCTCTATGAAAGGTTGTTACTCCATCTTTTGAGTGGTCGTCTGATACTTCTTCTGCCGATTGGTGACTTATCTCTTGCTATTTTGACGACGGGGGTCTTCTCCATTCTGCTTATGTGGGTATTCCATTCTTTTTTTTTATTTTGTGTCCATTCATTTATACACTGTACGTTACATTTACTTCAAATGTCTTCAATTCTCTTTCGATCTCTCAGCGTATTTCCTGTAATTCTTCTTAGTACTCTGCAGTAGTATCTCTGCAGTTTCCAGTAGCTTATGCGTTATGGCTGTGTTGGGTCTTGTTTCTGAGGCATATGTCATTATTGGTCTTACACTGGCTTTATAAATTCTTGACTTCATCTCAGTGTTAGTGTGTCCGTTTCGCCATATACTGTTATTAAGGCATCCTGCCAATCTATTTGCTTTTTGTACTTGATCTCTTACTTTGTCCAAGTCTCCACAGCTGGATAGTGTAATTCCCAGGTATTTTATTTCCATTACTTGTTCAATGCTGATGCCATCAATTTCTATTTTATATTTGGTTGGTTCTTTGCTGACTATTACTGTTTTAGTTTTATGAGATGAGATTGTCATATTAAATTCTTTTGCTCTTATGTTAAATCTGTGGACCAGTCTTTGCAGACTATCTTCATCTTGAGCTATCAAAATTGCGTCGTCTGCGTAACAAAATATTTTTATTTCTTTGTTTCCCATTCTGTATCCTCTTCCTTTGCAGAATATATTGTCGTTTATTAAAAAGTTGATTACGTTAAGTTAGGCCAGGTCCATCATGAGAAAATGTAGAATAGGTAATAAAAAAAGTAATATGTATAAATCAATATAATAATTTCTATATAAGTTTCAACTAGTAGACATATAAATGGCAAATACTAAAAACTAATACACAATGAAATTAAATACAGACAAAAAAGGCACTATAGTAAACGTCAAAAAGAAAAAAACGTTCTGCATTAGTATCTCCCATCAAGTCTTCTTTGGTCTTTTTTTTCTTCTACTTCTTTCAGGAACTAGCAACGCAGTCATTCTTTGTATTGTGTGATTAGCAACTTGACGTTGTTACCTTCTAGATCTAAGTTTTAGGCATTGGGCGCCGAAGTGTAACCATCGAACGACCCATCAGAAACGGTGGGTGTCACTGGGTCACTGGGTAACAGTATAACTATTGCCGAAAGTTGGGAGCCAATGTAGAACAATAAAACTCACAACTTTCTTTGGGAGTCAATTGTTAATCCTCGTCTAGTTTAGTCTCTCAGGTATGCGAACGTCTTATCTTAAATGTAAATTTGAAAAATGAGTTTGGCTAGGACAAATAAATTAAAATATTAACTAATCATATTTATTGGTCATAAATAAAATTAAAAAAAAAAATAAAATTTTATTATTAAATTAAAAACAACTCTTGCCTATAGCTTTACATAAAGATTTTAAAATGATACTTACGACCTCACAGGATAACTTGCTGATGACTTGTGATGTTAGCTTCACAGAATAACTTGCTTATGGGTAGCTTTCAGGTTGGTGAAGGCAGACACCGGGATCGAGCTCGTTTTGGTCTTAAGCAGCTATTAAGTTTTGCATATCTCCTATGCTGTTATTATCGCATGTGTGGTGCACCACAAGGCTTTAGGAAGTTTCACTCAACAAGGAGGAACAATATAAAATTGAATGTAGGCCAAAAACCCTAAGAAAAATTTAACAATTTAAATCAATTTTTAATAGAAGCATATCTTTTTATAGGTGAAGGATATTTATAAATAATATTTTCTTTTCTATTTTGAAGTACAACTGACATGATAGAAGTCAAGAGTAGCCAACTGACAGATATATTTTGTCGACTGAAGAAGGGCATAGAAATTAATATATGTTCTATATCATAGAACATAATGGGGTCTGAGTACAGGGAATTAGAACATTAAGTGAAAATTAGATTATGGCAGAATATTTAGTAAATAGAAAGTTAATCGAAGAGTTGAGCGTCAAATAATTTTAGAATAAAAATAGTAAAAAGAAAGAGTCAAGTTATTAAATGACTAAAATCGAAAGAAATTAAAATAAAATAATTATTTAACGAAAAATAAGAAACATGTAACGTTTATAACGTTACAACGTTTAACACGTCCTAACTATGTTATTTTATACTATTTCATTTTGGCATCAAATGGTGCCACCCCTAGATTTTGCCTAATGTTTCCATTCTGCCTCCGTTATGCGTTAGTTAAACTGATTTTTTGACAAATTATTTATTTAATAAACTGTTGTTCGATTAGTTGTTGATATTCTTTGCGTGAACTATTTTTTTATTTTCGTCTCGGATACATCCCATCTAATTAAAATATTTTCTTTGGTCGGTGTTTTAAATTCTGCATATTTTATGGCATTATTTTATTCACAACTGCCACTCTTTATACGGTTTTCTCTTCTCCTTTATTTTTTCTTAAATTTCGAATGACCACCACCAGGTCTCAAGTAATAAAGTTCTTCATTCGTTATTTTAACATCATTTTTAGTTCCAAAGCCCAGTTCTCAATATATTTCATGGTACCTATTACCTTTTATTATAATTTCATCTTCCGATGGAATATATCTAAGTGTATCTTCTAATTTATCATATAAATAATGTTTTTCTCTATCAGAATTATTCAAACCCCATTCTTAGTGTAACTATTCTGTTTTTTCTAATTTGAAACAGTATTCACCTGAAAATCGGAACGGAGATCTTTTTTTATGTTGGAGAAGGTCCTTTTATTATTATGGTCTTAAATCATTTTCGGACATTTGATGCCTGAATGCCTTTCCTATCAGCTTTATATATTTTATTTTAATCACGATTTGGCAATTACACTACCAATGCAACTAAAGAATATTATTACCTCACTCCCGCTTACATTTTTTGTATAGGCCCAGAATAACTACTGTGAGGAGTGCCCGTATTTCGTCACTTGGATGAACGTATCTTTATATGGGATATGGGATACCGCACTTTATAAGCAGGATGAAACTATTCTTTACAATGTTGACTACTAACTAGATTTAAAATTAATTTCTTGTAGAAGAAAGCTGTATATTTTAATATTTGTTTGTAGTTTTATATAACGTACTTGGAAGTTCTACTTTGAAAAAACATGGTTTGCTTTATTACTCACACTAAACTTAAGTTATTGTACTTTTCAATCTCAAGAATATATAAAAAAGGGACTATCTTCCCTATCTTCCTCAGAATGCAAGGAGAAACCACTGCATTAAAGACTTCTTATAAGTATCTCTAGTACAATTATCATGGTGATAAAAAACTTTAAGATTCCGACTACTGACCATGAAAATCGGAATTCAAGATTCGGCAGGAAAGGTAAATCTAGCTCAAACCGTGAGGCCTTCCAGGTCGTTATCAAGAGAAATCCTCACGAACCAAACTACATTCTACATGATGGATCTCTAAAAGTATTGCGAACAGCCATAAAGATAGGTACATGGAACGTTAGAACAATGTACGAGGCGGGAAAAATCTATAATACCATTCAAGAAGTGGAAAGACTCTCGAATAATATTATCGGAATAAGCGAAATGCGCTGGACAGATACGGGATACCGAGTTATGAAAGATTACAAAATATTCTATTCAGGAAATCTTAAGAACGAACATATAAATAGAGTGGGCCTAATTATGAATAATAAAATCGCCAATTGTGTCAGTCACTTTGTATCTGTATCAGAAAGGATGCTCTTAGTTCAACTAAACACAACTCCCATAAAAACAAACATTATTCAAGTATACGCTCCTACAGCGGACGCCCCAGAAGAAATCATAGAAGAATTTTACAATGACCTTACTACTATTGTCAAAAGGATTCGGAAAAACGAAATAATACTAATAATGGGAGACTTTAATGCCAAAGTTGGCAAAGGACAAAGTGAAAATTTAGTGGGATCCTTTGGTCTAGAGGAACGTAATGAACGCGGAGACCGTTTGATGAATTTGCAACTGAAGAACAGCTCGTAGTGACAAACACCTTTTATGATCTTCCTCCAAGACGACTATATACGTGGAAATCTCCCCAGGATACTCCAGATCACACAGTACGAAATCAAATAGACTATATTCTTATTAACAAACGATTTAGAAATTCTATAACATCTGTTAAAGCGTACCCGGGATCCGACATAAATTCGGACCACAATCCACTTATCGCCAAAATGAAACTTAGTTTAAAGAAAGTTCAAAGACCAAAAATTATAAAGTACGATATTAACCAACTGAAAAATAAAACAGTAAAGAAAAAGGTACAAAAACGCCCAAAAGAAAAAACGTTGGCTCGTACAGAAAAACCATGGGCTCGTACAGAAACAGATAACACATATGTAGAATTAGAAAATTTGCACAAAGTAAGTCAAGAAATAATAGAGAAATACTTGAAACCTAAAAGAACAAATAAAAAGGAATGGATGACGGAGGAGATTCTATGTATGATGGAAGACAGAAGAAACGCTAAAGATAATAAGAATTACTACAACAACATAAATAACGAAATAAAAAGGGCTATTAAAATAGCAAAAGAAAATTGGTTTAGCTCGAAGTGTACAGAGATAGAGTCATTACAACAAAAACATGATTCATTTAACCTCCATAAAAAGATTAAAGAAGCGGCAGGCTTATATAAACACAAGAACACTGGATTCCTGACAGATAATCAGGGAAACATAGTACTGAAAATAGAGCATAAAAGGAATATTTGGATTAAATACGTGGAAAAAACTTTTGAAGATATACGAAGTAACACTGGTATTACAACAAACACCAATTGCGAATCTGGACCACCATTTACAGTCGAAGAAGTAAAATATGCCATCAAAAGCACCAAAGATGGTAAAGCAGTAGGCCCTGATAATTTTCACTCAGAATTCTTAAAACTTATGGACTATGATGGCATAAAATGGTTGACAAATATATTTAACAATATATATGATAAGCCTTATGAGCCATTTACTTAAAACATTTCTAAAGGTCATTCACAAAAGAATATATACAAAATGTGAGGAACAACTAACAAGAACACAATTCGGATTTCGTGATGCTCTGGGAACACGGGAGGCCTTTTTTGCTGTACAGGTGCTATTTCAGAGATGCAGGGATGTGAATTATGACATATACGTATGCTTTATAGATTAGCAGAAGGCATTTGACAGAGTAAAACATGACAAATTAATGACTCTAATGCAAGAAATTGGAATTGACAACAAAGATCTTAAAATTATAAGAAACATTTAGTACAATCAAATGGCTAAAATCAAAATAGAAGTCCAGTTAACGGATAAAATTGCAATAGAACGTGGAGTACGACAGGGCTGTATTTTGTCTCCATCGTTGTTCAATATTTATTCTGAATGGGTATTTAAGGAAGCTTTAGACTGTTGTGCGAAAGGAATACTAATAAACGGTGAATGGTTGAATAACATTATATATGCAGATGACACTATAGTTTTTGCCGATAATCTGAATGACTTACAGATATTAACAAATCGCATAACAGAAGTCAGCAACAGATACGGACTAGCTCTTAACATAAAGAAAACCAAATTTATGACAATTAGTAAAAAACCAATACTAAACGCTCAACTTACAATCAACCAACAGAATATCGAAAGAGTCGAGCAATATACATATCTAGGCATCAATTTAAATAGCCAATGGGACCACTCAACAGAAATTAAACAGCAAATAATAAAAGCAAAAGCAGCATTCGTTAAAATGAGAACCATTTTCAACAGTCGAGACATATCATTAAAAACAAAATGCCGTCTATTGAACTGCTACATATTCACAGTTCTGCTCTACGGAATGGAAGCGTGGACACTAACTGTTGCATCTATGAATCGGCTCGAAGCTTTCGAAATGTGGTGTTATAGCCGCATCTTACGTATATCCTGGGTTGACAGAGTTACTAATGTGGAGGTCCTGTGTAGAATGGGGAAAGAATGTGAAATTCTCATGACCGTCAAAACCAAAAAGTTGGAATATCTAGGACATGTAATGAGAAATCAAGAACGTTACGGCCTTCTCCAGCTGATTCTCCAAGGGAAGGTAAATGGTAAGAGAGGACCGGGAAGAAGACGCATTTCCTGGCTTCAAAATTTACGAAAGTGGTATAACACGACTACCACTGAACTGTTCCGCGTTGCAATAAACAAAGTAAAGATAGCCGTGATGATCGCCAACATCCGGAACGGATAGGCACTTTAAGAAGATCTTCCTCAGATTGACGTATTGTAATAGTGGCAAAAATTCAACTCGATAAAAAAATATCAAAAGAAATACTATGTTAAAGATGAATTTATAAACCACAAAATACTCTGGTCACAAGTTTTGTGAAAAGTTTTTCAATAATGAAAATGTCCTGTGTTAGGTCCGTAACCATAAAGTTTATGATACGGGTAGAGATGATTCTATGTTGTAATTGTAATGAATAATTATGTTTTTAGATATAAATATAATTTTTTATGTTTTTAGGTATTGGTAACATCTGGATTAAGTTTACCAGAGGATCTAGCATTTGATTGGTTAACTCATAATATTTATTTTACCGATGCTCTGAAACAACATGTTGGAGTATGTTCCAATGATGGTAACCATTGTACAGTACTAGTCAACAAAGATATTCGAAAACCACGTGGGATTGTTGTTAATGTGGAAGCTGGGTAAGTGATAACTTCTTTTAATTTCTCTTTCAAAGTCATATTTAGTGACAGGTCCTACTTGTTACCTTCGTAGGTTCTTCTATGCTTCTCACAGCCTTCTTTCAGTTGTGACCAATTGTAATGTTATAGGCATGTCGTGAATTATTACATTTAATTGTATTACAATTTAGATTTAAAAAAAAAAAACAAAACGTTTATTTTACTCACCTATTGGTTTATTTAATTATAAAAACTAGTTATTTAATAATAAATAATATTAGAGCTAGGGATATATAAAAGCCCAAGAAGGAGCCTTTGCGCGATATAAACTTCAATAAATGAGTAATTTGTACTTGTAATGTAAAAATGTACTTATAATAAATGATTAATGTAAAAATTAATATTAGTCATTATGGTAGATGCAATCTTAAACATACAGTAGTAAATTAAAAAAAAATAACTAATTTAAAAATATAAGTATATTAAAAAATCCACAAGGAAACAAAGTTCCTGTATTTGGCTGTATACCATATATTAAAAATTTTTTAAATAAAATCCTTTATAAAAAGGTATATAAAAAACCCAGTTGGGCTATGTTGAATTGACAAAACGTTTTCGGAATAAGTATTCCATCATCAGTGTCTAGTTAATACATGGATGTAGCCACTAAATATGTGGGTAAAAACCCTTTAAAAATTATTAAATGAAATTTAGTTTACATTATGTCTAATTTACAGTTGAGATGTTAAAGTTACCGTTGGATTGGTAACATGTCGACATATGACTCTACATTAAGTTATCTATTTGAGATCATTGAGGCACCATTCGACCTTTAAATATGAATAGTTGTGACCAAGGAAATCACGAGGCTTCTACTAATTAGGGCATAATATTTCAGTCTTAATACGATAGTCCTTCATAAATACAATAAAATTTACAAAAAAAATATTTAGCTACCTACTTCATTTTTTACTACGTAATTTACGGGCGAGTAAATAGTAGAATTTCTTTTGTAGAGATATGTATTGGTCTGATTGGGGAGTACCAGCAGCAATTGGATATTCACTTATGGATGGTTCCCATGACAGACCGTTTGTCACCAATAATATACACTGGCCCAATGGTTTGGCTCTAGATCAACCTAACTCTAGACTTTATTGGACTGATGCCAAAAAGATGACATTAGAAAGTATTAATTTAGACGGAACTGATCAAAGGGTAAGCTATACATAGATTATATATATATATATATATATATATATATATATATATATATATATATATATATATATATATATTCTTGGAAAGGGTATTTTTGTCCAATAATAGTTTGTCTTTTATCAATATCTTGTTTTCTGGTTTGTGTTTTTAAAAAGCTCTTTTTGTTAAAGGTTGTGAACATTTGTTAATTCTTGTTTCGCTATCATTAATTTGCACGTTCTCCAATTATATAATATGTATCTTTAATTAAGGTCAGGAATTTAACTAGTATATCAGGCCACCCGCAGTATTTTATTATTATTTGATATTATTTATTAGCAATTGATTGATAACTTTCAAAATATTTTCTAAATTTTGAACAAAATAAAATTATGTTGATTCCAAAATATAGTCAATATATAATAGGACTAATTTAACCAATTTTTTCATATAAATTATCAACGAATTAAAAATTAATTTTCGTCTATTCCGGTTATTCTTCCTTAACGCCCAAATCCTGCTGGTACGTAAGAAGGAAGGAATCCTCCAAACATCTCCAACAAAAGAAACTACCATCGTCCTACTTATCAGAATGATCTTCTGCCCGACAGCTTAACCCAGAGTTCGTTCTCTGTTGAGAACGAACTTCAGAAAGTCAGAAAAAGTCATAGCAGAAGTAAAAAAAAAATAAAATAAAATATCACAGTTCTTATCGAAAAAAGGCCAAGGTAGCGAAAACATAGGAGGTTTTATTCATATTTATAGTGGAGTAGAAAAAGACAAGAGAGCACAAGCAGGGGTATCTATATTGATAAAAAAGACTTAAAAGGAAAGCTAAAAAGCTTAAAACAAATCAATGAGAGAATTATTAGAGTATCTATTACGTGGAAAGGGTACGATCTCAAGATCATTGGAATATATGCGCCATCAGAAAGTACATTAAAAACAGATAAACAAATATTCTACGACACTTTATCAGAACTCATTGAAAATATAAATAGTCATAAAGAATTGTACTGTTGGGAGAGTTTAGTGCTTGGACAGGAAAAAAACAAATGACAAATTAGTAGGTGCAAAAATAAATAAAAAATTAATCCAATTCTGGGAACAGCACTCTCTGAAAATCCTAAACGGATTCTACCATCTTAAAAATATACATAAGTATACCTGGGTCCACCAACGAGAAACGATAAGTCAATTGTAGATTAAGTTATTACAAAACAAGAAATACACATACAAGTCGAAGGCTTAAGAGTGTTAAGAGGACCGGAGTGCGGACCACTATATGGTAAGATCAAAATGTTACCTACAGTATCGACCGCAACCGCTACATCAAAGTGACAACCAACCAGCACAATCAAAGCTACTGGAAATGAATCCAACCAAATACAATATTGTTGCAAAACGACTTCATTTTTATATAAGTTACGGCTTAGCCAAAAATTAACAAACCTGATCTACTCTTTAGCCCAGAATACCTACCAAGAGATAATAAATAAAGTCAATTAAGCAGCTTATGAAGCAGTCGGCATGGTCCAAAGGAACAAAAAGGATACTCCATTCTGGTGGACACAAGACATCGCTAATTCAGTACACAACAAGAAACAAGCATATCAGAAGTGGCTGCAAACAAATGACTCGGATGATAGATTAACAGAATTATTTGTCCTGTGATATATATATATATATATATATATATATATATATATATATATATATATACATATAATTATTTGTTATAAAATATATTTTAGCAGTTCTATTTAATTTTAGATTGTTTTGGAAGGAATCGTGAAACATCCCTATGCCATCGCTGTGTTTGAAAACAAATTGTATTGGTCAGATTGGGACTCCCATAGCATTCAAACTTGTGATAAGTTCGATGGTAAAAATCACCATACACTCGTAGAAGAACATAAAAATCTAATCTATGGAATCAGTATCTTTCACTATGCTCTCGAAAAGCGTCTAGTGAATCCTTGTGACCATACTTCCTGTAGTGATATTTGTCTATTGAAGGCTCAGTCATATGCTTGTGCGTGCCCGGAAAATAAAATTTTAGATACGGATGGTCATACGTGCAAAGGTATGTATTTTATTTATTTTGTATAATACTATAATATGAATTTAAAAATTGATACGTGGTATGTTTTCTTGTGAAAAGTAATAAGATTATTTGTTTTTCAACTAACACACCTAGTCTTTTAAATTTCAGATTCATTGAACTCATTTGGTCTCACTGATTCTCTCTACATTCTTGCACCACTTGTTTCCGAGATTTTCTCGTGATAAAAGTTTTTTCTGAACTAAATTGAGTGTACCATAAAATAAAGTAGTGATAATAAGCTAGATATTTTTTTCAACATTTAATGTCCATACAATTTTTTAAAATTTGAAAGCAAAAATTGAAAAAAATATCATTTTTAACACCCATTGAAAATAAGGGTTGTAAATAGGGCGTGATTAAAAAAATTGGATTATCCGATACATTTACAAGGGTTTTATTGTCGTAAATGTGAACAACTTATACAGGGTGTAACAACAAAGGTAGGTCATAAATTAAGTCGCCTATTTTGGTACCAAAAATAGTTTGATTGAACCTAACTTACCTTAGTACAAATGTGCAAATAAAAAAAGTTACAGCCCCTTATAGTTAGAAAATGAAAATTGATTTTTTCCAATATATCGAAGCTGTTAGAGATTTTATATTGAAAATAGACATGTGGATTTCTTATGACAGAAATATCTTTAGAAAGAATAACAGTGAAATTTGTACATCCCGTAAAAATAAAATAAAAATTTGATGGGGCTTTTGTTCCCTTAAACTCCCCCCATATGTTTGTATAGGTTTCAATTAAATTATTATTTTCGTACCGTTAGTTAAATACAATGTTTTAAAATCTTTTTTGCCTCTCAGTACTTTTTGATAAGCCACTTTTTATCGAGATGTGGCTTCTTTTTAATATCTTTAAAAATTTCTGAGTATCTAACACAACGTAAAATATAAATAAATTTTCATATTCTCACCAGGTCTCTATAATCTTACTTAACCATTTACAAATATGTGGTGGATTTTACAAATGCCCTCCATTTCTGCCATTTCTCAAAATGACCTCCATTTTCTTGAATACACATTCGACACCGTTTTAAAAAGGAAAATCAAATAGTTTGGAAAATCATGGGCTTCTGACGAAATCGATGTGCAGCTTCACGATTTACTTCCTTAGTTGTTGTTCGTTCATAGTTGGTACGAAATATACGTACCCTGTCATAAAATCCTAGAAGCAAAAGTCAATTGGGTTAAGATCTGCACCTCTGGGTGGCCAAGAAATAGGCACATCAGGGCCCCTTCCAATCCTATGCCCAAGACTGATCGAAAAGATATTCTCGTATTTTATTATGGTAATGTCCTGGAGTGCCATCCTGTAAAAACCACATATTTTTCCTGACTGCGAGAATGACCTCGTCTAAGTACTCTGGTAACACGGTTTGTGGAAAGTGTGAATAATTTTCACCGTTTAAATTGTTTAGAAGAAATACTATTAGATTATTATCCACAATTTCTGCCCAAACATTGACTTTAAAATTTCTTTGATGATGAGAGACTTTTTTTTTTGCGTGGGGGTTTTCTTCTGCCCAGATGTGCGTGTTATGATGGTTTGTAATGACATTTCAGTTAAAGGTAGCTTCGTCGGCAAACATAACATGATTGTTAAAATTGACATTTTGTGTGTTTTCCGTTAAATACCAATCGCAAAACCCCATTATTTTAGAATAATCTTCATCCAGTATTTCTTGAACGGGTGTTAAGTGCCAAGGATGAAACTGCTGTTCCTTGAATCTTCTCCAAATTATCATGTGAGAAACATCTAATTGAGCCGCTACTAGTCTTGCATCTAAATGCACAACAATTGGAATATTTATAACTGACAACATGTATTTTTGATACTACTATTAAATACATAGTAATCATAGCAACAAGTGTTATACAACCGACTAGAGAGTTTTTAAAATATAATAGTAGTCCCATCTCGATAAAAACTGACTTATCGAAAAAGTACTGAGAGGCAAAAAAGTTTTACAAACATTGTGTTTAACTAATGGTTCCACAGTAATAATTAAATTGGAACGTATACAAACATTTGGGGGTTTAAGGGAACAAAACCCCTATAAATTTTGCATGGGGGTACAAATTTCACTGTTATTTTTTTAAGATATTCCTGCTATAAGAAAGCCACCTGTCCATTTTCAATATAAAATCTCTAATAGTTTTCGATATATTGAAAAAAATCTATACATTGGAAATAAATTGGAAACAATCGAGTTTCATTTTGTTACTTCAAAGTGCTGTAGCTTTTTTTATGTGCACATCTGTACTAAGATAAGTTAGGTTCAATCGAACTATTTTTGGTCCCAGAATACGTGATTTAATTTATGACCTACCTTTTTGTTACACCCTGTATATTCAAATACTACCTACAGTCGAATGTCTTCGACTAAATCGTCTTCGACGGACGAGGAAAATATAGATTACCACTTATGGCTATATAATCAATCTAGATGGATAGGAGGCCCAGAGGTTGGGTGTTTTGAGAAAGAAAAAATTAAAAAAAAAATTTTTATTTCAAAATTTTTAGTAAAAGGTATAAATAAAATACCCAAACGGGCTATATCACAAATACAGAACGTTTTCGGAATGTAAATTCCATCATCAGTGTAACAAAGTGCACATGCTATGAGCCACTAAAATATATGGGTGAAAACCCTTTAAATGTTATAAATTTACAAATACAGTCCATCTAATTTACATACCGTTGCACGTCATTATCTACGTCAGAGATCGAAGTTGACATAGTTGCCAAAGTATAAAAAATTCCTGAATCCATTTCAAATCAAATAGGTCACATAATTATTTCAAAAGTGGATTATACAACAAAATAAACTAATATTTAATGTAAATAAATAGAAACAAAACAAGAGTCAAAAAATAATCTTGTTAAAAACAATTTGAGCCGCTTGTTTAAAAAACAACATAGTTTAATTATAAGTTAATAATAAAAACAAAACTAAAGTGTCAACACCGCAACTGTCAAATAAGTGTTACCAATTTATGCCAAAATTTCACCTTCGTTCGATTACAGTTACAGCGTTTTCCGAATAAATGTTCTTCATAAAAACGCTTTATAGTGCATTTATACAAATTAAATGAAACATATTATTGTTTATTTCTTTAAGTTAACATTAATAGAAATCTTTAAATATTATTTCTATAGTATATTTGAAGAATAAGCTGGAGTAAATTCTCAGAAAAAAAAACTAAATTGTTAAGCATATTTTAGTACGTGTGCTTTCCGTACAACGTCAATATTTTAGCTTATTTTACGTTGGGTTTAACTATTTAGATAGAAATTTTTCCATGTCACATGGACTATCGTAAAATTTAAATACCTGCTATTGTTAGAACTGTGCAGGCTACGGATTTTTCAGCTGGTCATAGACGTACTTTAAGGGTATTACATTATTTGTTTCGGTTTGTTAGGTTAGATATTTAAACCATTTTCAAAGCATATTATATTTATATAAATCTGTTTATTTTAGTAACCTTATTTATGGTTATTTTTGTCGTTATTATAATGACCCATTAAATAACAAGAAATAAAGAAACTTTTAAAATACATAGGTATTTAGTTAATGGTCTTTTGATAGTTTAGATAGAAAAAGTCGATTAGCGAAAGATGGTTTCTGATAAATGTGAACGCTATCTTAAATAGTATAAATTTCGATTTTGTTTGGAAAACCAATGATTAATAAAATGGTTAATGGTCTTTAAATAGTCATTCATTAATATCAGAAAATTGTTGTTTAGTCGATTATAAGCGAGTGAAGATATCTGACACAGTTGTTTTTTGCAAGAGTGAATAGTGAGTTTATAGAATATGAAATTAACGTGTGATTATACACCAGTTAAAAAATTAAAGTTGAATCATTTATCACTTAACGAAAAGAGTGTTATCCTTAACGTCTACAATTATTTTAAGCAACACAATCCTTCCAATACTGTTGATAGTATAGTTGAAATTTCGTCTAAAGTAATGGGATATTTAAAATCAACTGTATATAACATTTTAAAAGAGGAAAAATCAGCTGGTATAACGCCACCCAAACCGAGACCAGGAAGGCCAAAATTGTCGAAAGTGAATGTGGATGAATTTTTCAAAAATGCAATTCGTAGAATGGTCCACTCATTTTTTTTTTAACAAACAAATACCAACTTTAGATAAAGTTTTACAAGCCATTACCGACGATCCCGATTTACCCACAATAAGTAGAGACAAACTTTGGAAAGTTTTGCATGAGTTAAACTTTAAGTATGAAAAAGTGGGCAGACAGTCAATGCTTATCGATTCCGAAAAAATTGTGTGTTGGAGACGAGACTACCTCGAAAAAATAAAAAAAATGAGGACAGAAAATAAGAACATTTATTATTTAGATGAAAGGTGGGTTAATGAAGGGCATACTGTAGGGAGAGTTTGGAAAGACCAAACTATAAAAACATGTCGACAAGCATTTCTGGAAGGATATTCACCTGGTTTCAAGGAACCAACAGGTAAAGGTCGACGATTAATTGTTACCCATATAGGTAGTATGAATGGATTTCTTAAGGAGGGTTTACTTTTGTTTGAATCAAAAAAGACCTGTGATTATCACGAAGAGATGAACGGAGACGTGTTTGAAGAATATTTCGAACAGATGATTGAATCCATACCTAAAAATTCAGTTATTGTGATGGACAATGCAAGTTACCACTCTAGATTAGTTGAACGTTTACCAACTACTCAATGGAGGAAAGATAAAATTGTAATGTGGTTAACTTCTAAGAATTTAATCTTTGACGATACAATGACAAAAGCAGAATTATTAGAATAATAAACAAAATTATAAAAAATATGTCATTGAGGAAATAGCCAAAAAACGAGGAATTGAAATACTTCGCCTACCACCGAATCATTGCGAGCTAAATCCGATTGAATTAGTATGGGCCGAAGTTAAAAGTAACGTTGCTCGAAATAATACAACTTTTAAATTGTCAGATGTTACTATTCTTTTTCATAAATCAATATCCGAAGTAACGACTGAACATTGGCAAAAATGTATTAATCACGTTATGGATATTCAGAAAAGAAGTTTATTTTACATTTGAACTAACTGCCGACAACTTCATTGTTTATTTTTTATTTATTTTTTATTGCTAATATAATTTTCATTCTTATTTCCAATATTATTAGTATTAAGAATATTATTATTTATTACCTAATAGGAATATATAAAAACTTACAGTTTTTGTGTATGTATTTTACGTTTCAGTATAATTTATTATATTTTATTATTTTATATTAACTGTATGTTTCACAAATAATAGAATTTTTATTCTTTTTATGTATATCTTTTTATTTTAAACCAGTATTGGATTGGATTAATTACTTTGTTCTAAATATCCAAATAAATTTAACGCAAACTTTTCTTTTAAGATTACGTTTTAGTTAGATGTGCACGCCTATGTATTTCGAGGTGCGAAGATTAGTATTCTAAGAATTTACTCCAGCTTATTCTTTAAATATACTATACGAGTATATAATAAAATATGTCTAGTGGCTGTAATGCCAGTGTACTCCGCAAAAGTGATTCTAAAAAAGAACATACTTACCGCCTAAATGTTTCGTGTTGGTATAATGGGACGTCACAGGCTGTGACGCCGATGACGTGCAACGGAATGTAAATTAGATGAAGTATATGTTACATTATATACTATTAAAAATTAGGATGTTTAAGTTACCGTTGGAATTGGTAACATGGCAACGTATGGCTCTACATCGGTTACTTGGTCCTGAGACAAAGTGTCTTCGAGGACCTGTTGATAACAACTCGACAGTTGTTATCAACAGGTCCAACAGGTCCTCGAAGACACTTTGTCTCAGGACCAAGTAACCGATGTAAACCCATACGTTGCCATGTTACCAATTCCAACGGTAACTTAAACATCCTAATTTTTAATAGTATATAATGTAACATATTTGTAAATTTATAACATTTAAAGGGTTTTCACCCATATATTTTAGTGGCTCATATCATGTGCACTTTGTTACACTGATGATCTAATTTACATTCCGAAAACGTTCTGTATTTGTGATATAGCCCGTTTGGGTATTTTATTTATACCTTTTACTAAAAATTTTGAAATAAAATTTTTTTGTGATACATGGTATACAGCCACCTACAGGAACTTAGTTTCCTAGTGGAAAGAAAAAATTAACCCAAGCGGACGTTCCTTCCTTGAATTTAAGTTAAACGCAGAAACCTAGGTTTAAAGACGTCCACAATGCACTTACCCTATATGTTTTTTAGTAAACATTATTAGAATTACTTATTTAGTATCCAAGAGAAGGGAATATTGTTAGGGATATAAAAATAATACAAAATGGTTACCTACTAACTATTTTTAGTATGGTAACAAATTAGTATGCGGGAAAAAACCTTTATCATCATCATCATCATCCAGCCTTCTGCGTCCAAAGTTAAACATAGGTATCCACCAATTTCTTCCAGTTCTAAGTGTTGAGCTTCCTGCAGACGTTTTTCAGCGATTCTTTTGACGTCTGTCCATCGTGTAGATATTCTATCTATGATTCTTCTGTCTGCTCATACTGTAATTTTTTGGACCCACCGACCGTCAATAATTTTGGCCACCCCGCCCGGTTCCACTTAAGCCATGTGGATAGCATTCTATGTCACCTGAGACGCCTGCCCTTATTATTTCCTTGTATCTTACCCTGTCTCTGAGAGCCAGTCCAAGTAACGACCGTCTCATTCTTCTTTAGACTACTCTTAGTTTGGTTGCTGTGGTCTGGGTTGAGAAAAATGTTTTGGCGCAATAAAGACTGGAACTACACATTGTTCTAACGTCTTCTTTTTCAAATAATTTGGCATGTTGCTCTTGAAGATGTCTGATAGAGCTCCAATTTAAGTTGAATTAAGTTTCTTTATATTTTCTACAAGTCTCTTCCAATCTTTGCGGCTTTTATAAAGATATTGTCTTCTCTAGGAGCTTTATTTCTTATCATTTTCTTCAGTGCATTCCTTATTTCTTCTATTGATCTATAAGGAATCAATATCGATTCTTGGTTGACTAATCTTTTTTCCGAATTTTCTTTCTAAACTTTTCTATTAGATGCTCATTACGGTTCTGTTGACTTTTCTATAATTGTCTATAGAAATCTTTTACTACCCTTAGTAATTCATATCTGTTGGTTATGATATTTTAATTTTTATTCTTTAATTTCGTCATTTTTTTGCTATTTGTTAATTTTATCTTTAAAACTTTGATGCTCTTGTCATCTTGAAGTGCTTGATGGATAGATGGATAGAATTACAAATAAAGAAGTATTGGAGAGGGTTGGTAAAGAAACAGAACTAATCACCACCATACAAACCAAAATACTGGAAGACCTAGGCCACGTGATGAGGGGACCAAAATATGAAATTTTGAGACTCATAATACAGGGAAAGATTCAAAGAAGAAGATCTGTTGGCCGAAGGCAGAACTCATGATTGAAGAATCTACGTGATTGGTATCAATGCAGATCGATTGATTTGTTTAGAGCAGCAAGCTCAAAAATAAAAATAGCCATTATGATTGCCAACCTTCGTAGGGAGACGGCACTCTAGGAAGAGAAGCTTGATGGATCTTTGTTTATCATAATGAGTACTAAATTCTTAAAATAGAGACTTGATCTTCGTTTCACTTTGATAAGCAGCGACCAATTTTCCTAACATCCTTATAGACATTGCATTTCCATCTTAATTTTGACCTAGCTTTATGTTTACTTTTCTTCGTAATGTAAGAATTCATCTAAAGGAACGGAGGTTGCTATGTAGTAATTGTGGTAGTTCGGAAACGAACCATAAATAATGTAAATAAATGAAATGTTTTCTGTCTTGAAGTGTCTGTATCCAATGTAAAAATTCATCTAAAGGAAGGAAGGTTGCTATGTAGTAATAGTGATAGTTCGGAAACGAACCATAAATAATGTAAATAAATGAAATGTTTTCTGTCTTGAAGTGTCTGTATTCATCTTGCTGTATTGTTCACAAAAACACTTTTATATTGTTCAAAATATTAACATCTGTTTATATACATTTTCCCACGTTCTAGACTTTACTAGACATTTTAGGATTTATGATGGCATCTTGAATATTCTAGAATTTTAATTTTAATAATACGGAACTTTCGTAATAATATATTTACTTTTATGCCAACTAAATCTCATATTTGATTTATATGTTTTTAGAAATACAACCAACGCAAGCACTTGTTGGAGGAACTGGACATGTTTTAGTGTCAATCAAACATCAATTTCTAGGCAAACACGACGTAACATTCCTACCAGACCTGGTGAAACACGTAGGAAGCTTAGCGTATGACAGTTATAAAAAAGTTTTGTATGTTAGCGATTTGGAAACAAAAAGTATAGTTGAGCTTAACATGGTTACAGGCGTTAGCAAAACTCTTGATATCAGCGGTATTGGCAGAGTTACTTCAATGGATTTTGGTAAGAATTTATTAGATATATAATTTTTCGATACATAACTAACAATACCCTGACGTTTAATGAAAAGTTTTGTAAAATAAATTGTATTAAACTAAACCTAACATAAAGTTGTTTTATGTGTTTTTAAAAGCTCTAAAATTAGAGAAGGTTTTTAAAGAAAAATAGCAAATTGCGGTTTTATTGATGAGGGGTTACGGCAGTAGAAAAAAATCTTATAGTAAAATAGCCACTTTGTTCAACGATACTTTCCTAAACCATTCTCCTATCCATAAGGCTACGGTACAAAAAATTTTAAAGCGCTTTGAGGAAAAAGCGCTACTACAATTGTTATTTGTTCTACGTGCGCCCCAATGTTTTTTCTCCACTTCATATAATTTTTGATGAGCAGAGTCAACTGTTAATCCTTTTTTTAATGTTGTAGACAGTTTAAACAGTGTTTGAGAATATTTTATATGAGCTGCACCGGATTCATGTCTTTTTAAAATAATAGCTAAATGTTGCCAGTCACTTACCCCATTAATTCCACTAAGTAATTGTCGGCTGTTTTCATCACAACAAAACAGTTTACAAGGTGCACAAAAACACTATTTAGTGATAATGAGCAAAGTAACCACGGGCGATGAATTTGGTATTGATTAGGTAATGTGCGATAATAATAAGTTTCTGAATCTTTCCTATTATTTGTATCTCTGGGGAAGTTAATTTTTGTAATTTGCTGAGGAAAATTTTCAACAACAAATTGGACTTCACTTGGATTCATATTTGCAGGCCATTTTCCGGCATCATCTGAAACCAAGTATATGCTGGAGCTTCCTACACTGCAATCCAGATTAACTGGAACATTAATTGTTCTGTCTTGGTTGGTGGTTTCAGGTTTAGGCGTTTCAGCATCAGCACTCGCACTATCGCTATTATTGTCATCAAATCATCCGTCTCTATCCGCAGGAATATGAAATTGTTTGGTACTTTTTTCTATGGTTTGGAGTTCGCTTGAAGTTGAAGGTCCTAAATTTATATCCGAGTCTTCCATATTTTCATGTATGTTTTTTATCAAAAATGATTCCAGTGTACCGGTAAGTTTTTTTTCTCCTCAGTTTTTGCCTCTTTTATTTTTCTATATTAAAAACCTGAAAGTCGTTTTCTTTTTCTTTCGGACATTTTGAAAGTACCACTTAAGAACGAAGCCGGGCGAATTTAACAAAATAAATCCAAAAACACTGCAAATAAGTTGTCCAAATAATGTTTCTCCAAATAATATGTAGCCGTAACGCGTATACGAATAAAATTGCTCTGATATCTGTGCAATAGAAACGGGTACACTACTATATTTTACAAAACATAATCGTTTATCAAAAACGTGTCTAAATTCATCGAATTCTCAACTAAGACTGAACATAAGATATATAACCCATCTATAAACATAACCATAGGAACAATATTATAACAGAAACTTTACTACCACTTGCCTAAATTCTTGTAAAGTATCTACGTGGGAAATCTCAAATAACTGAAGTCCGAAAGCCGCCAGCTGCTTTGAATTAAAAAGTATTCCCAAAACTGCTTTATGACTGTACCTGCAAAAGGGCGGCAGTTCATACAATAAATAATATTTTCTGACATTTTTTTTAGATTAGGATGAAAAAAAGAAGTATACATGATAAATGAAACACATTTAAGTATTATTACGTACTGAATAATTATTATTGTTTGGAATATTAGAGTTCACAGAATTATCTGAATCATTACTATTATTGAATTATTTGAATTTATTTTCTTTTTAAAAAAGTATTTTATCATCAGTGGACTGCTTTTGGCCGCCCCTATTGTTGGCCGCCCGTGTGCGGTGGCACTTGGCACACATGGTAGCGGCGGCCCTGGAAGTCATGTTTATCCCTAGAATATATTTATGTCCATGAAAAACGGAGCTCTTATTCAAGCTTTATGATTGTTAGTTTATTGTTAAGTTAATAAGACTTAATCCAAACAGAACAAGCTCAAGATTAGGCATTGCCGTGCGATAAAATTTATTTGCGAAACCTGGTTTTTACACATGGACAACGTCGCCTTTTAGCGAGATCGTCGTATAGCAGGTCTTCGCGTAAAAGTTATGAATGAATCATATCAAGAAAACTTGATTGAAGAAAGCCCACAATGTTTTCTCTAATTTATATATAAATAATATTCTAAAAATTTTTTTTTTGCAGATCCAAAAAGTAATAATTTATACATTTGCGATACGGAAAGGCTGGTTGTAGAAATTATTGATATGAATAGTCAAGAAAGAAAAATAATTGTTCACGACACTTTTGGAGAAAGTCCTGAAAGCATTGCTTTGGTACCGGAAGATGGGTAAGTATAATTTTTTTTATGTCTGTAGCCTCGTTACAAAGATGGCCAACTCCATTTAGCATAATTTTCAGTATAGGTAACAAATTGTTTAAACTACTTTCACACAATTGGTACTGTTGAATTTTTTTTTGTTGATTAACAATTATTTCCAGAGCATCTTGGAATAACAATATTTATGCTTTTTTACTGTAGTTAAAGGAATATTTAACGTTGAAATATGGAGTTCGCCGTGTTTGTAACCAACATGTGGAGGTAGTCGTTTTTGTCACCAAAATATTGCTGATAGTGATGCTGATATTGCTGATATCTTAAGTCAGCAGTAAAATATCAGTAGCAATGCATCAGGGCTTGCCCTATACTGAAGATTTTTTTGGTGAAAATTAAAAAAGTTGAAATATGTGTTAAAAATATTAATAATTTATTGGGCTAATACAATATTTGTCAATAAAATTTAAAAACCCGATCAATACACTAACAACAAAAGTTCTTTAGATATCAGCTTGATCGGTAGATAATACCTGAATCTTACAATAATTCTGAATCAAAAAGTCCACTACAACTTGGTTGACTTCCATGACTTCATCACATTCTGCATTATTTAAGTACTCACATTCAGGAAGTGGATTTTCAGGCATCATTTTATTATTGGTTATCACTTCATGATACCATTTCACATTTTCCATTTCACTCCATTTTTTACCATAATGTTTTTGTAATAAAACGCGCACGTCTTTAATTTTTAACGCATTCACTTTGACTCCAAGCATAAGTTCAGTTGGGTTTATATTCCACACTTTTTTCTCTGGTCTCTTGACACTCAAACTTAAATTAATTGGAAAACTGTAGTTTTGTTCGCCACTGACAGTTACTGTCTCTTGTTTCTTGGTCAGAATTAACTTTTCGACTTGTGAAATTTTGAAATGAAGATTTGTTGGGTCTTTAACACAGTTTTTAGCTTCTGACTTCCAATCTTGGTTGGTCCAGTATTTTCCTAAAAGTTTGACTGTCCCATGCTTATTAAACTCTGAATGATACTTTTCAAGCTACACAATTGTATCTATTTTCTTTACACTGACGTTCTACGCCACCAAAACTTCTATCACTAGGCATATATGAGTGACCGGTAACAGGAAACAAAAGCTCCACTGTTGCGATTGAACTTTTAGTCCTCTGCAGCCAAGCAATGCACATTGTTAATACAATACTATTCTTGTTTTGGCCTGGACACCCATCAGCTACCAGCCTTAAGGTGTCTTTTCCTTCAAAGTAACCAGATCTAGATCTGCACTCAAGTTCTTCAAATACTGCAGAGGCTATTTCATTCGAAGACTTTTTCATTTCGTGTTCAGCCCAAGAGTAAATTGATACATTTTCTTTGCGTAAAGCTTCGGTTCTAAAAGAACATCCAGAAACTATCAAGCTATAATCTGGCAAAAGAAAAAATCATGCAAAACATGTTTCCTTGGAAATGTGTTTCATAACATCTAGTACATCTTGCATAAATAAAAAATCTGACATAGATAAATTGAGCAACATTTATTGTTATTAACTGGAAAAGCATCAAAAATAAAATAAATATTAACCTCTACATATTCTTGTATACATAACTGGTTGGATACCATTAAGACAGGTTTAATAATTAAAAATAAAAAACTACCCAATATGAGCCTCTTGTTTCTTGAAAATAAATACAATATTAAGAACAACTAATTACATTTTAATCACATTGTTTTTTCTTTCTGTTCTCTATCTATCAGAGTTAAAACACACTATCAAAAGATGTCATCAAATAAACTAAGTTTTACTATCCTGACCAAATTTTTAGAATGTATTGTCCATTATTAATTTTATATTTGTGTTGTTAATGTTGAGTGTCAAAGTTTATTTTAAATAATCTCAACGACTAGTAAGTTGCACTGACAAATTATGATATTTTGTAAACATTTACACATTTTTATTTATATTACAATGTCTTGAAAAAGGAATAAAACTATTCCGAACGCTTGACAAAAAGTCAAATGAGTGTTTCTCTAACATCTCGGCCAACCTGACTGCAGCCCTACTAAACTGGTGGTTTTGTATATATATATATATATATATATATATATATATATATATATATATATATATGCATATTTGTTCTGTATATTACATCTTCTTATACTAGTTCCTTACTATTCGCGAGAATATTAAATATATTCAAAAAATCTTTTTTCTAGTTCCAAAAACTCTTTAACATTCCCAATGCATACTCAAAAAAATACAACACGAGTAGAACAAATTAAATTGATTACATAATGATAAACAAGAGATATATAATGCATTCGTATCGGTTAAAACATATCCTGACATTAATTTAGAATAAGCGATGTGCTCAATTTTATATACAGTGATGAGTGCCTTAAGAACCGGCAAAATAACGCAAAAGATAGAAAACATAATACGTTGTGAAATAAAAAGAGATGAAAGTAGTAGAGGTGGGAAACTATCGATAGAAACCTTACATTACATTTACATTACATTATATTAGGACTATCGATAGTTTCCCACCTTTAGACGTTAGCTTATGCTTATGAGCTAGTTGACTTCAGTCATAATATTACAAGTTTGACGTCGAACATTAACATTTTTTAAATTTCGCATAAAATAAAAACTGATTGAAGGCAATAAAGCAAATGTAAGTAAACAGTTTAATTAGTAGCAATTTGATAATTAATTCTGTGTTGACGAATACAGAATAACAAGCTATGATAATTCTGTATTGAGAAGAGTGTATGCGACGTCTCAAATCATAGTTTATTATTGATCAATACTTTAATTTTGGATAAAAAAATACTCCTACTTAAACTGTTTTTACTTACATTACGTGATACGTATTACTATGACTGAAGTCAACCAGCTCATAAGCTAACGTCTAAAGGTGGGAAATTTTCGATAATTCTAATGTAATGTAAAGTAAATTATAGATTTATATCCATAATTTCTCACCTCTACTACTTTCATCTCTTTTTACTTCACAACGTATTATGTTTTCTATCTTTTGCGTTATTTTGCCGGTTCTTAAGGCACTCATCCCTGTATACGCTATATATGGTTAAAAGAAAAGTTATATTATTTGGTTTAATTTTATATAATATTAATGTTGCACAACAAGAAAGAAAATAGGAGATTCACGAAAAGAAATGTAGAGGAATTGGTAAACACCCACTCGGTCCATTATCCATTGAAAATAGTAATAATTTTTAACACATGATGTTATATATAAAAAGATCTAATTAACCTAGTGATTATGTAAAATCACTAGAATGTGTACACGTTGAAGACCGTGACACACATATGACATGAAGTGTGAAACAATACGTCAATCTAAGTATTGTACTCATCCAAACAACAAAAAGGGTTGGGTTTACTTAATGCTGTCTGGTTTGAGAAAAAAAGACTATTCTCAGTGTTTGGAACATTCTAATAAGAAGAAGGAATGAAAGTAATTTCAATCAATGCTAGGTACTCTTAGGTGACTGTCTTAAGACAATTGACTTAACTTTTCTATGTATCTCAACTGTGTTCCTACTTGTTCATTCTTGTAAACACTTTTTAAATAATAATATAAACAATCTGCGATATTTTAAAAATTCGTCGATATAATTGTCAATATTGTATTATAGAGCTGCAAGATCCATTTTCTTGTACCTTGGCCTATTTTATTTGTTTACTGCATATATCATCCACACCTGCATCTTTCTCGTAGTTTAGCCTGTTCATACCATCGTGACGTTACTTTAGTGTAAATGGAGTTCCTAGATGGTTTGCCTCCTAAGCCAGTCTTCTTTTAGTTTTTGGTTCTTTAAATCGGTTCTTTATATAGAACCATATGGATAAATGACCAAAAATACCAATGGAAGGAGATTGCTAGAATTTTGCACTTTAAGCAATATGACAATAACGAACACACTTTTTAAACTCAAGGAAATCCACAAGTATACTAAAGAAGTAAAAAGTCGAAATAAAAAATACATAATTGACTATATACTAGTTGAAAGCAATGATAAAAGAAGAGTAATGGATGCAAAAGTACAGAGAGGACCCGAAATAGGCAGCGACCATTACATGGTAGTAACAAAGATACGAGAAGAAATAAAAAAGAAGAAAAAGACTAGTACAGAAAGAAAAAACCAATTATAAAAGAGACAATAAAAATGTATATGCTAAGAAATAAAAATCAAATTATTATTTTTTTATTTTTTTAATTTTAAACAATAAGAATACGCCTAATCTACAAGATTAATCAGCATTTTTTCTTTAACCAATTTTCCTAAGACTGTTTGTAAACTAGATGTCACCTGGTCCATCCTAGCTTTTTTGACAAAAAAGCCCACTTCTTTGTTGTGGCCACATAGCACAGCACCGACTCTGCTTTTAACTAATTGCTCACGCTCTTCTTGTGGCTACAATGGACAACACTAACTAAGCCTTGCACAACTTCACACATTACACAAGCTAGAATGGTTTAGTCCTCTTGAGCCTTCGGATCTAGGGTTGGTTGACAAGAAGCTTCAGTACTTTATGGTGGGATGCTTATGGTGCCTCTCTTAATGTCACCTAGTGACTTTCTTAATTTAATTTGGAATAGATTCGACTTTAAAATCTCTACGTAAATCGTCATTCCGAACATACCAAGGAGCAATTACAATATTCCTTAGTATTCGCTTCTGGAGCGTTTCTTAATTTCTATAATTACTTTTTTTTTGGTACAGCCCCATAATTATAGGCCATATGTCCACACCGGTTTCAATATTTGTTTGTAAATCAGTTGTAAATTTGTTCTGGATGGAAAGTTGAGAGTACCTACCTATCGGCCAATACATATTTTTGTACTTTATCTTCAACTATTCAGTTTTCTTTTTAACATGCTCCTTCCATTTGAGTTTGACGTCCAGGTTTAAACCTTGGTATTTAGGTGTTTTCTTATTAGGAACAATGCGGTTGTTTAAGATAATTGGGAGATAATTGATTTGTATACGCTTATGCTTTAGCTTTTACTACTGCTACATTTTAGTCCTTTTTGGCGAACTTATAGTTTTAAGCGTCTTCCCTTTCCACTGTTTATATAGTTTTCTTTTCTGCTTTATCTTCGTTTTACCACTAGTAGGTTTCTTTATCGTTTAACTTATTTTTAAAGGTTTTTCCAACTATTTCAGTAATAGTTTTCTAATAACACTAGCAATATTCTTCCAAATTATCTTAGGATTTCTTTTCATGTTACATTGCTCTGAATGGACCTTCTTTCCCATATTTTAACACACCATTTGAGTTTTTGTCTACCTTTCTGACAGTTTATGAATGTTGATTGTATAACTATAGTCCATTATTGCTATAATCCCAATATAATATTTCCATAAATATTCAAATAAATCGCTAAACGCTACACCGGCTTCTCCACTGATTTCTTGTGTGTGAAATTATAACCACAATCCACGATTGTCATTATTGAATTGACCTAAGCAATTTTGGCTTCATCGTTTATTCAGTTCACAAGTGCCTTTGCTAACTTTTATCGTTTGATAAATTATAACTTTTTACCTAAAATAGAAATCAACACTATTTACAAAAAAAAACGTTTTCTTTTTAATTTATACAAATAATGCGCACATGTTCAAGGATCTTGTCTTCTTCTTCTTCTTCTTCCTTCTTGTATGTAGGCATTAAAGCCTGTTTCTTTTTTAATATTAGTCTCCTAAATTGTTTAAATTATCCCACCATCTTTTTCTTTTCTTGGTCTACCAATACTTCTTTGTATTTGGTGACTTATACTTATCTCGTGCTATTCGTCCTATCCTATCCTCTGCCATTCTACTAATGTGTTCGTTCCACTCCTGTTTGCTGCTATGCAACATACTTTTCCCTGATATTCGTCGGAGTATTTTCATCTCTGTTGTCTCTAGTAGTCGTCTCGTTTTAGATGTGTCAGGTCTTGTCTCCGCCGTGTATGTTAATATAGGTCTAATTGCTGCTTTATAGATTCTTGTTTTTGTGTCTTGTCTTAGGTGTTTGTTCTTTCAGATTGTATCATTAAGAGATCCCGCCGCTTTACTTGCTTTTAACTTGGTTGTCCTACTTCTTCTTTAACATCTCCGTAACTAGTTATATCTATTCCCAGATATCTAAACCTTGCTTCCTGCTTTATTATTTTCCCATCAATTTCGATTTTACATCGTAGTGGGTATTTAGATGTTGTCATACATTTGGTTTTTTCTGCTGATATTATCATATTGTATTTCTTGGTTGTTGTATTCAAGATATATGTTAATCTTTGGAGCTCGTCTTCTATCTCTGCGAATAATGCGGCGTCGTCTGCATAATATAAGATTTGGATTTCTTTATTTGCCAATCTGTAATCATGACCTTTACGTACTGCTTGTATTATTTCCTCCATTATTATATTAAAAAGAAGTGGGCTTAACGAGTCCTGACTCCGCTTTGTACTGTGTATACACTGTGTTAGTTTTCCATTTATCTTGCCTGTATTCGATTATAGAAGTAGATAGTTTGTATAATATTGATTGGTATATTCCTTTTATACAGTAGGTGCAATACGTCTTTGACTTGGATGCGATCGAAAGCCTTTGTTAGATCTATAAAACATATGGGGATCTTGTCATTATTATTATTATATTAAAATTAAAATAGTTTTGGATTTTACGACTTGATTCTCTTTTTTCCTTATGAGTGGGGAATTTATTTATATTTCATTTATATTTAAAGCAACTCTTTGCTAATGTTAAGATCAATCGTTAGAGCTACACATTATGTAGGTTTATCATATTGTATCCTTTGAGAGACTATGAAACACTGTCGCAGTGTCTCTTTACTTTTAGACAAGAAGCTGATGATGTTCTTGAATTAATATATGAAACGTTTTTCAATAAAAGGATAATTCAGCAATATCCTTTTGTTTTAGCTGTAACCTCCCTTAAACGATAAATATTATAGATTTATAGTTTTAGTATTAATTAAATTCTTGTCTAATTTGTCACTAAAGTTAAAATATAATAAATTTTATATTTACTTATTTCTCATTTTCAGTATCATGTTTGTAAGTTTTAAACAAGGAAAATCAGGAAATAGTCACATCGATCGTTTATTCATGGATGGTACCGGAAGAACTCACGTCATCGAAAGCGGATTAGTGGGCCCAGTCCATGTAGTGTATGACCACAGTCTTTATAGAATTTTCTTTGCGGATCTAAGTACTGGTGTTATCGAATCTACGAGTGTGACCGGTAAGATTTTATATTCAATTATTTTTAAATAACATTATTTCTTAAGTGAGTTTAATAAAGAAAGACAAAAAAATAATAAAAAATAGAACCTGAAGTAAACTATAGGCACTAATAAAATATAAATTACAAAATAAGTTTTATTATACTTTTTTAATAGATTTTTTTTTAATATCAGGGAATACAAAAAATAATTACAGAGTTTATTATACTGACTCAAATTACTCTGCTAATAGAGCGAGGGCTATTCCAGGTACTGTTCCTGGCATTAGATTCCATATATCGTTCCAGATAGTTAAGCTAATGGAATTAATACGCATATATAGTATAGTCAAAATCCAGAACGGCACCTCAAGGTCCTTCCGCTACAAAAATGGATTAAGACAAGGTGATGGACTATCTATCGTGCTTCCTTTTTAACCTTGCACTGAAAAATATTATTCTTGAGTATCAGAATTATACGACTGGTACAATATTTAACCGGTAAAATTCCATCGGACTGGTTGAAATCTACGTTTGTGACTCTTCACAAGAAATTAAATTCTAAGATGTGCTGTGAATATCGCCTTAGTTTAATGAGCAACAAAAAATTAGAACAAAGTATAGGTAAAACACGGTTCGGCTTTAGATGAGGAGAGCCCCTCTTTGCAATGCAAAAATGCCCGGGTCAACAAAAATATGTTTACGCCTGCTTTATTGACTATGAGAAACCCTTCGACACTATCAGACATGACAAAATTATAGAACTAATACATCTTTCAGGACTTGATACTAAGGATATCCGGATTATTAAAAATCTGTATTGGAATCAACCAGCCAACATACAATATGGAAAACTTAACCATTTCTAACGGGGTTAGATAGGGCAGCATTATTTTGTCACTGCTTTTTAACCTATATATGAAAACATATTTCAAGAGGCACTGGAAGAGTATAATGAAGGCATCAAGATTAATGGCGTACCAATAAGTAATCTTCGGTATGCAGATAATTCTGTGAAACTAGCGGATAACATAAAAAAATGTACAGATGATGTCTCAGTAAAATAAATACTACAGGCAACCAATTTAATATAAAAATTAACAGGAAGAAAACTAAATTTATAGGATTAGTAAAAAGAACTTGAGACAAGAAGCTGCATATTGGTTGTCTCATTAAATATCTGGGACACACAGCAAATGAAGCGGGACCATGACGTAGAGATCAAGATCCGAATTGAAATAGCAAGATCCAGAATTATAAAAATTTATATGCTCTTAAGCATCCGCAACCTATATATTTAAAAATATTGACTAAGAAACTTAAGGGAATGATTCCAAATACCAGAAGCTGCAAACATAATACATACGGTACAAAATAGATAAAGATATCGTTTGATGACCATCGACCTTCGGTAGAAGGCGGTGCATTAAGAAGGTATAATAGATATGCAGATGACATTGACATAATCGTTAGATCCACAAACTCCCTAAAAGAAGCTTTTTAATAGTTCAGGGCGTCTGAAAATGGGACTAAAAATAAATGCTCAAAAAACGAACTATGTGTACGTCTCCAAGTCTGACAATCAGACACCTACACTAATACGATACGGAGTTATACATAACGATATGGAGTTATAACGTGTGGATACCTTCATATACCTAGGTTAGTTAGTGACTAAGAACAACAATGTCCGCAAAGAAATCAAAAGAAAAATAGTCATTGTCAATAAATGTTATTATGGTTCGGAAAAAAAATGACAAAAGTTCCAAGAATTAAACTGACCATGTATAGAACACTAATAAGATCAGTTTCAACTTATGAAGCTAAAATGTGGCCACTCACACAGAATGACCAAGACCTTCTTAAGCGGTTGTAGCGAAAGATTCTAAGAACAATATTCGGAAGATTAAATGTGCGGAGTTTGTGGAGAAAATGCTACAACTTTGAGTTATATAGAAGTTTCGGAGAAGCTGGACAAGCTAGGTACCTGGACAACTTGCAAGATGACTTAAAATCCCACCGACAACTTAAAAAATGACAACTGTAATAATTGAAGGTAAAGGATGGAGGACTGCTATTATATTTAGGACGGAATGGAGGAATGTTCTAAAGAAGGCTTTGTTTATATGTATAAAATCCATCGTTTCTTATTATTTTAGAACTACTTCAAGTGAAATACTTTTCATCATCTGAAATATTAATTTTTTTATCGACAAAGTGAACCCGCCTCAGTTGACGACAGCATCTTGGTACACGAAGGAGTTGCGCTTGAGAGTATTTGGGGAACTTACATCGCTTTTGATATTGAAGACCATTCCTTTTAAATCCCAACAATATCGTAATCTTACATCTTAGATCTGTATTGGTGGTACCTACTGCGGTTTTTAACTTTTTGAAAGATTTAGATATGGTATTTCTTGCTCGCATTCCGCTATTGTTCTATAAATGATTCTGAGTAAAATATTTTCATTTTGGAATATTCATCAGATTTAAGCTTTGGGTACCCGCCCAACCAACTTTTAGATACTTTTTCATAAGACATCTTAAAGCGAAAACTACAAAGTAAATAAATCTTAACTGACAGTAAACAAACTTTTGTTTCAAAAGGCAACTTATATTATTATTTTTTTTGTTAATATTAAAGCCGAGGAATTTTGTGCCAATACTTTTAGGACATACTTTACGAATTTTTTTTTAGTCAATTGTTGAGTTTGCTCGTATCAATGTCTCATATATAGGATAAACTAATGTACAAACATTCTTTCAAAGAAATAATAAATTTAATATAATATTAAAGAATTGTAACTGTGGCGAATTAAACAAACAATGATCTATTACGAGATAATTAATAATAATTAAATTAATAAATTAAATAAATAAATATTAAATGTGGAAATAAAGCCTACAATCCATTTAAGACGACAAAAGGACTTCTACAAGGCTGTGCTACGTCCCCTACTCTGTTTAAAATATTCTTGGAAAAGACACTCAAACCATGGAGGAGAAAGTGCGAAGGAATGGGCATACCAGTAAGAGACGAATACCTATACACCTTAAGTTTTGCCGACGATCAAGTAGTCATCGCACAAGATGAAGAAGATCTCAGCTTTATGCTCAGAAAACTAGAAGAAGAATATAAAAACAACGGAATGGAAATAAACTTAGAGAAAACCGAATACCTAACAACAGAAAACAAGGATATGAGAAACCTAGAGATAGACGAGGGAAGACAAATAAATGGAACAGATAAATTCAAGTATTTAGGAACCATAATATCGAACCAGGGAACAACAGAAGAAGATATAAACAACAGACTGAGACAAACAAGAAACTGTATAAGACAACTAAACTCAGTGTTGTGGGATAAGAACATTACGATAAAGACAAAAAAGAGAATATATAACACCCTGACAAGAAGTATCCTGACATATGGGTCCGAAAACTGGACAATAAACAAGAGAAATAGAGGTAGAATAAGAGCAGTAGAAATGGAGTTCCTGAGGAGAAGCTGTAGACTTACAAAAAGAGACAGAATTGAAAACGCAGAGATTAAGCGGAGAATGGGAGTGCAATCAGACATAATCGACTATATAGAGGAGAAGAGACTATCCTGGTACGGCCACGTCAGAAGAGCGGACAGAGGACGCTGGATAAACAAAATCACAGAATGGAGCCCGATTGGAAGAAGAAAGAGAGGAAGACCCCGAAGGTCATTCAGAGATGAAATCGACGAGGCTATGGAGAAAAGAACCCTGCGAGATGGAGACTGGAATGACAGGGAAAATTGGAGAAAACGGTTGAGTGAAGGAAGACAGTGAAAACTGTGGAAATCCTTAGTAGTAGTAGTAGTAAATTAATATCAACTAAATTTCCTTCAATAGCCCAGGTGATATACATGAACTTTAACTCATAGGTGCAAACAATTATCAAGTTTTAAATTGTTGCAGTAAACAATCTTAACAATGTACAGGTTATGGTAAAACTAGTTGTGGACTTACCGGTAACTTCAATGGTAAATTTTTACCACTTTCCACTGTCCACTTTCGAGTTGCGCCTGTTCCATCTTATCGACGCCCACGCTCTTGATTCCGAGATCCATTCTCTGATTGGTGTTATAGAAATCGTAGGGTTCCAGGGAGGAGAAATCTATCGATTAATTTACACAACCATATTTGAATTTAAACAGTAACAGTTCTGCAGAAAAATAAAAAAAAGTTCCAATTTTGAGATAAAAAAATTAGCTGAGAAAGTGTATGAACTAATTAAGATTAAAGGACTGTGAAGAACCTGCCGTATTGGACACATTATATAAAACATTAGTCAAAATTATAATATTACAGTTAGAGCAGTACCAACTGATGCAAACCAAGAGAAGAGGCTATGAATATAGATTCTCATTTAGTCGTATACATAAACATCCCCGTATACATATTAATTACAATTCCTGTCTATAGTAATTATACGTTTTTTATTTTTAGGTGACGATAGACATCATTTTCGTACTCTGACTACTCATCCAGTAAGTTTAGCGGTTTTGAAAGATGATATATTGTGGACAAATATTGACTCCAAGGATTTATATTGGTCTGAAAAAAGATCTAGTGAGTCTTATGAGAAGAAAATTACTTTAGGTGAGTTTAAATCTTATAGGAATACCCACTATACATTAATAAAATGTTATTAAAATTTTAATCTAATTTTTTAATACTAAATTGTATACGAGCCATTTGAGCTTTCGTATTGAACAAACGAAATTACGTCTAAAAATCGAAACAATTTTAACTACTTAAAATAAAAAAAAATCTATGTTGATTTTTTTGAATTAATTTTATTAGTATACGGTTTCTTTTATCTGTTGCAGATTCTTCATTATTCCTTGTTTTTTAAACAATTTCACTACTGACCATAAACTGCTTTTTTATATAGAGTTTTTTGCTTTACTATTTTTCTTGAATAGTGTCAGTATTTGTTATGTTTAGATATTCTTGATAGATATTCTGTAGATGTATTATTGATATATTGATGATATTTATTTTTATTTATCGTATGGCACTTGACACATTTACATTTAAATTTACGTGTATTTTGTATAAAACATAACACATATATGTTTACAAATGAACATCTAACTTATTTATATAGTCTATCGACTCTGGAGTGGCCATTAGGAAATCCTCTGACCTGCCTTGATAGGATTTTGTGGGACACTGTTCTGTAATATGACAGATGTTTTGTGGTTGTCCGCAGTCACAGAGTTGGGATGGTCGTTTACCCCATTTGTGCATCATGTAATCGCATCTGTCGTGTTGGGTTCTGATTCGGTTCAGCATAGTCCATATGTGGCGTGGTAAGTCAAAACCTGGTGGTTTTTGTGTGATGCAGAGTAAGCTGTTATTTTGTTGTTCCATCCATTCTAGAGTCCAAGTAGTCGTTCAGTTGAACTCATTTTCCACAGAAGTCTGTGCTGTTTTTATTGGCGGTCGTCTGGAGCGTAGACTGTTACCGTTGGCAGCATCTTTATCTTGATGGATTGGCAGGATCTAGTTACTAATTATCTTTCTGTACTCACTAGTGAGGGAGTCTATGTGCCGTAGTTTGGGTGATGGAATGTGGCTCAGTACTGGGAGCCATTGCGTAGGAGTAGATTTGATAACACCAGCAATCATTCTCATTGTACTGTTCAATTGGGCATCTATTTTGTGTACATGTGGGCTGTTAAACCAGGCTGAAGAGCAGTATTCCGCGGCCCAGGGCAGATGATCGCAAGGTGGAAGCCGATGCTCCCCATGTTGTGCCGCAAAGCTTTTGGATGATATTGTTTCTGGATTTAAGTTTTTCCGCTGTTTTTGACAGATGTTCCTTGAAAGATAGGATTATGTCAAGAGTCACCCCAAGGTACTTTGGTGTTTTATTTTAGGCGTGTGTGGTGTTTTCCAATTGGATGTTGGGTGTTCTTCCTGCAAGCTTGTTATTGAGGTGAAAACTGGAAACCTCTGTTTTGGCAGCGCTTGGCTGGAGCCTCCATTTATGGAAATACTTTCCCACTGTGTGCAAGTCCGCCGTGAGGATTTCTTTTGTTTGTTCAAATGACTTACACCTTGTTGCAAGAACCCAGTCATCGGCATAACCAAACTTCCTTGATCTGGTTTCTGGTATATCAGCGATATACAGGCTAAAGAGAAGAGGAGCTAGGACAGATCCCTGAGGCAGTCCATTCTTTAGTTTTATTTGGGTGCTGATTTCAGTTCCCATGACTACTTGAGTCGGCTAGCATGCTGTTGATTATTCGAGCGGTGGATTTACAGGAGATTGTACAGAGGAGCTTGTATATCATGCCTTTTCTCCAGACTGTATCGTTGGCCGCTATTAGGTCTATGAATGTGGCTGCAGTTTTAAGTTTTCTCTGGAACTCTGCCTCAATAAATGTGGTAAGTGAAAGAACCTGATCTGCGCAGCTACTTTTCGGTCGGAAACCTGCCTGATCAACCGGTATTGATTCAAGTAGCTTTGGACTACTTCTGTTGAAGATAAGTCGTTCTAGTAGCTTGAACGTCGCCGATAGTAGAGCTATTGGTCTGTAGTTCTTAGGGTTGTTATCATTTGGTTTCCCTGGTTTTAATATAACAATGATCTTCGAGCGTTTGAGTTCCTGTGGTATGGTACCGGTCTTCATAATGTCTGTGAAAAAGTGGGCCATCCATTCTTTCGCGTATTTGCTGCTGTTAATTAAGAATTCGGGATGAATATTGTCAAAACCTAAGGCTTTACCTGGCTTTACATCCTTGAGAGCTATAGTGTCTTCTTCGTAAGTGAAAGGGCGGAAGTATTCGGTTTCTGCAGATTGGAATTTTAAAATTTGAGCTCACGTTTTACCTTGATTTTGTGTGGCTTGTCTTTCGGGGCTCTAGATGTCGATACCAGATGTGAGGCAATAGTGTTTGGGTTAATTGTTGTTTTGTCCCTTGTTATGGGAGTTTCGCTTCCTAATTTTCTTAGTAGTGTCCATGCTTGCCTACTTGATGTTTGAAAATTAAGACTTTCTACCGTTTCCGTCCATTTTTGTCTATGGAGCAGTTCATCTGCTAATTCTTTATCGCCGCTTTCAAGGAAATTTTGGTACAGTTCTTCGCTGATATGGGACCAACCAGGAATGTATTCTTTTCGGTAGCCTCTTGGTATATGATTTTTGGCCGTGCTTATTGCGGCTCAAACTAATCTTTTGTAATTTCTGATGGTAGGAGGTATCCAGCCTAGAGTCTTGTCCAGTTCCGCAGAAAAGCTACCCCACATAGCTTTCTCTATATTCCACCGTGGGCAAGGGATGGATGTGATTATGGAAATCTGGGTTCCTGACTCTATGATCACTGGGCTGTGTTGGCTGTGTGGGAAGTCGTCCATTACTTTTCGAGAGAGTGCTGGAGGTTGCCCGTTTTTCTTAGTAGAGACAAAACATAGATCAGGATTGTACTCCTTCTTCCATGTAGCTGACATGAATGTAGGTCGGTATTTAGCATCAAACTTAAGTGATAAATGCCCGTCCTCTGCCCATTTTACTAGGGCATTCCCATTGCTGTTGCATTGTTCATATTTCCACTGCTCATGGTGACTGTTGTAGTCCCCCACGTATATTGATGGGTGCGGATGTGTGTGGATGTGCGGATGTGTATGGAGCTGACCAGGCTATAGCTGGTGGTTTGTATTGTAGGTGTTAGTAACGGTGATGCTTCCAATTTTTACAACATTGTGAATTTTATCATTAATACACGTGGAAACAAGAACGGCGTTTTCTACGTTTTATTTAACGTACGTTGCTGTGCCGTATGATCGATGGTACGTGTGTTTCCTGTAGAGCGACTAGGTCGATGTTGTTATCTTTTAGAAATTTTGATAAGTACTGGCTCTTTGAATAGCATGTGCTTTCTACATTTAAGTGACAAATTCGGATCTTATTTCCGAGTTTTATAGTCGTTGGGTCCTGAGAAGGGCCATTTGTATTACTGTTAATTTGCCTTCTGATAACGTTTATTGGCATTGTTTGCAATGTGTCTCTGGTTAGGAAATTCTGAGATTATCTGACCGCCAGTATTTGCTAGTTCATTTAGCGTTACCCAGGATGCACGTGTACTATTCTACTACGGACGCGAACTAGCTCTACACCCTAGATATTTCATGATAGATATTTCACCACAAAGTGATCTAAATTTGTATTTGATTGTTAACTTTAACACAATAAGATTTAATTTATTAATAAAACTTGAAAAAATATTTTACTATTTAATTATACTTACGTTCAAATTTTAATTGTAGGTTTTAAAGAAGATAACGTTAATATTCACTTAGTATCAGTGACACATAAACAATTAGAAATTAATGGTTGCCGTGTTAATAATAATGGATGCAGTCATCTTTGTCTTCAATCCCACAAATCAATAATTTGTGCATGTCCAGCTGGATGGGAGCTATCGGCAAATGGTTTTACATGTAATAAAAGGTTAACCTGCGACAATAAAGAGATGCTTTGTCCTCATTCCAATACTTGCATTCTAAAGAGCTTAAGGTGAGTTTTTTTATATAACCAAATATTTGCTATTGCTACTACTACTGTGACTGACTATTTAAAGATCATCATAACTTACTTTTTCATAGTAATAATAATAGTAATTGGAAGAAGAAAATTTTCTTCTTCTGATTACTACTCGGCTTTAACTTTTAAAATCATTATGAGTGTAGTATCAGTCGCGACGAAATATATGTCATAGGTTACAAACTTTATAATATTTGAGAGTTGAAAACGATTCTTCTTCTCCAGTTAGCAAGGTATTAGCATTAAAATTTTCCTACCATCCAGAAATTGTATTTACATTTCAAATCCTCTTAATCTATTAAGAGATCATTTAATATAATTTCAGTATTCTACAAGAAGTTTTGTAGTACTTTGATTCTTATCATTTTTAGCAAGATTTGTTTTTTTCATTCCTTATTCAGATTTAGATATGTAGTAAAATTTTCAAAAAGTGGTTACCTTCAAAACGTTGATTAATAATTTTTCTCCTTACTTTTTTCTAGATTCTAGATTTAAGTCCATCTTTGTCTGTATATCTTTATCTATTGAAAACAAAAAAAGTGAGAGTAAATAATCAGCAAGGTTCAGCTATTTCACTTCAAGTGGTATTTTCTTGATACCACTTTGCTGGTCTGAGCAAGGTCTCATTAATTATGTACGCTTAAATGTCTTAGCTCTTATTTGTACTTCGTGTTCATATGAGTGGTTTGCCGTTAATATCGTTTTGTAAAAGCATTTATATTCGTTTACCAAACTGTAATATGTTAAAGGTTTTTGTACTATATCAACACCGAAATTCAGAAGCAAAAATCACCCAAGAGGGAAACCGACTCTGCACATCTCTTATCATTCCCTGTATAAGCAGTAAATGTAAATTCTCTTAGATCGATATAAGATAAAATAATTTGGACACATTTACTAAAGTTTTAAGTTTTAACGCAAAATTCACTAGGACCTATCGAAACAACCTTTTAATATTACTAATATGGGGTTTAAATAAGGAAGTTATGCGCAAGATATGACGCTGTATCCTGTTAGCGTCACTAATCTCTCCTATTCAATTCCGACTCTAACCTCCACGCGTTGACCTCCACGCGTTGGTCACGGTAACCTGAGCAACTCGTGGAAGATTGTGGTAACCAATCCCAGTGGGAAGCAGAGTCAGGGCAAACGAGAGCGGAAGAAATGCCGAATGGAAGAAGAGTGTCGAAAAAACCACGAAGAAGAAAAGCCAGACTGTTTAATTTAGGACGACGACATAGCAAACGACAAAGAATTAACGATTTACGGATCTGCACATGATACGTATGAACCATTTATGCCCGAGGCGCTCTCAAATTGCTAACACAAGAACTGAATAATTTGAAAACCGATGTAATAGCGATTCATGAGATGCGATGGACTGGTTTAGGATTTTTTAAAAGAAAAGACTACAATATATACTATAGCAGAACATTGTACACATATTTGGCAGTCGTTTTCTAGTCAGTAAAAAAGTAAAGCAATTAGTCCTCAGCTTTAAACCCATAAATGACAGAATATGTTATCTATGGCTTAAAGGAAAATTCTTTTACAGTAGCTTACTTAGTGTACACGCACCCACAGAAGAACAGGAAGTCGACGAAAAAGATAAATTCTACGACACCTTAGACAAAGAATATGGTCAATGTCCACATCATGACGTGAAAATAATTGCGGGGTACCTTAATGCAAAAACTGGCAAGAGAGAGCAGTTTTTCCAGCCAACTATAGGATTTGAGAGTTTACATGAAGAGTCAAATGATAACGGGTTGAGATTAATAAACTTTGCAAGCACCAAAAACGTGATAGTAGGAGGAGGATCAGTTAAACAAAACGAATGACTTGACGAGGAGTGCCAAGCAGCAACAGATAACAAAAAAAATTTGAAAGCAGAAAGAGAAGAAAAAAGACTACATAAAAGAAGAAAAAAGCAATTTAAAGAAATAAGTAAGAAAACATTGAATGGTTATGAAATCAAAACGAAACTCGAAAGTACAGAAATGTAAACAAAATGAGTAAAGACTTTAAGCCAAGAATAGGGATGGAGAAGGAAATATCCTAAGTGATACGGCCTTAACCTTGAACCGATGGGTTGCATTTTTCGACTTAAAATTGAACGGCTATTATATCGAGGAAGCAGTTAACACCGTAGCAGATCGAAATGGTTGGAATCTATTTAACCCAAACGAAAGACCACCCACTACTGAAGAGGTTGTCCAAGCTATTAAAAAGCCTAAAAATAATAAATCACCAGGAACTGATCAAATTTGTAGTGAGCTCTACAAGAATGGTGGCGACGCCCTGCTGCAAGCACTGCATAAACTTTTACTTCTTCCCTGTCAAAATTAGATCAGGCCGTATAAATGGTTTTAAGGCCTGATATGCCCGTTACATAAAAAGGCGATCAGCTCCAGTGTGACACTATAGAGGTATAGCCCTGTTAACAACTGTTTACAAAATATTCTCTATACAAGGCTACAAATTTACACAGTTGGCATAGTTGGAAAATACCAGCCTGGATTTACTCCAGAAAAATCAACAATTGGCCAGATTCATTCAATAAGACAGATCCTCGAGAAAACATTAGAATTTAATATTGAAACCCATCACTTATTCGTCGACTTCAAGGTTGCATATGGCAGTGTCAAGAGAACATTACTATCCCAATCAATGCATGAATTTGGTATACCAGAAAAACTTATCCGATTAACGAGAATAACAATGCATAATTTAAAAGCCAGAGTTAGTATGCAGGGAGAAAATTCTCGATCCTTTGAGATAAAGGATGGACTCAGACAAGGGAATGCCCTGGCTTGCCTCCTATCTACCATTGCCTTGGAAAAGGCAGCCCGAGACACGAATTAGAGACGGCAGTACTATTTAAAATAGATCAATAAAAATCTTAGCATACGCTGATGATATTGATCTTTTAAAGAACTTAATTTAATATTATTAAACTTAAAGAAGTCCTCTGGCTGTATACAAAAAAAAAAAAAACAACTGAACGAGTACTAACATGCGACATATTAAATGAAATTGCAGATATAATGAATATATTTAGATAGAAAACACAAACAAGGCTACTACTAAAAAGGCACTACACAGTATCTTCATTATTGATGAACGTATAGCGGTGACATACGAGATATCATAGGTCACTATGGACAAAAAGAAATTTACCATAAGACAAATTTTGATTTATTGACTTACAGAAGGCTGAGTACAAAATAAACAACTGATTGTTAAGAGACTACCAAAAGGGCACTACCCTAATGGATGATAATAGACATATTTCCTTTATATATAAAGCATAAGGTAAATTTGCTTTATTGACCTCAAAAAGGCCTCTGACTGATTACAAAATAAACAACTAGCCTAATACTAGCATATGACCGTGAGACATATTGTACATATAATGTATATAGCGTTCCATTAACATATATATATATATATATATATATATATATATATATATATATATCTATATATATATATATATATATATATATATATATATATATATATATATATATATATATATATATATGGTATAGTAAAAACATGTTATCAGGTCAGAAACTCACCAGATCATACTTTATATATTATACTTATATGCAAAAGTTTATTATTTTAAAAAATGAATGACTGACTGTAGATGACAATAATTGATTGGATTCCCCGTCGCATTGGATTGCGACGGCCAAAGGTACTAGTTGTTTATAATTTCATATTTTCAATTTATTTTGAGTTGAGATAGAGTTGAGTATAACTAATATTATTTCTAAACAATTGTTTTTAAAAATTATGTACAAATAAAATAATTTGCGTTATAATGAACCGACTGGATAACATAATACATAATAATACAATATTAGTATTTAAAACATATATCTCAATAAAAAATAGTTTTTACAAAAACAAAGAAAATAACACTGGTTTTATCATTATAACAGTTTACATTTTAGGTCACCCTCATCGTCGTCGGTGTCTGACGACGAACTGTCGAAATCGGATTCGTAAGAAGAAATACTTATTTCTACGTTTTTACTGATGATGGTAGATAGGACCGAAATGTTTTCAAATTGTTAATTCTTTTAGATGATTTAAAATTTTAAACTATATATTTAAGTATTTAAAATATTAAAAAACAATGTTTTTTAAACTATGTTATACAGCCAACCACTGAGATTTTTCCTTTTAATTTTATTTCGTTTTAATATTATCCCATTTATCAATATAGGTAAAAGGATATTCTGTTTTTTTTGAGACTTTACTGCATATTTAATTTACGTTATGTTTAATGTTTGCTACATCTATATTATTATGAATATATTATAAATTTAGGTGCAATGGTTTTAAAGACTGCGCATTTGGTGAAGATGAATGGGATTGTCAAGCTGCTTCCGAATGTTTACCTGGTCAGTATAAATGCGACGATGGACAGTGCATCAGTGAAGATTTGGTCTGCAATCATAGTTATGACTGTAAAGATAAGTCGGACGAGTATGGATGTGCAGATAAAAAGAAGAAACTAGGTAATACAAATATTTATTATTATCTATTAGATCAGCTTTAGCGCTATGTAACTATTTTTTTAAACAATGCGTCTTATTATTTTAATTTAATTTCTAATTTAACTATACTTTGATTATGTTTGATAGTCTAATATTGCATCTAATTTCTTTCACAATCGTTTGTAGGGTGTCCTCCCGGTCATTTTACCTGTAAGAGCTCTGAATGTATATCAGAACGATTTTTATGTGATGGTTATCATGATTGCGATGATGGATCAGATGAATTTAATTGCGAGAATAATATTTGTTTGGAATCTCAGTTCAGGTAAGTTTACCCAATTACCGATTTGAATCTTTGTAGTATCTATATATATATATATATATATATATATATATATATATATATATATATATATATATATATATATATTTATATATATATATATATATTTATATATATATATATATATATATATATATATATTTATATATATATATATATATATATATATATATATATATAATTCGTAATCTTCGTAATCTACGTGAATGGTTCGGGTGTAGTTCGATTGAACTTTTTAGGCGCGCTGCTAACAAAGTCGCAGTGGCCATGATGATTTCCAATCTCCGTTAGGAGTGGCACGAGAAGAAGAAGATATATATATATATATATATATATATATATATATATATATATTAAAATATTATTATTATCCAGATTTAGCCATACACTCACACTCCCTCCAAGGGGAAAATTCACTCATTAAATATACCTGCAGTATCAAAAGGATTGAGCTCTGGTGGGACTCTTTCCATCTTATCGAGCCCTAGGTGATTTGGTATCCTGGATTATCTCCCAAAAATTTTAATACACATTTGGACGTCGTGAGGAGTACAGATTTCTGCATGACCTAATGCGTAATAATAAAGATGGTCGGTTTGGCGAAGTCCCAATTTGTCAGGTAGTTCTTAGTGGATAATATTTTCTAGTGAGTCATTGCGTGCTTTATAATCATTACCGACAAACGCCTGGCAGCCTCCGGTAAGATGTTGTATTGTTTGTTGGGTTTTGTTGTCCATATCGGCATTTGTCATTTTGGACTTAAGGATCTTTAACAATATATTTCAGGTAAGAGTTGAAATAACCTGATTCTGAATGATAAATAGAAAACCCTCAGTCTCGGGAAACATATTTCCTGATATCAACCAATAGTTCGACACTTTATTGGATACCGCCGTAATGTTGTTCTCTATACTGCACTGCGTAAATGGTGTTTTTGCGCCTTTGCAAGAAGTGTTCTTACTTTTCGCTGACGACTTTCTATATCCGTTTCTGACCAGTTTATAATACCTAATGAGTAGCTTAGCGCGGAACAGGCGTACGTATTTATTACCTTAAACAGATTTTTACTATTAAGATATGACCGATTAAGTTGTATTACTCTTTGCACAAACTCAGAAGTTAGTTCGGTTTTCATTTATCTATGGTCAATTTTTCGCGCTTACTTTACTTCGAGATATTTGTATATATCATTTTCACCCATTTCCTCGATGTTTTGGCCATCTTGCATATAGAAACCTCCGGTCTTAACCTTTCTTCTGAGTCGATTATAAGTTGTTTTTTGCAACCCATAAAACCCTTAGTGCATCCTTTCTGCTGAGACCTTATGCTATTGTTTAAAGAACAGTTTTGGTAGATACACTGGATTACACAGGATGAAACCAATTTGTACAAAGGTGGAAGACAAGTTATTGGACGGTACTTGGCTATATCTTGGATATTATTTTGACCCTTCGGTATTAGATAAGTGGTTATCTGAGTAATAAATGGTAATTTTTTTTGCGGATCAGAAATAACATGATTAATTAACATTGTTCATGGACACTCCAAAACTTCTTTATCCAGAAGTTTTGAACCCCGTCTGGTTCAGGACATGTTCAGTAATAAAGGTCTTTGATAATGTTCGAGACTTCTTTAGTGGTAAAAGGTTCATAGGGAATATTACTGTAGCATTGACAGTTATTCGTCGGGTCTTCAATCCATCCAGCATTTTTGTTATTAATGGCTGGCGTCGAAAGTTGGTTTCCCCAAAACTCATGAATTTCTTCTTGGCTTGGGTAGGGTTTATTTTTATTTTCTACAGTGAAATTTAGTTTTGCTATAGAAAGCCTTCTTTGCATACTCAAAAAGTATATTGTCGCATTTTCGGTTGTTACTAATTTTGTATCTACTAAGGCGACCTGAACAAACGGAGTGTTTTTATTTTAATATGTCCAGACAGTGTTGAGCTGTGTTGTTTTCTAGATCATGTTGTGAGTGTCTTGCAGTATACGGATGTATTCCGTAATTTGTCCAATAATTCAATTTTACTTAGAAGTCGTTTTTCCCAGGGTGCAATTCTGCTTTCAGTCCTTCCGATATCAGTATATCGTCGTGTACTGATTTTAATGCCTATAACATTAGCAATTGCTGTTGATGCACAGTAAATAAGCATATGCAAATATTCCAATATACATGTTTCCAAGATATAATTGGGTAGAACTTCAGTCCTCACAATTTGTAACAGCGCTTAAAAAAATTTATTTTTAGTAGCGGTGGTCTGCTAATTGGGTTTGTCTCATTAGACTGTTGTACAGCACGTGCCATTTCACTTACCAGGCTATCGTACAACTCGTTGTTGTCCTGCTGCGTATTAATAAGTTAAGTTTCTTGTATGAGAGGCTCAGAAGTCTGTTCAATAGGGATTTCATTAGGGACTTGATCTACAACTAGCTTTTGGTTATAAATCTCCCGTTCGACTTGCCTTCTGGTGGTATTGCGTCTAGTCTCTGGGATAAGATTATTTCTTATAATTACTCGAAATTTATCTGCTATTCGTCGTCAGTCATGCTTTAGTGAGTAACGGCTGATGTTCCTGCGCAGCACCTTCAGCGAGTGGAGCTCCTATTGTTGTTTAGCTCATATGTGGTTCTTCTTGTTGTGGGGATGTAGCTGATTGTACGACAAGGGTCCGCCTGCACAATAGCCTGCCACCGACTTTTCTAGGAGATTTTTCGGAATGACTCCAGTAGTAGAAAGTCTAATAGGTATTGTCTGGGTACCTTCCATTCTCTGTTGCCTCTGTATTTGAATTTCCAGATCTTTGTATTTGGCGATTTTTTCGATATATGTAACATGCAGATTATTGTTGTTAAGTATCGCCGCATCAATTAGTGTTCTTTGTTGAGTTAACTTATTAACTAATATGAGATCTGGTCTATTATGTGCCACTGTTTGGTCTGTGTGCACAATGCGGTCCCAGTATAGCTTGTAGTTGCCATTCTCAAGCATATGCTCATTAACGCTTTCAGAATATAAAAGATGGTTGGTTTGGAGAAGTCCCAATTTAATAGTAATCTCTTGATGGAGGATTTTCCCTACTGAGTCATGTCGTTCCTTATATTCAGTTGTAAATGCCTGGCAGTCCTGGTAAACCAATAGTTTGACGCAATATTATCGACGAATTCTTGGCTGATTTCATTGGGATGTCACCTATGTAGAGGTTTACTCATGCAAGTACGCATTTTTTTCCTCCTTAAAAAGATGGTTTGTGCACGATTTTGGTTTCCTCAATTTAAACGGTGCTGTGTAAATATCGTGGTAATGTCGTTCTTTCAACTGCACTACGAGGATGATGTTTTCGTGCTTTCATGAGGTGTGTTCATACTTTTCGCTAAAGATTTTCCATATTCGTTTAGGTCTGCTTAGCAATACGAAATGAACAGTTAAGAGTGAAAAATGCCTTAGTGCCTTAAACAAATATTTACTGATCAGGTGTAAATGAAGCAGCTGTTTTATCCTTCGTATAATCGTCGTAGTTATCTCAGTTTTCATTTGCTGATGCTCAATTTTCCACGCTTGCTTTACTCTGAGATATTTATACTATCACTTTTACCAATGGCCTCAATGTTTCGGCCTTTTGCATATCGGATCTTCAGAATCAATAATTATATAGTCTACTCACAGTTTAATGAAGTTATTATTATAAATTGTATAATTATCACCGAATACAATATAAAGGATAATTTTAAGTGCTAAAATTTAATTCTTCAAAATAAATTATACAGCCTATGTACATTTTAATATGATTGGGGTCGTCTAGAATGTTTTCTTGCGCAAAGGTGTATGATTTTTTTTGATACACACACAGAAGTGAGTGTTAAATGTGCGATAAATGTTTCCTGGATCTGAGATAGATTTTCACACGTCTTGCTGAGAATGATCGTTCCGCGGTGCAAGTCGTCACGAGTTAAAATTGATTTATATTGCCTTATCTTAATAAAAGACGCACTGAATCCCAATCCGCACTCACTGTCCCGAGATGCGAAACTGCGAAAAATAATGTTTATAAACTAAATATAATAGGGGGGTCTAAAACCTCGTAGACCCCCTCTGTATCCGCGCCTGTATATATATATATATATATATATATATATATATATATATATATATATATATATATATATATATATATATATATATATATATATATATATATATTCCGAAAGATTTTCGCGGTTTGCGTAGCACAATTAAACCTTGAGATAAGATTAATACTATTGCAAAAATAAATATTAAAGTTAACAGTCTTCCAGATTGAACCGCATTGATTCTCATTAAGCTGAGCTTTCGACATCCTCTCTGATGTCTTCTTCAGGGCTTCCGAGATCTCAGTCTCCCGAGCCTCCAGACACTACTACACTGATCACCAATAGTAGTGCATAAATTGGTGATCGGTGTAGTAGTGATGAGTTTTGGTCATCCGAATATGAATATTTTCTTTTTTTTTTATTTCTTGTTCAATATATTTAATTATTTTTTATAATTCTAGGTGTGATGTCGGAACTTGCATACCAAAAGATTGGGAATGCGATGGAGAATATGACTGTACTGATAATTCAGATGAGCACTGTTGTAAGTTATTTGATTTATTTCATATAATTTTTCAATGTGTGTAATTTACAAAGTCCATTCTGCATTAACCTTTTTCTCGGTTATACTATGTTTGTTTTTAATCATATATTATACAATATTCTCGAAATAAGTAGAATATAACTTATGAGTCGCAAGAAACACACACAGAGCATAATTAGAAACTAGTATTTTATTAGTATATATAAGAATATTTATTATATAAGACAAATAATAAATAAAAGTATACCTGGATTATATAAGAAATTTTCAAGGAAAATAAATTTCCTGTAGTCGGCTGTACCACAAATCACAAAAATTTTAAATTTAAATTTTAATATTTAACAAAAAATTTTAATTAAAAAATCCTTTATTAAAAGGCATTTTAGTTAAAAGAACCCTTTTGGGCTACATTACAGAAAGTTTTCATCATCACTGCTGGTACTGGGTATACACATGTGAAGCCACTAAATATAAGGGTAAAAACAATTTAAATGTAGTAATTTAAGCGATTTAAATGTAGTATAAAAATTGGTTTTATACTACATTGTTGCTGATAATTTTATAGGATGTTATAGTATAAAGGACTTAAAGTAGCAACTCAGTTGGGTTTAAATTTAAAACGATATGTTATCTTAAAATCATACATTTTGAATAGGTATTTCAGAATAAAGAACGAAGGGGTGTATGAAGATTTAAGGGAGATTAGAGGTGTAATCACACAGAAGAGTATATTACGTTGTAAATCCAAATAAAACAAAGACTAAAAAGTTGCAAACGTCATTTAAAAATCCATTGATCCAATGTTGAATTGGATAAATCAAATCAACCCATATTAATTATACAAATAAAATAAATTACTTAATCAAATTCCATATAAAAATATCAGAGAAGATCGCTGGGAATAAAATATTGGAAAACGATAACATCGAGAAAAGCTGGGAAAAAATAACATAATTAACGCAGAAACAGAATCACTTGGAGAACAAAAAGTAACGAACACTAATATATCAAAAAGGAAACACCATGGCTTAGAGAGGAAGTGAAGATAAAATGTGAAGAAAAGAAGAAAGCATTCTTTTTAGAATACAAAGTAAAACAAACACAACAGGCATATAACCACTATAATCGACTTAGAAATGGAACGAATACTTTAGTTAAATAAATAAAAGGGAATACTGGCAGAGCTTCTCAAAACAGATGGAACAGGATTTCTTCGGAACACAAAAAGAAATATGGACAATGATCAGAGAACAAAGAAAAGATATGAACGAACTACATTCAGAAGGAAACATGGGTAGACTACTTTCGATTCCTATTTGTTAAAGGTGACGATAATGAACACCAGAGGTGACGACAAACGAAGAAATATTTATTAAGGAGGAAGGGGTAAAGGAAGCATTAACGAAATAAAAAAATAGAAAATCACCAGGAGAGGACAGAATACAGAACATACTCCTATAAGGAGGACTAGATCTGACCAAACAACTATTAAAACTAATCCAAAAAATAATAAAACAAAACAGAATTCCTCAAGAATGGAGATCAAGCATTTTAATACCTCTCTTCAAAATGGAGACAAATCGGATTCGGAAAATTACAGAGGAATTAATTTATTAAACAGCATAAACACAATACCAAAATTAACAACCAAACTGATAACAAATAAACTAAAAGAAATTATAACACTAACAGAAAAACAACAAGCTTTTCGGCCAGGAAGATCGCGCACCGACGGTATATTTATAATGAGGCAAGTGCAAGAGAAATCACTAGAATACAACAAACAGGGAATATCTGTGTCCTGAACCTTAATTTGACCTGGTTAAATTAAAGGACGTTCAGGGGAATAATCAAAACGATCAAAAATATCTACCAAAATAACACAATAAAAGTAAAAGTAGAAGAAGAACTAACCGACCCTATTGAAGCTGGCAATGGGATACGACAGAGAGATTCCCTAGTCCTCTATTTTTTAACCTGATTATGGATGAACAATACTGCTCTCTCAAAGTGAAGATGATTTACAATGTATGCTGCACCAATTTTATATAATCGCCAGAATATTTAATGTGTTGATTTCTCCAAAACAGACAAAATGCCTGGTTATAACAGCAAATTTACTAAGATGGAAATTGGAGCTGGAAGGTCATATAATAGAACTAGGGATGGAGTTTAAATATGTAATCATCACATTATCTAGCCACAGAAAGGTCAAAACTGAAGTGAAAGATCAAGTAAATAGAGCAAACAGAGACGCAGGTTGCCTGGATGAAACAATATGGAGAAATAAAAATATCAAAAACAAAGAAAGGCAGAATTTACAAAACAGTCATCAGACCACAATCTGACACAGAGAGGACAAAAAGGATGTTATAAACAGCAAAGATGTAAACAGCTAGAAGTACAGATATACGACGTAGATGCAAGGTGGAGAACATCAAGAGCGGGGTAAAAAATAAAAAAATGGAATGGAACGATCATATAAGCCGGATGACAACAAATAGTTTTCCTATAGTAGGTTTCTCAATAGGAAGACGATCAGTAGGAAGGTCACGAAAAAGATGAAACGACAACATTCTGGAGGCACATTAAAAAACAGACAGAGTCATGTCTACATAAAAAGAAGAAGAAATTCTATATGAAACATCTGCAAAGCCTTTTAGAGAGAAATTGTACTCGAAAGTCCCGTTAAAAAGAAAAGTTGATAGTTGGAAAAACTTTCTTTTTTGTTAAATAAAATAACGGGATACCGCTAAGTAGGCTCTGAATTGAAGAGGAACTGTTGAAAAATAATAAAGAAATTGTGGAACAATTCGGCGAAATAAGTGGTAAAAATTAAATACAGAAATAAGTAATAAATGGCAGTGTCACTAGACAGTTTTTATTACATTGTAAAATACTATACCAATGTTATACCAAGATATATCTGTTAATTCATGAACGTAGTCTACCCAAAATCTAGAGCTAATAGTTGATAACCTGAATACTAAGTAACCAAAAACCATAAACCAAAAATGTGAGCCCAAAATAATAAAGTGACTAAAAGTAACTGAATTAAAAATAGAAAATTAAAGATGAAGAGAAAAGAAAAATCGATAAGAAAATACAAGCAAAGTATAAAAAAATATAAATTTTATCCTCTTGTATCAGATGAACAGCTTTATATATGGATTTTCCCACCAGAGTCTTCATTTGGTATGTCCAACCTGTTGAAGATCTTCCCCTTGGTCTTTGACCTTCTAACTTTTCTTCTACTACCAAAATTCTTCTAAATATGTGACCGAAGTAATTCAGGTATGCTGGGTTTACGTTTTTCAGTAGCCTCTCTTTTGTATGAAGCTCTTCCAGAATTGACAAGTTGGTTCTGTGCTCTGTTCAGAATACGCGTAGAATTCTTCTGTGTAGACCCACATTTCGAAGGCTTACTTCTTATTAACGGCTTACTTCTATAGATTTTTTTGAAAGTCCATGTTTTAACTGCGTATATAATAATGGGAAAAATAAGGGCATTGACCAACATGAGCCTAATATTTCTTGTTATTGCTCGGTCTTTTCATATGTTAATTAATTTAGCTGTTGCGGTCCGGGCCGTTGCTAGTACGCTTGATTTCTGAGGACCTGTCGCTATTGTTGGTTATCGGGGAATCCAAGTATAGACAGTTCCGTATATTTGTCCCGTCTAAGATAATTATTTTGGTTTTTGCGGTGTTGATCTGAAATATGAATTCTTTGCTTATCCGGCTTAGCCGCTCAGTGATAATAATTATTTCGACTTCATTCGCTGCTAGTATAAGTGTATCTGTGTATCGCACGTTACTGATTTTTCTGTCTTTTATAGTGATTTCTCTATTCCATTTTTCTAGTACTTTCCTCATTATGCATTCAGAATATGTTGATACTAGACAGCCCTGTCTACTTCCTTTCCTAACGTATTTCCCATTATGCTACAGTGGAAATTCTATTTTACTGAATCGAAAGCCTTTGCATAATCTACGACACCGAGCAGCATTAATATACTGTGTTCCCTCTCGTTTTCTATTATCTGTCTGGTGTTCAATATCAGTTTACGCATTGCTTTTCCAAGTATTTCTTTGACTATCTCTTTAGCCAATCATTGATTATATGTAGCAAGCTTTTGCTTACATGAGGAAAAAGTGCAATGGTTCTGTAATTGATGCATATGGGTGGTGATCCTTTTTTATGGATAGGGATAAAGCTTGATTTGCATCATTCATCAGTCCATTCACCTGCGAACGATATTATGTTGCACATATCCAGTATTACATTTATACTAATCTTGCTCATTTGTTTTAGAGTCTTCATTGGTATGCCATGTATTCATGGTTTTTTGTTTCTTAGTTGGTTGGAACCCTATGCTCGTAAAATTACTGGTTCTACCTCTTTGATTGCATATTTCTTGTGTTTTTTGTGTTTTTTTTGCATCTAATGCATCTTTTGAAGTGTCTTTGTATAAATCTAAGAAGTAATTTTTTCAGGTTTCTGCAATCTTGTCGGTTTTTATTTCTCGATTATGGTCTTGAATGAATTTAACGATAAATTTGATAATCTACACTAAAAACTAAAGTGTGAAGACATTATACTGAAAGCTATAATAATATAATATTATATTAAGTAATGTATTCATGAGACGATGTTTGAATTACTAGGTATGTACGCTAAAAATAATAAAGATAATAGTTATATTATATGTACGTGAGAAAGTAGAGAAGGAAATTAGAATAGTAGCGAGAAATATTTACATAGTTACACACAAAAACTGCGAAAATACAATGTATAAGCAAAAAGAACCGAAGAAAATAATACAAAAATTTACATCTTCAAATACATTGTCTCTGATTGGGTCACTTTTTTTTATTTAACATCCAATGTTTATAGCAATCTGTCTCATTACAAACAATGAGCAATATGTATAATTTATGTACAATAACATAGTGGGAAGCTGCCCAGTGGCGAGCACCCAGGTAAGACATAATATAAATATAATCTATGATATAACAATTAATTTAAACTTCAACTTAACAAACAAAGTTTAATACAGATAAACATCACTGACACACATATGAGTATTACAAGACTAAAAAAAAAACAAATTAAGAAAAGATTTAGAAAATACGAGAATAGAAACTTGTTATTTCACCGCACCATGACACTAGGCTCTGTTTCTCCTGATTTACTAGAGGTCCAAAGGGTCTGGTCGTTGTTATCTTCTTACGTGTGAAATGTTGAGCAGATCCGTGGCCAGCGGTGGATGGCAGGGTATTCTGGTCTTGTATACAGAGTTTACAGCAGATATTGCTTCGCTAACTGTTGGTAACTGTAAATCGTGGTGTAATCTGTGGTTCGTGATATACCAAGGGGCATTACAGATCTGGCGCAGTACTTTTGATTGGAAATGTTGAAGTTTTTGTACGTTGGTATTACTTGCTGTATCCCAGATTTGTGCTGCATATTGCCATTCCGGTTTTAAACTACATTACATTTATCTATCAGAAGTTTGTTCTCCAGGCTAAGATTTGATTTTCGACTCACGTACCAATACATTTTCCTGTAGATTAAGCTGAGTTAAAAGCGTTTCTTCCAGATGTGAATACCCCAATTAAGTTTGCTATCCAAATGGAATCCTAAGTATTTAATGACGGTATTAATAGGTAGTGGAGTGTTGTTTATAGAAACTGGTGGAGAGACACCTTTTTTGGTCTGATGTGTATATTAAGTAGAGGGTGGGTCCTAGTATGCTTCCTTGTGGAACTCCGGAACAAATTGGAAACAGGTTAGTGATTTCCCCACCTCTTTTGACTTGAAAGAATCGATATGTCAGGTAGGATCTTAAAAGTGAACTTATGGGATGAGGAAATATGGATTTAATTTTGGAGATAAGACCTACATGCCAAACTTTGTCGAATGCTTGAGAGACATCTAGAAATGCAGCAGTACAGTAATTTTTTGTTCGAGAGAATTTCTGATAGTCTTTACCACCCTATGAATTTACTCGATAGTACCATGCTGTTTCCTAAACCCAAACTGATAATTCGGTAAAACATTACTGTCATATAAAATAAGCTCCGGTCTTCTCAGAAAAAGCCGTTCAAATACTTTGGATATAATCGGCAACAAGCTAATTGGGCGGTATGAAGATACTTCCGTGTGATCCTTATTAGGTTTTGGAATAAGAACAATTTGAGCAACTTTCCATTGGAGTGGAAAATAACCTGTTTTTAATATTGAATTAAATATATAAGTAATTAAGCTTACGTCTTTGTTGGGTAGATTTTTTAGTACTAAACTAGATATTAAGTCATATCCAGGTGACTTTTTAATTTCCAGATTATCAATTATTTCTTTGATTTCAGTTTTCTTAACAGATTTATTAGGTGGAGCCATTTGATATGATGCATTTACGACTTCATGGATAGCTTGCTCTTCTTCAACTGAGACTTCCCTCTGATGTGGTTGAAATACCTCCCACAGATGATTTGCAAAAGTATATGCTTTATCTATGTCAGTTTTAGCCCAAGTGCCATTTTGTTTCCTGATTGGCATATTTATTTGTTCGTTGAGTTTAAGTTTTTTTGTTAGATTCCACAGCGAATAGTTTGTATCATCTGCATTAAATATGCATTAAGTATGCATTAAATATTTGTTGATTCCATTGTGTTTATGTTGGATCAGTTTTCTTTTGAGTAGTCTGCAAGCTCTATTTAGATTTGCTTTATCTTCTGAATGCCTAGTGAGCTGCCATATCTTTCGAAGTTTTCTTTTTTCCAATATGAGTGTATTTATGTGTGCAGGATAGGACTCGAGTTGTGTTTGTAATTAATTTCTGGGGTGGACATCCAAGCAGCTTGCTGAATAACTGTAGTTCAGTGAGCAACTGCATTTTCTATGTCGCTATCACTTTTAAGAGGCAAGTTTAGATTAATGGATGTTTTTATTTCTTCTCTATATCTGTTCCAGTGTGGTCTTTTATTAGAGAGTATTGAATGTTTAGGACAGTTATGAATTTGGCTTTGTAGATCTATGAAGAAAGGAGAATGATCTAATGAGAAGTCAAATGAAGGAAAATTTTGGAGGTAGGTATGTAATATTCCTTTTACTCTAGCGAAATCAATAAGATCAGGAATTTTTTGTCTATCAGTAGGCCAATACGTAGGTTCTCCAGTAGAGAAAGGACTTAAGTGATTCTCATTAATACTTTTTAATAATTCTCGTCCACGTGAGGTTACGATTCTGGAACTCCATTTATGATGTTTGGCATTATAATCTCCAGCAGTAATGAAACGGTGTCCTAGCATCTTAAAGTATTCAGTAAAATGATCAGCTGTAATTATTTTATTCGGTGGACAGTAAACAGCAGATAGAATAATCGGACCTTGTGAAACTTCGACCGACACTGATGTGGCTTGGATGTTAACTTTACTAATTTTATTTGTTTCATGATGCTTAATGTTATTTCTTGTAATAATTGCCGTACCTCCGTGGACTTTACCTAATGGATGTTGAGTTACATATGTTGAATATTTGGAAATATAGACATGGCTCTTATTAGTCATGTGTGCTTTGGAAATAAACATAACATCTAGATTATGATAAATATGAGTAAATAAATGCTTAAATGCTTTAACTTCGTGGAAATGAGTCACTTAAAATAAATAAAAAAAAGAAACTCTTTTCTAATTTTCGACAAATTTCAGGCTTTTGAATGGTATATGGAATGCTATAGTGACACACATACTATTCTTACAGAAATGGTATTATCGTGAACATTGTTTAATTAATGCTGAACATTGTGTACATTGCTCCCCTAGTTCTGTGGTGCACCTTGCTCGGCCAGAACCTTCTTCGTCCTCGTAAAAATCACTTTTCTGAAACGGCTTAAGAATTCACAGTATTTTTGATTAAATTATAAGTACCAACCTTGTAAGTTCGATAAGAAAAGAGTGGAAGAAAAGGCCGAGAGAAATGTTAAGAAATCAACCTTTATTTCCGAAGAATAAATTTTAAAATTTGTAATAACACTAGATTAGAGTATAGAGTAATAATTCTAAGATTTCCTACTTGGTGAAACTAAATTCAAATTATATTCAAATAGAGCCTCTGCATATGTCGCTCTGATGATACTGAATGAGGTTGAAATACGTATAAGCGGCTAGTGGGTGCCTTGCATTAAAATTAAATCTAATACCGCCTTTCTGTTTAAAAATTGTGTTTAATATTACCAAGTTATTAACATGAAGGTGTCAGATTTCGTTGTTCAGCAGTGTATGTTCAAACCTTTTGTATTGCTTTTTCTATATATTTAATGATAAAAAATAATGTATTGGACTTTTTAGTGGCATTTTGTTGTTTAGTTCTTGTTTGTCGTTACTCAACTGTTATTGTGTAAATAATTAGTTCAATAAAACAGCTGCTAATTTAGAAAAATACGTTTTTTTAGCTTCAGAAGGTTGTCGCTCCGACTATTTCAAGTGTGATAACAACAGATGTATCGATCCTAAACTTCATTGCGATGGGTTTGATGACTGCGGTGACCACTCTGATGAAAAATTCGAGCAATGTTTGCATCACTCGAAAGCACCAAAATGTACATTGGAGGAATTCGCATGCACCACTAATACTTCCATTTGTCTTCCACAATCAGCTAAATGTAACGGAACATCAGAATGCCCGAATAAAGAAGACGAAAAGGATTGTTCAAAATGCGAAGAAGATGAATTTGAGTGTAAGAATAAGCATTACAGAGAATGTATTCCTAGATCCTGGTTATGTGATGGCGCAGATGATTGCGGTGATAATAGTGATGAGAATATGGAAACATGTTCTTCAAAACTCAAAACTCTGGGAAATAATACTGCTGTTGCTGATCCGTGTCTAACCGGATATAGGTGAGTATAGTGGATTTATTTATATAACTCTGGAAGTATCTTTATCATCTCAGTGATTACACTAACATATGTAGACTCTTTTAATAAAAGTCGAGCTTTCAAAACTGTTTAGTCTCTTTATCAAGACAATAAATGTAAAGCTTCGAATAGTTCGCAAGCCATATTAAAATAAAAAACAATATAATATATAATTGTAAAATACAAAATTTCAAATATATTATTGAAAATATAATTTTGTCCGCATCCTCATGAATCTTTGGTTATATATATATATATATATATCTATATATATATATATATATATACATATATATATATATATATATATATATATATATATACATATATATATATATATATATATATATCTATATATATATATATATATATATATATATATATATATATATATATATATATATATATATAATTTTGGGTTTTCTGTTTTGCGAGACATGCCATTACTTTTTACTTTTATTATTCACTCGCATTATCCTTTTCCATTTATTTTAAACGTTTCAACGTTTGGCATTCCTTTCTCCAGGTAGCTGTAGCTTCCTCCGTGGTTGGTGTTAGTTGTTGCCCTGGAAACCATCAGGGTCTTCTAACTGTATATATATATATATATATATATATATACAGCAGCTGATTGAAAGCCAAGTGTACTCTGTTCAACAGTTCATTATATTTCGCCAATTTTCATTGGCATCATCAGATGAGAGTTGATTGAGGTTAACGGCAGTCTGATTTTTTAATAACATCAACTAAATGTTTTTATTTTTATTTTGTTTTTAATTTGAATTGTGTTTGTACTTATATTTTAACTGTTAAAGTAGATTATACAACTAAATGTTACATGTAGAATATAGCTGCAACCCACATTGTATCCACAAACCATTACTTGACGTTATTAAAAAATCAGACTGCCGTTAGCCTCAATCAACTCTCATCTGATGATGCCAATGAAAATTGGCGAAATATAATGAACTGTTGAACAGAGTACACTTGGCTTCCAATCAGCTGTATATCCAATTAACTTCAACCCCCTTTATATATATATATATATATATATATATATATATATATATATATATATATAATATACCTTTATTTTCGCAATTCGTAATAGTATATTAAATTTTCAGATGTCGCAGCGGTGCATGCATAAATATGACTTCAGTATGCAATAATAAACACGATTGTTATGATGGCTCTGATGAAGATGGACTCTGTTCTTCATCTTGTGTCGGTGTAAAAAATCCCTGCAATCAAATATGCGTAAAAACACCATCTGGACCAAGATGTGAATGTAGACTGGGATATAAATTGCTAGGAGACGGAAAAACGTGTATCGATGATAATGAATGCCAAACGGATCCCCCAATCTGTAGTCAGTTATGTCACAATAAAGAAGGAGGTTATTCTTGTGATTGTTACAATAATTTCCTTTTAAGGTGAGTTTCGCTTTGTTTTTATATCTATATAGGTATTAAATATTACCAATTTCAATATCAATTCAGTTAGATTTTAACAGAAGACAAGTCGAACTAAATAGGTTAAGATAATGCATTCAATAATTGTTCGAAGACGAAAACAAAAGAAGCATAGAAAAGTATGAATAGAAGATAAATTAAAAATAACAAAGAATGGGACAATATATGTAACAAATTTAGTAAAATTTAATAATAAATAATAATTGATAATTAGTATGTTTAGTAGTAAGCGGCAACAAAAATATTGCAATTAGAAACGGTAAGTAGAATGTAATATTTTTATAACCTCCATTAAAACAAGAAACAATAGTTATCAGTAAAAGAACTAAAGTCAATAAAAACTAATAAAATTTGTAAATAATAGAGGTGGGAACGAATATGCTGCACTGAGAGAAACAGGTATTTCTGAAGGGCTTACCTAAATACTAGTTCCTATCGCGGTCTACCAAAATATTTGACTCCGATGATTCTACAGCAGATGAAGAGGGAAAAAGAAAAGTCAAAGATGTTTTATTTGCTTTTAAACAATCCAAAAAACAACCAGATCTCCAAAGAAAGATGACGTTTCTAAAAAAGAAATTCCAAGGAGACCGTACCTGGTGGTATAATAGTAAACAGTGTTTTTCTTCGGTCCTACAAAATTTGCAATTTACAGTGGAATTTACGAATAGTGTTTAGTTAAGTTATAGCCTAAAAATTAGCAATATCCTCCAATCTATCTGCACCTCTCTCAATAGATAAAATTGCAGAAAACTCTGATAAAGTTAAAGCCAATTTTTTAAATAAAACTTCCAGCTCGACTTCTGCCATTATGTGTGAGTCTGATGCAGTACTTCCAAATGTAATAAAGCTAGAGCAGCTAAGTAAAAACTGTGATAATACTTGCGCCAACGCAAGAGTAAAAACTAAAACTAAGTTTTGGTGAGGTTGTTTCTCGTCCTACAGATTCAGCAATTTCATCACAAAATCTGCTTACAAATTCCAAATCTTCTAAATTAAAATACTGCGCTTATCCAAAGATCCATCTATGCGGAAAACTCTTGAAAATTTTATTGCTAATCATATAACACATTTTGTTTTAAATTACCACCAATTGTCCTTTAAGATTGATAATGTCCTAGGCTTACGCGACACTATTAACGTCGTCAAAGAATTTACAACTGATATGGTTAGTTTACCCTATTTTTTAAAATGCAGCTATCAATATGCAAATGATAGCTCAACAAAATCCAAGTTTGCAAAACTTCAAAAGCAACTACTTAAGAGTTTAGGGACAGATATATCTGACTTAGACAGTAGCTCTGCTCTAGACAATTGTTCAATATCCTCTTACTCCGAATCTGGTAAAATCATCAGCTCAGCGAGTTTTCGGAAATACATATTGTATTATTAAGTTTTTTTGTTAAGCAAGTTAATTATTCACAGATTTTTCTGTAAAAATCGGGTAACAGTGGTAAATTGGAATCTAGTGTTGTGACAATATTTGTGAATTTTATTGCCTCGGTATATGGGTCAATACAATCCAAAGTATTTTTCTATAAATGCGATCATGGTATCAGAAGGAATACAAAAGATTTTGGGGGATTAATGGTACACATCATTACACAATATACTCTTTTGCAATTTCAAAAAGAGCGTTTGCAAAGGAGAGCTCACCTTTCATTTCTTTTTTGGTTTTTTGGTATTTATTTAAGGAGGAGTCATTACAGGCATTACCACCAAATGTGATTACTAAAGAGGTTTGGAGTTCGAAGTTGTCTTGGGAAGTAAAGATATATACTTGTCGCGTAAAACTTAAAATATGATAATTTTCGTCATCGGGTATTCCTGCTCTAAAAATGAAACTGGAGATGCCAGCTGAAAACCAAGATTTTTCCTAGTATCCTCTACAAGATCGTGTGAAATGCAAGGAGAAATGATTGAGATTATTATTCTTTAAGCAGGTGAAACCAGTCTACCTAGATTCATGATGGAGTTCGGAACTGTCAGCGTTGGATGCAATTTTTAAAGGTTATCAACAAAATCTGAATTATTTAGGTATATACAGAATCGAAATCGAAATTCGGATCTGAAATTTTACCGGACGTAACACCCAATGAAGTTCGAAGGTCAGTGCAAGAAATGAAAAACAAGTCCCCCGGAGGCGATGAAATAGTGGCAGATGCCTTGAAAGTGGCTGGAAAAAGATTATGGCAGGTCCTTGCCAAACTAATCACTGGATGTTTGCAGGAACTAATAACACCAACCCAGTGATATAACGCAGAAATTATCATACTTCATAAAAAAAGGGGATGCTACCGACCTCAGGAATTACAGGCCCATAAGTCTACTTGCACATATTTATAAACTATTTACAAAAATAATTACGAAACGACTAGAAAATAAATTGGAATTTTATCAGCCCATAGAACAGGCGGGTTTTAGAAAAGGCTATGGAACAAACGATCACCTACTGGTAATAAAAAATCTTATAGAAAAATGCACTGAATATAATAAACCACTAGCTTTAATATTTGTCGACTACGAAAAGGCATTCGACACCGTAAATCAACAAAAAATGTTGGAAGCCTTGACAGAATGCTGAATTGACTATCGTTATATAAATATAATTAAACACAAAACGCAACAGCCAGTGTTAGAGTGGGTGATCGTCAAACCCAGAAATTCCCGATACAAGGTGAAGTACGCCAGGGGGACACCATATCGCCGGAACTGTTCACTACGCTTTTGGAATATATATGTAAAAGGACAAAACTGACCAACAAGGGCATAAACATAAACGGAGAAAAGCTTAGCCATCTAAGGTTTGCAGATGATATTGTACTAATAGCTGATAGGATAGATGAGGCCAAAGAACTTTTAATCAGCGCTACCTTTCCTCGCTAGAAGGGGGATTGAAAATAAATATATCTAAAACCCAGATGATTACAAATCTTGTAGTCAGCGAAGATATATGCGTAGGAACAAGATCCATAGACCAGGTAATGGTCTATAAATACCTAGGTCATGAGATTCGCATATAAAAAGACAACCAAACCGTTGAGCTTCTCCGTCTTATAAGACTGACTTGGGCAGCCTTCGGCAAGCTGAACCATATTTTCAAATCGTCTGATATATCAATATGCCTTAAAAGAAAAACGTTCAATCAGTGTGTTTTGCCAGTGTTAACTTACGGTGCGGAAACGTTGACCATGACAAGAAAAACAGTTCAAAAGATCCGTGTGTGTCAAAGGGCGATGGAGCGTGCTATGTTGGGCGTTTCACTACGAGAAAAGATCTCAAATCGCCAGCTACGACAAAGAACAGGAGTGGCTGATGCAGTAGAGAGAGTAGCAACACTGAAATGGAACTGGGCAGGTCACGTGGCTCGAATGACAGATACTAGATGGACAAAGCGGATACTGGAATGGAGACCAAGAGATGATGCCTACCGAAGCAGAGGTCGTCCACCAACACGTTGGACTGACGATCTAAAACGTTGTCATAGGAATTGGATGCAAGAGGCACAAGATCGAAATAGATGGAAAATTATGAGGGAGATCTATGTCCAGCAGTGGATAAGCGAAGATTGAATGATGATACAGATTCGATTATTGGATACTCTGGAAGCAAAAAAAATGTAGACCTACTACCTTCACACATTTAAATAGCTTAAGATTTTTAGCAGCATGCATCACTATAGCTTGATTATTGTTTGGAAAAGATGATTTAAGAGTAAATTACACTACAGAAACTATTATTAACTATATTTTGGGACATCGTGTATAATTAACGAAGATCTGTTCAATGTATTGTCGCCCTTTTAGTTAAAAGCGGGCAAATATTACTATTAATGTTATTTGGTAACTCCGGTTCTCACAATCGGATCAAATTTACCGAACAGTATTTTGTTCATTTTTTCAAAACGAATAGTTTAGCAGATACAATAATTTAAACAATTAAACTATTAATAACAAATTATTTGACGGGCTTTCAGCCTCGTACCCTCTACTCACCAAAAAACCTAAAAAACGTCAAGGTACCGAGGAAACATAAAAGTGCATACATAAAAACATCAAACCTCTCTGGCTCCTAAAGTATATATGTTCTTGAATAATAGGTACAAATTCGGTTATAATTTTAAATGTATTGATTTGTTATAGACTGCACTGGTTTTTTTCATTTTAGTTCTAATAAAAAATCTTGTAAGGCTCACGGACCACGAATGACCATATACTTAGTGATTTACGGAAACGAAATCCGTCAACTAATTCCTAAATCAAATACAATGGCTGTTGTTTACACCAATCCAATGATAAAAATCTCCAGCTTGGATACTCTGATTAAACCAAAACTAATCTTCTTTGGTTCTTATGAAACTCAAGCTATTTATAAACTGGATACCACCACAAACATGATGCACTACATCAGAAACGTAGGTTTTCCTAGAAAAATTGCAGTTGATTGGTCCACTCAAAACATTTATTACTTCGATACTGATTATAATGGCCGGTCCATTAGTGTTTGCAGTTTTGAAGAAAAGTGTGCTAAGTTAATAAATATTGAATCGCCTCGACATGTATCTGCCTTAGCTGTTGATTCCGTTAATAAAAAACTTTTCTACGTTTTGAGGAATTGGTGGGTATTAGAAACACCAAGCTTCGTAATATACAGTGTAAACTTGGATGGATCTAATAGACAAGAAATAGTAAAAACAACAACAGGTGCGTATTTGTTATCTTTCATTAATGATACGACGTAGAGTATTATTTATTTTAAGAAAAAATTTGAATATACCAATCTTAATAATAGTAAAACTAACAGTTCAACGTCGATAAAAAGCTTTTTGGTTAAAATTGGTATTAGTTTGATTTGCCAGGTGGCGGGTAAAATAGTTATTTAAGGCATTTTAAGATTATTTACCAAGAATTTCTACGCTGTAGAAAAACATGTTTTAACGAAAAACAGAGCTAAAAAAAAAAACAAATTTAACTGAGATAATTTCAAACAAAAATGTTTATTAGCCTTTTTTGTGTTGAATGAACCGTTCTCTCAGAAACCTCAGCCATTCTGTTGGTATTTCTCCAGCCAGAGTTGTATATGTTGTTGATTTGTTGAGTATCTTTATGATTATTTCGATTGATTCATTGTCCATTAACTTGAATAGTTCTGCTTATATATTATCGGGGCTTGTTGCTTTGCCATCCTTTAGCTATGTTATTGCAGAATAAACTTCTTGTTGTAATATCGTTGGTCCATCATTTATGCCTTTTTCTAGCTCAAAGGTGTTATCTCTTTGGTCTTAAAAAAGTTTCTCTAGGTATTCTTTCCACATTCTTATTTTACTCTGTTTGTCCAAGATAATGTTTCCGTCAGAATCAGTTAGATCTCCTTTCTGTCTTCATCCTAGTATACCTGTGAGTTCATTAACTTTCCTATGTACATTGGGACTATCGTACTTTCACTGTAGAGGCTCAATTTTTTTGCATCTTTTCATTGATTCTTTTCCTTTCGCTTCTTTTATTTCCTTATTATCGTTATATTTATCGTTTTATATATGTCTGGATCATTTTTGACCTTTTCTTTTGACTTTTCTTCTTTCTTCCATTAGTTTCACTATTTCATCTCCCCTCCACGATTTTTTCTTGATTATTTTTTCTGTCTTTAAGTGTTTATTCTTTAATTTTCAACTATTCCTGTAATCTGTTTAATCGTTTGTTCCTGATTCGATTCGTCTCTAATTGCAGTCACTTACTTGTTTAACGTGGCTTGGACTATTATTGTTATATTAACGTCTTTTAGCATTTATAGATCGTATGATTGTGATTTTCTTTGCTGCACCACTTTGAGTTTGACTCGAAATACTCCCACCAGCGGAACCTGGTCCATCTCCAAGTCTTCTCCAGGATACTCTATTTGATTTCTGATTCTACCGGGTCTAGCTTGAAGAGATTTTTACGTGTACAGTTTTCACGATGGCAATTGGAAGAATGTGTTGATGAAAACTAGTTCTGACTCCTCTGCTAACTTTTATAGGAGGTCTCCCTTCTCGTTGCTGACTCTAAGTCCATGGTCTCCGATGTACTGTGTCTTATCTTCAGCTCCAAACTTGGCAATAAAATCACTCATAATGATGAGAACTTCCTGTGGTAGAATTTTCTGTATGATTCTGTTGATTTCTTGATACAAGTCAATTACCTCTTCTTCCTATTTGTCTGAAGTGGGAGTGCAGACTTGGATGTTTATATCGATGGGGTTGGATTGTCCTTGTAGTAACATCATTCTCTCTGATATTGGTGTAAAGTTAGTAACGAATTTGGCGACCTTATATAATACGATTACTTTGACTCGTTTCTGCTCTTCCCATGATTTCTATATGCATATTCTTTACCCCCTTCATTGCATTGTATATTGTTTCTGCTCTATACAAGGTTTTAATATTCCATGTGCAAATATTTATATTCTTTCTGCACTTTAATTTATCATCTTTTTGTGAAATCAAAACTGTCCTCTCCGGAGACACGATCGGAGGACTCACTCCGAAATTTATTTCAGTATTGAGGATCGCTATAATTGATTGACTAAAACGCATCGCTATGGATCTTTAATAGGGTGTTGCCCTACTTGGTCTTATCCATCCTTATGCCATTGATTAAATCTTTGGTTCATCCGCCTTCGGCCGATTTCACAACCTCAGGACAAAAGGAAGCCCTACCACTTACCAACTCATCTGCCCGGAGCCGTTGGTCAGTAAATGGGGGATTGATTGTACCGGCAATCATTCGGTGAATGACTCTTTACGTTGGTAAAACAGATTGATAGGTGGAGGGAAAAATTTCGGAGTATGTAAATAGACAGAGGCGCAGTTTCGGAGTTTGTGTGTAACAAAATATAAAATAAACCGTATCCACTCAAATATGGTCAAATGACTTCTTCACTGCTCGAGACGTGGGTAAAACGGTTTCTGAGACAGTTAGTTGGGTAAGTTAGGATGAATGTCGGGTAAGGACAGCGATCATCTGCCCCAGTTAGTAGCCTTTTACAAGTAGGAGATTTTGTGGGTGTATTCCTCTTAACTGATTTCCATACCACACGGGGAAAACATCTTAAAAATAGGCTAATAAACATTTTTGTTCAAAATTATCTCGGCTACATTTTTTTTTGAAACATTTTTTCCACGGCGCGTGGCGTACGTATTCTTGGTAAATCGATGTTTAGGAAGAGGATGTATCCTCTTCCTTTGCTAACGCTTTTGATGATTTCATCCATGATCAAATTAAAGAGCATGGGGCTTAATGAATCACCTTGTCTTATTCCGCTGCCTATTTCTATAGGTTCTGTAAGTTGTCTATCTATTCTGACTTCCATTTTGTTGTTTTGATAGATGTTTTCCATAGTTTTTATAATATTTAGAGGAACTTCTCTATTATGCAGAAGATGAATCTTTCTATATCTATATCTAAGTTGAGATCGTCAGAGTAAAGGTCTAGTATATATGTCTGCCAAATGTTGCATAGTTCGTTGTGATCTGTTATGATGTTATTGACTTTTGTTATTTTTTATTAGTTACTTTTTCTGAAGGTCTTTGTTGTTTCTTTGAGTTTTTGATGGAAGTTGAAAGAGCATTTTTTATAAGTAGTAGTTCTGCTTTCTCGTAGTTTTTATTTATTTATTTGTTTATTTTTGGTATTCTTTATTTTCTTTTTAATTCGTTTATTTGTTTATTTGTATTCTCTTTTATTATTCTTTAAATTTCTTCTTTCTTCCATGATGCCTAGAATTTTCTCTGTCATCCAACTAAATACATAGGTAAATAAATTAAATAGCCAGTTAATCGCTATGGTAGCTTATGGTAGCTCGGACAACGTTATCTCGTTACTGTAGAGCATATATTCTGTAAGAGAAGCTACGAGCAAAAATTAAATTATACTAATTTATTTATAAATTTTGGTTTTTTAGGTAATGTTGAAGATATAACTTTCGATATTAACAAGAAACTTTTATACTACACTAATAAACAAGATGAAAGTATATATGAAGTAAACTACAAAGGAGGACCTGTTAAAACTGTATTTTCAAACATCTCTCAACCAGAAGGTCTTAAATTTTTCGAAAATCAGTTATACTATACTGTTGCAACTGGTTATATAGTCAGTTGTAAGCTATATGGAGACAAGTAAGTTAAATTTTTATTTAATTATAGATTCGACCGTTACTTGATGGACATTCATTTTATATAACAATAAAACACAGAAAACTTTGTTTTCAAAACTTCCACAAAATTTATTATACTATCTTAACACTACAGCTGTTTCGGCAGAGTACCTTTCTCAAGTGCATCATTTTTGGATGCGTTTACAATTTATAGTATTTAATAAAATATGTTCAGGAGGGAAGAACTGTTTGTCTCAAGTTGGTCATTCAGAATTATGTCTGTGTTTTCTAATTTGTTACTTTCTATAGATTCTAATAAAGATAGCTTAAGGCCTTTATTTTAATTGTAAAGAATTTTAAATTCGTCACTAAAAGAATCATCATCATCAGTGGCATTTGTGTATAGTAATTTGTCTCTAGATGAACCATAAACATATCTGATAGCATTGGGTTTAGAGGATTATCCATTATAAGTCCTGTACTGTTAGTTGTATATATTTGATTATTAAATTCAAAGTACTGCCAACTGTCAACAATATCGAAAAAAGTATCATTGTATAATCTATAACCGATGTGTGTAGTGAAACTAAAAATCCTGTTACAAAGAGAATCAAACAGCGATTTCAATTAAAAATAAATCAATAAAAACCAACATAGTGTTTACAAAAGCAGACAAAGGTACCACTACTTTTGCTATAGTTAAAATAGAATATAATAATAAAACAATAAAATTTTTGAATAATCAAAATATTGAAACTGTAAACAAAGATCCGACAGAAAAGTATCAAAAACAAATTATACTAGCTTTAGAAAATTTAAAATCAATATTAAATTTATTAGAACAGAAATACCTCAACACCATAAATCCACAGCCTCCTGAATTGGTAACATTTATTTTGCCTACCACATAGGCATAGTATTACTATGGGGGGTTGAATATTGGGGACAGAAATTATTGGGGTAGAGGTAGGGCAAGCAAAACAAATCAAAACTTTGGCGAACGGCTATTCAGGGTTTATTTGAGAGCTGGATCGTGGATAAGTAAATGACAAGGGGGTTGGGATTGTGGCAAATACAAAAATGAAACAAAGGGGTACTTACATGAGTCTCTTGGACAAACAAAACACAAGAAGGTTCTTAAGCTATTTAAAATAAGGACGCCGCTTTGAAGAATCTTCCTGCTGGATGAAAGAAAAGGTTATTCCTTCCTAAAAACACAAAAAAGGGTTAGATAGTTAGTTAAAGAGAAAAAGAAAGTATCAAAAACAAACTTACTATACTCTATCCTAATCTGCCGGCTTCTGGACGCCGACACCTAGGTTATATATTATTTCAGGCGCAATTTTAAGCAGCAAACGATCAAAGAATACCGAGGAAATACCCATTTGTGATATATAATCAAACTTTAAAATGTGTCTATTATCGACCTCAGCGGTGCAAAAATGATCGAAATAATATTTCGGTGTTTTAGCATATACGATAGGAAACAGAAATACATGGCACATATTCTTCGGTGTTTTAACATATACGGGGTGATTTCAATACATATGAAAGAATATAAAAATGCTACAACTTATAGTCTTTTAATAAACTACACAAACCTGATCACCCAATAAGACCTAAGTTTCTTTTTATACAGCTCCGTTATATAAACTTAAAAAAAACTGTGATTATTTTAGAACACACTAAATTTTTACCTAAATTTACCGTAAATATACAATAGAACTAGTTAATAAAAGACAATATTTTCAATTACCTAACAACTCCAGATTAATTTCATTTGTCGTAAAAAATATTTTTCTTAGTATTCCTCCTACAGAAACTTTTGTTCTAGTAAAAAATCTTTTACACCATAATATTACAAATACAATAAATACATCTGAAATTCTACATATTTTCGAAATTTGCATAAACCAGAACTAATTTGAATTTAATAATTAAATATATACAAATAACAGTGCAGGACTTTAGTAATTTTTATGGATCATCTAGAGACAAAGATTTCAAAATATCCCGTATTCAAACAGTTTCTATATTGGTGGAGATACGTAGACGATGTACTGGTAAAATTTACAGGAACTAACAGACAACTTGACCAATTTTTATCGTTTATTAATTCACTCCATAGTCACATTAAATTTACAATAGGAACAGAACAAAATCAATCCATTAATTTTTTAAATTTAAAAATCATCAGACTTAAAAACAAACATGAGTTCTCTATATTTCATAAACCCATCCATACTGACACGACTATACACAATTCATCATCCCATCCTACACAACATAAACTGGCAGCCTAACATAGCATGTTACGTAGATTAATAGAAATCCGATGTCAAAATACAACTTTGAGACAGAATTAAATATTATTAAGGAAATAGCAGGAAACAATGGGTACAACGGACAAATAATTAATAAAATTTTAAATTAAAAACTAGACAAGAAAGCCCTGCAATTAGTATTTCCACCATCAGAGAAAAAATCCAGTACTTTCTGCTCAATTACATATACAGGCAAAATAACAACAAAAATAGCCAAACACATAAAAAATAAAAAAAATAACACCAGCTTCTAGAAAAAACAACAACTTATCCAAATATATTAAAAACAACAAGAGCCAAAATAAAAAGCACTTACACAGTGGTATTTACAATCTTAAATATGGTGACTGCCCAAAAACTTATATCTGTCAAACCGGTAGAACCTTTAATGAATGTTTTAACCATAGAAGAATTACGCTTCTAAATGCAGCGTATAAAATATTTTACACATTACTATATCACCGTATGGCACCATATGTAAAACGGATAATAGAAAAATACCAGACTGGTTTCAGAGGTGGTAAATCGACAATTCATCAGATTGCAACTCTGAGACAAATTTAAGAAAAAACAGTTGGTAAATTTAACAAAACTAACTCTTGAAAAAGTTGAATGCCGAGTAAGAATTTAGAGGGAACTGTCTGAAACTTTTAAAACAAATAACGGGCTGTGCCAGGAAGACCCTTTCTCTTTTCCTGTATACTGTTCAATCTAACTCTGGAAAAAGTAATACGTATGTTACAAACCACAGCCATTGGTTCAATATATAATAAATCAGTGCAAATCCTTGCCCATGCTGATGATATACGTTGAATATTGTTGGAAGAACGCAAAACGCTGTACGAGGGGCGTATGTAGCATTAAAAGAATTAGCTACGAAAATGGGTTTGATAATAAACACCAACAAAACGAAGTATATGACAATAAGCATGCAACTACAAATCCTACGACTACTTGTTATAGAAAACGACGTTATTGAAGCAGTGAACGAATTTGTATAGTTGGGAGCGCTCCTTAACACTAAAAATAATACTACCGCAGAGATAAACCGCAGAATTTGCATGGCCAAGAGATGATATTTTGGGCTCAATCTCCTCCTTAAATCCACAATTATATCAAAAAATACACAAATAAAACTCTACAAAACAATAATACGCCCAGTCTTAACATATGGGTGAGACACCTGGACAAAAAGTAATGATAACATATTAGGATGTTTCGAAAGAAAAGTCCTAAGGCGAATATATGGAGCAGCAAATGCCAATGAAGTGTAGAGAAGACGATACAACTTCGAACTTTATAGAATATACCAGAATCCAGATATCGTAAAACATATTAAGATATGACGTCTGAGGTCGATAGGGCATGCAATGCAGATGGAACAAAATAATCCAGCTAGAAAAACACTCCTTAGACCCATTGGCCAGAGAAGAAGAGGAAGACCCAGAACAAGGTTCCTTGATAACATCGATAAAGACATGAGAAATATGGGAATACATGCTTGGCGATGTATAGGGACGACTGCAGAGAAATTCTTGAGGAAGCTAGGACTCACGCAGAGTTGTAAAGCCAGAATAATGATGATGACCTAAAATAATAAAATAATTTTAAAACTTAGTAGGTCTAAGTAAATATAGAATGGATTAAATAGAAGGAAAAATGTGTTGAGTGGAAAAAATTTCCATGAAACTTTATAGGCCCTAAAAGATCAACTATAAGGTAGGATACTAGGTAGGTAAAAATAAAAAAAAAAACAAAGAATGTCTTTTGTAGAATAATAATGAAATTGGTTTAATTTTACAAAAGGATAAAATAAATGTATAAAAAGAAGTCGAGGTGTGGCAGTGAGTGATACAAAAATATAAAAACATTAGTTAGGATAGTTAAGACACCTTTAATAATGAAATGATAATATCTTAATATCATGAATCCGTCAGAGTCAATGGCCTAGAGGAAATCGGAGTGAAAGGCCAAAAAAGAGATTGGTAGAATATTTAGTGGTCGACACAAGACATTTAAGCGGCGTTATAGACGTATGTGCAAGACGCGGGACAAACATAAACTCCGAACCACTATCTAGTTCAAACAAATATAAAAGCTAGAATCTCCAATGCAAAGAAAGTAAGAGGAATTAAAGAGAAAAGTTTTGACGTAAAAGCGGCAAAAAACTCTGCGATAGTGAAGAAATTTGAGAAAAGTCTAGTTAAAGTTAAGCTACAGGTGATGTAGTTGAAGATGTTAACAACTATTAAATATGGTGTAGAACCATATTGGAAAAAGTAGCAACCAAAGAAATTGGAAGACAAAATAGTGAAAAAATAAGGTCGGACTGGTACGATGAGGAATGTGCACAAGCAACGCCAAGAAAAAATCAAGCATATAGAAGACTCCAAGGACGACAAACAAGACAAGTAGATGAAGAGTAGAATACTGAAAAAAAGCCGGAGCATATAGAAAACCAACTGAAAGAACTAGAGAAGTATAACACATAAATGGAAATGCAACTACAAATATTGGTCTACATTCTTTATGATTGACTATCGGGATATTGTGTAAATATAATAGGCAGATATTAGTGTGGGTTTCGCAAAGAAAAATCAACTATACATTAAATATTCTTTTAAGTCACGTTTTAGAAAAATCCTTTGAGTATGGAATTGAAACTGACCATTTGTTTGTAAATTTTATATGTGTTTATGATAGTGTAGACAGAAATGCACTGTCTTCTTCTTCTTTACGTGCCACCTCCGCGACGAAGGTTGGCAATCATCACTGCTATTCTAACTTTTGACACTACAGCCCGAAAGAGTTCAGTTGAGCTGCATCCAAACCATTCTATGAGGTTTCTCAGCCAGGACATTCTTCTTCTACCAATGCTGCGCTTTCCTTGAATCTTTCCCTGCATTATTAGTTTTAGGAATTCATATCTGTCACCACGTGGTATATGACCCAGATATTGTAGTTTTTTTATTTTGATGGAATCGAGTATCTCCCTGCTGTTCTCTATTTTTGTTAGTACTTCTTCATTGGTTATTCTGTCTGTCCAGGAGATTCTCAGCATTCTTCGATATGTCCACAGTTTAAATGCTTCCAATTTATTGAGATATTGTTTATTTAAAGTCCATATCTCCACACCATACAATAGAACAGAAAATACATAACACTTTAGTTCTCGTTTTCTAATATTTAGGCTGAGTTCTCTACAACATAATATTTGTTTCACATTATTGAATTCACTTCTAGCCTTTTCTATTCTAACTCTAATTTCTTTGGTATAATCGTTTGTTTCCTTAATATTTGCCCCTAAATAGTTATAATTCTGAACTTGTTCTATCGTCTTTTTAATTTACGTGTAGATTGATGTATCTAATATTTTTCTTTAATATAACCATGAATTTTGCTTTCTTTATGTTAAGTGACAGACCAAATTCTTCACTCGCTGCAACAACCTTATCTAAAATTCTTTGTAGATCTGTAATATTTTCTGCTATTAGTATTGTATCATCATCATATATAATTTCACGTATGGGTAGGCCATTTATTTTTATGCCTGCTAGTTCATCTTCTAATGCTTTTTTGAATATTTTCTCTGAGTATGCATTAAACAGTGATGGCGACAAGACACAGCCCTGTCTAACACCACTTTTGATTTTTATTTTAATAGTTTTTAAATTATTTTATTTTATGACAGCTTCTTGTTCATAATACAGAATATTTATTATTCTTATATCCCGTGTGTCGATGTTCTTTGTTCTCAGTAGTTTTATTAACGGATTATGTTTCACTGTATTGAATGCCTTGTTATAATCTAGGAAGCAGACATAGATATCCTGGTTTACATCTAAACATCTCTGTATTATCACATTTACTGCATATAGTGCTTCTCTGGATCCTTGAGCATTTCTAAATCCGAACTGAGTTTGTCCAATGTCTTGTTCTAACTTTTTATATATTCTACGATGAATAATATTTAGGAATAATTTTAGTTTGTGGCACATTAGACTGATGGTACGGTGATCGCAACATTGTCTGGTGTTTTTCTTTTTCGGTATAGTTACGAATGTTGATAGAAGCCATTCTTTAAGTAATATACCTGTTCTGTATATGATATTAAATAATTCGACAATAACATGTATATTGCAGTTGGCGATAAGTTGCAATATTTCTGTCGGTATTTCGTCTGGTCCTACTGCTTTTCCAGTTTTCATTTCTTTAATTGTGTATTTTACTTAACTCTTTGTTATTTCTGGTCCAGTCTCTTTAACGAAATATTCGTTATCTATTTTGTCTCGTTTGTCGTTAAACATCTGTTCTATATAGTTTGCCCATACCATCAATTTGTTTTCTGTATCCATTACTGTGTCCACCTTTTCATCAACTAGTATGCCTATTTTGTTTGAATTCTGTCATCTAGTTAATTCTTTTACTTTCCTGTGTAAATTAAAGTTATCATGTTTATTTTTTAGCATTTCTATTTCATCACATTTTTCTTTTAACCAATTTTATTTTGCTATTCGAATTTGTCGCCGTATTTCTTTTTGTGTTTGCTGGTATAATGATTTATTTTTGTCCTTATATACTCTTCTTTTGTTTATCAAGTTTAGTATTTCGTTCGTCCTCTAATCTTTTTTCTTTTCTTTGGTTTTGCGTAGATACTTTTTTGAAGGTTCTATTAAGTCAGCCTTTATTTTTTCCCAGTTTTTGATGATGTTTTCTTCATTGCATTCCCCTTCAATCTGTACGATCTTTAGACGTTCATTTATTTTTTCCTTGATATTTTCTCTGATTTCTGGATCTCTTAGTGTATTAATATCAGTTCTTTCTTCTTTTGCTGTCTATTTCTATTTGATTTTTTATTATCTGATGTTCATTATCTCTTGGCAATTTCCACGTGTACAAACGTCTATTAGGTAATTCAAAGAACGTGTTTGTAACAATCATATTATTATCTGGACAGAATTGTATCAACCTATCTCCTCTTTGATTTTTATTACCTAATCCAAAATTTTCCACTACGTTGCTTGTGCTACCCTTTACAATTTTGGCGTTCAGGTCACCCATTATTATTTTGACGTCACGTGCTTTGGTAGTTTTCAATACCTCTTGAATTTGTTCATAGAACGATTCCGCCTTTCGTTATCTTTTTCGGCCGTTGGGGCATAGACTTGAATTATGTTTGAAACGCACTAGGGTAGAATTAAATATCCCAATTTATTTGGTGAAATTGCTGAAAGTAACCCTCTCAACAGTTGAGTGAAAGGTTAGAGTATAGAATGGAGTATCAAAAATTTTCCGGACACAAATAGGACTTATACAAAGAGATAGTCTATCATGACTGCTATCCAACATTAAGAGAAATCTATTAGAGAATCCTTATCAAAAGCTATTAGTGAATCTGAAATAACAATAAGAGGAACATTTATTAATAGGAGTGTACAAATACCAGCTTATGCGGAGGACATCGATATCATAACAAGAATAATATCGGCCTAAATATACTTTTAAAGGAGTAAGAGAGTTCATGTATCTAAGCTCATAAATCAACTAAAGTAATACAGTAACTGCAGAAATTAACAGACGTATATATCTAGCAAATAGAGCATACTATGGATCAAAGAAACTTTTAAAATCAAACATAGTCACAACAAGAACGAAAATATTGATTTACAGAACTCTTATCAAGGCCGCCCTCACGCGTCAGAAACGGGGATGATGACAAAAAGCGATGAAGAACGTTTAGCTTGTTTTGAACGTAAAATCCTCAGATCTATTTATTAAGGCGTGCAGAAAAACTGATTATAATAAACCTAGTAGGTCCATCAAAATAAACAGGCTGCGGTGGCTAGGCTACTTAGACAAAATGAACGAGATGGAGCCGTCGAAACACATTTATAACCAAAAAGAGTGAGGAGAATAGGCATGCTCAGAGCACGATTTAAGGATCAGGTGAAAGAGGACTTACGAGTGTTAAGAGTACGAAATTGGAAAACCAAGACGAAGGATAGGAAGAAATTAAAGCTGATCCTAGAACAGGTCAAGACCCACTATCGGTTGTAGAGCCGATGACGAGAATATTTAGTCAAGATACGTCTTCAAAAAGGGATTATTATTGGTATTACCGTAAACAGAAACATGTGCAGAAATGTAATTTTTTTTTGTAGTAATGCCTTTTACCGAAATTATTATACATTTTAAAATATCAACTATTTGACGTATCTTATTTTCAGAAATCTCACTTAATATATTATTTCTATAAAAAAGCCTTTGCTTATTTGTAAATATACTGCTTTTCTCATAACAAATGAATAATTGCTTTCTTTATTTACTGTTTTTTGTTTTCTCTCCTTTATCATTGTAAGCACATCATTCTGTTATGTTTTATGTAATGTATATTTAGAATTGTAGCGGTAAGAATTTACTGTTACCTATAATTGAATACTCTTCTTTTTCTAACTAAGTTATATTTTACTAGATCTTGTCATCCCAGATATAAATTACACACTTTTGCCAGTGGTCAATTTATTATTGAGCAGGAATCGCTTCAGCCTAAAACCGAAAATGTTTGTACTGGACACAAATGTCCATACTTATGTGTACCAGCAGAAACAGGTTATAGATGTCTTTGCCATGACGGGAAAGTTAGTAATCATTCAGAAATTTGTGGCGAAAATGATGTAAGTATAGTTTTGCAATAATTAGATATTTGGTAGATTGTATCAATATTATTGGGCTTATTAGACCAATTTATAAAATATCTAAATTAGTTATGTAGGAAAATTTAAAGAGGCTTGTTAGTTCAAAGTAACTAAAAAGTAGAAAGGTTATTACAATTCGGGAGAAATGGGCGACACTTTTCTTTAAAGAGTATTCCACGATTCAAAATGGATCTACGACTTAAACTAGAATACGCTGGTGTATCAGATCGACCAATATATTAATCTCTACGGAAATCGATAAGAAGCTGTAGAAAGACTGAAGAACGGTTTTCCTAAATTTCCGTTATCTTCTTGGTATTTAAACTCTATAGGGCCGCTTTTATACGATTTCTACGCTGCGGGTTATGGAATCTGCAAGTCCCATCTCGTTATATAGATTCGTGGTCGGTTTCATGAATCTTGCATGCATGCATGCAATTATCCTGCATGTCTTATTTAGTGTCAAATGTATAGTCAAGAAACATAGTACCTATGTTTGTTGTTTTTAACTTACTAGAACAAGAGACCGATCCAGAGTCATTCCAAAATATTAAGTGTCTGTGTTTATTTCCATTGTCATTCTCTCACCGTTCTCTTTACCTTGATCACTAAGCAGGGCCGACTTCCCTAAATACATTTCTCCTATACCCCTTATTACATTTCCAGTTTCTCTAAGAATCTATTTTTTGTCATAGCAACATCAATCGCCTTTACCGACATGTCCTGCCTAATCGTCTCACCCAGGTCTTCTTTGTTATTCCTCTCATACAAACGATCTTAACCCATTCTCTCTAATTTGGTAACAATTGGTACCACCCCTAAACTTCCCTTAATATACTCATACTTAATGTTATCCTTTTTTGTCACTCCACTCATCCATCTAAGAATTTAAATTTTTACATTTACATTTACATTTACATTTACATTTACATAGGAAGTCAACTAGCAGTACCATTTGTCGTTGATGTGCCCTCGCTGTCTTTTTTGACCCATTCTGGTCACTTATTTTATTTTTTTGTGCATATTTCTCATATTACATTTTGTTTATGGTTCTTCTACCTCTTTACGTTGTTTCATCAAATACATTTTCTTAGTTGTATTGATTTTTTCCTTAATATTTCTTTGTATTTCTTTATACTTGTGTACATCTTTTCCTTTATATTTCTTTCTTTCTTCCATCTGTCGTAGTATTTCATCTGTCATCTATTGTTTTTTAGCTTCTGACCTATGTTGTGTTAAACTTTTTGGAGCTCGTTTTAGCAATATGGTTTTTTATATTATTTTACTTTTTATTTACATCCATAAATTGTTTGTTGTCGGTTAGTGTCTTTTGTAAATTCACATTCGTATTATTTTTTAATTCCCTTTTAAATTCTTCGTTTTTTAGCATTATTATATTAATTTTTGGTTTTTGTCTCCTGAGTTTAATTCTTTTTAATGTTATTTTTACGACAGCAACTAACGGATTGTGGTCTAAGTTAACATCGGCTTCAGGATAAGTTTTAACTTATCCTGGAGATTATAGAGTTTTTATATCTGCTCTTTACAAGTATAAAATCTATCTGACTTCTAAAAATATGGTTTTCTGCATGTGAAGGAAACGTCTATGTATATAGTAAAGTTGTATATGTATAGAGGCTTCTATTAGGAAGCTAATCGTATTATTGGCAATTATCATAGTTTTTTCTTGCCAGAATTCTATTTGCCTTTCTCCTCTCTCGTTTCTAGTTTCTGATCCAAACTGTCCAACTATATTTTCAATTTTTACATTACAATTTTTACATTAAATTCTCTTAAAATGTACGCAATGTATCTAGACTTTGTTAACTGCAGTGTATTGTGCGATTCTAAATAAAACTTTTCGATCTTCGCACTAGCACTGATTTTCTATTTGTGTTGCTTATGATGAACCCCATATACCCTATCTATGATCAGTTTTGTCTCCTCCAGTTGAATACATATTGTGGTAATTTATTGATAGCTCTCCATTTCCTGATCATTTTACATCACTAACACCGAGTATATCTATATTTAACCTCTGTTTTTCTTTGATAACGTTATGAAGTTTTTCAGGTTGATATTTCTTATATTTCCAGTAGCTGTTTTTATCTGGGTTGGTGGATTATTTTTTTGCTTTTTTGAAAGCAATTTAAGCATGGAAGGAAATTAAAAACAACAGACAAGCTTAGTTGTACAAGATACAGGCATAATCTTACTTTGTGTGGGCTATAAAGTATTGACATGGTTTAGAAACAAGAGATTGGGTCACTTCACAGAGTAAATAATAGGATAACATCGGGGCGGTCTTCTATTGGCCAGTTATTCGACATAAAACAAATATTAGCTAACGCCTGTGAACCCGATCTAAATATCTACCATATCTCCGTAGATTTTTCACGTTTATGACAACATAAATAGAGACAAACTATATTTGCTGATGCGACAAATTTGATCTACCAAGACAATTGGTAAAATTATTTGCACTATGAGTTACACATAAGTGCATGTGCGAGTGTAAAGTCAACTGACAGTTTTATTCCATATAACTAAAGGACCAAAACAGAGGGTCTGGTTAGCTTCCGACTCTGGTTAACATGCATATGAAATATGTTAAGAAAAATGTCTGCCAACTTAAAAAATATATTGTTTAATAAATCTAAACATATTGTGGTGTTCCATCATGTCAACTTAATGGGCCAAATCGTAGGAGTTATCAATGAACTTTAACTGCAACCTAGGAAAAATGCGAAAGAAATTGGTCCAATCGTCAACATAGGTAAAACTAAAGCCATAGTGCAATAAGAAAACAACGACTTATGCAAAATTTGACAATAAACGATGTAAACATTGAAGTCGTAAAGCAGTTCAAATACCTTGACATACAGATAATTAAGACCGACATCGATGAGTAGAAAATAATAAGAATAATAATAGGTAACAGAACGTCCTTAGTTTATTTGCAGGTGTGTGGATCCAAAGAAATGCATACGAAAGAAAAGTTCAAAAGTTCATAAAACAATCGTATGATCAATAGGCACGTACGATCATGACAGAAAAAACAATAAACCTTAACAATATATAGATCAAATTAGATTATTACTCTTAGTGTATGTATTTAGATTATTTTACATACATATAAAATCAGAGTTTGGTGTTTATTGAGAGTAAACTAAATGTAAGACCAAATACTTACCATGTCGGGATGTTATCATGGTTTTTTCCTGTTTTTTTTCCTCAGGATTTACTATGAAATCACTAACAGGAGAATTTTACGACCATCATTACATGTGGTTGTCTTTCCAAAAACAAATCACATGCAATAATTTTTTTTCTGATGGTTATTCTCAAGTTAAAATTATAAAGTCGTCCCAGAAACGCAACTCAGCAATATTGGCAATATTATTTTAAAGTTGTCTACTTTAAAATGTTTAATATATGTCTGAATTGTCAACATAATTAAGTCAGACAAAATTAAATTATTAGAAGAATTTTTCACCAAGAAAAAAAAATTGTTAATGTTTTGTATTTTGAAAAAGATTTCCAAAACGTAAATCGAAACGTCGAAAACACCTAATTTTAAACTTAAATTGTGGCTGATTCCCAACAAAAACAGTAATTTCATATATAATGTTTTTAAGGATAATCAGTCAGGAAATAATCACAAGTTTGCTGTACACACTACACCATTACAAACGGCATCCGATAAACACTCTGGAGCAGTGGCCTCAGCAATATTAATTCCAATACTCTTGGTATTCCTTGGAGCAGTATTTTATTATGTGCTAAAAAAGAAAGGTGATACTGGCTTAAATATAAGGTAAGTGTACAAACATCATTTAATAATTGATTCGATCCATTACAAGTCCCAAATTTTTAATTTCGGAAATTTTTATGTTGTAATCGTCTTGTACAGCTGTATAGAGATAAACATTTCGATAAAAAATACATGAATCATAACTTATCTTACAAGTTTAGTTCTCTAATGAATATAGTTCGAAGTTCGAAAAAAAACTAATTTAAACTTTATTAAACTTAACAGAAAAATCTTTTGAATGGTTATTGAAAAAAATGTTATGTGTTTTAATTTTTTCTTATAAAATAAAAATAAACGTAACGTAACAAACATACCTAAAAAATGATAAATAAACATAAATGTAACAAATAGCTACATAAAACAAAACCATATACTTTTATTGTAGATCCCTACAGTTCTGACATACACCTATGACATGCTCTATACACATAAATGCATTGCATTTGTAGTGGGAAAAACGAGTTTTTTTATTCTTTCTCCAACCCCAGTAGACGCACCTTCCAGTAGGTACTGGCGTCTCTTGATTTTTCGGTGCATCACTTCGTTACTTTCCTCGGAAGATTGCTAAGAGCTGCTTTTCAAATGTGGATGAACTGATGCGTTTGGTAAATCTCTTAAAAAAGTCGTCGTATATTTGGGTCTCTGTTGTTTTCTTTATATATCACCTGAGTATTGATTCCTGCAACATTAAATAATGTGTAGAATATCACCATGGACCATCTTCTGCTATTCCGGGAGCAGTTGTAACTAGCGCACAAGTAGTGACTTACTGGATTAGATTTATTACCACTTTTTATGTCAATACCATTATAATGGTGCATACTTGATATTAAAATCAAATTTTTGCTTTGCTTTGGGATATAAGAAACGATTGTGATATCCTCTGTAAATCCAAACATGCTTGTATGGGTTGAACGTTTATTGTGGTTTGAAAATTCGATTGAGAATTCTGTTTTATTTTTTCTTAGCGATCCAATTATAGCTATTTTGTAATCCCGAAGCAACTTTTCCACAAGTGGAACTTAAACCAGTTCAGTTATCCATTATCAAGTTAACGCGTGAACAAGAAATGTGTTTGCACAATCTTAAAACCACATCACTAAGGTTATTAGAAAATTTATATGGGCCATCGGGTTGGGATCCCATGTAGGCATCCATTTTGAAGTGTAAAATACTTTTGAATCACAAATTGCAAAAATTTTCAACCTATATTTGTTAGGTTTTGAGGGAATGTACGGACGGAATAAACATCTCCCTCTGAAACCAGGGAGAACCTCATCAATGGTAATAAATGCTGAATAATTTTAACCATTTTGACAATTTTTTACGAACTGGTGAAATACCACACGAATGAGAGCTAGCTTGTCAATTTTCGATTGCTCTGCACGTATTTCCTTATCATCAAAACTTCAAACCTAATGTAAAAGCCGTAGCTCAGTGGCTATGTTCCTGGCTTAACAAGCTGGAGGGCCCAGGTTCAAATCCCAGCACCGACAAAATTTTCAATTTCTAATTTAACTGAGCTGCCACCGTGTTTCGGGGGCACGTAAATCCGTCGGTCCCGGCTACGAAAGTAGTCGTTAAGTCATGTTAGGGGCGCTTGCGTGACCTGAAAACCCTAACACTAAACCTCAGCCAGAAGGTTACACGAACTTTACTTTATCAAAACTAATGCAACGAAGAAGAAATCAGAACCTTGGCAGAGTCATCGTAAGATGTAAATATTTTTATACCATAACAGTCTCTCCTCCAAAGATCTTCTGCGAGGGCAAGATTGTTGTGACCTGGTTCAGATAACTACAAGAGTCCTATAAAAACACATTTCGATTCCATCATTGAGATTAGCAACTCACTCCGTATCGAGCCGTCCAAGAAATAATTCCAAATCTCGACAGTGTGCTTTAAATGTTTAGTAATTTTTGTATTTCCTGGTAAGCGAATTATTATGTTATCCTGTTTTGTTCTAGTGATTCTTGGCGTTGGAGGATGCTTCTTTCAGTAAGTTGTACGATTCTTGCATAAAACAATAAAAATTTAACACGACTAAAACTTGCTAATACATATTCTAGTTTATTAACATACGTATATACAAAAGACAGGCAGACTGACGAATCGCAACTATTTCATCTGCATCTGATATCTCCTGTTCTGATTCACTGTCGTAAATTGTATCCTCTTCAATGTCCTGTTTCTCTTACTCTGATTTATCTCTGTATGCCACTGATTCACTATCACTATTATTATCTAGTCCTACTTGTTCTAAAAGTTTCTGCAAGTAAGCTTGTCCGTGCTCGTAATCTCCCATTACTAAAATCTAACAATCTTTTAATTAGAATTAGGAAAACGGATAAATATCTAAAAGTCGTCGGTCAGATAGCCAAGCGGGCTGGGCGGCTGGTTCTCATTCGCTTCACTGCGAGTGGTTCAGTGGTTCGATCCCCAGCTCGGTGTACAGAAAACAAAAAGGCTAACGCAGCAGTTTAAAATTCTAAATGAATCTGCGGCTTGGACTAGAATATGCTGGTGTCTGATCGGCCTATGGTGGGGCAGTACGGCAAGAGATAAGGGCTTGCGGCTTAGCTATACTCCTCCATAGATCCCTACCGGAAGGGCGAGGCGCCTAAATACCGGTATATATATGTATATATATATATGTATATATATATATATATATATATATATATATATATATATATATATATATATATAAATATCTAAGAGCTTACCTCGGAATAATTTTGTATCAATATGTGGCGCCGGGCTGAGACACCCGCGAGCTCGTTTAATATACCACATTATTACACTGTAATGGTCACACGACGACTAACCCAATGTCAGTGAAAATGATACATGAAGGTACTGACACGTTCGACTCCTGTTTGATATCAACACCAAAAAAAAACAGTCGACCGGTCTCTCACATAGTGACGCCAATACCCAAAGGTTAATGAGATAATATCATGTCAAAGACACATCATCTGTAATTAACTAGTTAGGCACAAAAAGATCAAACTTGGAGATTGATCAAAAATCAATTAGAGGGTACACAACACCTTTCAGAATTTTACTTAAAATATGGCTAATGCCTACAAGATCGAGGCCAAGAAAGTCAACTATCAAATTAGTGTCACCACCCAGCGCCACTCTGTAAACACTTACAGGTAAAGTAATTGAAAATTCTTCGTTTAAAAATTGTTTGAAAATGATTACCGGATTGGAAATCGAAACATCAAAACAATTTACACTTCCCATTACAATCATGTGTGCTTTAATTCCATATAAAAATATTTACGTTAACAAGACGAAATTTATGATAATTTAAAAAATATAGCAAAAGACACTTTAAATTTAAAAGGTGTGCCAGTAGAAAGGTAAAAAATACATATATCTTGGTAGGATTATTAATGACAATATACAGAAGAAATAAGAATATTACTGGGACAAGCTAGAAGGATTTCAATAAAATAATAAAAATGCTGTACAGTGTGACCTTGATTTACCAACTAAAGAAGAATATTAAAAATAAATTGGTTAGACATAGTTTCAAATCCAGAGGTCCTCAGAATAATGAAAAAGAAGAAGGAAGTGATGAATACGTGTTTTGTATAAAACTTAAGAGGTCGCTGGTTAAATGATATTAGATAAATAATTATAAAGTAAAAATGCGATATTTTGTTTGTGAATAAATTAGCGACAAAAAGCAAACACAACTGTCAGTAAATTAAGAAATTAACTGGTCTTACTCATTATTGACGTGTTAACGCAACGATGTAGAGACATGAATGTGGATGTATATGCATGTTTTATTGACTATCGAAAAGCATTTGACTGCGTTAACTATCAAAAGATGATCGAAATTCTGAGAACAACTGGAGTTGACGAACAAGACTTGCGAATTATCTCAGAACTATACTGGCACCAAACGGCAACAATTGAAATAGAGCACACAACATCCGAAGACATACAAATCCGACGAGGAGTGAGACAGGGTTGCGTCTTATCACCGCTACTCTTTAATTTGTATTCGGACTCTATATTCAGAGAAGCATTAGACGAGGTCCAAGGCGGAATTAAGATTAACGGAATCAGCATAGACAACATCAGATATGCTGATGATACCGTCTTAATAGCAAGCAACGCAAAAGAACTACAAAATATAATAAATGCGGTAGTTCACCACAGCGAAATGTTCGGTTTACATCTAAACGTTTCCAAAACTAAAACTTTAGTATTTTCAAAGACACCAATAAACGTACAGGTGTATGCCAAGGGTCAAATAATAGAACAGGTAAATTCCATAAAATATTTGGGAACAAATATCAATAGTCAGTGTAATCCAAAAAAAGAAATCCTGTCAAGAATCGAACAAGCAAGGAAAACATTCATGAGCATTTTTTACAAGATCAGACCTTAGTCTACAGCTTAGAATCCGAATGATCAGATGTTACGTTTTTTCTGTCTTACTGTATGGCTGTGAAAGTTGGACAATGGACTCCGAAGTAGAAAAAAGAATAGATGTCTTTGAGATGTATATATACAGACGAATGTTGAGGATTCCATGGGTACAAAGAGTTACTAATGTTGAGGTACTTCGTCGCATGTGTAAACAAAAAGAATTACTAAGAATAATCAAAGAGAGGAAAATGCAATACTTGGGTCATGTGCTGAGAGGCGAAAGATATGAATTACTTCAAGTTATACTGGAAGGAAAAGTACAGGGCAAAAGATCAGTAGGAAGACGCCAGAACTTGTGGCTGAAAGACCTGAGGAGATGGTTCGACCGCTCATCCGCAGAAATCTTTCGCGCAGCAGTTTCCAAAACTACAATTGCCATTTGGATCGCCAACCTTCGAAAGGAGACGGCGCAATGAGAAGAAGACTCATTATTGATGTTTGTACAAAGAATATAGACTTACCCCTTGAAATATTGATGTATTCTTAGCCAGGGAACTCTTGTTGATACCGCGTCGGGGCGCCCGCCGACGCTCGATGGAGAGAACTTATAACACACTAGGTACGTTTGGTTCGCTGTCTGAGGATGAAGTGTTTTGAGATTGCAGGTCAGAAAAGAACCTTCTGGCCGTTGGGTGGAAGAGGGTCCATCAATAAATCACCCTAGTGTATTGTGATTTTGAGTGGCGATAATTTAAGTTAATTGTGACTGTAATACGAAACCGTACACTTGTGTGCATCTTTGTGACACAGAATACAAAAGAGAAGTCAAATTCTCCGTACTTAAAACATAATACATGAGATGGCCAGTTTAACAATTTTACAGGAAGCAATATATTTTACCAAAGTCGTTAGAATACATCATTGAATTAGATCACATTACAGTATCGTAACAGAAAAATATTAAATGTAAAAATATGAAAACAAATAGTATATACTTTCCCAAACAATACGTTTAAAAGAAGAAAATGTGGGTCATATCACAAATGATAGATGTGGTAGATAGATAGATAAATATTTTTACAAACTATAATGCAGGAAAAATATACTATTAGAAAAATGCTCATTTTCAAAGCTTATGACCTGTTCAAAGCTTCAGAAAGTGAAAATAGGCGTGATAATTACCAACCTCTTTTAAGGAAATTGTACCCACAAAGAAAAAAATATCAAGGAGCTTTCCCAGGTGTGAATTTGGAGGACTGTATAAGTGTTATAGAATATGTTGTATATTGTGTTGAAATAAGATACACTTATGTAATTTGTAAAAATTGGAACATGGAATTATAAATTAATAATTAAAAGCCGACCACTTATTCCAATTAAGGCTTATTTCAGATTTCAATTTTGCATTTTATGGCAATTATAACCTCTGGCAACCACGACACCTTTTAAATACTCCACTGGTTCGTCCGTACCATTGAAAATAGGTAAAATATAGTCTTCATCTAGATTAAGAATACAACGAGGAATGACATGGAATTGGGAAGGCCACGATCTATGATGCAAGTCAACAAAAATGCCGCCACTCTACTGATCACTGTGTATTGTGATATGACCTAAATGATGGGAAGTATAACCGTCGTTTCTTTAGCCCATAAGGTGACTTTACGAGAAAGTAGGCTTGCAACAGCCCCTAAATCCGCTTTGTGTTTGTTAAAAAGTCTAACTTGTTCGCCGTGTACCGTCATAATGACGCTCTCATTATTGATGAATGGCTGTCCAACTATAATAGGTATCTGTTAGGCACCCTTAGTAGTCTTTTAGTAGATAAATTGTCTTTTAAAGTGTATACAGTACCGTCGCGAGTATTACTCTGTTACAGGATATTCGAAGCCTACTAAAAGTAGGAAAGGTCCATAATGTAATAAAAAAAATCAGCAGGAATACTATTGAAACATTACGATTCAATGAAGTAAGATGTATGGAAGGAATTTATCGAAAAATCCTTTGCGGATGACAGACCTGAATTCCAACAGATGTCGACGTGGGAAATGAAAGGACCCCCACCAATCCTGGATATAATGGTAAAATATGCGATACAATATGTAAAGAATTGGAAAGCTTTTGGACCAGACGAAATAGATGTAATAAAACTAATAGATAGAGGAATGGCTTAACTCAGAGTTCATAGCGTTACCAAATAAATCTAGGTCACGCAAATGCGACGAATTTAGGCTCATTAGCTTAATGAGTCACTTACTAAAAATATTCTTAAAGATTATACAAAATAGAAATTATAAAAAATAGAAAATATACTCTCAATTCGAAATTAGAAAGAAAGAAAGAACAAGAGGGACGCTATTTGTGACCCAAACACTTATTTAAAAATGTCTCGTTCGTCAGAAAAAAATGGATCTCTGTTTCATGGACTATCAGAAGACTTTTGATAGAGTCCAGCATAAAAAATTGTTGTACTAGCTACAGAAAATGAAGCTAGACTGAAAAGATCTCCGCATAGTTCAAAATCATTATTGGAACCAAGAAGCAACCTTAAAATATTCCAAACACACTACTAAAAGCGTCCATATACAAAGAGGTGTCCGACATGGCTGTGTCATGTCTCCATTGTTCTTTAACTTGTACTCTGATTGCATATTCAAACAAGCACTAGACGGCGCCAAAATTGGTATAAAAAATAAACGGTTAATATATTAACAATATCAGGTATGCAGACGATACCGTTCTAATAACAGAAAAAATGAAAGACTTACATTATATACTAGACGGAGTTAGTAATGCAAGTTAAGCAATGGGACTAAAATAAATCTAAAAAAAATTAAAGTAATAGCGATGAAAATTGTCGCATTGATCTAAATAACATTTGATTAGAACAAGTTCACAAATTCAGATACTTAGGAGTAGTACTAAACGATAAGTGGGTTTCGGATGTAGAAATAAAAATACGAATAGAACGAGCTAGAAACATGTACAATAAATGGAAACAAATTATCTATAACCGAAAACTAAGCTTCGACATCCGAATAAGAGTTATTAAATGCTACGTTTGGTCAGTCCTCAGTACTTCTGTGTGGTGTTAAAACCTACATTAAAATTAAATTCCATGAAATAGCTAGAAGCCTTTGGAATGTCGCTTTACCGCAGAATGCTCAGAATAGAGAGTTAGAACTTATAATAACGATTAAGAAAAGAAAGACCTCGTATGTAGGCCAGATAATGGAAAAATGACAAATATAACTTACTACGAGTAATCAAATTAGAGAGAAAATAGAGGGCCGAAGAGAAGTAGGCAGAAGAGTCATGTCATGACTCCAGTAATAGAGTTCACCAGAAGAAGAAGAAGAAGATGTAATTTTTAAACTCGTTGTTGGGACTAGGTAATTCCATTGCACTCTTTCCACCGTTCTGCTATTCGTATTTTATTACAAACTGACATTTATTTTGTAAATTTAATCTATAAATATATTACCTTCGTTTTTAAATAGGTCTATAAGAATGCAGTTTTTATAAGTTTGTTTCTTATATCTAGTTCTTTTTTGCTGCATAAATTGATGTGAAATATTCATTCTTTTTTGTGATATATTCACATTTATAACCGAATCAGCTTGATCGAATCAATACAGCTTGGTTAATTATTCTTTTACATATGTATCATTTACATTTACATTGCAGTCATTTGAGACGAAAATGCCACCAAATCTTAAAAATCATACAAACAAATATTTGCTAAAAATGTCAATTTTGGGACCCCAAAAATATGCAAAAATGTTTACCACTCCTACCCCCTCGGTTCCTCCTGGTAGGAAGGGAAAACGAATAAAATCGATTTAAGAAGAATTATTGTACTCCGTCGAAAAAAATGTATCAAATTCAAAATGTAGCTGTGATAATTTTAAACAAAAATGTTCATTAGCAATTTTTTGCTTTAATTACGATTCTCATGAGAATCAGCGCCGCATTAAGAGGAGGAAATTAGAGGAGCATTAGAAATAAAATATTTTTTTACATTGATTAGTAGAATTAGACGGACATTTGTTCAACAAATTAGGATGGATTCCTACCATTTAGAGCGTACTAAGTCATGTAATTATTTCCAACTTGAAGGACCACCCACTGGCGTGGGAAATAAGTAGTGTTGCCCAAATGCAAGAACAAGACGAGACTTAGACAGTCTTGGTCTTGGTCTTGCGGCAATGCACCTGGTCTTGGTCTTGGTTTTGGTATTGCACTTCCGGTCTTGGTCTTGGTCTTGCAGCAAGAGTCTTGCAAGTCTTGCAGTTACCTATTAGCCTACTGCTATTTATTAAACGTTACTTTAGATCTTAGAACAACGTAACAGAGTAAGTACATTTTAAGCTTGAATTAACATAGCCAAAATAAAGCCGTAATAAAGGTCGAAGAAGAAATCTGAAAAAGGGCTTAGAAATCTGAGAGATTGGTTTAACAGATCCTCTACATCTCTTTTCCGAGCTGCCGTCAACAAAATTACTATAGCCAATTTGATAGCCAACGCTCGACAACCAGCTCGGCACATGAAGAAGAAGAAGAATAATAAAGACCAACCAAATTAATAAATGTCTAAACAACTGACATCGGGTGGGGTTTGAAGCCACGATCTGTGCCTATGCTCTAATTAACTCATCTATCTACCATGCCCCACGGAAGTCAATCTGTTTCTTAATAAACGTTTGTATTTACTATGCTTACATATACTATATATGTAAGGATTATATAACTATAATACACTTAGTAAAGCAAAATAAATGTTTTTACCAATCTTATTTCTACTTTTATATAAAAAACTAACTTATAGTTAAATAAAAAATAAAGAATAAAGAAAAAATAAAGAATAGGTAAAAAAGCAATGATAATCAAAAGAAGTTGTTTTAAATTAAGGAGATACCTACTTAATAAATACATTAATTTACCAAACTAAAATAGTAGGTAGTATATGTAATTGGTAATAAGGTAATAAGTATATTTTTTACATCTCCACTTTTTCTAGCGGTTATTAAAAAGCTTGTAATATCTCCACCGAATTTTGGTTTTTCAGGAAGAAATATTTGTAATTCCTTTTTGTGAAAAGATATTAGATGCTTCCTTAAACCTGACGTGTTTCTGGTGTTCATTTTCATTTCAACCTTCCTATGTAGGCACAATTTACACAAAAAAATTTGGGATGCATAAATTATTTCGAAAAACTCATCAAATTTGCTTTTAGGGCTTTTAGATCTATAACTCCAACGCTCATTACTCCGACTAGAACTATTTGAATCTTTGTCCCTCATGTCACATTGTAAACTGGTCACTCCGGGAACAACAAGGATTAGTTGAAAAACAATTACTACATTAAACTCAAAGGAAAGCTTTCAGCAAATTTTCTTTAACCTAATGATCTCATCGCACACTCAGCAGAAACAATATAGCCTTAGGCCGATAAGATTTGTTTATTTAGATTACTCCTGACTAGCTAGGGTGACATATTTAAAAAAATATCGATACGATATTACTGTCGGCGTCGCAATGCAAGAAGATTATTTTTATGATTAGAGAGCGGCTATTCTCAAAATATGTACAATTAATTTCAGAGCGAAGAAGTCTGCTGGAAAATGTACAAAATATTTTATTTTTACATTGTAATTATGACCTCTGAGCACGTGTCAAATGTGTTTTTTAATGAATATTTTAATTCGGTATGTATGTTTATGGTATTGTTTGTAATTCGCAAGTCCAGTTTTTCAAATTTTATTACATATTTTTTTGCATCTCATAGAGTCTTTAAGCATATACCCGAACTACTATACTCGCTAAAACCACACTCAGTCCTAACTGCAAGATGCAAGAGTCTCGCAGGCTTAGTCTTGTTCTTGCTTAAATCTTGCATGGTCAGTCTTGGTCTTGGTCTTGCTAAAATTAGGCAGTCTTGGTCTTGGTCTTGCAAAAACGCAAGAACAAGACCAAGACTGCAAGACCAAGACCGATTTTGGGCAACACTAGAAATAAGAACACAAGCAGTTTAAACAATACGTAATTTAATAATTGAATGTTACTACAACTAAGTTAATATGTAGCTAAAGTTTTAGCGCAAGTTCTTTTATTAAAACCTCCGATCACTGTCAACCATACACTAGTCTGCGACACACTACACTAGCACTGATACAGATTAAAATGTTACTAATAAATATCACTTCAACTAAGGGTGTTTTCTTCAATATTAATATACTTGATTAAGAATGAGCGTTCAGCTTTTAACTATAAGCTATGTAACAATAACTAGGTATATTCAATACGCGTACAATTTGTACAATTGTATAAATTGTACGAAAATGCAGTTAGTTGTGTAAAAATTGGAACCAGAACCTCAAATGAATTTAAAGTCACTAAAAGCCTAAAGCAAGGATGCTGTTTGTCACCGACACTCTTTAAAATATACGTCCAAGAAGCATTGAGGAATTGGAGAAATAAATGTAGATTTATGGGCATCGAAGTGGGACAAGAAACTCTGTATACATTGTTGTTTGCAGATGATCAGGGGGTGGTTGCAACCGATGAGGAAGATATAAATTATATGAATCGAAAATTATTTGAGGAATATGCCAAATGGGGGCTTACTGTAAATATAAGCAAAACAGAATATTTAAAAATTGGAGGAAATACCACAGATCTGAGGCTTGAAAACGCAGTCATAAAAGGCTGCAACCAGTATAAATATCTAGGAAGCATCATATCAGCAGATGGCAGAGTTAAGATAGATGTACAAAACCGAATAACCCAAGGGAAAAAATGCATCCGAATACTGAATTCATTACTGTGGTCTAATAAAATAAAGATGCATACCAAACTTCGCGTATACAGAGCAATTGTAGAACCAATTACTACATATGGTGCCGAATGTTGGACGATGACAAAGAATGAACGAGATAAAGTAGACGTTGTGGAAATGGATTATCTTAGAAGGTCATGTCGAGTATCGAGAATGGAAAGAATCAGGAATGAGGAAATACGAAACCGTACAGGAATTAGAGATACTCTTTCAGATAGAATACAAGGAAGGCAATTACAATGGTATGGTCACGTGATGAGAATGGAGGAGGAGCTGTGGCCAAAGAAAGCCTTAATGTATGTTCCGCCAGAAAGAAGGAAAAGGGGAAGACCACCAAATTCCTGGAGAAGAGAAATTACAAAAACAATGCAATCTAGAGGCTTAGAAGAGGGAGATTGAAGAGATAGGAAAAGATGGAGGCTGAAATGCGGGAAGCGGCAATCGCCGTAGGACCCCCGTTATATGATGATGATGATGATATTCAATACGCGAGAGTCTAAACTCTTAAACCAGAAATGTGCCGAATTTGATCGAATACGAAACTAACACTAACTAATATGCGAGAGTTAAACTTCTAACCAAGCAGCGACCAGCTAAGCTCGGATACAATTTTATACTGACTACTTAAAATTCTGATTGCAATGCCTGACTATTGCCAAGAAATTTGCGGGGGGTGACATCGATATTTCTAAATAGAGGTAGGTAAAACCAACCTTTTGAATTCTTTCCAGCAGTGCAATTTTGGGAATTAGTCGGAGAAAGTTAATCTGTGGGTAAAAATATTTTTTGAATACATTATCGGCTTTCATGAGAATTTGCTGGAGAACTTACCTCGGTAGATTTTAAGACGTGTATTACGTGTAAGACGATTATATTTTTAGATTTTATAAATTAAAATTAATCATTTTTCATTAGACATTTTTTTATTATACCAACAAACTAAAGGTACTTTGTACTATAGTCTGATCAAAAAGATTGTGAGCAGTTCTATTCTAACTTAAATTATTGTTACAGTTGTCATTATAATAACTAGAATTTCATTCCGTAATGTTTATAAAGGTACTAAGTTACTTATAGTAATAATTACACTTTACACCAGGGATGCACAGACTTATTAAGACTAGGGGCCACTCGGGCAAATCATGAACTGATGGCGGGCCGGCCGCCAGAAGTATAGGTAATTAAAGACAATAAAGAATTGATAATAATTTATTAAAATTGAAAAATAATTTATTAATTTGAAGCGTGGCACTGCATAGTGCTTACAATCTTTTTTATATTTGGCTCAAATTTACTTGTAGCAATACGTAAAACTGCTTCCAAACTTTCATTTGCAAGGCGGTTTCGATTTTTTGTTTTATTATTATTTAGTATTGAAAAAGTTTTTTCACATATATAGGTAGAACCAAAGAAGCTGGCACATTTCAGAGCGTTTATGCGCAACTCTTCGTACATATTTTTATCAATGCAGCGGTAAAAGTTCAGCAAGTCTCCTTCGTTGAATTTGTTGCGTTAATCTTGGTCGTTTTGAATGTCGATAATTTCTAACTGCATTGACTCTGGTGCATTTTAAACTGAAATCGTGAAAGGATTGCTGAATATGTCCAACAGAGGTTTCACTTTTTTAAACTCCGAAAATCTTTCTTGAAAAGATTGAATCAAAATATCTAGCTTTTCTACATAACTGAAATTAATCGCAGTTTTGTTGAATTTTTCAGCCATTTTCTTATAATTCGCTTATAATTCGGAAAATGATTGTAATTTCCAGAATTCAACTGTGATCTGAAAAGTGTCAGCTTGCATTGAAAGGATGATACATGAGCGTAGAGCTGGGATATCAGTTGATTTTTGCCTTGAAGCCGTGTGTTCAAGACATTCAAATGATTTGTAATGTCAACTAAAAAAGCCAAATCACACAACCAATCAGGATTTTTAAGTTCCGGGACATCCCTTTGCTTTTCCGCCAGAAATATTCCAATTTCTTCTATTAAATTTAGAAATCGTTCCAGTGTCAATCCACGACTTAGCCACCTTACTTCTGTATAATACAGTAAATCTCCGTATTCGCTTCCGATGTCATCAAGGAATTGTTTGAATTGTCTGTGATTGAGTCTTCGTGATTTTATGAAATTTACAAACAAAACTACCACTTTCATGACATTTTGAAATTCAATTTTTTTAGAACAGAGGGCTTCTTGGTGTATAATGTAGTGAAACTGCTTAAGATCTTCAGCGTTTATGTTTTTTTCTTGCAGATGCTTTTTCAGTAAAGTAACTAGCCCGGAATTGACACCAATCATCAAAGGAGCTCTATCTGTGTAAAGTTTACACAGATATATTAAAATCGCACAATGCTCTGCTTTGACGCTTTCTTGGTAAATCGATTTAGAGAAAGGGAAGTAAATCGACCACCTACGAGGGGCCGTTTTAGGGGACTTCCTGGGGGCAGAAGTAGTGAACTTTTTTGCATCTTTTTGGGATCCCGAAATTGATATTCTTAGCAAAATCAGCCTGTTTTGTATGATTTTTAGAGGTCAAATCTCTGATGACTGGACTACATTTGGACTATTTATTTCTCTATTAGTAATAGAGAAAATATATGAACACTATTTAAATCGGTTATTGATAATCGTTAGCAAAGTCTTTCTAAAAACGTTTATTAATGCCATTTTTTATTATAGATAGGTATCTCGACTGATTTTAACATTTTATTTTAGCATGAGATTTTATAACCCACTTTACGGAAAACCTGTCGAAGACCAAAAACCAATCCTTCAGCCAGGACAACACGAGTACACAAATCCGATCATTGTGGCAGAAGAAAGAAGTCAAGAGGACCATGCGAAAGATGCTAGCAGAATGCTAAACGATAGTTGTGTTTGTTAACTTTGTATCTTTTTGTTACGTCATTCTTTGTTTTATGTTTTATATAATCTTATAAACGTTGTTTTAATCTTTTGAAGTGTATTAAAAGTAAATTAATTCTTACACTTCACAAATATTAAATTCGTTGAAAATTGAATTGTTGAACATAACAATCTATATTATACCTACATCAAAATAGATACAAATGAATATTTATTATAACGCTATATCGAGCAGTAGAGTTTAACCTTAATACCAATAAATAGGTGTAACGGGTGCATTTGACAATATCAAATTATTTATTATAGAATAGGCTAAATGCATAATACTTTATATTTTTATAATTATATTTTATTAAAATTTTATGAACTTTTAAATGTGTATTATTTGGTTTGCTTTACTAAATAAAAAACAATAAAAAAATATGATATTAAAGTTTACTGATGAGTAAACAATAATCTTGTAACGTTAATTAAGAAAAAATCCTTTTGACCCTTCTTAGTCAAAAGTTCCACCTTTCCATGTTTATAAGAAAAAATAAACCAAAATCCAGTGGAAATAACAGTAAAGGCCACGTTAAAATTTATAGTGTAAGTCATCATCATCACTGGTTCTACAACCCTTTTTGGCTCTTGGCCTGTTCCAGGATTTTTGTTCATTCTGATCTATTTTGTGCTTTATTTATGTGACTTCGGTCTGAAAAAGCCACATTGGTATTTGCCAACTGTTTTCCAGCGTGTGATCTAAGTCTTTCATAAATGACGTTGGACATTAGTTTGTATGCTGCGTTTAACAGCTTGATTCGACGGTAGTTTCCATATTCTAAAGGGTCTCCTACAATAAGACCGCTGTTCCACTCCGCTGGTAACTGCTTATTTAACCATATCCTTGTTATTAGGTCATGTATTGTTTTTAATAATTCCTAATAATTTTTAATTAATTTTTAATAACAACTCCTCCATTCTTCAGTAGTTCCGATGCTATTTAATCCGATCTCGGTTATTTATTGTTCTTTAATTTGACTACTGCTGTTCTAATCTCGGCTATTGTTGGTGGACTCTTCTCTGGTATCTGCTTGGTCTAATAATATATTAGGGTATACCTATCTCCTATCTCCCTTAAGCTTTCCCTAAAATGGTATGTCCATCTTTTTAATATTTCTTGCTGTAAATATATTACCTTCCTTATCTCTACAAATTGTTGTTTTCGGTTCGAATTATTTTCTGTTTTTTTGAGTTTCTGGTAAAATTTTCTTTTCTCTTGTCACCAGAAGTGACCCATCAGGACGAGATTGTCACTCTGGTCGGCCGATATCAAACAATTTTATTAATTGCTTTGTTATTGGCCTTCCGATGAAAGATCTGTGCTGAATTGCAAACACGAAGTGTATGAAAAGGTAGCTTCCGATCGGGATCTAGTCGTCTTACACCACTAGCCCCTACTAGACCTTGTTGGACGAGTGCCTCTTAAAAATTCAACGTTTATTGTTATTACCCAAGAGTGAACCCTTGTGAGACGACTTCGTTTGAAGAAGAGTGAACCGGAATAGCGACTGTTGGTCATTCTTTCTTTGAGATGAAGAACAGTTTAGTAGTAAACTTATCTTCTTCTTCTTCAAGTGCCCTGTCCGTTGCGAACGTTGGCTATTAACATGGCAATTCTGATCTTATTTGCGGCGCTTCTGAATAGTTCGACCGATGTGAGCCCGAACCACTTCCTCAGATTTTGGAGCCACGAGTGTCTTCTCCTGCCTGGCCCTCGCTTACTGTCTATTTTTCCCTGGACAATCAATTGCAGTAGACGGTACTTATCGTGTCTCAATATGTGGCCTAGATATTCAAGCTTTCTTTGTTTAATTGTATTCACGATTTCTTTCTCCTTTCCGATTCTTTGGATTACCTCTGTGTTGGTGACATGTTCGGTCCAGGATATACGAAGAATGCGTCGGTACACCCACATTTCGAATGCTTCTAGTTTTCTCGTGAGCGTCTCCGTCAGCGTCCAAGCCTCCACACCATACAGTAAGATCGGAAAAATGTAGCATTTAACTAGACGTAGTTTTAGGGGAAGAGACAAATCCCTGCTTATGAGGAGCTTTTTCATATTGCTAAATGCTGCTCTAGCTCGTTCTATTCTCGCCTTAATTTCTGTGGCCTGTTCCCATTTTGCATTTACGTTGGTGCCAAGGTACACATAAGATTCTACATGGTCAATTAGTATGTTACTTATCCGTAACTGTCGAGCAGGCTGTTGCTTCCTGCTTATCAGCATCCACTTTGTCTTCTTGAAGTTGAGGCTCAGGCCGTATTCCTCACTAACTGAATAAACTCTTTCCATTACCTGCTGTAATTCGTCTATGGTACTGGCAAGGATCACCGTGTCGTCGGCATATCTTATATTGTTTGTTAACTCGCCGTTTATTTTTATGCCCTCATTTGCATTTTCCATACATTTATTAAATATTTCTTCGGAATAAATATTGAATAGGAGTGGGGATAATATACAACCCTGACGGATACCTCTTTTGATCTGCACACTTTTAGTGAGTTCGTTGCCAATTTTTGCTCTTGCTGTTTGACCCCAGTATAGGTTTGCCACAATTCGAATGTCCTTGTCGTCAATACCTGTCTTTCGCAGAATATCTATCAATTGTTCATGATTGACATTGTCAATCATGAACACTTATCACTTTACGAAAAACACTATCAGCTCGGAGTGAACATTCTTTGCCCGAGTAGCCATCTATCCTGGAGATGTGCTAAACTGGCATAGTATTCCACTGAACCATCGAAGGTTAGGAGTGAATAAAAGCTCCGGGTGGACTTGAAATTACTCCTCACTCGGTAGCCGAGCTGAAGTCGCGCTTCGCCGTTAGAAACTTTTTCGACGGAAACAATCAACCTCTTTACAAGACATGAGGTTGTTTCCGCGGGAGGTGACGTGTGAAGCGTAGCACCAACGTGAAGTCGCCAATCCGACGGTGTTCCTATATACCTCGTGGAGTGTGTGCTCGACCAGACGTCGAAACGTACAGGACCGGCATCTCTATGAGAGCGAAGGCGTACACCGCAATTAGAATACCCATAATTATTATATGTAAGATAAATCCACTGTCAAGTAAGAACCTTCAAACTGTTAAGGTATTCTGAATTGCTGGTAGGCCTTCGGGAATTACAGAGCCAGCAGTAAACTTCTCGTGGAGTGTGGTACAAGTACATACAGATAATCATGAGGTCGAGGATGGAGGCGAAGAACATTCGCTCCGCCTCACGAGCAGCGGTCGAATCACATCCAGATACAGAAAATACCTTTGCGGATGCTCCGACCGTACGACACTCTTGGTTTACTTAATTTTTGTAGTTCTTTGTTCATATTTTCTCTCTTCTTTCTTTGGTGAGTTTTCTTTTTTTTACGTGATTGTTTATATTGTTCCCCTGCTTGTCGGGGCTGTATTTCATCAGTATATATTATGCTCTATTTTTTCTTTATGTTGTAAACAGGAATTTTTCATCAAACCAGTCATAAGTTCATCGTATGTTTAGCTAGCTGCTTCTGTTATGATTTATCTGCACTCTTTCCACTTCTTATTTATGTTTTCATGTTTTAGCCTGTCTTCTAGTCTGACGTTTATGTTTTCTTTATACTCTCTATTTTTATTCATATGCTTGAGTTCTTCTATATTGTATCGTTTATGTGTAGAACTTCTTTCCTGTCTGATGTTCCTCTCTGACCAGGTAGTGATCAGAATCCGTATTTGATCTATCTTCTTATGGTGCGGACGTTTGTTATGTTTGATTGGTGTCTTGAGTCTAGAATAATTTGATCTATAATATTTACAGTAAGTCCTTCTGGTGAGTTCCAGGTGCCTTTGTGTACCTATATCTTTTTTAACGAAGTATGTGGTAGCAATCATCATGTTAAGTGATCCTGCTAGGTTTATTAATCTATTGCCATTGTCATTTGATTGCTCATGGAAACTGTGCTTATTTATTGTGGGTTAAAATTGCTGTTCATCATTCAATCTTCGCTTATCCACTGCTGGACATAGATATTCCTCATAATTTTCCATCTATTTCGGTCTTGTGCCTCTTGCATCCAATTCCTATGACAACGTTTTAGATCGTCAGTCCAACGTGTTGGTGGACGACCTCTGCTTCGTTAAGCATCATCTCTTGGTCTCCATTCCAGTATCCGCTTTGTCCATCTATTATCTGTCATTCGAGCCACGTGACCTGCCCAGTTCCATTTCTGTGTTGCTACTCTGTCTACTGCATCAGCCACTCCTGTTTTTTGTCGTAGCTGGCGATTTGGGATCTTGTCTCGTAGTGAAACGCTTAACATAGCACGCTCCATCGCTCTTTGACACACACGGATCTTTTGATTTGCTGTTACTTACCAACTTTTGCGTTTAGGTCTCTATAGATTATTTGTATCATCATTTTTTGGGCATGACCGATGAGGATGGTTTATCATAAAACTCTTTTCTAATTTCATCTTCAATTTTTTTCATCTGGGCATGCGCATTAATTAGACTGTAGTTGATGAAATGTCGTTTAAGTTTTAAAGTTACCACAATCTTCCACAGGATTGCACAGCCGGGGTTTCGCCACGTAAAGGTAAGAGTCGGAATTGAGTAGAAGAGTATTTTATGTATAACATAAAATTATAAGAGCCATCAAAATACATACATAGCAGAAAGATAGCGCCAACACTAATATGAAGTTTATCGGAAAAAGACCTCGTGTATACTATAGTATATGAGTGTACTACAGCCTGTACCTTATCCTCCGCGAGAACAGCTCCTTATTCAATCCTCAACGAGGACATAAGCACGTGTAATTCTAAACATAAGTTCCTACTTGTCCCGCGATACCATCAGCATAGTGAGGTCGTCCACGAATGCGAAGGGGGTAATGCTTTCTTTATATTCCTAGTTTAAGGCTCCGTCATATGCTCGGTTCCATATCGTTGAACCCAGGACGGAACTCTGCGGGACCCTAGCCATTACATCCAACATCACACCATTTCCACCACAGCGTTACCCTGGAAATATAATTAGCGACAACGTTTCTCAGATGCCCCAGAGAGTTCCCTGCTTCTAAAGAACTCGTTACGTGCCCCCATTGCAATGTATAAAAAGCATTTTGAACGTCAAAGAGGATCAAAACGATCATTTAGTGGTCAGTCCTAATTCTCCGTACGGCCTAAGCACATCGGTGACCGTATCGACTGCACGTTCCTTGACACAAACCATACTGTCTCGGTGACAAACCTCCAGACCGCACAATCACATCCTCAATACGTGCAAGCAGCATTCTCTTACACAATTTTTCGATGCAAGTAAGAAAGCAAATATGACGAAATTTTCCCGCCTTAAACTTAGACAGAAGCACGAACCTCGAGATTGTCCAAGGAAAATCCAAGCTACAAATATGTAGCTAAGTAAGTCGGATACTGGGGATGCCACCTAAGGGACTTAAAACCTGCCTGGTTTTTGCAGCAGTTTTCTATCTGTTAGTCGATGTTCTCCAGTTTATTTTTAGGCTCCGAAAACTCGCTTTTTGTCTTCTATTGTCAACTGCGTACATCCATTGTGATCATCAGACCAAGTCTCCGGGGCCGTGAGAGTAGAATTTGACAGCAGAGCTGGATTCTATTTCTTATTTGTCCCACAGCCAATACGTGCGTTAAGAATTGCGTGCAAGGCAGGAACTTAGCTACAGACCGGAAGTATTGGAATTGGAAAATCTTCTATCGGGCACCAGTGATTGCCTTCGCTTGTGTTGTTAATAGTTAGTAGGTAGTTAAAATCATAAAATATCTATTTGCATGCCTTTTAAACAAAGCTAGAGTAAGACCAAACGTTTAAAAACCTAATAAATTCTAGCTTCTCCAATAATTTCTTATGAATCTGTACGAACTTAAATGTTAAAAAATATATTTATTTAGATGATAAAAATGAATGTGATATTCCAATAATTTAGGCGAAGGTGAATACACATGACAAGACACGAGAAAATAATTATAGACGGCAAAAAACCGGAAACTGGAGGATCATCGATAAGGCTTCAGTCGAAAGTATGGGGATGCAGTGAAATGAATGATTCTAGATCAGACTGTAGATTACATTAAATGTCAGGTAACGCAGATTAGACGATCTTCCTCAATGTTTTGAGGAATTTTGACGATTTTACGATAATTTCAAATTTGCTGCAAAATAATCATCGTAAAATAGAAAATATCGTAAGTAAAGAAATAAAAAAGTTACAGATGTAAGACGATCGTTAGTAATATTATTACGATGTATTAGAAAAGGTTTAAAAAATACAGTTCGCATCACTAAGTCGTAGAAAACATTACAGACCTTTTTTCTTCAGTATTACATTGAGAAATCTGCAAGAACACAACGAGACTTATCTTGTTAGATATATATCACCATATTGCTTTGAATTAGCGTTTAACAATTTTACTCAAGGTCCTCATATTTTAAAACTTTAAAATATAGGAAAATGGGTAATGAATATTACAATTTTTGTAAATATACATTTATTTAATAACAATCTGTATTTGGTATACAATTTAATGTTTCTGAGTCAAAACTTTCTTTTGATCTGCACCTAAATAACATCAATCTGTTTGTCCACATTATTTTCACACATTCGTAATATTCGTTACACTTGGCACCACGAAATTTTGTAGGCATGGAGCAAGCTGATAACTGTGTTGGTACTAAAAATAATAAAATTTAGTTGTAAGCTTAATGTTTATGTATTTAAATAAAAGCTTTAAGTGGTAAGTAATTTAGACGAAGACATTATTTAAGAAGATCTGGAAGAAATTTAGAATATTGAAACATACTATAAATTAATTAATTATGGGTTTTTAAAGGTAGCGGATGGATACTCTTATACGACTTCAGTATAATACAGATCTATTTTAGGGACGAGACTTTTCCCTTGCAAGCCATGATTATATCCCAATTCCTTCAGGGGGAGAAGTCGTGTTCCAACCCAAAGTTTTCTTAAAGTAACCATAAATTATTACACATCATATCCAATCTCCAAAAGTAAACCTAACATGGCAGAAAAATCATTGGGAAGGTAACGCTAAACCACCATAATTAATTTTCCCGGGTATAATTAACAGGGAACTCAATAGCCAAGAAAGTATTACTGATGGACTTTGGAAGCCAAGATTCAGCTGAGGAGGACATACACTATCAAATTGCGGGGTCTGAGCTACATATGTACTTAGAAACGATAAATACTCTCTTCTGCACATCATCATACAAGGAAGAGTAGAGTGAAGAAAAGGCTTAAGAAGAAAGATGAAATTTTGTCTAATGAATATCAGAGATTGGACTAACCTCAGTGTTAAACAGATATTTTACGTTGAAAAAGATAGGGAAGCTTTTAAAGACGTGATCCCCAAACTTCGTTAGAAAACGGCAAAGAAGAAGGGGTCTACATGGTCGTTATCACACGAAATTCTTACAGTTTAAAATATAAAACAACACTTCTAAACAATTTCAAGAACATAATTAGGATATGTACATGAGATGTAAGTGTAGTCTTGGAGTAAGGAGGACGATACACATAACAGGAACAGAGTGGGTATATCTAGAATATCGCAGTTTAAATATACGTTAAAAATATTACACGTATTAGTGACATAATAGTATTGATCCAATTAAATAGCATACCATTTAATGTAATGTAAAGGTCGAAGATCTGACGTGGTAGCCGAATATGAACAAGAAAAAGGCAATGAACGAGGCAACAGGTTTTACTAAGTAGTTATGTCAAGAAAACGATATGATAATAACAAATACCTGGTTTAAACTACACACGAGAAGGCTGTATACGTGAAAAGAAACAGAAGATAATCCACATCATATAATCAGAAATCAGCTTATATTCTAGATAAGAGATTCAAAAATGGTGTCAACAGAATACGGCATATTCAAGTAACTACAGGGGTTTAGACCACAATTCTAAGATCAACAAATAACATCAAATTCAAGCTCAAAAAAGTTTCAACAAAATTCCAAAACACGAAAATAAATATAACAGAGGACAACAAAAACAAATAGAAGAAGATCTAAATAACCAGCTTAATAAAACAATACATCAAAACAAAGGTGTGGAAATATGGAAAATGTTTAAAAATAATATCTCACAAATAATAAAAAAACATACTAAAAAGAATTAAAAAAAATAGCAATGGATAACTAAAGAAATTTTTGAATTGATGGAGCAGAAATGACAACAGAGGAATATAAGAAACAACATAAATTATTAAAACAAAAGATAAAGATCGCGAAAGAAAAGTGGATGGAGGATAAAAACGTTGAGATGAAAGAGTTAAAATAAAAACATGACACATTAAATTTGTTCGAGAAAGCAGAGAAATAGCTGCCCTGAATCATAAGAAATTTTCTCATACAATCACAGACTCGACAGAGCAAACCATAATATATACAGAAAAAATTCGGACAACTTAGTATACTGTTTATTGATGTCAGATAAGAAGAAAAACAGACATAAGGTAAAGACGAAGGACCAGAAATACTAAAGGTAGAAGTACTGCATGCTACAAAATTGGCAAAGCACAGGAAAGGTGTTGCCCTTGACAATATTCCGGAAGATATGTTAAAACTAATTAACGGCTAAGGTTTTAAATCATGTGTACAACTGGTGAAATCCCAGATGACTGTTTAAAGTCCGAATTCATAACTTTACAAAAATAAAACAACATTTGAAATACTGTAGCGACTAGAGACTTAAAAGTCTTATGAGTCACACCTTAAAGTTATTCATATGTAACATTCACAGTAAAATAAATAGTAAGTGTGACGAAGATCAAGGTGAAACGCAGTTTCGTTTAAGAGATGGGTTGGGAACTAGAGAAGTAATTTTTGCATTAAATGGTTTGCTACAGAATTGCCCAGAACAACATTTAAATGCCTTTGCTATATTTAATATTTATGAAAAGGTATTTGGTATTGTAGATTACGACAAGTTCATTTAAATATTAAGAGATAATGTTAATACTCGTGACGTCAGAATCGTTGGAATATTACATTAGCATCCAACAGCGACCTTTCATATAAAGCAGAAGTTAACAGAATAGTGTAAGATTCTAAAAAGAGTTAGACAAGGTTGTGTGCTGACTCCACTGTTGTTTAGTTTATATTCAGATAGAATCTTTAAACACACTTTGGACAAATTGGAATATGGTGTAAAAATTAATGGAAAAATAATATATATCAGAAAAATAATCAGTTACGGAGATGAAGCTAATAGTGAGCGATGAGCTAAATGGATTGCAAGTCTTTTACAGTATTTTATTTTGTTCACTTGTTCAATATCTTTATTTTTATCTGAATATTTGTTATGACTTTACCCCTAATATTGTTCTGAAGCTATTCTCTTGTGGCATTTTAAATTAATTTATATTTAAATGGGAATAAGCCACAATTAAAGGTTAAAATACGTTTATTGACGTTTTTTTATTGAAGTGGAAATTGAAACGTCAATAAACGTATTTTAACCTTTAATTGTGGCTTATTCCCATTTAAATATAAATTAATTTACCCCTAATATTTACACATAACCATGGTTTTTGTTTCCCGCTTGTTTGATTTACTTGATCCCTTCTGTAGTTTTCAAGTGTTTGTGTAAATAACTCTTCAGAGTTTCTATTAAATAGTAATAGTGAAAGTACACACCATTATTGTCCTACTAATCAGCCTATCTGTTGTGCATCTGTACTATTTCCATCTAACGTTACCACAGCCCGTGGATTTCAATAGAGATTTCTAACCATGTTATCATTTTTGCTAAGTCCTTTTCGCTTTGGACCTTCCTTAAGAATGTTATGCTTAACTTTGCCGAAAATGTTCTCATAGTCTATAAAAGCGACGCCGATGTATATATCTTTTTGTTGATCTCGACATTTTTGAGCAAGAATTGTGAAACTATATAGAGCTTCTCTTATTCCGAAGCCATTACGAAAGCCAAACTGGTTATTATTGATATCCGCTTTACACTTTCTGAAAATACTTATATGTATCACCTTTAAAAATATTTTTAACAATTGGGACATTAAACTGCTCAATCTATTGTGTTTGGGTTCTTGGTTTTTGGTAGCGGAACAAAGCTCGATAGTATGCATTCTTGAGATCTCTCTCTAGATTTGTATATGTTGTTAAAGAGCATATTTATTGCGCTTAAATCGTCCTCATGTATAACTTTAATCAGCTCGATGTGCACTTTATCCAGTCAAGGGGCTATGTCAGATTTCTTTATAGCATATTGGACTTCAGATTATGATATTATTGGGGCTTCCTCGCTGTCTATTTGTGTTGGTTCCGTCCTTGAAAATATTTTCAATATATTTAGTTCATACTAAGTGTTTTCATTCGTGATTTTCCAGATAATTCTTTAACTTTTTAAAGTAAATTATAATGATCTTGTTTTTTTCCTGTAATTCCTCCATCTCAATGCATGTTTCCATCATCCACTATTTCTTCACCTTTTTTATTTTGTACCTTATTAATTTATGTTTTTTTTATGTAGTTATCTGGGTTTTGTTTCTATATTTTCTTCTTTATTCCATGATTTCCAGTATTTCGTGAGTCATCCAAGTTTTAAGGCTTTTTTCTTTCTTTTGTAGAGTTTTGTTCTGTGTCTTTATAACAGAATCTTTAATTTTGCCCCACATAATGTTCACATTCTCAGTATTTTTATTTCTAATTATATTCTGTTCGGTCGATCGGATGTCCAAGCGGGCTGGGCGGCTGGCTTCTCCTTCGCTTCAATGCGAGAGATGTCAGTTCAAATCCCCGGCTCGGTGAATAGCAAAACAAAAAGGCTAACGCAGTAGTTTAAAATTCTAAAATGAATCTGCGGCTTAGTCTAGAATATGCTGGTATCTGATCGGCCTATGGTGGAGCAGTACGGCAAGAGATAAGGGCTTGCGGCTAGGTGATACTCCTCCATAGATCCCTACCGGAAGGGCGTGGAACGCCTAAATACCGGGTATATATATATATATATATATATATATATATATATATATATATATATATATATATATTCTGTTCGGATAGAAGATTCTTTCCGATTATTGTGGTGGTGGCATTACTGTGTGCATTCTGTATGCGTTAAGTAAATGTAATCCACTTTACATTGTTCCAATATTGCTATTATTGATGTTAGTTTTTTCATTTTAATCGGGACCTTTTTATCAGGACTTAAATTACTTGAAGATGATCATTTGTCCCATAAATTTTCCTGAAAGCTGCTTGTTCGCTTGGTTGATAGAAGTCCAGTTTATTTTTTTAAACGTTTGGCTATGCTGTTGCTGAATAGCTTATACAAGCGACAAAGAAGGCTTATCGGTGTGAAGTTTTCAAGCTTGCTTTGTAGTTTTCATTATCTTAAAGATCTCTCTCTTTCCATTTTACATCTTTGTCTGCAACTCCTATATACTTTTATTATCTGCTATAGCTTGTTTTATACTTTCTGTATTGAAATTTCTTACGTCTTTCCTGATTTCTTAAGATATTCTTTTGTTTAACTAACCTTTCTAGGTCTTCATAGTTTCTGTCGTTGGGTTTGAACATTTCTTTTTGTAAATATATAATATTTTTCGTATTTTGATTGAGATTCTATTGCTTTTTGTTATTTTGTTTTCACTGTTATTTTTCTGCTTCTTTTATACCTTTACTTATATTGGTATTTATAGTTTTAATATCAAGTTAGTTCTATAAAGTCATTACTTCTAAAGTAACTGTAGCAGGGTCTCCGTAATTAAACTCGTTCTTAAAGGGGTCCATTTAGTATTTTTTTTCGTTGGTACATCTTCGATTTTAGAGTACTGCCTCTATCCTTTCTGACTTCAATTCCAAATGGTCCGATTACTTTCTCAATTTTATCGTGTCATTTTGAAATTTTAGCGTTGTTTTTTTAATTAAAAGTATTTTTCAATCTATTAAGTATCAACATTAAAAAAAGTAGTTACATGGACTAAAGACAAAAAGGATTTTACCCACTGGTAAAATCAAAGTAGAATTATTATAAAGTTATATTGGAAACAGATACATTCATGTTATAACTACCAACTAACTAGTTTACAAGTTTAAATGGCAAGTTTGGTGGTTTTAATCTCTTTCATCTACGTTGTTCCTGGAAATTGTCTAGGAGGTTAAGTGCAAACTGGTTTTCATGATCTTCCAGCTTGGTAATATATGCAGTGCTAAATTTTTAAAGAGTTTCTATATCATATCCATTTTAAGGTAACGATGAATAATTTTGTTGTTGATGTACCACGGTGCATTGGTGATAGTTCGGAGGATTTTTGATTAAAAGTGCAGAATGATTTCATGGTTGGAGTGACTGGCTGTTCCCCATAGTTCCAACTCATATGTTCAGATGAGCGTAAGTATTACCTTATAGAGTAGCAATTTATTATCCAGAAATGAACCTTAATGAACGATCCATTAACCAATGCGTATTTCTTAATTGGAGGCTTAGTTGCTTTCTCTTGATTCAAATATGTTTATTTCATGTGAGACTTCTGTCCAAATAAATACCAAGATATTTTACTTCATTGGCTGAAGGTAATTGATGATTATTTAAAGTTACAGGGGTACAGATCCCTCTCCGAGTTGTCAATGTAACAGGAATAGATTTGTAACAAAAATAATGTCATCATCAGTATTTTCGGTAAACAAGAGATACAAGGTAGGTTGCCAGTACGCTAACCTGTGGTACGCCAGCTTTGATAAAATAGAGTTTGGAAATTGCATCTTAATATTTAATAAAGTAACGCCTACTTGACAAATAACTCAAGAGCAATGTAAGCGCTGTGCGATAATGTCCTTTTTAGCTTGTATAGGAGGCCTTCATGCCCCACCTTATCGAATATCTGACTAACGTCCAGAAACGCAACTGAACAGTACCTCTTGGTCTCAAAATCTCCTTTTATATGTTTTACCACTACCTGTGAACTTGTTGGATTGTTAAGTGATGAGACTGAAATCCAAACTGGTGGTCTGGAATTAGATTTTTGATCCAGGGTTTAAATCTTTTGACTAATAGTTTTTCGAACACTTTGGACGTGATTGGCAAGATGCTGATTGGTCGGTAGGATGTAGTTTTTTCCTGAGACTTTCCTGGTTTTAGAATTTTTATTTTCTAAAATACTTTTTACTGATCGGGGAAGTAACATAAGTTTAGTATGGCATTTCATATAAACTCTTATAAGTTTTATGCATTTGGGAGGTAATTTTTTAACTAGGAACTTTTAAGAAATGAGGATAAGTATTCTTCTATAGGTGAATCCATCAGGTTGGGAGTAAATACTTCAGAGAAATGCTCTGCAAAATAACATGTTTTCCCTTGTGCACTACGTGCTCATTCTTTGCTCAATTTTCTGATAAGAAGTGGCGGTTTTTGTTGTTTTTCAGTTTTCTTATAGCTTTTCATGGTGAGAAATCGCTTCCTTTGGTGGAATCTAAATTTTTTAAGTAGAACAACTGAATTGACTGGTTTTGAGGTGTTGGAACAGTTTTTCAAAATTTTCTTGTTGTAATATTGAATCTATGTTTATCAGCAGGATCTCCAGTCTCTTGCCTTCTTTTTCTCAATCTTCTCTTTGGCATAACTTTTTTTTGACTATTTGCGGGCAGTTATTTGTTATGCACTTGTCTTGTATTATTGGTGTTGCTTGTCAGGCAGCTGATTGAATATTTGTGGGTAATTGTTCCACAGCAAGAAAAAGATTATCTTTGGCTTTAGTGGAATATCTAGGGGCACTTGAATCTTCAGGATTGATCTGAATTTTGGCCAGTTTGTGCGTATGTTATGAAGTGGGGGGATATATCCTTCCAAATGTAAATGTTAGAAATGTAAATAATATAGGTGAGTGATGAGACCAATAAATCGTAGTATAATGTAGCTTTTATATTAGCCCTAGGAATTTTCTTAACCACAGTATAATCGACCAAATCGGGAGCTTTATTTCTATCCGAAGGCCAGTATGTTGGTTCGCCGGTGAATGCATAATCCATATTATTTGACTCTATGATATTGAGAAGAACTTTACCCCTCAGAGTGATTAGTCTTGATGTGTTTGGCATCATAGTCCCCTGGTGGAATCTAGCGGCTCCCAAGTGAATCGTAATAATTTTTAAATTGTTCCTTGGTAATATAGTGTCGAGGGGGACAATACAGCGCAGATATTGTAAGTGGTTCACTCCAGTTTTTAACCACAATATTGGTCGCTTGAATATGATTTAATATGTAATCGCCACCATTATGATGTTTTATTGTATTTCTAACTATAATTTCAGAGCTTCCACGTGCGGATCCATATGGGTAATTAGCAGTGTATATAATATAGTTTTCAATCTTAAGGTAACTTTTTTGTGAAAAGTGAGCTTCGAATACTAGCAATGTATCTATTTTATAAAGGTGTAGAAAGTATTTAATTTTCTGTGTGTGTTCTGATATGCCATTGGCGTTTCATGCAGCTTATTTTAGAAATTTTGATCAAATAAAAGGCAGATATCGAGCACAGTTTATTAATTAAATCTTGCCCAAATACTTTTGCTTCCTAGAGCATCTTCATTGGCATTTCGTCAATTTTTCGTCTAGGAAGAGAAAGTACTTGGACAAGATTTAATTAATAAACTGTGCGATATCTGCCTTTTATTTAATCAAAGTTCATTTATTTGAGCATTCAACCTTATATCAATTTTAGAAATGCATCCATCCTTTCTTATCAATGAGAACAGTTAAGAAATTTACTGTTGTGCTCATTTGCTCTACCAATTGTTTGATAATAATATTTTTAAGTCAGTGGACTGTTGAAAACTGGGAACCTGATTACCAGCAGTTGCTATATAAGCATAGGTCATATCCGGAACTACTAAATGTTGTTTTGATTAGACAGACTTACTTGTTGTTAATGTTGGTTTGCTTCTCAGTTGTAAAAATGCCGTTTTTTGCAGATCTTTGTGGACTAAGCACCCACAATAGTTTGATGTGTGATTTCCTTCTCACCTGATTGTGTTTTTCTTTGCAAGGACACTGGTCAGAATTGTGGTTGACTCACATATCTTTGAACAAGGAAGCAAAAAATTTTTGGTCTGGCTGTAGCGTTGGCATTTTATGCACTTATTTTTGAAAATTTTCCGCCTTATGAAAATTTGACTGCATTAAGTAACTGCAAGGGCGTTGACGTTTCATTTCTTCTTCACCGTTTGCAGATGTGGGTGCATACACTTGGATATTTTTCTTTCTAAGTTTGGTGTGTAGGCAGAGTATTAAGTACACTACGCTCTTGAAAACGCTTGTAATGCTTATAATATAATATCTAGATCATATTTTTTATTTATCAAGTAGCCCACAACACCTATGGATTTATCCCCTTCACCTATAAACCGAAAAAAGAGAATATCTCCTGACTTGGGAATAATCCATTCTTCACCTCGGTTTCTAATTTTGCTAATTTCGAGCTTTTAATACTTCTTAGAGTTTCAATAATTGATTCTCTGTCGATAGGCTCCTAACGTTGTATGTAGCGATATTAAATTTTCGAGAGTATTTGCGTTTCTGTATCGGTCCGTATGTCACGAGCCTCTTCCAGAAAATATTATTTATACTGAATTTATATGAGACCCGTTCATTCGCCTTATTGGAAATTAAATGGCAAAAATATCCATTAGACATACCCTTGAAACTTTACAAAGATTTACACGTAGATACAGGGATTGTACTACAATTTTTATTTAAAACTAATAGAGTGAGTTTTCTTACTAATAAAAAACTCTTCATAAATTTGATTTGGATGTTAGTCATGTGTATTAATTTTTTATTAAACAATTTTTTATAATCTTATTTGATCTTCCTGAGTATTTAGAATCCTTTGGATAAATTTATTGTTTTAATATTTTGAATTTCTTTATGTGATCAAAATTATATAATAAAATATTAAAACAAGTAAACTTACAAATTTATTTGACTTACCTGTTGATCTTGTCGTGGATAGTATTTTAAAGTTTGTAAAGATCAATGGGGATGAAGTCTGGGTGTACAAAGATGTCGAAGGGCTATCTGTTATTGTATGAATTGTAGAACTATCTGTAACGCTGGTAAAAGTGTGATTACTTAAATCTAAATTATCTTTAATACTCGACATTTTAACTGGTTTATTTTTAATTCTTTTAACTTTAGACTTATCGGTAACTTTATTAACGACTTCTATGGTACTCGTTGTATATAGATTTTTCAAACCATCGTATTCAGACAAGTGCTCTGTAACTGGTAGTAAAATATCATTTGTTCTAGTATATAAACTTATCTGGTCCAGATGCAATTTTATTTTGTTTTGTTTAAGTTTAGAATTTGTACTTTTTGTTGGAAATCGTTTGGTTGCAGCTTTCTTTTTAATTTTCTGGGTTACTTTTATTACAGGGTATGTTGTTGGTAATTTTCGTACCGGTTTCTTCTTCTTAACATCTATGTGTTGCCTTGTAAATAGATGTATATCTGGTGTTGAAACTTGTTGTACCGCTTGTATATAATTGGGTGTAGAGGAGTAATTAGTTTTCTTATGCTTTTTCTTTTTATTAATTTTTTTCTGCAATTTATCTAAATACATCTTAACTTTGGTCAATAGCGTTTTTCTTTTGGACTTTTGAACCTTATTTTTAGTTTTGTTTGGTTTCTTTTTACGTTTTATTTGTACAGTTCTCTCAGTTGTTGGTTTTTTAGTTAACTTTGTGTTTTGCTCTGTTGTAAACTTAGTAGTCAATAATGCTTCAATCTGGGTTGGTGTCGTAATAAATGTCTCATGTTGTTGAATAAAGGGAGTTATGTTAGCAGCAGTAATACTTTGATTCTTAAAGGTAGTTCCAGTTGCCTTGGTAATTTCGTAATCTAAAAATAAAAGTTACTAAACTAATGTACACACCTCCGAAAATTGGCATTTTAAATTTAACAAAAAAATACCGAATGCCGCGGTATACAAACGAGCAAAATATATATCACAGGTTCTCTGTATTTTTGCCACAAGAAAATATCTAAAATATAATAATATTTAAACCAAGAGTTAGAATTATTATAAAGAGTGACGAATGTAACTTTTTTTTTATTTTTTTTTAATTGCCGTATTGCCAGATTCCAGTAAGAGCCTAAAAAGGTATCCATTGAATTCTGACAGGCAACAGTGGGGAAAAACTTTTTTGGACATCTACGTCACAGAACAAGACACCCTGGCATCTTTCGACCGAGTAGGATACTAGGCCAGAAGACCTTAGGGTAGTTCCGGATTTACCGTGTTCCAGCTAAAACCTTAACCACACCGTTCCAGAGAGGTGGTCTTGCCACTCAATGAACAACTAAAATAAAAATCTAAAAATTTATATATATATATATATATATATATATATATATATATATTCAGGGATTCTACAGTATTCACTGCCTTCCCTCGCTCAACCGTTTCCATCTCTCTCTGTTGTTCCATTCTCCATCGTGTAGGCCTCTCTTACTCATGGCGTCGTCTATTTCGTTCCTCCAGGAGTTTCGGGGTCGTCCTCTTTTCCTCCTTCCTATGGGACTCCATTCGGTTATTCACTTTATTCATCTGCTGTCACTAGTTCTTCTTACATGTCCATACCACTTTCGTCTTTTTTGTTCTATGTATGTTAGTATGTCTGTTTCTATTGATGTTCTTTGCTTTATTTTGTCATTACTTCTCCTATCCATTCTTGTTACTCTGCAGCATCTTCGCAGGCATTCCATCTCTGTTGCTACTATCTTACTGCTGTTTTTCTTGTTTATGATCCAAGTTTCAGCCCCATATGTCATAATACTTCGCACTAATGTTTTATAAATCTGTGTTTTTGTCTTCATATTTAGGTGTCTATCCCAGCATACTGAGTTTAGTTGTCGGATTGCTGTTCTTGTTTGTCCTAATCTTTGTGTAATTTCTTCCTCTGTTGTTGCCTTTTTCGTGATTATAAACCCCAAGTATTTGAATTTATCCTTTTCTTTGATTATTACATAGTCATCAATCTGTATATCTTCTACGTCTTCTTCACTTGTAGATAGGTACTCTGTTTTATTACGAGGTTAATATCTAGGCCAGCCTTGGTATATTCTTCTTGTAGTTTCTTCATCATGTAGCTGAGGTCGTCTTGGTCTTGTGCAATCACTACTTGATCGTCTTTATCTTGATCAAATTTATAAATAACCATTCCTATAACCGTAAGTCAGAAAATGTTTCAGACGTTAGGCCATAAACTGATAAATAATATTAACCATAAATTTCAGATCCCTGGCTCAATTTCCTCCTTTGTCCTCCTGCTCCTTTTTCTTCAGCACCCCAGAAATTAGACAGTGTACTTCTCTTCATTTTTTCTCTCCTCTCAACAATATGTTTACAACGTTTCTTTCATCCAGCCCGAAACCCATTCGCCCCTCGAAATCTCTCTTCTTATTTGTCCATCCCTGGCAGTTAAAAATGTGGTCGGGAGCGTCCGGTAGCCCACAAACAGTACAATCTGCTGAGGCAGATTTGCCTATTCTATTTGTGAAGGTGCCAAAACTACCATGTCCGGTCAGAAACTGCGTCAGAAAGTAGTCTAGTTTCCTGAACTTACGTTCCAACCACGGCCTTGGATCGGAAATTAGCTTCTTCGCCTACCTTGCCTTTCCGCTATCATTCGCCCATTCTCTCTAGCACTCTACTATCGTTCTTTCTCTCTCATTCTCATCTATATTTACATCCATCCTCCTCGCATACACCCTTGCTCGCTCTTTGCACAACAAAACGATTGGTATCATCGCTCCAAAGACATAGAACCTCATTTGAAACTGTTCCATATGCGCTAGATACTCTGAGGAGCATTCGCCTTTGAGAAGTCTCCATTGCCTTAGCGTATTTCGCAGTATTTAGTACGCTACAACACACGGGGGCAGCGTGGGTTACCACCGACTGGAAAACTCCATTTAACACCTTTCTTTTGGCACTACCTGGGCCTCCAATATTTGGCATCAGCCGTATCAACGCCTCCACATTTCGGTTCGCATTCTCTACCGTCTTTTGGATATGTACTTCAAACCTTAGTCCTTCTGACAACCAGACTCCTAGATACTTAATCGATTTAACCGGTACAACCTCCACACCTTCCACTATCAGGCGAAGATAGGATTTTTCCCGGCTCCCCTTGAGAACTAACACCTGAGTTTTCTGAGGCGCTAGCTGTAGATCGTTCTTTCTGATCCACCTACTAATGCGACCCAGGGCTGTGTTAGCCGCATTAGCCATGTTCGTTTTCTGACTCGCCTTCGCAACCAGTGCGAGATCATCGGCATAAGCTACAAGAGTGCATCCCCTTGGCATCTTTAGCCTCAACACCCCATCGTACAGGACATTCCACGGGATAAGACCTAGAACTGAACCCTGCGGAACACAATGCGACAAATTAATGCTGGTATCTTTTTCCCTTATGGACCTGTCAGAAAAGTATCTGTCAATTACATTGACCAGGTACTCACTAACGAAAGCCTGGACATGATTTTTTCCCATGATGCCGTATTAAAGGCATTCTTGACGTCAAGCAGGATGAGAGCCACCCAGCTCTTTGTATCCTGCGTAACTAAAGAGGTTACTTCTGTGACCGCATCTATGATCTAAACTATATTGGTGGTTGCTCAGCGCATGCCTTTCTTCTAACTCTCGCACAAGGCGGCCTTTTACAAGCTGTTCGTAAGTAACTTCGGGTATGAGTAAGGCTATCAGGCCTGAAGAAGATACTTTAATGGGCTGCTAAACGTGTATATCTCGATCGACCGAAGTCTACAGAATATTTCAGAAGAGGTATTAAGAGCTATCCGTAAACTGAAAGCCACGGGAAACGTCACTGTCTCTGTGATAAAATGTAGGGGAAACTTCGGTACATGCTCAAAAGTTATAAGTTGCTGCAATTAATTCTACAGGAAAATGTAGAAGAAAAACGAGGGAATGCGAAGAATTACCTGAAAAATCTACGTACGTGGTTTAACACAATAATCACAAATCTTTTCAGGGCAGAAGTTTGCAAAATACAGATTGACATGATGGTCGCCAACATCCGGAAAGAATAGGCACTACAAGAAGAAGATCTGTCAACTTAAAAAGGAAAGCACGTGCCAACCCTCTGGAGAAAAAATATTGTATACATACATATACATACTATATAAGTATTTTAATCTTTTAATTAACATAGGATATAAAGTACTTTTTTCAACTGTTAAAGTGTCATATCTAGGCCACGTGTTCCGTACTGATAAGTACAGTCTGCTACAGCTTAGTATGAAAGGCCATATTGAGAATAGAAGAGGTTTGGGCAGAAAGACGAAATCCTGTCTGAGAAACTTACGAGAATGGTTCTAAATACCTGAAGCTGCCATCATAATACGTGTGGCATAAAACAAAGAAATCTATCGTTTGATGTGCGCCAACCTTTATCAGAAGACGGAACATAAAGAACAAGAAGCTATTAAAATGTCTGATTGAGTGTGTGAAATATCAAGTAGGAGATTAAGTGTGGATTTAGGAAAAAATTTTACAATTAGATAGTTAATAAAGAAATGATCGGAATATAACACAACATTGTTCCAGCTATTTATAGATTTTCAGCAAGCATATGATAGCATCATAAATGCGAAGCAGTGGGATGCTATGACAGAACTGAGCATATCAAAGAATCATTAGCATATCTCTTAAATAGGGAAATGCGCTATCCCAACTCTTCTTTAACTTCGCTTTGCATCGTGAAAAAATAAACACTAAAACGCTTCTATTTAGAAGTCAAGGTTTTTGAACTATACTGGCTTTTGATAATATGTATATTGTAGAAAATAAAACTATTAATGTCAAGAAAGATTTTATTAAAATATTAAATATAATAGAACGAAAAATTGGACCACTATGAACTTTGAAAAAACAACAATATTACCCAAGAGAAAAACAACAGACTGCAAGGAGGACATCGCTGCTATTTTGCGCAAAAATAATAATTTATCATGGTTATAAGACTAAAATAAAATATGCATGTAAAATACGGATGATGACAAAATAAAATAAAAACTGATTAACAATTGTTGAAAGAAGAATTTACCTTTACATCGTAAAAACTAAATGCAAATTCGAAGGCTTATATAATCAGACAGATATAATGAAAATAACAAAGTAAGATTGAGATGATCCAGCCATGTCAAAAGACAAGACCAGAATGTGTCAGGTTAAAGTGGGAGGTAATTCCGAACGAAAAACGCTCGCTGGGAACACCAAAGATGCAATGGAGAGATAATATGGGAGCATATTTACGTAGCCTAAACATCAAATGATCTCTTCTTTTTCTTCTTTTTATGTAGACAGGACTCTGTCTGTTTTTCAATGTTCCTTCAGTAAGTTGTCGTTCCATCGTTTACATGGTCTTCCTACTGATCGTTTTTATGTTAGGGAACCGTCTCTTGCCGTCTTTACTACTCTATTTGTTGTTATTCGGCTTATATGATCGTTCCATTTTACTCCACTATTTCTTACCCAGTCCTTGATGTTCTCCACCTTACATCTACGTCGTATATCTGTACTTCTAGCTCTGCCCCATAGTATTTCACTATAAATTTTTTGTATTCATGTCTCCTGTTTCTAACATACTTTTTATCCTCTCTGTGTCAGGACGTGTTTCTACCGCGTATGCCATTATTGGTCTGATGATTTTTTTGTAAATTATGCCTTTCATTTGTTTCCCGATATTTTTATTTCTCCATATTGTTTCATTCAGACAACCTGCGGCTCTGTTTGCTCTATTCACTTTATGTTCAACTTCTGTTTTGAGCTTTCCATAGCCAGATAATGTAATGCGTATTTATATATTAAAACTCCATGCATTTTGTCGTGTTAAAACCATGCATTTTGTCGTTTTTGGGGAAATTAACATATTAAATTTTTTGGCGGTTATATTAAATTGGTACAGCATACGTTGTAAATCATCTTCACTCTGAGAGAGTCGTATGGCGTTGTCTGCATAGCAGATTATTTTAAGCTGTTTTTCTCCCATTTGGTATCCTTTTTTAGTTCTTACTTTTAATATGATTTCATCCCTAATCAGGTTTATCAATAGAGGACTCCGGGAATCTCTCTGTATTAGCCAATTGCCAGCTTCAATAGGGTCAGTTAGTTTTTCTTCTATTTTTACTTCTATTGTGTTGTTTTGCAGATATTTTCGATATTTTCGATCAATATCGAATGTATAGAGGATCTAATGATGGACCGCAGCAAGTGGAGTTAGATTGTAAAATCAGTGAAGACACACCGGATCGTATTGCTAAAGAGAAGAAGAGAAGATTATATCCGTGGTAAGGTGTTAAATGTTAAATGAGATTTAAGTCTGGTGAGTTAGGAGGTCAGTTCATTTTATAAATATTTCTTTATTGCAACATATTTTTATTGTGTTGTGCGCGACATATGACATAATTATCATGAAAAATAAAAATTTCTTCGAGGTACCATAACCATACACTTTATCTGAACCGTCCCGACCCTTTCGCCACGTCTGTCTTGCTAAAAAAGGATATTGTGTCATTATTGGTAAAATCTGCATTTTACATAATTAAGGCTTTAAGTGTTTTTTATTGTATAATGGCTTTGGCTTAGCCAATTAGCCAGAGGATTTAAGTTAGATGTGCTTGGAACGATAGTGCCTATGTCAATTATGGGTTGAATCCATCAGATATTTGGGGCTGCGTTAGTTGGAATACAATCAACATCTGTGACCACTGACAGCCAATTGTCAATTGAACCTTCCAACAGAGGTTGAGATTGAATGGTACCGTATATCTCTATATGTAGGGGTTATCTTTATACCTCGTATTCCCAGTCCGTAGTATGTTAACGGAGTTCCAGATTTCCCATGATTTATCGTGGTCAGGAGCTAGTTCTAATAGTATGGTTCCAGCCAGTGATGATCTGTTAATGCTATTAATCTCTCTGATTTGGATATGGTTTGATGGGCGTAGTTCTAAGTTACTCTGCGAAAATTATATTACGATTTTAGCCTAAGTGGAGTCGGATAAATACAATATAGATAGTGTTTGGGCTCTATCAACTTTATTCCCTCTTTATAGGCGTCCGCCTCCCGTCAAACTTCTGGTGAAGCAATTCCTGTAATGAGTCTGCACGTTTCATTAAGTACTACGTCTACTTGTTTGGTAGTGGCATACTTAAACTAGACTGAAGAAGCAACCTGTTAGTAAAAACTGTTAAATACTGCTAGTGCCGTTGTCCTCAGTACCTATTTGTGATGTGACACTCCAGTGTAAGCTTTAATTTTACGGAGGAGAATATTTCTGTCACAGACTTTTATCTTGGTGTTATAACAGTATTGTTTATACGTCAATGCTTTATATAAGTTAACGCCCAAGTATTTAAGATAGTGGCCATGTTTCAGCAGCATTCCTCTCCAGATAATCTGTAGTATTCTAGACGCATACTTGAGTCTTTATTGGGTTTGGCTTAAGTTAGTTCTAGTTATAGTATTATTCGACCCTAGACAAGGTTGTTGTAATAGCTCGTCAAACGTGTTAACCTAGACAGCTACGGCTGTATCAAGTATATAAAGTTCGTGGTATCGTTTGTTAGTAGCAGGTCATTTCTATATTCGCCACCTATTTTTATCGTCTTGAAATAGAACAAAGAACACGCGGATCTCAAGAAGACTTCTAATAGCCGAGATGATGAGTTAGACCTTTTGTAACATAAATCTTAGATTGGCAGTACCATTGGCCTATCTACTGACCTATAAGATTTTCTTATCCGTTGTCAAAATACTGCGTAAGGTTTAATATTTATTAGGTAGTACCCTGTGAAGACCGGCATGATATGGGACGAGAAGTGGCGCTAATCATCATTAACATGAGTCAGCTACTCTTGTCCACTACCGAACATTGGCTTCCTCCGACTTCTTCCAAATATTCCGTTTTATCCATTTGTTTATCCAGTTTGCTGGTTATCGTCTTTATATCGTCACTCCATCTGGTTGGTGGTTTCCTTCTATTTATTTTATTCGCTCTGCTCGTCAATCTTACTAGTCTTCTGGTCTAACGGTTGCCAATAATTGGGCTATGTGACCTGCCCATCTGCATTCAGACTGTGTGATACGTTGTAGAATATCAACGATTTTCGTCCTTTTCCTTATGTTGACGTTGGTATTGTCTTTCCTGTTGAGTACAAATATCGCTCTAGGCAGTTATAAAGGCATTCCAGTAGTAATTCTTTAGTTTTTACACCAAAACGTTTAATTTGCTGTACAATACACAAATGGCTATAATTAGTCGTTGTAAAGAGATGGTAGCTTCTCTGATTTATTATTTTAAACAGGAACGTGATAATAACGACTCCATTCTACCGTTGACTGCTGTTAGGGAAGTATGTAATGTATTTCTTATATGTTTATGTGGATGCTTAAAATATACATTCTTGTTTTAGCTTGTAGGTGCATCTTTAAATTTATATATTTTAACTTTGAGGTCTATCTCTCAAGCTGAAAACTTAAAAACCTTAAACATCACCACCCAAAAACATACTAGGCCTAAGAAAGTTGTTCTTCTTCTTCTTGTGCCACTCCTATTGGAGATTAGAAATCGTCAAGGCTATCCTGATCTTGTTTACTGACCTAAAGAGTTCATTAGTGGTACAGCCAAACCACTCTCTCAAATTACGCAGCCATGACATTCTTCTACGGCCTGGATTCCGTTTTCCTTCTATTTTTCCTTGCATTATATTTTGAAGTAATACGTATTTATGTCCTCTCATCAGGTGACTCAGATATTCGAGTTTTCTTCGTTTGATCGTTGACAAAATTTCTGGGTCTTTTCCTATCCTTCGCATTGCTTTAAAATTTGTAATTCTTTCAACGCAACTTATCTTCAGCATTCGACGGTAGCACCACATCTCGAAACTTTCAATATTTTTTATATTGTTCTGCTTAAGAGTCCAGGCCTCTACACCGTATAATAGCGTGTTAAATACGTAGGCCCTTAGCATTCTTAATCGGAGAGGGATGCTTATATCTCTGTTGCAGAAGAATTTCCTCATGTTTATGAAACTGGCAATTTCGATACGTCTTTTTATTTCATTGTTTTGGTCTCCAGTTTCGTTTATTGAAGTACTCAAGTATTTGTAACTTGATACTTTTTCAATTTGAATGCCGTTTATACTAATATGTGCTGGTTGTGTCATGTTCTTACTGAAGACCATATACTTAGTTTTTTTGATATTGATACTTATGCCATAATTTTTGCAGGCAATATTTATATTTGTAAGTAATCGTTGTAATTCTTCTACTGTTCTTGCAACTAGTACAGTGTCGTCTGCGTATCGAATATTATTTACAACCTCTCCATTGATTACGATTCCTTCGTTTGCTTGCAAAAGGGTTTCCTGGCAGATGCTTTCACTATAAACATTAAATAGCACTAAGAAAGTTACCAATACCGAAATAATAAATACAAGCTAAATTCCTAATACAATTTACAGTACGTATGTATGAATGAAGTAAGTATACTTTTCATTAGATATTATAAAGTTTGTTAAGTTAACCAGATTTGTTTAACATGAAACAAATTTAATTATTTTCAGAAGAACATGTGACTTTGACCTATTTATTAATTAAATTGAAGGAAAACGAACTGTTTAGTGGTTATCGCATGTCACTCAGTATTTTACTGAAAGATATTGTTAAATAGCTAAAAGATAATCCAAGGCAAGGACTGTTGGAACAGTCTCATATTGCTGTAAAGAGAGCAAAATATTTGTGATTATATCAAAAATATTATCATAAAGAACTATACAAGTTTGTTTTTATAGATGAACTTGGATTTTTTGGAATGGATCTAATGTCGCTCATGGCAAAATAAGAATAAAAGAAGTGTAAAAACTATTAAAATGAGAAACGGTAATCTATTTAATATTATGAAGAACATATGTTAAAGAGATGTTAAAATTTTTTGTAGACACATTATTTTTCAGGCCGGTAATGAGAATTGCTTCATTCAGGGTAGAGAGGCTATATTTTCCTTTAAATCGGCTTTAATGGATTACCATGGGGAAGAAAATGAATCAAGTAAATTTTTTATCATGGTTTGAAAATCAACTATTAAAAAGTTTGTCTAAACCATATTTAAATATAATTGATAACACTCGATACCAGAGTATGTTGTTAGAGAAAACACCAAACATGTCTTCAACCAAGACTGAAATAAAAGATTGGTTAACGAACAATAAAGTGTGTTTCAATGAGACAATGTTATCTCAATAATTTAGCAACAATGTCAACTTAGATTTAACACTATTCCCCGCTACTATTTAACATCTATTCTGAGTTCGTTTTCAATAAAGCAGTGGATAATGTTCAATATGGTATAAAAATGAATGGCGTCAATATTAATAATTTGAGATATGCGGATGACACAGTGTTAATTGCAAGCAATTACGAAGAACTTCAACATCTAATTAATAGGATTACCACAACGTGTGATGAATATGGCCTTAAGCTAAACACCGCAAAGACAACGGTGATGGTCGTCAGTAAAACGCCAATACAACCGGAAGTGATAACAGCTTATGGTGAACAACTGGAGAGAACTAGCAGTATCACTTACCTTGGTTGTAATCTAAATGAGAACTGAAACATGAGCAAAGAAATTAGAATACGGATAGAGAAGGCCAGAGCTGCATTTTTTAAGATGAAGAAACTGTTATGTGGAAACAATATTACTTTAAGTCTGAAAATTAGATTCTTCTTCTTCTTCAAGTGCCGTCTCCATCAATGGAGGTTAGCGGTTATGGTGGCAAACGTTTGTCTATCTTCAGCTGTTCTTAAGAGTTCCTCAAATCCAAGTCCTGTCCAGTTTCTGATGTTACGTAACCAGGACAATTTTTTTCTTCCAATTCCTCGCTTTCCTTCTATTTTGCCTTTTATTATCAACTGAGGGATGTAGTATTTCTCGTTGCGCAACAAATGCCCTAAATAACAGGTTTTTCTTCTTTTGACTGTTCTCAATAGTTCTTTTGAAAATTAGATTAGTGAGATGTTATGTGTTCTCTACTCTTTTATATGGTGTCAAAGGTTGGACTTTGACGGATACACTTCTCAAGAAACTGAGAGCCTTTGAAATCTGGGTGTATCGGAGAATCCTACAAATAAGTTGGGTGGATAGAGTTCGTAACGAAGTTGTTTTGCATCGGATGGGAAAAGTTACGGAAGTCGTCAAAACAGTTAAAGATCGCAAACTTGAGAGATATAATATACTCCATTTAATAATACAAGGCAAGGTAGATGAAAGAAGAACGTCATGGCTTAGAAACCTGAGAGATTGGTTTAACAGATCCTCTGCATCTGTTTTCCGAGCTGCCGTCAACAAAATTACTATAACCAATTTGATAGCCAACGCTCGATAATCGGGCTCGGCACATGAAGAAGAAGAAGTCAACTTAGATCTCTGACGTAGATAATGACGTGCATCGAGATTTATACTAAGTATACCAACTAAATGTAAAATGTGCCTTAGAGTAAAGAATGCAAATATAGTTAAGCCGTTCCTATTACAAATTATTGTTATTATTAATTCATAAATTAGTTCCAATATATTTATAAAGAAACAATTATATTTTAAAATTTTTATAATATGTATTATACCTGGAGTTATCATTTGGAACGTTACATTCGTCTCATTATTCTCTTGTTTAATACACCTAAAAAATAAAAATATTTTAATTTTTCTTTTTTTTATTATATACTAATGTATTGTTTGTGAATGATGAGCAATGAGTGTTTTTTTAATAATATAGGGTTTTTATCGCGGTTCTCAAAGAATTAGTTTGTAAGTACTTTTTTAAATTATCTTTATTATATCTATTATGAAACACACATATATATCTAACCTAGCCAATGTAAATTTAAAATAAACTATCTTTAAATTTAAATTCTTATGATACTAATTAAATTCTATAGACAATGTAAAATTTAAACAAACTATCTTCAAAATTGAAATTGTTATGACACTATCTAAATTATATTAACAAAATTTTGTACCTTTCTGTCACTGAATGCCTAAATGAACTGTTTTCCACTATATAGATTCTAATCACCACTCAATGTCTTCGTGCTTCGGTTATCCTTGTTTTTGTGAAATTACTTTTTCCAATTATCAGCTTCCACCAATTTAAAATATATTTCTTCTTAAGCATTTATAAACCACCAAGCAAACCAGCAAACAGCATTTACATTTATTCTTCTTTTCAATATACCAATATCCAATCACCAAATATATTATATATTTATATTTATTCTTCTTTTCAATATACCAATATCCAATCACCAAATATATTATATAATTTTAATATTCAATTAATACTTCTTCCATTATCCAATCACTATTTATACATAACATAATTCTTAATCTTCAATAATATTTTCTTTATACTGTTTCTTAATCTTCATTTAACTCACTATATTGAAGAATTGGACCTTCTGACTATCTTGAACTTACTGAACTGATTGACTGACTCTAACTAACTTTCATACTAAAACTGGTCTCATAGTAACTGTAACTCATAACTGATTGACTAACTGAATGGACCTCTTGAATCCAAATCACCGGGTATTTATATCCTTTTTTCATGTTCCAGAACCATCTGGTAAGAAATCATGTTCGATTTGTTCTATTTCTTCTATATGGATGTTCTCGAAAAAAGTATATGTTCGATCCACAGACATAACCATTATTTCGAGAATGTTCCACCGTAAACAAAGGTCAAATTCTCTATTCTGGAGAATTCTTTTATTTTCTATTGATAATTTTGTTGACGTTTAGGCTTTTCAGATCAGAATATACACTTAAATCAGTAACTTAACATTCTAATTTAATAAAATACACATTTTAAACAACCTATTATTATAACCCCACTTTATATTCGTAATCATTACTTAAACTGTCACTTCGAGAGTATGTATATCTGGTTGCCTAATCACATGGCTCACTTAAATATGTTTACAACATTAAAATACAACTTTTTACAATTATTATATGCTAATTTCTTAAAAACGCCCTCACATAAATAATTTTTATTAAATTCTCTAGTATATAACTTCTTAAAATAACCAAATACTTGTTATATCTAATATTATCTAGTATATAACTTATAAATTATTTTCTTTAAACACCAATCATCTCAATATATATATATATATATATATATATATATATATATATATATATATATATATATATATATATATATATATATATATATATATATATATAACTGTTTTGGATGGGTTGGAGTCAATAATAGGGCTATTGGTTAACTATTTTTTTATTCTCGAGCTTTCAATTGTGTTTACAATTATTATCAAGAGCTAAAAAAGACAAAATACTTACAAGGTTGAACTAAAAAGAAAAAACAATTTTTGTTAACTTACCAAATAAAAATTAGTTTGGTAAGTAAAAATCACTGCTTACATGTTCAAAATATTTAATACAAAAATGTTTTTATCTAATAAATGTTTCTCTGAAAAATTTTAATAATTTTGAAAACATTTTTTTTTAATATAAGAATAATTGAATTTATAAATAAGTTCAAATAGCAACCAATTACAAATAGCCTCAATGTCATAAATGCCAACATAAAATTTTTATTTTTGACAATTATATTGCCAAAAGTAAAACTTCGTTTAAACATTCTTTTTTGTTTAGTAACAAAAAGAAGAAGATTTATTCACCCTTGACAGATGTCTGAAAGAATGTGACAGATATATGGAGAATTAAATATGACATTTTACAAGTTTTATATATAAATCATAAAGAAAGAATATAATTATAAATTTTGCTTAAATTTTGAATTTCAGATCTTTTGTTTAAACTCTTATCATTTTTGCTAATACAAAACATTTCCAAAAAAGTCCTTTTAAATTTATTACTTTCACTGATCTGAAATTCAAAATTTAAGCAAAATTTATAATTATATTCTTTCTTTATGATTTATATATAAAACTTGTAAAATGTCATATTTAATTCTCCATATATCTGTCACATTCTTTCAGACATCTGTCAAGGGTGAATAAATCTTCTTCTTTTTGTTACTAAACAAAAACGAATGTTTAAACGAAGTTTTACTTTTGGCAATATAATTGTCAAAAATAAAAATTTTATGTTGGCATTTATGACATTGAGGCTATTTGTAATTGGTTGCTATTTGAACTTATTTATAAATTCAATTATTCTTATATTAAAAAAAATGTTTTCAAAATTATAAAAATTTTTCAGAGAAACATTTATTAGATAAAAACATTTTTGTATTAAATATTTTGAACATGTAAGCAGTGATTTTTACTTACCAAACTAATTTTTATTTGGTAAGTTAACAAAAATTGTTTTTTCTTTTTAGTTCAACCTTGTAAGTATTTTGTCTTTTTTAGCTCTTGATAATAATTGTAAACACAATTGAAAGCTCGAGAATAAAAAAATAGTTAACCAATAGCCCTATTATTGACTCCAACCCATCCAAAACAGTTATATATTTGTTCCAAACGAGTCACAAGTACTTCTTTTTTCTTATTCTTATATATATATATATATATATATATATATATATATATATATATATATATGTATGTATGTATGTATATGTATAATATGCATGTTTTATTTTATATTTTTATTTAATACAGGGTTGATCGAAAGACTATTTGTTGACCTCTTCCTTTGTTGATAACTATAAACAAAAACTTTAGTCATATTATTAAAATTCATATTTATTGAAGTCACATACGTGATTATTGAACTAAGAATCAACCGACATAAAATATATTAAGATATAGATAAGCGCACACATAATTAGGGGTTATGTCTTACATGTATGTGCCATACATTGGGTTATTGCAAATTTATCTTTAATGAATTTACATCACAAGTGGTGTCTAATTTGACTTCTAAACAATAAAAAAAAAGAAAAGACAATATTATTTAGCTGATTTTATCCATAGACGAAATAATGAAAGATTACATTATTACCGAGGGCGGAAAGTCCCTGAAAACTTCTATAATGTTTATTTTAGTAAGTTACGGATTTGAAAAAGAAGATTAAATTAAGTGTGATTTTTAATTTCAAATATCTCATTCTAAAGAAACTTTTTTTTTATTCTAAGAGACTTTCGGCCCACAGTAATAATGTAGTCTTTCATTCTACTTTTAAATTTTTTTAAAATATTTATTAGTTTTCTCGATTCGAAAAAAAGATTGCATTTATAAACATTGGCCCGAAATTTTGCGCCTACGTTCTGAACATACCGTAGATCAATCTCTTACAGTATAACAAGAAGCACACTGCATGCTGATAATTTAAGATCTAGAACGGTGTTAAACGTACCTTAACTAAATTCACAAATATACGAATTGGCACTTTTAACGGGGATATGTTTAAAATTCCCAAAATGGATGCTGAAAAGTCCACTTCCAATCATTTAGCCATAGGTTGAGTGTCTTGCCCCAGCAACTTGACCGTACGTACTTTTCTCTCAAATTTCTTACCAACTTTTACTACTCAAACTCAACTTCACGAGACAAACTGTCGCACAAAAAAATCCGTAATTCAAAATGTGAGAAACCATGCTGAAGACTGAATAACCACACAGCACATATTCTCGAACGGTTTTCTAGGGGTACCATCAAAACTCTTTGGCCCCCTCAGTGCTAGAGGAGCTCTGCGTTGGCGAACCTGTATTTTTCGAGCTTTTTGTAGAAACATCCATAAATTAAGCAAAAAAGAAAATAATTAGTGTAGCATAACACAAAAAAAGTAACGCACCATTTTAAGTGTAAATATCTCACTTAAAAGATACGGACAACAAAATTCTATTTAATCTTTAGAACACTATTGAAGGATGCACGCAGTTAAATTTAGAAAAAAAATCTTATGGGCAAGAGATTATATTTGATATTCGATATAGAGATAATATTAGATACCTAGTTAAACAGTCAATAAAACATTGCAATAATATAATTAACTCCAAAGTGGTATGGAAATGCTTTGAAAAATAATGAGTTAAAGATAATAGAAAGAGTAAGATAATAAAAAAATCAATTACTCGCTTACAGATTTCGGAACATATAAGAGCTACAAAAACATCTTTTATGGAACTTGAGTTTTCTGAGATCAAAAGAATAGTAGGTCGTAAAAGATCTAAACATTTGAAAGAGTTACAAAAAAAGAAAAAATCAAAAATACTTTTAAGGAACCATAACCATAGTTATTGCAGATTTCAATTTGGGTCTACAACGATTCATCAACATGTCCAACTCGTTCTTTCGAAAGTTGAAATGAAAGCTAAATCTTTCGAAATAATGAAAAGATTCGGTTTGATTCTCGAATAAATCTCGAAATTTAAAACAGTAACAGTAAATAAAAACATAAAAGGAGGCTTTTGAAATGTGGCTCTGCCGAAGGATCCTAAAGAATTCATAGACATAGCACATCCCAAACGAAAAAGTGCTGCATAGAACAGGCAAGGAGCGAGAACTTTTCAACCCAGAGAAAGTTAGTAGTTATCTAATACCTAGTCCACATACAAAGAAATAATAAGTACCAATACGCTTAATCAATAGTGAAGGGAAATATCGTAAAAGAGATAGAGACACAGGGTAGGGCTAAATTTTGAACAGCTAATAACATCAGCTGAAGATAGAGAGGAGTTTGTAATTGTAGTAACTAACTTTATTAAAGAGAAGGTACTTTAAGAACAAGATAACCATAGAAGAATAGTTTAAACAAAAGTACTACGTATTTTCACAGGAATATTTACCGGTCATTATGGACTGATAAAAACAATTAATGTGGTAAATCAATAATATGTAGTAATTCAAAATGCAAATTGTGTGAGGTAAATGATCAAACCTCTATACATCCAAATTGTCGCGAACAAAGCAACTAAACAACACGTTAACTCGAAGCATATAATTTAGAAGAAAATGGTTTACCTAATATAAAGCCTCTGGCACGACTTCATCTGATCTTCTTGAATGAAACAATAATTGCTCTAGTCTGTTACAGACAACGCCCTAGAACCTGGAGAGAAAAGGAACACTGCACCTATTTCTATGATTAACCAGCATTTTATATTTATCTAATCTGCTACCTTACTGTTCTAGGTAATCCCAATGGTTTTCCTTAGAATCTAAGTAGTGCTAAAAATATTGCATCAAAACACTTACGGTGATGTTCCTGTGTATTCGCAGCACGTCGTAGATTTTGGACAATATTTTATGTTTCCATACTCTATAACTGACTTACTAGTATGAAAACAAAATCTGTATCTCTTATTATCTAAACATGTTATTCTTTTGTTGGAACACTTTGGTTTTATTGTATCAAAGGCACTATTCCGTTGAATACAAGAATTCTAAAACGAAAAAATAAGATGAATTTTAGTTATAATTTAAATTGCTAAATGAAGTTATGTGTTATATGCTAAATGTTTATGTGAAGTTTAGGCAAATCATATCCACCTGTAATATAGATAACTGCGTACAAATATTTAGTTTTAGCAACCATGAGAAAAGAGTACTTTATTTTGAGGAATTTACAAGATTTTTATATGAAGTTATATGCATATTTCGACTAGCTAATCCTACCACATACCTATCCTGTCGAGGAGTAGTTGCACAGTCCTGAAATACCACAGTGTTCTGCTAGGTTTTTACGAATTTATTACCACCCTAGTAATTTTTCACCCTCAACTAATCCATGTCGAAAGTCAACAATTCTTGGGTAAGATTTAAGGTAACGAAAAATCTATTTTTACAATTTTAATATAGTCTATCAATCAATAATTTTGTTATAAGTTATAGGTTAAAATTTATGGCAAAATGTTTTCTTTATATTTCACTGTACTCTACTTGTAATTGAAATAAAAACGTTTTCTGGTAAGTTTTGCTACAGTTTTACTTACCACCCTGATAATTTTCCACCACTAAAGCATTTTTATTTGGAAACGTTCCCGCTAGCGAAATATTCGAGCCACCAGATTAAAAAAAAATATTTTTTTGAAGTACTACAGTGTTTTGACAGGTTTTTACAAATTTATTATTACCCTATTAATTTTTCACTTCTTAACTACTCCTTGTGGGAAGTCAATATTCAGCTATTAAGCGGAAGCTCGAATAGTAAGCTAGCTAATTTAACTTTGAAATATTACATGTTTCTACTCGATTTTTACTAATTTTCCCCCTCTCAACTAACCCGTAGTAGCTTAGGTTAAAATAAAAAAAGTAATTTTTAAATACCACTGTGTGCTACAAAGCTTTTCCAATTCATTTACCACCTTCACAATTGTTTACCACTCTGTGAGAAGCCAATAATTCTGCTAGGTTGAATTTTTAATTGACAAAACAAAATTATAAAAGGTATTTTTAATAATTTTTCTGTATTGTACTTTTACTTCAACCTTTTTCTATTTTTTGATATCTTCATATTTTTCACCTAACACACTGGGCATAAATTCCGCCCTTTAGGCTCTAATTTTGGGGGCGTAAAGTCGTACTTTTTCTTCCGCTATAAAAAAAATGCCTGTTTTCACATTTCAAGAGTTAACTATATGTATAGACGAGATCGTGCGTAGATGAATGTGCACCGGTGTTGACTATTAAAAATTACTCAAAAACCATTGCACTCAGCATAAACATACTCAGGAACAGTACAGAGGCGCTATATTTGCAATTTATTGCCAAAGTTAAATAATAGTGAAGAGGGCTGTATCGATATAATATCCGATTAATACTGCAGTCCCCACTCTTTGATTGGCGGTACACTTCGCTCAGGTCTATGGATGTACCATATAAATAAAAATCTTTTAATCTTTTAACAATAGGTGCGCAAGGTGTCCCGACCCTCCTTTACAATTAGGTAATTAATGTAATATACACAATAAAATTATTTCAATTTAAATATTTTCTACCTGTTAATTATTATTCTGTAAAATATATCAATTTCATAACATAATGACGGTATTAGATTTTTGTTTTGATACAGGGCAGTGACAACCGCTTATACGTATTTCGACCTATTTAAGTCTCGTCAGAACGGTATAGCCACTGTTCTGTATATCAATTTCATTGTATTTACTAAAACTCAACTTGATTTCAGTTATTTTATATTCATAAAAGGGACTCACGATTCGATATCTCTTAGCCATGTACTCACTACTATAATCAGAGTCAATTTTTTAAAACAGTTAAAATTTATAATTTTTGGAATAAAGCATTTTCATATTTTCAATATTTAAACATTTAAAAAATAAATATTAGTCAGCACAGAGTAACATTTCAGAATGTTTTCAATGAGGATAGTTCAGAAAACAATGACTAGGTTGGTAAAAATATAGTAAAAATCTAGTAGAGCACTTTTGTATTTCCAAGAAGATTACGCATTTAGCGAGCGTGAATGCGTAGCTTATTGAATGTTTCCCACTAACTGTGGCTTAGGGGGTCAAAAATTATGAGTGTGGATAAAATTAAGTTAAAACCTGGCAAGCCATTTATACTTTCAGTTACAAGTAGAGTACAGTAAAATTGTAAAAGTAGATTTTTTATCACGTTAAATATTAACCCAACAGAATTATTGACTTCTCACAAGGAAAAATAAGGAAAAGTTGAGGGGTGAATAATTACTAGTGTGGTAATAAATTCGTACCTACCAGAGCACTGTGGTATATCATAAATATTTTTTTGTATTCTACTAGTTTTAACCGTAAGCCAGCAGAATCCCTGCCCTTAAGGGTGGTTTGGTGGTGAAACATTATTAGGGTGGTAATAAATTAGTAAAAAATGGGTAAAAAATATGCCATCGGCAAACAGTCTTTTTTCTGAATTCTGCTAGGTTGAACCTTAAGTCAACAGAATCGCTTCCATTAAGGGTGGTTTGGTGGTAAAAAATTATTAAGGTGGTAATAAATTAGTAAAAAAATATGCCATCGGCAAAAAGTCTTTTTTCTGAATTCTGCTAGCTTGAACCTTAAGCCAACAGAATCGCTGCCCTTAAGGGTGGTTTGGTGGTAAAACATTATTAGGGTGGTAATAAATTAGTGAAAAATGGGTAAAAAATATGCCATCGGCAAACAGTCTTTTTTCTGAATTCTGCGAACCTTAAGCCAACAGAATGGCCCCCATTAAGGGTGGTTTGGCGGTGAAAAATTATTAGGGTGGTTATAAATTAGTGAAAAATGGATGAAAAAATATTACGTAGGTTAAACTGGATTCCACTCATTTGTCCCTCCTAGCTTAAGGGTCCTTAAAATCTTCAATAAAGTTACTTTGTTCGCGTTTTCCTACCTAAGCATTAAGCTCATCCATCAGAATAATGAGATCTTTAGTGGTGAGTTGGTCAGTAACAGTTTTTTACATCTGCTTCTAGTTCACTTTCAGCTGTCGGTGCATACACTTGTATTACATTTATATTTCTGTTTTCGCTTTCTTCTCCGCATTCACATTTGCTAGCCAACCTAGAGACTATGAATTCTACAGCCTTACGATGATAGTCGCTGTCTTCACCTGAATAATATACTTCTCGATTTTCCACATTCTTGGCGTCTTTAGGGCGCAAATACAATACCATTCACAACCAATGACAAAATAAACTCTTTATAAAAAAATGGGTCCCAAATATGTTCATAAATATAGGAGAAGAGCCTTAGCATTTTTACACTGTCCAACGTTTTTAGAAGAAATTGAAAACCTATGTATTTGTTGATATATTTCTGCACAACGAAGGTCTTCAAGAAAGTAATAATAAATGTTTTATTGAATATTTTTCCAAATCTGACTGGATCAGAATTCCTTTTGTAGGAAGCTCACTAAATGAATTAGAACTGCAAGGACAAATTTACCGATATACCAGAAGACATTTCCATGAAAAATGTTGTTTTTATACAATGCATATGAAGTTTTATTACTTATTTAATAAAAACAAAATAAATAATGGACATGCTACTGATAGCAAATACGTTTCTAAGCAAACTAGAATCAGGACTGCTTTTTTTTAATTTACACCCCCCCCCCACGCCCCGACTACCTGTTGATGGTGGTATGCCTAAACCTTTAAAATCCTTTGGGTAGTACACAGTTGCTAAAACGTTGGGAACTCCAGGTACAGAGAATAAGTGGATTTCGATCACAACCAACTGGACTAACATAATGGCAAAACTACTAGATAAATATTCGTAAGGGCTGTAAATAAATAATAATATAAATAAATATTCGCAAGAAAGTCAGTACAGAGAAAGATTTCGAACTAACGCCATAATAACATTGGAAGAACATTCATAATTATGAATGATTATATTCACTACATACCTGTTAAGAGAGATTATAGTTAAATACATAAATAACATAGTAAACAGCAGTTGTTTTATTGAAAGAAAACTGCAATTTTTTTCAAATGCTTATATGACTGATCTATATATGAGATAGAATAGAATAGAATAGAATAGAATAGAATAGAATAGAATAGAATAGAATATTCTTTATTAATCCCATCAGATCACATTGTGATATAGGACAAGTCATACAGTACATAAAGCATGATCAACAAGTTATATAGAACAATTACATAAAACAAAATCAATAAAATCACAAAAAAAAAGATATGCGATATAGAGCGTCTCTGAACCCGTCGGTCCTCATTCCCTGTAGTCTTTTATTTAGTCAAAATAATCATTTAGGTTGTAAACGCATAATTGGATCAAGCATGCTTTTAATTTATTTTTGAATTTTTGAATATTATTTTCATTTCTTATATTAAGTGGCAAACAATTGTAAAATTTAGATCCTGCAAAATCAGGGCTAGTTTCAAAGAGAGTTGTGGAGTGTTTACACACGCTAATCAACCTCCCGTGTCTTGTCGGGTAATTATGAAAGTAAGAGTTGAGGATAAAATTTTGAAATTTAGTTTTGACGTGAATAATACACTTATATATATATATATATAAAGCATGAAAAGTCAACAGTCGTGTTCAATAAAATATTTACGACACGATTGTCTATTATCAATATTGAATATCAATCTAAGAATTCTCTTTTGAGTTATAAAAACTCTAGAAGAGTTTCTAGAGTTTCCCCACAAGACAACATTATAGGCCATATATGAATAAACCAATGCATAATACACACTTATCCATTGATTGGTGTTAAATAGAGTTTTCAACTGAAGGATCGCATAGTAACCCTTATTCATTGCTTTGGAGACTTTAGTGACATTTTCATCCCATGTCATATTACTTTCTAAAATGCTACCAAGAAATAGTGTTGTATCACTTATCACTAAAGGGTATTTCCTCACAACTGACTGTGATTTTATAACCATGGGATGGCTTACAGCGCGAGTAGAACTGCATACAAATAGTTTTCTTTGCATTTACCATTAAAGAGTTCCTTTTACACCAGGTTGTAAATTCCTGTACTACTAAGTTCATTTTTGAAATGAGTTCGACTTCAGTTGACTCGTCAACTACAATTGTTAAATCATCTGCATAAAGAACTGTATGGTCCCAATACGGAGCCTTGCGGTACACCTTGATCAAGTTTAAAAATAGATGACTTCTTATTATCGACTTTTACTAGGAATTTACGATGTTGTAAGTATGACCTTAACCAGTTCAAGAAATGACCCCGAAAACCAAGGGCTTCTAATTTATGCAGTATAATTTCAATGTCAATAGAGTCAAACTATCGCTCACCTATCCAATGGTCAGATCAAGTACAGAAAGCCACTGGAGAGATATTTTCCGAGTCCATGAGAGCAGCCCAAAATCGCAAGAGATGGAGAGAATTGACAGCCGCATTGTAGTAAATCACGATCCTCAGCAATGAGGAAACGACAAGAGAGAGAGAGTCAAAAGCCTTAGTTAAGTCAAAAAAGAGTGCACCCACATACCTTTTTCGATCCAAAGCAGCGTGGATATAATTAAATAATGAAATAGAAGCACTCTCTGTAGATTTATTAGGAAGAAAACCATGCTGGCATTTATTTAAGATATCATATTTATTCAGAAAATTTAACATTTTACTGTAAATACACTTTTCGATAATCTTAGAGAGTACACTTGTTACGGTGATTGGCCTGTAATTATCAACCAAACATGGATCTCCCTTTTTGAAAATTGGACTAACTACTCCCGTTTTAAGGTCACTTGGAAACTTGCCATCCTTAACAGATAGGTTGATGATGTGAGACAGAACAGGAGATATATATGAAGAAATGTATTTAATTATTTTAGTGGGGATTTGATCAATACCTTCTGAGCTGGTATAGTTTAAGGAAGATATAGCATTTTCAATATCAAATGGTGAGACCTCAGAAAAAAAGAATGTGTTGTTAATTGTCATAGTTGTGAAATCGTTAAAGGTACACTGGGTACACAAAGGATACACTGATTCTAGCACGTAGAATTTAAAGCACAAATATTATTGATAAAAAAACAAATAGATATTTTTTACTTTATATTCTTTACCACAAAAACATACATTAAAACATTATGTACGGTATTATGAAATCAATAAGAACGGAATAAATATAAATATTTTAATTAAATGTACTGACTTACCGATATAAATATGTACGTGCCCAATAATATTATCAAGTAATCCATATTTAAAAATTAAATTGACCACATAATGAAATATTAAACGTTCAGTCTGAATAAAACCATAGAACTAAACCAGACTAATGTTTGACCCCCTTTATTTTAGTGATAATTCGAAGAGTAAATACGGGAACGGTGAACTGTTTATATTCGTATATAAGAAATTTAACTTTGCATTCTTCTTTCTCTTAAATTTTGTATAAACAATTACTTGATCTAATGTACCAATCCAGTAATAATATTTCTTGGTAGCAACTCATATTTGCTTCGCGTGTTGTTTGGATTGTGAGATCCATTTAACATCGTAATTAACGGGCGGGGTTAACTTCCATAATTAAATTTCTTCACAAGTTTTTATCTTAGATCATAAAAATATTCATCCCTTTCATAGATAAGTTCTCCATGTATTTTAATCATGTCCCACTAACCATATTTACTTTGACCATCTTTTAAAAAAAATGCTGTATTTCTGTTTATTCTTTGTCCTTTCTTATCCTTATTTTTAAAAATAATTAGTTTTTTAAATTATTATTTTTTATTATTAAAATTATTACTAGTCTTAATTGACTAACCTACAGCTTTTACCTGATATTTATTACAAACTAAATTCTGTACTTATCTATGAAATCCTCATTGGTATGCTTTTTGAACAAGAATAAGAACGTAACAAATTTGCGTGACCAGTTTCTGCATCCAATTTTGACTAATGCTATAGCACTTAATTTGACGGCTACCTTCTGTTAAGCCTTCTGTTGGTTGGTGAATTGTCAGGAAGCTTCAGCACTTTCTCGGAGGTGGAGTCTATATTTCTGGATCGCTAAAATGTTTAACAAAATACGGCACCAGGGTCAGCTAAAGAAGATAGTCCTTTGCAGCTGAAGTCTTAACTATACCAATGAACGCTTAGAGTTAAAATGTAAAACGAGTACTCTGAGATCAAACCAACCAATAAACATAGCGGTCTCATATTAAAGTCAATTGACAGTAATCTGACTGGTAGTAAGTATAAACTTTGCATACATCTAACATTTCGAAGCACAAAGCTTGAAATTAGATATATTTTAGTAGCTATTATAGAAGAATCAACAAACAATCTTTAAAATTTGTGTGTATAAAATTTATTGAAGATAAATCTGTCCATTTTCTACCAAGAAGTTATGAAATCTAGGGAAACTAACAAGAATAATATGAAGTATTGCAAAAACAAAAGGTTTACTTCTAATAGAAAGTACAGAAGGTTGAAATGAGTCGTATAATTCCAATGTGTGCTAACTCCACACGCAACATATTTTCAGTAAAAGCAAAAAAGTGTATCTATTATTTCCGAGTACCTGTCTAAATGAATTGTAACTATTCCATTAGGGAATGTAATTCTAATTTGTTTATAACATTTATTTACGTAATTTGATTATTAAAAAAGAGATAAACATTAATTTATATATAAAAAAAAATGGATATAGCGAGTTTTGAAACTAACCAGTGGAGTTAGCGGATTTTGGATATAACTATAGGTGAATTTACCGGCTTTTTTAACGAATTACTTTTTTGCTCATATACAGGTTGTTTAAATGAAAAAGTCAGTTACTGAGACTAATATTTATATTTAAATCACAAAATTAAGGCATACAAAACTATATTAAAACAAAAAAAATTAAACAAATCGTTCATTTTCTACTACTCTTTCATAAACAATATCCTCATTTTTATTCTCCTCCTTACTTGTTGCTGTTACATTAAGATAGGCCTGTTCAGCTTTGTAGTAATAGTTTAAGTTGGATAGTTCACGCCAATTCTCTCCATAATGCTTCTGTAGTAATTTGCAGACATCATTAACTTTTTCTTTTTTCAAGTTAGTTCCCACAGGTAAGTTAATAGGTGATAAGATGGATACAGATTTACCCTTTTTGATAACCAGTTTTTTATCATTTCTTTCACTCCTGTAATTTTCCTCTCCTTGTACGGCAACATTCGTTTTCCCTTTATATATAAAAAAAAATCTTTTTGAAATATTGAAACCAAAATGCCAACTTCCTGGAGGATACAGCATTGACTGCGTTTTCCAGTCTAAAACTGGTACTTCCTGTGAGAGATGGAATGTTTGTCCATGCTGACTTAAAATTTTCACATAGTTCTCTGGCTTAATGATAACTTCTCTTCTTCGAATATCTTTTTCTATTTTAGCAAACACTCTGTCTGCCAAAAGAAAAGAGTGACCGACTACCGGAAATATAATTTCAATTTTTTTTAATTGAACTGGTGAAAATGAATACAGCCACTTGCCACACATACCAATCAAAATTGTGTTTCTGTTTTGGCCACCACAGCCGTCTGCAAATAACCTCAATATTGTTACGTGTTCTGGTATGTTTAGGGTCTTCAAAGTATGGTAAACTGCACTTGCGATTTCATTTGACCCTTTGGGCCTCCCTGTTTCATACCAATAGTAACACAAAACATTTTCAGTACTCAGCTTACTTTTAGAGTTGCCAATGACAATAGTGAAATTATAAAAGTTATATTGTCTACTAAAATATGCACTCCGGTCAGGAAGTTTTGGTAGGCAATGATTTTTCTGGCAGTCAGAAGAAAGTGACATTATTTTACTGTCTTTATCTTTGAGTAGGTTATAAAACGCTTTAGCTTTTAAGTTATGTACTCGTTTAGTTACCATTAGAGACTGCTTTTCTTCATAAGTTTTAGACACATTTATGTTCGCCAGTAATTCGCTACAGCGGGAGCATACATCAGTTCGAGGGCTTCCAAAACCAATATTATAATTAATGTTTAATTCCTTCCTGAAAAATGATTGCTTCACTTTATTTTCCAGAGATGTGCTACTATTATACAGCCTCGACATTTTTTTTATGTTGAGATCAGCGCTCAAATACACTCGTCCATCCGATTTTCCTCTACAATAATGTGCTTCGCTGCATTCAAACGACTGAATGAAATTGTGAATGGCGATACGCTTTTCTTCTTTTTTCTGAGATCGGTGATCTCCACCTCTGGTTTCTTTTGCTTATCCACCTGACGATTGGTGTGACCGTTGCAATACTCCAGTATATCTGTCCTTGTTGATACGTAAAATTGACATAAAAGCTGATTTGCAAACACGAAAATTTTTTCCATCAGTTTTGTTATAAAGGAAATATTTTGTAACCATTGTTCTGGAAATTCGACTTCCATCTTTAGGTCGATGTCTTTGAATATTTTTTGTCACACAGTTCTTTAAAATGAAATTATCTTGGTATATTTTATTATGTTTTGTGTAAAAGTGCTTGTGTTAATTCATGATATCGCTCATTGTCAAAGAACCACACTTTAAGCTTTTTGTATTATGTTTACATTTCGGTAAAACATGCAAATCAGCAGCTGTATATCTGAAAAAAATAAAGGTACTTACTCATAATACATGACGGAATTATGTTGGAATTTACTCCACTGTTAATAACATTAATCCAAAAAGAAAAAAAATGGATTTAAACGTAGCTCATTTTACAAGTGTATAATAAATAAATAATTGTAAATCATAGAGAATCAATTAAATACTATTTAAATGGGAATAAGCCACAATTAAAGGTTAAAATACGTTTATTGACGTTTCAATTTCCACTTCGGAAATCGTTCTCAAAATACAAACATTAGTAAATTAAACAAATTTTGTTTTTTGTTACTTAGTGAAAAATTCTTCTAATAATTTAATTTTATCTGACTCATCTATATTGACAATTCAGACATACATTATACATTTTAAAGTAGACGACTTTAAAATGATATTGCCAATATTGTTGAGTTGCGATCCTAGGACGACTCTACTTATATGATAGTTCATTCGATTACATGAAATCAACTTTAACTTGAGAATATCCGTCAGAAAAGATCATAACATGTAATTCGTCTTTAAAAAGACAAATACATGCCATGATGACAGTAAAATTCTCCTGTTAGTGATTCCATAGTAAATTATAAGGGAAAAACCAGGAAAAAAATCCTCATAATACTATCCCGACATGTTAAGTATTTGATCGTGCATTTAGTTTACCTTCAATAAACATCAAATTCAGATTTTATATGTTTGTTATTTAAAAAACATAAATGATGCTTTCTCTATATGTTACTGACTTACCAATACTGGTATTTTCTTTTTAATAACTTTTCTGACGGATATTCTCAAGTTAAAGTTGATTTCATGTAATCGAATGAACTATCTTATAAGTAAAGTCGTCCCAGGATCGCAACTCAACAATATTGGCAATATCATTTTAAAGTCGTCTACTTTAAAATGTATAATGTATGTCTGAATTGTCAATATAGATGAGTCAGATAAAATTAAATTATTAGAAGAATTTTTCACTAAGTAACAAAAAACAAAATTTGTTTAATTTACTAATGTTTGTATTTTGGGAACGATTTCCGAAGTGGAAATTGAAACGTCAATAAACGTATTTTAAACTTTAATTGTGGCTTATTCCCATTTAAATAGTAATTAATTTAAAATGCCACAAGAAAATAGCTTCAGAACAATATAGAGAATCAATGTTACTCTAATGTTTTGGTTATGAATTGTCAACAAAACGGACATGCTGTATCACCTTACTAATAGTACCTAAAGCCATAGTAAAAGACACAACTTTAACTCACATTTTTTCCTTCAATTTGTTCTTTTTCCATAAATCCGGCTGACTTTTTCTTTTCCTTCCTTAATTAGGACTCCTTTTTCAATTTGTTTAGTTAGTTCTTCCATTATTTTAATTAATAAATGCAAATTAGCGACAGCAATATTCACACAGTTTTGCACTGTACCGCCATATTGAAATCTTTAATACCCCGAGGTGTGAGCGGGAACACAAAATGTATTAATACTCATACGCTTATGAAACGCACCTGGCGCATCATAAGGGCCTTCACATTTTACTCTTTTTCAACTTGTCTTGAGTGAAATGTCTTTAATCTTTCCTATCAGCCTCTCTTGGCTAACTCTTGTTTCTTTCGACCCTGAATGGCTATTAGGTTTCCGAGGGCAGACGGGTCACTATATTTCCTTCTATTACACACTCTACGTGTACGAAGGCAACGGGAAACCACCTAGAGCCTAATTTTCCCAAGAAAAAAAATCATGGAAATGGCTGATAAATACAACAGCCCCGAGTACGGGCGCTCCTTAAATGGAGCAGGGGTGCTAAGAATCTCCCGATCAGCTAGAAACATGAACACATTTTCTAAAGAAAGAAAAATAGGTACATGAAATGTAAGAAGCATGTACGAACGAATAAGTGAAATGAGATGGCCAGGGTCTGGAAAAGTAACTGTAGATGATCACATTGTATACTATTCAGGAGAACACAGCTCAAAACACAAAAATTATGTAGCAATAATTGTGTCGAAGGAAACAGATAAAGCTGTAAAAAACGTTGTCCTATTCTCAGGCAGGATACTGATGATACAAATAAAATCAACAACAATCAATGTGAACATATTACAAGTATATGCACCCACACAAGACTCTGAAGAAGAAGACATTGAAAAATTCTATCATGATTTAGAAAAAGTATTAGCACCTACAAAGAAACACGATCTCAATATTATCATGGGAGATTTTATTGCAAAGATTGGTGAAGGTGAACAGGAAGATATCATAGGAAAATATGGTCTGGAAATACGAAATGAAAGAGGAGATATGTTGGCATCTTTTTGCGTAGAAAAGCAATTAGTAATAACAAACACAATTTTCAAACTTCCAAAACGTCGTCTTTACACCTGAAAATCACCACACCTGAACGAGTTGTTCGTAACCAAATAGACTTCATATGTATAAATAAGAGATACAGAAATTCAGTATTAGCAGTAAAAATATATCCAGGCGCAGATGTACCAACAGATCACAATATTTTAGTAGGAAAAATAAGACTGAAATTAAAAAGAGTTGCAAGGACGAATAAGCAAACAGTTACTACTGATAGGGAAAAGATGTTAAATGATACTGTAAAACAAGAAATAACTAGTATATTAGAACAAAAAATAAAGTTAACATCAAGCAAAGAGGAAAGTACTGAGGAAAACTGGATGAGAATTAAACACATATTAAAGACTGTTCAAGAAACAAAATTGAGTGCGCTAAAAGCAAGAAAAAAACAAGGGTGGATGACAGAAGAAATACTGAGACTTATGGATCAAAGAAGAGAAGTCAGAAAAAAAGATAAAAACGAATACAAGAGGATACACGCAATAATTAGGCAGAAGATAAGACACGCGCAAACACAATTTCATAGTAAAGAATGTAATGAAATTGAACAATATGAAAAGAAACACGATACATTTCATCTGCACAAGAAATTAAAAGAGGTCGCTGTAAACAAACGGAAACAAGTATCCCAAAGTATAGAAGACAGAAACGGACACAGAATATTAGACATCAATGAACAGTTAAAAGAATGGGAAAACTACATTTCTGAATTATTTGAAGATGAGAGAGTAGAACACTATACACCGATTGCTATATCAGGTCCATCTATAACATAAAGTGAGGTTACACGTTCACTACAAATGGCAAAAAATGGAAAAGCACTTGGCAGCGATAAAGTAAGTGCTGAAATACTAAAGTTTTTGGGAGAAAATGGAATTAAAGCTCTGTGTAATCTCTTTAACAGAATTTATGACACTGGGATATTACCAACTGATTGGTTAAAGTCGACATTTGTCACAATACCTAAGAAACATCGTCCAAAGACATGCGGTTTTTATCGGACAATAAGTCTCATGAGTCACGTTTTGAAGATCTTCCTGCGAGTAATACACAGCAGAATTTACACGCTGTTAGAGGACAAAATTAGCAATACTCAATTTGGGTTTACGAGTGGCTTGGGCACAAGAGAAGCCTTGTTTAGTATACAGGTGCTAGTACAGAGATGCAGAGATATAAATCAAAACGTGTACATTTGTGCAATCGATTTTGAAAAGGCTTTTGACAGTCCGACATAACAAAATGCTAGAAATATTGGAAACAGCTGGATTGGACGATAAAGATCTACGAATAATTACAAATCTATACTGGCACCAAGTGGCAAGAATAAAGGTTGAACAAGAACTGTCGGATGAAATAAATATAAAAAGAGGAGTGAGACAAGGCTATATATTGTCGCCTTTACTTTTTACCTTATATTCGGAGTAAATATTTAAGGAAGCCTTAATGGAGACAACCGAAGGTATTATTGTGAATGGAGTAACCGTCAACAATATTAGATATGCCGACGATACCTTAGTGCTTGCTAATTGCGGAGAAGACCCACAAAATCTAATGAACAAAATAAAACAGACTTGTGATCAGTATGGATTAAAACTCAACGTTAAGAAAACTAAATATATGATAGTTAGCAAACAAAATTATATACAGGATGACCGTATAAAAGTCGGAGATGCCACACTGGACAAGCCCGAGCTGCCTTTGTAAAAATGAGAAACGTACTTTGCAGTCACGATCTTAGCATTGACCTTAGAGTTCGAATGACATCTTGCTACATCTTTCCTGTTATGTTGTATGGAGTGGAAGCGTGGACTTTAACGGAGGCTATCCTTAGACGCTTGACAGCCTTTGAGATGTCGATATACAGACGACTACTGAAAATAAGCTGGGTCGACAGAGTTAGAAATGAGGAGGTACTTAGACGGCTGAACCAAACAACACAACTGGTCAATATAATAAAGAAACGCAAGCTGGAATACTTCGGTCACATTATGGGACACCCTGAAAAATATGATCTTTTACATCTGATCATTCAGGAAAAGGTCCAAGGTAATCGTGGTCCTGGTAGAAGAAGAACATCATGGCTGAAAAATCTAAGGCAATGGTATGGAAAAACAACTACATCGTTATTTAGAGCTGCTGTCAATAAAGTCACGATAGCGAATATGGTAGCCAACATGATATCCAACGATCGATAATGGTCATGAAACTAGAAGAAGAAGAACAAATAGAAGAACAACTGTTACACTTTAACCCACAATTACTTGTCAATTTTATCTCTTAAAAATTTATTATACATCAAAAAACTAGTCTTTTTTACCAGTTCCTCTCCTTAGAAGTGATGTAGTGCCACTAAGTGTCCCTTTTAAATTAAATGTCTATTGTGTCTTTTTAAATGTGTTCTGTTTGTCCCTAAGTGTTCTTAATTGTTTTTAATTTAAATTTATTTGACATCTAAAATATTATTGAGATTTGATTACAACAATTCTGCTCTAATATAGACCAAATCAATTTATCATCATTTGATAATTACAAGTTGAAGTTATTGCACACCCACAAATTATACATCTACCTTTATTTATTATCATAGAGCTGTCTGTTCTAAATAAAGGATTTTCAATAAATTAACACACGTTTCCAAACTATATCTATTGAATAAATATAAATAAGTTTTAAATAATATAGCACATCACATTCATTTCAACAAACAATCTACACATTACCTACTTCCTAGTTTATTTGTTAATATCTCTCCCCTCAAGAACTTTCCCCATAATTATTTGTTAAATAGTTACAATAAAAACGATGATCACCGGTCACCAGTTTACCAAGATCTTCTTCTTGTAGGCCTATCCGTTTTGGATGTTGGCGACCATCATGGCAATCTGTATTTTGCAAACTGCGGCTCTGAAAATATTTGTGGTTGTTGTGTTGAACCACGTACGTAGATTTTTCAGACTGGAAATGCTTCGCCTTCCTGATCTTCGTTTTCCTTATACTTTTCCTTGAAGTAACTTATTCTTATTTCTCTTACCTATTTTAGCAAATGTCTTCTGTAAATCCCAATTTTGCTAGGGGCCGTTGATATTTATTTTTCTTTCTCTTAAATGAAAGTATTAAGCTTTTTCAGTCCTCTAGTAGGTTCATGAATAATTTCGAGGATAGTGGATCTCCGCGCCTAACGCGTTTCTACTTCAATTAAATGTGTATGGGCGAATAGGTTAACTGTTAAAGTGGTGTCCTTATAGACATCTTTAATGTTCTAAATGTATCGAAAGTTAATTCTGTTTTTCCTTAACTACTTTGTTAATGTGTATATTTACACCAGATTAGAGAGTTTTTCGAAATCTATGAATGTTATTTGGAAGTTACCCACAAAAAACAAAGGATTAACTGACTGGGTTAAATTTAAGAATAAAAAAGCTTTAGTTCTTAAATTATAGTGGGTAATTGGTAGACTAAATGATGTTTGAAGCTTGAATTTGAGAGAATATTTGAAAATGATAATTCCGTGAGACTACTCAGTCCATCCCTGGGTTTGTCGGCGGTTTAGCCTGCAAAGCAATATGCGGTCGCAAGTCGCAAGCGACCATAACTTCTACATGCCATCTGACCATTCACTATCTACATACACACACAGGTTGCTTGTCTCTGCAACCACAAATCTTTTTTGTTGTTTTTTATGCTTTTAAATATCTGCTAAACTAATAAAAAATTACTCACGCAGAAATTGTATATAGAATGAAATACATTTTACTGTTTAATAGATAGACAAATCGCCATGCATTTGCTAAGACTCAAAGCCTATTTATGTACCAACCTATACAGTAAATTACCTTATATATTACATAAGGCTACTTTGACTTAATCGTGATTTTTTTCTGCTGATCTGATTTTGAGTTCAGTGATATTTCACAATCAGAGCTATTTTTCAGAGTTTTATATATAGATTTACTTCATGATTTATCTCTTTACCTCTATTAACAGAATAACAACACGCTAAGTTAAACAAACAAAGAACCATGATAACGACCCCGCCTGCTATAAACAGAATAGATATAACACTCTTTCGCATTGAACGCATGAAAAAGTTAGACAGAAAAAAGTAGAAAGAGTCAATTGCGCATTTTTAAAAAGCACTTATAGTCATTTACGTCCAAAGTACAATACTCTAAAGAAGTAAAGTATAAATTAAAGTTTCCATTTAAAACAGATATACAGCACACAGTGCAGATGTGACTTTGTTTTAAAATTTGTTATGCTTCGGTTGAGTAATTTTAATTCGGAATTATAATTTAACTGAATAAACTAATATTTTCTTCTTCTTCTTCTTTTGGCATCATAACCCTGGATGGGTCTTTGCCTGTCTGGCTATGTCCTTCCATTCAGATCTCTCTTGTGCCCTTCTTCTCCATTGTCTTATGTTCATTGTTTCAGGTCGTCTTCTACGTCATCCAACCATCTCGTTCTGAGCCTTCCTCTTTTTCACCTTCCTATGGGCTTCCATTGTAACATTTTCTTTGTTGCTTTTGCATCGTTTTGTCTCTGCACCAATGACTGTCATGTCCCAGCCATGACAGTCTTTGACTTTTCACAAATCTTACAATGTCATAACCTTCATTTAACTCATTAACCTCGTCGTTTCTCCCGATTCTCTATGTGCCATCTTCCTCTTGTACCGGGAAATATACTTTCCTCAGTATTTTTCTCTCGAATGTCCAGAGTTGGGCTTCATCTTTTTTCGTCATTACCCAAGTTTCATATCCATAGGTTACTACGGGTCTAATCAGTGTTCTGTAGATAGTCATTTTGGTTTTTTTGTCTAATAATTTCGATGTCATCAATCTTTTATTAGCATAGTATGTACGATTCCCGCTGGAAATACGTGCATTAATTTCGCTACTTACGGAGTTCTTCTGGTTGATTTCTGTGCATCTTTCTTTCATTCTGTGGTATGTAAAGGCATCCACTCGTTTGATAGTATAGTTGTCTATTGTGATATTATTTTCATTGTCAGTTATTCTTTTGACTGTCATATACTTCGTTTTTGCTTCGTTTGTTTTGAGACCTCTTTTTCTTGCTTCAGGATCAATTTGTTTGAACACTTCTATTAGTCGTGGATTATTCCTACTAATGATGACTACATCGTCTGCATATGCAGTAATTTGTACTGATTTGGTGTTTATATGACCGGTTATATTGGTTTTTCTGATGACTGCCTCAAGAACTAGGTTGAATAGCATGGTTGATAGGGCATCTCTCTGTCTTACTCCCATGTTGATGTTAAACAGGGGAGTCAGTTCTCCATCTACTCTGACTACGGCTTTTGAACCCTGCAACGTCATTTTTATGAGGCTGATGTATTTCTTAGGTATACCTAGATTACAAAGGTCTTCCAGCATTCTGTCTCTTTTCACACTATCAAAAGCTTGTTTAAAGTCTATATACATATTATATAGGTCTATGTCGTATTCATAAGCTTTTTCTTGTATCGTTCTTAGTATGAATATGTTATCTGTAGTGGCTCTATTTGGTCTGAATCCATTTTGATAATCACCAATTATATTTTCGGAGTATTCTAATAATCTATTGTAGATTATACCAGAAAGAATTTTGTATATTACATTTAGCAATGTAATTGGCCTATAATTCTGGCATTCCCTCTTATCTCCTTTTTTATATATTGACTAATAGTTTATTGGGGATAAAAAAATTTGTTTATAAAAAATGGAAAAAATTCAATAGTATTTTCAATCATGTTTAAATAATATTGGTAACTGGATGCAGCATACAACCAGATAAAATTTTTCCATTTTTATTGGCTACTTTTAATTGAACTGATTCAGTCGAAATGCTACAGAAATTAATTATCAAGATATGGTCTGGCGAACAACTACCAAACGAATGGAACAACAGTTCTTGACAGATACTTCTAAAATACTGTCAAAGATCATATTGAACAGATTCAAGCCAGAATCAGGTTAGGATTAATACGAGTGGGCGCTTAACTACTCTTCCGCTCGACCTAAGAGGTGTATTGTGGCTAATCCATAAGTTAGAGTTTTTTCTTCATTCCAGCCTTTTTAACAAAGTTTGTGATGCCGTAGCAAAAATTCGTAGGGCTCAAGTTGATATAATAACGCTCAAATATATTCAGTCTTATACTATCCAACTGTGGGCTAGAACTACAGTATTGACTACATCTATACACTAAAATTATCTTGGAACAGGTCACCAAATAAAGAAAAGACATACCTGTATGTAATGTTTATTGACTTTATAAAAGCCTCTAAAAGTTGGGAGAAAATGTATAAAAATAAAACTCACAACTTTCTCTGGGCGCCAATTGTGTGAGAACTTCTTATCTGAAAATTAAATCCAAAAATGAATCTGGCTGGCACAAATAAACCAAGATATTAACTAATCGTATTTATTGTAAAAATATAATAGAATGAAATTATTAAATAAAAAAAGCAAATCACGTCTATAGCTTTACAAAATTTTAAATTGATTGGCCTGATGTGGTTGACAGGATAAGTTGCTAGTGGCTTCTGATGTTGCAGTATATTTCAAGTTGGTGGATCCAGCGTTTTAATCGGTTGTAACTTCAAGCAGCTATTGAGTTTTGCATGATGTTATGCTATGCTGCTGCAGTTATCATCCCTATGTGTGGTACACTACAAGCCTTCGGACAGTTTCTTCCAACAAGGGGGACAAGAAAAGTTTATTAAGGCCAAAACACTAAAATACCTTAAGTTAGCCACTACGTTTCAAAAAACAACTTTTTTATAGAACATATTTGATGGCAAGGATAATTAAATGAATATAATTATTATTCAAATAAATTAGTTAAAATTATTTAAATAAAGATCCTCCATGCACACGGTTTGAAAAGATACACGTAGGTTGGAGCTAATGTAAAAAACAAGTAAACTATAGAAAATTATAAAAAGACAGATATGTAAAAAAATAATTACCTATAAATATGAAATATACTTAACCCAAGAAAATATTTAATCATATAATAGATGAAAAATATTATAAAAATCACTCCCTATTTTTGCATTGAAGTAAAACTGCTCAAAGGGAAGAGTTTCCAACTGACAAATAACGTTTGTTGACTAAAGTGAACCATAGAAATTTATATATGTCTATCACATAGAACATAATGGGGTCTAAATAATAGGAATTAGAATATTATTATAGTAATTGAAAGATTAAAATTGAAAAATAAACATTACATTGGATATTTAGTTGATCGAAAAACTAGTTTTAGAATAAAAATGTTAAAATAAAAGAGAAAGTTAATAAAATGAAAAAAATTTAAAAATAACAAACATGTGATGTTTACAACGTTATAATGTACAAAAAAAAAATTATTAAAAACTTTAAGAAATAACGCTAGGCAGCTAAATTAAAAATAAATGGAAGAGGATTAGATGAAGTAGATATACTAAGTGACATAGAAATTCGAACACCCATTATAAAATATTATATTTTGAAAAAAATTTGTACATTTATATAGTTTAGCAAAATAAATAAACGATTAAAATTTTAATATGATTGAAAAACTTACAGGAGTAAATTAATAATTAATAATGTGTTGATTTATCTCAGTCGGCATCACACTCTTGGATGCAGCTGGGTTCGCTTCTAATTAGGTTGTCAATATTCTCTTGGGTTAGAGTTAGGGTTAATTCGTTCAATGGACTAACTAACTTCTTCCGAAGAGCTTCCAAAGTTTTAAGAAGTCTCCGACTCATCATGTTCCACACGTGTTCAATTGGGGATAAATCTGGTGATCTCGAGCAAAAGGCTGACTCCAGCCTGTTCAAATAAGTACAAAGTAACTCTCGTATTGTATAGCCTTGCGTTGACGTGAGGATATTGGGGTTTTAAAGCGTCTAAAGGTAGGATATGAGATGAGATTCTAAAATTTTTTCTACGTATTGCTGAGCTGTCCTGTTCACTATGACAAAGATTAGAGGTAACCTTAAACTATAAGCGATGATAAATGAAAAGATGCCACGACTACGAATTTGATGATAAATTGTTCGCATTCCAATTGGTCTTCCATGTTCTGCAAACTACTGATTTGTAATAGACTTGATACTGGAGAAGCGGCCTCTTAGAGCCAAACCAAAGGCGACGATCTTGAGGATCTGTTCTTCTTCAACGTTGCCCTGAGCACCTCAATTTTTGTTTTCGGCCTTCTTGACGCCATCCCCGATAACATCTTAACACAGTATCTAAACTTATGTGAATCCTATTCACAATTTCCCGAAAGCAAAAAATCCGGCTTCTGTTAGGTCAACTATCTGGCTTCTCTTATGTCAAACTCAATTTGCGCGTTTTCGTACTTTATTGGACAATCTACTATTTTTATCTTCTTCCTTGGCTTTTTAACATTTTTAATATGAGTTTTCGTCGTCCAAAGCACTGTATTCTCCCAGTCACCTTTCCAGAGTATAAGGTCTCTGTCTATCCTAACATTTATTATGTACATTTTTCATCTTATAGCAAGTCTTCTTTCCGTCTTCTTCTCTGTTAGTCCCAGTCCAATGTTCTTTTCAGCAACCTGTGCTCTGACATTCTTTCTACACGCCCGTACCATTGCAGGGCGCTGTTTTTCAATCTTTTTATAATTGACCATTTAACTTCCATATCTGCTCTGTTCTTATTCTATCCTCTCTGTTGATTTATAGACCTCTTTTCATAAGGTCTACTTCAACTGATCCTATGATATTTCGTATCGTTATTGTCATTGGCCACACTTTAGCTCCATATAGGGTAATATTTAGCACTATGCTCTGAAAGATGTTTTTTTTTGTTTTCTTTGGTTAGAGTGTTGTTCGATATTACTCCGTGGAGTGTTTTCGTGGCTTGTTTTTCACGTGCTGTTTTCATTTATATATTTTTCATATAAGTACCATCTTGGCTTAACATTGACCCTAAATACTTATAATCTTCTAACTTTTAACAGTTTCTTCTTAAATGAATTTCAAATCTGCAACCTCGGATCCAATGCATAAATATTCGGTCTTATAAATATCTTAACTTCTTATCGCTCATATTCTTCTACTAATTTCGTTAAACATATTCCATGTATTCCCTGTCTTGTGCAAAAGTGACTTGGTTATCTGCGAAAAGTAATCAATGTAATATATTTTCTTCCGCATTTTCTATACCATCTTTTCATTGACTAACTTTATTTGTACCTCTGTTTTTGTGCAATACAGTATTTGTGTTATATTCACTCATTTCTCTCTAACTTGTATTCTTCTCATAGCTTCCCATAATTGTTTCCCGTGCACGCTATTGTATGCTATTTTTAAGTCAACAAAGTTCATATATGTTTCAATATTTTCCTCTTTGTTATTTTCTATCACTTGTCTCACGACGAATATATTATCTAAACATGATCTGGCTTTTCGGAATCCGGCTTGTTCTTAGCCATAATGGTCCATGTGTTGTTCTTTTTTTCTGATCCCTCTATATTTCTATATCCCACCTTTTTTGAAAATTGGCGACATATATGATAGATTAAACTCATCTGGAATCTTCTCTCCTGTTTCAATTTTATTGAACAACACTTAGAATGATCAGATGATGACAGGCACCCTAAGAAGTAGTACAAAAATGTTCATTCTAACTTCCATTATTTGTTCATTTATTTACTAGTAATCTTGTATGTGTTTTCTCAATTTATTTTTTTGATGTTATACTTCTATATGCGAGCTCCACGTTGGAAATTTGTATGGAAGTGAATCTGTGAAATCATTACATATGTAAGATAATGAGTAAGAGAGAGACAGAAGATATATTTTCTCTCTCTTCCTCTCTCGAATATAAAAATGTTCCTTTTGTATATATAATTTAATATTTTATATATTATATAAAGATATATATACATAGCATATAATATAGATATAGCAGACTACCCTGCTATACTCCCAAAGCCGCGACAGCGGTATAAAACGGGAGACTATTATATTATATATATACATATAATATTATACATATAATAAAATATTTATTAATATTATTATTTATGTGATATGTTTTGTATTATTTATTAAATGTTCATAATTATATTAGTCTTTTGTATTTCAAAATAATAATCTCAATAAATCACTGTATGATCCAGAACTGTCAATTTTGAAATACGTTTGTGTTATGTCCTCGGTAGTATAGTAGTCAGTATCCCCGCCTGTCACGCGGGAGACCGGGGTTCGATTCCCAGTTTGGGAGGACTTTTTTTATTAATATCATTACATTATTGTCATTTTTAAATACTTATGGATATTGCATTTTAATTTGTATTGTATTATTATATGGAATTATGTTGCACTGTATTGTAGTGTATTTTTTTATGTATATTATTGTCATTTTTAATGATAAATAATAATGATAATAATAAATACTTATGAATATTGCAGTTTAATTTGTATTGTATTATTATATTAATAACAAAATAAACAATGAATTTTACTGCAGAGTATGTGTAAAAAAATTTTTGCATTCAACTCCTTTCATACATATATGAAAATAAAAATATACATTTTCATCAAAATATTGATTCAATCCTTCATTGTTAGTAAGTTGTTATTAATTCTGTTCTCTTTCTGCTATGTCTTACCTATAGAATTACATATGTAATGATTGTGCAGATTGACTCCCAAATAAATTTGTAACGGCGAATGCGTGTATAGAAGTGTAACTTCCACCGGCAGTCCCACTGGACTGCCACACCCGTTTTTTTAATATTGATACTTATTTTGGTGCTCTTTTATGTTTGCAAACCTCATTCCATATGTGTGTATATTTCACACTTGATTGAAAGTTAATTGACTCTCCTCGATACTATTTTTTTTTCAGTTAAGACTATCTGTGCCTAGTCTTTCGATTTCTGGAAATATTTCATTTTGTTTCTTTGTGATCCCTTATATGTATATTCCACGTTCCCATCGTCATAGTCTTTTTTCTTTGCCTAAATCGTATATCCTTGTTTCCGTACAAATTTCTAGGTTGTCTTGGATTGTTTTTTGTAAAATAGTTTTTTCTGAGTGTCGGGTAGGAGGTCCGGCGCCTCAACCTCCTATTCTTTCCATAGTGCCTGTTCGTTAATTAAAATCATTTCCGTATTTAATTTAGGCTCTTTATCGGTAAATCCATCAAGGATACTGGAAGGGAAATGATAGATTTGGATATGGCCTAAGGGTAGGACAATGGTTTGCCCTGTATGGTATTAGTAGATAAACCAACGTTCACGTAGGCAGGGCTGAAACTCTGAAGTAGATCTGTCACCTATCTAAATCTACCATTTTTGCTATTCTTATTATTTGCTCTGTTAATTTCGTATAAACATATCCAAAACCTGATATTTCTCTACCTAATTATTAATAACAACTACAATTACTTTAAAAGATTATTTTTTAGGGGTATCGTTGATATTTATATTGTGTTTTATAAGCAGAAATCATTTTATTAAATAAATTGGCTATACCATTAACTTGTTTTAAAAGTCATGGTAGATCGTTTTTGTCATCCACTTTATTAACAACGTATGCTCTAGACAGTACTTTCTAATTTTTCAATTTACGCAATTTTAATAAGCGTTTGTAAAACATGCAGCGTTTAAACTATAGGCTATATAACAATAACTAGGTGTACTCAATACGCGAGAGTCTAAAACACTTGAACCAGAAATGCGTCGATCCCTTTGATCGAATTCTAAACTGACACTGACTAATATGCGGGAGATGAAAACTCTAACCAAGACGCGACCAGCTAAGCTGGGATACAATATGACACTGACTACGTGACTACTTTCAAATTATCACTGCCTTACCTATCAGGGGCCAGGGGAAATTCCTTTCACATTTCTATTAGGTATCCAAAACCCCCTTTTGAATGATTTTTAACCAAGAATTTTCAAGGTATCAGTTTTCAATGGTTAACAACAGCTTTTGAATACTTTATACCAGCGATTTCTTTGGAACTATCCAAGTGGCGTAGCAACACTTGGATACATTTCTTACAAAAATTTATCCAATGATGATATAGAGAAAAGGGGGTCATCTTTGTTACAGATTATATTTCAGCGAATACTTGACGAGTAAGTTCTATGACATCATTCAGGTAGACACAGTCAAATGCGTTAACTAAATTAATAATCATAAGTGCACCATATCCTTATACTTATTTAATCTTTCAGTTATTTGACTAAGAACAAAGATGGCATCTGTATAGGATCTGCTTGACTAAAACTTATGGTTTTATTTGCTATTATATATGTTTTAAGTTTTATTTTTACGGTCACTAAGTTTAAATTTCTGTAATTGGAGGAATTTTCTTATCGCACTTTCTAAACATAGAAGTGGTAATGCACGCCTGCCATTAATTTGGGGTTTTATGGTGTTACAAAATCTTTGGGAGTAGTATTGTCAACTATTGTATTCTACTTTCTTCACCGGTATTCCAGTAATTCAATTGGAATTAAATCTTGAGTTTTTTCTTATTCTTTAATTTATGCATGCCTTGTTTTATTTCTTCTTCTTCTTCATGTACCATGTCCTTTCAGAACGTTGGTTACCATCATAGCTATCTTAATTTTATTCACTGCCACCCTAAATAGCAGGCTTGTATCAACACCATACCAAACTCGGAAGTTCTTTAACCATGAGGTTATTCTTCGTCCTAGACTGCGTTTGCCTGCTATTTTTCCTTGCATGATATTTTGTAGCAACCTATATTTGGGATCTACCATTACATGTCTGAAATACTCCAGCTTTCTCTGCTTGATGCTTTTTATGATCTCAGTAGTCTTGCTGAGACGTTCTAGTATTGTGGAGTTTCGAATCTCCTCCACCCAGGAAACTTTTAAAATTCTTCTATAGCACCACATTTCGAAAACCTCAAGGCGATTTAGATCGATTTTATTCACAGTCCAGGACTCGACACCATAAAGTAAGACCAAAAACACGTAGCAGCGAAGTAGGCGGATCCTCAATGGCAATTTTAGGTCTCTGTTACATAACACCTTGGACATCCTTCTTAAAGCCGCTCTAGCCTGCTCTATGTTAGATCTAATTTCGTCGCGACTTTCTGCGTTACAATTTAATTGCTGTTCAAGGTAAACGATTTTATCAACTTGCTCAAATTTGGTATTATTTACATATTATAGACGGTTTTATATGCTGTTGTTTACTTATTACGAGTATTTTGGTTTTTCGTATGTTCAGATCCAGACCTGCCTCCCTACAACTCTCAACGACACTATCAAGTAGTGTTTGCAGATCTTATTGACTAGAAGCTAGGAGTACCGTATCGTCCCATATCGCAAATTATTGATGACTTCATCGTTCACAAGTATTTCTTCTTGTTTTTCAGAAAGGGCTTTTCTGCAAATTCTTTCGGAGTAAACGTTAAAAAGCAGGGGTGACAAGAGGCGTCCCTGCCGTACTCTTCTTTTAATATTAAAAACCTGTGATTCCACACCATCTACTAAAACTGATGTTGTTTGATTCCAATATAAATTTGCAATTATTCGAACATCTCTGCCGTCCAAGCCAATGTCTTTTAGAGCTTCGATCAATATAGAGTGCTTAACACAATCAAATGCCTTTTGGAAGTCAATAAAACAACAGTATATGTCTACAGATATATCTTGACATCTTTCAGCAAGTACGTTCATTCCAAACAGTGCCTTTCTCGTTCCAAACCCGTTACGGAAACCAAACTGTGTATCATCTAGGTATTCCTCACATTTATTGTAGATACGACCATGTATTACCTTCAGAAAAATTTTCAATAAGTTGTTTAACAAACTGATGGTTCTATAATCAGCAAAGGTTTTTGCTGTTGTCTTCTTAGATAGAGCTATAAACAGTGAATTATACCAAAAATTAGGTAGTTGTCCGCTGGTATAAATGGTATTAAAAAACGAAGTTATAGCCTCTAAAACATTGCTATCATTTATAGACTTGTATATTTTAGTTGGAATTTCATCAGGACCAGTCGCTCTGCCATCTTTTGATGAATGTATGGCTTTTATAACCTCAGAGCGTGTTATTAGGGGTCCGTCGCAGTTAGTAATATCGGGAGGTGAACTATTCCTATCGTCTTCGAATAGGTTCGTGACGTAATTTTCTCATTCTTTAAGTGTGTCCTCTACTTCAAATATTACTTTACCATGTTCATCCTGTAGCAATGCAGTTTGTTTTTTATTGATGATACCAGCCGTTCTTTCACTTTTTTATACGTGTTAAACGTGTCGTATCTATTTTCAAGTTCTTCAATGCCATGACATATTACATAGTACACGTGGAGAGAAATACACCTTGCTCCAACTGATTACACAGGGAAAGATCCAAGGAAAGAGAAGCATAGGGAGGCGTAGAATGTCATGGCTGCGCAACCTGAGAGAGTGGTACGGATGTACATCAAATGAACTTTTCAGAACAGCCGTCTCAGAAGTCCGAATAGCTATGATGATTGCCGACCTCCACGGCGGAGATGGCACTTGAAGAAGAAGAATGTCATGACACTGTTTGGCTAGATGTTGACTCTTTGCTCCTCGTATTTTACGTCGAATTTTTTTTTGTATGCTTTTATAAAGTGTTTTGTTGTTTTTCGCTAGTCGCCGTTGTTCCATCAAATCCAATATGTCATCTGTCATCCAAGCCTGCGTTTTTAGCTTTGACCTGCCTTGTAAATTTCTCACACAGATTTTTTTTACTGTTGTTACGATTTTATTTAAGCCCTCATCAACATTTTCACCAATATTTTCCCAAATTAAACTTTCGTTCAGTTGTCTTTGAACTGATTCCTTAACTTTCTCGTCTTGTAATTGGGCTGTATTAATATTTTTGCGAGACTTCATTTTGATCACCTTTTTTAATTTTAATTGAGTTACAGCTACTATGGGATTGTGATCAGACCCAATGTCAGCACCTGGATAAGTTTTAACTGATTTGATGCAGTTTCTAAATCGATTTTTTATTAGAATGAAGTCGATTTGGTTCCTAATAATTTTGTCCTCTGATTCTGCATTTGACTTCCAGGTGTAGAGTCTTCTCGGTGGTAGTTTAAAGTGAGTATTCGATATAATGAAATCGTGTTATTGACAGAACTGGACAAGTCGATTTCCACGTTCGTTTCTGTTTCCCAAGCCATAATCTCCCACAATGTTCAAACAGCGTCCTTTGCCGACTTTAGCATTTAAATATCAGAGGAGTATGGTATTTTCTGCTGTTTTGACAAGATCTAGAGCATCAGTAAGATCTTTGTAAAATGCTTCTAATTTATCTTCATCACTGGATGATGTTGGGGCATAGACCTGAATTACATTGGTAATGAACAACTTTGAACTAAATTTCACTAGCATTACTCCGTCAGATATGGGGATATAACTTAATACTGATTGAGCTAAGTGTTTTGTTACTGCGATTGCAACTTCGTTATAGCGATTGGCTCGGTATTTCGGCATGGTACACTTGATATCCATATACGTTACATACTCCTGATCCCGGCCACCGCATTTCACTTATTCCGAGGATGCTGATTTGCATTCTTTTCATTTCTTTTATGGCATTATATATTTTACCTGTTTTATTTCCGACTTTTCAATTTCAAATAACTACAAAAAGTATCAAAACAGTTAGAAAATAATATTTCGTTTTTTATTACAAATAATACATATTTAATGCCATTGCACTATCTAAATATATTGCGTCAAATTTCTCGGAAATTAACCTGGCTGAATCCAACCCATATTGGTTGTTTCTCGATTATCTTGAACATATATTAGCCGTGACTGTCACCCGCTACTGTTCTGACATCTGGCGGGCAATAGTCGCTAACTAACTGCATCTTCTCGAACGTCACGGCAGTTCGAATTCTCTTTTCAGTTTCAGCTAAACCATGTCCACAGAATTCTAAATCTTAAGCCGCTATTTAAACGACTAGTGCCAACGCTTTGTCGATTTCAGCCGTAATTCATGATGCAATCGAACTTTTTAACCAGTTAAATTGCATTTTCACCGTTTTGGTGTCTTTTAAAATGAATGTGATCGATTTCATTCCTTATGATTAACGACTGGACAGAATTAACGCATCATCTTATTAGATTTAAATAATACAGCCATAGAAATTCTTTGAAACTAAATTATAAGGGACGACAATATTATAAATTTTCAACAATTATTTTCACTCGGAAATAAAAATTTTCATTGTATAAATTCAATGTATATTTGCGATATAATATATTTCGAATTAAAATGCCTATGTCCAACTTCTCGATCGACTAGGTGAAATATTATAGAAGTCGTAAGGGTTTATTGGTAGCTCCAAAATAAGTACAATCGACGTAAACTTCAAACAATTGACTTAACTATGTTTATTGAGGTAAATTTTCTGTTACACTACACATTAAAAAAAGACAACAAATAAAACTACATTCATAAAAAAGGCCATTGACTTAAACCTTGTGACTTGCACGATAAACCAAGTGCTTATACAAATATAAGTCGAACTATGAAATTTTTGTAAAAGAATTTAGTAACTGATCCAATTCTACTGGAAGATAAATAACCTCGTAATTAAAGCATAGATATGTATTATCATTAAAATAGGTAAAAAATTATATACAGGTATATAGGAAGTTAGGATTAATGTGAGATTACAAATTAAGGGGTTTTAATGTGAGATTACAAATTAATGTTAATGGCGATTTCTTTTGACTTTGTAAATAAAATTTAGCTTAGAGCTTCGAAACTTGTTTTCAATCGTTTTCTAGCCTGATGTGTTATATCAGCCACGGGTATTTTGTGGCCTTATGTTTACCGGGTGAGAGGTGAGGTATTGGACTGTTATATGTATACTCAGCGTTACCATTTAAAATTGGATGATTTTATTAATACAGATCATCCTAACGATGAAATTATAGTTTGGTCCGATTTCGAGACTTGTACTCTGCAACAATGAAAACTTGGTTACAGTACTACAACATCTCATATGTACCCAAAAATGACAACCTCAAATGTACTCCAGGCTCATCCAATTAAACATTTTTGACAACAATAAATGGAAAACTGCAGTAGAATTACTCTAGAATATATGTGAAACTTCTAATCAGAGAAGAACATCTAATAGAAAATAAATAGAAGAGGAAAAGTTGGATGAATGACAGTATACTGCAAATCATGAAAAAAAGAAGAAAATCAAAGAACAACAAAATAATGTACAACAATATTCAGAGACAAAAATAAAACCTGAAATACGAAAGGCCAAAAAAATTGGTTTCTTACATTTTATTTTGGTTAACAAAAACACGATACGTTTAATAAACATTAAAATGTTAAACAAACAGCTGGCCTTCAGAAATCCAACACAGCTAGCAAACTATGGATCAACGTCACCAGGGGAACATCATCACATATATAAAAATCAAGAAATTTGCCTATGGACCAAATACATACAAAAACTCTTTTATTTTGGCTTTGTAAAATAAAATTTATCTGTTTCTAGCCTAATGTGTTAAATAAATTACAAGCATTTCATGGTCTTATATTGACCACGTGAGAGATGAAAAATATACACCTACCTTGGTACGAACATCAATGAAAATTAGGACCATTCCCTAAAAATTAAATGTAGGATAAGGAAAACAAGATATGTATTTCAAAAAATGGCTAAGCTATTCAATTGTCATGATTTACCGATACCCATAACAATCAGCTTACTACGATCTTTCCTATACTCAACAAATAAAAAAAGTAATAAAATACCTATCTTGGTACGAACGTTAATGAAAATTGGAACCATTCCCTGGAAATCAAATGTAAGATAGAGAAAACCAGATTTGTATTTCCAAAAATGGCTAAGCTATTCAAATGTCATGATTTATTAATACTAATATAATAATAATAATAATACTAAGATACACAGAGACTAGACGCAGTACCATCAGAAGCGAAGTAGAACGGGAGATTATTCACCAAGAGGTAAATGTGGATCAAGTCCCTAATAAAATATATGAGCAGATTCCTGAGCTTGCCATACAAGAAACTCTATCATACACTACAGGACAACAACGAGTTACGCTATTCTCTGGTAAGCGAAATGGCACGTGCTTATTTACTGTGCAGCAACAGCAACAGCTAATGTAATGGGAATTAAGATCAGAACACGACGGGGTACCAATGCCAGAAGGACAGATAACAGAGTTGCACCCTGGGAGAAACTGCTTCTAAACAAGATTGAATTATTGCGCAGGGACATTGGTCAAATGACAGAAATATACGGGAAACAACAAGTAGAAAAGTCATTAAAAAAGCTGATCAAATAATGCTAAACCCTGCAAGGCACTCGAAATATGATCCAGAAAACAACACAGCCCAATAGTGCCTGGATACATTAAAACAAAAACTCTCCGTTTATTCAGGACGACTAAGGAAGTATAAAGTTAGTAACAGCCGGAAATGTGATAAAGCGTTTTTTGAGCATGCCGAGAAGGCTTTCTATCGGAAACTCAATTCAACTGTCAATAAATCATACCTAAGCCAAGAAGACATTCAGGAATTTTGAGGAAATCAACTTTCCACACTAGCTGCTCTTAACACCAATGCTGGATGAATAGAAGATAAGACGCACAGCTATCAACACTACCGTACAACTGTCTGTGAACCCTTCACCACAGAAGAAGTCTCTAATACCATCAAAGAGCTTCATAACTGGAAATCTCTTGGACCAGACGGAGTTCAAAACTTCTGGCTTAAGAAGTTGTGGAGTGCTCATGATTACTTGTCAATACTAATTAATCGTGTTATTTCTAATCCGCAGGAAATACTACCATTACTAACTCAGGGATCAACTTATTTACCGAAGGATCAAAATAATACCCAAGATCCAGCCAAGTACCGCCCAATTACTTGTCTTTTAAATCTGTATGAATTAATCACATCCTGTGTAGCCCAGCGTATCTACCAACACTGCGCTCTAAACAATATCATAGAACCTTAACAGAAAGGATGCGCTAAGGGTTACATGGGTTGCAAAGAACAACTTATTATCGACCCAGTTATTTCTAACCAGGCATACACCAAATAAAGGAACCTCTTCACTGCTTTTATTGACTATAAGAAAGCCTTTGACTGAGTGCAGCATGAATGGCTGGTAGATATATTAAGAATATATAAAGTCGATGATAATATAGTGACCTTCTTAAGAGATAAAATGAAAGATTGGAAGACTAAAATTCACCTCCAAATACCTGGTGAAAACAATATCGAAACGGAAAATATTGCAATTAACCGCGGCCTATTCCAAGGAGATTCGCTGAGTCCTTTGTGGTTCTGTCTAGCGATGAACCCACTATCCCAGCTATTGAACTCTACTAACTCAGGTTTTAGCATTAAAAACAATAATACTGTAGTGGCGAAGCTTAATCATCTGTTGTATATGGTAGATTTGAAACTAATGTCTTCCACTCGAAATCACTTAGATCAAATGCTAAAAACTGTAGAAACTTTTTCAAATAATATCAGTATGCACTTTGGGCTAGACAAATGTCGTGTACTAAATATAGTCAAGGGAAAGGTTCAGCCCGGAGGATTCGATATGCAAAATAGCCAAAACATCGAGGCTATGGGCGAAAATGACATGTATAAATATCTAGGAGTAAAGCAAGCGTAGAAAATTAACCATAAACAAATGAAAATTGAATTAACATCAGAGTTCATACAAAGGGTAAAACAGCTACTTCGCTCACATCTTAATAGTAAAAATTTGTTTAAGGCATTAAACACCTACGCATTTTCCGCGCTTAGCTACTCATTTGGGATTATTAAGTGGACTAAAACGGATATAGAAACACTTTGGCGAAAAGTACGAAAACACCTCACAAAGGCACAAAAACATTATCCTAGAAGTGCAGTGAAAAGAACGACATTACCGCGGTATTTAGGAGGACGAGGACTTATGGATATAAGCGAGCAATTAGAAAAACAGATTAGTAATTTAAGAACTTATTTTCAGGTGCAGGCGGAGACGTCTACTCTTCATCGCGCGATTTGTGCAGTAGATGACACAACACCGATCAAACTGAGGGAACAAGAAATGCGCATAAACCATTTTACTAAGAACGAAAAAATTCTCATCTGGATGGGTAAACTTCTACACGCAAGACATCCGAATGAAGTCAGTCAAGACTATGTCGACAATATAGCGTCGAACTATTGGTTGACATCAGGAAAGATGTTCCCTGAAACAGAAGGTTCATTACTTGCCATTCAGGATCAGGTTATACCAACCAAAAATTAGATGAAATATATTGTCAAAGACCCTCAGGTCCAAAACGACAAATGCCGATATGGATGTCAAGCCAAAGAAACCATCCAACATCTTACCGGGGGCTGCCAGGCATTTGCTGCAACTGAATAAAAGGAACAGCATGATTCAGTAGGGAAGATCCTCCATCAAGAGATAGATTTTAAACTGGGACTTCTACAAACAAACCATCTCCCATATTATCACTACGTTCCTGAGAGTATGCTTAAGAATAACAACTACAAGCTATACCGGAATCGCACTGTGCTCACAGACCAAATTGTAGCACATAATAGACCAGATCTCGTGCTAGTTAATAAACTAACAAGACAAACAATACTAATCGACGTAGCGATACCTAACAACAATAATTTGCCTGTTAAGTACAACGACAAGATCGCCAAGTACAGAGATATCTGACAATACAAATAAGGAGAAAATGGAGAATGGAAAGTACCCAGACGATACCTATTATTGTTTCTACCACTGGAGTCATTTCGAGGAATCTCCTAAAAAACATAAAAAAGCTGGGACTAAATGAACATCTTTATAGGATCGTGCAGAAAGCTGTGCTACTTTCGACGTCCAGATGCGTGTAAAAATTTTTGGAAGATACACCGACGTACTAAGTTCATCAAGATGGCGACTGACGAATTAATATACAAAGAACTAGATCGTCTTAAGAAATCAGAATTATTGGAAATACTTATTCACAAAAAGGTTCCCGAAGGAATAAAAATTAGTGAAAGTGTCAAAAATGTTTTGGAGACCAGTGGATCTTCTTGTTCCGATGTGAAACTGTGCAATAGTGATTTGAGGTTAGAACTCACTCAACTACAGTGCAAGTTAAAGTGTGCCGAGATTGAGATTACTTACTTAAAATCGTTAAATACAGAGCTAGTAAAAGGTAAATGAACGTCAAGATTTAATTATTTCTTTATTAAAAACGAATTCAAATAAAAATATTGAACATAAACGGACTACGTCCAACGTTGCCAAACCTACTAACGGGGGACTTAAACCACCTGAAAATTCAAATGCTGTAGCTAATAATAGTAGTCGTAGTCGTAGTAAAAGTCAATCTACGTCCACTGTGGAAGCAGCACTTCCCGCTTCAGTTGATTTAGGAAGTGATGAGTGTCAAAAGGCCCAAGAAAGTATTATGTCATCTGTAATAAATCTTACGAAAGAAGCCACAAAAGACGAAGCTCCATGGCAGAAAGTTCAAGACAGAAACAAAAGAAGAAGACAGGTAGTTGTTGGAACTGGTGCTGGATCTGTCAAAGGTGTTCCAAAATATGTGGATCTACATGTGTATCGCATTGATCCTAGCACCAATGTGACTGCAATGGAAAATCTTCTAAAACCCTATTTTCCGGAAGTGCTTTGCGAGTCTATGGAGTCTCGCTACCCAAGTCTTTACTCATCATTTAAGGTCCGAATATATCAAAACAATTTCAATAAAGCTATGGATCCAGCACTCTGGCCTGAAAATGCATGTGTGAACAATTTTTTGTACCTACGGAAAAATCAGAGGTTCCAGAGGTAATGTTTAACCCTAAATTAATGTTATTAAATGTTCAAAGTATAAATAACCATAAAATATGTGACATTGTTGTGGATATTAATACATTTAAAAATATAGAAATCTTATGTCTAACAGAATTATGGGAAACCATTGACTCTATTAATAATGTATACATTGCTGGATTTACTACGAGTAGTAGTTATTGTAGAAACTCCTCCGTAAGAGGAGGTGGTGTAGGAATATTCGTAAAGAGAAATGTAAACGCTCATAATATTAATGTTAAATAATTCTGTTCTGATAAACATTCAGAGTTTTGTTGTTCTTTAATTAGGGATAAAAACAATAATATCTTTTACATATTGAATTGCTACCGATCTCCGTGTGGAGATGTAAATATTTTTTTAGATAATCTTGACTGTCTTTTAAATCATTTATACAAGCCAAATGCATGTTATATTATTTGTGGTGACTTTAATATTGATATGAAAACGTCAAACAATAACCAAACAAAACTACTTAATTGCTTATCTGCTTATAACATACATACTAATCTTGTCAAATGGCCTACAAGAGTAACAAATACCAGCATAACAACAATTGATAATATTTTTGTAAATTTTTCTAATTTAGGTACATCATCTATTCTTGACAACACTGTGTCTGATCATAGAACTGTTTTAGTCGAACTTGAAATCGATATATCGAAATTGCCTATGTCTTGTCAAAAACGATATTTTTCTGAGAGTGGGATAGATAATTTTGTTACGAGCCTTGTGCTGGAAGATTGGAATCTTGTTTATGGTATACTTGATACTAATTTGGCTTTTAATGTGTTTGTTGATATTTTTTCGTATTATTTTAACATTAATTTTCCATTGCAAAATAAACGTATTATAAATGATCGTAAAAAATGGGTAAACACTGAAGTACGCTTATCTAGTAGTAACTTAAAAAACTTGCATGTTTTATCTAGATCCTGTCCGTGTCTTCGTGAATATTACAAGTTAGAAAAAAAGAAACACCAGAAACTTTTATGTTTGACAAAGAAAAATTATTACCAGAATATTATTTCATCATCAGATAATCCAACAAAAAGTGCCTGGAGACTTGTTGCCGACGTGACTAATAATGTTGACAATAATAGAAGGAAAAATATATGTCTAAAAACAGATGAAAATTGTGTCATAGAGGAATGCCCTATTGTTGCTAACATGTTTAATGTTTTCTTTAAGAATGCTCCAATTGAGGTACGTTCTAAAATTCCCAGTCATCAAAATAGTACTTTAAGGAAACCGCCTTATAATGAAAATGACAATTTTTTACAATTATGTCCTTACACTCCAAATGAGCTGAGTGAATTATTGATAGGAAAATTGAAATCTTCAAAATCGTGTGGATTTGATGAAATACCTCAATTTTTATTAAAAAAGTAATTCCATTCATATTATCACTTTTAACATTTCTAATAAACTTGTCTTTTTGCAATGGTATTTTCCCGGATTATCTAAAGGTGGGAAAAGTCGTTCCTGTACATAAGAAAGGTGATCCAAAGAATATTAGTAATTATCGCCCAATAACTGTCCCTTCAGTGTTTTCAAAAATATTCGAATACTGTTATCTTAACAGATTAAATTCTTATTTATTGGAGAAAGGTATTGTTAGTAAATATCAGCATGGCTTTCAGGCAGGTAAGTCTACAAATACAGCAGTTCATTCATTTTATGAGACTTTAACTAACTATATTGATGCGGATGAATGCCCTGTCGGGATTTTTTGTGATCTCAGTAGGGCATTTGACTGTGTCGATCATACGTTACTCATTAATAAGTTAGAAAATATTGGAATAAAAGATCTCCCTCTAAAATGGATAGAATCCTACCTATCAGAACGTCGTCAGTATGTCTCCTTAACAGATGTATCCCAACAATCAGTAAATATTTGCAAATCAGATTACATTTACATTCATATGGGTGTTCCACAAGGTTCTGTAATTGGCCCAATATTATTTCTTATTTACTTAAATGATATTGTCTCAATAAATTCTGCTGTACAGTTTACACTTTATGCAGATGATACTTCAATACTTATATCAGATAAATCACATATATCTCTTGAAAATAAATGTAACGAACTTTTGTGTGATCTTAGTAATTGGTTTTCCTCGAATTACTTACATCTTAATGCGGATAAAACACATGCTATTCATTTCCACAATAGACAGAAACATCTGTTAGATATCGAACTATCAATATATTCTAAACAAATTGAAAAAGTTCATTGCCTAAAGTTTTTGGGTTTGTATGTTGATGAATGTCTCAACTGGAAAAGGCAATGTGATGATATTATTTCCAAAATAAACTCATCATGCTATCTACTTCGAAACCTCAAAGATATACTAAGTGAAAAACAGCTAATTATGCTGTATTATGCTCAGGTGGAGTCTCGTTTGCGGTATGGCATAGTATTTTGGGGTAGGTCTTGTAAATTCGGTGAAGTCTTTCTGTCTCAAAAGAGAATAGTCCGTTGTATTGCTGGTATTTCTCGAATCACTAGCTGTAAGAGTTACTTTACTAGATATAAACTTTTAACTGTGCCGTGTTTATATATTTTTGAAGTTTGTGTTTTTATACATTCAAATCTTGAGAAATTTAAAACTAATAGTCAAATTCACAATATAAATACAAGGCAGAATCAAAAATTACATGTGCCTTTTTCTAAAGGAAATATGCATTTTTACTCACCTGCAATAATAGGTCAAAGAATATATAATAAGTTACCCGACCCAATAAAAAAATGTAAGAATATGAAAATATTTAAATTAATTTTAAAAGATTTTTTATTGCAGAATACGTTTTATTCTGTTGATGAATATTTTAGTAGTTGACATTATTTTAAGTATATACTAGTAATGTTACATTTTCTATTTGTGTTTGTCTTGTAATGTTAGGTTTAGCGTAATTTTAGATTTACATTTATATTTACTTATTTTGTTTTCTAAACTGGGATTGATCCTATACAAATTGTATTTGTCAAAAAGGAAATCAAGTATTAAGTCACCTAAGACTCGATAACATGGAAAGAGTCCCACCAGAGCTCAATCCTTTTGATACCCTAGGTGTCTGGGATGAGTGAATTTTCCCCTTAGAGGGAGTGTGAGCCGTATGGCTAAATCTGGGATAATACTTATAATGGCGGTAATCCTAAAGATATCCTATACTGACTACGTTACTAATCAGGACGTTTTATTAAGAATGCAAATAGAAAAAGGGACTGTTAATAAAAACAGCCGAAATCGAATACCTAGGTCACATCATGTGGAACAGCGAAAGGTACAAATTACAGCAACTAATTTAACAGGAAAAACAGGAAAAAGAAAAACGATAACCAGAAAGGCCAAGGATTTTCTGGCTGAAAAATCTACATACCTAGTTCAACACAAAAACCACAAATCCATTTATAGCAGCAGTCTGCAAAGTACAGATTGCTATGATGGTCGCCAATATCCGAAACAGATAGGCACTAAAAGAAGTACAGAAAAACTGGAAACATATCTACAAACAAAGTTCCCCGGACATGAGTTCTCGTGCACTTTGTACGCGAACAAGGTAAATGGATCCAATTCCTTCAGAATCACGGCAGATGCAGAATTAAGGGATATTCTTTTTCAACCACAGACGTGGCCGAAGGGCATAGAGGTGAGTGAATATTTTTTTCGCAGAAAACATTCCGTCGATAAATCTTCTAGACAGACTAGATACCTACATCAACCGAAAAAGACAGAAGTGAAAGAGTTGTTTCGAATAAATCTGTACCATTTTATATTAAACAAAAATCTTTAGCAAACTCTGAGCAGATTAGTCTAGTTAATATTTTTAATGTAAACACAGAAAGTTTATTAAACAAAATAGATCAGCTTAATATTTTTTTGAAAAATACAAGATACAATATATTATGTTTCTCTGAACACTGGCTCAGAGAAAATGAATTAACAACATTAAAGCTTGATGGGTATTTTTTGTCAACTTTTTATTATCGGAAGGTAAGGGAATATGGAGGTGTTGTAATTTTTAGCGATAATAAAATCTCTACACGACCAATTTGTTTAAATGATATATCATGTGAATATGAGGGTGAATTTTGTGCATTAGAAATTATAGATATTAAAACTATTTTAGTAACAGTGTATAGAATCGGAAATGGGAATGTCAAAGATTTTCTAGAGCTATTTGAAAAGTTATTGGAGTTTTGCTCTGCTAATTTTTCAGAAATAATAATAATTGGAGATTTCAACATTGATTTCAAAAAAACTTTTAATGAATTAAACAGTTTCCGTGATCTAATTTCTACTTTTGGCTTAACCATAAATATTAATGAATTCAGTAGAATCACAACTAGATCAGCAACTTGTTTAGATAACATCTTAACAAACATTAGCAGTGAGATAGTTGGTTGCGGAATTGTGGACCCATGTATTTCTGATCATCTTGCTCAATTTTTCTATTTAAAAATAAAATCTGATAAAAATCATAATGCTAATACATACAAAAGACATATAACAAGTAATGGCATCCTGATGTTAAAATAGTCGTTAAACAACGTTGATTGGGCTTCAGTTGTTTCTCTCAAAACAGCAACAGAATTAGCTCAATTTATTACCGTAATATATGTAAAATTAAATGAAATTAATTTTCCATTAAAAAAATCACAAACTCATAGTAAAGCTCCAATTTCTTGGTATGATGATGAACTAATAGAAATGCGAGAAAATCTTTCCACAGTCAAGATAATTGCTGATGTTACAAAGGAATATAGTGAGTATAAAAAATTTAAGAAGCACCATAAATCAACAATATGATTAAAGAAAAAACTGGCTTATGAGAATTTCTTTTCCAATTCAAAAAATATATCTCGTGATAGTTGGAAACTTATAAATTATCACAGAAATAAATTTCAAAACAAAAAAGTCTGTCCAAGCGCGATTACATCAAACGATTTCAATAATTACTTTACTTCACTGGCTAAACATATTGGAAGTTCTTTGCGACTCTTTATTTTTATTACTTGTTAGTGATACTGAAATCAGGAATGTTTTGCATACATTGAAAAATTCACACTGCACGGATTTTTATTTCTTAAACAAACAAATAATTGTGGAAACAATCAATATAATTATTGACAAATTAAGTATACTTTATAATAATTGTCTTACTCAAGGGATTTTCCCAGATGTTTTAAAAGTAACAAAAGTGCTACCAGTGTTCAAAAAGGGAGCTTTAGATGAAATTGGAAATTATGGTCCCATCTCAATCATTCCCATTTTCGGCAAAATTTTTGAGAGTATTCTAAATGATCGTTTGGTAGAATATCTAAAAAAACACTAAATACTTCACTGTAATCAATATGGCTTTAGAAAAAAGTGTAGCACTACACTAGCTATACAGACAATTGTGAGAGATATAGTTGATGGCTTGGAGGAAGGTCATTTTGTGTATTTGACATTGTGTGACTTATCCAAAGCTTTTGATTGTATTTCGCATGAATTACTGTTGGAAAAAATGCATAAATACGGTATTAGGGGCAACACCCTTAATCTATTTAGATCATACCTAACAAATAGAAAACAGGCACTTTTTCTTAATAACAGCTATTCTGAGTTTAACACTGTCGAATATTTTGTACCTCAAGGTCCGATATTAGGACCCACTTTGTTTCTTATTTATCTGAACGATTTATTTCACTACACTTTTCCTATAAAATGTGTTTGCTTTGCAGATGATACAACACTCATAAATACTGATATTAGTCAGAATAATTTAAAAATTAAAATAGATAGTGATACAAAGAAAGCAAAAAACTGGCTTGTACATAATGGGCTAAAGCTAAATGAAGAGAAAAATCAGAATTTGATTTTTAGTTCCGATTGGAAGTATATCTCAAAAAATAGTGTTAAACTATTAGGAATCTTTCTAGATGATAATTTGGATTGGAGTGCTCATACAGATTACTTAAGTTCTAGACTTGCAACAAGTATATTTTTAATACGCAACTTAGTTTATATGATTCCTAAAAATTCCCTTAGAATGTGCTACTTTGCACTATTTCATAACCATTTACAGTACGAAATAACTGTTTGGGGTAATTCTTCTCACGCAGATCGAATTTTTAAACTACAAAAAAGAGTAGTGAGGATACTTGCAAGAGCAGAGTATAGGGAACACTGTAAATCTTTATTTCTGGATTTAGGTGCCACTACCTTCAATCTATATGAGACGCTGATTGAAATTCATGCCAACAAAGGTAAGTTTAACATAAACTCCAACGTCCACGATCACGATACAAGATCTAGAGATGCTATTAGAGCACAACGTTTTAGGTTGACAAAGAGCATAAAAAATTCGACTTATGTTAGTTTGTATAACTTTTTGCCAGATGAAGTAAAAAGTCTTCACTTGTTATCGTTTAAGCCTAAAATCAAATCACACTTTTTGAAACATTGTTTCTATTCAAAAACGGAGTACCTTAGTACAGCTTTTACACAATAGTACTAGTTTGGTCAGGGTATTTGCCTATTATAATTATATTTCATGTTTTTTATAATTCCATTAAGAGTGTTTGTCGTTTTTTTTTTAATTTTTATTATTAAGTAATGTTTAAATTCGCCAAACATTTTATATGTATTGTCACTATTCCGTTGACTTGTCAAAAACAAAAATTATTTTTTGTATATTTGATTAAATAAATTCTATTTTATTCTATTCATTTTTACCGTGTGTATTATAGGATACATCGGCCTCTGAGATAGTTTTTTGAAAAAAAAAAAAAAATAGATATAGGGGCCAATATGTCCTATAAGACACATAACATTATTGTGGATTAACTGATTTTTTTGTTTTAGATGGCGAAACATATTGAAAATACTTTTATTACTCCATTTTAAAAATATTCTCCATTGTTAAGAGAGTCGTAAAATGAGCTTCAGATTTAAAGTGATTTACTAAAAATAGACTGAGATTTTTTAGTTACATATTTAGAAAAACAGTTAGTGAACAAATAATAATAATGAACTTTTCAAGTGACGATTCGTATGACAATCCTGATTTTATGCCAAATAAGACAGACGAATCAGATTCAGATTCGATTGGGTATTTCGACTTAGATTCTGATCATAAATTGACTCTACTAGTACCTCCATCAGCTTTTAGTCCAACCTTTAGGAATGTCAACAATCAACCATGTATATCAACAGCTTAAACGAAAGAAAGTTAGTTGAAAATCAGCTAAAGAATGTAGTCTGGAAGATAGATCAAGAATATAATCCAAATCAGTTTAAATTTATTGCACAATACAAAAGTGGTCTGAAAGAAATATACAAAGCAATGTTTGCAAATGCTAAACTATTGGAATATTTCGAACTATTCTTAACTGACCACATAATTAGTGTAATAGATGATGAAACAAATCTTTACGTCACTCAAATACTTACGACTGGTCAAGATATCTTTCAGCGATCCAGAATTCATCAATGGCGACCAGTTGATAAAGCAAAAATATATCGATTCCTTACTCTTATTGGTTGTATAAGATTGGTGAAAGTACCAATTCTTCGCTACTATTGGCAAACAGATAATTTATATAATTTCTCACTAGCCAGGTCTGTTATGTCCAGAAACAGATTCGAAATTATTTTGAAAATGCTTCATTACACTATGAAACATGAAAGTTGCAGAAAATGACCGCTTATATAAAATACGAAACGTTAACAATATGTTTATCAGCAATTTCCAAAACATCAATGAAAGTCTGAATACGGCATTCAAATTTTCAGGTCGTGTTGTGACAAAGAATACACCTGGAATATGCCGATGTACTCTGGAAGATCAAAAAATGGAGATATTGGCGTTGCTTAAAGTGTAGTAATAGAGCTCATTGACCATCTTCTGGATAAAGCTAGAGTTTTATACATGGACAATTACTACACTAGCCTTTCATTGGCATATCGTCTACTGAATCGAAATACCCATTTAGTTGGTATACTTAGACTCGATCGAAAATATTTGCCACAAGATGTTAATGCCAAACTAAACAAGGAAGAATTTGTTGCCAGCACGAGTAAAGATAGTATTAGTATTTTAAAATGCAGAGATAAGAGAATTGTTTCTGTCCTTAGTACAAAATATTCTGCATTACAGACTGTAGAAAAGACTACACGTTCTGGAAGTAACATCACCAAACCCACGTGTATAGTTGTCTATAACACAGGAAAGCCTTCCATCAATTTGAGCGACCAAATGACGTCATATAATACAGCATTGAGACGCTGTACAAAGTGCTACAGAAAATTAACATTTGAAATTATATGGGGAACTAGCATCGTTAATGGTTATTTTCTATACAACAATAATGATTTAAGAATGCAGAGGTTTCTTAAAATTACTGAATTTAGAAAACACGTAACTTGTTTTATGTTACAAAAATACGCAACTGATGAACCACCATCGCCAAATTCGCGTAAACATGGACACAAATTAATTCAAAAATTAATTGGAGATCCACCACGAAAAACTAAAGGAAGGTGTTCGGAATGATACAAAAAGTGTAGCAAAAAAGGAACTATGGTTGACGGAAAAATCAAATTTGTTACTACAAACTACAAGTAGTAACAATGTATACAAGCAATGTGCACCGGATGCAGTAAAATGTTTTGTTTCTTCTTCTTAAAGTGCCCTCTCCTCAATGGAGGTTGGCTAATACAATTTTAAACTCTTCTCTATCGTCAGCTGTTCTTATTAGCTGTTCAAAATTTAGCCCTGTCCATTGTCGGATGTTTCTGAGCCACGATAGTCTTTTCTTTCCTAGGTCTCTCTTTCCCTCGATTTTTCCTTTCACTAAGTTGGGTATATTGGTACTTATTATTTCTCAGTATGTGGCCTAGGTATGATGTTTTTCTAACTTTTACCGTGTTAAAAAGTTCTCTTTCCTTGCCTATTCTATGCAGCACTTCTTCGTTTGAGATATGCGATGTCCATGAAATTTTGAGTATTCTCCGGTAGATCCACATTTCAAAGGCCTCCAATTTATTTACGGTTGATGTTTTAAGGGTCCACGTTTCAACTGCATATAGAAGAGTCGACCAGACGTAGCATTTTGATAAACGTAGTCGAATTTCGAGTTTTATTCGAGAATCACAAAGCAGTTTTTTTATTTTTTCGAAAGATTTTCTGGCCTGTTCTATTCTCGATCTTATTTCTAGATCAGGATTTAGGCTGCTATCGATCCAACATCCCAGGTACTTAAATCTATTGACCTGTTCTAAAATGTGCCCATTTATTGTGCAAGGTTGAGGTACGTTTTGGTTTTTTCGGATTGACATCACTTTGGTTTTTTTTAATGTTTATTTTCATACCAAATTGCTCACAAGTCGAGTTGGTCTTGTCCGCAATTAACACTGTATCATCGGCGTATCTGATACTGTTGATATTTACGCCATTCACATTGACTTCATCCGTGGAATCCTCCAATGCTTGTTTAAATAGAAACTCGGAGTAAAGATTAAACAGCAGAGGCGACAGAACACATCCCTGTCTAACTCCCCTCCTAATTTCTACTTCTGCGGATGTGGAGCCTTCGATCCTAACTCTGGCGTTTTGGTTCCAGTACAAGTTTTTTAAGAATTTGATGTCTTTTCCATCTAAACCGACTTCTTGCAAACGTTCTAATAGTAGGTCGTGTCTTACTCTATCAAATGCTTTTTCGAAGTCTATAAAGCATATAAATATATCTTTCTGTTGGTCGTAGCATTTTTGGGCGAGAACTAGTAAACTGAACAGGGCTTCTCTCGTTCCCATGCCGGCTCTGAATCCAAACTGATCGTCTCCGATGATTGTTTCGCACTTTCTATAGATACGATTATGTACGATTTTTAGTAGGACTTTTACTGCATGACTCATAAGGCTTATCAGACGGAACTCATTGCAGTGTTGTGGGTTTGGCTTTTTTGGTAGTGGGATGAATATTGACTTCAGCCAATCTTGGGGTATTTTGCCTGTATCATAAATGCGATTGAATAAAAGGACAAATATTTCGATATTTTCTTCGCTAATTAATTTTAACGTTTCTGGGTATATTCCGTCTGGACCTGGGCTTTTATTTGTTTTAAGATGATTAATTGTATTTATGATTTCAGATTTCAGAATTGTTGGCCCTTCGTTGTTATTTTCCAATCTTGGTTCTTCTCGTATGTCGTGAAAAAGAATTTTAATATAGTTTTCCCATTCTTTCAGTTTATCTTCCGTTGATTCTAACAGTTTGCCATCCGTGTTCAGCATGGTGTGAAAAGTCGTTCTCTTGGTAGTCGATGTAAACTCTTTTACCTTTTTATGTAAATTAAAAAAAACGTGCCTTTGTTGTAGTTCTTCTATTTTCACGCATTTTGTTTCCAGCCATTTCTCTTTTGCTTCGATTATTTTTTTTCGAATTATTCCATTTAGTCTTTTGTATTCTCCATCCTTGTCATTTTTTCCTTTAGATTCTCTTCGTTTGTTCATTAATTGTAAAATCTCTTCTGTCATCCATTCCTGTTTGTTACTTCTAGGTGTTACTTTTAGATGTTTTTCCGTTATATTGTTCATTTGTTCTTTAATAGTTTTCCACAGAACGTTTATGTCATCGTACTCGCTAATTCTATTGTGGTCGATATTTCCTAAATTTTTGTTTAATTCTTTATTTACTGTCTGATGTATGGTGTCGTTTTTTAATAATTGGATGTCTAATAGTTGGTGTTGAGGTTTTTGTTTCTTTATTAGTTTCCATCTTGCGCGAACTTTTGCAACAACAGGATTATGATCAGAATTGATGTCAGTTCCAGGATATGTTTTTGCACTGATGATTGCATTGTGATATCTTTTGTTGACCAATATGTAATCTATTTGGTTACGAATTACTCTGTTTTCATTGTGTTGTGGTGAAGTCCAAGTGTACAATCTGCGAGGGTGTAATTTAAACCATGTATTTGTCGCTACCATGTTGTGTTGTTGGCAGAATTCGGTCATTCTCTCTCCCCTGTCGTTCCTTGCTCCAAGTCCGAAGTCTCCGATCAATCCAGAAACTTTTCCTCTACCTAACTTAGCATTAAAGTCACCTAAGATAAATGTTAGGTCTCGTTTTTTGGTCATCTTTATAAGTTTTTCTACGTCAGCATACCACGCTTCTAGCCCTTCTATGGGTTTATCGGCCGTAGGGGCATAAGTTTGAATGATGTTAATATTTATTATGTTTGTTTGATTATTATGTTTTCTTTAAAGTGCTTTAATAAATATCATTAGTTATTTTTTAAAAATACTGTGTTTTTTTTTCATTTAATATTTTATTTTTTTAATGTTTAACAAAAACCGATAGTATCCACAACCCATTCACGTGAGATATCCTTTGGAGCCACTACTACAGGTCTCCAATGTAAAATGCAATAAACTTTGTATTCTTTAGCAAACACCGGCTCACAATATATGGTCGACTGGTGTGTTCTATAAGAAACACTGGGCTCTCGCAGAAGTCTAGCGTGTGTCCTATAGAAAACACTAGCAGTCAACTTGTTAAATCATTCATACGATATATTTTCGAAAACTTTTGTTACATACGGTATTATCAATATCTGTCTTTATTTCTAATTTTTTATATTTACGTGGTTATATTTCTAGTATTTCTTACCAAATTACTAAATTTAATACTTCTATGATCTTAAATTTTATAATAAATATATACCATTATACTATTACATATATACATTTAAACTAAGTTAGTAACTCTAACTAGTTAAAAAAAAACGAGACAAGTTGTAATAACTCTCTCGTACCTTTCGCCAGATATGTTTATACCCATATGCAGTTTTTAGTTGACTTTTGTTGCTGTAATGTACCAATCGAAAGAGATCAAAAGATCAAAGAAAACATGGTACGATACATTAAGAAAAATCGGATAAAATGTTCAAGAAATGTACTAAGATAAAACGATGAAAGACTACTAAATACAACCTTCTGGAAACGACCCGATGGTAGAAGGGCAGTTAAAAAGAAAAAGATGGAAAGATGTAGTAACAAGTGATCTAAGTAAGATTGGTGTACAACAATGAAAGATTGCTGCTCAAGACCGGCCAGAGTGGAGGAAAATAGTAAACGCAACCAAGAATCACTTATAGTTTCAGAGCCAAGAAAGAAGAAGAAGACCCACCTATCCTGGTAAATCTACTAATCTTGTATTAAAGCTAGATCAAATTTTTTCATAGCAACCGTAACTTCCGCCAAAGGTGCCTTAGTATGGTGGAGGTTCGCCTGCAGGACTTTTATTGTCTAGAAGAATACGATTACAAGTCTGTAATATGCCTTAAAATTGTTTTTCTTCTTAAAGTGCCCTCTCGTTAATGGAGGTTAGCTACTAAAATTGCGAACTCTTTTCTGTCTTCAGCAGCTGTTCTTATTAGCTATTCGAAGTTTAGCCCTTTCCTTTGTCGGATATTTCATAGCCATGATAGACTTTTTTTAGACCATAATGGCATTAAGGCAGCTTATGAAAGAAATATGGACACTGAAATCCCTCACCAATGATTGGAATGTTGGAATATTTTGCACCAAACACAAAAAAGAGATATCTTTGAATGCTCTAACCACAGAAGAATTATGCTTTTAAACGCAGCGTATAAAATATTATCCACAGTACTACGTCACCGTATGGCACCATGTGCACCATAAGTAGAAAAATATTAGCCTGGTTTCAAAGGTGATAAATTAACAATTCATCAGATTGCAATCCTGAAACAAATTTTAGAAAAAACACTGAAATATGAACTGTCTAAACCTTTTAAAACAAATAACGGGCTGCGCCAAGGAGACCCTCTCTCCTGTATACTGTTTAATCTGGCTCTTACAAAGTAGTACGTATGTCCAAATCCTTGCCTATGTTGATGATATTAATATTGTTGGGAGAACGGAAAATACTGTACGAGAGATGTATGTATCAATAAAAGAATCAGCTACAAAAATGGGTTTAATAACGAACACGCTGAAACGAACACGATGAAAATAAGCACGCAACCACAAATTCTATGACTACTTGTTATAGAAAACGACGTGATCGAAGCAGAGAACTAATTTGTATACCTGAGAGCGCTCCTTAAAACTAAAAATAATACTACCGTAGAGATAAATCGCAGAATTTGCACGGCCAACAGATGCTATTTTAGGCTTAATCTCCTCCTTAAATCCACAATTATATCAAGAAATACAAAAATAAAACTGTACAAAACAATAATACGCTTAGTTCTAACGTATGGGTCAGAGACCTGAACTCTAACAAAAAAGTAATGAAAATATGTTAGGATGTTTAGAAAGAAATGTATTAAGGCGAATCTATGGAACTTTACAGAATATACCAGTAACCAGATATCGTAAAACATTTTAAGATACAACGTCTGAGATGGATAGGGCATGTAATGCGAATGGAACAAAATATATATATTTAGGGATTCTACAGTATTCACTGCCTTCCCTCGCTCAACCGTTTCCATCTCTCTCTGTTGTTCCATTCTCGATCGTTTAGTCCTCTCTTACTCATGGCGTCGTCTACTTCGTTCCTCCAGGATTTTCGGGGTCGTCCTCTTTTCCTCCTTCCTATGGGGCTCCATTCGGTTATTCTTTTTATCCATCTGCTGTCGCTAGCTCTTCTTACATGTCCATACCACTTTAGTCTTTTTTGTTCTATATATGTTAGTATGTCTGTTTCTATTGATGTTCTTTGCTTTATTTCGTCATTACTTCTCCTATCCATTCTTGTTACTCTGCAGCATCTTCGCAGGCATTCCATCTCTGTTGCTATTATCTTACTGCTGTTTTTCTTGTTTATGATCCAATTTTCGGCCCCATATGTCATAATACTTCGCACTAATGTTTTATAAATCTGCGTTTTTGTCTTCATATTTAGGTGTCTATCCCACCATACTGAGTTAAGTTGTCGGATTGCTGTTCTTGTTTGTCCTAATCTTTGTGTAATTTCTTCCTCTGTTGTTGCCTTTTTCGTGACCCCAGGTATTTGAATTTATCCTTTCCTTTGATTGTTACGTTGTCATCAATCTGTAGATCTTCTATGTCTTCTTCACTTGTAGATAGGTACTCTGTTTTCGCGAGGTTAATATCTAGGCCAGCCTTGGTATATTCTTCTTGTAGTTTCTTCATCATGTAGCTGAGGTCGTCTTGGTCTTGTGCAATCACTACTTGATCGTCTGCAAAACTTAACGTATATAGGTATTCGTTCCGTACCAAAATGACCCAGCTATAAAAATGCTCCTTGATAGACCCATTGGTCAGAAAAGAAGAGGAAGACCCAAAACAAGGTTCCTTGATAACATCGATGAAGACATGAGAAATATGGGAATACGTGCTTGGTGGAGGAAGGCGATAAATAGGGACGACTGGAGAGACATTCTTGAGAAGGCTAGATCCACGTAGGGTTGTAAAGCCAGAATAATGATAATGATAGTCTTTTCCTTCATAGATATTTCTCTCTAGATGATTTCTTTTACTATTAGTTGAACATATTAGTACTTATTATTTCTCAGCATATGGCCTAAGTATGATGTTTTTCTAACTTTCACTGTGTTAACAAGTTCTCGTTCCTTGCCTATTCTTGCAGCACTTCTTCGTTTTAGATATGCAATGTCCATGAAATCTTGAGGATTCTGCGATAGATATACATTTTAAAGACCTATAATTCATTTTCGGGTAAATGTTTTAAGGACGCACATAACAGTCTTTTGATTTTTTCGAAGCATTTTTTGGCCTATTCGATGTTCGATCTTATTTCTAGATCAATGCTATACATCTCAGGTACCTGAACTTGTTGATCTGTTCTAAAATATGCCCATGTATTTTGTAAGATTGAGGTACATTTTGTTTTTTTCGGATTAACATCATTCTGGTTTCCTTAATGTTTATTTCCATCCCAAATTGTTCACAGACCGAGTTGGTCCTGTCGATGAGTCGTTGAAGACCCAAATCGGAAACCACACTCAAGACCGTATCATCGGCTGTCGGATATTATTGATATTTACGCCATTCACCTTGACTTCATCCTTTGAATCCTCCAGTGCCTCTTTAAAAACAAACTCGGAATACAGAATAAATAGCAGAAGTGACAAAACACATTCTTCTCTAACTCCTCTCCTAATTTCTACTCGGACTTGGAACATTTGATCCTAACTCTAGCGTTTTATTTTTAATACAAGTTTTTTAGAGTTTGATATCCTTCCTATCTAAATCGACCTCTTGAAAATGTTCTAATAGTAGTTTGTGTCCTACTCTATCAAATGCTTTTTCGAAGTCTATTAAACATACAAATATATCTTTTTGTAGCCGTATCATTTTTGGACCAAAATAAGTAAATTAAACAGGGCTTGTCTTGTTCCTAACCGGCTCTGACTCCAAACTGATCATCTCCGATAATTGTTTCGCACTTTTTAATGATTCGGTTATGTATAATTTTTAAGACTTTAACTGTATGACTCATAATACGGAACTCATTTCAGTGTGGAGGTTTTGGCCTTTTCGACAGTGGAATGAATATTGATTCTAGCCAGTTCTTTTCTGTATCATAAATGCGATTGAATAAAAGGACAAATATTTCGATGTGTTCCCAGCAGACTAATTTAACCTTTTTAGATATAATCCATCTGGACCTGGGCTATATTTGGGACCTGGGATTATTTCTTTTCAGTTCATTAATGGCATTTATAATTTTTGGTTTATCGAATTTCTGCTCCTTTGTTTTTATCCAATACTTTTCGCGTATGCCATTAGAAATCATTTTAATATTGTTTTCCATCTGTGTTAAGCATGGCCTTAAAATAAGCAGCTAGGGTTAATTGCAAATGCATCAACTGCTCACGAACTATACTCCTTTTACCCTATGAAGGCCGATATGTAATTAAGATATGATCAGTGGGCCTCAAACAGTGGGACTTTGGACGTTAAATTTAATTCCGATCGCTTGCTTGAAAAGTAAAAATATTTAATTTCCTGTATTTTACGTTTAGTAATAACATTGGATTTTACAATATGTATAATATTGTAATATTATATACACAATATGTATATACAGGGCGGTTAAAAGAAGTGGGACGGAATATTTCGAATACTCGAAATTATTTGTCGATATCAAATGTTCATCAAGGTCTCTATAAGTCTCTATTTTGCGTAGAGTGAAAATTATACGAATGGTTTTGCATGCAGTTAAATTGGAAAATACTTGCCAAGTTGCTGGTATGTCCAAATTTGAATAAAATACATCCAATACTTTACTTTCTGCGACACTATATTAAATATAACCTTAAAACAAATTGGCACTAAATCACTTCCGAGTTTTCAGCAAAACAAATGGTTTAAACATGTGTAGTCCAGTAATTAATACCAAAGCTATTGAGAGTATGCAGTCCATTAATTAGACCGAAGGTACTTTATCGTTTAACTTAAACACACCACAAAGTCCGAATTGAATTCCCGAAACACTTTTTTGTTTCTTCTTTTTAGCAAACGATTTGTCCTATTCACTGTCTGATATTTCACTAACAGAGTCGTCACTAGCTGAATTGTCTATCCGAATAATTAGAGGCCTCATCTAGAACTCGTTCGGTTTGAAAAGACTGAACGATTATGTCTTCCGTATGTATAATACAATTTTGTCATTGTTATGCCTTTATTTGTTCTAGCGATTCTTTTCATAAACCAAGAACGATAGCGTCATCTTTTGTTTTGGATGCATGTTTATCATAAACATTTTTGGCTATACCCCAAACCAACTCAATTGCATTATAGTGGCAATGGTAGGGCGGAAGTCGAAGAACTTCATGGCCATATTTAAGAGCCATTTAGTCAGTATCAATTTTTTTTTGAATTTTGTGCTCTCCACACCTTTGAAGTAAATCGACTTTTAAAAATATGTCACTGTGATAAATTTTCTTTTCTGTCAACCACAACTTTATTTCTTCTTTTGTCCAGCTGCTTGAAGGAAATCTCTCTTCTACTCTTGAGTGGTAGGATGCATTATCCAACACTATTATGGATGGTCGCTCCAATTTTTTTAACAAATTTTCTTCAAACCATTCTTCAAAAATATTTGCATCCATATTTCCATGGTAATCACCTGTATTCTTTTTGGACAAAAAAATTAAACTAGCGTCAGGAATAAAACCCTCATCATTTCCAGCATGAAGTATAATGTAGCGTTTACCATTACCGGAACGACTAGAAAAATAACATTTCGTGGTGCCATCTTGCCAAGATGATTTTGATATATTTCCTTTAGCGAAAATCCAAGTTTCGTCTAAAAATACAACTTGCCTCGGACTATCAGACATTTTATTTTTCATGAATTTTCTTAAAAAATGCCACCGTTTTGAAACATTAGAGAGTTCACACAATACTTGTCTATTATTTGTCTTTTTATATCGAAAACCTAAATGTTTCAACACTCTCCGCAGTTATTTTTATTGATTGAGTTAGAAGGGTTGAGTATTATCTTTAGCTATGTATATTTACCAACAAAATCAGGTATACTTATTTATGAAAAATTCTGTAATAATGTTGACTATGTTATTTCCAACAATCAATTTAATTTTTTTGTTCTAGCAGGTGATTTTTATCTATCAGCTATGTTGTTATTTTAGCTATAACATTTAATATATATATATATATATATATATATATATATATATATATATTGTCCAAAATAAATTTATGATTATGATTATTATGACTTTAAATGGGCACTTTACAGGGACATTTATTTTTTCTACCTAGTCTCCCATGGGACACCATTCTGAGATGTGAATAATATAGATATAGCCGTTGATAGATTTTATGATATTTTACTCCCAACAATAGACTGTTTTGTACCTAGGAGTAGATCTAGAAATAAAAAATTTCCAAAGACATTGAACCCGAACTTCGAAAACTCATAATTGAGAAAAAAGCCATAAGAATTTTAAGTCCTCTGGATATTGATAATTCAACCGCCAATGATAGTTTAAAGTTCTGGAGTTAGGTCCGTGAAAAAATAATGACAACATTCTAAATGCTACGTCATATAATAATGTTACTTCTAATAATTTATGTCAACAGTTTAAATGCTACAAGGGATACAAACCGAAGACTAGCCTCTGCAAAAATAAGAAGGGTGAAATCATCAGCGATATGGACGAAATTAAGAGAACCTGGATGACATATTTTAAGGAATTACTAAACAAAGGGACACAACCACCATTACAACAACCGCGCACGGCAGGAGGTACAACAACAAGAACTGGGGGAAGATGAAGAAGAAAATGAATTAACTAGACCCCCACCGCTAGAGGAGGTCCAAACGGCAATATACGTACAAAAAAGCCATGAAGCACCGGGAATAGATAAAATACCGGCAAAACTACTCAAGAAAGGAGGAAGGAATTTGACACAATAAATGTAGCAGCTAATACGAGAGATATGGATAGAAAAAGAAATCCCCCAACAATGGAAGAAAAGTATAATCTGCCCTATTTATAAAAAAGGAGACAGACTGTTGTGTAAGAATTATAGAGGCATCTCTTTACTTTTTTCGGGATACAAAATACTCACAAACATCATTAATCGAATACTTCAACCTCACGGAAAAAATCATCGGGAATATCAAGCAGGGTTTAGGCAAAATAGATCTACCATTGACCAACTATTTACAGTTAAACAAATACTAGCCAAAGCATGGGAATATGACATGGACGTTTACAATTTCTTTGTAGATTTTAAACAAGCCTATGATTCAATAGATAGAACAATTCTACCTAATATATTGGAAGAATTTGGCATACCATCAAAATTAATAGGACTAGCGCAAATGACAATGACAGAAACAGAAGCACAGGTATGTATTCAGAGACAGATCACTGATGAGTTTACGATAACGCAAGGACTGAAATAAGGCGACGGACTGGCCCCAACGCTCTTTAATCTTATTCTTGAATATGTAATTAGACGGTTGACGGTGAGCGGAAATAACATACTTACAAACGAATCTATTCAATTAGTAGATTAATACAATACGCAGATGATATAAATATAATGAGCAGAACAGTGAATGCAGCGGAAGAAACCTACTAAGAGTGCAGAAGCAGTAGGGCTAGCAATAAATATAAATAAAACAAAACTATTTATACAAACCAGATCAAATAGACCTGCGCAACAACACTTTATTGACGATATAGAACATGTGAATAGATTCACATACCTAGGAATGGATCTGGTCGCAAGCAATGAAGAAGAACCGGAAATTAATAGAAGGCTTATGCTGGCAAATAAAGCCTATTTCGCGGTGAACCACATATTCAAATCGCGAGACGTACACCGTAAAACAAAACTCCGGGTCTATAAAACAATAATCAGGCCCATAGTAAGTTATGGTTTTGAAACATGGGTGGTGACACAGAAATCTGCCAATGCATTAGATGTGTTTGAAAGAAAAATATTACGTAGGATACTAGGAATACTAAATAAGTGATAACAACAACTGGCGAATTAGGTATAATAGACGAATATACGAGCAATATAGCGAACCAACTCTAGTACAATATACTAAACTGCAGAGATTACGGTGAGCAGGGCACGTGGTCCGCATGCATGAGAATAGAATCCCCAGAAAATTACTAAATGTAAGAATGCAGGGAAAAATACCTGTTGGAAGACCTAAAAAGAGATGTGAAGACGAAGTCGATTAGGATGCCAGGAACTGCCTGGGAACGCGTTCATGGAAAAGAACAGCGGTAAATCGAAATGATTGGAGAAGCCTGTTGAAGGAAGCCAAGGCCCGATTTGGGCTGTAGTGCCATTGGATGGATGGAGTTTAAATGTTTGCTGATTTTTTTGGTTTAGTGTATTCTTCTAATGAAAATCTACAGCCTTACCTGTCTAACTATAATCCTGCTCTCAACTAAGGCTATATTTCTATTGATCTAATGAATGTGTACAACTGTTTAGAAAGCATGCATGTTAAATTAAAAATAGGTCAAGATGGTATTTCACGAGATTTCTTATAATACTAGATTCGTTATATCTCCAAATCTACTGAAGATCTTTAATTTATCTCTTAGCTCAGGAATCTTTTCAGAAGCTTGGAAGACAAGTTATATTACTCCTGTCTTTAAATATGGTAACAAGACAGATGTTAGAAACTATAGAGGAATTTTAAAATGCTTTTTATTTAATATTTTATGTAAGGAACTCTTTGAATTAATTAAAAAACGCAAGATTGGTTACCTTGGGCACATATTGAGAGGAGCAAAATATGAAATACCACAGTTAATCCTACAAGGGAAGATCGAAGGTAGGAGAGGAGCCGGCCGCAAACAATTATCCTGGTTAAGGAATATTAAAGAATGGACAGGAATAAACAATACAGGCGAGCTGTGTCACGCCGCCAAGAACAGAATTCTAGTAATGAGATAGTCGCCTACGCACTTTGGTGTATGGCATGTTAAGAAGAAGAAGTAAGGAACAACATGGTTTTCCCGCAAATTGATCAACTATTGATTCCTTGGAGGATAGGAGTGAAGTACATGCTATTTACACCGATTTGACACAGTAAGTCATTCTATGGTGAGAAGTAAGTTATCATCTCTGGGAGTATTTGGGTCACTTTTTAGTTGGATCTAAAGCTTTTTATCAAATCGTCTTCAAATTTTTAACATAAATTTTGGTCTCTAAAAACCATAGGATGTCATCCCAATGATTCCTCAGGGGAGTCACTTCTCAACAATTTTTTCTTCTTCTTCTTTTTCTTTCTCTTTATAAGCCATTCTGCTTGTTCATTGGCGGATTAATACCTCTATGGAAGGTTGTCACTCCTTCTTTTGCGCGGTCGTCCGATACTTCTCCTGCCGATTGGTGACTTATCTCTTGGTATCCCAAGCAAAATGGAGGAGACCCGTGTCGTCAAAATAGCAAGTGATAAGTTGCTAAAGAGGCTAGAGCTAAAGAAGCTAAGGTGATAAAGAGGCAAAAAAGAAAAAGTGTCTAGAATATCAAATTTTTATTATATGCTGATGATTTTAAGCTTTTTAGAAAAATTGAGAATGTTCAAGACTGCAAACTGCTTCAACAGGATTTAAACAGATTTTTGCTTGGTGTCAGCAAAACAAATTTTCACTAAATGTCAACAAATGCTGCTGTAGGAGTTTCTTAAAACGCAAATCTCCAAAGTTATGATTACACATTAAATGATAACGTGCTTAATCATGGTACATCCATAAGAAACGTGGGGGTAGTACCTACAAGTGCTACCCGTAGTTCAGATACTTTTCAGATTGAATGCCATCGTACACTCCATGGCCAACAGTCAGCTTTAACTAGAATTTGTAATAAATTTAATAACATTCCTGATATAGATTTATTTGGCTGTACACTTAATCAATTAGAAAAGAAATTGTATCCATAGTCCCTTTTCAGAAAGCATCTTATGCCTATAATGTTTTATGACTTTTATATAAATATGTTTTATATTTTTTGCAAGTTATTTGTATTTTTGTATATTGTGTAGTTGTTTCATGTGATTTTATCGTTATGTCAAGTCCGTAAATAAATAAATAAATAAAAAAATAAATTTTGCTCATATAACTTAAAGACATTATTTATAAGTGATGAATTCGACCGGTGCTTGATGGAAATTCATTTTATATAACAATAAAACAATTATAGTCTTTTTAACGAAATAGGTTGAGGAGGGGAGAACTTTTTGTTTTAAATTGGTCATTCGGAATTATGACTGTGTTTTTTAATTTGTTAATTTCCATAGATTCGAGATTAAGATAATCAGTTCTCCTCTCCTAAACCTATTTCGTTAAAGACTATAAATTGTACACACATCCAACAATAGATCACTTAAGAAATGAACTCTGCCGAAACAGCTGTAGTGACAAAATATTATAATAAATTTTGTGGAAGTTTTAAAAACAAAGTTTTCAGTATTTTATTGTTACAGACATTAGACATTCTTTCTTCTTCATGTACCATGTCCTTTCAGAACGTTGGTTACCATCATAGCTATCTTAATTTTATTCACTGCCACCCTAAATAGCATACCTGTATCAACACCATACCAATTTTGCAAGTTCTTTAACCATGAAGTTCTTCTTTGTCCTGAACTGCTTTTGCCTGCTATTTTTTCTTGCATGATATTTGTAGCAACCTATATTTGGGACCTCTCATTACATGTCCGAAATACTCCAGCTTTCTATGCTTGATGTTTTTTATGATCTCAGTAGTCTTGCTGAGACGTTCTAGTATTGTGGAGTTTCGAATCTTCTCCACCCAGGAAACTTTTAAAATTCTTTTATAGCACCATATTTCGAAAGCCTCAAGGCGATTTATATCGATTTTATTCAAAGTCCAGGACTCGGCAGCATAAAGTAAGACCGAGAACACGTAGCAGCGAAGTAGGCAGATCCTCAATGCCAATTTTAGGTCTCTGTTACATAAAACCTTGGACATCCTTCTAAAAGCCGCTCTAGCCTGCTCTACTGAGACACTGTGTTACTAGCAACCAGCCTAAACGATCTGCAGGCCTTACTAGACCGAGGACTGAACCTCAATATTAAGAAAACTAAATTCATGGTTGTTAGCCGTACAAATTTAGATCCCGGGGCACTAATGACAGGTAGCGAAGAGATCCAGAGAGTCGACAGATTCACTTACCTCGGAACTACCCTCAATGTACAATGGGACTACGCTCAAGAGATTAGATCTAGAATTGAAATAGCACAATCTACATTTATTAAGTTGAGATCCTTGCTGTGCTGCAGTGATCTCAGTTTGGAAACCAAGATGCGGATAGTGAGGTGCTACGTTCTTCCAGTGTTACTATATGGAGTTGAAGCCTGCACACTGACGCAAGCCACTGAAAAACGAATCGAAGCCTTAGAGATGTGGATATACAGAAGGATACTAAAAATATCTTATGTGGACCATGTCACCAACGTTGAGGTCCTACAGCGCATGACAAAAGAGAAAGAAGTGCTTAATTTAATTAAACAACGTAAGCTTGAGTACCTCGGCCACGTGATGCGGAACGAAGAAAAATATCGAATTCTTCAACTCGTTATGCAGGGTAAAGTATTTGGCAGAAGAGGACCGGGACGCCGTCGTATCTCGTGGTTGAAAAATCTCCGACAATGGTTTGGGATGACCTCAGCGGAGCTGTTTTGCAGAGCAGTCAACAAAACCATGATAGCCTTGATGATCGCCAACATCCGGACCGGATAAGGCACTGACGAAGAAGAAGAAGCTTGCTCTATCCTAGATATAATTTCGCCGTGACTTTCTGCGTTACAATTTAATTACTGTCCAAGATAAACCATTTTATCAACTTGCTCAAGTTTGGTATTATTTACGTATATAGACGGTTTTATATGCTGTTGTTTACTTATGATGAGTATTTTGGTTTTCCGTATGTTCAGATCCAGACCTGCCTCCCTACAACTCTCAACGACACTATCAAGTAGTGTTTGCAGATCTTCTTGACTAGAACCTAGGAGTACTGTTTCGTCCGCATATCGCAAATTATTGATGACTTCACCGTTCACAAGTATTCCTTCTTGTTTTTCAGAAAGTGCTTTTCTGAAAATTCTTTCGGAGTAAACGTTGAAAAGCAGGGGTGACAAGAGGCATCCCTGCCGTACTCCTCTTTTAATATTAAGAGCCTGTGATTCCACACCATCTACTAAAACTGATGTTGTTAAAACTTATTCTAACATCTCTGTCGTCCAAGCTAATGTCTTTTAGAACTTCGATCAATATAGAGTGATTAAAACGATCAAATGCCTTTCGGAAGTCAATAATACAACAGTATATATCTACAGATATATCTCTACATCTTTGAGCAAGTACGTTCATTCCAAACAGTGCCTCTCTCGTTCCAAACCCGTTACGGAAACCAAACTGGGTGTCATCCAGGTATTCCTAGCATTTATTGTAGATACGACTATATCTTACCCACAAAAAAGTTTTCAATAAGTGGTATAATAAACTGATAGTTCTATAATCAGCACAGGTTTTTGCTGTTGTCTTTTTAGGTAGAGCTATAAACAGTCAATTAGACCAACCATTAGGTAGTTGTCCGCTGGTATAAATGGTATTGAAAAACGAAGTTATGGCCTCTAAAACATTGCTATCATTTATAAGCTTGTATATTTCAGTTGGAATTTCATCAGGACCAGTCGCTCTGCTATCTTTTAATGATTGTATGGCTTTTATAACCTCAGAGCGTCTTATTAGGGGTCCGTCGAAGTTAGTACAATAATATCGGGAGGTGAACTACTTCTATCGTCGAATAGGTTCGTGACGTAATTTTCCCATTCTTTAAGTTTGTTTTCTACTTCAAATATTACTTTACCATGTTTATCCTGTAGCAATGCAGTTTGTTTTTTATTGAAGATACCAACCGCGTCTTTCACTTTTTTATACATGTTAAACGTGTCGTATCTGTTTTCAAGTTCTTCAATGTCATGACACTGTTTGGCTAGATGTTAACTCTTTGCTTCTCGTATTTTACGTCGAATTTCTTTTTGTATGCTGTTATAAAGTGTTTCGTTGTTTTTCGCTAGTCACCATTGTTCCATCAAATCCAATATGTCATCTGTTATCCAAGCCTGCTTTCTTAGCTTTGACCTGCCTTGTAAATTTCTCACACAGATTTCTTTTACTATTGTTACGATCTTATTTAAGCCCTCATCGACATTTTCACCAATATTTCCCCAAATTAAATTTTCGTTCAGTTGTCTTTGAACTGATTCCTTAACTTTCTCGTCTTGTAATTGGGCTGTATCAATATTTTTGTGAGCCTTCTTTTTGATCACCTTTTTTAATTTTAATTGAGTTACAGCTACTATGGGATTGTGATCGGACCAATGTCAGCACCTGGATAACTTCTAACTGATTTGATACAGTTTTTAAATCGATTTTTTATTAGAATGAAGTCGAGTTGGTTCCTAATAATTTTGTCCTCTGATTCTGCATTTGACTTCTAGGTGTATAGACATTCTATGTATTTAAAATATAATCGAAGTTTCTTGCGCTTCTACTGAAATTATGTTCTACCTTCTAAAGGTCTCCAACGTAACTGTATTTCTAACATAACAAAAAAAAAATACAAAAAAACTGAACATATGATGTAATAAATGCTTCGAGCAGTATAAGTATTTGGTTTAATCTTACAAATTATTATAAAATTCTTCGTTACTGCTCAGTAAGTTATCATATAATCGTCATTATAATGAACATTAAAAGGAAAATATTGCACCCTGATATAGAAAGATATAAACATATAAAGGTATAATGCAATAATTTGCATCAAATATAATGATCAAATTGAAAACACTCAGATAGTTAGAGAGGAATGGACACTAGCACTTAATGTAACTAAAAAGCAATATTTTTAACAATCAATTATTTTCATTTTTCAGATAACTGAAAACATTACTGTCCAGTATGAAATTGCTATTATTTTTGCCCTTTACTGGGATTTCTATTTTAATTTGTTTTCCTGCTATTCATGTTTATTTAGTGCCAACAGTTTTGTTAAATTACAGATTAAGATTTTTGTATATAAATGATCAAATTAATTGATTTTTTGATTCTGCTAAAATTTTGCCTACTCTTAAAAAAACATGTGGCCAAAGATCACTAGATATTTCGGTTAACATTAAAAATATAATTCCGACATCGTTTTTTCACAATTTGTTTTAAACATCAATTGAAAAAGTGATGAATGCACCACTCAGTAAAATTTGGCGGTAGCGCTTGTAACAATAATATAAATAAATAATGAAAATAATAAAAAATAAAAATAATTGTTCAAAAGGGCGATAACTTTTAACAGTTTTATTGATATTATATTTCTAATAAATTTCTAAAAACACTTATGACAATATATTCACAAGTACTTAGTCGTAATACTCTCTTCACAAAAAGGGGGATATAATGGTGTGTGATAATTATAGGGGCATCACCCTACTTAACGTGTCATATGAAGTATTGTCCAACGTATTGTACAGAAGATTGATCCCCTATGCTAAACAAATAGTTGGGAACTACCAGTGCGGTTTCCGACCCAATAAATCAACAACGGATCAAATCTTCACAGTCAGGCAAATTCTTGAGAAAACGCTTGAGTTCGGAGTCGACACCCACCAAATATTCGTGGATTTCAAAGCCGCATACGACTCAGCCAACAGACAAAAACTTCTACAGGCTATGGTGGAATTTCAAATGCCGCTTCATCTTATTCAACTAACGGAACTTACACTCACAGGCGTAGAGAGTGTAGTCAGAATCCAAAACGACTTTTCCAGACCCTTCCATTGTAAAAATGGACTGAGACAGGGAGATGGACTGTCGTGTCTCTTATTTAACCTTGTACTAGAAAAAGTAATTCGAGAGTGCCATATTAATACGAATGGAACCATCTTTAATAAATCTGTACAAGTGGTCGCATATGCAGATGACATACACATTATTGCTAGGTCCACAGAATCTCTGATCGAAGCATTTCGATCACTAAGGTCGTCTGCACTTAGAATGGGATTAAAAATAAACGCACAGAAAACCAAGTATATGTATTGTACTAGATCAGGCAACCAGATACCTAGACTATTAATTGATGATCTGGAACTAGAAGGTGTGGACACCTTCGTCTACCTAGGCTCGCTGCTGACCAAAGACAACAATGTCAGCGAAGAAATTAAAAGAAGAATAGTGCTTGCCAATAAGTGCTATTATGGCTTGAGGAAACATATGGCCCCAAAACTATCCAGAAAAATTAAAGTTACCATAAAAACACTAATAAGGCCAGTGTTAACATACAAGTCTGAAACGTGGTCACTTACACAGAACGACCAAGAATTGCTTAAACGTTTCGAGAGAAAATTTCTAAGAAAAATATATGGAGGAATTAAAGAACAGGGTTTGTGGCGTAGGCGCTACAACTTTGAGTGGTATAGAAGTTTTGGGGAACCTGACGTTGTAAAATATATTAAATCAGCACGCCTTCGAGGGGTAGGACATGTAATTAGGCGAGATGAAGATGCAACGATCAGAAAAGTTTTCGCCCGAAGAGGACCAGTGGGAAGACAAGCCAGAGGAAGACCAAAACTTAGGTATCAAGATAACATAGAGGATGATCTAAAATCCATCAGAGTTAAAGCATGGAGAAGAGTTGCCAGAGACAGGGGCGAATGGAAGATTGTTCTGAAGAAGGTTTTGGCTCAAAACGAGCTGTAATGCCACTGATGATGACTTAGTCGTAATACTCCTACCAAGAATTTTCTTACAAGAGGAAATTTTTTTCATCTAGATATTTTACTTAAAATGTAAAAGAAAATCCTTGCAGTTTATCAATCTAAAGACAAATTAAGATCCCTAGTTAAAGAAAAGACAGACAGACGTCAGTTAATCATCATCACCATCATTTGTCTTTATACTAATAACTTTATAGTAGAATTTAAAGTACAGTGCATATGTGGACGAAAAATCCGTGTAAAAGGGGTAAATTATTACATGCCTTACCGAATTTTTAACATTTAAATCTACTAAATCAATCGGCCATTGTTTGTTAAAGCCCTTAGTTGCAAAACAAGTTTCACGGATTTCAGAAGTAATTAGAACTAATTTATAGTTAATTATAATTAAGAGCCGTTTTCTATATCTGTATTCCGAGGCGAATTATCGAAATTGTTAGCTTATCTAAAGAGTTTTCCAAATAACGAGTTGCTAGCATATCGATCCAGTCCTCCTTCAAAAAGGACCAGGATTTTTGTTCGGGGTTTTTTCCCCTAGCAAACCTGTTCCAATTTTTACCCACCGTTACGCGACAATATGTCTTCGAGGACGCTAGAGTAGGATTTGCTGACAGAGCTAAATCCTACTTCTAGAACCCCCGACTTATTTGTCGGAAAACAGCGGATATTTCTCAAAGTTTTATTACAGTGTGAAGGTTGGTGCCTCACGTTGCCTTCAAGGACCATTATCAGTTTTAAACATCAATATATTTATATGTAGACCATATATTTGCACTTCAACAAATTATAGAGATAATAACAGTCAGAAATTTACCAACTCATTTAGTGTTTGTTGACTTAGAGAAGCCTGTTACAAAAGGCTTGAGGAAAGAATGTTCTTTATCTCTGCTGGATAGCGCACACCATACACCCAGTAGTTACGCGACATATGTCTTCGAGAACGCTAGAGTAGGATTTGCTGACAGAGCTAAATCCTACTTCTAGAACCACCGACTGATTTGTTGGAAAACAGTGGATATTTCTCAAAGTTTTATTACAGTGTGAAGGTTGGTGCCTCACGTTGCCTTCGAGGTCCATTACCAATTTTTAAACATCAATATATTTCTATGTAGACCATATATTTGCACTTCAACAAATTATAGAGATAATAACAGTCAGAAATTTACCAACTCATTTAGTGTTTGTTGACTTAGAGAAGCCTGTTACAAAAGGCTTGAGGCAAGAATGTTCTTTATCTCCATCTTCATTTAAAATTTATATTCAGGAAGCATTAAATAACTGGAGGAGAAAATGCACAAAGATGGAAATAGGACTTAAAAACAAGTAAAAAACAAATATTTTTTTTTGCAGCTGATCAAGCGATTATGGCAAACGATGACAAAGATCTGGATAATATGGTCTAAAAGTTAACCAAAAAATACGAAAATGGGAGACTTACCATCAACATTATTCAAACGGAATATCTAAGAATAAAGGACAAAAAAGGAGACCCACAACTTTGGATTGAAGATGTAAAAGATTGCAAAAAATTTAAATACCTAGAGACAATGATATAAAAGAAAAGAACATCTAAATGGAACATTTAGCAGTAAAAACAGCAGGGCCGAAATGTGGTATAAACACGAAACTCATTACTTTGGCCTCCTAAAATTAGTTTAGGAACAAAAATGACAATCTACAAGTCGGTTGTAGAAACAATTTGACGTAAGGCTCTGAATGTTGGCGGATGATAATAAAAAAGAAGAAATAACTGTAAGTGATAGAAATGGACTATCTAAGAAGTGCGTACCAGATATTTAGACTTGATCATATCTTAAATGAAGAAATAAGAAGAAGAACCTGTTCTTTTATGTTACGGGTATGTAATGCGAATGCAACACGAACAATGGCCAAAACAGGTCTTAAACTATGTTCCATGGAATAGAAGAAAGAGAGGAATTAGAATGTAGAGAAGGAATCAGAAAAATAAGACACATTGCCAAAGAAGAAACAAAAAGTTGGAAAAATATTAAAATCGAATTTAGCACATTTTTATGATAGACGGAAAAACCTAAAAATTAAACAGAACAAATATAAGCTAGAAAAAGTTCCAAAAAAATGATTAGGCAATTACACAAACAAGATTTCAACAGAAAGGATGATGGACCAGCTATTAAAAAAGGGAACGAATAGATTAATATTGAAAACAGCAAACAAGGGAAAAAGAACTGGAACAATGTCTTTAAAAACTTCACAGTTAATTATTAAAATATGTATGAAGACAATGTATTAGGTTGGGAAACTTTATAATAGCATTTAAAAAAAAAGAGACTTGAAATAGGTATAGTGGACATAGACGAAATTAGGTGGCTAAATAGTGGTGCTTGTATAAAACACTGTTAGCAAACTGCAAAATTAACAGTTAACACTCTTTGGTGATAATAGGCCCGAACAACCTCCATGATACATAGGTAATGAACATTTACTAATCAGATCGGATAAAATATAAAAGCAACATCACAACTAAAAGATTGCAAATCTCCTGGACCTGAAAATGTATATGCTGAACTTAACGTCTAACAAAGATATTTACTGACATATATTTAACCGAAGTATTACCAAGAACATGGCTAAAGTCGACGTTTATTACTTTATTAAAGACAACAAAATCCGTATCCTGCAATAATTTGTGGATTAAGTTATTTGTAAATATCATACATCAAAAGATATAGGTATAGACAGTGCGAAAAAAAAATTAGCCGTACACAGTTTGATTTTCGGAATGCAGTGAGTACAAGAGAGGCTCTCTTTAGCATACAGGTGCTTTTTCAACGATGTAGAAACGTAAATTGCAATATTTATGCATGCTTTATTAATTACCATAAAGCCTATGATATCAGAATCAAACGTGGTATCCGACAGAGATATATGGTCCCTGTTGTTCAAGATATACTCTGAGGAAACTATGATGTATTCGCAGACAGTTATGAAGCTCTACAGGAGTTAATGAATAGGATTACAGAAGTAAATTAGAGGCATGAACTTTCACTAAACATTAAGAAAACAAAATATATAATGATCTTTAAGAAGGAACAGCAATTGGGACAAATCACTTTGAACGGTCAATGTATAGAAAGAGTAGAAATATACATTTACATTGGTACGACCGTCAATGAAAATTGGGACCATACCCTAGAAATCAAATATTCATTAATATCCATAAAAATCAGGTTACTACGATGTTATGTCTTTCCTATACTGTTGTACGAAGTTGAGTCGTGGACTCTCACAGACGCTGCCTGCAAGAATATTAAATGTGGCTTTATCGTCGAATTTTAAAGATATCTTTTTATACCGACCACGTTATGAATCAGGACGTTGTATTAGGAATACAAAAATAAAAAAGAACTGTTAACCACAGTAATAAGAGGATTGTGTTTAATATATGAATTGTTGTAACTAATTTTACAGGGAAAAATGGAAGGAAAACAAAGCGAAGAATTTCCTGGCTGATAAATCTAAGTACGTGGTTTAACACATTATCATCATCATCAGTTGGGCTACAGCCCTTCGTGAGCCCTGGCCTGCCTCAAAACATTCTTTCATCCTTCCCTATCTAGTGTCTGTCTTTTCCATCCCCTTACTCCAATATTCGTTAAATCCCCCTATACATCGTTCAAATAACCGAGTTTAGGTCGCCTCCTTCTTCTTCTTCCGACCGGCCTACTTAGCATGGTATTGATGGTGGTTCAACACAACAACCACAAATCTTTTCAGAGCAGCAGTGTCAAAGTATAGGTTGTCACGATAGTCTTCATCATCCGAAACAGATAGAAGAAGAAAAATATGTCTTATTGGTGTGGAATTGTGTGGAATAACAGGAATTAAGTTTTTAAAGTGTTCAGTCAAATAATTACATAAGGTATTTTTTCTAAATTTACTTTTGTTTATCAGCATCTAACTTCATTTCATTCTTTGTATTAGTTTTTATTGACAGGTGGGTTTCCATAGGCCTGCGGTCTCTATAATTTTTTTTTGCATAAATCTCTGTCTTTATCTTGAGCCTCGAGGTATTCTATTTCATTACATCTATCCTCTAACCATATCTCTTTTACTTTTCTTAATTCGTTGGTCTATTTGTCTATTTAATTGATTCTATTTCCTTATGTCTTTATTTTGACCATGAGTCTGGTCTCTATAAAATCAAAGGTTTTCCATTTTCATTGATTTACTTTATTTATAGTTTTTTCTCCTGTTTCAACGATGGCGTTATTAAGAATTTTTCATGTACCTGTCTTCTATGTTACTGTTCTTTGGTTAACTTTAGTTATTTATTTCTGCGATTGTGATTAAAGTTATTTCCACATATTGCTGGTATTGGTTTATTTGATCTTCAGATTCTTTAATCCGGTTAATTCTGTACTCCTGTTTGGATTTTTAAATATTTTGAAGTTTTACTCCTATACTCAATACGAAGGAATTGTGATCTGTTTGTAATCTTGCGTTGATTACCATTTAAGCTTTTTGGTTTCTAATAATATGACCTAAACCCATTTTATTTGCTTCCCTGCACCCATCTGATCCAAATGATCTCCCTTATCACTGAAACCGAAGCTTATTGTGTTTGCTGCCCATTGTTGTTTCCTACACCTAGTCTAGAATTTTTGTACCCCCTTGAAGTTTGTGCACACTTTTGATTGGTGTGTGTTATATATATATATATATATATATATATATATATATATATATATATATATATATATATATATCGAGAAAAGGAGTACGACCGTCAATCCAAAATAAACTATATTATGCTTTCTGAGCAGAAAGCGAAACGTCTTCAATAAATAGATGAAGTAGCCACCTTCTTTGTCTTTTATTTCTCCACTTTGACCGAAAAACCCACCACTCTTCGAGTGTACCTTAGTTTATATATATATATATATATATATATATATATATATATATATATATATATATATATATATTACAGTTTCTGGTTCTTTATCGCAGAGTCTGCAGTAAAGGTTTCCATTGTAAATGCCTATTTTATCTAGGAATTTGTTTACTGGTACATGCCCGGTCAACATTCCTCTTACTCTTCTTAGATTGTTCTTGCCCATATGGAGCTCTTCCTCTTATTTTTGTACATGGTCCACCAACTAAGATTTTCCCATGTGTTTGTTTTGGAATTCTCTCCCAATATTGCTCATGATTTTCTAGAATTCAGTCCTCTAAATTCCTACGTACTGCAGTCTTTGGTACTTCCAGATTCACAGCCAGTCCGTTTGATCCGTTCGATCCTTTTTTCGCAAGTTGTTCAGCTTTTTCGATGCCATGTTGCACTGATAGCCAGACATGCTCAACCTTGTTTAGGTCTCCCAGTTCATTAAGTTCTTTGATGTAGTCCCAATCCCAAACTAGCCTGGATGTTACTTTCTGACAAGCCAGTGCCTTCAGTGTCACTGGACTGTCAGTCAATATATGTATCTACTGTTTTCAAGTGCTCTCTACTACTTAAGGTTTTGATATTGACACCTTCCACCTGTCCATAGATTTTAAAGCAGCACAATTTACGCTGCTTTGAAATCTGGAATCTTAGACTGTCTATGATACTGTAATTAGAAACAAGTTATATGAAGGAATGCAAAACTGCAACAAAAGAATAAAGGAATTATTTTCTGTTAAGGTTGGTAAAAATGCAAAATAGTTCTTCTGAAGAATTTTACTTTAAAAATGGATTAATTTTTTAAAATCTACCGGGGTCTCGTTTAACCGATAAGGCGAATCTCCATGTAGAGGATTAAGTCACAATGAATCGCAGCATAGAAACAGCTGTGCCAGGTTCAACATCTTGTTAGTTATATACGTCATCTCCAGACAATTCGATGTTCCAAAATTGAAGATATTATAACTAATCCTTCTAAAGCACTGGTCTACTGAAAGTGATTCCTTTATAAAACAATAATCTTAACGAAAATATTGGCTGGTGCGACAATTGTAGCAAAAGACATACATGAGTCCAGTAAAATCACAGTAATTGATTTATCGTGGCTGATGATGGTCTAAGACCTTCGCATTAGATTGACGTATTGCTAATTCTTTCCTATAAAAAACACAACTAAATAATATAATAAAGAGACGCAAGCTGGAATACTTATGTCACATTATGAGGCACCCTGAAAAATATGAACTTTTGCAAATTATGGGAGAAATAGGTGCTTTCCAATATAGATGCAATAGATAATTTATTAATATATGGGAGAAACACTCTCAGAAATATTAGGCTCAATAAGTGATAATGAAACTTGACTTCATTGATGTAATTTCGAGCTGTACAATAAATTCAACGAAATAGCCGAAGTCAAAAATGTAGTTACTGCAATAAAAATTAATTATTAATTATAAAATAAATTTAACTGTCATTGGAAACTTCCCTTAACGCTCCAATAAGGAGCAATATAAAACAAGTAAAAAGTATAAATGAAAATTAAACTGAAGTAAAAATAAATAATATACCTTTTATTTCGTCTTTTCGCGAGGAAAATTTAAAAGTTTAGTTAAAAATAAAGTTTGTTTATCTTTAAAATGTATATATACTTGTTTTTATTTTTGAGGTAATATTCCACTTTTTTTCATACTTTTTTTTCCAATTAATTACTTTTTAAAATAGTTGTTTGTGGAAGATATATCTTATACATAAATAGTTAAGTTTAATTATATTCAATTAATATTTTGGGATAATAAATTTGAGACTATTATTTTAAACATTTAGTATTAATTATTGTGAGTAACATAATGAGAAGATAATTATTAAAGCCAATTTGTAATAGTATACAAAATTTTCTGTGGTTGTATAATGTGTTAAAATGTATCGACGAAGGTATCAGCGGCAAAAACAACAAAAGCGACTTAATTGTCGCTATTTAAAAATCGTTACTAATGTCGTGACCACTAAATCTCTGCCAAGTATCAGCCCTTGCATCCGAAACTCATTAAATAATCTTAGAAAAAAACTGACATAGCCAAGTTGACCATTCTAAATCACTTCCTCGGACTTGGCGAACTTCAGACGTCCATAACTCAGTCCAACAAGCAAAAATCTCGGGGACAAAAACACATCCGAAACAAAAAAGCACAGGCAGCTCGATACAAACGAGGGATATAAACAATTCTTAGAGTTACCATGGTAACGCGCGGACACCGGCGTCTTTGATTGTGAATTTGCATAGCCTGCTCGGATATGGAAATACTACAACGTTCTTGAAGTGATTGTACGAGAGTGGACAGTCGGAGGCGAGCGGTAGCCGTTTCGAGTCAGGCATGCCGCTTTTCGGCATACTCTAACTTATGTCAACCGATTTTTGTAATTCTTTTTTACTTGGGATCTGCATTACTGATGAGCCGAATAGATAAGCCTCATAGCAAAAAATACCTTTCTTTCCGTTCATAATATATCTCAACCAACCTTGCTATTTTTAATATATTGATCAAAAATCTACTTTAATATACACAAATAGAAACAAATAATTATTAACTATTTTTAACTTTGCTTTCTAGACTATATTTTCTGTGTTTTATACTACTTTGGGTCTTCAATATATTGATAACTTGGACTTTTATGACACATTTTAAATATTTTATGTTTGTGCTGTCGAAATTTTTAAGAAGAGCCAAACATTCAAACCCAACAATTTTATTATAACCAATCATTGCAGCAATACTCTCATTTTAGAAATCCTATATTATATAAATCAAGAGTAGAAATAAGAAAAAACTAAATGTAGACTCATTTATATTGGAATTACTAGCACGAGATTACCTGTCATGATTGGTTATAATAGAGTGATTTATATATAATACAGAATAATCATATGGCTTTCAACTATCTCATTATAACTACTCAAATGGTTTCAGGAATGTACCTAAAAAAAATAAACATAAGAAATGACATTTAGGTTAAATAGATTTTTGTCAACACTATTTTACTATAATAGGTCAGTTTAAAAACGAATACAGTAGAAAGCTAAGACAGAAATATAATTAGTATTATAAATAGAGAATTAATCATTTGGTAGCTAATATAAAATTTTCTTGTTAAAGTTGATTTTAGGTAATCGTATGATATCGCGTGAATTGCTTCTTAGGAGGTGGCCTGCAATAAACGCGGTACGCTGCAGTAACGCAATACACAGCGCGCTGTGTATTGCGTTACTCCGTATATCGCATCTGTATGCTTGTACAGTAGTTACACGCTGAATTCAGTGTACAATAAGAGACTGCATCTATTATTTATTATTTAAAGCAGTGATATATAATAAACGCCGTACGTCGCGTATAGCGTTACGCCGTACGCCGTGTCTGTATGCTTGTACAGCAGTTGCACGCTGCGTTTAGCGTACAGTAAGAGACCGTTACATCCATTATTTATTATATAAAGCACACAGACGAGTTGTATGGCAGAACGCTATACGAGGCGTACGGCATTTATTGGAGATCACCCTCTTAAACTATTACAAGAATTGATAATAACAGTTTCAATCGCTTAACCTTTAGGTTTATTTTCATTTTTTTTGTGTAACTTTAAGCGTATTACTTCTTCTATTTACGTTTAATCTAGAGATTTAAAAAAAATGGTGTGATTAGATAAATGTAAATTACATCAATAAAACTTAATTATGTGAATAAGTACAGCAATTGATATTCATAAATTTGATTATAATTTTAATGTACATACATAAACATACATAGAGACAATAGGCCAGTAAATGAACGTAAAATACGGCGATGTAAGTTTACCCGTCTTCACCGAATTGCATGAAAATTTGGATTTAGGTTCTACCTACCCTCCACTTCACTTCTGGACTTATGCCGTTGGTTTCAATTTATTTTTTTAGAGGTGAAAACTACCCCTACTTGAAAAACTCGTGTAATTGTTCATTAAAGCGGGCAATTGATTCAAATAATCTTTTAATGAAGTAAATGAATGTCAATTAATATTAAACAACATAATTTAAGATTTTATCAGAGTTTAACCCCTAAATCTTACTCTCTTAAATAGTTATAATTAAAATAATGTCATTGAATATCTTGCCTCCAATGATTAGCATGGAAATTTGGATTTAAATTTTACTTACCCTTCACTTAAAAATTGGACTTGTGCTGTTGTTTGCTTTTAATTTTTTAGGGGTGAAAACGACCCCTATTAGGAAAAATCATATAAATATAAATTCAAGCAATTTAGGAATATATAATTATACAGTGGCATTAAATTTAGATTTCTTTACTGTTTTAATTTTTTACCACATAATTGCTAACCTTATAAAAACTACTCCTTGTGAAGTAATTCTAATAGTTTTGTATTGTGTTTGTATTGTATTTCAACTTAAAATAGAACAACCCTTATTAGTTTGTAAGGATGGGTGAAAGTATGTATGTGCCTTAATAGCACATTATGTGTATCTCCAGTAAAATTTTTTTTTTCAAAATTTCAAAAATTTTCTTTTATTTTAAACTAATTTTTTTTTTTATATAAGCACTTTGAACCGCTCAAACTTACAAATCGTATAAAGAACACATAAATAAAGTGTTTTTACGATTTCTTACCAAAAAAGGGACTTTTAGGGGGTTTAAGGTTCAAGGGGTTTTTTACTAAAAATTTTTTTAAAAAACAAAAATAGAGCTTCTTTTAAACACTTTAAAAAAGTTTTGATGAGTTTTTTTCGAAGAGTGCTTCATTTTGTGGTTATTTAACGTTAAAATATTCAATTTGGAATTTAACAATTAAGAACCTACTTGATTTCGTTTGTTTCTTTTGTTTTTTTTACTATACATTTTTGCGAAGAATTTTTTTTTTTTTTCGAAAAAATATGTGCTTTTAGAGTTATTTGTTAAAAGCCGCCTGAAAACTTGTTTTTTTTTTAAATAAACATTTTTGCTCGCAAATAACTCAAAAAGTATTGACTTAGTGAAACAACTCTAAAGAACAAAAGTTGCTTATAATAAGTCAATTTATCCATTTCCCGACTTCCCGAAACCTAAGCCTAAGAAACCTAAATCCTAGTCATTTACTCCTAAAAGTTCTAAATATTTTCTACTGGAATGTTAATTTTTTCCCGTTAGTGACCATTTTAACCATTTTTATCTTCTGCGTTGAGTTCTCAGATATTTTACTAATATGATAGTATATATTTCTTCTTTAATGCGGTTATTTAATTTACATATGGGCCCATATTTCATAATTCTTTATTTAGATAAAATACGACAGAGCGTATAAAGGTAACAATATTCCTAGTTTATTCCTTTTTCTCTTAATTCAGGTAACTTATATGTTTTATTTTCTTACACACGCCTTCTTCATGGTCAGGTCATCGCTCTATTTTTCCAAGGACAGACTACGCTTTGATGTCCTACTGATGATTTATCTCGAGAGATTCCCACTACTCGTCATTCTTCCATTCTGTTAATACGTTCATTTCTCTCTTTTTTAAATACATAGTTATTGATATCATGGTCCACTCCACTTGAAATATATTAGGGGTTAAGGCAGGGAGACGCTCTCGACATACCTGTAGCTGGAGTTACACAAAGATTTAACGAAGAAACGCTTAACGACAACGGAGAAAGACTTCTAGAACTTTGTTTAATGAATAACCTCCGAATTAACAACACATACTTTGACCACCCAATACAACATAAGATCACCTGGTCAGATACAAGAGGACGTAACTCTATGATTGACTGCATTATAACAAACAGACAAATACACCCCAAGAATATAATAGATGTGCGCACTCTATCTTCCGCCAATGTAGGATCCGACCATGGCCTGGTACTAGGAAAAATAAATATAGCAATCACCACACAAGGCAAGCGAAATAGAAAAGTAAAAGAAAAGTTAAATATAAAAAGCTTAGAAGAAGAAGGCACACAAAACTTTTATAGAAACAGACTAACAGAAAAGCTAAACAGCCATAACCTAGAGACTAAAAAGAATATAAAAGAAACCTGGAAAATTATTAAAAAATGCATCCTACAAGCAGCAGAAGAAGCTTTAGGTAAAAGAAAAGTTAACAGAAATAAACGGGAATACAAAACACCATGGTACGACGAAAGGGTAAAAGCACTAGCAAATAAAAAGAAACAAGCTTTCCTAACATACAAAGGAATGAAGACACCGGAGGCACGAGAAGACTACGTGAGAATCAGGAATAGAGTAAACCAAGAAATAGATAACATCAAAAAAGAACACTGGGAGAAATTTACCAAAAATATGGAATACGACCTCTATGGATCCCAGAAAAAAGGTGTGGAAGATGATAAGGAGACAAAAAACAGAAATTAATGAATTTGTACGCATAGATAAAATTACGGAGGAACAATGGACTGAGCATTTCACGAAATTATATGGAGAAGGAGAAGAAGAGAACAAAGAAATAATCATTAACGAAACTCACGATAGAGTACTAATATCAGAAGAAGAGCTACAAGAACGATTAAAAAAATTAAAAAACAGAAAAGCACCTTGTCCTGATAAGATAACCAATGAACTGCTAAAATATGGAGGAACAACACTACGCAAATGGCTCCTAAAATTATTCGTCGATATAATAAATACCGGAGTAGTACCACCGGAATGGAAGGAAAGTCTCCTGCTACCGATACTTAAAAAGGGAGACTCGAGAAATCCTGAAAATTATAGAGGCATTAGTCTGATGAATAGTACATTAAAATTTTTAACGGCAGTCATAAAATATAAAATCGAGGAAAAAGCGAACATGGCAGATGAACAACAAGGCTTCCGGAAGAACCGCAGCACAATAAACGCAATTTTTGTTATCAGACAAATAATAGAGAAGTCTATTGAATATGGAAAACCAGCATACATGTGCTTTGTAGATTTAAAAAGTGCTTTTGACAGGGTGAAGCGAAATGATATCTTAAATTTATTACAAGCTGAGCAAATAGACCATCAGATAATAAATACAATTAATGAAATTAACAAGAACAACAAGACCAGAGTTATAATGCCAACAGGGAAAACAGAATGCATAGAACTAAAAGGAGGAATCCGCCAAGGAGACTCGCTCAGCCCATTGTTATTCAATATGGTGATGAATCAAATAATTCACGAAGTAAGAAAACGACACGGATACCACATGGGAGCGCATAAAATCACGATACTATGCTATGCCGATGATGCAGTACTAATTGCTGATAATTTTATTATAAATCACGTTAATTGTTTACCAATTTTAATTAGTACAATTAAAAACTAAAACACGTATTGTATAACATGTTATTTAAACACATTCTTGCAGCAAAGTGTAACCTTGCAGGCTAAGCAAATTCAATATATCTTGCCTAGTGAACGACCCGATTTGTTATAGGTGGTATACTATAAAAAGAGTAGACGAGGAATCGAGAAAGAATAAGATTAGTTCGCCAGACAATCATAATACATAAAATCAGTTCATTTATTCGAGATTATTTATTCGAGAATTATAGTTACTCTTACGCTGCAATGAATATATTAAGTATTGTTATCGCTACGCTATTCCGTGTGTATATATGTAACTAATAAATGGGATACATCACAAATTTAATATGTAGTTATTATCCATCATCCTGTCATCTCGGGGGAGAAAAGACTGCTAACATCATCTCTATGCCTCGTGTGTTCTGCAAGGGGCTTCGTGCATAGACAAGCGAAGTATTCCCTGTTTCTGTCTATTTTAGATAGCAATATGAATGTTTTATGTGTAGCTAGCTTTGACAAGGACTAGCTAATTTCTTACATAATAGTAAATATACCATTTAAAGTAAAGTAGAATCAGCAGGTAGTAGAATGACACAGAGTCCCGACAGGAAGACCCTAAAGTGTAAGGAACTCTAGGGACCCTTAAAGGAACTGACTTTTGGTCTGAAATAAACTAATTGTTATTCATGATATTTTATGAATTTTCAGGTCTATTGACCAATAGGAAGGCATTCACGGCGTGGCGATGCGCACAGACGTGCTCATTGATCCATAGACTGAGGCACTTGATGACGATGACATCACCCCTCCTTTGGGAGACTCTGTGGTTTATTTAAAAAATTACATTCGAATACAAGTAGAAAAATACGATACGATTAGAAGTAATATGAAGCTGAGATGAAGAGACGGGGTAACACAGGTTGCTGAAAAGATCGGTGTTGCCAACTAGAAAATCCAAACATGGGACAGAGTAGAATGGCGAAGAAAGCTGAAAAGGGTTAAAGCCCGTTAAGGGATGTAACACCATGATGATGATGATGACGATGAAGTTATTGATATCTTCGATCTTCTTTGCATCTATTATACTTTTGTTTCGTTCTCTATCTAACAGTTTCATTCCAGCTTTTATACAAAGGATCTATTGTCTATAGTAATTTTCTGGTTTTTGATATTTCTGATCTAGTTTTTCTTATTACATGTTATGATAGATCTTATAGCTGTCTTGCAGATTTGGTCTTAATGTTAATATTTTTGGTTCGTTATATTGTGCATTATATTTAGCCATTTCGTGACATTTCTCAAATCGCAGGGATTCTCTTGATGTACTACTGACTACACCAAGGAAGACCCACAAAGCCACATAATATCGATTAATTTTACTTTAGGTTAAATGCAGTGCTTGGGTTGAATTGTTTCGAAAAGCATTTAGACATTTTCAGAAATTTAAAATTAAAATAACTCTCCAAACAGTCATTACCATATACACATGCAGCACCTCGAGCATTGATTTACTACAATTATGTAATATCTAATACTGTTTATATACGCAAATAATTAATTGATCAATAAATTTAATAGATAACTATCGGACTGTATCTAGCAATAACGTTCAAAAGTGGGTAGAGAGTTTGTATTTATTTTAAATTATTAACGAGAAAATATAAAGTACCTGAAAAATCGAAAGAACTATTACTAAATACAGTATAATTACAAGATACCGATTTTATTCAGGCAACATCAAACGTACGTAAATCATCTATATCTAAGCCAGCCATGTAAGGACGCACGTTTCCTGCAACTCTGTACGATCTTCTAAACAGTAACTCGTCTAAAAAATATCATCAAAGAAATGTTATCAACCTTGGAGAAATTTTGCAACTCAAAAATCTCTCTCCTGCGATATTCAGATTTGCTTACGTTTAAATTGATAAGGAAAGAAGAAAGAAACTGAACATCGCTTTCTCCAGTTGATCATTCAAAAATAAAACAACTGGTTTGGGACCATTACATTGGACAATGGGCACGTCGAACAGTCGACTAATTGTTTCATCTAGCTGCCGACCAAGAAACATTTCATTAGCTTGCTAATACGACGATAGCCAACGCTTAAAAACAATTAAGGTACACAAAGAAGACGAATAGGAAGTGCCAAATAGTTTTGAAGTCATTCAGTATATATATATATATATATATATATATATATATATATATATATATATATATATATATATATATATATATATATACAATGCTATAATTTTGACATTTATTCATAAAACTAACAATAGCTTGACGCTTATTGAAAAGTTTTATAAAATAATTTGTATTAATAACTAAAACTGATAGTTGTTTTATGTATTTTTAAAAGTTCTACTGAAGTAACCAAATTGTTCAACAATACTTTCCGAAACCATTTTTCTACCCATAAGACGACGGTACAAAAAACTGTAAAGCTATTTGAGGGAACTGCAAAAACCATGAAACTTTAGATTTAATGCAAAGTTTCAATAAAGATCCACATACATCCTCACGGAGAGCTGCAAAAATACATCAAGTAGGTCATTCTTTAATATTGCATGTATTACAAAAGAATTCATTTAAACCATACAAAATCCAGTGGTTGCAAGAATTAAATAAAGATGACTACGACCGTAGCTTACAGTTTATTGAGGTAATGATGAATAAAATGGTAACTGACAAGGACTTCGTTAACAAGATATGTTGTTTGGACGAAGCAATGTTCACACTGTGTGGAAATGTGAAATCCCCAAAAATTAAATGTATTTTATACATAATATATCCATTATATATATACATATATATATATATATATATATATATATATATATATATATATATATATATATATATATATATATATTAGAGCATTGTAAGATACACATAATGTGCTATTAAGGCACATACATACTTTCACCTATCCTTACAAACTAATAAGGGTTGTTCTGTTGTTAGTTGAAATACAATAAATTCATAAAATTTTGATTAAAAAAATATTGTATTTATAGTTTCAATAAAAAAAAAAAACTAAAATTATTTGAATTACTTCGCAAAGAAGTGGTTTTTATAAGGTTAGCAATTATGTGGTAAAAAATTATTTGAATTTGAATTATTTGAATTACTTCGCAAAGGAGTGGTTTTTATAAGGTTAGCAATTATGTGGTAAAAAATTAAAACAGTATAGAAATCTAAATTTAATGCCACTGCATAATTAAATATTTCTAAATTGCTTGAATTTATAATTATATGATATTTTCCTAATAGGGGTCGTTTTCACCCCTTAAAAAATAAAAAAAACTAACAGCACAAGTCCAGTTTTGAAGTGGAGGGCATTTTTTAAATTATAACTATTTTAGAGAGTGAAATTTAGGGGTTAACCTGTGAGAAAATCTTAAATTATGTTGTTTAATATTAATTGACATTCATTTACTTCATTAAAAGATGATTTGAATCAATTGCCCGCTTTAATGAATAGTTATACGAGTTTTTCAACTAGGGGTAGTTTTCACCCATAAAAAAATAAAATGAAACCAACGGCATAAGTCCAGAAGTGAAGTGGAGGGTGGGTTGAACCTAAATCCAAATTTTTATGCAATTCAGTGAAGACAGGGAAATTACATCGTCGTATTTCACGTTCATTTACTGGCCTATTGTATCTATGTATGTTTATGTATGTATAATAAAATTATAATCAAATTTATGAATCAATTGCCCGCTTTAATGAACAGTTATACGAGTTTTTCAACTAGGGGCAGTTTTCATCCATAAAAAAATAAAATGAAACCAACGGCTTAAGTCCAGAAGTGAAGTGGAGGGTAGGTAGAACCTAAATCAACATTTTTATGCAATTCAGTGAAGACAGGGAAAATTACATTGTCGTATTTCACGTTCATTTACTGGCCTATTGTATCTATGTATGTATAATAAAATTATAATCAAATTTATGACTATCAATTGCTATACCTGTCCACCTAATTAAATTTTATTGATTTAAAATAAAATAGAAGAAGTAATACGCTTAAAGTTAAAAAAAAAACGAAAATAAACCTAAAGGTTAAGCGATTAAATCTGTTGTTATCAATTCTTGTAACAGTGGTTATTATGGCTTAATTTAAGAGGTTTATATATATATATATATATATATATATATATATATATATATATATATATATATATATATATATATATATATTAATGTAATATCAAGAATTTCAATTTTAAAACTTTACAAAAAATATACATATATAAAATATTACTAAAATTTTTGATTTATGATTTATATCACACCTTTCAATTTTGTTATCTCAGGTTTTACTCGTGCTTCAATATCTATACTTTACAGCTGATGGGTTAGGTCCAAAGAATAACGGAATAAAACAACATAATATGTTATGAAAATAATGTAATAAAATAAACCGATTAAAATACCTCCAAAAATTATTAGCATACAATGTTTATCAAACAAAATTCGTTCTACGTACGTGAACCTTCAATAATGCATGGATAATATAATACAATTACAATCTAAAATCCAGCTTATTATTCTACATAAACAAATCAAATAATATTCAGTGTCCTTCCTAATGCAATTTGGTATATCGATTGTACCAAGAAAAATTTGTATGAATTATCCAATTCTCTCCACAGCTCCGTGTCCCCTCTCAGAATAAATTTGATCTCCTTCGACTATCGACAACTTATCCACACGTTACTAATATGATATAATAATATTTGAACCAAAATTCTCAAATTGAATATATTATGAATGTTTCTCCCGTTGAAACGCTTCCTCTGTCTTGAGTTGTCCAATTCCTCGTTCTATGCAAAATTAACTATCAGTTCTCAGCAGCCTCCTATGTAATTGGCAATATTAAACAAGATATTGCAATTTAGTGTCTTCAATGCTCTCCTTCGAATGCACGTACCTTTCCAATGATGCCAGCCTCTTTTCCTCTCGCCAAATTTAATCTCTCGTTCCGAAATAAACAGCGATACGTAGAATACAAGTAGGAAAAGTTTACTTACAAATTTGTACCAGATCAACTATCGTCGGACACACTTACTTCACCAACTCACTTCTTCTTTATCACTTACTACCCCTGGAGACCACCTCGAAAACCAACCATTCACTTTAAGAAACTAAAACTAACTAACTCTCTCATCTCATCTATCCATCCATCCAACCTCTCATTATACACACCCATATCACCACTTTTCAAATTCTCGGCCAATCAGAAATTTGCATACCACTCCCCACATAAAATCAGAAATACCTACAAAGTTTCCTAATTCATATTATTTCTACAAGGACACTTAATTTCTACTGGGTATTTACAGATTCCGAAAAATCATTTACTTATTAACTATTTTTATTGTCCTGTTTATGGCGCAAACCCGGATTACGGAACACTTTATGGCTTATGGGGAAAAACCATCGTTAACTTCTATTCATTGTACCCGCACTATCCATTTGTTATATTTATACAAAAGATTATTTATGACTAAGATTATCTTTGGTTAATTCCAGGCAGCTCGGAGTATTTTTATTTTCTATAATCTCTGAAATATTGATTTCATTGTACATTTAATATTTTTATTCTTCAATTTTGCATACCACAACAATATATATATATATATATATATATATATATATATAATTTTGTAAAACATCATAAATTACTATCTTTTTGAAAACTATTTTGATGGTGCTTAATTTTGTCCGTATATCCGTGATGTTTTTAAAAATTATTTAAAGAAATATGTATGTATATATATATATATATATATATATATATATATATATATATATATATATATATATATATATATATATATATATATATATATATATATATATATTATATATATATATATATATATATATATATATATATATATATATATATATTATGTATAGGAAACTGTTAAATTTTTTATTATCATTAGTGTCAAAATGGTCAGTCATACGTAAGAGTCGCCAACTTTAAAATGTACATAAAATGAAATCAATTATCTACCAAAACTACATTTTATACAGAAAGTATGCCTTAATTCAATGCGACGTGAAATAAAGCACTAAACAACACCGACCTATGTGGAAAAGCCATATTGGCAGAAAGCTGCCAGGACAGTTTGTTTATTAAAAGCACCAGGCTCAATATATGGCCTCGCTCTTCTGAACGCTGTGCCGACGAAAAATATGCGATCCCGAGTACAGTTGATAACGTACGAGAGTAGAGAGTCCGCGCTGCCATTGCCTTTGGATGATATCGAACTCTTTACAAGGAAACGGTAGCTACCCGGACCTCCATGAAAGATAATCTCACTATCATTAACTCTGTTCTAGTAGAAAAGCCACAAATGTTATCGTAAGAAAGGGCAAAAGTCCACACGTGCAAACAAATAATGTTGATCTAGATTGGAATTGTAGAAGCACAGCGATTCTGTAATGGCGTAATATAGTGATTTCGCCAAGAAATTTAAAACATTATTTTAAATTCAATGTTCTCGAATTGGTTTTAACGTAAAACTTAATAGCCAATACCGTAGAACATAATTTTTATTACCTTTTATATTCTATTCATGTAACTTATTTAATATAACAATATACACTTTTAATTATTTAGATAATAATTAATAAGTGACATATTAACTTAAATTAGTATCTAGGTTCGACTATACCGGATGTCATATTATGATACATTCTAGTCCAGTTTATTAAGGTTTTCATCTCCAATTTCTTTGATGACACATCGAGTTCCTTCAAATTTTAACAGTTGTGCAAATTAACTATGCCGACGTGTGCTTTTTCCCTGGGGGGGGGACACATTTTTAGCAAAAAATGTTCTATAGATTTTTTTTTAAACGCATTTTTTTACTTATTCGGGATTGAATTTGGTAAAAACACACGTTTTTAATTGGCTTGTCACGAATAACTCAAATATAATTCATTTGATAAAAAAACTATATAAAGTGAAAATGAAGTTTATAAAAAATCAAACAAATTCATTTATTTAATTTTGTTATGGATCCAATACAAACCGAGCCCTATCTCCACTTGTTAAAACATTGTAGAAATATAGTTTTCTATTTTGGAAGAGCATAAGAGCATTTTGTGGAAAAATATACCACAATTGCTAGGTATGATCGTACAAGTTCAGCTCATGGTGGCATACTAATTATTTCTACAAATAATGATTTCTCTTCTATGAGTGAACAAAATATGACTTTCTGTTGAATGAATCCTTTTTTAAGTTTTCATTGGTTTATAACAAGAATCTTAATCCATACATTCTTTGCATTTATAGATCACTTGACTCCTCCACGGATCTATTTTTTCAGAACCTGTTAAATTTGTTAGACGATCTGCCCAATAAAAGCAGAAAGATTCTATGCGGTGACTTGAATATTAATTGCGCTGTTGCTTGTGATACCTTATTATCCTTGGTAAATATATTCGAATCGTATGGTTTCACAATGCACGTTAATTCTCCTACAAAAATTAATAAAACAACATCTACCATAATTGATTATATTGTCTCAGATTTCTCACCCCTTGATGTACGGTCTACAATTCTTAATGCAGGACTCTCTGACCATGGAGCAGTATATACCAAGTTTAACACTCTTAACAAACAATCCTCGAAAACGCAACGTTTAGGTAGGATTTTTTCAGCTTAGAACTTTCGTAAATTCCAAAATTTGTGCTTGACTTCTGGGTGGCACTTTCCCTCTGTGGACTATAATTTCAGTTATTTTTTAGATAAGCTTGTCTGTATTTTCAATAGGGTATTTTCTTTAATTATAATTAAGCCAAAATATCACAAACCCGTTACTATCAAAAGTATCCGCATATCAGAAAAAACTATCTAAAATTTAACAAAACAGCTAAGAAAACGTACTACTAAAATCGACTGGGAAGTTCTAAAAGTTTTGCAAAAGAAACTTGGCCCATAATAAACGAATAATAAACGATCTTCAAAATAAAACAAACACAGTTCAAATATTTTCCATTCTAAACCCTAAAAATCCAACTGAATACTTCGTTAATGTGAGTCACAATATATTTTTTTTGATAAGCTTGTCTGTATTTTCAATAAGGCATTTCCTTTAATTACAATTAAGTCAAAACATCACAAACCCTGGACTACCAAGAGTATCCGCAAGATTAGCCAAGAATATGCGTTCACTACTGTACATCAAATTTACTACCAATATCTTTGTCACTGAATATATCTCCAAATATAGAGGAACCTATCTAAAACTTATCAAAACAGCTAAAAAAATGTACTATGGGAATCGTCTGGGAAGCCCTAAAAATGTTGCAAGGAAAACTTGGTCCATAATAAACGATCTTCGAAATAAAACTAACAAAACTCAAACATTTTCTCTTCCAAACCCTGAAAATCTAAATGAATACTTCGTTGATGTGAGTAAAAATATAACATCAGCTATTTTGCCACAACAAGATCCTATTTTCTATCTTCCAAATTCAAAAAAGCTATCTAATTCATTTTTTATAAGACCAGTTGATAAATCTGAACTGATCTAAACAATCAGTAGTATAAAGAGCAAATCTTACTGATGGATTATCCATAAAAATTTTCTGAAATCTCCCAAATAATGTGTTGAAAGTCCTGGTCTCACTAATTAACGATTCCTTTAAAAAAGGTATATTTCCAGAGTGCCTAAAGATAGCCATTATTATTCCTCTTCATAAGGGTGGTGTTAAACCTAATGTCTGCAACCATAGACCTATTGCCTTACTACTGGTCCTATCCAAAATGATTGAGAGACTTATCAAAGCCCGACTTACGTCCTTTCTCGTTGAAAACAACATTTTATCACAAAGTCAGTTCGGCTTTTTATCTAATAAATGTACCAGCGATGCTATGTTTTCTGTACTACATGAGGTCTCATCATTAGCAATTAGCCTATATTTGTCCACTGCTGAACGTAGGCCTTCCGTAAAATTTTTCACCTATTTCTATCTTGAGCTTCTTGCATCCAGTTGGTGCTGATGCGCTTGATATCATCCGTCCATCTAGTTGGTGGTCGTCCTCTGCTTCGATATGCCTCTTGCCTTGGTCGCCATTTCAGAATCTTTCTGGTCCATCTATCATCCGTTAATCTGGCAACATGTCCGGCCCAAGCCCATTTAGCCATGGCTATTTTTTCAACTGCATCTGTGACTCCTGTTCTTCTTCTTATTTCTAGGTTTGGTACTTTATCTCTGATGGTAATACCTAATATTGATCTTTCTATAGCGCGTTGTGTAATCTATTGTTCTTTTTGTCAGAGTCAGTGTTTCTGCACCATATGTAAGAACCGGTAAAACACAGTGGTTAAATCCTTTCTTTTTAAACAAACTGTGATAATAGACTTGAAAATGTTATTTAATCTACCAAAGGCAGCCCATGTGAGACCTATCCTTCTTTGTATTTCAGTTGTTTGATTATCTCGGCCTAAGCGAATCTCATGCCCTAGATATTTGTAAGCTATTACTTGGTCGATGCTATGGCTCTTAATCAGAATTTTACCGCTGACTACAAGGTTGGTCATAAATATAACATGAGGTCTATCAAGTACTAAACAATAATCTTTATACTGCCACTGTTTTTGTGACTATGTTAAAGCTTTTGATTGTGTAAATCACGACATTTTGATAAAAAAACTAAATTTCTACGGAATTCGAGGTATTTCTTTGAATTGGTTCCCATCTTACTTGAGGAATAGGAAACAACTAGTTAGAGCAAATGATACTGACTCTATTGACTTAAAAATCAATGTAAAAATTTTTCTTTATGCTGATGATACCAGTATTACCTAGAAGAACTCTAATATTGCAACTCTTCATGCAACTATACCTTTTAATCTACTTACAATAAAAACCTGGTTCGACTCTAATTTACTCCCTTTTAACATGGATAAGACAGTAGCATTATCCTATAAAGAAGCTTTTCAACCCTTGCTTCTTAATAACAGCCAGATCAGTATAATTGATTCTGTAAAATTTTATGGTATTTTTATAGACAGTAACCTTAAATGGTATGCTGACGATACGGTTCTCCTAACGGGAACGCTAGTAGAACTACAAAATCTCGTTCAAAGTCTCAATATATACTGTAACAGTTACGGCTTGAAAATTAATTTGAAAAAACTAAATTTATGGTAATCACGAAATCAAAGAACATCAGAGCTAATCTTGTAATAGACAATACAACGATTGAGCGTGTGTCCTGTTATAAATATCTAGGTGCTTGGATCACAGACGATACTGATCAAACAAAAGAGATTAGATGTAGAATAGAAATCGCTAGATCAGTCTTTAATAGAATGCGCAAACTCTTTTGCAATCGTGATATCAATATAAAGTTACGAATACGAATGCTGCGGTGTTATGTCTTTTCTACCCTGTTGTATGGAGTAGAGGCTTGGACACTAAAACAGTTGACCACAAAAAACATCGAAGCTTTCGAGATGTGGTGCTATAGGCGCATTCTCAGAATATCATGGATGGACCGCGTCACTAACACGCAAGTACTCCAAACTTTAGACAAAAGATGCGAAATTCTAAATGAGATAAAAACTAGAAAGATGGAATACTTGGGGCACATTGTGAGAGGTGAAAAGTACGAACTTTTAAGAAATATCATGCAGGGCAAAATTAAGGGCAAAAGAAGTGTGGGAAGAAGAAAAATATCGTGGCTTCGTAATCTACGTGAATGGTTCGGGTGTAGTTCGATTGAACTTTTTAGGCGCGCTGCTAACAAAGTCGCAGTGGCCATGATGATTTCCAATCTCTGCTAGGAGTGGCACGAGAAGAAGAAGAAGAACCTTAAATGGTCCCTTCATATCGATTTGTTAAGTAAGAAACTAGCCTCAGCCTGCTATGCAATAAGATCTGTTTCGTAGAAAATGAATTTAGCATCTTCCAAAATAACATACTTTTCCTTGTTCGGTCTCATCTTCGATATGACCTTCCTTTTTGGGGTTCTAGTACAGCTGCCCAATCTGATGTTATTTTTAAATTACAAAAAAGAGCAATACGGTATCTTTTTGGCCTCAGTAGAATAACACATTGCAAAAGCTACTTCAAAAATCAAGGGATTTTAACTCTACTTTCTCTATACAGGGTGTTTCAAAAACGTATGTCATAAATTAAATCACGCATTCTGGGGACAAAAATAATTTGATTGAATCCAACTTATCTTTGTACAAAAGTGTACACAAAAAATGTTACAGCCCTTTGAAGTTACAAAATAAAAATGGTTTTATTGCATTATCTCCTAAACTACTTGACATTTTGTAATAAGCGCACAGAAAAATTTTAAGGGGGGTGTGCAGCCCTAAATCCCCCTAAACTTTTGAGTACGTTCAAATCAAATGAATTTTGTGGCATCACTAGTTTAATACATTATTTTTAAAATTTTTTGCCTCCTATCACTTTTTTCAAAAAACAGTTTTTATTGAGTTACGGCCCTTTTCATGAACCTTTAAAAAATTACGTGCAACTAAATAAATGGCTTAAAAAATAAACAAGTACAAAAAATGTCGATAACCTCTATAAATATGATATTACAATAAATGTTTAAATTGACCCCCATTTTCTTCAATACACATTCGGTATCGTTTTAATAAGGAAAACCGAATGCGCTGAAAAATCATATTTTCTGACGAAATTGATTTGCAGCTTCAATTATTCTAACTCTCAATTGTTGTTCGTCCTCTATTGTTACAGAATACACTTTCTCTTCCATAAACCTCCAAAAGCAAAAGTCCATGGAATTAAGACCTGGACTTCTGGGTGGACAAGAAATAAGTGCGTCACGACCCTTTCTAATCCACCGACCAGAATACTGCCTGCAAAGGTATTCCCGGACTTTATTACTGTAATGCGGTGGAGCGCCATCTTTATAAACCACATATTTTGCTTTATTGCAATATTCACTTCTTCCAAATACTCTTGTAAATCGTTTGTTAAGAACTGCAAATAATTATCACCATTTAAATTGTTGGGAAGAAATACTGGGCCTATTAGATTGTTATCCACAATTCCTGCCGAAACATTAACTTTGAAAGTCCTTTGGTGATGAGTCGTTTTTATGGCGTGAGGATTTTCGTCGGCAAAATGTGCTCGTTATGATGGTTTCTACTGAAGGTGGCCTCGAGTGTTTTCCATTAACAACCAATCGCAAAATCCAATCCTTTTAGGATAATCTTCAACCAATAACTCTTGAACCGTTGTTAACTGATGGGGTTTAAGCAGCTAATCCTTCAAACGCCTCCAATCCCTTACGTGAGGAAGATTTAGTTGAGCAGCTATTACCCTTGTACTTATTCCAGGGACTTCTTTAATGATTTCTAAAATGTCTTCATCAGTTGCATCCATTATTGGACGACCACTATTGCCAGAAACTTGCGGTTGGAATGTACCCATTTTCCGTAAACGACGATCAATGGTCAAAAATAATCGTCTATCGGGTGTATTTCGATTGGGATATTTTACTGCATAACGCCTTGCGGCTGCTGCACTATTTCCTTGACATTCACCTACGAAATTCCCGATAGTTTATTGAAATCATAATTTAATCTGATCCAAGTTACCCAAAGTTAAATGCATATCTGCCATTTCCTAAAATGTGTAGGCCATTGTAATATGAAAATTTTTAATATTATTCTTATTCACACAATAAATGATAGCTTCAAATTATTGACTATTATTGATGAAACTGTTTGTAATTATGGTATCCGTAGGAAATAATTGTAATTTTACGGCCAACTAGGAAAAAACTAGTTTTTCGAAAAAGTGATAGGAGGCAAAAAAAGTTTTAAAAATAATGTGTTAAACTAATGATGTCACAAAATTCATTTGATTTGAACGTACTCAAATGTTTGGGGGGATTTAAGGCTGCACACCCCCCTAAAAATTTTTCTGTGCCCTTAGATTTTGTTGTTTGTTTTGTATGAAAAATGCTTTCAGAACAAAAAAGTACGTGTCCATTTTTATTACAAAATGTCAAGTAGTTCAGGAGATAATGCAAAAAAACAATTTTTATTTTGTAACTTCAAAGGGCTGTAACTTTTTTTGTGTACACTTTTGTACTAAGGTAAGTTGGATTCAATAAATTTATTTTTGTCCCCGGAATAAGACGTTAATTGGGCGTTAAATGAAAGGGAAGGATAGTACGAATATATTAATATAGAAATAACAAACAAAGCGACTACAAAAACTGACTACACAGTGTCTTCATCATTAATGAACGTATAGTTACATACGAGATGTCATAGGACACTATGCATAAAAACAGTTTAACTCAAAGACAAATTTTGATTTATTGACTTAAAGAAGGCCTCCGGCTGAGTCCAAAATAAACAACTGAAAGAATCCTAGCATGCGGCATAGAAAATGAAAAAAATATAACGAATATATTCAGATAGAAAAAAAAACAAGGCGACTACCAAAAGAGTACTACACAGTATATTCATCATTACTGAACGTATAGCGACAGAGAAAGTATTATAGGACACTATAAATAAAAATAGATTTACTACAAGACAAATTTTTATTTATTGACTTAAAGAGGACCCCTGACTGTATACAAAACAAATAACTAATCGAATCCTAACATGCGACATAGCAAATGAAACAAGAGGATATAACGAATATAATCAGATACAAAAAACAAACAAGGAGCTATCAAAAGGTTACTATTTAGTATCTTAATTATTGATGAACGTATGGCAACATGCCAGATATTATAGGGCCCTATAGATAAAAATAGATTAACTATAAGACAAATTTTTATTTATTGACTTAAAGAAGGCACCTGCCTGTATACAAAATAAACAGCTAATCGAATCCTAACATGGCAAAAAAACAAACAAGGCAACTATTGAAAGGGCACTACACAGTATCTTCATTATTAATGAATGTATAGCGACATAGGAGATATCATAGGGCATTATGGATAAAAATAGATTTACGATAAGACCAATTTTGATTTATTGACTTAAAGAAGGCCTCTGACTGTATACAAAATAAAAAACTAATCGAATCCTTACATGACAAAAAAAAACAAACAAGGCAACTACTAAAAGGGCACTACACAGTTTCTTCATTATTAACGAAGTTAATTGAATCCTAACATGCGATATAGCAAATAAAAGGGGAGAATATAACGAATATAGTTAGATAGAAAAAACAAACAAAGACACTACCAAAAGAGCACTACCCATCATCTTCGCTTTATTAAACGTATAGCGACATACGACATATCACATGACACTATGGATGATAATAGACATATTTGCTTTATATATAAAGCTTAAGGTAAATATAAGGTAAATTCGCTTTATTGACCTGGAAAGGGCCTTGACTGATTACAAAATAAACAACTAGCCTAATACGAGCATATGACAAATCAAATCAAACAACGTGATACGTATAGCTCCACGACCGTCGTGTCGTGGAGCTTTATTATTTTTTGCACTTTTAAAGCTCGTTCTATTTCGAATCCCTCTATATAAGACCTCTGATCCCACGTTCCCCACCACCTCATTTTTATTTTATTCTAAAGTATTATTCATTAAAAAACAGCAGCTTTTTGTGTGTCCTGAAATATTTTTATTTTTTCACTTCCAACGCTTTATGATTAAAAAAATCCGCAAAAACCAATACCTACGAGTATGTATTTAAAATAACTATCCCTTAAAGATTAATACACAAAGTATCTTCCTTATGTATATTACAGTAGTATCTACATAATTTAAATATTAACCAACCCACATCTGCTAATTATCGACTTTAAGATAGTTCAAATAACAATAGTGGCCGTCTGTGGAGTTAAAAAAATTATATGAAGAACTTGTGCCCACCAACGCAAAATATTAATAATATATTACAGTCATGACTTATTAAAATTACAGTAATCACGCTTGGCTAATATTTGCAGTTTAATATTAAATATTGTGTATAGATTATCGTGTGGGTAATAATAAGGTTTGAGACCATTAAATTTCATAAAGCAAAAATAAGATCTTGATGCACGACGTACCTACTAAATGAAGGTAATCTGAAATAAGATATCCTTGTGAAGGCATCTCTTCGCTTTGCCTACATAAGCTTTTGATTTTCAAAGAGGTGGAGTTTTAGTCGGTGGTCGATCGCATTAGCATTCTTAGTTTTGTTGTTGTGTATATGCATTGATTTTTAAAACTAATTTGTCCACAATGAAAATTAAGTACAGAAAAAAATACAAAACAAAATAAGGTTACATAAATAAATATACCACACTGGCCAAAAGAAACAATATCGAATAGAAATATTAGATTTGTTTAAAATAGGATTTGTTTAAAATTATAAGAATATGCCAATTCTTAATAAAATACCAAATGATCCAAAAATTTAAGAAGAAAATAAAAGAAAAAGGTATAAAAGTTTGTACAGTACAAGACAAACAAAATATAGCAGATTGGAAGTTAAGAAAAGTTATAATTAACGACTTTTACATGTTACCTACAGCAGGACATGCAGGAATAAATAGAATGAACAACCTAGAGCTAAGAATGTTCATAATTCCTATTTTGGATTCTACGACTTGTTTGACCTACATAGGATCGATTACAGTCTGCATAAGAAATTTCATTAATTCCGATGTTGTTCATTTGGAATGTTGTCTTTGATTGATCGGAAAGCTTTCGTATAATACGGGTCTGAGTCTTTAGGTTGAGATTGATGTCTGTGGATGATTCTATTGATGTGATTTTCGCGGTAACCGTTTTGGATGAGGGCTTGTTTTAAACTAGAGAGTTCAGCAAGTCTACTTGCATTATCGCAGAGGCGTATTGATCAGAAGACAAGGGTATAAATGAATTAATTTGTAAAGGTGGATGATGAGAGTTGGCATGTAAGTAACGATTGGTATGGGTGGGTTTTTGATAAACAGAGTGATGAAAACATTGAGATTGGTTTTTCTTTACGATAGGGATGAATCAGTTTCCACCTTCATCGTGAACTGGATACCATGATGTATACCATTCAGATGGTTTTGAAAAGACACAAAAGCATCCCTGCCATGAGGCCAAATAACGGTATCGTCAACATATTGTAGTCAACATGTGGGTTTGAGCATTGATATGGATAGTGCTCGGGTCTCGAAGTCTTCTATAAAGATATTGGCAATTACTGGAGATTTTGAGAAGAATTGTAGAATTGATTTTGACAGATGAAATAAGTGTTAGATATATAATGTTTAGTAAGAGATAGGTGATCTTGCTGAATACTGTAAAGATATGTTTGTAAAGAGTGGAACGATATCAAAATTTACTGGAATGTCTAGTACAGAATACTAGTGTGTACAAAACAAACTTTAAACAAAAATAACATCAAAAACTTTCATCTTTGTCCGATCAATCAAAGATGACATTTCAAATAAACAACACGGAGTTTATTAAATTCCTTGTGCAAACTGCCCCCGTTCCCATATAGGCCAAGCAAACCTAAAAATCAAGAATAGGATTTATAAACATTCCATTTCACAAAATTTATTTTAAAAATTTCAGAACCATAGCCCCCATCCGCTTCTATAAACCAAGAATTATCCGAGAAGCTATAGAAATTGAAAAAAGGCCAAATTGGCTTAATAAAAGAGATGACTACATACGGCTACCTTCGACTTGGAAACCTCTCATACAGAAAATATCGTCCGCTTCATCCATCAATCTAAATCATACTGTCAAAAGTCTAAATCATATTGTCAACCTCCACCCAAATCACGTCAACATCCGCGGTATAAATGAATGAACCGTCATCTGTTCCCGGTAGCAGTAATACATTGCTAAGTTAAGTCGAGTTTAATATTAATTCCTGTAGTAGTATTAACCTTAGCTCTGGGTTTAACCTTTAGCTCTTATTGTACTAACCGCGAAAATCTTTCGAACCATATATGGTATATATAGATATATATAAATACATATCTTCTTCTTCTTAACATGCCATACACCAAAGTGCGTAGGCGACTATCTCATTACTAGAATTCTGTTCTTGGCGGCGTGACACAGCTCGCCTGTATTGTGTATTCCTGTCCATTCTTTAATATTCCTTAACCAGGATAATTGTTTGCGGCCGGCTCCTCTCCTACCTTCGATCTTCCCTTGTAGGATTAACTGTGGTATTTAATACATATATAAAATGTCAATTAAATAAGTATATAGAAGGATACGTAATACAAAACAAAGGAGCCGAAAGAGCATCCAAATCAATTGCATAAAAATTCATTTTGAGGTATGGAGTACCCAGAAGAATAGTAACAGACTAAGGCACAGAGTTTATGGCAAGCATATTTAAGAAAACATGTGCATTGCTGCAAATAGAGCAACAAAATTCCACAGCGAATCACTATGAGAAAATTGGAGCTTTAGAGAAAACTCGGAAGGATTTAAATGCATACCTTAGAATACAACTGTCGAAATTCCCAATAAGTTGGAGCATGTGGGTACAATATTATTGCGTACAATAGTTCGGTACATTCAGCAACATGTTACACACTGTTCAAATTGGTTTTCGGAAAAACCTGTAGACTGCTAACAAATGTACTGAACGAGATGAAACCACTATTGAACTTGGACGATTATTATTTAGAACTGAAATACAGACTACAAGTAGCCACGAAAGAGGCCAGAGAGACGCTGACAAGATCGAAGCAAGTAAGGAAGAGAAAATACAAAGCCAAAATAAGCACAATTATACATAAAACAGGAAAAAAGGTATTGGTTCAGAACGAGTCGACTTAAATCCTTTGTTTTCAAGTCCATGTAGAGTTACTGAAGATAAAGCATATACTATTATCATAAATAAAACTACTTATTGAAGAACTTCAATTTCTATGTTTTCTTCATTACACTGAAATTGTACTTCAGCGCTGGCATTTAATTGATCTAAATTTAGTCTATTAAATTAGAATTAAAGTTTAATATTAAAATTAATAATAAACTCATCAGTCTTCCGGGTTGAACCGCGTTCATTATCATTGCACCGAGCTTTCGACATCCTCTTTGATATCTTCTTCTGGGCATCCGAGGTCTCAGTCTCCCGAGGCACCAGACACTACTACACTGATTACAAATAAATTTGTTTTCACTACTGGTTTGATTGTGCAGAAATCTGTGCAGAAAACGTGTAGGTTTTCTTTATATAAGCCTATAATAACTAAAAAAATTTCAGATACCTGGATTTGTCACAGTCCCGAAGAAGTCCCTTTTTTGCTTATTTCCCTGTACTAACAGGGCTAACTTAAACCCCATACATACGTCCCAACAAGACCACCTAACTATCGTGAGCGACAGTGTTGGGCCCAACGGTTGGTGTGTGTATGAGCTTGTTGACCGACATAAATAGAGGCAGGTTGGGTAGTCTCTACACATGTCCTGACAAGACCACCCACCAGTCGTGACCGACAACGTTAGGCCCGACGATTGGTGTATTTTTATCCTTGTTGATCGACAAAAATAGTTGTACCCGACTTTCCGGACGACCGATTTAGTTGTACAACCGCAACATCCCGACAGTCGACTTTTTCATACCCAACCTGTCGAGTCGGGACGTAACAACCATTTTTGTCGCCCAACAAGCTTATACATACCAACCGTCGGACCCAACGTTCTCGTTCCCGACAGTTGGATGGTTTAATCGGGACGTGTGTAAGCGGTTTTAGAGTGTCACAGTGAACTGCCTTAACTGTGGCATTCACAATGATGACTAATACGTAATATAAACTATTTTTAATTATTTATTAAGGACAGTATTATATTATTATGACCCTAATTATAATTATTATAAAATTTTTCACCAAATGTTTAAACATTTATTCTAGTTATGTCTGCATAATTATTCTTCTCTTTTTGTATGTAAACAAAAGCTTACCCTGTTTTCGCTAAATTAGCAACTCAAACTTCAACTTTGATTTAGGTGTTACTAAAAGATATCTTGTATTAAAAATCCCTACCGAGTTACCTCAACCTCAGATTCACAGTTGGGTCTAACTCAGCCATCGATATTTTTTCCAAACCAGAGTTTGAGAGACACTTCGATGATTATTAAAACTATTTGATAAATGCAATTGGTAAATAAAATCAATATAGCTTAACAAGAAACTATGTTCTTTATAATTATGATAACTACATAGATCAAACATCAAAATCCAATGTCACAAAAGTTACTTGCAACATCAACAATTTAATAAACAAACCAAAATTATGACGCCACAAAAATCTCTTTAAATTTTTTAGATATAATTATCAATTATTCCAGCGTTTCAATTAAAACAAAATATATGAGAGAAAACATCGAAAACTATCAAATTCTGTTTAAAAATTTCTTATGATTTTCATATTTTTATACCTATTATTTTTATTATTGTTCTGAAGCTATTTTCTTGTGGCATGTTAAAGTAATAACTATTTAAATGGGAATAAGCCACAATTAAAGGTTAAAGTACGTTTATTGACGTTGGTATTTTGAGAACGATTTCCGAAGTGGAAATTGAAACGTCAATAAACGTACTTTAACCATTAATTGTGGCTTATTCCCATTTAAATAGTAATTATTATTTTTATATTTAGCTATTTATTCGTTGAACAATATATTGATAATTCTACAGGTAATTTGATACTCATATATGTATACATTTTTACGCTTAATAAAAGCAGGTCATGATATTATAAATATCTTTATATAAAATACGGATCCACTAAAAAGTATTGAGTCACTGGACCTACCTGTCTGTCAATTCTTACTTTATCATTCACGATGAACATTCGGAATTATTAAAAATTGAGGGTTTGGCTCGCGCTAACATACTTAATTCGTCCATTGGCGCCACAAGAGGATTAAAGGCACATACAAGTTGTTTTTTTTTATTTACCAAAAAGTTAAATCAATTATACTAAGTGACATAGAAAAAAGAACACTCAGTAATACTGAATTTATTACTAGGAATTTAATATGGTGTAAATTTATTACGAGATAACCTAATTTAATCTAAGAATGTGTTTGTTTAAGTCAAGAGAAAAAACAGTTATTCTTTCAACCATATCGGTAACGTGGTTTTTGTAATAACCTCTGTTCTTCCAAAAAAGTAAGTAAGCGATAGTTGTGTTTTGTAGGTACAATTAGCATATGAGCATCATAAAATACATTGCGACAAACTATTGTAATCTCTTCATGATGACTAGAGTAAGAAGAGAAGCAAATTTATTTTAACAGCTTAGTGAGTTTGATAGGTGGCGAATACTGGGTTTGGATAAGACCGATTTGTTTTTCACAGGAATAATTACGAGGTTATGCAGAAGTATCAATAGGGTGGTGGTTTGTTGTCGGGGATAAAATCAGGAAGGCAGTACATAAAAAGCTAGAGGTATAAGGCGTGTTAGAAGAACTCTATGGCACTGCTTCACGTCCACAAGGTCAATTGCAGACCAACAGTTTGGAAAGCATGGAGGACCTTTTACAATAGAAACTTTTTATGAATTCTACTGATATTTGGGTATAAATAATCGAACTTTAAGGGCGAGAACACTAAAAAGGCATGTGCACTACAATGGAGGAATTTTGGAATGAAGTGCTAATGCTTTTGGAAGCAGGTCACCTTTGGTGTTCATCAGAGTCAATATAGTCGCTGTACATTATATTAAGAAGCTAATCAAGTTATATCAAGATCCCACATGTTCTGCCTTATATAAGAGGTTCCCTAACCCACTTTTACAATAACATATTTATAACAAAAAATATTTTGGGCTTCTGTAACAAATTACAATAGGGCCAATGCAAAAAAATAAATGAATTAAGGAAGGTTGTTTTCGTGCACCACTAAGGGTCAACTATAAAATACACCTTGATACATAAGGGATTAGATCAGTATGATAGACATAGGGAAATGTAAAATATGAATTTCAAATATAACAATATTGAAATGTAGAAAAATTGTAACCAAATTGGAATATAAAAATATAGCTAAATTGAAAGTTCGCTAGCGGACTGTACCGGAGAGTGACTACTTAACACTCAAAAGAGGATTCGGCCAATTTGCATGCCCTACAGGGACCGTAAAATAAGAAATTAGATGACAAGATAATAAAAAAATGTTGCTCTAAGATGTGAGTGGGCGCCAGGAAAGTATTAGTATATACCTTCCAAGGTATCTTGCAATGCTGTACACTCTTTTTGCTTAAATGGAAAAAGACAGGTATTAATTGAAATATTTAGTCTTAACAACAAAGTTATTACAACAAAAAGACAGGTATTAATTGAAATATTTAGCCTTAACAACAAATTTAATACCTAACCAAATATATACAGTCCACCTTAATTCTTTATGCTACCCACCACCACTTATGTTTAATTAACCTAGTTATATACAAAAAAATTTCCTGATTATACACAATTTATCCCTGAATAAAAATATAAAAAAAGGTTTAAATATAATATATATTAATGAAAATACCAATAGCGAACTTTGTGATTCAATGTGTACACAAAAAACCGTACAGTAGAGTTAATAGGGAGGATTTAAAAACTCAACCTGTAGTCGACAATTAGTCCTTAAATATTATTCAATATTATTTAAAAAAAATAACAGGTCTTTATTATTATATGAATAGTATGATTTAAGTTAAAAAATGATTGAAAATTATTAAAATTGATGGATAACAAAACTTTAAAGCCTAGAGCGAAGGTATGTCAAAGTGTTTGTGAGGCTTCCATGAAAGCTTTAACTGAACAGGCAGGGCGTAAAAATGACAATCCCCAAAAAAGAGACCTTTGTGTAGTCTAAGATGGTTCGTGGCAAAAGCGAGGCCACGTATTGCTCAATGGCATAGTCTCTATGACTTCTGTCGACACTGGGAAAGTTCTTGATATTCATCTCATGAGTAAATACTGCTTGTGTATGTCTTCTTCTTCTTCCTTCTTGTATGTAGGCTATAAAGCCTGTTTCTTCTTCAATATTAGCCTCCCAAATTATTTAAATTATCGCTTCATCTTTTTCTTGGTCTGCCAATACTTTTTCATCCATTTGGTGCCTTATCCCGTGCTATTCGTACTATTCCATCCTCTGCCATTCTAATAATGCGTTCCTTTCACTCCTGTTTTCGTTTTGTCACGCATCTATTTATGTCTTCTATATTGCATGCTTTTCTTATGTTTTCGCTTCTCTCCCTAACCAACAGACTTTTCCCTGATATTCGTAGGAGTATTTTCATCTCTGTTGTTTCTACTGGTCGTTTAGATGTGTCAGCTCTTGTCTCCGCCGTGTATATTAATATAGGTCTAATTGCTGCTTTATAGATTCTTGTTTTTGTGTCGTGTCTTAGGTGTTTTTTCTTCCGGATTGTGTCATTAAGAGATTCCGCCGCTTTAATTGCTTTTAAACTTTGTTGTCGTACTTCTTCAACATCTCCATAACAGATTATGTAGGTTTAGGGATAAAAATATTCACAGTGAAGACTGCATAACAAATATTATTAGCACAAGTGGGGGTATGGAGGTTCGAAAATGTTTGAGCCTTCAGTTACTCAGTACTTGGGAGATGGTGACTTTAATGCTTATGGGGCTGTTCAAGCTAACCCATATGGGGACGATGTACAAATTGAAAAGTCAGAGTGTATTGGGCGTGTGCAAAAGCGTATGGGCACAAGGTAGTGTAAGCTCAAAGAAAAGTCTAAAAGTCCACTTGCATTTAGAAGTTATGTTAAAAATAAAACTAATTTTTAAAAGTCCTGCTGATCCTGCACTATTAGGTAAATGCCTGAAAGGCAAATCACAAAACTCCAACGAGAGCCCCAATAATCTTATTTGATCTCGCATCCCGAAAAGATCCTTTGTCATTTTACCTACACTACAGTTTAAGGTGTATGAAGCTATTTTATCATTCAGCGAAGGCTACTCCAGTAAATGCAAGGTTTTGGAACATTTAGGTTTAAAAGTTGGTTCCAACGTGTTAGAAGCTATGAAACGTTTGGACTACAAACACATTCGAAAGGCTGAAATAGCAGCGACTGAACTGAAAAAAAATAAAAGAGAAGAGAACCCTAAGCAAGAGGAAGTTGAAAGACCTCTATGAGGAAATGAAAGATACAGACAAGCCGTCATATGGTACTTGATAACACTAAGTGTAAGTGTACGGTAGCTTTCGTTATAGTCTATTAGGGTGTTTTATATTTTTGCGATTTCCCGAATACTAGGTTTTTTAACTTTTAATGTCAAATATCTCTGGATCCTTAGATGATGAAAGGTCCAAATTTTTACAGCAGTTGTAGATAGATCACCTTTCTGGTAACGTTTTTTTACTCTAACTTTACAAAAATCTACGCAGATATAAACAATACATTTAGTTTCAAAATAAAATAAAAAATAGATCTCTCGGTGCTTTGGTTACAGAGATATGTGGCATAATGTTAACATTGCCATTAAATGGAACTTCGAGTGCCCTTAATAATGGAAGTGAAGCAATGATATTGACAATAAATCTTCAAAAAACTATTATTTAGCAAAACTATTGCACTGACCTACATGATAAGCAGTTAAAACAAGTTCACAAATTTAGATGCCTAGGAGTAGCACTAAATGATAAGTGGGATCCAGATATAGAAATAAAAACACGAATATAACAGATTTGGAACATGTACAATAAATGGAAGCAAATTATCTATAACCGAAAACTAAACTTAGACATCCGAATTAAAGTTATTAAATTCTACATTTAATCAGTCCTTCTGTAAGGAGTTAAGCTTGGACATAAAAATTAAATAACATGAGATGACTAGAAGCTTTTAAAATGTCAAATATCATGGACACAGCAAAATGGAACTGACAGAAACAGTCATGAAACTCTAAGAGAGGGCAGCAACCAAAATATTGTGTATAAATGAAGCAAAAGCAAAGAATATTAGATGGACAAAGCAACCCGTTCGAAGACAAACATAAAAATGACAAAAATAAGAGCAACATAATATAAATTCGAAGAAGTTGAAAGATTTGAGTACAAAGGAACTGTATTCACAAAAGAACCTAACTGTAACGATTAAATACAGAGAAGAATTATCTCGGGCAACCGCAATATATACGCTCTTAGTAGGATTTTAAAAAGCAAAAATATATCTAGAAGAGCAAAACTAGGAATCTATAAGATCTACAAGTAGGGCCAATAAGTTTGCTGAACACATCGTTTCGAGTTCAAATTTTATCAGCAATTTTCAGATATTTCTTTAATTTCATTGTTCTGTACATGCTACTTATGGATGTCCTAACTGATATTCTTCTACAGTTCCTGAATTTAGTTCTTATAAATTGTTTTCACGTCAGATGTTTTGATTCTTGATGTGATTTTTTTGCATGTTTATAAAGTATGGTTACACTGCTTTAAATTCAAGTTATTTAAACACCAACTCATTTACATTACTTTAACACAATGACAACTATAAACTTTAAATAACTCAATTAGTACTGTTATTCAAACTGTCAACTTCCTCTGTTTATATATATTTTTGGACGTGTCAGACATTACTAGACATTTCGGGATTTTTCGATAAGATCTTAAATATTCTTGATATTTTGAACACTTTCCTTTCGTCAAGGGATTTTTTCTATATGAAATAAATCTCACGGAACTGCCGTAACAGTATATATTTATAAAAGTTTCTTTTCCCATGTTTCGTTCTATCTTTCTATCTCTTCTGCATTCTTGGAAGTTAAGTATGTCAGATATGCCTTTCTTTTTCTCTATATATATATTCTTCAATGTTCTAATACCACTGACATGGTTTATAATTTTTATTTCTTGTGTTTAATTCCAGGACCTTTACAGAAGATTCATGTCCAGATTGTTTTATTTGTTTATAGTTGTTCGAAATAATATTGATCAGTTTGTATTATCATATTTGGGGAATTTAAACGGTCGAATAGGCAATCAAGTAATATCCGGAATTAAGCAAAAACATAACTAGAATGTTAAAAACGAAAATTGGAAACCGATTATCAACTTCTGCACGAATAAAAAACTTAGAATAAACAACACATTTTTTGACCATGAAGACCAACACAAATATACATTTAATAATACCCGTGGACAAAGCTCTATGATAGATTATGTTATAACCGACAGAGATATTTTATTATTTTTTTTTGAACCTATTCTCTATCCTTCCATTGTTGGATGTAGGTCTTCCCCAGTTCTCTCCATCTTTCCCTATCTTAAGCTGTTCTCTGCCATGTGGGACCTCCTTATTTCTTGATGTCATCTTTCCACCTCATCTTTGGTCTGCCTCTTGATCTCTTGGCATTGTATGGACGCCACTTTCCGATGGCATTGTTCCATCGTCCGTCTTGGAGACGTTCATTGTGTCCAGCCCATTTCCATTTCAGTTTTGCTGCTTGTTCTATCGCGTCTACTGTCTTTGTTCTGATTCTGATCCACTGGTTACGTTTTCTATCTTTAAGTGATATACCCAACATTTGTCTCTCCATCTCTCTTTGTGCCTTCCTTATCCTATCCAAATTGGCCTGTGTAAATGTGCATGTTTGTGCTCCGTAGGTGAGCGCCGGTATTATACAGGAGTTATATACCTTCCTTCGTAAGTATAGAGGGATTGTTTGATTTTTTAGAACGTAAGAAAGTTTGCCGAACGCTGCCCATACACAGAGATATACATCCATGAAAATAATCGAGGTAAGATGCCTCAACTCAGCAAATATAGTCGCCAACACAAACAAAAATCAAAGTCAATGGACTAAATACGGAATCCACGGAATATTTATACAGAAAAGGAATATCAGAGAAGATTGCTGGGAATAAAATATTAGAAAACGACGACATCGAAGAAAGCTGGGAAAAACTCAAAAATGACATAATTAACGCAGCAACAGAATCACTTGGAGAGAGAAAAATAACGAAAACTAACATATCAAAAAAGAAAACACTTTGGTTTAAAGAGAAAGTAAAGACAAAATGTGAAGAAAAAAAGAATACAAAACACAACAAACACAACAGGCATATAACCACCATAAACGAATCAGAAATGAAACGAATACTTTAGTTAGACAAATAAAAAGGAACACTGGCAGAGCTTCTCAAAACAGATGGAACACGACTTCTACGGAACACAAAAAAAATATGGACAATGATCAAAGGATAAAGAAAAGAGCTGAACGAACTAATAAAAATGAAACACATTCAGAAGAAAACATGGGTAGATTACTTTCGATCCCTATTTGCTTAAAATGACGATAATGAACCACCAACACTAGAGGTGACGACAAACGAAGAAATAAATAATAAGGAGGAAGCATTAAGAAAAATAAAAAATAGAAAATCCCTGGGGGAGGATTGAATATCGAACGAACTCCTAAAGTACGGAGAACCAGATCTTACCAAACAACTATTAATCCAAAAAATAATAGAACAAAATAGAATTTCTTAAGAATCGAGATCAAACATCCTAATATCTTTCTTTAAAAAGGAGGAATTCCTCACAGATGAATTAAATTATTAAACACAATACTAAAATTAACAACCAACGTGACAACAAATACACTGAATGAAATTATAACACTAACAGAAGAAAAACAAGGTTTTAGGTCGGGAAGATCATGCACCGACGCTATATTTATAATGAGGCAAGTGCAAGAGAAATCATTAGGCTACAACAAACCGGCATATCTACCGGGTTAAATTAAAGGATGTTATCCACTTATTGTACGCAAAAGAGATACCTCTAGGAACAATCAAAACGATCAAAAATATCTACCAAAACAACACAATAAAAGTAAAAGTAGGCAATGGGATAGAGCTAGAAGTGCAGATATATACGTTACATGCAAGGTGAAGAACATCAAGAACTGGGTAAGAAATAGGGTCGTAAAGACGGCAAGAGACGGTTTCCCAATAGAAAGACGATCAGGAGAAAGACCATGAAAATAATAGAACGACAACTTACTGAAGGCACATTGAAAAACAAAGAGTCATATGTACATAATAAGAAGAAGTAGTAGAAGAAGAAAAAGTTTGTTATCCAGGTTGTTTTAAGGGTAAGTTGTATTATCACTATTATCCCTTGTGCCTTGTTTTCTCTTGTTTTTAGGAATATTACATTTCTGCGTAGTGATAACTGTCGTAGCATGGTCCTCTAAATGTATTTTTCTCTTTTGTTGTAGTTCAGTATTCAATTGGATCATCGTGAATTGTTGAAAGAAGATATATTAAATTCAAACTCTTAATAACTTTTTTGTTCCTCCGATAAATATATATAGGTAATTTTCTCACTAATCTTAATAATCAAAATAAAATATATTCTCTTTGGATTAATTCAATTAATACCAAAAATGTGTACAATACACATACCATACAATATCCAAAATTAGTAAACGTTTGATAAAACCGCTGTTCTAATACAACCGCACTAACTTGAACTCACTGCCACCGTTCTCCTTTGTTTTTATATTCTTGATATGTCACTGGCGGGTAAGCTCCAGCACACGCCAGACATTCTACATATATACACTGAACGGACAACAACGTTATCTTTTGAATACTAATTAAATATAATAATAAACATGGTTGTTAAGGAACAAAACAGTTCCTATAAACCGATGCAGGTGGCTTTCAAATCCTGGTGCCGTTCTTAAGAATTTTAATGGAAATTATGCTGGGGTCAATTACTTCTAGCCAAAGTATACCTCCTAAACCCCAAAATTTTACATCCAGCTACAAGTTCTGTCATTATTTGTTTTAACACTTATTTTTTCTTCAGAAACAACTAAGATAACTAACTTTTTTTCAACGAATTAATTTTAAATGTTATAGGTTCTTGGGAATCAGATATGGCGGGGAATAGTTACTCATATTTATTTAATCATTTAATATTTTTTTGCTTAAGCTCTTTTATTGTCTTACTAACACTTTTCAAAGGTAGTTTTCTTAGTTATGTTTATTTTTAGTATTACGTTTACGATATGGCCTCTCCAAGGTCAAGAATCACTACAATTTATCGTAAAAGTTCACGATCAATAACGAAGTTTAAACAAGTAGACTCTCTTATACCTGCTGAACAGATACTGGAGTATCTAAGATATGCCTTTGCTACTGATATATTTTCAGTAGAAATTAATGATTAGTATCAAAAAAGTATTACGATCCATCCTGATGTACGGAATTGAGACCTGGTAACTTAAAGTATGATTTCGGAATCTTACAGAAAAACTTAAAATGTGGTTTTTAGAAGGTTGCTGCGAATTCCCTAGGTAGATCACGTTACAAATGAATAGGTCCTAGAAAAAGCTAATATCCAACGAGAATTACTATTATAACTCTCGTTAAATAGCGAAAGGTTTCCTACTTAAGCCATATTCTAAGGAGTGACAAATATAAGGAGATTATATATCATCATAATATTAAATTAGCACCTAAATACAATTTAATATTAGCAAACTAATCAGGAGAGTGCAAGAAGATCTCTGTGCATTCGACAACCAGCATGAACGCCTTCACGCTATACAGCGTATGGCACCAATAGAAGAAAACAACATACTTGTAGTAGATTCTAATAACAGCCTAAGAAGATATCCATTGAATTCTGGTAGGCAACGGTGGAGGAAAAACTAAAACCTTAACCACCGTTCCAAACTGGCGGTCTTGCTACTCAATAAACAACTAAAATCCTTATATTAACCGTTACTTTAAAAGAAGAATACCTATATTATATTTAGGAAAAACTTATACCATAAACAAACAAATAACCATACCTATCGTCGTAAATCAGACAAAAATTGTTTAAGAATTGCCTATTACCAAAAGAAATCAAAAAAACGAAAATATTTCCGCGAGGACATAAATTAATTTTGGTACTTAACCATTCTTGGTTCTCGAGAAAAAAGACACAAGATTTCCGATCCCTGGTTCAATTTCCTCCTTTGTCCTCCTACTCCTTCTTCTTTATCACCCCAAAAATCAGACAGTGTTCTTCTCTCCATTCTTTCTCTCCTTTCATCATTATGTTTACCATGTTTCTTTCATCCAGTCTGATATCCATTCTCCTCTCGACGTCTCCCCTCTCATTTGCCCATCTCTGGCAGTTAAAAATGTGGGCAGGAGCTTCCGGTTTCACACAAAAAGTACAGTCTGCTGAGGCAGATTTACCTATTCTGTTTGTAATGGTACCAAAACTATCATGTCTGGTCAGAAACTGCGTCAGTAGACTAGTTTCCTAAACATACATTCTCACCACGGCCTGAGAAAGCTCTTTTGTCCACATTGCCTTTCCACTATCATTCACCCATTCTGATTGATAAATCATCGATAGATCATTGATAAAACCGCTGTTCTAATACGACCGCACTAACTTAAACTTACGCCACCGTTCTCCACTTTCCATAATCATTCGCCCATTCTCTCTGCCACTCCTCTATCGTTTTCTCTTTCATTTTCATCTATATTTCCATAATCCAACCTCCTCACATACACTCTTGCTCGCTCTTTGCACAAAAAAACGATCGGTATCATCGCTCCAATGACATACAGAGCCTCATTTGAAACCGTCCTGTATGAGCTAGATACCCTTAGTCTTTATTCGCTTGGCGTATTTCTCAGTGTTCAGTGCGCTACACCACACGGGGTAGCGTAGGTTACCACCGACTGGAAATTCAATTTAGCACCCTTCTTTTGGTGCTACTTGGGCTTCCAATGTTTGGCTTCAGCTGTATCAACGCCTCCAGACTTCGATTTTTGGATGTGTACTCCAAACCTTAGTTCTTTAGACAACCAGACTCCACACAACAGAGGCAGCTTTACAGGTACATTTTTGATTGTAAATAAAAAGGTCCTTTGGCGTTGTAGAATTTTCCACATCTTGATTTGAAACATTTTTTGTAAATACATCTATGTTTAAATAAGTTGTATAGGTCTTTCTTGTATGTTCAAACTTCTTTTCTATCTATACCTAGCTTTAACAGGTAGTTAAAAATTTTCATCTCTGCTTGATAATGCCCCCTCATTTGACATATTTTGTCCTTGCTGAGCTTCGTCGAACTTTTGTTGACCAATTTTAAGTAGTTCCTCTTTATCTTTAGAAGTATGATCTATAATGAGATATAGTTGCATATTTTTAAAATGACTGATGCTGTTTGTTTTGTTTGTTCCTAGTCCACTCTTGACTTCGTCGCAAGCCGGGGGAAGGTTGATGAAATGAAATCTCTGATACGCCTTGATTTGAAGAGTTCTTAGCTTACACCAGGTAGTGCTAACCTCATAGAATAACCGACCACGATCGAACATTAAAAGACACCAAGATAAGCTCGTATGGCTCTCGGAGGAGCACGTGCTGGGGAAAATAGTATATGTGTGGAAAAATATAACAGCACCAATAAACTAGACTTACTTTTAAGATCGAACCGAGTCAAGGGATCGTTATCGTCACTATCATTATTCCACTAATTATGTCTATTGCTGGTCATAGGTCATTCTCATTACTTTCGTTTTTAACTGACTTGTATTCAGCTGATGGTAGTATATAAAATCAACTGTTTAATCCGTAGGTGGCTTTTCTTTATTTTATTTGTTCACTCTTGGTTTACAAGAGTGAACAAGAGAGTCCATTAACTTTAATATGAATTTTAAATCTGTTCATAATTGCATTTCTATGCTTGTATTTTTAGCTGTGCAACATGGTGCGCCCAAGTTGCTTGTGCTGAACATCAAAGTAAAAATCGAAACGAAATCAGAATATCTAAAAGTACAACAAAAAATTCTTTTTCTTCTTCAGCTTTCTCCCATTATCAATTTTCGTCGCCGATTTCGTCCTCCGCAGCACTAAATTCTCCCAGTTGCCTTTTCTAAAGTCTTTATCTATCATAGCATTTCCTATGTATGTTTTCCATTTTGTAGCAGATCTTCCTCTTTGTCTTCTTCCTGGCGCGTCCCAGTCCAATATTCTTTTGACCTTCACCTGTACTTTGGCATTCTTTGTACATGCCCGTACCATCGTAGGACTCTGTTTTTCAACTTTTTTGTTAATGATTATTCTACTTTCATTCTGTTCTGTTCTTATTCTATCCGCTCTGGTGATTTTTAAACGTTTTCTCATAAAATTCAGTTCAACTTTCTTATTTTAAGTTTTCTCATAAAATTCTTACTTTATTTAGTATTGATGTTGTCTTTGGCCATACTTTCGCTCCATGTAAGGTAATATTCATCACTATGCTCTGAAATATCCTTTTTCTCTTTTCTTTGGTTAAAGTGTTGTTCCATATTACTCCATGAAGGGCTTTTGGGCTTGTTTTTCAAGTGCTATAAATTATTTCTTTATATTAATACAATTAACATCTCAGGTTATCATTCATCCTAAATACTTACAAGTCTTATAGCTCTTATTCTTCTCTTCTTCTAAACTTCAGTTCAAAGATGCAAACTCGGATCCAATACATAAGTATTCTGTCTTACACATATTTACCTTGAGTCCTCATAGCTCATATTCTCCTTTAATTTTCTTATCATAATATATTCCATGACCTACTTCCCTGTCTTGTGCAAAAATAACTTGGTCATCTACGAAAAGAAGTGAATTATATTCTGTTGTACTGGTTTGTCTATTGCTCCAAAGCCTAATCTATGTACATATATATATATATATATATATATATATATATATATATATATATATATATATATATATATCATATATATATTATATATATATATATATATATATATCATATATATATTATATATATATATATATATATATATATATATATATATATATATATATTAGTTACAAAAAATACAGGCGCAGAGCTTCATAGTATATTTAAAATTAAATAAAGTAATTTTATTATTTATTTACTTTTATATGTTAAATAAATTCAACATATTATTATGTTTGCTTCTAACGCCATCTATTAACGTATTAACAAAGCATATAAGTATACGTTGCTAATTTATGACAAACCTGTCAAATCCATATAGAATTCAATAATAATAAACTATAAATAAATCTTATTTGATAGTAAATTTAATTATTATATAATCTAAATATGTTTAAGAATAATAATTGTATTTATATGAAATTATTTTAAAACGAAAATTATTAAAAAAAAATTAAACAGATGATTCAAAGTTGTTAGTAATCGGATGACATTTATGACTTAAATGATTAAATTTTGACAATCGTTACGAATCGAATCTTTTAGTGATAGATATTCTTTTAATTTTTTACTTCTCATTTAATGTCTATATTCTTTAAGTTATTTTTCATACAGTTTTTAATTTAAATCTGCTTAGAGTAAGTATATTATGACTAGAAACGAATTGATCGAGAGTAGTGAATTTATGTCAAGAACCGCTATTCTATGACGCTACCCGTGATGACGCCTTCTTGTGGCTAGTTTTGTGACGCTCGTCTTAGCATTTTACTCTATATAAAAGCAAGTAATACAACGTCAGTATGGAAGCTTTGCTATAAAAGTATAGGTGCTAGACAACTTCCCTGTTTCAGGCTTTTTGTTGCGGTTATGGTTTTTGTTATTTCATAGCCTAACTTTATTTGCACCTCTGGTTCTTTATACAGTATTTGTGTTATATTCACCAATTTCTCTCTCATTTAAATTTTTCTCATTGCTTCCCATAGTTGTTTCCTCGGCTATCATATGCATTATCCAAGTCTATAAAGGTCATATGTGTTTTAATATTTTTCTGTTTGTTCTTTTCTATCACCTCTCTCATGATGAATATATTATCTAGACATGATCTTTCTTTTCGGAATCCGGCTTGTTCTTCATCATAATGGTCCATGCGTTGTTTAATTTTTATTTTGTAACTGTGGAAAAGATTCTTGCTATTGAAGGCATCACACAGATAAGTCTATAGTTATTTGGTGACCTTTTGTCACATTTTTTAAAAATAGAGGACATGTATGATAAATTGCACTCCCCTGAAATCTCCTCTTCTGCTTGGATTTTATTGAATAACATTCTTATAAATGATACGATCCTTATAAAATGTATTTACATAATAAAAATTTTATTGTCTAAATAATAATCCGAAAATACGAGGTAATTATGTAAATTAGCGATAGCTTTTATTTATAGTGAAAGGTTATGAAATAATTTTAAAACATCTTCATAATACCAAAATCGTGAGAGAAATGGCCATATATTCAAAATGTTGCTTTAGAATATACAAAACATTTAAAGTAACTATGTAATTGAAAACTTCTAATAATTGAATGGATTATTGGTGAGCGCGATCGATTTTACAAACATGTGTGGGCGTTCAGCTAGCCTAAGGAATAAACTGATTATATGTTAACTGACATGATTATAGTTATTAGGGAAAACATTATCTGAACAGAGGAGTGGTCTAACATGGTATGTTTTAGTGCAGAACACTTTTAAATACCAGATAATTATTTACTTTTCGATCAGATAAATTTGTAACATGAAGACATAAAAGAATATTGGGACGTTGTAATATCCATAAACAAATATAGGCGATATCGTTAATACGAACATAACTCTTCGTCTCAGTTATACTGTGTGGTCTGATGTTTCCATAATGTAAATTTGGAAAAATATTTGATAAAGAAAATTCATTATTAAACGAATGCATATTTAATAACAATTTTATAATTTTCACTGCCTTAATTCGCTCAACCTCTTATATTGATCTCTTTTAAAGATCCGCTTTAATCTTTGTTTTCCCATATATGTTAATATTTCTGTGGAAAGATGGCAAAAGCATATATGTCAACATTTTTACATTTTAAGATTTTTATACCCACATATTCGTAGTGATGAGATCTAGAAGATGGCAAAATAAGGTATGCTGCAGATGTTTAGGTATTGTGACATCTTAAGATGGCAATACCATATAATATCTTATACCTATTCTTGTGTCCATATAACACCTTTAAGGTAAGGTACTTGAGGAGGTGGCAATATAATATATGCAGATATATTATAAAGTAACACCGCTATTCACGTTAATATGCGTTTAATTGAAAGTTGGCAAAACTAAATATAAATGCATATATTGTATTTACTCCTTTTCATAAGCCAAACATTATTATTTGTTAAAGATGGCAATTGCATATATGCAAACATATTTCGTTTTGCCCTCCTTTTTATATGTGGAACGCTCAATGAGTTTCAGAGCAACGTGTTGATTTATTTGATTTTGCCATCTACCAAATTGTTTTCAGTTGTTGTCGCGTGGTCATAGTTGCCGAGTTTCTATATGTCTAAATTTTGCATTTGTTAGTAACCGTTATTTTGGTTGGATTTATGAATAAGATACCTATATTAGGTGGTTGTTTATAGTGGATTTTAAGGTACATTATTAGCTTAAATTATTTAATTAAACATGTTGTGCAAAAAGTATATGTTGTACCACGGGACTGGTTGCAGGTTGTATGATCGCTTAGGGGAAAATCCAAATTTACAGTGGTTGATATTAGACAAGAAGAGTTTCTGGCATTTTCCAAGCTCTTACGTGACAAACTAGTCAAACGAACAAGCGACACTGAAGGTGAAAAGATATCTTGGCTTTATATTAAATGGCTAAGATATATAAGGAGTTTGAGCTAATTCAGTTTAAGTATACCCTTGACGATGCCATATAAACCTCTAGATATAAGAAGGAGAAAAAGAAGAGGTCGACCATCACTGGCTACCATAACTGTCCCTCGCTCATACAATAGCCCTTTGGGTATTAATCCAAAGAAAAAGAAGGACCTTTTATCGATGTTAGACCTGATAGACAAAGACTGTCATGCCTTTTATGAAAATTTGCCAACCACATCCAACGCAAAAGAATATGACGAATTGTGCGATGATGCCTTGGATTCGGATTCAGAAGACTAATTGGTTATACAAATCCAATTTCTAACATTTCAAGCATTAACATCAGTTTGAATTTGTCTTTCAGTTCGAACAGACGATAAAATCACATTAAGCGGAGATAAGTTTTTGCGGTAATTAAAAATCGATATTTATATTTAAATTTAAAGTTTGTGTAAATATATCGGTTTAATACTTGGAATTTTAGTGTAAATAAGTGATTTACCTCCCCTAATGGGGGAGGAAAATAACAATAAGACGCAAATGTGCGAAGTAAGTGTTGCGACAAGTTCCCCAGATATGGATATGGATAAGGATATGGAAATTGGTGCGAATTCCGGCAAAACAAGGGAAGTTAAACTGTATAATATTTCCTCTAATAATTATGATTTTCATAGCTGTTGCGTTTATATAGAGAATTTGAATAATCAGAACATATCTCGTTTACATCCAATGGTGGTGGGGGAAATTTTGTATCAAAAACTTAAAATCAAAAACCTAAAGGAAATTAAATCTATAGGAAAAAATAGAGTTAAAGTCATTTTAAAATCTATTTTCGATGCAAATCATCTAGTAACACATAATAAGTTAAAAGATGAAAATTTAAAAGCCTATATCCCTAACCATCTCTTGGAAATCAAGGGAATAATTCACGATGTAGATACGAGGTATGATACTGATTATTTAAAAAAACATATAGACTCTTCCGTTAAAATTACCAACATTAAAAGAATGCATAGAAAGGTAGATAAAGACGGTAAAACAGAATACGTCCCCAGACGAAATATTATAGTTACATTTGAAGGAAATGTTTTGCCAACTCATGTCGTAGTTAATTTTGTGTATTTACCGGTAGAAAGATTTGTAGGCAGGGTAATACAGTGCTACAAGTGTTTGAAATTTGGTCACATTTCTAAGCAATGCAAGGGTACACAAGAATTTTGTATACGATGTGCAGAAATTAAAAATGATAGTCACATATGCGACACTAAAAAAACTTTTTGTATACATTGTAAAAGTAAAGATCATATTTCGATCTCCAAAAGTTGTCCCGTTTATGAGGAACAAAAAAAAATTAAAAACATTATGTTAGATCAAAAAATCTCGTTTCTAGAAGCAAAAAGATTTAAAGAATCATCTTTTTCCGAATTTGTTAGTAAGAATAAATTTTCAAAATTGTCAAATCTTGAAGAAAATTTTCCAAAACTACCTAACGTATCTGATGACATTATGTCATCTCATCCTACCATTCCAAGATCGTATATGAAAAAATCAACAAACTTTACTCATCCTGGACCTAGTAGGATTAATACTGAACAATGCACTTAAAAAAAGGAAAGTTTCTACTCCTGTTTCACAATCCCCTACATATTCCTCCACCTTTCCTTTTAGATTTGGCCCGTTACAGCCTCTACCACCTAATCCCAATAAACCTAATAGTTCAATAGATGGTGAAAAAAACAAGATGGTTATTTCGTTAGTCAAATTTTTTTCTGAATTTATAAAAAATGTAAAATCATTTGAGGATGCAGAAACACTGGATAATAATTTGTTAGCTAAGGGTTTGCATACTGTTCTTGAGGATATTTTTAAAGGTACTTAAATTTATGGCTTTAAACACTAAACTTAAAATTATGCAATGGAACGCTAGATCAGCTGTTGCAAATAAAAACAGCCTACTCAATTTCCTTATTAAAGAAGATGTTGATATTGCTCTTTTAAGTGAAACCTGGTTCAAAAATAATGTTGTATATAATTTTAAAGGTTATAATATTGTTCGTCAAGATCGTGCAGATGGTTTTACTGGTGTCGCTGTTTTGGTAAAAACGGGTATCCGTTTTGAAATATTAAAATTAAATAAAAACTTCAATAAAGAGCTGCTTGCCTGTGGTATTAAAGTTAATTACGATAATACTCACTTGAGTTTTCTCTCTGTATATAGATGTCCAAAAACCAAAACCAGAATAGAAGATTGGACAAACTTATTTTCCCAAGTGAAGCACCCTTGCATTATTGGGGGTGATATGAATGCCCACAATGCGCTCTGGGGATCATCAAAAAATGGTAATATTGGCGATCAAATTGTAGAGACCCTACAGGATCTTAATTTCATTGTGATGAATAACGGTCAACCTACTTGTCAAGGAAATCCAGGACATTCAGATTCCATGATTGATATTACGGTTTGTTCCCCTTCCATTTTTGCTAAGACATTTTGGACTGTAGATTCTGATACACTTGGATCAAATCACTATGTTGTAAAAATAGAATTTGAATACCCAAGAGCTGTTAATGAGACCATATATCCCAAAAGTAAATGGAATACTAAGAAAGCTAATTGGGATATGTACGCTGAAATAATCGAGAATACTTTAAATGAAAGTGGACCTATATCCCCAAATGCTGAAGAAAAATATAATCTTTTATTAGACTGTATCAATAAAGCTTTCACACAATCTATTAGCCAATATAAACCCTTTAAGTGTAAGAAACGGACTCCTTCACCATGGTGGGATGCAGAATGTGATCTAATTGTTGCAGAAAGAAAAAATGCATTAATAAAATACAAGCAAGATCCATCAGTTGAAAATTTTATTAAATGTAAACAGGCTAGTGCACACGCTAAGAAATTATTGAAATCGAAAGCCAAACAAAGCTGGGTTGATTGGTGCTCAAAATTAAATAAACAAAAGTCTCCTACTTCGATTTGGAAGCAAGCGAAAAGGATGAACAGGAAAAGGGTCAATGCTCCATTACCACTAGAAGATTCCTGGATAGCAGAGTTCTTCGACAAAATTGCACCACCAACAATCACGAAGATTTAATGTTATTCAATCCGAATTATAGTCATTTTCTCTTAAAACCGTTTACTATGCTAGAATTGGACTGTGCTCTTAGTGACCGTCCTAACACTTCTCCTGGTTATGATGAAATAAAATATATTATGCCATTTAATTTACCAAATAATGCAAAAGAGTTACTTTTAAATATTTTTAATCAGATAATTAGAGAAGGTTCTAACATTTCGGCCTTCAAACATATTATTGTCGTTCCTATTCCCAAACCTGGGAAAAATCTAAAATTAGTTGAAGCTTACAGACCCATATCTTTATTATCTTGTGTACAAAAAACTCTAGAGAGAATACTTAAGGCTAGGCTAGAATGGTGGTTACTAGACCAGAACCTTCTACCCAAAGAACAATACGGATTCAGGAAAGGTTTTGGTACTTTGGATGCATTGGCTTCCCTAGTTGTAGACATTCAAAACAATTATTCCCGGAACAATTACTTACCGGCATTATTTCTTGATGTAGAAGGTGCTTATGACTCTGTGTGTCTAACAGCACTCAAAGAAAAAATGACAAGAATATTTCAAATTCCAGCTCAATTTACTGATAGTATTGTTAATCTTTATTCAAACAGATTAGTTTATTTAAGAAAAGAACAAATGCTCATAGGTCCCAGAATCGTAAACAAAAGGTTACCTCTGGGTTCTGTATTGAGTCCTATTCTGTTTAATTTGTACGTAGCGGATTTGTACAATATTAAAATAAATAACATACCATTCAACCTCATACAATACGCAGACGATTTCTGCATTTACACAGAACACAAAGAATATAAAAAAGCAATCAAAAACTTGGATAGTATCTATCAACTACTTCAAAAATGGCTTTATAAAAACAATTTTGAATTATCTTGTAATAAATCTCAGGTTTGCATTTTTACCAGACATTATAAACCTAACGATCAAATAATTAAATTAGGAGAGCATTAATATCCACTAAAAAATAAGGTCAAATATTTAAGGATGACACTTGACAAACATTTGACTTGGAAGGATCACATTGAGGATATGTTAAACAAATGCAACAATGGAATAAATTTCCTTAAATCGATTAATAAAACGTGGTGGGGTGCTGATGTAGACGTAAATTTATTATTTTACAGAGCGTATATTCGCTCTATTTTGGATTACGGAAGCATATTTTATGGATCAGCCAGTAATGTTTTGCTAAATAAAATTAACATAATACACAATTCAGCTCTACGTACATGTTTAGGTGCTATGAAGTCCACACCAATTCAACCCTTGTATTTGGAAGCCTTGGAACCACCTTTAAATATCATAAATATATAAAAAATCAATCGTTATACACAAAGCTCATCACTCTGAATTGCTATGATTTGTCTACTAAATACTGGGAAAAAAAGAAATCGCATTTAGTCTGCGAAGCTCTGCATGGAAGCATTAAAAGAGATAGATAAAGCTACGTATACACTTCAAAACATCTCATATGCAACATATCATGGTTCAAATGCAGATATCATGGTACCAAAATATAGTGACAGTACACACATAAATAGAAAGATTATTCACTCAATATTATCAGAATTCGAAAACTCCGTCGTTATATATACCGATGCCTCCAAATCATCAAACGGCACTGGATGCGCTTTTTTTAATCAATTGGAACGAATAGAACGCACATTTAAGTTGAACTCCCAGATCTCTATTTTTACAGCAGAAGCTCTTGCAATATATGAGGCCTTACTTTATGCAACAGAAAGTAACTCGGACTATATAGTGATATTATCAGATTCTTTATCAGTTTTGACCTCTATTGGGAAACCGGGATTGCCAAATACGTACAGTTGCCCTTATATTTACGAAATTAAGGATATCAAACAAAAGTTAGTAACAAGGGGCAAAAATGTACTTTTTGTTTGGATTAAAGCACATATAGGTTTGGAAAATAACGAACATGTAGACCAATTAGCAAGAGAAAGTATTATGTCTGGTAGAGAAACTTCGTACAAAATCACGGTTTGCGACTTTCTGGCTTCCTTACAATTAAGATTGAGATTAAGATACCAAAGGTGGGATAATATATGGAAGGAATATTCCATTATTAGCCCAAATAGATACACTTCTCTTTGAACAGATATTCCTAAAACTCCTTGGTATAAGTTTTTTAATGTACCTAGAAAATATGTTACCACGATCATAAGACTGAGATTTGGGCATGCTTGTTACCCCAAACATTTATTTAAACTTAAGGTTTTAGATAATGATCAATGTGAATTTTGTACAGAAGAAGGAAACCTAGATCACATATTTTTCAGTTGCCCCAGAAATACTATAATTTTATCCAGATTAATAAATAATTTACATAAACACAATATATTAGCCCCTTGGAACCTTCAGTACCTATTATCATTAGACTCGAGAGCAGTGTATGATTTATTAGTTATGTTTTTAAAAGATAGTAAAATAACCATGTAAATAATTATACATTAGTTAATAACGTAACCTTTGTCTCTAACCCAATTGTTTAAATTCCTTTCTTACCGTGGCCTAGTGTTGTATGTAAAAAAAAAATGCCTTGATGGGCCCCTAGGCGAGAAGAGAGTGACCCTGTTTACCTGTTTACTGTTTTGTATATTTATTTTAATATAAACTCAGACAATCTTTTTTCTACCCTGTTCAGTCTGGCTGAATGACTAAAAGTCTATGCCAAAAAAAAAGCATTAACATAAAATACAAATGTCTTGTTTTTCATTTCCCTTTCAAAACAATATATACATAAAACAATTAATTCATAAGATGGCAAAACCACATATATCTTAAATATCTAAGATATTCTAAAAACTAGCAAATAATCTTCCTTCATATTTTACACATCAGAAGTACGTTCAGTTCTTTGTACTATAGCACAAAAAACATAACAATACCTTTTATCACCGAATTAATATTAAGTTTAAAACCTTAAAAGTGCTCTCCTGAAAACTATCAAAAATTGACATATATGGTTTCGCCATCTTTCCACAGATTTCTTGTTTGAGCTACGTTTTCTATTAGATTTCTTCATGTCTTTTCTTACACCTTCTGGTTATTCATCGGAGGATTATTTCTTCTATGTATGACAGGTAAATCGGGTAAAATGGTCACCTCAACTTAAAATGGTCCCCAATATTTTTCTCATAATTTTTATAAAACTTTAGTTTAGCTTTCTTTGATATATTCAGTAATACTAACGCAACTTACTATGCACAAAGCTATAAATATATGCGAAGCTTAATATGCTATTTTTAACATAACCTATAAAAACACACGTAATATTGCTAATTTCGTGCACAAAAAGTTGTTTTTTAGACGTTATAATTAAAGTAAGTAGAATTTTTATGAAGTTTGAAAACGTATTTTTTCTGTTTATTTCATATCTGTTGCAATTTCTTTAATTATCAAAAGTCACTCATGTAAGGTCTTATTATTGCTTGATGGTCATTCAAGACACAAGTCTGAGGAAGCTATAGAATACTTTAGATAGAATGGCATTACAGTAATGTTGGTTCCTTCACATTACACGCAAAAGATAAAGCCATTGAATGTGGCATTATTTTCACCTCTAATGGCGTTATTTAATAAGAAAGTTATTTTATGGCCTAAAATAAACTCTGGAAAAGTCATAATTCTGTATAACATAGCTATCTTGTTTGGAAAAGCGCATCGAAGAGCTACCACACTTAATAACGGACTCAGTGGACTCACGACAATAGGCATCTGTCCTTTTAATCCGAACATTTTTTCAGATTTTAACCATCGTGTACAACTGATGGATCTATAGTCGATGAAACCATTGATCTCATCTATGAATAAAAAACTCCTTTTCAACAAAGAGATAATTTTTCGCTTTTAAGTACTTTACCTATAAAGAAAAGAAAAAATCATAATGTATGTTCATCAGACAAATCGGAGGAATGAGAAGCACATGGACGATTTTCGGATCTTTTTAGACCTTTTTAGAAACAATCCGAGGGGATTAACGGTAAATGAAACTTTACTTACTGCAGCTTCAAATCTGGAAGTTGTTGCTTTCATCCATAAATTTAACATTGCAATCTCTGCAGTTGGTAATTCAATCCTAATCCAATAAAAAGATAGTACTTCAGAATAGAAAGGAAAGGTGGTGTTCAAAAAAATGAAATAATAAATTTGTAACTCCATATAACAGATAGAGCTGCCACTACTCGAGTCCACTGGAGTTTAGTTGTCTAATTGTCTTTTTCTAATATTGGTTTAACTTCTTCTGGTAACGCTTTTTTCGTCATTGTGAAACGCAGGTGTGTGTACTTTTTCTTTTAATTATTATAATAATAATAATAATAATAATAATAATATTATTAGGTAGAAAATTTCTCAAATGATATCAGTATGAATTTTGGACTAGACAAGTGCCGTATACTAAATATAGTCAGAGGAAAGATTCAGCCCGGAGGTTTCGATATGCAAGATGGCCAAAACATCGAGGCAATGGGTGAAAATGATATGTACAAATATCTCGGAGTAAAACAAGCGCGGAAAATTGACCATAAACAAATGAAAACTGAACTAACTTCGGAGTTCGTACGAAGAGTAAGACAACTAAATCGGTCATATCTTAATAGTAAAAATTTGTTTAAGGCATTAAATACGTACGCCTGTTCCGCGCTGAGCTACTCATTTGGTATTATAAAGTGGTCAAAAACAGATATAGAGGAACTTCAGCGGAAAGTAAGAACACTTCTCACAAAGGCGCAAAAACATCACCCACGCAGTGCAGTAGAGAGAACAACATTACCGCGGTATCAAGGGGGAAGAGGACTTATGGATATAGGTGAGCAATTGGATAAACAAGTTGCTAATTTAAGAACTTATTTTCAGGTACAGGCTGAGACATCTACTTTACATCGAGCAATTTGCGCAGTAGATGATACGACGCCGCTTAAACTGAGGGAACAAGAAATGCGCATAAACCACCTGACTAAACAAGACAAAATGCGCACCTGGATGAGTAAACCTCTGCATGGGCGACATCTCAATGAGATCAGCCAAGAATATGTCGACAATACAGCGTCGAACTATTGGTTGACATCAGGAAAGATGTTTCCCGAGACTGAGGGTTTCCTACTTGCCATTCAGGATCAGGTTATTCCAACTAAAAATTACCTGAAATATATTGTTAAAGATCCCCAAGTCCAAAATGACAAATGCCGATATGGATGCCAAGCCCAAGAAACCATCCAACATCTTACCGGTGGCTGCCAGGCATTTGTCGGTACTGATTATAAAGAACGCCATGACTCAGTAGGAAAGATTATCCACCAAGAACTAGCTGACAAACTGGGACTTCTCCAAACCGACCATCTTCCTTATTATCAATACGTCCCTGATAGAATGCTTGAAAATGACAACTACAAGCTATACTGGGACCGCACTGTGCTTACAGACCAACCAGTGGCTCATAATAGACCCGATCTCATACTAGTTAATAAAATTACTAGGCAAACAACACTTATTGATGTGACGATACCCAACACCAATAATTTACGTGTTAAATACAACGAAAAGATCGCCAAGTACAGAGATCTAGAAATACAAATCAGGAGACAATGGAGAATGGAAAGTACCCAGACGATACCCATTATTCTTTCTACCACTGGAGTCATCCCGAAGAGCCTCCTAGAAAACATAAAAAAGCTGGGTCTAAACGAACATCTATATAAGATTATGCAGAAAGCTGTGTTACTTTCGACGTCCAGATGCGTACGAAAATTTTTGGGAGATACACCGACATACCAAGTCACCTAGGACTCGATAACATGGAAAGAGTCCCACCAGAGCTCAATCCTTTTGATACCGTAGGTATCTGGGATGAGTGAATTTTCCCCTTAGAGGGAGTGTGAGCCGTATGGCTAAATCTGGATAATAATAATATAATATAATAATATAATATATATATATAATAATAATAAAAAATGCGCACCTGGATGGGTAAACCTCTTCACGGGCGACATCCTAATGAGGTCAGTCAAGACCACGTCGACAATAAAGCGTCGAACTATTGGCTGATATCAGGAAAGTTGTTCCCTGAAACAGAAGGTTCATTACTCGCCATTCAGGATCAGGTTATACCAACAAAAAATTACCTGAAATATATCTTCAAAGACCCTCAGGTCCAAAATGACAAATGCCGATATGGATGTCAAGCTCAAGAAACCATCCAACACATTACCGGGGGTTGCCAGATATTTGCTGCAACTGAATATAAATAACGGCACGACTCAGTAGGAAAGATCCTTCATCAAGAGATAGCCATCAAACTGGGACTTCTCCAAACAAACCATCTCCCATATTATCAATACGTTCCTGAAAGTATACTTGAGAATGATAACTACAAGCTATACTGGGACCGCACTGTGCTCACAGACCAAACAGTGGCACATAATAGACCAGATCTCATACTAGTTGATGTGGCGATACCCAACAACAATAATCTTCGTATTAAACAAAACGAAAAGATCGCCAAATACAGGGATCTGGAAATTCAAATACGAAGACAGTGGAGAATGGAAAGTACCCAGACAATACCTATTATTCTCTCTACTACTGGAGTTATTCCGAAGAACCTCCTAGAAAACATAAGAAAGCCAGGTCTGAATAAACATCTCTACAAGACCATGCAGAAAGCTGTACTTCTCTCAACATCCAGATGTGTACGAAAATTTTTGGGAGATACTCCAGCATACCAAGTCACCTAGGGCTCGATAACACGGAAAGAGTCCCACCAGAGCTCAATCCTTTTGATACCGTAGGTATCTGGGATGAGTGAATTTTCCCCTTAGAGGGAGTGAGAGCCGTATGGCTAAATCTGGGATAACAATAATAGCGTTTATTGTCCAACAGAATCCATTTATAGGACAAAATACAATACTAAAGTTAAATGAAATATTAATAATTCATAAGTACTAACTAAATAACACATTTTTCGAGTATTTTACCTTAACATAAAGAAACTACTCAATTACCTAGGTAGATCTTAGCCATCCTAGTAAGCTGCTTTACACTGTAGTGAAATATATCGCAGTAAGCACTTAAGGAATTATAATAGTTGCACATGAGAAATAGAGGAGAATTTAACATAAGATTAGTTCTAGCTTGTGTATTTCTGAATGCAATCGAATTTCTCACTGGATAAGATAGAACGTTAAAATTTATTTGTCGAAGAATATCAGGGCAGTCAATGAGATTATGTAGTAGCTTGTAAAGGAATATTAGGGAGGCATTAATTCGCATAATTATGCTGTCATTACGCTATGATCATTGTAAATATTTGATCACCATTTTACATTATGTAAGTAAGTTAATCTAAAGAACTGCTTTAAAGATCATCAACTAGGAATACAGCAAATCAATGACTAAAATGTGAGTCCCATATCTAGCAGACAGACAATTTAGGGTGCAAGTAGGACAAGAACTATCAGAAATTGGAATGCCTGAAGTAGGAGTACCACAAAGGTTCAGTCACCAATACTGTATACCATAAACAGCAAATACTTCAAATACACAACTGATCCTCCTCAGCCTAAACACTAGCGCTGGTAACACAACGAAAACAGCCAAAAACATCCAACCAGATACAGCGATGACACATGTACTATTTTCTGCTTTGGTGCCTATCTGTTGTGAATGTTGGACATCAACATGGCTATTTTGACTTATTGGAGTGCGGTCCTAAAAATTAATAGTGCTCAAGTTAACCATTTTCATAGATTATGAAATCCGGATATTTTTCTTCTTTCTGGATCTCTTTTTCCATGCACCTTACCTTGAAATATAGTCCGAAGTAGTTGTTGTCGTATCGTTGTTCATTACGCGTTATATGACAGAGGTATGTTCATTTGCAACGTTTTTTTATTAGTACATGTTCCTTATTTATCTATTCTGAATAAATCTTTTTCGTTGGTAACTTTTTATTTTCAAGTAATTCTCAATATGCCTCTATAGCACCATATTTCAAATGCTTCGGTGTACCTCAGTTAAGATCTATGACTTCACTTCATTTAGAAGAACGTAGAATATGTAGAATTTAGTGAACAAACTTTTATGTCCAATTTTATAACGTCACTGTTAAAGATTTTTTTATTTTGACGAAAGCTGATCTTACCTTCTCCATCCTTTCGATCGATTTCAGTCCATTGTTTCCAGTGTTTGTTTAAATTTGTACCCAAATAACACAAGTTGGTAATTTGTAATATAAGTTTTTAATTAACTAATAATTGTCTAGGTGTTGTCCTATTTTTGCTCATAACTATTTATACCTCTGAAAGTGATAGCAATCTATACACCAGGGAACAACAGATATACCACCACAAGGGAAAACTTCTACGAAAACCTTCAGGCTGTAATAAACTAGACACAAAATGATGAATATATAATCATTATGGGTGATTTAAACGCCCGTGTTGGCAATGATATAGTTCCAGAAATAAAAGAGCGATATAATGAAACTATCAGATATTAAAACGGAGACCTTCTGACGGACCTCTGCAGCATAAACGAAATACGTCATTAATAATACATTTTTCCCTCACAAAGAACAATACAAATAAATTTTTTTGAATACAGTAGAGGACAAAGATCTATGATAGACTATATTCTGTCGAATAGAGAGTTACAGCCCTATCAAATCTTGGATGTAAGAGCACTAACATCAGTAGAAATAGGAAGCGATCATAAATTGGTATTGTATACCAATAGTATAGGTACAGTAGTAACACGAACAGAATACACCACAGAGATAAAAGTCGAAAGATTACAGGATCACTCAACAAGATACCTATTCCAAAAAAGAATAACTGAAAAAAGCAGAAACACATATATCACAGAAAGTGATGAAGTCGGAAAAAGCTGGGCAAAAATTAAGTCTAATATCTTAGCCTCTGCCAAGGAAGTTTTTGGTGAAAGAAATATAAATAAAAATAAATCGTTTCCAAGGCGAAGAACTCCATGGCTTTGTACAGAAGTGAAGGAAAAATGTAAAGAAAAGAAAAAAGCTTACCTGAATTAGAATTAGAAACCAAACACATGCACTTGTAAGAAAAATAAAAAACGATCACTGTGAATGCTTTTCGAAAGAAATGGAGCATTATTTTTGCGGTGTGCAAAAGGAAATATAGCGCTTCATAAGAGGTCAAAGAACGGAGGTAAAGGAACTAATAGAACCAAAACACATAGAAAAGGATACGTGGATTGACTACCTAAAAAAGATCTATGCAGAGGAAGAACAAAGGACGATAGAATCGGAAATACCAGAAATTACCACAAATATAGAACTTAATATAAATGTACAGGAACTTCGGAAAATACTTGAAAACCCGAAGAACAGAAGAGCAGCAGCTAAAGACGGGATACCAAACGAATTACTGAAATATTGTGGCGCAGCAATGACAGCACAATTAATAACACTAATTAATAAAATTATAAAGCACAATAAAATACCGGAAAATGAAGAACAAGCGAACCGATTCTACTATTCAAAAAAAGGAGATAAAAACAGCCAAAAACTACAGAGGTATAAACTTGTTAAATACTACTCTAAAACTTAACAACTAAAATTTTACAAGTGCTAATAAATCAAAGGATAAGTTAAGTAGATAAACAACACGGTTTTCGTAGTGGATAGATCGTGTAGAGATGCAATATTGTTTATAAAGCAAATTACTGAGAAATCACTAGAGTATAATTAATAGACCAGCATTTCTTCGTCTGATTTACCTAAAGAAAGCGTTTAACAGAGTAAGACTCAAAGATGTAATTCATCTTCTGTATAACAGAGAAGTTTCCCTAAATATTATAAAAGATGTCAAAAACATCTACCAAAACAACAAAATGGAAGTCAGAACAGATGGACAACTTACAGAACCTATAGAAATAGGCAGCGGAATAGCGGAATAAGACAAGGGGTTTCATTGAGTCCCATGCTCTTTAATTTGATCATGGACGAAATCATCAAAAACGTTAACAAAGAAAGAGGATACAGAACGGGAAACAAATAAATCAAAATACTCTGTTATGCAGACGACGCAATATTGATAGCCCAAAATAAAGATAGTCTGCAAACACTGGTCCACAGATTTAACATAAGAGCAAAAGAATTTAATATGACAATCTCATCTCAGAAAACTAAAACAATAGTAGTCAGCAAAGAACCAACCAGATGTAAAATAGAAATTGATGGCATCAGTATTGAACAAGTAATGGAAATAAAATACCTGGGAATTACACTGTCTAAGCTATGGAGACCTGGACAAAGAAGTGAGAGATCAAGTACAAAAAGCAAATAGATTGGCAGGATGCCTTAATAACACTATATGGCGAAACAGACACATTAACACTGAGATGAAGTCAAGAATTTATAAAGCGAGTGTAAGACCAATTATGACATATGCCTCAAAAACAAGACTCAAAACAGCCACAACGCAGAGGCTACTGGAAACGGCAGAGATAAGAGTACTGAGAAGAATTACAGGAAATACGCTGATAGATCGAAAAAGAAGAAAAGACATTTAATTGATCCAAAGTTAATGTTCGGAATTTTGAGGACTACAACATCTGAGAAGTTGAACTTTTTTGAAGTCTTTAGATAAAACATGAAATTTACAGGGCTTAAGAAAGGAACACTTTCAAAAACGACAGGAAAGGAAGCAAGTTGGAAAAAATTGAAAAATATTGTTAAATTTCAAAAATTAATTTAATACAAAATTAAAGCTTTTTTTTTTTAAATCTAGGCATTTTAAACTGGTTAAAATTATAGGACACGTTGATGATCTTATATACTAAAACGCTAAGCCCTTTTCTTGTCCACCACTTTACTCAAAAACCATATTAGATAATTAAAATATTTTTTCGGAATATTATTAGTATTACGTATGAGATTGTCAAGATATACTTTTGGTACAAAAATTCACTTCCGGTTTTGAGATGACCGGAAGATAAAATTTACTTTAAGTTTTAGACCCCACAATGTATATATGGATCGAAAGGTCTCGTCGAGAAGAATCTAAATATGTACTTCCGGTTGCGATCCGACACCGGAAGTGACCCGAAACGCGCATAAAACGTCAAGATAGAGCAAATCTGACACCGGATTCGTGATCAGCATGCAAAATTAACTGCTAAATGATATCCATGTCGACATTTAATGAACTAAAAATTGCATTCCGGTTTTGAGGTCGACTTCCGGTTTCGTTTTTATTAGTCAAATCAATAGAGAATTCAACGTAGAGTTCAAAAATGTAAGTTCACGAAATTATCATTTATAGTTTTTGAGTCATTGTATATATTGTATATTTTTCTCGCAAAATAAAAATTTCATTTAAAAAACTCGATGTCGAGTTGGTCCGCTAGTATATAAATAAAGCTAATTATACGTGTAATACGATTAATTATTATTTTCGTGGAAAAGTCAATAATTTAATTTCTGCTTTTTTGTCTTTTTAATGACCTCATTATCATTATCTCATCTCACTTCTATCTTAGCTCATGTTAAAGCTCTCATTAAATACTTCTGAAACCATTTTGAGCACTTCTTCTGAAAAACTGCTTTTTTACGTTATTTAATAATAAAAGTTTCGATTGCAGGTTAATTTAAATAAACTCTCACCTTTATCAGGTTGTAACCCGGGTTGTTATAGCCGTGATAAAAATAAAAAAAAATCATTAGATTTATTATTTCAAAAGATTTCCGTTTATTTATTACAATTTTTTTGTTAAAATGTTCTGGTTTCGAGCTATTTTTGATAAACTATTCAAAAGATACTTCTTTGAGGTAGTAAATCAACAATTTCATGTATGAATAACTTAAAAAATATATAATATTACCGAGAAAAGTCTGTATAACATTTTTTGCTAATAATTGAATTCTCTCTCTATCGACTTCGGAATTATTTAAAGGTTAAATATTTTCCCCCACGAGAATTGTGATACTAACCTCTGGGGTTAAAGAACACATCGGCACTATATAACTTTTTTCTTTGACATGTTTTCTATGCGCATTTCAAAATGAATATCAATCAAAGCAGTTTTATATTGATATAAAATCTACCGCAATTGTAAGTTACTTTGTAATAAAGGGTGATTCATTTAGAGGTACTTTTTTCAACAAGAAAAAACAATGGAAAAAATAAATTTTATTTGAAAATATGTATTATCATACAAAAGAACCATTTTTTACAATTACTTCTTAAAGATAATTTCTTTTAAATGTTGGCCATGACTACGATTAAGTTGGTTTATTCTGAAGTTCCAATTCTCGATGACTCGTTCCAGCATTTCGATTGGTATTTCACCAATGACTCGAGTAATATTGGCCTCCAATGCCTTAATCGTATCTGGTTTATTCATGTAGACTTTGGACTTTAGGTAGCCCCAAAAGAAAGACTCTAGAGGTGAAATATCAGAGAATCTAGGCGGCCAATTCACTGGTCCAAAGCGTGAAATAATTTGTTCACCGAATCGTTCTCGCAGTAAAGCTATGCTTTCATGGCCTGTATGGCAAGTTACAGCTCAATTTCAGTTACCAAATAGTCCGTTATCATGGTACGATACGGTCTCCATTCACAGTAACATTCTGTCCGGGCTCTGTTTTAAAGAAATATGGACCAACGATTCCACCAGCCCATAAACCACATCAAACAGTTGTTTTTTCAGGGTATACTGGCAACTCTTGAACATCTTTGGGTTGTTCATCACCCCAAATACGGGCATTTTGTTTATTAACGTACCCATTAAGCCAAAAATGGGCCTAATCTGAAAACAAATTTTTTCTCGAAAACAGTGGATCTTCTGAAAGCTTATCAAGAGCCCATCGACTGAAACAGTGACGACTCGGAAGGTCGGTTGGCTTCAGCTCTTGCACAAATTGAATTTTGTATGCTTTTAAACCAAGATCCTTACGTAAAATACGCCAAGTGCTTGTCATATGGCAAGCCAAGCTGTTGAGAACGGCGACGAATCGATTCTTCATTATTTTCGAGTACACTATCCGTTATAGCCGCTATATTTTCTTCAGTACGTGCTGAATGTGGTCTATTTGGTCCCGTGTTATCCAATAATGAAAACTGGGTTTCAAACTTACTAATCGTAAAGCGAATTGTACGTTCGGTAGGCCGATTATGTGGACCATAAATTGCTTTAAGCGCACGAAACACATTCCTCACGGAACTCCCATTTTCAAAATACAACTTAATAATTTCTAGACTAAGTCTTTCCATCATGAAATGTCAAACAATACTGAACAAAAGCGAAATGTCAGTTTGACAGTATTCATGCACGATCTCCAATAAAATCCCCACCAAAAAAGTACCTCTAAATGAATCACCCTTTATAACTAATTCCCGAGTTTCGTTTAATTTTATTAAATATTAAAAAAATTATTACACAAAAAGTAGAAATATTTACTTATTTTATCTTATTTCAAATATAGAATTGCATGCAAATCATAATATGTGTGTCTTTTTACTAATTGACCATCAATAGAAAATATAAAATCAAATTATTATAAATACAGTAACTATATTTTAAGACTGGTTCTAACTACAGGTACACCTACAATATTTTAAAGATAATCATTAAAATACCAACTGATGCGCCTAGAACCAAAACATCAAAACGCATAAAAAATATATTAAAATAAGATCTGTTTCTGCCAACGAAACGCAAAGAAACCATCTACCACCTACTCAATCATATTAATAACAGGTTACCTTTCCCACAAGTCACTCAAATTCATAGACAGACCTCTTGACAATTTTCCATTAGTCAAGCAGCAGGTGACCAATGACAGTTCTTTATCTGTCTCCTCGCTGGCTCTACTTGATTTGTCAAGTTTAGAATGTGTCACTAGCATAATTACAGCAATTTATTTATACTTCAATTATCAATCACCATTTTGAATTGCCGATATATTTGGGGTTCTAATGATTGATTTTCGGGGTGAAGGTTTCGATGAAAGGAAGAGGTAGAAATTCTTTAAATAAATATTTTCAATGATTATATTCTCCTTGAAAAAGATAAGCACCCATCGAAGGTAAGGAAGTTTTCGTAATGGTTTATTATAATACATTATAAATTACTTGTAGCTGTATGTAAGTGTACATAGTAATGTTTAAATTATGAACGGGTCCATATAAAAATAAAATATTTAGAAGAAACATAAATTTTTTAACAGCTATTTTACAAGAGGAAAAAACAACAATTTTTTCTATTTAGAAACACTGAAAATAAAACAATAACTGATAGATTTTTAAAGAAAAGCTTCAGTTTTTTTATTTCTTATTTATATCTTCATCCTCCTTCGACATAATAACTAGAAACAAAAATATTGACTTACCCAGAAGTTTAAAAGTATATTACATAATTATTACATAGGATACTAACACTACACCAACGGAAACGAAAAGATAAAAGCTTAATTAAAGGTGTATAACCTTATATAGGGAGAATCACAAATACTTAATCATAAGAAAAAATGACGGCTGTTAGCATATAAAATAAGCATTGACGACAACGGAATAAAAAATATATGAGTAAAATAGCAAAAATAAGATAGTGATATGTCAAACAATAGGCTGGACTATACTAGATATTTATGAAAGACTATGCATTATAATAAATATAAAGATAATGTAGCGTCATCATCATTATTTTTGCCTTTGTATCTATGCAGGGTAAGCTTTCCCAGTTACATTTTTCCATAAGTTTTTATCATGGGTCATATCAATATTAATTTGCTTTACTAACATGTCCTGCCTAAGCGTCTTTACCCAGGTATTTTAGGGTTTTCCACTACTACTACTTCCACGAATCCGAAGATCAGCAATTCTTCCTATTGGGTGATTACATCTCGACGTTGAACATGACCAAACCATTTTAACATGTGCTCTCTCATTTTTGGCAATAATTGGTGCCACCCCTAGACTTCCCCTAATATACTCATTCCTAATTTTATCTTTTTTGATCACTTCACTCATCTATCTAATGATTCTCATTTACGCCACATGCATTCGTTGTTAGTCTTTTTTTTTTAACTGCCCAACATTTAGTGCCGTACAATATAGCTAGTCTTATGACTGTTATATAGAATTTTTCCTTCAGCTTCATTTTAGCTTTTTTGTCTCATAACACACCACTATTGTTCTAAAGCTATTTCCTTGTGACATTTTAACGACATTACTATTTTAATGGGAATAAGCAACAATTGAAGGTTAAAGTAAGTTTATCGACGTTTTAATTTCCACTTCGGAAGTCGTTCTCAAAATACCTGATCGAATTTTGACAATGTGCCTGTACAGTATTTCCATTCTCCGAAAATTTTGAATAACGCTGGGCCCATACCGGTGTCTTAAAATTGTTCTAGAGCTATTTCTTGTGGCATTTTATGTATTTTGAGAACGATTTCCGAAGTGGAAATTGAAACGTCAATAAACTTACTTTAATCTTCACTACCACTAGCTTCCTTCCACTTCATCCATCTCAGCCTAATTCTACTGCATGCATCTTCATATATTCGCTCATTACTCTGTACTGTATGTACTTAAAATTATTACTTTTTACAATCATTTTACCATCCAAAAATATCATTATATTTGCACTAACTCCATCTTTAAATGAACATTCTAAATACTCTGTTTTTGTCCAACTAAGTTTTAAACCTTTGTCTTCAAAAGCTTATCTCTACTGTTCAAGTTTTTGTTCTAAGTTGCTTTCACTATTTCCTACTAACACTACATCATCAGCTTACATAAAGCACCACGAAATTTTATCCTGTAGTTTCACTGTTATTTGATCCAGAACTAACGAGAATAAATAAGGGCTAAGCAATTGCAGTACTTCAATCCAACTTTTACATGAAACTTATCAGTCTCTCCTACACCTGTTCTATCACTAGTTGTTACTCCCTTATACATGTCTCTCACAATCTTTACACATTCGCCGGGGACTACATTCTTATTGAGTGCCCACCACAGAATCTCTCGAGGAAATTTATCATATGCTTTTTCAAAATCAATAAATACCATATAAGCGTTTGTTTATCATTTCTGTATTTTCCATCAACTTCTTATAATGACAATTGCTTCTCTTGTTGATCTGCCTTGCATAAAGCCAAACTGATTATCGGATGTTTCGGTTTCTTATCCGTCTATCAATAATTACTCCTTCCCACATTTTCATGGTCTGACTAAGCAGTTTTATGGCCCTGTAGTTTATAAATTCACACAGTGTATTGAAGAATTCAAGCCCATATCAGACAGAGTAGCATATCTCATCATCAGGATTAATAAAAGAACCACTCTGAAAGTGATCCAAGTATACGCTCCGACCAAAAACCACGACGATGAAGAAGTAGAAATATTTTATGATGAAATAAGAACAGCTATAGATACAAATAAAGCAAATTACGAAATACTATTAGGAGATTTTAATGCTAAATTGGGCAAAAAAGAGGAAGATTACGAACATTTAATTGGTAACTATGGCTACGGGAAAAGAAACGATAGAGGAGAAATGCTTCTCAATTTCATGAATGAACATAACATGTACTCAATGAACTCCTTTTTCAATAAAAAACCAAGCAGAAAATGGATATGGATGAGCCCCGATAAAAAGACAAAGAATGCAATAGATTATATCTTAACGAAGAATAGAAACCTAGTAGAAGACGTATCAGTATTAAATCAGTTTGACCTAGGAAGCGATCATAGACTAATAAGAACAAAACTAATAATTAACAAAAAACTAGAAAGAAAAAGAATACATGAAAAAAGATACAAATGGACATCTGAAGAAATCAAAAATAGTGAATTTAATAAAAAGATAGCGCATGCATTAAATCAAGTTAGCATGCAGTAGATAAACTCCAATGATATTGATGTTTTGAATAACCTTATTACCGAAACAGTGAATAAAAGCCTTCTGTAACTGAAAAAACCAAAAACAACATACAATGAATTAGACAAAGAAATATTACAACACATAAAAAGAAGGAAGATCTTAAATAAATCTAATAAAAGGGGAACCGACGAATATAGAGAACTTAATAGGCAGATTAGAAAAAGAATCAGACAACAAAAAAGAAAAGAAAACGAAAAATTAATAACAACTACTATTGAAAAAAAATAAGAGTATAAAATGCCTCAGACCGACACTAGGTCTGAGAAATCATATCACTATATCACTATATCATTAATGGGAAAAGACGAAAATGAAATCACAACTAGAGAAAACATACTGACACGAATAGAAGAATTTTACACAAAACTTTACAGAACACATCAACAAGATGATGAGATGAGACCAGCACGGAAATTAATAAAAAATGTTGGATCAGAAATAATGCCAAAAGTAACAATTTCAGAGGTAACTACAGCATTGGAAAACATGAAGAGAAATAAAGCTGCAGGAGAAGATAGTATTACCACAGATATGATATTAGAAGGAGGTAAGGAACTAATTGCAATTGTAACTAAGCTTGTGGACAGTTGTTTACATCAGGGCAAAGTCCCTAAGAGCTGGAACAACTCTAAAGTAATCTTATTACACAAGAAAGGTGATAGTCGAAAATTGGAAAACTACAGACCCATCAGCCTACTGTCACACCTGTTTAAAATACTCACCAAAGTCATAACTACTCGACTAACAAGGAAATTAGACGAATACCAACCATATGAACAGGCAGGTTTTAGAAAAGGCTATTCAACTTCCGATCACCTGTTTACCACAAAAATATTAATAGAAAAATGTAACGAATACAAGTTTCCAGTTTTCCTAGCATTTGTAGACTACGAAAAAGCTTTCGATACCATAGAACATACGGCCGTAATAAACGCAATGCAAAATTGTAGAATAGACAGCAGATATATTAACTTAATAAAAGAAACTATGAACCAAGCTACAGCTACATACTACCTAAATGAAAATGAACACACGAACCCTGTACCATTAAACAGGGGAGTCAAACAGGGAGATACTTTATCACCCAAACTGTTCACCTTAGTTTTGGAGGACGTTTTTAAAAACCTAAATTGGAAATATAAGGGAATAAACATCAATGGCCGCTACCTCAGTAATCTACGATTTGCAGATGACATAATCCTGATAGCTACTGACCTACAAGAAATGCAAACCATGCTTTTAGAACTACATACCAAATCTTCTAAAATAGGACTGAAAATGAATTTAAACAAAACAAAAGTCATGCACTCCGAAGACACCGTGACAATAATAAACGATAAAGTTATAGAAAAAGTTGAAGAATATATATACTTAGGACAAAAAATAATACTAAATAGGGAAATTCAAACTGAAGAAATAAAAAGAAGAAGAAAGTTAGCTTGGGCAGCATTCGGTAAACTGAACTATATACTCAGAAATCAACAAATTCAATTACATCTTAGATCTAAAGTTTTTGATGCATGCATTATTCCGATATTAACTTATGCGGCACAAACATGGACAATCACAAAAAAGAATATGAATATACTTAGAGTAACTCAACACGCGATGGAAAGAGCAATGCTAGGTATATCACTTAAGGACAAGAAAACAAACACATGGATAAGACAGAAAACCAAAGTCACCGATGTGGTGCAAAAATCATTAAAGTTGAAATGGGAATACGCTGGACATGTAGCTAGGAGCGATCTAAACAAATGGCACAGATCAATTTTAACCTGGAGACTATACCAACACAAAAGACCCAGAGGCAGACCTCATATGAGATGGACAGATGATCTGAAAAGGACTGCCGGGAAAAATTGGCTACAAGTAGCGTACAATAAAAAACAATGGAAAGGAAGACTTGAAGAGGCTCAGATGTGGACGTGAATGGCTAGACGAAGAAGAAGAAGAAGAAGAAGTTTATAAATTGTTGTTCACCTCCCTTGTTTTTGTAAACAAGTACCAATACACTGTTTCTTCATTCGTCTGGCATAAGTCCAACTTCAATAATTCTATTAAATAGCGCTGTTAAAAAACGTGTCCCTGTCTCTCCAAATGCTTTTCACACTTCTCCAGAAATATCATCTGGTCCAACTGCTTTTCCTTTCTTTATTTTTTGAACTGCTTGAACCACTTCTTCGTTTGTTATTTTGGTCACCATTCCTGTTACTGTTGCCGTTAACTTAACTGGTTTTCTGTCAAATTCTTCCTTTAGTAGCCAGTCAAAGTACTTTTTTCATCCCTTTTTGACATCCTTTACGTAAATTACCATTTTACTATTTTCATCTCGGATAAACTAATCTGAGGGCCGGCGTAGCGCAAGCGGTAGGATGCTTGACTCGCAAGCTGGTGGTCCGGGGTTCGAATCCCACCGCCGGCAAGAACATCTAGACATTTTAAAAATGTCTATAGGCCCCAGGTCGACTCAGCCTGAATAAAAATGAGTACCTTGGGTAAAACCAGGGGTAATAATAGACGGTTGAAGCGTAGCACTGGCCATGTTACCTTCCTTGTATACCGTAGGCCCTAGATATAGCAGACTACCCTGCTATACTCCCAAAGCCGCGACAGCGGTATAAAACGGGAGACTATTATTATAAACTAATCTGATTAAAACTTTTTGCTTTCTTTGCTATGTGTTTGGCTATTTTATATATATTTTCTTCTCCTTTTGTCGTAACAAGTTGATCTTAAAAATTTATATACGCTTCTGCTTTAGCTTTTGCTACTGCCACTTTTGCTTCCTTTTTGGCGACCATATAGTTTTGAAGATTTGGTCCAACCTGTCTTCTTGCCACTGCTTATATAACTTTCTCTTCTCTCTTATTTCTGTTTGGTCTTCGTTGGACCGTCACCAGGTCTCCTTATTCTCAAACTTCTTTTCTGACGTTTTTCCAACTATTTCAATAGCGGTTTCTATATGGATACGGGCCATCTTCCTTCAAATTGTATTAGGACTTCCTTTTATGGCTTAACACATTTTCCATACTCTTTTTGCCCTGAATAGACATCTTTTCTCATCTTTTAACATAGTTGATTTTTTGTGGCCCTCTTGTGGATATTTTGGTTTCGTATCGCTTTTTACTTCGATGTTCAGCACAAGCAACTTATGTTGTTGGCTTACTGTCGCACTAATTATTACCTTGCAGTCCTTACATTCATGTATGTCTACTTTTCTTGTCATAAAATAATTTATTTGGGATTAATTTTGTCCACTTTTGTATGTAATAAGTTGAGTTTCTCTCGTTCGAAAGAGTGTATTAACAATGGCCATATTTAATGCTGTTGCTAATTTAAGCATGTCATCCTCAGCTTCAATTCTAGTTCCAAAGCTTAGTCCTACATATATTGCTTTATATTCTGTCTTGAATTGGCCCACATGTGCATTAAAATCACCTCCTATTACAACTTTCTGCTGTACGAGAATATCACTCAATACTGACATTATTCTGTCACTCGTTCCTACAACCTCTACACGTTATCTTTCATTTTGCTATCAGCATTTATATCAACTCCATTCCTAGTGTTACTTTTCTCTACATACCACAATTTATATCCTTCGCTTAGTTCTTTCCCCCTTTATCCTTTCCAACTAGTCTCTTAAATACAAGCGATTTGTACTCTTCTTCTCTTAAGTGCATCTACTAACTCTACTAGCTAACCCCACCTTCTTACCTCTAAAACTTCTACGATTCCATGACCCTATCTTAATTTTTCTAACCTATAATGGAGTTGCCCCTTAAATAGTCCTTATTATGCTTCCGGAATATTTTACCTCAGAAGATGCCGTCATTTCAATATAATTTTTACATTTGAGAAGGACTTTTCATTATTATAACCTGAAAAGATTTTCAGACGTTTGATGCCTGAATCCCTTTTCTATCAGCATCATATTTTGCACGATTTAGCCAACACATTACCAATGCAACCAAAGTGCAGTATTACCCCACACCCGCTGCAGTTTTCTATATAGGTCAGGATCCCTACTTTAAGGACTACCCTATAAGCCAATGTATTGTTGCTCGTATCTAGACGCTATTAGACATGTACTTTATTCGGGATACATAAAGATAATTAAGCGTAAGACTAACAAAGTACCAGACCTAGACAGTCTGGTAGTTTACAATTAGGAACATTCGTGGCTGCCTGAAATGAAAAGTCACTGATAACAGAGAAATTTCAACCATTCGATGGAAGTCTCTGGCTTTTTTGTGTTTCGACTACAAAACAAGTGAGCTTTTTATTTTGATGTAAGCCTGTCTTTTTTTTTCATGATACCGTCTTTACTAAAGGTTGGCACCAATTTTAGCGAAGTAAAATCTATAAATCTTGAAGAACTAAGTCTGCTACAATAGGAAATGAATATTTTACTGTCTCACCTACCAAAAATTTTCAATTTGAGTTTTACTTTAACCTATATCCAAAAAGAGTAACGACAGGTTAAAATCTTCTTTATTTTTAAAAGTAGTAAACGCTCTTCAGAGGAACTAAAATTATACAGACCTATTACCCTAAACTAATTTCTTTTAACGATAACGGAAAAACATTAAAAATTTCACAGTTCATCGTCCAATCATGAATGGAACAACACATCATTCTCAGAGTTTGCCAGGTATCTCGGGGTTTAACTAGATAAGAAACTTACGTGGAATACTCACCTCGTGTATGAAGAGAGCACCGGTGCAATGCGATCGTGTTCCACTGCAGCCCTCGAAGTAATGTTTGAACTTTTTCTTCTGCACATCCATGTAACGGAATATCCTATAGAAATTGGCTAACTGTGTGAAAACTGTGTAAAAAGTGGAAACTTCAGGCTAACGCGGGCTCGGGATCTTAATCCTGTAGGTCTAAATAGATATCTAGAGATTTTATTGGTTGATACAACGTTATCCATAAAGATGACCACAGAAATTACATCTGCAAAACAATATTTTGAATTGGAACTAAATATTATTCTAATAAATCTCAAAATGATGAAAAGGTTGCCAATATGAGTCCAATTGTATCGTAAATGAATTATATAATGGAACTCCCAACACCAACTACCAGATAGTAGAAGACACGATAATAAAAACCAGTTGGTCGAAACTGACCACACCGAACCTTTAGCTAGTCATTTCACCATACGCGATAAATGCTATAAATAAATGCGATAAATAGCTATAATGTGCGATATTTTTCGATCTGAACATATAATAAATCAAACGAGTTTTATAAAGCTGTCAGCAAAATGCGTTGCTCATACCCGGAACTACTAACATCCACTAATGGATTGGAAACAGCAATTGGAAATTACTTATAGACTCCCGTCAGCCCCGTTGATGGGCTTATGCAGAGGCCAATCCTAAAAGAAATCAACATACCTAGGCATAAAATAGATATTCGGAGAGATGAGTTGCCAAACGTAGTAATTGAAGCAGAGCGTCTGGACCAAGACATATCCCAATACGCGTGGAAAATCATTGCTAACCATTAGTGGATTTTTCATTTAATCACGGGACTAGTGATAATACTTATTTTTATATTGATCGCCATTACGTGGAAAATAGTAAGATATCTGCGGAATTCCAAGAGCGCTAGAAAACAAGAATATCAAAGTTCTTGCATCAAACTTTATCCTGCGCCCGAAGACATACCGCATCACAACCAAATTTAAGTAATTCTTTGGAAACAGACCCACCTAGATCACCTTTATTGAATGAGATTAGATTTGATATGATAGTTTCTCTGAATCATAAAATCTAACTGTTAAAGAAAATCATTGCTAATCATCAGTGGATTTTTCATTTAACCACTGGACTAGTGACAATACTCATTGTTATATTTATATTAATTACGTGGAAAGTAGTAAGATATCTGTGGAATTCCAAGACAGCCAAAAAACAAGAATATCAAAGTTCCTACATTTCATTTCATCCAGCGCCCCGAAGACATACCGTATCACAACCAAATTTAAGTATTTCTTTGGAAACAGTTCCACCTAGATCACTTTTTGTTAATGAGATTAGATTTGAATTAGATAGTTTCTCTCTATGATAAAATCTAAATGTTGGAGTTATGTAGCATTGCTCGGGTGAGATAATAATTCAAACATTGAGTAAATTAAGTTTTTTGATTATTGTACATCCAGATTTAAGGGTACTGCTCACACTTCCTCTAAGGGAAAAATTCACTCATCCCAGATACCTACGGTATCAAAAGGTTTGAGCTCTGGTGAGACTCTTTCCATGTTATAAAGTCCTAGGTGACTTGATACGTCGGTGTATCTCAAAAAACCTATCGTACGCATCTGGACGCAGAGAGTATTATAGATGTTTATTTAGACCCAGCTTTTTTCCATTGTCTCCTTACTTGTATTTCCAGATCTCTGTAATTGGCGATCTTTTCGTTGTATTTAAAACGCAGATTATCGTTGTAACTTATCGCCACGTCGATTAGTGTTGTTTATTTCGTTAGTTTATTAATTAGTACGAGATCTGGTCTATTATATGCTGGTGTTGTGTCTATGAGTACAGTGCGATCCCAGTATAGCTTGCAGTTGTCATTCTCAACTATACTTTCAGGAACGTATTAATAATATGGGAGATGGTTTTTATGGAAAAGTCCCAGTTTGAAAGCAATCTCTTGATGAAGGATCTTCCCTACTCTACTGATGAAGGAAGTCATCCGTTCCTTATATTCAGTTGCAGCTTGACGCTATATTGTCGACATAGTCTTGACTGACTTCATTGGAATGTCGCCCGTGCAGAGGTTTACCTATTCAGGTGCGCATTTTTTCATTTTTAGTAAGATGGTTATGCGCATTTCTGGTTCCTTCAGTTAGATCGGTGTTGTGTCATTTACTGCACAAATCGCTCGATGTAGAGTAGATGTCTCCGCCTGCATCTAAAATAACTTCTTGAATTAGTAATCTGTTTTCTATTTGCTCACTAATATCCATAAACCTTGGTCCTCCTTAATACCGCGGTATTATCGTTCTTTTTACTACACGTGGATGGTGTTTTTGTGCTTTTGTGAGGTGTGTTCATAGTTTTCACTGAAAAGTTTATATTTCCATTTTAGTTTACTTAGTAATGCCAAATAAGTAGCTAAGCGCGGAAAATACGTAGGTGTTTAGTACCTAATTTTTACTATTAAGATGTGAACGGAGCAGCCCTTTTACCCTTGTTATAAACTCTAAAGTTAATTTATTTTATTTCACCCATAGCCTCCATGTTTTGGCCATTTTGCACATCGAATCCTCCGGGTTATCGAATTAACTATATTTAGTACACGGACTTGTCTAGTCCAAAGTGCATACTGAATCATTTGAGAAAGTTTCTACAGTTTTAAACATCTGATCTAAGCGGTTTCGAGTGGAAGCTATTAGATTCAAATTATCCATATACAACAAATGATTAAGCTTTGCCACTACAGTATTGTTGTTTTTAATGCTAACACCTGAGTCAGTGAACTTCAATACTTGGGATAGTGGGTTCCTTGCTAGGCAGAACCACAATGGACTCACCGAGTCTCCTTGGAATAGACCGCGGTTAATGGCGATATTTTCCGTTTCGATATTGTTTTCACCAGGTATTTGGAAGTGAATTTTAGTCTTCCTATCTGTCATTATATGTCTTAAGAAGATCATATTCATATTCATATATAGGTATTATCGTCGACTTCATATATTCCTAATAAATTTTAGAAGCCATTCATGCGGTACTGAGTCTACAAGTACTTTCTTGTAGACAATAAAGGTCTTTTTTTGGGTAACCCTGGTTAGGAATGACTAAGTCGATAATAAGTTGTTCTTTGCATCCCATGGAACCCTTAGCGCATCCTTTCTTTTAAAGTTTTAGGATATTGTTTAGAGCGCAGTGTTGGTAGGTACGTTGGGCTACACAAAATGTGACCAATTTATATAGAGCGGAAGACAAGTAATAAGGCGATACTTGGCAGGATCTTGGATATTATTTTGATCCTTATTAAATACATTAAAAACAGCTTACAAGTTGTTCCCTGAGTTAGGAATTATGGTATTTTTTGCTGATTAAAAATAACGTAATTAATTAGTATTGATATGTACTCAGAGCACTCTAAAACTGCTTAAACCAGAAGTGTTGAACTCTGTCTGGTTCAGGAGATCTATGCAGCATTGGTGTTAAGAGCAGCTAGTGTGGGAAGTTCGCAGGGAGTTGCGCCTGATAGAAGAACTAACAAAACACTCATCACAGGCTGTTATATATCCAGATTTAGCCATACGGCTCACACTCCCTATAAGGGGAACATTCGCTCATCCCAGATACATACGGTATCAAAAGGATTGAGCTCTGGTGGGACTCTTTCCATGTTATCGAGTCCTAGGTGACTTGGTACGTCGGTGTATCTCCCAAAAATTTTCGCACGCATCTTGACGTCGAAAGTAGCACAGCTTTCTGCATGATCTTATATAGATGTTCATTTAGACCTAGCTTTTTTATGTTTTCTAGGAGGTTCTTCGGGATGACTCCAGTGGTAGAAAGAATAATAGGTATCGTCTGGGTACTTTCCATTCTCCATTGTCTCCTTATTTGTATTTCCAGATCTCTGTACTTGGCGATCTTTTCGTTATACTTAACACGCAGATTATTGTTGTTAGGTATCGCCACATCGATTAGTGTTGTTTGTCTTGTTAGTTTATTAACTAGCACGAGATCTGGTCTTTTATGTGCTACAGTTTGGTCTGTGAGCACAGTGCGATCCCAGTATAGCTTGTATTTGTCATTCTCAAGCATACTCTCAGGAACGTATTGATACTATGGGAGATGGTTTGTTTGTAGAAGTCCCAGTTTAAAAGCTATCTCTTGATGGAGGATCTTCCCGACTGAGTCATGCTGTTCCTTATATTCAGTTGTAGCAAATGCCTGGCAGCCCCCGGTAAGATGTTGGATAGTTTCTTGGGCTTGACATCCATATCGGCATTTGTCGTTTTGGACCTGAGGATCTTTGACGATATATTTCAGGTAATTTTTAGTTGGTATAACCTGATCCTGAATGGCGAGTAATGAACCTTCTGTTTCAGAGAACATCTTTCCTGATGTCAGCCAATAGTTCGACGCTATATTGTCGACATAGTCTTGACTGACTTCATTCGGATGTCGCCCGTGCAGAGGTTTACCCATCCAGATGCGCATTTTTTCGTTCTTAGTAAGACTGTTTATGCGCATTTCTTGTTCTCTGAGTTTGATCGGTGTTGTGTCATCTACTGCACAAATCGCGCGATGAAGAGTAGATGTCTCCGCCTGCACCTGAAAATAAGTTCGTAAATTAGTAATCTGTTTTTCTAATTGCTCGCTTATATCAATAAGTCATCGTCCTCCTAAATACCGCGGTAATATCGTTCTTTCTACTGCACTTCGAAGATGGCGTTTTTGTGCCTTTGTGAGGTTTGTTCGTACTTTTCGCTGAAGGGTTTCTATATGCTTTTTAGTCCACTTAATAATCCCAAATGAGTAGCTAAGCGCGGAAAATGCGTAGCTGTTTAATGCCTTAAACAAATTTTTACTATTAAGATGTGAGCGGAGTAGCTGTTTTACTCTTCGTATGAACTCTGATGTTAATTCGATTTTCATTTGTTTATGGTCAATTTTCTGAGCTTGCTTTACTCCTAGATATTTATACATGTCATTTTCGCCTATAGCCTCCGATGTTTTGGCCATTTTGCATATCGAATCCTCCGGGCTGAACCTTTCCTTTGACTATATTTAGTACACGACATTTGTCTAACCCAAAGTGCATACTGATATCATTTGAAAACGTTTCTACAGTTTTTAGCATTTGATCTAAGTGATTTCGAGTGGAAGCCATTAGTTTCAAATCATCCATATACAACAGATGATTAAGCTTCGTCACTACAGTATTGTTGTTTTTAATGCTAAAACCTGAGTCAGTGGAGTTCAGTAGCTGGGATAATGGGTTCATCGCTAAACAGAACCACAATGGACTTAGCGAGTCTCCTTGAAATAGGTCGCGATTAATGCGATATTTTCCGTTTCGATATTGCTTTCATCAGGTATTTGGAGGTGAATTTTAGTCTTCCAATCTGTCATTATATGTCTTAAAAAGGCCACTATATTATTATCGACTTTATATATTCTTAATATATCTACAAGCCATTCATGCGGCACTGAGTCAAAGGCTTTCTTATAGTCAATAAAGGCAGTGAAGTCTGGTTCTGTCTGTCTGTCTGGTTCAGGAGATCTATGCAGCATTGGTGTTAAGAGCAGCTAGTGTGGGAAGTTCGCAGGGAGTTGCGCCTGATAGAAGAACTAACAAAACACTCATCACAGGCTGTTGTATATTATTATTATTATTATTTTATATCGAGGTTCTGAAACTACTTTTTTGTGGCATGCTTAAGTTAAGTATTATGTTTTTATGATATTGTCACAACTATTGGTTGTGATTGTAATGAAAATCACATTTTCAATTAACTAATTTTTGACGTTTTGATTTTCACTCCGGAAATCGTTTTTAAAAAAGGTTTTTTGTACAAATTATGTTATTGGTTATGTCATTTCAAAGTTGACATGGTAATTTTAAATGTAGTTTTTTAATGAGTAGTTTAAAAAAATATATAACTCAGTCAAGTTGCGTTAAGTTATTGTTCCAATAAAATTTTATTTCACAACATCGAATTATTTTAGTTCGGACATAGGCATTCGAATTTATATTCGAATTATATGGTATTCAAAAATATACATCAAATTTATACAGGGTAATACAAAAATTATTGGTAATACCATTGCTGATAGTCTTGCCAAGAAGGAGCAAATACTTTTTTTATTGGGGCAGTGGCATTTTACGGTGTACCTACCAAAAACTTACATAGTGGATGATGTCCGCAAATTAGACAAAGAACTTAGTGTAGCCTTCTATAAAAATATTCCAGAACAAAGGCAAGCAACAAGGTTATTGCAACCTTTTCTTCACTACGCAAAATTCTCTTAAAGCTTCAGAACACTAAACCCAAAGAAATCACGCGTGTTCTTACTGGTCATTTCTGACAACAAGATAATCTTCAACAACTTTATAAAAAATAACTTATGTGATTTCATATTTTCAATACACATGACATAATTGTATCTTTTTAGTCCCTTTTATTATGTCTCGAGCTAAGTATCTATTAACAATTCTAAATAAAACAATACCCTCTGCTCTTTAACTTAAAGAATGTAGTAACAAAATATTCGCTTTTTTTAATTGAAATTCTACATTTATATTATTGCCACAAAAAAGATATTGTGATATAAAAAGATTCTACCTAATTTTCTAAACGGTATACATAAGTAGGTCTTAATCCTAAACAACAGCTTACAACATAAAATAACACAAACACAGTCCTATCGGGCCATCTCAGTCGACCAACCAACCGACCAAGGTACGTTTGTCTACCGGAACCGGAAACAGGGTACTATACAAGCGTTAATTTTCTTTTACGCTTCCGACCCATCCTAGATCGGTGGCCAACTTATCCACATCATGAATCCTCCCGCCGAACTGTTACTTGTTGCAATCAAATGAAAAAAAGCAATTTGTGCTTAACGATCCGATCGAAAAGTATACGTATCTTTGGTAAAAAAAACATAGAGAATTGTACCGAGAATTAATTTGCATTCGATCAAGGATGGGTTTCATATCTGCATATCAGATTATAGTAGCGGCTACTGCAAATGATGAATTAGTCCGACCGTTTTGCTATATGGAACTACAGACGTACGACCAAAAAAAGGTTTATTTTATTACCTGATTTAAATATATGACCGCAAAAAATTTATATTTCGATCAACTAAACTGAAAAAAATCATATAATATAAGAGTTTCATTGATCATCAAAATCATGTTCAAATAAATTTCTAAGGCTAGAAATGATCCAGAGTTTTGATATATTTGATAATATTTTAATAAATACTTGATAGTACGAGCCATTTTGCAAAATTTGGAATATTTCGCGAACCGCAATAAAATATATATTACCTAAATCCTTTAATTCATTCTAAGATCCTATGAAATTTATACCATTGTCAGACAAAATCTGAACTGGTTTTCCACGTCTAGATATCAAGCGTTTTAACGTTTTTTGTTTGTTTATTTTACACCATAAGAATTTACCTAAGCTACAAGATTAATTAACATTTTTTCTTTAACCTAATTTTCCTAAGATTTGAATTCCACTTCTTTGTTGTAGTTATACAGTACAGCACTGTCTACTTTTCACTTACTGTTCACGTCCTTGTTGTGGCTACAATGCATAACACTAATTAAGCCTTGCACAACTTCACCCATTACACAAGCTCGAAGGGTTTAGTCCTCTTGAGCCTTCGCATCTGAGGATGGTTGACAAGAAGCTGAAGTACTTTATGGTTGGGATGCTTATAAAGCCTCTTTTCGTGTCTCCTGGCGACTTTCTTAATTTGATTTGTAATATATTCGACTTTAAAATCTCTACGTAAATCGTCATTCCGAACATACCAAGAAGCACCTACAATATTCCTTAGTATTCTGTTCTGGAAGTTTCTAAATTTCTATAATTGTTTTATTTGGTAGGCCTTAGACCCTTAGGCCATAGACTGTTTTATATGGCCCCATAATTGTAGGCCATAGGTCCAATATTATAGTCCAAGGTTTCAATATCTATTTCTAAGTCAGTACTTTGTTCTGGGTAGGAATTTGTGAGTACCTACGTATCAGCCAATTTATATTTTTGTACTTTATCTTCAACTGTTTAGTTTTCTTTTTAACATGCTTTTTCCATTTGAGTTTGACGTCCAGATTTAAACCCAGGTATTTCACTGTTTTCTTATTAGGAACAATTTTGTTGTTTAAAATAATTGGGAGATAATTGATTTTATTGCTAGTAAAGTTAGTATGAACTAATTTCTGTTCATTAAACTTTAGCTTTTAACGTATATATTAAATTCTGAGCAGTAAAATCGGTTACCAGTTTCAGGTGAATTGCTTTACTAGAAAGATAGATAAATAATTTTACGTATGCTGTACGACATGTCGAATTACGGCTCTTTTTGGTTTTTAAGGTAAAGGGTCCAGTGTAGTCAACTCCGTAACTGAAAATGGAAATGAAGGAGTAGCACGAGCTTTGGGTAAATTGCCCATTATCGGGTAAATATGTTTAGTATTAAAACGAAAGCAATGAATGCATTCTCTTATTATTAATTTTTGCTGTGCTTTTATCATTAATAGGCCAGAAATTTTCTCTAACAACTGCTAAAAGATGTTAAGTACCTAAATGAAATAAAAGTTAATGCTTCAAACGAAATATCAGTTTTGTCAAATGATGCTTAGCTGCTAACAAGATATGATGTTTCTTTAAGTTCAAAATTAGAATTACATATTCTTCCACCAACTCTAATTATACCTTTGTCATCAAGAAAAGGGTAAAGGAAAAGAATTTTACTGTTGGATGAAATCATTTTGTTCCTTAAAAGATTAGATAATTCAGTCGGAAATCCTTAACCTTGAGCTAGCTTCATTAAAAAATGAAGAGACTGAACTCTTGAGCACAAAGTCTGTTTTTCAGTGTGTTTCCAGTAAGTTGTCGTTCTATCGTTTTCGCGATCTTCCTACTGATCGTCTTCCTATTGGGGAACCGTCTCTTGCCGTCTTTTCTAGCATATTTGTTGACATTCGGCATATATGATTGTTCCAATATACTCTTCTATTTCTTATCCAGTTCTTGATGTTCTCTACTTTGCATCTACGTCGTATATCTGTACTTCTAGCTTTGTCCCATAGTATCTTACCATCAATTTTTCCAAGTGTTTTTATCTCTGCTGTTTCTAACATCTTTTTTGTCCTCTATGTGTCAGGTTGTATTTCTGCTGCGTATGTCATTATTGGTCTGATTACTGTTTTGTAAATTCTGTCTTTCATTCCTTTCCCGATATTTTTATTTCTCCATATTGTTTTATTCAGGCAGCCTGCGTCTCTGTTTGCTCTATAAACTTAACCTTTCACTTCAGTTTCGAGCCTTCCGTAGCTAGATAATGTGATGCCTAGATATTTAAACTCCATCACTTGTTCTGTTATCTGACCTTCCAGCTCCAATATACATCTTAGTAAATCTGCTGTTGTCACCATGCATTTTGTCTTTTTTGGGGAAATTAACATGATAAATTTTCTGGCGGTTATATTAAATTGGTGCAGCATACGTTGTAAATCATCTTCACTTTGACAAAGTAGTATTGCGTCGTCTGCATAGCAGACTATTTTAACTTCTTTTTCTCCCATTTGCTATCCTTTTTTAGTTCTTACTTTTTTTATTATTTCATCGATAATCAGGTTGAACTAAAGAGGACTCATGGAATCTTCATGTCATATCTCTTTTTAAAGAGAGGTATTAGGATGCTTGATCTCCATTCTTGAGGAATTCTGTTTTATTTTGTCCTCTCTTGGTGATTCTTTTTTTTTAATTTCCTTAATGCTTCCTTTACCTCTTCCTCCTCAATATTTGTTTCTTCGTTTGTCGCCACCTCTGTTGTTGGTGGTTCATTATCGTCATCTTTAGCAAATAGTGATCGAAAGTAGTCTACTTTGTGTCTTTATGTCTCATTCTGAATGTGTTTCGTTTTTGTTAGTTCGTTCATCTCTTTTCTTTGTCCTCTGATCATTCTCCATATTTCTTTTTGTGTTTCTTAGAAGTCGTGTTCCATTTATTTTGAGAAGCTCTACCAGTGTTCGCTTTTTATTTGTCTAACCAAAGTAACTAAGTATTCTATATATAAAATATCTAAATGGGATGGAATATTAGTTCTGAGTCACTCAATGTAATGTTGGAAGGTATTTGAAACGACGAAGTATCCATTTTGTGACTAGGTATTTTATAAAAAATGTTATTAGAGATGTTTCAAATGTAGAAAATAGAGATTTAACTTTAACGTTTAACATTTAACAACAGAAATATGGGTATTAGGGGAGTCCTAGTTCAACTGGAAGATTAGAACTTACAAAATTTGATTGATTTACGCTATCAAGAATGTCTTTGCAAGTATGAGCTTTTGAACTTTAACTGTTGAAAGTACATAGAACTCATTTGTTTTGCATACTAGCATAATTTGAAGGATACGTTTGTGAATTAATATTACTCATTGAAGGATTAGAAACTTTTGGTGTTTCTATGTGTAGCATCGAATGATGAACTCTTTAAAAGTATATACATTAACCATATTTACATGTACTGCTTATATGTCCGACATGCAAACAATTACAACACAATGATCGTTTTTTGACTTCCCCTATGCATGAAGGAACCAAACTTGAGAATTGCTTCACAAGTATATATTTTGTAATCACCTCTACAGAAAGCACATGAGAATGTGTCAGATTGATTGGTAACAAAAGAACGGGTTCTGCATGACTTGTTTGAAGAGTGAGAAGAACATTGTGTTTTATAACTAGAATGTCTTACAGGGTTTGTAGGTCCAATACATTTGCTTTATTACTAAAAAATGTTATAAAATCTTAAAAACAAGAATAATTGGTTTTGAGCAGTATCTGCATCTACTTTTTCTAAAAATATGTAAGAAAGGAGAAAGTTTCATGCATCTACTGGTTCCTTAAGAGACTGTAACGAACGCAAATTTCTTAATGGCATCTACTACTAAATATCGCGAGGAAGATCTATACCAACGTGTTTATGTATGTTCAGATAAGAAAGCAATATTTTAAAGGAGTAAAAAATTAATCATAGACTTTAAAGTTCTTGGTGAGCGACGTAAAACGAGTTATTGTATCGTTCGTTTGTCGTTTCAGCCTATCTGAAAAAAAAAATCATTAATTTCACATAAAAATCTTATACAGATATTTTCAAGAAAACTTTGTTAGATACTTTTTCTGTTGCATTGCACCGTGATCAAACATTGCAAATTTAAATTTAAGAATGGTATCGCCACTCCCAAAGATCAAACAGGAAAACATGGAAACAGGTCTTATGCTTTTGTGGACGTTGACAGGAATGTGGTGAGACAACACATAAAAGCTTTTCGAAACAACCCAGCCACTATTCAAAATCTAAAACAGAAAAAGAATATCTTAGTCCAGACTTAAATTTGTGAAAAATATATAGAATGTTTAAAAAACAATATCCAAAAAAGTTAGTCGTGCAATGTATCAACAAATTTTTCAGAATGATTTTAATTTGCGATTGGCAGTCCCGAGATCAGATACATGACACATGTTAACTGTGTCAATGTAAGGGAGAAGCCGGATACAAATTTTTTAAGGAAGATCAGAATACTGCTGTCAGTAATACTAATATTGTGGTTTTGTGTGTTAACCTACAGCAATTACTATTTTGTCCAATCTTAACATATTCTTCTATATTCTACCAGCGATAACTTTTTTTGATATAACTTTAATTTGCAATTTTGGAAACAGTCATGTTACTATGTACTTATGGAATAAGACAATCGTAAAACGAGGCTCTGCGGAAATAACGTCGTGTATTCTAAAATATATGTTAATGAATTAAAGCAAACTAAGAGAATGTAAAAAAAGAACCCTTATAATTTGGTTAGATAGATGCGTCGGACAAAATAATATCTAAAGAATAGTGGCCTTATATTTTTATCTCATAGAACTGGGTGATTTCACAGAAGTCAATCAAACATTTTTATGTTTAGGGCAGAGAAAAAAAGAATATTTGATGGATGTGACAAAATATAGCGACGATCAATACAAGCCCTTTTATACCAGTTTGGCATGTGTCGAAAATTAAAGGCGTGAAATTTATAATAAGATAAGATAAATTTACAACAACAATAATAAATTGAGTTTTTTATTATTTATCTTTTTATTTTTATTATTTATAACTTTCTCTTAAAGGACCTGTGGAACAATAATTACTGTTACGTATGTAAATTTATAAATAGGTCAATAGAGGCCTTGAACAACAATTGGGAATAAATATTTGGTATTTTAGAAGGTTTTTTCTAGTTCTTGAACAATATTAAATATGCAACATAAATCACTGTTCCGGTGCACAATTAAATTATCTCTTTTATATTGTCCTTAAGCTGAAGCTGAGCTGCAGGTTACCAGCCAAGTCACGGATGGTGGATAATGAATATCCTTCTGATATAAAACATTCATGGGCGCTGGCAGCGGGGTTTAAGGGGGTGTAGTTGCATCCCTATGTCCGGAAAGAAATTACATAGGTATATATGTGTAGTTCTATATATTGGGTAATAGTATGTGTAGATACAAATGCACCCCCTAAAAAGCAAATGCACCCCCTGAAAATAATTCTGGCATCGCCCATAAAAGGTTAGCTGGGAATATATTGAATAAGCAGTCCTTGACGAAGCTCAGGCGATACTGAAGAGTAAAGTGGGTGCCTTAGGCAAGCGTACCTTAAAAAGTACCAAAATCCCGGGAAAGTGTCATTACAATGCGAGTATTACCTTTACTTAATAAACATAACTCAACTCCTAACGCGATCGACCCAACTTCTAACCTAACCTAACTCGACCGACTGCTGGTATAAGTATCCCCTTGTCCTTGAAATATTATTGTGCCAATATATTTTATTTACTCTGCTTGGAGCTCTGCTTCTTGATTTATTCTTTCTACTTGTCGGTTCCTTTTACGTTCTCGTTTAAATTAGGTCTATTGCCATATATTCCATAATATAAGTCATATTTTTCTGTCATATTATATTTTAAACAAGGTGGGTAACAGAAAGCATTCCTGTTTTAGACTCTTAGTTGTCTGAAATCTTTTTGTTGTCTTGTTTTCAGTTTTTATTTCGATTCTTGTATTGTTATCTGCTGCTACGACCAACAGCAGCAGATATAACTTCTTTTTCCATAGAAACTTCAATTCAGCGGAGCTTGAAAAAATTTGAAATATCTCAGTAGAGCAAAACAACTATAAAAACCTTACCATCATGGTTAATTGATAATTGGTCGTTCAAGTATTACCTAACGCAATTTGGGAATCGGGTTCTTGTAAAACACTACGGTGAGTAACAGGGGAGTTCGGACAATGCGTTAACTAACATTGTTTATTTACTTAAATAAAAAACTATGGAATAAAATCTCCCAAGTTGGCAATTCTTTTCATTTATGTATTACGGAAAATCACTTCATTGTAGAGTATAATATTATTATTTTGTTCTTTTTGTTATGTTTTGGGAAACATAACAAATGTTGGGAAATCCTTCTACTATTTTGTACATCCTTTTCATTTTGTTTTCGTTGTCAGTAATAAACAGAAACACATTATTGTAGTGAGTGTTGTTAAAGTGAATTCATATTGTCATCAAAAGTTAAAACAAAAAACGTTATAATTGACAACTACGATGTTTTGGCGGAATATAGAAAGCCTGAAGATAGTTTGCAGGATCCAGCAGAACCTAATGTGGCATTGTATAGCACTTACATTCGCAAATCGCAATACTTCAAGTGATTATGCAAGTGATTAAATGCGCGAATGAATCCTGCTGTTGCCACTCGAGGGGTGCATTGAAATCTGCCGCCACCTTACCCACTCTTTCAAATCTTAGAGAAGCTCGTGGTACCTAGTCAGTTAGATAAAGGATCATGCAAGTTTTCACCACTTCTTGTAAGATTTTCCGTTGATCTGTCGCCTCCACTGAAAGGGTTTAAGCAGATTCTTTCATTTGTCCATCAGTACAATGCGACCTCAAAAACAAAATATGTGCAACCATTGGGATTGGGATTCACATTCCACAATAGTGTGCATTTGCACAACGGTTACGTACATGATAAGACTACACAAGACCATCGTGAAAGTAGACTACGGCCACTGCAAATTGCTACTAAAAGGGCAAATAAGCTTTCTTGAATTGTGCGCTGCAAAGAAACATCAACTGAGGATACTAATTAACTTGACGAAGACGAAGTTTACGCAAGTGGTTTAACAATTCCTGAACCCTCTTATGGGTTAGAGTCTGTATATCTAACTAATTGTTTTTTACATACATACCTCTTTATTCCATTCTTATCAACAAAAGATTTCAATAAAGTTGCGACATATTTTGAAGTAGATATTGGATCTTATCACAACACTTTAGTCGCCGACGCAAGAACTAGGCTAAAACGAATAGAGAAAAAACATCAACAAAAAAATTTTAATATTACACATGTCAACAAAAGTAAAATTAAAAATTATGAAGAACATGGAAATTATTTCGTGAACATATTATGACAAAGATACTATAAGAATATAGTGTAACTAATAGATTCAAGAAACAACAATGTAGCATGACATGTTACAAACCAAACACAAAAAGCAATGTAAATTAAGAAGGTCATGAAATTTTAAAATCTGAAGTAATTCATGCAAAATCATTCAAAACCAAGAAATCAACTGGAACAGACAACATTCCAGCTGAATTCTGAAAAATGATACAAGACGATCGAATCAGTGCTCTGGTTAAGCTTTTTAATGATGTATATACTAGGTACTAGTGAAATGCCTGAGGAATGGGTGAAGTCTGTGTTTATAGCAAGAAGAATAATAAGTCATTAAGACCTACATCAAACCCAGTCTGTTTGTGGTTATGTGGGTTTGTCGATTACGAAAAGGCTTTCGATAGGGTAAAGTCTGGAACGATTTTGAACATATTAAAAAACAAAGGCATTGATAGAGATCTACATATCATACAAAACTAAGATTAAAAGCAGTCTTACGAGTCGATGGGGGATTAGTCAACAAATAATGTTACATTCAAAGAGGCGTCAGACAGGGTTGCATTCTATCCCCGCTGTTAATAAATATCTACTCGGATGTAATTTTATATAATATATTACGTATATAATATTAAATATATCATCATCATCATCCAGCCTCAAGAGTCCACTGCTGAACATAGGCCTCTTCCTCATGTTTCCAACCCCGTCTATCTTGCGCCGCTCTTATCCAGTTTTTATTGAGTCTTCTTAAATCGTCAGTCCATCTTGTAGGTGGTCGACCGACGCTTCTCTTGTCTTCCCTTGGCCTCCATTTCAATAACCTCTTTGTCCATCGCCCATCTGTCATTCTGGCTATGTGTCCTGCCCATCTCCATTTTAGTCTGGCTATCTTCTCGATGATGTCAGTCACTCCGGTTCTTCTCCTGATGTCTTCGTTAGTTATTCTGTCTTGCAGAGTTATTCCTAACATAAACCGCTCCATTCTTCTCTGCGCGACTCTCAGTTTGGTAGCTGCTGCTTTTGTTAAGGTAAGTGTTTCTGCTCCGTATGTCAAGACTGAGAGGATGCACTGATCAAATACCTTTCTCTTTAGGCATGTGGACAGCTCACTTTTAAAAGTTTCTCTCAGTTTTCCAAATACTGCCCACCCAAGGCCGATTCTTCTCTTCAGTTCATGAGTCTGGTTATCCCTGCCAATCATAATTTCATTTCCCAGGTATTTATATCTATCTACGAGTTCTATTTCTTTCCCACCAATACTGATGTTCTGGTTGGGTACCAAATTGGTCATGATTTTTGTTTTCGAGATATTTATATTTAAACCTACATTTTCTGTAGCCACAACGAGTTCCTGTACCATCTCTCTTGCCATACCTAGATCTTCAGCTATTATAAGTATATCATCGGCGAAACGTAAGTTGTTTAGATATTCTCCATCTATTTTTATTCCCTTTGTCATCCAATCCAAATTCTTAAAAGCATGTTCTAGCACCGTATTAAAAAGTTTAGGTGACATTGGGTCTCCTTGTCTAACCCCCCGTTCTATTTTTATGCGATTACTGTTAGTATGTAATCTGACAGTGGTTGTTGCCTGCAGGTATATTTTGTATAATAATTTAGTATATCTATAATCTAGCCTGCATTCTTTAAGCGCCTGTAATATTTTGCTTAGCTCAACTGTGTCAAAGGCTTTGTGAGAATCGATAAATATTAGAACTAGAGGTTTATTGTATTCCACTGCTTTCTCTATTAGGGTTTTTATACTTTGTAGATGGTCATTTGTTCCGTAACTTTTTCGGAATCCTGCCTGTTCCCTTGGTTGATAAGTTTCTAATTTTCTTTCCATTCTCTTAACTAGTATTCGCGTAAACAACTTATATATATGGCTGAGGAGGCTAATCGGTCTGTAATTCTCTAAATTTGCTTTGTCTCATATATAATATCTCTAAATATATAGTTACGTAAGTATATAGTGTAATAAAAAGGTATATAATTAGATTGAGTATCCGCTAACAACATGGCAGACGGCCAAATCATATTGTATGAAAATGATCAAAGGCGACGTTTATGAGTGTACCTTCTAATTGTTTCTTATTTTGTGGTACTTTCCTGGCATCGTATTATAAAATAGTCTAAAAAAGTAAAAAAATACGTAAAGTTGGATTCAGTTAAAATCCACTAAAAAAATGTTTTCGTTCATCTCTTCAGTCTAGAATTTCATCACAAGATTAGTCACTTTTTTTAAAGATATACCTAAACGATTTCTAATGCATATTCTCTTATTTAAGACAAAAAACTTCTTTGCTCAGCCGTGTGTGGTGAATCACACTTTCAAAATATCGAAAGAGTAGTAGATAAGAAAGTTAGTACGGGTTAAATCCCCTACACCTGTTCCGTGACGTCAAGTATTTCCTGTTCTCACGAGATTTCATCGTGCCGAAATAATTACATCCGAGCGGACATTAGTCCGTCCTTTTCTTACTCTTTCATTATGTTTCTAACATTTAAGAGGGTCAAAGTTAAGTATAACTATGCAGAGAGGGCGATGTAGTTTGCGTTCTTTGTGATCGTCTGATGAAATATTAAATTAAATTGGTTGGTCAATGAGCGTAGATGTTAAATAATTTAATATTGAAATCGTTTCGAAAAAAAAAAATGGTTTGTATGGCGCTCTTATTTAACTATTTAACATTTAAATTTCTGTAACAAGAATTTATTTACACTAGTTTATAATTTCTGGTTTTATTAGTATATCCTTTCCTGAAATATACACATCAAAAATGTCAAAAAAACACATAGTTTTTTTCTCGTATATACATCAATTTTAATTGGATTTTAAAAAGTCACATACCATTGTAATACCTGATTAATCAGCAATTAGCTCATCTTAGTTTCAGTGTAATGTGATGTTTCTATAACGAAATATTTAAACAAAAGTTAAGAAGTGCACTAATTTAATTGAAAATTTTAACATAAAAATCAACATAAACCATAAAAATCTAACCAAATATATGTTTAATAATATTTGTTTTCTCCAGCACCATTAATTACAGCTTGACACTGCCTTGGCAGACTTAAAATTCTTGTGTAAGTAGATCTTGAAGACCTTGTCTAGTATGAAGATAGTGCAGATGAGAAGCAATCTGTCCCTAAAGCATATCCCGTACATGCTCGATGAAATTAAGATCTCACGAGTGTATCTTTAGTATTTTAGTTATATCTTACTCTGTGATTTAGGCTTCCTTCGTTATTATTGTCACAGGGATTTGTGAGACAATTCTTCTTTAAGTGCCGTCTCCCGATCGGAGGTTGGATATCATCATCACTATCTTTACTCTACCTACTGCTGCTCTGAAGAGTTCTATAGAACTGCATTTAAACCATGACACTCTCCTTAAATTCCTCAGTGTTTAAGTCCCTTAAATTCTTTAAACATAACACTCTCCTTCTTCCTATACTCCTTCATCCTATTATCTTTCCCTGTATTATTAGCCTTGGCAGTTCATATCGCTGTGCCTTCATTACGTGTTCCAGATACTGTAACTTTCTTACTGTGAGACACACTCCGGTCTATTCTCCTGCAATAATTTTGTGTAATGCTTTGTCCACTCCTTTGTTAATCTGTTATATCCTATCGTGTTATGTATGTATTTACAGATTCTCTCCAGTATTCGTTCTTTTAAAGTCTTATTCTTTGCTTGACTTGTTGTCTGAGGGTAATATATTTTTCTCGTATTCCTCAGATTGTGTCATTTAGCCTTTTATAAAACCTATCGTTTTTCCTTTTAATCATCTCTTCAGGTCTTCACTGTATTTCTCCAAATATTTATTCTTGTGTTGTTCAATAACCAGTAATTCGTTTACTGCTTTATTTATTTTTTCCTTTGGGCATTAATTTCTGCTGGGATTCATTCTTTGTTCGTCTGTGAGCATATTCTGTAACCTATTCTAATATAGTGTTCGAATACTAAATTGTTGTTAAAATGCTATGTTATATTTCGTATTTGTGATTTCTGCATCTCCTTAGGGTAAAGGGAGGAGAGATGAAACACCTTTGAGAAAACTGAAGCCTGTTTCTCTATTAAATAAACATCAGAATAGAAAAAAATTGTATAACATAACTTAACATTGGTATTTGTTTTGATATAAGTTAAAACTATAAATTATATTTCTAAAACTTAAAAAAAAATAATAATGCACTGGCATGTCATCGGTCCATCTCTCCTCAACTGTGGAGGTGAGATGGGCCACTAGGAGTAGGAGAGATGGACCAAGCTAAACCTTTTTTTTTTAATAGCAAAAGACTTTCCGCACTTGTTACATAGATTAGCGAAGCCAGTACAAGTTTTATGTAAGCATCGCTGACAAAAAATACATTGTAACTAGTCATCTTTTTTACATGTTTGGCGATAGTCCTCGTTGCACCCAACACACTCATTTACAATATCACTCATGTTTTCATCACCACTAGTGTCGTTTAGAGTAACATCTTCAGATAGTGACGATTCGCTTTTCTTTCTCTTACCTTTTTGTTTTTTTATAGGTTTTGAGCTTTTTTTAATCAAGGCATCCTTCTTCATTTTAATAAAGTCTTTTCATCTTTTAATAAATTCAGTTATTTTTACGAACTTTCTTTACTGCTGCTGCCAATACAGGCACGGGCGTTACCTTATCAAGAGCCTTTCCGGGAGTTATATCTTCATCAGTAATTAATGACTTGTTTGGGCTACCATGCAAGGATATTTTACTACGGATTCCAGAGCGAAATGATTCCACTGGTTGAGAAGGTTCTTATCTAACTGGAAAATTCATTGCTTCTGTTTTCGATGGGGTGTGTGTAAAAATGCATATTCTGAGATTATTAATGGATTAAACGGATAAATTCCCGTAGATTTAAATGAAGAAGCAGCATTTTGAACAGTTGCTGAGTATCCCCATGCTCGACCTAAGAGTTTACCAAACTGAAGGCATTTTAGAACCCTGTTTGTGTTATTCTGTACCATAAAACGGCATTCAGCATAAAACTTGCTTTTAAGTGACTTAAAAAAGCACGATCCAGAGGCTGTAGGTAATGTGTTGTGTGGGACGACAAACAAAATAAAATTATTTCGTTTTGGTCTGCAAATTCTAGTAGATCCAGGTTGGTCGTATGGGATGAGTGGCCATCTAATATTAATAAGGTTGTACCTGGAGGCTTTCTCAGCAAAAAGTGTGTTTGTAACCATTCTAAGAAAATGTCACTGTTAACGTATGCTGTTTTTTCCAACATCCTAATCTTACAGCCGGTAGCATACCATATTGCCACCAGTCTTTTTTATTTTCCCCCTTAAAAATGCAATATGGGGACAAGAAAATCCCTTCTGAACTACAGCAAGCTATTACACTGATCGTTTAACCTTTTTCCCCAGGGCTTACGCTAGCAACACATTTTGAACCTTTTTCTGCTAGAACTTGACCAGCTCTAGTATGCAGTTGTAATCCTGTTTCGTCAGTATTAAATATGTGTCCGGGTTTATCATAAAAATTATATTCGGTCATAATTCTCTCGAGAACAGAAAAGTAGTTATCGACTGTTTCTTTGGACATTCCTACAGCTCGTGCAATTGAGGTATTCTAAGCTTTTCTAATTGAAATTTCAGGTCTTCGTTTTAAAAAGAGTTCTAACCATGTTTTACCAGCTTTACCTAAAAGTAGACAATAAGTAACTCTTGTGTCAGATTTGTGAATTTAAAAATTTACCTTCTTCTACATTAAATTTATTTGGGATTCCTAATCGCTGAGCTAAATTAAAGGCCATGATTCTTACTTCAGTTCTGGTTGGTGCAAAGCCTGCTTTTTGTAGTTTTTTTATATGGCTAACGATTTTAGCTTTAGCAGCAGTTCCCAAAGAACAATCTGGACCCAATCGGTTCATCTTATCCATATTGTTTGTTTTTATTCGACGTTTAAAAGTCGTTTTGGGTATTCCAAATGCTTTGGCGGCTTCATTAATACCCATATCACCATTATTTACAGCATCCACGGCATCACTTAGCTCCCTAGAGGTCCAGTTACCTCTCTTAGGTATATTTTAAAATACACCTAATACTAAAACAAAACATACTGGTCTAACTCTCCTCCTCATAAGTGGTCCATCTATCCTCAAATAGGACAGATGGACCAACCCGTATTGTTTAAAATAAGCAGAATACAGCAGTAGTTTGTACCCCTTTAGTACCCCTTTGTACTAGTTTGTTTGCAGTAAGCACCCCTTTGTTTCATTTTTTTGTAGTTGCCCCAATCCAGCCCCCTTGCCATTCACTTATCCACGACCCAGCTACTCCAAATAGACCCTAAGTACAATTCGCATAAGTATCGTATATTGTGCTTGCCCTATTTCCACTCCCAATAATTTCTGTCTCAAGATTTTAACCCCCATAGTAATACCCTATGTGGTAGGCAAAATATTTCGTTACAATCTCTCGATATGAACTACCTTGGGTTTACTCCTAACTGAAAACTGGATGAGGTAGATTAGACCGTTTATTTTCTGCAGGATGGTGTAGGGTCCTTCCCAGTTTTGTTGAAGTTTCAGATAAAACTCTTTCTAACCTGTAGGATTGTATAATCATACGGGGTCACCTCTTTCGAAAGTTGTATCTGTCGACTGGCCTTGGCTTTATTACTTTGATGCCTTAAACTTTTACAAAAAATTCGTTAACTTTTTCCAATGTTTCTTTCAAATTTTAGATGTACGTCAAGGATGAAAGTTCTACTTCGCATGGAGGCAATCTTCCAAAAATAAGATCTTGAGGAAGCTTAATTTCTCTTCCGGTGATCATTATTGATGGGGAATAACCAGTTGGTTCATGTTCGGAACTTTTATAGGCTAACAAGAATAGAGAAATTAAAATATCTTTATCTTTTTGTATCGACAGTGTATCGACAAACAGTTCTATTATGTCTTTCGACCACTCCGTCTGATTGAGGATGGATAGGCGTAGTGCGAGTTTTCTTAATACCCAAGATTTTCATTAATATTTGCCATAATTCTGATTCAAAATTTCGTCCTTGATCAGAATATAACTCTAAAGAAACTCCATGTCTTGATACGATGTGTATTATGAATTGCTTTTGCTACTGTAGTCACTGCAAGTTATTTAAAAGGCACTCGGGAAAGATATTGGGCCATTTTACTACAACTTCTTGTTCTAGGGCCTTTTCTACCTTATATAAATCACATTTATTACACCCATTTCCTACATCTCGGCGACAATTGATCCAGTGAAATCTGTCTTGAACTCTGGCCAGTGTTCTTTTGACTCCAAAATCTCCTCTAGAAAGGTTGCTACATAGTTCTTGCAACACATTTTTATTGTGTGATTTTGGCAGTACCACTTGTTGAACTATACCTACTTTATCAGGACTTTAGGACAGTATGGTTATACAATCCTACACGTAAGAAAGGGATTTGACCGAAACTTGAACGTAACTGGGAAGGCCCCCTACACCATCTTGCAAAAAATAAATGATCTAATTTACCGCAACGAGGGAGCAGTGTTACAAAAGTTTCGTGAGATTTATTTCAGATAAAAAAAGTCCCTTGACGAAAAATAAGAAGTAATAAAGTTTAGAATTTTTGAGATGTCATGAACGTCAGAAAATATATAGAAACAGATTTTATTCACGGTTTAGAACAGTAATAGTATTTTGTGTTAACCATAAACAATAACTCTTTCCACCGCTGTCACCAATGCAGCACTATTTTAAAATAACTTTATTCGGAACACCAACAATATTAAAATTCCTGTTTACAGTAACTCAATGACAACTATAATACTTTAAAACTCAAAATACTACAACTGTTCTAAACTATTAATAATATCTGTTTTTATATATTTTCTGACATTCCAGACTTCATTAGAAATTTCAGGATTCTTCATCTAAACAATCCATTTTTTTTGTAGGTGCTCCATTATATTATAAGCACTATATCACTAGTTTAAATCGGCGTCATGGAGGGTCTGCACGTCCTAGAATATTACAAGGACGTAATTGGCGCTATTTTAGACTTCTTTCTCTCAGAAATAAACGGGACAGTTTACACCAAGTTAAAGATAATATAGTTGCAGCTAAAGGAAATCTCAAGAAGAAATGTTAATCAAAGATTACTTGGAATGGAACTGAGAGCTTACCGTCCGCTTTTGATGGTACCTTTGACACTACAGTATAAGGCTTGACGCTTAGAATGGTGCAGAGCTCTGTAAAACTGAAACGGCCAACGGAATTTTGTCTGCTTCAGTAATTAATCTAGGTTTTGTTTGGGTGGCGCTGATGAGCGCATAAGAATAAGACGTTTTCGAGGTGAGAGATTAAATATAGACTTGGCTGTTGAACGCTATATAGAAAGACAATCAAGCATTATGGTATAAGGTGCTATATTTTTGAAAAGCAGATCACCTCTAGTTCTTATTATCGGTGCTCTGACAGCTCGACGATATATTGGTCAGTACTGCAACCGGTTTTACGTCCCTACCTACAAACCATTACAAATGCGATCTTTCAACAGGATAACTCAATACCTCATATTTTCCATGAAACCGTGAAGTTCATACAAGAATCTGGTATGAACACTTTGAAGTGGCCATCAAGATCAGCTGATTTGACACCCATCGAACATTTGTGAGATATGATTGGTCCCAAATCGATTTCCACGTCCTCCTGCAAACTTAAAAGACTGTGACATGCCATAAGAAGAATCTGGATGAATATTTCGCAATAATACATAGACCACTTAATTATATCAATCGCCTATAGAGTAACTGAGTGTATAGAAAATCACGAAGGAGCCACTCATTATTAATTTTTTGACAAAAATGACGTTAATAGCTGGTGAGATAGAACACATATTTTTATCATCATTGCCTTCCTCGCATGAAACTAAAGACAGAAATTTGTCACGTTTCTGGTTCAGTTTTTTGAATATTTTGCTGTTTTTTTCCTGTTTTTACATTTAGAAGGTATTTATATTACACAATCAGTTGTTTTCACAACTAATTTAATATTGGAGTTTGAAATTTTATTTTGTCATTAATTTAAATAAAAAGTTAACCTCATTCACACAATTAAAGAATGGTTTTGTTTTCGCAGAAGTGAAAGAAATAACAAATAGAAAATATTTTATTAATTTTTTAATGCCTACATTAAGCACAAGAAGTTGTTCTTGTGCTTCACAAGCACAAGAACAAGTTCTAAATATAATCGAGTACTTTGAATAAGAAAAAGGGAATAGAGGGGACCGTTGGAACCATTGTCATCTGTTCAAGAGGTACAAAAAGTACAATTTTCAAATATGCACTATTATAAAGCTTTACTGATCACAAGCATATATATTATTAATATTATTTATTTGCCAACTTTATTACATAACAAAATATTTATAGCTAGGAACTTTTTATTTTTGGTTTATTTCAATCTCAATTAAAAATATTGATATGTTAACTTTGTTTTAGAGGGTAGCATCTGCATTTAAATTGGCGATATATACAATATAAGAAAAAAAAAAAATCCTGAGAAGTTTTATCTTCTCTTCTTTTAATATCGGCTGTGGTATTTTGGCTTCATATGGCCGCCAATTCCCGATTTCTCTATTCCATCGGCCATCCGTAAGACGTTCGTTATGTCCAACCCATTTCCATTTCAGTTTAGCTGCCAGGTCGCAGCATCTTTTGCTTTTGTTCTATTACGAATGTTTTCATTGGTTTTATGGTCTTTGAGTGAGATACCCAGCATCTGTCGCTCCATAGCTCCCTGAGTTTTTCTGATCTTCTCCATGTTTATTTTAGTGAATGTCCAGGTTTGAGCTCTATATGTAAGTACAGGTAGGATACAGGAATTTAATACTTTGGTTCGCAGTCTTTGAGGTATATTTTTATTTTTAAGTGCGTATGAGAGTCTTCCGAATGCTGCTCATCCCATTTTTACACGTCTGCTTATTTCGGTAGTCTGATTGTCTTTGCTTACCTTGACATTTTGACCTAGATATGTATATTCATCTACGTGTTCTATCTCTGTCCCTTCGATGTTTATCATAGGTTTTTCTTCTTTGTTTGACATTAGTTTAGTTTTGCTGAAATTCATTTTCAGTCCTTTTTTAGGGATTCTATGTGTAGCTCCTCAATTATCGTATTCAGTGCTTTAGTCCCTTTAGCGAAATTTTGAAAGTCTGTTCGGTGGTTTTGTATTCATACACATGCCTGAGTTTCCTTCATTGTGGCTTTAATGAGTCCAATTAGCTTGTGTGGTATTGTTAATTCAGCCAATATATTGTAGAGTTTGTGCCTTTTGACTGAGTCGTATGCCTGTTTAAAGTCTACAAGGCCTTTTGGTATATCAGGTGAAAATATTTAAAAAATAATAATTTTTCAAAAATATATACATAATTATCTAGACTGATCCTTAATTTGTTAATACTGAACGAGATATCAAAATAAATAGGTAGTTAAGATTATTGTTAATTTTTTGATTAAAATATTAATCAAAACATATTATTCTACCTAGTTGGCTCTGATTTTGACACAAAACTTGCTTAAAAGTTGAAAATATTATTATAGTTCGTGTTGCTTTGTTTTAAATTACCTACATGAATTTTTTTAAGGCAGAACAAATTGATATGGCTTTTGAGCCAGGGGGGTATAACAAAATGACTAGCAACAAGAATTTCTGATCTAACAACATCTGATCGAACAAAAGCTATTGCCTATGATGAAAATAAACATACGCGAGAGAATGTGGATATAGAAGGAAAAGAACGTGGCCTTCACGATCTTCAAAGGTAATCAAACTAGATTTTGTTTTCTGGGGCTAATTAAAATAAAAGGTGTATAAAATGTATGAGATTAAACATAAATGTATTAACTGGTGTAAGTCGCTCTTTTAAAGATCGCTTGCAATTATGTATTGATGTCGACGAAGTTTCGACCAACCCTGTACATAAAAATCAAATATTTCGCTATGTTGATAATTTTAGACAATGGTAGACCATATTGAAAAGTTTTTGAACATAAAAATATATTTTTTGATGTCAAACCTCGACAATTCTACCGGGTGTTAATTAACATTGCTACGAAATTAATGAAAACACATAATTATCATTTAAATTACCTCGTATCAAATCCAAACTTATACTGAAAAAACGAGTACATCGGAAAAAGTAAAAAAAATGTAAAAATATCCAAAATTAAGAAAAAGATATGCCCCGTATATTAAAAATATTTTTAAAGTATGATCCTATGTTACAACTTTTACCTAAATTTTTTTTTTTTTCGTATTTCTCTCGACAAATGGGTAAATGGACTTCCCAGCACTAATGCCGCACCCTGTATATGTTATATAGCCGCCCTACAGAATTCACACGGAAATATATATTTTGAAATGAAATACTTAAATAGAATTGGGAAATAATTATAACGTTTATTTCCATAAAAATAATAAGTTGCTAACTAAAGCAACTAAATTTAATAAAGATTGTTATGAAAAAATATACCTTAATCTTATAAATCATGACTTCTTTTTTGACTTAATGTGCTAATAATTATAAACCGCTACAACTTTTATATCTAATTATGGATCCATTTCCGTTGTGTTAGTTCCCAGGATAGAAATTTTGCATTTTAATAACAATGAGATGAAAACGATATTTGTTAAGAAATTACTAACAAGCGGTAAAAATAGGGCAAACATGACACAGCTCGTTTCTAGATCTGGTATTGAATTGTTAATGTTGATGAAATATTTAAGCAGATAAAAATGGGATTTTCTAAAATGATACGTTTCTTGTAACGTGTTTATTGTCGATTTCTAAATTTTTATTGCTGTTCAAAAGTATTTCCCACCCTGACTGAGTAGGTAAATACCATGTTTAGATCGGTCTCCGAATAAAATTAATTTGGTAATGGTATATCTCATTGTAATTTTGTGAACTTTTATTAAGAATCTTATTAATAACCAGTAATTTTTATAGTTTGCATAAAAATATTTTTTTTTTTTTATTGAAAATTAACGTGCTCGGCAACAAAGGCCACTTACACGAAAACGGTTACAAATGTAAAACTGTTACAATAAATTACAAGAATATGTTATAGAGTACATATTGTTAGAATACAATCAAAATTATATTTTATAATATAACTGAACGTCTCTGAGGAATTTTAGACTTGAGGTTATTTGATCCAAGTCATTGAGTAAATCACGAGTAAATGTCTTTTAAATCACTTTTAAGGCAATAAAATAGTCTTTTTGCTGAATATTGATGACATTCGGTGAGAATATGGTTAACTGTTAGATGTGATTGACAGGTCTCACAAGTGGGTCGGTTGCTGGATGACATCAGGTATCCGTGTGTTAATCTTGTATGTCCTATTCGGAGTCTTCGTGTTACAATAGCATCTCGTCTGGACATACTGGCAGAGATCAAATCAAGGGGGCTATCGACTAACTGTTGGATATGATGTAATGCTGAGTTATTGGTGTCCCAGTGTTGTTGCCATCGGGTTCTTGCTCGTTTCTTAATGTGAGATTTTAAATCTTTACTAATTTGTATATTAACCGTATTATCAGATGATGTTGAGGCAAGTTTTGCATGGCTGTCTGCAAGTTCGTTGCCTGTGATACCAATATGGGATGGTAGCCAGATTAATGTAACTGTTATTTTTTGGGAAGCGATTAGTTGGTAACAATCAAGGATCTTTTGGACAATAGGATGATCAGTGAATATATTTTGGATATATTGTATTGAGGCTAGTGAGTCTGTGCATATTGCAACTTGTTTATCAGGTGAAGAAATTGATTTGAAAGCCTGAAATATGCTAAATAATTCGCCAGTGAAAACGCTACAAAACGAGGGGATACAAGATGATGTGATAAGGTTACCTGACGTGGTAACAGAACAGCCTACTCCTGTATCATTCTTTGAGGCATCAGTGTAAAGTACTATGTCGTATTTATTTGTAAATATAATTTCTTTAAAAGACTTTTTAATGAGTTCCCTGGGTGTTGTAAGTTTATCGAATCTTGTAAGAGATGTGTTAAACTGAGGGGTGATTATAGACCAAGGAGGATATGGAGGTAGGGGTCGTGGGATTGTTTGTGATAGAGAGATGTTATTAAGTAATTGTGTTAAAATTAGTGGAATGGGTTTTATTGATGGTGATTTAGAATAGTAATGCTGGTTGTTAGTTGATGAAGTAAGAAGAAGATAAACTGGATTGGAGGTATTGGATGAAACGGAGGCAGCATAGGAAAGTAATCATTGTTCACGTCTAATCCAAAGTGGGTGCTCATTGGCTTCGCAATATAGACTTTCTACGGGGCTAGATCGAAAGGCTCCTAAACAAATTCGTAAGGCTGTGTGATGTATCGAATTTAAAAGGTAATTATTAATTTTTGAACGTATTAATGAACGTCTATACAAAATTCCAATAAGTTATAATTTAAAACACTATCAACCACTATTCGTAGTTTATCAGTTTATCGTGTTAAATTCATTTTTATCGTCAAGATGTAACACTGTTGAGGGCCGTATTAACACTTTAACTGCCAGGTAAATTCAGAGAGTGACACGTGTAAGATGTTTCAGTTTGTTATTTACTTCGGACGGGAGCGTATCGTCGATTTCACGATTGAAAAAAGTTAATATGGCAGACAATAACAAACAACTCCGTTATTTAGAGTTGGAACTAGAAGCAGAAAACGCTGACAGTGAGTTAGAGGAGTTTAGAAAAATGAACATGAATGATGATTTTATTGATTATTCGGATTCGGATTTGGATTCTACATATAATATAGATCCAACGTTGACAAGTGAATCCGACAATGAACCTGTAGCGAAAAAAATAAGAAATTTTGAGAAAAGGCTTATTACTAAAATCTGAAATAAAATTAAATAAAAGTTTGTATAATCCGATTTTTTTTTACTATAAGATTGGCTTCACACACATGAATTTACGTTTGTTTTACGTATTATAAATATATCAATATATAATTGATTTGCGCATAGATAGAGACAGCATTATCTGAAAATGGACTAATATATCGATATTTTTTATATAAGAGACATAAAACCCAATAATTCTGCAGGACCATACCGTGTTAACTCATCTAGAATAATGGAGAAAGAATTAGACAGTTCTTTGACTCAAGATGATGATTTTTTGACAGATATTGTTAGGATAGAAGAAAATTCCTTACAAGATTTAAACTGGGGAACTGTTTCCGGATATTTTCCAATTTCAGATTGTTCTTTGAACTTTGGCATTCCTTAACATTTAAAAAACGAAATGGCTGGTAAGAATGAACTGTTATTCTTTGAGCTGTTTGTCTCTGAAGATATTATAAATATGATTGTCCTCGAAACAAATAGGTATGCAGAGCAACAAATTCTTACTGGAATAGTAAATGAAACAATTACGAAAGAGTCACGTTTGAATTATTGGAAAGAGACTAGCTACACTGAAATATGTACATTCATAGCGGTCCTTCTTTGGATGGGAGTAGACTAAAAGCCGTCATTAGCTGATTACTGTCCCAAAGTTTCATTATATAAAAGTGATATTGCTAAATACATGCCCCGAAAGCGGTTCGAATTGCTTTTGCGCATGTTTCATTTAACAAACAATGACGAGTGTTCTAAAAATGACAGACTTCATAAAATTTTATGTCTGGCCAATGAAATAAATGCTAATTTTTATCGATGCATGATTCCAGTCTCAACTGTTTGCATTGTTGAAACTACGATCCCATTTAGAGGCAAGTTATCTTTTTAAGATAGTACGTGAAAAGAAAACGTCATAAGTTTGGAATAAAGCTGTCTAAAATTTAAAAAAAGAAAAAAATTAATGAACAACCGGTTGCTGAAGGGTAGTTATGGAAATAATTAAGCCTTTATTGGATCAGGGTAGGACTCTTATTACGGACAACTAGTATACATCAGTTAACCTTGCTAAAATTTTAAAAACTAGATCCACTCATCTTATTGGAACGTTGAGAAAAAACCGAAAAAATCTTCTCAAAGATGTTGTAGAAGCCAAACTCAAGACAGGGGAGATCATTGCCAAACAAAACAAAGATGATATTGTAGTTATGAAATGGCATGATAAGAGAGACGTACTTTTTTTGTCTACAAAACATAGAGACGATATGATAAAAGTAACGCATACAGAAGGTCCTAAAATAAGACCTGCAGCCATTGTCGAGTACAATAACGCAAAAGCGTTTGTGGACATATCAGATCAAAAGACAGCTTACTCAAACTACTTACGAAAGTCTGTCAAATGGTACAGAGAAGTTGCATTTGAGATGATTACTGGTACTTCACTGGTGAATGCTCTAATTATTTTCAATAACATCAACCAAAGCAAAATGTCACTTATAAAATTCAAAGAAAATGTGTGCATGCAACTTCTTCAAATGTAATAATCTACCCCTTCCTGTACAAGTTCAAACCAAACAAGAACTCACTCAAAATGCTTTGAATAAAAGAGGCCGGTGCACGATTTATTACAAAAAAAAAACTCTAAACTACATGGCCGAATTTTTGCTGTAAAAAACACAAAACGAATAACATGTGTATGCAACGGATGTGAACACAGCCCTTTTATGTGTTTAGAATTTTTCCTTGCCAACCATGTTTTTACAAAAAAAAATATTTAAAACATGTACAACAAAACTGACTCTCAGTGCTTAATTTTCTAGTTAAAAATACTACTTTCTATGTTACTTTTGATTATATAATATGCTGTAGTCTCATAAAAATAAAAAACAGTTAATTATATATTATCTTCCCTTATATTTTTAAAAATTAAAAAAATGTCAGGATATTTTTAAATGTCATAGTTCTACGTCAGACTCAATGATATTTCTATTTAAATACACGGTAAATGTGTACCAGCCACGGATATATGGCTGAAACGCTGATAAAACCTGTGTCCATTATATGTACATAAATATGGCAGAGAACTAAAATTGCCTGTGTCCATATATGGTACACCTGGCAGTTAAAGTGTTAAATACATCTTTATTGGCTGGTATATGTTCCGTAAATATGCCGTGAATACAGTAACCGTGAATATGAAATGGTAATTTATATGTGGTTATTGTCGATATGTTCCTAGGTGACGAAATAAAAAAGCAAATACAATAAAAAAATCAATTTCATTGAAGTTTTTGACCATACATATTGATTAATTACATATTATCTTCAGGTTTAGGCAATGGTTTAAAGAGGTTAGTAATTTATTTTCTCCTGCTTGGCAGTTTTTAAAAACTTCTTCAATTCAGACTAATATTCAGCAGTGGTATTAGCAACTTGCCTCTTAAAACTTAGACTTTGTTTAATAAGATGGATCGATTTTCATAAAGAAACCACAAAGCTCATTTGCCATTCTTAAACCTTCACTAAAATTTTTCAAATTAAATGTCACATTTTCAGTACTTGTTAAAGCCTATTCTTTAATGAGTTGTGAATTTAATATTTCCTCCAAGTCGGTTTTAGCCAAATCTTCATTTTGCGGTTCAAGCAACTCCTGAACGCCATTTGATTTTATCTGTTCGAGAGAGTTTTTCAGCATGATTTTATATCAGGATCACTTTCCTACATTATACAATATTATTTTGAAGTTTCGTCTAATGTAATAAAGCTTAAATTTCTAAAATATTCCTTGGTCCATAGGTTGAGGCAAAGCCGTCGTATTGGGAGGTAAAATATCACTTGGATGCATAGTTTTAAGTTCACGAGGATTACGTGCATTATCCAACACTAGAACTGCTTTAAAGTCTAAATTCTTTGATTTCAAATAAGTTTCAACTTTAGACACAATACAATTCACAAACCAGTCACAAAAATAGCGCTTGTAAACTACGTTTTTTTATTAGCACGCAAAAACACTGGCAAGTCATCCTTGTTTGATTTTTTATCGCACGAGGATTTAAAGATCTATAATGCACCAATGGTTTAATAATAAAGCAGCAGTGCAACTCTATCCTCTGCTGCCTTAAATCAAGTGGCAGACTTTTACCTTTTAGAAATGAATGTTTTATTTTTCATTCTCTTTCAGAACAGTGCAGTTTCGTCTGCATTAAATACTTGCTCAGGTGTATATCCTCTACCACCTACCAGGGTCTCAAATTCTTCTGGATATAAACGTGATATGGATGCAAATGACTTTCCAAGGCGTAAACGATCAACCATTATTATTTTCACTTTAAGCGTAGCATTGACTTCTTTCACATTGAAACTCGTTTTTCATTTTTCTTAGTCGAAATTATAAATTAGGTTGTAGGTGTTACTGAATTACAATTTTTATAACGAATGGAAAAGTAAAACAATAAAACACGCAATGCAGATTTTACCAAAGAACGTCCAATTATGGCAAAATTTAACACTTAATATTTTAAGCAATAAGTTTAAATTACGTAAATATTCTGTTTATTTACAGTCTTAAAAATACCGACAGAGCCGAAACCTGCTTACCTTAAAGGAACCGCCGAACTAAACACAAAATGCCGATAGCTTTTAAAAACACAATCTAGGCGTAGTTGTTATAAGGTCAATTTTATTTCTTTATTAGTCCACTTGCTGACGTGTTGTCAAAGGATACCGAATGTTTTTTATTTAGGTATATGTATGTACCAATGTACTTATTTGATTTGCGAATAAAGAAGTCCTAAGCTGCGAATATAGGAATTTAATCGTATTTGAAGGGCGCGCTAATAAGGAACTTTTACTGTACTTCAATTATTTTAATGCGTTGTACGAAAATTAAATGTAGATCTTAATAGCAGTATCTCACTTAACTCACTATATCAAATAAACTCTAATGATTATTAATAGCTAAGATGGAACAAGACGCTTACAAGGCAGCTAAAAAGAAACTAGAGGAAAGAAAATCTGCTGGCGATGAAAATTTATGCATTAGATACCGCAGTGGTGTTCCTACAGTTTGTGAAGTTAAACTACAAAAAAAACTAGTATCCTTCCCATTAATAGTTTTTTATCAAAATATTGGAGGCATTCGTACTAAGATCGCGGAGATCCTGAAAAGTATTTCCTCCTGCTTGTACAATATAATTATTTTAGTGGAGAGTAACTTGAATGATAACATAACTGATTGTGAAATTAAATGTGATGGTTTTAGTATCTACAGATGTGATAGATCCCAGAGAACCAGTGCAAAATTGAGTGTACTAGTGTTTGTTAACAACAAGCTAAAATCACAAACCATTAGTATTCGTGAAGATCGGGTTGAGCAAATATATATCTTATGTCAACTTAATGAAGTCAAGTTTGTGGTCGGTGGTGTTTACATACCTCCACAATCACCTCGTGAAGTATACAACTGGCATTGTCAAACTGTGAAAAATGTTGTTCTGCAATACTCAGCACAGGATATCAATGTTTTTGGTGATTACAATATTCCCAATGCATTATGGGAGAATGATGAGTTTGGTGTAATGGTGTATTGTCCTGCAGGTGATCCAGCTGTGAATATTGCTCAAGCCTTTGGTTTTTTAAAATTGTATCAACACAATAATATTCCCAATAATCGTAATGTATTCTGGGTTTAGTTTTTTCTAATGTTAGGGAGCTAAATATCTTAAAAACAAGTGATCTTCTTGTAGATCCTAGCATCCATTATGTGGGTTATGAATGTTGCTTAAACCTCAATGTTAAAGAAACAAATAGAAATAAGTTGGTTTATGATGAGTTGTTTTATGATTTTCGGAATAGTGATTACATTGCGCTTAACAACTTCCTTGCTTCCATAGACTGGCAGGTATGTATGGTTAATGATGTTGAAGTTGCTACAAAATTATTCTATGAAGTTCTCTCTATAGGAATTGCTTACTTTGTGCCATTGAAGAAATATATAACTTCAACTTTTCCCAAGTGGTTCTCTGCTGATCTTAGAAGACTGACTATGGAGAAAAAATATGCTCGCTATATTTATGTTAATAATCGTACTGATGATGACTATATTAGATTTTCCCACCTAAGAGCTAAATGTAAACAACTGTCTGAAATTTGCTTCAGCAACTATATTAAAGGTATAGATACTAGCCTAAGAAATGATCCAAAATCATTTTGGAAGTACATCAACGATAAGCGGTCTAGTCATAATCTACCTAACTCCTTATTTTATCAAGTCCAATCTGCAACAAATGGTCAAGACATAGCTAATTTATTTATGAACTTCTTCCAAACTGTGTATTCACCAAATAACAAAAACCTTTACATACCTATCCATCCATTAAATAGCAACTTTAGTACAAATATTTGTCCTAAGATTACCATGACTGATATTTTTAATGGCATAAACGAGCTGCCCAATAAGCTTACTGCTGGTCCAGATGGTGTGCCTAATTTTTTATTAAAAAAGTGTGTCTGTACCCTTGTAATACCATTTGTTATATTGTTTAATAGATCTCTGGAAACCTCCGTGTTTCCTTCTTCATGGAAAGGAAGTTATGTTGTTCCTATATTTAAAAATGGTCAGAAAGACAATACTGAAAATTATCGTAGCATTTGTATACAATCTGCAATCCCTAAGCTCTTCGACAGTCTTATAGCAAAGCAACCTTTTTGGTTATGTAAAGGCTTAATATCTCAATCACAACATGGTTTTCATAGCAAAAAATCCACTGCAACAAATTTGGTTTGCTATCAATCTGATATATTATCTCATATGGAAGGCCGTAAACAGGTAGATGCAATATACACAGATTTTTCCAAAGCATTTGATCGTGTAGATCACCAAATACTTTTGGACAAATTAATTAATGTAGGCTTTCATGGCAGGTTTGTTGAATGAATTAAAAACTCTACATCTGGGAGAAGTCAAAGTGTCAAGATAGGATGTCATCTATCTGACAGTATCACCGTAACATACCGTAACATGTGGAATTCCTCAAGGAGGCCACACTTCTCTACTTCTTTTTAATATCTTCGTTAATTACATCACTTCCTGTTTCCTACATAGCAAATGTCTAATGTTAGCAGATGACTTGAAATTTTGGAAAGTTATACAGTTTAAAAGGTCAAGCCTTGCTACAAGATAACTTGACAGACTACAAAATTGGTGCAATCAGAACAAACTACACTTAAATGTAAAAAAATGTTGTTGTTGAAAAAGTTTTTCTCGTAAAGTCAATAGAATTGGAACAAGCTATACTATTAATAATCAGCCACTGAATTATGTTTCTTCTATTCGGGATTTGGGTGTTATTTTCGATGAGAAGCTTACTTTCTGTGACCACATAAACTCTATTTCAATAAAGGCATCTAAACTTCTTGGTTTCGTTACTAGGAATTGCAAGTATTTCTCCATTAACACAACAAGATTAGTGTATTGTTGCTTAATTAGAACTATTTCGGAATACTGTTCAGTTACTTGGTCACCCTATTTTCAGAACAATATTGATACCATAGAAAGAGTCCAGCATACATTTTTGAGATATTGAGCTTACCACGTCTATACTACTATTGAAAATCATGATTATTTCCGTATTGAACAACAATTATCTTTACCCTCACTCAAGAACCGTCGGTACATGTCAGGAGCTATATTTATATATAAGATCATACATGGATTTATTGATTGTCCAAACCTGTTAAGCCGGATTAACTTTAATGTTCTCCATCAAGCTCTACGGTACCACAATGTTTTCAATATTCCTTTCCACAGAACAACCTATGGTATTCACAACCCATTGGATAGATACATGGGGCTATTAAATGATCGCGATTTTGATATTTTTAATATAACTTTAACTCAGTTAAAAAGATCTCTTGCTTAGTGATATGTATATTGGGATTGTTGAATTTTGTTCTTGTTATACTTTATTTGTTTTTTTTAATATGTAAGATTATTAGTCTCATTTTTTTTTAAACTTTTTAATATTGATTTTATAGTATAAGTAATTTCAAGTTTTGAATCCTAACTGTGATATTGTATATTGTAATTTAAACTGTTAATGGGGTTCTTTCGTGTATTAAATAAATAAAAATAAAATAGCTTAACATATTCATCAGCATCAGCAAATGTGCAATTTCCATCTAAAGAGCAAGCGATCGTCTTTAGTGCTTTGGGATATACTAAATTGCAACACTATGTTCCATTGAGTAAGATAATTTAACCTATGTGTATAATATTCATATCACACTATCTCGAGTATACACTCCCGCTAATATCATACCTGCCAGAAAATAGATTGAATATTTAGCTGACTGGATTCTGTTTCGAAACCTCATAAATTCACAATTTGATAAAAATTATAATCACAATAATTCCTTCTTCTTCTTATTGAATTCTTAAAGAATTCAATAAATGACGCAGCCTCGAAGTCAATCAAATCTCGGTAAAATAGTTGTAAAAAACACCAATTCCCATCTGGTGGGACAATCAATGTACTATAATTGATAAAAACAGAAAAGAGACCTATAAGATATATAAAAACAACACAAACTTTAAAAATTATCTCAAATTTAAACATATCTAAGCCTAAGCTAAATTGATTTTCAAGCCAAGGCAGCACCTATGTTGGAAGAATTTTATTAATAAATTAAATAAAAATACCCCAATCCCAAAAATTTGGATCTTCATAAAAAAATATCTAACAAAAATTCAACTTTCAAAAAACAGGTATACTTACTCTGAATAACTAATAAACCAAATTTTTGATATTGTAGCACCTAGCTTTGTACCAAATATGCTTAAAGGATCTAAACTCAATACAGTAAATCACTACATGGATACGCATTTCAGCATTGACGAACTAAACGCTGCAATTAACACTTCTAGATGTACTGCCCCTGGTCATGATTTTATTACATATGATATCATTCAAAATCTACCCTAGGTTGCTCTCAAATATATAATAAAAATATACAACGATTGGTGGGTAAATGGAAAATATATTGAACAGTTTAAACAAGTCACCATTTCTTTAATATTAAAACCCAATAAAGATACAAACTTAGCTTTTTCCTATCGTCCTATATCCTTACTATTATGTATAACTAAAACGTTCGAAAGAATGATAAAAACAAGGCTAGAGTGGTATCTCGAGTGCAATTCTCTCTTACCTACTACTCCATATGGTTTTAGGAGGGGATATGGTACGTTGGATGCAGTAACACATTCAAATAACATTCTCGTCTAATAAGTATCTTGCTTGTATATTTCTTAATATAAAAGGGGCTTATGACTCTGTTAACTTAAATATACTTAAACAAAAAATGGTTGATATTGGTTTGAGTGAAATGACTGCTCTAAATATATTACAATTATATTTCTCTTGATGTTTATACATCAAAGACCATAGAAATGTATTGCACGGTCCAAGAACTGTTTATCATGGGTTGCCTCAGGGATCGGTTATTAGTCCTACATTATTTAATATATATTCTGCCAATATTCATTCACTTTTTTCTAATTTCATCAAATGTATCCAATATGCAGACGATATCTGTATATACTCCATTCAAGATACTTATGATGCTTGAACTGAAGCTCTAGAGAACGTTATGAATACAGTGATTGCAAGGACAGACGAAATAGGTATGACCCTCTCTATAGCAAAGTGTTCTATTAATATGTTCTTTATCCGACATAGAATACGTGCACCGGGGAACCTTACCCTGTGTGGGCGTACCCTGTCAGTAATTAAAGAATATAGATATTTGGGCATCATACTTGACACAAAATTACTATGGTCCAGTCATATACGTTTGACGCAAATGCAAGAACGGTTTTAATTTACTTAAGTGCATAACAAATCGAAGTTGGGGCGTAACCCCTAGTATAGCTTTAATGTTCTGTAGAGCCTATGTGCGATCCATCATTGACTACGGATGTTGTTTATACGGATCTTCAAGTAATACCAACCTTCAAAAAAATAGATGGAGTTCAATATAAATGTCTCAGAACTTGGATCGGTAAGATGATATCCTCGCCAGTGAGTGAAATATTGGCAGAATGTAATGAATTTCCTTTGAATTTACCTGTCAGTTTTTATCGCAAAAATATTTGTTAAAACTAAAAGCCCAGGAGTCAAACATGGTCAACACATTAAGTTGACTTAACAAACCAGTATTGGGAACTAAAAATTTTTCCCCGCTCGCAGAAGCATTTACTGAAACCAATGGAGACCAAAATTTGTTTGGTAGTAAAAAATTACAATACATGTACACCATACCTTTTAAATTTTAAATTTTTAATAAAAACACATAGAATTATTATAATTCTCAAGTATCCTGAATCTCATTAAATAAATCACATCCTACTAAAATGCATACTAGGTGATTTCTATAACAAAATTCTTATATTTACAGATGGATCTAAGACGAAGGAAGGTGATGGTTGTGGTATATATATATATATATATATATATATATATATATATATATTGATATGATATAGGAGAAAGAAAAATAGTGATTAAAAATAATTTACAAGTTATATATTAGATATTAAAAGTAGTTGGTTATTTTAATAAGTTATATACTAGAAAATTTTATAAAAATATATTTATGTGAGGGCATTTTTAAGAAATTAGCATATAATAATTGTAAAAAGTTGTATTTTAGTAATTATTCTCCAGAATGCAGAATTTGACCTTTGTTTATGTTGGAACATTCTGGAAATGATTATGTCGGTGGATCGAATAGATACTTTTTTCGAGAACATCCAAAAAGATAAAAATACCCGTGATTTGGATTCAAGATGGCCAGTTTATTATGAAAGTTAGTAGAAGATAGACTCATTTAGTTAGTGAAGTCAATTGTTCAGAATTTTCAAGACAGTCAATCAGTTACAAATAGTCCAATTGTTTAATATAGTGAGTTAAATGAAGATTAAAAATTATGCACATTTATAATTATACACAAATAATTATTGAAGATTAAAAAAGTATATTAGAAGAATATTGGAAGAAATTAAAATTATATTATGATTGGAGATTAGTATAAATCAACTTATAATAATTGGATGTTGGTATATTGAAAAGAAGAATAAATATAAATGCTGTTTTGCTGGTTTGCTTGGTGGTTTATAAATGCTGGTGAAGAAAAATATATCTTAAATTGGTAGAAGCTGATAATTGGAAAAAGTAATTTCACAAAAGCAAGGATAACCGAAGTACGAAGACATTCAGTGGTGATTAGAATCTATATAGTGGAAAACAGTTCATTTAGGCATTCAGTGAAAGAAAGGTACAAAATTTTGTTAATATAATTTAGTTAGTGTCATAACAATTTCAATTTTGAAGATAGTTTGTTTAAATTTTACATTGTCTATAGAATTTAATTAGTTTTATAAGAATATCAATTAAAAGATAGTGTATTTTAAATTTACATTGGTTAGGTTAGATATATATGTGTGTTCCATAATAGTTATAATAAAGATAATTTAAAAAAGTACTTACAAACTAATTCTTTGAGAACCGCGATAAAAACCCTATATTATTAAAATACTCATTGCTCATCATTCAAACAAACAATACATCATAACAATTTGGCACCCAACGCGGTGGCTCTCTATTTAAAAGAATTAGTTTGGGAAGATAAGTGCTCTCATATAATTAAATTAATTATCAGTAGAAAAAAAAATTATAGATTTTATTTTTAATTATATTTGAACAAGTAAAGTCTCAAAATGTCTCAAGGAAAGAAAGGTACAAGAAGCAAAAAGAATGAAGAAGATGTGGAAGTAGAAACACAACCTATACAAGAGGAGAGTTTAGTTCAAGCTCCACAAGATACTGCAGAAATGAATCCAGAAAGAGAGGAAAATGTCAATAGGTATGGCAGCTTTGATGTCATTAATGATGCAGATGAACAAGACAATAGAAGAGAATACGAAAAAAATGGAAGAGAATTCAAAAGAAGTCAAAGAAGACATGAAAAAAATGGAACAAAAATTGGAAGAGAATTATAGAAAAGAAAATAGAAGATAATAATAATAAAATTGTAAAACAAATGGAAAAACAAATGGATAAAAGACTTGAAGCTGCAGAGAAGAAAGTAGCAAATGAAATAAAAAATATACAGCATGACTACAAGAAAAGGATAAAAAATGAGAGGACAGAAGTAAAGAGGATTATTCAAGATAATAAGATAGATATAGAACAGAAAATAGAGTTGCAGAAATGTAACTTAGAAGTAAAAATTAACGAAGACAGGAGAAACACAGAAGAAAAATTAGACGATATACAACAAAATATCCAAATAAATAGTAATCAAATAAGAAATGTGGAACAGAGAATAGATGATATTTCACAAATGAGAGACATAGGGAGACCCTACTTAAATTTAACAAATGAGACTGGGATTAAATTCTCTGGTAATATAAAAAATTTGCATCCTAGAGTATACATAAATAGTTTAAAACATAAATTAAGATTTGTGAATAATATTAATGATATTAAAGATTATATTAGAATGACATTAAATGACAATGCAGCAACTTGGTTTGCTAGTATTGAAAATGATTTAGATAATTTTCAAACATTTGAAAATAAATTTTTAAATTATTATTGGGGTGAACTAGAGCAAGCTAAGTTTAGAGAAATTCTATATTTTGGAAAGTATAATCACAATTTAAAATCAAATATGGTAGATTATGCATTGAAACTGATAATAGTTGCAAAATATTTAGAACCACCACTTAGAGAGGAAGAAACAGTCTTAAATGTATCTAGACATTTTGATGCTGATGTTGTGCAAACAGTAACTGTACAAAATATTCAAACAATAGATAGTTTTATTAATTTTATTCAAAGAATACAAAGAGGCAATATGACAAGTAATAATAACAACAGAAAAAATAATAATAACTTTCAATATAATAAAAATGATAATCAACAATATAGACAATCATATAATAATTATAGATATGGTAATAATTTACAAAATTTTAATAATAATAACAGTAATTATAATAGACAACATTTTAATAACAGTACTAATAATCATAGACAAGATTTTAACAATAGAAGAAATACAGAGCGACCTAACTATAACAGACAGGTAAACTGTGTACGAAGGAATAGAAGCTGCGAAGACAGGGAACGAAATAGTACAAGGCAAGAAAATGTGAGTAGAAGTCACAGTAGGGAAAGACATAGGACATCAGATCCAAGTGGTCAGATACAATCTGACAATTCTAATAATCAAAATTTTGTTCAGTAAACTTTCTGAATTACAAGTTAGGCCATTGCTATTATGAAAAACCTTTTGAATTTATTTCTCTAGATGAAGATAAAATTATTGAATCTATTAATTTAATTTATATAAATGCTTTGGCCAAAAATAAAATGATTAAAATTATGATAGATACTGGTTCAGAAAGTACTTTAGTCTCGGAGAATTTTATTTTTAATACATTAAAACTATCAGATATAATAAAGATTCCAAAAATTAAAATTGTTGGTGGAAATAATAAGAAGTTGGGCGAAATTGATAAACTAGCCAATTTTAAAATTAATATTCTTAATAAAGAAATTAATATGCAAGGATTTATTGTCAAGGATTTATGTGTTGATATATTAATGGGAAATGATGAATTGGAAAAGAAGAAAGTAAAGATAGATTTTGAAGAAAAAATGGTAACTTTGGAAGGGCAAATAATTAAATTTATGCAGAAAGATGAGGTGGAAGAAGGAATAAGAGTTGATAGGATATTATTAAAAGAAAATAATGATGTTTATGAAGAAGAAATGTATTTTGATGATAGGGAAATGTCCCAAAAGAATGTAAAGAATAATTATTGTAGTGAATATTTAAGGAATGGAAATTTTAAGCAGATGGATGCCTACGAGGTGGAGTGCGTAAAATTGGAAGCAAGGAATAATGAGTACATGATGAAGAATAATTTTATTTGTAAAGAAGAAGATGTGATAAAAGTTAATTGCCCTGAAGAATATAAATCAATAGTCGTTTCCATATTGCAGCAACACATGGGACTTGTCAATAAAGAAAATAGAATTGCACAAAATTATATCCATAGTATAAAAGTTAAAGAAGAAAAAGATTTTAAAACAAAATCATACCCAATACCATATAAATACAGAGAAGAAGTAAACAAAACAATTAATAATATGTTAGAAGATGGAATCATTGAGAAGGCAGATACACGTTTCATAAACCCAATAGTAGTAGTACGTAAAAGATCAGGTGAAATCAGGTTATGTTTGGATGCAAGGAATATTAACAAGATCAGTGAAAAGTAATTTGAAGCACCAATGAGTATAGATGGAATACTAGGAAGAATTACAGGAATGTCATTTTTCACTAAAATCGATTTACAGCATAGTTTTTGGTTAATACCTTTAGAAAGAAAAAGTAGACAGTATACAGGATTTCAGATAGATGGAGTAGTATATCAATTCAAAGTAGTACCATCTGGACTTCAATCATCTTGCAGTGCTCTATGTAGATGTCTTCATGATATTTTGGATCAATATGAACATTTTGTAATTCACTACATTGATGATATATTAATTTTTTCTAAAACGGCTGAAGATCATGAGAAACACCTAAAAATTATAATAAACAAATTAGACAAAGTGGGACTAAAAATAAATCAAGAAAAATGTACATTTTTTCAAAAAGAAGTAATATATCTAGGTTATAAACTTAACACTAAGGGAATCGAAATGGATCCAGAACGGACACAAGTCATTCAGGAATATAAAACACCACACAATTTAAGAACTTTAAGAGGATTTATTGGAATAATTAATTATTATAAAAGGATGATACCAGATCTAAGTATAAAAGAAATTCCACTACTTGAACTACTAAAAAAAGGTGTAAAATGGAGATGGGATCAGAGAAGAGAACTAGCATTCCAAGAAATCAAAAACATTTTTCTGTCAAATTTGAAAATATATTATCCTGACTACACACAGCCATTCATATTAAGAACAGATGCATCAATAGAGAGATTATCAGGGGTATTATTACAAATACATGATGGGGTCGAATACCCAATACAATTCATTTCAAGAATTACAAAGCCACATGAAAAGGGTTACTCAGTTTCAGAATTAGAACTAGCAAGTTTAATACACTGTGTCACAAAATTAAGATTTTATTTGTTGGGTAATGAATTTACTATAGAAACAGATCACCAAGCTTTAACGTCTATATTAAATAACAAATATGGAAACAGTAGAATACATCGGTGGAGTCTAATACTTAGTGAATACTGCTTTGAAATCAAATACATTTCTGGAAAATCCAATATAGTGGCAGATGCTTTATCAAGGTTAGAAAATACACCACAAAAAGGGCAGCGAACAATAAAAATTGGATTAAATCAATTAGTAGAAAGTACTGGATTATATTCTAAAGAAAAAATTATAAGAGATCAGATCAATTTGAGTGAAAAACAAAAAGTCCTTAAGAAAGATGGAGTTTATTATAAAATAATAAATGGCATAGAAGTATATGTAATAACTAGAACTTTAGCAAAGAAAATATTGAAAAATTTACATAGCAATTATATGCATATTGGTTCAAGAAAGCTATGGATGCTATTTAGGGACAATTATTTTGCAAAGAATGACATAAGTATAGCAAAAGAAATTACTACCCAATGCCCAATATGTCAACTAAACAAAGAAAAGAATTTCAAAAACCAGAACACATATAAATCTAATGTTGTATATGAAAAACTAAATACAGTTTCCATGGATTTTATTTCAAATTTAGTTCTCAGTCCAACAGGAAAAAAGCATATACTAGTGATAGTTGATTTATATACAAAATTTATTAAACTATATCCCTGCTCCAGAACAAATGTTAAAACATTAAAATTATATATTAATCAATTTTTCGAAGAAATAGGACCATTTAGAAATTGCATAATAGATAATGCTACATATTTTAACAACCAAAAATTTCGGACATTTTGTGAGAAAAGGGGAATCAACATTCATTTTACAAGTATCAGACATCCTCAGGCAAATCCTGCAGAAAGATATATTAAAGAAGTTATAAAATATTTAAGGATACTGTGCCAAAATCAACATGAAACTTGGCAGCAACATATACCACAAGTAGACTATTTTTTAAATAATACACATAATTTAAATACAGAGGAAGTACCAGAATATTTAATGTTTGGCAATATAGGAAACAGAAAATGGATAAGTGAATATAATCAGGATATGTTAGAACAAGTAATGCAGAAAGTGAATAACCGAATTAGGAGGAAAGCTGAAAAATATATCAGAAGACAAAATCGAAAAATAAAAAAACCAATCACATTTCAAAAGGGAGATAAAGTATTAATTCGTTCACTTAGAAAAAGTAATGTTAAAGAAAACCGTTGTAAGAAATTACAACCAATGTTTGAAGGTCCATACAGAATTGAAAATCAGAATGGACTAAATAGTTATGTGTTAATAGATGCAGAGAACAGACTAAGAGGCATGTTTCATATCAACGACATTTTTCAATATCATGAAGAGATTGAATAATGTTTTCTATACCTTTAACACAAATATAAAAACACTAACAATTCACTGATATATCCATTTTATTCAATAGACTTGATTTGTTAAATAGATGGTAGATTTCATTGTTGTGAATAAATTTGACATCATACTTGTTGAATTTTGTACATATGGAAATTGTTTGGTACCCTAAAAATCATAATTTGGGGTTAGATACAGAATTTATTGTGTAAATGTCTTTATAAAAAGTGTAAAACTTACCAATTTATATGGATGCAAGCCTGTTGAATGGAAATAATTCCTAGATTTTGTTTATAAATAAACATAACACAATAATAGATGATTAGATTATATGTTTATTTTCTGATAGCCTCCATTTTCAATTGCTCCATTTGACATGACAGTTTGACATAGACAGCGAACAGGGATGTATTTAACACATTATAAATAAAAAAAAAATTGATTGATTAAATATAATAAGGTATGAGAAAATTAATATTTAAAAAAATAATAAGTAAATTATTTATTTTAAATATTATTTTGGGGTATTGATATGATAGAGGAGAAAGAAAAATAGTGATTAAAAATAATTTACAAGTTATATATTAGATATTAAAAGTAGTTGGTTATTTTAATAAGTTATATACTAGAAAATTTTATAAAAATATATTTATGTGAGGGCATTTTTAAGAAATTAGCATATAATAATTGTAAAAAGTTGTATTTTAGTAATTATGATTTTGTAGATATATTTAAGTGAGCCATGTGACTAGGCAACCAAAAATACTCTTTAAATTGACAGACAGGAATTAATAAATTACGAATATAAAGTGGGGTTATAATAATAATGTTAGTTTAAAATGTTTAATTTATATATATTTAATGATTTAAGTGTATATTCTGATCTAAAAAGCCTAAATGTCAACAAAATTATCAATAGAACATTAACGAATTCTCTAGAATGCAGAATTTGACCTTTGTTTATGTTGGAACATTCTGGAATAATGATTATGTCGGTGGATCGAATAGATACTTTTTTCGAGAACATCCAAAAAGATAAAAATACCCGTGATTTGGATTCAAGATGGCCAGTTTATTATGAAAGTTAGTAGAAGATAGACTCATTTAGTTAGTGAAGTCAATTGTTCAGAATTTTCAAGACAGTCAATCAGTTACAAATAGTCCAATTGTTTAATATAGTGAGTTAAATGAAGATTAAAAATTATGCACATTTATAATTATACACAAATAATTATTGAAGATTAAAAAAGTATATTAGAAGAATATTGGAAGAAATTAAAATTATATTATGATTGGAGATTAGTATAAATCAACTTATAATAATTTAATATTGGTATATTGAAAAGAAGAATAAATATAAATGCTGTTTTGCTGGTTTGCTTGGTGGTTTATAAATGCTGGTGAAGAAAAATATATCTTAAATTGGTAGAAGCTGATAATTGGAAAAAGTAATTTCACAAAAGCAAGGATAACCGAAGTACGAAGACATTCAGTGGTGATTAGAATCTATATAGTGGAAAACAGTTCATTTAGGCATTCAGTGAAAGAAAGGTACAAAATTTTGTTAATATAATTTAGTTAGTGTCATAACAATTTCAATTTTGAAGATAGTTTGTTTAAATTTTACATTGTCTATAGAATTTAATTAGTTTTATAAGAATATCAATTTAAAGATAGTGTATTTTAAATTTACATTGGCTAGGTTAGATATATAAAATATGTGTGTTTCATAATAGTTATAATAAAGATAATTTAAAAAAGTACTTACAAACTAATTCTTTGAGAACCGCGATAAAAACCCTATATTATTAAAATACTCATTGCTCATCATTCAAACAAACAATACATCATAACAATATATATATAAGCGGGGATCCTACAGCTTCTGCCGCTTCCCGCATTTCGATCGCCATCTTTTTCTATCTCTCCAGGTATCTTCATCAATGCCTCTATCTTTCATGGTTTCCATAACACCTTGTATCCAAGACTTGGCTGGTCTTCCATATTGTATTCCATAGCTCTTTTTGGCCATCTGTTGTCGTCCATCCTCTGTACGTGTCCATACCATATTAACTGTCTAGTTTCAATTCTTTCAGAAGTTGTATGTACTCTATCTGTTTTTCTTCTAATTTTAGAATTAGGTATACGTTCTACTCTTGATATACGGCAAGCTCTTCTCAGGTAGTCCATTTCAACCGTGTCAACTTTTTTCTTTCCTTTTACTGTCATTTGCCAACATTCTGCTCCATATGTAAGAATGGGCTCTACAATTACTTTGTAGATAGTCATTTTAGTTCTCATAGTAGCTTTGTTGGACCAAGTATCGAATTCAGAATTTGAACACTCTTCCTGCCTTGTTGCACTCTATAGTCTATATCTCGTTCCGTTGTTCCTTAACTGCAGATAATACTTCCCAAATATTTGTATTCGTAGCACCTTTTCATTTGTCTAATTTCCAAATCCGGGTCTTCGTCTTTACTGCCTATTCGCATATATTCTGTTTTAGACATATTCATACTCATCCCCCATTTTTCATATTCATCTTTGAGCTTTCTAAGCATATAATCTGCATCTTCTTCACAGCTTGCAATTAGTACTTGATCATCTGCAAAGAACAGCGTTGTCAGATAATAGTTGTTAAGCTTCAACCCCATTCCCGCACACTTTTGTCTCCACTGGTGCAGTGCTTCTTGGATATATATTTTGAATAGGGTGGGGGAAAGACAACATCCTTGTCTCAAGACTTTCGTTACTGTAAATACCCTTGAGAAAGTATTTCCTGTTTTTACAGTGCTTTGAGGACATTTATAGATGTTCAGTATTGCTTTTAGATATGTTTTACTAAGGTATATTTTCGTCAAGACACTAAATAAGAGTTTTAAAGGAACTGGAATTAGCATTTATACTGCCGAGCTTCTTGCAATTATAAAAGGTGTTACCTGGTAACATCCAATTACATACTCGAAGGAGTAATATTAACAGTGCAGTGCAGAATGGAGTCTTTTGTCTTATTTATACAGTAAGGGATATATTTAACTTAATAAAAATAAAATAAGGCTGAAGTGGGAACAGCAATGGGAGAATATTATTAAAAACTCGCAAAATACATATTTCCAGATATACCCCCCTTTACCAATCCCATCCCCAATACATATTCAATTACTCGACTACCAAATTCTTCTCGGCAAGTGTATTTCGCCCAAAAATGAATCTATATAAATGAATTTATATAAGCTTGGAATATTACCGGCACCATCCTGCAGTTGTGATATAAGTTCTTACAGAGATCTTAGTCATATTTTCTTTGGATGCAACAAATATTTAGAAAAATCTAATAAATTAATTCAAACTCTAATTGAAATGAAATATTTGCTTCCGTTAAGTCTATCACACATTTTGGCAACTGCGAATAGAGAAACCTTAAATAAAATAAAATTGCTAATAAATTTTATTAAAGATATAAAAGTAGAAATGTAAATTAGTATAACTTTAGTGATTTATACGTATATATAGAAAAAAAGTAATAAACAAGAAAAAAAAATCTTTAAACATAAATAAAACATTCTGTGGTGGATGGGCTTGTTTCCGTGCCATATCTTTCACATACACACACACTATATACCTAAGACTCCTACTATAATAATGAATAATAGCTCATTCATAACACCTATTTCTTTTTCATGGTTAATTTTATCCAGACAGAAAATCACATCATCTACACATCTCCACCATCCTGTGGTTTTAAAATTTTGTTTAGAAATAATATTTGCCCAAAGGTATTGCCTAAAAATATTCGCTAATGACAGATATAAAGCAGCAATGGAAGTAAATATTTAGGTGAAAAGGGGGATTGCCAGTACATAATGTTAAATTTCTTTTATGTTCATATTTTCTTTGCTTAATTGGCACGTTGGGCTTATTTGAGTTTGTTTGATATTTTGTTGAACCTAATAAATTGAAAATATAAAAGTGAAACTCTAGTTAATCAATATATTATAAAAAGCGTATTAAAAACGCAATTATTTTAGTAAAAAGTGACAAAGTACACACTTGTTTTCACTTTTGCCATTTTTTAACGAAGCATGACAATCATGAAAGTTAAATTTGCTGAAACGAGAAGAATGTCTCTTTCGAGACACTTCTTTCGCCCCAGTAACTGAAAATATGGTCTCCTCTAATCAACATCCATGTGAAAGTTTACCGGTGTTTAAACTAGAAAATCGTTCGTGTAATTTTCAAGTTGAAAAACCTTACAACCATTTTTACTTATATTGCATTTATGAAAATTTTTGATGGTATCTATCAATAAATGTTTTAAATTTATATTTACTGACAGTACTTATTCCGAAAGTTCTATTAAACATCTTTTGTTTTATACACACAATGTTTAAAATTGGAAGAGAATTTATTTATATTATTAATTTAATTACTATTTAAATGGGAATAAGCCACAATTAAAGGTTAAAATACGTTTATTGACGTTTCAATTTCCACTTCGGAAATCGTTCTCAAAATACAAACATTAGTAAATTAAACAAATTTTGTTTTTTGTTACTTAGTGAAAAATTCTTCTAATAATTTAAGTTTATCTGACTCATCTATATTGACAATTCAGACATACATTATACATTTTAAAGTAGACGACTTTAAAATGATATTGCCAATATTGTTGAGTTGCGCTGCTGGGACGACTTTACTTATAAGATAGTTCATTCGATTACATGAAATCAACTTTAACTTGGGAATATCCATCAGAAAAAATTATAGCATGTAATTCGTCTTTAAAAAGACAAATACATGCCATGATGACAGTAAAATTCTCCTGTTAGTGATTCCATAGTAAATTATGAGGGAAAGAACCAGGAAAAAAAAACCTCATAATACTATCCAAATAAACAACCTAATACCAAAGGGCTTGAAGTTACGTCCAGCATATTCAAGCAGAAGGTTGAACAACATTCTACATAGAGCCAGCTTGTCCATGATCCGCGAAAGGTTACAATATCATAGATGTAATTTATTTTTTGTTGAACAAGATATTGTAAGTATTGAAGATTTGCTTTTCGATGTTATATCAAATTCTGATTTTGATCAAATTATTTTTAGTTTACATCTAGTATATGAAAATTCATATATTAAACAAAGAGATATACATTTAAATAAATTTAATATTCTATTAGAACAAAACAGTATACACACTTTAAAAAACCTAAATAGAAATAATGACATTTTAGCGACAGTTGTCGCTATCTATCAAATAGACATTTAAATGCAACGGAGAATTTAATACTGTCAAAGGGTCTAAACTTTGCTGTTACTCAGCCATCAATTCCAAAATTAGACATAATAAGCTCAGTGGAAAAAATATCTCAATGTTTACTAACCCATGAAAAGGAAGAATACAGAGTATTATGTAAACTTGAATTGGAAAAGTCTATTAAAATTGAACAAAACATAAACAAAGTGGAACTAAAGTCTATAAGAACTTTAAAAAATGACGACTCCATAATCATCCTACCAGCAGACAAGGGGAATGCAACTGTGGTAATGGATAGAATTCAATATGAAAACAAAATTAAAGATCTAATAATAAACGGACCTTATACAAAATTAACAAAGGATCCAACAAAGCCTTTGGAAAACAAAATATATAGAACTTTATTCAACTTTAAAGATTGTTTACCCAGTTATCAGAGAAGATTAATTACACCTCATTACAGTAAGACCCCTCATTTTTATGGAGTACCGAAAGTTCATAAAACGAATATACCACTTAGACCCATTTGTAGTACCATGAATTCTCCTTGTAGTGAACTATCAAAATTTTTATTTAATATTTTAAAACCAATTGCAAATAAAAATGACACATTTATAAAAAATACACAACATTTTTTAAATAAATTATTAAATATTAAATTTAATTCAAATAATACTTTAGTAAGTTTTGACATAAATAGTTTATTTACGAATGTGCCATTAGATAAGACTTTAAATATAGTCAAAACAAAATTAGAGAGTGATGATACATTGGCAACTAGAACAAGACTAAATATATCAGCTATAATGGAGTTAATAACATTATGTACTGATAATACATATTTTTAACTAAATAATGAATTCTATAAACAAAGTTTTGGACTAGCAATGGGCTCTAGTTTATCTCCATTATTAGCCGATATATTTATGGAAGATTTTGAAACAAATATTATTTCTAAACAAAATTTAAAACCCTCAGTATGGTGGAGATATGTAGATGATGTATTCTCAATATGGCCTCATGGATCAGAGTTGTTGGACACATTCCTAAATGATATAAACGATAAAGAAGAGACAATAACATTTACCATGGAAAAGGAATATAATAACACATTACCTTTTCTGGATGTTTTAATCTCTAAGAACGATACTGGATACGAAACTCAGGTGTATAGAAAACCAACACACACCAACAGATATTTAAATTTCAAATCAAATCACAATACTAATATTAAAAAGGGAATTATTAAATCCTTATACGATACAGCCACAATTACTTGTTCTAACGAAAATTCGTTCTTGGAGGAAAATCATTTGTTAACATCTGTTTTATTAAAAAATGATTATCCTTTATCGTTTATAAATAAGGAATTTTCAACAATCGATCGAATAGAACAAAACAACTTAGGACGAGATCCTACATCATATACAAGGAATAATACGAGGAAAATAACAATACCATACATAAAAGGATTATCAGAAAAGCTTAAAAGGATAGGAAATAAATTCAACATTTCAACAACATTCAAAACAACAAACACGTTGAGATCTATTTTGTCCAAAACCAAACCTAACAATGAACAAGAAAGGACAAGGAATTGCATTTATAAAATACCTTGTGAATGCGACCAGTTTTATTAAGATGAAACATCAAGGCCATTAAATGTTAGAATAAGTGAACATCAATCCTATATTAAAAATGGAGAATTTGATAGATCTCAAATATGCAAACACGCATGGGATAATGAACATAGGGTTCAATGAAATGATTCAAATATAGTCCTAAAAGAAACGGACGGTAAAAAGAGAAAAATCAAAGAAACGGCTCTAATTATGCTAAATGAGACCAATTGTGTCGCGAATTCCTCGGCAGAATGTAGTAGGATCTGGTTACCCATATTGAAAGAGGAAGTTATTGTTACAATAAATATCCTGGCCTAAAATAACTGTAAATATTATGACTAATTCTGTTATGTTGTAGATTGTGCGAGACCTGAACGGAAGCTTCCAAAAAAACAACATTTCGAAAGTTCGAGGCGAGTCGATGGGAAATCCAGTTTGCCCTTACCGTTTCGCCGTCCAGTCTACTCAAGAAGGTTTTAGACTTTTCGAGATAACGGCGATTTATGTATATAAATAAAACATTTTTATATGGAGGGACAGTTAATTCTGAAGACCCGCGGCCGCGATTTTAATTGTTACGCTCGCCTATATAAATTATGTGTATTATTCGTTAAATAAATTGATATAAATTATTGTGCCTTTTAATGAATTAAGATAAGAACAAGACATTATAAATTAAAGAATTCACAACAAAATATAAATAATTATAAATAAATAAAAGACTTAACAGTGGTGTCAGAAGAAAAGTGGAAATTGTGGAAATGGCTACGATTTATGAGCTCACAGTGACTAATTTAAGAAGACATCTCGAAGACAGAGAATTAGCTTCTACCGGAAAAAAGGCTGAGTTAGTCCAACGACTAAAGAACGCTTTGCTAGAAGAAGGACTAGATCCAGAGACTTATATATTTGAAGATGCTGTCCTCTCGTCTATTTCGAAAGTTTCTGGTGACATCGCATCATTAGAGAACAAAGTTTCTGACGATATTTCGAAAGTTTCTTCTGATGTAGCCAAAGTTTCTGGTGACATCGCGTCATTAGAAAACAAAGTTTCTAACGAGATTTCGTCCCTGGAAAGCAAAGTTTCTGCTAACATCTCTTCGGAAATCTCTAAAGTCACTTCTGAGATGTCTGCCCTGGACGATAGAATATCTTCGTTAAAAAATCAAGTTGCTGCCGATAAGTTGGCCTTCGAAGAAAAGATGAAAGAGATCGAAAGGAAGATGGAGGAAACAGGGACGGCAGACGAAATGTAAGTTGGAGACACGGCCGAAATTTGAAGGAAGTGGAGGTTCTATTTATGTTAAAGTCCCAACTTTCGACGAAAAATCATCATGGAACAACTACATGAAACAGTTCGAATCAGCCGCAAGAGCGAATGGATGGTCTGAAAAAGAAAAGGCTGTAAACCTGACTATCGCTCTTCGCCTTAGATGTGCTTCAGACCATAGCCGTAGAGGAGACCGATAATTTCGAACAACTGAAGAAGAGGTTAAATATGCGATATGGCCACGAACATTTGGAGCATGTATATCAGTCGCAGCTTAAAAATCGTAGACAGAAGAAAGATGAGGCTCTTCAAGAATATGAGGTAGATATTGCCAGATTAGTACGATATGCTTATCCAACAGCTCCCGAAGACATGATGGAAAAATTGGCCGTTCAAACGTTTATTGATGGTCTTCGTGATCATGAAATGCAGAGAACACTGCGATTAGCTCGTCACAAGACGCTGGTTGATGTCCTATCCGCCGCCCTCGAATACGAGTCAGCTACGCAGGCCTCTGGCGGGTACAGTAAAGTTAGGACTGTAAAAGAGGAAGGAGATGAAGATAAACTTGACCAGCTCGTTAATATGATGAAAAGCATGACATACAAGAAAACGAAGACCATCAGATGCTGGAATTGTGGCGAAATAGGACACGTACGAAGCTCCTGTAAGCACCCTAGGTACGACGCAAATCAAGAAACTCACCATCAGGAAAACTAGAACGGGTCAGCCTTAGGGGGGCAGCTTCGACCCAGAACTTGTCCAAAGACCCTCTCATACTAATAGCTTCTTTGAAATGTCGTGAAGATAGTGTATATGTAGATGGAGACATAAATGGTAAAAAGCATACGTTGTTGGTGGATACCGGAGCGACCAGAACCATTATACGCCCGACAGTTATAAACAGCCGAAAGAAACTGTTACCAACGAGGTTGCGACTTCGGACCGCTACAGGTGAAAATGCCAACATTCATGGAGAAATCCAGGTACAATTGGGAATTGGAGCAGAAAAGTTCGTCCATACTGTTATAGTTGCTGACATCGAAGAGGATGTTATATTAGGAATGGACGTAATGAATATGCATGGATTCCAATTGGATTTTAAGAATAAGGTAATCAAAGTTGGCAACGAGGAGGTATTTCTTCATCCACATAATGACAACACTGTGCAAGCAGCCATTACAGAAGATACAGTCGTGCCTGCGAGAAGCGAAACGATCATAGTAGCGCGACTACAGGGAATTGTAGACGAAGGGACACCTGCTATGATGGAGCCTTGGATCCACGACGAGGAGGTTGGCCGTGGAATCATAATTGGAAAGGAATTGGTGACTTCGGCTAAAGAAATTCCTGTGAGACTTATCAATGTCAACGACTACCCAGTGACCATAAAGAAAGAGACAAAAGTAGGAACTTGTATACCTGTGACATCCATAATCCGTCAGGCGATAACATCTGATAATTCCAACGACAAATTCGACCAAATGGTTGCAGTTGCAGGACAGTCTCTGAATCAGATTGAGGAAAGGAAATTAAGGGAATTTCTTCGGCAGTATCGTGATATTTTCGTACCGAAAGGGGGAAAGACGGGAAGAACTACCGTTGTTAAGCATAAAATTGATACTGGTAATGCTAAGACAATTCGTCAAACAGCTCGACGATTACCGCAGGCGAAAAGAGAGGAAGCTGAATAGATTGTTCAGGAAATGAAGAAAGACGGGGTGATAGAACCTTCTACGAGCCCATGGGTCTCTCCGGTGGTCCTGGTTAAGAAGAAAGACGGAACGACGAGGTTCTGTGTGGATTACCGTTTGCTGAACAACGTTACCAAGAAAGATAGTTATCCTCTGCCTCGGATCGATGACACATTGGACACATTGGCTGGAAGTAAATTGTTTTCTACTTTGGATTTGAAGTCTGGATACTGGCAGGTAGAAATGGACCCAGTAGATAAAGAAAAGACAGCCTTCACCACAGGATCTGGATTGTGGCAATTCAACGTTATGCCATTTGGACTCTGTAATGCTCCTGCGACATTTGAGAGGCTTATGGAAAATGTGTTGAGAAGGTTATCTTGGAAAACATGCCTGGTTTATTTAGATGACATAATCGTCTTGGGGAAGACATTCGAAGAACATTTGAAGAATTTAGAAAACGTTTTTAATCGACTTAAAGCCGCCCAATTAATGTTAAACCCCAAGAAGTGCCAGCTATTTCAAGGTAAAGTCAATTATCTGGGTCATATAGTCAGTAAAGAAGGAGTGGCTGTGGATAAGGGAAAAATCGATTCCATTAAGGAATGGCCGAAACCAACTGACAAACATCAAGTGCGAAGTTTTCTTGGACTATGTACTTACTACCGGAGGTTTATTAAGAAGTTTGCAGATATCGCTAAGCCATTAACGCGACTTACAGAGAAAGCAAGAGAATACCGCTGGGATACAGACTGCCAAAATGCCTTTGAGACCTTAAAAAAGCATCTAATAACAGCACCAATTTTAGGGTATCCACTGCCAGAAGAAGAGTTCATCTTAGATACGGATGCAAGTAATGTGGGAATTGGAGGAGTGGTGTCTTAGATTCAAGGAGGACAGGAACGAGTCCTCGGATATTTTAGTAAAGTTCTTTCAAAAGCTGAGCGGAATTATTGCGTCACGAGAAGAGAACTTCTAGCAGTAGTTAAATCAGTAGAGCACTTCTATCAATACCTCTATGGCAGAAAGTTTCTAATCCGAACCGACCATGCCGCCCTTAAGTGGTTGATGCAGTTTAAAAATCCAGAGCGTCAGATAGCCAGGTGGATCGAACGACTCCAAGAATACGATTTTAAGATTGAGCACCGGGCCGGAGTTAGCCAGAGAAACGCTGACTCTCTTTCCAGAAGGCCATGCCCAGCAGAGTGTTCCCACTGCAACAAAACGGAATCCAAGGAAGCAGCAGTGCTAAGAACGACGATTGTCAACGACGACTGGACGCCTACTAAGATAAGGGAAGAACAGGAGAGAGATCCAGTTATACAGAAAATCCGAAAATGGAAAGAGGAAAACCGTCGACCACCTTGGCAGGAAATATCAAACCTATGCTCAGTAGTTAAGACGTATTGGGCCCAGTGGGACTCATTTATCATCGAAGATGGCTTGCTCAAACGAGTCCTGGAAAATGATGACGGTTCAGAGAAGAGAAGACAGTTGGTGATCCCAAAGAGCAGAATAGCCGAAGTACTTCGTCAGTTACACGACAGTCCATCGGAAGAGCATTTTGGTGTAAAGAAAACCCTTCAGCGAATTCGGGAACGGTTTTATTGGATGAACAGTTCCGACGATATAAAAGACTGGTGTAAGAAATGTACTATTTGTGCCACGAGTAACGGGCCTTACCGAAAAAGGAGAGCTCCTATGAGACAATATAATGTTGGAAGCCCGTTTGAAAGAATAGCTTTGGACATCGCTGGGCCATTTCCAGAAAGTGAAAATGGAGGCAAGTACATGTTGGTAGTAATGGATTACTTTACTAAGTGGGTCGAGATTTACGCACTTCCCGACCAGAAGGCCGCCACCGTTGCAGATAAGTTGATCCAAGAATATATCAGCCGATTTGGAGTGCCTTTGGAGATACATAGTGACCAAGGCAGGAACTTTGAAAGCGATCTATTCCAAGGAATATGTGATAGACTAGGCATGAAGAAAACAAGAACTACCGCGTATCATCCGCAATCTGATGGTATGGTAGAACGAATGAATAGGACAGTTGGCAAGTATTTGACAAAGATGGTGTCCGATCATCAGCGAGACTGGGACCAATACCTTCCGTTCTTCATAATGGCCTACAGATCTGCTGTTAACGAATCAACAGGCCAGACACCAGCCAAAGTCCTATTCGGACGCGAAATGCGACTACATTGTGATCTCGAGTTTGGATGTCGACCTGGAGAAGATGTAGCAGGTAAAGATTATGTGATCGAATTACGAAGAAGAATGGACGATGTACATGAGTTGGTCCGTTCCCAACTTCAGATCGCTAGCGATCGAATGAAGAAACGGTACGATACACAAGCCTAAAAGGGTTGCTTTAAGAAGAACGACAAAGTATGGCTGTATAATCCCAAGAAGCGAAAAGGTTGTTCTCCCAAATTGCAGCAGTTTTGGGAAGGTCCATACCTCATTATGGAGAAGATCAACGATGTCATCTACCGAATAAAGCAAGATTCCGAAGGGAAAGCCGATGATAGTACACCATAACCGGCTGGCGTCTTTCGAAGGTGACCACGACGTAGATGAAGAAGTGGAAGTAAACCAAGTCCAAGACGTGTCTGACCTCACGTTTGAGGAATTCATGGGTGCCTATGGAGGTACCGGTAAAGCAAGACATGGTGTTACCACTGAAGAAAAGCAAGATCTACTCGCGCTCCCCGATGACTACTCGCTGGCCCTTACCATCCCGGCCAGTATCAAAGACGCACCAGAGTTGGCATCCGTCTTTCGAAGGAAGTTTGGTCGAGTTGCAGAACTTCAATGCCAGGTGCCAGCTCCCGGTAAAACCTTGAAACTCCAAGATGCATCACGTTACCTTTTCTACCTGGTAACAAAAGACACTGCCCGTGACCAACCTACCTACCGAGATGTATGGGAAGCCTTACTTCAATTGAGAGAGCACGTACTAGAGTCCGACGTGCAAAAGTTAGCCATGCCAAAGTTGGAGTGCCGCCAATTAGATTGGAGGGTTATCCGAAATATGGTGGAGGAGATCTTTAAAGACACCGAAGTCCAGGTGTTAGTCTGTTGCAATCCGCATAGTTACTGGTGCGGAGAGAAAACCGTCCCTTGTCATTTTTATACAACTGGAAGTTGTAAAAGAGGGTCCAGTGGCCGATACCAGCATACAGTTCCGGTTCCAGTCCCGACAAGGTTCCAGGAGGAACCATCTTTTAAGAGGGGAGTAATGTTACGATAAATATCCTGGCCTAAAATAACTGTAAATATTATGACTAATTCTGTTATGTTGTAGATTGTGCGAGACCTGAACGGAAGCTTCCAAAAAAACAACATTTCGAAAGTTCGAGACGAGTCGATGGGAAATCCAGTTTGCCCTTACCGTTTCGCCGTCCAGTCTACTCAAGAAGGTTTTAGACTTTTAGAGATAACGGCGATTTATGTATATAAATAAAACATTTTTATATGGAGGGACAGTTAATTCTGAAGACCCGCGGGCGCGATTTTAATTGTTACGCTCGCCTATATAAATTATGTGTATTATTCGTTAAATAAATTGATATAAATTATTGTGCCTTTTAATGAATTAAGATAAGAACAAGACATTATAAATTAAAGAATTCACAACAAAATATAAATAATTATAAATAAATAAAAGACTTAACATTATTAAAAGGAAAATACCAGTATTGGTAAGTCAGTAACATATAGAGAATACATCATTTATGTTTTTTAAATAACAAACATATAAAATCGGAATTTGGTGTTTATTGAAGGTAAACTAAATGCACAATCAAATACTTACCATATCGGGATAGTATTATGAGGTTTTTTTCCTGGTTTTTTCCTTCATAATTTACTATGGAATCACTAACAGGAGAATTTTACTGTCATCATGGCATGTATTTGTCTTTTTAAAGACGAATTACATGTTATGATCTTTTCTGACGGATATTCTTAAGTTAAAGTTGATTTCATGTAATCGAATGAACTATCTTATAAGTAAAGTCGTTCCAGGAACGCAACTCAACAATATTGGCAATATCATTTTAAAGTCGTCTACTTTAAAATGTATAAGTTATGTCTGAATTGTCAATATAGATGAGTCAGATAAAATTAAATTATTAGAAGAATTTTTCACTAAGTAACAAAAAACAAAATTTGTTTAATTTACTAATGTTTGTATTTTGAGAACGATTTCCGAAGTGGAAATTGAAACGTCAATAAACGTATTTTAACCTTTAATTGTGGCTTATTCCCATTTAAATAGTAATTAATTTAAAATGCCACAAGAAAATAGCTTCAAAACAATATTATTAATTTATTTATAATTAATATAATATAATAATATATTATTTATAGTACAAGTTCCCTTTGTAGGATCACTACGTTTTTTTTATTTTATTGATAACAGCATTAACCACTTTGGGTTATTAGCTCTACTATAGTTATAGATAGTAGTTTATTACATATATACTTAAATCTAAAACAGTATTTTTGAATTATTGCTAAGTTTACAATAACGTTAGAATGTCAAAATTTACAATTTGTAATTAGGGTTTACAAAACATTAATAGTTACAGTTTGTTTAAAACATTAATATTTTTTAGGTAGTTAAACATATTTGTTAATTTACAATGTGCTCCTAAGACTGCTTTTATATTGTTAGGTAGTGAGTGTTTTTGTCTTTTACTGATATATTTAGGACACTCTATTAAAATAGGTTCACATTAATGTTGCAGTTACATAAGTCATAAATAGGGTGATTTGATTTGCAGATTAGGTAACTGTGAGTTAGTCTGCTATGACCTATACGTAAACGGATTAGCTTAATAAACAGCTGCCGATTTAAATTTATCTTGCACCAAGATTCGGTTAAGGGCTTTACGATGTGTCGAGTCGATTGTAAAAGATTCCATTCGTTTTTCCATACATTTGTCACTGTTTCTTTAAGGAACGATTTGTAATCGGAAACAGACACTAAGTTCACTAACACTGAAGAGGCACTGTGTATTGCTTCCCTGGCATGAAAATCTGCTTGTTCGTTTTCTTGAACTCCAATGTGTGATGGATCCCATATAAAGCTGCCTTGCTGCCTCGCGTTGTTCAGCTAATGTAATTGTTCTTTTATTAAAATACCTATGGGATTACTTGTATATAACTGTTCTATCGTATGTAATGCACTGAGAGAGTCGGTAATTATGACAGAATTTGGAATTTTTTGAGTACATATATAAATGAGGGCTTGCAGAATTGAGTATAGTTCTCCAGAGTAAATACTGCAACTAAAAGATATTTTAAACTGTAATACAAAGTTCGGAGTTATAACTGCTGATCCCACACCATCAGTAGTTTTGGATGAATCTGTATAGATATGACAATGATCTGGGAAAAAAGCAAGTATGTTGTAAAATGATTGAATACTTGTTGCATGGGGGGTCTCAAGCTTATTGTATTTAGAAAGAGTTAGATGACATATTGCAGGAGGAAAGGTCCAGGGGGAGATGTAACTGTATTTGTCTGATCAAAAAATTTTGGTAATTGAATATTATGGAGAGAGAGAAATATCTTCTGATTCTCTCGTAAAAGGAAGGGTTTGTCCTTTTTTTATTTATATAAGTTTCTTTTAAACGTTCAGTACATTCTTCCAAAATTTAAAGATGGTTCATCGGTTAAATATTGCAGACTTTCAATGGGGCTAGTACAAAATCTTCCTGTAGCTATTCTTAATGCTGTATTTTGTATGGCTTCGAGTTGCGCAAGAAGAGTCTTTTTTGCAGATGAGTATACAACTTATCCATAATCGAGTTTTGATCGTACTAGTGATTTGTAAATATGAATCAGACTTTTAAAATCTGAGCCCCAACTACGATTGCATGGTGTTTGCATTAAATTAAGACCAGATTGACAAGATTGCTTAATTTGCATAAAATGGTATTTCCAAGATAGTTTCTTATCAAAGATCATTCCTAAAAATTTTAAGTGTTCCACATAAGTTAAATTGTTTCCATATAACTGAAGATCTGGATTTGTAAAGTGCCGTTTTTTTGAAAATAAAATACATTATTTGGTTTTGGTTATAGAAAATTGTAATACAACAGCTATTGACCAGTTTTCAAGGTGATTTATTGCACATTGTAAGTTTTTCTGTACAAAAAGAATATTTTGTCCTCTTGAATATATAACCAAATCATCAGCGTATAATCTCGCCTTAATAAGTTTTGGAAAGTTTTCTAAGATTTTGTTTATTGCTACTAAGAATATTGTTAAACTAATAACGAATCCATGAGGTGTTCCATTTGTTTGATCTTTAGTGCTGGATATTGTACCATTTATCTTAACTTTAAGTTGTCTCTGGTTAAAAAAATTATGAATAAAATATAGCATGTTACCTTTGACACCCCAATGACTAAGTGTGTTAAGAATGTCGTATCTCCAAGCCATGTCAAACGCTTTTGTTATATCGAAAAAAAGAGTTTGTGGGAAACTCATTATTTGTCCAAATTCTGTTGTATAGATTAAGAAGATACTTTTTTCTATTACCTGGTAGATTTTGTAAAAACCTAACATGAATATCGTCTGGTTCCGGCGCCGATTTTTTGCTGGTACTTAAAGAGTGATTTTTTCACATTGAAAACTCTCATTTTTACATATATTTAAAATTAGGAGAATACATTGATAATAGTTTGCCAGTGAAAAAGTGGCCGCAAATATTTTTAATTCAATTAATAGTAATAATTTTTTTACAAAAATGCTATTTCGTTCATTCAGTTTTTAAATAAAATATCCTACTCATGACGTATATGCATGTTTTTTATATCAAATTAAAACTAATTTTTTTTCTTAATATGATGATGTAACGTTGCCTGAGAAAAAATGGTTACAAATTAGGCTTACCAGCTGTTAAAAACTTGAGTTATCAAAGATAAAATAAATTAGAGTTATCGCGTAACGACACTGTTTTGACAAGTAATAATATGTAAATTGTTATAATATCTATAGACACATACTTTAAAACTCTGTTAGGGTTGTGTGCTAGCTTTTTACTTAATCTTTGATACCTCGCGTTTTTAACAGCTTGCAACTCTAATTTAGGACCATTTTTTCTCAAGTTACCTTATGTGATCATACTAAGAAAATAATTAGCTTAAATAATCAGAAAATTATACCTGAAAAATTAGTAAAACCACTGTATAATTCGGTGTGTCGATTAAAATGCAATGAGAACATTTCTGAGCAGGAAAAATCATAAATGCTGCTTTTTGGGATGCATCCAAAAACATAAACCATAAACGTCAGTTTATATCATCGCATATCCAATTGTTACAAATTTTTGGAAAAAGATGTAGACCTGGTGCAAGAAAGGATTTTAGAGCTCACATACGACAGTATTATTTTGACAAAAATAATTCTATGGTACGTGTGTGCAAATTTAATTTTATCTGATTCATTTATATTGACAATTCAGACATACATTATACATTTCAAAGTCGACTACTTTAAAATGATATCGTCAATATTGTTGAGTTGCGCTCCTGGGACGACTTTACTTATAAGATAGTTCATTCGATTACATGAAATTAACTCTAACTTGAGAATATCCATCAGAAAAGATGTTCACTTATTCTAACATTTAATGGCCTTGATGTTTCACCAAAATAAAACTAATCGCATTCACAAAGTATTTTATAAATGCAATTCATATTCTTGAACATCAATCTTATATTAAAAATAAGGAATTTGATAGATCTCAAATATGTAAACACGCATGGGATAATGAACATAGGGTTCAATGGAATGATTCAAATATAATCCTAAAAGAAACGGATGGTAAAAAGAGAAAAATCAAAGAAACAGCTCTAATTATGCTGAATGAGACCAATATTGTGTCGCAAATTCCTCGGCAGAATGTAGTAGGATTTGGTTACCCATTTTAAAAGAGGAAGTTATTAAAAGAAAAATAACAGTATTAGTAAGTCAGTAACATATAGAGCATACATCATTTATGTTTTTTAAATAACAAACATATAAAATCAGAATTTGGTGTTTATTAAAGGTAAACTAAATGCACGACCAATTACTTACCATGTCGGGATAGTATTATGAGGTTTTTTTCCGGGTTTTTCCCTCATAATTTACTATGCAATCACTAAAGGGAGAACTTTACTGTCATCATGGCATGTATTTGTCCTTTTAAAAACGAATTACATGGTATGATCTTTTCTGATCTCTTAATTCACGCTCACACAATCTACTTACTGTACTTGTTACAGATAGCCCTTTTCAATTTTCACATCGTTTTCTTTCGCCTTTTTTAAATATTGTTATTATATATACGATTCTCCATTCTTCTGGTCCAATAATTCACAAGTAGAATATGTATTCTATCCTATTGAATAATGTTTCGCTTCCATTTTTCAGAAATACATCATATATTATGCCCTCAATTGCACAAGCTTTTATATTTTTTAAAGCTATTTATGACTTTTTCGACAATATTTGTTGAACTAAATTTTTTTACCTTACCTTTTACCTATATGTACTTCTTCAGTAATTGAGTCGTTTAGATATTTTTGTCGGTCTTTGATCAGTAATTTTTTATAGTGGTTTATCTATACTTCCGTATTGCGATTAGAAATATATACATATATTTCTAATCTGCAATTAGAAATAAATTTTAAAATTATCTTCAGCTTTCAGCGAATTTTAGCAATAAACCAACAGCACAGTGCAGTTTATCAAGGTTTTTATTTCCGAATTTTATCAACATGCATCGATATTCTGGAAATTTTAATAGTAAGGTAATAGCTTATCAAGCAAATAGCCCAGTCTGGTTAAAAAAAAAAGGTGGAAAAATGTTTCGCAGATATTTGAAGCTTTTAAGACATAGGTGGGGGATACTAGATGATGAATAGATGAAAAGATGCTCCTAGTTTTACCTTGCGTTTTTTAAACAATAATTTATCTTGGAAAGTGGAGAGGATATCTGTTTCAGCTCCGTTTCTTTTTCGACATCGGAACTTCAAATTGCAACACGTAGCAAAAATTTACATTATCTTGGCTTCCTTTGCAGCTGCAAGCCTCTTTTTTTTATTCTGGGGTAGCTCGTCGAAATATGAATAACTACATAGTTTTCACTGGCCGGAAAATATGGGAAAACCCTAAATACTTACTTTTTTTTTAATTTGCTCGAATAGTCTGTCGCAGTCGTAATAATGATGACATAATTTTCACCCCCCATAAATCTTGGAAAATCCCGGAAAATCAACATATGTTTTTTCATTTTATATCAATGATGTAATAATACTTATATATTTTATAAATTAAATTTCAGGTAATTTTTTACACATTATATTATTATATTCCTTAGATTAATTATAATTGTTTGTATTTTTATAATTAACAATATTGATTTTTATTCTATTTTTCTTACAAATATGATATACAATATTAATCTAATCTGCCTTACTGCTTTGATAAAATAAGTCGATTTTTTCATCACTTGCCTTATTAAATTTTGCAATGTTTACTGAACTTTACTGTTTTTATTTTCTTTACATACATTGGTTTAAAAGTTAAAATTTGGTTCATTTATTCGACTTCACTGTCAGACATATTGAAAGAAGAAGTAGAATACGCAATAAGAAACGCTAAAAATGGAAAAGCAAATGGACCTGATGAAATTCTTACAGAACTGTTGAAGCTTTTGAATGATAAATCCGTAACCATAATATTAAATTTTGCAGCGAGGAGCTAAAACAGTTTCCCCTCCACTTTCCTATGTCGATCTTTCGAAAGTAACTTCGTTTCGAAAGGTTTTAAGTTTCGAAAAATTGGATGAATTTTATAGCTGTAAAATTCAATATAAAGTTTAGATCTTCATTCAAAATTAGTGCAAATTTTATTTCTTAATGTTTATAAACAATGGAGATATAATTAACAAAAAAATTTTCGCTAACTTCGTTCCTATTGTTCATAGAAGGTTTATTTGTTTTGTAAATGTGAGTTTTTTTACCAGCTATCTAATGGTTGTACGTACAAGTCTGTAGCTTGAAAAATGTAGAAGTTATTACAATTCTTTATAAGTAAAAAACATACCCCTTTTTCAAACGTTTATTTTGTAAATAATTTCGATGAAAACTGAATATTCATTTAACTTCTGAGATAGTATAAGTCTTAAAGAATCCTATGAAATTTGTTAAATGTGTCTAGCATCATTCATAGGGCAAGTTCAATGGTTTAAATAATTAGTCTCAGGGATAAACAAATTGAATAACTTTTAAACTATTTGACCAATCGGGGGGAAATTTTCTCACAAATTTAAAGGACGGTAATTCCTCAATGTTAAAATGTATTAATAACGTTTTATTTTGTTAATAAAAAAAGTAATTAAATTTATAAATTAGTGCAAAAAAACTGCTTTTTTGCAAATATCTCCGTAAATTACTTATCAATTTTAATTGAAAAAACGGGAAAATAAAGATATTCTTGATATAAAAAAATGGTATAAATATTGTTAATTTAAATTATAAGGGAAAAAACTTATAGATAAAAAATCAAATTCTAACCATAAATCATTGTTTAAAAAAAAACGCAAGGTAAAAATAGGAGTATCTTTTTATCTATTCGTCATCTAGTAACCCCCACCTATGTCTTAAAAGCTTCAGATATCTGCGAAACATTTTGCCGTGAAATCGATGATTTTTGTATAACCAGACTGGGCTAAAAGGTTTCCTTATGCCGAAGTGTGTTTTTTCATCTTGTTTATGAAACTTACATATTAAATGATTGGGTTTCGAACTTATGTATTAAAAATATCCTCAAAAATCGATAAAAAATATATTCTAAGAAAATAATATTCCATAGAGTTTTTTTCACTTTTTGATTAATTTGTGATCAAAAATTTTAAATTTTTCTATGATTTCGAGTTATAACTTATTAAAGGTGACAATTTCGTATTTATCTAACAATTTTATAAACTCAACATGGCAAAACAACTGCAGGAAAACGGTCAATTTTGCTTAAAAAATCTATTATATTCTTCTTCTTCTGGTTCCTATCCGTTTCGGATGTTGGAAATCATATTGGCAATCATGACCTTGCTCGCTGCGGCTCGAAACAGCTCCGTTGAGGTTTTCCTAAACCATGTTCTTAAATTCCGCAGCCATGATATTCTCCGTCTACCGGGTCCTCGCTTACCTTTGACTTTACCTTGCAATATAGACTGCAGCATATCTATTATATAGAAATAACAAAAAGAAACAGTCATTATCAGGAGCTACAATGTTTTTGCAAAACACAGCGACAGGTCAATTTTTGATTAAACGGGGTTTCTTCCAGTATTTCCGATTATTTTACTATCATCACTTGACCAGGGTAAGAATCACCCTAAGGTATTTAATTAGCAATGAGGATCAAATAGGATCTATATTTAAGAAAGGAGATAGAAAACGATGCGAAAACTACAGAGGAATAAGCGTAATATCATCAATACGAAGATTATATGGGAAGATACTGCGAGAAAAAAAAGAGCAAGCGATAAAAGGCAAAATCGGGGAGGATCAGGCAGGCTTCATGGCAGGAAGATCATGCATAGACCACATATACACACTGGAACAACTGTTGGAAGAGAAAAAAGCAAAAAATAGAGATATACACTTGGCATTTGTGGATCTAAGAAAGGCGTATGACTCTGTACCAAGGTCAGAACTATGGGAGGCAATGTACAAATTAGAAATACAGACGGAACTCATAGAAGCTACAAAAGCTCTGTATAAAGAAAATAAAGTGTCCATTAAAATGGGAACAAGAATTATAGGAGACTTCACCACAACAAAAGGGCTCCTGCAGGGTTGTTCCACATCTCCAACCCTATTCAAAATATACTTAGAGAAAGCCTTGACTACATGGAAAAGGAAGCGAAGGCATGGGAGTACCGGTACGGAACGAATACCTATATACGTTAAGTTTTGCAGACGATCAAGTAGTGATTGCACAAGACCAAGACGACCTCAGCTACATGATGAAGAAACTACAAGAAGAATATACCAAGGCTGGCCTAGATATTAACCTCGCGAAAACAGAGTACCTATCTACAAGTGAAGAAGACATAGAAGATCTACAGATTGATGACAACGTAACAATCAAAGGAAAGGATAAATTCAAATACCTGGGGTTTATAATCACGAAAAAGGCAACAACAGAGGAAGAAATTACACAGAGATTAGGACAAACAAGAACAGCAATCCGACAACTTAACTCAGTATGGTGGGATAGACACCTTAATATGAAGACAAAAACGCAGATTTATAAAACATTAGTGCGAAGTATTATGACATATGGGGCCGAAAATTGGATCATAAACAAGAAAAACAGCAGTAAGATAATAGCAACAGAGATCGAATGCCTGTGAAGATGCTGCAGAGTAACAAGAATGGATAGGAGAAGTAATGACGAAATAAAGCAAAGAACATCAATAGAAACAGACATACTAACATATATAGAACAAAAAAGACTAAAGTGGTATGGACATGTAAGAAGAGCTAGCGACAGCAGATGGATAAAGAGAATAACCGAATGGAGCCCCATAGGAAGGAGGAAAAGAGGACGACCCCGAAAATCCTGGAGGAACGAAGTAGACGACGCCATGAGTAAGAGAGGACTAAACGATGGAGAATGAAACAACAGAGAGAGATGGAAACGGTTGAGCGAGGGAAGGCAGTGAATACTGTAGAATCCCTAATATATATATATATATATATATATATATATATATATATATATATATATATCAAATAGGAAATCATTTTAAAGCCCTTGCAATTCCCTGTACTTTAGTCATTAAATTCTAAAATTCCGCCCAATACTTTATTTATTTATTTAAAAAGAATTTTAACTTTAAATTGTATTTACCTGCTTAATTAGTTTATTTAGTACGCCAATGGTTTAGGTTTTAGTTTCTTTCTTTGCACAGCATTGGTCTTTTTTAACACATTTGTCACACTAAGTAAATGATGCACAAAAATACATAAATAATATGAAATTACAGCATTTTCTTGTGAATACCAGTTGTAAGCGTTTATTTGTAGTCTTTAAAAATTTATTACCATGGTTTATTCCATTCCGGAAGAGGTAGTCTATCGTTTCGTTGTATTTTATTAACAACTAGCAAATTTATTATATATTGTAGTTCTTGTCTATCTCTCTATCGTTTCCTGTATCAAGACCGTATGCTCCTATGTTATCTCTTTCAGCACCCCGAACCATTACTTGTCACTTGTTGGAGCACAGACCTGAATAATATTTAGATTTCTATGGGTTGTTTGTAATTTTATAACTTTTACTCTTTTATTTAGAGGGATAAATTCTATGATTGCGAGCACAATTTTGTCCCATACTAATATAGCCGTTCCATATTGATGTTCTGGGTGAGTTTCTCCTGAATTATAGATGTATCTATCTGTTGTTTTGTTTTTGTGAGCCATCTTACTTATCCATCTCCACGATGTATATTTTCATCTTCATACATTTGGATTTCATATTCACCCCCTTGGATCTCCATAGTAGTTGACGGGTGGATTCTTTGTACCTTCTCAAAATTTAAGTGGTGTCCCAGACTGAGCGTCATTTTCTTCTTTTCGTCTGCCATTCAGATTTTTGGAAAATATAATGGGGTGGTTTTCCCGTTACCTTCCCAATTGTCGTACCACAACTATTCAAACTTCTACCGTCATGCTTATAGTAGTCCAGTTTTAAGCCAGTCCAGGATTATTTACTCTGTATCTTGAGCTGATACTGAAAATCGCTGCTGCTCTTCATCAGGGAGGGATAGAAAATAGGTAACTAGATCTTAAAAGGATATAGGGATCGGACATGATTTCTCTCGGTAAGGAATTAAGAGCTAAGCACGGCTCACGTGGGCAGAGTCGCTTTCATGAAGTGGGCCTAACGGAATCGTAGAAGAGTGTCTATCCGCTACCGGATCAGGACATATCAACATCATAAATAAAATCAGGTATAATGACTTGTGACCATATGGTACTCCGATACATTTTTAAAGTGCCTTTTTAATCAAAAATGCGCTCACGAGAGTGATGGTGCAGGAAAAACACACAACCCAGGCTGCAGGGTTATACCTAAAACTGTAGAATGGTCAGATGTAGAAATATACAACAGTTATCCAAAATGTTGCATTCCAGGCAGAGCTTTATTCAATCTTACATTATTTAAGATAGCTTACCAAAAGGAGGATCCTTTCTAACCGAAGTGGATCGATATATTCACAGATAGTCAAGCGGCCATGGGGGCTCTTAGAAGACTTAAGGTTCTAGGTTGATGTGGGAATTAATACGCTATTTTTGACCTACTCATCAGCTTAGAATTGTAAGGACATTCGTCTATCCGCCATCCGCTCTAAGTGTTATAACTTTTCCAGCACAATAAATATCATACACAAAATCAATAGCAGAAACAGTAAGTAGGAGTAAGAAAATTAAGTAAGTGGGGACAAGACGTAAAATAGTAAAATGTCTCTTGGAGTTAAGAATCGTATGACTTAAGTATTCAAGAAGTAATATTCAAAAAAGTTGCTAGTTTTTATGTTATTACATTTGTACCTATATACTAGGTATTTTACGTTTGCTATAAGTTACCTTATAAGAGATATACCGAGACACGAACTCCTTATAATCATGGGAGATTTCAATGCAAAAATAGGTAACGGAAAAGAAGGGCAACATATTGGTCCACATGGATTAGGAGAGAGAAATCAACGCGGAGAAACAATGAGTATCTTTGCAGCTGAGCATGACTTAATCGTGCTAAACACATTTTACAAACTACCGCCTAGACGCCTGTATACGTGGAAATCACCTAGAGACAACGGAGAAGACGTTATTATTAGAAATCAAATAGACTATATGCTTGTTAACAAAAGATATCGAAATAGTTTCAACAGTATTAAAACCTACCCAGGCGCTGATATTCAATCTGACCACAATCCTTTAGTGGGCGTGTATAGAACTAAGTTAAAGAAAATACGCGGAAAAACTGTAAAGAAACATGACATGAGAAAACTGAAATGTAGCGAAGTAAAAGAAATAGTCAGCAAATCATTAAATAGAAAACTTAAAGAAATCGATAATACAACGGAAAGCACAGAAGATAAGATAGAATCCCTTAAGAAAACAATAGACGACATTAAAGACAATTTTATGAAGAACGAAGAAGGTAAGAATAAGACATGGATGACGACAGAGATTCTGCAACTAATGGAAGAAAGAAGGAAAAACAAGAACGATAACTCCATGTATAAAACATTACAGCGAGAGATACAGAGAAAGATCAGAGAAGCCAAACAGAAAGAACTGGAGAAAAAATGCCAAGAAATCGAAATTCTCCAAAGTAAATACGACGACTTCAACGTGCATAAGAAGGTAAGAGAAATTACAGGTAAATGTAAAAACAGAAGAATAAGTAAACTTGTTAATGACAATGGAGAGATAATCGTGGACAAAGAGAGTATCAATGATACCTGGAAAAATTACATAAGAAATTTATTTTTTGATGAGAGAGAGAACCAGCCCCCAATACCTACGGAAACAGGACCACCTATACTAGTGGCAGAAATAAGAGCAGCCATAATATCACTAAAAGAAGGTAGAGCTCCAGGACCAGACGGAGTACAATCTGAATTTCTTAAACTTCTTGATGATGAATCTTTAAGAGTACTATGTAAAATCTTCAATAATATCTATGACACAGGCAATATCCCAAAAGATTGGCTACTTTCAGAATTTATTACCTTACCAAAAAAACAGGGAGCAAAAAAGTGCGGAGAATATAGGCTAATAAGTCTAATGAGCCATACATTAAAACTTTTTCTTAAAATTATACATCGTAGAATATACAAGCTATGCGAAGAGAGAATACAAGACACACAGTTTGGATTCATGAAAGGCGTAGGTACAAGAGATGCACTGTTTAGTCTACAAGTATTATTTCAAAGATGCAGAGATATGACTTGCGATATTTACACCTGCTTTGTGGACTACCAAAAAGCATTTGATACAGTTCAACACCAAAAAATGATGGATATTCTAACAAAAGCCCAAATGGATGATAAAGATCGGCGTATAATACAAAATTTATACTGGAACCAATCAGCCACAATAAGAACGAATTTTGGAGGTGAACCAACGGAAATGATCCAGATTCTACGAGGCGTTAGACAAGGTTGTATACTTTCACCTATATTATTTAATCTATATTCAGAGGAAATATTTAGTGAAGCCTTGGAAAACTGCGAACATGGAATACTTCTAAATGGAGAACGCCTAAACAACATCCGTTATGCAGACGACACCGTTATTTTTGCAGACAGTTTGAACAGTTTACAGCAACTAATAAACAAAGTAAATGAAGTAAGTGAAAGATTTGGACTTCAAGTAAATATAACAAAAACTAAATTTATGATCATCAGCAAAAATAAAGTTAGAGACGCTCAACTACTTATCAATAATACACCAGTGGACCGAGTAAAACACTATAACTATCTTGGAACAACAGTAAATGAACAATGGGATCACTCACAGGAAATAAAATGTAGAATAGAGAAGGCTAGGAGTGCATTCAATAACATGGCCAAACTCTTTAAAAGCCACAATCTTAATCTGGAGATAAAAGTAAGGCTCCTACGATGTTATATCTTCTCAATATTGTATTACGGAGTTGAATCCTGGACACTAACTGAAGCAATGGAGAAAAAACTTGAAGCCTTCGAGATGTGGCTATACAGGCGAATTCTAAGGATATCATGGACAGACAAGATAACCAACGAGACCGTATTACGAAGAGTGGGCAAAGAAAGAGAGGTGATGTATACCATTAAAAGGAGAAAGTTGGAATATCTCGGACATATAATGAGAAACAGCACTAAATACAGATTACTGAAGGTAATCCTACAGGGTAAAGTATTCGGAAAGCGAGGAATTGGGAGAAGGAGAATATCATGGTTGAAGAACCTGAGGAAATGGTTCTCCACAACAACAACGAATCTATTTAAAGCATCAGTCAATAAAATAATTATAGCCAGAATGATTGCCAATATTCGGAACGAATAGGCACTGAAAGAAGAAGATAAGTTATCAAAAGCCATCTGAACATTCGTTATCAACTTGTATAAGTAAAGTAATTTGAATTTAGAAATCTTCGTTTGTAACACCATTATTGTAACGATATGTTGTAAATTAGAGAAAAAATTATATTCACGCAGTTATTAATAAAAAGAAATCTACGCATGCATCTAATATTAATGCCCGTGCTTTATATTTATGGTAATTATAACACACATCAGGGTTCAAAATCTCCTTGAGCATAATAATCTGTTATAAAATTTCCGCACTTGTCATGAGAAAATTTCAGACTGTGGGATCTTTTGTTCTCTGGCAAACGCAAGGTTAAAATGCGACTCTTCTAACTGTTCGAGAGACTAGGAAGGAACTTAACAATTTAATTTGCAATTAACTATGGTTCACACATAAATAAATGAATAACGGGACTATTTTTGTAATAAACACTTGTTTAAGTTAATACTGATATTTAAAAAATAATGAGTTCTACAATCTATTTCTTCAAATTGAGAGTGAATGATGGATCTACGTATTCTAAATTTTGAACTAAAACTAGTTGATGGGTTGATGGAAGAAATCCAGTTTGGCTTTCTCTTTTTGGTTTAATAATAGCATGGTATGTCTAAAACTGATAGATATGTAGCAATGAAATTAGCCTACAAGAAAAAGGTAATTAGTGTAGTCTATTGAATAAAAATAACGAGAGTTGTGATTTTTGTAAGTTGCACAGACTGACATATACATAACCACTTATATATTATTACTATTTCCAAAAAAAAAATTTAAATACAATCTGTTTAAAAACAATGTTTACATATTAAATATTATATTTATGTGGGACAACCACAATTGATTGTAATATTAATTTTTGTAATATTGATTTTTAACTAATTATATCAGAGAAATAAGCAAAAAACAGACCCTGTTCGGGACCGTGACTAATCCAGATATCCAGAATTTTTTAGTTATTATAGGCTTATATAAAGAAAATCTATATGTTTTCCGCGTGAATTTCGGCGTCTTTTTTTAAATATTAACAATTTAGTGTAAAAAATGCCATTTGTTCGACTTTTTGCTTACCATTAAAAAGCTTAATATTTAAAGTAAAATTACAAAATTTTATCTTTTAAAACATAAAAAAAAAAACTGTAAAATGTTTTAACCTCGGAAACCTTTTTTGGATGGTGCTAGAAAGGTCACCAATGGAGACACTGCGGACGGCAGATAGATGGTTGGTGGAGAGCGAGTCGTGGGTTCGAAACTATCTTTTGGAACCGGAAATGGGTCCAACGGACGAAATAAGTAAAGATATGACAGGATAAGACGTATTAGAAAAGATACCGAAATAAACAAAAAGATAGATGGGTAAAATTACCAAAGATAAGATAAGATAGGAACAGGGCGCCACTTAATTTTTTTGGGGTTTAAGGAGAAAATTAAGAAACCTTAGAAAAGAAAAAAGATAAGGAAAAATATTTTGGTTCTGAGACCAAATCCAAGGAAAGATATCAACAGTTAATTATTAAATAAATTTGGTCAACACACTATATAAACAAATAATAAATATATTAGATGGACTCCGTCCACCTACTTACCTACGAATCTTAATCAGCCTGATCTTTCTTCTGGTCGAAGGTATAATAATAATTTAATATAATAAGCAAATATTCATAGTTATTATGTTATCAGGAAACTTGTTAGGAGTCGACAAATAAAATTCAAACATAAAACAAAAACAATATATTCAACAACACAATGAAATAGGCGGCTGAATGTACACTCAAGTAATAAAAATACACCATCAATTATTAAATGGTTGTATACATATAAAAATAAACAGTATTATGATTGATACATACCTTTACAAATACAATATAATGGAATCATACACAAATTAAATTATCAGCAAAGAGAGTCTGATGCTATATAAAAATATTCAACTAACGTTGATTACAGAAAGTCTGTCTTTGCTGTTTAATGGGTATATCTCGAGATACTGGGTATAGTAAATAAAAAAATGAATAACAAATAATACAAAGTTAATTAAAGATAAATTTAAAGAATACAACCAGATTACAGAAATAAAAATTTAACCAACCCGCACTGGTTAAGTTAATTATCTGTTCGTACTGTTGTTTAATGATTAACGGAGAATTGAATGTTCGTAATTATTATTTATTAGAATTTCTTAGTAGCTGATGGAAAGTTCGTAAGAAAATATTGAATGTTCTTTAAATTAAATGCAAAAATGAGTAGTTACTTTTAACTACAGGTGAAGACATGGATGAACGTAGACTCGCCCAGGTAATTGAAGATAATATGATACCATAATCATACCATATTATTCGCCCAGATAATTGAAGATACTATGATTATGATAACTTACAGTAATTCTCGATGACTGCTACACTGCACTGAACCTATATATTATATTTGTATCAAGCATTGAAGTTATTTAAATTAAAAGGTACTTTATACCAATATTTAATCTAATATGATATTAGATTAAAAGAACTCAAATATATAAGTGTATACACACTTAGAAAGAAAATGCACAGAGACGGTAAGGTAACGAGCGGCTGTCCTCAAAGATCGCCCAACTAGAAGTCAAGTTCTTCTCTCCAAATTTCACAAACTTCCACCAAAAAAAGAAAAGATATCTTCCACTTAAAAATGATAGAACAGTATCCATTTCTAAGAAGGTAAAGTTCTAACGACTATCGGAAAGTACGAGGTAAATACGGTACTAGTAACTTGAAACGTGACGAAAATAAAATCTTCGGAATTAGGTTTTCTCATAAAATTACTATAACGTGCCTTCGACGATGTTTACCAAATTTATCAAAAAGAAATCGCCTGAAACCAGAAAGAATTAACCGAGGATTAACGAGAATATTAAGTTGGACTTTCCGTCTTTTGAGATAGTCGGTAAATTCCAATAAAATTTCCTAATGATAAACCGACCACCCGCGTATATATTTGCAATTGCTAATTATAAAAAAAGTGTTACAATGTTGATTTCTAAAAGTTGTAAAATTAATTTATTGCTCCAAAAACTTCAAAACAAAACAAAAATGTTATTTGTTCATAATTATGGTAAAAATCAACCTAGGCATTTGTTCTTATGCCCAAAGTTGAGTATTGTAGTCCTTAAAAAACCCTAAAAATTGCAAATCGATCCATTAATTAGTTTAAAAGTTATTCCATTTATTTATCCCCGGGACTGTTTCCTTGCAGTAACATTAGTCAGAAAACAATGAAGATACCGTAATTATATGCATAGCAAATGAAAAATTAAGAATTAGACTATCAATATACATCAAAAAAATTGAAAAAAACGCAAAACCCTTTTATACAATTGCGGTTATTATTGGTTTATAAACATTTAGAATAACTTTTACCCTATCGCTCGTAGATAAAATCTTTTTTCATATTCGAAAAGCTGATATTTTTACACGAATTAAAAAAAAAGTTGTTCTACGATAATTAGGGGCAAAGTTGTTTTTTTTTTTAATTCACAGCTAATTTGTGTATAACAATTAAGGAACGCAAGAAAAAGATTCGTACTTTTTGTACAAAAAGTTGTACAAACATTGCACTATAACAGGATCCTCTATGATTTGTCAAAAATATGGTTCAAATTAAGACTAATAGTGGCGAGTGGAGGGGAACCCACAAATCTACGCGTTCAAAAAATAAAAACGTATTTTCAAACTACTACAATTGTTTATATCTTCGGATCTCCTCAACGGATTTTAATCTTTCTTTTTTTAATTTGTATGTACTCTTTGCGTACATTACAAATGTGTAATTTATTTATAAATTAATTAACTAATAAACAGAGTAATTTGTTCTTCTTCTTCACGCGACTAGGATTACTCCTGTTTGTCTGCCTCTTATTCTGTTTCAGTCGTTGTTGACTGTACATTATCTTTCCACCTTTTTTGGCGGCCTTCCAACGGGTCTTCTGCTATATGGCTTGTTGTTTTTACAGATGTTTGCTAATCTATCTGGTCCCATTCGGTTTATATGTTCGTTCCAGTTTTTTTTCTTGTTTTTATCCACCTGTTAATATTTTGAATTTTACATTGTTCGCGTATACTTCTGTTGGTTTGTCTGTCTCTTATTGATATGCCCGCTATTGATCTTAGTAATTTGTTTACACAATTTATGACAAAAAAAATCCCCCAACAATCAATAAGCATTTTTTGTAATATTATTATTGTTACCTGTAAGAAAAGTTAAAATAAACTTTCTTTAATTAATTATCGTTAATAAATTATTTACTTTTAAGTAAAAATATAAATGTGGATATCGATTTTGATATGGAAGAAGTATATATGGTACCGAACAAAAAATGTAGACAAGAGTGATTATAATTTCATTTTACACTCATACAAAAGTGAAGTTGGGTAAAGAAAAGGTAAATTTTTAGAGCCAATAGTAAATTTGAGTACTACCAAGTATTAGTTACTTTTGGCTAAAGAAATATTCAATTTCATGTTGCAAGTTTTAATCTTTATAAAGATTAAAATTTAAACTTGACACAAGCAAATGCTTAATTCTTTAACCAAGAATAACTTATACTTGATAGTAGTCACATTTACTCTTGGCTGTAGAAATATACCTTTTTATGACACAAGTCCACTTTTTCTTGTATCGGGGGTATCTTCTTTTATAAGTATTGTAACAATACATTTAGAAGATCCACTATATGATGGAATTATACTGGATCAAACGGATACCAGAGAAACAACCCCGCCTTTTCATTAGCTGAAATGGAAGAAGCAGTTACCAGACTCAAAAACAACAAGTCACCTGGATTAGACAACATATTGAATGCGATACACAAACTAATAGTGAACATAATATGGAATAATAAACAACTGTCACAACACTGGAATACCGGAGTAATTATTCCACTACATAAAAAGAGAGATCAGCTTCAATGTAAAAACTACCGTGAAATAACGCTACTAACTGTGGCATATAAACTACTGTCAAATATTGTGTATGAATGATTGAGACCATATGCGGAACAAATAGTTGGGGGATATCAATGTGGTTTCTGAAGGCAGAAGTCCACAACAGATCAGATCTTCGTCTTGAGGCAAATCTTGGAAAAGACTGGTGAATTTAATATGGACACACTTCATCTTTTCATTGATTTTGAGAGTGCCTATGATAGCATTCATCGAGAATTTCTGATTCATGCACTCAAAGAGTTTAATATTCCAACTCAACTCATTGATATAGTAAAAGAAACGCTTAAAGTACAAAGCAAAATTCGAATTCAAAACGCACTAACAGATACAATCTATGTGAGAACGGGCCTACGACGGGGAGAAAATAATTAGAGAGTCAAAAGTCAACACCAGAGGAACAATAATAACAAAAAGTGTACAAATATTGGCAATTGCAGATGATGTTGATCTGATAGCCAGAAGCGAAAGCGAAAACCAAATACATGAAGGCCAGCAAACCGACAGGCCAAAGAAACCTACAGAATCTGACAACAGGAGACTATAACATCGAAAGCGTGAAAAATTTTACATATCTAGATTCACAAGTTACCGCAGATAACAATGTCAGTGAAGAAGTTAAGAGAAGAATACATATCGCTAATAAAACATATAATGGACTAATTAAACATCTAAGATCTAAAAACATCACAAGAAAAACCAAATGCAAAATATACTGACATGGACACTGTTGAAAAGCGATGAGAACCTATTAGGTACGTTTGAAGATATAATTTTGAACTATACACAGCATACAATGAACCCAAGGTCATAACATCCATAAAGATCGGACGTCTGCGCCATGTTGAACGGATGTTGGAGACTGAAACACCAAAACATATAATGAGGCACACACGAGTAGGGAGGTCAAAGGGAAGACCCAAACTTAGATGCATGGAACAAGTGGAACAAGATCTGAAAACACTTAAGATTACCAACTGGAAAAACAAAGCAAGGAACAGAACAGAATAGCGGAAAATCCTAGAACAAGCCAGGACCCAGAAAGGGTTGTCGAGCTATTAATGATGATGATGAACAATACATTTAAAATTAGAAATTAAAAATGTTTACCTCATATTGTGTATATTTGAAAAAAAAAGTGTGTGATTAATGTGTTTAATAAGAATAATATTTGCATGTATTATTTAATATTATCTAAATGTGTGAAATAGATATTATTTTTTGTGATTATGGAATACTGCTAAATGCATAAAATGAAATATTATTAATTTGTATGATTATTTGAGAATTATACGCATACTCATAAAATAACATAAATTCATCATATAACTTGTGAAATTTTATATACATACAATCACATACAATCTGAGTTAAAAATTATGAAAAATATTGTTTCCTTTCATAAAATATAATATAAAAAATACAATTAGAAATAAATTATACCTATATCTAAAAAATGAGATTTCAGCTGTAAAATATACTATTTTTTCTTCTTGAATTATAAATAAATAAATGTATATACATTACACTGTTTATTAGTTAATTAATTTATAAACACATTGCATATTTGTAATGTACGCAAAGAGTACATACAAATTAAAAAAGAAAGATTAAAATCCTTTGAGTAGATCCGGAGATACAAAAAATTGTAGTAGTTTAAAGATGCGTTTTCATTTTTTGAACTAAGAGATTTGTGGGTTCCCCCTCCACTGCCACTATTAGTCCTAATTTGAACCATATTTTTGACAATTCACAGAGGATCCTGTTATAGCGCAACTTTTTGTACAATAACTAAAAATCCTTTTCTTTGAAATGCCGAAAATTGCGTTCGTTAATTGTTATAAACAAATTAGCTGTGAGTTTAAAAGAAATCTAACTTTTCCAAATTATCGTAGTACAACTTTTTTTTTTAAATTCGTGTAAAAATGTCAGCTTTTGGATCATAAAAAAAAGATTTTATCTTCGATCAATATTTTAAAAATTATTCTAAATTTTTATAAATAAAAAATAACCGTAATTTTACAAAAGGTTTTGCGTTGTAAAAAATTATTTTTTCACTTTTTTTGGTGTATATTGATAGTTTACCTCTTAAACTTTTGTTTTTTATGCGTAGAATTACTGTATCTTCATTATTTTCTAAATAATATGACTACAAAAAAGGTCTCTGGGATAAACAAATAAAATAACCTTTAAACTAATTAATGGGTCGATCTGAAATTTTGAGGGTTTATTAAAGACTACAATATCCAACTTTGGGTGGAATAACAAATTAATGCCTAGGTTCATTTTTACAATAGTTATAAACAAATAACGTTTTTGCCTTATTTAGCAGTTTTTTGCAGATTAATTAAAAAATTCTGTCAAAATATATAACAAACAAGTTGTTAGTAGATTGTGTTATTCATAATTGATGGTTAACTTACTTGGCCTTGATCTTGTATATACAGGGTGGTCCTTAAGTAATTGTACAAAAAGAAACAGTAGATTCTACACTTTAAAATATTACGATTTAAGCCAATTTGCTTTAATAAAATGTTGATATTAAGAAAGATACAGGGTGTTAAAGTGCAAAATTAAAATTTTATTTTTCGCTATAACTTTTATGTTTGTAAATATTTATGTATAAAAATTTACAACTGGGTACTTTTAAATATGAGAAATTATAATTTGATGCCCACTTTAATGTAACTGATAGAGAGCGCCACTTATGCCACATATGTGGTATAAATTTGCACTTAACTTTTTTGCTCTTTAAGCTACCTGTATTTGGGATAAAAAATATTAAAGATACGTTATTTTAACAAAAAAATGGTATACTTGTTAATAACTTTAAAACTCAATAGTTTTTGAGATAATCGCATTTTAAAAATCAGCTGCATAATTCTGATCTGAGGCAATTACTCCAGGCAACGAAGAAAAAATAGACAAAAACATTAATACTTCTAAATTTTGGTATAAAATACCTTTAACTAAAGTTAATAGTTAACGAAATATTAAATAAAATAAATATATCAGCAGGATAATTAATAATAGGATTTGACAAAATAACAGAATAATAGGATTTTACATCAAACATTTTACGTTTTATGTTAAATTAAAGTCATAATCAAAACATTTTGTTTACAAACCAAATTAAGAAATAGTTAAACTAAATAACATAACTTTTTGTAAAGTAAGTGTTCGATATGTCCTCCATTTTCTTTAATTCATTTGTCAATATATTCCATAAAAGATCGTCTCATATTAAATAGCATCATTGGTTCTAAAGAAATTGCTGCAGTATTTATTTCTTCCCATAGTTGGTTGCGAGTGTTTATGGCATTCTTATAGACATGTTGTTTTAATGCGCCCCATACATGAAAATCAAGCGGATTAAATTCGGGGCTACGTGGTGGCTATAATGTATAATGGATGAATATATTATTTTGGATACATATCCAAATCTTATGGTATATTATGTAACTACATTTTATTTGTCGCAGAAGTTAAATAATGTATTAAACTGTGATGTATCTCGTTTATTGGTTACTTATATATACACGGAATAACCTATCGATAACATTACTTATTTATATGATTACGTTACAGCTTACGAGTAACTATAATTACATCTCGAACAAATGGACTATTATGATTTACTAACGAACTAATATTATGCTGAACTAAATTGCCTATGTGTTTACTAGATTTATAACAATATTGGTTATTAGGACAACGATGATGTTTTTGTAAAAATGCTGGGTCTTTCAGGTTAGATTTGTAGCAAAATTATTATGAAACAGGACACATATCTGTTATTCAATACCTGTGCTCTAGTTTCTATTTGTCCTAATAAAAATGGTTGAACAATTTACGTAGTGAATAATAAGTATTCTTTTCGGATTTTTTATGAATTAAATAATTATATCAATATCTCACCACAGTGTCAAGGAATATAACTACCACGACCAATCCAACGTTCAGAAAAGTTGTATTTAAGTATGTTCTAACTGCCTTCTCTCTAGAATGTGATGGTGTACCATCTTGCATAAACCACATCTTTTGGTTTTTAGCATTTTACAATATAAAAAAAGTAATACAACGCCATTATAGAAACTTAAAAACCGATATCAAAGGGAAATTGTAAACATGATGACGGCCAACGTCTGAATACGGCACCTAAAGAAGAAGATGAAATATATTTTCTCCAATAAGACATTTACCAACCATAACAAAGCATTTTGTGATGTTACATTATCATCTTTGAGTTGTTTTAATAGGAATAAACTATGAATTATGCTTATCTACAGGTATTCAGTGTTTTATTGCACAAATATCAAACTAAGAATTATTGTGCAACTGACTTATAAAATGCATTTATCTCGAAAACGGTTGAATTTTCAGGTTACTAACAAGTATACCTTTTCTTTGTAAAAATAATGTATCTTTGATATTTTTTAAGATAAATAGAGCTAACTTAAAGAGCAAAAAAGTTAAGCGCAAATTTATGCCACACATGTGGCATATGTGGCGCCCTCTATTAGTTACAGTAAAGTAAGTATAAAATTTTAATTTATCCTACTTAAAAGCATTCAACTGTAAATTTTTGTCCAAAAACATTAACAAACATAAAAGTTATAGCGAAAAATAAAATTTTAAATTTATACTTTAACACCCTGTATCTTTCTTAATATCAACATTTTGTTAAAGCAAGTTGGCTTAAATCGTAATATTTTAAAGTGCAGAATCTACGGTTTCTGTTTGTACAATTACTTAAGGACCACCCTGTATAATAGGCTACTTTTAATTGAAAAAATTCTGAGTGGTGTTTTTGCCCTCATAATATCAAATTCTGATTGTTTTGTGTATTTTTTTATTGTTTTTATTAAAGAAATTGAAAATAATAGGAAATAAGTACATTACAACACCATTTAAAACAACCGACACACTAAGATCTATTCTGTCCAAAACTAAACCCAGCAATACACATGGTGTTGGACTTAGACCACTAAGTGTCAGGATAAATAAACACAAAACATACGTCAAGAACAGAGACCTCGACAACTCCCAGATATGCAAACATGCCTGGGACAACGAGCACCGAGTACAATGGAGAGATGCATCAATAATCATAAAACGAACATGAAAAAGAGAAAAGTCAAAGAAGCAGCTCTCATCGTACTTAATGAGGAAAAATGTGTAGCAGGCTTTAGTTGCCGATACTAAAAGAAAAAGACAACAACATAAAGATAACCACCATAGTATTCCACGACATGACGGTAAAAATACTAAAAAACCTCTGATTTTTTTATATGTATCGATTTGCTTGAAATTTTGACACCTCAAACATAAAAATATAGTCTAAAGCATTATGTGATTTGTTTCTGGGGGTGGTTAATATCCCAACTTGGAGGTGGAAAAAGTTTCTCAAAAAAAATCTATGACAGTCTTAAATATGCTTTAGAGTTTTTTCGACAACTCAAGAATTATTTGTGACCGAAAATTCATAAATTACACGTAAAAAAGCATGTTTTTAAACAGTTTTTCGCGAACAACTTTAAAAATTTGGATTTTATCGGGAAAACTATCTGGATATAAAAGGAAGCTTATAAAACAAAGAGGTTCGTATTTTTGCATAACCGTAAACTTAATATTAGCAACGTTATGGCTGTTCGAAAAGAGACTTTTATTCATCGAACATAAAAATCCAAACATATGATGTTTAATAACCGGAAAACGGTTATTAAACATCATCATCAAAGATTTTCATGGAAACATTATAGAAATTTTTTTAAAGGTCTTAAACAAACTGTACATTGGTACCAGAACCACTGGTAAAAGTGAGATTTGCATAAAAATTAAGGTAAGTTATATCTAAAATAAAGTCCGCGTATATATTTCGTGACGCAAAAAGTAACAATCTCACACCCGCCAAAACCACACCGGTTGAAACTATTCGTTGTTCATTCATTTATATATAAACATTACATTCTGAAAGTTTAACTGTTTTTTTAAATCTTCAAAAAAGTTTATATGTTTTCCATGAAAAACTTTACGTTTTCTGGTTATTCAACATCATATGTTTACGGTAATAATAAAAACTAATTCCTTTCTTTTATAAGTCTTATTTTATATCTTAACAGTTTTCCATCATAAAATTTAAATCTTTGAAGTTATTCGCGACAAACCGTTTAAAAACATGCTTTTTTGATGTGTCATTTGTGAACTTTAGGTCGCGAGTAACTCTAAAAATATTAACTTTTCGAAGAAACTCTATAGAGTATTTTTGTCTTGAAATTTACTATTCTAGCTATTACCATAGTTTTTTTTGATAAACTTTTTCCACTCCCGAGTTGGTGTGGTAATCACCCCCAGACGAAAAGTACATATTTACATATAGTAGATTTTAATATCTTTGAACTATTTTTTACTTACTGATAAAATTTCAAGCATATACATGCATATAAACAGAATTCTAAGCAGAAAACCGTCATATTCTAGACTTTGAGTCGAGATATTTTATTTTTTTAATAAATAAAAATTAAGTAGCCTAGTATCAAAATCGCCAATCGCCATTTTTCCAGTTTGAGATATGTACTCTTTAAATTCGTCTTAACAATGCCTATCGACTGGTAGTAACGTTCAGTATTAAAACAACCAAAATTTTTCCTAAGAAACATCACAAAGTTTGCCTTCCGTTTCAAAGTAACCTATGTTTTGGGAGATTTCCTCACCAAAAAAACCAATGTTAAAAGAGCCAATCAGGAGACTTTCTTTCGTCAGGAGAACCAATCAGGAAAGGTCTCAGGTAAGTGTACTATTTGTAAAAGTATGGCTTAAACCTCTATTTGAATTTAAAATCTCTTTTTTTTGACTCAACAATTTTTCAGGAGATGTAAAAACAGTTTTCTTTCTATTTCACATCGGAAAAGTACCAAAATAATCGCAGTGCCAGCACAAATCAACAGCTTTTGAGTGGAAAAAATTAAAACTAAGTGAACTTGCAAAAATCAACAAACGATTCCACTCAAATTCAACAACTATTGCACAATATGCATTTATATTAAATAATATTGAAATACAGGATGTAAAAAGACGACGAAAGCAGCAAGAATTGCAAGAAGGGGTCCGGGAGATCAGCCAAAAAAACGACCTGCAAATATCTTATTAATTTAAGTAATAATACGGTTGTAAATGTCTGCCTAAAGGCATTTCTGAATATATTTTGTATTACACGACAAACAGTTAGAACAATCATTGAAAATTATAAAAAGGACAATAATGTATCTATTGAAAGAAGGGATGGAGACCTTTTTGCCCATTGGAGCCCAATTTGGGCTTTTGTTCACCACGTACAGATATGTGTTCCACATGTTTACCACTAGAGGAAAAAATTAAACGATCTGAAGGAGGTGAGAAAACTAATTTAATATGTCAAAAAAGAATCCAAAAGCTACCAGCCAGGACATTCTATAATTTACTGAAGGAAGAAAATATTAACAAAATCACTTTCCCCTAACATGCCAGCATCTCACACAAAATATGACTGTAGTACCGTGTGAGATGCCGGCTTCCATCGTTATTAAATGATTTAAAATGCTCTATAACAGCTGGGGTAAAACGAGAGTTTTTAGTTTAATTTTTTTTTAAATCCTTTATAAAAGGTAATTTAAAAAATCCAATCGGGCAATATCACAAAACGTTTTCGGAATCCATATTCTATCATCAGTGCACCTAAAAAGTATATAACCACTTAATTAAAAAGAACGTGAAATTTAAATTTTGACCAAGGTTAATACAAAATGTATTTAATACTTACTATAATAGGTGGGTATACATGTATTGAGTCACTAAATATGTGGGTAAAAACCCGTTAAAAGTTGTTTTTGTAAATTTAGTTTACATTATATTGTTATATATATAAGTTACCATTGGATTTGGTAACATGGCGACGTATGACTCCACGTGAAGTTGCTGGTCCTAAGACGATGTGTCTACGAGGACTTGATGAAAGCAACTGATTGAAATGACAATCTTGACAAGTTAGGATGGAAGTCCGAACAAAGCAGTGAATGGAACTTTATGTGTTAGTCTAATTAAGACAGAAGCCAACGCTATTTAAAAATTGAAAAAGTTAAAATTACAATAACGTAACAGTAGCAACCATCAATGTTGTTGTTTGAAGTTGTTAATTTGTCCTGAATTTATTTTTAAGAACATGGTGGAAATTGTTTTATTAATTAATGTATGTGGTGAGAAAATTGTGTGGGTATTGTTAGGCAACCAACTATACATACGCTTTAAAGTGGTGTGAATTAGAGATTCTAATATAAGGCCCTTTATGTTTTTTCAACATTTGGTACCTGAAAAATGGAAAATAGACATATGTGGGATTCTTGAAAATTTATTTCTGATGGGTGAAATAGGAATTGATATATTTTATATTTGAAGGTGGTGTTGAGTGAATAAAATAAAAGCTTGTGTAATCTAATGTTCATGTAATATTTAACTTATAACTTAAGCATAGAAGGCCATGTATGTTAAAAAGCAACATTTGGTACCTGGTAAATGTAAAACTTTTTAAGTTACAAGTTCATGAACGTAAATAACTGATTAGGTGTTCACGGAAGAAGTTGGTTTGTTGTTTTGTGTGTGTTGACAAATATATGAGATGAACAAAAATTGATGGTTGGGACGTCGTTTTTGTAATATGATGATCGTACAGTACTCAACTTATATAATATACGTAATAAGTTCATGAGCTTAATAGACTATCGGTATATCTTGACAAAAACTGTAAAAATGAAATGGTTGTGGGTGGCTCTGTTAAATTTAAGTAAAAAAGAAAGTTGTGATGTTTTGAAGTTATACTTCTATATGCGCTCTCCACGTTGGAAATTTGTACGGGAGTGAATCGGTGAAATCATTACATATGTGAGATAATGAGTAAGAGAGAGACAGAAGATATATTTTCTCTCTCTTCCTCCATCGAGAATAAAAATGTTCCTTTATATATATATATATATATATATATATATATATATATATATATATGAATATAATATTATATATATATATAATATATTACTTATTAATATTATTATTTATGTGGTATGTTTTGTATTATTTATTAAATGTTCATAATTATTTTAGACTTTTGTATTTCAAAATAATAATCTCAATAAATCACTGTATGACCGAGAACTGTCAATTTTGAAATACGTTTGTGTCATATCTAATTGGCAAATATTTTACGTGTTTGGTTCATACGCTGGTATATGAGTTCGAATCCCAATATGAATTTTCTTTTTTATTTTTGAAATATTTAAAAACCCCACGTTAATTTTATTAAATATATGTAATATACGCAAAAATACTAAATTTTAAAATAAAATGAAAATTTACAACATAATCCGAGTTGTTGGTTTTTGAAGTTATACTTCTAGACGCGCGTTCGACTTTGGAAATTTTGCACGGGAGTAACAAGCCTCGTTAGGCATGTTAAATTATAAATTAAAACTTGTAAATATCTCAAGAAAGTTTAAATATGTAATTATATACACAACAAACAACAATTAAATATTGTATTTATCAATGTCAAATAAATTGACAGTTGTATCACCAAGCAATATTTTTTTATTAATATTGTTATCATGGTAAATTGAACATATGGGTAAGTAAGTAATGTATACCTATTGTCATTTTTAAATACTGATGAATATTATTTATTTAATATCTTAGCATTTTTAAAATCGGAAACATTTATTTGTTATTATTTCCACTGATTGATTACTTTATTTTTAATTATTAACGTACTTATTTATATAAAATGGTATAATAAATTAATATGAAGTACATTGTTTCTTTTGTAAACAACTGACCTAAATTTGTTTTAATGGAATCTTAGGTTAGAGTTTTAAAATATTCGAACTATAATCGTAATACACATCGCCTAATTAGCCGTGATCGTCTAGTGGACTAGTTGTTCGGATCCCACGTTGTGGTCGTGGTAACCCAGGTTCGAATTCTGGTAACGGCAATGTGCTAACATGTCACGGTGAGGTAATTTTTTGTTTTTTTTTGTTAAAAAAATTTAAAAACATTAATTACTGTGTTTAAAACAATAAAATGTATTTTGAACAAATTTTTACAAACAGGTGTATATAAAAAATACTCTAACCCGCTCCAAAAAAAATTAGTTTTGAAAAAATTATTGTTGGAAACGAAAAATTCGATAATAGGGTAGGATTAAAAATGATACTTTTGTTTATCTATATAAAAATAACGATTTTACAAATTTTTAATGGAGTTTAGAATAAAAATTTTACAACAGCGATGCATTGCTCAGTTTTTGAAGTTATATGCGTATATTAAACATATGCGTAAGTAAGTTATGTATATTGTCATTTTTAAATACTTATTACTATTGCATTTTAATTTGTATTGTATTATTATATTGAATTATGTTGCAGTGTATTGTATTGTATTTTTAAATTAATAACAAAATAAACAATGAATTTTACTGCAGAGTATGGGTAAAAAAAGTCAAATGTTGTTTATATACAGCAAACGATGCACCATATACCTATATACCTAATTCTCTTTTTCTTTCTGCTTTCTCTTACCTATCGCAATACATATGTAATAATTGTGCAGATTGACTGCCTTAAAAATTTGTAACGGCGAACGCGTGTATAGAAGTATAACTTCTACCGGCAGTCCCACTGGACTGCCACACGCGTTTTTTTTTAATTATGAGAAGAGGAAAGACTACAGAAGGCTGAGGTCTTCAGAGACCCGAAACCAAACCCTGAGGGAGATGTGTGTATAAGTAAAATAAGAACTGAATAGTTTAGGAGGGGGATGACGAATAATCTACTCTGAATTTAGATTAAAAAAAAATTTTGTTATATATGGTATACAGGAACTTAGATTACTTGTGGAGTTTCTAGTTTCTCGCATTGGTTTCAAAATAAGGTACTGGAATTATAGTTACCATGGTTTTCGAAAAAGTGTAATATAACTTTCATATTAGATATTGAAACTAAAATGTGATTCTTAATGAATTTAGGTTATTATTAGTGTAAGAAAAAGTTTATTGTTTAAAAAGTAAATACAAAATACTAAGTTACAAAAAATAATAAAATTTGAACAATGGTTTTAAATTAAAACAGTCCAAACACATAATACCTATATGGATTTCTTGAACAACTGCTATAAAACATTGCCACCTGGTTGCATTTATTCTGTGCAAACTTTCTATCATGACTAATTTACAACCTATTGTAACATGCCATACAACGTTTTCTGTTCTTTCTGCTTCTCTCGTCCCTTTCTTGTACTTTGATCAGCTTATGTCTTTTTCAACTTTCTTCTCGGTCGAATTAGATGCAATATTTTGAATAATTTCTAATCTAAAATCTCTATGTGTAATATTTTTACCTGTTATTGTTTTATATAGACGATAAGCGTTAGCAATAGAGGTTTCCAAAAGTAATTCCAAAGCTACTTTGCGGTACCATACTATAATTGCTAGCCATTTCGTCAGATATATCGGTACCTTGTTTGTATTTATTGTAAAAACAATAGCTTCTGACTTTATCACAAGTTCCGTCCTATCTTTTTTTTAATTCACACATTTTCAATGTACGATTTCTTGATAGAAACCTTACGTTCCTCTTATCCTTATAATTCCCAACTACATATCCTTTTTTATTTTCCTTTCCTACAATTTCCCCACGTTTCATCTTTTTAGGTTCTAGAATAAACATTGGGCAATTTTTAACAGTTTTCTTAGTGTTTCAACTAAATGAATCTTTTTTTCTAATACCGTTTAAGCTTATTGTGGGTTAGTATAAAAATTATCTACTACTGAAGTTATCCACATCCAACATAATATTCAAGCAGTTCTTAAACAACTGTAATATTTACTCTATTTTCTTTATTTTTCTGCTTCATTTGACCCCCGTAAATTTTAAGGTGGTAAGTATAATCTTGAGAATCACAAATTTTAATTAATTTTACTCCATATTTGGAAGCTTTTTCAGGGATGTATTGCTTAAAAATTAATCTACCTCTAAAAGGTACCATCGATTCGTCAATGCCGAAAACTTCTTCGGAAGTTTTTAAGTGTATGTATTTCTGTATAACTATCGACTAATGGTCTATAGAATTTTTTATATAAAAATGATTGCACGTCATACGTCAGAACCCCACCGCGTTGCCAAAACATCAGAATAGTTAGTAAGTGATCAATTTTTAAAATGTCAACTATTTGTCAAACTGTTATATTAACAGTAAATACACTTAGTTTTAAGACTACTGCAACACACTAAAATACATAAAAATACATTTTAATACAATTATATATTCTAAATTTTAAACTTACCTCTTTTAGAGCATTAATAGTAAAAACGTCCCGCCATTATTTCTTTATCAAAATAATCTAGCTTATATGAAAGCTTATTAGCTTTCTACAGACTATTTAGTTGTTTTGGCATAGCAAAATCACAATACACAACAGCTAGTTTAAAGCTATTAACCTAATTTAATATGTATTTATAAATACAATTTATTAATATATAATATATCCTTACTCTAAAAAAGCAGCAACACTTTAAACAATTTTGCCACACGCTGAACTGTCATTAAAATTTAAAGTATATTTAAAGTAATATAATTCTAAAATTCCCAATATAATGATGATTACATTTTTCTGATTATTATACCATGTTGACGCCTATGAAAGATCTACCAGTTTCGTATGGGTTTCGTATTATTAGCTGTGTTAGGAAAATTTAAACTCCTACAAAATTTATTTTAAATTCTTATCACTACAGCTGTTTCGGCTGATTGCCTTTCTCAAGTGATCTGTTTTTGGCATGGGTTTACACCAAAAACAGATCACTTGAGAAAGGCAATCAGCCGAAACAGCTGTAGTGATAAGAATTTAAAATAAATTTTTGTGTAAGTTTTGAAAACAAAGTTTTCAGTGTTTTATTGTTACATAAAATGAATTCCAATCAAGTAACGGTCGAATCCATCAATTATTTAAACTCCTAATGTTGTCGTTCTGGAAATTTTAAATATAAGTATCGTCACTTTATATAAATTGTGACGTACAACGTTTTTACTTTGAAAAATGATATAATTTTGGCTAGTCGATCATTGGGATCATTAGTGCCGTTATCAGAGAAATGCATGTGTCGTAGCCATTGAGCAAAAAGACAAAAGAGGGAATGTAAAGGTAGTGGGGGCAAAAATATTGTTAGACAGGAAGTGCCATCTTGAGAGGCCACATTAAACAAGGAAAGAGAGACTCTTTCCTTGTTTAAAAATCAAATTTAGTTGGGTTATGTTATTGCTGATGTTTGTTTGTCCCAACTGTCACATGAAAGATTATTTGTATTCTCTATTGAAGTTTTTTAACAATTGTTTCACATTTTAGATTATTATTGTTATTATTTAATTAAAACTTTATTGTGTTCTAGTGTTAAAAAAAGTATTTTAAGTGTATTATGTATTATTATTATGTAATACAGTGATGAGTGCCTTAAGAACCAGCAAAATAACGCAAAAGATAGAAAACATGTTGTGAAATAAAAAGAGATGAAAGTAGTAGAGGTGGGAAATTATCGATAGAAACCTCTAATTTACATTCAATTACATTAGGACTATCGATAGTTTCCCACCTTTAGACGTTAGCGTATGAGCTAGTTGACTTCAGTCATAATATTACAAGCATGACGTCGAATATTTACATTTTTTAAATTTCGCATAAGGTAAAAACTGATTGAAGGCAATAAAGCAAATGTAAGTAAACAGTTTAATTAGTAGTAATTTGATAATTAATTCTGTTTTGACGAATACAGAATAACAAGCTATGATAATTCTGTATTGAGAAGTACATAGTTTATTATTGATCAATACTTTAATTTTGGATAAAAAAATACTGCTACTTAAACTGTTTTTACTTACATTACGTGATACGTATTACTATGACGAAGTCAACAAGCTCATAAGCTAACGTCTAAACGTGGGAAATTTTCCATAATTCTAATGTAATGTAAAGCAAATTATAGGTTAATATCGATAATTTCTCACCTCTACTACTTTCATCTCTTTTTATTTCACAACGTATTATGTTTTCTATCTTTTGCGTTATTTTGCCGGTTCTTAAGGCACTCATCCCTGTATAACAAATAAATAGATAAATTAGAACCCCTACACCACTGTATGATTATTGTGAAGTGTCATGAAATTTAAATTTGGCGCATTCGCATTTCCGGATATGTCCGCCATCAGAGGCTACTTTTTTGGTCTCCTTTTCATAACGATTAGATTCCCTCTTCTGTCTTTTTGCTCGATGGTCGTAGCACAGACTGAAATGTATTACGCGACATAAGTTGTTGTATAAACTTATTTGCAAATAAAAGTTTTCTTAAGCAGTAATCCGAAATTTTTGAATATACTACAAGGCCCATGTAAATTATGATATCGAAAAATTTTCGCAGTTTAACATTATTCGCAATGGGTATCCATTTACCCTTCGTAATTCTTGAAGCCTAAATATTCGTCTGAATTCTAATTAGGTCTAACATGTCATCATCAATGCTAGCAGATAAAATTTTTATTGGAGTGATATCACAATCTAATACATTATTAACCCCTCCCGTTCCAGAATATACTAAATCTTTTAAGTATACACCTATACCTCTCCCCATTTTTCACATTTTTCATTAGATAATTCTGTCATTTTTGGTTCATCTTCTGCATCTTCCCAAGTACTCTCCTCAGTATCGTCGTCTTGTATCTCATAATCACTTCCGCTGTCCTCAAATGGTTCCTCGATATCAGAAGTATTATCCTCGTCCGATGGGATTTCGTCATACCATGTCAGCCATTGTTCACTTGTTTTTCAGACATAGTAGAAACTACAAAGAGTGATATCAGAAAATGAACGTATTATTTAGTGTGATTTTTACTTACTAAAAACCCAAAAATTGGCTACAGCTACTTGATGTTATTTTACTAAACAATTGGACACAATGAACGCTCAAAATCTATTAGAACAGCGTTTCAATACACAATACTTAATACATAATATAACACTTCTAAACTATTTTACAAATGAATAGGAAGATATCGTGATTGATGTCCGGAGCAGTCAGCATCTAACGTAATCTACGTCGAAGCGGTAGGGACTGTAGGTTTGCTGTTATCTCACACGGTCTCAATTTTCATACGTTAAATTTAGTCAGAAACGTCATCACTGGCAAATGAAAATTAAAAACATAAAAATACGAATTGATTAATAAATAAGAAATTTTAATTATCCTTGGCAAATAAAATAACTTATTGTATTTTTATCAACTTTATCGACAATTTTGCAACAAACTGAACATAATATGAATTATATTTTGCAATAAATTATATAATATTAACATACCACTCACAATTAAATATCAATTGTGAGATACAATAAATATCGGAAAACGCAGATATACCAAACCACTTCCTTGCTGGTCTCCCTCTTCTTTTCTTTCCTTGTTCTCCTGTTCTTCCCCTTAGAACGTTTTTTTTTAGCATTCGCAAAACATATGCTAATCATCTAACTCTCTATGCTCTGATTTCCTGCGTTATTTTGCGTCCTTTCCCAAATCTCTAACTGTTTTTCCTGTTTTTAATTTATTGTTCAAGTTTCACATATGTACAATACTTAACTCTTGGCTGCCCATGATACGTTTTTTGCCTTCAACAGTGCGTTAATGATTCTACTGATTCTACTGATTCTACTGCTTTACTGCCTTTCAAAAACCGCTTATCTATTTCTCTCTCTTCGCCTCCTCTATTTGTAACTGTTACTCCAAGGTACTCAAATTCTGTTACCTACTCAAATTTATATTCAGCCGCATTCGTTCTTAGAGTGATCCATTAATTCTTTTCTGCATTTTCTCCTCATATTTTTATATACTTACTTGATTTTTTCTTGATTTATAGTTAGGCCATATTTTCTAGCTTCTTTTTTAATTTTTGTAAACATTAAGAACTTCTATTCTTGAACGTGTCAGAAATACCAAGTCATCTGCAAAACCCAATGCATTGTGGTTTTTTGTTAAGAATCATGCCGCTTGTCTGGATCTTGGCACCTCTAATTATTTTTTCTACTACTAGGTTTAATTAATCTGTTGACATGGGGTCTCTCTGTTTTAATCCTCTATTGAGCTTAAACGTATTTGTAGGACTTCTGTGTATCATTACTTTATTGACTGTATTAGTTAGCTTCATTTTAACTAATCGTATCAGTTTCTTTGATATTCCTAGGGATGTAATAGCTTCGTATAGTCTGTTTCATGAGATAGATTGGTAGGCATGTTTAAAATAAATTAAGATTACATACAAACCTAGGTTTTGTTCATACTTGTAACTTGTTGTTCTGTTTCTTAATCTACTCATCTATTTAATTTTTTTGTCATGTCTCCTAATAACATACCATCTTTATTTCTGTAGAACATTATACATACTTTTATTTTATATCAACGGTGTCTTTTTTACTTATTGATAAAAATTCCTAACTTCTTTTTGTCGATAGTTGCCTTCTATCATTTATAGCTGCTTTTCCAATAATTTTCCTTTACTTTGTCTGCAAAATTGTTTAGCTTTTCTCCTTTTGGTTTTATAAAACTCTTTACTTAAATCTGTATTACTTGTAACATTTTCCATTTTTGCGTTATTTATTTTGCTAGGATTCTTTTGCAGTTCTCATCAAACCAGTTTTCTATCTTTTCTTTTTGAAGTTACACTTCTATACGCGCGTTCGACGTTGAACATTTGTACGGGAGTAAATCGGCAAAATCATTACATATGTAAGATACAGATAAGAGAGAGACAGAAGATATATTTTCTCTCTCTTTCTTTCTCGAGAATAAAAATGTTTCTTTTGTAAATATATTTAATATTTATTAATATTATTATTATTTTTTTATTAATATTATTGTCATGATAAATTAAACATATGCGTAAGTAAGTTATGTATAATTTCATTAATACTTATAAATATTGCATATTAATTTTAATTTATTGTATTATTATATTGAATTATGTTGCAGTGTATTGTATTGTATTTTTATATTAATAACAAAATAAACAATAAATTTTACTGCACAGTATGTGTAAATTTTTTTTGCATTCAACTCCTTTCATACATAGGTATATGAGAATAAAAATATAAATTTTCATCAAAATATTGGTTGGATTCTTCATTTACTATACTCCTATTACAGGTCAAATGTTGTTTATATACAGCAAATGATGCACAATACATCTATATACCTAATTCTGTTTCTCTTTCTGCTTCCTCTTAACTATAGCATTACATATGTAATGATTGTGCAGATTGACTCCCATATAAATGTGTAACGGCGAACGCGTGTATAGAAGTATAACTTCTACCGGCAGACCCGTTTTTCTACTTTCTTAATGCTAAGGTCTGCCGCTTGCATCATGGCTGTTAACATTTGTTCCCATTTCTCCTCTAGATTCACCGTTGTCATTCTTACCAATCTCTTATCTATTTCTTCCTCTATTATTTTTTCTACCTCTTTATATTGGAACTGGTATTTTTCATTATTTTACTTTTTCTTGGTTGTTCGGTAATATCTGGCTTAAGTGTGTCTATTGATATATATGATAACTGTCGAAATCTTCGCCCCTGTAGCTTCTGCAATCGATCACTGATCTATTGTGTTTCAGGTTTCTAGAAAAAATTATAACAAGAGGTCTCTAAAAATGTTTCCACTTCCACCTAAATGGTACCATAAAAAGATGCTATCTACGCCGATAGCCACCAACGAAATTTTTCATGGCCATCAGACTAGATTGCACTTTTGTACGCTACTTATTAGAAAAGAAAATTTATAGAGAAAACTGGTAACTCGTGTTCCTACGACATAAACTACGCCCTAAATACCTTCTTCTTCTACTTCGTCTTTACAAGCAATTCTGCTTGTTCATTGTCAGATTGATACTGTAGTATTTTTATTAATCTAATTTTTTGTGTCTATTTATTATCAAAGGTTCTACATTTATAACACTTACAAGTTTATTTTAAATCTTTATTTGCACACTAATAATCATATAATTTATTTACATTTATTACAATACGCGTTACAATTCGAAACTCGGCGCGATATTATTTTTTAGACTCAAACTAACTCGATATTCAAAAACTAACTGTCCCTTAAATAAAAGGTCTTTATATTTATACTAAACAACCGTTAGACTAGAATTCCGGCGATTCCCTTCGAACAGACGAGAAGGTCACCCGGACTGGTTTCTCGTTCGACCTGCTTCTGGAATCTTCGAATCGTAGGAGACCCGTCGGTTATTATCTGGGGTTTCTGCCGGCTGGTGTATGATCTAGAAAAGACTTGTATGAGAAAGGATGTTTACAGTTTAGATAATATGCGTAATTATTTATCGTAACAATACTTCTATGGAAGCTTCACTCCATCTTTTGTGTGGTCGTTTGATACCAATTCTAACGATTAGTGATTTATCACTTGCTGTTTTGACTATACGGGTCTTCCACATTTTGTTTATGTGGTTGTTTCATTCTTTTTAGTGCCCATTAATTTTCTTCCAGTGTCTTCACTCAAATATGTGTATATATGTATAGTTGTTTGTGACCGGCTAGTTATATAAAACTTTCAAAGTTTCAGTAGTTAAAAGACTAACATATGTGTATTCTTGTATTAAAAGTCTAGCTTTCAAAACTGTTTAGTTTTTTTATCAAGACAATACCTAAATGCTGAGTTTCTGAGAATGCTGATTTTCAAAAATTTATTGATTAGCTAAATTATGTTGTGTTACGTGTCTGAATGTTTGTTTTTTTTTACTTTATGCGTTATAGTGTTTAGTTATCAACATTGAATGTTCAGACCCACATTCAGCACTATAATAGGCCCTTACGTCATTTTTTTTTTATTTTTTTTGTGGCTGATTCAGATAGTCAATAATTATTGATTGCAAATTCTTCTTTGGTTGTTTCCAGTAATATGTATGTATAATATTATGTTGTTAATAGATCTTTCCAAGATCCGAAAAGTAGTAAATATTGCTGCAGAAAATTAAGAATACATAAAAAAGCTGTAATCTTTTTCCTACGGTTTAATTATAAAGCGAAGATTTTGATAAAACTATATCAACTTATATTTTGGTTAATATATTTTTAGACATTTTATAACAGAGAAAGATTTTTTCTTAACCTTTGTTAGTTATAGCTCAACTTGAAAGTTTTATATGAAGATTTTATACTCGAAACAGCGATATAATTAGTTTATCGATGGTTGTCTTTAACACTCTGTCATCCTCTGATCGTACCACGTGACCTGCCCATCTTATTCGGTTTGCCTTGCTTAACCATTTCAATCTTATTTTATTATTTTCTTCCACTGCTAATTTGCACTCATCGTCAAACCAATTATTTCTTCTTTTATTTTTCGTTTTGTCAACTACTTGCACTGCTGCATTGTTTATTCCTTGTTTATTTCAAAACAATATTCTTGTAAAATTAAATGGTATATTTATTTAAAAAAAAACCCTTTTGGGCTACATCACAGAACGTTTTCAGAATGGCAATTACATTGCCAGCGCTGTTACCTCAAAAAAATATTACCACTTTATTTAAAACCATAGACGTATAATACAAATAGACTGGCGCTAAAATACTGGACCGTTCCCCCAGTGCAATAAAGAAAACTGACCCAAAGCACTCCCTACCTATCTTTCTAATTGACCCTGTTTATCGACCATGTGACCTAAATAACCAATGGGAAAGTCACGTGGATAGAGTACAATGTAAAGGTGTATTAATAGTAATGAAAGAAATAGAGATCAAATAGAGGAAAACCAAAGAAGAATCTTATTAAATGAAGAAAAATCTGTAGCAAACACATCAATAGACTGTAGCACATTATGGTTACCGATACTGAAAAAAAGAAGTTGAAGAAAGTTGAAGTTGAAGAAAGTCACGTGGATAGAGTACAATGTAAAGGTGTATTAATAGTAATGAAAGAAATGGAGATCAAATAGAGAAAAACCAAAGAAGAATCTTATTAAATGAAGAAAAATCTGTAGCAAACACATTAATAGACTGTAGCACATTATGGTTATCAATACTGAAAAAAAGAAGTTAGTAATAAAAATATACCAAAACTAATGAGTTAATAAAAGTTCAGAGAGATATCATCTATAATTAACTACATAAGCAGAGAAAGATCAGAATATGAATTTTGCTCAAAATATGGCAATTTACCTACAAGATCGAGGCTAAGTAAGTAAACTGTTAAATTGGTTGCCACACAGCCTCTAATGATAAACAATAATAGGTTAACACTAATAATTTCTAATTTAATTTTTTTTTTCAAATTTTTCAGTGATTCCTCTAAAGTTCATGACGGAAACTCTGCTGCATACTACTGTAAATACACTACTTACACTATATCCATACCTACAAAGTTCTGCATCCTCACAGGTGAGACCACAGTCAATTTGGAAGCCTTAATTTGCTTCAAAACGCGTAGTGATAATAAATGTGTCATCATCACTAACTCGTTAAATGCTCTATTATGTGTAAAACAAATATACCCTACAAATCCAATATTTTGGTTTATAAAAAAATGAGACAAATATAATTCAATCAATTCGAAAACAAGTAGCAGTTATCTGGGTACCGTCAAATGTAGCAATAGCTGGAAATGCGAAAGTGGACAACCTAGCAAACACAAGTCGAATAAACTCATAATACTCCGATCTCAAATACCTAATTAAAGACCACTGTATGAACATATGGCAAGACTACTGGAAAGATTCAGGAACCAAACTATATGAGATTTATCCCCTTGTGAAGATTATCTTGAATAATCCATCCAATAGAAGGGGCCAAGTAATAACTAACCGACTAAGAATTGGACACACTGCACTGACCCATAAATTCTTCATTAACAAAGAATCTTCTCCAACCTGAAGAAACTGTTCTCTACCATTGACGGTAAAGCATATTCTGATTGACTGCCAGTACCACGAAGAAACAAGAAGAAAGTATGGAATCTCAGATGACATCAAAACCACTTTAACCATAAACACTGACCATGTAATAAATTATTTAAAAGATTTACGTTTATATACATCTATTTAACGTAAATAAAATAAACTCTTGTGTACGTTACTCCACTAATAACTCTGCGTGGTTGATGTGGATTATGTGTTTTTCTAAATAAAAAAATAAAAAATTTGAAAACGATTCCGGGATAGGAAATCTAAATGTTAAAATAAATGTAACATGTAATTATATTCAACCTAAACATTCCATAAGAAAATAGTTCCATAGAACACGGTTAATAAAAAGCTTCACACTGTAAACGGTACAGTGAGGACTGAACTATGTACGTATGTACAGATGTTGCTTAATCACTTTTCAAGACAAATATTATTTTTTCCTGCTAATTTCCACTAAATTTAATTTTGATTTGATTTAATAATACACAACAACCGTATTGATACGTTGATGAAATGAACATAAGGTTAAATTAAAATAAATCTGCAACTTTAATTCGAAAAGTTGGTATGATCAAAAGTTATCGCTCGGCATACGATTAAAAGTTAAAAATATTTTATAGCGACCATCTATAATGATGACACCGGCATATAATTGACTTGTGACCTGACTTCCCTTAACCTTTATCGTCACATCCGTTCAAATATACTCATTACTTACCAGTTCTTCTACAGGTTACTCATGTATATTCAGTGATGTCCATAAAATTAACATGATATAAATATTGTCTAGATAACATGGATATATGTTTATGATGGGTTTTCCGGTAACTATGAAATTAATCATAATAAATGATTCTACTTATGAGCATAAAAAAATTATAACAAAAAGGTAACTTAATTCTTTAATATATTAGAGAGGAGTACAGAAAAGATTGTTCAAAAAGTTAAGTTCAATATTCTTAATATGATGGCTAAAATTAATTTTATACGATATTTACTAAACCCCTGAATTCCCAACGTTCCGTAAATGCAACATTTTTAAATGTATTTTTTTAAATGTGTTTAAATAAAGAACGAAGTACAAATCTAATAAAATATTTTGAAATAATTAAAAAGGTACCGTAAAATGAGGTTACTTTGCACCATTTTTTTTAGTTTTATTTTCTTAGAGTCAGGGCCGCATTTAGTTCAATTGACGCCCTAGGCAATCTAGGCCACCCTGCAAAAATGTACCATTTTTGCGAAAAAAATTGCAAGCAGAATTTTTTATTTAAATAAGAATACATTAAAAATGAATTTATTTAAACTTCGATGTTTATATACCTATAACAGAAAAAAAATGTGGGGTGCAGATCAAAACATTACATTGAATTTTTTATCGAGACTATATAAGATCTATTATAGATCACTGCTGTTTGGTATATGGATCAGCGCTAGCATAACCAATTTACGTAAACTTGATAGAATCCAATTTAAAGCTTTAAGAATTGTGTTAGGATTGATGAAAAGCACTCCAAATGAAGCCACTCTAGTTCTAGCATCTGAAAACCCACTCTCATTGCGCAGAGAATATCTGGCAAGCAAATATTTCCTAAACCAACATTATCGTGGCACTTATAATGCAAAAATAATTAATGAATTAAATACAGCTGATTTAACATCCACATACTTTATTAAAAAAAAACTCTCCACCACTTGCAAGAGCAATTATGACTTGCAACGAACTCAAGTTAATAAATTCTCCTTGTAATCTTATCTGCTAATTGTTGGATATACCACATCTAACAAGTGTTCTAGCTACAAATATTATTATTCCTAAATACCAAAACAAATTTTGTTACACTACTCACACATAAATCTTAAGTGGCCATTCAGACCATATTGTGATCTATATAGACGGGTCCAAATGACCAACATGCACAACCAGAGCTTACTTTGTACCAAAAATGAAGATAAAAAAATCATTTATTTTAAATAATCAATCCAGTATCTTTGCTGAAGCATGTGCTATATACAAAGCCCTTGAATTGTGCTGTGAAAACCAGTGGAACAAAATTGTCATAGGCAGTGATTCACTATCAGCATTACCCTCCTTACAAAACTTTAAATTCACAATTAATAGCAATATTAGAAATTTTTCAATAGTTACTAAAACTATCAGATCCATATGGTGTTAAATTTGTATGGGTTAAGGGACACTCAGATATTTTTGGCAATACTATTGCTCATTCTATAGCACTATACTATTATATATGGTGATAGAAGCATTCAACACATGTGACCTACTTGCCTATATCAAACAACATATTAAATTTAAATAGGACAAACGATGGATTCAGTTTGGTGAAAGCACAGGCACTAATTTATACAAATTACAACCAACAGTAGCTGTAAAACAATTTTGCAAAGATGTTACACTAAGAAGAAACACAGTGTCAACTATCTTAAGATTAAAAGTAGATGATGGATGTTTTCCGAAACATCTACACAAAATAGGAGTTCTCCCTACAGACCGATATGAGTGTGAAACTAGTATCTGATTTAAATCACATGTTTTTCAACTGCCCACTACATCGTAATACAAGCACGTGGCTGCTAAAAGAATTGATAAACGAGGGTTTAAGTACACCATTAAACGTAAAGCTTCTATTTTAGTGAAGACAATATAAAAAATTTTAAAATCATTATGATATTTCTTGTAAAAATTAAATTAAATTAAGTGTAAAATTGATCGTATATATGAACATTTTCTTTGTATGTTTACCATATATGTTGCCCAGCTACCTAACCGTGGTTTATGTCTTGTTTGTTAAAATAAAGCCGCTCTGATGAATCCCTTAGAGTGAAAAGTGTCCTCCTTGTACAATCCTGTATGAATGAATACTAATATTTATATAAAATTACGTTGCTGAAGGTTCCAAGCCAAAGCCAATAAGCAAAAACAATGTCATTCCAGTTCGATCACATCAGAGATTTCTTCCTTGAAGTTTCTTTGGCAAAATCGTCTATAATGTCATAATTTATCGCCTTTATTACGTCACTTTCTATAGGCAAAATCGACAAATTGTTAAGACGTTTTTGCGTCATAATTAATCGGAAATTATTTTTAATTCTTGACATTTTCGAAAATGACCTTTCAGTCGACACGTTGGCAACTGGAATGCACAAATAAATGCGCAAAGCATAGTCAAAATCAGGGAAAATATCTTTCATTCCACTCTTCTTTAAATATTTAGATATGTCATTTGGTGATTTTATGGTGGTGTCCAAATGACCCTGTATTTAAGTCCAATTGACCCTTAAGTGAATGGATTTATATATGAATGATGTATCTAGGTCGTCTTTATAAATTTGTATCAGATTTTCACCTTCTTTAATAATTTCTTCATTGTTTAATTTTAGCAAATCTGTTATAACACGAAAACGTTGATAAATAAGTCGATAAGATTCCAGACGTCTATTCAGGTCTGTTATCAGAGTGTCGATTATAGTATAGAATGTGTGGATTTTTACTTCATCACTAGCTGAAAAGTTTAGTTCACCATCGGCCTCCTCGTCAAATTAAATTTTTCTTTTCCTCTTTCTTATTTATTAATATTTTTTATTTGGGCATAATTTTTTGGCTTTCTCGTCATAAATGGCAAAATTATTTCTGATTAAAGTAAAGTAATTTGAAAGAGCTTCAAACTTTTTATATACAGATCGATTGCAGGACTCTGGATATACTTATTGGATAGGTTCACTCTTTCTAAAACATTGCTGTTTAATGTTTTACACCTGTAGTTTGACATCTATCGTTAGAGATATTAAAAAGAGCATCTTTTATTTCGCTGAAGCTAGTATATAACGCTTTAGTTACGCCCCCCCTTGCGGACCACCTAGTTTCACTAAGAGATTTCACAACAGGTGATTTTAAGTTATTAGTCAAAATTTTTCATCTATATGTGAAAGCCAAGAAAAATGTAAATAATTCTTGAAAAAAAAAATGAAAAAGGAAGTAGCGTTCAGACAGAATTCTGCGGCCAAAGATCCTACCAAATTGAAAGAATGTCCAGAGCAAGGTACGTACTCAGCAAGTCTGTTGTGATTTTTTATTCTGGCCTGCAGCCCTGAATATTTGCCAGACATATTGGATGCGTTATCATATGACTGGCCGCGACAATCACTTAAATCAATAGTACATTCCTCTAAAGTCGACATCACTGTCGATTCTAAAGCAGCAGATTTGTGACCTTCAGATGGAATATATTTAATAAATCTTTCAGTCGGCATACCATCTCCAGAAACATAGCGAACTAAAAATGCTAGCTGATCAACATGAGACACGTTCTTCTTAATTTTCTTCCCATCAAAATTATTAGTTCCTCACATATAGTGTTTGACAGATAATTACAGTTCCCTTAACCAATATTTCCAAATTTAGTAAGGTGCTCGCGTAAAAAAGGATCAAATTCTGCTGATCTATAACTGAATTATCTCCTCCAATGGCAGGTCCCCTTGTGGTCAGTATAATTATTGTTAAAACGACACGTTGCAAAACGTTGTGCCAGTATTGTACTTCGCTTCTGAACGTACTTGTTATGGAACAGTCTATTTTGTATAAAAAAATACAAATATTTTTTTGTGCAGTATTTTTGCCACCTTTTCATAATTTGCCGCCCTAGACAACTGCCTATATTGCCTAATGGATAAAGCGGCCCTGCTTAGAGTGGATGTAAGATTTCAATCATCGATATGTCACTCGGAGAAGATCTGAAATTTTTATTATAAATATCTATTAAGATGGTTGTAATATAGCTCTTATTATAGTTATTTTCAGCCATATTGCATAATTAAGAAAACAACCTAGTTTTATTATTGGTGCAAAGTATACCCTAGAAAATATTTTAATAATATTTGGCTACGAAATGCTTGTTCGTGCATATTAATCATATAGGATTTTAAATTTTGCACCAATTAAATTTAAAAAATGTTCGTCGGCTCAGTTTTTTTAATTTAAACCTACCTACATTTATAAAAGAAGCTTAAAAGTAAAGAACATTACTACGTTTTAAATAAACAAACTTCATTATAACGACAATAGTAAAAATACAAAGCTGAAAGTAATCCCACCACAATTTGTCGCATATTATACAATCCCTGTCTGGAAATTTTCTTGAGAGGGTTTTTGGTGACAATTACATTATCCCACGATTACCATATTTCGTCGCGTCTTTATGTCTATTTCGAAAACTTTAACGATTTTGCCATGACTATGATCATCGCTTTATCATTTTGTATTGCTGTTATCACTTTAGCATAAACATGATCTTTATTGAAAAGAAAAACGTACTCACCAATATTTTTTAACATTATCTAATTCAGAGGTTTTAATTTTTTTCAGCAATATTTTTCAGCAAGAGAACCTGAGGTGAGTTTTTCATTAATTTCGCTTTCCTCTTTCATCTCTTGCACCTCATTAATTTCATCATCTGATGAATCCATGTCTAATGGAAAGTAGTCATCCAAAACAATATCCTTCTCTGAATCATCTACGATTTCTGGCTCAATAGCTTGATGAGGTGTGGAAGTTGTATAAGTATCACTTATCACATTAGATTTCTTAGTTGTTTTTAACCGCTCCAAAAGCGACGTTACATTGAAAGGAACGATACCACATTTTCTAAATCTTGCCTTTAATATTTGATCGCTATTCTCTTGTGATTTTTTATTATTGACCGTAAAATCGTTGAAAAATTCTGTTTCTCAAGTACATTTGATCTACTCCCTACATAAGTTTCCTTATATTCAGATAAAATGTCTCTCCAGGCCTTTTTTTTATTAAGGCACATGATGCAAAATCTAATTGTTGTGTAACGTGGGTACTATTCGGAGGCAAACATAAATGTCGTGTTTTCGACACAAATCCAAGACTTCAACATTATTATGGGAAGATAAATTGTCCCTTAAAACGACCTTCTTTCCCTGAATTTTGTTAAGCCTGGACAATAGAATAGTGTTAAACCAATTTGCAAATGTCGGTGATTAGAACCAGCCAGATGCAGTGTTTGCATAACGCTTATCAGGGGGGTCATTTTCAGTCCAGGTGTCCCATAAATGCTCGAATTTGTACACCACATAAGGAGGTAGTAGCTCACTAGTTGCATTTCCACACATCATAAGAAAAATGCTAGTCTTTGAGGAGTAACAAATTTGTTCAGGAAATTTAAAGCCACGTTTACTTTAAAGCCGCGTTACCTTTTATTTTCTGGGACCATCTGTTAAGTTAGTCTTGTCATAATGAAAAATAGTATGTGGCTCCACACTAGTTATCGTTTGTTTTAAATTTTCTATTTATTCAGTCATTTGGTCTGCATTGAGTGCTGCTGTACTTCTTTTTAGGTTTGAGGCTATTCTTGCAGTAATATCCTTATAATAACCTAAAAAGGATTTGACCCAATTCATACCTGGACTATTATTCTCCAAGCGAGTTAATTTTTTCCTTTGCGATTTAAATAAGGCTTGATTATATGTCTTAATTCCATTCCATTAACAAAAGGAAAATCACTAAGGCTATGAATGTATTGAATGCTTCATAAGAGAATATTGATGGGTATCCCGATACTCCTTTTAATTTGCAAAAAATAGTACTCTCTGGAATGTCAAAGGATTCAGCGGCAATTTTTGTACTCATGTCATCTGGTTTTGCTGACAAACATGCCTTCAAATCTTCTTCTGAGTAGTCTGCATATTTGCGAGGCTCCAATTTCGTTTTATAAGGTCTTGGTATTTACTGAAAACCATTTTCCTTTTTAACTTTTACTCTTGAGGATAGTTTGCACCACTTGCAAGTTGGCGGTGCAAAGTATATCCAATTCCACGTGAGAAGTGCACATGTAAACAATATTTTTTTATGGGATATGGTATATGCCATTAGACGTGTACTTACCCATTTTTGTCCGCTGGAGCTGTCTGCGCAGTACGATTTTGCAAAGCCAGAAAATAATATAATTATTCGAGACGTTACTGATAAATAATTGGCGACCGAGAGGACAGCCGCGCTAGTGTTACTCACGTATTGCGATGTCCTCTAGAGGTAATACAAATATCTAAAAATTGAGCGTAGATTTACAGAAAATATACTTTTACACGTTCGGTGCAAAGTTGCCCTGTTCAGTGCAAAGTAACCCTGTTTTACGGTATAGATGTTTGATTAAACGAATATTGAAAAAATCGAAACTTCTCTTTTTTTATAATTTGGTCAATCTAATTTTCATGCAAAACATAAAATTATATTTCTTAAATTATCGATTTATATTGATCTATCTATCAGTAGAAAAGATCGTACATAGTTTTTAAAAAATATTTTTTAGTTTTTGCATACCTAATCTATTTTAATAATGTTTCGTTTATGAAACGTTGGACGCGTTGGCCATTTCGTGTAAGAATGCGATGCTCAGTCGCATTACTAACTTAGTGCCGAAGAATGTAGATATTAATTTTAAATTTTGCATTTTTGTCGGTTTTTTATAATTATTCGAAGGGAGAGTTAATAATAATTAGCTATTTATTTAAAAATACTAATCACAGTGAAAATACTAAGGTAAATAAATGTATAAATTGTATGTTTTATTTATTTGGTACTTCTAAGTAACTTTATTGGTCTAGGAATATCGTGGAAAAAGAAGAGACCTCTCCCAACTGCGGAATTTATAGCTTTATTGGAGAAGGATGGAGATTTACTGGTGGTAGATACTGTTGATGTATATATTCTGCCTTCTGTAGACGAACTTGTCAATGCTGTATGTGAGAACAATAGAGATTTAAGTTTACTTGATATATGCGAAGATGAAAATTATCTCCTTTTGAAGTTCAAAGAAAAAAAATGTGTCAAAATACTATAAAAATAAATCAATCAAACCAATTCCAAATTAAAAAAAAAATAGCATATTGTGTATGCAATGGAACCACAAAATCAGAAGAAAAATAAGTGTGAAGAAATTGAACACAGAGTGGCGGGTAAAAGCTCCTTCGATGTTTTTTCACTGTACTTCAGTAGCGAAATATGGGAAAATATAGCTTTATTTATTAAAAAGTATGCACTTGATCATGATCGACTTCTTCTTCTTAAGGTGCCATGCATTTCTGCGTAGTACATCGTCTTGCCAGGTGAGATGCTAAATAGTCAGGATTAAATAATTCTGTTTTTAGCAGCATTGCGAAGCATTTCATAGCTGTGGATTCCTGTCCATTGTCGAATATTGCGCAGCCATGACATTTTTTTACGTCCCAGACCTCTCCTACCCTCTATCTTCCCTTCGAGTATCAGTTGCTGAAAAGTATATCTTTCTCCTCGTAATATGTGTCCCAAGTATGCAGTCTTCTTACTTTTTACATAACTAAAAAGTTCCCTATCCTGTAAGCCCGCTCTTCTGAGTACTTCCTCATTTCTGACCCTGTCCGTCCATGATATTCTAAGCATTCGACGCAGGCACCACATTTTAAATACTTCAAGTTTGTTAATCGAACTGGCCTTTAACGTCTATGCTTCCATTCCGTACAAGAGAACAGGCCACACGTAACGCTTACGCATCTTGTATCGGAGGTTGAAGTCCAATTTGCGATCAGTCAGAAACTTACGAAGCCTCAAAAAAGCATTTCTGGCTTGTTCAACTTTGCTCTTTATTTCATTCTCGGGGACCCAACTCTCGTTCAGCAAACAACCCAAGTATTTAAATTGCCTGACCTGTTCGATTTCTTCTCCAGAGACATATATCTTTGCGTTGGGGTAATCATTTCTACTTATAATCATTGTTTTTGTCTTCTTGATATTTATTTTCAAACCACGAGCTTCACTTGCAAGAGTTAGATTATTTAAAAGGCATTGAAGATCTTCGATGTTATCTGCCACTATGGCAGTATGATCGGCATACCTGATGTTATTATTAAATATGCCGTTAACTTTAATACCTACCCTTATTCGCAGAAGCAGTCTGCCACTGCTTCTGCGAAGGCTTTTTCTACGTATAAATTGAACAGCATTGGAGACAATATACAACCTTGCCTTACTCCTTTTGTAATGGAGAAATCTTCTGTTCCGTTGAAATTTTGAAGACGTACTGTTGCTGTCTGGTTCCAATACAGATTGGCCATAATTCTTATATCCTTGTCGTCCAATCCCAACTCTTGTAGATATTTTATCATCAATTCGTGTTTTACATTATCGAATGCTTTTCATAATCGATAAAATAGACAAAAACATCCTTTCTTTAATCTAAACAATTCTGTATTAATGTTTGCATACTAAAGATCGCTTCTCTCGTGCCAAGTCCATTTTTGAAACCAAACTGACTCCATCCACTGACCTCTTATTACAACATTTTTTAAACAATCTAATGTGCAGTATTCTCAGAAAAAGTTTTAAAAAGTGACTTATTATGCTTATTAGTCGGTGGTCCTTGCAGAAGTTCGCACGTGGTGTTTTTGGTAGGGCAATAAATGTAGAGCGAAGCTAATCTTTTGGAATCTGGCCCGTATCGTAAATGTCGTTAAAGAGCTTGACAATAATGTCTAGGTTTTCTTCATTAAGTAACTTGATTGTTTCTGCGTTCATATCATCTGGTCCTGGGGTTTTGTTACTTTTTAATAGTTTGATAGCGTGTATCATAATCGACATTCATTTGAAATCGTCAAAACTACTCTAACGCGAATTTTTGGCATACTAATTTTTTCTGGATATCATCTGTTACCAGCTACAAAATTATATTGATCACAAGATAAGGATAAATGAGTAAGTTAGAAATTGCATAAGTAGAAATATATTCGATTCCATGAAACAAAACATTCATTTATTTCATCATGATAAACTCGATAAAAACGATAGATTTTCAAAAATAAAACCTCTTTTTGATTGTATAAATGAAAAAAACATGTTGTTTAGAGTATATCTTTTAATATCTTATTATAGAGGAAATAATGCACTATTTTGGAAGATATAGTTGTAAGAAGTATATAAATGGAAAACGAATTAGTTTTGGATTTTAACTATGGTATCTTTGTAGCTCAAATGGTTATTTATTTAAATTATTACCTTATGGTGGAGAGACAAGTCGTATGTCAACGAATTAGGCCTAGAAGAAATCGTTGTGGTGAATTTCTTTTTCTTCTTCTTGTAGTGCCTATTTGTCTCGGATGTTGGCGACCATCATGGCAATCTGATTTTACAAACTGCTGCTCTGAATAGATTTGTGGTTGTTGTGTTGAACCACGTAGGTAGATTTTACAGCCAGGAAATCCTTCACCTTCCTTATCTGCGTTTTCCTACTACTTTTTCTTGTAGAATTATTGCAGTAGCCTATATCTTTCGCTGTTCTTTATGATGTAACCAAGGTATTCTATTCTGGCTGTTTTTATTGTGGTTAACAACTCTTTTCCTTTTTGCCTTCTTAATAAAACATCCTGGTTAGTAACGTGGTTGGTATAGGATACCTTCAGAATTCGACGATAAAGCCACTTTTTGACAGCCTTAATTTTCTTGTAGGTAGTGTCTGCAAGAGTCTACGACTCAACTCCGTACAACAGTATAGGAAGATATAAAATCGTAGTAACCTGATTTTTGTGGGTACTAATTAATCATGGCATTTGGATACCTTAGCCATTTTTTTAAATGAAGATGTTGCTTTCTCAGAAAATGTAGGATAGGTTCGTACCAAGGTAGGTGTATGTTTTTGCTCTTTCTATTGGTTGACGATTCACACAGATTCTTTCAATTTGCTGATTCTTCTTAGAGATCATCATACGTATCTGATGTTATTGATACATTCTGTCGGACCCCACATTTGATTTTTATATCATCGGATTATCCTGTCTCTGTATGAGACGATGTTTGATTCCAGAAAAAAGTGCTAATAATTCTTGGATCATAGATGTGTATTCCAATATTTGTTAATATTTCCATCAGCTTGTCGTATTTTACTATATCGAACACTTTATGGTAATCAATGAAGTATTTATAAATATCATAATTCACATCTATACATCGCTAAAATAGCACTTGTATGCTAAAGAAAGCTTCTCTCGTACCCACTGCGTTCCGAAAACCAAACTGTGTACAGCTGATTTTTTCTTCGCATAGTCTATATATCCTTTGATGTATGACTTTTTAGAAATAACTTTAAAATGTGGCTCGTTAAGCTAATGGTCCGAAAATTATTGCAGGATATGGATTTTGTTTTTTTTTTTTTGGTAGAGCAATAAACGTTGACTTCAGCCATGATCTTGGTATTACTTAGTTTAAATATATGGCTTTATGAGTTAAGCATTTGCATTGTCAGGTCCAGGAGCTTTGCCATCTATTAGTTGTGATATTGCTTTTTCCACTTCATCTGATGTGATTGGTAAGTGGTCATTACATATGTAGAACGGAGGTTATTCGGACCTTATATCATCAAAAAGTTCTTGTATGTATTTGGTTCATATGCATATTTCTTGATTGTTATCTGTGATGGTGATGATGTTCCCCTGTTGATCTTGCAGCTGCTTGTTTTACCTTTTTATGCATATTAAATGTATCGTGTTTTTGTTTCAACAACTCTATCTCTTTACACTGTGTTTTTAACTAATTTTCTTTGGCCTTTAGGATTTTGGTTCTTATTTTTCTCTGAATATTTTTGTACATTTTTTGTTAGTCTTTGATTTTCGTCTTTCTTACATGGGTTGCAGTATATTGTCATTATTCCAACTTTTTCCCTTCTCTTTATTTTCTATTAATGTTCTTCTATAATCTTGTTAAAGGTTTCACATATATTTCGGTGTGATTCTTCTGGATCATATGTTTGCTCTATGTTACTTAGCTTTTCTAAAAGAATCCGTGTGACTCTCTCCTTTGTTTCCTTATCTTTCAGTTTTCTCATATCACATTATTTGTTACTATTCTCTTTTGTAACCTTTTTTAATCTAAACTTAAAATTTTCAATAACAGGAATATGATCTGACGATACGTCAGCACAGTTTTAACTGATAGGCATCCATTACTGAATCTCTTGTTCTCCATTATGTAATCAGTTTGATTCCTTATTATGTTTCCTGGTTGATCTTGCAAAGAGACTAAGTATACAAACGTCTTGGTGGTAGTTTAAAGAACGTATTTAGTATTGCAAATTCTTCTTCCTCTACAAAAACTTTTAATCTTTCTCTCCTTTCATTTCTCTTTCCTAGATTAATATCGTCACTTATTTCACCGCTTTTCCTTTTACCAATTTTCATATTCAACTCACGGATAATAATAGTTATATCTTCTTTTTCAATTTGTTTAAATGAATTTATTAATAACTCATAGAATTGCTTTTTGTCTTCTTCTGATTTATCGGTGATTAGGTCATACACTTTAGTAGTAGTATTTAGTTGAATTATTATTAATCTTTCAGAAACAGGTATAACATTTGCAATATATTGACGTAATTAAGGAGATACGATTACTCCTATCTCATACATATGTTGACCGTCATCATTTCCCGAGTGGTATACCATATGGTTGTCAACAATACAATTACCACTATTTGGCCACCTTATTTCGCTTATGCCTATTATACCTCCAAGTCTGGTCATTTCTTAAATGGTAGTATGAACTTTTCCAGCCCGATACATTGTCTTTACATTCCAGGTACATTTTGATAATCAACTCTGAAGTTTTTAGAGACACTTTTAAAGTTCTGTCACAGGACTTTCCCTTTGTTACGACTTGTGATCTAGAGGTGGATCACCTTCCCTGTCGAATCGTGGCTTCCATATTCCATGATTAGAGTCTGTTTTTACTTTAGTTGTGTTTGCCATGATAGCTGTACTAGAGATATCATCAGGGACCTGTAATGCAGTGGTTTCTCGTTGCCATCTGTATTCTGATGCCGTTGACAACTTTCTTGGTTCCTACTACTTCAAGACCATTTTCTCAATTTTAGGACAACAGAGTGCCCTTCCACTTACCAGCTCATCCGTCCGAAGCCGTTGGCCAGTAAATGGTGAATTGCTTATCCCGGCAAACACTCGGACGTCAGAGCCTTGTTGGTTATATAGCAGGATGCACCAGATGATCATGATTCATCATCATACAAGCAGGTGCGGTTAACATTTGAATAGGAGGGGCTATATGTTGCGCATCACTAGCCCATTGCACCCCATTTGGTCAGTCATTGATGGTGAATTTGCTGTCGATTATTCAGCGAAAATCTATTCATCGCATATTTAACTTCTTCTCATCATACAAGCTATTCGTTTTGCTGAAAGAAAAAGGATTTTAGGCTACTGAAACAATCCGAGACAACCATACTTGTAATAGTACATTGGAAAGTGTAAAAAAATACAATTTTTCTTAGATTCCCAACAAAGTGTATTGCTAGTTACATGAAATGGCAATTCCATAGAGACAGTTGCAACACATGATTATACCATTAAACCCCTCGCAGGTGCAAAAAGATATAACATGAGAGAAAAGGAAACCCAAGTAATTCATTAGCCAGAAGTAATAGCTGAGTATAATTAACATATGGGTGGTGTTGATTTGCATGACAAAGGCATATCAAACTGCAGAATCAAGATAAAAGAAAAGAAATGATGGTGGTTCCTTTTTATAAATGTATTTGATAGTGTTATTGTCAATGCATGGAACATATATAACGTAGCAAATAAAACCAAAGTATAACAGCTCGATTTTAAGCAGTGACCCTTTTAAAAATGGAAGTACCACTCACCAAAGATAAACTTTCAATGAGAGAGAAACAATTTGTTAGCAGAAATTCGATTTGATAATATCGGTCACATTATTGCGAAGGAAGAGAATAACTGAAACGAAGATGCAGGCAATACAAAAGTACCACTATAATAATATGAGAAATAATATAAAACATTTTGTTCTGGAAATCCCATCGTTGCATTTAAATAAATTTTCAATTTTGTAAATGCTAACCAGTCCCTGGACCATACCTTAAATTTCTTGTTTCATTAAATATACGAGTATTTTCGGCAACGTTCTCTAGATTTATCCAAAGTATATTTGGTAATCACATGCTAGATAGTTTTATCTTACGTATTACGTAGACAAAAAGTTGCCGGTGCAGTAGAAGTGGTCAATTCATTAGAAGTAGAAGGTGCATTATTACTGGCCTCATTTATTTCCATTTCAATATCAAAATCTTCCAAGGATAATTTATTTTGTACATGATTGTGACATTGCCACACACTCCACAATTCTTAAATCGTTGGTGAATACCTCTTGCTTACCATGGCCCCACAGAAAACAATCAACAGTTCTGGCCATGCTAGATACCCGTTGTCGATCATTATCGATCAACAAAAAAATTAGTATTGTTGGAAAGACATATTTTTTTCCACAATGGTTTTGTATACGTGTTTAAGATATTTTGAAAAACAAAATTTACGAAAAAAAATGTGGCCTCTAGGCCCTGATTTTTGTAATACATGGTGAAACTCTATGTGTTATAATTTAGTCTATTAGTAAAAGAAATAAAAAAGGATTAAGTAAGTATCCTTGTCTTACACGTTTTTTGAATGCAATTGGTTATATCATTTTACTTTATATCCTACCAATAACATCTTTGTCGTTGTTGTTGATGTTTTCACCGATTTTATCATGTCTACTTGTATGCTAGGAAAGAAAATAAGAAATGTAGAGAAGAGATGATAGCACAGAAAAAAAAATAAAACTATATATAGTATAAAGCCAGAATTGGAACAAATAAAAAACAAATTACTCCAGGTTGAAAACAAAGTTGAAATAATTGAAAAACAGATATAAAGAAAGAACATAGTAGTTACGGGTCTACCAATAGTCGTAACAGATAAAACACTCTTAAAAAATAACGTAAAAGATTTTATACAAAAGCACATAAAAAAAGATGTCGAAATAGAATCTGTAATAAAGCTAAGAAACAATATATGTCTGGTACACATAAAGAAATAAAAATAAAAGAAAGACATAATATGAGGCAGAATATTGTAAATAAAGGTAGGGCAATAAGAGCTGAAGGTAAAAACGTGTGGATAGGGTACAAAAAACTAACTGTGGATGGTATAAAATGGGATTGGGCTGGAAATGATACTTTTAAATGAAAAAATTCTAGAAATGTGGACCCAAAAAATGACATGTAGCAGTGAAAAAAGAAAAAGAAGACCCAGTATACCGACGGACCCTAAATGAGTTTGAACATAAATAGTAAAGTAAAACTTAAGAATACGTACCTAAATATTGCGACATGAAATGAACGAGGAATATACGGGGAGGTAGCATGAACTAACCTGATAGAAGAACTTAAAAAATGTAAAATACACATCATAGCAATTCAAGAACCTTATTTAATTGGAAACACTATTGAAAATATCGGTCCATATAGGTACGTTCTATACAAGTGGATGCGATGATAGGAATTTTGGGTGGGCTTTGTAGTACATGAAGTCATTAATCACGTAAAACAATTTGTAACAAAATCTGGGCATAATAGGTGCAATTAGAATTAAGGGAAATGATCACACGATTCGCTGATAAACATACCAGCTCCACCAGAAGAAAAAGAAAAAGAAATGAAAGATGAATTTTATAAAATATTAGAATCATTGTCTGAAGAAATGTCCAGACAAGATATTAAAATTATTATAGGCGACGTCAATGCAAAGTATTGTTCTGAAGCTATTTTCTGGTGGCATTTTAAAGTAATTACTATTTAAATGAGAATATGCCACAATTATAGGTTAAAGTACGTTTATTGACGTTTCAATTTCCATTTTGGAAATCGTTCTCAAAATACAAACATTAGTAAATTAAACAAATTTTGTTTTTTTGTTACTTGGTGAAAAATTCTTCCAATAATTTTATTTTATTTGACTCATCTATATTGACAATTCAGACATACATTATACATTTTTAAGTAGACGACTTTAAAATAATATTGCCAATATTGTTGAATATCCGTCAGAAAAGATCATAGCATGTAATTCGTCTTTAAAAAGACAAACACATGCCATGATGACAGTAAAATTCTCCTGTTAGTGATTCCTTAGTAAATTATGAGGGAAAAACCAGGAAAAAAACCTCATAATTTTATCCCGACATGGTAAGTATTTGGTCGTGCATTTAATTTACCTTCAATAAACACCAAATTCTGATTTTATATGTTTGTTATTTAAAAAACATAAATGATGTATCCTCTATATGTTACTGACTTACCAATACTGGTATTTTCCTCTTAATAATTTCCTCTTTCAATATGGGTAACCAGATCCTACTACATTCTGCCGAGGAATTCGTGACACAATAATTGGTCTCATTTAGCATAATTAGAGCCGCTTCTTTGATTTTTCTCTTTTTACCATCTGTTTCTTTTAGGACTATATTATATAATTACATGCTATGATCTTTTCTGACGGATATTCTCAAGTTAAAGTTGATTTCATGTAATCGAATGAACTATCTTATAAGTAAAGTCGTCTCAGAAACGCAACTCGACAATATTGGCAATATGATTTTAAAGTCGTCTATTTTAAAATGTATAATGTATGTCTGAATTGTCAATATAAATGAGTCAGATAAAATTAAATTATTAGAAGAATTTTTCACTAAGTAACAAAACAACAAAATTTGTTTAATTTACTAATGTTTGTATTTTGAGAACGATTTCTGAAGTGGAAATTGAAACGTCAATAAACGTACTTTAACCTTTAATTGTGGCTTATTCCCATTTAAATAGTAATTGCCAATGCAAAGGTTGGAAATGAAAATGTATATAAAAATATAACAGGTGGCGAAAGTAAACATATGAATACAAATGATAACGGCCAAAGATTAATTACATTCGCAATTGAAAACAGGATAAAAATAATAAGTACGCATTTCAGGAGAATGAATATATATAAAGGACCGTGGAAAATTGCGGAATTAAATGAGACTAATCAAATAGACAAACTAATCAAGCAAAGTTCTATAGTTCAATAACAAATGTGAGAATGCACAGAGGGGCTGACGTAGACTGTGATCATTTTTTGGTTAGAATTAATATAAGAGATGCAATAATTAAAAAGCATAAATGAAAAAAAAAAGTACAACCTAAATTTAATTTTGAGAAACTGCGATAATTTGAGCTGCTAAAATTTGAGAAAAAGAGCTGCTAAATCGCTGAGTGACTACTGAAAAAAATTATAATGTTCCCAAACCACAAATAGTAGTAAAAGAGATACCAAAGCTCACAAGAGAAGAAATTTAAAGAAATAATAAAAGATATGAAAAATCAAAAAAGCCTCGGAAAGGGCGGCATCGTGGTAGAGAACTTTAAATAAGGAGCAGAGGCTTTACGAAACCAACTTCGTGAACTAATAGTAGAAGTCTAGGATGTCAACGAAATGCTTCAAGAATTAAACAAGTTCATTGTAATTCCCAAACACAAAAAGGGAAATAGAACTGAATGCTCAAAATAAAAGGAATATCCTTGTTAGAAGTAATATACATATAATTTTCTACTGCTAATAAGTGGATAATACTGCTCTAAGTGCTAATACTAATTAAAAAACGATTAGAAATGTATGTGGAGAAGAATTTAGGAGAAAACAAGTGAGAGGATTTCGCAAGGGAAGATCAACAACCGATCAAATTTTTATGCTAAAATATATCCTGATCAATTGAATTGCTCTGAATACAACATTTCAGCACAGGTACTTTTCATTGATTACAAAGCCGCCTATAATACAATAGACAGAAACAATTACTATTTAAATGGGAATAAGCCACAATTAAAGTTTAAAATAAGTTTATTAACGTTTCAATGTCCACTTTGGAAATTGATCTTAAAATACAAACGTTAATAAATTAAATAAATTTTGTTTTTTGTTACTTGGTGAAAAAATTTTCTAATAATTTATTTTTTTTTTAAATTATATTACCAATTATATTGCCATTAACGACTTTAAAATTATATTGCCAATATAGCTGAGTTACATTCCTGGGACGACTTTATTGTAAGATAGTTCATTCGATTACATGAAATCAACTTCAATTTAAGAATATCCGTCAGAAAAATCATAGCATGTGATTTGTCTTAACTCGTGTTAGTGATTCCATAGTAAAACATCGGGAAAAAAACATTAAAAAAACCTCATAATACTATCCCGACGTGGTAAGTATTTGGTCTTACATTTAGTTTACTCTCAATAAACACCAAATTCTTATTTTATATGTATGTTATTTAAAAAATATAAATTATGTATCCTCGGTATGTTACAGACTTACTAATAGTGGTATTTTCCTTTTATTAACTTCCTCTATTATAATGGGTAACCAGATCCTACTGCATTCTGTCGAGGAATTTGCGATACAATTTGTTTCATTTAGCATAATTAAAACAGCTTCTTTGATTTTTCTCTTTTTAATATCTTTTTCCTTTAGGACTATACTTGAATCGTTCCAATGAACCCTATGCTCATTTTCTCATGCGTGTTTACATATTTGAGATCTATCAAATTCTCTATTTTTAATATAAGATTGATGTTCACTTATTCTAACATTTTATGGTCCTGATGATATTGTGGGTATAAGTAAAGTTAGAAAAAAGGGAGTCTTGTCACACCCCCATTAGGTCATTTATCGTACTACAAAGGAAAAGAGGAAAAGAGATAGATCCCGAAGATCATGGAGGGATGAAGTGGACGAGGCCATGGAAAGACGAGACCTTAGAGATGGAGAATGGCAGAACAGAAAGGACTGGAGACGTTGGCTGAAAGAAGGAAGGTGGCGACAGCTGTAAAAATCCTTGTATAGATAGATAGACAAATGAGAAGAGCAATCGACAATCGGAGTCGTCGGTTTCTTTATTCACAAAAGAATTGCCAACAGAATTGTGTCAATAAACCAAATCTCAACAAGGGTGATCTACTTAAACATTCAAATATGTGCAAGATAAATCCTTAAGATCAATCAAGTGTACGCCCCTAGTACAGGACATCCAGATAAAGAAGTCCAAATATTCTACGATCACATATCCTGTGCAATCAAGCAAAATCCTAAATACTTCTTAATAATAGCCAAATTTTAATGCCACAATAGGCACTTAGGAAGATCCTTCTGAAGTAATATTGGACAATTTTAAAAAAGCTCTTTTAAAAAGAAAAAAACACAGAAGATGGACATGCAAAAGCCCTAATGGAAACACAAGAAATGAAATTGACTATTTCTTAACAAACAAAAAATAATTATTTAAAGACGTAAATGACTTAAACTAGTTTAGTACAAGCAGTGACCATAGGTTATTAAGAATGAAAATAACAACATCGACCGGAAAAGAAAGACTTATATGATAAATAAGAAACAACCAAAGAAATAGAAAAACCAACTAATATATAGAAGTTCGAAAAATATATTGATAATTCATTGAAAAACAGAACAACAACAGACATTAATATATTAAACAAACAAATAGTACACAATACAACAGGCCCAAACTAAATATTGTCCAACGAATTAAAAGGATGAAAAACTAAGCCAGCCTACGAAAACTTTTTATAGAACTAAGACGACAGAGGAAAGGAGATAACAGTATAATCAAAGAGACACTAAATAAAATAAATAAGACGATTACAAAGGCAAAATATATGAAACTACAAAGTAGAAAAAAACTAAACGAGCAATAGTGCTCATGCACAAGCAAATAAGCACATGCAAATTTTGAGAAGGAGCGTGTCAAACGGAAAAATGGTAATTAATAAACTTCGGAACACAGCTGAAGAAGAAACTACGAACAAAGATGAAATATTAACAATAGTCAAAGATTTTTGCACAGAGCTATATAAGTTAAAAGAAAAAGATAACAATACGCATCCGCTAAATACAGTAAAAACTGGAGTATTAAACTAAGGATCAGATTTAATGCACGATTTAACAAAATCAAAAATTAAAGAGGCCCTGAAGAAAATTAAAATAATTGAACCACAGGCAAAGCTGGAATAGTGTCAGAAGCACTAAAAATTGAAGCAGATGTATTTCTTAAAAAAATTAAATGACTAGTTAATATCTGCCTTCACAACTCCCAATATTCCAACAGTCTGAGACAACGCTACTATGATTCTATTATATAAAGCATTTATTAAGTTATTTACGCGAATAATAGTTAAAAAAATAAAAAGAAAATTAGAGACTTATCAACCAAGAGAACAGGTAGGATTCCGACATAACAGAACTAATGACCATTTACAAAGTATAAAAATTCTAATAGGGAAAGTAGTGAAATACAATGAACCTCTAGTGCTACTATTTATCAATTTTCACAAAGCCTTTGACACAGTTGAGTTTGAAAAGCACAGGTGCTTACAGAATACGTGCTAGATTATAGGCAAACAAAATTATTATACAATAAATACCTACAGGTAACAACAACTGATAAATGTCATACTAATAATAATCGCATAAAAATAGAGCGGGCGTTAGACAAAGAGACCCAATGCCAACTAAACTTTTTAATACGGTGCTGCAATATGCTTTTAAAAATTTGGATTGGCTGACAAAGAGAATAAAAACATATACAGAAGATCTAAACAACTTTTTCGCCGATGATATAATCATAATAGCTGAGAATCTAGGAATGCCAAGAGAGATGGTACATGAACTCGTTGTGGCTACAAAAAATGTAGGTTTAAATATAAACATCTCGAAAACAAAAATACTGACAAATTTGGTACCCAACGGAAACTGTATTGGTAGAAAAGAAGTATGACTAGTAGATAGATATAAATACCTAGGATATGAAATTATGCTTGGCAGGGATAATCAGACCCATGAACTGAAGAGAAGAATCGGTCTTGGGTAGACAGCATATGGAAAACTGAGACAAACTTTTATAAGTGAGCTGCTCACATGCCTAAAGAGAAAAGGATTTAGTCAATGCGTCCTTCCACAAACAAAGAAAAAACACTTATCTTAAAAAAAACCTCGGCAACCAAACTGAGAGTCACACAGAGAAGAATGGAGTGATCCATGTTAAGAATGACGTTAGCAAAAGTATAGCCAGACTAAAATGGATATTGGCCAGACATAGCTAGAATGATAGCTGGTTGATGGATAAAAAAGTTATTGGAATGAGGACTGTTAAAAACTTGCAGTATTCTTCACTAGGTGTGCCAAGAAGACTTATTAAATTCCTTTCCTCAGAGAATACAGTACCAAACATTTTAGGACCATGGAACTGTTAAAGATCTTGTTCTTCTTGTAGTGCCTATCCGTTAGATTGCCGTGATGTTGGCGACCATCATGGCAATCTGTATTTTGCAAACTGCTTGTCTGAAAATATTTGTGGTTGTTGTGTTGAACCACGTACACTAGATTTTTCAGCCTTGAAATTCTTTGGCTTTCTGGTCCTCGTCTTCCTTCTACTTCTCCTTGTAGAATTAATTGCAGCAACCCATATCTTTCGCTGTTCCTGATGACGTGACCGAGGTATTCGATTTTGGCTGTTTTTATTGTGGTTAACAACTCTTTTCATTTTTGTATTTTTAATAAAACGTCCTGGTTAGTAAAGTGATCGGTATAGGATATCTTCAGGATTCGACGATAAAGCCACATTTTAAAAGACTCAATTTTCTTGCAGGTAGGGTCTATGGGAATCCACGATTCAACCTCCGTATAACAGTATAGGAAAGATATAACATCGTAGTAACCTGATTTTTATCGTCGATAGTCCTGAAGTCGAAGTAAAACTGAAAACTGACAAATGCCCTAGAAGACTTAGCACTATACTATGACGAAAACTATCTGAAACCCAATCCTACAAAAACCTAGGTGTGTCCTTTTCACATTAGAAACAAGTAAGTTTTTCGCTTCTAACGGAGGTTTGAATTAACTAATAGAAGGTTTCTTTGGGTGTGAGCATTATAAGAAGGCGGAGTAGATGTGCGAGCAATACGACTGAAAAAATTTTGAGAATGTTTGGGAGCTTAAGCGTTGGGATCAATTGAGAAAGGTTACCTTAGTGTTACTAGACGAAGAGACATTTTCAGAGATACTATGCAAGAGTGAGTGATGTTTTTTTTATATATACTGCAAGAGCGTGAATAGTTGCAATCTTGAGAAAAATGTTTATTACCCAAACAATTCCAACAAAGTTTCTTATTTTACAAAATTAAATCTTTTAAAAAAAGAGAGACATTTAAAATCATTACATTGATCAATTTTATGCGAATTACTTTTACAATATTTACAACTAGTGTCCGAAACAGTTTGCATGCAGGTCAACTGATGAAAAGAAGGATGTTTTTAATGAAGTTTTACTAAATTTTTTATCATTATCAGAAACCTGTAATTTTTCTTGTGTATCACATTTTTTTTTTTTTCAAGAAAACTACAAAACTGTGAGAGAGTAGGTAAAGACTTTGAACCTATATTATGCTCAAATGGTGCGTCGCGAAATCTAGTTCTTGTAAAAATATTTTATTTATTAATAAATCCCAATGTTCGATGGGTACAGACATATTTTTTAGAGCCATGAGAGTTTGTTTAGCTAGAGTTAAAAATTCACGTAATGATTTTGCGTTACTTTTAGCTAAAGATGGGGCCTTTAAAAATTTTTGAATGTGTAAACTACTGACACGTGATTTATTTTTATAGCGATTCTTAAGCGTGTCCAAAGAAATCAGGAAATTTTCCAGAGGGTAATTTTTTAGGGACGATTTGAGATATATAAATTTTTGCACATTCTTTAACTCCAAATTATTGATTGTCAGCCTCTCAAATAGCTGGTAAAATGAATCCCATTCAGAGAAGTTTTCTGAAAATACCTGCATTGTAATTTCCAGTAACCTAACCTTTGCGGTGACTACAGTTGGCGGAGTAGCGTCCAGGTGAGAGAGTGGGCGGGAACTTTAAAGCTTCTATCTTATGCTGCAAGCCAGCTAGAGTAGAAAAGTATTTTTTCCATAAACATCATGTCTTCTGTTGCGGTATCTATTTAATCTGGTTTATCACTACTACAACCTCGAACATATTGACGAGCTCCAAATATGACAAGGTCTGTGCAGACAGAGAATTCTTTAGAAAAATGATTGTTTATATTATATAATAGCATCTGTAGCACACGGCGAGAATAAAGTAAATAATGTTTATACTATTTAATACCATGTGTAGCACACGGCGAGAAAGTATATAATTTATAAAAACACGGTAAAAGTCTAAGTCACACTGAGAGTTTATTTTGCAATCAAATTTTTAGCACACCCGGTAAATGTCTGAAAATAAATTTTTAGATAGTCTTTAGGATAAAAACATTTAAAAAACGTCATTTTGAAGGTTTTTGTTAATAATCTTAAATTGTTTCAAATGCTTCCTTCACTTTTTGCTGATAGATGAAAAAAGTGTAAATTTACCGTTTTTTCACCTTAATTTGTTAATAATTAATTATTAAGTTCAAAAAATCGACTACAAAAAACATATAGGTTTTTGTTACAGTATTTTGTTTTACAGTTTTACAGTTTGTCTATAGAGTCTTTAGATAAAGCTGTTTACCCTGTATATAAGAAGGTCTAATATGGAAAAATCTAACCCAATTTGTCTAGTAGTTTACAGCAAAAGGCACAAATACCAGATAAACTTTACTTCTGTCTTTTAGTTTTAGAGTTAATCGCGATACATCAAAGTCTTTTTTAAAGTATTTAACCGCATTCATCCAACTATGCGAAACTGAGACTTAAGTACAAAAAACGCGAAACCAAAACACAATATCCGTCGAGGAAAGGACCAAACAAATATTGCAAACTTTCTGTATTCTCCACTAATTGTTTGAGGAAAGCTTATTAAATTCCTTTCCTAAGAAGGTACAGTACCACATATTTTAGGACCATGGAACGGTCAAAGATATTCCTTCGATATAAATAAGCAGACTTCATGGTGATGATTCCGTATATGTCTTGGTTTCATCAGGTTATACTTAAAGAAGAATAAAAGAGTTTATTTTACAACATAGTTCATTATTTATACCGGTGTTTGAAGGGCTCGCGAATCTAGCGAAAACTCATACACTGTTAACTTCATTTTTTTTGGGAGTGTCACAAAATACAAGTTTAAGATTAATTTTTGACTTTATAACGTTGGCAAAGTGTTTATAAAACAACAAGCTCATTGGCACTTTAAGATGAATATTTTTTAGACAAGAAATACAGTCGTGACACATAAGATTAGAGCTGATACTTTTTTTTAATTGCCGTATTGTCAGATACCAGTAAGAACCTAAGAAGGTATCCATTTAATTCTGACAGGCAACGGTGGGGAAAATCTTTTTGGACATCTACGTCACTGAACAAGACACCCTGGCATCTTTCGGCCGAGTAGGATACTAGGCCAGAAGACCCTAGGGTAGTACCGAATTAACCGTGTTCCGGCTAAAACCTTAACCACCGTTCCAGAGAGGTGGTCTTGCCACTCAATGAACAACTAAAATAAAAGCTAAAAATATATAAATACCCATACCTATTACCGTAAATCAGAAAATGTTTCAGACGTTAGGCCATAAGCTAATAAATAATACTAACCATAAATTTCAGATCCCTGGTTCAATTTCCTTCTCTGTCCTCCTGATCCTTTTTCTTTATCATCCCAGAAATCAGACAGTGTACTTCTCTCCATTCTTTCTCTCCTCTCAACATTATGTTTACAACGTTGCTTTCATCTAGCCCGAAACCCATTCGCCTCTCGAAATCTCCCCTCTCATTTGCCCATCTCTGGCAGTTAAAAATGTGGGCGGGAGCGTCCGATAACCCACAAACAGTACAGTCTGCCGAGGCAGATTTGCCTATTCTATTTGTAAAGATGCCTAAACTACCATGTCCGGTCAGAAACTGCGTCAGGAAGTAGTCTTGTTTCCTGAACTTACATTCCCACCACGGCCTTAGATCGGGAATAAGCTCCTTCGTCCACCTTGACTTTCCGCTATCATTCGTCCATTCTCTCTGTCACTCTATTATTGTTCTTTCTCTCTCATTCTCGTCTATATTTACATCCATTCTACTCGCATACACCCTCGCTCGCTCTTTGCACAACAAAACGATCGGTATCACCGCACCAATGACATATAGAGCCTCATTTGAAACTGTCCTATATGCGCTAGAAACCCTGAGGAGCATTTGCCTTTGCGAAGTCTCCATCAGCTTTTGTATTTCGCAGTGTTTAGTACGCTACACCACACGGGGGCAGCGTAGGTTACCACCAATTGGAAAACTCCATTAAAAACCTTTCTTTTGGTGCTATCTGGGCCTCCAATGTTTGGCATCAGCAGTATCAACGCCTCCAGATTTCGGTTCGCCTTCTCTTCCTTCTTTTGGTTGTGTACTCCGAACCTTAGTCGTTCCGACAACCAGACTCCCAGATACTTAATCGATTTAACCGGTGCAACCTTCACACCTTCCACTATAAAGCGAAGAGAGGATTTTTCCCGGCTCCCTTTGAGAACTAACACCTCAGTTTTCTGAGGCGCTAGCTGTAGATCGTTCTCTCTGATCCACCTACTAATGCGACGCCGGGAGTGTGTTAGCTGCATTAACCATGTCCATATTTTGACTCGCCTTCACAACCAGTGCGAGATCATTGGCATAAACTACAAAAGTGCATCCCCTTGGCATCTGTAACCTCAACACCCCGTCGTACAGGACATTTTACAGGATGGAACCTAGTACTGAACCCTGTGGAACACCCTGCGACAATCTGATGCTGGTATATTTTTCTCTTATGGACCTGTCACTAAAGTATCTGTCATTTACATTGACCAAGTACTCACTAACGCACAATTCTCTCAGCCTGGACATGATTTTTTCCCATGAGATGTTAAAGCAGATACTTATGAAAACAAAAAATAAACTTATATTAATACAACTTGTTGTTTTTACAACAGAGACCAAGTGAAGATAAGAGAAACGTTGGTCGACCACCTACATGATGGCTGGCGATTTATGAAGACTAAATATAAACTGGATGAGAGTGGCACAAAATAGACTGGGTTGGAAACACGAGAAAGCGGCCAATGCTCAAGAGTAAACTTTTAAGTTTGGATGATTATGATAATCGCCCCTTTTATATGCTGCTACATTTGTTCCATGTGTTTTTTCTTATTGTTATTCCAGATTTAGCCATACGCCTCACACTCCTTCTAAGTGAAAAATTCACTCATCCCAGATACCTACGGTATTAAAAGGATTGAGCTCTAGTGGGACTCTTTCCGTGTTATCAAGCCCTAGGTGACTTGGTATGCTGGAGTATCTCACAAAAATTTTCGTACACATCTGGACGTCGCGAATAGTACAGCTCTCTGCATGGCCTTATAAAGATGTTCATTTAGACCCAGCTTTTTCATAGGAGGCTTCCCTAGGAGGTTTTTGGGAATACCGGTAGTAGATAGAATAATAGGTACTGTATGGGTACTTTTCATTCTCCATTGTCTCCTGATTTGTATTTCTAGATCTCAGTACTTGGCAATCTTTTCGTTGTATTTGACACGCAAGGTATCGCCACATCAATAAGTGTTGTTTGCCTAGTAATTTTATTAACTAGTATGAGATCCGGCCTATTGCGTGTCACTGGTTGGTCTGTGAGCACAGTGCGGTCTCAGTATAGCTTGTAGTTGTCATTTTTAACGGTCAGGGACGTCTTCTGTCAGGGACGTATTGATAGTAAGGAAGATGATCGATTTGGAGAAGTCCCAGTTTGTCTTGTTTGTAAGTCTTGTGGATAATCTTTCCTACTAAGTCATGGCGTTCTTTATAATCAGTACCGACAAACACCTGGCAGCCAGCGGTAAGATGTTTGATGGTTTATTGGGCTTGGCATCCATATCGGCATTACTCGGCATTATTGTTATTATGATTATTGTTTTATTTTCATGCCAAAGCATCTATTGCTTTGCTAACATATTTCAGCTTTATGTTTTTATTCAATTAACCATCTCAAAATTAAAAGTAAATATAATACTGCAGTCTAGTACTGATGTATCGCTTATAGGGGAAAATATTTTTGAGGTTTAACAATAAACAAAACATAAAGAAAATAGTTTAATATGGGGCCAACCTTCATACTTTAACTCTTATTTAATTGAGGGACACGTAGTTTTGCCGCTAAAGTATTTTAGAACAACAATAATTAAAACAGCTTATTCGTTTAAATTTGAACTTCGTGAAGGGAGTGATCTGAAGCATAAAACATAATTGTCGAGAACAGGTGAACACGTTAAGTGTGACATATAGAGCATACGACACCTTAGAAATTGTAGTTTTGTAGAACATCTATTCGTTACTTTCTCTTATTACAAGAAAAAATTTGAGTAATTACGATTATAAAACAATTTAGGATAAAACATTTAGATCAATTTATAAATTCGCTTTACTTATTGTGTTCTTGAGTAGTAAAATTTTAATAGAGCAGTTGTATTACCTAGTTTTATGAAATGAAAAGTAAACTTGTGAGATTTTTTTATCTTTCCTTTTATGTTAGTTACTACTGTAAGCAGATTGAAAGATGTTTTTATTAGAAATAGGCAGAATAGAAGAAAAAATTCATCATCATCATCACTGGCTCGACAACCCTTTTTGGGTCTTGGCCTGTTCCAGGATTCTTCTCCATTCTGATCTGTTTCGTGCTTTTTTTCTCCAGTTTTTTATTTTTAAGGTTGTTATATCATTTTCTATTTGTTCTAAGTATCTCAGTTTCGGTCTTCCTCTTGTTCTTTTTCCTACTGGCATCTGTTTGAATATTTTGTTTAGTATTTCGCCTTCTTCCATTCTTTCTACATGTCCTATCCAACGCAGCCGTCCTATTTTAATGAATGTTATAATATCCGGATCCTGGTATATTTTGTATAGTTCAGAGTTGTATCGTCTTCGCCATATTCCGTTTTTTTTTGTGCCCTTATATATGTGTCGCAAGATTTTTTTTTCGAAGGTGGCTAACAACGTTTCCTCTCTTTTAGTGAGTGTCCAGGTTTCTGAGCCATATGTGAGTACCGGTCTTATTAGGGTTTTATATATTTGGCATTTTGTCTTTCTTGCGACGTTATCTGATCTTAGGTGTCTAATTAAGCCATGGTAACATTTATTTGCAATAAATATTCGCCTCTTCACTTCCTCCGTAACGTTATTATCAGACGTGACTAAGGATCCCAAGTATATAAAGTTTTTTACCCCCTCTATGTTGTATTCTCCTATTGTTATATTTTGTGGCTGCCTTATTTCTGCGTTTTTACTTACCTGCATATATTTTGTTTTGGCCTGATTGATTTTAAGACCACTATTTTGTGCAGCTCGTTCTATTTGGTTATATGCCTCTATCATTTCTCTTCTTGATCTTGCGATTATGTCAACATCATCTGCAAATGCTAGTATTTGCACGCTTTTATTATTGATTGTTCCAGAAAAAAAGTAACACTGAATAATATCTCTGTCTGGATCATGTTAAAGAACTTAGAAACAAGTTAGCTAAAAGGTTTACTTAACCCAGCGCCATTGTTGTAGACTAAAAATTAAAAACCTGTGTAATGGGGTATCAGATACCAAAATTAAAAAAAAAATGAAATTTTACACATTTTTAGAAAATTTATATTGTGATTTATATTTCAACATATAACGAACTTAAATAAACAGAAACAAGTGTTTACAAACAGATTGAAAATTAAATACTTGAATATTCCAATAAATTTATTTTACAGGATAAAAAAACCACACACTCATTTTTTTCGATTATAAAAAAAGATCAAAGAGCTAGTAAAAATAAATGAATTTTTGGAAAAACCATAACAGAGTGCATTTTGTTTATTGTTTTTAGCTTAATAGCAAGAATTGTAATGCAACACTGAATGCTCTAAACATATAGCTTTTTTACAAATCACACAACTATAAAACGTCTTTTTGTCCTGTTTTCTCGCAAACGTTACAACTTTTGGCCACTTTCATTCTTTTGCCTGGTTGCACTTCGTCATTTGTTGCAGTTTCTTCAGGATGGACTTGTAAATTTCGCGGAAGCCTTAAGTGGGTAGACCGAATTTGTTTGTATTTTGTTAATAACTGTATTCCTAATAATTTCAAAAATCCCCTTTGTTTTGTCCGAAAATCGACAGTATTTAGTTAACAAATTACTCTACCATTTATACCTTTACAGTTGAGTATCGTATACAAATTGCTATTACATGAAACATCGTATGAAGCCGACAATTCATTTACCCAACATTTTGTAGCGTTATAAAAAGAAATAATTTCTGGTTTATTACTTTTGCCTGTCATCATTATCATCAACCTGTATGCGTTCTCTGCTGGACATAGGTCTCCCTCAGCTCTTTCCATCTGTCTCTGCTCCGTATTACTTCTTGTCTTGGTCTCCACTCGAAAATACCTTTTGTCCATCGCTTGTCTGATAATCTGTCGACGTGTCCTGCACAATTCCATTTTTTTTTTCGCGATTTTTTCGATGACGTTTGTTGTTTTTGTTCTACGACGTATTTTTTTATTTGGAATTCGGTCTCTCAGAGAGACACCCAACATCTGGCGCTCCATGGCTCTCTGAGTTACGCGAATCGTATTCACTACCTTTTTCGTGAGCGTTGGTCAAACCGCACAGGTTAGTCAAAGATTTTTCTTTTGAGGCATATGGGTAGATCCGATTTAAATACATAGTATAATTTACCAAACGCTGCCCAGGCTAATCCTTTGCGACGTGGGAGCTCACATGTCTGGTTATCTCTGTCTAACCGAATTTTATGTTCTAAGCACCCGATTAATCATTATTTACGTCTTGTTCATATTAATCTTTAGTCCGACCTCCAAGAAAGCGTGATATAATTTTTCAAACATTATAATTGCATCATCCATACAATCGGCTATAAGGACGATGTCATGCAAATCTCAAACGACTGAACTTCTCTCCATTTATGTTGATACCATGCTCCTTCAGATGTGCCTGCTTACAAGTATGTTCCAAAAGCGTCGTGAATAGCTTTGGAGAGACGGTGTTTCCTTGCCGTACTCTTCGCTGTATACAGAATTTATTTGTTTCTTGTTCAGATAGTCTTAAGCTAGCTGTGGCATTTTGGTAGATATATTTAATTATATTAGTGTAGCGATGGTCTATTCGGCATTCTGTCAATGCTTTTAACATTTTCTGATGGCTTATGGTATCGAATACTTTCTTGTAGTTGACAAATATCAGTGCCAATGGTTTGGTGTATTCTGCAGACTTCTCTATTAGGTCCTTTATCACTAGTAAGTGGACGTTAGTGCTGTATCCCAATCTAAATCCAGCTTGTTCTCTAGGCTGATAGAAGTTTAATTTAGCGTTAGTTTTTTTTTTGACGAAATTGTTTGATGATTTTTGAATTTTTTTAAAAAGTTTATATATGTGTCAAAGCAAACTGATAAGACGGTAGTTTTTTAGATCTGTTATGTCTCCTTGCTTGTATAATAAAATATTGACTGCATTGTTCCATTGAGAAAAGAGTTTTTCCATGGTAGATGCATTCGATGAAAAGCTTGGCCAAAACCTGGATAATTTTATTTCCATCTAGTTTGATCGCTTCGATCACTACTCCGTCATCGACAGGGGATTTGTTATTTCTTATTTTTAAAAGTGCTGTTTTGATTTCATATGGAGTTCTTTCTGATATTAATTTTAATTCCTGGTTTGTGATTTTGGGCAAGGGCTGAACTTGCCTTTGGTCGGTGCTCTTATACATTTCGCGATAAAAAGATTCGACAACCTCAAGGATTTTGGTTCTATCACCTGTTCTATAGTCAATATCAGGGATGTGATGTAAAGTTGACATAAGAAGAACTACTTTTTCTTTTTTGTTACATGTGAAACCACCGTTTAAATCTCGTTAAATCCGAGTTTTAAGGAATGTACTGGACAGATGTTAGCAAATTTCCAGGTACTATCGTTTTGTTTTTTGTTATAGTTCCAGTAGACGTCAATTGATGTGTAACTTGTGAATCAATTATCGACAGTTACATTTCATTTGGTTCTAGATATCTGAGTTACAAGTCGGAGAACTACGTCGCTAAACATAATATGATTTTGGAAATTCTACAAATAACGAATATACGACAAAAACTACAAAAAAACCCCTGCTATAAGAAATTTATAAGATGAAATATTTACTCAACCCAAAAATTGATGTCGAAGCTTCAAAAAGAAAATCCACATTTGACGACATTTATTTAGTAAGACAGATATTCGAGAAGATAATAGAATATAACATTGAATCCCCTATTCGTCGACTTCCCGGCCACATACGACAGCGTTAGAGAACAAGGAACAGTACTATGGCAATGTCTAATATAAAAACAAGTGTACGCATACAGGAATGGAATTCTAGATCTTAAAAGATATAGAATGAATTTAGACACGGGAACGCGCTGGCGTGCCTCTTATTTAATATAACCTTGAAAAAGGCAATCCGAGACACGCGAATTAGAGACAGCTGTACTATTAGCTGTAGAGAAATGTAAAGAAATAGAAAGACTACAAGCCAAGCATGACAATTTTAATGTACACAAAAAGGTAAAAGAAATAACGGGTACTTTTAAAAAGCGAACACAAATGAAACTCATAGACACCAATGAAAAATTAATCATTGACCCCCAAGAGATGAAAGACAAATGGAGAATATATTTGGAGATACTTTTTCAAGATCAAAGAACGGATTATAGGCATCCATTTTCAGAGAGGATGACGGGCCCGGGCATACTTAAATCTGAGGTAGAAGAAGCAATAAAACGGATGAAAAGCAGGAAAGCTGTAGGGCCTTATAATATCGAAGCTGAATTTTTAAAACTCTTGGAGGAAGAAGGAATAAATTGGATCACGGCTGTCTTCAATAAAATATACAATACAGGAATCATCCCTGATAAATGGCTAGAATCAGAATTCATAGCGATACCTAAAAAACAGGGGGCTAAAAAGTGCGAAGAATATCGAACAATCAGCCTAATGAGCCACATGTTGAAACTGTTTCTTAGAGTCATCCATGGAAGAATTTATAAGAAGTGCGAGGAACAAATATCGGATAGACAGTTCGGCTTCATTAACGCAGTGGGTACCAGAGAGGCACTTTTCGGAGTACAGGTACTGATTCAAAGATGCAGGGACGTTAACTGCGACGTATACGCGTGCTTGATCGACTATGAAAAGGCATTTGACAGAGTTTAACATCAAAAGATGATAAACATTTTAAAAGAAGCAGACCTGGATGACAAAGACCTTAGAATAATTTCAGAACTATACTGGAATCAGACCGCATACATGAAAATTAACGGAGAAGAAACAGATCACATAAAAATACTACGTGGAGTTAGACAGGGATGTATCCTATCGCCGTTGATATTTAATATGTACTCAAAGAAATTTTTTAACGAGGCTCTTTACGGAATAGACGAAGGCATCCTTCTAAATGGTGAAAGAGTAAACAATGTTAGATATGCCGACGACACCATGGTGATAGCAGATAGTTTAGAGGGACTTCAGAGGCTAATGGACAGAATAAACGAGTACAGTCAACAGTACGGACTAAACATTAATACCCACAAAACGAAACAAATGATTATCAGCAAGGAAAATATAAAAGGGGCTCATCTATACATTAATGGGACGCAGATAGAGCGAGTAAAACAGTATTGCTACCTGGGAACTATTATAAATGAACAGCGGAGAAATGTACAGGATATAAAGAGCCGCATAGGAAAGGCAAGAACGGTCTTTAACAAAATGAGCGCCATCTTCAAAAGTCACAACATATCCCTATATACAAAAATGAGACATTTGAGATGCTATGTTTTCTCTGTGTTGTTGTACGGGGCGGAGGCATGGACGCTTACAGACACCACTATTAAAAAACTTGAAGCATTTGAGATGTGGCTTTATAGAAGAATGTTGAGAATATCATGGACAGCAAGGATCACGAACAAGGAAGTTCTAGAAAAAATGAAGAAGGAACCAGAGATTGTGTTTACGATCAAACGCATAAAATTGCAATATTTGGGACACGTTATGAGAAATCAGCACCGTTACTCCCTGCTGCAGTATATATTGCAAGGTAAAGTCAAAGGTAAGCGAGGACCCGGTAGAAGGAGAATATCACGGCTGTGGAATTTAAGAACATGGTTTAAGAAAACCTAAACGGAGCTGTTTCGAGCCGCAGCGGGCAAGGTCATGATTGCCCATATGATTTCCAACATCCGAAACGGATAGGAACCAGGAGAAGAAGTACTATTAGCAATAGATGGATACAAATCTTAGCATACGCTGATGACATTAACATGTTAAGCAATATTCCGTAGCCTTGAAAAGGGAGGCGAAAGAGCTCGGTTCTTGGCTCGATGTGGACTACTATCAACAAAACAAGCAAAAAAATTAAAAGACGAATAAACGTACAAATAATGCATACTATGGACTCCAAAAACAATTTCGTTGAAGAAATATCCAAAGAAGAATTAAGTTGTTATATACAAAAGACCATTAAGAGGGGTCATAATATATGGGGCAAAGACTTAAAACGTAACACAGAAGCATGAAGGACTTTTGAGATAATTCGAGCATAAAATAATCCTCAAAATATTTGGAGCTATAAACGATTAAAGACTGTGGTGCAAAAGATATAACTTCCAATTATATTAACTTTTTAACGAACCACAGTTCGTAACGTTCATTAAAACACAGCGACGAATGCGAGACAACACGATCGCTAACCATAGCGACCCGTAGCAAGAAGAAGCAGAGGCTGATCGCGAATTGGGTAAATGGAGTTAAGAGCGACTTAGGGGTATAAAAAATCAGAAAGCGAGCAGAATGGCAACGAGTCCTGGAGCAGGACTTCAGAAAATCTGTGAAATCATACAATATATTATATAGGGAATACCAGTACGAAAGCTACTTATCTTGCGGAAAGAAGATAGATGTGTTTTTCCTGTGTTTGTACTCCAACGATTACATAATCGGTCAAATAAATTTTTCCCTTGAAAATAACTACAATTTTCATAATCTATACTGTTTACTCTTTGAAAACGCAATTAAAAATTTAAAATTCATAATACTATTATAATAACACTTTGGTTTAGAAATATAAATTTATCAAAACTAATTATAATAAAGATTACAGAAAATATATCGTACTAGCTTGATCTAACTAGAAAACTATAAAAACAGTAATAATATTTATTTTATTTACACAGTAAAAATTTAATTTTCAAAGTCATTTATTTTGCACATAAAATATATAATCAAATTTAGATATCTACATTTTAATTTAATTTTATGTATAAATAAGAACACATTAAATTATCGGAAAATTATAACAATTTTAATTGCCATTAAACAAAAATTACTTTCTTTTTTAATCAATATCCTGAAACTGTCACCATTCATCCGTCAGAGAACAGCAGTAAGCAGTTTGATTTATTGGGGTTCTATTTTAATTCAAAAATTATTATATTGTAGATCAAAACTTGATAAATTGTTTCAGATGAAAACTAAAACTTTACATTCAGGAAATACAACATAATGAAACATTTTGCGGCGTACCAAATATAAGATTGTTTCGATTTTATTCTATTCTGAAGTTCTAAGTTATTCTTATCAGTTGTTGGTACTCTATATTGTTTGATATCATTTATTTTTATAATATTATACTGACATTACATGATCAAACATTTACAAGACAAGCACGACGTTTTAACCGCTACTAAATTCGATAAACCCCAGGCAAGTAGGACATAATATTCAGCATCACGCACAGAAATATCAGTCAATCCGTTGAATTTTTTTTAGTGAAAGGAAATAAATTTGACCAATAAATCAAAAAACAATAAAAATAACAACCTAAGTACTCTATCGTGAAAGACAAATTTTCGCGAGGCACTCGAGAGATTGAAACGTAATTAGGATAAGCGAGGCCAGAAGATATGACCAAAATCGAGAAACGCCTCAATCAGACCATCAATTCTACTACAAAAGCACATTAAATCAAATCAACAAAGGAAATAGCAATCTTTATCCACGAAAAGCATACTGTATTAATAATATCAAATGGTAGTTTTACAGGGGAGATCCTTTTGGATTGTTCCGGTGTTAATTGCATCTTTAACCCTGTTTCAGATAACTAGTGTCGATGCACACTAGCCGAGAGGGACCGACAACTTTACGTAACTTCCGAAGTACGTTATCTAAGCCGCTGGACTACGGCCGCTACTTAGGTACCAACTCAGAGCCATAGTGATAAGGAAGTCTAAGTGTTTTATGAGGATACTTACCTAGCGATAAATACAAATCAAATACAAACTACAGTCACCTCTGGAGACTTTACCATAAACGTAGAATGGAACCTTATACCAGCTTATATATGTCTAGTGGAATGGTGAAATACCATATGTTTTTGAAGTTATTTTGTAGTCTTCTAAAAGTGTTTGCCGCTCGCGATCTAGTGCTCCTTAATCATAAAAGATATGGTTGGTCCTTTTAGGTTCTCTGCTACAGTTCTCTACTTCTGTCCTTTTAGGGGGTAATTGTCAAATTTATATTTTTCCATGTATTTAACCAGATAAATTTTGCGAGTTAGAATTGGATCCGGGCTTTTTTCTGATCACGGATAGTTCTTTTGTCACTCTTTTGGCATTGATAGAAAAATATATTGTAGCTGAGCCTCTTCTGGCAAGTTCAATAAATTTTTCATTGCCATTTATTCCCCAATGACCTGGCACTCATTTTAGTGAGATAAATCTTATCCTGCTGATTTAACGAGTTCTTGACATTCCCACACAACTCTAGACTCTACCTTGGATTTCTAAGAGTCCCCATAACCGCTTGACTGTCTGTGCATATACTGATCCGCTTAAATTCGAAAGCCCTCATGTTAATTTCTCTTGCACAATGCAAGACTACATAAATATTTTAACTTTATAAATAAAAGGCAGATATCAAGCACAGTTTTCTATTAAACCTTGCTCAAGTACTTCCGCTCTCAGAGCATCTTCAAGTGCATCTGAAATAAGCCATAAAACGTTTTTTTAAGTAAGGGAAAATTAGTTATCTTAAAAAAAATTGAAGTTGATGGTTGATGAAAAAATTTTATGTAACGTTTTAGACTTAGTTCGTCGAAAATGTTGGCTATCCAGCATATCAATGAATGTCATACATTAAATACATTTAAACAACAACTAACACTAGATAAAGGACAAACAGTTTAAGAATATTTCAAAGCTACGTTGTGGGCAACAGCAGGAGATAGAATGGCTCCTGCTCTTAACGGAAATGTTAAAGTGACATGTGACATAGATGATAATTTGGATTGGAGTGCTCATACAGATTACTTAAGTTCTAGACTTACTACAAGTATATTTTTAATACGCAACTTAGTTTATATGATTCCTTAAAGTACTCTTAGAATGTGCTACTTTGCACTATTCCATAGCCATTTACAATACGGAATAACTATTTGAAGTAATTTTTCTCACGCAGATCGAATTTTTAAACTACAAAAAAGGGTAGTAAGGGACTTGCAAGAGCAGAGTATAGGGCACACTGTAAATCTTTATTTATGAATTTAGGTATTATGCTACTCCACTCTTTATATATGAGACGCTGATTGAAATTCATGCCAACAAAGGTAAGTTTAACATAAACTCCAACTTCCATGATCACGATACAAGATCTAGAGATGCCATTAGAGCATAACGTTTTATGTTGACAAAGAGCATAAAAAATTCAACTGATGTTGTTTTGTATAACTTTTTGCCAGATGAAGTAAAAAGTCTTGACTTGTTTGTTATTATTAAACATAAATTTTAGTTGTAAGTTTTAACGTAATATTTAACAAGTTTATACCTCTGTAGTTGTCTGGCTGTTTTTTATCTCCTTTTTTGAATAGTAAAATTAGTTCGCTCGTTCTCCAATCTTCCGGTATTTTATTGTGTTTTATAATTTTATTAATTAATGTTGTTAATTGTTGTGTCATTGCTGCTCCACAATATTTCAGTAACTAGTTTGGTATTCCATCTTTACCTTGTGGTTTTCTGTTCTTAAGGTTTTATATTAACATATTAATATTAACTAAAGTATGAAATTAATAAAACTCTTAATGAATATACTCAGTGCAGGAAATCTAAACAGTCGAGCGGGGTCCCCTACGAGGTGAAGCTGCAATAAAATTTTTAGAAATTTCTTTAAATTTAGTACAATTTAAATTAATTTGAGTATTAAGATAGTGAGAGTTTTTACTTGTTTCTTTTGTAATTTTCAAATCTTCTAATAAAGCCAACTCCAAGTAGTTTTTCTTCCTACTAATGTCATGTAAAATAGATGAACCGGTATTAATACTTAATTATGTTTACTACACAGTAAATGGTGACCAAAACTTAAAGAGTTGGGTCTGTTCAAATGTTCGGTGACTCTAGTAGACAATTTTTGAATCTTCTTCTTTCAGTATCCTGTCCGATTATCGAACGTTGGCAATCATATTGGCAATAATAACTTTGTTTACGGCGGCTTTAAATAAATTAGCGGTGGTCTCTTGATACCATTCTCGGAGATTTCTCGAATTTTTGAATAGTTCTACCTATATAAGAGGCATCGCAATCATCACATCAATTTATAAATAGCACTCTTATCCAGAGTGTTCATTCTATCTTTGGTTTTAATTAAAAAGAAACCTAAAGTGTTGTGTGACTTTAAAGATATTTTGATGTCCTGAATTGTATAAATAAAAAGTTTTGATATTTTTTTGGAAATGTTTTTTTGAGAGTTTAAATTATGCTCCGTTTAAAAGCTTATGGATATTAAAAGCAATTTACTTAAGAGTATTAAGTTTTAAATTGAAGTTTTCGTTAAAAAGTGGAAATTTGAAAAGCATCGAAATGTAACTGCCGAAAGCAGCCATTTTGTGTTGGATTTCATGATTAGATGTTTCATATACATATAACATGATTGGTTAAAGTAGGTTTTCTGTAAATATCGTACTCTAGAGAATCTTTTTCACGAGATATAGTCATATTAAAGAAGTTTAAGTTATTGTCAGATTCTGGTTCCAGTGTAAAAGAAATGTTAGGATGGAGTTTATTAAGATCATCCACAATCTGTAAGGCATCATCTTGGGTTCACTGTATAAGAGCTATACAATTATCAACATATCTAAACCAAAAAACTATTTTGTTATTTTTAAATTTCTGTTCTAAGCTGTTCAAGAAAATATCAACAAAAAAAGGTAATAATGGAGAACCATCGTTAAACCTGTTGGTTGTTTATATATTTTTTGATTAAATTGAAAGAAATTCTAATCAAGATAAAATTTAAGCATAGTTAAGATGGCATCTTTGTCTTTTACTGATATGTTGCAATGGTTTAAAAGGTTGTGTACGAAAGGTAAAGTTTTATCTCTTGGTTCAGAAGTGAAGAATTTGGAAACATCAAAAGAAACTAAATAAAAACTATCTTTTATTCTGATCTTATTTAAACGTTCTATCAGTTCTAAAAAATTTGTAATAAAAAACACAGATTTAAAATTAAATTAAATTTATTAATTTATTAAATTAAATTTAAAATTAAATCCGACACCCTGTTAGGGTAAAAGGAAGGGGAGAAAGAAAGAAAGAAAGATTTAAAATTAGTGATAGACTGAATTGTGTTGACTTATTTGAGATGTCTCTGAAGATGCTCTACAAGCGAAAATACTTGGCCAACATTAAATAAAAAACTGTACTTGATGTCTGCCTTTTATTTGTAAAGTTCTGATATATTTGAGCATTCAACCATATATTATTTTATACAAATATTTGCCTGGAATATAGAGGTATATTCTACCAGAAGAATATAATTACAAAATAATAATTTTTTTAGAAGCTTATACAAAACCTGCAGAGAACCACTACGACCAATACAATTTGGTTTTATGAAAGGTCTGGGAACAAGAGATGCCCTACTGAGCATACAAGTGCTATTTTGAAGATGTAGAGATGTAGTGAACTGTAATGTACACGACTACTTCATTGATTATCAAAAGGCATTTGATACAAATTCAACACGAGAAAATAATGGAAGTCCAACAATCAGATTCTATTAAAGTCAACAACGAGAAAACAGAAGAAAGATAAGGAACACTATTTTAAGAGAAATTTGTTTTTTACAAATACAATGATAAAAAACTGACGTCTTATAGGTTACATATTACATATACCCCATGGAAGAGTAATTGTCGAAACAAAATACAGTAAAAAACATTAGAAAACCAACGCCTCCGTTATGAGGGTGAAAACCCTATGTAAAAGTCACATTTAAATGTGATTACCATCACCTTTTAAATGTGATTATTACAACTTTAAAAGGGTTTTCACCCTTATAACAAAGGCATTGACCTTCTAATGTTTTTTAATGTGTTTTGTGTCGGCAATTACTCTTCCATGAGGTATTTGTAACCTGTAAGACGTAAGTTTTTATTCATTGTATTTGTAAAAACAAATTTCTTTTAAAATATTGTTTTCTATAGCAAGCCCTGAAGATGGCATGTTACCTGCTAAAAGTACTTAGCTCATATTAATAATAAGTTTACAGACTATTAAATTTTTTGAGAACTTAGACCTGTTGCCATTTTAACCTAAATTTATTAAAGATCTTCTTCAACAATTATATTGGTATTGACGATACGAGTTTTATTAAGTTAATGAGGATGTTTCCAGGTCCTATGAGTTTTCCGTTTTTTATTTTCTTTAAGATTTGTCTTATCTCGTCCAAACTGGTTGATTGTATTTCGTGTTTGACTATTGAATTTGTTCTGATGTCTCTGTAATTTATTTCGCAATGTGGTCTTGCTTCTGTCAATAGGGATTTATAATATTCTTCCCCCTCTTACATACTTCCATGCTTCAGATATTTGCGTTTCATCCATATATCTGTTTATTTTTTTTTTTTTTCACTTCCTTATACCAGCTGTATGCTCGCCAGTCTTCTGGATTTTGTATTTGCAGTCAGATTCGATAGATTTATTTTTTACTATTTATACTTTTTAAACTATATTTTTTCACAGTCATATTTCTGGGCATTGTGTTTATACTGATGTTCTTTTCCCGGTATTTAACTAATGTTTGGATAGAAAGCGCCATGTACCTCCAGTAAGTTGTCGTTCAATCTTTTTTGTAGTCTTCTTACTGATCGCCTTCCTATTGGGGAACCGTCTCTTGCCGTGTTTACCACTCTATTTGTTGTCATTCGGCTTATATGATCGTCCCGTTCTACTCCCCTATTTCTTACCCAGTTCTTGATGGTCTCTACACTGCATCTACGTCGTATATCTATACTTCTAGTTCTGCCCTATAGTGTTTTACCATCAATTTTTCCAAGTGTTTTCATCTTTGCTGTTTCTAACATCCTTTTTGTCCTCTTGGTTTTGTAAATTCTGCCTTTCATTTCTTTCCCGATATTTTTATTTCTCCATATTCTTTTATTTAGGCAGCCTGCGGCTCTGTTTGCTCTATTCACTTGATCTTCCACTTTAGTTTCGAGCTTTCTGTAGCTAGATAATGTGATGTCTAGATATTTAAACTCCATCACTTGTTCTATTATCTGACCTTCCAGCTCGAATTTACATCTTATGCAGTATATTTGCTGTTGTAGCCATGCATTTTGTCTTTTTTATAGTCTTATTCAAATTTTTTAAAGACTTCTTTTAAAATCAGAGTATGGGTTAAAAGTTTTGTGCCAACAACTACAGTATATAAAAAGAATGCCAACAATATGAGCAAAAACATATTAAAAAGGTGTACATTTTTTAAATTTGTTTTTCCAAAAGTATCTGTTTAGTATTCCTATTTCTCTAATTTGAATAAATCTTTTGTAGCGATTGTAGCACATTGTAGGAGGCGCATTTTGATATTCGGAAAGCCATTTTTTTTATTAGACAAATTTTCGATCATCTAGGAGGAAATCTTCCTTTTCATATTATTCTTCATATAATATAACAGTATTTTTCAGCTGGTATAAACAAGGAAATCCTGAATGACGAAAATATTGAGTGTCTAACTAAATTATTTAATAAAATATACAACCACGTTCCAATTCCCGAAGAATGGTTAAAATCTATCTTTTTACCCTTACCCAAGAAAAATAATCCTAAATCTTGCGATGAATACCGATTAATTAACCTCATGAACCACACTTTAAAAATACTACTCAAAGTTATTCAACAGCGTATATAAAAAAAAAATGTGAAGAACAATTAGACAATAAACAGTTTGGATTTAGAGGGGAAATGGGAATAAGAGAGGCATTGTGCGCAATGACGGTACTACTACAAAAATGCAGGGAACATAATAAAAACGTATTCATATGTTATATAAATTTTCAAAAAGGATTTGGCAGAGTTCAACATGGTAAACTCATACATGCATTGAAACACATGCACCTAGATTCCAAGGACATTAATTTAATCAAAAATTTATACTAGAATCAAACATCGGTCGTAAGGGTGGAAGATAGTAAGACAAACCAGGTAGAAATTCAAAAAGGTGTCAGACAGGGATGTGAGCTGTCGCGACAATTATTTAAAGTGCACTCCCAACTAATATTTCAGGAGGCACTATAGGAAAATACTGAAGGTGTAAGGATTGGAGGGAGCATCAATAATAACATAAGATTTGCAGACGATACCGCAATCATGGCAGAAAATATAGAAGATTTACAAATTCTTATAGAAATCATGAACAGAAAAAGCAAAAAGATGGGACTAACAATAAATATAGATAAAACCAAATACATGGTGGTCTCGAAAAGCCCTGTTGACAATATACATCTGACATTGTAGGGTTAACCGTTGGAGAGGTGTCGACCCTCGAGTACAAATACCTCGGAGCAGTTATAAACTCACGGTTAGATCAAGATGAGGAGATAAAGGTTAAAATTGAAATAGCTCGAAAAGGATAATACAAGTCAATGTTTACAAAAATAAGAAATTAAGTATAGTTATCAGATTGAGGTTCGTCGAATGTTATGTATGGTCACAACTGCTATATGGGGTACAAGCATGGACTCTGATAGCCCAATCTGTAAAAAAATTAAAGGCATTCGAAATGTGGCTATATAGGCGTAAACTAAAAATTCCTTGGACTGTAAAAGTCTCAAAGAAAGAAGTGTTAAGACGAGTTGGACATGACAGAAAGCTTATGAATACAATTAAAATAAGAAAAACATCGTATCTGGGCCACATACTTCGAAACGATAAATAATCTCTTCTGCACGTCATCATGCAAGGAAGATTAGATGGAAGAAAAGGCTTTGGAAGAAAGTAGAAACCTTGGCTAAGGAATAACAGATATTGGACTAACCTCAGCGTTAAACAAATATTTCACGTTGGAAATAATAGGGAAGCATTTAAAAAGTGATCGCCAACCTTCGTTAGAAGACGGCACAATAAAAAGAAGATAAACAAGGAAACAACATTTCCTTCCTTCGTGAAAATCTATATATTAGGATTGCAAGTCCACACAACAGAATTTCCATAACGCGGTCGACTGGAAACTATTAGTTGGGAGTTTTTCAACAAAAACTCTCTATAACATAGGTATTTCGCAGAATAAACGCATTTGAACTTATTCTGCGGACTTACGTAAAGCAATGATGTATCAAATTGGGATGGTAAATATAATCGTTTTTGTCATTTGACATATACTCATTATGCCGTTGGCTCCACAGTGTATCCAGAATATTTAGAATATTACGCACAGATCGTTAAAGTTTTCAATACGATTTGGAAGTGTATTCACCACTTCTACGGGAAGCGATGTTTTGACATGCGATAGCAGATTATCTTGAATTTTGATCGAGAAAATTTTTAATTCTGAACGAATACATGCAAAACATACCTACAAATACGTATTACAGTTTATTTCAACTCATTTTTCGTAAATAAATATTACTAAAATAAATAAATCAATAAACATTACTAAATACTAATAAAAACAATGAAATTCAAAACTTAGGAACCTTAGGAACTTAACATCTTCAAAAGTTACTAACTATGATTTATGGAAAGCTCTAAAGAAATTAAAAAGGCCTCAATTTAGAAACCCTTTTATGCATACTCAAGATGGTCACTGGCAAGAACTTTCTTATTAGGGACTGAGGCATTTGACACAAATATACAATGCTGTTTTAAGGACGGGGTACTTTCCGCTTTTGGAGAAGTTAGCCCAAATTATAATTGTATACTAATCACTAAGCCAGAATAACCTGCTAAAAAAACAATTTTCTATAGACCTATTAGTCTACTCTCTATATTGGCAAAGTTACTAGAAAAATTACTCGTAGAGAAAATAGAACTAATTCTGAAAGCAAATCAATTAATTCCTAACCATCAATTTAGATTCAGAGCGAACCATGCCCCCATCAAAAAAGTTATAAAAAACTATATAAATCCATCGAAGATCAAAAATACTGATCTGCTGCCTTTTTCTTACACACCGCTTAAGATTTCGACAAAATTTGCCACAATGGACTATTAAACAAAATCACAAAAAGCTTACCGAACAACATTTTTCTTATCCTCAACCTACAACTCTAAACCCAATGTGTGGCGTGCCTCACGGGAGTGTACTTGGTCCAATCCTCTTCATCATTTACACAGCTGATCTTCTCACTATTAGAAATATATTCGTTGCAATATGTGCAAATGATACCGTTGTTAAGGCATCTCACAAAGATCCTGTCATTGCCTCTCAAATAGTGTAGACTCTTGGACGGTATTTCGTTTTGGTTAAAAATTTGGCGAATTAAAGCAAATGAAATGAAATCTATCCATGTCACCTACATCCTATGAAGAGGTGCCTGTCCAACTGTGACATTAAATGGTCAATTCTTGTAGCAAAAAGAAGACGCAAAATATCTGAGAATCTATCTGAACCGACGATTAGGACACATATTCTAAGGGAAATCAACTGGGCTTCAAATTTAGCAAATTGTACTGGTTATTAGGTCGTTAATCACAATTTACAGTTACCAACAAATGGCTAATTTACAAAGTTGTTGAAAAACCGATATGTAGCTAAGAAATTTAATTGTGAGGGACAGCATTCATCTCAAATGTCGAAGTACTACAAAGATTCCAGTTCAAAGTACCTACGTAGGATTATTGTAAACGCTCCATGGTACCTAACTTACTAAAAGATCTTTACACAAAATAATGGGGAGGATGGTCGGCACACGATTGAGTAATTAACCTCAGCTTCAAAGAACCTAGTTAAACACCATTAAAGACACCATAAATCTTTGTTATATTCAAGGATCCTCTAAAGAGTGGCTATAATGTAGAACGGATCCACTCATTACTGATTTTTTAATATTGTTATGTTAAAAACACATTAAATTATAGTTCGAGTGTTCAATTGATCACACCTTCCCAATAAACCTCATTAAAATTAATCAACCCTTACTCTTACAATATACATATATATATATATATATATATATATATATATATATATATATATATATATATATATATATATATATAATATTATCCAAGTAGACACACTACTTAACTTATCAGTAAAGTGTGGCGAAATTACTTAAATAATTGATTAACAACGAAGAAACACCAAAATCTTAATTCCTTGATTACGTGTAATCTCGCATAAACAACCGGCTATCTACCTTACAGGTAGAGTAGAAACCCTTGCTATTGAGGCATGGCGGGCAAAGTCAGAGTCTACTATCCGTACCGAACATCAGTATTGCCGTTTACTTGATAGCGGGCGCACGCGTTTGTTACCTGCCTCACCTTAATAGGTACGACGGTAATGCAACAAGTGACTGTTGCGTATTTTTTGCGCCTAGCCTACTCAGTTTAAGTACCCTCTTCACGAATTCGACGAAGATCTTAGTAACGCGAACTCGTGGATGGAAAACGTTTACCGAACGATATTAATATGTGGTGTCTATATGATTTTATAAATATATTTTAGCAGTTGTATGTATCTCGTAGTAAATAAAAGTTTTGGTTCTTTTGAGATTTGTTAATCTGACTTTTAAACAGTTTTATGTGTGACAATTAAACTGGTATGTCATTTAAATAGTGATATTATCTACAGAAGTGGTGAGAAAGGATTTATCGTATATGATGGCTTCGGACGAAGATTGCAACACTACCTTTCCCTATCCGTAAGTACAAAACTAATGCAAAATATCTTAATTCAAAGTATAAAAAAATATTCCGCAATCTACTTCACATGGGTGAGTTACTGTGAAAATTTGCTAAAACTGTAATGGTTTCTTCGCCACAATTACAGTTTTGGTTTTTAGTCATACCACCAATAATTGTATTTACTAAATGTAGTGAACTACAAAGAAAACAACTATCGTAGTAATTTATAAAAATATGTACGCTGTATAGTACCATGACTCGCAAAAGAAATTTATTAACGGAGCTGTCAAATTAATGCGTCGGATTTCCCTTATTTCCTTCTTATCCATGCGTCAGTATCCAAGTGTTGACAGTTCACTTTGCTCAGTTTAACTGTTGCTCCTCTTGTTCAATACCTTTTCGTTACTATTAATTCCAAAGAAAACTTTCCTTATTATTTATTTTGGACCTATAATTGAAAAGATTTTCTCGCGCCACTGTTCATATCCTACAAATAACTAAAGAAAATCGGTACACCAGTTAACTATATTGAAATGAAATGGATATATTTTGTAAATAAAATTTCCAAAAGATGTTTACATCGATATATTAAAACAAAAGAGACTGTACAGTAACTATCTAATATAAATAGGATCTATACTGAATAGAGTAAAACTATAATAAATATCACATAATTGTTTCATTTTTAACACAATATGATATACGATATATTGAAAAATTAGGTATCGCAGAATAAAGAAACAATGGAACTTAAAATTGCATTTTTTAATAATAATTTATTTCTACAGTCCCTATGTAAGAAACTCTAAAGTACTTAATAAAAAGAAAGAAAACTAAAGCGGTTATAAGGATATCAAGTAGTAATGATAGAACAAACAGCAAAATGTAATTAAGAAAGAGCTATATATTAATAATTGCCTTGTTTAACACATATAATTTTTTTGATTCCATCAAAAGCATTGATGGATAGTGATCAGTTTAGAGTATAGCAAATAAAGTAAATACCGTAAACAAAGATCTTCATTTTTGATTGATTTTAATATTCAAATTTAACGAAAAACATGAAAAATCATCAATGTGTCGAATGAATATACAAGAGAAATTAAAACAAGAATATATACAAAAGTAAAAGAAAGTTTCCGATACAGAATCAAAGTTTAAAAGTATGGATAGTTAGTATACCTATACAATTCTACTTGATGATCCAGACGTAGAAACTAAACACGCTATATTCATTCCAGTCCATTCAGAATTGTTCTACAAAATCCAAAAGTACAAAATATTACAAGCAATCACCAACTAAATCCAGAAAAGAAAAAGGAAAATTTATCTATGTATTTTATTGTTTTCGATTCGATTTCGAAACTTTTATTGTTAACCTTGTCTACTACTATTAACTATTATTTTGATTTATTGTTTTATCCGTATTTCATACTAACTTATATTGTTATTGAACGATTAAATTTGTTTGGTGTTTGATTATTTAAAAAAAAATCCTAAGATTCTGTTTCGATTTTCATTTGTTTATATTATATAGTATAATCTTGTTTTCTATATAAACGTTTATAGTTATTTAATAGGAATTTATTAGTTTCCGTGTTTTCTTCTCATCAATTTCTTTCCCAGCAAGCATTTATTTACAACAACTAAACTTAGCATCTTAATTGTGCAAAAATTTATATTCACACAACATATGGAATCATGTCTTGTAAAAGTATGATAAAAGCAGGAATTTAATCAACGAATTTTCACTTAGTTGTTTTTTGAAAGTATTCTGTTTAATTTTCTCACCCAAGTATATAGAATAAGGTACTCTTTTCTTAATTAATCATAAAATATCTTTTGTAGGCACACATTGATTTATCGTGGAGATTTTTTCTATAATTTTCAACTCAGTTCTTTCGAAGCAACTAAATACTATACGCACTTGTATGGTGTAGTTTAGGGGAGAGTTTAGGGAAAACATTTAATGATATAAGAAAAAATATTTCCTGTCTGAACTAATATTTTAAAAACTTTGTTATTATCATTTTCATACAAACTTTATTCTTTATTAAAAATTCACTTCAATGATAATTAATTTTCTAGACTTCAGATTGATACAATCTTCTTCTTCTTTTTCCTGTTTATAAGCAATTCTGCTTATTCATTGACGGATTATTACCTCTATGGAAGGTTGTCACTCCATTCTTTTGCGCGGTCGTCCGATACTTCTACCGATTGGTGACATATCTTTTGCTATTTTGACGACACGAATCTCCCCTAATCTGCTTATGTAGTTATTACATTCTTTTCTTCTATTTAGTGTCCGCTAGGTCATACACTGTATGTTACATTTTTTCCTAACGTCTTCACTTCTCTTTCGATATCTCAGTTTATTTCCTGTAATTCTTCTCAATATTCTCACCTCTGCCGTTTTCAGTAGTCTTTGTGTTGTGGCTGTGGCTGTGGTCTTGTTTTTAAGGCAAATGTCATTATTGGTCTTACACTGGCTTTATCAATTCTTGACTTTGAAATTGAATTTTGAAATAATATGTCTGTTTAGCAATTAGTCTTATTTTCTTTTTCTACTTGATCTCTCACTTCTTTCTCTAGGTCTCCATAGCTAGTGTAATTCCAAGGTATTTTAATTCCATAACTTGTTTAATACTAAAGCCATCAATATCTATTTTATTTCTGGTTGGTTCTTTGCTGATTACTATTGTTTTAGTTTTCTAAAATGAGATTGTTATATTAAATTCTTCTGCTCTTATGCTAAATCTGTGGACCAGTCTTTGCAGACTATCTTCATTTTGGTCTATCAATATTGCGTCGTCTGCGTAATAGAGTATTTTCACTTCTTTGTTTTCCTTTCTGTATCCTCTTTCTTTGTAAATGCTTTTGATGAACTCATCCATTATTAAATTGAAGAGCATTGGACTCAATAAGTCCCCCCTGTCTTATTCCGCTACCTAATTCTATAGATTTTGTAAGTTGTTCATCCATTATGACTTCCATTTTGTTGTCTTGGTCGATGTTTTTAACAGTTTTTATAATATTTAGTGGAGCTTCTCTACTATACAGACATGACATATGACATATTTGAGTCTGACTCTGTCAAATCAGACACAAAAATACTGGTCTATTATACTTAAGTGATTTCACAGTAATGTGCTTTATGACGAATATTGCATCTGTACCCGATCTTCCTCTACAAAAACCCTGTTGTTTATCTGCTAAAATTATCCTCTGATTTATTATTTCTTGTAAAATTTTAGTTGTAAGTTTAATAGTTGCTAAAGTTGCTAAGTTGCTAAACTTCTTACCTGCGTACAAAGTACACACATATTCTTTTTTTATAATAATAGACTCGCACTGTACTGTGACAACAAATAATAAACAAATTCGTGCTTACGCCTTGACTTTGCCATTAGGTTCACAGCACACCTAGTGTTTTGCGAAAAATTAAATAGAGACATGCGTAGGTATCACTAACAAAATACGTTTATTTCAAAAACGGTATACTTTTTTTAAACAAAAATACCTTTTTTGTGTTGAATTGAATGGTATTTCATGTTTTTTTTTCCTAGAAGATTAAAACAGGGCGAACAAAAAAGTTATGGCCACATTAATGAACCAATGTTATAGTAGCTGGCGCCATCTAGTGTCAATGGTAAAACTAATATTATTTTCATATTAAGCATACTAAATAATAGCAAGATACCAAATTTCACTTAAATCGGTTAAATAGTTTTCAATATATCCCTAAAAATAATATAAAAAATATTAATGAATCACATCGATCTCAAACGCTTTATTTTGATGTCAGCTATCACCCATTAGCTAATGTCCAATTTATTATGGGACACCCTGTATATTGACTTGAAGACACTAATTTTTGTTTGTCCTGGTATTTTATTCTTATTTATGAATTTATTGTTCATTGCATAGTATAGGTTTATCGTTTTTTTTTATTATATTCTTAATATCTGTTTCCTGTCTTCCATTGTCTTCTAATTCTACTCCTAAGTATTGAAAGGTTTGAGCTTGTTCTTTATTTACTTCTTCTTTATTTTCTCTTATTACCATAACTATTGTTTTATTTTTATTAATTGTTATTCCATATTTTTTTAGTACTTTATTCCACATTTCTATATTTCTTTGTAGTTTTTTCTCGTTTTTGGCCAATATGACGACGTCATATATTCATTATCTCATTCATGCATGTTATAAATAGCATTGGACATAATCCTCCTCCTTGTCTCAGAACCTCGTTTGTAGTAATTGGTTTCGATGTTTGTTTTTGACTAATGATATAATTCATATTGCTGTTTTAAATGTTCTTAATTACTAAATAAGGGTGGGTGCTTCTGACTTTTCTGAATCCGCTTTGTGATTCCTCAAGAGCGCTGTCAATTTTTCCGGTTAATCTTCTGTTTAATATTTTTTCGTATATTTTTATGGCAATACTTAAGAGTGTGATTCCTCTGTAATTGTCCTCTGTCTTATTTATGGTTATAGGATCTACATTATCATCGGTTCTTTGGTTCAACAGGTTGTTTTCTTCTTGATAGCAGTTAGTTTGTAGCATCTCTTGAAAATATTTTCCTCATCTATTCATTATTTAATTTTTTTCTTTGAGAAATTCGGCAGTTTTATTCTTAATGTTTTTTATGTCTTAAATTTTTTCTTTTCTATTGATTTTAAGACTCTACAGACCAGTTTTTGATACTCTTTAATGTTTGTTTTCATCTTTTCTCTAAATTCTGTCCATTTGTCCTTTTTTTCTTTTACCAATGTTCTGTATTTTGTAGTATTTTGTATATTCTTCATAGTTTTTTGGTGTTATTATTTTGTAAGTATATTTTCCAAGCAATTTTCTTACTTTTTATTACTTAGTTGTTTTATTTCTTCATTCCACTATGCACTTTGCTTTCTTTTATTGCTGTTCTTACTTGTTTTACATACTTCTGTCGCTATATTTATTATAGTCTCTTATTATAGTAATTCCATAGTTGTTCTATGATGTTATTATCTGACATATTTTGTTTTATTTCCATTACTACTAAATAGTGGTAAAAGTATTTATAAGTAGGGCTCCAAAAATAGGATACTTCCTATTTTTGGAGCCCTACTTATGAATACTTTTGTATAAAAAATGTATTAGTTATTACTAAAATGTGCATCACATAGAAGTCTAGCATTCTTATGCCAATATTGTTTCGTGCTGTGTCTCCATCTTTTCTTAATGCTTGTTTATATTCCTGGTTACTTGCACCTATTCTGCTATTGAAGTCGCCTATATATTATATTACAGATTTCCTTTTGCTTGTTTCGTGACCAATGCTAATTCCTCTCAGAATTTATCCTTATTACAAGCCGAGTCGTCATCGTTTGAGCCATATACCATTATTGTTTTTGAATTCTTACTTTTGTCTGTCATCTTAACTGATAGGTTCTCTCTCACCAGACTTCTTAATTATTTATTGGTTCTGTTAATCTAGTGTGCACTATGCATCCCACCCCTACCGCTGCTCCCTTGTTTTCTTTTATTTCCCTATATAAAAATACATGGTTAATAGTGCCACAAAAAAAAACCGAAATAAATTTATATTATTGTTTTACTTATATGAGGACTTACTTGTATAAATAATTGGTTTTCTTATTCTATTCTGTATTTTTGTTATAATGTATTTTCTTGTTTTCAGTACCTCTGTTTTTCACCTTTGTATTATTCTCATCTAAACAGTAAAGTAAATCTATTTTTTGCGTTTGGAAATTATGTTTTTCGAATATTGTCTAAGTTATCAGGTAGGTCCTGATAAGTTTTGGTTAAGATAGTTCCTGGTAGGTATTTTTAACGAATAAATCGCTTCTTATATCTGTCGATTGAGTGGTAGGCCTGCTTTAAGTCTACAAAGAGAATGTGCAAACCTAGACTTTATTCCTAGTTTTTATGCCATATTTGTTTCATCGTAAAAATCGGAACAATTGTAGATCTACCTCTTCTAAACCCTTCACCTATTATTTGAGATTTATACTCTGTTAGTCGGTTTCATATTAATAAGCCAATATCTTATATGCTACATCTAATAGAGATATCCAATTTCTCTATAATTTTGTTTCTAGGGTTTTATCTTTAAATTTATGGATCGGGCAAGCGATACATTTTTCCAACCTTGTGATAATTTCTCATTTTTCCAAATAAATTTGTTTTAGTCGTTAAAGTAATACCTGTCCACCTTCCTTGACTCTTTTTATTCTTCAGCTGCTTTATTATTTGCTCTATCTGTTGAGCTAAAGTTTCATTTATTACAGCCTCATTGTTGTTTTGCGGTTTGTAATTATATTTTATTTTCCTCTGGGTTTAGCAGTTCCTCGTAACATCTGCTCATCTCTCTAGTTTTCTTAGTAAGTCTCCTATTAGCGTCTCTTCTTTATTTCTGTAGAAGTTTGCGATTCTGGGGTAAGTAGCTTTATCGACTTTAAGCTTTTGGCAAAAATTCCTATTCTCTTTGTTTATCATATGATTTTTTCATATCTTGTACCTTTATTTCCCAGTTAGCTCGTTTTTTTCTTCTGCAGGGCTCTTTTGCTTTTTTATTTGCTGCTTCTTAGCACCTCCTCATTTTTAATGACGAACCGATACACTTATATATTCTTATTTTTAATTTGTTTTTTATGTTCCCTTAATTCATCCACCTAAGCATTTCTGCAATATTCCTTCATTTGCCTTTGTTATTTTTTTCCCATTATTCATTGCCATACATTACATCTGGTTTTATAATGATTTAAAAAATTTGTCTTTTAATTTTAATGAATTTTTTTCATTTGTGACACGTCACACATATTGTTTTATCAATGGTTATATAAAATTATTCGTCCCCAATGGATGATAGTAAGATATTTGTACACATTAAAATCCTCTTCCTATTAAGGAGACTGTAGTGAAAATCTTTTGCTTTCTTACCCGCTTTCTATTACATCTACTCTACTATTCTTCTTTTTCTTCTTCTACTTCTTAAAAATCTTTCGATCTGTTTAATTCTGAAGCTGCCTCTGGTTAATTTCCTGGGAGGTAGATTGCGAATTATCCCTCCATCTTTTAGGTGGTCTTCCGGGAGGTCTTGAACCGGGCAGGTTGTTTTCTAGGGCAATTTTTGGGAGTCTATTCTCATCCATTCATCTTACATGATTGTACCACATCCTCTTACGCTGCCTTCCCCATCGTACAATATCTTGAATTTTGCACTGCTCTCTGTCGTTTGTATTTCTCACCCTGTCTCTTCTTGTTTTGTCCACTATTGTTCTTAGGGTTTTCATTTCGGCAACCCTTAGCATATGTTTCGTTTTGTTGGTATCTTCGCACAATTCTATGCCATATGTCATGATCGGTTGTATGCAAGTCTTGTAGATTCTAATTTTACTATCTGTGCGCATATACGGATTTGACCAGACTATCTCGACATCCCGAAAATGCGTATGCGTTGTTGATCTGACTTTTTAGGTCGTTTACTGGGCCGTGTGTGCTTGATATATCTATGCCCAGATATCTGAATTGCATCACCTGTTCTATGGAGTTTTCCTCAACCAGTAACTTACATCTGAGCGGTACTACTCTACTATCTGGTATTACAAAATTAAAGCTTGGTTTTTTCGTTCTTATTAGTCTATCTTCTTCTTTCATGATTCTCGCAATAATAGCATTCACGAGGTATCAATGTTGCTCTCTTCATCTTCTTATAGTGACGTGCATATATAGTGCGTTGGCGAATTATCTTAAGGCCAGACGTCTACATTTTGCGGCGTGCAAAAGCTCGCCAGTATTATTTATGCCCGTCCAGTTCTTTTTATTTCGTAACAACGACATTTATTTGCGACCTACTCCCCTCTTGCCCTCAATCTTTCCTTGAATAATTAGTTGAGGGATTCCGTATTTTTTTCCTCTCAAGATATGGCCCAGATGTCCAATTTTTCGTACCATGATCAAGTTGAGAAATTCTTTCTCAGTAATTGCCCTTCCTCGGACGCTAAGACTTCCTCGTTTTTCACCTTATCTGTCCATGGTATGCGAAACATTGTTCACAAGGTCCACATTTCGAAGGCCTCCAACTTGTTAAACACCATACCCGCTACGAAACATCAATTGAACTGCGCTAAAAATATCTCTCACTCATAATTTTCTCTTCACACCCTAACATACAAGACCTGCATAACATGTTCAATAGTATCGTCGTACCATCAACTTGATTTAACTAGTCGTTTACGTTTCCGTATTCACAATCTATGCATATCTTGAAATAAATGATGGAATTATGCCTCTAATCAGCTATCGCTTCCAAAAATCTTCCTCTTTCTCATATTTTTGTCTCAAATTGCTAATGAGTTCATTAGCCATCAAATATATGGTTGACTGTTCAGCTAGCACTGCCAGATAATTCATTTACACAGTAGAATTTCTGCTACAAATTCCGAGGATTCATATCTTTTATAGGATATTTTTACGTGAATCATTCTAACTTTAGAGGCTTAGCTTTTGATTTTAACATTACACATGTTTTGAATCCATATGGGAAGACATTTCATTTTATTATATTTACGTATTTGTTTGTAGCAACCATGCTATACGTGCAATAGAAATAAGAGACCTCTTTCTACCTGTACAGAAACAGGAAATATTTTCTTGAAAATTTCCATTTCTTTGAGCCAATACTATCTGGCATCAAATACAAATATACAAATGCATGACATTAGTATTAGAATTAGAATTTGCAATGAGATCCGGAATACCGGAAAGTGGCCAAATGACTGAGGTAAACTCACGTTTATTCCCATTATGTAAAAAAGGTTTACCAACAGATTGCAATAATTACCGTACAATAGCATTGATATCACACGCGAGCAAAGTACTTCTAACCATCATCAATGAAAGACTAAAATCAATTATCTTACCACAAATTCCCCAAGAACAATGCGGATTTGTCCCAGGTAGAGGAACAAGAGAACATAATCTTAATATTCGACAAATTATCGAAAAATCTCAAGAGTTTAACATAGAAATATATTTATTCTTTGTTGACTATTCCAAGGCCATCGATACCCTAAAATGGGATAAAATGTGGCACATACATATGCAGTATGATCAATAAAACCAATGATCATACTGAAGAAATAAACAGGCGAATAGAAATTGCCAGATCAGAATTTATACGAATGAAGCCACTCCTAACGTGCAAAAACCTAATATTGGAGATCAGACTACGTACCATTCGCTGTTATATATTTTCAATATTATTATATGGAGCTGAGACTTGGACATTAAAAAAATGCAATTTAAAAAGAATCGAGGCTTTCGAACTCTGGTTATATCGCAGAGTATTAAAAATATCATGGACTGAGAGAAGTACAAATAAAAAAGTACTGAAGAGTGTTGGTAAAGAAACAGAACCAAATTTTAAGACTCATAATACAGGGAAAGATTCAAGGAAGAAGATCTGTTGGCCGAAGGCTGAACTCATGATTGAAGAATCTATGTAATTGGTATCAATGCAGATCGATTGATTTGTCTAGAGCAGCAAGTTCAAAAATAAAAATAGCCATTATGATTGCCAACCTCCGTAGGGAGACCGCACTCTAAGAAGAAGAAGGTAGAGCAACGATAGGATAAAGAAAAATCAAAAACTTACGTTATGCTGATGACACTGTTATATTGTCAGAAGAACTGGAACAAATTATGAATAGGCTAGGCACGATGAGTACGGAATATGGTTTGAAAATAAATATGGAAAAAACCAAAGTGACGATCATCGATAGAATCAGAAACAACCAAGCAGATATAAGAAACATGGCAGGTTATGAAGTGGTCAGACAATTTAATTGAGCTCCGTTATTACTGACAGTGGAGAATGTGAAGACAAGATCTGTCGATGCATCACAATGGCTAGATCGGCAACAGCCAAACTCTCAAAAATTTGGAAGAACACTGACATGTTCACAAAAAACACAACATTACGCTTTGTTCGAGATTTAATATTTCTTATCGCCACCTATGCTTTAGAAGCTTGGACAATAAAAAAAAGCCGATTCAAAGCGTATAATGGTATTTGAAATGTGGATCTACTGTAGAATGTTGCTGATACCATGGACCGCCCATCTCACAAATAACTCAATTCTAGCAGAATTTAACATAACAGATAATTTGGACATATAACTAGAAGAAGAGAAGGCATGGAGCGAATGATAGTTGAAGGTAACGTAGCGGGTAAAAGATCTAAAGGAAGATCTCCAGTACGGTGGTCGGACCAAATAAAGGACATGACTGGTTAGTCATTCTCCGAAGCAAAACAACACGCACAGGAAAGAGATAATTGAAAACTACATGATGCCACTACATGCTGACAAAGGAAAAAAGATAGAGGAGGAAATAATAATTCTAAATAGTGCTTATTAAAATGGATAGCAGCCGAAATGTTTTAGCAATAATTAATATCTTTATTTATAACAGACCGCCAAACTCAGGAAAAATTTCAATTTAAAAATTCACTGTAAGGAAATAACAAACAATATGTATATATATATATATATATATATATATATATATATATATATATATATACACTGAAATGTTTTTTTCAGATATCATTTTCCAGGCCAGTCTTTCTCAGCACCTTCTCTCAAACGTTTTCGTAGTCCTCCTCGTGTTCTTATTTCTTTTGGATTCCATTCTAATACGTTCTTTGGGATTCTGTGATTGGGCATTCTTTGTACATGTCCGTATCATATTAATTGTTTAATTTGTGTTTTGCCTGTGGTGTCATGTTTACCATCATAATTTGCATGATTTTTTAATTTGCGGTCTTTTCTTGTCTTGATTTTGCTGCTGATTGTCTTGAGTAGTCCAGCTCTGTGGCTTTTAGTCTCTTTTATGTTCCTTTTCCTAATGGCCATACTTTGCAGCTATACATGATTAAGACCTTTACTATAGTATTTTAAATTCGCTTTTTATTCTTCTTATTTATTGTTTTATCCCATAAGATTCCATTTAACATTAATATTGATCTCCTTTCGTTCATCATTCTGTCTAGTATTGCTTTTTTGAGTATTTCATCCTTGTTATTCTCATCCACAAATATTTGAACACAGATCCGTGTTAGATTTTCTAACCACTTACTAATTGCAAATCTTGTCATTTTCCGTCAATTCACCTATACTTTGTTTCACATACGTTGAGTTCTAGACCCCAAATTGTAGATTCCTCTACCATCTTGCGTACCATATATTTTAGAACGTTTATATCTTGTGCTAAAATTATTTGATGTCTGCAAATGACAGTGTATATATCGTTGTGTCTTCCCCCAAAGGTATGTTTATGTTTTGGCATATATTTTTCCAAGTATATAGTGCTCTGAAATTTTTACCGGAACTCAATCTTATTTATGGTCCACCATAAAACATCTGGAGATATTATATCATATTCTTGCTGAAGTACATATAATGAATATTGTGTGAATTTTTTCTCATAATGAAAAATATCTCTCTAATATGATTTGTGAGGTATAACTATTATCAATCTCTAAGCTAAACCACAAATTGCAAAAACAATACTTATTTAATAAAATCCAGAAGCATTTCGACATCACTGTCATCATCAGCTTTATAAAACAGAAGAAATTAATTAGAGTCTAATTTAAAGAAAAGTGGCTTTGTTGGCAACGCCATAGGGAACATTCCAAACTACACAATTACTACTCAATTATTGGTTTTATTAGTAATTGTGTAGTTTTGGATGTTCCTTATGACGTTGGTAAACCAGCCACTTTTCCACTTCTCTTAAAATTAGACCTCATTTAGTATTTTTTAAATATACGTTTAAAATTTATTATACAAATTAATAGATATAATTTTTATTTGTACATATTACAGTACATATTAAGATATCAAATTTGGTGTGAAGTATGTTGTTTCAATCTTATATTAAACAACTATCTAAAAAGATAAGAAAGATATAATTCTTCACAATTTATTTAAACAGTTTATTTTAAACAGTAAAGGTTTGTAAACGGAAGCACTAGACGTTAATTTTTTTAAATTGACTTTAATAGATACATTATTCTGATACTACTATATAGTGACGATGACATATTTCTTAAGTAAATCGATACCAAACGAACTAAATAATCAGATTTGTTTTTTTTTTGTAATATTTTATTTGGTAATATATTAAGTTTTTTTCCATTTTTTCCTTTAGATATCTTTTAACTTGTAAACGTTTATGATATTTATCATCATAAACGCAAACTAACAACTGTAATGGGAAATAATTAATTGCCAAAATTCGAAAAAACTTATAAAGACTACATTGACAAATTTTATTGGGAGAAAGAAACGCATAAAGTGATCGAATACTAAAATTTTGTATACAACTGGTGATAAATAACACACATTTAAACTGACTAAAAGGAAACTGACGAAAAAACATAAAGTTAGATACAACAGAATGTTAGACCTTCTGAAATTTGCAAATATTGATCAAACATATACTATTGGTATATCAACAGTCTTCCTGCTAACAACCTGCGATACGTAGGTGGAACGGTTCTACTCACAAGTAGTGACTTCCTCTTTTTAAGATGCCGTCTTGTTTCGAAAGTCGACGATCATCATGATTATTTGAACTCTGTTCACTGTTGCTCTAAAAGCTGCTTAAACGAGCAATTAAATTGCTCTCTGAGATTGCGCAGCCATCACATCCATGGCCTTCCAAAGCTACACTTTCCTAAAATCTTTCCGTCTATGATATTTTGCAGAAGCAGATACTTTGTTTCTCTTATCATGTGGCCCATATACTGCAGTTTTGTATCTTTTAAAAATTTTTAGCGAAATTTCTTCATCCGTGACTCTATGTGTGTAAGATATTCTCAGGATTCTTCTGTAAAACCACATCTTGAAAACGGCTACAATGTAGCAACAGCGACAATGACTTACATTATCTATTAGACCAATTAGTAACAGCATGTGACGAGTATAGTTAGCTATTATAGTAGAGCTAAAGTTAAACATCAAGAACTTACTTTTATTTTTTCGTCCGGATCTAACATAGATCTACATCTAACTATCTTGCATGTATAGATCTGCTTTACATCGGGCATGCATATTCTCCTGCCAAGTGCTATTGGTTTGTCCTGTTTTTTTGATAACTTTAGGGCTTACCCCCATTGACTCCCTGCTTGATTGAAGTTGATTGAAGTTTTCTATGTAGGTTGTTCCTGCACGCCACTTTTTGCCTTGTTTTTTTGCAGTAATGTTTATATCTAAGTGTTCTGATCTCCTACCACTTTTGCACTGGATGTGTATTCCAGAACCATTTTTCTCCACGATATTTTCACCTTACCATTTGCGTTCTTGTTTTTAGTTGCAGACGAAAAGAAAAAATTTGGGATTTATTTGGATTGGATTTTTCAAACAAGAAAGTTCTTGTCATAGAATTTTGACGTAGTAGAAAGGGCCGCTTCCAGCTTGATCTCCTCCTCACACACGGTCTTGTCTTGAACAGGAATGGTCAGATCGTCTGCATATAGAAAGTGTTTTGAGACGACAGGAGTGGTATAAATATTATGATTTTTAGACTGATTGCTTGTATAAATATTAAACGGCATTGGTGTAACAACACTTTCTTTGAGGAAGCCTTTTTTTTAGTTGTTCCATCTGCTCTTCTTGTTATTTAAGGTAATAAAGAACCTTATTTTCTACAGTACAAATGGGATTAGCTTTGTTAAGTTATTGTCTCTAGAGATTTTGAAAATCAATGATAATAGTACTTTGTGGTTTATGGTATTGTAAACCATCAACAAATGCCTTAATCCGTTTGTGCTCGTAGCTACTCTTTATGAACCCTCTATGTATGCTACTCTCTATATGTATGTATATGCAAGTGTTTGCATATACATACATATAGAATAGAAAGACGATTGAACAGGCTCGGTATTAAGAATATCTTGGCACAATAATGGACGACAGGTATATCTCGAATGGAGCAAACGAAATCAATTCTAAAAGATAAGGAAACTTTTATCATCACTAGAGTTATCTCTTGCCGTTAGAATGATAATTATACCCCTAATAATGAAACTGGAATTTTTTGAGAGAATAAAAAACGAAATTAAAATTATATTTTATCAAGATAGAAAAGCTTAAGTTACTGAGAGCTGTTTGGCTTAATGTAAACTATGAAAAAATTCACCTTATAGACATAGTAAAACATGGCCGAAGAAGTGTATAATTCCGTAGAATTTTCTGGATGCGCAATCTACGAGAATGACTTCGACTATTGTTAGTAGAATTGTTATCAGAACTAAGGAATATGCATACAACAGTATCTTAAGTTAAAATTTCAATGTTAATTGGCAACCTCCAAAGAAGGTTTCTAATTTGGTTACCTTCTTTCTTCTCCTCAAGAATACTTCCCGCCGACTTATTGTATGGCTATGATTTTAATATATCTTTTTTAGTCTGTTGGGTTTCATGATGGCCAAAATAAAATAACCATTTTTAAACTTTTCTTTATGTGTTATAATTTACATCTATTAAATTTATGTGTCATTTTGTTCATTTTTTTAATTGATTAAATAGTTCTGCTATCCGTCGGATATTTATCTCAGTATTTTTCCTTTATCTACTATGTCAACTTGCTCTTTCATTATTTTGTTAGCACAATACCAAATTATTTACAAATTTAATTTATTTAATGTTTTTTAATATAGTCATTTACATGTATATATTTTTAAAATTTCTATATTAATTACCGTTTTCCAATTATTTTGCCCGACATACCATTTTCCATTTTCTCTTGAGTGTTTATTTAGTTCTTGATGTTTCCAGGCGTGTTTCTCAGCTATATTTGTGGAAATGGACGTTTATTAAATCCTTTATTGTTTTCCTTTTGATTTTAGGTTTTTGGAAAGTTATACTGCTTTATTAGGTTTTAGTTTTTGTGGGTTCTTGCCTTTTTTCTAAAATCAAGTTTATCAATTCTGACATAACTATAGGATTGAATACTTAAGTTTTGTAATGTTTAACTGGTTTTTAACTTCTTTTTCTTCAGTCTTAGGACTGTGACCTAAGTTTCGTATTTAGGTCCAATATCAAGTATTTCTTAGCAAAGGAATTTGTTTTCTATTTTATAGTATTTTACAGTCCTCTGTAAAAAGACCTTACGTTGGAATTAAGAGTGAGAGCTAGATCTGAGAGCTGAGAGACATGAAATGAAAAATTGGAGAAGTGAACTGAACACATAACCAAACTACCGTCATTTTAAAAACTGGTGTTTCAAATTACAAAAAGAATTAAGGCAGCATAGATGCATCAAAAAACAGACAAGAGATAAATAAATACTTTGAAATAATATCTTACTACAGTGTAGAATCTTGGCCTCCTTTAAGATTCTCTTCCAATCCTTATGGTACTGGCGCCGCCACCCTCCGACTATATTTTTCGTCTTTCTCATCTTTCCATTCATACCGGTAAGTTCTTTGTCTCCTTGATTGGTGACTTGCTAGGTGACCGAGTGATCTTAATATAGCACATTTCGTTTTAGCCATAATATTGGACACCTCGTACAGCAGACTGCGAATAAGATCCTTTCATTCCAATTGCTCATGGCCCATGTCATGTAAAATACATATAAAAATAAAAAAGTTTCAAAATGTGACACATGTACTAAGGAACATGATGTGCCTTTATGTCACCCCTGTTTCAAAAAGGCGTAAAGGCATGACTCTAGTCCTCCTGGCCTTTCGATATATAACCGTAAGCGAATCCATTACCCCAACGAGTCTGACACCATTTAAGAGGGGCTCGTTGCTGCTGCAGCGAGCGGCTTCACCCTCCGCGTAGTTTTTGTGTTGCTACACCCGTGTATTATTCCAACAATGGGCGAAAAGGTAAACGCAGATAGAAATAAGTTTCCAACCGAGTGTCATGGTCCTGTTAAGGAGTCTGCTACTCTACGACTCCTCTCCAGAAAGTGGTTACGTACCGAAAACTTGTTTTTGATGGGGGAAGGGCGTGTAGAGTTTGGAGTTCGTTTGACCTCACTTTAAGTGCAATGGATATGAGAGAAGAATGGTCTCAGTAAAGCTCGTCTCGGATACTAGCAGCACAGACCGGTGACCGTAACGTCTAGGCTTTTCGCCTCTCATTCCTTCCCATGAGTCGCCTTTTAGGACAGACAGGGAGAAGATCCCTAGCAGTATTCTATTACCGCTGCTAGTAGCGCATACTGAGGAACAAGATTATGATATGCTTAGATGATACAGGCAAATAAGGTGTTCCTTAGTTGAAAGAAGATAATTTTTTTGAGCTGCTGGAAACAAACTAAATATAGCGATGATATATCCAACCTCCAATAGGAAATGGCATTTAAAGAAGAAGAAAAGATTCAAGAGTCCATCGAATCCAATTTGATTATTCGTGAATATTTATCTGTGTTTATATATGGACCTGATCCTTTTGTAGTCATTTTTAAAATTACTGGTAATTTTTAATATACAGGGTGTGCAATTTAATATTATAAATTCGTTTGCTTTATAAAATAAAAATCCTGTGTCCGTTCAACAGGATGTTCTTTCAGTACCATAAGTTTGAATGCATTTTATCTACCAACTAAAGTAAGAGTTTAAATATAATCCTTATAAAACGCTAGGTCAAGGTTCGCATTGTAATAAATTTCATTGACTACATGAAACAATAGAAATCATTTCTGAATATAACAATAAGGAGTTACGACCATATTGAAATGTTTAATATAATTGAGCTTGAATTCTAACAAAACATAATAGTTACCTATTATAAATATATCTCGATACGAGTTTAATGACCCACCACCGCCATCATCAACTCCATGAATTATAATAATTTAATTGGAAATAAAGTTTTTAGATTTTTTTAGTCAATATTTTCTCTTTATACCGTGTTAAACTTAATATTTTATGTCTCTCTAAAAAGAGCAAATTATCAATAAAATATACTTAAGAGCAAAATAACAGAGAATACTTTTTTTCAATTTTTGAAGGATTCGCAGGGAGTATTTTTGAATTAAAAAACCACAAAATTATTAACGGTTTACATAAACTTACCTTAGAAGAGTTAGTCGACGTCAAAGATAAATTTAAAACAAGGTTATGGAAATATTGACAATATCCTTTTTTTATGAGAAGAAGGCAAATCTTCTAAAGGTTGTTGTTCCTATCACCGCACTTTTTATCGCACCGCACTGCAATATTTGGAATTATTACCTTCGTCCGGACCTCCTTCTACCAATTTGTCCATTCTTTCACTTTGTTACGCTCCTGTTCCTACCCAATATTTTTTCGTCATTCTTCCAGTAGGCTTCTACTCTTTTCTTCACAAGTAGGTCGAGGGATAATACATCCGCGAATTGTAAATATCTAGAACGGGTTAAATCATTCAAATTGCTGGATTGAGAAACTTTAAAGAAACTGAAATAATGTGCAAGAGATTCGTGTAAGGATAGATAGAGTAGGCCAGATCATTTTTTATCACAGTGAAACTAGTTTTGAGTTAAGTTGAAAACAGCTTACGAATTTACGTATTTCGTTGTTCTGTGCTAAGCATTTTATACGACAGCATAGAGACGTGTGCTGTGACTGACGCCGATTTTAAGAAGTTGGAGACATTTCAATGTGGTATTATCGTATCATCAAACATTAACACTCATTGAGAATATACATAGAGAAGATATATAAAGTAAAAATACGCAATAAATTAATCATAACAGGAATTGAGGTAGACCTAGAAAATGAGAAAGACTAAGAGGACTAAGAGAAGACAAACAATAAATGATGAAAAAAGAGTTTAAATTAAAAATAGAATTTAAAAGTGAGTTAAAGATATAAAAAAGATGACAAAAAAGCTGTTAAACGCAGGAAATATAAACAAGAATGCAGTACAAATAATGGAATATGCGGACGATATAACCATAGTAGCAATAGATAAAAGGACAAAAAAGAAAACCTTCCAAGAAATAAAAAACGAAGCCAAACTGTGAGGACTGGACATAAATGAAAAATAAAACAAAATACATGAACGGAAGCAAGAAAAAGAAGATACAAAAAATGACAGAACTGACAATGGACGCAAGAATTCAAGCGGGAAGTAAAGCGTTCTACAGAAATAAAAAAAATGTTTATAGAAAAGAAGATAAGCCACAGCATAAAAAAGAAAATCTACAAAACCACCATATGACCAATAGTGGTATACTATACGAGTATACCACTATTGGTCCAGAGATATTTAAATTAACACCAAGAGAAAAATAGCAACTGAGGCTTTTGAAAGAAAGATTATGAAAAAAATACTGGAACCAAAGAGGGAAAACGAAGACGATACATCCAGACAATGGATGAATCACGAAATACAAAAATAAATGGTTCAAGAGAACATAGAGCAAAAAAAGCAGAGATAATTAGAGAAGAGAAAAAGAGAGAAAAGCAATCCGTTAAGAGTTATCACGGAATAACCAGGTAAAAAAAACAGAGTTAGACCTAAACTGAGATGAAGACTACAAGTGGAAGAAGACTTTTTAAGAAGTATGGAAATGACAAATTTAGGAAGGGAATCAGAGAGAAAGAAAACTGGAGAAACAACAAAGTCATACCCAAAACTGTAAAACCAAACCCAGAATGCGATAATTTTCACAAAAAAAGGATCTTCAAGTGAAAACAACCTCAGTTTCCTCGGGAGCTATATAGCTTGACTTAATTGTATTAATTATCGTATCGTGGATCGACATAGTGCAAAACAAAGGTTTTCTTTTCAAAATAAATAAGGATTTTGAAGTTTTGTTTTTATAAAAAACGCAAACTTAAGTATTTCGACTACAGCTTAAAAAAATGTATTTACGAGGTCTTAAAATTGAAACTAGAAAGGAAGATCTAAGAAAAAAGTCAGAGATATATTTTTTAATATAAAAAATGGGAGTAGGAATACAGAATCTTTGTCAATGGTACAAAGTCACGACACTTGTGTTGATAATAACAATGAGAAAATGGCAGTTAAATATTAAGAAGAATGTAATTTTAATACTCTAATAAATTTAAAAAATTATTATTTCTATAATAAATTATAAATCACCATATATCTCAAATTTTATTTGAGGTCCGGATTATCCAATAATGAACATCTTGATTAGACTACGACCCTTCTTTATATATGTATTAAAATGTAGATGATTAGCTAGTTAGTTTGGATTTTGAGGCTTTGTTAATAATCCGACTATATTTTCTTCTAATGTGTAGAATATTGTGCTATCCTCTTCTTCTGTACCGTTACTCTATGTTTCAGAACAATTCGCTATTCGGTATTCGATGTTTCAGAACAAACAACAAATTAAACAAATATATTACGATCAACAAGAGCCAAAAGAAAAGCACCTACGCAGTGGAGTATGCACACTTACATGTGGCGACTATCCAAAACCTTACATCGGTCAAATGGGTAGAACCTTTAACAAACGGATAGCAGAACACAAAATATTAGAAAAACAGATTCTACTTACGCGCTTCAACTTCTAGATCATAATCACTCTTTTAATAACCAATTTTAAATTATTTACATTCAAAATAAAGGCTTTAAGCTATCATTATTAGAATCTATGGAAATTAAATTAAAAAATACAGATATAATTCTGAATGACCAACTTGAGACAAACAGTTCTCCCCTCCTCAACTTAGTTAGTTAAAGACTATAACTCTGCCGTCAGAGCTGTACTGATAATAAATTATAATATAATTTAAGGAAGTGTTTTATTGCTAGATATTTTTATAATCCTAAATACACATTAAAAAAATATGTGTTTATTCTGTTTCTCTTTATCTCTGTATTTCTCTTTTTATATCTAATTTTATATTTTTGCAATAGTCAATGAGGATGCATGTTTATCTTCCAAGAACAGTTTATATACTGCCCGACCATCTCTCTCTTGGTCCACTTTTTATCATTTAACAACTTGTTTTACGTCCATATCAGTTGTTTTGTTGTTTAGCATATTATTTCTGTACAATTCTGGTTATTTCTTCCTTATTTTTAATATTATTAGAAAATCTTCGTTAACTACATTATTTGTTTATTCATTTCACGACTTTTACGCATATATTTTGTGCCAGACATAATCCTTAAATAATTTTAGACCATTTTAAAAGAGTCTCTTTGGAAAGAGAGAATAGAAACACAATAGCCATCAACCATTAGAAAGTGCTTTCTCTGAGTTAAAATAGTATATAACATAGCATAGGAGACGTATATCGCAGGGAAGCATATTTTTGCAATTTATGTTGGCTGAATAGACTTTAGGTCTAAATAAATAATAATAATAATAATAATAAGATCGAAAATAGTTAAAATGAATTATATATGACACCTCACAATATTATGGAAGCTGCAAATACAACTGCTGTTGATGTAATACCAGAAATGTTAAAAAAAATTGTAATAATATATATAATTTGTTTATTAATTGATAAACAAAACAAATAAAATAATGTTAAAGAAGAGGGAGTGTCGAAAGTATTAAAATTTTTTGCAAATATGCCTGGGAGACATCTTTTATATTGAGAAAAATGTTTAATTTTGCCGAACCTATTTAGGAAGTTTCAAGACATAAAGACTTTTCGTTCAACAATTTACCTCACAGACGGACGGAAAAACAGACAATACTAACCCATTTCATGCTGACGCCAAATAGAGATTTTTCCTATCTAAAAGAATGTAATTTTCTTAAGCCTTCCGATAGAAGTTTCCACTTTAAAAAATTGTGGCGTTATAAATCCTTCTCTTGTTTTGTATAAATATTTTTCCGTGACAAGAAAATGCTAGAATAAAAAAAAACGCAACTACAACCATCAGACTACACATAATGATCATCCAGCCCCAAAAGCCCACTGCTGAACAAAGGCGTCTTCCTCGTGTCTTCTCTTGGTATCCATTCCCATAACCTTTTTGTCCATCTGTTATTCTAGCTATGTGTCCTGCCCATTTCCATTTTAGTCAGGCTATCCTTTCAACAACATTAGTCACTTTTGTTCTTCTAATGATCTCTTCGATTTTTTTGTCTCAAACATGGATAGCTTCATTAGTCTCCGTATGACTCTTAGTTTGGTAGCCGAGGCTTTTCTTAAAGTTATGTTTTCTGCTCCTTATATCAACACTGGGAGGACGCATTGATCAAATACTTTTCTCTTCAGGCATGTGGGCAGCTGACTTTTAAAAGTTTCTGTCAGCTTTTCATATGCTGCCCATTCAAGACCGATTCTTCTCTTCAGTTCATGGGTCTGATAATCCCTGCCAATCCTAATGTCATGTCCTAGCTATTTCGGATATATTTCTCGCCCACCAATACTGATGTTCTGGTTGGGTACCCAAGTCATTATTTTTGTTTTCGAGATGTTTATATTTAAACCTACATTTTCTGTAGCCACAATGAGTTCCTGTATCATCTATCTTGCTATTCCTAGATCCTCAGCTATTATGACTACATCATCTGCGAAACGTAAGTTGTTAAGATAGTCTTTTCTATTTTTATAATCTATGTATTTTTATTCCCTTTGTAAGCCAATCCAAATTCTTAAAAGCATATTCTAGCACCATCTTAAAAAAAATTGTGACATTGGGTCTCCTTGTCTTACCCTCGCTCTATTTTTATTTGAATACTATTATAACGTAATTTAACAGTGGTTGCTGCCTGTGGTTATATATTATATACCTATAAATTAACTTGCATTTTTCAAGCGCCTGTAAGATTTTGCCACCTTTTCGTGCTTTGTATATTGTACCTATATACTTTCCTTTCCATTCTTTTAACTCTGATTCGCGTAAACAACTTATATACATGGCTGAAGATGGTCGGTAATTCTCCAAATTTAAAAAGAAAGAAAATATATACCTTTAAAAGAAGAAAATATTATAAATATTTGTTTTAGTGTCACACTATTGGATTAGACAATTGCAGATATATAATCCGAAAGTTGTGATAATTGGTCACGTGTAAGTAGGTATTTCATAAGATATTAATTAAATGTAAAGTGGAAAAAAGACAATGGCTTTCGCTTTAAAATCTAATAATGCACGTTGTTTTTTTGCAGATACTTTGCAATGAGTTGCAGTTTCTTAATTTTAATGAGATCCTTGTTTTTAATTGGGCCTTAAAAATTATTCACTTTCAACTTTAAACTCTCAGAAGTAGCCAGAGTTTACTTTAAATACACTAGATAAGTACATATAAAGATTAGTTTAAATCCGTGTAAATTTTAAACATTAGTCTGAAACATTTTGAGCATTAAAAAAAAAACAAGAATAAAAATGGCAATCCTCAAAACGCCAGAAAACTATTCACATTGGTACATACATATATAGCAATATAATAATTTTTCAGGTTCTACGGTAACAAGAAAAACTTTTAAAAAGACATTAGTATTAGCATTTTCACTACTGTGTATTTGTAGAATTTTATATTTACTCCAGGTTATTGAACAAGGTTTATAAACTTGTTTTATTGGTATTGCGTTAATTGATTACAAGAACATACTTTTGTTCTGTCAACAACCGATTGTTATCTCGATAAAAAAGTGTTTCATAAACTCAAATGTTTACAAAATAAAAACTGTAATTCTAGAAACTGGTTATTGAAAATTGATAATTATTCTTTATTTTTCCTTTTGTTTAATGTAAAAATTTAACCAGTTGTTCTTATTTCTTTGTTTGGAGTTTTGTCAGTGCGAGTTTTATATCAATTTAACAAATTAAATCCTCCTTTTTTGTTATTCAAAGTCCAAACTTTTACACTGATTTGTAGATCGCATGCTTGGTGGTGTCTCATTATTAACGTACCTGTATGTTATATACTACGTACCTAACAAGTGATAGAGAAAACATACGAAACAGGCGTTTGACAAACTAAACAGAAATAAACTTATCTAAGACTTACAAGAAAGTAATATACCAAATAAAATTATAAGAATGATAGAAATGACAATGCGAGATTCCCAAGCAACAATAGACAGCAGAAGAGAAAGAACAGAAATAATGAAGTAATGTAAAGAATAGGAGTAAGAAAAGGAGATGCGCTCTCAACGGTACTATTTATTCTATTACTAGACAAGATAATAAAAAAGCTGTCAAACGCAGGAACTATAAACAAGAATGCAGTACAAATAATAGGATATGCGGACGATATAACCATAGTAGAAACAGATAAAAGGGCATTCAAGAAAACCTTCCAAGAAATAGAAAAGGAAGCTAAATTGAGAGAACTGGAAATAAATAAAACTAAAAGAAAATACATGAACGTAAGCAACAAAGAGAAGATACAAATAACAGAACTGACACAATAGATGCACACAGTTTCCAAGAGGTTGAAACATTCAAATATTTGGGAATACTAGTAAACAGAAGAAATGAAAGTGTAGATATGAAAAGAAGAATTCAAGCGGGAAACACAGCCTTTAATAAAAATAGAAAAACGCTTAGAGATAAGAAGATAAACCGAAACACAAAAATGAAAATCTACAAAGCGACCATAAGACCAATAGTAGTATATGCTGCAGAAACATTTACATTAACAGTAAGACAAGAAAAGCAGTTTAAAGTTTTTGAGAGGAAGATTATCAGAAAATTACTAAGACCAAAGAGGGAAGATGAAGAGGATGCAAGACAATGGATGAATCACGAATGACAAGAATATATGGGTCAAGAAAACATCGATAGGGCAAATAAAGCACAAATAATTAGATCGTATGGACACATAATGACAAGAGAGAAGAGCAATCCGTTAAGAGTTATAACGGAATGGATACCATCAGGTAAAAGAACCAGAGATAGACCTAAACTGAGATGTAGACAACAAGTGGAGGACTTAAGGAGTATGGAAATTAGAAATATAGAAAGGACAATCAAAAAGAGAGAAGAATGTAGAAAAGTAGTGGAAACAGCGAAGTCACACCAGAATCTGTAAAACCAAACTCAGAATAGGATGATCCTTTACACAAAAAGGATCTTCAAGTGCTTCTTTTACTATCAGAGAGAGGTCTCTGGACTTCTTGTTACTTCGTATAGATGTCGCTGCTAGCGTACCTGGCTTGTTATTTTGGTTATAATAACCAAATACTAGACTGCATTTCATTTCAGTTGAGAGTAGACGGTGAGACTCGCAACTGGAAGGTTGACCATAGTATCACAGTCTATTTTCCTGCTTCTTGGCTTAGGTCCGAGCGACTGACGTCAAACAGCTACCCCAACCCAATCCAGTCGGCGGTAAACTGAACGGTTTACGTTGACTGAATTGTTTTCATGTAAGAAAAATCAGGATATCTCTGATTTAGTCTTTTTCAAGACTAAAAAAGACGATAAAACTGTTATTACTAATAAAATTGCAGACTTAATTTCAGCTTCCAGTCCAATAAGACGAGAATTCCCACTTCACAGGAAATTATTCAAGAACAGAAGCTTCAGGCCCACCTCAAGGAGAGGTGGACCCGCCCAGGATAAGGAACAGTTACAAGATACCGAAATAGGACAAGTTGAAAACTCAGTAGAAGAAACCACAGCAACAATGGCTTCCAACAATATTGAAATCATGGAGGAGGAACCCTTCCAAGCAGTTAAATGCCAAAGAAGAAATTCCCACGAAAACATCGCAGGAGCAAGACAACGACCAACTACCAGCGGAACGGTTACAACAAAAAACCGTTATCAAGTTTTAACTACAGTCGACACGGAAGAAGCCACTCCAACAGCCAACAACAGGAAAGAAAGGGTACCTCCCCTTGTCATAGCAGGACAAATAGGGAGTTACTCAACTTTCATAAAAGAAATCACGAAGTTATTGGGGCACAATAACTTTCAGATATCACCGTCCGGAAAAGCAGGTACAAGGGTGTACCTTAGGTCCAACGAAGACTATGAAAAATTAAAACAGGACTTCATCTCAACATCTACGGCCTTCCATACCTTCACAAAGAAGTCTGAAGTTACGAAGAAGATTGTCATGAAGGCGGCTCCAGGAATGGACCTCGACGAGGTCGAAGCCGATCTACGAGAGCAAGGCATAATCGGAAAGGTTACAGAACTCAAAACCAGGAAGCCAGGAGCACAAAGTAGCTCCTACTTACTACAAGTCGACAAGCAGCAAGACTTAAAAGAAATAAAGAAAATTAATGGAGTGCAAAACATCAGAGTGAAATGGGACGCCTACTCCAAACCTTCCAGGGCAACGCAGTGTTACAACTGCCAGGAGTTCGGACATTCAGCCAGAAATTGCTTCAAGCAGCCCAGATGCATGAAGTGTGCCAATGGACATCAAACAAGACACTGCCCTCTACCGAAAGGACAGATAAATAAAGTAAAGTGTTGCAACTGCCAGGAGGCACACACTTCCAATTATCCCATGTGCAGCAAGCACATTGAATATCTAGATAGACAGGCAGCAAGAAGAGCGAGGAACCAGCCTCAGAAGACAGCTCCACCAGCGCCTCATCCTTCAACATTCAGGAAGATCTCCAGTGGCATATCATATGCACAAGCAAGCAAAGGAGAACAACAGACACCAAGGAATGACGGAGTCAAAAGCGCCTGGGCGGAAATCAACGAAGTAGTCAATGTCCAAAAAATGATGGCAATTCTTCAGGATATGAAGAGGGAACTATTACAAGCAAAATCATTTGCCGAAAAAGCAATGGTTTTCATGAAGTATGAAGAGATCTACAATGAACCATAAACACCTGAAGATTCTCCAGTTCAACATAGCATCACTGAGGCTAAGGATCAGCGAACTTCGAGAGACAGTGGTAAGACATAACCCAGATGTCATATGCCTGTCTGAAACAAGATACATGACGGAATCCCAACTTCCAAGAATAACAAACTACGATGGATTCGGAAGAAGAGACGAACCAAACGACAGAGGAGTAGCCATCTATGTTAAGAACAACATAGAATGGAATCAAGTTTTGATAGACACACACCACTTCGAAAGTGTTGGAATCAAAGTAGGTATAGCTAACATTTTCTCAATTTACAGGAAACACTCGGAAGATCTAGCCATAGAAGAACTGGATGCCTTACTTAACTCTGCACCAACCGTAGTCGTAGCAGGAGATTTCAACGCCAAACACACAGCATGGGGATGTATGACGGACACAGCACCAGGAACAACTCTACTAAGATACTGCGAGGACAGAGATAGGATGTTATTCGCTCCAGACGAACCAACAAGGATCAACCCAATAAGAGAACACAACAACTCAACACTGGACCTGTTCATCACCAAGGATGTAATAATGGAAGACGTCAGAACATACTTCGAATGCAGTTCGGACCACAAACCAGTAATAGGAAGGATGACATCGAGAGTCGACTTGCCAAGGATAGAACCAGTAGAAAGATGGAGATGGAAAGATGCTAACTGGCCTAACTACAGAAGACAGCTAAACCAAATGGAAATGAAGAGAGAATTCCAATCAACAGAAGAAGTGGAAGAAAAGATCGAAGAAATCACAAGAAGAATCCAACGAGCAATGGAAGCCAACATCCCAAAATCCATGACGAACAACAGAGGACTGATCATCCCAACAGAACTACAGGACATCATCAAGGATAGAAACAAGGCCAGACGAGCATTCCAAAGAACCAGAAGACAGGAATTCAAGGACTACGGAGACATCCTATCCGAAGAAATAAGAGTAAGACTGAGAAGTCTTACTGAAAACCAGTGGCACAACAACATCAGAAGAGCTGAAGAAAACCATGGAAACGTTTGGAAAATGCTGAAGGCAAGAAGAAGAGGAAAACAAAAGATGCCACAAATCATGGACAACGAGGGAATACACTACGACACCCAAGGAAAAGTTGATGCAATATCAAGGAGGATGGCAGCCACACACAGACAAAACCAGGATATGTCAGATGCAAGAACAAAGAGGAAAGTCGAGCAAGAATACAACAGGATCAGAAGAAGGAACGAGTTCCAAATAGACGAAGAAGACCACATCAGCCCAAGTGAAGTTGCAAAAATCATCAGGAAACTGAAAGGAAGCAGAGCACCAGGACAAGAAGGAATCCACAACATCACCCTCAAGGAACTTCCGAAGAAGATCATAGTACAACTGTACTATATCTTCAAATACTGCCTGGAAAAAGGACATTTCCCAAACAACTGGAAACACGCCAAGATTATACCTCTTCTGAAACCAAGGAAAGATGGAAGAAGACCGGAAAGCTACAGGCCCATATCACTCCTGGAAACGATGGGAAAGATCTTAGAAAAAATCATCTACAAGAGACTGGTGAAACATACAGAAAGAAGAGGAGTCATCCAAGAAGACCAGTTTGGTTTCAGAAAAGGAAGAAACTGCGAACTCCAATTAGCAAGGATCATCAGCGACACGAAGATAAAATTCAACAGGAAACAGAAGACAGGATTAGCCATACTGGACATAGAGAAAGCCTACGATACGGTTTGGAAGAAGGCACTTATCTACAAGATGGACAAGGCTAGACTTCCCCACTACCTCATCAACATCTGCGACATGTATCTATCTAATAGAACATTCCAAGTTTCAGCTGACCAAAAGATGTCGACGATTCAAGAAATCCAGGAAGGAATGCCTCAGGGCAGCATTTTATCACCCATTTTATATAACATTTTTGTTTCAGACCTCCCTACAGATCCAAGGACTTCTACAGCCCTGTATGCAGACGACACAGCAGTGTATGCATCCGGAAAAGACGAAAGAAGAATCATAGATAACATGGAGAGCCACCTGGAAAGAATCACGGACTACACCGAAAAATGGAAAATCAAGATCAACGCCGAAAAAACGCAGTTCATCATTTTCGGCCAGGATAGACGACAACTACGGAACCAGATCACAGTAGGAGACAACAGAATTCAGGAAACAGAGACGGTCAAATACCTAGGAGTCCACCTCGACAGAAAACTCAACTTCCGGGTGCATACACAAAAAACTAAGGTAAAAGCTAATGCAGCTAAAAAACTAATACTTCCTTTCATTTTTAGGTCCAGTCCACTCTCGAAGGCGAAGAAAATTCAGCTCTACCAAGCATATGTTAGGTCGGTGATTCTGTATGCTATTCCAGTGTGGAGCTCCATTGCGGAATCACACTGGAAAAAGTTGGAAGCAACTGAAAACTCATGCTACCGAATCATCGACGGAACAGCATGGGAGGATAGAGTCACGAATGCTACAATCAAGAACAGGTTAGGATACACGCCACTAAGGGAAGTGGCCGAGAACAGAACCAGGTGGTTCTTCAACCAGGCCACTCGAAGACTGCGAAAGACCAGGGATATCCTCGAGAAGAACAGGATCCAGAGGATACACAGATCCACCCATAGACTGATCGACCACCTGATCAGGGTCTAACCAGGCGTGTGCAGGGAAGTAGGTACGTTTGCCGATTTTAGTACCTACAGAAGCAGACGAGGACACCACCCAGGAAAATCCAGGAACCGAAAGGAGAAATCTTCAAGAGCTGGCGGTGCACGAGCGGGACGTCGAGGAAGAAAGAAGGCTAAAATATCTTAAGTTTTGAAATGTAAATATATTAGTATGGCAATAAACGTTTTTATTTTTATTTTTATTTTTATTTATATTTCAGTTGAACTTCCACAAGTGCTCCTGATGATGAGTTGAATAACTCGAAACACGTGTAGAGCAATGGTGGAGTTCCGATTGAAATGAAATGCAATCTTTTACTTTTATTTAAACGTCTTTCTCTACGTAAAGAGCGAAAAAGATAGTAATTTTCAAAGGTGAATCGTAGATGCATGTTGAAGTAAAAATGTACTTCTAGCGTCGTTAAAAGTCTCTAGTAAGAGGCTTTGAATTTGCGGTTCACCTAATTTACTATCAGAGAGAGGTCTCTGGACTTCTTGTTACTTCATATATATATATATATATATATATATATATATATATATATATATATATATATATATATATATATCTATATCTCTGGCAAGATCTCACTTGCCATTTTATATAGTGCTTAATTTAGATTTAATAGTGTAATTTCGAAAAGTATATATATATATATATATATATATATATATATATATATATATATATGTGTGTATAATATATGAAAATTACTAAGTTCTCGGGAAGAAAAGCGTTGAGAATTGAAAACTCGACGTTTCGGCACCCATTTTGGAGCCATTATCAAGAGTGATACGGTTCCGTCATACGAAATATAAGAACCGTCAAACGGCACTGAGGTCTCAATCTGCCTACTCTTCTGTGTCGAGTGACGAATGGTCTTACCCTGTGTGGCTGCTTTTATACTCTCAGTATGCGCTGACGTGGTCTGAGCTGACGTGGCCTGAGCAGTGTGGGCGGGAAGTCGCTGAAGCAAGGGTCGCCATGTTGCCAGTAGTCGTTTAGCGTTATCGCGCGTATTTAAGCTGTTAGGCCGTTTTTCAATTTCGATAGCTTCACGGATGATTCTTGATTTTAAGGAGCGGATGGGGGCGATAGTTTTTGCTTTTTCGAAATCTATTTTGTGTCCTGTCTCAATATGATGTTGGGCTAGGGCTGAAGTAGTATCGGAATCTTTGACTGATATAGAATGTTCGTAAATACGGTTATAGATTCGTCGGTTTGTCTTTCCTATATATGTACGTGGGCAACTGGAACAAAGTATCTCGTAGACACCATGGTCTTCATTGGGGATTTGGTCTTTTACGGATCTGACGAGATTGAACAACTTGGAATAAGTAGTGAAGATGGTTTTGGTGTTTAGAGGAAGAAGAGTTCTACTGATCTTGTCAACGACACCTTTAATAAAAGGTAGAAAGATTTTGGGTTGATCCGGCGGCAAGGTTTCTTTTTTGGATGGAATGGGGTTTAGATGTTTTTGAATGCTCTTATTGATTTGGGTTTTGTGGTTGCCGTTTTGTAACCCCAAATCTTGAAACCCAAAATCTTTCTACCTTTTATTATAGGTGTCACTGACAAGATCAGTAGAACTCTTCTTCCTCTAAACATGAAAACCATCTTCACTACTCGAGGGGCAGCGAAAATAGCTACGGGACAGGACAGATAGAAAAGTGTGGGTTACGGGACGGGACAAGAGCATGTTCCACGTCCAGCTGTCCCACGTTAAACTCTAGTTGTTTGATTATGCTATATTTAGCTAATTTTTAGGTGGTAGACACTAGATAATTTTGGGATAAAATGGTTTAATTTTATTGGCTGTTCTTGTGCTAACTATAAAACGCTTGCAAAGACAGAATCTGAAACATAAAGACATCAATATAAAATAAGATTTCTTCTGAAACAGGAACGCCTTTGTTTGAACATAAATAAGAAATAAATACTGAAATGATCAAAATATCCAAAGAAGGATAAGAAGCTGTACAGTCTCATCAATATTGTTAAACGATACTGTAATCTAAAATAAAAATACACTAATTATTAACATGTTGGTTAATAACAAACTAATTGAACAAGTTGAAAATTATATCAAGAAAATAAAGTAGATCAGAAATATATTGTTAAAATGCGACAATTTCTCAGCATCCGAAATATTGGTCTAACACTACCTTACTCCAACGATGATATGCTATATATACAGTGTCCTGCTTTGTGACATACAAACCTAGGAATTGAAAGTCAGCATCTGATGAAATTTTAAGTGGATGTTTAACAATATCGTGGGCCTGATGCCATATTAGAAATGAATAAGTTTTAAAGCACTTGAAAGAAATGATGAACGCTTAGAAACTATCCAATATAATCAAACAAAAAATATTTTATTTTCAGCATATCAGATACGATGTTGACAAACGACAAAAACCTGACCACTTAAAATTAAAGTATGGACAGGGTTATAGCTTTAAAGATAAGAAAAAAACTCAAAATATCAATGATTTTGTTCTTTTGTCTATTCATATTGGGTAAAATTTGGGTTAAATGAGATTTCGTTTATTAATTTCTCACAACCTAAAAGCTTGATCTGGACCTGCGAAATAGACAGGATATGTTATAAATAAATTGTCATATATGGCATTGAAACTAAGAAATTATGATTCAGCGTCAATACGATGATTGAATAGTTTTAAAATGTGGATATTTGGTCAAATGTTAACAACCTCATGGACTGACTAGGTTAGAAAAGAAAAATAATTCAAATGCATATACGTTTAAAAACTTTGACAAATAAAACTTCCTCCTTATATTAATAGAATAAAAGTATGCAATAGGATACTTTGGCAAAGTAGACCTTCCTATACTGTTAACTGAAAGATCTCTTGTTTATAGCTCACAACTAGAGCATCATTTCAATCTAAACCTTGCTTCAACAGCTGATTAACTCTTTTTCTACCTGTGCTATCCTTAACAAGATTCATCGCGATTTTGTTGACTCCTTTTTATGATTTGTTTATGGGTACACTTCTTGTTTCATGTCCTGTTCGTCTTAAAAAATATGGCATTTACTGGATACCGTTCCAAAGTTCTCGAAGGTTGAAGTGGTAGTGTTGGTGATTGAAGTTTTGTTTGTTCCTGGAACATGCTTGTGCTTGTGGCAACAAGCTATGGCTGTGGCAATGAGCTATCGAATGGATGACAACACTTTTGGACCCTATACCGTGAGACAACTTAGATATTGCCTGATGCACTCAGTCCATTTTTGGTCATATTCACCTCACAGAATTAACGACCAGGGCCGTAGAGGTAGAAGCTTTTCTGTATAATAATGTTTTTCAACTAATTCCACTAAATAAAATGCTAAAAAAACAGTTTTAAAATATTAAGAAGAAAATTAAATGTAGCTGACGACGCTAGATCATTCTAAACCACTATGGTGATACATAATTATTGGCTGAGACACTTATTTATTATATTATATATTAATATTTTATTAAAAATATTAATTATAGTTGCATAAAATAAATTTTCATTGCAACAAATAAACATATATACTATCAGACATTTTTAAATTCCTTAAATTTGATTTAAACTAAGATGGTATCATAAATTATAATCAATAGATTTTATCAAAAAAACCTTACTAATATATTCAGCAGATAGCGCGTAATAACTATAAATAAATAATAAATTTACTTCACTCCGACTGAACAATATGAAACTAATTTGGCAACTAACTATTCTATAGTTTATTGAAGTTAATAATTAGCAAAGTAAACAGCACCCTTAAATAAAAGCCGAAACCCAATCTTCAAAGATATAAGAAAATATTCAGAAAATAAAAACACAAGACACAAAAATACAGAGACACTACAGAAAATACAAATACGTATAATTTTTTTTCTTCTTTCAATTGCCTTGTCCTCCAAGAACATTGGTTACCACTCAGATGATCTTTACTTTGTCCGCAGCGGACCTAAATAGTGTCGTGGAGCAGACCCCATAACACTGGCAGAAGTTCCTGATTCAGGACCACGTTTACTTTCCATTTTCCACAGAATAATTACATCTAGTGGTTCATATTTTAGAGTTCTCATTCGTAACCAACGTACTCCGATTTGCTTTTTTTATGGTATTTAAAATCTATCGTTCTCTGTTTAGACGTTGTAAAATTGCTCTATTCGTCACTTTCTCTATTCACGATATCTGAACATTCTGCGGTAAACCCACATCTCTCTCTCTCTCCTCTATCTATCTCTCCTGTATCTCTCTCTCCTCTCTCTTCTTTCTCTCTCTCTCTTTCCTCTCTCTCTCTCTCTCTCTCTCCTCGATTGCTCGATTCGTCACTATCTCTATTCACGATATCTGAACACTCTGCGGTAAACCCACATCTTCTCTCTCTCTCTTTCTCTCCTCTATCTTTCTCTTCTCTCTCTTCTCTCTGTCTCATCTCTCTCTCCTCTCTCTCTCCTTTCTCTCTCTCCCTCTTTCTCTCTCTCTCTCTCTCTCTCTCTCTCTCTCTCTCTCTCTCTCTCTTCAATTTTTCCCTATATATGGCAGTTAAGTTTCACTTAACAGCAATAATAAGAATGTGTGAATATGGAGATACAATGTCAACTAAATTATTCACCGGGTCCTCAGAATGCATATTCAAGAAGGTTAATTGGCTCGACATAGGACTTGAAATATACTGAGAATGAATAAAGAATAAGATTTGCAGATGATAGATGATGTAGTCATAATTGTAAATACTAATTCATAACTAAACCAAGTATATATACATATTTCGAATTATATAAAAACAGGGATACACCTATTTACCATTTTTTGTTTACCAACTTACAACACCTTGTACATTGTATCTTCAATACCAGTTCAACCGTATACAATACTTTAGATTTTATGTAGTGAGGAACATCTTAAAAAGATAAAACAAAAGCCTAGAAACGCCTAATCGTCTCAATAATCTTTTTAATTCAAACTATGTACAAGTAAAATAAATTTGAACATAATAATTAAAAGTTTACTATATTTCGAAAATAATGTCTACTTAATTAAGTGTTCAAAATATCCTCTGTTTATAATTTGACAGTATCCTAAATGACAGTATTGTTGAATAGGTCTATTACATTTTTTCAACTTTTTCTAGAAATTAATATGGATTCATCGATAATTATTTGCCTTGTTCAGCAGCACTTGCTTGTTTAGTTTTCTACATTCTACTTTTCAACGATCCCCAGTAAACATATCCTTTAGGAGTCAGATCGGGCACGCGAGGAGGCCATTCAATACTACCTAATCTACCAATCCATCGTCTGGGAATTGTCTGATCTAACCAACGCCTAACATTTATACCAAAATGAGCTGGAGATCCATTGCTGAAACCATATCTCATTAAAATGGACTTCAAACTTCTTTTTTAGGGCAGGTACAGTTTCATTTCCAAGTAGAATTTTATAATCATCGCTGGTTAAATCTTCTTCTATAAAAAGGCTTAATTAACTGATTACCCGCTATACCTGACCATACATTTATTGATTGTGCTCCTTCAGTATGGTTTCCACGTGTCCAGGATGGATTTATCTCACTCCATTACCTTAAATTTTGGCGACATACATTCTCACACAGTGATAATATTGCTTTGTCGGAAAGCCTTATCTCATTACCTGAAGTTATCTCGTCAATTACAATTATAATCATCATTACCTCACTAAACTGTTAACTACGGTCGTAGTTATCTTCATTTAGTTCTTGCAACAACAGGATTTTGAAGAGTTTAACTGAATTCTCATGTAAAATACGCAACACTGAAGAATGATCTACATCATATATTTGTGTACGTCTGCTTAAGGATGTGTAAGGATTTTCAACAAAACTCATTAAATCGCATTAAATCTAAAGTTTTATTGTAATTTATAACAGTTTTTAGTCTACCGGTTCGAATTTCATCTCTTACTCGTCCAGTTTCCTCAAAGTGCTTTGCAATTTTTTGTACTGTCGCCTTGTAGATAAAATGGTTTTAGAACAAGTTGGCTACTTCACTATAAAATATTTTTCTATCGCCATAGCCCTTCATTATTAAAACAGTAATTCGCTCATTGTCATTAAAAACCATCTTGATTGGAGAGCTTTTAAAAACACATAAAAGAACTGTCAGCTTAAGTTATTAATACACTTTATTTTACAAAAGTTTTCAATAAACTATTGTTAGTTTTATAAATTAATGTCAAAATCACAGCATTCTATATCTACTGAATTATTTCAAAACTATTTGATACTTATATTTATTTAAGACTTTCATGACTAGACAAAATAATCAGTGTTAGTTAGACATTAGTCATTAGGCTAGATTATGTACTTAAGAAAGGAGCTACAACGCTAAAGGTGTTTTATTATTTCATATGGTCAATGGCTACAAATAAGAAAAAACCGCGGAGTGCTACCATTTAAAGGGGTGAGTTTTTGAGAAATTGGTGAATTTATCTCTTAGGGTGTATTTTGGGTGAATTTTATGCACTTTTTCTACATACTCATCTACAAAAAAATTGTTTAAAATTAAATTTCCTATCGAAATGTCAACATTAAAGTTAAAAATAGTTTTTTTTGACAAAAATATATTTAAAAAACGAAAAAAAAAAAAACAGGACATGCAATTTTTTTTATGTCCCATAATTTTTTTCCACGAGGGTGTAAGTAAGCCATTGCCTTACTTAAAAAACTTTTATCCTTTCTCTTTAAAATGACATTTGGTAAAAGATTCACAGTACCTATTAGAGATACGATTTTTAAAAATTTACTACTCACACCATTTTTGAGCCATTTTCCCTATTTTTTTTTTTTGAAAAATTGTTCTACAGAGAGAAAGAAAAAATAATCACTTTTAAAATAGTCTGCTGTAGAATGCTCTTTGATTAATTTTGAGGAAGATGCGGTTCTTTAAAGTTTTCTACTTCTAACGATTGTTGCTATTTACGGCAAAATCCAAAAATTGGTAATTCTAATTCTAATTCTAAATTAATAATTCTATGCGAAAATTGCGTAGAATGGTTTTCTACGTATCTTCTTCTTTGTGTGCCGTGCTTATTTTCAAGCGTTGGCTATCGTCGTATTAATAAGCTAAGAAAATGATTCTCGGTCGGCAGCTAGATAAAACAATTCCTCGACTGTTCGACCTCTCCATTGTCTAATGTTATGAAGCCAAAACAGTTGCCTTCTTCCAAGCCAGCGATTTTTTCCCTGAATACTCAACCGGAGTAAGCGATATTTAGATCCTCTCATTATATGGCCGAAATATTGGACCTTTCTTATTTTCATGATATTGATCAATTCTCGCTCTTTGTGTATGGTCTCTAGCACACGTTCGTCAGATATGTGTGCTGTCCACGAGATTCTGAGCATGCGACGGTAACACCACAGCTGGAACGCTTCATTCATAGAACAAAGCGTACCAAACGTAGCACTTGGACGTGTTGTCAATGACAGAATTCTATTGCATAATACAGAACGCCCGTTAATAAAGTTTTTTCGCACAATTTCTATTCTGATCGAAATTTTTTCCTCATTTTTAGCCTTGCAGTCAATCCAACTAGCCAGATATCTAAAGTGTTCTTGAGTATTTGATATTAATTTTTCCGACCACTATCCGTTTTATTTTGTTGCGTTGATTGTTAAGCCTTTTTCAGTGCATTCGTTGTTTGCAGCGTTTAACAGGGTTTGAAGGTCTTCTGGGCTCTCTGCCATTATGGTATAGTCAGGTATGAAATGTTGACAGCCTGTTCCCTATTCGGTAAATTTTTTTCTTTATAATTAGATATAATACATAGAAGCTGTTTACTTTCCGAGGAGAAACGCAGTTTACTCAGTATAATGCCTATGAAGCCTGCTAAATATGGCATAAAAGTATGATGGATATGTGACGTAGAAAATGGTTTTCCGTCCAAATGAATTATTTATACAGGCAAGATAGGTAATACTCGAGATGTCAATCAAGAAGAAAGAGTTGTCAAAGAACTTGTAATCGGTTTCAAAGGATCTGGTCAAAACATAAGGATGGATAGTTTTTTATAGCTTTGCCTTTAGATAAAGCTCTTCTTTCGTGGAACCTTACAATTGTTGGCGCTTAAAAAAAAAACAAGACATACATTTCTCAAAAATGAAAGATGTATCCCTGTTTTTCGTATCACGTCTCAAAACGTGTATCCTTGTTTTTGTACAATTCGGACCATCCATTTAAGAGTTAATTAGGCATTTCCAGACTTTTGGTCCAAAAGTCTGGATTTACGGTGGCTAAGATGGAAAGAGGAAATAAACTAGGAATTTACGGGCAAACAAACTTACAAAAGACAAATAGGTCGTGTTTAATTACTAGATTTATATTTTTTATGAAAAAATCGTCTTATACAATATCTACCTATATAAAATAGATTTAACCAATATAACAGTTTTATCAAACAAAATAAATATTTTATAAGAGCTACCTCATTATTTCGTCACCACATTAGGCGTCAATAATGACACAATCAGTTAAATATATATCAGATTAGATAAAAGTAATAATACTTAAGATTTGAAAATATACGGAGCCTAGTTGATTACGCGTCCACTTTGGTTAACAGATAAATAAAGAGGTAAATCAAACGATTCAAATTGTATACATTAAAATTTACCCTACTTAAAAAGTGGGTCACATCTTTAGATATATGCAAAGAAGTTATTGGTTGATATCAAATTAACCATTATTTTTACTTATATAAAACCTCATATTTATATTTTTATTCTTAAAAGAAAACTTTTCTTTAAGTTATCGATCCAACTATAGCTGCATGTTATTGGGACAGCAGTATTACCATTATTTATGAAAGTTTATGGATCAAAATAATAGCTCGTTCAATAATAAGCTACTTAAAAGAATTTTAGATATTTTCTATAAACTGATTTCACAATATTTAAAAGTTTTTTCAAAAAGGTGGGTAATCGTATATTCAAATTACTAATTAACAGGTTAAGTGCCATGAGAGGCCAACACCGACTCACACATAAAAGTTATATATGGGCCGCGTGATGCCGACGTGGATTCACGCGCTAGGTCGTCAGAAAATGCTGTATAGCTCAACAGCGGCTTCGCGATCTCATTTAAAATACACGGGGACATTTCGAGCCCGGCCTAGAAAGCAAACTTGGCCTGTGCTTCTGAGGCAACATTTTAGGCAAAATAAGCTTTAGTTTCATAAAACAAAACGTTATAACATTATATCAAAAATGGTACTTAAGGTCCTAATTTAATTTTTTGTCACAGAATGTATGACAAAAAAACAGCCAAGGCAATAGAATTTCATCTATGCTACTTGCCTTCCTTCCTTTTCTACCATTTTCGCGTAACAGTTGTACGTGTTACGCGTGTTACAGGAATCGTTTTATTTCGGCGACATCAGTATTGTGCCACGCAGTAATACATGCGCTTTGTTTTCTAATTTCTTTCCTTACACTGCAAGTCATAACGATTTGTTTCTTCAACCTAAAAATTAAAAAAAAAATCAAAATCAGTTAGATAGTCAAAATAAATTAGATATTTACCATCATAGATACAAGATCATCGTCTACAAAATATTTGTAGAATTGAATGGGCGATTTCTTATAGAAGTTTTCGTATAATTGTGTATGAAAAGCTACTCAATTATAGTCCTCAAATATAAATTTCTGTACGTTTTCGCTATTGATCGGCCCCCAGACAATAGCTTTATTCATTTTATTGGGTGCTATTGGTTCTTCTAAAATTTCATATTGGGAGACTTCAGAATGTTGAGCAATGACAGATTCTATAGCAACATTAACATGCTCTCCGAAATTCGTATATTCTTTTTCTTTACTGATGGACATCGGTACATCTTGTCCCAATGATTTGGTAATTCCGGCCACACGTTTTCTTTTTTTTATTCTGTTCCGGAAAACTCGATTCATTTACCTTTTCAATGTATCTAGAATCAGTTAATTGATACTCGTCCGAAAGAAATGTTTCGCCAAACTTATCCGATTCTTCATCTCACAGAATTTCTTGCCAATATTTTTTAAGTTTTTGTTGTTTTTTCTCGTACGACTGCATTGTACCGCTCTAATCTAAGTACTGACAAGAAAAACGCAAGCCACGGCGACGGCGCCTTCGTTTGTTATATTTGCCGAAACGTTATCAACAAGAATAGACAAATCAAGACGTGATGATACGTTGGACTCTCATAGGCATTTTGTGATAAAAATCTTGCTGGCGGCCACGAAACTCCAACGTGGACTCACATTTTGAAAAATGAAATTTAAACCAAAATTCGCATTTTAGAGTGTTTAATTTTGATTTGAAAGAAAATAATAGAAATACTTTAAAAAAAAGTGATCGGCCGATGAAGACATTAAAATTTTCAATATGGTGGCACTTAACCTGTTAATGATATGAAATTAAAGGATGACTGATCCTTTAAATATTTAGGATTGTATTTAACTGAGTAGTATCCCTCCACTGAATATTTAGTTTTGCTTTTAGATATTTTCTATAGCTTTATTGAGACACTGGGCTTTATCTAACTTATGGTAAATATACTATTGCGAAGAGTACAACATTTAGTAAATTGTTGTACACTATTAGTGATTACCGCTGTCATAAATATAAATATATATACAAAGTAAAGTCTATGTAAGTTACGTCAGTTTGTTTCATGTTATTTAACCATTCTTGATATACTGTACAAGGTAAAGAATTTGGCTAGTAAAAGAACTTTTAATTCTATAGTACATTTGAAAATTAATGATAGCACAAATTTTATAGCAAAAGTCTAAATACAGTATTGGTCAATGAAGAAGAAACATAATAATTGATATCTTCTTATCTGTATTTTCACTCGACTTTAATATGACCATCCCGACAAACCTCAAATACAATGCATCATAAAATACAAATGAGCACATCCTAAGGGATTAAGCAATAACAAAACACCGTAGTGACGGAGAACAAAACTAATTTAATATAAAAAATCTAAAATGGGAATATTGCGTACCCACATTAATTTTTATAAAAATAGTAATTATTGGTTTAGGACATTTCCTTACAATTTAATAATAAATATATTTCGGGTACTAGGGTCATATAAACTTATAATTAGTAATATCAATCATCATTATCATCAGTTTCTTCATTTGCCACAGAAATAATAACTGGCTCTATTATTATATCGAGTTTCTTTCTCTGCTATGACACGTCTTATAGCTTTTTGCCAATTGTCAGATGAAATTTTTGATATGGAGTCAGATAGTAGTTGACGAATATCTTAAAGTTTAAATGTTGTATTATTTTTTGCGACATATCCCTTCGTTTGAGCCCAGATTAGTTCTATGGAGTTCACAGGGATAGGGTGGTAATCGCAACACTTTAACTCCATGTTCTTTTACTATTTCATCTAAACTATACTTCTTAAATTTTGGTGAATATTGTTTGCATAGCTGCAATAACTCTTTTTTGACTAAACCTTCTACTGGTACGACTGTATCTTTGTTTATTAGTCAATCCAAGATTTTTTAGTGTTAAGTAACGGTTTTGCTAATAATGAATGGTAACTGGCATTATTCATGATCATTACAGAATTGGTCGATAATAAATCTATCATTTAACTTAAATATTCCTCAAAAACATCAGCAGTTATTTCTTCATGGTAGTCGTTTGTAGAATTTGAAATAAAATATAGCAACCCCCCATCAACAAATCGTTTATCTCCTCCAATATGAATGATAATTAAACGAGCATACCTGACGAGCATTTTTGTAACCAGTTAATCTTGCCAAACTTTTTTCAATGCCCTTCTTTTATTCATGATTCATGTAAATAAAAAATATTTTTGCCTTTTTTCCTCAATTTTTGAGGTTCTCTTAAATATTGCCTCCTCCAACAAACCATTTCTTCTTTCCCTATGAGCGCAGATTTTTTATTATTATTGTCATAAACGAATTCACGTAAAATTTTCCACAATTTATCTCTTTTAATGTTTGGCAAAGATTCGTCTTCATTAATGTCTACTAAAATAGGAATCCTTTTTGTAAATAAAATTAATTAACTTTTCTCCCTGTTGACGTTTTAGGAGCTTCTGTAATACTTCTACTCTTTTGTTGCTTTAAAATTCTATAAATATTTGCTTCTCCAACTTCGGTCATATCTAAACACTTAGAAACTACACTCCAAATAGTACTTGTAATGTTCATATACAAGAGCATCATGTACATTTAACACTAAAGTTTTCATTGACATGGTTTAATAACACTTTAATTTCACAGGAGTAAAATTAGACGTTTGTGATACTTTTACTACACAAGTTTACTTATTAATATTGCTTTTTATTTTAGAACTAACAATTCTGCGTGTTATAATCATAGGACTTTACAAACATAACTTGTTAATATTAACTAATATGATTCACAATCTGCAAAACACGTTCCACGTTTGAAATTTTAATCCTTTCTAAGAAAGTTGAGGGCTTATAAATTGACCCTCCCCTTTTTGGAAATTGTAAATATTTTGTACCTGTAGAGATTACCTACTTATATCATTTGCTGATTAAAATGACTACCAAATTTAAGACAAGAATTTTAGGAAAAACCCAAACATTTTCAGAACAATGCTGAATATTTTATTTTAAAAAATCTCCGTCACTGTTTAATGATGATATATTGGGTTTTATCTTACGTGCAATACCATTTGTACCATCAATCATTTTCAAATGTACCATAAATCAGCTTACTCTGGTATTAGTTTCTCACCAATAACGACAAATATTTTGTTGATTCTCATTCGTTCAAAATCTTCGAAGATGTAGTACGTAAGAAATCTGGTTCTAAATTTTTTGCTTTGGTTAGTATTTTCCTAGCTTCAGAAGTGCGACAACTCTGGATTTTCGCCATAGTTTTCAGAGAGCATTAAAATTTATAAGAAACCTAAGAAAAGATAATAATGGAATAGTCAATTCAAATCCCGTAACTATAACAACGTGAGAAGCATATTATAAAACAGTACTTATGGACAGAAATAAGACCCCAATTTGAAATAAAGTAATAAAGTTAGAAGATACAAATTTAGATGTAGCAGAAGAGGTAATACCAATAAGGATCGATGAGATACGCAAAACCCTACAAAAAATAAAAACGAGAAAGCCCAGGAAAAATATTGACGATGACAGGCGTAAGTAAGACATACGTCATTGCTGTAGTGCTTTTTTGCTGATTATTATTGTTTTAGTTTTTTGAGATCAGATTGTCGTATTAAATCCTTTTGCTCTTATGTTAAATCTGTGGACCAGTTTTTGCAAACTATCTTCATCTCGGGCTATCAATATTGTATCGTCTGTATAACAGAGTATTTTTATTTCTTTGTTTCACATTCTGTGTCCTGTTTCTTTATTAACCCTTTTGATTTCATCTATGAATTCCATTTTGTTATTTTGGTAGATGTTTTTGATAGTTTTTATAATATTTAGGGAAACTTTTCTATTATACAAAAGTTGGATTACATCTTTGATTCTTACTCTGTCAAACCCTTTCTTTAAGTCAATCAGACACAGAAATGTTTTTTGTTGAAAATTAATGAAATGTATATTTTGTTAAATTGTCATTATAAGATAAGTTTTATTTTACTGATCTATAAATAGGACACTGTTACTTAGCGTTATCAAAATGTGCAATATTTCAATATTCAATTGAATGTGAATCTATGCACAAGTTATTGCATGTTTTTAATATCACATTTTTGTTATTGCGATTTGCATAAAAAGTTCTATATTTTATCATATTTAGGAGAAATTATTTGGCAGTAACTAGTATTTAAACGAATATAATTTGGGATAATAAATATAAAAAGATAGTAAATTAACTGATTGTAAAATAATATGGACATCCCATTAAAGCAATTTATACGTGGAAAACCTATTCGAGCAGACTGAAAATTTTGGGAGTTTTGGGGAAGTAGCGGACACAATTTTATTGTGGCAAAAAAAATCGCTAAAAATGATTGCGGATATTTCACTTTAAGATAAAGAGTAGCACTTGATATATTAGATTGCATTCCTAAACCTCCAAACCACTAGGTGTTTTTTAATAATTTACACAAAAAGACTACTAGTTTGTTGGAAAATATGCCACTAAAATTAGAGCTAAGAAGTGATATTGGCCATTATTTACATAACTGATTGATATGACATTATTAAATTCATAACTTATCTAAAAATGAATCGTTAAGTCAAATATTACTTTATTAGATTTTCGTTCAGACCATAGGGACTTACGAATAATAACAAACCTTCCTGGAATCAAAGAGCACAAATCGTAATAGATAACGAACCCAGTCCAAAAATTTAAATCAGGAGAGGAGTTAGGCAAGGATATATTATGTCTTCATTACTATTTAATGTATATAGTGAGATGCTACTGTTTTCGATACTGCAATATGGACTTGAAAGCTGGACATTAAAGCAAGAATACATAAATAAGTTGCAGTCCTTTGAAATGTGGTTTTACAGGAGGATGCTTATAATAGCATGGACACAGAAGAAAACTAACACAAAAGTATTGCGAGAAATGGACAATGGAATGCGAAATAATAAACACAATAAAAATAAGAAAATTACAATATCTGGGACACGTAATGAGAGGACAGCGATATGAACTCCTAAGGCTGATAATACATTGAAAGATAAGAGGAGAAAAGAGTATAAGAAGAAGGAGAGTATCACGGTTGAAGAATTTAAGAGACTGGTTTAAATGCAGTTCTATGGAACTCTTCAGAGCAGCAGTAGATAGAGTACCTAAAGATAGTGATGATGATTTCCAACCTCCGATTGGGAGGCGGCACTTAAAGAAGAAGAAGATTTTCGTCGATCTGTTGCAATAAATTGACTCTTGGTACAAAAAGTATAGTAGGAAGATCTAGAACATTAACATCTAAAATATTTACTCTTTAGATTATTAGGTTTTAATCATAATTTGTTGTGGAGAGTGAGTACGTAATTTATTTAATGCTTAATATCCCAATCTTGGGCCGATTTCTTAATCAACGGTTAGCAAAATTGAAAAAAATATCGAGGAACAAGTCATGTTAAAAAATTTCCAAGAAGAAGTATAGCCGAAGCCAAAAGCTGGATATTTTACTGGTGCGTCAAGAGAATTCCCATACCAGTTCAAAGCAGGTCACAATGGATAATAATTTACACCAATCAACTGTTTTTAAAATGCTTAAAAGGGACAAGTGGCATCCGTACAAAATCTGGCCCAGGAGCTGTTAAAAAATGACTTTGATAGAAGGACCGAATTCTGCATAGCCATTATAGCAACGATTTAAACCGATGTAAGAGATTCATAGAAAAAACCCATATTGGATGGAATAATGTAGGACACAATATCCTGAGAGTGAAAATATTTGGGCCGGCATTATAACCAATCATATTATAGGGACATATTTTTTTGAGGAAATTTTAACTGCTCAGCTTTATCTGAATTTACCCTTATATTAACCCTTAAAAAATAAATATTTAAATAATTGCATCGTTGCAAAGGCGATTAGAAGGCCTTTTAAATGAGGTGTCACGTGACAGCGGTTTGTATTTAAAAAATCGTCGATTACGTCATTACGCCAACACTGACTAAGTAATGTCCAACTTATCTATAGCAATTGATGGCCGCCATTCAAAAATTAAAATGGACGTTTTTTAAAGGTTTTCTTAAAGTAGTATTTTTCTGAAATAATAAATTTATTCTATAGATTTGCACCATACTGTATATTAAGCATTTTCTATCATAAAGAAAAGTCGATGTCCTTATTATCCACACGTTATTATTTGTTTATTTATTATTTGAAACGTTCATTTAGATCCGAAAATATTATCCACATTTCCCATTTACTTTTTAATAATCGTCCTACCACTTTAATTAATTTTTTAATGAATTTCAAAATTAAACTATTAAATTTTATTTAAATAAGTATAAAATTGCTTTTAATTTCCATCTTAAACTATATAATTTTTGTGGTTTTTTATGATTGTTTGAAATTGCTCTTTTGGTTTTTTATTTAATTATAATTTCTGTTTACGATTAATTTAAATACCGATATAAAATGAATTTAAAATTGTAAACAACAAGACATTTTTAGATTAAAGCCGGGGTGATAAGGAGAGATAAATCTTGTAGAAGACAAGAAAGATATAAACGTAGGACTGTTTTTTTTTTTCGTTTTTTATTTTTCACCCATTTTGTATAAAATCCTTAGCTTCTAATTCTCTTTGTAAATTAACATTCCACTCGAAATATAAGATTTAAAGTTTTAATTCTAGGTGACATATTATACTTCCTTAATGGGTTTCGTGGATTAACTACCAACAAAGGTCTGAAACAAGGATGTTCAAAACACACTTTAGGAACATAAAAGAAAGGTGCAAAAATGTATGAAGACTGTTAAATGATACATTTAATAATGAGTACTTTACACATTCAGAAATTAAAATTGTACAGAATCAGAATATCGATGTAAAAGCTTCTTATTAAGGTATGGATATATTATGAATGAATGAAAGTCCTATTTATTATTAACTCTATACAGCTGTGGTTTAATATTGTCAAATCCACAAAGACATCACAAGATTAACAAAGGAAGCAAATGGAAGTTGGATTTAAAATCAGTGTCAAGAACTTGAACAGCTACTAAACTAGCATGATTATTTTAATATGTACACGAAAGTTAAAGAAAAGGCAGACGAATGATAATAAACGAACAGTAGATCCAAACCCAAATAGAAGCAATATGGACTAAATATATTCAAAACTTATTTTAAGATAACAGGCCACAACACTAGTAACAACGACACAGGAAGACCAACCAATGAAAATTCTTATCTCAAGAGTAAAGCATGCATTAAACTCATCACAAATTTCTAAAGCCCCTGGTGAAGATAACGAATATACTAACATGCTTAAATTACTAGATAATGGCAATTAGGTTCTTAACAATATTCTTAAATCAGATAAACTGCTCAGGGATATTTTCAAGCGACTGGTTCCAGTCTACTTTTATACCCATATCTAAAAAGATCAGAGTATGCAAGTGTTCATAATATAGACTAATTAGTCTGCTAAGCTGTGTAATATAAGTTATGTTAAGAATCATGCAGAAAACAGACCAGAAGTTGCAGACCAAAGCTTGCAACAGAAAGCCAATAAAAAAGTGGAGTTACTAACAAGACCTACAAAATAAAGTACAAAAGAATACGTCGAATAAGAAGAAGGATATCAGTTAATAATGGAGATAATACTTTAATTAACTGTTAAATATCAAGAAGCCAATAATAAAATATGAACAAAGACTCTGTCATTTAGCTGAACCTTAAATAACAATACATAAGCTGGACGAAGTAACGACAGCAACTTTGTCTCTAAAAAATTATTAAGTTCCTGGCCCTGACGGAATTCAGGTGGAATTACTTTCAAAAGGAGGAAAAAAATTTAATTTGGCAATATATCATCTCAAAAGCGAAGTCCGGGAAAGAGAGAAAGTGCCAAAACCCATCCACAAAACGGGAAAACATATATGTATAAATTATTGAGACATTTCTATAGTAAATACAACATATAAAGAAGTACTGTCTATATTTTTAGTTACAAAAATTACCACTGTGGCTTTGGACCTGGAAGATTAACCATAGATCAGATCTTTTTTCTATAGACTTAAAATTTTTCTGAAGAATATGTACTGCACTCGAGAATTTACAAAAATCAGAGAAGCATTATTCAGTTTGCAGGTCATTTACCGGGTCAACCACGATAAACTGATATGTTTCTTGAAATAGGTAGGAATTGAGGACCAATACCTCCTTATTATCAACAATTTTATTGGCATTAATGTGCAAATTTACGAATTGGTCAGAATACGACAGAAGCAGTGGAAACATGGCGTGGAGTGAGAAAAGGGTGTATTTTATCGCCTCTACTACTTGTATATCTACTCCCAATTTATTTTTGAAGAAGCCTTAGATGAAGATGCAGGCATTAAAATTAACGGAAGTAATGTCTGACAATTCCAGATACGCAGACGACACGCTACTGATTACTTTCAATAAAAAAGAGTTGCACTTGACTTGGGTAACCGAAATATATGTCTAAAACTTAAGACTTCTCAGACAAAACTTGAAATATGAAATAAAGATAGAAGGCGTCCACAATATCACCTATTTGGGCGACAATATTAACGATATCAGGGATATGAGCAAAGAAATAAGAATACGCATTGAAAAAGTCAGGTACGCTTTCTATAAGTGAAAGAAAAGTCTCATTAATAGAGATATTATATTAAACCTTAAAATGGGATTAATACGTTGCTACATATTCTCTATATTGCTGTATGGCATGGAGACTCTTACAGAAATACTAATGAAAAAATTGGAGGCCTTTGAGATGTAGATCTAAAGAATAAAAACAGTAAAAATTTAAAAGTTAAAATATATTGGTCATTTAATGATACATCCAAAGAGGTTAGACCTCATAATACAGAACTATATCGCCGGAAGAAGAACGTCTTGACTCTGAAATCTTGGCGAGTGGTATCAAGGGACATCCGGTAATCTGTTTTGAGTTGCCGTAAACAAGATTCATTACCCAGCCCTTTGCGTCAACTGCTGGACATAGGCTTCCCTCATTTTTGTCCATTGTGCTCTATCTTAAGTACTTTTCATCCAATTTCTTGACATTTTCTTGAGATCGTCAGTTCAACGAGCTAGGGATCTTCCTCTACTTCTTTTGTCTAACCTCGTCCTCCACTCAAGCAATCGCTTCGTCCTCCTTTCATCACTGATTTGGGTGACGTATCAGGCCCAGTTCCATTTCAGTGTGGCAATTCGGGAAATTACATCGTTAACTCCTGTTCTTTGTCTTAGTCTTAATTTCTAACTCGGTCACGAAGCGATATACTCGGCACCATAGGTCATCTCAGGCAACACACATTGGTCAAATGATTTACGTTTTAAAGAAATTGGTATATCGGTTTTAAAGATGTCTTTGAGTTTTTCATAGGCTGCCCTCTCTCTCTCTTGTCGTTTCCTCATTGCTGAGGATCGTGATTTCCTACAATGCGGGCTGTCAATTCTCTCCATCTCTTGCGATTTTGGGCTGCTCTCATGGACTCGGAAAACGTCTCTCCAGTGGCTTTCTGTACTTGATCTGACCATCGGATAGGTGAGCGTCCTCTGCCTCTACGTCCTTCTACGTTTCCGCACACAATTAGTCTTTCTAAGTTGTCATTGTCTCTTCTCGCAATGTGGCCAAAAAACTTTAAAACATTTGCAAGACAGTGAGAGGAGAGTCTGGTCTGAATGTTTAGCTCTTCGAGAATCGACTGATTGGATCTGTGCTCCGTCCACGAGACGCGTAGCATTCGTCTCCAGCACCACATTACGAATGCGTCAATCCTTTTCCTATTCTCTGATTTTATTGTCCATGTTTCGGCACCGTAACTGAAGATTGAAAAAATGAGTGTCCGTACCAGTCTCATTTTGAGTTTTTTGGATAAAGAGCGGTCCTTCCATATTTTTGACAGTCGACTCATCGCGTTCTTGGCCATCCCTATTCTTCTGCGAATTTCCGTATGGGAGGAGGCTGTATTGCTTAAGGAAGATCCTAGATACGTGAACTCGTCTACTTTCTCGAATTGATTTAGGGCGCCTGTTGTTTGGAGGATATTCGCGTGGTCCACAATCATGATTTTTGTTTTCTGATTATTAATCTTGAGCCCACACTTGTTGCTTTCGGTTTCTACTCTCTTTATCAGTCTCGACATCTCCTCTTCAGATGATGCTATCAGTGTTGTATCGTCTGCGAATCTTAAGTTTGTTTTTTTTTTTTCCTGCAATGGAGATGCCGCCTCTCCATCCATCGAGTGCGTTCCTCATTATGTATTCTCCATATAAATTGAACAGGTCTGGAGATAGTATGCACCCTTGTCGTACACCTCTGCTGGTTTTGAAGGTATCAGATTGCTGGTTTTCAATTCTTATTTTAACTGAGTTATCTTCGTATAAGTTTTTAATTAATATTGCCAAATGATCTGGAACTCCCATCTCATGAAGAACTGTCCAGAGAACTTCCCACTTCACACAATCAAATGCCTTTTGGTAGTCTAGAAAACAGATTATTATTGGAATTTTAAAGTCGCGGGCCTTTTCTATGAGCTGCCGCATATTAAGGATTTGCTCTCTCGTACCCTTCCCTTTGACAAAGCCTGCTTGTTCTTGGGGTATTTGTTTGTCTAAGTATTGTTGCAAACGGCGTTTAATGATTCTTAGTAATATTTCACTTGGATGGGAAATCAGTGAGATGGTACGATAATTACTACACTTTGTAGTTGTTCCTTTTTTATGGATTGGTATGCACAATGATGTGCGCCATTCTCTGAGCCACTTTCCGCATCTCCAAATTTTATTACAAAGTTTCCACATTATGTAACATCCTTTGTCTCCCATGTTCTGAAGGAGCTCTCCCGTGATATCATCGCAGCCAGGGGATTTATTCTTCTTGAGGTGACTTACAGCTTCTTCAATCTCGGACAGCAGAATTTCAGGTTCAGGGTTGTATGCGATGTTTTCGAGGGCTGAAGTGTGGCCTAGATTTACGTGTTCTTCCCTGTAGAGCTCTGAACAATAGTTTTACCATGTTTCCAACACTCTGTCGATATCACTTATGATAATACCATGTTTGTCCTCTATTGCATAGTTCTTGGGTTTAAATTCTCTCGCAAGAATTTTCACTTCCCGGAAGAGGTCTTTGGTTTCATTTCGATATCCGTGATTTTCTATTTCTTGACAGATTTCAGAGATGTATTCTTGTTTGTCTTTTCGGCATCTTCGTTGAATATCTCTGGAGAGAGCTTTATATGTCTGTTGATTACAGGGGCCAACTTTAAGTTGCTTTCTTTGTTCAATCACTTTCCACGTGTTTCTGCTGATCCACGGTTTAATGCTATTATTTGTAGATAGTTGGCGACATTGGTTCACTGTTGTTGCGATGGTTTCTTTAATATCTGTCCAGGCTTCATCCACACTTTGTTCTGCCTGATTTTTCTCTATTCTGGTTAGTGCTGGTTCAATTCTCTCTTTAAAGGTAGCTAATTCGGGGTCCGTTAGCCTAAAAGCACGGGGAGAAGCTTTGCGTATGTTCTTGAAACGTATTCTGTAATCAGCCATCAAGAGCTGGTGATCGCTTCCGCATTCTGCTCCTGGAAATGTTTTTGCGTTGGTAATTGAAGACTTCCATCTCGAACTGATCAGAATAAAGTCTATTTGATTTCTTGTTCTATCTCCAGGTGATTTCCAGGTATAGAGTCTACGCGGATGATGCTTGAAATGCGTGTTCATTACAGAAAATTTCCTTTGGTTGCAGAATTCTAATAGTCGGTCTCCTCGCTCATTCCTATCTCCTAGACCATATGGCCCTACAATCATCTTCATGTGGTCATCTAGATTCGTTCTTCCAAGTTTGGCATTAAAGTCGCCTAGTATCACCACTATGTCTTTGTTTGGTATTTTATCAAGTACACCTTCGAGAGCCATATAAAAGTCTTCTAGTGTTGCTTGTTCTGCCGTGGATGTTTAGGTTTATTCTTCTTCATAGATCCCATGTTTGGTTGTCTCTTGTGATCTTTATTTCGTATCCAAGGTATATGTATTTTTCCACTAGCTCTACTTCGTTGTCTCCAATATTGATATTTCAACTAGGTACTAGTTTTGTCATTAATCTTGTTTTGGAGATGTTTTTTTAAGACCCACACTGGCACACACTAACTAAAGTTTATGTAGCATTGTACATATCTCTACTTGAGGTTGTCCGAGAACAAAACTATGTCGTCTGCGAATTTCAAATTTGTTAATCTTCTACCGTCAATGTTCAGGCCTTCTTCTTCCCAGTTAAGTTTTTTACAATAATATTCTAGTACTGCGGTAAACAGTTTAGGCGATAAGGTATTACCCTGTCGGACTCCTCTGCCGATTGGGATATGATCTGTGTTTTTGTTTTATGTAGTTTCACCTACATAGTTGCGTTTTTATATGAAGGTATTGTAAATTAACCTTGTATATCGGTAGTCAATGCGGCATGCTTGTAGTGCTTCCAAGATTTTGTCAAATTCTACCGCGTCAAAGGCTTTATGGAAATCTACAAAAACCAGAATGAGTTATCGATTGTATTCGATAGTCTTTTCTATTACGGTTTTAATGCTTTGTAGGTGATCATTTGTTCCCAATCCGAAATGACATCCCGCTTGCTCTATTGGCTTGTAGAAATCAAGATTTTTCTTAAGACAAACAAGTTATTATTGGTAATATGGTCGCCAACGTTCGATAATCGGACAGGGTAGTGGAAGAAGAAGAAGCAAATGCAACCGTAATATTAGTTTTCTTTAACTTTTATAGATATACCAACTAATAAAGGTGTAAACTTCTTTAAGAAAAACAGTATTGATATGGTTCTAAAATTCCACAATTTTTTAAATAACATTTAAAAAAAATAAAGATATAAATGATATGGCCCGAAATTTAGAAGTATACAAGATAGCTTGTGGTATATGCCGAAAAATGTGCATAGTTCAGAGAAGAAGAAATAAAAAAAAACAGGTTATAGAACACAAAACTATTTGTATTAACAGTGAAATCAATTTGACGTATCTGAATAAAATAATTACATAAGGCGATAAATTTAAATATAACTTTGGTATTTTGCATAAATAACAAAGAAGTAAAAAGTAAAATTTACTCGAAGTATTAGAAATCAACCGATTTAGAATGAAAGTTAAACGCAATATTTGAATTATATTCATATTTTTTGCCAACACCAATTTCCATCAAGAAAGCTACGATTCTAAGTAATTTGAGATGTATCTTTTATAAACTCAACGCTTTTGTATATAATTTAAATTTACTACTAACAAAGGAAATGATTCACGAAATTGTCCGTCCCCATAAATATTGTTTAGTCAAACTGAGCTACGACCGAAAACTACTTTTTATTCAAGTTTCGATCTCTCGAGGTCTCGAAAGCCGTCTAAACACAATCTGCGCTACACATTACCAAACTGGCAATGCACCCAAAAGAAACCAAAAACAAAATAACCTCCAAAAATTCCACAACACTAAAATCCTCCATATAAAAACTGGTAGCTGATAGAGAGGTAGTTTTTCATGGGAAATAATTCACATATGAAATGAATTCTCTGCAGTCCCATCACGTTCAAGACTCGTTGCGTTTTTGCCTGAAAGTTGGTTAATTCAGCTCTCCTGAAAAGGATTTAGCAGCCCGTTTAAATTCGCACCGCCTCACCATCCAATAATTAAGACATTTGCTGCACGGCATCACGTTTAAATCAAGCAACAACTATGTTAATGGCTAGTACTTAAGGGAGATACTTTTTCACAATTATTTTCTATATTGTATCAAGTTATAGGCACTGCTTTGCAATCCCAGTGGCGCGGATTCAAGCCACCGGCAATCACTGCGAGTTATTGATTCTTAGTAATGTTGTAAAGAATGTGAAAACAGTAATATTCTTTATAATAATAAGGCGAAACAATCTAAAGAAAATATTTATATTATTCTATTAACTATTTGCACGTTAGCGACAGCTGATAATTATATAAAAATATGTTAATCTATGTTATCAACACAATTATGTACAAGGATTATAATTACTTATAGGAGATTTTTTAATTGATAGAAACTGTAGAGTTTTTTTTCTTATATTTTACATAAACTATATTTATAACATTTTTTTATATACAGAATATCTTTATTTTCTCTTTTTTTAAATTAAAATTGATAAATAATTTACGGAGATATTTGCAAAAAAGCAGTTTTTATGCACTAATTTATCAATTTTATTAATTTTTTTATTAACATAATAAAATGTTAATAATACATTTGAACATCTAGGAATTACCGTCTTTTAAATGTGTGCGAAATTTCCCCCCAATCGGTCAAATAGTTTAAAAGTTATTTAATTTATTTATCCCTGAGGCTAAATATTTAAACTATTGAACTCGCTCTATAAATAATGTTAGACACATTTAGCAAATTTCATAGGATTCTATAAGAATTAAACTATCTCAGAAGTTAAATGCATATTGCATGTTCATCGACATTATTTACAAAATAAACGTTTGAAAAAGATGTATGTTTTTTACTTACAAACAATTGTAATAACTTCTATATTTTTCAAGCTATAGACTTGTACGTACAACCATTGGATAGCTGGTAATAAAATCTCACTTTAAAAAAAAATCTTCTATGACCAATAGGAACGAAGTTAGGGACTATTTTTTGAAAAATCATATCTCCATTGTTTATAAACATTAAGGAGTAAAATTTACACAAAATTTGAATGAAAATCTAAACTTTATATTGAAACTATAGCTATAACATTCATTCAATTTTTAGAAACTTACAGCCCTTCGAAACGAAGGCACTTTCGAAAGATCGACATAGGAAAGTGGAGGGGATAGCTGTTTCAGCTCCGTTTTTTTTTCGAGATCGGATCTTCAAATTGAAACACCTAGGAAGAATTTACATTATCTCGGCTTCTATTGCAGCTAGAAGCCTCTTTTTTTTAATCTGGGGTAGCTCGTCGAAATATGAATAACTACATAGTTTTCACTGGTCGGGGAATATGGGATACAGCTATCAATGGTTGTACGTACAAGTCTCTAGCTTGAAAAATATAGAAGTTATTACAATTGTTTATAAGTAAAAAAATACCCCTTTTTCAAACGTTTATTTTGTAATAAATAATTTAGATGAACACGTAATACGAGTATGCATTTAACTGCTGAGATAGTTTAAGCCTTAAAGAATCCTATGAAATTTGCTAAATGTGTCTAGCATCATTAATAGAGCAAGTTCAATAGTTTAAATATTTAGCGTCAGGGATAAATAAATTAAATAACTTTTAAACTATTTGACCGATCGGAGGGAAATTTCGCACAAATTTAAAAGACGGTAATTCCTCGATGTTTATTTATCAATTTTAATTTAAAAAACGGGGAAATAAAGATATTCTTGATATAAAAAAATGATATTAATATTGTTTATGTAAAATATAAGGGAAAAAACTTATAGACAAAAAATCAAATTGTGACCATAAATGATTGTTTAATAAAACGCAAGGTAAAAATACGAGTACTTTTTGTTCGAAATCGATGATTTTTGCATAAGCAGACTGGGCTATTTATATAGTAAATAATTATGACTGTCTATAGTAAATTTTAAGTATTATTGATATAAATCAATGTAAATATCTTAAGCAATTTAATAATATTGTATAGAATACAAAAAACAAAAAATTTTTCAAAGGATCTTATATTTATATTGATTTAATAAAAGTCTAATATATTTGTTTTCATGTTTTGTTGATGGTTGGCTAGCAATTATTTTAGCTAGATTTCATATTATTTACTTTTTTTAAAACAGTCAAACAAATCTCGAGCTTTATGCAAATAATAAATTTTTACTAAAAAACAGTTAATGGGTATCTAAGTTGATAACTCAAAACGCTTTTTCCATTTCGATGATTAGTCTGGGCTGTCCACAAAAGGAAAATTGTCACTTATGTATGATTTAGTAGTAGATCAACTTCAACGCAATTTGGCAATCTTCAATGGTCTTCCTAGTGGTCTTTCTGTATTAGGTTTGGATATTTTTGCCCATTTCGCGATTCTTCCTAGGTCCAATCTGTCGACATTTGCGGCGTTGTGCTCATGTCTATCTCACCAGATCTTGTACTCCAGTTTCTCTTAATGTATCCTTATTCCTTATTCTATCTCTAAGAGAAATTTTTATTGTGGTTTTTAACACCTTTATTTCTGTAATTCTCCTTAATCTGTTGGTAAGTTTAAGAGAAATCCCGTGGATTGTAGTGGCAAACTTACTACTTTGAGGTCCTATCCTATTTTATTTCCTGACCTGTGAGGTTTTAGGCTGAAATATAAACAGACACAAAGGAACAAAACATACGAATATGGCATGCACATCAAGACACTACACAAATTAAAATAAAATAGAAACGAGCTTAAATGTGAAAGTTTTTCTACTTTTAGATAATTCATAACGTGACCATCTGCTTTGTAAGTTTATTATATCTGTCATTGTAAGGATAGGGAATATTTTCTAATAACCCAATATTCTTCAGACTTTGACTAACAACTAGGACTGTTACAAAATATTCCACATCTTTACAATAACAGAGACAATAACTTTACGAATAAGAAGACCACATCATAAATTCTCTAAAAGATAAAGAACTGTTTTATTCAGTCCTTATTTCTCATTGACAGTCAATTTTGCCTCTAAAACAAGTAACATAAAAACCAATTTCAAATGTCTCAATAACAAAAGTCTCTTCACACAATTAGATTAATTCTAAACAAAAGTTTCCTAATGTAGTGCATCTTTCGAAACTATTTTAATTTGTGTAGTGTCTTCATGTGTGGTGACCTAATTTTTGTCTTGATCGTTTGTGTATATTTCTATTCTATCGTACGACCCCACAATATGGATATTAACTACCATATATATTAAAAAGTGGCTTCACTCAATAAGGTTATCATACAAAACCACCTTGGATAATATACACATTACTTTTGTTTAACAAATAAATAAATAAATAACACATACTTTGTAAATATACTTCAAAAATAATAAAAAATAACTAATAAATATCACATCACTTATAGTTGAACAAACAATCACATCAATAGTTGTTTCCTATATCTTAACAATAATTTGTTGCCCAACTGTCTCCTCCAAAAATATTAAACAATTTTCGATGTTTAATGAAGCTGGCAACACCTCAAATAAGACAACAACATAGCATGAATGAGTAGAATTTGTAGCATGTAGTATGCATCTATATAACTACATTCCTTGAACCGCATTGTAAGTACTATTTAAATACTCTTGAAAACCATTCTTCTTCTCGTAGTGCCTATCCGTTTCGGATGTTAGCGACCATCATGGCAATCTGTATTTTGCAAACTGCTGCTCTAAAAAGATTTGTGGTTGTTGTGTTGAACCACGGACGTGGTTCCAGGAAATGCTTCGCCTTTCTGGTCCTCGTTTTCCTTCTACTTTTCCTTGTAGAATTAATTGCAGCAATCCATATCTTTCGCTGTTTCTTATTATGTGACCGAGGTATTCGATTTTGGCTGCTTTTATTGTGATTCACAACTCTTTTCCTTTTTGCATTCTAAATAAAACGTCCTGGTTAGTAACGTGGTCGGTATAAGATTATCTTCAGGATTCGACGATAAAGCCACATTTCGAAAGCCTCAATTTTCTTGCAGGCAGCGTCTGTGAGAATTCACGACTCAACTCCGTTCAACAATATAGGAAAGATTTAAAACCATGCATACATAATATTGGCACTATTTATAACATACCTGATATAACTCTAATAGTTACAATTTGTAATTTTTAGCATTTTAAGAAGCCTTTCCGGAGACCTGACTATAAACAGCAAAGTTTAGGGTTAGAAGCAAGGTTCAATAAATAAATTGTTAGTAAGTCTAACATTTATTTCTCTAACCTTGTTGAAATGGACTCAGATGTACAACCGATTCACCGTATTTAAGATTATTTTAACGACGACGGTTTCATGGGCAAATTACACTTTCCTATTGATTGTTATCTACCGTGGATTTAAATGGCTATAATGCAAGAAAAGATCAAAATTAACAGAAACGTTAGTGGAAGGTATTTTCTGGTTAAGAAACCTTCGATTATGGTAGAATTGCAGCTCAGTAGACCTCTTTGGAGCAGTTGCAAATAAAGTACAAATATCCAACCTCCGATAAGAGAAGAAACCACAAAAAGATTAATTATTGTCATACCTTATACCTTCACGTCCATTTAGCTCTTAAAAAGCCGATTTGCTATAACGGTTTGATAGAACTGAAGACAGTAAACAGCTCTAATGAACGCCTCACAGAGTCATTATTTATTCTGGAAATATGTCTTCAACTACAAACCTTGCTGTTCGTTTTTCAGCATTTAATTGGTTATAACTCCAATATATAGACGATCTTAATCCTTACTTCTACGCACTTAACAATATTCCTTAAGTATTTCTACAAATATTTAATTACATTTTAGTTTCGTAACTTTCCGTTTCTATATTATTTTGTTTCCATGATACCTTCATGAATCTCCTTTAACCACATATTAAATGCCTGCAAGCGTTATATGCTATAATCGTTTAGAATTGTTGCTTGTATTCATACAGGACGATTGAATAAACGTGTTGGTATGAAAAGTATTTACAGTTTATGTATTTTCGATTAAAAATTATAAATAAGCAAGAACGAGAATTTAAGTTCACATTAATCGATAATTTGGACAGATTTTTTTAGTTGGTATTATTTGTAGGTCTTCTTATTTATTTGTTAAGAACACAGCCTCCTACAAGTTTCATTTTCTGTTAGATAACAATATTTTACATAATTTGACCATATATTTAAGAACAGAGGCTGAGCATAATCTTATCTTATGCTTTTTTGTTTTACCTGTATTAAATTTAATCTCTTTCCAGCTTTATAATAGCTGGTTATAGTTTGGCCGTACTATTTTACCTTGTTAAATACTTTTTTGTGTCTAATACATAAGCAGAAGACTCTTTGCGTCTTCATAGCTGTTAAATTTGTTTGCTAACGCACATTTTATGTTATATCATGTCTCAGACTATCTAAAATTTAAATATCATTTTCGAAAATGTCTTTTACTTTTTGTAACAGATCACACAAGGACTAATAACGTCATGATGCACGCGAGTTTTAAAAAAACATTGAATATGAATGAAATGAATATAGAGAATCGTCTTATGCAAAGACTTCTAATTGTAAATTAACAAATAAAAAAATATATAGAAGTGTCTTAAATATTGGTAGATAATATAATAATAAAATACTAAAAACAATAAGAAATACAAAAAGCGAAGAAGCAGTAGGCTTAGACAAGATACTTTCTGAGTTGAGTGCATTGACGATGAAACCCTCGGTATGCTCATTAACCTATTCAATAGGATCTATATAATAGCAGTAAACCCCTTAAAAATTAACACTACCGCGATAGTAAATGCGAAAAAAAAAAATGTTCCACATGCTAGGTCACCCGCTCAAGATTTTTATGAAAATAATATACGAATGGCTACGCAAAAAATTGGAAGAAGATGTACATGGTAGCCTGTTTGTAATTAGACAAGAACTAGAAACAAAGCTTCAGTAAACGCTTAACAAACATTTACATTTATCTTGACAAACTTTTTACATAATGTCATTCATTAATCTATAAATAATTCAAATAAAAAATATGAGTGCCTTATCTTCTCAATCTTTGAATTTCTCTTAAATATCACCACCTCCAATAAATTATTTTTTCTTTTTCTTTAACTACAAATATTCTAGTTTTCTTGTCTCAAACGAAATTTTCCACAATTTGTTTCTTGTTATGTTTGGCAAAATTTTGTCACTATCGATGTCTCCTAAAACTTTGTCTAATGTGGGTATATTATTTTGAAAATAAAATGAATGCACTTTTCTTTAAATCATTTGTTTTACAATATTTTCTATACTTACTCGGTTTCTCTTCATGTTGACGTCTTCGGTGCTTCTTCTTTACTTCAGATCACAGATGTGCTGAGACATGCCTGGGACAATGAGCACCGAATATAATGGAAGGATGCATCAATGGTCATGAAACAGTCATGAAAATTATAAAAAGCAAAGAAGCAGAAGCATCTTACTGCATGAAGAAAAGTGTGTAACAAACTCATCAGTAGAATGTATCAGGCTCTGGTTGCCAATTCTAAAAGAAAAAGTCAGCAACAAGAATATACCAACATTAATAGATTAATAGGTCAGAAATACATCATCTATATAGACATAATACTCAATACACATAGCACATAAACATACAACAAATAAGAATTTGATATCGACCGCAAGATAAAACAACTGATGGTTTTCTCCTTATTTTAATTTTAAATTGTTTTCTTTTTTAAAAACGTTTTCGGGAGTTAAAATCGAAGCATCAAAAACAAATATAAAATTTAATTTTCATTACAATCAATTGTGGCCTAATCCCATAAAAATAAATTGTTTAATTTATAAATTGGTTACCTATAATATTACTGGTATGTACTTAAATTATTTTATTTACTTTATTTAGGTGACAGTTGCTGTTTATTATCATTAAATATTTATTTTGTTTATATTATTACTTTTAGTAATTTTTGTTGACACCCATAGAATAAATATACCAAAATTTGAATTTAAATAATAATTGTAGTTGAAAAGTATTACAAAACAGTTTAATTCAAATATGCTCGTCTCCATTTAAACAAGCAATTTGTTTTAGTTTGGTTTCTTATTACTTAATAGCGCTAACGAAACTCTTATATAGATAAGAACTCACGAAATACACTATTTCCCTCAACAAACTAACTGGAATATAGATCAGTTATTCTTGAGCTCAGAGGGCAACAACAACTAGTATAAGATGAGACTGGAAACCGGGGAGCCGTAACTCTCACAAATGGCTTAGTGTAACATCAAACTATCACAAATAATATAAAAAAAGAATATATAAACCTATAATAAATATAATATATAAGGTTTATGGTCTATGGCACTTAAATCAAAGGTAAAGAAGATGTTAGAAGTCACAAAAATAAACTTCTAGAGGAGGTAAGAAGAGAGATCTAAAAAACCGTAACCAACAAAAAGTAAAAGAAATAATGGGAATATTAAACAATCACAGACGGCATCAAAAGTAATTAGCTGGTGAAGTATGAACAGCTGGTATAGTGTATTTGAAACCAGGAAAAAGCAACAACCAGGAAGAAGTGGAAAACTTAATAAATATGTGAGAGAACGACTTAAAATAAGACGTATGGAATGATGAATCGAGGTGAAGAATGGAAATCAGTAAACGTCAGAGAAGCTAAGCCCATATACAGTGTGTTTGGTAACGAAAGGGCCATAGCTTAACTTTAGATTTCTGAGGTTAAAATAGGTCGATTTAAGCTAACTTACCTTAGGACGAAAGTTGATAATAACCGAAATAGAAGGTGTCAAAGTTAAACTTTTATTTTATTTATTTTTGAATATTTCCTAACAGACATGAGATAATAACACGAAATGTGGTAAGTGGGGGTTTTTTTGGATGAGGAACCGAAATTCTCTACCAAAAATTATGTATTTTCGAGAAGCCGCCACATACGTCTTTTTATTTAAAAAAAGGTATACTACATTCATATCGCTAAACTCAACCGGTTCCGAGATAAACGCATTGAAAATCTACAACGCAAATTTCAATTTTTTGCTTTTTTTGTAGTTACACCAAAAAAATAAACTTGTAGCACTAATCATTGTGCAAGTTTTCATGGTTATGCCATTGCAGCAGTCATTTTCAACGGTTAGATACGTTTTAATACCACCTTCGCATTCTAAGTTGAGCTTTTGTGTTGCATGAAATTTGAATTGTAAAATGCCACGTCATAACTTGTTATAAAATTGTGAAATGATCGAGATGGTCGCAGTTTATTCCCAATAAAATTTTAATGAACGTGCTGCTGCTAGATATTATCCTGACACATATCCCAAGCGACGGTAACCCGATAGAAAATTATTTTTCAGATAATCTCAAAGGTTACGAAAAATCGGTTGGTTTTCAAACCCAGAATCGAAATCGTCGACTAAGAGTACGGACTGTTCAACAAGAACGTTTTGTATCATGTGGAAGAAAATCCAAGAATTGGAGTCCGTCGATTAGCTGGCAATGTTAAGCTGAGTTCATTTACTACGTTAAGTATTTTGCACGAACAACAACTTCATCCATTTCATTATACTCTAGTTCAGAATCTCCTAAAAAGTGATTTTTTGTCCAGAATAAATTTTTGCGAAACTATTTTAAATAACCAAGGACAGGATACAGATTTTATTTTAAAAATTCGTTTTACGGATAAGGAAACATTGTCTGTCTCTCAACAACAAAAGCAACGTTGTCTAGGCACTTTTAACATGAGTTTAAGATCAATGTTTGGTTTGGGATAGTTTGTGATTATTTCGTTGGGCCTTTTAAACTTCCAGAGTGACTTAACGCACGAAAGACTATTTAAATTTTCTTTGAAACGATTTGCATGAACTTTTAAAAGATGGTCCTTTAAACATCAGATTAAATATATGGTTTTTACATGACGGTGCTCCACCTCATTATCCTCGTGAAGGGCAAAATTATTTAAATACTGTTTTTCTCACCAATAGATTGGCCAACGCAAAGAACATCCGTGGCCTCCCCGAAGTTGCTATTTAAATCCTTTAGACTTTTTCTTCTGGGAATATATGAAATATCTTGTTTATTCATGACCAGTCATCAATACACGAGATGAGCTTTTGCAAAGAATAGTGGATGCTGCTAACGAGATCAGAAAATTGAATCCGAATCTTTTTCGCGCAAGAGATGTCAAAAATGTATGGAAGTAAATGGAGGACATTTTAAACATTTGACTTAGCGGGTTTTGAAACTGAAATGTAATTTTTAACGTTATTTTATTAATTTTTATTGCTTATTCGTTATTAGCTTAGTATTCTGATTAAAATATCATTTTAGAATATGTTAGTCTTTGTATTTCTTTTACAACTATTCCTGATATGAAAAAAAAATGTATCGAAATGATATATATATATATATGACAACTTGTACAATTATTATGGTTTCAAGTTTATTTTTCGGGTGTAACTACAATGATAAGCAAAAAAGTGAATTTTGCATCGCAGATTTAAAACGCGTTTATCCCGAAAACGGTTGATTTTAGCGAGATGAATGTATTATATATTTCTTAAGTAAAAATAATAAGACAATAAAAGTTTTAATTCAAAAAGTATGTAGAGTGGAGGATAAAAAAATTAAACGTATTAAATTAGCGCTGAAAGACGTATGTGGCGCCCTCTGAGTAATACATAATTTTTGGTAAAGAATTTAGATTTCTCGTTCCAAAAAACCCCCACTTACCAAATTTCGTGTTATTATCCCATGTCTGTCAGGAAATATTCAAAAATAAATAAAATAAAAGTTCAACTTTGACACCCTGTATTTCGGTTATTATCAATTTTCGTAATAAGGTAAGTTAGCTTAAATCGACCTATTTTAACCCTAGGAATCTGGGGTTAAGCTATGGCTCATTCGTTACCAAAGACCCTATATAATAATAGTATCATTGTCCCTAAATGTTTAAAATTTTCAATCCTTTTCCTACAATAAGTAGGTCAAGTTGACCTTCTGTCTGTTGAAATCTAACCAAATTATGTGTCATATGCTGTTTATTTCTTTCAAAATTTTCGATGTTAGCAGTTTAGATAAAAAGTTGTATGACTTTCTTGAAGATAGAACGCAGTTGTCCAAAGAACAAACGTATAAAACTGCCAACTGAATGCAATATTAGAAGAACTGAAGGATTTCTACTTGATTTAAGAATATTTATTTTAATTTTTTTAATATTCTTCAATTTATTACTGACTCACATGGAAGCATGGTTCTTGGATGTTTGTTTAATTATTTACCGACAGGTCAACGTTACCTTTAATCATTTACATTTTCCCCGTGATTATTTTCAAATTATAACTAGGAAATAAAAAAGTAAAATTATGAACGAAGTTAAAAATCCACTTCACAGTTTATAACATGCAAATAATTACTTTATAACGTCTGGCTGATTCTTTTGGTGATACGAGTATCCGGTATCGTAAATATACCTAACCTTATTTACATGTCTTCGACAAAACAGCTTATGCGTTTTTTATTCCGTACATACCTTAAATTAAAAATGTTACTTCCTATATTTATAGCTTAGGGTAAGTCCTATTTGCTATCGCGATTATAAACTAGTAGCAGTTAAATGAATGCAATATACTTAATCATCAAAAAAAAAGTGTTGTGTTAGATTATATAAAATATACGGTCAGGGGCAAAATTGTGGAATAAATTCATTTTTTCGACTTTGGGGAGATAAATTCCGAAATAAATCTAGTTTTACCTTTAAATCATAATTTTTTGGCATACAAATCATACTAGTGGTACACACAGGATGGTGGCCGGAAAAATTAATATCGAAGACTCAATACTAAAATAAGATGATAAAATCTTAGAAAGGGTGCAGCACTTTAGATATCTGGGTAGTTTGATTGACTGCAGGGTTGAAAGTGATGAGGAAATTTCGACCAGAATAGAAATTGCACGAAAAAGCTTTATTAACTGGCGTTCTGTATTGTTCAGTAGTGGTCTGTCATTAACCACATGTCTAAGAGTATTGAAGTGCTACGTCTGGCCCGCTTTGATCTATGGATGTGAAACTTTGTAGCATTTTTTAAATTCCTTGATATGTATTGAAATCACCCCGTATGTATTAAAACACCGAAGAATATTTTCAATGTATGTCTGTTTCCTATCGTACAAGTTAAAATTTTCGAAAAAGTATTTCAATCCTTTTTGCGTCGACGAGTTGATAATAAACACATTTTTAAAGTTTGTTTATATATCACAAATGCATATTTACTCGGTATTCTTTGATCGTTAAGCCGCCTAATATTGCAAGTTAAATAAATATTCCCGTTTATATGTTTTGTTTATACCAAGTTGGGCGAATGAATTTTAAAGATAATTACATCACTCTCGGTAAGGCCGGCCGCTGTTAAAGACGTGTTTAGTTTTATCGGAGTCCGAATTTTCCATCAAATTCGTAATGTTTTGTGTTTTTCGCCTTTTTTCATGGGAAAATGTGTAGTATAGTAGCAGTTTTATGTGAAGTTAAAACGAGGTTTGAAAAATTGTTCATTGAGAACAGACGCAGTGTGTTTAGTCGGAAAAAACTGGCAAATTTGTTAAAAAAAGTGATTTATACTCGATGTAATGTGTCAATTTTGAACGAGTAATCACTGTGTTTTTGTTTTATGTTGTCTCTCATCTAAGAGATTTGTATCTAGGAGATTTGCGGAGTTTCCAACAAATTTGAAAAATACCCGCATGGTTCCAGTTTTTTAAGAAGCAGAGTTTCAAATTTTGCGTCAAATGCCTCAACTTCCAACCTCAATTTTCGCAGTTTGGATATGAATTTGTTCGTGTGTTCGCAATGAATCTAACTCCAGTTCTAACCTCAGAAATTTTTGTAAATCCAGTTCTAACCTCAGAAATTAAAAGCAAAAAAATTTTAGTGAAATCTAGGTAACTCTTTTGTGTTGATTTCTAAAAGAAAAAGAAACATTTTTATTAATAAATGCTTTTAAACAATTTAAGAAATTGTAATAATTAAAATTGGATGTGTTAGGGTGTGACCTAGCTTGCTGTCATATTATTTGTTTTCAGTTTTAAGATTTAGTATTGAAATATGACAGTTAGCACTATTTTTCAGATTTGTTAAATACCTAATCATATTTGAGATTTTGTTTTTGTTTTTAAAAACAAGGTTTACATCTAGGCATAGTTTCACTTCAAAAGATATTTCTTTATTTGTAATAATTTATTTCGGTTACAAATTGTCGCCCATTAACAATTGTAAGTTTTGTAGTATCTTCAACTTCTAGAGTTTGTAAACGGATACGACATAGTAAGTGTCGTATCCGTTCTTTGTTATTCGTATCCTTCTAACATTCTTTGTTATTTTGTATTTACTTTTGTACCTATTAATATAGTATTTTTGTACTATTTACTTTTGTAACTGTTTGTGGCGAGACAGTAATAAATGTGTGATTTTTTTCCTAAACCATTTTGTTTATTTATTGTAAAAAAAGTTTAAAAAAGAAAAAAAAGGAAGGAAGAACCTTTTCTTTCATCCGGCAGGAAGATTCCTCAAAGCGGCGTCCATTTCAAATAGCTTGAGAACCTTCTTGTATTGTGTTTTGTTTCAGAATATTCATGTAAGTACCCTTTTGTTTCATTTTTGTAGTTGAACCAATCCAACCCCCTTGCCATTCACTTATCCACGACCCAGCTCTCAAATAAACCCTGAGTGGCCGTTCGCCAACGTTTAGATTTGTTTTGCTTGCCCTATCTCCACCCCAGTAATTGTCCCCAATGTTCAACCCCCTATAATGATCCCAATGTGGTAGGCAAAATAATCGTTACAACCTGGACAACAAAAATAAAAAAATCTTAATAAATTAGAACCGTTCGAGTTGTGGTGTTACCGTCGCAGGCTCAGAATCCTGTGGACAGTACACATATGTAACGAACGTGTGCTAGAGATCATGCACAAAGACTGAGAATTGATCAACATCATCAAAATGAGAAAGGTCCAATACTTTGGCCGTATAATGAGAGGACCTAAATATCGCTTACTCCGGTTGATCATTTAGGGCAAAATCGAAGGAAAACGCTGGGTCGGAAGTAAGCAATTGTCCTGGTTGCATAACATTACACAATGGACAGTGTCAAACGGTCGAGAAATTGTTTCATCTAGCTGCCGATTGAGAAACATCTCATCAGATTTTTAATACGACGATAGCCAACGCGTGAAAACAAGCACGGCACCCAAATAAGAAGATGTCATGCTCATTTGACATATTCAATTCTCTATTCAGTGATATAAAAACTAACATAAAAATTTATACAAAAAGGCCAAAAAACATTTAATTTTTAAATTAAATTACGTTACACAACAATAATGTATGTGAGTAATATTATTATTTAATGCGAAATATATTTTACTCCTGTCAGAAACGGAAAAAGGTTTATTGAACAAATCAATTTTTTTTATTAAAATAAATGTTCAAATTTCGCACCTACTCCCTGGCAGTAATTGAACCAACGACGAAAATCTTCCTGAAAATTGTGGATCATTTCTGGAGTTATATTAAAAATTTTCAATCCAATTCTATTTTTTAAATCTTGTAAATTTTGTGATCGATTTTTGTGTATGTTTCGCACATTTGACTTTTCTGATAAGAAGATGGCTGGCTAAATATTTTCCTGAAAGGTGCATATATGGAACGATTTAACAAATTTTAATAATAATATTTCAGGATTTCAAAAAAACAATAATTAATGCTGTATATAAAATCACCACATACTTGCAGAGAGAAGGTGGTGGAGGTTACATCTAATAGTTTGTTTTTTATTTACTGTTATGTGCTTAGGTATTATTAAATTTTTGAACTTGATAGAAAAATTTATAAGGATTTTTACTAGTACAAAGTAAAGCTTGTTTGCTAAAAATAAAATTAAAAAAGTTTCTACTCTTGGGCATCTCATACGTGGACATACTTTTTATAGTATTTCGTCTTTTATCAAAAATATTATGAACGGATTTGTCTTATGCTAGAAAAATAGCATAGCTGTCTTTTTTTGTTGACCTAATATATAAATGTGTCTGTTCTTTAAAAAAAGCTGCTTATTGCATTTAAAGCATACGAAATAAGTCGGAAATTTAGTCAATGCAACAGCAAGTAGTGACAGAAATTGGCTACTACTCCGATCACGGATTATATTACCGTAAACTCCCTCTATAACGAGAACTAAAATGGCAGACTAATTACCTCGTTATAAGCCGATCTCGTTATATCAGACAACAATAATACTATGCATACATATGAATATGTAGTTTTCTACAACATTAACTTCCTATAGTGAAGCCATTCGGAACAATATAAGATGCTTAATAATTGTTTGAATGGCGTTTTTGACAAAAAGTTGTTTACGTTTATTGTCAATGAAATACATTAAAACAAAAAAGAGTTGTTTACTTTTATTGTTATTGATATACGTTAAAACAAAAATCTGTACTTACATTTTTTCCAACTACATAATGTATAAACGTATTTTCTAGGATAACATAAATTACTGCTTCTGCAATTGGAAAAAGTCTGTCATTTTTGATTGCTTTAAATTGTCCAGTATCATTCTATCTATCATATTATTTTCTAAAGATATGAAACAGTTGTATGCTTCTTTATTTGCGTTTTATCTTTGGACAAAGTTTCTTACAACGTTTAAAGCCCTTTCCACATCTTGTCTATTAGGAGCTTCTTGCGTAGATTCACCGCGATTGTCTTTTACATCTTCATCACTTTCGTCACTGACGATAACGCGCTCCGCTGGCGGATTTATTACTTCTGCGATAATTTCACTATCCGTCAGAAGATCACAAACAATGACGTCATCATCAATGACAATGAATTCAACAAACTCGTCATCATTGTTCAGTTGGGTTAGTTTTCACCTTGCTGTTGTAACCTCAACCACTTTGCTACAGGATATTCATCTTCTTTGTTTTCTACCTCAGTCTCTGTCCACACCGCATGACCGAAACAATTTCTGATAGTTTTTTATCTACGAGTGTCCATGCTTTGTGGATGAAATTTATGTCATCTAATAGGGGATTCACTACGGTTTTCCACATTATTCAGGATCCGCTTAACTAAAAGTTTTCTGTAGTGAACTTTAAGGGACCTGATGCCCTGATCCATCGGTTGTACAACAGATGTGCAATTTGGGGGTAAAAAAAGAAGTTGAATGTTTTTTAAACCGTTGACTTTCGGATGGGCTTTACAATTGTCAACAATTAAAAGAATCTTTTGATGTCCCAACTCTCTGTCCCACTTCAAAAGTTCTCCACTAAAAATCTTTGCTGTCATCCAGGATTTTTTATTAAATTTATATGTGACATTATTGTCATCATCATTGACATCAATTATATGATATTAATTTTATATGTAAGATGATTTACACATCTGAAACGTCGTGGTTTTTGAGATTTCCCAATGATGACTAACTTCCTTTTTTCGGAATCGGACATGTTGGCACACGCAGGTACAGTTACCCTTTCTTTTGATAACTTGCCACCTATACAACGTTCATTTTTTAATTTGATGGTCTTATCTGGAGTAAGTTTAAAAAAAGTCCCAGCTCGTCGGCATTGAAAACATTATCGTCACTGATTTTGTCTTATTTTAGGCCATGACTTCAACCAGTTGTCGGTGACTTCCTTGAAAACACTCTTCGCTTCACTGCAAATTGTTCGACACATAATTTCGTGCCTGGCCTTAAAACAGCTCATCTACCCATCCGATGCTTTAAAATTCTCATCACCACCTAGATGCCTGCGAAAACTGTGTTGCTTTTTCTTGAAGCAGTGGTCCACTTATTAAAACATTCGCAGCCCTGTTTACGGTAAACCATTTGACGATTGCAGTATCGAGTTCTTTTTAGTTTTTTTCGATCTACCGGAAAAGAAGAACCTGCTTCGAAAATCTTGTGTTTATTTTTAAGCATGGTAGATAGAGTGGAACTTGAAATTCCTCTTTCACGACAAACTTCTGTTTTCTTCTTACCGTTCTAAATATCTTTAAGCATGTTAATTTTTTCTTCTAAAGTATGTAATTTTTTTTCCTTTAGGAGTCATAGTGTGTAATCTATGTGACTATGTAATCTACAACACAACTTTCAAGACGCGAAAGCACAATCAGGAACTAAACGATAAACATCTTCGACAAAAACGACTATGAAATGAAATTCTGGTGAATTTTGTTTCATTTGTCATGTTTTTAAGCCTCTTTACATATTTTATTGGGTATGAATGGGTAAACCCCTTTACTGACATTTGTAAATCATAAACTGTAAATTTCCGACAACACAATATCGGTCGGTAGATTAAACAGAAGAAGTTTATTGCGGGCGGCAGTTAAAAAGGGTATTTATTTATAGTTACGGCCGGGCCAAAAACGTAAAAAAACACGTTTTTCGATCTTATTTTCTCGCGTTAAAACCAAATTTGCCTCGCTATAGATGGTTATAGTTCAATAGAAATTTCACGGGACATCTAATGTACTTCGTTATAAGTGAAACCTCGTAATAACCGTGTTCGTTATAGAGGGAGTATACTGCATAAAATTTGACGTTATCAAATAAATATAATGTAAAATGTTAGTTTTGCTTTAAAATTTTTGTTCAGAATTACACCTACATTTGAAGTAGCTAAATAAATTCTTCCAATATCACTGGTGATTAATAAATAAATACACAATTGATAAAAAAATATAATTAAATATACAATAATATTTACAGTGTGTTGATGTAATAGGTAATAGGTAACAGTAAAATTATTTAAAGAATGAAACATTAGTTAGCTCAAATAAAATTGTGGCAAGATTTTGAAGGTATGTTGTTCATTTCTCATATTTCATTTTCATCACCTTTAGAATCCGAACTGTTATCTCGAATGTTAATTATGACAGGTTCGATATTAATATTACACGTATTTTCTTCTCTCTAATAAACCCCTGTTTAATTAATTTGTTAGTATGTTCTAGACACTGTGCCCAGGCGACATCGTTATACTTTTGAATTGCTTCCTTCTAAATAGTTAGATTTATATAGAACAGTTCATGCCTAGTTTTTCGGAAATATATTACTAACACACGCTATGCTGGTATTTTGAGTTTGAATTTGTAGGTATCTGCGCATGTATAAGGATATTTAAGTACCTTCAATTTGCAATAACATACAGTTAAACACATTAAACAAAAAAAAAACAGAATATAGTGACTAGCAACTAGCACAGCGTTGGAGCCGAGGTATAGATTGATTAATCTGAATATGTAACTAAACGTTACATATTCAGAATGAATAAATAATATGTTGCTGTATATTATTTTTTATCCATGTTGTATAATTGTAGTTACAGCTATGCTTCCTAATATATACATTCTTCATTTTGTTAGTAATACAGTTATTCATCTGTGAAATTAAACTATTTACTCCACGAAATTAAAGCAAATATCAATCCCAGGAAAGCTGCTGGGTTTAATTTAATTACTGGAGAAATTTTAAAACAACTGTTTAGAAAAGCCGCAGTACTGCTGAATTATCTTATAAATACCTCGTTCAGCTTTAGATATATTGCCAAGACATGGAAAATATCAGAGATCATAATGATCCTTAAAACTGAAAAGCAACCAAATACAGTATCATCGTTTAGGCAAAGGCAAAATTACTACCTGTAATTTCGAGCTTAACGAGAAGCTAATATCCCCTAATTACATGATAACATAATAGCTACCTTTGCTGATGATACTGCCGTCTTGGCCGTCGGTGACGATCATGAAGAACTATTGACAAACTTAACAACTAAATTAAGTGCTGGCATATTAAATTAAACGAAATGAACTAAGTGCAGTGAAAGTTAATTCAAATTATAGATACCATTTGAAGATCTCGCAAAATACATGGATATTTCATTAGACGCTAAACTACGCTAGAGGGCCCATGTTAATAAGAAACGAGAACAGCTCAACATCAAGCATAAAAAAATGTATTGGCCATTGGGAAGACAACCCATCCTGTCAGTCTAAAACGATATACTTTTGTATAATCAGATTCTAAAACCCTATATGGACATATGGCATCTAGCTGTAAGGTTGTGCTAGTAAGAGTAATTTAGACATTATCCAGCGATTCCAAAACAAAGTGCTAAGGAGCATTCTCAACGCTTTTTGGTCCTATACGACCTTCATAGGGACCTAGAAATGGATACTGTTAGTAAGATCATTGAAAAATTTGACAAAAGTCACGAACAGCGACTTCTTCAACATGTCAATGTTGAGGCCATACAGCTCCTCGACAACACGGATCTGGATAGAACACTCAACAGCAAAAAATCCGTCGAAAAAAGCAGTGTATAATGCAAGTGATAGTATAGATGCAATAAATTAACAGAACCTAAGAGATAATAGAGAGTTTGCCTTTAGTCTCAAGTTTTAGTAATAATTTAGGGTAGAAAAAAGTTGCTCATTGATCATTATGTTTTATCAAATGTATCGTTATTAAGCGTCTTATTGGTGTTTATTAATAAAAAATATTCATCTAAACATCGGAAATTTTGTTTAAGCTTTTGCTGCATCTACTGACAACTATTTTTGGTTACTTTTTACATAGTATTCTTTTTTCTTTTACTTTTTTTGACGTCGTCGTTTGTCCACCACCATATCCTTTTATTCTCAAATATTTTCCTGGGGTTTTTCCTAGTATTTCAACTGCATTATCTCTAATAATACTAACCATATTTCACCAAATTTTATTAAAACTTTCTTTCATGTTCTAACTCAGTCTTTCTATTTTTGTTTCTATTTTTGTCCTATATAAATTTTGGTATAAAATGGTAAAAATGGCCTAGATAACACAGATAAATAGATTCCAGGTATATGTTTATGGTCATCTAAAGACCAATAATTCAACATTTTTAATTTATTTTACCAGCAACCTATTAATGACAGTACCAAACATGTTAACATAATCCACTGGAGAAAGGTGCGTGTAGCCGAATTGCTGTTGTGGATTTTCAAACAGTTTTCAGTGTCTTATTTACATTTATAAGATTCAATATGTGTCTTAGTTTTATACACATATTAATGTTTTGATGTATATTTTCATATTAATAAGTTAAGTGTCATTTACAAATTCGTTACAAATTGTGTCATGTCTATTGAAACAAATTGTATCTCGTACATTCCTTATTTGATCATCTGCAATGATGAATGCTTCTGTCAGTCACATAATTATACACATAAGAGCAAACTGAGATCCAACAAATCCTTGTAAATATAAACCTGTTTGTCATATATCAACGTTTTTAGCGTAACAAGCTAAGACATAAAAGCACCATTTAATGGTTCGGCTCAATGCTTTCGAAACCTGAATCGAACTTTTGACATAATATTGGGAATCATTGGCGTACAGATTTCGCAATATTTATTTCACGTAAACAAATCATTTTTATCAAACATGTACATGTTATATCATGGTTGTGTTGGATAGACCGTTATAGTTTCTTTTAATATTATTTGTTATCATTATTGTTTTTATTTTAATTTTTTGTACTTTGACTATATTTATTATTAAACTTATAGTCAATGTATATAACCGTCAGTGGATTGTATTACGTTTGAGCTTACTATTTCCTGCAGTAACCTTTTATTTATTTAATTTGTTTTTGTTTATTATCATTATCAGAAATAAAAAATTCAGTGATAGAGTTGTTGAAATGATTGAAAATATAGATATGGTAGTGATATAGAGAGCTTATCTGATAAGTTAAAATTAATTTGTGTATGTTATATTTTCTAAATGGAATAGAAAATAAGTTACAAAGGAAAGTTCAAAGCAGAAAGTGTTTATCACTATTGTTCACAATAAATATATCTCATAGAAAATACTCCCCAACACGCGTTATTTATCAGTTATGTGAACTGTAATTGAAAAGGCTTCTATGAAAATAGTAAGTTAACGTTTAATAAAAGTAAGAGGCAACAAAGTAGACTAAAATCATGCCAAACAATTGTCAGATACATTAATTGTTTCTAGCACATGATTGTGAATCCTTTATACGAAACTTTGTCAGTTAGTTAGACTCCATTGAAAAGTTTTAGCTTCTAAATAAAAGTAAGCAACTTTTTTGCAGTGAAAATGATTTGACTACATAGGTTAGAAATGGGAATGGTCACAAGATCGAGCTTATTAAATTTTTTCAAGACGAGCCGAGCTGAATTCAAAACGAGACAAACTTTCCTTAGTGAGCTTGTCAATATTTTAGCGAATACTCTAATACTTTTTCTAATTCATTTATTTCTGTCACAACTGATACTGTTGTTTGAGAATAATTCAGACTAGAATTATATGCAGTGTATCGTGTATCCGTAAAATATGGAATAAATTGAATATTTCCTAAACTAAAAGCCTTTTGAAAAAATTCTAAAATACGTCGATTTTTAATTTTAATGACCTATATTTTACAACCAAATTTAATTATCAAGAGTGATACACATTAGGATGATGACGGCATAGGATTTTTTGTAAATTTAACACTCTGTATCTTGTGACATTTTTAGATCAATAAAAATGAGCCGATTCCAGATAGGTGTAATAGTTGAGGTCTAGCAAGCAGAATTTGAAATATATGCGCTTAGAAAATAAATTATTTCTTATCAATTGCAAAAAAGTAGCTGACAAGTTTTTGGTAAAATGTCATTATTGTATTGACGTTCACTAACAATTAAGTAATACAATAATTGTATTAATTTGTAAATACTCTGTATTATTGCTTAGAATTAATTTGAAGTAAAAATGAATTTTATTTAGGTGTTAAGCAAAGAATTGAACTACTCATGATGATTGGGTATGGAGACAGATCGGGAACTTAGATGGTAGTATGTAATTTATTTAATGATAAATATCCAGAAAGACCCATAACGCTGTTAACAGTAAGTAAGATCGAAAAGAAATTTCAAAAAACTGTTCGATTGAAAATGCACGCAAATCAGATCGTCCCTCTGTAAATTATGATACAGCATTAGATGTTCTCTGTACTTATTCTTAAAGATGATGCGCACACTTATGTATGTTCGTAAGGTTAATCGTAATCTCAGTAATAGCAAAAAACATATATATTCTAAATACAAACATATATATTCTAAATATGATATAATGAGGGAAGTACTAGACGAATGGGATGAAGGTATCACTAGAGGATGAAGTTGCAGTAATCTGCAACATGCAGATGACATACTAATACTAGCAGCAAACGAAGTCGAAATAACTACCATTATTGAATGGCTAAGCCATATCAGCAAAGAAATCGTACTTCAGATCAACACTGGAAAAAGAAGATGGGATATTGATCTCTACAGGAAGACGTTAAGATACTAAAAAAATGAAATACATAAACGTATATATTTAAAGGAAAAAATTTACATATTAAATAAAAATCACAAATAATGTAAAGTGTATATATATATATATATATATATATATACATATATATATACATATATATATATATATATATATATATATATATATATATATATATATATATATATCAGTTCTAGCTTCTTGGTTTCATTATTAACATTTAAATTGTACTTATAAATAATATAAAAATAATTAAAATTCTGAACCTATCTATCTACGTATTTGTCTAATAAGTAAATAATTAATTAACTAATACACAATTTTATAAACAATATAAGTAGTTACATGTGACATATACAATACTTTATTTTGATACAGATATACATACAAATCTTATTTATTATAAATAAGCAGTGACGTAATTTTCCAACTACAGAGATAACCAAAATAAATTTATAACTTAAAATTTGATAAACAACTTAATTCATATTGTGATAATTACATTCAATATTATTTAGTCAAATCGTGGGCTTAAAGCTAAAACTGACCAAGTCTAAAATATCAATTTTCAGTAAATGCACTTTTAAGCTGACCCGAAATTAATAAATTATAATTACATAAAATATGTTTGTTTAATACAAGTTTAATTTATACTGTTATTTGTTTTATAATTTGATCTTTTAATTTAACCGTTAAATAAAATAAAAAATAGCCATTGTTCTTTTCTTTTGTCAAAAAAGTGACTTGGTCATTTTTTACTGATTTTTGAAATCTTTAAATCGTACTTGGTCAAACAATAAAATTACTAATTATTGGTGCCAACAAGAACCAGCTGCTTAAAACTGCTTTACTTATTTAGTTACGGGGGATCTGTAAATCAGACAAATACTTTTGTTACAAAAACTGTATTAATCATAAAGATGAATTTTAAAAAACAAAAAAATAATTAATAAAATGAACCACTTAATACAAGTTTGATTCTGTGTCACTTTCACCTACTGTGGGTTCCGGGACGGCATTCCCCTTTTTCTTGTCAACTGTTAGGGCTTGGTACCAAGCGTGATATTCTGGAGGAATATCGTTTTTAATGCAAAGCATCAAGAGGCTATTTTTATTCTTCTCGGAAATGCCTAACTGCCCTGTGTATAATTTTGGTATATTCTTCGGAATTTCTTGTAGTCGTCCTCTTCCAAAAACATTAATCCTTTTAAATGCTATTTGGCTATAGTTATAATAGAGAATATTTCCCGGATTTTTCTTCTCATAACGCATAACTTTTATTTTCAACCACGACACCTTATTTCCATCCTCGTCTTTTAATCTGTTCTTTACGAAGGAACTTGCCAGTGATTTTAAATCTAAAAAATCTGCAAATCTGAGCTCTTTACACTGATAAGGCCAACTTTTCTTATTTTTAAGTCGCTTAGAGCGAGCCAACCGGAACACATTAAGTAGAGTAGATCATTCATAGTAAAAATAGCAACATTTTTTCTAGCAGACTCAATGGCGCTGTGCATTGAGTCTACCTCCATGTAGAAGTGTCCTTTTTCCAAAAAGTTATGTTGTATGCTTGTTAAATGCGTATTTTTTACCAAGTATAGAAAAAACGCAGCTATGTACTGATTGCGGTTTTGACCGCTGCAAGTATCTGAATACAAGCTTATTTCTGTCAAGTCCCTTGGAATTGTTTTTACCCATTCAAATAATGCGGTTCCAATTTCAGAACTCCCTCGTTGACTGTTGATCTCCGTCCACGCATAGCAGTATGCGTTCTAGGGTGTCACTGCTTCGTAGACAGTCAAGTTATATGCACATAATTTCATACTATAATAAAACGGGGATGTATCGGAGAAAGGAATTTGCAAAACGCTTTGTAGATCAAAAGTAATACTAATAAAATGCTTATCATTTAAGGATCGTAACTTATCCTGCATCTTGGCAGCATTTGCTTCATCGCGCCGACATATGTGTTCTTGGTAATCTTCTATGGTTATGAGTTTATTTTTATATTAAGCACAAGTAGAACATTGATCTTTTTTAGGCTTGAAAAAAGCCAAATTATATTTACTACAAAAAATGCGTCGATACGTCGCTTCAGACACCTTTGCTTCATTCTTGCTGTCACATACTTCGGCGTATAAATGATACATTTTTGTGATTGATAAGCTAGGATCTAAGTATTTCCGGTTGTTAGATTTCCTACAATAATGGGATTCAAGAGTAGGGAAACTGTCGATATTGTTATTGCCTGGTGCTTTACGACCCCGTTGGTGTGGTAAGTTAAATGAACCATGTTCATTTATTCCAGCAAAGGCATGGTCAACTGGTCCATGACTTATACTTAGAGTTTTCAAATAAAAATTTTTGCAGACACGGACTTCTTGATCATTATTTTAAAAAAAATATGACCCGGTAGCTAGTTTTGGAGGCCTTGTTTTTGTGCGAGGCTTTCTACACTTAGGTTTAACTGATTTCACACTAGCCAATATGAAGTGTTTTTGTCTATCATAATTTTTTAATTGCCAGTAGTTAGCACACAATTTTTTTCTATCTTCCAAACTAAATTTGTGTGTACATTGATACTTGCAGAGGTTGCAATCGATATCTTTAGGAGTTTTCGCCGGCCTCATTTTTTTGTGTATTAGATAAGGTTCGCCCAAAGACCTTTTCCTTTTATTTTGCTTTTTTTCCATTGATCAGGGCATGATTTTCTCCAGTTTGGCTATGTATATCACAGAAACCTAAAAATGATTCATTAATTTTTATATTACTAGGAACATCAGTAATTGGATCTCTTTCAATAGAAACGTACCTAATTATGACTGATAATTGGTCTGTTTTAGAAATGTCCTATGTTGTATCTAATAATATAGAAAAAAATAAGCTTTTTTGAATATTAATTATAAGATAACCTCTAATTGAATTTCCTAATAAAGTTAATAATTCATTTTGAATTTTTGAACTTAAATATCTTGTTTGATATTTCGGTTTTTGTATTAATTCGCCTAAGAAATTGTATTTAGCCAATAAATTAACTATTCCTAAAAAATTGCCACTATTTGCATCACAAACTATTTCCCTATGTCCTCTAAATGGTATATTTATAAGCGCTAAGTTTAAAATTATATCTACTATCCTAATTAAAATGTTTCTCCAAAAAGATTTTTTTCTTCTAAATTCACTCTCCGTACAATACTCGTATTTACGTAAACGTAAAGATTTGTTATTTTTGTTCATGTCATAAACAACCGAGGCGTGGAGGTGAATTAAAGATTTTTCATGAACCTTAATTTTTTTGAAAGACCCTGCCAATCCTTCACTCCTTAATCCATGCCGAATTATATGACTGTGCTGTTCTATCGACAAAAAGTCAGCAAGGCTCGCAATATGCAACATCGGTTTTTTGCGAGTAGCTCAATCAGTAACGCGGTAATTTAGTTCCAGCAGGAGATTTAAAACAATAAAAGTTTTTCGGAAAAGAACGGTTACTGGCGTCTTTTGGGAATGGCCCTTTAGGTTTAGATGGCCCCTGCTGTAATATTTGTTTTTTTATAGCAAAATCTTCAATATTGTCATTATACTACCCCTTATCGGAACAGTGATAAACTTCATGGGAATTAAAAGTGTGATATACACGCTCTAAATCAATTATAGGCAATATATATTATTTTATAAATTTATAAACCAGTGGCGTATGAGGTATAATATATATTATACCTCATTAATCAAAATTGTTATCAATAAACCAATTGTATCGTTTCAAAACAAAATATGATTAAAATGTCAGATTTATACAAATATTTTAAAATCAAAATTATTTAAGTCGATCCGGTATTTCTCGAGTTGTTATACGTATATCGATCTACGTACAAAACCAGCATGTACCTTCTTGCAGATAAACCAAATAAATATAAACTAACATATAAATTATTTTGCAAAATAAATCTTACCTTTATACGAATACATATTCGTATTATTAATTATCAATAGTAATACCACTAGTGATTCAATTTTCGCGATAAGTTTGTCGATTTACTTCTAAACGAAACTGAGTTGCTTGAAAACACCACGAGTCCGTAGGACGAGTGGTGTTTTCTTTAAGAAACTCAGTTGAGTTTAGAAATAAAAGACAGACGTATAAGCTAAATTAAATCAGCAAGGCTCGCAATATGCAACATCGGTTTTTTGCGAGTAGCTCAATCAGTAACGCGAGTGGTGTTTTATTAGACTATTTCATGAACAAAGTGATAGGTCAAAGATTCAGTAGAATGAGAGGAAGGAATTTAGTTAGTCTTTCGTTGTTATTTTCTGCATCTAATTTGTAGTTGCGATCCACACAGAACATCATAAATTGTCTCCATATATAAGATTTAGATTTTCTTGTGTTACTCGGTATATTTTCTTCAATGTTTTGGTTTATAACTTCGTTTGAAGTACCACCGAAACGACTCATTTTGACGTATACAGCTACAATAATTTTTTTGGCAAACGTCAAACTTTGCTTTGCGATTGGTATCCATGGTTACGTCGTTGAAAACACGAAGCTGATAGACCAATCAGAATTGAAAGACAGTTGGTGTTTTCGCGATAACACAAGCTGTCTTTGGTTTGTAATTGGTCAGATTATGTGAAAATTTTAAGATGAGTGAAATAGTCTATGTAATTAATATTGTTAGTAGTTTTAATTGAACGTATCATTTCAAGAACAAAATATGAATGAAATGTCAGATTTGAGTATTTCAGATTTTCTTTCCTAGATGGCGCTAGGAAAGAAGGTTTTAAATCTAAAATAACGTAAACCTTTATATTGTTTTATAATAAATTCTACCTTAAAAATATTGTTAAAATTAATTATAAATTATATTAATATATAATTAATACAGTATTATTATTTAAACGTATCGTTTCAAGAACAAAATATGATTGAAATATGGTAGTTCATATTTCTTTCTTAGATAGCGCCGTTATGTGACCGGAATTACAGTGTGACCTGTCACTGTCATCATAGCCTTTTATATAAATAGATTTACCCAACCCAAAACAGATACCGCTTATTTTAGATAGGGTGAGAGCAAAACAGTTACATATCTCGACAGAACTCATCCCAGCTTCGCGTTTGCACTTTAAAGAGCGACTTCGCATCTAATAATGTACTTCCCCATTCAGTATGTACTGTATATACGATACTGTACTTATTAGTACGTTTTAGTTATAAATTTATATTTAAACTTTGCAACATAAAAATTCCAAATAACAATTTCCCAAACTATACTTTTGATGTTCGTATTCATGTTTGTACTCAGTGGGTACTAAACTTAAATAAAACATTTTTTTTTTAATAATAAACCTAAGTTAATAATTCATAGTAAGTATATTAAAATTCTTATGTGAAACGTAGGACACGATTAAATGATAACAAAGTCTTGTGTTCGACGGTGAACTCAATTAAGACACAGACGTGACTACATTATCGAAGTTTAACCACTCTCCCTACTTGAATATTTACAGTAAGGACTTAAATATATGGTTTTATATTCCTTAGGTATTTTTAAATTGGGGTATATTCTAATATGAGAAAACGTGAGATTTATTAGTAATTTAAATGATCTTATTAATTAGTATGTAATTTTCCACACCTTTACTCCATAAATCACGAGTTTCAATATTAATTTTTTCTTTTTCGTTACCTTGAATAACGTAAGTGATCTAATCAGAATGATTAAGCTTATAAACTTCGAATTCGAAATTAATGTTGTTGAGGAAAGATATCTTATAGTAATTAAAATAAAAGCGTGCATCGAGTTGTTTCTTTCTTACGTTACCGATGTAAAGGATGTGATTAGTATCGATTCACCTTTATTAATTTATTCTGAAATCGAAGGTTGCAGGAAATTCTGACTTACCAAGAAATTTATAAATACAATTTAAAGAACATTACGTCTTTGTACGATGACGCTCTTTTAAATAAAGCAAACAAATCAGTTGTTTCCGAACTTTGACAAAATTAACTGCCGATAATGTTCTGCTTAATGGTGATGTTGATAAATACTAAGAAAATATTATTTGCAAGTCAATTTAGCACTAAATATTATGCATTTGCTTTTTGTTCATGAAGGCCGTCGGTTATAAACCAATCTTACTGCAGCCAGGCGGCTTATTGTACATCTTCCATTCCTTCATGATACAATTCCAGGATTCTAAAACCCTGTACCTGTTTATTTACGTCTATACGATGGGTATCATATATTTCTGGAGTCACTTGGTAGTATCCATAACGTGTTTACGGCCTGCGAACTGTTTTAGTTTTTCTGCTGTAGAGTGAAGCATGTCCATAAGAAAGCTTATTAGCATTCTAAGCTGATTCATGCTAGTTCTCGGCAATACTTCACTCAGCCGTATCAGCGCATGTCCGTGCAATACACATATTGAAATGTGCTTGACCAAGTATAAACCCCTGGTGAGTTATGTTGTCACACACCAGTGCGATAGTGACATATTCCGCCAATCTATCGAGTTTTTGTCGATATTCCCACACTAGCATAGAGTCCCCCTCGGGGCTTATGAGTGCTTCTATGGCTGCTTAGCTATCTGTGCATATAGTAATCTGCTCCAGTTAGAAAGCTCTCATGTTGATTTAACTTGCACACTGCAATATTGCAAATATCTCTGCTTAAAATATAGTGGTATATTCTCGTATTCGAGTAGAAATGGTTAAATTTTCACCCCCTACTGAATATTCTTGCATCTAATCGTTTGGCACTTTTAGACCTGTATGTGTACCAGATATCGTTCTGCAGTCTGGGCCGAGTGTTTCCTCTGTCCCATACCTCAAGTTAGCATTTGTTCACTTGAAAAGGTTCTTTAGCCCATATCTATGTGTCATATGGTCAGAAATCATCATTCATTCGTGAATTTCTTTATGATATGACTATATCCAATTTCGATAAAAATGTAGAAGAGTATATTTACCTAGATCACACTGTCGAACTAGACAAACTGAATCAAACGACAGAGATAACTAAAAGAATTTTAATGAGTTGTGCTGCAGTAGGAAGACCCAGTATTGTGTAAATAAGCAAAAAGATACCAATAAATTTCAAGAAAAGGTTATTCAATGGTTGTATTGTACCAGTTATAACTTATGGAATGGAGACCGTGACACTTACAGAGTTATTAGCCAATAGATTAAGAACAACACAGCGGGCCATCCAATTAGCTATGTTGAGAGTTTCTCTGAGAGAACATATACGAAATGAAAACATGCGAAGCAGGACGAAGCTGGAAATTGTAATTGGAAGAATTAAGCAAATGAAATGGATCTGGGTAGGACAAGTGGATCAACAAAACAACAAAAGATGAATGAAAAACATTATACATTGAAGACCATGCGAGCACAATGTTAGTACGGGAAGACCACAAAGGGGGTGGCTAGATGGCATCAAAATAAAAGAGGAGAAATCAAATAGCACAAAACACAGAAGAATGAATGTCCAGAAGTGGATGCAATCAGGCTGAAGAAAAAGAAGATATCTTAATCAAACCGATAAATTGCTCAAATTTTTTCGTAGTCTACAATATCTTATTTTCATCTTCTTTTTACAATTTTATATAGAAGAGGAAGATTTAGTAGGACCTCCATAGGTGCTACTGATGTGCCTTTAGTAGCTCTTGTGATTAGTGAGGCAGGCAAGCCTTTGCGCTTTGCTTATTTTGAGGATAGCAATTTTTTGGCTGCACCTGTGGCCACCGTACTACTGGTTTTACTACTAGGTTTTAAAACCATGTTATAAATCCTACATTTATCCATAAGTGCGTCGTCTGACATTAACGTAGTTACCACTCTTTTGTGTATTCGTTATATGTATTGATACTCGAGTCTTATAATACAATCTTATATTACCCCAAGATATTTTACTTCATTCAACAGATTGCTTCTCTTAAAGTATCACCAAATTAGGATAAAATTTGATTTTTATGATGTGATAATTAATCAGTTCTTTGCTGACTGTTACTATTATAACTATAAGGCATTGGCAGAAGAGATTAGCTTAAAAAAAAAACTAAAACTTAGTAGGATATAAATGAAATATACTAAATATAAGTTTGAAGATGGAGTTACTTCTTCTTGTGACCTGCTCGATTATCGTGCGTTGACAAACAAATTGGCTATACTAATTTTATTGATGGCAGCTTGGAAAAGGTATGCAGAAGATCTGTTTCCTTAGGTTTTTAAGCCACAACGTTCGTCTTCGACCTGGCCCTCTTCTTCCATCTATCTTGCCTTGGATTATTAAAATTATTATGGAGCAACTACAGCAAATAATTCTTGGGGAAGTAAATAACTATATACGATAGTTATTATTTGGCATTAAGGAAATACATAAAAATTCATACAGATAGTTGTAAAGTAGAGTAGAGTGGATGTAAAGGAAGGAAACGAGTGAAACGTTGTGTATGATAGAAAATTTAAATACAATTGTAAGGCAAATTTTCTGACTGCAAAAAGATCAGCATTAAAATCTTTGGCAGTTAAAAAGAAGAAAAGAAATATTAAACGCCGAAATAATATAACCCAATACAAAAAATCACTGGCTGGCTACTTACTTGAAAAACTAGAAGTGAGAGACAAGATAAAGTTAGCTATGGTGTCAAATATACATAAATAACAATTTTATTTCTCAGACCCCAAAACATGTAGTGTGAAACATAAAATTATGTATTGGTCATGTATTTAACAATTGTGAAACCCATAATTACTTATTCAGTGCTGGCTTGAAAGAAAGATAACTGTTGCAATGTGGTTGTACCCCCTGTTGCCTTAGAAGTAATACTAATCTTTCCCCCACTACATAAACCTGTAAAAAGGATTGCTTTAGGAAGTATCTTTAGGCTAACACAGGCTCATTATTAAAAATCTGGTGTGACATGTTTGGGTTTAAAAGAACTTTGGGTCTAAAAACTTTGAGGCCTTAAGTTCATAATAGCTTGGAACAGCAAACAAACAATTAAACAACCGAAAAAGCAAAACAAACTCACGTTTCTATGGGCGCCAGAGAATAAAGGAATTGATTATGTAACTAAAACTAAAACTAGTTTTACAAAAAAAAAAGGTTATCGAGAACTTTTGTACTAAAATATAGATATAAAGTAACAGAAACCACCGAAATGGGACCCCTTTGAAAAGTTGCAAAGTAGATATAAATATAAAAATTATTTATTTATATACGTATAAAAGGTATTTGCTATTCGTAACTATAATTTCTAATTCATATTAAAAGTTATCAATGAGATATAAATCTGTTTATTACTTCAGTTCATTAATTAAGATAAACTATGATTAATAGTTATTTTTAGTCAATATCGTACAAAATATTTAAAACATTTTTCAATCTGAATAAAGGAAAACATATTGAGTATGAATGGTTCTTGTAAATTAGAATTAAATAGGAATAAAAATGCCGCGAAATACAGCTATTATTGTTAGTGCAAAATATTTGTAGCCACCGAAAGAATAGAATGAAATGAGCTAGATGAACTATATTGAATAATATTATAATGGATCTATTTTTTAGATTTTGTTTATAAGAGGTCATAAATAATTAAATCCTGAATAATGCTGAAAGAATCGACACCTGGATATAAATATATAGAACACAGGACAGTGTGTGCAGTAGCGTGTCCTATTTAAAAAAATGTAAGAGAATTCTGGGCAACACTACATTTTTTTAGACACAATTTTTTTTGCCATAATAATGAAAAAGCCTTCTCCAGCGTAGCATCTTCTGAGTAAAATATTCCACCAGTAAACACCATCAGTTAGGTTAGAAGAAACAAGATACTCCGTTTGAATTTTAGATCTTGGCAGGCAAGAATATGGCGTTGGTAGATGAGCTTAAAAGATGATGGTATAAAATATGTTGATAGCTGCCATTCAAGAAACTATTTGGGAAAGCAGGGGCAAAATAAGTAGGTGAAGATTATAAATATGCTATGTAGGGGAAAGTTACGCTACAAATAGAGTATAATTGCTGATAGACAACGTAGTGGAAGAAATTATGAATGTTTTTTCGTGTGTGCTCCTTAAGTCAGTTTGCCTGAGAATACAGATGTGTTCATATAGATAGCTTACTTGAGATGGTATATTGGAATTAGTACTAGATATGATTATTGTTAACACATTCTTCCGGTATAGAGAAAGTCAAATTATCATATACAAAATTAAGCAAAATCATTCTCAAGTAAACTACTTTAAGACAAGAAAAAAAGATATATGTGAATATATGGACAAGAAATGGTCAGTGGGTCTGTAGATCAGTAAAATCAAGTTGCTTGTGCTGCACATTGAAGTAAGAAGCAAAACAGAATCAAAATATGGTGGAGGGAAAAAATTATGGGTATTAAAAGGTGAGAAAATGTTTATTGAGGCATGATACATATTTGCTAATTTCTTTTAGAAAAAATCTGATATCTAATTTTGGGAGTTAGAGTGGTAGACCAGCAACCCAGCAACCAGCTAAAATACCCGTTGTTGCTAAAAACACTATTAATTACCTTGGAACACAGACAGATGAAAATTATGAAAACCACTGGCTAAGATCAAGAGGTTCGAAATATTAAACAGGTTTGGAATGTCAAATAATAATAAAAAACAAAAATTGAGTCAGAAATCCTGAAACAAAATTAAGATATTATCTTGCTACCAGCAACTAAGCAGAAAGGAATAGATAGCAAAAGACTATAACGGATATATACACATTTTTTTCAGGGGTACAAAGTAGAGCTTTTTGCGGAACATCTATATTGGTTAAAAGAAAATATGAACAATATACTTACTGTGCTGTTTACATAAAACTATCCACCTTAAATAACTTTTGAACTTCTAATTTTTAGGAAAAGTGCAAAAAACGTCAATTAGTATTTGAAGGGGGAGACATGTCATATTTAAGCTTGCTGGGAAAGGTACCCTCTCACCCCCTGTATAGTCCCTTAATTTTTTTTAATTACTTTCAAGATTTTTTATTTTATATTTGGATTTTCCTCTATGAACTGATTTCAAAAATGAAATGTATAACACATAATGCTTAAAGTGATTAATTTATGAAAAAAATAAATACAAAAGCAAGAAAACTGTACAATAGTAAAATCTATCTTAAAATTCTTTTCTGACATAGCTTAACACATTTAGTCTACTTAACATAGCTTCTGTCTACAGTTAATTGTCAACATTCATCCTCTATTTCTTGTCGTAAATCATACAGAGATTCTGGTTGAGTGGCATCGATTTTTGTCTTTAAATATCCCCATAAGAAGAAGTCTAGGGATGTTAAATCCAGTGACTCAGGTGGCCAATCCATCATATGTCCTCTTCTACCTATCTAACGAGCGGAAAAAGTTTCATTTAAAAATTCTCGCGCAGATAGAGCAAAATGTGGAGGAGCTCCATCATGTTGAAATACAACCAAATCTGTGGAAACGTTATCATAATTTTCTACTATTATTCTAATACGATCAACCACTTGCCTAAGTAACTTAAGATACGATGCACCATTTAAGTTTCCAGTGGCAAAATCTTCTTCATTTAACTATTGTACCAATTTAATTTTGTATGAATGAAACTTAAATTTATGGAGGATTAGGAATGCTAAAGAAGGTGAAACACCGATTGCTCTGCTTACTGTTGACAGTGACTGTGATTGCTCAGCCCCTAAGTTTACTTACCCTGAAACTTGGATTGCTTCGTTAGTTAGTTAGAGTCCTTGTCGGTGATTCTATGACAATTTAAGCATCTATCGACCATATTTCACTGTGTGTTAACGTTTTTAAACATTATATGTTTATATTGTTGTCAATTTATTATAGTGAGAAGGAGAAAGAAAATAACGGAGCCTTACTACATTTACCGCAAGTGCATCAGCGAGTTGTTAAAAATCAGTGAGTTAAAAATCAGTGCTAGTAGTGTGACGCGAAGAAAAATTAAAAATAGGGAGAAATCTTTAAACAGAGATGCTGTAAAAGGAGCCCTTGTAAACGTTGTATATGATATGAAAGTAAAAGAGCAACACGTTACAATTCCATTACTTAATGTAGAACCGAATAATAAGCAAATAGCAACGCTTCTGATACAAATTTGTGGCGATTTTTAAAACACGGTGGGTTTTCATTCAAGCCCGAAAATATTGAGATAGTTGTTTTCAAAAAATCAAATATTGTCTCTAAATGGGTTATACTCTTTAAGGCCCTAGTTGAATAGTACGAGGATAGATTGATATTAAACTAGCCTTTGATAGATTGCGCTACTTGATACCGAATTGGTTTCGGTGTTGGCATTTGCCATTCATGACATGACGTCTGTCAAAATTTTAAGTTTTAAAAACAATAAGTTTGGTTTTTACAGCCGTCAAAAGCAAGCAAATTTTGTGTTTTCGGAGAAATGAAAAAAGTCGAGTATCGTTGGGTGATTAAGTTCCTCCACAAAAAGGGTAAAACAAATGTGCAAATCAAAGCCGACCTGGACGAAGTTTATGGTGAGGTTGCAGCTTCGTTAGCAACAGTAAAATTTTGGAAATCTGAATTTGTTCGTGATCGTACGAGTGTTTTTGATGATGAGCGTTCCGGGAGGCCAAATGAAGTCACCACGCCGGAAATGATCAACAAAATCCATGACATGATTATGGCAGATCGTCGAATTAAGCTCCGCGAGTTAATAGAGGTCCTAAACATTTCCTACGAACGCGTACACATCATTCACCATAATTTGAACATGAAAAGGCTATCCGCGCGATGGGTGCCTCGTTTGGTGATAATCGATCAAATGCAAAAACGTGTGTCCACTTCGGAGACGCTTTTGGCGATGATACGGCGCAATCCGAAGGATTTTTTTCGCCGATTTATCACCGTTGATGAAACCTGGGTGCATTATTACCCACCGGAAACCTAAAAACAGTCGAAACAGTGGCGCAAACGCGGCGAAGGGCCGCCAAAGAAGAAAAAGAGTGCACATTCGGCCGGCAAAGTGATGGCGACTGCTTTCTGGGATGCGAAGGGCATCATCCACATCGACTATTTGGAAAAAGGAAAAACAATCCATGGTGAGTACTACGCAGCATTATTGCATCGATTTGATGCCGAATTGCGTCGAAACGCAAACGGCCAAACGGTTTGGAACGCAAAAAGTGCTCTTTCACCAAGACAATGCACCGGCTCACCGATCGGCCGTCGCCATGGCAAAATTACACAAATTGGGCTATGAATTGGTTGAACACCCACCGTATTCACCAGATCTTGCCGCCAGCGATTTTTCCTTTTTCCAAACCTAAAAAAATGGCTCGGAGGACGCCGTTTCGCAACAATGATGAAGTCGTCGCTGAAACTTAGGTCTATTTTGAGGAGCTCGAGCAAAAGTACTATTCGGATGGGATAAAAAAATTGAAACGTCGTCTTACTAACTGTATCGAGCTAAAAGGGGACTATGTTGAGAAATCAATCGATTTAATTCCAAAAAACTTGTTTTTTTCTATCAAAGGCTAGTTTTATATAAATCCACCCTCGTAATAGTCAAAGTTACATATATTTCAACAAAGTCGACAATAGATTACGAAAAATTAATTAAGTAAGGATTTTAATATCTATACAAAAACCTTAACAACACACGTGTTTATCTGCAATATTTTCTAAAAACTGATAACAGACTTACAATATCTTGATTTTGCATTAGATATCAATGGTTCAACTTATTAAACTACTGTATTGTGCATATCAATAATTACGGTACATTTAGTTATAGTTTGCTTATTATGAAGTATACACATATTTCCAATCACTTATATCACTATTAAGGTTTATTGACGTTTCAATCTCCACTTCGGAAATCGTTCTCAAAATACAAACATAAATAAATTAAACATTTTTTTTTAAACAAAATTTGTTTAATTTATTTAGATTAAGGTTTAGGTTAATCACTATAAGCAACAAAACTTTGATTAGTGCAAATTCCAACCTTGATCAAATCCTCCATAAATTTGTAGCAAAGGTAACATAAATGCTTATTTTGATTTCTTCTTTTAAAAAGTAGATCTAGAAACTTGATTTACATCTGAAAAAGTACTTAAAGTCCCACCTGATTCTATTCTTTTATGTCGACTTATACTTTCTTAGTCACTAGATGTCTCAATATGCTTTATATGTTTTTTCTTCAAAGTAAACTTATATTTAAAAACTTTTTTAGTATTTTTGGGTATTTTTTGGTTTTTCCATTAACACTGATTTAAATTTTTAAATCTAACAGTTATGTTTTTTATTTATCACTTGCATATTATTTTAGCTTGAATGCGGTTATTTGTTTATTTTTTTTTTCACTTCCATATTATTTTTTTATTTTAACTTGGATGCTATACGGTTATCATAAGTACACTTTTAGTTATTTCATAAGGCATCATAAGCGGGTGTTATAGCCTAGAAAAACAAAAAAGCAAATGTTATAGAACGAAGTTTTATTTTAAACAATTTTGAAAGAATTAAATATTATAGAACTAACATTTTTTAAACTTAACAACCTTTATAAAAATATTGAAAGTACAATTTGTTTATTAACTGAATATAAATCCAACTGTCATAGACTACTTCAAACACTTCACTTGCTATAGACTACTAAAATATGCATATATATTTTGTAGTTGAAGTAAAATAAAGTTTACTTTTAAAATATTAGTTTTTATATTAGGTGAAGTGAAAAATAAAATCTTATATGTACCAATGGTGTTACCGGATGATTAAGCCCATCGAGAAACATCCTTCCTAGAGGCTCTCTGGCCGGATTATGTTGCTCTCCGCGCGTAATCATCTTACTAACACCTTTGGTGCATGAAAAACTGTAATGTGTCTTTGCAGAGTGTCGTTATAATTGACCGATACTGTCTATTGTATCTGTCAAATCGTAACCTTTAAAAAACATATACTCGTATGCACTTAGCACTGGATTTCGATATGCATTCGCTGCCATCTGTCGCCAAAAGGCGTTTTGCTTCATGAATCAGGTGCCAGTGTCGCCAAAAGGCGTTTTGTCTTACTTCAGTGAGGTGCCACTGCCGCCTTCTGGCGTTCACAAATTGTGAAAAGAAATAGGTTCTTTTGCCAGTCAGCTCTACGCATAATTACTTCTTGGTTTGTAGGCACCTAGATAACGGTTCCAATTCCTACATTTTTGACTCTGGTTTTTTATCTGAAGTCCTTCATTTCCTTTTTCAATATTTTTCCCAATAATACACTGAGGCAGAACGTAACAGTGTTTTATTACGTTAAATATTACAAATTTATAGTTTTTTAGTTTATTGTTAACCAGACAGTACTGATATGTATTTTCCCTACTAAGAGTTAAAAATTAACAGTTACTGGTGCCTTTGTCTGGTGATAAATACTTAGACTATTTAAGACTCTTACTGACTGATTAATTTTTACAACAAGCTTAAAATCAATGCAACGAATATGTAACTCTATCTTTTTGTGGAAGGAATGGCAACAGGAATCTAGAATTGCAGTTATTATGTACAATTTCCACAATTCTTTCGAATTAGCCAAGAATCTTCTGGATATTAAGACCCATGGCACTCTAGGACTTAATAGGAAAATAATCCAAAAGATGTTTCCACAAAAACAAACACTACTAGTGAAAGGCGAAGCCATTGCAAACTATAGAGATGGTGTACCATAATTGGAAAGGAGAAGGATTCAAGGGACGTCCTTTACATATCGACCGAAACTAGAAATAATATGCACGAGGCTGTTTCAAAATAAGAAATCCATGAAATGAAACCAGAGCTGATAGTCAAATGCACACATCGTCTAAAAGCAATAATCCGAAAGACTTTCGTATGTTAGTCGTCAGAGATATGAAGACTTCAGAAATAACTGAAGAGCCGTCAATTGTAAAGCAACATATTATTTTGAGAAAACGTCAAAAAAAAAGAGTGAAAAAGGTTATGCGAAAACGGTGTGCAAAATGTGCTAAGAGATCTTTCGGCTTGTTTGGACTGTTGCATAATAGCACGTAATACTACAAGTTACATTAACTGCTTTGTTTATACATCCGTCCTAAAAATTTTATTTTAATCAGTTGCCATATAGAGCCCTCGGGAAAGAGAAATGTGGGACGTAGGAGGATTTCCTGGTTGCGAAATTTAAGGGAGTGGTATAGGTGCAGTTCAATACAGTTGTTCAGAGCTGCAGCCAACAAAGTAAAGATTGCTGTGATGGTAGCCAACCTCCGATAGGAGACGGTACTGCAAGAAGAATATAGAGCCCATACAGAGACATCGTCTTAGAGTCAGCAACGCCCAAAATTGGGAGCATTACGTTGCCATGCAGGGTTTCTGTTAAAAACTTTAATATCCCACCAAATTATTAACAAAAATGTAATAAACAACGAATTTTTTACAATTTTAAGGGTTTTACCCAAATATTTAGTGGCTTGACTTATGTACACCTGGTGAATATTTAACCACATTGATTTTTTAACCTTAGTTAAACTTTAATCTTTACGTTTGCATTCACTAAAGTCGTAATACCTATTCCAGATAAACGCACTGATGATGGACTTTTTAGTCCGAAAATGTTTTGCTGTGGTGTAACCCGAAAGGGTCTTTTTAATTATAAACCTTTTATAAAGGATTTTTAAATAAAATTTTTATGATTTATGGTATACAGCCAACCACAGCAATTTTATTTTTCTTATGGATTTAAAATTGTATCTTATTCGCAATAGAAATAGTAAATTAAATTAATATTCATAACAAACAATATTCAAGTTAATCTAATAAACGAATTCTATGATTTCAGGATTATGGAAGATGCCACATCTTCACCGCTTCCAACCAGCCACTATACCAACTGCCTTTCACCATCAAATACTCCATCCCCTCTTCTACAACCACAATACAGATACGAATACCAAGACGAGATGATCCCTGCTACGCAACTTATGCCACAGGGAATTCCAAAAACACAAGAATTGTGGACAACGATGTCAGATTACGATTATAGACAATACGACAATAGTAGATTTAGTGGAAATGACTATATTAGGCAAAGTTATAGTGATACTATGTCAGTGTATTCTCAACGGACTAGTTTCGTGCCAAAAATTAGTGGACAAGGACAAAAAGTAACAAAAGAAGCCAGGATAAGAAGACCGATGAACGCTTTTATGGTGTGGGCTAAGGTGGAACGGAAGAAGTTAGCTGATGAAAATCCTGATCTCCATAACGCAGATTTAAGTAAAATGTTAGGTAAGTGTAAACTTTTAATAATGAAGTTCAGCTTTAAATGTCAATAATAAAAAGTCTATTACATACATATTACTATAGCTAAATTCAACGATTTCTTAATAACAATAATTTTTCTTTCGAAAAAGATGTGGTACCCAGCCACTAGACCTGTACAAGCTGGTACGGCATTCTATAGTTACATTGAAGAGTGATACTATGTATCTTATATTTTTTTCCAGCCAGGGTTAATCATAATTTGTCATCTTTTGTCAATAAGGTTTCTTGGTAGATGTGATTGTATTTAGGAATAAAAATTATTGAACAAAAGTTCTTAAATATAATAACGTTTTACTCATTAACAAAGCTGAGTCCTTTTATTTTTTATTAATTTTAAATTTTATTTCTTAGAACAGGATATATAGTTACAAACTTATGGAGCAGAGACTTTAATACTCACGCAAAAATCTGCGAATAAACTCAGAGTTACACAACGAGCCATGGAACGTGCAATGCTGAACGTGAGCCTTCAAGACCACATAACAAACCAACAAATCAGGCAGGCAAATCAAGATCAGGTGTTCAAGACGTCATCGAAAGAAACACGACGCTTAAGTAGAACTGGGCAGGCCACTTAGCCAGAACACAAGATGGACAACAAGACGTATTATGAAATGGAGGCCCAGAAACTATAAAAGAAGCCTAGGACGACCACCGACTAGATGGACCAATGATATAAAACGTGTAGCGGGAAACTGGCTACAAGCGGCCCAATGTAGAGAACATAGGCCCCCCTGGAAATAACTGAGGGAGGCCTATGTCCAGCAGTGGACGCGATTGGCTCATTGATGATGATACTTTCTCCAATGTTGTTTAACTTATACGTAGAAAAAGCATTCGCAGAAGTAGTGACAGACTCTAATAAGGGTACTAAAGTTTTTTTTTAATTATGTAGCAAACGTAAAGATATATGTAGCTGGAGAAGAAATTAAACAAATCAGGCAGTTTAAATACTTAAGTTGTCTGCTAAACGATACTTGGGACCCTGAGACTGAAATAAAGAGCAGAGTAGAACAAGCCAGAAATACTTTTTTGAAACTTTGTTTATTTCTAACTGATAGTAAGCTGGATTTTAAACTGAGATACACGATGCTAAAGTGTTATGTCTGGTCTATTCCCTTGGATGAAATGAAAACATATGCGTTAACGAACAGATCTATTAACAAACTTGAAGTTTTTGAAATGTGGTGCCTCTGCTGAATGATTAGAATATTATCATGTAAGGACATAATCAAAAGGTTGAAGAAGTATTAAGAAGAACATGCTTTCAGGACGGGGAAGTTTTTGATTAAGTATATAAAAAGTAAATAGATTGCATATTTAGGGCGCATATTCCGAGGAGAACGATACACTTTTCAGCAACTAGTACTAGAAGGAACGGTAGAGTGTAAGAGAGGTATAGGACATAAAAAGATGTCATGGCTGCGTAAAATTCGCCAATGGATAAGAATCCACAGTTATGAAATGCTTCCCAATGCTGCTAAAAATAAAATAATTTAATCCTGAATATCCTGACCAGACAATGAATGGTGGACGCCTACGCAGAAATGCACGCACCCTAAAAAGAAGGAAGACATCTCATTCTTTTATCTAGATATTCTTAAGTACACTTTATATTCTTATTTTTGTACTAGAATATGTTCATCGAGTGTAATTTGTTCATAAAGTATACAACACTCGCATCTCTTTCGTTTCTAATCTGTTCAGATTCATATATGAACTGATAAATGTTTCATATTTTATATTTAAAAAATTTTCTTTGCTCTCGTATTTTTCTGATTTTCCTTTAAAATCTCCTATGATCAGGACATATAAGTTTACTCTTTCTATTTATATGGATATAAAATAGATATGTTTTTAAACCTCATTAAAACACTAGAAGCGCTGACATTTCTGCCAGCCTTATAACCACGAACGGGTCATTTTTGACCAATATGATCTAAGTCGAAAATGTAAAAGGAAACTTGAAACAAAATATCATATATTTATTTGATAATTAATAATAGTAATAAACAAAGCGAAAATCTAATATAAAACATTCCTAGATAGTGCTCTTACCTACATAATGAACATACAAAATATTGTGTGGAAGTGCATTTTTTATGGACTGTTTTTTTACAATCGTGGCATTTTACAAATGATTTGTTTCCAGAGCACTCTGATTTGATTTCACAACGTGTTCGCTTTTTTGAGGTTCGCTCTAGTCCCTGCGTATTTTTCTGAGAGTTCTTCTCCTAGCTTTAGAATATAATTTCTGCGACTTATTTGCGATTTATTCAATGATTTATATAAGATCCAGGCATTTATTCCAGCTAAGTCCAGTAAATTGTAAAATGTGTGAAGTGGCCAACGCCTAGACGATGCTTTCACTGAATGCTTGCGTGCCATTTGGTCTACTACATCAACACCATATTTTGTCTCATTATAAAATTTAATAGTATCAGGTTATGCATTGTACTAAGCATGACCACATTTTTGTTGCTTTTGGCCTGATAAACGGTTAATGAGATATCACCTGTCTTTAGAAGTATTGTACTGTATAAATTTTCTTTCGCGTACTTTACACAAACTGGGATTTCACTTCGAGCTTTATTCATAGTACCAAGGAGACTAGTACTATTTGCTTTCAAAAATTCAGCCAGTGATAGTGATGTAAAGAAATTGTCACACGTAATATTTCTTCCTTTTTTTAAATATGATTGCATCAACTTTTTTACCACATAATCACCGAGGCGCTCATTATTTGGTCTCGCTTCGTCTTTCTTTAAACACGGAAAGGCGTAGAAAATGTAGTTTGTGTCTTTGTCCACGGCTATGCAGAATTTTTGACCATATTTATCGGGTTTTGAGGCAATAAACTGAGTAAACGTACACCTACATTTCGTAGGAAACAGTTGCTCGTCGACAGTGATGTATGGTCCTGGAACGTAGCTGCTCTGTGAATTTGCAATGAAATTGTACCAAATTTCCGACACTAATGCAAACTTGTCGTCTTTCAGTCTTTGCGATCGTGTAGACCTGACATCAAATCTTAAATATTTTATTATTTCTCGAAATTTGTCACGTGACATTGCCGCTTTTACAAAAGGATTGCCCCACTTCTCGGACCACAGCGAATCCAAATCTATACCTTTAGCACCCATGGCTCCTCGTACATATATTATAGCTATAAATGCTTCTAACTCTTTTATTGTTAAAGACAAAGTGTTTGAATGAACTCGGCGTGCTTCTTGAATAGTATAGTCGGTGATATGTTTTAAAATTTTATCGTCAATAAGAAGTCGCCAAGCACTGTTACACGTTTCATCGACACGACGTTTGGCATATGGTGTAGGCCCGGAAATATCTTTGAACACGTTTTGATGTGCTCTTCTACCAGCAGATGCATTATACAATGCTTCGATCTTCCAAAGTGTACCATTAGGAGCTATAATGTCTGAGCCAACAGGAATTTGAGAAAGAACATTACAATTACATCCTTCTGCTCTGACCGCTGGTTGACTAATGCCACGTCTACTTCCACGTCTGCTTCGTCGACCACGTCCTCTGCTTTCTGCGGATAGGTTGTCGTTATTCACTGAAAAAAAAAATACACTCTACATCAGAACGACAAAATACATAAAAGTACGAGATAGTATCATCATCGTATCACATAAGAACGTATAACATACCTTCAACAACGTTACTTTTAGACTGAGGCACTATCGGTTCCGTGTCTTCATCGGACGTAGACTCAACTTGGGCTTTTTGCTGCCACTCTTCATCAGATGAAGAGTATAATTCTTCGCCTTCTAAAATCTCATTCATTGCATCAACAAGTTGTTGATGAGTCAAAGGCCGATTATTCATGGTCACGACACTTTATATGTAGTCAATAAAAGTAAAAAAAGACGTACTACCACTTCACTCGTTCAAACTCGACTGAACGGAACGTCCGGAACCACGCGAGATCCAGATGCGATGGATGATCTGGCGAACGTAAGTATGGTAACCCCTCCATTCAGACGGTATTATGTATTTCGACAATCTCATTTTCTTGCCATTAGTTATAAGTAGTAAACCCCTAAATTCTAATATAAATTAGTATGTATCAATTGTAAATAATTTATACTAATATAGATAGCTGGGTCATGAATGACCCATCCGCGCTTAAAGATATTTTCGTAAAATAACAAAAAATTAATTATCATAGTAGATATATAGTTTGATAATTCACAAAATGTCATAAAAATTTAAGGCTATTCGCTCCGTGCGTGACCATGGTAGGGGTACCTTGAAACGATGCCAGCGTGCGTAGCGGCGAAATATGACAAAATTGGACCTACCTTTTTACGCATAAATTTTATCAAAAATGTGTGCAAATACATGTTGCGTAAGTAATTGTGCTAATAATAGCAAAAATAATAAGTGTAGTTTTTATAGGTTCCCAAAGATTACATATAAATTAGAGGAAAGAAAAAGATGTATCCGTGCTATTAATATGAAAAAGTAAATATCACATAACTTCATTTTTATGCAATTGAAATAGGAAAAATTTAAATAATTTACCTTAAATGATATTTTATAAAGCTTCAAGCTAACTGCAGAGTGCCTGATGACTTTAGCTTTTATATCATAATTTTTACTATTACTGTTTTTAATTATATATGCTCTTTCACGTGAAAAACTTGATTTGCCAGTACTAGATTTTTCCCTTTCTTTTTCCTCCGTTTGGGGTTAAAAAGATATATTATGATTAATTTTGAGAAACCCAGTGTTTAATACTACATTTATTTTGTACATAAACTGAAAAAATATAATTAAAAAGTTAATTATTAATAATTGTCAATTTCGCCTGTATTTAACAATGTCAAACATAATATGTTTGACATTGTTAAATACAGGCGAAATTGACAATTATTAATAATTAACTTTTTAATTATATTTTTTCAGTTTATGTACAAAATAAATGTAGTATTAAACATATTATGTCATTAATGTCATATGTTTAACCTGAAAATTGGTAGGTCCAAAACTGTCAGATGAAGGCGGTAGGTGTCGCGTCAGTCACGCACGGAGCGAATAGCAAGTATAGAATATTTACTGCACAGAGATGAATTTCGAAATGAGTCAAAATTGGAACGGTCGCGCTTCTAGTGTTAAGTTTAGGAAAGTGTCCTTTAGTAAATCTGAAATTTATTAAAAAAAGGATCAGAAAGACTGTAAAATACATAAGCATAAAACATATAATAATATTAAAACCAAAACAAGTGTTTGACAAAGTAGTAATGCGATTAGATTGTTTTTTATTCTTAAAAAACAAATAAAAACTAGCTTTGATAATAATTTTGCTACATTTTAAATACTTGTTCTAATGATAAATTCCAGATAAAATCAAAATTTTAATGTAGATGTTTAGACGGAACTTGAACATCTTATATAAAACTAATTTGCATAAAGAATCTACATAATAACGTCACTCAACACCGCAGATGTAGGTAGGTGCCTACTTTTGATAAATAGATATTACACATATGTAAAAATGAAGATTAATTTTAGGGTTATGTAAGACATTTTAATTGAAAATTTCTGAAATGATCCATAAGTGGAATATGTTGTAATTATTAGAAAATACTATTATTAAGGGATTACAGTTGTTAAAAATATTTAGAATTACATTAAGTTGTTCACATGTGTGAGAGCCTTTAAAAAACTAATACTTAAATAATAATTCTGGGTACTATACTTCAATTGCCCGTCAATAACTCTGCACTTGTGGCGCCATATCGGAATATCAGTAGTGGCGGTATATTATCTAGCTTTACTTCTTTATGAATATCATTTAAAAACTAAAATGTAATTGGACCCAATAAATAAAATAACCTTACAAAAGGAGACAGCGATATGAACTGCTAAGGCTGATAAGGCTGATACAGGGAAAGATAAGAGGAAGAAGGAGTATAGGAAGAAGGAGAGTGTCATGGTTGAAGAATTTAAGGAACTGGTTTAAATGCAGTTCTATAGAACCCTTTAGAGCAGCAGTGGATAGAGTAAAGATAGTGATGATGATATCCAAACTCCGATCGGGAGACGGCACTTAAAGAAGATATCCATGACTAGTGAAAAATAAAATAAGGTTCCGTGCAAATTAACTTTTATTATATTAAGGGTACAACGCATTAAAATATAAGATTTATTTGTGAAACTTGATCTTATGAATTGCATCTTAATCATTTTGTGGGTGCAATATACAATCAGGGTACTAAAACTTGGCATTTGTTAAACAAGTAAAATATTTGCAAATTTGACAAAAATAACGAGTCTTAATGTCTCTAATGCAAAAACTACATCGTTTTTTAGTATTTAAATTTTCGGAATTACCTCTTAGAAGTTCACTTGAAGATCCAGATACTTCTTAGCGTCGGTTGCGAATAGAGCTGGAGAGATATTTTCCACCATTAAGCGACGCTTTATATGCTGGTCGATTAGCTCTGCGGCCAAACTTTTATGTCTACTCTACGGAGCAACGTATTATTTTAATTATCGGCCCGATCTATAATTTCGGAGTTTATTACAGCCACATTCATAAGTAAATAAAAAATCACCACTGGCCATCTCCGGGTATTATGAGCTACATTAGACGTGACACGAAGTTCGTCAACGGTGTCGACCCTACCTTTAGTTGAGTTATAAAACTTTATAATCTCTGGCTTCTGTTGATTATTTATATACTATATTTGATCATTATTGTTCATACTTAATTCCAGTATGACATTTTTTCCCTTCTTGGGCACATAGGATACTATTGCAGTATTTTCTTGGAATCCAAACATATCTACTTGAAGAAACAGGTCGATGTTTGGCGTTTTTCAATGGTAATTGTCTTTTGTTTTTTCTCACTGTACTGACGTATGTCAGATTGTGATTAAGACGAAGTTTTGAAATAAGCTTAAAGCTAGTTAATCAATTATTGCACGTAAGGTTTCTTCCATCCGATATTGGATGATTGAATCACTCGACCATACGAGCTAGATTATTTTTTAAATGAAAAGGTCTGTCTAAAGGATTGTAAACCTATATATGGTTCCAGATATAAAGTAGGTATATCTGATTTTTGCATCAACAAGGCAAACAATTTTAATCCTTATTTGTGTATTACCTTATCCGTGGTCCAGTTTTGTTTGTCTACTACAAATGTCTTGATGAGCTCCTAGACAAGAAGCAAGTGACCCCGTATGTTTCCTTGTCGTATCTTCTTCTATTAATTATCCTCTAGTAATATATTAGAAATAGGATTGTTTATTGGTCTGATTAGATAATCTATTGCAACTGGCTGGATCACTAAGGTATATCTTCTTCTTGACTGGCTTTACAACTCAGGGTAGATCTTCGCCGCATCCACTATAGCCCTTCATCTTCTACGATCTTGCGCTTTTATTTCCCATTGTTGTATCCCAATCCTAAATAACTCAGCTTCAACATCATGCTTCCATATTTTTCTTTGACGGCTTACTGATCTTCTACCACCTGGTTTGTCAAAAAACACTGTCTTTAGCATTCTGTCTTCCTCTGGTCTTACCACATGACGTACCATACAGTACCATAGGTAGTCACCGATCCAGCATTGCGCATTCTTCACCACTTATCTGTCAATTCATCTCTTTGGGGTCCAAATATCATTCTAAGAACCTTCTTTATATATACTAGCAGCTTATTTATTTCCCGCTGGTGTAGAGTCCATGTTTCACTTTCATATGTAACAACTGGGCGACTAATTGACTTTTACAATCTTAATTTAGATTTTCTTTTTAGCAGCTTAGATCCTAATAATGATGATAGTGAGTATAATGCTCTATTTTTCGCAGCTATCCTTGCTGATACCTCTTTTTCTATGTAGTTGTTATTTGTGATTACCGTCTCCAGATATTTAAACTCTTTTACTACTTCGAAGTTGTGATCATTAATAATTATGTTCGGCCTAACTTTTCGTCTTGGATTTTTGGTTACTAGCATGTATTTTGGTATCTCTTTATTTATTCAAAGACCCAGACTACATGTCTCCTCCTCGAGTTGTGAAAACATCTCTCTCACGTCTCTAGTAGAATGAGCAACTGCATCTAGATCATTAGCAGATGCCAAAAATAGTTTTGATCCTCGATTCGCAAATCCCCCAGTCAGTTCAGACGATACTTTATTTATTGCATATTTTAAAGCTAAATTGAATAGCAACGGTGATAAGGAGTCTCCTTGTCTAAGTCCTGATGGTATACTAAATAGCATCGATGTACTGTTTCCTATCTTTTCTTGGTATTCCTATTTCTAGCATTGCTAGCCATAGCCTACTTCTTTTTATCGAATCATATGCTTGCTGTAAATATACGAAAATTTATTGTACATCTCAGTTGAATTCCCAGCATTTTCTAATATTTATCTGATCGTAATATTTGATCTATTCTTGACCTTCCAGCATAAAAGCTGTAGTCGCCTAGAATATCTTCCGAATACAGAATGTATTCGGAATATGTATAAAAACAATGTTGGAATTTTTAATGATTTCCACCAATTGTTCGGGGGAAAGCTGATTTAATTACTTTTCCCTGTGCGTGTACAGTACCAAATATTTTAGGACCATGGACTGTAAAAGAGTTTCCTTCGATATATGCAAGCAGACTTCACGGCGATGGTTCCTTATGTGTTTGGTTTTATAGGGGTTTGTACTTAGAGAAAAATAAAGCGTAATTAAAAGAATCTACACATTTAATAACTAGAATATTTACAAAGGCACTATTACTAATGAAAGAGTTCGTTTTACCCCATTGTTCATTATTCTACCGGCGTTTTAGGGCGCGCGAACATAGCGAAAACAAATGCACATTTCACTGCATTTTGGAGGCAAAGAGAGGACTTAGGACGCGTAAATACCGGCAGGCGAGTACCGCACAACTTGAGACACTAATCACATCTCTTTAGTAAGATAATTGATAGAACTTCATACGCTGTGTTAATAAGCGATATGCCTCTATAGTTTCGAAATTGTTCTTTATCTCCCTTTTTATATATGGGTATTATAACGCTTTCATTCCATTCCCTCGGCATTTCTTGTTGTTGTCATACCCTCAGAATAATGATATACAATTTTTAATGTAAAACGTTTTTTTATCAATTCTTCATTTATACCATCATTCCCTGGCACTTTGTGATCTTTAAGAGATGCTATCCCATTCTTTACTTCTTGAAGTGTTGGTGCTGGTATTTCCATATCTGCAGAATGGAATGTAATATCTGTTTCCGCCATCTCACTTTCAGTATTTAGTGAATTCCGAATGTATTCCTTCCATCGTTTGACACTGGAGGTCTATGTCATTAAAAAATCCGTATTTATTAAATTTGGAAGGGATATACTGTTTAAAACCGCATCTTCCCTGAAATGCCTCAATTTTTTCATCTACAGTGCCATACTTGCTAATTGTGTAGGCATTTGTTCAATTTTTTACATGACTTATAAACAGTTGTTTTATAGGCTCTAGCTTCTTTCGTCTGGACTTTCTAAATCTTCAAATCTAAGATGTCTTTTGCTGGGGCATGATTAATTAAAACATTTCAACCCCACTGCCATTTCGCTATCACAACTTTTATGTGTTTAATCAGTTAGTTTTCAAACACCAACCTAAATAAAGCAATCCTAGTAAAGCTCTTATCTTGATTACATCAGTGTTTTTAGCAGAACGGGCTCTGGCATACATCTCTTTCATTTGATCTATATTTGTTTGTACTTTTAACGATAATATTTTAATGTTTTAATGTTAAAATATTTTCGAAAAAAAAATATATATATATCAGTCGCTTTTAAAACCATTCCATGACACTCTATCATCCCATTGGCTTTCTCTAAGATCTCTTGCGCTCATCGCCTTCGTTACTCCCTCTCTCCAAGATTTCTTGGGTCTTCCTCTCTTTCTGCGGTTTGGTGGTATCCATTGCATAATTATTTTTGGGAGTCTTGAGTTATCCATCCTCCTATGTCTGTTGTTAGAGAGCTGTCAACCCCCATTCGCTGTCTTATCTCATCATTACGTATTCTCTCTCTGCGTAACACTCGTACCGATCTTCTAAAAGCGTCCATTTCTACTGCCTCCAGTTTTCTTCTGTTGTTTTCGGTTATTCGCCAAGTTTCCGCTCCGTACAATAGACTGCTTTTAATAAGAGATTCGTAGATATTGTGTTTTCTTCTTTTTTATATTTTATGACTCCACAGTACGCTGTTTAGACAACCTATTGTTTTTCTGGATTATGTTATTCTTCTCTTTATTTCTTCAGCATCTTTCCGCGTTGTGTCAAAAACGATTCCTAGGTATGTGTAATGGTCGCAGGGCATGATGATTTCGTTATTTTATAATGTGATGTTCGATAGTTCGGTACCTGTTGGTAGGTATTTTGTTTTTTCTGTATTAATTTCTAGTCCCCACTTTCTATATTTCTATTGTAATTTCCTTGCCATGTACTCCAGATCATCTTTATCGTTTGCTATAACAACCTGGTCATCAGAAAACTGCAATGTATACAAGCAAATCTCTCCAAGGTCTACGCCCATGCCTCTGCATTTTCGTTTCCACTCTTTCAATGCTTTTGCAATATATATTTTAAACAAGGTCGATGATACACAACACCCCTGACGTAGATTTTTATTAACCAGGAAGCTTTGCTTTGCGATAGTCTGTTTCCATTTTTTATTTGTGATGTTGACCCTTCATACAAATTTCTTAAGGCCTTTATTAAGGTGACACTAATATTCGTCTGTCGTAACACGTTCCAGAGTTTGTTTACAGGACCTGTATCGTACGCCTTCTGCAAGTCAATAAACATGAGGTGGGTTTCTTGATTTGTGCTTAATTTTTTTTCTATTAGTTGTTTGAAGCCGAAAATATTATCAGTATAGCTTCTTCCTGTTCGAAAACCGGATTGTTCTTCTTTCTCTTGGTCTTTTTATTCCTTCTCAATGCGGTCTCTAATTATTCGTCCATACAAACGGCTGAATGTACTAGTGACTGATATCCCTCTATAGTTTTCACATTTAAGCTTATCTCCTTTCTTATGGATCGACGAAATATAAGCAATTTTCCACTCGTCGGGTACGGGAGAACCATTTATAAATTGATTTATGCACCAAGTGACGGTTTCAAACAATTTTTGTGATCCACATTTTATTAGTTCGGCTGGGATATCCCCTGGTCCTGAAGACCTACCGTTTTTCAGTTCTTTTATAGCTTTTCCAATTTCTGTCACTTGTATTGTTATATCTTCTCCTTCAATATTAACCTCTGTTGGTGATTGAGTTAAGTATTCGTCCCTATTTTCTGTCAGTAGTTCCCCATAGTACTTTTCCCATTTTTGTGTGGATATTAATTGAATGTTTGTGCTCTTCCTTTCGTTAGTTTTTATTTTACTGAGGAACTTCCATGTTTCTGTACATTTTCTGCCTCCCAGGTAGGTATTAATTTCCTGGCACTTTTTATCCCACATTTCTCTTTTTGCTTTTACTGTTGTTCTTTTTGTTATTCTTTTGAGTTCCAGGTATTCATCTCTATCTTTTTGTTGTTTACTGCTCAACCATCTGATTGCTTCTATTTCGTTGTTCCACCATAGTTTTTCACTTTGTCTTTGAGTGTTAGAGCCGAGTGTTTCTTCTGCAGCTTTTTTAACGCTAACGACTATGTTTCCTCCTCTACTGTTGAAGTTATATTCATTAGTTTGCCATCCAGTCTTTGTTGATATAGTATTCTTGTACTCTCTTGGGTCATACTATCCAAATTATAACTTCTTTTTTCCAAAGTTTCTTCTTGTTGGGGTTGACAATTTGTTTGATTATGTGTTATTTTATATCTAAATGGACAGGTTACTTTTGATTTTACGATATAATGATCTGAACCACATGTTGTTCCTCTGTATGCTCTTGTGTCCTATACTTGCATATTAGTATTTTGTTTTATGATGACATAGTCTATAATTGATTTTAGATTTCTTGTAGTTTGGGTCCAGGTGTACTTGTGCACATCTCTATATTTAAAAAATCCATTGGTTGTTTTTAATTGATGGTTTTCACATATTTCAATTAGGCTCGCACCATTATCATTCTGGTTTATTTCTCAGTAGGGATCTACCACCTTATTATCTACTTTACGACCTACTCTACTGTTCAGGTCTCCCATAACTACCAATTCTCTCCTATTTCCAAAAAAAAACAAATTCCAATAATCAATTGTGAATTTGGCATTCTTGTCATATGCTTTTGTTTCCAAGTGAAAAACTTTATTATTATTATATATTAATTCGTAGATTCTTACCGTTTGCACCGGGCAGTGTTTTTTCAGACTGCTCCATATTTGCCTCTATAACTAGCAATTCATGAAACTTTTGCTGGTATCACATCCAGCCAGTGACTGAATCTGAAAGATGTTTCTCGATGTTATCTATTTCATTCTCTGATTCAATGTCATCAAAAGGTTGTTCTGTGTCAGTTTCTACTTCCCCAAGCAATTGCAGTAGACGACATTGCTCCTTTTTATAACTCATTTTGCTAAAAATATTAAATTTTACTAAGCGAAACATAAAATAATACATGTTTACCTAACTGAATACAAATATCAGCAAAATTATTCACCATTTGTAAAATAAATAAATATAGTGGTAAAAATGTGATAAAAGCTCTCGGCTCGACAATCGATGCATTAATAAATATAAGGAATGTACCAAGAGCACGAAAAAACATGCATGTACTTCCTGATTAACGTCTATGCATAAGAACAAGCTCTCTTCGGTTTGAATGTTCTTACACAAAGATGCCTAGACGTTAATCAGGAAGTACATGCATGTTTTATCGATTTTGAAAAAGCGTTTGACAGAGTACTCCATGATAAGCTAAAAGACATTCTTGAAAGAAAGGACATAGATAATAAAGATCTGCGAATAATTCTCAATCTATATTCGAATCAGAAAGCTAACATCAAAATAGAAAATGAGATATCACAAGCAATAGAAATACGTAGAGGAGTACGACAGGGATGCATTTTGTCACCGCTGCTATTTAATGTTTATAGTGAAAGCATCTGCTAGGAAACCCTTTTGCAAGCAAACGAAGGAATCGTAATCAATGGAGAGGTTGTAAATAATATTCGATACGCAGACGACACTGTACTAGTTGCAAGAACAGTAGAAGAATTACAACGATTACTTACAAATATAAATATTGCCTGCAACAATTATGGCATAAGTATCAATGTCAAAAAAACTAAGTATATGGTCTTCAGTAAGAACATGACACAACCAACACATATTAGTATAAACGGAATTCGAATTGAAAAAGTATCAAGTTACAAATTCTTGGGTACTTCAATAAACGAAACTGGAGACCAAAACAATGAAATAAAAAGACGTATCGAAATTGCCAGGGCCACTTTCATAAAGATGAGGAAATTCTTCTGCAACAGAGATATAAGCATCCCTCTCCGATTAAGAATGCTAAGGGGCTACGTATTTAACACGCTATTATACGGTGTAGAGTCCTGGACTCTCAAGCAGGACAATATAAAAAATATTGAAAGTTTCGAGATGTGGTGCTACCGTCGAATGCTGAAGATAAGTTGTGTTGAAAGAGTTACAAATTTTGAAGTAATGCGAAGGATAGGAAAAGACCCAGAAATTTTGTCAACGATCAAACGAAGAAAACTCGAATATTTGGGTCACGTGATGAGAGGACATAAATACGCATTACTTCAAAATATAATGCAAGGAAAAATAGAAGGAAAACGGAATCCAGGCCGTAGAAGAATGTCATGGCTGCGTAATTTGAGAGAGTGGTTTGGCTGTACCACTAATGAACTCTTTAGGTCAGCTGTAAACAAGGTCAGGATAGCCTTGTTGATTTCCAATTTTCGATAGGAGTGGCACAGGAAGAAGAAGAAGAGCACGAAGTTCATAGTTTAAACCGCACTCTTTTTATACCGTCCAGTACGACGCTTGGGTCTCAGAGACTTGGTGCCACCACTGCAGGGTTAAAAGTTACTTTTTTTATTCAGCAGAACATTTAAAATCTCTGTGTTTTCGACAGTGCTAGGAAAACATCGAACCCCAACCTCTCACCTGATATTCAAATACCTACTTATTGGAGGTATCCGGCCCACTGTAAAATAACGCTAATGATAAAAAGCAAAGCTGACTAATAAAGTATCTTCGTTTCGAAGGTCGACAATTATCGAGACTGTGCGGATTTTCGATATTGCTTATAGAAATAAGTGGTCATTGATTTTGTTAAATCGTTTCTTTGAATTTTTTTAACAAGGACAGTCTTCTTCTATCTTTTCTTTCTTTCCCAAGAAGATCATTTATTTTTTATGGTCAATACAACTTCCTTGTCTTTTTTTCTCTTTACCTTCGTCATAATATTCACCTACGAAAGTATTATTATGCTGCGATACAACAAAAAGTTGCAATTTCTTCAGCATCGTTCTTCATAACTCATGTTTTCAGTTCTACGCTGAGGTATCGACTAGAGAATACTTGTTTTATCTAAAACATTGCACAGCAGTAACTCATACTGAAAGAGAAGATTACTCATATAAAATTGACAACTAGGAAACAGTAGGAAACGTAGTGTAGGTGTTTTCAATTTTTAAAAGTTACATATTTTAGTAGTTTCTTTTATTAGCTTATTATCTAGCTACTTTTTTTAATACAACTTCATGTATATTACTTTTATTTAAAATTATTCTTCTATTTTCTCTTATGCTCATATAGATCTTATTATTTTATATAAAGCGCTTTCAAAATTGTCGTCCCTTTTCCGTGAAAACTTATACGCTTTCAACGTTGATAATTGAAAATAAAGCACTAATGATTAATTACTTTTAATAAAAAAATTTTCAATATGATCTAGTTTACTGTCTTTCTTACATTTTCATCCATAAATATTGAATAGTCGCTATTTTTCAAACTTTGTGACAAAATCGCATGATTGTTTACGCAATTTACGCTTTTACGCTTTACGATGGGTTACGCAAGTGCTTTAAAATGAAGCATAATTTACTTTATGTACCTACTTTACTTAACATGGCGCCCAGCCGTTACTTTGAATAATTTTGTCACTAAAACATACATTTATGTTTTTATATTGAGATTATAGTTACGGGGTTACTTCATATGCGCGAATTGAACACTAAATTTAAAGCGATAAGCAAGACACAAATTATATTAGACAAAACATATAAAAGGAAACCAGTACTATATTTAATCTACTCTCTTGCTTATAAAACCTGTACGAAATATTCTATAAAGCCATTCTTAACCAGGTAGATATTGATGATAAAGACCTACGTATCAATAAAAATACGTGCAAACATCAGGATTGACCGGAATAATTCTGAAGAGCTTCAAATACGAAGAGAAGTAAGACAGGCCTGCATTTTATCCCCACTAATATTTAACATCTATTCAAAGTTTGTTCTCGATAAATCATTGGATAGTGTTCAATGTGTTATCAAAATTAATGACGTCAATATTGATAATTTGGGGAACGCGGATGACACGGTGTTAATTGCAAATATTTACGAAGAATTTCAACATCTAATTAATAGGATTTCCACAACGTGTGATGAATATGAACTGAAGCTAAACACCATGAAGACGAAGGTGATGGTTGTCAGTAAAACGTCAATATAACCAGAAGTTGTAATAGCTTACGGAGAACATCTGGAGAGAACCAACATTAATACTTACCTTGGTTGTAAACTAAATGAGAACTGGGACACAAGCAAAGAAATTAGAATGCGTATACACAAGGGCAAAGCTGCATTTTTTTAAAATGAAGAAAATCTTGTATGGGAACAATATCACTTTGAGACTGAAAATTAGATTAGTAAGATGTTACGTGTTCTCTATTCTTTTATATGTTGTAGAATTCTGTAAATAAGTTGGGTAAAGAGAGTTCATAACGAGTTTGTTTTATTATCGGATGATAATAAAGAGTTACAGCAGAGTACACGCAGTGGGTCTTGATTCAATTTTAATTACTTTTAGAAATACTATACTCTGTTCATTGTATACCGCGAACCGTTTTGTTTTTTACTATATTTTGCATATACCTATGTGTTACTGTCTCTCGAATTTTCATAATGTGCCTGAATAGTTTTCTTGTATATGTACTAAGGTCCTGCTTCTCCATTCATCTGGATTTTGTCCCAGTTCCACATTTATATTAATCACATCAGTTAATAAACTTGAAATTGTCGCCAGATTAGTCAATTAGATTTATCAGAAAACTAGATTGATAAATAACAAATATTTATTCATTTCAAATTTCGAAATACTATTACACATTTGATACTTATGCATATCAAAAACCAATAAAAAATAATCTATAAATTGATCTATAAGAAACCTATGGAGATAATATTAATATAAATATTAGTAGGGCGTGGTAGTTATAACAACAATGAAAATGCATGGCAATTGATGCAAAAAGGTTTGATGCAAATCAACCGTCACTGGAAAATTTTGATCAATCCGACAGCAGTTCTTACTTTAGGTACTGAGGAACCCATTTCTCTCTCATATATCTTTATAGCTCTTGTCTAGGAACTGTGTTGTACGCCTTCTTAAGATCTATAAATATCAAATGTTTTCTCTCTTTTCTTTTCGTTGAATTTCTCTATCAACTGTCTCAAAACAAACAAGGCATCCGTTGTACTACTTCCTGGCATAAACCTAAAACGGTTTTTCTCCTATCGATGTCTCCCCCCTTAACTTTCGCTCTATAGTTTTCTTTCAAATTTTCATGCTGTGCGATATTATTTTTATCTCTCTATAGTTTCTACAGTTCCGAATGTCCCCTTTATCTTTATATCTACAATGATACCATCACACACTCTTTCTCTCTCTCTCTCTCTATCTCTCTCTCTCTCTCTATCTCCACGCATTGGGCATCCTTTCTTCCTTATATATCCTACTCATCATTTGCCACAAAATATCAATCCCTTCCTCTCGTAGAGCCTTACTAAGTGCATACAGAAACTTCAAGGCTTAAGCCTTTTGACAGATATGTTTATCACTCTTCACAGACTGGCTCAATTTTCGTCACCTTTTACACACATTTTTGAGAAGAAATCACACACGCATATATAAGAAATGCGAATTCTCAGTTGACGACACTCAATTCGACTTCAGAAATGGATTGGTATCTCGAGATTAGCTCTATTCTCGCTCTCATGTAGCTTATTAGCTCTAATGTACTTACATAGAGAGTCAGAGACATATACGTGGAAATAAATTATCGCAAATAGAGTCCAACACCAGAAACTAGCAAAAACCACTGGTGTTGATGAAGGCAACTTACGAATAATTAAAGAACTCTACTGATCAAATAGCTCAAGTAGAGATAAAAAGAATAAAATATCGGAGAAATAGCTATAAAAAGGGGGTGCGACTTCTTTCTAGAGTGCTGTCTCCCTACGAAGGTTGGCAATCATAATGGCTATTTTTATTTCTTCATTTCTTTCCTGAATCTTTCCCTGTACATATTATGTGTCTCAAAATCTTTTTTCTTGTTTGTATAGTGGTGATTAGGTCTGTTTCCTTACCAACGCTTTCGGGGTGAGAAGTGGAGGCATATTATCTCCACTGCTCTTTAATCAGGATTCTAAAAACATCTTCGCACAGAAGCTCATAAAGATACCAGAGCTGGAATCGAAATTACCGGCAAAACAATTATTAATATAAGAAATGACGACGATACTATCATTATTGTCAATAGCCTGCCTGAACTATAAACGACATTGTAGAATAGAAGAAGCGTTAGCAAAGTTCCATCGTTCATATACTTAAGAACATTAATAAGCAGAAGTTGCAATTCGACAAAAGAAATCCTCTCAAGATCCCAATCTTTTCCTGAACCGAACAGGTAAAAAACTCCGAAGTACTAAACAGAATGTAAAAGAACAAAGAGGTGATGCCAACGATCAAAGAGAGTAAGCTAATGTATATCGGACTCCTAGTGACAGGGGATATATATGAATTATCATATATATCCCCTGTCACAGCAAAATATCAATAGCGAGAAGACAGAATTCCTTACTCAAGGATTGGCGCCGATGGCTTGTCAAAACATCATCCGAAATCTTTAGAGCCGCTATCTCACGTCTAACTTAGCCAACTGGATGGCCAACCTTCAAAGGAAGGCAATTCAATAAAAAGAAAGGTGGTAAACATAACCAGCAAGCTGCTGTCAAATATATTAAGGGAATAATAAATAGAACAATCCCAAATACAGAACAAAAACCTCAGGGAGTACCAATGCGGTTTTTGATCGAGGAGATCAAAAGAATTGTAAGGGATAGTGTATGGATGGCCATAGAAAGCCAAAACATTATTTTAACTAAATAGGTATTTATCGAGGATTCTAGGATTACCAAAACGTTATTGTTTTAACTAAATATTTATGTATCAAGGATTTAATGCCTAAAGTTAACGTAAGAAAACATGTTATGGAAATTTTCTCTATTACCAGTGGTTTAAAACGTAGTTATCGTGATTATTCTTAACTAAAGCGCAAGTTAACTAAAGCTGAAAAGTTTAATCTGGAATAATTTTGGAGTACATAGACATAGAAAGTAGTACCACCAAAACAAAGGAAATGTTTTTGAGAATAGAACAGAAAACAAAAAAGTAAAGCTCAGCATGACTAAAGAGATGAAACATGAATATGTATGGACAGAATTAATGTAATTTATTACGGACAAATAGATACAATTTTAAATGTAAAAGAATTCCAGTACTTTTGTGCCACTATTACTCACGACAACGATATAAGCAGAAAAATAGGGGCAGGAATACAAAAAGGAAACAGGGACTTCTATGCATTCAAAGGCATACTGAAATCAAAGATACTGTTAAGATCATCAAAGACCCTAATTTATAGGAAAGTGATTAGGTCAGTCATAGCATACGGATCAGAAGCCTGGACCACCAGGAAACAAATCTATATAACCAAAAAAAAAACAGTGTATAACCAAGCAAGCATAATAAACAAGATAAATGTCTAGAGGCTTAGATGAGCAGGAGGCTTAGATGAGCAGGACGAATGGCTCATTAAACGAATTTGGGTGGATAAAGCTGTAGAGATAGAGGGGAGCGGGAGAGAGAGAGAGAGGTGCAATTGTAACCAATATGTGCGACCGGTTCCTGTGTTCGAGACAAAAAATTGTTGAGAACAATAAAAGTAGGCAAGACTGCATACCTTGGACACATACTGAGGAATGATAAATATAGTCTTCTGCAGGTCATCATGCAGGGTAGAGTCGATGGCAAAAAGGAAATAGGTAGAAAGAGGAAGTCATGGCTGCGAACTATTCGAGACTGGACAAACATGACTGTAGACGAATTATTCCACGTTGCAAAAGACAGAGAAACTTTTAGAAATGTGGTCGCCAACCTCCGTTAATGGGGACGGCATAGGAAGAAAAAGAGGAAGGTTACTCTGTATTTTCGCGGCACCTGCGTATAACTTTGTTAACTTTGTCCATTTTACATATATTATCTATAAGTGAGCGGTGTCCAGTAAGAACACCTGTGAATACGCTGAGTTCCAAGCTGTTACAGATCTGTTCTACGTTCTACCTGCGACTTTACGTTTTTGTAACTATTATTGGATTTTTACGTAGCGAGTAGTGTGTACCTAAAAGTAAGGTTGCATTAGGTTCTTTTTCCTATTTTCGGATATTATCAAGGATACCTTTTTCATATACCACAGAATTGTTTTGGTAATAATAAAATGAGTATTAACTGGTTCATTAGCAACATAATTAGCAAATGAGAAAACAATAGAAACATGTTGAAACCAAAAACGACAACAACCATAAAAATTAACCTAAGTATAACATATTTTTGTTATACATAGGTATAATTATAACAAGTAGAAGAGAAGAACGAGTATTAATAATCTTCAATAAAAATTGTATATCGTTCAATGTGTTTTTTAATATAATTGTGGCGGTTCAACATGTTTTAAAAAAAAAATATTTTGTTAAATTACTAAGAATAATTGATTTGATCTGATTTTATTTGTTAAAAATAAAAAAATCAATAGAGAAAGTTACTTTTGATAGATATTTATAAATCGAATTTAATAAAATAATATATATTTTGTCGCAGTCAGCAACCAGCAGCCCAGGTGTTTTAGTCGTTTAAATTTCGAAGTGCGCAACTGTCGTTGCCTACTTAAACTAAGAGAAAACAGTCGGTGGCTTAGCGTAGTCAATAAATTTATGAAGCGGTAGGGTAATCAGATCCACGTAAGGCTGGCAACGCCGCAGATCATCAGATGCTTGCAAAGAACAAGATTTGTGCATTTCATTAGGCAGGGATTAATAGGCTTAGGAGACTGCGAGATCGGCCGGCCCTCGCATCTCATTGGTTTGACTAGTCGACTTTCAACCAATCAGGGCCGGTCTCCAATTATGCCTGTTTATTTCGTTTTGAGGTCATCTGATGTAGAAAATGGCAGTGTGTACAGTACACTTTGTTGGCTATCGTATCTATTTACAAGTTGTTTGGGAAGTTAGTTTTTCTAATGACTATTTATGTAATTATGCTGCTATTAGCGTCTAACCGTTTAACTCTGCTTGATTGCTGCTGTATGTAGTAGTGTTTTTTACTTAATAATTATGTACTATACCTCGTTGTTTTTAATGAATGGCTTTAATTTTACTGATACATATACTTAATTTGATTGATATTAACTACCAATAACAACCGATAAGTAATAAACGGTAAATGGTAGGTGAGTTTCCATTGTTGTTAAGCTAGGGGCTCGCGATTTGTATTTGATATCTTAAAGAATATATATCCCCACAATGGCAATTTAAATTTTTGTTTATGGTGGGTTTTCTAGTTTAGATATTTATGTTCTTGAACTGTTTAACTAACACTCTTTCGCTTTAATTTAACCGATGATTTTACAATTACTGACTCGACTTGAAGCATTTGTCGTTACAATATTTTCGACTGGTATTAAAATTTGTTGCCTGGCAATTTTCGTGAAATAAATTTTCGCAGTTAAATCACGAGACGCCAGTAGAGTGATTTTGTCAAAATTTCATAAGCGAAAATTGCCAAAAGGCAACAAACTAAACAAACAAACATAAAACCAGAAGAAAATTTTGCCGGTAAATAATTTTCTCTCGAATAATATTTGACAAGACTATTATTTCACGATGCAATGAATGCACCATATCGTCGAAACATAATCTTTATCTATTTGTTAACAGTATTAAATGTACAATTTTTATAAGCTATAGTATTTTGCCCATTCTTTTCTACCAAAGCATGGTTTTTTGTATTATTGACCTGTAGCATTTGAGAACTCGAAGTTCATTCGACATTTTAGAGACATTTGAGTGACCCGTTAATTTAATTAAGTCCTGTTCAGAAACACCTTGCTCGAACAAGGCTGACACAGCTGAAGATCGATGGGAATGGTTTGTTTTTTGTGTTTATTCCAATTTTTTCAGCTGACATTTTTGTCCACTCAGATACGGTGTTGACTCCAAGTAGACAGTTTTTGAACCAAGATCCATCCTTCCAGTTGGGGTGAACGGTAAGAAAAACTATGTCTGATCAAATGTTTGGTCCCCTTTTTTCCATTAATTTTAAAAATTATCTAATTGGGCATAAATTTTTGTTTGATGAATTTCTTACCAGCCATGCTGCTTGCCAAACTTTTCGAACCACCTTGTTCGAAAAATGCTGTTGTATTTAGTTCGGCCCGTAAATTCCCCCATAACCTCAAATTTCTTCTGGTAAAAGTGAATCTTGCAGTTTACGGCCTCATTGCCCTTCCAATCATGTTCAAAAATGAAAAACCTTTTTTTGTGCTCCATCGGGGGTTTCCTCGTCGTAGCTTTGGATGATTTTTAATAATTCTTCGGTAGATAATGCTTTTGAACTGAGTTGTTTTTTTTCTTGAACACTTTGAAGCTCCCTCTGCCTGGTATCTCAGGCTAATCTTGCACATTTGAAAGATATATCTGTCAAAGGATCGACTTTTACGCCGTATTCCGTAAAATATTTTTCTTGTACAATTTTTGCTATAGTATTCCACATTGACTTTACAGACGACTCTTTATAGACTTCGCCATTGCCTTTTTTCGTATTAAAGGCATAATCCTCGAGAATTTTTGCTAGTTTCGTTATCTCTATTTCTATCAAAATTCTACCTACCACGTTATGGTAGTACATCTTTCAAGCGTAAAATTTCTCACCCGTAGAAACTCCGAAAATTGGGTCCAAATAAAGCTTCTGGACCTCTGCGTGTTTAATGGGACATTTTCCGAAACAATTTTTTTGATTTCTTCACCTGACAAATTTTGATTTTTCGTCTGGATTCATTATATCTGAAAAAAATTAATTACGCCTCAATGACGTTTGTTAAACTGACAACATTAGAATTAACAAACACCTTCGTGACGGATCTGTCATAATTTTGTGGCTGAGAAATCACGGACAGGAAGGCGTTTTGTCAGTAGGAAACGTGGCGTTGCTATGAGGTTTTATCAGTTAAAAATAGTCTAGTAAAATAGTCATTTTTAAAAGCCTTTAATGTTTTTACATAGAATTAAATCCAGGATTACAAACAGTACTTAGTCGACATATCAAACTATAATAGCTTGTTATTTCTTTAGATCAGGGGTGCTCAGACTTGTAGTGTCTGTGATCTCTCAACAAATATTTTAAAGGCAAGCGATCGACTACAACTAGACTGGAGCCTAGATACTAAAATACGTAGATTTCTAACAATGCTTATAAATATAAAATATAATGAGGGCATCTAATCAAGCATCTAATACTAATAATTGTAAAGTAATAATTTTCTTAAATCACTAATTTGCTTTCGATGTAGATGCATGACACTGCCCATCATCCACAAATTGTTTGTAAGATGTTTGTAAGACTGACATAATGCTCCTTCACCGCAGCTTGTTATACAAGAAACAGTCACTCGAAAACAATCGGTAAAATTTGCCAAACGTCTCGCGGGTACAATGTCTCAGAAGCCTGGAATATTTAGATGAGGACTTGAATAATTCTAAATTCTTTTGCGATCGACTCTAGAAGCTGTCGTGATCGACCGGTCGATCGCGATCGACTGTTTGGACACCGCTGCTTTAGATCATTGTTTCAATAATAAGCTCAATCTTTTTCTTTTTGCTATACTAGTCCGGTAGCGGTAGTATTAAAAGGAGACTATTATTTATTTTTTATTTAAAATTACGTCATTGCTAATTAAAGCAGTGCTTTATCAACTAAGTTATTACAATTATTTTCTTAAAATACAATTATTTTATTCTAGTTACTAGTTACCTCTCTTAAGGTCCGTGTCAGTATCATTTTCCTTGAATTTAAAGAAAACTTGTTTAAAACTCTCGTTTTAATCCAGTGTTGACTTTCCTTGATGCATTTATAGTCAATACGTCCTCCCTCATTGTACTTCTGAGACAGATCTTCACCTTTCGAAGGCTACTGAAAGACCGTTTAACAATAGCCATATTGGATGTGAAAGCACTTAAAAATACTTAAAAAGGGCATGCCTTGTTGTGTAAAAAAGTATTAGCTTCCTCCAAAAGTGCAACTACTTCAATATCCTTTAATGTGTGTCCTGTGTTCAAAATTCTCACAAAATAGTTATTAAATATTTATCTATTCATAGTATTAATTGTATCCTTATGGTTTACTTATACTCAGTTGCGAATTTCAGAAATGTACACTGCAATGGCGCATCCAGGTGGGTTTTGGGGGTTAAACTCCCCTCCCTCCCAGGGCGAATAAAGTAAAAAATATATAAAGAATATTAAGAAAATGTAACTTGTCTTTCAAACGCTAATTTAATAATTAAATTACCTGTAACGATTTGTAGGTACATGTGAAAGGTTATTTTTATCGATGAAAGACTTATTTAAGAAATTGTGTTAGCGAAGAAAGACTAAATGGTTTAGATTTGATGTTTATCCATCAGGACATTCAAATAGATGAAAAAGAGGTAATAAACGATATGGCTCTAAAGCAACGCCGCGCCGTTTAGACATTTTAATATAAATTTAATTTCTTTACAAATTATTATTTAAAATATCTAAATTTAAAATATTTAAATTAAAAATAAGTTTAGGAGTTAAATTAATATGTTTCATTATATTTAGATATATATACCTAATATTAGGCTCATGATAAGAGTACACAGAACGGGTCTGTTGCGAGTAGCATGCGCCTACAGGACTGTATTATGCGGCGGCCTTGTCGGCTATCACGGGTTGTGTTCCTCAGCAAGTGTTAGCAGTAGAAAGGAGACATCTCTATGAGAGAAGGGAGCATTTGACAACAGCTATAAAAAAAGAAGAAAAGGTAAGATCAATGGAAAGATGGCAAGAAGAGTGGAACAACACGGAAGATGTTGCCCAGTGGACCAAGATGCTGATTCCGAGCCTAAGGAAATGGGTAGATTGTCTGTTTTAGGGCGTATCTTCATAGGTTCAGAAAGACAGATACAGATAAATATCTATACTGAGAATATTCCGACAGTGTTACTTACACAATACTGGAGTGTAATAGATGTACAGTAGAGAGAAACAGAATGTATAGAGAAATAGGTATTAACTCTGTGACTGTGAAAGAGATGATCGTGAAGATGACGAGAAATAAGGAGGAATGGAATAGTGTTCACAATTATCCGAACAGTAATTAAAAAGAAAAAGAAGAAGAGAAACACTAACTGGACCAACGACAGAGATAAGATCTAGATAAGAGAAGGGAGTGTTCCAAAAATGTCGTTAGCCTTACAACGGCCATCCCACTTTCGGAGTACAATACGTGCGACAGTCAACTGCGCACAAGTAGGAGAGGGTGGTTTTAGTTGGTAGGCAGGATAACAGATACCTGAATATTTGGTACTGCTATCTTTGTCACTTTAAATTAAACCAAAATCCAAATTTTAAGGACTCAAAATGGAGGTAGCGTAAAAAAGTTTCGGTGCCCAACCAAACCCCCACCAGGAACATTCCAAGTGTGTCACTGTACAGTGACCCTTTTTATTATGAATGATTTAAACGGTATTGGTACCATAGAGAGAAAAGTCCAACAATTGCTGATGTTAGACAGCAGTCTCCTTTTCTTACCTCAAGTAACTACAAATACAACATTGTGGCACAGTAGATATATTTATGTTTGTAGAAGAAAACACAAGCAGTCGTAGTGTCTTGCAAGTAGTTATTTGTAGGTGTCTCGTTAACGATTTAAAAAGTTTGAAATAAATCTGGATGCGCTAGTACCAATAAGATATACCAATAACAAGCAGATAACGTAAGGGAATATGCCTTATGAGCTTATCTTTCTTAGTCCGCGGAATATTATTAAGGTACAATTTCGTAGTTTTAGTTTCTAGGCAGTGACATTAGTTTTAGTAGGAATTTAATAATATTTCTCATTAGTAGTTTACTATCATATTTATATTTACATATCCTTTTTGTAAAGTTTTTATTTGGAATAAATGCGTTAGTCACTTTTCCCTTTTATACTTATTGGGCTAGATTTAAGCCTTTTAATAAGCAACCGCACTGGTACCTTTCATACACAGCTAATTACCTTTTATATTAATGGACCAGCAGCTATGGAACTTGAACCTACTAAACTTATTATAACATAATCCTTTGAGCGGAATCTGATTAGATTTTTGGTAAATTGCTTATTTCGCTATTAATTTAAATTATTGAAGATTGTATTAGTTTTCCTCTTTCTCTCCTATTTTAGTTTTTTCCTTTGTTTCTCTTGTTAATTCATTATCAGTTGGAGCTATAGCCCTTCATGAGCCTTAACCTGCCTCAAAACATTTTTCCATCCTTACCTCTCGCCAACACGTCTTCTCCATCTCTTACTCCAATCTTCCTTAAATCGTCCTGCACATCGTCCATATACCTGACCGGCCTATTTAGCATGGTTTGTTTTAGTAGGATAACTTTCACTCATCCGCATAACGTGGCCCACTCATCTTGGGTGGTTTATTTGGATGGTTTTTACAATATCAGCATCACCAAAAAGTCTATAGGGTTCGAAACTATATCACCTTCTCCACAGACCCTGTTCGTTAACTCCGCCGTATATGGTCTTTAATACTTTTCTTTCAAAGATTCGTAGTAACTCTTCATTTCGAGTCGTCATTGTCCATATTTCTGATCCGTAGGTGAGCACTGAGCGTATTATTGTTTTATAAAGTTTGCACTTTGTTGGTCTTGACATATTTTTTGCTATTAGTTGAGGACCTAGGTCAAAATAACGGCGGTTAGCCACGCATATTCTTTTTCTTACTTCTTTGGATGTGTTGTTTTTGAAGTCAACCAGTGACCCTAAGTAACAGAACTCTTCCACCGTTTCTCGAGTTTCGTATTATACCTCTTAATTATTTTATTGTATTCTTAATATAGCCGGCATGTTTAGTTTTTTGGGAGTTAATTAGATGTCCGATGTTTTCTGCAACGCGTTTGTAACACGTGTAGAAGCTTCAACTGCTTCATTTCGGGTTTTGCCAATAATCACGATATCATCAGCATATGCTATTATTTGTATACTACAAGTATATATCGTACCCGTTAAGTTTATTCCCGAAACTCCCAAAACTTTTTCTAACTCTAGATTGAATAGCGTGCATGAAAGCGCATCTCCCTGGCGCACTCTTCTGTTAGTTGTCAATGGTTCTGAAAGATTCCCTTGTACTCGCACTTTACATTCAACTTTTCTTATTGTTATTTTAATTAATTCTATCAATCCTTTTAGTATTCCAAATTCGAGCATAGACGAATATAATAGGAGTCTGCCAACAGTATCGTACACTGCCTTAAAATTTACGAAGATGTAATGGCAGTACCCTATATGTCTATGTACTCCGTCGTTTTTTCTAATATTTGTCTGATGAATGATGTGACCAATGATAGATCTGTTTTTTTAAAAAACCTCTTCGGTATGATCGTATTATATTGTCCGTATACTGTGCCAATCGTTCTTTAAGTGTCAGGGACAAAATTTTGTATACCGTATAAAGCGAAATCCCTCTAAAGTAAAGTTATAACCGTCAAGCAGTTTCAGGTCATATAATTCCAGTATTCCAATGTTCTTGTAAAGTGCGTTTTTGCTATACACATTTAAATATTTCTGCGTGTAGGTTATCTGCTCCGGATCTGCTCCGGATCTGCTCCGGACTTGTTTCTGGCTAGAGACTGAATTGTTTTATTCATTTCTTCCAAAGTTGGTAACGTTGGTAGTTGAGTTTCCTTCTGTTTATCATCTTTATCTTCAGTTCTACTTTCGTTTAAGTATTTCTGCCACCTTTTCAGTACTTCTACTTTGTGGTTCAGAAAGATTCCATTATAAGCCTTGACTTGGTTCGCTTGTAACTTGAAAATTTTCTTTTTGTGTTAACCTGTTTTTACGTGTTGAACATTTTATTGATTTGTTGCTGATTTTTCCTATGTGTGTTTTTGTTTTTCATCTCCTCTCTTTATTCGATATTCTTCAACATTGCTCCTAGTCCTTCTGTTGACCATTTTCAGATACGAGTAATTCTTCTCTTTGATTACTTGTTTCTATTCCTCATCAAACCAGTTGTTTCGCTGCCCTTTGGGTACCTCACCTAACATATAAACTCTCAATTTGTGTTAAATTCAGTGGGATCTACTTTACTTCTGGAGTGTTCTGATAGTTTAGGATCCAAGCATATTTGAAAATTTCTTACGACTTCACTCGTAAAATTTTGCTACTAAAGGTGCCTTTATTAAATTTTCGGTAAATTAAGATATAGCAATTTTAGATACAATTCACATGGAAGATTCCGTGAACAGATCCCCCCAGGAGTATTTGTTTTCTAAAATATCAGCTCGTCTAGCTGGGTCTCTGAATCCTCTGAAGCATACGTCAGTGCTAAATTTAACTCAGGTTGGAGTCAATTATAAGATGAATATCATCACAAGTAATTTAATTTAACAATATGGTGGATTATGCTCTGTATTTGCTTTTGCACAATTTGTGGTAGGTACTTATAACTTAAGCAAGGCTTTATCCTTGATATAATAAGATTTTTAAATAGTTCATCAGAAACAATGAATGTCCAAGTTCTTGTCAATATTTCTTGATAACATCAATGATTTGACCAGCATGTTTCCTTACCATATTAAAATTCATATTTTTTTACTTTTTAGAACAACGGGTTTCAAAGTCAAGTTCCAGAGTATTTTATAATCATGATTAAACCTATGATTAAAATTGGTTTGGTGACTGCATAGTGCAATTTATAGGGAAAGGTTTTTGCACCATTGTTTCTTAACTGTTGCAATTAAATTTTTTATATCCGTTGTGGTTTGAGCAATGGGAAAATACAGATTTGCTATAAACACAGGAAATTTTTTTTCTTACTGTTGTTGCGATATTTAAAATTGACTGAAAAAAATAACATATTTACTCATTCGTAAAAAGGCTTAAAACTGTAATTTAAATACTATATCCATTGAATATTATGCAAGTTATGGACCGGAAAATTTTTTTATGAAAAGGTTGTTTGTGTACTTTTTATTCCTACACGGCTATGTATTCCCATGTTAATTAATGCAAACACGGCAATGAATCGAAATTAATTTAGAGATAATATATTATTTCCTAACCACCTTGTATTCGCCACGTGCAACATGCTTTTTTATAAGCTCCAAAGTTGATTTTTCTCTAGTCGATTAAGTTTACCGCTTACGACCGTTTATGTACGATAGATCTAACGATTTATATATTAGACAATTTTTCAAAATAGTAGTCGGTATCGATCGTCTAAAATTTCTACAAAATATAAAACAGAACTGGTCTCGATCGGTCAAATGCCAGGGAAATTGGTATACCCATTATAGGACTTTTTTGTTTTTATCGGTGAAGACAAAATAGCGAGGTGCTTTATTAAATTTCCCAGGCTAGCTTCTGCTAAATTGTCTAAATTACACTTGCACAGTTATAATACAACAATAAATATTTATAGGAACAACAATAAAAATTGTTGGATAAAGTTTTTATTTTCCTACCTTTCTCCATTTTATTGTTTTTGGTACTTTTGCCTGCCAGTCAAGGAAAAAAGTAATCTCCCGTCTCGCTATTATCGTTTGTACATGTTATGAGAACAGACACAGAAAACATGGAAAGACTTATTATCCAAGAAAAGATAAAAGGCTGAAAATCACGACGAAGATCCTCAACAAGATGGATTGACCAATATACAGCAATATGCAAAAGACCCATGCCTGAGTTAAAAGAAATGTCCAAAGACAGAGATCTTTGAAGACGGACAATACATAACACTACAATGGCCACTACACTTCGTTCGGATTGTCAGGACTGAAGAGAGGGAGTTACAAACACAGGATATTTATACAATATCTGTTAGAAATATAATTATCTACAACAGAAACCTTAGACAGGTAAAGAAAAGTACATAAAAAAACTTAAAGCGACGAAAATAGATTTTAGATTAGTTCGGCAGGAAAACTGAGGCTAGAGAATAGCGGAAAATCGAGTAAGAGAAATTCTGAACAAAATAGAAGATATAAGTACCCAAAATGATAGTAACTTAGATGATAAAGGTATGGCCAGTCTCATCTTAACGTGGACCATTTACGGTAGAAGAAAAATAGGAGGACCACGCGTTAGTCGAAAGCATTAATCGAGAAATAAGGGTCAAAGGTTTACAAGTAGACATGTTTGCTGAATTAAAAGATTTAGTGTCATACTATCACTATTTACAGTGTTTCACCAAAATTTAAACCCGTTAAAATGTTCTGGTGTATTTTTTTTTTATTTTGTTACTAAATTAACAAGTTACAATTTCAAAATGCCACACAAATATTTTTAACAAAAAAATACAACTTAGAAAATTTAATAGTTGGTAAAGATCCACTGTCATTCACTTAGACAGCTGTTTAGATTTTATGCTAAGACAATGCTTACTTTATTTTATACAATACTTTCTTTAAACTACCAGCTAGGAGATTATATACGTGGGGATCACCTCAAGACACCCCAGATCACATCATCAAAAACCAAATTGATTACATTATGGTGAATAAAAGATTCAAAAACGCAATAATATCAGCCAAAACATATCCTGGTGCTGATATCGGATCGGACCATAACCCACTGGTAGTTAACATAAGACTAAAGCTGAAGAAGATGAGAGAGTGCAAAAGCCAGAAAATACGATTTAGGACCATTAAAAAATGAAGATACCAGGCACCAGATACAAACCTATATAGAAAAAGAATTAAAAATACAGACAAAGCTAATCAACCAGATAACAAAATGACAAAACTATAACAAATTAAGCAGACAATCCTAGATAAATATCGTCGCCCAACAACGGTTAAAAAGAAAAAGTGGATTACTAATAAAATCCTAAATATGATGGAGAATAGAATAAGAGCTAAAAACAGAGACATGTGAGAGTATAAACGAATTGACAAAGAAATAAGAAAAACTATTAGAGAAACCAAAAACAAATGGTTGGAAGATCAATGCAGAGAAATAGAATCATTGGAAAGTAGACACGAGTCGTTTAATCTCCACAAGAAGGTAAAAGAGGCAGCAGGAATGTACAAACCCAAGAGATCAGGACATATGACTGATGATCATGGCGACCCGGTAATAGACATTGAATAAACAAAGAATATATGGAAGAGATACGTTGAGAAGACATTCGATGACGACAGAGATAACAACCAGATAATTATGGAATACGACACAGGACCACCAATCACTCAAGACGAAGTCAAAGCCTCAATTAAAGCAACCAAAGCAGGCAAAGCACCAGGGTCCGACAACTTTCGTTCAAAATTTCTAAGAATCATGGGAGACGAAGGAGAAAAATGGCTTACGACAACGTTCAATAAAATCTATGACTCGGGAAAAATCCCAGAGAGCTGGTTAAAATCTACATTTATTGCTATACCTAAAAAACCTAATGCAAAAAAATGCGAAGAGACTCTTAAGACCTTTTTAAAGATAATACACAGAAGAATTTATCAGAAATGCGAGTTACAGATGTCACGAACGCAGTTTGGATTCAGGGATGCGTTAGGTACAAGAGAAGCCTTGTTCGCGGTTTAGGTATTATTTCAAAGGTGCAGAGACGTCAACTGCGATATTTATGTATGCTTTATCGATTACCAGAAAGCTTTCGACAGAATCAAGCACGATAAGCTTATGGGTATACTAAAGGCAACTGATCTGGATAACAAAGACCTTCGAGTAATCAAGAACATATACTACAACCAATCAGCAACCATTCGGGTGAAAGACCAACTAACAGAAGAAGTTGCAATAAAGAGAGCAGTACGACAGGACTGCATACTCTTCCCCTATTATTTAACCTTTATTCGGAACACGTCATGAGCCAGGCCTTGGAGCATATCGAAGAGGATATTCTCATAAATGGTGAGCGCCTGAATAACATCAGATATGCAGACGACACCATCCTCTTTGCAGACAGTTTAAAAGGATTACAGACACTAGTAACGCAATTGTGGAGAATCAGTCAAGAATACGGGCTTGATTTTAACACCAAGAAAACAAAGTACATGGTCATCAGTAAGAAGCATATTCCACCTAGTTAATTACTGGTAGATCAGCAACAAATACTCCAAGTGCCCCGTTACTACTATTTAGGAACCACCATAAACGACCAATGGAACCACTCAGTTGAGATAAAACAAAGAATTGAAAAAGACAAGACACTTTTATTGAGATGCTACGTACTTCATTTCTCTGCAAACATTACACCAGCCCTACTCCAAAGTATAAGGAGAAATATGTATGACAGATTTGGTTGCTTGCTGTTTAGCACAAGGAGGTGGAATATTTGAGCCCTTAATTCATTAATCTGCTTTCCTAATTTTTATTTTTTGTTATGTTCATTTTACGAAGTTTGTAAGTTCTTAATTAGGTAGTATTTTTTTATGTTTAAGTTTGGAAGAATTTTATTGTTTTTTTTTATTTAAAAGGACAAACGATTCTTATTCTGATTTTTGCTTTGTCCATAAAATTTGTACAATTTTCAGTGACAATAAAGCATATTACTTATTTACTTACTTATTTATTTGTATTGCTATTAAGGCTAAAAAATAACCAAAAAATTAGAGCATTATAATAAATATACTCTAGAGATAGGATTGTAATAAATATTAATTCCTATGGTCAACAAAACAATGTCGTTATCTGTATATACACGTCTGAATGCTTATTGCTTGGAGATTGAAAACGAACTCAACCAATTATTTCTTTTTAGAAGTTGGCCCTAAGCTAATTAATTTTTGGGAAGGAGAAGTGTAGTTTTGTTGAAAATGTTTGAACCCTTGAGAAAATAATAACGATTTAACTAAATTAGGCCAAAACCAATAAAATTTTTAGAGTGATTATGTAAAATCACTCTGAAGTGGACTAAATTAACAGAAAGCCGTGCCAGTGTGCATCGAAAATTAAATACTCTAACCCCAAACATAAGTTATTACGAAAAGGCACTTTTAAGTATGTACACACTTGACGCATTCGAATCGATAAAAATAGTAATAATTTCTAGACAGAATCAACTGAAAATACAGTCTCGTCAAAAGTTCAAGAGAATTCAAGAGAAATTAACATGCCACAATACTACTTGTACTTGTATTTTCGTGTATATATATATATATATATATATATATATATATATATATATATATATATATATATATATATATATATTATTGTGATATTTAAAGTCTTGGTGCGCCAAGCAATAATTAGCTAATTAATTTTTTTGATTAATTAAAATTATTTAAATGATATGATTATGACTCTATCACAATTTTTAATTCTTTTATCTCAGGGTTAAATTCGTGCTTCAATATCTATGCTATTACATGTGAAAGGTAAGGTCCAGAGAATACCGGAATAATAAAAAACACATATGATCTAACACTATATATTGAAATAAAAATAATGAAATAATTCACACTCAAAAGTTTTCAATAAACAAATCTCATATAATGATTCTCAAAAATTTTGTTCTACATACGAGAATAATCAAATTAAATGGTACAAACAATATTAATTGAAATCTCAAAATTCCGAACTATTCTAACTCTCCTAATCAAAATACTTATATCCTTTCTAAATTAAGTGTAAAAATTGTGTTATCAATAAAAGAAAAAACTGCAGAAAACAAAATATCTCTCTCTGATGATGAGTGGTCCAAATCCTTGTTCCTTATAGACTGTATTATCTCCTCTCAACCGCTCCCTATGTAATCAGCAATCTTACACCGATTGTTGCAAGTATATCGTCCTTAATGATCTCCTTCAAAAGCACAAATCATTCAAATTATGATAGCCTTTTCTCCTCTCGATAAACTGAATCTCTCGTTGGCCCGAGTGAAAAATGACTCTTGGAATATCTTCTCTTTACGATAAACTGAATCTCTCGTTGGCCTGAACAGTGACTCTTGGAATATAAGTAGAGAAATATGACTTACAATATTTTGCTGCTTCAGCTCCTGTCAGATACACTAACTCCACAAAAACTCACCAACATTCAACACTACTGCTTGCTACATTTCAGGAACCGCCAGAGAACAATCCCTGTTCCTCTTACCGACTTGGAAACCAACTGCCTCTATCTTTTCTCTCTCCTCAATCTCGCTAAACTTTCTCCCACACACTTATCCCACCTTTTTCAATCTCCGCCAATCACAACTCGTCACAATTCCCCCATTTCTTCATTTCGATAACAAACAAATTTTTACCTATAATTATAAATTTCCTAAAACTTATTTACAAATAATATTTTTCTATAAATCTTAAAAACTAACAAAAACCTCTTTCTATAATCCCTTCTATTGTCTTTAATCACTGCATTAATGGATTTTGAAAAACCCCGTTCAATTCTTTGGCTTTCACTTAAACTTATGCGGGTCACTTAAGTATAACAAAGAAATGATTGATGTAAAGCTTACATTTTGTTTGGTACAGGTAATTCAAGGATTTAATAACTTTCCTTCTCCGAAATGTTTGTTGGATATTATCCTACTTATCTGAATTATTTTAATGTTTTTGAACTTTGAAATATTTTTAAACAAACCAATATTTTTCTCGATTTTACATATCATAACAAATCCCCGCCATTTGATCTGCCGAAAACTCTTTGTTAAATTTTAAAAATGACAAAAGTTTTCTAGGATCAAATTATTTCACTATGTTATTAAAATCTATTCATGATATTGATAAATGCCGTGAATGTTAAAATACCCCGTATATTGCCTGTCTTTATACGGGATTGGATATATTTTCGTTTTAAATTTTTCCAAGTATTTTCCCTTAAAAGAAAGTTCATAATTTTTAACCACTTGATTGACTTTATTAACAAAATCTCCATGGTTTCCTAAAATCTTCTCTATTTCCTTCTCCATGTTTTTTTCACAATTTATTTTTCTTTCATCCACCTTTTGTTCACATGTGTTCACTGTCCATAATACTTCTTCACAAAATTCTGGATTCTCGTCCATCAGTGCCATTTTTTCTTCTGTTTTCTTTTTATCCTCTAATTCCCTTTGGTATTCCGAGCACCATGTTTCTATTCCTTTCATTTCTCTGATGATACCTTCTTTTTCTTCCTGCTTCCATTCTGTTTTATCGTCGGTTGCCAACAATTCTTCTGTACCTTCTATTTCCTGTTTTTCTCTGGTCTCCATCTTATTTTCCTGCTTTCTTTTCGAACTCTTCTTCTTTTTCTTCCTTCTCTTTTTCTTTTCTGTTAGATCTTGTTCTTGTACTTTCGGTTTATCCTCTACAGTCATATCGATTTCTTTGCGTTTTTCCTGTGCATTGATCCTTCCAGAATTTGTTTTCCTATCTGTTTGCTTTTCTTCTCCTGTGTTGTCTGGTTCTGCTCTGATTTCCAGTTTATTTTCCGAAAAATTTATGGTGATATCTTTTTTCTTCAATTCATCAATTCCCGCTATCATATCATGATTTAAATCTTCAATCACCACACATTTCATAATATGGAATTTGTTTCCCACTCTTATCTGTACTCCCAAGCCTTCGTTTACTGTCGTCAAATTTTTATTGTTTGCACCCACTAAATCAACCCTAGGAATCTTATACACAAATCTGTCCAAATTTAATTCTTTTACTAGTTTTTTATTGATTAGCGATATCTCCGATCCAGAATCAATCACAATTTTAATCGCTTTATGTTTTATAAATGCATCTAAAAATATTAGATTAGAATTAGAAATTTGTCTGTCGTTTCCTATTGCTACATGATTCATCTCCCTTCTATTTTGTTGTTGGAAGCTCTGGTTATTTCCATCGTCCCTTTGTTCGTTAGTATTCCTATTCGGAGGATTTTGTGCATCTCTATTCCTGTTGTGATTTTCATATGTTCTCTGTTGTGTGTCATTCCTGTTATCGTAATTTTGTTGTCTATTGTAATTATTATAATTTCTCGGCCTATATTCGTTTGTTGATCTGGGATGTCGGTTTCTCTGGTCATAATTTGATGAATACCTTCTTTCCGGTCCATTATATTGGTCATGTTGTCTTCTATTTCTCATTTCTTTTCTTTTCGCTTCTTTTAATTGAAGGAATTGGCACAAACTATCAATATCTTGATAGTTTCTCAAAATCACGTGATCTTCCAACGTTTCCTCAAAATGTCTGCTGATCATTTCTACCAGCTGTTCGGTAGAATATTTGTATTCTAGATATTTTGAATTGTTATATATCTGCAAAGCATATCTTTCTTCAGATATTCCCATTTTTTCGTGATATTTTCCATTCTGTAGCTCTTGGTTGATTTCTCTCTGTTTATTTTTCCCCCAGAAATAGTTGAGAAATTTATTTTCAAAATCTGTCCAATTTTCAAACTCATCTTCCTTGCTTTCATACCATAACGCTGCTCCTTCTTTCAAATGGTTTCTAATTGTTTCTTTGCAATCGTCAAAATATCTAATATGTTGTAATTTGGTTTTCAAATTTTTAACAAACGGTACTGGGTGTGTTTTCCGAATATCCCCGCCAAACTGTATTTTTATGTCACCCGGACTTTGGATGAGTACTTCTCTCCTGTCTCCCATATCTCGTTGTTTTCTGATATCTTCAATTTGTTTTTCTATTTCTTTCTTGTCTTCTTGTAAAGCCATTTCAAATTTTGTTTCTAACTGTTCTAATTCCTTTTTCTGTACAGTCTTAATATCTTTCATTTTAGTTTCTATTTCTTCTCTCTGCATCTCTAGTTTCCTCTCTGTTTCTTCTCTGACTTTTTCTAAACAGACTTTTACCTCATTTTCATATTTGTCCAAACGCTTTTCCATTTTTCTATCATTTTCTTCTAATTTTTGTTCATAGTTTTCCAAGCGCTGCTCTATATTTCTGTTATTTAGTTCTATTGCTTGCCTTGTTTCCCGTTGGTTTTCTTCCATTGTTTGTTTTGTTTCTGCCATTGTTTGTTTTGTTTCATCCATTTTTTGTGACTGGAGTTGCATTAGTTGTAATATTTTATCTATTCCTGATAGTTCTTTTCTCTCCTCAACTATTGTCACATTTCCTTCATTATCCGATACTTCTTCCAAAATTGTTTCATCTTCTCTGTTATCCTCCTTCCTTTCCTGCATTTTAATTTGTCTCCTTGTGACAGACATGTTGTTACTTTTTGTTATTGTTTTTGTCCCCGCCAAATGTGAAATTTTACAACACTCTATATGTTTCAGAACACGACAATATTTCTCCCCAAATGTATTAAATTTTCACGACAAATATCAAATATGCAATCAGTAAAATTCAAATAATTCAAAATAAATATCAAATGTACGATTGGTAAAGAAAATAAAATCAAATAATTCAATAGCAGTAAATATCCACTAACTACGATCAATCAATAAATCAAATTTATATTCCCTGGAAAAATTGTCAAAATACTTTCAAATTCAAATTCCGTCAATGTTACATGTTTTTATCTCTGGATCACCTGTACTTATTCCAGATCTCTTTCCCTTCCTTCAAATGTAAAGCTGCGATATTTTCAAGCCCCACGTTGGGCGCCAGTTATTGTGATATTTAAAGTCTTGGTGCGCCAAGCAATAATTAGCTAATTAATTTTTTTGATTAATTAAAATTATTTAAATGATATGATTATGACTCTATCACAATTTTTAATTCTTTTATCTCAGGGTTAAATTCGTGCTTCAATATCTATGCTATTACATGTGAAAGGTAAGGTCCAGAGAATACCGGAATAATAAAAAACACATATGATCTAACACTATATATTGAAATAAAAATAATGAAATAATTCACACTCAAAAGTTTTCAATAAACAAATCTCATATAATGATTCTCAAAAATTTTGTTCTACATACGAGAATAATCAAATTAAATGGTACAAACAATATTAATTGAAATCTCAAAATTCCGAACTATTCTAACTCTCCTAATCAAAATACTTATATCCTTTCTAAATTAAGTGTAAAAATTGTGTTATCAATAAAAGAAAAAACTGCAGAAAACAAAATATCTCTCTCTGATGATGAGTGGTCCAAATCCTTGTTCCTTATAGACTGTATTATCTCCTCTCAACCGCTCCCTATGTAATCAGCAATCTTACACCGATTGTTGCAAGTATATCGTCCTTAATGATCTCCTTCAAAAGCACAAATCATTCAAATTATGATAGCCTTTTCTCCTCTCGATAAACTGAATCTCTCGTTGGCCCGAGTGAAAAATGACTCTTGGAATATCTTCTCTTTACGATAAACTGAATCTCTCGTTGGCCTGAACAGTGACTCTTGGAATATAAGTAGAGAAATATGACTTACAATATTTTGCTGCTTCAGCTCCTGTCAGATACACTAACTCCACAAAAACTCACCAACATTCAACACTACTGCTTGCTACATTTCAGGAACCGCCAGAGAACAATCCCTGTTCCTCTTACCGACTTGGAAACCAACTGCCTCTATCTTTTCTCTCTCCTCAATCTCGCTAAACTTTCTCCCACACACTTATCCCACCTTTTTCAATCTCCGCCAATCACAACTCGTCACAATTCCCCCATTTCTTCATTTCGATAACAAACAAATTTTTACCTATAATTATAAATTTCCTAAAACTTATTTACAAATAATATTTTTCTATAAATCTTAAAAACTAACAAAAACCTCTTTCTATAATCCCTTCTATTGTCTTTAATCACTGCATTAATGGATTTTGAAAAACCCCGTTCAATTCTTTGGCTTTCACTTAAACTTATGCGGGTCACTTAAGTATAACAAAGAAATGATTGATGTAAAGCTTACATTTTGTTTGGTACAGGTAATTCAAGGATTTAATAACTTTCCTTCTCCGAAATGTTTGTTGGATATTATCCTACTTATCTGAATTATTTTAATGTTTTTGAACTTTGAAATATTTTTAAACAAACCAATATTTTTCTCGATTTTACATATCATAACAATATATATATATAGTAAACTCTTAAATATTGAGGAAAACTGCAAGAAAGACTCTAATGTGTATCAACTGTTTCGCCGAACGTTTTCGCCAAAGAGAATTAATTTGGCTTCTTCAGGGCTGAAAGAGAATAAATTATAATTAGCTACCATATATTATCTATTAAAACATTATTGATCTTACCGTAACTTAGAATTGTAGAGCTAGAATATTAAAAAACTTTGCTAGTAACATAGTGGTGTTTTTTTGTTACTATGTGCAAAAAAAGTTTTTTTAAGGTTTGAAATGTATGGTAGCTTTGAACTTGACACGTAAAGGCTTGCCCAAGGTTAATCGAAAAACCCAATGTAACTACATTTAAAAGGAGGTAATTCTTTGAATTGTCGGCAATAACTAAATTTTTGATTTTTAGAAAGTTTAAAAGTGAGGTTCTGTTTTAGCCAGAACGCAAGCGCTGACAACTTCAGTAGTTCTTATGAATCTTTATGTCGTTAAGGTTCATTGGTAAAAACGAATGAAATTAAATCCCAGTATAGGGAAATATTATTTTGATTTTCTTTATTTAATTATATTCTATGGTTCATGTATTATTGCATCTTATTGAGATGTATCTAAGAAAAGCAAGGGAATGTTATATATTTTTTTGTTAATGAAAATTAATTATAAAGGTATGTTAGTTGTTAATGGATATATCAGTCAAGTTAGTTATCTGTGATATAGTATTGTTCTTGGTATCTGATTTAAGTAATAAGTGGTATATATCGCTTAGATTCTTAATGTCACTCTTAACATTAATGGAGAAATCGTTAAGGAAAATATAAGACATTTCAATGAACTCTCTTTTAGATTTATTGTTTTCACGGTGGAGAATTGTAGTGTTCGTATAGTCCATGAGATGACCAGTGGAATGGTCATGTTTGGCTAATGCACAACGGTCAGGGTGAAGTCGAGAATCACTTTTGTGTAGTGTAATACGTGATTTCAATAATTGAGATGTTTGACCGATGTAGGAATTGTTACAAGAGAGACATGGAATGTTGTAGACAATATTACTAAGCCTATCTATGGGAGTCTTATCTTTTATCTTAGAATAAAGATTATTAATTGTTAGGGCTGATCTAGAAGCCACATTAAGTTTAATGTTGTTATTATTATTGCCAAAGCTATTTTCAACACTTTTCAGAATCCTTGTTAACCCCAGAGTGATATCTCTGAAATATGGTAATGAAAAATATTTGTTTATAGGAGTATCCGAGACTGGGTTCCCACTTAAGACATCAGGATCAGCATTGTTAGTCGCGAAGGAAGGTGAAATATCTTCGTCATGGATAGTATTAAACAAAATCTTATTAACTAATGGTGTTGGATAAGCGTTTGAAATAAAAAGTTTCTGTAGGATTTGTAGGTTTTCTGAATGAAATAAAGGATCTGATAGTTTTATTACTCTATTTTTTATCTGTTTGATTAAGTTGACTTTGGTAGAATTATTATGGTATGAGTTGTAGTTAAGGTATCTACCAGAATGGGTCGGTTTTTGATACCAATCTATTTTAATGTTGTTGTTTTCCCTGATCATCCTTATGTCGAGAAAGGGGACGGGCCAATTACCATCTTCCCTCTCTATAGTGAACTGGATGTAGGGGTCATAACCATTAAAAGTATCTAATAGTTCATCTACCTTGTCATTGGATATAGCCAAAATGATATCATCAACATATTTTTTAATAAATGGACTATTAAAGGATAGTAAAGGAATGACTGAGTCTAATACATAATCCATAACGTAAGTTGCAATGATAGGAGAAATCTTAGCTCCCATAGGGGTACCGAAAGTTTGTTGATAGAATTTAAAGAAGAAGAAAGAAGAATTTAGAAGATAAAATCATTTAATGATAAAATCATTAGAGTCTTTCTTGCAGATTTCCCCAATATTTAAGAGTTTACTATTTAACTAATCAGCAAAGATTAAATTTCTTTTCTATATATATATATATATATATATATATATATATATATATATATATATATATATATATATATATATATATATATATATCCATCCAAAAAGGTAATAGAAGGTAATAGTGTTTTTTCTTAGTGTGTATAGTTTATTTTGTTCGTCTCTTTGGAATACTTCTATAGATTCGTTCTCGTTTATTTATTGTTTTATTTTGGAATGTTACTATTTGCTTTTACTGTTAATCTTCGTACAATAGAGAACAATTGTATTGAAATTAATATGTAAACATAAATAAATACCGATAACTGATAGAACTTATATTTTAATATAACACAATTTAGTTAAAATATACAAACAAATTTAGTGTAGGTCTTTCAGTGTCTGCTTCACAAAAAAATTCACCGGTTCTTCTGCTGCATATTTGTCGGTATATTCATCAGAAGAGGTGTGAGCAAGTTAAATATTCTTTTTCCGTTACTGAAAGTCAGTGTGTCGCATCGTCCGGATGTCAACACACGTGACTAGCAAGGGTTCGTGTTTTGGTTTAAAGATTATGTACATCACTCAAAACATTTCTTATCGGCGGATATATGAGTAAATAAAGTAAACGCACACAAAAATAAAACTTATATTTTTATGGGGTTCCAGACGTGTCTATTGTCGGTGGGATTATTAGAAAATAAATTATATTGATCTTTATAGGGTGGTGAATGATCGATCGCGTTTTAGGGGAATTCGACACTGTTAAATTACTGGGTCCCTAATATTTGCAAATGAAAAATCATTTGATATACGGTAATTCCGGGTTAGATGAAAAATTGTTTTCATTTTGACTTTACTCATTGGTTATTGGCCCAATTCTTATAAAATAAAAGCTCTCATTCATTTAAATACTGCATTTATATATACTACTTTTTTAATTTGAAATATTTTTTAAATGCTACTACCATACCCTCAGTGTTAGATGGACCGAAATATAAGGAATAGTTGAACCAGTAATAATTGGAAAAACGTATTAAAAAAAGACAAATATGTTTCAATCAAACAATTTATCGATACCACTAATATGATTTTGGGGACAAATAGATGTGTTTTGAGGCCTAGAGTCTGTGAATTCCGACATAAAAGCATATGCTGGTTTTGCTTTAGATTTAAATATAATGATTCCATAGATTCGAAAACCACTAATTCCATTTTCTACATTTGCTCCAACATTCTACATTTTTTCCAAGCTAAGTTAAGAAGCCTAGCAAACTGCAGACGGGTGATCTTACTTGAAGCAGTCTTGGTAATATAGTTGGAGCAGGCAGAATAGTAGTTCATTCTAAGATACTTAAAGAAAGTACGATCTAATGGTTGAAGCCAACGGCTGGTGTTAGGAGAAATACTCATCAAAATTATTTCATTATTTTTTGCAAACTCTAGCATTTCTATGCAACTAGTATGTTATGTGGATCTATCTAGAAAAAGGAGTACATGTCCTGCTGGTTTTTTTGGAGCAAAATTAATTTTTATTCAATTAAAAATAAATCAATATTTACATAGCCAGATTTTGGAGATATTGTTACTTCAGCACCAGGAGGCAAATCGTCAGAAAGCTCCTGCGTTAGATTCTTCATTATACAAAAAGGTGATAAGAATTTACCTTCTCCATTAACACATGTTAATACTAAAATTATTTCACCTTTTCCCCCCAAAGTAACAGAAATTATATTCTTAGAACCTTTTAAGGCAACTACTTTTCCAATTTTGTTATTCAACTATAAACCTATTTTGTCCTTGTTGAAAATGTTTTATGTTTTATCTATGAGACTGTTTTCTTTTAAAACATTTTTTAAGAGGTCAAAGTACCCTTTAACAGCTATTTTATGTAAGCCCTCCGCTCTTGAAATAGATATGCCTTCAGATTACCGGATGAAAAGTTCAGGATTGCGACCAAGAAAAGAAGAACGCCAGTCGTAGCCAGCTTGTTTGGTTTCATGGTTAAAAATAAGTTTTAATTGCCGGCTTGCTGTTAAATAATAAGCCACTGAATGTCTGTTATGAGTAAATCCCATCGATTTTAGTTTGTTTTATGTGCCCAATCATTTTTTTACAACAATGAGCTTTTTCCCATTGGACCTTTAATAAAACTAAAACTTTTTCTAACTGTCTTCAGACCATTCTCCTCTCACAGATATGCCTTTTCTTTTATAAAAAGTAGGCATTTTTCTTAAAAAAAAAACAGCTTATCAGGATACGAATTTCAAATAGGTTTTTTCTAAGTATTTAATATTATTAATTAAAAAATATAGTTAAGCCCTAACAGGATAAATGGTCAAACTAAACCAGATTTTTCCTGGCCAAGTGGTCCACTCATCCCAAATTTCACTAGTTCATCTATTCTAATTATCAGGGATAGATAGTTTTAGATGTACAATGAAGTTATAGCATTGATCTCATATCGAAATCATTTAAATTAACTTAGTCTAGTATAAAATTTTTTTTAAATCACCAACAAAAACAACCTGGGTTTCCTTTAAAGTACACTTGAAAATCATAAGAAAATCTAAGCAGTGTTACGTGTACTTACGAGCAACAACTCAACACACCGACTGCAACGCGGCTATGGCAGACCAGCGATATATTCGACCAGTCCGTCTATACCGGTGGTCCCACTATCCCCGACTTATCCTATCATCAAAAAACATAGACACATATTCTATATGCGTCTATATTCTATGCCATCATATTCACATACAATGCTTAAACATCCTTTATTCACATTTTTTTGTCTTTAGTCTTGTTAATAGATTGTAATAAATGAGTACAGTTTTTGTACGTAGTACCGGTATAAACCGGTCGTATTGCATCCAATTAACGTATTGTATATTGTGTATGTTCTAGTGTGTGTCAAGTAATTGCCTTGTTGCTAAGTAAAGTCGGGTTCATTGTTTTTACAAAGAATCACGTATTATATTCGAACGAAAGTGGTACCTCGGGAAGTCGGGAAAGTAGCAATCCGACAAAGCAAACGGAGTACAGTTCACATCTTCTTCTTTGATTCTATGCTGCACTGTTTGCTGTTTTTTATCTCAAAACAATTCACAATCTGAATTGTTTTGAGATAAAAGCATAATTTAATATTATTCAGAATATCTAGTTTTCAATAAATTCTGCAATATTTTAACTTTATTTACGCCATTGAATGACGTAAAAAGACTGACTTTATCTGGATATCATTTTTCACCGCTATTGGCTCGAACTCAATTTTTGGCTTAAACTCGGTTTGTCCAACACAATTTTGTTTATGGTTTTAATGACAATATGGGAATTCCCCAACATACTAATAGTTTATAAACTCTCTTAATTAATACTCTGTCGTATCATAAATAACTTCTGTTTATTAGTCTATGTTGATTTTTTAAATATGATTATTAAGGTGTTAGTACGTTATATATCTAGAAATATGTTTTTTCATTGCATTTTAAAAAATACTAAGATATCCTAAAGATACTTAATAATAAGTAAGCGCAAAAATACCTTAGCATAGTTATATTATGTATAATTGGGTATTAAATCAAAATAATATAATTGGGCTTAAAAGTCAGCACAGCAAAAACGAAGATAATAGTGGTAAACCGGAATCCGAATCAACCAGTACACATAAAAATATACGGTACAGAGATAACCAAAATGTTTAAGTTTAAATACCTGGAAAGCTGGATCAGTGAAAAATTCAAACAAATCTTTAGAAATTCGAGCCTAAATTAAAATGGCCAGGGCAAACTTTTTCAAAAAATCTATATTTGAAACAAACTACCAAGGTAAGAATTGACAACCAGAATATCCGAGATATCAAAATACAGAGAGGAGTCCGCCAGGGTTGCGCGCTGTCACCACTACTCTTTAATGTCTACAGTGAAGCGGTATTTAAAGAAGCGCCCTCAGATTAAATAGAAGCTATATCTAGCAATAAAAAAGTTTTGAATAACTTACGTTTTGCAGCCGATACAGCAATCATGATATATCTATTACAACAATGATTTACAGAACGGAATGCAACGCCTTAATGAATGCTATCATGAATACAGACAATAAGGATGAATTTGAAAAACCTAAATGCTTAATTAAATGCATGACTAAATCAGCAGTTGTTGTTAAAGATACTGTAATTGAGTGGATACCTACAAATACAAACAAACATGGATAATATCAAATGTAGACCTAGACAAAGAAATTAAGACACGTATTGAAATAGCACGTGCATCATTCGTTAAACTTAAAAAGTTTCTTTGTTGTCAGGATATAAGGTTAGGACTACGCCTGAAATACTTCGGTGTTACGTATTTACTACTATTCTTTATGGCTTGGAAGCATGGACATTAAAACAAGTCCATCTGAATAAGTTGACAGCTATTAAATTTTGGTGTTACAGAAGAATCCTACGAATATCATGGACTCAAAGAAGGTCAAACGCAGAAAATACCAGAAGAATAGGAAATGAAGCTGAAATAATATGTGCTTAGGCCAAAAAATACTCATTATTGCAATTAAGGTAAAATTTGAGGAAAGCGAAATGTGGGAAGACGAAGAATATCGTGGCTTAAAAACTTGAGTGAATGGTTTGAATGCAGAACTATTTAAAGCGGAAGTCAACAGGGTCCGGATAGCCATGGTAATTTACAACCTTCAATAGAAGATAAAACTTAAAGAGGAAGAAACTTTTTAAAAATGCAAAGCTTCTTATGCGATAGGTCACTCGATTTGCAAATTAAAATACAATTTTGTGATGTGTTGCATAATATTTCCCACTGTTAGATATATGAAGTTGAGATGTAGAGGCAAAAAGTTGCCAGTTTGAACAGAGTTGAAGCATTTAAAACTTTGGTGTGTAGACGAATTTTACGAATACCTTGGACTTCCCATACCACCAACTTGCAAGCTTTTCACCAAATGAGCACAGAACACAAGCTCATTGAAATAAAAAAAAAATGGAAAACTGCATATTTCGGACATGTACTGAGACACAATAGATACGATTTTTACAGCTCGTAATCGAGGATAAGATTAAGGGTAAATGTAGACCAGGACCAGGACAATGCTTCTGGCTTAAAAGCATAAGATTTTGGACAGGCTTGCTCTCGAATGATTTGCTGAGAAAACCCAAAACAGAGGAGAAATTAGAAACTATTGCCGAGTATAATAATAATAAAAAAGTTGTCGCATAATAAATCTAGTGTAATTATTAAGTAATGTTATAGTAATACTATGGTAGTTTTGCATCTACATTAATTAAATAAAGAGTATTCCGTTATAAAACTTGTTGCATATGATTTTTGTCAATTTTGACGTTTAATATTTTCGCCCAGAGTGGACGTATTGTTGGAACAGTAGAAAATGTAGGAAATTATAAAATAATAAAAATGTCAGGTTATTCATTTATATTGCAGATTCTAGGATATATTATTTGAATAATTTATTTCAAGTGTAGTGTCTAACATTCAATATCTGAATCACTTGATTTCTCACTATGTTTTAATCAAATTAAATATACACTAGCGGACCAACTCGACATCGAGTTTTTTAAATGAAATTTTTATTTTGCGAGAAAAATTAAGAGATCAATACAAACAATATAAGCAAGAATATACATAACATTCATCAATAATAATGCAAGTAAAAAAAAGTGATTATGGAAGTCGACCTCAAAACCGGAATGCAATTTTTAGTTCATCAAAGGTTGACATGGATATCATTTAGCAGTTAATTTTGCATGCTGATCACGAATTCGGTGTCAGATTTGCTCTATCTTGACGTTTTATGCGCGTTTCGGGTCACTTCCAGTGTCGGATCGCAACCGGAAGTACATATTTAGATTCGTCTCGACGAGACCTTTCGATCCATATATACATTATGGGGTCTAAAACTTAAAGTAAATTTTAACTTCCGGTCATCTCAAAACCGGAAGTGAATTTTTGTACCAAAAGTATATCTTGACAATCTCATACGTAATACTAATAATATTCCGAAAAAATATTTTAATTATATAATATGGTTTTTGAGTAAAGTGGTGGACAAGAAAAGGACTTAGCGTTTTAGTATATAAGATTGTCATTTACATCTGGCATTGATAGTTTTGAATCCATGGCAATCTAGGTATTTCTTTGAGAAATATTATGGAATAATCATTCTGTCATTTCTTATATAATGAGAATTCATGTAAAATATATTCCTTAAGCGAGAACTAATTAATAATAAATATTCTACATCAAGAGTGAGAATTTTTATTTTCTTTTATTAAAACCTAACTTTTCGGATTCATTACATCCACAAATGGTCATGGAGAAAACTTTTAATAACCGACCTTTTGATGAAAGTAAGTTTTACCCCATATCTAATAACATATTTTCAATATAACCGCAATCCAGAACTTGAAAACAATGTTAACAGTAATATTTGAACATTCAATTTTCTGATTGAGTTTTTAATCATAACATAAGATAATTAACGTAGCAACAGAATCACTTGGATAGAGGAAAGTAACGAACAGTAACATATCAAAAAATGAAACACCATGGTTTAGAGAGGAAGTGTAGACAAAATGTGAAGAAAAGAAAAAAGCCTTTTTACAATACAGAACACAACAAACACAACAGGCATATACCCACTATAAACAAATCAGAAATGAAACGAACACTTTTAATTAGACAAATAAAAAAGGAACACTGGCAGAACTTTTCAAAACAGATGGAACACGACTTCTAAGGAACACAAAAAGAAGAAATATGGAGAATGATTAGAGAACAAAGAAAAGTGATGAACGAACTAATAAAAACGAAACACATTCAAAAGGAAACATGGGCAGATTACTTTTGACCCCTATTTCCTAAAGGTGACAATAATGAACTACCAACACCAAAGGTAACGACAAACAAAGAAATAAATATCGAGGAGAAGGAGGTAAAAGAATCGTTAAGAAAATTAAAAAATAGAAAATCACTGAGAGAGGACAGAATACCGAATGAACTCCTAAAGTACGGAGGACCGGATCTGACCAAACAACTATTAAAACTAATCCAAAACATAATAGAACAAAATTGAACGAAATTATAACACTAGCAGAAGAGCAACAAGGTTTTAGGTCGGGAAGATCATGCACTAATGCTATATTTATAATGAGGCAAGTGCAAGAGAAACGATCAGAATACATCAGACCGGCATATCTAGGTTTCGTGGACCTTAGAATGGCATTTGACCGGGTCAAATTAAAGGACGTTATCCACTTATTGTACGCAAGAGAGATACGTCTAAGAATAACCAAAACGACCGAAAATATCTGCCAAAACAACACAATAAAAGTAAAAGTCGAAGAGGAACTAACCGATCCTATTGAAGCTGGCAATTGGATAAGCCAGAAACATTACCTGACTCATCTATTGTTCAACCTGATTATGGATGTAATAATAAAGAAAGTAAGAACTAAAAAGTATACCAAATGGGAGAAAAACAACTTAAAATAATTGCTATAAGACGACGCAATACTACTCTCTCAAAGTGAAGACGATTTACAACGTATGCTACACCAATTTAATTTAATCGCCAGAAAACTTAACGTGTTAATTTCCCAAACAAGACAAAATGTACGGTTACAACAGCAAATTTACTAAGATGTAAATTGGAGCTGGACGGTCAGACAATAGAACAAGTAATGGAGTTTAAATACCCAGGCATCACATTATCTAGCTAAGGAAAGCTTCAAACTGAAGTAGAAGATCAAGTAAATAGAGCAAACAGAGCCGCAGGCTGCCTAAATGAAATAATATGGAGAAATAAAAATATCGGAGAAGAAATAAAAGGCAGAATTTACAGAACAGTCATCAGACCAATAATTTTATACGCGGCAGAAACACGAACTGACACAGAAAAGACAAAGCTAGAAGTACAGATATACGACGTAGATGCAAGATGAAGAGCATCAAGAACTGGGTAAGAAATAGAAGAGTAGAATGTAACGATCATGTAAGCCGAATGACAACAAATAGAGTAGAAAAGAGGGCAAGAGACGGTTCCCCAATAGGAAGACGATCAGTAGGAAGACCACGAAAACGATGGAACGACATTTTACTGGAGGCACATTGAAAAACAGACGGAGTCATGTTTATATAAAAATAAAAAGAAGAAGAAAAAGTTTTTAATCTGTGGACAAGGATTGAAATACTTACAAGAACACTGTTCAGGTCGACTATATATAAAATAGGTTTTATAGGTAAAATAAGTTTAATTATACAAGAATTTTATAAAATTACTTTATTGTATGTTTACTTTTACTAAACATCTGATCCGAGAAACAACATAATTTATAATGTTGCGGATGAAATTCACAAGTAAAATATAGTACTTTTCAGAAGCGCTTCGTTATTAATTATTAACTTCCGATAAATCTAATGAATACTAACCGATGTTAGGTGCAGCATACGTAAACTTGCTCGCTAAATTTATGTGTCTTTAGAGCGTTGCAAAAAATTTCCAGATCACAATTAGGTGGCACTTCAGTAGACAGACCAAAGACAATGCCGAGTGTATCACAATGAAGTTAATAAACATGTCAGTCGTCTATCACTTGGTACTCACTTGCATCTGGTGGTATGAGACCGTTATGTAGAACAAATGAATGACGAACAAATGAATAAAAGTCGTATTTGTATTGTCACACGTTTAAAACAAGAGAATGGATTGCGCTAACGTTGATACACATTTTTCGTTTATGTACTTAAAGCAATTTAGATGAATACTTTATTTATTGCTGTGTTTTGAAATAGACGATGTAATGCTAATATACTATTGTATGCGGTAAGACTGAGTAATTTTATTTAAATAGTAGTTTTCATACATTAATGAATTAAGTTAAGAAGCATTACAGAACTTTATAAAATATTTTGGGAAAATTTATCAACATATTTATAATTCGATTTTTATGAATAATAAGAAAGTGTATAGAATTGTAAAGAAAAAAAAAACAGCTAATAGAAATACCTACCAATAAAAACCATTAGATAAGGAAAAATCATGTCTATAAAAACATTTTTAATACTGAAGCTTTGGAATAAAACTACAAGCATGAGCATAGGTTTTTAGACCTGGTAAGGAAACACTAATAAAACTAGCTAAAAGATAATAACAAAAGGTTCAGAACAGGACAATCATGCACAGATGATGTAGCGTGACAAAGAAAAAAATGAGAAATCCTTAGAATATAATAAACCGCCATTTAAGTATGTTTATTATAGATTTACCCACTATACGATAAAAGTATACCCGTGGACATCATTTAGGCAGTGGGACCTGCTCCTATTCAATTTGATGATGGGTGAAATTATAAAGTAACTTAAACCATAAAGCGATGAAGAATGTAAAGAAAGAAACTAAAAAACTCTTTTCTATGCGGATATTGTTACAACCATAGCAGAAAATGAGAACGCTCAAAAGATGCGTAATTAATTTTACACTCTTGCTTTAAAGTACTACATAATAATTTTCATACAAATGAGAAAGGAATATATAATAATTTAAAAAAACCAAGCCTAAGGGATTTATTAAAAAGAAGATAATCAGTTTAGTGAGCCACAGACTTTAAATATTCCCAAAAATTATCATCATCATTTCGGTTTTACAACCTTACATGGGCTCCGCCAAGCACGTATTTCCATATTTCTCCTGTCTTCATCGATGTTATCAAGGAACCTTGCTCTAGGTCTTCTCTTTTTCTCTGATCAATGGGTCTATCAAGAGGCGTTTTTCTAGCTGGGTCATTTTGTTCCATCCACATTACATGCCCTACCCATCTCAGACGTCCTATCTCAATATGTTTTCCTATATCAGGTTCTTAAAATATTCTGTAAAGTTCGAAGTTGTATCGTCTTCTCCACACTCCATTGTCATTCACTGCTATTTAAATTCGCCTTAGTACTTTTCTTTCGAAACATCCTAACATGTTTTCATTATTTTTTGTTAGAGTCCACCTCTCTGAAACATATGTTAGGACTTGGCGTATTATTGTTTTGTTGAGTTTTATTTTTGTATTTTTAGATATAATTGTGGATTTAAGGAGGAGATTAAGCACAAAATAGCATCTATTGGCGGTGCAAATTCTGCGGTTTATCTCTGCGGTAGTATTATTCTCAGTGTTAAGGAGTGCTCCCAGGTATACAAATTCGTTCACTGCTTCGATGACGTCGTTTTCTATAATAAATGGTCGTAGTATTTGTGGTTGCGTGTTTATTTTCATATACTTCGTTTTGTTGGTATTTATTATTAAACCCATTTTTGTAGATGATTCTTTTAATGTTACACACGCCTCTCGTACAGCGTTTTCCGTTTTCCCAACCATATTGATATCATGAGAAGGGGCCAGGATTTGCACTGATTTATTATATATTGAACCAGTGGTTGTGATTTGTGACATACGTATTACTTTTTCCAGAGCCAGATTGAACAGTATACAGTAGATGGGGTTTCCCTGGCGCAGCCCGTTATTTGTATTAAAAGGTTCAGACAGTTCGCCCTGAATTCGTACTCTACATTCAAATTTTTCAAGAGTTAGTTTTGTTAAATTTACCAACATATTTGGTATTCCTAGCTCTTTCGTTGCTTTGAACATTTCTATTCTATTTACAGAGTCGTAGGCTGCTGTGTAGTCTATAAATATGTGATGAGTATCAATGCCATATTCCAGTATTTTTTCCAAAATTTGTTTCAGGGTTACAATGGATCTGATGAATTGTCGATTAACCACCTCTAAAACCAGCCTGGTATTTTCCTACTATCCGTTCTGCATATGGTGCCATACGATGACATAGTACTGAGGAAAATATTTTATACGCTGCATTTAGAAGCGTAATTCCTCTGTGGTTAGAGCATTCAAAGATATCTCCTTTTTTGTGTATGGTGGACACTTCTTTACCTAGTTCAGCTGGGAGATTATCTATTTCGGGTGTTTTTTTTCTGGCTAGTTTTTTAACTGCATTTTTAACTTCAAGAATCGTTGGTGGTTCCTCTTCCCTCTCGTCTGTTCCCCTTACCTCATCTCTTTCGTCTTCCACGTTTTCTTCTTCTTCCTCTATATTAAGTGCCTGGTTAAAGTATTCCACCCGTCTATTAAATACATCTTTCCTTGTTGTTAATAGGTCGCCATTCTGACTTCTGCATTGTCTTGTGGTTGCCTTAAATTCTTTTCTGTTGATGTTAACTTTTTTATAGAATGCTCTGAATTCTTTTTCTCTGTTGAGGTTTTCTATATATTTAAGTTCCTCATTTAGGTGGTTTCGTTTTTTTTTCTCTTGTATATCTTTTTTCTTCTCTTCTCTTTGTCTAATAATTCTCTATAGTTGTTCTTGTTCATCGGGTAAGCATCTTACTGTAGGCTTCATTTTTTCTTTTGTTGCATTCTTGCATTCATTGTCAAACCAATGATTTCTACTGGCACAAATTTCTGTTCCCATTTCTTCTTTCGCTACTGTTTCAATGTCTTCCTTTATTCTGGTCCAGTAGGAGTCTATATCTATCTGGCCGTTATTTACAATTTAATTTCTCAGCCTGTTGGTGATGTTTTCCCAGTAACGTTCTGCAATTGTCGCATCTCTCAGCTTTTGCACATTCCATTTGTTGTATCCATTTTATTTTCTTTACTAGTATTTAAAATTCTAGCCCTCAATGTTGATATCACTAGGCAATGATCTGAGTCTATGTTTGCGCCTCTATAACTTCTGCAGTTTATTACGTCTGTTCCATGCCTTGAATCTATTAAAATGTGATCAATCTGACTCGTTGTTCTTCCATCAGGGGAGGTCCAGGTTACCTTGTGTATGTTTTTGTATTTAAAATAGGTGCTAGCGACTGTCATATTGAGTGCTGTTGCTGTGTTTATCAGTGGTAATACATTATCGTTACTGATGTTGTGTAGGCTATGCTTTCCTATCGTGGGCATAAAAACTCGCTCTCGTCCTATTCTTGCATTCATGTCACCTAATAAAATCTTAATGTCATTTATGGGACATATCCTGTAGGTTTGCTCTAGGTCTTCGAAGAACTGTTCTTCTATTTCCTCTGGGTTTTCATCAGTTGGAACATGTGTATTGATCAAACTCTAATTAAAAAATTATCTTTTTAAGCGCAAATAGCACGTTCTCTGACTGTAGGCTTTAAAGTCAATAAGGCCTTTTGTTCTTCGGTTTACAATAATTCCCACCCCATCTATGTGTTGGTTTTTATTGCAGCTGTTATATATGGAATGGGTTCTCTTGTCAAGAGTGCCAGTTCACGTCCACCGCATTTTCTGCAGTGCTAAAACATCTACTTTGTACGTGTTTACTATGTCTAGTAAAAATGTGAGTGCTACAGTTCGGTACAGGGTTCGGGTATTCCAATATAAATAAAAATTAAATAAAATAAAAATGAAAACGTTTATTGCCATTAAAATATTTACATTATAACTTAAGATATTTCAAACTTAAAAATTTCATTTTCTTTCTACTGATGTCCCGCATCTGCACCATCTACTGTGTGGACTGCATCCTCTTTGGGTGTTTGATTGTTCCTGTCGTTGACTCCTTGGTATCTTTTTCTCTAGGTACTTCTTTTGGCGTCGTACCCACTTTCCTGATTAGTCGTCGATGCAAACAGCTGACTAATTTCTGATCAGATGGTTGATCAGCCTATGTTTAGTTCTGTACATCCTCTGGATATGGATTTCTGTCAAGGATGTCTTTTGTTTTCAGGAGTTTTCTTATGGCTTGGTGGAAGAAGTACCTTGTCTTGTTCTCAGCCACCTCCCTCAGTGGTAAGTACTGGAGCCTTTAATGGATGGTTACATTTGATACTCTATCTTCCCATGTCGACCCGTCGATTAGTCTGTAGCATGACGTCTCTGATATTTCCAGCTTCTTCCAATTGTAGTCTGCTATGGAACTCTATACTGGAACTGCATATAACAGCACCGACCTAACGTAGGCCTGGTATAGTTGAATCTTCTTGGCCTTCGTTAGGGGACTTGTCCTGAAAATATAAGGAAGTATCAGTTTTTTAGCTATAGTTGCTTTTTACCTTAGATTCTTCAACATTTTTCGTGAAATTTATTCTTTTGTCGAAGTGGACTCCTAGGTATTTGACTAATTTGTCTGAATGTATGACTTTCCTCTCATCGTGAGGTCGACAACTGGTGAGCTTGTTTGCTGTGTTACGATGATGCACTGTGTCTTCTCAGCGTTTATCTTGATTTTCCATTTGTCCGTGAATTCTGAAATCCTCTAAAAGTGGTTTTCTAACGTCTGGACGATCCTTCTATCCTCTTTTCATGACGTGTAAATTGTCGTGTCGTCTGCATGTAGTGCTGTATTTGTTCTTGCATCTATTGGTAAGTCTGAAACAAAAATGTTATACCAAATGAGCGATAGGATACTGCCCTGAGGTATTCCTTCTTGAACTTCTTGCATCCTGAAATCTTCTGGTCAGCTGAAACTTAACAAGTTCTATTAGTTAAATATGAGTCACATATATTAACTAAATTATGTGGCAATCTAGCTCTGTCTTGTGGAATGAGAGTTTTCTTCCAGACCGTGTTGTACGCCTTTTCGATGTCAAGAATGGCCATTCAAATGGCATTTTCTGGTTTCTGTTGAAGGTATCCTCGTGTCGCTGATTACTCTTGCTAGCTGTAATTTGCAGTTTTAGTCTTTACCACAGCGCTAATGCTACTTACCTTACAATTATATATGTAGGCAGTAGTCGTTGTTCAACTTTACTGACCCCAAGCTAACTCACTGGTGACGGGATAGATTCAAAATGAACGAATAAATATTATTGGGAGCCAGCTTCCTTTATTGCTAGCCAGTATATACTGATAACTATAACTCATTCCATAAATGAAGTAAAAGGAACAAATAATTAGATACATGTAACCCAAATACAGCTTGTATTTCCCTATGATGTAATACTCAGCGATCACAAAGTTGTCTTAAACTATAACATATATACAAGTAAACTTATGTGACATCAAATACCTCAAATATTTAAGAGAAAATGATAAAGTCCTGGATTGAAGATCCCAAAGCAACCAATTTACATTACAAATGTATAAGTGACAAAATTATCTTAAAGTGATAGGTTAAAACCGATATTCCCCTCCCGTATGTTAAATACAAACTTCAAAAAGTAATAAAACTAGTTAACAAAGTTATTTCAACTTAGTGTTGATTGTTAAAAAAAATAACCCTGGTAAACAAAGACTGAAAGATGTTCGTTCCTATATCAAAACTACACGAACTTTATGTAACGCCACTTGTGTCAAAATAAATTTTAACATTTTTTTTTTTTGGTAATTTTTACGGTTTTTAAATTACTTTAGTGAGGTACTATTTTTAATTGGGAATTATTATTTGGGGACATTAGTAAGTTTTAAGCAATACCTCATAGTGTGTAAATAGTTTTATAGATATTTACATATTGTCACAATTCGCCCCAATATGGGGTAAGTTATGACGAGCTTTGGGCAGACTGTGACAGTAAACATTTTTAAATATAATAAACTTTAGTTGGAGAATAAGAACAAAGTTTCCATAATAAATTTATGTTATAGTTAAGTATCTATAATTACATAAATGATTGATAAATGTAATATGTAACAAACAGATGTGTAAAAAAAATCTGGTGAAATTACAAGTAAAAAAAAGACAAAACTTAATTGCTGTAGTCAATTTGTGCTGATTCTACTTCTAGTTTTGACTTTCAGTTTATACAAATATAATTAAGATCATCTGTTGTGCACTTTACATGAGCATACCTCTTACATTCCATACACCGCACCCAGTCTTCTCCTAACCTAGACTTTTTAAGCGGTCCCATATAAACTAAGCAGAAGTAATCTTCTTCATCCTCTTTCTTTTTCGCTGAACTTTTCTTAGACTATAGTTTTTCTAAGTTAAATAATTTTTTCTTTATTTTATCCTCTTTGCTTTTTGTTGTTCCTTTCCTCTTTAACTCTTCATTGAGAATTTTCTCCTTGACAGGTGTGCTAGTCAAAATTGTAGATAAGCTCTTTATGGTGTTTTTTTTGGAAGACCAGCTTTTGGCAGATGTCTGACATCGATAGGGCTGACAGACAGATTTTCGGCATGGAATGATCCTGGTGGGTTGGCCTGCAATAATCCTGGTTGATATGATCATGGTTGGTTAACATGGTCGGGTTGACATGGTTAATACGGTCCTGGCTGACAGGCAAAACTTCGGCATGGGATGATCCTGGTGGGTTGGCCTGCGATAATCCTGGTTGATATGATCATGGTTGGTTAACATGGTTGGGTTGACATGGTTAGTATGGTCCTGGCTGACAGGCAAAACTTCGGCATGGGATGATCCTGGTGGGTTGGCCTGCGATAATCCTGGTTGATATGGTCATGGTTGGTTAAAATGGTCGGGTTGACATGGTTAATATGGTCCTGGCTGACAGGCAAAACTTCGGCATGGGATGTCATTAGTTCTCCTATCCATTCTTGTTATTCTGCAGCATCTTCGCAGGCATTCCATCTCTGTTGCTACTATCTTACTGCTGTTTTTCTTGTTTATGATCGTTTATAATACTTCGCACTAATGTTTTAAAAGCTGTGTTTTTGTCTTCATATTTAGGTGTCTATCCCACCATACTGAGTTAAGTTGTCGGATTGCTGTTCTTGTTTGTGCTAATCTTTGTGTAATTTCTTCCTCTGTTGTTGCCTTTTTCGTGATTATAAACCCCAGGTATTTGAATTTATCCTTTCCTTTGATTGTTACGTTGTCATCAATCTGTAGATCTTCTATGTCTTCTTCACTTGTAGATAGGGACTCTAGGGTTTTCGCGAGGTTAATATCTAGGCCAGCCTTGGTATATTCTTCTTGTAGTTTCTTCATCATGTAGCTGAGGTCGTCTTGGTCTTGTGCAATCACTACTTGATCGTCTGCAAAGCTTAACGTATATAGGTATTTGTTCCGTACCGGTACTCCAATGCCTTCGCATTTTTTTTTCCATGTAGTCCAGGCTTTCTCTAAGTATATTTTGAATAGGGTTGGAGATGTGGAACAACCCTGCAGGAGCCCTTTTGTTGCGGTGAAGTCTCCTATGATTCTTGTTCCCATTTTAATGGACACTTTATTTTCTTTATACAGAGCTTTTGTAGCTTCTATGAGTTCGGTCTGTATTTCTAATTTGTGCATTGTCTCCCATAGTTCTGACCTTGGTACAGAGTCATACGCCTTTCTCATGTCCACAAATGCCAAGTGTATATCTCTATTTTTTGCTGTTTTCTTTTCCAACAGTTGTTCCAGTGTGTATATGTGGTCTATGCATGATCTTCCTGCCGTGAAGCCTGCCTGATCCTCACCGATTTCGCCTTTTATCGCTTGCTTTATCTTTTCTCGCAGTATCTTCCCATATAATCTTCCTATTGATGATATTACGCTTATTCCTCTGTAGTTTTCGCATCGTTTTCTATCTCCTTTCTTAAATACAGATGTCATATATGCCTCCGTCCATTCATTTGGGAGCTGTTCTCCATTTATGGCTTTCTGAAATATCCATTGTATCATACGGTGTAATTTTTTTGATCCGTATTTTATAAGCTCAGGTGAGATGTCTCCAGGTCCCGGTGCTTTCTTATTTTTGATTGCTTTTATGGCCGTTCTCATTTCCCTATCTGTTATTTCTATTTCTTGTTGTGGGAATCTGCTTCGTCGTCGCCTGTTTTCTTTTCCAATAAATTGTGGTCTTTGTTCTGTTAATAGTTCCTTGTAGTAGTGCTTCCATTCTTTGTCCTGTATATTTCCCAATTTAATTTTTTCTTTTGAATTTTGTTTCAATCCTCTCAGTACTTTCCATGACTCCGAAGTTCTTGTACCTCCTATATATGTTTCATATTTAAGCAGATTCTTTCCCATTCTTCATTCTTTTGCTGTGTTATTTGTTTTTTCACTTTTCTATCTTTTTTTCTATGTTCTTTATAAACTTCATCGTTGTTTGTAGTCAGCCATTTTCTGTATAGTTGTTTTTTTTTCTTCAATTATTCTTTTTGTTGGTTCATTTATTTCATAATAGTGCTGTTTATTTGTTATATGTTCTTTTTCTCCAAGGGCTTCGAATGCTGCTTGCTTTATACTCCCCTATATATGCTCGTATATTTCTTCGATGTTGCCGTATCTAAATTCTATTAATTTTTGCTCTAGACGTTGTTGGTATAGTTGTCTTATTGATTGTTCTTGGAGTAGTTCTATATTGTATTGTTTTTCTCTTATAGTGTTCAACGGTTCTTCTGTGGAGGGGGTCTTGTTATGTTTCCAATTAATGCCCATGTTTGCTGTCAGTAGTCTATGGTCCGTTCCACATTCTGCTCCTCTTTTGACTCGCACATCTTTGATCTTTATTGTGGTATCTTGTTTGATTATTATGTAGTCTATTATCGATTTAAGCTTTCGTTTCTTGCGTCCATGTGTATTTGCAAATTTCATTAATCTATAAAATACATTTGACACGTATGAGTAGAAATAGTTGAATAAACTCAAAGAAAGTGTGATCATACTACAATAAATTTAAGTTAACGGAATTAATAGATTTGGTTTATTAACAAACAATCAATAAATGGTAACAATCATTAGCGACAATTTTATACCGTTACAAAATCACTTGAATAAGTAACCAGGAATAGAAGTCAACTGAAGACCTATTAATAATATTAGATATGCCGATGACACTATACTAATTGAATAAAATATACAATACACTCCTGGGTGGTGTAGTAGATGCTAGCGAGGATAGTTGACTAACACAGGTATTAAGATGAGAAATGACTAACACAGTTATTAAGATGAGAAAACTTTAAAAATCCAGATATCTTGGTAGGATTATTAATGACAATAACAAATATACAGAAGAAATAAGGATGAGAATGACACAAGGTTGAGCAATACTCAATCAAATGAGAAAAGTGTTGTGTGATACGCTAATTTGTGATTTTAGCGCAGCTGTATGTTAATTTTAATCTTAATTTACTCGTGTACTTGGACAATATTTCTAACACCAATAAAGATACAAAACATAACAACCTGAAAAAAATTTTAGTGATGCGACACTGTAGTCTCTTCAACTGTATTAGTCTTTACAATAAAATAATTATTTATTTAAATATCTTTTTTGAGTTCTCGAAATGGGACGCTCCGTATCAACTTCGTTAATATTATTTGTGATTGATTGTGTTGGTATTTCTGTCGCGTATTTCTGCGAAAATAAGACACATAAATAAGCTAGTCAACAAGACTTGGCAGCCAACCGTTTATAATTCCTTAACGAAGCTTAGTCTACTTTTGAGCGTATAATATCACACACAGCACATAAAACTCTTCCATATTTGAACTGCCTACGTCAGATTTGAACAACACTGATTATTGACGACCCCGCTTCGTGGCTGAGAAAACATCTGTTCTTGTAACAGTTGATCTATATACAGAATTGTTTTAGTACCTAATTGAAGGCACCAAGGATTCAGGTGAAGAAATATAATTCAAACTCTAGAATATATTTCGTTGTTTACTGATTTTCTTCGATCATACAATGTGAGTTTCTAAGCTAGACTGACAAAAACGTAGTATCCTATTTTGGGATCTTTCAACAAATACATTGGCGTACTATTTAGATTTTTATGTAGTTTATACTATATAAAGTTACTATAGTTACTTATAAAGGATATACTATAAAAGTTTGTGGACTATATTTAAACTATTACAATACCTTTCAGTAAATAAATCAAACTAAGACTTATAATTCTTTTAAAGAATTGAATCTGTTATTTAGAATCATGTTAAATAAAATTCATTAACGCCCAATTTTTTTTTCAAAGTTCAAAATTTTACTTAACATCTACTATCAGTAATATTGTTCTAAATATGGAAATATTTATGAAATTGTTTTATATTTTTTCATTTTTGAATTATGACGCGTCCTATAAATAGGACACTGGGCGTTAGTGTTGCATAATTGCAAATATTTATTAATGAGTTAAAAACAATTATGGGAATTAAAATTTTTATTTGCATTTAATAAAAATAAGTTTATGTTTTATAATATTTTGACACAATGATACAGTGGATTATAGTGATTTGGCTTTTCAATTTTCTCCTGAACATCGTCTCTGTTCTTCACATTTCTCCAAAAGTGAAAGTGTTTCTTTCCATCGAATTAAATTTTCGTAAATATTTTAGATGAATCTAGATTATACTTCTTGTATTAGGAGTCAATTTTAGGAAGGAAACAGCTACAGATCAACTAAAATCTAACAAAGTAATATTTGATTTATTGACTCGTTTTTAGAGAAGCCATAAATTTGCTAATTCCATAACAATCATACGTGTGAATATTGGCCAATATCACTTTTTAGCTCTGATTTTAGTGGCATTTTTCACACTTGTTATTGTTACATTACAATAGTATAATATACTATAACAACTGTAACCAGGGAGACGCAAATCCCACCGACGACTTAATTATTTTAATTTCTAACATCTAGACGACTTTGATAGTTGTCACAGTTAATTTCGAGTAAAAATAGCGTATGAATTGTACTATTTATGGTTGAAAATTGCTACGTTTGAAGAAAAAATAGTATACTTTATTCGGCAAAGAAGCGACTTTTCTTGACTTGTCCTCTATTACGGGCCTCACTTCGTCAAGAAAAGTCATGCTTCTCCGCCTCATAAAGTAATATTATTACTTTATGAGGAGGAGAAGCATGACTTTTCTTGACGCGCCCGATATTACGCGCCGAACGAAGTGAGGCGCGTCATAGAGGACAAGTCAAGAAAAGTCGCTTCTTTGCCAAATAAAGTATACTATTTTTTCTTCAAACTTAGCAATTTTCAACCATAAATAGTACAATTCATACGCTATTTTTACTCGAAATTAACTGTGACAACTATCAAAGTCGTCTAGATGTTAGAAATTAAAATAATTAAGTCGTCGGTGGGATTTGCGTCTCCCTGGTTACAGTTGTTTGACAGTTGTTTGCAATTATTAAAGACAGCTTATTGTTGTTGCAACCGCAAGAGCAAATTTAGTGCGAAAATGGAAAACCTAAACGAAATTGAGTCCGTGGCTAATGATGCAGTAGCACGTTTGGGGCCCTCCAAGTCCGATAAGAACGATAATGCTCAAAAATTTTTAAACCCTCATGATTCGCCAACATCGGGAATGATTGCTGAAAGTTGTTCTCGACCATCAGTATCATCAACAATTACCAATGCGTATCAAGAGTCGGGAAAATTTTTGCACGGTTTCAATTTTGAAAATGCCTCATTAACTAATTGTACTTTTAATATTACTATAAATAAAAATGATGTTTAATTGTTGTTAATGACATTTGTATTGTTGCTTTGTGACATGTTTCATATTGTTGCCATGACAACATTTTTCCCTCCGCCGTAAAGAAATGGGAAAAAAAACTGCTGCCGGCGGAGACATCAAACTTTGACAGGATCAAGTTAGATAAGTAATGTCATCATTATTTGACGTTTGAAGAAAAAAAGTATTTCTCCATGTACATCAAATCGAAAATCATATGATCAATGAGCGTTCCAAGAGTTTTTGTACCTTGTGTGGGACACTTCGCCAATCTATTTTCCTGCAAGGTTTCTGTTGCTCGGTATTCACAATTTTTTAAATGAAATAATAAATCTGCTGGTTAATAAGTTATAAAAAAATATTCAGTGGCTTGCAGGTTTAGAAATGCAATATAACCTATCAAGTAAGTTTTATTATTAAATGTGCAAATCTAAAGGAAGTCAGAAATTGTTCCAATGTTTATATTTTTTTATTAAACGGGTATTGAAAATATAATGCAACAAAAATAATTTGTTCTGAAACTAATTTTTATTTACAATTTTTATTCTTTATATTATGCCACAACAAAAATAATTTAGTTTACTACAGCCTAAAATATCTATAAAAAATTTTTCTTTAAACTTAAATAAATTCTAAGGATTAAATTTATTTATATTAATAATAAATGTGCACAGTATATGAATGTTACTTACATGCCGGTACAAGGAATGTTGTTTTATTTACGTGGAAACATACTTAAAGCTCCGTTATGGTTAGCTGGTGTTTGATGGTCATTGCTTTAGTGCACTTAGACAAATATAGGAAAGTTTTTGACGAGAGACCTTATGGTAACAACCAGAAATGAATAAATTATTATTATTTTAGGTAAACAATTTTATGCTAAAATTATTGCAAGACAACAGTTAACGCACAAAATCTAGGTTTGCATATGTTTTTCATTAATTTTAAACAGGATTACGGGTCTATATCACAAAACGCACCATAACAAGGCAGTAAGATCACGAGGAATACCAGAGAAACTGATACGATTAGTTAAAATGACGCTTACTAATACAATCAATACAGTCATGATAGAATAAAACATTTTAAATGAGTTTATCGTCAATATAAGATTAAAACAGGAGACCTCCTGTAAACGGACTTATTTAACCTGGTACTAAAAAAAATATCTAGAGGAGCCAAGATTCAGACAAGCGGCACGATTCTGAACAAAAGGCAACAGGTTTTGTAGATGAAGGTATTTCTGACACGTTCAAGAATAACACTTGAAAAAATGTTCACAAAATTTAAAGAAGAAGCTAGAAAATATGGCCTGACTATCAATCAAGAAAAAAACCAAGTATGTTGAAATCAGAGGGGAAAATGCAGAAGAAAATAAATGGATCACTCTAAGGATGAATTGCAGAAAGTATAAATTTAAGAAGGTAACCGAATTTGAGTACTTTGCGTAGCTTGGAGTGACAGAAAATATAAATTTAAGAAGTAATTAGAATTTGAGAACTTTGCGTAGCATGGAGTAACAGATGCAAATAGAAGAGGCGAAGAGAGAGAAATAGATAAAGGGTTATTTAAACGTAGCAGAAGAACAAACCAGGAGCTAATGAAAATGTATAAGAGACCCAAGATAACACACAAAATCAGAGCACAGAGGGTAAGATGGTTTAAGACATGTTTTACTAATGAAAAAAGAAAGAAGAAATATCCCAAAAGTTCTGCAAGCCGGAGAACAAGGGAAGAAAACGAGAGGGTGACCACGAAGAAAGCATGGTTCAATGCTGTTCTGACTGACATAAAAGAAATGGACTGGAGATAAAAAAGACCGGAAAAGAGGGAAAAAATTAGTCAAAACTATCGAAAAAGTCAGAGGCCTCTAAGGCCTTTGGCTTTTTCCTTTGGCCTATGTAATATACTAACATGGTCTGAGCGGCGGTTTTTGCTTTATTGAAATCCATTTTGTGGCCTGTCTGAATATGATGTTGGGCTAGGGCTGAAGTAGTATCGGAATGTTTGACTAAAAGACCAAATCCTCAATGGAGACCATCGTGTCTACGAGATACCTTGTTCCAGTTGCCCACGTACATACATGGGACAGACAAACCGACAAATCTATAACCGTATTTACGAACATTCTATATCAGTCAAACATTCCGATACTACGTGGACCTGCTCGGGTAATAGGTTTCACTTTGTGGGGAGTAACCTTTTTAAGGAGTAATTTCTGGTGTACGTTCTCTCATCCTCTCAGTTAAAGTGCCTGACTGATCTTCGTATTCGATGACGAATAGGAGTAATAGTTGCAACAGTGGCAGATACGTCATAAATTGACATGCTTGTGCCAGCATGTTTTGTAATCCAATAATCACATGCCAAGTTGACATATTTTTCCGATGGCTGCAGTTTGTGTTAGCAGTGCCGAGAAAAAGACAACACTGTCACGCTATTTTGTTTTAGAAAATCTAAAGCAGCAATGCTCAGATGAGAGTCATAATTATCCAACAATAGCAGAACGGGTTTCTCCGGGCAACACTTAACGTGCTTAACAAAATGTTTACAAACCGAAGGATTTTCATTTCAATACTTCCTGAGGGAGCATTGTTTTACATATGTTGCCTGAAATTCATCATAGGAAATATGCAGGTAGGCTATTTCCTAAAGCTGAAACTGCAACGACTAAAGTACCCAGTGGCTACCTCTTCTTGCTACATCCTATTTTTGAACTGTAATGATTCCGGTTTCTTCGACATTATATAATATGTCTTGTGGTCGAATTTGAAGACAATTTAAAACAGTGCTCAGGTTCTAAAAAAATTTTTGAATTCTAAAATTTGTAGCTCGTACCAAAATTGTGGCTTCTAGTCTTCGTATTCATATTGTTCTGTGTCATTTCATAAAACAAGTGAACCATTATTCATTTTGTCTCATCCCATGGCGGCGGATATTTTGTTTTCAGGGCTATGGCACACTCGTAAGCAAAAGCTTTAACCTATTTTGGTGCTAAACCTTAGTATATATCGGTTGCATTAAGAAGATAATAGGCTAGCAGAGTTTCTTGTATGTCACTGAACACCTGAAATGAATTAATTAACACACAAATTAAGACGTATACTCATACAAAAAGACATTTCTTACTTGCCGTGATACCAATAAGTCAATAAGACTTGCATTAGTAAAAATCTTCTTAAACTTCTTTCCGGAATATAAAAGTTTTATTCTGCGACTCTAATTGATGTAGTTTCTATTTTTACCAGTTTTGCCGGTCTCAGCATAACACGAGGTGGAATTATACCTCGTTCAGTTTTTCTCTTGTGCACTCTCATATTTCTACAATAAAGTAGGTATACACAGTATACATCAGTTAAACTGACGTAAAACATCAAATACGTTACAAGTCTAGCCTAAAATATTGCGGCGACAAGCCCCAGCCCTATTTTTGAAATCGGTTCTAATTTTTTTAAGCTAAAGTGTAAAAAAATAAGCACTTTTAATATTTGTCTATGTAGTATAATAAATGGATCAAGCTTTAAAATAATATAAATTCAATTGTCAAATTACCAATAGGTTAAAAGATATAACAATCATACTGTGAATGTTAAAAGTTACGTACTCTTAATGTATTTTTACTCGAACACGTGCACTTCCCCCACTTGCTCTGGCGTAACTGAGACTGAGAGTCTCTATAAAGTTGCAGCCGCTCTTTAGGATCATGTAGGCACAGTATCTTGTCAAATATAGTATTACCCCTTGCGACAATAAGCCCCAGTCTCCCCTATAACTTCCAAATTTTTTAATTAGTTCACCAATAGTATTTAATATTGGGTGTTTACTGACGATTTTTTTTATTTAGCTGTTAGCTTTTATTTAGGTGTTAGGTGAAGTTGTTTAGCTGACTTATTTTTGTTATGCGAGACACTAATTTTTGTTGTGTAATATTCCATACTATTTGCAAAAGTGACTTATTGTCTGCATGCTTATTCGATGTTAAGTTTTTCTCCGTACACTAGAATTTCCTTGTGTATATCTTCTACGGCAATTTAAAAAATTTGTGCCATGAATATAGTAAAGGTAAGAGGAGATGTTGGTTACTTTTACTGTCCTCTTAGAATATCGACAGCTAATTACCATAAATGCCGCAAATTTTCGACGATGATTTTCATGTATCTTCACCATTGCATTTAATTATTATATGCATCATCATCATCAGTAACGCCTTAAAAACATAATAACATTATCTGAATATTTCAATATTCCGTTCTTGATATTAATAACATTATATAATATAAAATAAATATGGACGGTTGCGTTTGGATTCAATTTAAGTGTCTTCTACATATGTTTCAAGGTTTACTTCTCACCAGAGAAGACTTTGTGAGTTACATAATACGTTTACTTGATAATTACGCTTCGTCTTCCTCGTAGTCCAGGAAATTTTTAACAATAACTTACACATATTTTGAAGGCTTCTTTTCTCTTACAATGACTTCAGTGCGAGACCATGTTTGAAGATCCTATAAGAAAACTTAAGAGGTGATCGGGATAAAACGATATCTATACCTTTCGTATATAAGTAAATTCTAGAGCTAAAGTGGATTGGATTCCCATCATAAATAGAAAACCAGAAAGTATTGCTAAGGTTAGCTAATGCAGATCTTCTACCCATAATCGTTCGAATCGGGCGTTAAACATTATCATTTATGATTGACAGTTTATCATATACCCATTATACACACTGGCCTTGGTAATACACAATTAAAGCGAAACAAGGGGTAAAAAATTCCACAATTGTCAAAATTACAAATAAAACAAATGTATAGATTTGTGCTCCCTGTTAGGGAGATTATGAATAGATTAAAAAAGCTTAAGTATAATTAGGGTTTAAGAATGATTTAATTCAAAAAGTGATAATAGAGAGAATGTAAAAAATGAGTTAATTGGAATAATAATTGTTTCTTTTTAAAATAAGAAATACATATTATCGAGAACATACTAACTGGCTGCATTTGAACTGATAATTCCATTCCGCTTAGCGATATCTAAAGATTTAAATAATATAACTATACGATAACACTATGTTTATAAATCTAGTTTCCTAGAAAACACAAACAATTTTTATAGTCAAAACAACAAGTGAATCACAAGAATCTATCAAATTAAAGATCGGAGAGGTACTCGTATAAATTCCATATTCGTAGATTAGAAAGTAGAGCAATATCCGTTATCTCATTAGACTGTTATAATTTTATTTCTATGAATAAATTATATATATATATATACATATATATATATATACATATATATATATATATATATATATATATATATATATATATATATATACATATATATATATATATATATATATATATATATATATATATATATATATATATATATACATACTATCATGCAAATATATGGAATAAATTCATTATTTCAGAAACAGATGACTTTTATATATATATATATATATATATATATATATATATATATATATATATATATATATATATATATATATATATATATATATATATAAAAGCGATATATATATAATATATATATTTATAATATATATATATATATATATATATATATATATATATATATATATATATATATATATATATATATATATATATATATATATATATATATATATATATATATATATATATATATATATATATATATATATATATATATATCGGTTTTAGAACGTCTGTCGACGTTGTCCGATGCCTAACTTCCACGTCCTTCTATCGTCCCATTGGCCATCACTAAGATCCCTTATACTCATTGCCTTGGTTACCCCTTCTTTCCATGTCTTTTTGGGTCTTCCTCGTTTTTTACGGTTTGGTGGTACCCACTGCATAATCTTTTTGGACAATCTTGTGTCTTTCATTCGTTGAACATGACTACACCAAATTAACTGTTTCCTCTCAATATCTGTTGCTAAGTAGCCGTCTACTCCAATTCGTCGTCTTATTTCCTCATTTCGAACTCTTTCCCTGCGGGATATACCTAACGATTATCTTAACACATCCATTTCTACAGCTTCTAATTTTTTTCTATTGTTCTCGGTTATTCGCCAAGTTTCTGCTCCGTAAAGTAGGCTGCTTTTAATTAGTGTTTCATATATATTCTATTTTCGCTTTATTCCTATTTCGGAGCTCCAAAGTATTCCATTTAGGCAGCCAATTGTTCTTCTAGCTTGTGTTACCCTTTTCTTTATTTCCTCATCGTCTTTTCCCGTTCTATCGAAGATTACTCCCAGGTACGTGTATTCACTACAGGATGTAATTTTTTCATTTTTTCTCCAGTTCGATATTGGATAACTCAACTCCTATGGATAGGTATTTAGTTTTTTCCACATTAATTTCCAAGCCCCACTGTTCATACTCCTCCTTAAGTTTCCTTGCCCTATACTCTAGATCGTCTTTATCATTAGCTGTGATGACTTGGTCATCAGTAGACTTCGGCAAATATGCATATTGCATATTTTGCATATTGTGCATATTTTATGCAAATATTTCATATTTTGGCATATTTGTATAAAAGTTTGCATAAAGTGCATAAAAGTTCAGATTTTTATACTGTATTTGAAAATTTTTAAACATACAAGGAAGAAGAAGAAGAATAAAGAATTCAACTTTATAAAGAAATGCTACCTAACATTCCTCTTCCACCACAACCTATTTTAACGCGATGGGGAACATGGTTAGAAGCAGCTAATTTTTATGCAGATCATTTTGTTAAAATAAAGAACATAATTGATACGTTAACAGATGAAAGTTCCCAATCTCTTTTGAATTCTAAACAAACTTTTCAGAGTAACTTGCTTCAACAAGAAATTTCATTTATAAAATCAAATTTTAGTTTTGTTCAAAAAACAATTACTCAGTTAGAATCACCAAAACTGTCATTGTTCGAAAGTACAGCATTAATAAAAGAATTTGCGTCATGTTGTCGGAACGTTAGAGGTAATATTGGAAAAGATATTTTAAAAAAATTTGAAGCTACTATGGAAAAAAATAAAGGTTACCATATTCTTTCTGAAGTAGTCAGTGTTCTATGGTGTTTTTTAACCAGGAGGAGTAATTCAAATTTTTCGCGCCGTAATGCTTGTTTGTAAATGGTCCAACCGCAGGCAAGTTTACTCCACTAAATTATGACATTTTGACACTAGTGACATTTGTGAAATTTTAAAATTCAAAATTTATATATATTTATTTATATCGACGATTTTTTGTGTTTTCTGCGTTATTCCTTACATTTTTAGATATTTCGTTTGTATTTATATAAAAACAGTTCTTTTCAGAACTATTTAGCGATATATTAGTGTTATTAAGATACCAATATGGATTCGATGCCAAGTACTAGTGGTAATTATTCCTCTTTACTTAATAACGCCGTGTAGATTTGGGTCATTTATCTTCAAATGAGAAACAATGCATTGTATAACCATGTATAAACAAATCAAAATTGATAATTCTGGAATGAAAATAACAGCCACGGTAGCAAAAATAAAACAGTATATATAATAAACATGTATAAAAAAATCAAAATTGATAATTCTGGAATGAAAATAACAGCCACGGTAGCAAAAATAAAACAGGCAACAGGTTAATTTTGCAGAATAGTTATTGTTAAAATCAAGACTTACTAAAGTAATGTGCTAATTTTATTAGCACATTACTTTAGCTTGTTGTGATGTATCAAAAAAGTATTTTAATACATGTAGCGCCATCTTTGTATTAATGTTTGTAAACACTCGGTGTATGGCGTGTTGCCAATATTGATTATTACAATCAATTACAATAAAGTTGAAGTCGTTGCTATCGAACGAAACATGGCGTTTTTTGTTTCAATGTACCCCAGAAAATCCTCACTTCCACTATAATTTTCAAGATAGCTTGTATTAGAATATAAGCAGACTGGAACAGTAATATTGTAAAATTCCATTGGATTTTAGATATCATTTTATCACGAATATATTGCTTTCGTATACGTTCCGGACGATTTTCTTCTACAATATGATAAATAAACTCTAAAAATTCTTCAACTTCTTCATAACAGTCCAACATTTTTTTATTGTAATTAGAAATACTAAATAATATATATTGGAAGTTAATTCGAAAAATTATTATTCAAACATAAACAATTAAAGTTATGTGAGAATCAACGTGTGAAGGTGCCCGATACTGATTACTGGATTACCGCAAGGCCGAGATAATCAACAAAAAAAGAAGATGTATTTGGTAACTTTTCTAGTAACTTTCTTGGGTGTGAATCTGTCTTTTTAGTTTACTCCTCCTGGTTAAAAAACAGAGTATAGCTGGAAATATTTCGGAAACAATTAATTTAGAACCAAATGTTTTGGTTAGTTTGAAAAATGCTCCCGTTACATCAGTTGATGTTGAACGAAGTTTTTCCATATATAAATATATGTACTCAGACAGAAGCCACAAGTTTTTGTTAGAAAATTTTGAACACCACTTGGTCATTTATTGTTACCATAATTCTAAATAAGTTTATTCATACTTAAAAACGATGTAGTTACTTAAAATAAATGTAAATCTTAATGAATAGTAGGAAATATTTAGTTATGTACACTTTTTTTTTAAATAAAATTGTTACTATTTTACGATTTTTTTATTTATTTGTATGCATATTTTGTAAAATATTTGCATATTTTCTTTCTAAATTTACTTTTTATTTTAGTTGATCGTAAAGCAAAAATACTTTAAAAAAGCAATCAGGTAACTGTTAATGATATGATCCTAAAATAAATATTAAATTGTTAATTTTTGTGAATACGGTGATAAAATAAAGGATGAACTTGGCAATTTTTGTATCGCATAATCACACTTAACCGTTGTAGAAGCTATGTTAGAGTAAACAATATTCCAACAAATAACTGAATTTACAAAGTTCCTGTAGTCATTACTAGATCAAAATTCAAAAGCTTTTGCTGGGTAGGACTTCTAAAGAAAACATTACATTGTTCCGATAGTAACGGTGTATTACTGAAATTAGATTATTAACTTTTCTTTTTTCATTGTATGTTTTGAAGTTATTCTAATCATTTACTATGAAACTATGACTAAGTTCAAGTTTAAGTATGTGAGCTTGGTTTGGAAGAATTGCGACATATTAAACGAAAGACAATTTTTTTTGTAAAATATTTAAATACCGCTAGATTTCCAATAAGACAGTCCGGACCTGACTTTACAGTTGACCCCATAAATTAAACCGTTAGAAAAATTTTTTAGCACAATCTTCTTAACGTAGCACCAAAGTATATTGCGTAGCTCGACAACACAGAGTGTTTGAATATTATTACTCCACATAATAATTTAATATGGAGTGTGGGAGTATTCTTATGGGAATATGACCTGTCGACCTCTCACCAGGGCGTTCCCACCATTGTGCTACCGGCGGCCTTTGCTATGCAGAGGGGCAGAGGAGCTATCCGCTAATTACCCCGTAATTGAAACAGGAAGTTGAGAAATCACTGTTTCGACTTGTCTTACCGTAGTGTTTTTTTAGATTACAGTATATTTTCCATAACTATGTAGAGAAATTTCTCTTCTAAATTATTTTTATTAATTGTTGAACCAATTCTTAAAATAATGATTTTTCGTATTATATTATTATCTACATTTTTCTACATAAAAAAGAAAGTTGTTTATGACTACATTAAAACTGCAATTAAAATGAAATAAAAAATAAAGTTTGCCATTTTTATTTTAGTTTTCTTTACTCTCATCCGATTATAATTATTAACTAAGAATGCAAAATCGAACTATACAGGATGGGCTAGTGTTGGCGCCACGGTCTAGTATGGTTACACCATAATCAATTAATTAAGCCGGTGATATGTGAGTTAAAAAAGCGATACGTTAAAATTATTTTGAAATATACAAGGTGGCCCAAATTATGGCGGCTTGTTAGTTCCTGACATATTTTGACTTTTCATAAGTTTTAATTCCAAAAGAAATAATTTAACTTCAAAACCAATAAATGTTAAATCTAATCCAGTCATAAATACTAAATTAGCAAACGAGAATGCTGCAGTATTCATAGTTATCTAAAAATAAACTGTTGTGCTTAATTTGTACATTTCTATTTTACTGGCTGACTATTTATAGCCCATTTGTCACTGAAAGAGTATTTCTTCTGCTTCTTTGTGTGTCTTGCCTGTTTTTAAGCTCTGTCATCATGTTAACAAGCTACCGGAATGCTTCTTAATCGGTAGCTACATGAAATAATTCCTCATCCGTTCGACCTGTTCATAGTCTAATGCTACGCAACCAGGAACTTCTGATGCATCGTTTTTATTATATTTTGCCCTGAATGATCAACCAAAGTAAGCGATATTTAGGTCGAATGATTATACAAACAATGTTTTGGGCCTTTCTCATTTTGATGGTGGTAATTAATTTTCGCTCTTTGTGCATGGTTTCTAGCACACGGTCATTGGATGTATGTACTGCCGCATACTATAAAAGTATTCGCATACAAAAAGCGCTTCCCGAGTACCCATACAGATTCGGAACCCAAATACCATCATCAGCGACCTTAAGAGTACTTCCTTAATAACCCCATCACAACCCCATATTTGGTAAAATTACATTTTAAAAGTTAAAATTAAAAAAAATCTAATTTCAACAAATATACTGTTTTGTGATGGGGTTCTTAAGTTCACCAAAGATGGTTTGATAGGACCAAAAATATTTTGAACTATTGTAATCCATTTGGATTTTTAAATTTTAATGTTTTTCATTACAAATATACCAATTATACCAGTTTTCACTGTATTCCTTCACTCAACCGTTTTCTCCAATTTTTCTTGTTTAGCCAGTCTCCTTCCTGTAGGGTTCTTCTACTCATTGCTTCATCCACTTCATCTCTGAAAGATCTTCGGGGTCTGCCTCTCTTTCTTCTTCCTATCGGGCTCCACTCTGTTATTCTCTTTATCCACCGATTTTGGTCTGCTCTTCTGACATGTCCGTACCAGGTTACCTCTTCTGTTCGATGTAGTCTATTATGTCGGAGTTCATTCCCATTCTCCTCTTAATCTCCATGTTATTTATTCTATCTCTTCTCGTTACTCTGCAGCTTCTCCTTAGGAATTCCATCTCTGTTGCTCTTATTTTGTTTTTGGTTTTCTTATTTATTGTCCAATTTTCACACCCATAAGTGAGGATACTTCTTGTCATGGTATTATATATTTTTTTCTTTGTTTTCATGCTGATGTTCTTATCCCATAGTACCGGGTTCAATTTTCGTATGCAGTCTTTTGTTTGTCCTAGTCTATTTTTTATATCTTCCTCCGTTGTTCCTTTGTTTGATATTATGAAGCCTAAATACTTATACTTGTCTGTTCCTTTGATTCGTTTACCTTCGTCTATTTCCAGCTGTTTTATTTCTGTATTCTCCGTTGTTAGGTATTCAGTTTTCTTTAGGTTTATTTCCATCCCATTCTTTGTATATTCCTGCTCCAGTTTTCTCATCATAAAACTGAGGTCATCCTCGTCTTGTGCGATCACTATTTGGTCGTCGGCAAAACTTAGCGTATATAGATATTCGTTTCTTACTGGTATACCTATTCCTTCGCACTTTCTTTTCCATGGTTTCAGGGTTTTTTCCAGGAATATTTTGAACAGGGTGGGGATGTGGAGCAACCCTGTAGTAGTCCCTTTGTCGTCTTAAATGGACTGCATGTGGAACTTCGATGTCTTCCATGCTTCCCATAGCTTGGTTCTAGATATTGAGTCATGTGCCTTCTTAAGATCAACAAAAGCCAGATGGACGGATCTGTTTTTGGCCATTCTTTTTTCTATTAGTTATTCGACCGTGTAAATGTAATCTAAGCATGCTTTTCCCGCTGTGAATCCTGCCTGGTCTTCTGCCTGCGTGAACCAATTACGTTAGAACTTTTTACATTATCTTATAGTTGTTGTAAGTATGTAGGTATCTCGTCAGAACTAATAGTCTTTCTTCGATTCTCTTGGTCGATAGCCTTTTGCCTTTCTGAGACTAGAATCGGTGGGCCCGTGTCTCTATTAGATGTTATGTCTTGTTAGATTCTTTGGTCGTCTCTAAAAAATGCTTTGATGTATTTTTCATGTGTAGTAAAATTCTACCACTAAAGTCTAGCAAAATGTTTGGTCTGAAATTCTACTTTTATACGTTTATCCTGTTAGCTTTTTAAGCAAATGAAAGCTGTTGTTTCGTTGCTTTAGCTTTTTAATTTTTAGACAGAACTCACGTAGCCATTGGTCTTTAGCTAGTTTTTTATTTTTCGTATTTCTCTATGTATTTCGTTGTATTTTTCATTGTTTCTGTATTATTTGGGTTTCATGTAGGTTTTACTGTATCAATATTCTCTTTTAATATTAATTTTTTTCTTTCGCCTTGCGAAAACGCACTCTCTCGCGAACCACAATATTTAGATATAGGATATATACAATAAAGTTTAAAGTGGAGTGTTCCGTAAGAAATCACATACGTTTGATACGCTCCAGTTTTTTACCAATCCTTTATATCTAAAAATAATATTAAAATAAATTCCTCTTAACTCGCATATTAACTAATATACAAATTTTTTAAAACCTTAACCTTTTAGCTAAAACAAGCTATCACATCAACCGTGACTCACCCTGTATAAGAAAAATACACAAAAAAACACAAAATTCAGTGGTTGTATCTTTTACAACGCAAAGGGATACTTACAATAATTACCAATAATATTGCTATCTGACTAACTACAGTCGAGCCAAGGTCTTTTTATCTCCAAAATTCTACCTGGCGTTCTATCAATGCTTAACTTGCGACAATTTTGTAGAATCTCGTGTTAAAAGCGCTGATTCAGTGTTCGTGCCTTCGCTGGCAATCTCTAGAACATCTGTTCGTGTATAAAAATAGCTGCGGTGTCTCTTTAAGACAAGTGATTTTGTAAGTGATATCCATATTATTGTCGGTGATAAATATTGGTGAATTTATAACTATTAATCAGATATCAGTTATTTAGTAAGTTTTTTTCGTAATTAAGTAAGTAAATAAAATTAGTTAAACTACTTCACTTAATTCCTGAATGCACAGAACATAATGATATATTTGAAGGTATATTTACAATCTTTTAGGTTCACATGCATAAATATTATTTACAAAACTATACTAAAATGATTTTTCCCTTGTGCAATATTCCGTACAGAATGTTCGAAGTAAAATAAATTACCAATTCAATGAAAACTACCTTCTAACAGATACGACAGCGTTTCCTATTATTATTAAATTAAGACATTCACTACTTAACCAGTATTATGTTTGCCTAATTATCAAATAAAATTTCGAAATATTGGCAAAACAAAGCATATTGTATTTTAGAGAGCAATTAACGATACTTGATTGTTAAAAAAAGAAAGGACACTCAAAATATTGCCGTATAGGTAGTAATTTTACTATGGGCAGTGCCGTCGTTAATAAACCAGTAAACTAACGATTTTCCCATGACACTCGGTGATACAGGTATCTAACAATTGCTTTTGATAAACTTGCAAAAGACTTAACGTCATTTTTTACTTATAAACAATATGCAAACAATGTAAGATCGGTATTTGATTTTAAATAATAAAGGTAACGACTGGTAAATTATGTGAAAAAGTGACACAATTTTACTGAAAAAGCGTAGAAATTCCTTTAAAATGAGGGTTTGTAAAGCTATTTTTGTAAATTTGTTGCTTAAAAGATTGCCAAAATAGCTTCAAAAGTCGATTTTTTAAAAATTATTAATAATTCTTCGTTGAGATCAGCATGTTTAGTTCTTTGACTCATGTATTAAATCTGTACACTATTCTTTGACGACTATCTTTATTTTGGGCTATCAAACTTGCATCGTCTGCGTAACAGAGAATTTTAATTTTAATGTTTCCCTTCCGTATCCTCTTCCTTTATTGATGTCCTTTATGACTTCATTCATGATTATATTGACAAGTATTCGTTGGGCTTAGTGAATTTCGTAACGCTAGGCCCACACACATCGAATTTGGACGGTCGATAAAAGTTCAATCGAACAAATTTTTTTGGTGGCGCGAAGAAACAATGTGAGCTTGCATACGCATAGATCGCCAAACGGCACGGCATTGTCAACCTATCAGACGACCAGTTGTGAATTTTGGACACTGCTGAAAGTTTTGAGTAGTGCAAACTACGTAGTTCCGTGTTGCTACGTAGTTATGTGTTGTTCATTGTGATTTTGTATACACCACCTAACAAACCTTCTGGATTAACAAACGTCATCGATAAATGTCGTGTAGTGTGCGTGCAAAACATCATCGATAAAAGTTCGATCGATCTTTTATCGACCTTCCAAATTCGAAGTTGTCCATCAATTTTGACTTTCATCTTATTGTTTTGATAGGTGTTTTCAATTGTTGTGTGCGTGGTTGAGATATTGACTGCGAAACCTATGGTTTCATTCACCTAATCATATTTGACTTTAATTCCTAGGACAAAAATTAAACTGAAATTTATTAATATTTTAAATTAATATTGGTAAAATATTCTACGTTATAAAGTTGGTAAATTTACAAATCACATATTGTTGTCAATTGTTTTTATAATATCCAGTGGAATATCTTTTTTATACAAAAAAAATTTTCCATCTTGTCTTACTTTGTCAAATAATGGTTCAGATGTATTCTAATGTTTTCTTTGTGATCTGTTTTGGGACCAATATTGCGTCTGTATACGAACTTCCCGTAAGGAAACCTTGTTGCTCATCTGCTACGTTTATGAGCTAATTTATTCGTTCTTACAAAATTTTTGTTTTAAGTTTCAGGGTAGTATTTAGGAAATTATTGCATCTGTAGTTTTATATTTGTTTTTTATCTTTTTCTTCTTGTAGTTCCTTCTCCTATCGGAGTTTGGCTATCATCCCAGCTATCCGTAACTTATTGGCGGCTGCTCTAAAAAGATCTACTGAGCTGCAACTATACCACTCTCTTAAGTTTCTCAGCCAGGAAATTCTTCGTCTTCCTATGGATCTTTTACCCTTGATTTTACCTTGCATTATGAGCCTTAATATCTCATATTTCGCACCTCTGGTAATGTGGCCTAAATATTCCAGCTTTCTTGTTTTGATGTGCTTTATGACCTCGCAATCTTTTTGTAGCCTTCTTAACACTTCTGCGTTTGTAACTCGTTGGGTCCATGGTATTTTCAAAATCCTTCTATAGCACCACATCTCAAATGATTCCAACTTTTTGTTTTTTATCACTCTGTTTGAATAATAAGATTAGCTTTCTTGTCTTCCATTTTTGTGATATTTTATTGCATCTTATGATCTTGTTAATTAATGTTATCCCTGACGACATTGAAGGCCTGGATGTTTAGTTTAATATATATTTAAACTACACTCGCGATCATAAAATCCGGGTCACCTTGAAAATTTCAAGATTCTGGAATATTTTTGCCTCTTATGCAGTAATAACCTTTTTTTAGGCTTACGTATTTTTTATTTGTCATCCATGTTTGTTTAGAAAGAAAAAAAGAACGGTTTTTTATTGTTTTTATTGAAAAAGCAGAAAAAAAACCAAATTTTTGATAAAACAGGCATGCGAAAAAAATGGAAAATACAGAACGTGGTAAAATGTCAGTGAAATTTCAATGACTAATATCGTGTATTGCCTCCACTTGCTCTAATGACCTCTTGCAGACGACGGGGCATACTCTCAATTTTTCTCCGGATGACATGTTGTGGTATGTTATTCCACTCTCTCACTAACAGATCCTTAAGCTCCTGTCCGTTGTTAGGACGAGATGTTAAGGGTTGAATGCGTTTTTTCAAATCGTACCAGATATGTTCAATGGGATTTAGGTCTGGAGACCTAGCTGGCCAGGGTAACCTCGTAATTCCAACGTTGTCCAAGTATTGCATACTGATAATGGCAACGTGCGTTCGCGCGTTGTTCTGCATAAAAACGACGTTTTCTCCAAGCCTTGCCATGGTGTGCATAACATGTTCTACCAGAATCTTCGTAATGTCCCTTCGTGCAGTTAAGGACCCATTTTCGATGAAAGGTAATTCTGTGCGGAAGTCGGAAGATACACCTCCCCAAGCCATGACCGAGCCTCCACCAAATGGCATTCTTGGAGCAATGCAAGCTTGTGAAAATCATTCACCGGTTCTCCTCCAAACTCTTACACGTCCATCGGATCCAGTAAGGCAGAAACGGGATTCATCTGAGAATAACTCTTTGCTCCAATCGTTAATTCCCAATGCGCGTATTGTCGAGCAAAAGCTAGTCGTGCAACTCGATGCGCCAGGCAAAGTGTCGGTCCTGTAGCTATTGCCCGCGAAGATAGTCCAAAAGAACGAAATCTTCTCCTGACTGTTGCAACTTCCTGTAGACGATTTCGATGCATAAGCGTAGTTGAGGTCCGGTTTCGTAAAGCCTGAAACACAAGAAAACGGTCATCTCGTACCGTGGTCATTCTTCTTCGTCCAGACCCAGGTCATCTGGACAACAAACCCTTCTCCTGAAAGCGTTGAAGCACTCGTTGAACCGTAGAAAGGCTTACGCCAACAGTTCTTGCGACTTGCCGTTGAGTGTGACCGTCTTTCACAAGCGCAACAATTTGTGCCGTTTCATCAACAGTCAAGAGTATTTTTGGCAAAAAATAAACAATAATAAACACTAATAATGGCACTAATAAACACTAATGGTGGCAATAATAAATGTTTGTTCGTTGCGTTTAAACAGAAAGTCGAAGCACAAATGAGACATTTAAAACAAGCGGCAGTTACAGGTACCGTTCATTTTGGGAAGTGGGCGCTTTTCCGCGAAATTGCACTATTTGCACTTTGTTGCAAAGGAAACCGCTAAGCAGACAACAATTCCCAGAAACATGCATTAGTTTGTATTTGTGTTATTATTATTTATGATAAAGCTCGTTAAAAATGAAATATCGGTGATTTTCAAGGTGACCCGTATTTTATGATCGCGAGTGTATTTACACTCTTTTTATTGGTTTGCAAGTTTCTGATGTACTAATAGGACGACTCCTTCTTTATCACTATCTTCTTTAGCAATACCACTGTATAACATTAAGTAGTTATCTAAAATAATTTAGCTTTTTCCCTTTTTCTTTGTCTCTTGAAGTGTACAGATATCAATATTCTTCTCTTTAAGCTCTTTGGTTATTTCGTGTCCTGTTGTGGTTAGTGATTTTACGTCCCACGTACTGATTCCTTCAGGTGACTTTGGAAAACGTACTTTAGGTGCTGTTAGCAATATTCTGTTTCTAAATCTTAAACAAAAGAGGTATAACTGGTATATTTAAAGCCACCAATACACTCAGATCCATTCTATATAAATCCAATCCCAACAACAAACAAAAGACATCAAAGAACTGCATTTATAAGATAACCTGTGGATTCAAGCATTTCTATGTGAAAGAAAAACTGCAAGACCACTAAGTGTCAGGTAAAACGAGCATCAAACATACATAAACATATGGACTCAAAAAACAGACATGACAAAGAGAATAATCAAAAAAGCAGATGTCATCCTACTCAATGAAAAAAAAATATGTAACAAACCCATTAGTCAAATGTAGCAGTCTTCGGTTGTTAATACTTAAAAAGAAGCCAACAACAAGAATGTATGTACAATAGCAGATTAAGAAATTCTGAGTCATTCGTCTTCAATCATACACAATACATATGCAACACACGACACACATACACAATACAGCAATACTCTCTCGCATACAAACGCTATTAAATCAAATGGGCAGAGAACGGGAATTGCTGCCAATAATAAACAGAAAAAAAACTGCTTATCTGGGTCATATATTTCGCAATTCCAAGCACCAGTTCTTAAAGCTTATTATGGAAGGGAAGATAGAAGGAAAACGGGGCATCGGAAGAAATAAATACTCATGGCTTAAAAACATAAGGGATTAGACAAACCTTAATGCCCATACACTCTTTAGAGCCACACAAGACCGAGAAGAGTATGCCAGAATTGTCGCCAACATCCAATAATTGGATAGGGCACCATAAGAAGAAGATACAAACAATTATTCTTCTTCTTAGAGTGCCGTCTCCCTATGAAAGTTGGCAATCGGCTATTTTTAATTTTAAAACTGCTACTCTAAACAAATCAATCGATCTACATTGATACCAATCACATAAATTCTTCAATCAAGAATGCAGAGCACTTTGGAATAATTTTAATTTAAAGTTCCACGGAGACTTCACCCTCCTAAAATGACATAATCGCGTAAACAATTTTGACGGTCCTACATTCTTTTCGACAAAATTCTTAATAATCTTTTTTGAGAACGATAATTGGAAGTAGTCTTAAAGTCCTGCTAATACAAAACTAAATTATAGCAACATACTGACAAAACTTGAAGCCAGAATCAAAGAAAATCTCAACAGTTTCTGGAAAAACTCCATTCAATTAAAAGGGAAATGGTATGGAGAAATACAACAATTATTCCCAGATACACCATGGTTTAAAAAGTTGATAGGAGATATATTTATATTTATAGACTATATTTAAAACCATATTTATATTGATAGAAGACACTTAATGGACATTATAAGAATGCGAACAAGACTAGGTATATTTGGAACTCATGTACATCGAATTAACATTAAAACACATTCATTTTTCGAGTGCAGACAGGAAGAAGATCTAAGTTCCATTTTTCTTCATTGCCCAATTAATAAAAGCAATTCGTGGGATATACACAATGCGTTACAAGCTGCAGGAGCGGTTGACTCTTCTAGAATTCAAGTTATACTACAAAATAATAAAAAAATAGAAGTTTTAAATACATTTTTAAACATGAATGATCATATAAATAAAACATATGCTTATAAAGAAACCAATCAATAACTATATGGAAAAAAGTCAACAAAATGTCTAGATCCAAACCCCATAAATCAATAAACTTTCTAACTTAAAATAACACTATTTATAGAAGCCCTGAAGAAATATCTAATATAGTAGCATCTACTTATGAATATAACTCAAGTAACTTAAATTATACTTTCAAGTTCTTAGATATCAAAATAAAAGAAGAAAAAAATCCTATAGAATATTACGATCAAAACAATAACGATCTAAATATACCAATAACAGAGGAAGAGTTAGAAAATGTATTCTAAAACCAACTAAACCAAAATCAGATCCACAAACATATCGACCGATATCACTCACATGTAGCATAGGTAAAATATTAGAAAAGATAATAAACAATAGGCTTATGTGGTATTTAGAATCAAACAAATTAATTATTCCAGAACAATGTGGTTTCCAAAAACATCGCTCAACTTTAGACAACCTTGTTGACTTAGAATCAGAAATCCACGAAACATTCGCAATAAAACAGCACTGTGTTGGAATATTTTTTGATATAAGCAAAGCACATGATACAGTTTGGAAATGCCCAATCATTAAACCAATAAGCCACTGGTTATAGACAATTTCAAGTCCGAGTTGACGGAACATATTCTCAAACAAAAATTCAACAAAATGGTATACCACAAGGATCAAACTTAAGCACAACTTTATTCTTCGTAGCAATAAATTCGATATTAACACAAATTGAAAACCCCGTCAAAACTAGATTATACGCTGACGACCTAGTTATTTTCTGTAGAAGAAAAAACAGCAACGATTCACAATCACATTAAAAAAGCGTTAACACACATTGGGAAATGGTCAGCTACAAGTGGACTTCAGTTAAACATTTCAAAAACGAAAGCAATCTGTTTCTCAAAGAGAAATCAAATCCAAACAAAAGAATTATATCTACACGAACAAAAACTAGATTGTGTAGAAGAAATCCGATTCTTGTGTATGACGTTTGATAAAAAATTAACTTGGAAGACACATATTCAACAGCTGAAAAAATCCTGTCTACCTGGTATAAATTTACTACGATCACTTGCCTTTACAAACTGGGGTGCCAATTATTCAAGTTTAATACTTATTTACAAATCCATAATTCGATTAAAACTTGACTATGGAGCTATCGTCTATAACTCCTTCAAAAAAACACATTTTATGTCACTGGATATTATCCAAAATAAATGTCTACGTATTCCATTAGGTGCTCACTACACAAGCCCCATTCAAAGTCTCTATTGTGAAAGTGGAGAACTTTCTCTTTCTTTCAAAAGACAATATCTATGCCCAACATATGCAGCAACAGTGTCATCAAAACGAAATAATCCAGTACTGCATAACGTTTTTGCTGATCGATTTACAAATAAATTTCAACAAACAAATCAAATTGATCATCCTTTTTACTTTTGTATACAATCATACTTATCCAAATTAAATTTTCAATTTCCAAAAACCTATGATACCTCTTCAATCCACAACCCTGCACCATGGACAATATCTATTCTTGCTATCGACATCGGTCTAACAAACCTAAGAAAATCAGAGATATCATCAACCGTCATTAAACAAAAGTTTCATATACTATTAAACAGATATGGCAATACCTACAACGTATACACCGATGCGTCAAAAAATGAAGACAGAGTTGGAGCAGCAATTTATTCGGAAGACTTCTCAGTTAGTTTCAAATTGTCGTCAATTACAACCATCTTTTCGGCTGAATTATTCGCAATTCTAAAAGCACTATCTTTAATACAAAACAAAAACAAAGAAAGATGTATAATAATCACAGATTCTCTAAGTTCATTATTCTCACTGACTCAATTGTACTGTGACAACCCCCTTCTACTTCTTATTAAAAAAGAACTTAAAAACATTTCAAATAAGAACATCCAAGTTCCCTTTTTATGGGTGCCTTCTCATGTCGGAATTGAAGGTAACGAAGTTGTAGATAAACTTGCTAAAAACGCACCAACTAACCCGATGTCCGAAGAAAGTAACATTGGTACAAAACGATTTAAAACCATACTTAAAACAAAAAATAATTCAAAAATGGCAACAAACTTGGAACAACACTCCATCAAGGCTATACGAAGTCAACAAACATCCACATCTTTGGAAACCAAAAATAAAAGATAGAAGAGAGCATCGGCCATACACGACTTACTCATGACTATTTATTACAGCGCAAAAATAAACCAGTGTGTGCAGTGTGCAACAGTGTTCTAACGGTAAAAATTTTTTTTATACAGTGTCCTAAATATAACAGTGAACGACTCAAATATAGCATACCCAACTCCCTAAGAGATGCCCTAGAAGAAAATACAAATACCCAAAGAATATTTTCTTATCTTAAAGACTGTCAACTTCTTCAAAAGATCTAAAACATATATTCTAATACACATACACATATTATTATTATTGTAAACTAATGTATATACACTAATTGTATCAACTGCGACATTAATCTAAATACGCTAATACCCTTGGGTGGTTGATGCGTTGTTAAATATAAAAAAAAGAAACCAACCCAAAGTTGTACTATTTCTGGTTATACCTCTTCTTCCGCCGTTGCCCCAGAGAGACAAAAGTTTAAATTTGGTGCTATATGTTTTTTACTATATAACAATTCATAAATATCTTACAATACCACCCATGGCATATTGCCACGAGCAAGACCAAATGCAATACAAAGAAATGTGCTGGCAAATGCACTGGTATGCACGCCAACAGTGAAAAAGGAAGAAGAATAAACAGAACGATTCTGGAGTGGAAATCGAAACGTCAAATTTTTGTAGATAAAAATATAATTACCATTACAATCAATTGTGGCTTAATCCTATATAAACACAATATTTTTACTGTCATTTAGTTTTCATTACACGTTTCTTTTATGATAACATCATTTAAAATATATACATGAGTATTATTATTTCTGTCCTATTTTTGATTTTTAATTTATTCAAATAGTTTTATGTCATTTCTATGTCGTCTATTTGTTTTGTTGTTTATCAAGTCACTAAATTAATATATAATATTAAGTTCAAAAAGAAAAGTGTAGAAAATATTAAAATTAATGGTAAAACAAAAAGAAATAATAATGAAAAAACAAATATTACCTAGGAAACCAATTGTTGAGCATAATATGTAAATTATATCATTCATTACTATAAAATTATTTTAAATAATTTCCTAATGCAAGGTAATAAATTCATCAGTAAAATATTGCAAAAAGATTGAAGATACCGTGGATAAATATTACTTACTCATTTACAGAACACCTCAAGTATAATTATTACAGAACAATCTTATTTATTATCATGCATTTGCATTAACATCGTAATTCTACGTTTTATAAAGTATTGAGTAATCTTTAGTTTTTAAATTGAAAATTGCAAATGGTCTCTTAACCATATGTTATTTCTTTCTAGTTAATCGTTTTTTGAGCAGTTTTAAACTTAACAAATTTGATTATTATTTCATTATTTTTATTACGACATAAGGTTGGTTTAAGGTCTTTTAAAATAGGAACTTTATTACATTTAATTATTTTAACTCTAGTTTACTCGATTAAAAACAAAAAAAACAAAAAACAGAAAACAAAAATCATGACCAATTAGGTACCCAACCAGAACATCAGTATTGGTGGGAAAGAAATAGAACTCGTAAATAGATATAAATACCTGGGACATGAAATTATGATTGGCAGGGATAACCAGACTCATGAACTGAAGAGAAGAATCGGCCTTGGGTGGGCAGCATTTGGAAAACTGAAAGAAACTTTTAAAAGTAAGCTGCCCACATGCCTAAAGAGAAAGGTATTTGATCAGTGCGTCCTCCCAGTCTTGACGTACGAAGCAGAAACACTTACCTTAACAAAAGCAGCAGCTACCAAACTGAGAGTCACGCAGAGAAGAATGGAGCGGTCCATGTTAGGAATAACTCTGACAGAATAACCAACGAAGACATCAGGAGAAGAACCGGAGTGACTGACATCATCGAGAAGATAGCCAGACTAAAATGGAGATGGGCAGGACACATAGCCAGAATGACAGATGGGCGATGGACAAAGAGGTTATTGGAATGGAGGCCAAGGGAAGACAAGAGAAGCGTCGGTCGACCACCTATAAGATGGACTGACGATTTAAGAAGACTCTATAAAAACTGGATGAGAGCGGCGCAAGATAGACGGGGTTGGAAACATGAGGAAGAGGCCTATGTTCAGCAGTGGACTCTTGAGGCTGGATGATGATGATTACTCGATTAAATATCCTTCATATCTCTTCTTGTCTACTTTTCATTTCTATATTACTTCTAATTTTTTTACTCTCATCTCGAATGTCTTTATTTTTGTGCATCAATTTTTTGTATTTTCATTTTATTTTTTACCAAATCCATATAATACATTTTTAAACCAAAAGCAAAATAACTGAAAAACTCAACGAGCCGATAGCATTATTTTCTTTGTATTTATTTCAATGCGGGGTCAGATGAGAAAAACATAAAACCTGTCGGTCCATTGTTCTTTATTTTCAAGTTACGCAGCAACAAAAATATAAGTCAGCTCTATCTTGTCCTTTTTACCTAGTTTGATGGTCTAGTCTTGCCCAATCCTTGATGCTACGCCATCAAGCTATTTAAAGACCCTAAGTAAGAAACAAGTTAAGTACCAAAATAGTTAACGCAGTTGTTAAAGAAAAACGATTATGCAAAAACTGACTGCACAAAAGACAAAAACGTTGTCACAAAACATTCTTCTAAACATTGTAAAACCAAATATTTTCGTTAAAAAAATTCGAAAAGGTTTATACTTTTATTCTATAGGGTTTATGCTTTTCGTCATTTAAAAAAGGAATCATGGCCCTTAAGTTGTGTTTCTTTTCTTCAATAATGGATTTATTTACTGCAGGTCCTAACATTACTCTTCTGACATCCTGGATACTCTTCCTTTTCTTTAGAAATTTAGTTTTGGACCAAATTTTTGCTGAGTGGGCAGTTTTTGATAAAACCGTTGACGGATTTTTTGCTTTATATCGAAAGGCCTTAGTGATATTTAGTTTAGAAATATTGATTATAGAATCTGCAGCAGCCTGGATATTAAAGAAATTGTCTCTTTTCATTTCTACCACTCGATAAGGTATACGAACTCTTGCAGATGTTACTTACAGAGATCTCTTATAGAGTAATCTTACTAACAAGAGAGCTTAGTCAACACAAACAAAAATCAAAGTCGAAGGACTAAATAAGGAATCCACGGAATACTTATACAAGAAAAGAATACCAGAAAAGATCGCTGGGAATGAAATATAATATAACATAATTAACGCAGCAACAATATCACTTGAAGAGAGGAAAGTAACGAACACTAACATATTAAAAAAGAAAACATCATGGCTTGGAGAATAACTAAAGACAACGAACACTGGCAGAGTTTCTCAAAACAAATGAAACACGAAAAAGAACTATGGAGAATGATCAGAGGATAAAGAAAAGAGATGAACGAACTAATAAAAACGAAACACATTCAGAATGAAACATGGATAGACCTACTTTCGATCCCTATTTGCTAAAGGTGACAATAATGAACCACCAACACCAGATGTGACGACAAACGAAGAAATAAATATTGGGGAGAAAGAGGTAAGGGAAGCATAAGGAAACTAAAAAATAGAAAATTACCAGGAGAGGACAGAATACCGAACGAACTTCTAAAGTACGGAGGACAAGATCTGACCAAACAACTATTAAAACTAATTCAAAAAATAATAGAACAAAATAGAATTCCTCATGAATGGAGATCAAGCATCCTAATACCTCTATTCAAAAGGGAGACAAATCGGACCCGGAAAATTATAGTGGTATTAATTTATTAAACACAACACTAAAATTAACAACCAAAGGGATTGATAAAAAATAAACTGAATGAAATTATAACACTAGCAGAAAAACAACAAGGATTTAGGCCGGAAAGATCATGCACCGACGCTATATTTATAATGAGGCAAAAGCAAGAGAAATCATTATACAAGAGAAATGAGCAAGAGAATACAAAAAACCGGCATATCTATGTTTCGTGGACCTTAAGAAGGCATTTGACCTGGTCAAATTAAAAGACATTATCCATTTACTGTACGCAGGAGAGGTACCTCTAACAGTAATCAAAACGATCGAATATATCTACCAAACCAACACAATAAAAGTAAAGGTATAGGAGAAACTAATCGACAAAATTGAAGCTGGCAATGGGATAAGACAGGGAGATTCCCTGAGTCCTCTATTGTTCAACCTAATTACGGATAAAATAATAAAAAAGTAAGAACTAAAAAAGGATACCAAATGGGAGAAAAACAACTTAAAATAATCTGCTAGTCAGACGACGCAATACTACTTTCTCAAAGTGAAGATGATTTACAACGTATGCTGCACCAATTTAATATAACCACTAGAAAATTTAACATGTTAATTTTCCCTAAAAAGACAAAATGCATGGTTACAACAGCAAATTTATTAAGATGTAAATTGTAGCTGGAAGGTCAGATACTAGAACAAGTGATGGAGTTTAAATATCTGGGCATCACATTATCTAGCTACGGAAAGCTCGAAACTGAAGTGGAAGATCAAGTGAATAGAGCAAACAGAGCCGCAGGCTGCCTGAATGAAACAATATGAAGAAATAAAAATATCGGAAAAAAACGAAAGGCAGAATTTAGAAGACATTCATCAGACCAATAATGACATACGCGACAAGAACAAGACCTGACACAGAGAGGACAAAAAAGATGTTAGAAACAGCAGAGATGAAAACACTTAGAAAAATTGATGGTAAGACACTACGGGACAGAACTAAAAGTAAAGATGTACGACGTAGATGAAAGGTAAACAACATCAAGAACTGGGTAAGAAATAGAAGAGTAGAATGGAACGATCATATAAGCCTAATGGCAACAGATAGAGTAGTAAATACGGCAAGAGACGGTTCCCCAATAGGAAGACGATCAGTAAGAAGACCACGAAAACGATGGAACGACAACTTACTGGAGCCATTGAAAACCAGACAGAGTCATGTCTATACAAAAAGAAGAAGAATAAGAATAAGAAGATGTTTACGATCTCTATTCATATGTCTTAAACTTCTTCATTTTTAACATGGTCAGAGTATGAAATTTTTAAAATGGAATGAATTAAAAGCTGTCCAGGTGTCGTAACGAGCTAATTTTCAGAGTCCAGGCTTCCATGTCATGTAGCCGCATGTGATTATATTATTTTATCATGAGATATGGTAGAGTTAGATCAAGATCTCGGCTGGTGAGAAATTGTTTATATTTTAGAAATGTATTTTTGGCTTTTTCTATTCTACATTTGACTTCTGAGCCTAAGGTCTCTCTCTCTTTCTCTCTCTCTCTAGTCCCGATCCCCCGAAGGGAGTGTAGTAGTTAATGTAATGTCGTTTATTGTGTGTCCAAAGATCTCTGTCTCTGGTCATTTCTTTTTTACTCATTCATAAGGTCTTTTGCAAATTCCTGTAATTTGGTGAATATATCTTTCTCATGATTTTCGGCCTTCTACCTTTCCGTGGATAATAAGTTTTTCCATGTGTTCTATGTCTGCTCACATTTGAAGCATTTTAATTGTTGGAGATAGCTTTTGATGTTAGATGTTTGTTTGGTATTTACTAATATATTTAGGTTAGGAGTCTATTTTTCCTGATTACCATTGTTCATGTTTTCTTTGCATTAATTCTTAAACCATATTTTGATTATCGCTCACTACTTTGTTCAGTTTATTTTGTAGATATTGTTGGCTGTTGGCGATTAATACCATATCGTTGACTTTAATAGCTTATTTGCCTCATGCAGAGCTCGTGCAAATTTCTCTTTTGAGTACAGTGTGAATAATAATGGCGAGAGTATACATCCTTGTCTAACTCCTCTTTGGGTTTTTATCGTCTGCGTGTCCCCCCTCTCCATTCTAATAAATGCATTTTAATTCCAAAGAGTTCACTACTTGTACTTATGTTAACGAAAGTACATAGATTATGTAATTGTTTGCTGAGTATAACAATGAACTTACCAACAAATTAATATAATGAAATTGTAGATACGGTTACCACTAATCTAACTGCGTGTGTTTGACCGATTACTAGACTACGAGTACTACGGACATGGTTTGGACAATGTAAAGACTATATCCATTCTTATACATCTGTCTTATCTACTGTATCTTTTTAAACAAGTAGGTACTCCTATGGCCATCTACAAGAAGACTAAAAATATAAAGACAAAGAACTTAGAGAAGGACAATGTTTAAACAGATGAAACGGTTATTAGAAAAAAAAATCATGCTAGCAGTGCAGCATTTTCATTAATTAAGTAGAGTAGTTCGAAAAGTTGTTATTATTTTGTTTTTGGTGTTTCTGTTTAATTGGTACTTCTCGCCCTATTTAAGATGCAAAAGAGTTCAGTACAAAAATTAAATACGAAATTAAAAAGTATAATTAAAATATTTTTTTAAACTAATATCGAACATTTAAAAAGTTTAAATATGTATGGTCTGACTACTTTAGAGTTACGTAAAAAATACCTTATTGTTGCCCCAAGTCAAATCATCTCACACTTTATAAATTTCTTGATAGCTATATGAATCTCTTGATATTGCATGATAGACTTCGATATCTACACAGTAATCTAAGAAAGATTAAATAACACTTATAATATTACTTGTTCGTTTATTACTATCGAAAAACGGAGAAGTGAATCCATTTATCATTTTAATTTTCGATTCCGAATGCAAAGTTCTCGAAGGTGTCCTTCCATAAGTTTATTCATTAGGCCCGCCTATTTTTAATTCATTTTAAATAATAAAAAAGCCCATGCTCTTCGTTTTGTGTGTGTAATCATGAATTACGAAATGGTTTAAATCGCCACACCCTCTTGTTCTTTTTGAGCTCGCTGGCTCGGGCCGGGGGTCACGGGGGGTCACGAGGAACTCCCATCCTGTCTGGGGTGCGGCACGCCGCTCATCGAAACCGTCTGATGAGGCTATATGATGTGCTGCCCCCGCTACGCTTGCCCTAACCTCCCTGCCGCCGGTCCTGGATTTATCTTCACAGCTCAATAATGCACATTGGCGTAGCTAAATCGATTTGATATTGATTTCGATGGAAGAAGTATGTCAGAGCAATAAACAAGCTCTATGCAATGATATGATTATTAAAAAGGCTGAGATGACTGATAAAACTATAGTCATATGTTACCATGTTCTTTGGAAGATTGGCTATTATAATAATTTTAACTGCTTTAAACGATTAACTATTCATAATAATATTTTTAGTATTGCCAGTAAGAATTGAAAGATCAACACTGATATTGCTCCTACCTGGATATATATCATTTTACTAACATTCATTTTTTATCCTAAAAAAGGCGCATTATATATACATGGTGAGTTTTATGTATGGAACGCCTCAATTATCTCGGAAATAGCTTGCACGATTTTTATGTGTTTTGGTTATGCATCTTGTAATGCAACCAATATTATGGTGGTATTTGCATTGTTGTCAGATTTATCGTTTTTCTGTAAAACTGATGAACTTTATTTCTTCATTTACACTATCTTCGCCGAAGTTAAAATAATACATTTATATGAATAAACTCGTTTAATCTACTTCAATAGTAAAAAGTTTGGCGAAATTGAGGCAGTACCAGATTCATCCAAATCATAGTGCGGAAAACCTATAGCAGTTTAAAACAAAGTCATTTTGAAGGTATTTGAATATTCGAGTAGTATAAAAATTAGGAATTTCAGAAAACCAGCAAAGACGATTTCAGCAGATGCTCAAAATGTTGCCTGTTTACTTTAATACAACAAGCCACGCGATTTTCAAAACTTTGCAATACATTTTGCAACATCCCTGACTGTTCAATTCTTCTTATCTATGTGGTAATCCTATCTTTTAATTTCTGAATATTGGCAGGTTTTGTTTTATAAATGATGTTTTTATGTGATCTCACAGGAAATAGTCTAAAGGATTCAGGTTGGGTGATCGCAGGTACCATTCGATAAAACAGCGCCTTCCAATCTATCATCAGGAAAACACAATATTTAGATATTGCCTCACTACAAGCTCATAGTGAGGTGGAGCATCATCTTGTTACAGCCAAATATTGCCGTTGGGGATATTGTTATTGTCTGAAAGTTTTAAGTAATGAAAGTTCTACAATAAAATGTAATTGAAAATATTTACTTGGATTTGGAAATTACCAAGCCAATTCAGATAAAATACTAATTTCCAATAAATCCTAATACGGCCGACCATAAGTTTCGATAAGTTTCCCTCAATGTATAACGGACTAATTACCTATTTTGTCGTCTTTTATTCCATCTCATGCATTAAGTTTTTCTGGATACTGTGTATGTTATTCACGCATCCAACGAGAATTCTTACGTGACCAGTATCTACAATTATGCCGATTTAAGTTTCTATTAATGTAAATAGTGGCCTTATCGCAAAACATAACTTTACTTTAAATTTGGATCGTTTTGATTATAACATTTTTTCATCATTATGCCTGCAAACTCTTCACGTCTATCCAAATTATTATCTGACAACTCTTAAACAACTAATCATATTTTGTATAGATGGAAGTTTCCTGGATATTTGTTTAGTATTAGTAATATTCAAGTATGCCTTGTCTTCTAACACAATAATATCTAAAAATTTGTTTTCAGTTGATGTAGTTTTTCGGCAACATTTGGATAAATATTTTACTGAACCTGTTTCGATAAACTTTTTCACCAATTTACTGACAGTAGATATTGTTATGGAATTTTGGTAAGGATTTAAAGTATTAAAGATATGACACGTAATAGTTGTTATTGTAACCGTTATAGCCATCTAAATGTAATATTTTACCTTCGCAGAGATAATGTAATTATATCAATAACTTTGAAATTATGGCATTTAGATATAGAGGTATTACATGAAAAATAATCAATATATCGTAAGGACGTTAGAAGGTAAAAAGGCAAAAAATATACAGTTTGATCTCTTACAAATAAGAAAGTTCATTAGATTTCCAGAAAAACGAAAGATTTGACAACAATGTAAATATCACTATAATTTTGGCTGTATCATAAGACCTTTACACTCCAAAATCTATAAAAATCGTGCAAGGTATTACCGAGATAAATGAGTCGTTCCATACTTAAAACTCACTCTGTATACATATTTGATAAAGTCACAATAACACAACATAAGATTTGATAGAGGCTTTGGTCGTCTTTAGTCAATATTTGTTTGGTTGTCTTTTAGATTAAACATTCGGTAATTATGTTTGGTTGATGGGTGGAAACTATCTCAATTTTAAGGCTGTTGCCTTTTTTCTATATAGAACAATTAAAAAAATAATATACAACTAGTTTCTAATGTAGGTACATTTTTAATAGGTAGATAGTATTTTGCAGACGAAGCTTTTTAATTTTAAAGAGCAGACTGTATACTAGTTTCGATTCTGATTTCATACTTCATGTATCGCCATATTGTCATCGGATACTACTTGCTAGTGGACTTAGTATTTGTACCAAACCCTACCCTTTCATTAACCTCTACCAAAAAGACCTGTGTTTTAAACAATAAAAATATTAATATAACTAATAAGAACAATTAACTTTTTTATGGGGAGCTTAAGAGTTATTACAGGCTTAGGTTCGTTATTGTCCCCAACGTGCATAGATTTCTTTCCATCCAACTGTATAAAACTAGAAATATGGAGTTAATGATAGTGTTTTTAGTCTCGTGGGTTTAATTATATCTCGATCTTTTTGTTAATCCCGTACTTCCATATTTTACATGCGTTTATTATTTTAATATTATCTTGCTTAGATCCATGTTCCATCCTTAAAATACCATATTTCTCTACATAAATATGAGCATTTTGATTTTTTTAGGATGGATAGTTTTTTATGTTCATAAAACCAGAGCTTGGTATTTCGATGCGTCTTCTAATTTATTTGGAGTGATCCAATTGGCTGTTTATCCTTTAGCCCAAAAAAATTTAGTTTTTTACACTCTGAAGGGTAATGTCCTCAGAGTTGGTGTTGATTGTAATTGATTCTTAGTGAGTTCTGTGTAATACCACAGCTTTTGTTTTGGACATATTGATTTGCAAGCTCATCTTGTGGTATTCTTTTGTTAGATGTTGATTATTGTTGTTACATCTTTTGGCGTATCGCACAGAAATATTTTGATAATATATTCGGTATAATCATTAAAAAATATATAAGAAAAAATACATCCCTGACAAAGTTCCCGCTTTATGTTTATGTAATTGGTGAATTATATGTTGGCAGCTTATAATATATTTGAACCTCTGCATATTAACGTACATAAAAAAGAACAGCGATTAATATTTAGGAAAGGAACATCTTGTACAGACAATGTATTTTACCTAAACTGAATTAAAAAATAACGATCAAATACTATTTTAAAAACTCATATTTTATAAATGGTCCTTCGAAAAAGAGATCCAAAGAACTACTAGATATGAATAGGAATGATCTGCGCATTATCGTAGGTCTCCTAATAGGACAATGTCACCTTAAGAGACACAGGCACATTAATACTTAATATCGAACTGATAGAAAATGTGAAATGTAGATTTTGTCAAGCTGAAGACGAGACGGCGGAACACTTTCTGTTCAACCCAGCATTGGATAGGATAAGGCCCAATTCATTTGAGATTTATTACTCGAATCCTACTACTTCGTAGACGTGTAACCAAAGGACATAATGAGCTTTGGTAAAAGAGCTGGGCTGAAAGGACAATTTTAATAAAGCTCTTAGGTCAAGTGAAAGGGTGGCGCCCACTCATACTAACCTAAATTAACTCAAGAATGCTACAAAAGACATTATGAGAAACCAATGTTAGTCATACTCTCACAAAAAAAATCTTAATACTGGATTAACACTGTAACGAAAGATCTGCACTAAGAGTGCTGTATCTCACCGATATTGTTTAGGATATAGGATGCGCGAGCGTTAAATAAATGGAAACACAAAGAAATGGAACATGGATTTAAATTAGAAAGCAGTGTATACTAAGTCACCTTAGCGAATAATAAGTGCGACGATGAATGAGATGGAAACTATGTACAAAATAAAAAAGGGGTGCTGTAAATACATATTCAAAAAACAGAATACCTTCCGTTAGTACCTGAGTCAGAAAACGTCCTGCTAGAAAAGGGCAATATCAGAATATGTTGTGCATATAGTTACCTCTTAGTTCAGTTTGATACAATAAGAAAATATGAAAAATAAAAAAATTAGTTACGTATGTAAATACGAAAAGTAAAAGGATATTTAGGAAGAATATAGTCTGGCTTTAATATTAAAAAACAACAAAAATAAAACATTATGTGAAATCTTATGTGTTAAAAGTAATTTAACCTATAGCGCAGAGACAGTAAATAGCTTATATGGTATAGATAAGTACAAATACTGGTCGAAAATACACTGCCTATTTGAGCAGATACTAACTAAAGCAATGAGTGCTAGAGATCTTGCATAAATCATACTGCTATAGCATGATTCATTAGGAACGTTAGTGGTCTTTAAGTTTTCTTTTTCTATGCTTTTTTGAAAGAGGTAACGTATATTTTAATTATGTGATAGAAGTCCATTTTTATAATATGACATTAAAAAGGTTATAATATGTTATTGGTCTATTTTTAAAAACATTTTACTTAGTTATTTAAAGTGTTGCGTATGTAATGTCTACTTGCGTATGTTCTTTTATATTTTCTGATTATCAAGTAATTTTCCAAATACTGTTCCTGAATTTGTCTTTATGGTTTTCGGAGGCTATTTGCATTTTTTGGATTATAATAGGTATGTAGATGTAAATGTTTAGGATTTCACTGCCTAACCAGCGACATGTTTGTATGTAGTTTTCTATACATTGTTACACATATTTATTTTTTACAATTTAAAAGTAGCTATAGTAATTTTAAAACTGAAAAAAATTGAAAAGTAGTATTTAATTTTCGAATGGGAACGGCGTGTACATTTTCTGTTTCATGAGGATATGTATGTATTTGCCCAAGAGGGTAACGATGTGAAATAAGTTACACGAGAAGTGTCGATTAATACAGAAAACTAGATTCACTTTAATGATTTTTTTCGTATAATCGCGAATTAAATATAAGAAATGATTACTTTTCTTCAACACTATCTCTAATTAAACAGTTTCTGATTAACTGTTTGAATAAATTAGTTATCGAGATAGTTTTTGTTAATTTATACGTATGGTCTGCAATAATAAACAATATACTAAAAAAATTTATTATTGATTACTCTTTTCTTATTATATAGACAAAAATATAAGCATTTTACAACTACTATATATATAGTAAAGTTTTCTCTTTACTAAGTTTATTTAATCTGATATATTCTATGCTTGTTTTACCTGTCTTTTTTAATTTAGTAAACAGTCAACAGTGATTTTGGCGCGATTTGGTGACGGCGCAGCCGGATTGTTCGAAATAGAGCAAGTGTTTTAAAGACCGGTTATCCAGGAATACTTTACGCTATTTTTTATTGGTACAGTTTGAAATCATGTAATATTACTACAAAAAATTGAAATAAAAGCTAATAATGTAAAATGGCTTAATTTGTGATGTAGATCAGTATATCTTTCGTTGTTATGGAAATGACAAAAACAAAAATTAGTTTGCAATCTGTCGCATAAAATTAATTGTTATTACTGGTTGTATATTGCTTAAAAATGAGTCCTAACATTGATTACTTGAATAGTAAAGCAAAATAGTGGTTAATACCGTAAAAATCGGAAGATGATTATAAAAAAGAATATAACAAGTTCATTAAATGGATGGAAGAGCAAAAGGTAACAGATACAGATGAACGGGTTGTGCTTGCTTACCTTCAGAAAATGTCGGAACAGTACAAGTGGTCGACTATGTGGGCCATCCATTCGAAATTGCAAAGTATGTTGGAAGATAAACAAAGGGGTCGATTAAAAATCATTTGTGCAAGCATTCGTGAAGGCACTTAGCAAGAATGACGTGGCCAAGATGGTGTATGTATTCAAGGAAGACGATTTACAAAAGTTTTTCATAGTGGTAGCCATTTGCGGTATTTTTGGCTCTCGCATAAGATAAGAATAGAACAAGAAAGTTTATATGTATATCCGGCAACCCTGTAATTTTTCGGACCAGTATTTATGAAATATTGACACAAAAACTGACAGGCGCAAAAGATACAATACAGCAGAAAGAAGACATGTCATGCTGATCGTATGTCTTTAAATTAGTGAGATATATTAGTGACAATAGTTTAATTATTATCGTTTATTTATTAAACAAACTATTGTAAATAATACAATTAATTTTCTACAAACTCAGTGCCGATTTTTTTCTTTGATCTCCCAAAGATATAAAAACAAAGATGTTTTGCATATCCACGTTGCTAATAAAGGAGACAGTTTACAATTTTTAAATCGATACAATTACCTACTGATATTCTGCATAGTTAATTTTTTTCAGGGTTACTGATTTTGGTGAATATCCCCTTTTACACTGGTAGAATGACCAATGGATATTGATCCAAATTTATTCCAGTTATGTAAAAGAACACATTGCAAATTAAGTTTTAATCTGTGGACAAAAGGCATCTTTCATTTGGTGTGTATTTCGATAACTTAGTTTTTTCGACAGTCGTCTTATCTTCTTACATAAAAACAGGTTATTTTTTTAGAGAAAAGATAATTGGTACAGTACTGTAGACTAGCTCGAAGCTTTATAGTATGTTTTTCTTCTTCTTCAGTGCCCTATCCGGTCCGGATGTTGGAGATCATCAAGACTATCATGGTTTTGTTGACTGCTCTGCGAAACAGCTTCGCGGAAGTCATCCCAAACCATTGTCGGAGGTTTTTCAACGACGGCGTCCCGGTCCTCTCCTGCCAAATACTTTACCCTGCATAACGAGTTAAAGAATTCGATATTTTTCTTCGTTCGCATTACGTGGTCGAGATATTCAAGCTTACGTTGTTTCACTAAATTAAGCACTTCTTTTTCTTTTGTCATGCGCTGTAGAATCTCAACGTTGGTGACATAGTTGGTGTGTCCACACACGATATATTTAGTATCCTCCTGTAGATCCACATCTCAAAGGCTTTAATCCGCTCTTCAGTGGCTTGCGTCAGTTTCCAGGCTTCAACTCGATATAGTTACACTGGAAGAATGTTGCACCTCACTATCCGCATCTTGGTTCCCAAACTGAGATCCCTGGAGCACAGTAAGGATCTCAAATCGATAAATGTAGATCGTGCCATTTTAATTCTGGATCTAATCTCTTGAGGGTAGTCCCATTGTGAGTTGAGGATAGTTCAGAGGTAAGTGAATCTGTCGACTTTCTGGATCTCTTTGCTACCTGCCATTAGTGCTCCGGGATCTAAATTGCACGGCTGACAACCATGAATTTAGTTTTCTTAAATTTAAATAATACTTTTAAAATTAAATAAAGTAATTGCCTATTTATAATTTTTTTATGAATTCTGCAGCACTTTTATCCAACATAATTTGATCTGCAAAAAACCACATTAAATAAAATATAGTTCGGACGGGTACTCTTAGTCATACAAAAAATGTTCCAATGCATATAGTATACATCTTAAATTTACAACACCAAAAACTATGGTTTAATTTGTACCCGGCTTTTTCTCTGACTGCACATAAACGTCAACAATTTCGAATTTTAAATTTCAATTGTTCTTTAATTAATCCAACATTTTGCAAATATTAGAATAATTCCGCATTGTTTTTGTAATATTTCTTAGATCAATAATGGAAATCATTTTGTTAGAATAAAAGCAAAACATAAACTAAACTTCTTTTAAATTGTTGTGTCACATTGTGAAAAAGTTGTAGATTAAATCATTTAAAATTTTTGAAACTTATGACAAAAATTGGCAACCTCGCACAGGTGCAGTCACAATTCAATGCAAATGTCATATTAAAGACAGCAAAATATTAATTAACAAAATTGATTATTTTGCTGAATCTCAACCACTATTTCATTATAACCCAGTATTCTAATAAAAATTATGAACTATTCTGCACTAATATGATCCAAATAAAAGGTTAATTGAAATGCATAGTTTTGTTTTATATTTAAATTAAATGTTCACATGTTATATAACGGAATCCTCTTGTAGAGTAAATTAATTCTTCCAACTATTTCGTGTAGTGACGATCTGCTCTACCGTGCAGTGACGATCTTCTCTGGATTTTTTTTATAGAGAAAAAATATTACAGCGCCAGTATAAAAAATTTTCTTCAAAAAAGCAGCAGATGTTTATCCCTTTTACAATAAAATGTAATTTTAGTACCTGGATATAGATTCTTTTTTTAATCTGGAGGTAACTCAAAAGCCTCCTTCGATAGGTTCAGGTCATTCAGTTCCTATTAATTGAAACGCTGAAGGCTTCACAGATCTGCTTGAAAATCATTTTCGTTATCCTTTCGCAAAAACTTAACTTCATTTTGTCAGAATGTGGTATTAGCCTTCTTACTAAATCTAGGCCAAGATATGTCCAGTTTGGTTTATCGTTCCTATTAATACCTTTATTATTTATAATATAAAATAACAATCATCGTGATGGCTTCTTAATTCCCTCCAAATCAATGTACTTTTACGTTTAGGTACTTTCTGTTTACCATTCGTAATTTCCATTGCCACAAATTTTGAACACATGTTTTATATACCAAATAATTTATCCTGAACTCTTAAGTGGTACACCAAAATAGGCCAAAAAAGCTCTTTTCATAAGGTAGGAAACATGTTTTTCGTTTTCTTAAAAAATATATTCATCAATTATGTAACAAAAAATGTCTGATAAATTTAAGTAACCATGCCTGCTTGTAGATGCCATGATCTTTATTTTGTTACTAAACTTTTTCGACAAGAAACACACACTGATACCACCAATTCACTTTAGTGAAAGACTAAAGACTAATTGTAAACTACTGAAACTTGTGAGGAAATATGTACACCCATAGATATGTATGTACAACCCAGGTAGTGACATTATGTCATAAGGGTTCGGCAGATGTCAGATTTTCAGGTACCTAGGTACCTGATTTCAAGGTAATTTGATTGTAATTTTTACCGTGAAATTTTGATTTTGGACTAAAAAAATATTTTCCTGTAATTACCTTTTATTAAAACTATAGCAGCCAAATATTGTGAGAAAATTGGCTGCACAAAATTAGAAGTAAACACTTTTATAGTTTTAAACTAAACAAAATGCGTGGGAACAGGCAAAAAAGGAAAAATCTACAGAAAGGCGTTTGTACAGCAATGTGAAAAGCAAGCAGATATTTCCCACTATATTTCGTAAGAAAAATAATTATCACAGAAAAAAAAAAACGGTGCTAAAGTTATCCATAAGAACAAAAACAAAAGTAACGGAAACTGACTGTAGAAAGAAAATGAAAAACGTACGTATATAGTAGGAAAGATACACAATATAACCAAGAAATGTGCAGGTTGGAAATGGCCCAATACCCAAACAGCCAAAAAGTCCAAGTAAATAATTACGAGAATACTTTTTACCATTCTGGAAGAGACTATCTCAGCAATTTTAATGATGTTAAAACAATACTAGATCCTATAACAGCTCGCCTGGTCCTCAACTTCGTACCACTTTCCGAAAGGGCAATGACGATACAGATCAAGGCCGAACCAAAGAATCTAGATATCATTTAAATACATGCTCCAATAGCTGCTAAACCAAAATCAGATATTAAATTATGAGACATAGAAAGATCGAATGTAGACTAGAAACAGGATGCAGACAGTGCTCCTGGCTTAAGAGTTTACAACTTACGTAAGAGGCAACTTACGAGGTTGGATAGACTTAGGCTCAAACGACAAAGAAAAAAACATTTTTAAAGTGAGAGCCTCAAAATATTTAAAATTTATTATTATTTTTTAGCTTCAACTTTTTTAGTTTTATTGTGGGGTTGTATTAAACATAACAAGATGATATATTTACATTAAATTTTATCATATTGTTTTACTATTGATTAAAACTCCAATTCATCCGTTAGTTTAACAGTTTAATATTTTCCTAGCAAAGTAACTTAAACGTGGGCTATTTTATATTTAAACAAAATTTAAAAATTCAGAAATGTATCAAAATTCGCCTTTTAACAGCACCCCCATGGTGGATCTTACGTCCGACTGAGACTCTGACAACGAACTATGATGGACTTGACTTATTCCGATGCTGGATTGCTGTTGTCGAACCCACCTTTAAGCGGAAGTGGATTATTGTCGTTTGAAAATACCTCCAAAGCTTTTTAGTCCGTTATTTTCAATGTAACTTAAATATATTTTTTTTAAAGTTTATTGTTATACACAAATTGTTAGATACTAACTACGAAACCAGGCTTATCACGTAGAGTGCGGAATATATGCAACTTATTATCAAACTATGCGCCTATATATGCATTAGGTTTACTAAAAATATGTAGCTATTTTTTCTTAATTTGTCTAAATATGTAAATGCATATTTAGGCAAATATTAAATATAAATATTTATGTTTAGTACATATTTATTTTTACATATAAACAATTGAAATGATACAAACAAATAGTCTGAATTTATAATTAAATATTTTTCAAAATTTTTAACTAAAAACCTTTTGCCTTCTATCATTAAAAATATGTTTGGACACAGAAAACGTTTATTCTACATCTGCTAACGTTATAGGGTAAAAATTTAGGTAGTAAACCAATTTGCAAAGTATTTCGATCTTGAGAAAATTTGGGTTTAAAAATTACGTAAACTACTTATACAACTTTCTTCAAATAATCGAAGCCCTTATATTTTTCTAATACATTGTCTTATTTATTTCTATTTTTAATCCCTGTATTTCCGGGAATTTTTTGACAATGAGCAGAAAAAGTGTTAAAGTGTAAACAGAAATAACCAAATCACTTAATTGTAAATTCCTTCATGATAAAGCCTTTATTAGAACTGGTAAAAAAACTAATTGATTTGAAATTAATTTATTCACTAAATCACATTCACTTCTAAGAACTTCTGGTATTTCCAGAAGACAAGTTACGTGTACCAAATTTGGATAAAATATTTTCAAATTTTGTCCTAGAGCTTGTAGATTTTCTAAAAGGTTATGACCTTGAAAATATCTGTACGTCGGATTGTTCAATAGAATTAAAATTTATAGGGTTAAAGCCAAATTTATACTTTGCGCATGCACGAGTTATAGGCATTTAGATAATCTAACCTCTACGTTTACCATATACGGAACGGCATGTGACAAAAATATTAAAAATTTCAATTTCACTTTTTATTTCTTTGGCAAAAAGAAAGCAGATAGTGTTCGCTGAATGAAACGGCTTTCAGTCATATTATTGGTTTTCTTCAGTTGTTTTGCAGCTATTAAATAGGGTTTACCTGGTTAATACTATTTTAGGGCGTCGATTATAAGATGCACCATATATTGGCCACATGCATCTGTACTTTCATCTACAAAAGCTAAAAGTTGTTATCGCTTAAAGAAACTTTAATTTCTCCAATTACTCCGTTATACAATGCATTCACATGGCCTTTTCTTAGTGCTGCTTCGTTAGGAATTTTGAATTTTTGCAAAAATTATCTAAGATATGTATTTTGCAATTCTTTTAACGAAATTTTTGCTGCTAACAGGTCTGTATTAAACATTTACATTTATTACTGTATCGTTAATTAGGATGCTGCGATCTCAAGAAACATTATTTCTAGAAAGTCTATCCTTTTTTAAACATACAAGTTGATGTGTTTAAAAAAATGACGCATATGTAGAAAGACTATTTTGAATCTCTTATTAGATGGTGTCAGTGGCTGTGGCACTGACAGCAAGAATTTTTGAAATCTCTAACTTAACTTTTCAGCCAGAGTACTTAAAAAACCCTAACACTAGACCTAAGCAAGAAGATTACATGAACTTAACTTATTTGAGAAATAAAATGACATGGTGCCGCGTTTGCTGACCATTGATTAAAAACATGATCGTGTGATCACGTCTCAGCTGTGTCTGGACCTTATAAAGCGTAATCCGTTGGTTTTTTGGCACCGATTGGTAACCGTTGTTAAATCCTGAATCCACTACTACACACCAGAGAACCGAATGGATGTATAGCAGTGGACTCAAGCCGGAAAATTGCTCTGAAAAGGCCAACAGCGGCTCAATGGGTTGGGAAAGTTATGGCCACTGTATTTTTGGATTGCAAAAGCATGTTTTTAATTTAATCTTGTGAAAGTTAAAACGATCAATTGGCAATTAATGGACAAATGAAAGCAGAAAGAAATGGCCCCATATGCAAAAGAAAAAAGTCCTGCTCAGAAGAGCGCGAAGGCAATGGCAAACATTGAGGAATTGGGCTCCAGATTACTTTTTCATCCTGTTTATTCTATTGATTTATATTCTATTGTATATTCTCTCTTTGATTATTATATGTTCACAATTCTGAAGGGATGGCTCGCACAAGCGGAGAGGCGACCATGGTCATGGATTCTGTATCTGTCACAAATCGAGCTTATTAGCCTTAATGAGTGTCCTTCCGGCAAATATTCAGCAGAGTAAGGCAGTTTTTTCCAGAGTTTATTATTGCTACAGACAAACGGAGTCTTTCCAGAATTATATACCCCAGTGTTACCCAGTTTTGATGGAAAAACTTCTGATTTCCTAAGAGGGCTAAAAAACAAAAAAAATACTACAGAAAACGAAATATACATACAATTCACTTTTAAAATTTTCTAAATAATTAAATAAATTTTAAATTCTACTTATTTTTTTCTAGTTATGTGACCGTTATAGATCGATACCATGTAAGCTACTATATTGGCTATCTCTAAATAATGATGTCCATTTTCTATATCATTGTCTCATACTTTCAAGCCATGATGTCCTTCTTTTGCCAGAACCACGTTCACCTTGGATCTTTCCCTGTATGATGAGATGCAAAAATTCATATTTTGAGAGTGCTCCATTATTACTAAAGTGTGTTACCAACTTAGATTTTTATTATAAAAACCAGTTGTGTTGTTTGGATTAGCCGTTAACGATTACAAAGGCTTGTAAGCGTTTATTCATTGCTTCACTTATAGTTAATTGCAAAGGACCTCTCTCATTTTTACGGGCCCGTTCTGTTCGGCGTTTAATTTCTACGGTTGGATCACAGCTCCCATTGTTATTACTACCGAGATACATGATTTTCTCCACTCTGTGCATTATTGCATCTCCCACTCTGTACTATGTATGTAATTTTATTTGCTAACTATCATATGCTTAATTTAGACAACAAACAATAGATGACAAACGATATTGATGTGTATAAAGGTTTGATAATTTTAAATTTGTAAAAATCAAAGAGATATGTTAAAAACTACTTACGAAAACTATACGTTAATATTACAACATTACAAGTTTGTCCTATTGTCAATTAATTAGGTACTTGTGTTAAACATATGAAGTACCCACATATAGGCTGAAGTCCAACATTATGTCAAATATGTCTAAGTCTTAAGTTTTTTATTCTTTTGTAGAGCCTACTATTTAATTTTTTCTATGAATAAAATATAAAGAGTTATTATTTAATAAAACTAAATAAACATACGCCCATCTATTTGTTAAAGCATCAAGACCGTTAAACCATGTAAAATTAATGAAAATAAATTCATGAAGCGGCAGAAAATTGTAATTCGTAGTTAATATATATTTTTTTTTAGTCTGGCACAAACATCCCTGTTTTTGACTCGTCCAAATTGGATATATACTTGTCATCTAAATGTTTTCTTTCCAGGAAAGGTACATTCTCATAATCATGTAAAATTACAGTGTCGGTTACTAATGTTCGAATGTGAGACATTGGATGCGATGGATCACCGGTCGTGTATATATTAGACATTAACGGGTGCAGTAAAGGTTTTCTAAGGTAACCTAAAAATATTAATTTTAATGAATATATATATATATATATATATATATATATATATATATATATATATATAAAGTAGTTAGGTATTATTGACTGACACGTTATGTAAAATAAAGTTTTATTTTGAGGTTGCAGACAAATTTTATCAACAACAAAAAATATAATAAACAGAAACGAGTGTCTTTCTGACATAAATCAAACAATCAATGTCAAAATGAATTTTTACAAAATTAAATTAAATTGGAATATTGTACTTACATAACTGTATAATTTTTAAAATAAGTTAAGTTTTAATGTTTTGCAAATTTGAAAATTTAATGGATTAACCTCATGTTGTAAGTTTTTTTTTTTACTAGTTTTATACAATGCTATTTAGTTCTAATTTCGTTGTATTTACTGTTACCATATTTTAGCATATCCTGAAGAAGCAAATAAATTTTGCGAAAGCTTGATTAAAGAACAAAGAGTTTTACTTTCCTGCCCTATTAATGACTGCAACCTCAAAATAAAACTTTATTTTATATATATATATATATATATATATATATATATATATATATATATATATATATATATATATATATATATATATATAGGATATAAAAAATACAATGAAAGACTGGTAGAAAATGCAATCGAAACCGAAAAAACTATAAGAAAACAATAAAAGAATTAATAATTGGGAAGAAGCAAATCGTTGCTCTAACAAACGAAAACACCAGAATTTCAGAGAGAAATGAAATAACAAAACTCGTGACTAAATTCTACACCGAACTATACAAAGCCCTGACACACTCGAAGAAACAATCAGTAACTAGGAAGATGTATTAGAAGTTCTTCCGGAAGAAGTAGAATCGACAATTACAAAAATAAAAAGCGGTAAAGTTGCCAGAATATGGCATAACAGTAGAACTGCTTAAATTCGCTGTCAAAAAAACATGAAAAATCTTAGAAGGAATATTTACGAACTGCCTAAGATCAAGATACATACCAGATCACCGGAATACAGCAAACCTAATTCTAATTCGTAAGAAAGGTAGCCAAGAAGATTTCAAAAACTACAGACCTATAAGTTTCTTTTTCTTCTTCATGTACCCTGTCCTTCCAGAATGTTGGTTACCATCATATCTATCTTAATTTTATTCACTGCCACCTTAAATAGCATGCTTGTATTAACACCATAACAATCTCGCAAGTTCTTCAACCATGAGGTTCTTCTTCGTCCTGGACTGCGTTTGCCTGCTATTTTTCCTTGCATGATATTTTGTAGCAACCTATATTTGGGACCTCTCATTACATGTCCAAAATACTCCAGCTTTCTCTGCTTGGTGCTTTTTATGATATCAGTAGTCTTGCTGAGACGTTCTAGTATTGTGGAGTTTCAAATCTTTTCCACCCAGGAAACTTTTAAAATTCTTCTATAGCACCACATTTCGAAAGCCTCAAGGCGGTTTAGTATAACCTATAAGTTTACTATAGCATATAAGTTTACTACCAATTATAAACAAGATATTCACAAATATCATCAACAACGGATTAACAAATGCATTAGATGCTGCACAGCCAATGGAGCAAGATGGCTTTAAAAGCGGATTAATTAATGAGTAGAGCTAAAGAGTATGAAATAGCGCTAGCATTACCCTTCATAGATTTCGAGAAGGCTTTCGATTCTATATATGCCAAGGCAGTAACAGAAGCTTCGACCAACCAAGGCAATGACAAACCGTATATAGAAACTTTGGCAAATATATACAGACAAGCAAAAGCTAAGGTAAAAATTTATGAAAAAACTATAGAATCTCATACGTCCAGACGTGACGTCTCTCCAGACGTCATATCACCAAAGCTCTTCACTGCAACTCTAGGAATTATATTCCAAAAAATGGTGAACTAGCGAAACAAAGGCCAATCCATTGATGGAGAATACCTCAGTCATCTAAGATTTTGCAGATTTTTGTTCTAATTGCTAATTCATCATCATCATTATCCAGCCTTCATTAATCACGTCCTCTGCTGGACATGGGTCTCCTTTAAACTCCTTCATTCTTTGCGATTTTGTGCTCTTTGTTGCCAATTTTTCGTGATACGCCTGATGTCGTCAGCCCAAGCTAAAGTAATTCGTATTTGGATTTTGCCTGTTTGGTTATCCCTGCTGATTCTTATTTCGTGACCCAAATACGTATATTTCTCCACCAGTTCTACCACTTTGTTTTGAATAGTTAAATGGTTATTGGGGACCATATTTGTCATAAACTTAGTATTGATCAAGTTCATTCTGAGGCCCATCTTCAAAGTCCAAATCATCTAACGTTTCTGTGGCTTCTCCTAAATTATCTGTGATAAGGACAATGTGATCTGCGAAACGGAGGGTTAAGTTTTTCGCTGTCTATTGTTACTCCTCTGTGGGCTCAATTGACCATCCTAAAGGCATACTTTAATTAATTGCTAATTACTCCTGCCTAAAATGAGTTGCCTCTAATTAATTGCTAATTACTCCAGTAGGCCTAAAATGAACTTTACACAAACAAAAACCATGTACAACGAGCTAGTGGATGTCCAAGATGTCATAATAAACAACACTGAACTTGAGGCACTAGACGATTATGTACACCTGGGACAATTAATATATAAATCTGACTCCTTACTTCCAGAAATCAGCAGAAGAATGAAACTAGATTGGGCATCTTTTGGTAGAAATGTAGTTACATTAAAATCGAAGATGCCACAAACACATTTGATCAGTATATACTACCATGATATACTGCCGCGAAACTTGAACACTAAACAAAGAGGTAATAGCAAAACTCAAAGTCACTTAAAAGTCAATGGAGCGATGCATGCTGGTATAACAAAGCGAGGCCGAAAAAAAGAATAGAATGGATTAGACAGTAGACCAAGGTCACTGATGCAATGAGTGGGACATTTAGCGAGAAGAACTGACAATAGATGGCCCACTAGAAATATACTTTGGTATTTAAGAAGCGCCAAAAGACCAAGAAGACGTCCAAATTTAAGATAAGACTATGACATAAGGAAAAAGAAACAACGAGGTACAATAATATTAGACAATCTTTTTCTTCTTCTTCTTTTTATATAGACATGACTCTGTCTGTTTTTCAATGTGCCTCTAGTAAGTTGTCGTTCCATCGTTTTCGTGGTCTTCCTACTGATCGTCTTCCTATTGGGGAACCGTCTCTTGCCGTCTTTACTACTCTATTTGTTTTCATTCGGCTTATATAATCATTCCATTCTACTCTTCTATTTCTTACCCAGTTCTTGATGATCTTCACCTTGCGTGGTTCCATCTACGTCGTATATCTGTACTTTTAGCTCTGTCCCATAGTGTCTTACCATCAATTTTTCTAAGTGTTTTTATCTCTGCTATTTCTAACATTATTTTTGTCCTCTCTTCGTCAGGTCTTGTTTCTGCCGCGTATGTCATCATTGGTCTGATGACTGTTTTGTAAATTCTGCCTTTTGTAAATACTACTCTCTCAAAGTAAAGATGATTTACAACGTATGCTGCACCAATTTAATATAACCGCCAGAAAATTTAACATGTTAATTTCCCCAAAAAGGACAAAATGCATGGGTACAACAGCAAATTTACTAGGATGTAAATTGGAGCTGGAAGGTCAGATAATAGAACAAGTGAAGAAGTTTAAATATCTAGGCATCACATTATCTAGCTACGGAAAGCTCGAAACGGAGGCCGTAGGCTACCTGAATGAAACAATATGGAGATATATTAGACAATCGTCGTTAGAAATAAAGAACGACTAAAGAATAACCATCAAAAAAATACCATAGACCTCGGAAACCCCAAAGTAGACATCGAAGAGGATGTCGAAAGCTCGCGCGAAATGATAATCGACGTGGTTCAACCCTGACGACTTTTGAGTTTAATATTAATTTCTATAATAGTAATAGTCTTAGCTTTTTTGTATTTAATATTTTTCAGAAATCTATCGTATGACGCCAAACACGATCCACCAGCCACACCATCTAGAGCGAAGGAGGCAACTTTAAAATCTTATAATGCAGATTTGGATTCGTCTTAGAAAAATAAGTAACTTAAATGTTTAAAACATTGTTTCGAATTGTTGATAGATGGCGTTATAATCTAATACAACAATTTATCGTGATAGTGATGCTTTCCTAGCAAAGTGTATGTAAATAGTCCACAGACTATCCAAGAACTGAAAAACGATTAGAAAGGTCTTAGATGAGTTTTTAATAAGAATGGATTTCTGTTTCCAAAGGTGGTCATATTGAACACCACCTTTAAATTTTTTTCTTTATGTGCTTTCTGTTTATACAGCAATATTAATTACAAAATAAAAATGTTTTTCCTAATTTCTGCATATTTGGTCAATATTGGCCATTAGCAGTCTATATGTTGTACTACTACTACTACTTGTCGGTTTATAACGTTCTCCGCCGTTTTCCGACTTCCAATCGCCACTTAGACCGGTTGTTCCATAGATCTTCTTCTATGGCCCTCTCTCTCAGTTCTTTATTTATTCCTTCGCTCCAACTTTTTCTCGGTCTACCTCGTTTTCTCTTTCTTTCTGGTTGCCACTTTAGTATTTCTTTTGGCATTCGTTGTTCGTCCATTCTTGGTATGTGTCCGAACCAGATAAGTTGTTTTGTTGTTAGGTCATCTGTGATTGTTTGTTTGATTCCCATTATTTCTCTAATGCGTTCGTTGGTAATCCTTTCTCTTTTAGATCTTCCTGCGGCTGTTCTCCAAAAATCCATTTCCGTCGCTTTCAGCGTTGACAGTGTTCTTTTTTTCAGTGGCCATACCTCACAGCTGTATAAAGTGATATTTTTTACTATAGTCTCATATATCCTCTTTTTATTTTCTTTGCTGATGGATTGGTCCCATAAAATGGTGCTTAACATTGTGATGGCTTTTCTCCCTGACGTATTTCTCTCTCTTATGGCTTTGTCTAATGTTCCATCTTGTGAAATAGTGATACCTAGGTATTTGAAGTCACAGCAGTGCTTTATCGTAGTGTTATCGGTTAATATGAGATCTTTTTGTTCTGCTCCAATGCACAGGTATTTGGTTTTCTTTTTATTTACTTCTAGACCCCATATATCATACTCTTCAATTAATTTTCGTGCCATATAGTTTAAATTGTCATAATCTTGAGCCATTATTACTTGATCGTTTGCAAAGTTAAGCGTATATACCATAGTATTGGTGAGAGGTATCCCCATTGTCCTGCATTTTTGTTTCCATCTTTTTAAAGCACTTTCGAGGTATATTTTAAATAAAGTGGGACAAGCAACATCCTTGCTTTAATCCTTTTGATGTTATAAATCCTGTTGTTTTTGTGTCCCTGCTTTTATCTTTGTTATTGGTTGGTTGTATAGCACTTTGACGGCTTTTATTAATTCTATATTAATATTCGTGCTTTCCATTGATTGCCACAGCTTCTTCAGTGGAACGCTGTCGTAGGCTTTCCGTAGGTCGACGAACAACATATGAATCTCTTGATTCCTTGCCATCTTTTTTTCTATTATCTGGGTTAAGAAGAAAATGTGGTCAATAGTGGATCGACCCGTACGAAATCCTGCTTGTTCTTCTGCTTCATAATCTAAGTATTCTCTCTCGATTCGGTTCTTTAACACCTTTCCATATATTCGACTCATAGATCCGGTTACAGCTATTCCTCGGTAATTTTTACAATTATTTTTATCACCCTTTTTATGTATAGTGCTGAGGTATGATATCTTCCATTCCGTAGGGATTTCGCTTGTGTTTATGCATTCTTGAAAAAGTTGTCGAAGACATATGTACAATTTGTTCTTTCCGTACTTAAACAATTCTCCGGGTATATCTCCTGGTCCGGGTGCTTTGTTCCTCTTCAGCTGTTTACATACATTTTTAATTTCCTCTGTTGTTAATCTTATTGGCGAGCCAATTATTGAAATTCTATCTTGGTTTTGATTTCTATGTTCCTGAAATTCAACTCTATTTTCTACCAAAAGTCCTTTGAAATACTCTTCCCAGTCTTCAGGTTTTATGCTCTGTATTACTTCTTTATTCTTTTCTTTTCTCCATTTTTTTATCAGTTTCCAGCTTTCTGTGTTTCTGGTTCCTCCTAGATAAGTATTTATTCGTTGGCAGTTTCTTTCCCAAGACTCGTTCTTCATCTTAGAGATTTTCCTTCGTACTTCTGCTTGTTTTTGCTTATATTTTATTTTGTCTTGTAATGATTTAGAACTTAAATATTGTTGGTATAGTTGTCTTTTACATTTTATTTCTTCCTCTATTTCGTTATCCCACCAGTATGGTTTGTTTACCTTGGGTTTTATGTAGTATCCCATTGCTTCAAATGCTGCTTCGTGTAAACAGTTTTTATATGTTTATATAGCTGGTCGATATTCTTGGGGGCGGGAATTTGTAGCTTCTTATCCAATCTAAGTTTAAATAAGTCTTGGGTACTTTCTTCATCTAGGCTTCTGATGTTGTATCTTCGTTCCTGTATCTTTTCTGTTGTGTTTATGTCTATGCGTGTTTCTCTCCGTAGTCTTCGAATTGGGAAGTGTATTTTTGAACGTAATAAATAGTGATCGCTACCGCATGTTGCGCTTCTCTGAACTCTTACCTCTTGTACTCTTAGTCGGGTTTTTTGTTTTGTTGCAATATAATCAATTATTGATTTTATGTTTCGTGTTTCCTGAGTCCATGTATATGTTGTATGGGCAATAAAAAACTGTAACAAAAAATTGTAAAATATACCGATAGTTCCATTTAAAAATACGAATATTATCAGTATATCCCAGAAACTGTACATTTGGCAACGTCAAAAATATAAAATTTTATATCGCTGGTCCATCTAGTATACACAACCTAAATTTTGTTACTATATTATACGGGGTGTCACAGATATTTTAATTTTGCCATACTTTACGCGCGCACTGTATGTCCAATCACGTCACCATGTCTAACTAAGAAGCCCACGCGATCTTGTTGTACTCGTAATTTCTAAACAAGCGAGTATTTGTACTTATTACAACTCAGTTTTTACCTTTTGCTAATTGGTTTTGTTTCACCAAATCACTGTAGCAGCAGTAATTATATATGTTGCAAATATATAATTGAAAGCATAGGGGACTTAATAACCTCAGGTATATTAGACGAAATATTACAAACAAGTAAACGCAAAATTGGATTAGTATTTTGCTGATTTGACAGATTCCATCCTACTTAATGATTTTATAAAGCATTGTTGTGTATTCTATAATTAAACTAAAAAGAAACAGGTTTCTATTAAGCTTTTTTTTGAACCTATTCTCTATCCTTTCATTGTTGGATGTAGGTCCCCCCAGTTCTCTCCATCTTTCCCTATCTTGAGCTGTTCTCTGCCATGTGGGACCTCCTTGTTTCCTGATGTCATCTTTCCACCTCATCTGTGGTCTGCCTCTTGATCTCTTTGCGTTATATGGACGCCACTTCCCGATGACATTGTTCCATCGTCCGTCTTGCAGACGTTCATTGTGTCCAGCCCATTTCCATTTCAGTTTTGCTGCTTGTTCTATCGCGTCTACTGTCTTTGTTCTGGTTCTGATCCACTGGTTTCGTTTTCTATCTTTAAGTGATATACCTAACATTTGTCTCTCCATCGCTCTTTGTGCCTTCCTTATCGTATCCAAATTGGCCTGTGTAAATGTCCATGTCTGTGCTCCGTAGGTGAGCACCGGTATTATACAGGAGTTATATACCTTGCTTCGTAAGTATAGAGGGATTGTTTGATTTTTTAGAACGTAAGAAAGTTTGCCGAACGCTGCCCATCCCATTCTTACTCGTCTCGATATTTCGGCTGTTTGATTTTCTCTGTTAGGTCTGATTGCTTGTCCTAGATAGATATACTCATTTACCTGTTCTATTTTTTCTGTTTGTATTTTTATTGCCTCTTGGTCTTCCGTGTTTGTGATTACTTTTGTTTTGTTGAAGTTAATTTTTAGGCCATTTTGCAATGATTTTTCATGAAGTTCATTCAGCATTAATTCTAGTTCTTGTCGTTCCGAGGAGATCAGGAGTATATCATCCGCATATCTAAGGTGATTTAGGTACTTTCCGTTAATACATATTCCTCTGTTTTCCCAATCTGTTGATTTTATTATATCTTCGAGGGTCAAGATAAACAGTTTAGGTGAAATTATATCGCCTTGTCGGACTCCTCGTTTAACTTTTATATTATCCGTTATTAATTTGTCGTCCGGAATTACGGTAATGGTTGCGTTTTGGTAAATATCATGTATCAATTGTCGGTATCTTGAATCTATGCTACTATTGACCAGAGCTTCTTCCACCGACCAGTGTTCAATTCTGTCGAAAGCCTTTTCATAATCTACGAATGCCAAGTACAGCGGAAGGTTGTATTCATTGGTTTTCTCAATTAAGATTTTAAGCGCATGTAGATGGTCGATTGTGCTGTATCCTTTCCTGAATCCGGCCTGTTCCACTGGTTGGTAGTTATCAAGTTTATAGGTTAGTCGGCTGTTTATTATTCTTGTGAAGGTTTTATATAGTTGTGACAAAAGGGAAATAGGACGGTAGTTGTTTAGGTCTGTTCGGTCTCCTTTCTTATGTATTAAGATTGTGTTGGCATTTCTCCATTGTTTAGGTATTTTACCTTCAAACAGACATTTATTGAACAGTATTTTTACCATTTTTTTTATCGTGTCTCCTCCTTCTTTTAGCAGTTCCGCCAGTATTTTGTCCTCACCGGCCGCTGTATTTCTTTTCATGTCGTTTATGGATTTTTCGATTTCATCTTCAGTTATTTCTGGTACTATCTCTGAGCCAATATTTTGTATTTTCCTCGAGAGATTCTGTTTAGATGATAGTGGTGGGTCATTTTTAGAACTGTATAGGTCTGTGTAATATCTTTCTGTGATTTTTACTATTTCTCCTAGATCTCTTTCTTCATTGTTCCCAGCTTTAAGCATGATTAGTTTTCTTTTTCCTATATTTGTCTTCATTGTTTTTAAACTTTTGTTCTTCTCTATGTTTTTCTTAATGCGATCTTCTTGGTATTTCTTTAAATCTTCCTTTATCTGTTTTCTTATGGTTTTGTTCAGTTCGGTAAACTCCACTGTATTTCTTTTGTTATCATTCAGGAGTTGTCGTCGTTTTTTAAGCATATCTTGTGATTTAGTGCTAATTTTTTGTTGTTCTCGCTTTTGTTTATTATCAATCTTCAGGCCTGCTTCTAGTAGTTCTGTTGTTATTTTATTGTTTAATTCGTCTAGTTGCAAACCCTTTAGCTGTGATATGTCACTTCTTTTTAGCTGGTTTATGTATTGCTCTTTGCGTTCTATAAGAAGTTCTGTATCTATCTCTTTTTTTAGATGGTTTAAATTTTTGTCTGTCTGTTGTGGCGTTAATTTTGATTTTGGCTCTAACAATTCTGTGATCACTTCCTACGGAAATCATGTCTATTAAGCTTATATATTATGAAATAAAAAAGAACCAATTAAAATCAAATACACAATTAATTAATTCCAAGGATTGACATATACACTACAAGTGTTTTATTATCTAATGGAATCGACATCATTTAGATTGATGTAAAAATATTGGGTTATCTGGTACATAGTACAGACTATTTTAGGAATGATTTATTTGTTTACGTATATGCATCTCCAGAGTTTCTGTTAATCTTAACGAAATCTATTTTATCAGATATGATATACAGGACTTATTTTGTTAAAGATTAAAAGCGAATTTTAAAATATGGAAATTTCCAAAATTGTTTTCGAGTAAGCCAAGTTGGTGAGTGTAACAACTAAAAAGCAATGTTAAGCAATGGTAGAAGTGACCCAAGAGAAGCAAAAATCCGAATCTATAAATAATAACAAAATAACTACAGAGCCCTTTCTGTGTTTAGTGTAAAATAAATTTTACAAATTGCTTAAATAATCAAGATGACCACGGACAAACACTTTAAAAAATGCCCGCATCAGACAGTACTCTTCTTATTATTATGTTTATCAGGTTTTTTTCATCCAGCCTGAAACCCATTTGCTTCTCGAAGTCTCCTATTTCATTTACCCACCTCTGGCAATTGAAAAGGTGACTGCGAACGTCCAACACCCCACAAACAGTACAGTCCGCTGAGGCATATTTGCCTATCCTATCTCTTTCGTTCCCTCTGCCACTTCTCTATCGTTTTCTCTCTCTCTCTCTAATCTATACACCCGCATACACCACACATACACCCTCGCTCGCTCTTCGCACAACAAGAGGATCGGTATCACCGTTTCAATAACATACAAAGCCTCATTTGAGGCCGTCCTGTAGGCGTTAGATACTCTGAGAAGTACTCACATCTTCGAAGTCTCCATCAGCTTGGCGTATTTCGTAGTGTTCAGCACGCTGTACCATATGGGGACAGCAAAGGTCAGCACCGACTGGAAAACTCCATTTAGCACCCTTCTTTTGGTGCTACCTGGGCCTCCAATGTTTGGAATTAGCCGTACAATCGACGAACATCTTAAAGATGAGCGAAATATGAAATAAATTAGGTTTACAAATCAACACATTAAACAGTAAAGTGATGATAATTATTTAATTAAAAGAAGAATAACCTGGCCTGGTAAGTGTTGGTTAAAATGAGGTCATGAAGGAATTTATATACCTTCATGATCTATACATAAGGTGCAAAAATCACCAACAACGCTAATTATAAAAAAGATATAAGAAGAATCACTCTGGGTAAAACTGATGTTGCCAAACTCCAGATAATATGAAAAAATCACGGAATCCCGAAAAAAACCCAAAAATTATGTTGTGTTCATTATCACGGACGAGTCATGGACGACGAAATCGGCAGATGGGAAATAAATTAATAGTTTCGAAATGTTCAGTTGGAGGTAAATGTTAAGAATTCGATGGAACCAGAAACATAGCAATGACTCAATCCTCGCCGATTTCAACATCACTGAACGATTAATCAAAGCTATTCAGAAGAACGTCATGAAAAAATATTTTGGTCATATTATGAAAAAGAATAACCATCCGCTCGAAAAGCGGTAGTACAGGAAAAACTTAAAGAGGAAAGGTTCAGAGAAAGATCACTCACACGCTATTTTGATCAAATACTACAAATGAGAATTTAAATGTTTAAAATATTAGGTAATTAGATTGTGATGTTTATTTAATTATTGCCAGTTTTTAAATTGACAATTATACTTATATCGTCAAGATATAATACGATAATATATGCTATATATAAATATCCTCAAGATAAATCAGATAATCTTGAAATTTATAAACAGTACTTAGATGAATCTTTCTAAATATTTTCTGACAACATATTTATAATTAATGTAACAACGTAGATAATAATTAGGTTGCGCACTACTTTTTCTATTCTCAACGAAATAATTTTTTCTAGAGATCGGTATATTACGTAGCTACAAGGAATGAATTATCTGTCCTTTCCTAGTAGTAGAAAAGTTTATGCCTTGTCCTAGTAATGATATGTTTTACTCTACTGATACTTATTTGATAGTGATTGGTCTAAGACAATCTCAAAAACAGCACGTCAGCAAGCGTCTCCCATACGAAATGAACCCGCGTACCTATATAGGCCCGATATAGCATACAAAATATAGAAGCCACTTAGTGCTTCTGAGATTTTTATTTTAGTTTTTCGTGTACAAAACACTGTACTAGTATCTTTTAATTTCCACGTTACATCAAAACTAACTACATTTTTAGATTTACATCATCGGTAACTTAGTGTGTTCTGGTTTTATTAATACTTAAAACCTTTAAATATTTTATTCGGATACAACTAAACTTATCATAGAACAACACGCAGAACATAACCATGTACTGTATAATACAGTAGTTAATTATACAGTATAAAAATATTACAGATCTCTTATTTACACAAAACTGATTCCCATAATTATCTTAATACTTGAGACATTAAAGATTAGTGATTTTGAGAGTAACACGTGAGTCATTTATTATTGTACAAATGCTTAGAGTTTGTAGATGGTTTCGATTCAAAAATATATACTTTTTTTTATTATATTGTGAAAACAGCTTCAGATCTGGTAGTCGAAACACATATAATTTTTGTTTTTATTCCCTAAAAAGTATTTTATATCTTTTGGGATCAATCCACAATAAATCTAGGTAATACAAAATTACACTAGCCCAAAATTACAAACTACAAAAAGTGGGAAAGCATCATATAAAAGGTTCCTACCTAAAGTGGAAATCACAGACAACAAGAGGAGACTATCGAGACGAAATAAATTCGGAAAACTATCAGAAATGGTTGATAGAAAAATTACTTTAAAATTTTTAAATTTACCACCCAGTAGTGTCATCATGTTGGAAACGCACTATATTACAATAAGTAGGCGGACAAAGCTCCTACTTTAAATAGTAAAAAAAAATGGGAATATGTTTAAGAGAGAACAATTTAATTTGAAGGTAACATGTTACGACCTGACTTTTTTTTTCTCCCCGGGGCCTTCCGATCCAAAAGATCTCCGTTATCACTAAAGCTAAAGCTTATTATGTTTGCTGCCCAGTGTTGTTTCCTACACCCAGTCTACAATTTTTCTACCCTGAAGATTTTTTTCTTGAAGTTTTTACAGGTCTTTTGCTTGGTGTGTCCTAAATATACCAGGGTCTCTTATTTTTTGCCCATACAAATTTTGTCTTTTACGGTCCAGCTTCTCGCAATCGTATAATACATGATTTACAGTTTCTAGTTCCTTGTCACAGAGTCTGTAGTTAAGGTCTATTGTAAATATCTATTTTATTTAAAACTACTCTTACTGGTGCATGCTCGGCAACATTCATGTTACTGTTTTCCATTTTTTGACCAATGAAGGTATTTTCCACCACATTGAATGTTGTCCACCAATGAAGACTTTTTCATTTGTTTTTTTATTCTCTCCCAACATCGCTTATGACTCTATGTGATCTAGTCGTCTACAGCACCAACATCATTTGGTACTCCCAGAGTTACAGCCGGATCTTTTATTTGTTCGATCCTCTTTTTGCAAGTTGATCTGCTTTTTTGTTGCCTTCGATGAGCTGATGTCCTGATACCCAGACAACCTCAACCACCCTTGTTCCGGTCTTTCAGTTTATTCAGTTCTTTGATGCAGTCCCACGCCAGTACCTTCAGTGCCGCTTGACTGTCAGCCAATATATAGATCTTCTCTTTTTCAAGAGCTCTTTCATTATTTCCTTTTATACATTGCAGTATTGCATAAATCTTTACTTAAAAAACGGCGCAGTTCCTCCTCAAGACAAATCTTTTGCTAATTCTTGGATTATTGGAGTATATTCCTGCCCCCAACCCTCTGTAGTTTTGGATTTATCTAAATACCAGATTTTACCCTGTTGGTTATGGTACTCCTTGTTTCTTCATACATACCTGTCTGGAATAGACACCTTGTATGAATTCTTGAAATTGTTTTTTTTTGGTCATGTGATCTGGTTTCTCATTAAAACTGTCCTTCGTCACAGTCCTTGTGATACTCATGATTTATACTTCATGATTTCCTGTCCCTTCATTGCAAAGATTCAGTAATTGTTTGATTCTGTAGGCTCCCAGTTTTGCGTCTCTTTATATTATCAAATGCAAGGGTGGCAGGCCTAGAAAAGCCTCCATAGCTGCTGTTGGAGTAGTACGCCTGGCATGAGTTATTTTCATACACGCCAGTCTTTGCACCTTGCTCAGTTTGGCTTTTACTTATGTTTGAAGTATCTTAGTCCTGATCTTAACAATTATAATTTTCATCCATGTCCACCTTCTATTTTTACGTTTTTTAAATATAGAGTTCGTGCAGTATATATGTTCAGTTTGTAAGTAATATAATAACATTTCCACTCGTTCATTTGATTTCCCGATGCCAAAATATCTCATCAGTGCTTTTAGTAGGTATACGTGAGTAAAGCCATTAAATATACGGGTAAACACCCTTTAAATACAGCTAAATTAATTTGAAATATTCTAGGATGTTCAAGTTTTAGAAGGAATTTACTTCATGGCAACGTAAGATTACAAAACTAGGATTGCCTGAGACGAAGTGTCAACGGGGACCCGTAGGTAACAACTGAAGATATTTTCTGTAACAGGTATGTCATAGGTATCTAATAAATATAGTATGGGTCCCAAAACACTGCCCTGGGAGATTTCTGCTTTGATTGGTCCTAGTTCTAAATATGCGCCTTATTGTTTAAATGTAAAAGTTTTATCTTTCAAATATGACTGTATTAGTTGGACATAGTGGATGGAATACAAGCTGCTGCTACCTGGTACATCAATGGCTCAAAAACATCGGTGGGTGTGGGAGCCGGCATAGTAGGGACAAATCAAGGGATACATTTCCCGGTGAGTCTATCTAAGGAGGTGACAGTTTTCCAGGTGGAAATAACGGCAATCCATCACTGCGTGGAAGAAATAGAAAGACAGGAAAAAACGTTCCGTTCAGTTGCCATCTTCACAGACAGTCAGGCATGGCTTAAGGCACTCAATTCTTTAGAACTCAATTCTAAGCTAGTACGGGATTGTGTGTCTACCCTAAATAAACTAGGAGACCGTAGCAAGGTTACAGTAGCCTGCGTACGGGGGCACGAAGGTCATAAGGGCAATGAACAAGCAGATGAAATGACCAAACAAGGCTCATCAATGGCATTCATTGGACCTGAACCCTTCTGCGTTACAAAGGCAGTAACAAGAATAACTACAAGGAAGTGGGTAGCTCACAAATCTCTGAAATGGTAGAGGAATTCACCAGGACAAAGACAGGCGTACAAAGAGTTCATTACAGAACATTTGCCAAAATTTACGGCAGACCTAATAAGCAAAGACAGGAAAACAGTCAAAGCTATAGTAGGTCTTCTAACAGGGCACTGTAAGCTGAATAGGCACTTGAAGCTGATGTGATTATGGATGACCTGTGCAGATTCTGTCATCTTGAAGAAGAAACAGCAGAGCACATTCTATGTCAGTGTGACAGTCTGGCAAATGTGCGGTTCTTTGCATTAGGAGAAGAAAATCCACCGGCAAATAGATACATGGAAAGTACAGTCTCGAAGCTATCAGACTTTATAAAAAGGGTCAGGCTAGAGAATGTTGTCTAGGACTAGAGGACCACAATAGATCTGAAAAGGTTGCAGTGGAAAAGGCCAAAGGGCCACCTCCCTAAATCTATCTATCTAGTGGATGAAAAGATATATTTTGAGTATGTTACAAGCTGATCACGTTTGGTAACAAGCCTGTGTCCCACACTTTATCGAATGCTTTTACCATGTTTAGGAAAATAGATGACTATCTTTTCTTTGTGATCGAGTATGGGTTGTATTCTCATAAGCTGTATCTTCTCAAATAATTTGGAAATAATTGGTAGCAACGATATTGGTCTGTACGATTCTACTTTGGGAATCATGATTAGTTCAGCTGTTTTTCACGTTATTGGTACATATTGTAACCTAATAACTACATTTATAAGGTTTGTGAGTTATACGATCGCCTTCTTAGGGAATTGTATTATTCCTCCTGTTATTAAGTAAAATTTTCGAGCCTTTTTGAGATTGATATTGTTTTTGATTACTTTGGTTACTTCTTTAGAGGTATTAGGCTTTATTATTCCTTGATCAGTATTGTTCACATAGTGTTAAGTAATCTTATCATCATTATTTTCGGCTTGATAATTATTTTCCATTTTGTGATTTGGGAATACATTCTGTAAGTATGAAGCGAACAGATTTGCTTTTTGTTTTCCGTAACGTGCCCGTATTCCATTTTCTTTTCTAATCTTCAGAATCTGTTCTAATTATATTATCTAATTATAAAATATGTTTCTCTTTTTAACTATTATGCGAGGTTATTTAATACACTCTTCTTTCTGTAGTTCTATTTTTTGCCATATTTTGCTGGCTTTTGTTTTTGTTTGCACCAGTTTTCGAATTTGATTGGGATAGTTTTTGACCTGTGGTTCTTTTTATAATTTTTTAGATATTATTTCATGCTGCTTATTGTATAATTATAGTTAGTTTATCGGTTTCTTCATTAAGTTGGTTTGTTTAATATATTTGTTTGGTACATTTAGGTCAATTCTGTTACCTCTTACTATAATATGCTCACTAATTGTTAGTAGATTAAACAGTGATCAGACTTACCTAATATACCGCAAATAAAACACCACAGAAAGGAAGGGATATGAGGTGTATAGAATATTTTCAAAGAAGTATGTAGGGAACATGGGGCATTAGCCCTTTAGTGGACGGGTGGGTTAAAAATTTCAAAGGTACGCGGGTGAGGCATGTCAGGAGCTTTGTTTTTGGCAAAGTTTTTAGTGTAAAATATCTTTTTTGCAAAAAATATTTTTTATTCTTCTTCTTCAGGTGCCATCTCCACTACGGAGGCTGGCAATCATCATAGCTATTTTAATTTTTGAGGCAGTAGCTCTAAATAGTTGTTTTGAGCTGCATCCAAACCATTCTCTCAGGTTCTTAAGCCATGAAATTCGTCTTCTTCCGATGCTTCTTCTGCCATCTATCTTTTCTTGCATTATGAGTCGCAGGATGCCATACTTCTCGCCCCGCATCACATGTCCGAGATACTGTAGCTTTCTTTCTTTAATTGTAAGTTCAACTTCCTTCTCTTTACCTATTCTTCTCAGTACTTAATTGTTCGTAACTCTATCTACCCAGCAAACTCTCATAATTCTTCTATATAAATATTGTAGAACACCGGGGGATTTTATCTTCTCCTCCTGACGTGTTGCTCACTGCCTGTTGGGGCAGTACCTTCGATCTGGTTCTAATTATATCTATTAATTAATTAAAATGTGTTACCTTACATTTGGCGATCACACTTCCCGTATTACACTTTAAAAAACATCTTACTACTTGAGAAACTTTATTTTGCGTTAATTGAACATTGTGTGTTGAAAAAAAATGAGCGAATTAATTTTTATTAATCAAATGTGACAGTGACACAATGACTAATGTTTTTTTTTCTAATAAAATTGAGAAGAGAATACGTGATAATCTCGCAATTATGTGCAAAGAGTATATGCAACATCTATCGTGCATTCTCGGGTACAACTCGACTTAAAACTAAAAGTAGTATTTTTTTAAAAAAGGGTGTTCGTCATTTGGATCATAATTTTAGGTTGCGCTACGCAACATAGTCCCCCTCTTGATGTGAACGCATCAAAAAAAAAATATTTATGTACAATTTGACATGAAGTAGCGAAAGAGCGAATAGATTCAGAGGTATCACCTTTGAGAAGCAACTCATAAAGTTCTTTCAATTGATTTTTCGCACCTAGAAAGTTGGTGCCATTATCGCTGAAAATGATACTCGGATTACCCCTTCGGGCGATAAATCTTTTCAGAGTCAATAAGAACGCTTCAGTAGAAAGACTGGAAATTAATTCCACATGCACGGCGCGAGTAGCTAAACATACAAACACTGCCATATAGGCCTTAGTAAGGGGAGCTCTCTTGAGTTTAGAGGTCTTGATTGGAAATGGACCACCAAAATCAACTCCAACGTTTATAAATGGACGTGCAATTTGAACTCTTTCCCTCGGGAGATTAGCCATGATTTGGGAAGCGACTTGTGCGTTAAAACGGTAACAAGTGAGACAATTTTGTATTATACGTTTGATTTGTCGAAGACCATCAAGAGGCCAGAATTTCAATCTAACATTGGACAGTGTATTTTGAGGGCCAGAATGTAGAAGTCTTCGATGTTCTCGGGTAAGTAATAAATTGACAATATGTGATTTTGAGGGCAACAGTAGAGGGAATTTCTGATCATAAGAAACATCTGAAAAGAGAAGACGACCGCCTACTCGTATCATTTGAGACGAATCTAGAAAGGGATTCAATTTACGAATATACTTATCGTTAAACAGACGATTATCCATTAAAAATTGGATTTCCGAACTGAAGAAATGAGACTGGGTCAATTTGATAATCATTAACTCAGAACTAGAGAGTTCATTTGGAGTGAGAGGACCTGTACGTCTATGAGACTTAGCTCTTACATTGTGAATAAAACGAATGCAGTATGCAAAAGCTCTCTGAAGTCGAGTGAAACATGAAAATTTGCAGAGGGCATCATACACTTGTGAATCTGGTTTTCTGATCAGATGAGTAACCCTTTTGAGTTCAGGCAGTTCATCAACATTAATACCCGAAGGACCATTATATACAAAGAGGTTGAAATCAAAGTGTGGATCTGACAAAAATTGAGGACCATTAAACCAAAGATCACAATCAAGCAACTGCAAGGGTGTAGCACCACGAGATAATATATCCGCAGGGTTGTCTTTCGATCGTACATGTCTCCATGTATGGTTGGAGGTGAGTTCTTGAATTTGAGTTACTCTATTGGCTACAAAGGTAGACCAACGAGAAGGGTGTGAATTAATCCATGCGAGGACGACTTCGGAATCTGTCCATAAATTGACAGAATTTATCTGAGATTGGGATGGAATCAAGACAGAAAGAATCTTCGTAACAAGATTAGAGAGTAATAATACTCCTAGAAGTTCTAATCAAGGAAGAGTCACAACTTTTACAGGACTAACACGACTCTTTGAGGAGATTAGATTGCAAGAGATAAAGCCATTTTCATGTGATGTTCTTAAATAAACGCAAGCACCATACGCGCTAAGACTTGCATCCGAAAACCCATGTATTTGAGTACTTGTTACATTGCTAGAATTTTGCAGCAACCTAGGAATCTTGAGATTGGAGAGGTGAGGAAGTGTTTGTAAAAATATATTCCATTGTGTAAGCAAATTTGGACTGAGGTGGTCATCCCAATTCGACCTTTCTAACCAAATCTTTCTCATAATTAATTTAGCAGATACCACTACAGGGTTAATCAATCCGATAGGGTCATAAATGGAAGCAATTAAAGAAAGAACTTCTCTTTTTGTATAGGTATCCTTAACGGTAACCTTTAGCACAAGAACTGAAAAATGATCGGAGTGAGAATTCCAACATAGGCCGAGAATTTTGTTCGTGTTATTTTCAGGATTGATTACATAACTAGCTTCATTAGAGATATGAGAAATACCTGCGAGAAATTCAGGTGAGTTTGCACACCATTTATGAAGCGAGAAACAAGCGAGGTTCAAACATTCGGTTAATTGACGATGAATTTCGAAGAGTGTTTCAAAATCGTTACAGCCATACAGCACATCATCGATATAACAGCAATTTAAAAGAGCATCACTAGCCAAGGGAAATTTGTCGGAATGTTTTTGAGCTAATTCCTTAAGACATCTAGTGCTGAGAAAACCGGAGTTATTTAATCCATAAGTGACAGTTTCAAGTTGAAGACATTTCAAATCCTCTTGAGGTGAATCACGCCATAAGATGTTCAACAGAAATACCTGTTCGGGATTTACTCGAATTTGTCTGTACATATGACGTAGATCTGCTACAATACAGTATTTAAATAATCTAAAATTTATCAAAATATCGAATAATTCGCGTTGTACCGTATAACCAGAAAGCATTATGTCATTAAGACTTAGATTTGAGGTAGTTTTCATACTGCCATCAAAGACAACACGCAACTTATTTGTTACGCTATCCTTTAAAACGCAATGGTGAGGAATAAAGTATTTTAAATCAGAGTGAATATTTCGAGTGGAGAGAGGCACATATCTGCAATGTCCAAGTGCAATATATTCATGAATAAATTGTTTATACTGTGCGTATAATTGATCTGACTTGATCAGTTTCTGTTCGAGGTTTAGGAATCGCTTCTTTGCGAAGAAAAACGATTCGCCCAATTTTTTATATTCGTTGGGAGATTTGAAAGGGAGATCTACTTGGAATCTACCAGATGATAATATTTTAAGTGACGATTTAAAAATATCTTCGGCTTGTTGCTCCGAAGGAGTTAGGATTTTTGGAGTACAAGTAGAAGACGAGATTTGTTCTATTTCCCAAAACGACCGTACGAGTGAATCGGTATTTTGAGTTTGAACGAACAAGGATACTTCATTTCGAGGTTGAGTATTTTCTTGAATGTTAAGTATAGAATATGAGTCAATTGACCCAGATGATTGAGGTACATTTCCACCTACAAGATAACCGAGATGAGTATTTGTTAAGGTAGGAAGATTAGGGCCTAATTTTATTAACCCGTAAGTAAGTAAGTCGAAATAAACATCTGCTCCAAGCAGCATTTGAACTTCGGCAGGAGTACAAAATTCTGGATCAGCTAGGTGAATGTTTGGTGGAATTTTGAGAGCATTAAAATCCAATGTAATTTGAGGGTGCTTACAAGTGATGGTTGGGAGAATCGCACAAGAGAGTGTAAAATGTTTTGTGGGATTAACATTTGAGAAAATATTTAAATCCACCATTTTATTCGACGTCGAACAGATTTCGGATATTCCAGAAATTTGAAGACTTTTTGTGTAAGGAATACATTTCAAGCGACTTGCTAATTCCTCAGTGATAAACGAAAGCTGACTAGCTGAGTCTGTAAGGCAGCAAACCTTAACGGGATTATTATGAGAATCATAAATTGTAACACATGCTGTTTGGAGTAGAACCTCCTTTTTGCCTGAGAGTGTAGAGAGAGATGATGCTCGGTAGACATCATTAGACTGAGATTGATTTGCTATTCGTGGGATTGCAGGTGAACTTGAAGTTTCGCTTTGAGTATTGGGATCACGAGATACATTAGAGTGAGTACGAGAATTTGGAGTATCATGCATATTGTGAGACTGGCGAGTATTTTGAGAATTATGATTTTCTTGTGAGTCTTGAGAGTGACGAGTGTTTTGGAAATGAGTGTTTCTAGTGGGTAGACTACGAGAATCTTGATTTGTTCTGAAACGAGAACTATTTGAGTTATGAGTAGAAGCGTTAGAGAAGTGGAGCAATGTGTGATGTCTCCTGTTACATTTAGCGCAATTTGACGCAGAGGTACATGAGCTTGCTGAATGACCACTAGCCAAGCAGTTGAGACACGCTTTCTTTGCCTTGACCGTTTGAAAACGCTCATCTTCAGACATATTTAAGAATTCCCGGCAAGTGTATATTTTATGGGAGTTATTTTGACATAAGAAACATTTAAAATACTGATTATTACTACTATACTGCAAATTATTGCTAACTGTGTTAAGAGAAGTAAAACGAGAAGGTTGTTTTTGTTTCGGAGAATGAGAGTATTCAGGAACAAGATTTTCGAGAATTTTGCATTTTCTTTCAATAAATTCAAGGAACTCCATTAAACTTGGGAGTTTGTTTATATTACGCTCGGTTTCAAATGATCTTTTAGTATTATAGTCTAATTTTTGAGTAAAGAGATTGATGAGAATTAAATCAGTGAGTTGATTCGAGATGTTGAGGTTTTCTAAGGCAGCGAGATGGCTTTTAATTTGAGTTAAGAAATCCCTTAGAGCATGTGCATTGGGTTTTGTAATGAGTGGAGCATTTAATAAACTGTTCAAATGACTGTTTACTATTAAATATTTATTTTCAAATCTATTGCATAAATTTTGTATTGCAATTTCAAAATTGGAATCAATTATTTCTAGATTGTCAATTAACTTTAACGGTTCATTCCTTAACACTGATTTGAGATAAATAAGTTTTTGAGCATTAGATAACTGTTTATCATTTGTTATTAATTTGGTGAAAACATCAAAAAAGCTGGGCCATTCTGAGATTTCGCCCGAGAAAAAAGGTATTTTTAATTCTGGCAACTTTACATTTTGAATTGTGCTAACAGATGGTATTACATTTGTTACAATAGGTTGAGTTTGAACTGGTTTTGCAGATAATTGCGTGATTTTCTCGTACAAATATGAATCTAAATTATAATACTGTTCTTCAACTATGTCTCTATCTGAACAATATTTATCAAAATCTTCTAATTCAAGTTCCTTTTGTAGGTTGAAATACTCGCGATAAGTTTCATTTAATACATTTTTGCGTGCAATATATTGACCGCAATCTAAAACTACATTTTGGTTTTTTGAGACAAATGTTTGAATTCTAGTAATACAAGCTTTAGTATGCCCTCTCAATTTTATAATTTTTGCAACATCAGTCATTTTGAACGTGAGAAAAAATAATACAAATTTTAAATACAACAAGAGATACTTAGTATCATGAACTAAATAATATTACCATAAAAATCTACTTATAATCACTGCGAATCTAAAATCTAAAAATAAAATGACATGCGACGATGCAAAAAACAATTCGTAAAAGTTACAATAAATGATCAAACCGCACATTAAGTCCAACCGCGACCTCACATAAACTCCTTATCCCTTGCAAGTGTCGATGTCGATATACCGGCCTCCCGGCGCTAATAGAACAACCTTGGATCCTGGAACCGCCAAAACTCCAATGTGTGTATATGAGAGAATAAAAACTATGTCTTTTCTTTGCGAAGAAATGAGGAAGCGAGTGATGTTTTTTACGAATAGTGTGAGAAAATCTTGAGTACTGCGTGAAAACGCCTTTGCAGAAACGAGAGATGATCGCCCTCGTGCTATAATTAATGAAAATTCAGCTTCCAGCTTTACATAAACGGGAACAGTTGCTGTATCCGGCTCGTTAGGAACATGTAGAACACCGGGGGATTTTATCTTCCCCTCCTGACGTGTTGCTCACTGCCTGTTGGGGCAGTACCTTCGATCTGGTTCTAATTATATCTATTAATTAATTAAAATGTGTTACCTTACATTTGGCGATCACACTTCCCGTATTACACTTTAAAAAACATCTTACTACTTGAGAAACTTTATTTTGCGTTAATTGAACATTGTGTGTTGAAAAAAAATGAGCGAATTAATTTTTATTAATCAAATGTGACAGTGACACAATGACTGATGTTTTTTTTTCTAATAAAATTGAGAAGAGAATACGTGATAATCTCGCAATTATGTGCAAAGAGTATATGCAACATCTATCGTGCATTCTCGGGTACAACTCGACTTAAAACTAAAAGTAGTATTTTTTTAAAAAAGGGTGTTCGTCATTTGGATCATAATTTTAGTTTGCGCTACGCAACAAATATTTTTTATTAAAATAAAATACTCCTAAAAATCTAGTTTTACGCCGTTTACAATAGTTGCAGTATTTTGTTTGGTGGGAATTTGGATGCTCTGGATCAGATATTATAATACCCGCATATTTTGCGACAATCTGGCACACAGCTTTATGCAGTGTCTCATTTAAAGCCCGTGCTGTAATGTTTGGTTTAACCCAGTCAAGTCCTAATTTTTTTTGAAAAATCATTCTGTTTTTGCTAGAGTTGTGTATATTGGCGAAAAGTTCATGAACGGACGGGTCAGGGCTGTCAACTCATTAATCTGTATATTTTAAACATAATATATAATATATATACATATATATATATATATATATATATATATATATATATATATATATATATTTGATAAAAAATGTGTATATTTATATGCTCATTTTTAACCTTGAAAGGTACCTAGAATATCGCATAATTTTAGCAAATAGTTGTAAAGTTATTGCAAAAAGAGTGTTTTGCCTGTACAACGGAGGGTTAAACACAAAAATACAATATAGAAAAAGAAAGAACTGTATAGCAAACTGGAAACACTATGATACATCAGAAGACGAGGAAATTTGTTAAATCTTTATTTATTATTAAATCGGGTCTAAAACTTCACTTACGTCATTCATTTATATATTTTTAATAAAATTAGAAGAGCTTTAAAATAAAGTTCACTGAATTAACTGACGTTTGTGTACTTTTGGTTTCCAAAACTTCTAAAAGAATTTCTTATTTAAAATATCTAGAAACTCGAAAATATAAAGCTGTATGCTGCTTGCGGCTTCGTAATGTATGGTCAAGTAGAGGTAAAAATGACATAAATCTGCAAGTATTAATATTCATTCAAGCTTTAAAGTCATTCGCATATAAACGTTTGCAGGAAAGAGAAATCGAATAAGGACTTTTGTATGCAGTGATACAAAGATGAGTATATATATTCATGTACATATATATTTGTATGTGAGTGTGCGGTGATGTATGGGCACTGGGCGAAGGGGGCGGCCCAGCGGCCGCCCTAATAACAGAGCGGCTTAATAACACGTCTCGCGTCCAGTGTTAGCTTTACGCGAGCGGCATAACCATAGAGTATTGGGCAATCACGGAGTAGTCCGACACTTAGTGCCACACTAATATATGTGTCAATTGACCGATCCCACAATGGTCACTAGATATCATAAGCGTAGGTACAAAAAATTAACTATTGTTTATAGTTTATTTCTTAAGCGGCCTTTCTTATAAAAGAATTACTTTTATATTTTTGTAATGTGTGAAAAAAGTTTAACTTATATAATTCAGATATTTAAGCGTTAAGCCCTTATTTAAACTATGATTAAGTTAAAGAGCCAACAAAAAAAAAAGATGCAATTAGCTTAAAACACTCAAAAAATATACGAAAAAATAAATAAGACCCAGAATTGAGAATAAAGATTTGATGTAAACTGAACATGTTATCATTTATTAATTATAGATGTATCTGTTGTTTGAAATTATATGTTTCTTATATTATATTATATATGTATGTCACTAACAATCATCATTATCACTAACTCTATAAACCTCTTTGGTTCTTGTCCTGTAACAGGATTCTTCTCCATTTTGATCTGTTTTGTGCTTTTTTCTACAGTTTGTTATTTTTAAGGTTGTTATACCATTTTCTATTTGTGAAGTGACATTTTCATTCTTTCGACATGTCCCATCCAAGGCAGCCGTTCCAATTAACGCCGCCGTCCTATTTTCATGAATATTAGGATATCCGGATCCTGGTATATTTTGTACAGTTTAAAGTCTTCATTATCGTAAAATTTCATTTTCTGTTGCGCCTTTATTTAAGTGACGCAAGATGTTCCTTGCAAAGGTATCTAATAATCTTTCCTCACTTTTAGAAGTACCCAGGTTTCTGAACATTATGTGACTTATTAAAGATTTGCCTATGTGGCATTTTGTTACTCTTGCGACGTTTTTGGATTTTAGTTATTAAATTAAGCCATAGTAACATTTATTATTATTAAATGTTCTATTTTCCTGGTGTTAGATCATGTAGCTGTCTTATTTCTGCGATTTTACTTGTACTTTACGGCACACATAATGTATATATATATATATATATATATATATATATATATATATATATATATATATATATATATATATATTGAAATGATATTGTTTAAGAAAATAATTTATAAGTTATATACTAGATAATTTTAGATATAACAAGTATTTGGTTATTTTAATAAGTTAAATACTAGAGAATTTTATAAAAATTATTTATGTGAGGGCATTTTTAATAAATTAGCATATAATAATTGTAAAAAGTTGTATTTTAATGTTGTAAATATATTTAAGTGAGCCATGTGCATAGGCAACCAACTATACATGTGAATGACAGACAGATCTACATACTCTGAAGTGACAGATAGAAATTAAGAATTATTACGAATACAAGTGGGGTTATAATAATAATGTTAGTTTAAAATGTTTAATTTATATATATTTGCTGATTTAAGTGTTTATTCTGATCTGAAAAGCCTAAATGTCAACAAAATTATCAATAGAACATTAACGAATTCTCCAGAATGCAGAATTTGACCTGTGTTTATGTTGGAACATTCTGGAATAATGATTATGTCGGTGGATCGAATAGATATTTTTTTCGAGAACATCCATATAGAAGAAATAGAACTAAATCGAACATGATTTCTTACCAGATGGTTCTGGAAGATTGAAAAGATATAAATACCCGTGATTTGGATTCAAGATGGCCAGTTTATTATGAAAGTTAGTAGAAGATAGACACATTTAGTTAGTGAAGTCAATTGTTCACAGTTTTAGTAAGTCAGTCAAGCAGTTTAGTAAGAAAGTCCGTCCAGTCCATTCAATTAGTCAATCAGTTACAAATAGTCCAATTGTTTAATATAGTGAGTTAAATGAAGATTAAAAATTATGCATATATTTTAATGCACATTTATAATGATACACAAATAATTATTGAAGATTAAAAAAGTATATTAGAAGAATATTGTAAGAAATTAAAATTATATTATGATTGGAGATTAGTATAAATCAACTTATAATAATTGGATATTGGTATATTGAAAAGAAGAATAAATATAAATGCTGTTTTGCTGGTTTGCTTGGTGGTTTATAAATGCTGGTGAAGAAAAATATATCCTAAATTGGTAGAAGCTGATAATTGGAAAAAGTAATTTCACAAAAACAAGGATAACCGAAGTACGAAGACAGTCAGTGGTGATTAAAATCTATATAGTGGAAAACAGTTCATTTAGGCATTCAGTGAAAGAAAGGTACAAAATTTTGTTAATATAATTTAGTTAATGTCATAACAATTTCAATTTTGAAGATAGTTTGTTTAAATTTTACATTGTATATAGAATTTAATTAGTTTTATAAGAGTATCAATTTAAAGATAGTTTATTTTAAATTTACATTGGCTAGGTTAGATATATATGTGTGTTTCATAATAGTTATAATAAAGATAATTTAAAAAAGTACTTACAAACTAATTCTTTGAGGACCGCGATAAAAACCCTATATTATTAAAATACTCATTGCTCATCATTCAAACAAACAACACATCATAACAATATATATACATATATATATATATATATACATATATATATATGTATATATATATATATATATATATATTCTTTTGTCTAATATATTATACATTTTGACTACAAATAAGTTGGAATAACTATAGCATACGTCGCAAGACACGTGTAACAGGAACATCACAGAAAATTCAAGAAGGAAAGGTACCCCTTACAAGGTAGACCAAGAATTAAGTTACTGGATGAGCACTTTCGAGAGATAGACGTAAAAGAATGGCTATGCGATAACAAGGGCCGAGACAATTGGAAAAGTCAGGTCCAGAAGGCCAGGGTTTTACAAAGGTCGTACCGCAACTGGATGCATGAATATGTAACACTTTGGAGAATATTATAAATTGCAATGACTAAACTCCTTCTTTATTTTTAAAGTGCCGTTTCCATATTCAGATGTTGGCTGTCATCATGAGTACAATTTTTTAAAATCTTTGTTTATTTGCTTATGCACAAAATATTTCTTCCACCCTGAGACCACAGCATTTCCTAATATTATGCAACCATGAGAGCTTTTTGGGACTATCTATCTTTTTGCTTACACGTTTCCTTGGAACATAAGACGAAGTAGAGGCATTTTGCCGATTATTCTAACTATGTCATCAAAGCATTCTGTTTTATCTCTCTTTATAATAAGATTAGTCGATCTGTTTTCATCATTCAAAGAACATCTTCATTGGAGTGTGTGAGATCCACATTATTTTACGTTCGGTATTGCGGTTTTTAATGTTCATGTCTCACCTTTGTATAATAAGATATACCACACATAGCATTTCTGGACTCTCTCACGAATATGCATTGATAGATTTTCATGTCGTAAAGGTCTTGTGTCTTGTGTCTTTAGTTCTGGCTAATTATCTCTTCATGACAGTTATCATTCACCTTCAACGAGCTGAGAAAGTATACAAAATGGTTTATATAAAATGGTTTACACATTCTATCGTCTCTCCATCTAGTCAAAGTTAATACTAATTTACTTTTGGCCTGTTCAAAATTACCAGGTATGGAGTTTTGGCGAGGATGGCTGTATCGTCAGCCGTATCTAATTTTTATTTCTCCGACTATTTTCACTCCTTCCTGTTGATCATTTATGGACTCCCCAAAGATTATTTTAGAGTACTTGCTTCTTAACCAGGTGACAAAAACGCAACCTTGCTCTACGTATGACGGGTAGTTTTTGAGTATGACTTTTTTAATTTTGGATAGAGCTAACAGCGAAATATATTAGAATACATTCGTATATAATGCTACTATAATTATCAGTCTCTTCATATAGAGGTAGCTATTAGCATAGACTGGTTACTATAATTGCCAGCTACACACTGTGCTTCAGTTATAGTTTAGTCTTTAAAAGTCTCTGTGATGAGAGATAGACCTTGAAGTGCATATAGGAAAATGATGAGACTCGAATTGAACAGAAATTCAACCGTCTATATATTATATATTTATTTTTGTATTGGTCTATATTCGCTACACTTCATCGAGTTTGGTTGTTTCGGTATTTGTTTTGAAATGTATTGCAACAAATCAATTTTGCGATCAGTAGATCTATGTGGTCTTTGTGTTCAGTTTTAATGACCTAATCGCTAGATCTATTTCACTTGCGGGCTTTTATTACTGGATCTTCTGGGGATAATACCGTTTTAACTTTTGTTAAATAATTTGTGTACGCAATTTACCCAATCTTTCAGTTTATCTTCCTTGTTTTGGATTAATTATTCTTTTGTCTACAACACCAGCAGAAATTGCGAGTACCTCTTTTACATTTTTCATTTAGTCATTTGTCCTTTGCCCTCCATTTTTTTAAAATGATTTCTATTTTGAGCAATATAACTTTATTCTTGTTTATTTCCTGGGATTTACTTGAAGTAGTTTTTAGTATAATATTACTTAGAATATTCTATTTCAATTTAAACATGACGCCCTCTCAAATTAACATACGTATGTCTATGCAATACAAGCAGAATCGTGGTCTACGTGATTCGTTTTTGTCTTTTTTGATCACTTAATAACCATTTTAGATATCCGTTAGAGTCTTTGGCGGGACTTTAGACGTATATAGTCATTAGAAAAATATGTATATTATTTTGAACTCTGGGGGGCAGAAGGTGACAACAGTGTAGATAAAATTATTTAAAACTAAATTTTTAAACAGCCGTAAAGTATTGTATAAATTTCAAAACAGAAAGGTAGCAAAAATAATTAACGACAAAACATCAATAAATTGTCAGTTTTTTATTTATTGTCCAGGTTTTGAATGATTCATTTATTGTTTCAATATTTATTTGTCTTCCCTGCAAATAGTTATGTTTATCATTTTGGGTGCCATCCTTGTTTCCAATGGTTGGCTATTATCTTCTTAAAAAGCTTTTGGAATGCTTTTTGGTTGGCAGCTACATAAAACAATTTCTGGATCGTTCAACCTGTCCATAGTTTATCCTGGCTGCATGACACAGCCAGGACAATTGTTTTCATCCAATCCAGCAGTTTCCTTCTATTTTGCCCTGCATGAACAACCGGAATAAGTGATATGCATTTCTCATTATATTATCAGTATTAGAACTTTCTCATTTTAATAGTATTGATCAATTCTTGCTCTTTTTACATGGTTTCTGGCAACAGCTCGTTGGATATGTGTGCTGTGCATATTATTTTGGGCTTGCGACGATAACACCATAACTCGAACGCTTATAATCTATTTAGACTTTGGACTTTTATTTTCTAGGTTTTTTATCCATAGAGCAGATCGGACCAGACGTAGCACTTCAGCACTCTTAGATGCGTTGTTGTGTGCTTAGAAGAAGTGCGCTTGTAGAAGCTTTTGTGTGCCGGCTCAACATGCCGATCGAAATTTCCTCGTCACTTCCAACTCTGCAGTGAATTCAGCTGCCTAGATATCTAAACTGTTCCATCATGTCTAGGGTTCTGTTATCAAGTTTTAGTACCGAGTCTTCAATATTAATTTTTTCCACCACTATCTATTTTGTTTTCTCTGCATAAATGGTTAATGGAAATAGGCTGCAGGAACCTTAAGCAGGTGTTATTCGCAACACTCTCATTATCTAATAGTTCTATAAGTATCTCCTAAGGATCAAAAGCATTCCTTCGTTTCGCTTGGTCGATGGCCTTTTGCACTTTTGAGACTAGAATCGGTGGGCTTATGTCTCTGTTTGATGTCAGACAAAGATTGTCTTTAAGTAATGCTATAATTTGTAATGTAATGCTATAATTTGTCTTTAAGTAATACCGTTATCTTCTTAATCTGTACAGCGCTCCTTAATATCTGTTAAAATTCGACAACTAGTGTCTAGCAAGACGTTTGTTCTGTAAATTCTGCCGTTGACCGTTAATTATTTAAGTTCTCAATTTCTAGACAGGGTTCCTGTAGCCATCGGTTTTTTGTTACTTTAATTCTTTTTCGGATTTCCCTATGTATTTTACTGTATTTTTTATAATTTTTGGATTTGTACTCTCTTCGAACGTACATTAGGTCTAAAATATTCTGCGTCATGCAGTGTTTTTTAACTGTTCGTTGTTTTAGAAGATTTTCTCGAGCTAAAATGATTATCGTCCTTTTCATTTGTTCCCAGCAGTATTGTATGTCAATTGGTAGACAAACGACATAAAAGATTGCTGGGAACAAATAAAAATACTACCAAAACAACAAAATGAAAGTCAGAATAGATTGAAGACTTACAGAATCTATAGAAATAGGAAGCGAAATAAGACAAGGGGATTCATTGAGCCTCATGCTCTTTAATTTGATCATGGATGAAATCATCAAAAACATTAACAAAGGAAGAGGATACAGAATGGAAAACAAAGAAATAAATATACTCTGTTACGCAGACGACGCAATATTGATAGCCCAAGATGAAGATAGTCTGCAAAGACTGGTCCACAAATTTAACATAAGAGCCAAAGAATTTAATATGACAATTTCATCTCAGAAAACTAAAACAATAGTAGTTCAGCAAAGAACGAACCAGATGTAAAATACAAATTGGTGGCATCAGTATTGAACAAGTAATGGAAATAAAATACCTGGGAATTATACTGTCTAGCTGTGGAGCCCTGGAAAAAGAAGTAAGAAATTAACTACAAAAAGCAAATAGACTGACAGGATGCCTTAATGACACTATATGGCGAAACAGACACATTAATACTGAGATTAAGTCAAGAATTTATAAACCCAGTGTAAGACCAATAATGACATATACCTCAGAAACAAGACCCGACACAGCCACAATGTAAAGTCTACTGGAAACGGCAGAGATGAGAGTACTGAGAAGAATTACAGGAAATACGCTGAGAGATCAAAAGAGAAGTGAAGACATTAGAAGAAAATGTAACGTACAGTGTATAAATGACTGGACACAAAATAGAAAAAAAAATGGAATAACCACATAAGCAGAATGGAGGAGACCCGTGTCTTTAAAATAGCAAGAGATAAGTCACTAATCGGCAGAAGAAGTATCGGACGATCGCGCAAAAGATGGAGTGACAACCTTCCATAGGGGTATTAATCCACCAATGAACAAGAAAAATTGCTTATAAAGAGGAAAAAGAAGAAAAATCTTTCATGTCGTTTGTATCTTTCAGTCTAATTTCGTGCTACTTATTGATTAATTTCTCTTGAGAGACCTTACTTTAAGTGCACGAGTCTTATAGTTTGTGGGAGTTTACTGAGTTTTACAGACTCTCTTTAGTCTTACTCTAAAAGTGACTGTTTTATAATTAATTTGACTTCGTACAATATTGTCTCCTCTATAATTTAAAGACTTCCAAGTATATAGTCTATGTTTTGGTATACAATAAATAAGTAAGTTCCTTTGTTTTGGCTGTCCTGGCTAGGCTTGTGATATAAATTGGTAAAATATTTCAATTAATGAAGTAGTTATGTAACAAGTGCAAAAATTAATTATTACACGTGACGCGGAATAACCAAAGGGTGCCTTACGGCGTCATTAAAAAATACGTTAAGTACAATTAAAGACTTATGTACGATTTGCATACAATATTTTTTCGACGTTCGTGGAAAAACCTTAAATGTTTTATGTATGTTACACCAAATTTACGAATTTTAAAACCCGTGTTAAATCGTTGGGCTGCTCTTAATTTAATGTACTTAACTCGAACAATACTACAAGAAATGTTAACATTAATAATATATGATACATATATTTTATTTGTTTTTTTTTATAATTAAGTCTGTTTATTTACAATCCACATCATTACAAAGTATTAAGTAATTAATTTATTAAAATCCTTTGTAAAAGGTATATATTCAAAAACCCAAACTGGCTGCGTTAGACAAAACGTTTTCGGAATCCATAATTCCATCATCAGTGTCTAGGAGTACATGAATGTAGCCACTAAATATATGGGTAAAAACCCGTTAAAAAATAATTATTTAGATTTGGTTTACAGTATTTCTTATAAAATGTTAAGATGTTAAAGTTGGCGTTGGATTAGGTAACATGGCGACATATGACTCCACGTTGAAGTTGCTAGTCCTAAGACGGTGTGTCTACGAGGACTTTATGAAAGCAAATCTGAATTCTTTAAGTCATCTATGATTTTTGATCTTGGTATATCTAGCTCTTAAGTAAAAGATTTTTTTTATATTAATCTCTCCTTGGCATATTATTCCACTTTTTGCAGTAACTGGAGCTTGTGTGTTTTTGACTGTTTCTCTGACGTATTGCGATGAATTTTATAAATTTGAATTTATGAATTCAGTTTTTAAAACAGTAAAATCGTTTCGCTTTTAAACCATTTATCTTTGGCGCTTTATGGATGGCTAATATTCATGTGAATCGTTTTTAAATCTTTTATCGTCTAAACTTGAACTTTTAATCTGTCAAATAGTTCTTTTTAAATTGCTTATTGTTTATAAATACAGTTCCGGTGAATTTTTGAAAAAAAAAGCCAACTCGGGTTTTAAGGATCGTAGGACGTTATGTTTTTTTTTGAAATTCATGTAAAAATCCTAACATAACTAATAAAAACAAATTAATTTCCTACATGTTATCGGGTCTGAGTAATTTTAATTGTTTATAAGCTTAAAATCACAGTACTTTTGCAAACCTATTTTACAGTGTTTAGCATAAACTTTTTAATCGCTGTATAATTTAATTTGATAGAGTAAGTTGTTTTATTTAATCTGGAACTTTTAATATTTATGTAGATCCAATAAGTTACGCATATTAACATTACATATAAAAGATTTTTGAAATAAACCATTTAAATTTTGCAATATCTATTAGAAGACATAATAGGAGAGTATGGATTGGGTATACGGAATGAAAGAGGAGAACGACTGATACAATTTTGTCAAGAAACAGATAATGTAATCATGAACAGCCAATTCAAACTACCAGCTAGAAGGTATATATACCCGGAGGTCTCCCGCCGATAGCCCGCAACAAATAATTAGAAATCAAATAGTTTATTTTCTAATAAATAAAAGGTTTCGTAATGCGGTTACTTCAATAAAAACCTATCCTGGAGCAGATATCAACTCCGACAATAACTTATTGCTTGCTGAACTTAGAGTAAGGATGAAAAAAAAACTCGAAAGTCGGGCGTTATAACAACGGTAGACATACAAAAACTGAAACAAAGCAACGTAAAACAACAAATGCAAGAAGAAATAAACACCAAAATTAACGACATTGCAACACATAATAGGAAAGATATAGATACAATGTGGAACGATATCAAAGATGTATTAGTAACAACAACAATAAACAACATCAAACAGGAAAGACAAATAAAACAACCATGGATGACACATCATATTTTAGAGCTTATGGAGCAAAGAAGGGAGTTTAAGAATAAAGACTCAGAAAAGTGCAAGGAACACCACAAAAGGGTACTTTAAAAAATAAAATTAGCAAAAGAATCCTGGCTGTTAAAAAAATGCTTAGAAATAAAGATCCTACAGAAAAAACATGATATATTCAATATGCACAGGAAGATCAAAGAAATGGCAGGAATATATAGAAAACAATTCCCACTGCACTGTTTGATAAATATGAAAACATACTGCCAAAAAAAGCAAATACTAAGAAATGTGAAGAACACCAAATCATTCGCCTCATGAACCACTCACTCAAAATATTCTTAAACATAATCCATGCTCGCATATACAAGAAATTAAAGTAGGGTGTTGCTGATGTAAAATTTGGATTTCGCAGCGGTCTTGGCACAAGAGAAGCACTTTTTAGCATACAAGTATTGATACAACGAGCAAGAGATATTAATACAGATGTCTTTGTCTGTTTCATTGACTTCGAAAAGGCATTTGGCAAAGTATAGCATGAGAGGCTTATTGAAACTTTGCGAACCGAAAACATCGATGACAAGGATATAAGAATAATAGCCAATCTCTATAGAAAACAAGTAGCCAAGATTCGAGTAGACAATCAATTATCCGATGAAGTCTCAATACAAAGAGCAGTACGACAAGGTTGCATACTCTCGCCTTTGCTGTTTAATGCGTACTCTGAACATCTATTTCGAGAAGCTTTGGAGACACGACTGATGGCGTGATTGTTAACGGTGAAGTAATAAATAATCTAAGATATGCAGACGACACTGTCCTTGTTGCGGATAGTGCTAAAGGATTACAAAGACTGATAGATCAAGTAGTTAACATCGGTAGAAAATATGGAATGGAACTTAATAATAAGAAGACGAAAATTATGATCATAAGCAAAAACCAAGATACAGATGCAAAATTTATGGCAGACAATGAGGTATTGGATAAAACAGAAAAAATAACATACCTAGGATGCAACATTACAGACAGCTGGGATCACTCATACGAGATTAAATGTAGTATCGAAAAAGCCAGGAGTGCCTTCTAACAGATGAAGAAAGTTCTCTGTAATTTAACCTTGAACTTACATCTCCGACTCAAAATCCTTAATTGTTATGTGTTTTCTGTTCTTATGTATAGAGCAGAGGCATTATCACTCACTGATGCGTCTTGCAGATGGTTGCAGTCTTTCGAGATGTGGTGCTATCGTCGCATGCTCAGAATATCATATGTACATCATATACCTAACGACGCAGTAATGCAACGTTTACAAAAAGAACCTGAAGTCTTGAAATCCATGAAAGAAAGAAAGTTAGCATACTTCGGACATATAGTGAGAAATGAAAATAAATACAGAATCCTACTATTGATATTAGAAGGGAAAATAGAAGGAAATAGAGGAATAGGACGCCGCGGAATATCCTGGCTTAAGATTTTGAGACAGTGGACAGGTATGACCACCACAGACCTATTTCGAACAACTGCTAATAAAATACGATGGGCCATTGTGGTAGCCAACATCCATTGAGGATAGGCACTAGCAGAAGAAGAAGAATATCTATTAAGTGAAACTTGAAATTTTTAAAGCTGAATATTTATTAAATTGTTCTTATTCTTACGCAAAGTCAAAGTTTTTTGTGCATTTTTAGAAACGTTATTAATAATTATTCTCAAAAACTCAACTTTTAAAGTTATTTTTGTAATAATTAAACAAGAAACTAACAAAAATAACTTTGGAAACCCTCATTTTAAATGATTTTCTATGCGTTTTTAGTAAAATTGTTTCACTTTTCCATATAATTTACTGGTCTTCACCTTTAGTATTTAAAATCGAATAGCGATTTTACATTGATTATATATTGTTTATAAGTAAAAAATGACGTTCAATCTTTTGCAAATTTTCTTTATTACATATTGTTATTACCAGATTTATCAAACAGCAGCTGTTCGATACCTTTATTAGCGAATGTTATAGAAAAATCCTTAGTTCTCTGGTCTATTAATTGACTGTGTAGATTGGCTTAATATTTCACCTTTTCTATTTCTTGAACAATATTTCGTTTGAACTATTTTTGAATTTAATATTTTTATGTCGATAATTAGTACTTTGCCCAAATACTAGCATTCCTAATCTTAAATTGCTTCAATAAATTTTCGTTGTATGAAATAGCTTGATGACAAAATAATTCCCAGGTAGGAGCATCGCCATTAATCTTCAAATGAATTTCTAAACATATCTACCACTAATTGCTATTTATTGAGAAATACAAATCATAATTTTTATATAAATCAGCAAGTGCGTACAATAATTACAGATCTAATGATTCCCTCATGTACTTATAAAAGCTGTCAATAAAACCTTGAAATCATTTTTATCATATTTGCTATATGCACGTTTTTACTTTCAAAAAAATGTCTACTTATTGCTTAAGTCATTACACACCTACACGTATCTTTGAATATCGTAATTTGGAACTTTGATGAAAATAGAAATTACACAGGCATTTCAAAATTCGTAATTTTCGAAGAGATAACGTATTAAATGCTTTCGTTACAGTTCTACGTCATTATTTTAATATATCTATCAATATTTAAGTGCCTCTTTTTTAAGTAGTCTCAGATTATGATCTGGGTTAAATTGCGAGGCTAAGCATGTGGCAGTTGCGATAAAAAGAAATAGATTTGAATACGCCGAATTTGATTTATTTTTTATAAAACCACCAATTTCAACCAGAGAATATTAAGCTAAAATAAATCAATTGTTTGCGAAGTACAGAACCAAAAATACTACGAGTAGTGATAGACCAGGCACTGTCTGTTTTAAAATGACCACATTTGGGTGGAATGGTAATAACGTTATTTTTTGCATAAATCGCTTCCAAGTATCATTAGAAATCATAATTTAACTATGCGTGAATTCTTAAAAGTAAGCTTAATTTTTTATTAAACAATATATTATTTTTTTTTTATTTAAATTCGGTATTTTTCCTCGTTTTTTCTCATATATCTCGGCAACTATTAGTTTTAGAACAATTTTTACGTAGAATAAAAGCTTTGCAATTAATTTTACATACGATAAACGTGGTTTCAAATCCACAAAAGTATTATTCTTAATAAAAAAATATTAAAAATTACAAAAAAAATAGTTAAAAAGAGGGTTCCCTAGACGGTACTGTAGACTAACGCGAAGCTTGATACTAATCAACAAAATTTGAATTCAGCAGCAGTTTTTGTTGATTGTTAATGCTTTATCGTGTTCATGATCTTTTTTACGTTTACGTCCACACAAATGGACTCTTCCGCTGTGACTGTTTAAAAAATATGAAAATGTTTTATTAATACATATTTTCATGGCACTTTAATACAATAGTTGAAGTGACAATTGCAAAAATTGTATTTATATAAAATTATATTTATATGAAACTATAAAAATATAAATAGGTAAATATCATTTAATAGTAAATTTAATTATTATATGTTGTGTATTTGGTATTTCTTACTTAAATAAGGTAATAATTAATAATACAACGTGGTTTTATATCATTAACCTTTATTGCCCAATAACTGACTAACTTCATTCCCTTGTGTCCGTGAGTGTTGCCTACCTGTGTTGCCAAGTATATAACACCTCCTCTCTTGACCAAAATTCATAAATACAGATTGAAATAAAGATGTACTTACAAATTCATCCTCTGAACAGGTTTACATACTCTACTTGAACGTCTTAACACTGGTTCAGCTTCAGTGTGAGCCTCAGGTACTGTTGGCTCTATTGTATCATTTAGAAGTTCTTGTACATTTGTAGGTAGTGAAACGGAATTGGGTTCAGGGACAGATACCTCCCTTGGAACTATACTATGTGTAACTGTATCAGGAATGAAACAAGTTGGGTTATATTCTATAGGTGTATCCTGCCCAATTACTCTAATTTGGTCAATATGACGTCTCCACGTCCTACCATCATCTAACTCAACTAAATAATGTAATAATCCTAACCTTAGTATAACCTTGCCAAATTGCCATTTGGCATTAAAGTAATCTCGCACTGAGACTCTGGTATCTATAGCAACATTTCTAAGACTCTGGTCTGTGTAAGCATTTTTGTCATGAGTAAAAGGTTTAAGTAAATCTAATCTATTTCTAATCTGCCTTCCTAGCATACGTTCAGACGGGCTTTTGCCAGTTACTGTGTGAGGTGTTCTACGATACTGCATTAGTAACTTGCACAATTCAAGTTCTCTGTCTTTCTCTTCACTGTGCATGGCTCGCAGACAATTTTTTAGTGTTTGGACATATCTCTCCCCCTGGCCATTCGTGGCTGGGTGATAGGGTGCAGTAAATTTATGTGTGATACCATTATTCTTCATAAATTCTCTAAATTCATGAGAATCAAATTGTCTACCATTATCAGTAACAAATACTGTGGGTATTCCGAAAGTAGTGAAGATTTTTCTACAAATTTCGATTGTAGTTTTTGTAGTAGTGTCTTTCGTGAAATGTATTTCAGGCCACTTACTAAAATAATCGACTAAAATGAAGTAATAGCCTCCGTTAAAAGGTCCAGCATAGTCAGCATGTACTCTTTCAAAGCAAAATTTAGGTGTTTCCCAGATGTGGGTATTGTCCTTAACAGGATTGTTTTTGTGCTTGTTGCAATGAAAACAATTTTTACATAAAGATTCAATATCCTTGTCTATGAAAGGCCACCAGCAGTAACTCCGGGCTAAAGACTTCATTCTCACCATACCAAAATGCGCAGTGTGTAACTTTGCGCGTTGTCCTCTCATTATGACTCCAGACTGTAGTGAAAACTCTGATTGATCTACGTTAAATCTGAATTGTTTTTCAACAACCTCACCAGTTTGTAAACCTAATAGTAACTTTTGTAAAGTAGCATCATTTTTGGTATGAAAAGATAAATTGTTAACATCTGTAGGTAAATTTTCATCAGATTTCTGTAATTGTAGTGTAGAAAAATATGTGTCAAATACATTTTTGTTTACAATGGTAACAGCAGCACCTGAATCAATTTCATATTTTAAAATATTGTTGTTTACTCTTAAGTTTATAAAAAATTTGTCTTTTGAATTTACAGTACTAATTTTAAAAATTTCTTGAACTGAGCAAACTGAAGTTACTTGGTTAGACCTAACATTTTTTTGATTTTAAACAAACTTTTTGAATGTGTCCAACTTTTTTACAAAAATTACAAGTTAAATGTTTTTTTGAACAAGAATTTGCTAAATGTGAAGGATCTCCACATCTATAACATACATTACTATTTGTGTTTGAAGAATTTGCAGCGGAGTTATTCTGAAATTGCATCCTATTATTATTTGCACTCCTTGCTTTTGTATTTAATATATTGACACCAGAATTATTATAATTTTGATTATGAAAAAATTGGTTACTGTCCTTTTCTGATGCCTCCATGCTTGTGGCAATCTCAACGGTTCTATCTAGGTCCAGTCCTTTTGATTCTAGAAGTCTAGCTTGTATTCTTTTCGATCGTAGGCCAAAAACAAATTGGTTTCTTATAGCACTTTTAAGATATGTAGAGAAATTGCAGTTAATTGACAACTTTTGTAGTGAATGAAGGTATTCTTGTATTGTTTCTCCTTCGGCTTGCCTTTTTGATTGGAATCTGAAGATTTCTGTAATTTCCTGGGGTGCAGGGTTGTAAAAATTATCCATTAAATTGACAATGTCGTCGTATGACTTGTCTTCCGGGACTTCTGGGGCTAACTTGTCGCATAGGGTGTCGTAGGCCTCAGAACCCATGTAGTGTAGTAGATAAGGTAATCTCATTTCGTCTGGAATTTTAAATACCTTGTAAGCACCTTCCAGCCTCTTTACCCACCTGGACCATTTGGTGGCAGACTGGTTGAAAGATTCAACGGAAAATTGAAATGTAGATACTTGTGTAGACATAATTGGGGATGTAGTATAATAATAATGTAAATAACTGTACTTGAAGTTGAAGTAGCAATGGTAGTAGTCGTAATAATCTCTGTAGTAGTTGTTATTACCATCATATGTATCCCATCCTCGTCGCCAATTGTTGTGTATTTGGTATTTCTTACTTAAATAAGGTAATAATTAATAATACAACGTGGTTTTATATCATTAACCTTTATTGCCCAATAACTGACTAACTTCATTCCCTTGTGTCCGTGAGCGGTGTTGCCTACCTGTGTTGCCAAGTATATAACATTATATAAACTAAATAATATGTTTAAAAATAACAAGTTATATTAAAAAATATAAAATGTTTTCTGTATTTTTAAAATTTATTAAATAATATATTTAAAATTAAATAAAGTAATTTTATTATTTATTTATTTTTTATATTTTAAACAAATTCAATAAATTAATATGTTTACTCCTAACGCTACCTGTTAACGTTTTAACAAAGCATACGTTGTTTACTTCTGAATAAGAGAAACCTGTCAAATTCAGACCAAATATTAATATATAATAAAATATAAATAAATATCATTATTATAAAAATTTAAACAAATGATTCAATGTTGTTATTAATCGCATGACATTTGACTTTTGACGTGACATAATAACTAGAAAGTAATTGATCGAGAGTAGTAAATCGATGTCAATAATCGCTAGTCTATGACGCCACCCGTGACGACGCTTTTTGTGGCGCTAGTTTCGTGATGATCGCCTCAGCATTTTACTATAGAGAAAAAAAGTAATACAACGCCAGTATAGAAGCTTCGCTTCAAAAAAAGGTTGTTTTTGTGATTTAATTTATTATACTTATATTATACATAAGCCCCCCATAAATCGAGAAAGAATTTTTTTTATTGTTTTCAATCGTGACACATAATTTTACTATAAACGATTATATAATTTTTTGCACAATAATTTTGCAATCTAACTCTTTTAAAAAAAGTTGAAATTTTAAAAAATTTTAAAACTGAAGTTTTTAGATAGTTGAAAGTTTTATGACATATAGAAGAGTATTTTATAATTTTATAAAATTATAATTTGTTAATTATTAGAGCCTGAAGATATTAAATAATAATTAATCAATTTTTGAGCTAACAAACAATTAGAATAAGTTTTTAAATTGTTAAATTTTTTTTTTCAAAGTATAGATTGAGAGTACCTACTTTAAAATACGCTTCTGAAAAAAAATTGATTGGTGTGTTAGTTTCGGAGTTATGATCGATGAAAGTTAGGGGGAGCAGGGAGCGCGGCTTAAAATCGAAATCACGCAATAACTGAAATATTAAAAATTTCTAATATTGTTTGGACAATCATTATGGGTATAAATTGTAACAATAATGTTTTATAATGAAAAATATTTAAAAGAAAATTTGAAATTTAAAAAGATAAAAAAGAGTGTTGTCCCATTGCAACAGGTAACAAGACGTAAAAAAGTAAAAGATAAGGTAATTCTTAAAAAAAAATAAAATAAATATATATTTTTTATTATTAAACAATATTGTCATAATTTATATGTATATATATGTATATACATATATATATATATATATATATATATATATATATATATATATATATATATATATATATATATATATATATATATTGTGACGATTAGGGTTTATAGAAAATAATTTATAAGTTATATACTACATAATATTAGATATTTGGTTGTTTTAAATAAGTTATATACTAGAGAATTTAATAAAAATATATTTATGTGAGGGCATTTTTAATAAATTAGCATATAATAATTGTAAAAAGTTGTATTTAGTAATTTTAATATTGTAAATATATATAAGTGAGCCATGTGCTTAGGCAACCAAAAATACTCTCGGAGATTGACAGATATTTATACTCTGAAGTGACGTTTAAGAATATTTACGAATATAAAGTGGGTTATAATAATATATTGTTTGAAATGTGTATTTTATTAAATTAGAATGTTAAGTTACTAATTTAATTATATATTCTGATCTGAAAAGCCTAAATGTAAACAAAATTATTAATAGAAAAGAATGGAATTCTCTGGATCTCCGGAGATGGCCATGTTTGCGAAATGGTTTGTTCCAGAAAATTCAGACAAGTATGAAATAGAACAAATTGGAACATGATCTCTTACGAGATGGTTCTAGAATGTCCAAAAGATATAAATACCCGTGATTTGGATTCAAGAGGCAGTTTTTAGCAGTTTTTAGTCAGAAAAGTTTTAGATAGTGCAGTCAGAAGAGTTTTAGGCAGTTTTTGAAAGTTTTTAGTCAGAAAAGTTTTAGATAGTGCAGTCAGAAGAGTTTTAAGAAGTTTTTAGGCAGTTTTGGAAGTTTTTAGTCAGAAGTCAAGCAGTTTATTATGAAAGTTAGTTGGAGTCAGTGAATCAAGTACAAATAGTCAAAATGTTTAATATAGTGAGTTAAATGAAGATTAAAAATTATGCATATAATTTAATGCACATTTATAATTATACACAAATAATTATTGAAGATAAAAAAAGGTATATTGGAAGAAATTAAATTATATTATGGTTGGAGATTAGTATAAATCAACTTATAATAATTGGATATTGGTATATTGAAAAGAAGAATAAATATAAATGCTGTTTGCTGGTTTGGTTGGTGGTGTATACATGCTGGTGAAGAAAAATATATCTTAAATTGGTAGAAGCTGATAATTGAAAAAAGTAATTTCAAAAAAAAAACAAGGATAACTGAAGTACGAAGACATTCAGTGGTGATTAGAATCTATATACTTAGTGGAAAACAGTTCATTTAGGCATTCAGTGAAAGAAAGGTACAAAATTTTGTTAATATAATTTAGTTAGTGTCATAACAATTTCAATTTTGAAGATAGTTTGTTTAAATTTTAGATTGTCTATAGAATTTAATTAGTTTTATAAGAATATCAGTTTAAAGATAGTTTATTTTAAATTTACATTGACTAGGTTAGATATATATGTGTGTTTCATAATAGTTATAATAAAGATACTTTAAAAAAGTACTTACAAGCTAATTCTTTGAGAACCGCGATAAAAACCCTATATATTATATTATTAAAAATACTCATTGCTCATCATTCAAACAAAAAACACATCTTAACAAATTTGGCACCCAACGCGGTGGCTCTCTATTTAAAAGAATTAGTTTGGAAAGATAAGTGCTCTCATATAATTAAATTAATTATCAGTAGAAAGAAAAAATTATAGATTTTATTTTTAATTATATTTGAACAAGTAAAGTCTCAAAATGTCTCAAGGAAAGAAAGGAACAAGAAGCAAAAAGAATGAAGAAGATGTGGAAGTAGAAACACAACCTATACAAGAGGAGAGTTTAGTTCAAGTTCCACAAGATACTGCAGAAATGAATCCAGAAAGAGAGGAAAATGTCAATATGGCAGCTTTGATGTCATTAATGATGCAGATGAACAAGACAATAGAAGAGAATTCAAAAGAAATCAAAGAAGACATAAAAAAATTGGAAGAGAATTCAAAAGAAGTCAAAGAAGACATGAAAAAAATGGAACAGAAATTGGAAGAGAATTATAGAAAATTAGAAAAGAAAATAGAAGATAATAATAATAAAATTGTAAAACAAATAGAAAAACAAATGGATAAAAAACTTCAAACTGCAGAGAAAAAAGTAGCAAATGAAATAAAAAGTATACGGAACGACTACAAAAAAAGGATAGAAAATGAGAGGACAGAAGTAAAGAGGATTATTCAAGATAATAAAATAGATATAGAACAGAAAATAGAGTTACAGAAATGTAACTTAGAAGTAAAAATTAACGAAGACAGGAGAAACACAGAAGAAAAATTAGACGATATACAACAAAATATCCAAATAAATAGTAATCAAATAAGAAATGTGGAACAGAGAATAGATGATATTTCACAAATGAGAGACATAGGGAGACCTTACTTAAATTTAACAAATGAGACTGGGATTAAATTCTCTGGTAATATAAAAAATTTGCATCCTAGAGTATACATAAATAGTTTAAAACATAAATTAAGATTTGTGAATAATATTAATGATATTAAAGATTATATTAGAATGACATTAAATGACAATGCAGCAACTTGGTTTGCTAGTATTGAGAATGATTTAGATAATTTTCAAACATTTGAAAATAAATTTTTAAATTATTATTGGGGTGAATTAGAGCAAGCCAAGTTTAGAGAAATTCTATATTTTGGAAAGTATAATCAAAATTTAAAATCAAATATGGTAGATTATGCATTGAAATTGATAACAGTTGCAAAATATTTAGAACCACCACTTAGAGAGGATGAAACAGTCTTAAATGTATCTAGACATTTTGATGCTGATATTGTGCAAACCGTAACTGTACAAAATATTCAAACAATAGATAGTTTTATTAATTTTATTCAAAGAATACAAAGAGGCAATATGACAAGTAATAATAACAACAGAAAAAACAATAATAACTTTCAATATAATAAAATTGATAATCAACAATATAGACAATCATATAACAATAATACTAGGTATGGTAATAATTTACAAAATTTTAATAATAATAACAGTAATCAAATTAGACAAAATTGTAATAACAATACTAGTTATAATAGACAACATTTTAATAACAGTACTAATAATAATAGACAAGATTTTAACAATAGAAGAAATACAGAGCGACCTAACTATAACAGACAGGTAAATTGTGTTCGAAGGAATAGAAGCTGCGAAGACAGGGAACGAAGTAGTACAAGTCAGGAAAATGTGAGTAGAAGTCATAGTAGGGAAAGACATAGGACATCAGATCCAAGTGGTCAGATACAATCTGACAATTCTAATAATCAAAATTTTGTGCAGTAAACTTTCTGAATTACAAGTTAGGCCATTGCTATTATGAAAAACCTTCTGAATTTATTTCTTTAGATGAGGATAAAATTATTGACTCTATTAATTTAATTTATATAAATGCTTTGGCCAAAAATAAAATGATTAAAATTATGATAGATACTGGTTCAGAAAGTACTTTAGTCTCGGAGAATTTTATTTTTAATACATTAAAACTATCAGATATAATAAAGATTCCAAAAATTAAAATTATTGGTGCAAATAATAAGAAGTTGGGTGAAATAGATAAACTAGCCAATTTTAAAATTAAAATTCTTAATAAAGAAATTAATATGCAAGGATTTATTGTCAAGGATTTATGTGTTGATATATTAATGGGAAATGATGAATTGGAAAAGAAGAAAGTAAAGATAGATTTTGAAGAAAAAATGGTAACTTTGGAAGGGCAAATAATTAAATTTATGCAGAAAGATGAGGTAGAAGAAGGAATAAGAGTTGATAGGATATTATTAAAAGAAAATAATGATGTTTATGAAGAAGAAATGTATTTTGATGATAGGGAAATGTCCCAGAAGAATGTAAAGAATAATTATTGTAGTGAATATTTAAGGAATGGAAATTTTAAGCAGATGGATGCCTACGAGGCGGAGTGCGTAAAATTGGAAGCAAGGAATAATGAGTACATAATGAAGAATAATTTTATTTGTAAAGAAGAAGATATAATGAAAGTTTTAAATTGCCCTGAAGAATATAAATCAATAGTCATTTCCATATTGCAGCAACACAGGGGACTTGTCAATAAAGAAAATAGAATTGCACAAAATTATATCCATAGTATAAAAGTTAAAGAAGAAAAAGATTTTAAAACAAAATCATACCCAATACCATATAAATACAGAGAAGAAGTAAACAAAACAATTAATAATATGTTAGAAGATGGGATCATTGAGAAGGCAGACACACGTTTTATTAACCCCATAGTAGTAGTACGAAAAAGATCAGGTGAAATCAGGTTATGTTTGGATGCAAGGAATATTAACAAGATTACTGAAAAGCAATTTGAAGCACCAATGAGTATAGATGGAATATTAGGAAGAATTACAGGAATGTCATTTTTCACTAAAATCGATTTACAGCATAGTTTCTGGTTAATACCTCTAGAAAGAAAAAGTAGACAGTATACAGGATTTCAGATAGATGGAGTAGTATATCAATTCAAAGTAGTACCATTTGGACTTCAATCATCTTGCAGTGCTCTATGTAGATGTCTTCATGATATTTTGGATCAATATGAACATTTTGTAATTCACTACATTGATGATATATTAATTTTTTCTAAAACGGCTGAAGATCATGAGAAACACCTAAAAATTATAATAAATAGATTAGACAAAGTTGGACTAAAAATAAATCAAGAAAAATGTACATTTTTTCAAAAAGAAGTCATATATCTAGGTTATAAACTTAACACTAAGGGAATCGAAATGGATCCAGAACGGACACAAGTCATTCAGGAATATAAAACACCACACAATTTAAGAACTTTAAGAGGATTTATTGGAATAATTAATTATTATAAAAGGATGATACCAGATCTAAGTATAAAAGAAATTCCATTACTTGAACTACTGAGAAAAGGTGTAAAATGGAGATGGGATCAGAGAAGAGAACTAGCATTCCAAGAAATTAAAAACATTTTTCTGTCAAATTTGAAAATATACTATCCTGACTACACACAGCCATTCATATTAAGAACAGATGCATCAATAGAGAGATTATCAGGGGTATTATTACAAATACATGATGGGGTCGAATACCCAATACAATTCATTTCAAGAATCACAAAGCCACATGAAAAGGGTTACTCAGTTTCAGAATTAGAACTAGCAAGTATAATACACTGTGTCACAAAATTAAGATTTTATTTGTTGGGTAATGAATTTACAATAGAAACAGATCACCAAGCTTTAACGTCTATATTAAATAACAAATATGGAAACAGTAGAATACATCGGTGGAGTCTAATACTTAGTGAATACTGCTTTGAAATCAAATACATTTCTGGAAAATCCAATATAGTGGCAGATGCTTTATCAAGGTTAGAAAATACATCACAAAAAGGGCAGCGAACAATAAAAATTGGATTAAATCAATTAGTAGAAAGTACTGGATTATATTCTAAAGAAGAAATTATAAGAGATCAGATCAATTTGAGTGAAAAACAAAAAGTCCTTAGGAAAGATGGGGTATATTATAAAATAATAAATGGCATAGAAGTATATGTAATAACTAGAACTTTAGCAAAGAAAATATTGAAAAATTTACATAACAATTATATGCATATTGGTTCAAGAAAGCTATGGATGCTATTTAGGGACAATTATTTTGCAAAGAATGACATAAGTATAGCAAAAGAAATTACTAACCAATGCCCAATATGTCAACTAAACAAAGAAAAGAAATTCAAAAAAAAAAAAAAAACTTACTGATAGATCCATTTCATAGATAGATGGTAGATTTCTTTGTTGTGAATAAATTTGACATCATACTTGTTGAATTTTGTACATATGGAAATTGTTTGGTACCCTAAAAATCATAATTTGGGGTTAGATACAGAATTGATTGTGTAAATGTCTTTATAAAAAGTGTAAAACTTACCAATTTATATTGATGAAAGTTATTTGGAATGGAAATAATTCCTAGATTTTGTCTATAAATAAACATAACACAATATAGATTATATTTTCAATTAAGGTTATATTTTATTATCTGATAAAATCCATTCTCCATTTGACATGACAGTTTGACCATAGAATAGCCGAACTGTGATCCGTTGTTCTCTGCTTTGACATAGACAGCGAACAGGGATGTATTTAACACACTTTAAATAATAAAAAAAAATTGAATTATTAATTTATTAAATTTAATAAGGTATGAGAAAATTAATATTTAAAAAAATAATAAGTAAATTATTTATTTTAAATATTATTTTTGGGGTATTGTGACGATTAGGGTTTATAGAAAATAATTTATAAGTTATATACTACATAATATTAGATATTTGGTTGTTTTAAATAAGTTATATACTAGAGAATTTAATAAAAATATATTTATGTGAGGGCATTTTTAATAAATTAGCATATAATAATTGTAAAAAGTTGTATTTAGTAATTTTAATATTGTAAATATATATAAGTGAGCCATGTGCTTAGGCAACCAAAAATACTCTCGGAGATTGACAGATATTTATACTCTGAAGTGACGTTTAAGAATATTTACGAATATAAAGTGGGTTATAATAATATATTGTTTGAAATGTGTATTTTATTAAATTAGAATGTTAAGTTACTAATTTAATTATATATTCTGATCTGAAAAGCCTAAATGTAAACAAAATTATTAATAGAAAAGAATGGAATTCTCTGGATCTCCGGAGATGGCCATGTTTGCGAAATGGTTTGTTCCAGAAAATTCAGACAAGTATGAAATAGAACAAATTGGAACATGATCTCTTACGAGATGGTTCTAGAATGTCCAAAAGATATAAATACCCGTGATTTGGATTCAAGAGGCAGTTTTTAGCAGTTTTTAGTCAGAAAAGTTTTAGATAGTGCAGTCAGAAGAGTTTTAGGCAGTTTTTGAAAGTTTTTAGTCAGAAAAGTTTTAGATAGTGCAGTCAGAAGAGTTTTAAGAAGTTTTTAGGCAGTTTTGGAAGTTTTTAGTCAGAAGTCAAGCAGTTTATTATGAAAGTTAGTTGGAGTCAGTGAATCAAGTACAAATAGTCAAAATGTTTAATATAGTGAGTTAAATGAAGATTAAAAATTATGCATATAATTTAATGCACATTTATAATTATACACAAATAATTATTGAAGATAAAAAAAGGTATATTGGAAGAAATTAAATTATATTATGGTTGGAGATTAGTATAAATCAACTTATAATAATTGGATATTGGTATATTGAAAAGAAGAATAAATATAAATGCTGTTTGCTGGTTTGGTTGGTGGTGTATACATGCTGGTGAAGAAAAATATATCTTAAATTGGTAGAAGCTGATAATTGAAAAAAGTAATTTCAAAAAAAAACAAGGATAACTGAAGTACGAAGACATTCAGTGGTGATTAGAATCTATATACTTAGTGGAAAACAGTTCATTTAGGCATTCAGTGAAAGAAAGGTACAAAATTTTGTTAATATAATTTAGTTAGTGTCATAACAATTTCAATTTTGAAGATAGTTTGTTTAAATTTTAGATTGTCTATAGAATTTAATTAGTTTTATAAGAATATCAGTTTAAAGATAGTTTATTTTAAATTTACATTGACTAGGTTAGATATATATGTGTGTTTCATAATAGTTATAATAAAGATACTTTAAAAAAGTACTTACAAGCTAATTCTTTGAGAACCGCGATAAAAACCCTATATATTATATTATTAAAAATACTCATTGCTCATCATTCAAACAAAAAACACATCATAACAATATATATATATATATATATATATATATATATATCTACATATATATATATATATATATATATATCTACATATATATATATATATATATATATATATATATATATATATATATATATATGTATATATTTTATTATTATTCAAATAATTTTTCATATTTCGATTATTGTGTGATTTCAAATTCGAATCAACTGGAGCGGCCGCGCTTCCTCCCAACTTTCATCGATCAGAACTGCAAAACTGACAAGCCAATCAACTGGTTTTTAAGATGCGTGTTTTAACTACTTTTAATATGTACTTTTTAAAAATAAGGAAAAAAATTTTTTATGTTATTTGCTAAATGCTTAATCAAAAATTTAAAAATTATTAACGAATGCCGCTAGGCTCCCCTAATTAACGAATTTAAATTTTTCAAAATGAATTCTAAAATTTAAATTTCCTTCTATATGTGATATAATTTTCAGCTATAAAGACTTTAGTTTGATTTTGAATGTTTTAAAAATTATTTTTTTCTTTCTTCCTTCTTTCCTTTCTTCCAAAGAGTTAGATTGCAAAATTATTGTACAAACTATGCAATTTATTTAAAAGATTTCTTTCGCGAAGTATGAACTATATATAATATAAAAATAATAAACAAAATCACAAAACAAGGTTTTTACCTATTTTGTTTATAATTTTTAGTATTTTTTCATTATTAATAATCATTTTTAATTTGGCAATGGCATATATCTACGAGCCCCTTCCCATATCAGTTGCCACCTATGAAATTTGCAGTTGAAGTCGATTACCATATACTATACTCTGCATGTTTTTATAAGTTTCCATATTAATTAATATTGCATTTTTAATAATATTTAAAAACATTACCTTTATGGTTTTTTATTTATTTTCAACAATAAAAAAAATTTAAGACAGAAGTAAGAAATAAAAGACCGAATCCAATCTGCAAACCGCTGTCTATTCGCACTGGATAAGCTCATAAAATCAAAAAATCTTACAAGTTCAAACATCAAAATCTATAAATCCATCGTCAGACCTGTAATAACATACGGATGCGAAACGTGGACCATTACCAAAGCAAACGAAGAAAAGCTCAGACGCTTTGAACGAAAAATACTTAGAAAAATTTTCTGACCTCGCCATGACATCACCACAAACCAGTATAAGATCAGAACCAATATCGAATTAAAAGCACTCTACAATGACGCCGATATTGTCCAAGAAATTAAATCACAGCGACTAAGATGGGCAGGCCACGTGCACAGACTGCATAACGATAGACTTGTAAAACTGGTATGGGAAGAGATTCCCACAGGCAAAAGACCACTCGGACGTCCCAGAATGCGATGGAGAGATAACATCCAAGCAGATCTCCATTTGACCCTAGGTTGATGGAAGACCGAACAGATTGGAAAAAAGTACAGTCAGCCAATACCCACCCCGGGTTGTAGCGCTATGTGATGATGATGATGAATAAAAAAAAATTCACTAATGCCTCTAATCACTAATCTAATATCTAATTTCACTAATCACCTGGTTATGCATTCTCTTATGTCAACATTCGTTGATTTTTTCATAATTAAGTTAAATCCAGAGGTAGCTATGGAAAAATTACATCCAAACAATAATATTGTCAGTTAATGTGAAATAATGTATTTTGTAGTATTGTAAAGCTTTTTGCCGTTTGTGGATTGTACAATGGGTCGAGGTAAAGTTATCGATGAGGAAATTTGTTCAATCATTATTAGATTTTTTAATTCTGAAAAAATATAATTCGGAAATCGCGAATATGTTGCAACTGTCACGCTGCAGTGTAAGAAATATAGTCAGAAGATACAAAACTACAGGTTCGGTCGTCACAAAACCTAGAAATGTACGAAAAAGTAAAATAACCTAAGCAGATCAAAGGGCATTAAGACGCATTATAGTGAAAAATCGACGATCAAATTATATGGAGTCAAGCGTTTTATAGACTGACGTTATTGAACGACACGTTTCTAGATCAACATGTCACTGAGGGACCCACAAATTAGGATTTTGGCACTTACAAAGTAAGTTTAATAATTGAAAAAATTCGTACGAATTTATTTTAATAAATTTCATTTTATTTAAGGCCAAGGAAAAGCTAGTTTTAAGATTACAGCAAAAGAAAAATAGACTAGGAGCATAAAGATTACACTTAGTTGCAATGGGATTCAATACAAAGAAGTGATGAGTCCAGATTTGAAGTGTATGTTGGGGACAGTAGGAGTCGCGTCATTCGCAGGAAAAATGAAGCTTTCCATCCCGACTGTCTGAAGAGAAAAGTCAAATGCATCTGTCATGTTCTTGGGCAGCATTTCGTCTAAAGGTGTGGGAAAGTTACATTTTATCGATGGGATTATACACGGACAAATATTTGAATATTTTAGGAGAATCTCTTTTACCGATTATGGAACACCGTTTAACATCAGCGGAAGATTTTGTTTTCCAACAGGACAGCCCAGGTTGTCATACCTAAAAAAAGAGTTTAAAATGGTTTGAAGACTATGGCATACCACTTCTGGAATGGGTTTCTAACAGTCCCGACTTGTCCGCGATAGAGACTTTGTGGCGCGAAATGAAAAAAGCTTTGAGAACACATCCTGCCAGGTCCGTCAATGAATTAAAGGAAAAATTGCAAGAAATATGGGATTCGTTTAGATTAGAATTTTGTCAGAACTTGGTAAAAACTATGCCGCGAAGAATTCTGGATTTCATTAAAAATAAAGGGGATGTAACTCAGTGGTAAACTTTCACATTTTTTTTTGTAATATTACATATTCTATGCGTTTTTCTTTCAATTTATTATTATTCTGTTTAATCAATAGTTTTCATTACGTTAATAAATATTTTCTATAATTAGAAAATTCAAAAATGTTGTTCGATGCATTAAAACTTACGCATTTACTTACGTAAACTAAAATTTACGCTGCGCTTTTCTTTTTGTTCTCTAAAATTTAATTTTCTTATCAATCTAACGTTGGGCCAACTGATATGGGAAGGGGCTCGTATATAAAATTTATTTGTAAAACTTTTATTCGTGTTATACATTGTTCGAAAACCAATAGTTTTAAAACAATAGATTTATAGAAAAAAATTCAACAAATTTTTGAATGTATTTAATATATTGTTTATTAAAAAGTTTAGTCCACTTTTTAGAACACACACTAAAATTTTGATTTCTAGTAATACTTGCAAGCGCTTTATGCAAAAAACTGCGTTTATATATTTCTCGCCCAAGTCAAAACATAAACAGCCTGATCTATGATGCGAGTAATAGTTCGCATCCACTTAAAATTAGTATTATTTAAAATTCGAAACAATTGAAGTCTTGTCCTGTGTAAGTCCCATAGGCATACTATATAATCGTTTAAATAAATTATTTATTATCTTAATCAAAATATACTTCTTGACTAATTACGTACTCAGTCATTATAATAATTATATTTCACAGAACAGAAACTTATAATCAATACAAAAGAAAAGTTGATAATTAGATCAAATAATATACTGCTATCATACCATTATTAAATATCTATGATTATTACTTACATAGTTGTTTACATAATTTACATAGTTATTTAATTTATACAGAAATGAAGACTTCCTTTGTGGTTGTCAAAAACTAAATAAAATTTTGTATTGGTTTGTTATTTTTTGCTGACAAAAAAATGTGTGGATGACATATAGTTATCATTATAACAATTTAAGCAAAATATGAATAATCACAAAATACAACCAATAATTTAGCGAATTATATTATTCGGGAGAAATTAAAAGTTTGTTTTGAGCATTAAAATCAACAGAGAAAAACACAATAATATGAAAATGGTGTTGTTGAAGAAATGGTTATGTTGTAATGGTACTTCTAAATAACTAGAAGTGTTATTCAATAGAGTGATGTTTTCCTCTAGGAGAAAACCACCACTCTGTTTTGGCGGCGTATACTGACGTCATAAATATATTAAATACCAGGGTAGCACGATCAACGGTACTAATGAGATTAGTCAAGAGATAGCGACTAGAATACAGAGTGGTAATCGAGCAACAGGTGCTCTACACAAAATGTTTAAATCCAGGTGTGTGTCCAGAAAGCTCATTATGAGACCAGTGATGCTACATGGATGTGAAATGTGGTGCATGACTTGAAGATATCAACAACGTTTTAGGGCCTTTAAAAATAAAGTTCTTATATCTTACTTAGGCCCGTATTGAAACCATCAGGGTACTTATAAAATTTACAATAACTAGTTAATATGAACATTCACTGGTGTGATTTGGTAATAAGTATTGTAAAATCCCATAGATTATCCTTAGTACTAGGAAGTAATGATGATAGACATATGAAAACCATATTCACGGCACAATTTATAAGAAGGCGCTCCCCAGGTCGCCCCGACAGAAATTGAGTGACAATGTGAAGAGAGACTTGACAGAGATAAACGTTAATACACTTTTCAAAGTATGAAGTGTGCTTTGTGAAGGAGGTAAAAAATCGGTTGCCTGTAAAGTCGGTTTTACGGGCGAAGATTTTACGTGACAACGTCTTTTTCTCGGTAGAATATTTATTGATATGAATATTATTAAATTGCACAATAGGAACAAGGAATTGAATATAAATAAGAATTGCACAAATTTTAACTATAGAAATATATTTTGTTTACTAAAACATTGTACATGTAAACTTAAACTTAACTAATTTCTATTTGAGTGATTTTGTTGAGGATAGGACGATGATAGGAGAAATATGAAATGAAAGGAAGTGTTTCTGCTGTAATGTGTCTTGAACGCCAAGAACGCTCGAGAAAGACAAAGACACAAGCACGGAAGCACGCACCGATTCAACGCGCCTAATTCTCTAGTGCTGCGCGCGCAGCGGACCGATCATGTTTGAGTGGGAGAGAGACGCAAGGCATTCGCCGGTCCGGCGGGCCTCTCTCTCGTTCGGTGACTCATCGTAACAGACGTGAGCGGGCGTTACACTTTTTCATGAATGACTCCGAGCCACAACCTAATTTAAGACGTTGTCACGTCAAAACCCTAAAAGGGTTATTAGACCGTCGAAAGTAAGTAATTCTCTGATAGTTCCTACAGCTCAGTTTATTTGATATTTTATTTCGCTTACGGCGTCACGACTGCTGGAAATGTGCGTTTGAAGTATTCGAACTGCATCCCTTGCTATGGTTCTGACATCAGTTATGATTTTATATTACAAAGAATCTTTCGCAAAATTCATGATCTTAGGAGAAAAAAATCATAGAACTGAATGTCTGTTTAATTCTTCCAAAAAAATAAATCTTCTTGGTTTCAACTTCCAGAAAAACTGTATACGTGGAACGATTTTGAAACAATATTAAAGATGTAAAAACCTACCCTCATGTGCTGTGATTAACTTAAACCATAAATTACTCTGCTTCAAAACATAATTTAAAGTAAAAAAAACACCAAATTCATTTACACCAATAAGAATATGTCTCGACATCCTCTCGTTATCCCCAAATCTGTGACATATATTACCGCAAATTAATAAAATAATGCCAAAAACAACGAAAATAGCAAACCAAAAGAGAATTATCATCGAATGTTGGTATGACATACAGAATTCGATTTTAGAAGGAGTACCTAAAAAAGTTTTTGAAAATACCTAAAAGACGGACAAGGATGACTCATGAAATTCTAGACCTAATGGAGACGCGACAGAAATATAAAAATAGGGACACTATTAAATACCATGAAATCAAAGAACTAACGCTTGATAATTCCTCTACAGAGATTGAAGACCTTGAATAAAAACATGACAGTTTTAATCTTCACAAGAAACATTTTTATCAGAAAAATATATTTCTTTACTCTCCTGTCACCAATAATAAAAAATGCAGACTTGGTAACTTAAATTTTTTTTTTTTAACTATGGTTGTTGGATATTTCCCTTCTAACCTTTCACTTACTTTACCTATTTTACTGTTTTCTTTATTAAAATTTCCAAACAAGGAATACTACCAGATAATTGGTTAGAGTGATTGTTCATAACACTGCCAAAGAAAAGTAAAGCCGCCAGTTGTGAAGACTTTAGACTGATCAGTTTGATAAGATGAGATATTTTCCAAACTCAACAGGTCCGAATATTTCCTTCGTGCGAAAGCAGAATGGGTGATAGGCAATTTGAGTTTAGAAATGGTTTGAGATCCAGAAGGGCACTGTTTTGTATGCGCTTCTTCCACAAAGCAGTTGTGAATTACAATGAACAATACACTTTTTAAGTGCCTACGCCTCAGCAGGAATGGACCAACACAATATAAGACTGCTAAAATATTTATTTGAATTAAAAAAACTCGTATTTAAAAATTACCCGTTCAACGTGGAGTTCGACCAAGCTATAAGAGTATAAAAATAAGAATAAATAATTAACAATATTAGATCGTCTGGTAATACAACATTGGTAAATCTTATCAATGAAGCAAGTTGTCGATGGTGCTTTAAAATAAACAATTTGGAAACAAATGGAATGGCAGTTGGAAAGGTGAATGTAGATCATTTTGGTTTGACTAGATGGAGAAAGGATATAACGTGTAAACCATTTTAGATATCGTCGCAGCTGATTGAATGTGAATAGTGACTCATCATCAGCAAGCCGCAAAAGTTCATTGCTAAAAACCTCTTCCTCGTGTTTCCAACCCCGTCCATGTTGCGCCACTCTCATCCAGTTTCTATTTTTTCTTCTTAAATCGTCAGCTCATCGTGCTGGTGGTCTACCGACGCTTCTCTTGTCTTCTCTTTGTCTCCGTTCCAATAACCTCTCTGTTCACCGCCCATTTGTCATTCTAGCTCTGTATCCTACCCATCTCCATTTTAGTCTGGCTATCCTTTCGATGGCTTCAGCCACCTTGGTACTTCTTCTGACCTCTTCGCTTTTTATTTTGTCTCGCGGAGTTATTCCTAACATGAATCGCTTCATTCTTCTCTGTGTTATTCTTAGTTTAGTAGCCGAGGCTTTTGTTAAAGTAAGTGTTTCTGCTCCGTATGTCAACACTGGGGGGACGCATTGATCAAAAATTTTTTTTCAGGCTTGTGGGCAGCTCATTTTTAAAAGTTTCTCTCAGTTTTCCATACGCTGCCCACCCAATGTTTCTCTTTTGTTCATGGGTCTGATTATCCCTACCAAGTCACTCTAATAAAGAGGTATTACCAGAATTGAAATGTTAAAATAATAATATTATAGATTGCCTCAATACGATCTATTTCGCATTATAACACAAGCAAAAGTGAAAGGAAACATATGGATAGGCCAAAAGAAAGCTCTCATAAGTGCAGAATGTCAGACAGTGGTGTGGCATCACAATGGAAGAATTAGTTATCGCAGCAGCCAATAAAGAAAGATTTTGGGAAATTGTAAACATTATAAATGCCAACGTCGGAATACAGAATAAAGAAGAAGATGATCTTGGATTTAGTCTTCTTCTATTCCTGCCATTATTGTTGCATAATATTCATAAAAAACCATGCATAACGTGTTATTCTGTAGCTTGTACCCTAGATTCAGGGAGGCAACTTCTTTTATTAGTTTATATACAACTAAATTAAAAGGTAATAGATTAAGGCTTTTATATTGTCTAATTCTGTCTAGTGTTAGTATGCTTCTACTTCTTCTTCTTAGTTTAGGCAAGACACGTTAATCTTCTCGTCAATCGTTAAGACCTTTGTACAATACACTGTTTTTTTTTCATGTTCATCACTTTTTTGTTTATTAAATAGAATTTCGAAAGCCTTGTTTCTGGTTTTCTGGTTTCAACCTATATTAAGTGCTTTCTGGGGACGTGTACAAACTCATCACTTTGTAGTCTTCCATAAAATAAGTAGACCCTTTGAGATATCTGCAGATAGCAAACTGATCACCGGCATTTTTTGAAGACCCATAAACTCATCACCGCAGATAGGTAAACTCATCACCAGTATTTTTGCTCAAGGCAAAATGCTGGTTTATTATGCGGAAGATTGCCTGTTACCTGTTACACATATTGTATACGTAGTAATCTATTAAACTTGGAAATTATTTTAACAAAACAAAAAAGAGATATAGAAAAAAAAGTAATTATAAAATGACTTCATACAGACGCATACGGCGCCATCTGAGAATAAAAAGTAGAAATCCAAAGATTTCTAGGTGATCAAAACCAAAATTCAGATTTTTGACTAAAGCTGTGCCGTTTACAATTTTCGAAGCAAGCAGATGATGAATGCACGTTCAGGGTTTCTACCTAGTCGCTCTGATGAGTCCTGCTAGGACGAAATATATATAAACGAATTGTAAAGGCGCTATACGTGAAATCAAATCTTAACTGTCTTTTCTATATCTTTATTTACTCGCATTTTGATTATACAAAACCAGTTCATGAGAGGTTTTTGTCTAGATGAACTGATATGTCTTGAAATTGATTCCTCATGTCGAATTTTTTTGTATTTCGCTCTTCTAAGCGTCGGAGAAATATGTATACTTGTGAGTAAGAATACTGCTTTTGGTGTGGGTGACATTTTTTTTAGGATATCACCATATGGGCGGTAAGGGCTTGTCAAAGTATGGCCACTTATACACTCCCACGGTGCCTTACAGAGGGTCTTCGACCAGTCTATTCGAAGTACTCTCTGCGTATATTCCATCTTAGTTGATAATTACTATCTCTTACACAAGGAATTAATTAAACACAAGGGTGGCAGGAGACAAGGTCCAGCCTTAGAGTCTAAAACGTTCGCAGAACCGGAACAAAGCCCCGACATCGGACATTTCCAAAAAATGGGGATAAAGTTGGCAATAGCTCTTACCATCTGTCATGTTTTCACGAGCAATGATTATAATCCCTCATTTTTTAGGAAATGCAAAAAAAGGCCGTTTAAACCTTTTAAAAAGCAATATAAATTATCAAAATGCTTTCCTGCAACTTCTGGAGATTTCTCCTTCGGAAATGACTATTAATCATGGCGTTTTTCATGACATTGAAAAAGTATGTGTGCAAATTGTATTCTGTAATATCGACTGACGGAGTTGAGCTTTTTGACAAAGCATTTTCATACTCAAAAACAAGTGAGGTTGTTTTCAAGCGGCAGGTCAAAGGAATAAATGCATCGAGTATGCCTTCAAGTAAAGCTGAACTTCTCCAGCAAATAAAAAGGACCATGTCCATTTCTAGTATTTGGTGCAATGCACATTTAAGGCAACCAACAAAATACATACCCAAGGATTGTGGGTGGACATTGATTGATAATGAATATATCCATTATTGGTTCGATGGTCCCCAAGCCTTTCGTTTAAGGATATAACTTCTGCTGATGAAGGTAAATTAACATTATATAATATACATTTTTGAAATATTTAATTCAGTTTCTTAAAAATAAATACAATAATTGGTAAATTTCAGATGCTGAAAATGAAATCACAGAGTCAGAAAATGAGGAATCTGACTATGCCAGTGAAGACTCTGACGATGATGAAGAAAGTGAAAAAGATTGCCTTTATAATTTTTTTTACTTTTTTTATGCTTTTGCAATTTTTCAACTATTTTTTTTTATTTTCGTAATTTTTTTACTATTTCTGACAATTATTATTGTATTTTTATACGTTTTTTTATATAAATAAAAACTAATCTTTATAAAGAATATTCATTCAATTTATGGATATTATATGGCACGTATTCGTAATAATATTAACTTTTATTCAAATTTTTTTAATTAAAATTTTTTTGATAAATAAACAATTTTATGTTTAACAAATAATTTAATTCATATGCATCATATTAAATAAATCACTTATGCGTTAAAATTTTACTAGTGTTTCGCGAAACAAAAATTCCTTGATTAATGTTGCAGTTTTAAGTTTTAAAATATGTAATATACTATATTAATTAATTAATAAAAATAATGCAAAAATAAGCATACATAATTTATAAAGTATTCGAAATGCAATTTTAATAATAATATTAGATGTATAATTAATTTGCTGCATTAATTAATATTGTGTATGATTACTAAAAGTTCAGTACGATGATTAAAAAAAATAGGGTTTTTGCGTCAGACTCGAGTTATGCCCCAATTTAAACGTCAGACTTTTTTAGCATTCATTAAATATTACTTTTTTTGACAATATATATCGATATCTGACAAGTATTAATCATTTTAGAGATGGAGTTTATCATTTTTGCACTCACCGTTTTTCGGTCATGTGTGGGGGGTGGACACCCTTACCGTCCCATCTATGGCGTCCGAGAATATTATTTCCTTTTATTATTCACTGAAATCAAGCCATTCAATAAATATGGCAAGAGTATGATAGAAATGAAGATGGGAAATATAGGGGGAAAACGCTCCCGAACCAAAAAAAGTCACAGAGGAAAACTGTAGCAGACTTGGTCTAAGGAAGCCGTACAAGAAGTTTAAAGAGAGTGTAAATCTCTAAAAAATTTTCCGGCGGACACTCTAACTAATATACATTGCCAATAAATTTTGCCATATAATCCAAATTGAAATTGTAGTGGTTTCAAAGATTTACTTAATTCTATTTTTACATATCTATTGTTAAAATATTCTTATTATTATTGTTGTTGTTAGGTTACTTAACTTATTGCTTTGGCTTCCGTCTTTTTCTTATAATTCGACACTAATTCAATCAACATTCCAGCTACTGGAAATGCCCCTTTTATTGCTTTTCTTAATCGAAAATCATTTCTCGAATGAAATATATTGCGAGGAATAAAAATTTCACACCTCCAGCCATCAATTATTGTTAAGTTCACAGAGATGCTTTGATTCAATAATTAAAATTGCCCTAAAGCTTGAGAAACAACTAATAAGTATAATTTCAACATTTTCTACTGTACATTTATAGCCGACCATTTCTGAGTTTATGCCTAAAAATGTTTTATAGGCGTCTACGGAACACGGTGCTGTTTATACGATAAGCACGGACAGAAAGACATAAAGTGACGTCACAACTCATAAATCCTTGTAATAAATTATTTTGATTTGTTTCGCCTGATTGCAAACAAGAATTGTTATTGAAGAATCGAAGAAAGAAATTCAACAAGTTGTATATATTCGACTACTAACTCCTTGTATTTTATCTGGTTTTCTAAGAAAATTTTGCAGACACAACTTTGTTTTTGATTTGCATTTAACCGCAATAATAAAATATGAGATAAAAAAAAACTATTTAATATATCCTTAAAAAAATATCGGGACAAAACTTACCAATAATTTATACCCTAGTACTTACAACTAATGATATGTGTGGTAGTTTTCTATTACCAAGTTTGCTAATCCTTGTTAAACAAGTCGAATATCTTAGAATGTTTTGTTATACATTTTCTCAAGAAACAAGATTAAACTACTGATTAAAATCATAAGAATTATGAAACATGCAAGTGACCCTTTAAAAAGAATGCTAAACAACTACTACCGATTAAACTAAATCATTCTTTGACAAGCTTGAGATTTTTAGTTTTTACCTATACAGATTTATTCCTGTTAGAAAAGGTTCTAACCCTTTCTAACAGGAAAAAATCCTAACCAATTGCTTCTAGGAAGGTGGAAAGTAACTTTTTCGATAATAAGCAATTTTCAATGGTATTTCGTGAATAGTCGGAATTAGGGTTTATTGCTTTACGTACAAATGTTTGATCACATAGATAATCTCTTTCAGTACATACCGACTAGATAAATAGCCAGAGGCATACTGTTTCTCACATTGGAGAATTTAGTAGGCAAAACGCAAAATTTTCTGGAAACACGTTTCCATCCAACGCAAAAACCATTTTTTTGACAAAAAGATACATGACTGTAGCAATTTAGAGTTTAGACTATACAAAACTTTTGTACGTGTTCCTTACATGCTTCTATAGTCGGTTCACAATTTGTTGATAGCTCACTACAAGTTTAACCCTAATTAGAAAACTGAAATACAGAGAGGATAGGTAATACGATATAATAGTAAAAACCAACCTAAAACTGATGGTTTAAGACGTTTTCGACTAACCCACCTTATATCTGAAGGAATACAATACCTTATAATCCTATTACGGGGGTATTTTGAATGGTTAGAGATGAACGACCAGTGTCGTAGAGTATATGATTAAAACATTTATTTGAACTAAATAGATATATTTTTTAAATTATGTAAATTATGTAAATTGTATTTTTTAATAAAACTTATTTATTTTATTCAAAAATAAAAAGTTTCTTGCCATTTGTAAAAGATACATTTATTTAATTAAGGAAAAAGGCGCCAAATGTCGCCTGGCAAAATTTCCAATATGTTTTAAATGTATCCATTATTTTCGAATCCGGAGAAAACTAATAAATATTTTTGAAAAATTTAAACGCAGAATGAAAGATTACATTATTACTCAGGGCAGAAAGTCCCTGAAAACTTCTACAATGTTTATTTTAATATGTTAGGTAACAGGGGTGAAAATAAATGAGAAAATATAGTATAATTTTTAATTAAAAATATTGCATGCAAAAGAAACTTTTTATTTATTCTAAAAAATATTTCATTCTGCCTTTAAATTTTTCAAAAATGTTTTTTAGTTTTCTCAGGATTTGAAAAAAAATGGATACATTTAAAACACATTGAACATTTTGACAGGCGACATTTTGCGCCTTTCCCCTTTAATACCTTACTATTACAACTACTTACTATTACTTACCTTATATAATTACGATTAGAAAACTATTCAAATTCAAAATAAATAGGATCAACTTTGGAATCCGAGTCGTCTTGAGGGTTAATAATTAGGTTAATAATCTCTACGGTCGCATCAATTATGTTATCAAGATCCCACATGTTTTGTTCTTCTTCTATTACACGTCTTACTGCATCTTTCCAGTTTTGTTTTGTAATATGTTATAAAGACTCGTATAACAATTCACGTACAGCTTGTATTTTATATGACGTATTTTTTCTAGCCACATAACTTTTCATTTGTGCCCAAATGAGTTCAATTGGATTTATTTCGCAGTGGTAGGGTGGAAGTCTAAAGACTGTGATGTTTCGCCTTTCCGCCATTTTATCAACTACGTATTTCTTGAACTTAGATTTGTGTTGCCGGACAATTTTTAAAAGTTCTGCTTTTACCATTCCATCTTCGTAAGGCAGGTACTTCTTCCGCAGCCAGTCAAGAATATCCTGTTTCTTCCACGCATTCGTTAGAAGTCTTTCTACTAGTCGTGAATGATAAGGTGCATTATCTAATACTATAATTGAATTTGGTGGTATGTGTTCATGTATAGGTATATGGAATAAAAAATCACTCACGCACTGCATATAATTCGCAAAAGAAATATTCGAGACGCTAATTACTGCCGTAGACGCGGAAACACCGACGAGCAGTAAATTACATGCGATCAAAAACGTACTAAACAAAAAAATTGTTCTCGTTCGTAATAACTTCACCCTTTCAAGTTAGGTTTCGAATATAATTATATTATTAAAAATCTGGGGAATTCCATCTTAATTATCTTGCAACGAATAGTACCTTCGGATATGAATTCCAGGTTTTCTAGTAAAGTGATTAAACGCGAAGATTAGTATTGAAATATCCAAAGAGATAAGGTAGTCTTATTTACAAAATTGTTAATGGTTAAATTCTTATTTTTATTTTATTAATAATTTTTTATTTTATTAATAATAATTAATTTTATTAATATAATATAATAACCAACATTAGTCGTGAAAGTTTTAATTGTTTTTTTGCTAAATATATTAGTATTGAACACAACTGAAAATATACAGCGAAATTACAGTTAAAATATTAAATTGTTTAAAAACTGGTCTACAGGAATCCAAGCGCCTTCTAAACGTCATGGTACGAATAATTTTTTTTTTGAAGAACAAGCACCTCATTAATTTACGAGCAATTTTCCCAATAAACTAAGCAATATTGCCAAATTGACAGTACATGAGCAAAATAGTAAAGTTTTAAGATATCTAGGGAGACAAAGTTGCCATAGAACATAACAGTGCACAGACAATCTTCCAACTACATAATCAACGTGAGAGCTTCAAGACAAATTAAAATCCAGGTAAACACCTAACAACTTAGTGGATTGGCTATTTACCACTGACCCATTGTCAAATTTTACTAATGGACTTATCTGCATAATAAAAACTGAAAAGGTTACCATATTGGTCTTTAATCCATTTAAGATTAGGGCCTTATTTAAACAGTAATGAGTCATACTTTTTACAAGACAGTTTGCTTTTTGTACTACATGAAAAAAATTATTGGAATATAATGCAACTGTGGTATCGTCAGCAAATTAAGTAACGTAATAGCCTGATTGCTGTTCCACGTTTTCTACTCGAACACTTATTGCATCAGAAAAATTATCTAATATATTCCGAACCAAACATGTTGAGCTATCGTTTATCAGTTGATTTAAATCATTGACGAAAATCAAAACTAAAAGAGGGCCAATGGTACTTCCCTGTGGAACTCCGGAGAGGACCCTTTCTTCAAAAGAAAATATTATATTTCCATTCACATTGACCTTAATTTTTTGAAACCTTTTTGATAAAAATCTGGGAATTCACTTTAACGCAGTTCCTCTAACACCACTATGATAAAGTTTTTCCAGCAGTATTGAATGATTTACAGTTTCAAAAGCTCGTATTAAGTCAAAAAACAAACAGATAACTTTATTACCCTTATCAAAGTTTGATAAAATATGATTGCACAGCGCTAGTACTGCATCTTTCACACTTATACCTTCACGGAAACCAAATTGAGACTTCTATAATGTTGTGCTTGTTAATATACGAGAGGAGACGTGTATGAAATGCCTTCTCATATATTTTTGAAAACACAGATAAAAGTGATAGGCCTCAATAGTTATCAAATTTTGATTTGTCACCTTTTTTACGTATAGGCACAACTAAAGCAGTATTTAGAATTTGAGGAAAAATCCTTTCCTGAAATGAAAGGTTTACTTAAAATGTTAATTGTTTATATATGTTATGAGATACATGTGTTAACATAGAATACGGGATCTCTTCCAGTCCGGCCGAGGATTTTTTTGAAATATCTTTAATTATACTTTTTATTTCTTCATCACTAACAGGATAAAGGAAAAGGGAGTGTATAGATTAGGATTATAGTCAGGTGAAGTTTGACTAATTAGATTTTTTACGGAATTCGAAAAATGTTGACTGAAAGATTCTGCTATGTTATGAGGGTCATCCACAGAAATTCCCAAATTATTTTTAAATTTACTTGGGTATTTAGATAAAGTTTCGATTTTTACCTCTGACAGTGTTTCGATTTATGATGCGCCAAGCCTCAGCCGTACTATTCTGCGAATTTATCATTTTATTATTAAAATCAGTTTGCTTGGCTAACTTAACTTTGTATTCATGATTTTTTTAGAATGTTATACCGTATTCTGAGCTCATGACTTTCTGAATATTTTATAGATCTGAAAATGTCTCTAATAAAATCTCCCTCATTTATTAAATTAGAAGTCAACCAGCCCTTATTTTTAGACTGTTTAGAAAATTGTCTAGTATCCACCGTTTGCAAAGGAAATGCTTTATCGAATAGTTCCATAATTTTTTCATAAAATGTGTTAAACTTGTTATCCGAAGATAGATGTGAGTCTAGAAAGCACCAAGATTCCCTAGAGAGCAATTGATTAAAATAATAAATATTAAGAGTGCTATTAAAATCACGTTTATAAACAATATTATCCCCCGAAAAAGAAGCATCAAAAGCAATCTTTGCATTTCTTCGTCTTTTCCAAACGTCTTCATAGTCCTTTACTCTCCCGAATATCTTTCTTAAAACATTATGTTTCCATATGTTCAGCATATTTTCTTGATTTTTGTTCACAACCCATGTTTCGCTTCCGTACAAGACCGTACAGATCGCTTTTCGGTAAAGTCTTAATTTTGCCTCTATGGAGATTTTTTATGTACTTAGTTATTTGTGTAGAGTTCCGACCGTCTTACTTCCTCTCAAAATCCGCTTCTCAATTTCTTGGCTTTCTTACCTTTTACTTGTTAAGGTTACTCCTAGATACTGAAACTCCGTGATCTTTTTAAAGCAATGTTTCGTCACTTGGTTTGTCCATATATTTAAGTATCGCCTTATTTCGATTATTAAGGCTTTTCTGGCAATCGGTATCAAACCATTTTTTATTTTTTTACTTCTTTACTTGACGTAACCTCTTTTGAGCTGCTTTATACAATTAAACTTTGATCAAATGAAAGGCAGATATCGAACACAGTTTACTAATTAAATCTTGCCAAAGTACTTTCGCTTCCAAGAGCATCTTCAGGGACATTTCGTCAAATTTGGCCTATTCAACAATCTGTTGAGAATGTCATAATCATAAAATTGTACATTACACTAGACAAGGACACAGTTTAAAATTAAAAAAAAAACGACGAAGCTACATATTGGTTGGCATCAGCAGAGAGATTGGTTGGCATCATTCTGTCCTTTTATATCGTACTCAGTTGGATGAGAAATCGGTGGTCCCGATACGGAAAAATAATTAAATGAATACATACGAATATTGGAAAAAGGGTTAGTCGACAGAACTTTTGCGCAGATTGGCGAATTATCTCTTGCTATTTTGACGACACGGGTCTCCTTCATTCTGCTTATGTGGTTATTCCATTTTTTTTTCTATTTTGTATCCATTGATTTATACACTCTACGTTACATTTTTTCTTCTAATGGCTTTACTTCTCTTTCGATCTCTCAGCGTATGTCATGTAATTCTTCTCAGTACTCTGATCTCTGCATTTTCCAGTAGCCTTTGCGTTATGCCTGTGTCAAGTCTTAGTTCTGAGGCATAGATATGTCATTATTGGTCTTGCACTGGCTTTATACATTCTTGACTTTATCTCAGTATTAATATGTTTGTTTCGCCATATGTTTCGCATTCTGCCAGTCTATTTGCTTTTTGTACTTGATCTCTTACTTCTTTGTCTAGGTCTCCATAGCTAGAAAGTGTAATTCCCAGGTAGTTTATTTCCGTTACTTGTTCAATACTGATGCCATCAATTTCTATTTTACATCTCATTGGTTATTTGCTGACTATTATGGCTTTAGTTTTCTGAGATAAGATTGTCATATTAAATTCTTTTGTTCGTATGTTAAATCTGTGGACCAGTCTATGCAGACTATATTCATCTTGGGTTATCAATATTGCGTCGTCTGCGTAACAGAGTATTTTTATTTCTTTCTTTATTTCCCATTCTTTATCCTGTTCCTTTATTAATGTTTTTGATGATTTCATCCATGATCAAATTGAAGAGCATGGGGTTCAATGAATAGGTAAGTTGTCCATCTATTCTGACTTTCATTTTGTTGTTTTGGTAGTTGTTTTTGATAAAATTTTTATAATATTTAGGGCAACTTCTTTATTATACAGAAGATAAATTACATGCTTGAGTCCTACTCTGTCAAATGCTTCCTTTATGTCAATCAGACACAAAAATGCTGGTCTATTATACTCTATGGTCTGTGATTTCTCTGTCTGTGATTTCTCAGTAATTTGCTTTATAACAAATATTGCATCTGTATACGATCTTCCACTACGAAAACCCTGTTGTTCATCTGCTAAACTTATCCTCTGATTTATTAGCACTGTTAAAGTTTTAGTTGTAAGTTTTAGCGTAGTATTTAACAAGTTTATACCTCTGTAGTTTTCTTACTGTTTTTTATCTCCTTTTTTGAATAGTAAAATTAGTTCGCTCGTTCTCCATTCTTCCGGTATTTTATCGTGTTTTATAATTTTATTAATTAATGTTGTTAATTTTTCTGTCATTGCTGCTCCACAATATTTCAGTAATTCAGGTAGAGTTTCATCGTCTAGACATTTCGGTAGTTCCGCAGGTATTTCGTCTGGACCTACAGTTTTTTCGTTTTTTGCGTTTCGTATTGCTTGTTCGATTTCCTCTATTATGATCTCTGGTCCCGTTTCGCTGTCGATTTCTTCCGGTTCTTGTCGATTATCCTCAAACAGATCTGTTATGTGTCTTCCATTTCTTTAATTTCTCTTTAATTTCTATAATGATTTTTCCATTTGCGTCTTTAGGAAGGGCATCTTTCTTTTTTCTCAGTGTATTTGTCATTTCCTTCATTTTCTTATGCATGTTAAAGCTATTATACGGTTTAGCATATGCCTCTATTTCACTGCATTGATTAGCAAGCCAGGTGGATTTGGCCTCTTTTATTTTCTTTCCTATCAATTTCTGTAGTTCCTTGTATTTTGCCTTACTCCTGCCTTTATGTTTCCTTCTTTCCTCCATTAGATCTAAGATTTCTGAAGTCATCCATCTCTGTTTTTTTCTTATTTTTGTCTGCAGTAGCTTTTCTCCTGCCTTTATTAAAGTTTCCTGTACCATGTTCCATTTGTCATTAACATCTGTTGTTTTTATCACGTCTTGTTTGATTTTCTTTAAGTTATCATTTAATTCTTGTTTTAAGCTCTGACGTATAGATTCTTCTTTTATCTTTGAGACATCAAACCGTGGTATATTTGTTTGTTTTTGGATCTTCTTCAATTTTATCTGCATTACGCCTACTAATGGATTATGGTCTGAATGGATTATGGTCTATGTGTTTGGGTTCTATTAGTTCCTTTACCTCCGTTCTTTGACCTCTTATGAAGCGACATATTTCCTTTTGCAGACCGTAAAAATCATGTTCCATTTCTTTTGAAAAGCGTTCTCAGTGATCATTTTTTATTTTCTTACAAGTGCATGTGTTTCGTTTCTAATTGTCTTGTAATTATGGTATGCCTCTTGTGTTTCGGTTGACATGTATTTCAGGTAAGCTTTTTTTCTTTTCAGAGAAAAAATTAAATCACCAAAACCATAAGGATATTGCAACGCTCACTAAAAAAAGAAGTATTTCAATAAAATAAATGTCCTATTAAATTTAGGAAATCATTTCTATTTATCAAAATTAACAGATACACGATCTGAACTGGTGTAAAACATGATTCATGTCGAATATAATTAAATGAATTATTTATGCTGATTTATAGCAGTCACTTACGTTTCATTCATCATACAAAGCCATAACATAACATGTAAATCAAAATTTATTAAGATGGATTTGAACGTATGACTGAGAGTTAATACATCGTTACAAAGCTCTGGAGCAGTTCATTCAAATTGTCCGGTAAGCGGTAGATAGCCGGGCATGTCTTGAAAAGAAAAATATGTAAAATGGTTTTTCTCGTATAACAGTTCAATAATTTAAGTAGAGGAATATGTCGATAAATTTCTTAATTTTATTTAGATTCATTTAAATCTATTAAATCAATAATAACGTCTTCGAAGAAAAAAAAAGGACAAATTCATCAAAACACTTTATTCAAGAAATCAATAAGCTAGTATAAGAAAATTCTACAATATTCCCCTAATTAACTCAGCATTAGTCGCTAGAGTGATTTTTACGTGATTGGTCGCGCGTGAGATTTTTGCTCACATATCCGACTTTTGCCTTTTTTTACGAAATAAAATTTTTAAAATAGATTTAAAAAGTTGTTTATGACAACAACAATACACAAAATAAATGATTGGAATTAAACCTATACTTTTAATCAATCTCCGTATCTTCATATTTTGCGGCAACGCTCTTTGGGCAAGTATAAGAAGAATGCTCTGGAAAAATTGTTCGCTGACAAAAATTACAATAATTTTTAATTTTTCTATTTTTGCGGCGGGGTTAAAATGTACAAATCTCAACATCTGAACATTAAAAGAAAATTATTTCCTATGTAAGGAGCAAATGGAACTACATGGTTAGACAAAATATCTGTAATATACCTCTCACTTGTTAAGGAACTTCTTCGTAAAGCAAAAAGGTCCGTTCGCGCTGTAAGAGATATTCCTCCCCAAACCATTACAGATCCTCCATTAAATAAAGTAATAGGTCGTATATTACACTGTGCATAGCGTTCTCTTGGCCGTTGAATAACCCCACACATCTATCTGAGCTATATAAGCAATACCTCGATTCATCAGTTAACAACACGTGCTCCCAGTCATCAACATTCCAGCCAAGGTTCTCTCTGGCAAATTGTAATCTACTTCTACAATGATTTACGTTTAAAGCTGGTGCTCTGACTGGTATCCTTATAATATGGAAATCTTGTTCATCGAGACGCCTTTGTATAGTGTTTCTACTAATTTTAGTATTATGAACATTTGCCACTTGTATTTGTAAATGTCTCATTGTGAGAAAACGTTCTCTTATATCACGAAGCCTGATAAAATGATCTTGTTGTGGTGTTGTGTCTTCCTCTTCCTTGTCCACGCCGTCTCGTATGGTCGTTTGTTTCTCGAAAACGTTGAATGACTCGTGATATTGTAGTATGAGATACTCCTAACCTCAAGCCTATTTCACGATAACTTAACCCTACATCAGCTAAATTAATTGCCTGAACACATTCATCTCGGCCCAGATTTCTTGAAATACGGTCCTTGTCAACTAACATACGCAAAATAGCACAACAATTTTTTGAAATGTAAATAATATTAACAGTGTAAAACTGTCCTGTCAAATTGTTTGAATTTTTCATAGCCAACTAACTGCTTCAATTATTGAGTATTAATGAGTTTGTTTAACTCTGCCTGCACTGTATTCCAGGTCCACCTGATATATGTCCATTCGGTTTTACAAGGATTAAAATAAGTTTTCTTGATAAACAGATTACTTTTTATTTCAAAACATATGTGTCGATAATTCGATCAAGGTAAGTACTCCATATTGCATACCAAATTGTAGTAATTCGGGGATAGATTTCTAAAGTTTTTAAATTTCATGCTAAAATTTCTAAATGTCAAATTAGAATCACTGTTAATTTTTTTAACGAATTATTTTTCAATCGAATCAGTTTAAAAACATGTAGTGGGTAATAAAATGCATGAAAAAATAAAACTTATAATCCACAAAAACATAAAAATAGTTAACAAAAACCCCCACAGTGTTGAGGTAAGATGACCTGACAAAAAAGTGTTTTGACCAAAATATCACTTTGTTTTGCACATAAAAACACCACAGTCATGGCATACACTTGGAGCAAGAATCGTGAAACCATTTGGAGCAATGTAAGCAATTAACCCAGTCGTCAGACTTTGTGGTTTGGGAATATATTTCGCCACAACCGGTCCAAGTCTGGTCATTGTCATCCATATCATCTGAACAGTCATCTAATATCGGTGCCCCTAGATCTTTGTCTGAGGATAAGTCGCTTTTGACCTTAGATTAACGAAACCGGTTTCTTTAATCTAAGCTTTTGACAGCTTTCTTAGTATTCTTTTTGGTAACTCTTGGCTTCTCTAAAACTGGTTTTAATTTATTGGTCTTTATTTCTTTTTCTCTTTTTATAGACGCTTTTCGTCAATTGTTGTCTCTGCAGTTAAAATTTTCGCTAGCTGCTTGCTCCTTTTTCGAACCGAGTTAACGCCAGCGGAAACAACTGGAACGGGTAAGATTATATTTAGCTTTTTTCTAAGGGTACTTTTCACGGGAGTATTTGCATTAGTTTCTGCAACCGATTTATTTTGTTTTTCTAATACAGAATCATCTTCAGTCTGCTAACTGCAGCAAGGATGTTGATCATCATCAGATAAAGCTTTGTTAAAACTTTGAGAACTACCGTCTGAAATTTCTTTATTTTTATCCGCATCAGAAGCCTCCAGTACGATACTGTTTTCAGTCAAATAAACGTCATCTGGGATAGCAGAAGGATTAAATGGTACAATTCCCGTAGCCTTAAATACCGAAGTTTTATTATTTGCAGTTGCAGACTTGTTCCATCCTTCAAAAAGTAACTTTAAAGTAAACTTAAAAGTAACTATAAATTGCAAGCTGAGTAGTTGTTTAATTTTAATGATCTGAAAAAACATCTATCTAGCGGTTGTAAAAATTGTGTCGTATGACTTGATAAGCAAAGCAGTATGATGTGCACAATATAGTATTCGAGCATCTAAAAGTTACTGCAGTGTGAAGTATGACCATCAAGCAGTAACAAAACTACTTCCGTAAGCTTTCTGGGAACGAACTGATCTTTGAACCACTGAAAAATATGTTACTATGATCTTTCGACATGAAGTCCAAGGATCCCGGCGGCATTCCATTCTCAAACTCTTGCTTTTTATTTTTCCATTTCATTACGCAATTCGGGGGAAAAACAACAAAAACGCGTTACAACAGACTATACCGGTGAAGTTTTCTCCATTTCACCGGAGCTGATACTTACGATGTTTTTAGATCCTTCCTTAACATGTCCCAGCCTATTGTTCAGTTGTAAACATGTCCAATCTATATTGTAGGTGTGTCCAGGTTTATTCATAAGATCGTTCTCGGTTAGAGTAATTACTAGCAGCTAAAAGTAGAGTCTTAACTCCTTTTTTGTTTATACCCAAGGATCGGTTAATGGATATCCTTTCTGCTCTTCTCGCTAAAAGCCTTGGGTTTCTCTGCTAGAATAACTGCAGTCATGAAAAACCAGCTAATCTTTACTCCTTTCTCTTAATTTTCTTCTTTGTAGAGTGATTGCCGCGGCCCCAAAATTTCGAACAGACTCATTAACTCTCATACTATTTTCATCTACATCAAACAACAGTTAGAATGGCTTCGGCTAACTGTTGTTCAGTCTAATCAGTCCTGGAACAATTTCCAGTGCACTTGTATTTGGTAAGCATACTGAAAAAAGGAGCCATATCATCTCAAAAATAAGTGAACCATCTATCCTCACTTAAAACACGTTTGGAAATATGCGCAATTTTTGAGGTTATGTATAAAAACTTAAATTTTTTTAATTACTTGACACGATATCGTGACTAAAATTGTTGTTACATTTAAAGTCCAATCTCACTAAGAAGGAATTCAAACAATTTTTTTGTACCATCCGGATCACATATAAATGGATATTTAAGTAGATGTTTATCCGATGAACACAAACGGCGGATTGCTTGATATAAACTAAAGTACATCAGAGCGCAGCTGATCCCTTTCTAACATTAGCGGTGGCGCTGTAAAACCATTGCGCCATCTCGCCTTCTGCGCCATCTCTTCTCGAATTACTCTAACTCATATTTTTCATAAGTAGATTTGCTATATATAAGTCTTCTTCTCGGTTACATAAATAAGAATATTTTTATAATGCAGAATGGCGGTATTAGATTTTTGTTTTGATACAGTGCAGCAACAACCGCTGATACGTATTTCGACCTTCTTAGGTCTCTTCAGAACGGTCGAAAGAAAAAGTCGAAATACGTATCAGCGGTTGTTGCTGCACTGTATCAAAACAAAAATCTAATACCGTCATACTGTTTTGTTATTTACTTCGTTTGAAGTACCAGAAACTGAATTCACTACGAATTTTGACCAGGATGAACGGCTTGTGGAATGCAATTTTAGATTCCCTTGCCGAGTAATTTATCCAGCTGTTTGTTTCGCAAATTTTAGGAAACACAGTGGTTAAGATTTGAATTCGGTTTCGCTAAGTAGAAATCGTGTGATTTCTCTTTTTATTTTTATAATGTTGTTAGCTGGCCTAATCTACTCGTTAGTGTTCTTGGATTTTTAGCTAGTCTGTGTTAGTAGATGGGTGTTTCCTTAAGGTTGTTTTAAGTTTGTGTTAAAATTTTCTATTTTGTTTAGTTCACGTATCAACAGCTAATTTTTTCATTTTCAGATCTTCTTTTCTGAGTATAGTCTGAGGTGTTTGTATTAATGCAGAGTTCCTCAAAACTTTTGTAGTAATGCCCAAAATCTATTCCTTTTGGGACGAATTCTTAGAATTTTCTTGCGATGGCCTAATATAACCTCTCTACTAGTGCTCCTATCCTGTAGATTTCTTCGTCCATAGCAGTAACACAAATTTCACCATATGATAAACCAGTTGTGATGCGGCTGTCTGCTGTTTACTGATCGAGTGTGGTTTAGATATTTATGTGTGCGTTAGTATATGTGTGTCAATTTGTGTATGTGTTATTCTCAATCAATTTACAATTAAAGACATAGTTATCGCCACTATGTCATATTCTTAGTTGATCTAGGGGTATGTATTTGATTGTACCTTTTTAAATTCATTTAAGTCTGTCCGTACGGGAGAGCTTTTATTAAGTTCAGAATTTTTCCCGCATAAATTGAGAGCAGAATATTCAAGAGATGATCGGAGAAAACGTTATGACAACCTTGTTGTAGGCTTCCACCTCATCAAGGTATGACTATCCTGTCTCCCTTTTTGTATTACAGGGGGTCTGGATAGAGGCTTTGTAAACATGCATTCATGCTCATGATGAACCACAACATATCTGCTATGATATTAATGACTATGATGATGAAGCATATATTTGTGTTGGGGTGGAAAATTGTGATAGATTCTGAGGTATGAGTATATGTTTTTAGCGCTCAGATTAGTTAGAAGTTAGTTAGTTATCATTTATATTTTTGCTACAGTTACTACTTCTATTTTACTACAAATCTATTTTATTTTTGGAACGGCGGCTCTTGGATCAGCATTTTTCGACTGAGATATTTTGGTGGTATTGTTTCAAGGATATTCCAGTACTCATCAGGAAGTTTTTTGCCCCCTGTGTTTAGAAGTTTAGCAGACAGAAAGAGAACTTTAGTATTAGGGAGTTTGGTGAATACTTGTCCTTGTCGGTGGCATGTCTTTTTAAAAACATTCTTTGCTCTGTTGTTCGAGCTTTCTATGGTAGAGAAAACGTACTTTTTGCTCAGGCCTAGTGTCCTATCATGAATAGTTGGAAAATTACTATTTGATGTATTAATGCTGACGAATAATCACGTTGTTTGCCCATGATTCTCCTCAGAATATTAATTTCTGTAGCCATGACTTTTGTTGAATTGTTTTTTGTTAAGTATTATGTAGATTTTAGCTCTGTATTCGATTATAGGACTTACCACTAAGTGCTTTTAGGAGATTGGTTCTGTTTCATATGCTGGTAAGGGTGTTTTGAAGGTTGACGGTTGAGTGTATTTTAAAATTCGACACCCAAGTAGGACATCGACGATCTGAAATCAGGCCGTTCTCCGATGAGATGAGCAAGATGTGGTTGTCCTGTTTTAGCACTGGGCGAGAACATTTGGGATTTCTGAGTAGTAGAAGGCTATGTTTTCGCTGGGTTGATAGTTACCGTCCATTTGTTGCAGCACTTGACTATTAAATTAAGTTATGCTTGTGCTTTTTCTAATACAGAGCGTTTTCTAAAGTTGGCAATTGAAGTCCTGCGGAAAGTAACGCCGTCACCATATAACAGTATACTTTTAGATGAAGTGTGGGGGAGTTAGGGGTATATATACAACGTATTGCTTAAAGTATAAGGAATCCATTCTGCCCATTCGGTGGTTTTAATTTTTTTTCTTTACCCAGCTTTCCGTATACATCCTCTCGTATTTGTAGAGAATTTATATTAACACTATAGTGACACTCATACTAGTATTATGAGTGATTACTGGGTTTTCCTGGTAAGAAATATTTTGTCTTTAAATAAGAAAATAGAGTAAGTAAATGACCATGCTTTTGTAGTTATTTTATTTACATGTATTTACATGTTATAATCTAAAAGTCAAACTTAAATTAAAGTTATGTTCTTAGTAACAAAAAACTCTGCAAAAGTAAAGTACAATAGAAATAATTTTTGAAAAATCCATTAGGTAGTTATTGAAATTTATTAAACAAATGTATCTGACAGAAACGTTGTTCCGTCACATAATTCGTTTTCAACGAGCGAGGTAAAAGAATACATTAAAACTTTACGTTATTAGCAGTTACACACTATTTTTATCGTTCAACAGCAATACAATTTTATTAAAGTTCTCAGAACAACTTCTGTTTAAAAATATCTTGTCGAAGTATTTATGGTTAAAATTATTATTACTAGGCCAGGTATTAGAAAACAGAAACCATAAAAGTGACCTTTTTATTGTTGTGCAGCCAATATTTTATGATAATTTTATGTTTAACTTCTGCGAGATAGTTTATTTATTTTTTATTGTCGTGTGAGCTTTTAGTTATGACTTGCGGTTCAGAACGGCAATAATAAGTTCGAAAAGATAATTTTTGCTTAAAGACAATAACTATATATATATATATATATATATATATATATATATATATATATATATATAGTTTATATACACATTTTAGAATCTTGACAAAGGCAAGGGTTTCCTGCCGAAACGTTGATTTCTATGGAAATAAAATCTAGTTCCACATGGTTAAGTAAAACTCTCTAAGGTTTGCTAAGCTTTCGAGTTTATTCAACTCTTTTTTAAAACGTACTAAAAATTAAAACAAAAACCTACATTAGAACAATGATGTTGATGTATCTTTAATAGATTTACCCTTGTGACGATTGTATTATAAAATTAGCAAAATTATTTAATATTTGACATTATTAATGTGATTTTCTTTTTCTTTCTGTCAAAACTTATTACTATGGTTTTGCATGTCTCTTCAATTTTTTATATTTATTTTAGGTTAGTTTGACAGAGGAAGTGTCTATGTTTATGAAAACCTTCATTGCAAATTTTAATATAATACGTAAAAATGTTATAATATGTAAAAATAAATTTTTGGTGTAACCAGAAATATAAAAACAATATCGAAATTATACACCAAACTTAAAACACCCTTAAATAATAAAGAAAGCTTCAATGTAGTGTACTCTCTACCCTGTAATAATTGCAATAGAATATCTATATATTGGAGAAACGTCCAGAAATTTGTGCGGAAGATTAACATCGCACAAGAGTGACATAAATCTGAATAAAGTACAAGCCTATGCATTAAGTTAACATTCTATTACGATGGGCCACACGCGTAACTATGATCAAGCAGAATAATTGAAAAGCGAAAGAAATTACAACAACAGACTGTTTCTAGAGATGTGTTTAATTAAAACTACACAAAACACCTTAAAAACAAAAGAGAAGACATTGAAAATCTTAGTGCTCTATACAGCAATCTTCTTTTAAAGAAGATATAAAAGAAAGTAAAGAACAACAACGATATAAAAGTTCTTTAAAAGTTACACAGATTAAAGGGATTATTCCAAGTTCAAATGAGATAAAATTTATTCTTTAATTGTGTTTGTTTTTTTTTCCTTCTTAATTACTTAGTAATATAAACTCTGTTGCTTGTTTAATAAGTGCAAACGAAACATTTTTACATATTATATCAAAATTTGCAATGAAGGTTTTCATAAACATAGACACTTCCTCTGTCAAACTAACCTAAAATAAATATAAAACATAGAAGAGACATGGAAACCATAGTAATAAGTTTTGACAGAAAGAAAAAGAAAATCAAATTAATAATGTCAAGTGTTAAGTAATTTTGCTAATTTTATAATACAATCCTCACAAGGGTAAGCCTGTTGAAGATACATCAACTTCATTGTTCTAATGTAGTTTTTTGTTTTAATTTTTAGTACGTTTTGAAAAAGAGTTGAATAAACTCGAAAGCTTAGCAAACCTTAGAGAGTTTTACTTAACCATGTGGAAGTAGATTTTATTTTCCATAGAAATCAACGTTTCGGCAGGAAACCCTTGCCTTTGTCAAGATTCTAAAATGTGTATATAAAATATATATATATATATATATATATATATATATATATATATATATATATATATATATATATATATATATAATATAATGCTCATAATGCTCAAAAAATAATTAAGGGTCCAACAGAAGAGGAAAAACTGATTGCAAAATCCATTCTACCATATGTAAAGGGTACAATAGAGAAAATAGGAAGAGTGCTAAGAAAACACAAAATAGAAACGATATTAAATACCGACAGAAAAATCTCAACCATTTTACCATCTGCCTAAACAAAAATACCGTTAGAAAATCAAGGAGTATATGAGATTCCTTGTGGGGACTGTGACAAATCGTACATCGGACAGACCAACCGAAGATTCAATGTTAGACGAGAAGAACATCAAAATGCCATCGAAAGGAGAGAAAAAACGTCGTCCCTTGCCCAACATGTCTCAAACACAGGACATACAATAAACCTGAATCAAACTACGATGCTAGCTCACATTGAACTTAAAATAAAACGCGAAATCAGAGAATCAATAGAAATAGAAAAAATCCCAACAGTCTAAACCAAAGAGATGATGCTCAAAGGCTTCCAACAACATGGAAAACGGTATTAAACAGAAAAGTCTAAAATACGTCAGACCACAAGACCGACTAGTAGGACTCCGCCCACCTACACACGGACATGACCAATCACAAGAAGCCTTGCGGCTATAAAACTAAACGCAGTAACCAGAAGAGAGATTCAGTCAACTTTAAGCATCAGCGAGAAGCATTACTACCAGACTTGATAATGGCAAGTGCGACTTTGTCGAAACATCATCAAAATATTATTCAACGCGAAGTCAAATCCGGAAAACTACAAAAAGCACATATAACTTCGGCGGAAATTTCAAGTGTAACATAATTTACCTCTACGGGGAATAAATTCTACAAGATATCAAAAGATACGAAAAACTACGATCAAAGCAAGGTAGGTTGTTATGTAACCTTACGTTTTTAGAACGCTGCCGTGACGAAAACATTATACCGACTTGTATGAAGCCGAGTTTCCACAAAAACAACTAAAAAACCAAAAACATTTTAGGAAGGGCAAGCCTAGCACTTATTAGAGAAGCGATCCATGGTACCAGACGAGACATCGACGTAATAAATTAAGAGTCATTACAGTTGCACCTTAAGCTAAGTAATATAATTCATCCAACACGGTGGAATTTTTTTGATAAACTTACAAACTTTCGAGCAGAAACAGACTCTGACCTTACTAAGAAAAAACAAATCAAAAAGTTTCAAAATTTGTTACTACAACAGCGGCCAAAGAAGAAAGAAAAACCACAAACAGAAACAAACAAGTTAGTTTATAACTTTTCAAATCTGACATTGGATGAAGCCACGAATAGTGTTCTCTCAAGAGGTTTCAATTTTGCTGTTGCACTTGCACGAATTCCCGTAGAAAATATCATTACCGAGGTTGAGACTACTATTACTAATCTCCCAGCAGAAACAGCCAAAATGTATCAAAAAATTTCCGTTAGACCAGGAGCCATTCTCTCTCCTGATGCCAATAAACATGTAGCTTCGCCGTTTTTAAAAAAATTTTAACTGTTTGTCCTTATGTCGTGTAGTGTTAATGTACAATTTTATGTTTTTGACATTCTCAAATATTATTGGATAGGCCAAATTTGACGAAATGTCCCTGAAGATGCTCTAGGAAGCGAAAGTACTTGGGCAATATTTAATTGAACCGTGCTCGATATCTGCCTTTTATTTGGTCAAAGTTCATTTATTCGAGCATTCAACCTTTATATAACATTTTTAGATGTGTTAATAATAAAGAAATTGGAAAGAAAAATGGAAAAACATAGCAACGAATTCAAATAATCAATATTATACTATCCACCCTACCCTACCACAAGATGTTGACTATATTTTCGGACGTGTACGAACTCATCACTATATAGCCCCCCATAAAATTATTAGACCCTCGGAGATATAGTAAACTGATCACCGGCATCCTTTGGAGATTGGTAAACTCATCACCGCAGATAGGTAAACTCATCACCGGGATTTTTGCCTGGTTTCTAATGCGAAAGATTGCCTCTTACCTGTTATACTTCTCGTTTATGTGATAATTTAATAAATTCAGAAATTATTTTAAGCAAGTAGCTTTAAAATTTAACTGAGATATTAATATGTCTCACGGTGTGGCCTATTAGACGTATCTGCCAATCTAAATGGTTTTGAGATCTAAAAATTTAGTTACATAGGATTTCGATAGTGAACTTTAAAATGAAAATATTTGTCAATATGTGGCATTTTTGGTTATATCGGAAGTAGTCCCACCTTCGTTATTTGATTTTCATTGCATTTTTATATTTCTCATTGAATTTTCGAGATAATTTGTTAAGCATACATTCGGTCTATGTCTTACCGTTTTGGCGATATTTGACTATCTTGAAAATAATAGACGATTTTGGACAGTTAGTAAATATAAAATATCTGAAAAATAGGAAAAGCTAAAAACTTGAGTGTGCTATTAGTGCATTGAAGTCGAAGGAAACTTAATTTTTTACACGTGCAAAGCTTTACATTTTATGGCATCATTGGCGGAAATTTTTAAATTTGAAGTAATCAGCAATGCATTTATTGTGACAGAATGCATCAAAATGCTTAAGTACAGTTTCCTGTACTTTATTTTTTAATGACTTGTACAAAGATCCCACAATTAGAGTGCTTTTAAAAGCAATTTTTTTACATTTTTTGGTTAGTTTTCGCCATTATTTGTAGGAGTCAATGAGTTGTTCATTTCATTTTATAAACATCATGACAACTAACCTCAATTAGTGTAAGATACAAAATAATTTTTATTCTGTAATTTGTACTAATTTTGTTTATTGTAGCACCCTGATGATGCAAATAAAGATTTGCGAAAGCTTGGTACACTAAAAAGAGTACTTCTTTGTCCTATCTTCGACTGCACACCCAAATATGTAGCTGTGTTTTGTAGTCTAACTGATCAGCGTTGACTACAGGCGTTTATCGCTTTTTCAGTATATATACTTATATTAGGAGTCCAATTAAGTCGGTACCATATGGAAATTTTTTTATATTAAGTTTTATGAAAAAAAATTTATTCTCTAGTTCTGAATGATATAGAATTTCAATCATTTCAATCAATTTCAGAATCAGACATTAGTATTCTTCAGTCATTTACGCGGTTCGTTAAACAACATGAATTTTATTAAGACTTGAGAATATCCACAATTCATTTTTTTGATAAACCGCGTATACAACTAAAAAAAATTTAATATCTGATCATTGTATTCTAGGTTTTAGATCATTCAAAATTTTTTATGTAAGATAATTATTATATGTAACAAAATTCATAAAACTAAAAACAAAAAGGTTTCACATATGGTGCCGACTTAATTGGATACCCTGTATATATATATATATATATATATATATATATATATATATATATATATTATATATATATATATATATATATATATGTATATATATATATATATATATATTATATACATATAACAATGTGACTTTAACAATTTAATTAGAAATCTCAAAATGTAATATCAGAAAAGGTAATCTACAGCAATAAAGTAATATTATGCCTTGCCTGCAAGAAACATCTTATGCAGTTAACTTAAAGAACTTTTTTTCTGTTTAATCAGGGTGATTCGCGAAAAACAGTGCGAAACAACTAAACAAAAACGGTATAGAATTTCTACTCACCAGTTGTATGACATTTAGCCTTACACCCTTTCGTCGCACAAGTCCACAAAAGGCAATTCGATTTTTTTAGAGTCTTTCGCAATTGAAATTTGAAATTATTGATAACCACCACCATCATTTTTTGTCCGCATTAATATTTTTTTGTGGAATTCCCAAATAAAAACCAATAAATTGCAGTTGCATTTAAGACATCTGGATTTGGATTATTCTGTGAAATTACCAAAAACTAACCGTTTGCTGGGATTTTATGGTCTATACCTGATCCGGGGTGCAGGTAGGCCAGTGATCAGTTTACCAATCTCTTAGGGTCTATTTTGAAAACCCTACTTTTATGGCGGTGATGAGTTTGTACTATGTACGAGGGTATTTATGGTAATTGGTGATGAGTTTACGTGTACCCATATTTTCAAATATGCAATGCCAAAGAAGTTGACAGCCACAATTACTCGACTGAAAACTAATCACGGTGCATTCCCAGCTCACTTGGCTAAGTTAAATATTATCCCTTCTGGGGTATGCTCATGCGATAATATATCACAATGTGACATCAACCATATTCTTTTTAAGTGCGATAAACATAGGTATGAAACAGATCAGCTGTATTCAAAACTCTCAGAACTTAAAATTCAGACTCCCATAAACATCACCCATTTACTCTCCTTAGATAGTAGAGAAGTATACGAACTAATATGTAACTTTTTATTTAAAGTTGGTTACATTATTTAAAAACTAATATCTTACATTACAATTCTGTGGCTCAAGGACTAGTTTCCAAGCCAACTCACCAAACACACACACACACACACACACACACACACACACACACACACACAATAATAAAGAAGGAAGACGGGCACATAGGACACACAGTATACCGAAAACCCACACATACCGACAGATACCTACATGCAGATTCACATCACCATCCTGCACCATATATATATATATATATATATATATATATATATATATATATATATATATATATATATATATATATATATATATGTATAATAACCAAATACATAAAAAAGAAACGAATAACTCCAGCCTTTGAATTTGGACAGAAATGCTGGTGATGAGTTTACCTATCTACGGTGATTAGTTTATGGGTCTGCAAAGAAATCCGGTGATCAATTTGCTATATCTCGGAGGGTCTAACAATTTTATGGGCGGCTATAAAGTGATGAGTTCATACACGTCCAAAATTTTTATACAGGGTGAGTCATAACTATTGGGACATAGACTAAGGACAGGTTATTTGGACCAAAATATGGCTATTGGGCCAAATATGCCTTAATACAATGTTGCTGAGAAAAAATATACAGGGTGTTAAAGTTAATTTTTGTTTTTCGTTTTTTGCTAATAGTTTCCCTGTATATTTATAAATTGCTATTAAAATTGGCACAGAGGCATAATCTTAGACAAGAAACAGTATTTTATTTACAATTCCACTATCAAATACCAAACTAATAAACAAAGTTGCAACTAACGTAAGGTTTCCGTTTTGACGATAAATCAAAACTAAACACACTTTAACTTGAAAGAACTCCCAAAAATCAAACCAAATGTTCTACACGGTCTCCTCCGATTTCTATGCCTTTTCTAATTCTTTTTATAAAGGATTTTCGGACGTTAAAAAAAATATTATTCTGTCCCCTTATAAGATTAGCTGCATTTTGAATGTATCTCCAAAGTTCGTCTCGTGTATTAATTTCATTGGCTAAACTAAGGACTTCATATGTTCCCAAAAATAAAAATCTAGCGGGTTGTACTCAGGACTTCTTTGTGGCCATTAAAAATCACTGCCTCTACCAATCCATCGTTGAGGAAATACGTCATTAAGATGATTTCTAACAGCTAATGAAAAATGAGGTGACGCTCCATCCTGCATAAACCACATTTTTCTTCTGACAGATCATCTAAAATATCACTAAGAGTATTTTCCAAAAAGAATAAATAAGAATCTCCATTTAAATTCGGAGGAAGAACATAAGGCCCTAGTAGTTGGTCGCCTATAATGCCACACCAAATATTCAATTTAAACTCATGCTGAAAATGTCTAGCTTTAATAGAATGCGGGTTTTCTTCTTCCCAATAATGACTATTTCGCCAATTAAAAACCCCTGGTCTGGTAAAAGTTGCTTCGTCGGTGAACATATTCTTAATAAAGTGTCTGTCATTGCGATGTTTATTCAGAATACGTTGGCAAAACTGTAACCGTCGTGGAAGATCTGTTGGAAGTAAATTTTAAACAGGAGTGAAGTGATAAGGATGGAGGTTCTCTTTTTTTTTAGAATTCTAACAATAGACGACTGACTTACTCCTGTTGCTGTTGATAGATGTCGTGAACTTATTTCAGTATTTTCATCTACTCGAACCAAAAGTTCATCTTCTTGATTAGGTGTGATTTGTTTCGGTCGACCACCCCGATTTTTAGGGTGAAATGACCCAGTTTCACCTAAACTACGATATAATCTTGCAAAAGTTTTGTGATTTGGTTGCCTTCTGTTTGCGTATAACATTCCATACCTTCTGGCTGCCGAGCGACCGCAAAAATTTTCTTGTTCGTATACGCAAATCATATCTCGCATTTCTTCATTAGTAAAATGATTGTGACGAGGCATTTCAATCAAAAGAAGTAATGATTACTTTTAAAAAATGCAACATTACACTACACTGTCACATCAAAAATAATTTACTCTGAACAAATGACATTTACCAACAACAATTATCTGACAGTTCAAAGCATACTTTTCATAAATGAAATAATATTTGAAATCCTTTTTAAGACTCTAAGCAGTTCGACTGCGTTTTTATCGAAAACGGTTAAAATTATCATGTTTAAACAAGAGTACCAATTTTACGTAAAAATGATGTTTACGTCATATTTTCTAATAAAAATTACTAAAAAGTTTCATCAGAAAAAGTTTAGACTCAATTCGATCATTAGGAATGATCCACGTGGCGCCCTCTATGACAAAACGTAAAATTGTAAATAAAATACTATTTCTTGTCTAAGATTATGCCTCTGTGACAATTTTGATAGCAATTTATAAATATACAGGAAAACTATTAGCAAAAAAACGAAACAGAAAAATTAACTTTAACAGCCTGTATCTTTTTTCTCATCAACATTTTATTAAGGCATATTTGGCCCATTAGCCATATTTTGGTCCAAATAACCTGTCCTTAGTCTATGTCCCAATAGTTATGACTCACCCTGTATAAAATTTTTAGCTGCTTATTTCGATTCATAATCTTTAGTACATGCCAATATTGTCATCCCTTTTATTCTAATTAGTCTATTTCAATCGGTTTTTTTGTATGTTATAATATTTTCATTTTTGTTCTAGGTATGTTCCTGCAATTTATTACTACAAATGGTAAGATTTATATTGATTCAAATATTCAACATTTGTATTACATCTACATAATTACAAAATATGTAGACCAACCACACTTTGTAACATTTTTTTATGATTAGTATATGTTTTACGCAAAACGCATAGGCTAAAATCATGTTTGTCTTTAAATGATAAAGTGGTGGTTGGTGGTGGGATAAAGTTTCACTAACATTATATTTAAATTGTAAAATGTAGCACTCTTTAAAGACTAATAATTAATAAAACATATTTTTAACAAAAGTTGATTCAGTGTATCAATAAAAAAATGCACTTCCTGAACACATTATTCTTTATTTCCATTACAACTCGTTTGGTTTTATTCACAAGCTAGAGAAAAATGAATACAAATGTCATGGTATGTATGTACCGAATCGTCCCTGCTGACTGACAGTTATTAATAATGATATCGATGTTGAAGCAGACAGACAGAGAATATAACTATTTTAGAAGTCTGATAAATGCAGTGTCAAAGCCTAATGGCAGGTATACAAAATTTTATGCAGTGTAAAACCCCTGAAAATCATTTACTTTACTCTGAATGACGGGTACAAGTCTACAAACAAATTATGGTACCTTTTAGAAGATATTGTTGAGACAGCATGAAATGAAAAGTAATCGACCTTTATATCCGGTTTTGTTTTATACAATATTTTTAATGTATACTAATGTATACTATTAGTTCTTTGTGTGTCTGTGGAGAGAAAGATGTCATTAGATAAAAATATTTTTGCCTCAGAACTTTGTTATAATAGTAGTGCATGAATATTTGGCACTTTATATTATAAGATGTGTAGTTTATAATGTTTTTATTTTTTCTTGGGTATAGGTTTTCTGATTATTGAAAAATAAAAAAAAATTTCGGCGTTTCGCTACATAAAGTGTGAATATTCATATTAATGTAGGAATATAATAATGTCTTTTTAATTAATAAGCATAAAAATTAATTGTATTTTATACCTTATATATCTTTAGATGGTCGGATTCATTTCTGAAATATTTTCAAAATCGTGTATTTTGAACAAAGTAGGTATGTAGAATGGTTAAATATTAAAAACAGTTTCTGAATCACTTAATTAACATTTAAAATTAGAGAAAATAATTTTAAATGAATGTGTTACCTGAACATTTCAAACTAAAGAAAATTGTTTTAAATGAATGTGTTATAAAATATCTTCGAACTTTGACTTGCATTTTCCAACATTAGCTCATTCATTTAGCTCATTCATTAACATTCAGTAATGAATCCAGCCGACAATTTATAATAAAGATTTATTGAATATTTTATACTACATTATTAAAATTTATTTCTTAAAGTTAACAAACTTTGACATATTTTTACTGAGACATAGGAGTACCTCAAATGGTATCGTGGTATTCTCAACCTGACTATATTTATGTTTGACTTTATATGCAACAAAACCAACAACATACTTCAAAGAGTCCCGATGAATTTTTTCTTTCACCTTATAATTGTCTGCGACTTTTAAAACGTCCTTGTCAATTATATGATCCTCCTTCCAGTAGTGAGTTTCTATAAATGTATTTTAAAGTAGTTTGTCGTCTTCAGACTGAGATTATTTCGAACCTTCAGTCTTTTCTATCAAATTAGACAGCATTTTTTTGTTTCAAATCTTCTATTAAGCTGTTACTTACGCAGGATTCACTAGTTTCAATAGTATTGCGACATTCTGTAAAGATCGCCGCCAAATGTTTTTCTAAAATATACCACCTCAATCTATATTTAAAATCTATTGGCCAAGGATGATCGTTTGCACGGAATAGGTCATTTATGTTTACCAACCCGCATTGAGTTGACCGCTTCTGACATTAAATAGCTGAATCATTAAATAGCCGAACAATTACAGCAGCTTCTTTCCAGTAACTACCTTTTGGCATACGTCCCTTTTCTCCAGCATAACTAATAGCTTTTGCTACATAATTTGACAATAATTAAACTGCAGGTCTCACTCTTTGCCTCATTATTTATTTATTCATCGTATGGCAATTACAACACATTTAGAACAAATACACAAACACTAGTAATATAGGTATTTGACAAACTTTAAATAGTTACAAACAAACATCAAGTGTATTTATATAATCAATTGACTCTGAAGTTGCAAACAGGAAGTCTTCAGGGCTACCATTGTAGGATATTGAGGGATACTCTTCAATAATGCGGTCGATGGTTTGGTTCTCCCCACAGTCACATTGAGGAGACGGGTTCTTTCCCCATTTATGTAGCATGTATGCATATCTGCCATGTCTGGTTCGGATCCTATTTAGAGTGGACCATGTTTTGCGTGGAAGATCAAAACCTGGTGGCTTGTGGGTAATGTTATTTTGCCATTCGTTCCATTCTTGGGACCATGCATTCGTGATGTTGAACTCCTTGTATGTATCATTCTTGCCGTTTTCATTGGTGGTTTTCTAGAACGGAGACGGGTATTTCGTGCATCCTCGGTATCTTGGTTTATATTGTTCATAATCTTTTTGTATTTACGTGTAAGTGCGTCGACTCGTCGTAAATGTGGAGGTGGAATGTGACTTAATACTGGAAGCCATTGGGTGGGAGTTGATTTAATTGTACCAGCTATCATCCTCATAGTGTTGTGCAGCTGATTGTCGACCTTTTTTACGTGTGGACTGTGTAGCCAGACTGGAGCACAATATTCAGCGGTCGAGAAAACAAGAGCTAAGGCAGTAGAGCGGAGAGTGGAAGCCGATGCTCCCCAGGGGGTACCACAGAGCTTCTGTATAATGTTATTCTTTGTACTCAACTTTTGGGCAGTTTTTGTTAAATGCTCTTTAAATGATAGCGTTCTGTCTAGTGTTACGCCCAGATACTTCGGTGTTTTGTTGTGATTAAGTGTGGTTTTTTCAAACCGTATGTTGAGTTCCTTTCCAGCAAGTTTATTGTTCAGGTGAAAGCAACTAACTTCTGTTTTGAATGCATTTGGTTGAAGTCACCACTTGCGAAAATATTTGCCCAATATATATAAGTCTGCCGTCAGAACTTCTTCAGACGTTTCTAGTATTCTGCATCGTGTAGTGAGGGCCCAGTCATCGGCGTATCCGGCATTGACTGTGTTTCCGGCATATCTGCTAGGTATAAGCTAAATAGTAGTGGAGAGAGCACTGACCCCTGTGGTAGGCCATTCTTAAGTTTCTTTGGTGGGCTGATATCTGTGCCCATCACTACTTGAAACATTCGGTCGTTGAGCATGCTATCTATTATTTGCCTCATAGAGCCTTTTATACAGAGATAATGTAGTGCCAATTTATGCGCAATTGTCAATTCTGAAGTTGATATATTTTGTAGCGCTTCAAAATAATCCCTGTTGATTATTTTATTGTCAATAATAAAATCATTATCAATAACATGATTTCGAACAAATTTAATTAAATGTGGAAGATCTGCAAAAACAAAAATATTTAAAGACTTATCACAGGGGTGATTAATTTGTAAAAACAATTCATCTACAGCACGATGAACAAATACATCTAGCGGGACAGGGAATCCTACATCTCGAACACCTTAATACCTTGTACTGTTCCTTCGCATGTTACGTCATGCGCGTCGGAGCACACATTTCTATTCTTTTAGTAGCATACCGGTATTTGTGTATCGTGAATAAACAGTATATTAAAGCATGTTTTAATATATTTTTTTTTTAAATATAAAGAGTCTGTGTAAGGTTTTGGGGACCTAAAGTTATTTACTTTTGAAATATTTACAGTTTTATTGAGTAAAATAATAATATTTAAAGGGCTGTGAATTAGGTTTTCAAAGTAATGAAAATGTAAGTGATATGTCAAAGATTTTCTAGTGTAGTGTTATTTTTAAATAATTTAATATCTTTAAAATTGAGCCATACTATATACAGTGTGACCACTCTTTTCAAATATAAAATTTTCTTATTTCTTTTAACGAAACACCCTATATATTTGTATTGTGTTTTGTAAAAAATATTACAAACTTTCTTTTGGTATCAGTTTTATATACCTTGTATGTTTGTTTTTGTAAATATTTAGAGAACTATAAATTTTATGTTTTTGCGGATTTTTTATTAATAAGTTTTGTGTTCCTACTAAAATATAATAAACGAAAATTATACAAACTATATTCTAATTCTATAAACATAAATTAAAATATCAAAAATGTCTATTAAAAACTATTTGAATTTAATAACACATTCTTACAAAATAATATTTACCTAATCGATAAGCAATATTTATAAATGCATTGTTAACTATGTTAATAAATGTTTAACACACAGTCGTATAAAATTCATACAGGAGTACCGAACGTACCGAATAGTTTACATGGGATAATGAACATAGGGTTCAATGGAATGATTCAAATATAGTCCTAAAAGAAACGGATGGTAAAGAGAGAAAAATCAAACAAGCGGCTCTAATTATGCTAAATGAGACCAATTGTGTCGCAAATTCATCGGCAGAATATAGTAGGATATGGTTACCCATATTAAAAGAGGAAGTTATTAAAAGGAAAATACCAGTATTAGTAAGTCAGTAACATATAGAGGATACATCATTTATGTTATTTAAATAACAAACATATAAAATCAAAATTTGGTGTTTATTTGATGGCACGATCAAATACTTACCCACTGACCCAACTATTATGGACGACCGTTCAAGATGGAAGCAAGTTGGACAGTCAGCGAAAACCCACCCCTGGTTGTAGTGCTACGAGAAGAAGAAGAAGAAATACTTACCATGTCGGGATAGTATTATGAGGTTTTTTTCCTGGTTTTTCCCTCATAATTTACTATGGAATCACTAACAGGAGAATTTTACTATCACCATGGCATGTGCTTGTCTTTTTAAAGACGTATTACATGCTATGATATTTTCTGGCGGATATTATCAAGTTAAAGTTGATTTCATGTAATCGAATGAACTATCTTACAAGTAAAGTCATCCCATCAACGCAACTCAACAATATTGGCAATATCATTTTAAAGTCGTCTACTTTAATGTATAATGTATGTCTGAATTGTCAATATAAATGAGTCAGATAAAACTAAATTATTAGAAGAATTTTTTCACCAAGTAACAAAAAAACAAAATTTGTTTAATTTGCTAATGTTTGTATTTTAAGAACGATTTCCGAACGTCAATAAACTTACTTTAACCTTTAATTGTGGCTTATTCTCATTTAAATAGTAATTACTTTAAAATGCCACAAAAAAATTGCTTCAGAACAATAAAAAGTTAAAATATTTAAAATATCTCTTAAAATTTTTAAAAAGAGATCAGAGGAGTTACCTACCGATTAATTTAAGGTTTTTAATATAGTAATTATTACAAATTGGTGGTGGTATAGCAACAATTGATGTTTCCAAATTTTTGATACACTATGCACGTCCGAATATTCAAGCTTACGTCGTGTATTAACATTACTTTATCCCATCTCTTACTTATCTTGTGTCATACCAAGATAAAAACAACAGACTGACATAAATTTTGCTTACTTCATTTTGCTTCTAATTTAAATATGTCCTTTTAAACCCGTTTTGGTATTTTTGATATCGTGGTTTCCTTTTTTGTTATTTCAACACGAACGCTCAAAATAGAACGTCTCGCACTCAAATCATTCAATTCTTGCTATGCTAATAAATAAGAGTAACTGATTTTAAATACACTTATCAGTAACTATATTTCCCAACACTAAGTGACTGATTACGAAACTCGTTGGCTTATAGGTACGTTGAAAAAATGGGTGAACAGTTACGTGATATGTTCCTTTTGACGTATGACTAAACGCGAAATATCAATTATGGAGTATAAATTAAATGTAGTAGACTCATGAGTGTAGGTATGTTTTATATAACTCGTGTGATTCTTTACGAAACTTCGGGTATTGTTAAAGAAATAAAACAGTTGACACATTATGTTTAAAGATACTTAAAATTCTTAAATGACTGAACGCAATATACTAATTAAATAAAATTTCATTATCAACCATGGTTTTTTATACTTCAATAAGTAAATCAATTTTTCCCGTTAAATAATACTATATATTGCATTTGTACTCAAAAAAATGCTTTTGGCAGATATATAAGGCACCTATTTGTTGTGTTAACTTATTGTATTTCAGATATTTCTCTTTAAATTTTTTTATAACTAATATTTGATCTAGGTAAAATCGATTTGTTTTGGATTTTAGCTGCTCATTTTCTAAAGTTATTCATTCAACATGGTGGACGGAGTGAATGTGCCGTCATTTCTCTCTCAAATAGATGGAACATCTGAAGATAAAACATTTAAATATTATAATACTAAGCCAAATAAAACGATAGTATGTGTGGTGTGCGGAAAAAGTTATCATATTTCCTGTGCCATTAAAAGCAAGTTAAAATGTTCTAAAATATGTGATACGCGTATGGTGTGTTGTGAAAAACAATCTGATGTTACTGAACCCATGAATCTATTGCAGTTAGAAAATAAAATGCTAAGACACTTATTGGAGGAAAAAGAAGATAAGTATAAATTACTGTTAAATAATAATGAACTTTTAAAATCTAATAACTATTTTCTGCATGAAAAAGTCGATTTATTGAAGACGGAGTTAAAAAACTATCACAGCAAAAATAAAAATAAAATACCAATTAAACTTAATGACGCACAAAATAAAAACACTGAAAATAAATATAAACAACCTGTTCAATCAGATGTCGACAATTTTGCACCTAACCTGCAGGTGGAGAGCGAATATCAAAATAATAAAATGGATGAAATAATTAATCTCGCTTTGCCTATGGGACAGGACTCTAAATTTCCCGATGCTCAACAATATGTGCAGGATTTGAGTGATTTCACAACAGTGCATTATAAGAAAAGAGAAAAAAATAGAGTTATGAAGAAGAATATTGGACAAAATGAGTCTGGTGTTTTTGGTGCCGAGCGTAAAGTTTGGTTATACCTTTTACCTTTATAGAATTAAGCGGCATGTATCATCTGGAAATATCCAAGAGTTCGTAAAAAATCAAGAACCAATTCTCCGACGCGGATGTTATTGTAAAGGGACTGCCGACTGAAGAAAACCGTAATAAGTGTTTTATGTTTGGGATTAGCGAAAAATACAAAGATCATCTACAAACAATCTACGTGGCCCAAAGGAATCGGTTTTAAACGTTTCAACTTCAAAAAATTCCACAACTACCAACGTAACAATAAGGATTTTTAAAGGCCTTCCCAGATACGAAAGGAGTTAGTATCTCCCAACCAGGATCAAATAGAATCTTTGACAATACAGGACACATGTAAGTGTGGTAGGTGATAAACTGGATTCCAGTATATCTAAATCTAATATCGTTAATAAATTTTCTATTATTTTATACAACATATGTTCTGTACGCAATAAAGTTGAGGAACTGGAAGTATTTCTTAGTGAAAATGATTGGCCAGATCTTGTGCTTTTAACTAGGCACTGGTTGTATCCTCTGGAAACACTTTGTATCAACAAATACTCCATAATATCCAAATTTTGCAGATATAAAAGCATCCATATTGTTCTGAAGCTATTTTCTTGTGGCATTTTAAATTAATTACTATTTAACTGGGAATAAGCCACAATTAAAGGTTAAAATACGTTTATTGACGTTTCAATTTCCACTTCGGAAATCGTTCTCAAAATACAAACATTGTATTTAAATGTTTGTATTTTGAGAACGTTTTCCGAAGTGGAAATTGAAACGTCAATAAACGTATTTTAACCTTTAATTGTGGCTTATTCCCAGTTAAATAGTAATTAAAAGCATCCATGGAGGCACATTAATTTTAATTAAAACAACGTTTCAGTATAAATTCAATTTTATTGACTCCAATAAATTTAACCACCTCTACATTGAATCTGAATTTGAATTTTCTATTACTTTCAGTAAGAAGCTTAATACTTTCCTCATTGTCACAGACCCCCTAAGTCTATTATTTAGTTATTCTTTCAAAGATTGGAATCCTTGCTAAAAAAATTCCACAAAATACTTTTATTGTATTGACAGGTGACTTTAATATTGATTATCTGGATTCATCACACAGGCATGTTATTTCCATTACAAATTTACTTAATAGTTTTAATATGAGAATGCTGGTTACCGATCCAAACAGAGATAACAGCATATTGGATTATATTTGTACTAATCTACACCCAGATATAGCTGTGTGCAGAGTGATTTTCTATTTTTCATCAGATCATGATCCCATTCTATGTGAATTTCCCCTTAATAATCCACCTTATACAGCCAGATGGGGTAGGATTTTCAGCAAAAGTAATTTTGGCAGGTTTATTAAATTATGTAATCAGGAAGATTGGAATAATATTTTTGGCTCTCCTGATTTGCTTCATCAATTTCATCACACTCTCATGAAGATTTTCAATTTAGCATTTCAAAAAAGAATTCTTAAATCGAAAAGTAAGAAAACTTGGGTCACTAAAGGAATTAGAATTTCCTGCAAAAACTTAAGATCATTAAATTACATTAAAAAACATATAATATGCAGTGATGAATTTTTGATATATTTCTATAAATATACGTCCATATATATAGGAAGTTTACTAAATTAGCCAAATGTATATCTTTTAAATCTAGAATGTAAAATGCCAATAATAAACAAAAGAAATCTTGGCTATAGTTAAAAATCTTAGAGCTAAAGTTCCCCAAAGTACTGATATAGTCTTAGACCGGTAGACCTTAGTGAGCTGAATAAATATTACTGCTCGGTAGGTCCAGAACTCGCTGGAAAAATTAATTCTTCTTCTGATCCAATGCATTTTTTAAATGGAGTTAACATTACAAATTCTTTTTATTTTCTTCCCACTAACTCGACTGAAATAAAAAATATTATACAAGGCATTAAAAATCCTATGGCTGCAGGCTGGGATGATATCCCATCTAAAGTTTTATCCCTTCTTCCTGATAATGTTCTGAGAATTTTAGCGAAAGCAATTAACACATCTTTTTCAACGGGTCACTTTAGCGATTGTTTAAAATGTGCTAAGGTTATTCCTCTGTGTAAAGGTGGTGACCATGATTTAACTGCTAATTATCGTCATATCTCTTTGTTACCGTCGCTTTCAAAGGTTGTAGAAAAATTGGTAAAAATCCGAATGATGACTTTCTTACAAAAACACACTTTACTTTCTCCCTTCCAATTCGGTTTCCAGTCATTAAAAAGTACATATGATGCCATCTTCGAATTCATGGAAAAACTATATTTGGACTTAAATAACGATTCTGTTGCTGTCGCAGTTTTCTGTGATCTACCTAAAGCCTTTGACTGTGTCAATCACCAAATACTTCTTAATAAACTGGAAAGGTATGGTTTTAGAGGCACTGCTCTAAAGTGATTCAGTTCGTACTTGAAAGACAGATGCCAGTCTGTATCAATCAATGAGCGCTACTCTAGTAATATCTTTATTAATTGTGGAGTACCTCAAGGCTTTGTCTTGGGTCCTATCTTTTTCTTGACATATTTTAACGACATAACTAACATAGACATTAATGGCCGGTTTACTATATTTGCAGATGACACCACAATTTTATGGCAAAACAAGGACTCTAAGGTACTGAACAAGATTATTAGTAGTGATATGCTAAAAATCTTAGACTGGTGCAAAGCTAATTATTTGACATTTAATTTTTCAAAAACCAAATTAATTTCTTTTAAGAATGATCTAAACAACATTAATCTGGGTAATGAAGGCATTTGTTCTGACACCGTAAACAAATTTTTAGGTCTCTATATTGATAATAAACTTAAATTTAAGCAATACACTGTATGTTTAAGCAAAAAGATATCGGGTTGCTTTTCGGTGAAATCAGTTGCTCAACATTTAGATTTCAAAATTGCAAAAAGTGTGTATGTGGTCCTGATTGAATCTAATTTGAGATACGCTATTGCCTTTTGGGGTATCTGTTATCTTCATCATTTCAGTAGAAATTTTATGCTGCAAAAGAGAGCGCTTAGATATTTATACAAGGTCAAGTTTGGTACATCATGCAGGCCTCTGTTCCGGAAACATGATATTTTGACACTTCCTTGCATGTATATCTTTGAAATACGGTGCTTAATTTTTAAAAACCATCAAGAGGATATTCGGACAGATTCCCCTTATAACACTCGTCTAAATTATGTTATTCCACTTCCAATTCCCTCTTCTACATTAATTAAAAAATCATTAATTTACACTGGTAAGAAAGTCTTTAATCACATACCACTCGATATAAGATCCTAAAGCAATATTTTTGTATTCCTAAGAGGAATCAAGAAGTTTTTATTATCTAAATGTTACTATAGTATAGAGGAATTTTTTGAGGACAGTTGCGCTAATTGATATATATATATATATATATATATATATATATATATATACCTCAACGAAAGTGAACATTTATAAGTTCTGAGGTTAATCCAATATTGACTAATAAAAAAACTGACTAGGAGAGCTTTAAAATAAACCTTGAACACAAAATTAATCTTGCTGTGTCATTAAGAAACAAGAGGCAACTTGATGACGAATTAGAAGTTTTTATAAAAAATATCCAACAGGCAGCTTGGGAAAATACTCCCACAATAACTTCTAGAACAAAAGGGAACAACTATCCAAAAGAAATCAGAGAATCATAGTAAAAAAAAGGAAGTTGAGAAAAAATGACAGCAATACAGAGCTCCACGAGACAAAACTAGTCTAAATAATGCTACACAAAAACTAAAAAGGGAGATACAGAATATAAAAAATTCAACAATTGATTCTTTCTTAAGTAATTTTACAGCTGACCAGAACACAGATTATTCGTTATGGAAATACGAATGAAGAATGGACAACAAAAAGAATGAAGAGACCAATTATTCGTTCTCCTCCTATCAAGTTGGAAAACTGCAACTGGGCTAGAAGTAACGAACAGAAAGCAGAACGATTTGCAGATCATTTAGAAAGCACGTTCAAACTCAACGACAATGATGGAGAAGAACTGAGATGGGAAGAACCATTCCAAACTGAAGAAAGAATAACGTTGACATCAATTAGGGAAGTATCAACAGAGATAAAAGAGAATATAAATCCTAAGAAAGCTCCAGGATATGATTTCATAACAGGAGAACTATTAAAAAATCTACCAAGAAAAGCCATGACACACCTATTAAATGCTGCTTTAGATTAAGATATGTTCCCAGACTCTGGAAAGTAGCCGACGTCATTATGATCGTCAAACCAGGTAAACCTGTTAATGAAGTGACATCCTATCAACCAATATCACTCCTTCCGGTGATGTGAAAAGTATTTGAAAAACTTCTATTGTAACGAATAAAACCAATAATAGAAAGAAAAAATATTATACCAAATCATCAATTTGGCTTCAGAAATCAACAGTCCACTATAGATCAAGTTCACAGAATAACGAATACAATAGAAAAAACATTAGAAGAAAAGAAAGTCTGCTCTACAATTTTCTTGGACGTAGCAAAGGCGTTTGATAAAGTCGGGCATGAGGGTTTAAACTATAAACTAAGAACGTTCATGCCTAAACAGTATTCAGAAATCTTAAACTCATACATTGAGGATAGATATTTCAGAGTAAACCAAGAAGAAGTGTACAACGACTTAAGGAAGATCAAAGCTGGAGGGGCCACAAGGGAGTGTCTTAGGTCCGGTCCTGTACCTATTATATACGTGTGACATTCCAGAGCTAAAACAAAACACTATTGCCACCTTAGCGGATGATACAGCCATACTAGCGATAGGAGACACTAGTGAAGAAGCGACTGATAAGTTGCAACTACTATCAGTAAATAAAATACATAACTGTACCAGAAAATGGCGAATAAAATTAAATGAGACTAAATTTGCACACATTAACTTTACAAATAAAAAAAATAAAAAATTTCCCAGTTAGAATAAATGATACCCAAGTTCCTTATGCAACATCAGCAAAATACTTGGGCATCACCCTAGACGCGAAGCTGCGCTGGAAAGTTCATGTCAAATGGAAAAGAGGGGAGCTTGATATTAGATATAAGAAATTGTATTGGCTGATTGGAAAAAAATTCAACATTATCCATTCATAATAGATTATCCATTTACAAGCAAGTACTGAGGCCAGTATGGGTATATGGGTGCCAACTCTGGGGCTGTAACAAAGCTAGTAATCTACATATTATCCAGAGATTTCAAATCAAAGTACTGAGAAACATTGTTGATGCTCCTTGGTATATCCGTAACAGCAACCTCCACCAGGACCTGGGTATGGAAACTGTGAACCAAATAATCAAGAGAACAGTAGCAAGTCACGAGCAGGAGCTGCATAGTCATGTGAATTTCGAGGCAATCCAGCTTCTTGACAACACTGAACTAAAGAGAAGACTCATAAGGACAAAACCATTTGAGTTAGTGTAAATGTGTAACAGTTTAGTGTGAAAAGCAGAGTATAATGCTGTGAGGTTATTGTATGTTAGTTGTAGTGCATTAGTTAATAGAAAAAATAAGAGTAAGCCATAGGATAAGCCTTAGATTTAAGTATTTGCTGTTTATTAAGTTAGGTCAGAAAATAACTGATAATTGGTCATTTGTGACCAGATAGCAGTATACAAACACCGCACAGGTGTTATACAAAAAAAATAAGTTCTAAGGTAACACCAAAGCTTAAACATGATCAATAGCTAATGTGAAACGAAAAATAAAATTTAAAAAAACTGTAGGCAAGATATAAAAAAATATAAATGAAAAACATAGAAATTGTTATCAAATACAGATAGCTTAAAAAATATGAAGGAAAGAGAGAGAGAGGTGAATGTCCAAAGAGATCCTATTCTCCTAAGAGTCAAAATTTAGCAAAAACAAAAATATTAATTTAAAAGTCCAATATTGATTTTCATAATCATCGACTAAGAAATGTTGCTAGAGACCAAAATATCTCTACTGGATATTATAAAAAAGCATAAGAAATATCAATCCAAAAAAATGTTCGTAGTATAAGTAGCAAGAAACAAGAGGGAATATTGAATAATATAAGACAAGTCACTTATATGGTAGTAATATAAATTTACTATCACTATATCTGGCCATATCACAAGTTAAACTAGAAAGGGATTAGTCTGCATCTTTAAAAATAAGAAAATATTATTCTTCTGGTCGTTGTATTTTAATGTACATCTTGAAAAAGTGTTTGTCATTGTTTTTTGAAATCTTTACATTCTAAAGTAATGAATTAATGAATTAATGGACTTAAGTGATTCCATAACATTTCAACAAAATATCATGTACCACCGGATGTGTAGTCATCCGAAAGGGAAGTTTTTATTACTTGGAAGATACACCTTTCTTAGGTAAATGTAATTTGCACGTATTGAAGTAATAACCATTTCGATACTGTCATCATTAAAATTCATTAAAAATTAGCATTTACATGATTATCCAATTTGGACTTATTTAAACTAGCTTCTTAAATTTATTTAAAGGTGAAAAACTCATATATTGTGTTTAACGTTAATATATGTGACTGTGAACACCTCCTACTTACTTAATACTTTTAATGCATAAAGTGGTATAACATGTTGCTCGAAGGTGCTAACCGATGGTGAAATTATAATTAATTTAAAGAATTCATGTTTCTTGTAATAACAACCCTAAATATAGGACTTTTCCTTCATATGTTATGCGTATTATCGACCAGATTTTCTAATCATTACTTAAACTCAAGCACAATTTTGATGGTTTAGATTACACTCCATTAGAGTTTATTACCGTAGCCACACCAGGAAAATGCATATCTTGTTTAGTCATTAAATCTATGCAATTCATAATGACTATTATTAATACAACTACATACATCTGAGATGAACCTACCTCTATAAGAGCAATTAAATGTACTTCAGAAAGATCTTGTTCTGAAGCTATTTTTCTGTGGCATTTTAGTATTGTTTATTGTGGATTTTAATCCTTTATATTTTACTCCCTCTCATGAATTATTAATTTTGGCGTAATGAAATAAGTCTAGTTTTATTTGGATGTATTAAAAGTTCTTTTTTCGAATATCAGGTAGTTGCTAGGTTTTAGGCACCTTGTATGCGATTGGCCATTATATTATTATGTACATCTCTAAGCACTTATTCTTTTTTTTTTCTCAGCTTTTTCCTCTTCATGGGTCGCTGTTCCGTACTCATTTCTGTTCACTGTCTCATCTTCACCTAAACCTTTCTCTCTCAAGTCCTCTACTACACGGTGTTTCCATCTTATCCTCGGTTTTCCGCTCTATCTCTCTTTGTATTAATTCTAACAGCTCTACGTTATTCACAGCTTCATATATACGTTTAAAGTGACCAATCTGTTAAAGTCTGTGTTCTTGAATTTTTTTTTTGAGACTATAGTTATCCCAGATCTTTTCCAAGTCAAGTCGTTCCTGATCCTGTCTTTTCTAACCTTACCCAACATTCACTGTAACATATTCATTTCAGCTATCTCTATCTGCTTTTTCTAAATCTTCATTATATATTTATAGGCCACACTTCACCGCTGTACACCAACGCAGGGCTCTTCGCACTCTTGTATATCTTTCCTTTCATCATTTTCAGATTTTTCAATCACCAAGTACACCGCTTATTCGGTTCTAGTTAAACTAAGCAGCTTGTACCCTACGGGAAATTTCTCGATCTAGTGTTACATTTTCCGTTACGTAGGAGCCAAGATATTTAAATTCTCCTACTCGCCGTAGTTTTTTTCCAAGCAATTCGAGTTTCACCACCATTCCTGGTCCTCCCAACCACCTTTGGTTTCGATCTGCTAACCTTAAGTTTTGTATATTTCAATAGCCCTTCTCCAACCCACCAACTTCTCCTCCAACATTTTTTTGGTCTCCCCTACTAACACGATATCATCAGCAAAGAGCATTGACCAAAAAAACCCTCCATTACCTTCTCTGTCAATGCATCCATGGCAAAATTAAGCAGGTAGAGACTCAATAAAGAGCTTTGATGTAAACCAACCGTCGCAAGAAATATTTTGGTCAATTCGAATGAAGTACGTTTTTTGGTGTACGCTTTCCCAAACTTATTCTACACGAGCCTTACGTACTTTTACCTAAGAACTGTGTCATACGCCTTCTCAAGATTTATAAATAATAAATATAACTCTCTTTTATAAATCTTTCATAAATCCAAACTGTTCTTCTCCTATCGATGTCTCTTTTCTTAACCTTTGCTCTACAGTTTTCTTAAAAATTTTCATTGCGTGCGACATTAAGTTTGTCCCTTTATAGTTCTTACAGTCCTGAAATTTCTCTTTTATCTGTATACAACGATACCATCCAACTCTCTTTCCAAATATTGGATATCCTTTCTTCTTATATATCCCACTTATCATTTGCCACAAAACGTCAACTCCTTCATCTCCTAGAACCATTTAACCCTCCGCAGGTATTCAATCAGGCCATACTGTCTTACCATTGTTCATTCTATTTAACGTCTAGACAACCTCATCTTTCGCTATCCCCGGTATTATATTCTTATTAGGGATTTTGCATCCTATCTCTTCTCTGGTTGGCTTCCCATAAGCCACTTACCGTATCTTTTTCCCCAAACGTTCCCAGCACTCTTCTGTTAAAGACAAATCCTTATCCTTTAACTTCCATCATCTTACTTTTTGGTGTCCTAATTGCTTTCCTTTGCGACTTACTTTTATCTCCTTATCCACTTTAAGTGGTTGGTGTTGACTAGCTATACACCCTTTATCACTTTACAGTTAGTAACCTCTTCTAGCTGGCGGCTTCTACACAGCCAAAATATATCTGTCTTTCCCTTTCTTCGCTACTATTAGTAATATACTGGTCTTCAGTCTTCATTAAGAACGTAATAATCACAGACAAATCTCATTTCACTGCAAAGTCAATCACACTATTTCCCTCATCATTTCTTATTCCTATCCCCAAACCTCTATGAATACTTTTAATTCCCATTCTTTTTCTACCAATATTTCTATTTAAATCACCTTCAATAAAATACATGTCTAGGCACTATAACTACAATAATTCAAACACATCTGCTAAAGATAACATAGTCAATGTAAAGTTTGAAGTAATTATATATTACAGAAAAATTACAAAACAGTGTGAATTACAAATTATAAATTACCAATGATAGTTTAATAATACACGATTACCCAAAAAAAAAGATTGAATATCTTTGATTTTTGAGAAACAGAGGCAGACTAAAAAGCAGAAACACTTAAATCCCATCTCCAACTAGATACATAATTAAGATTGAGTGTGTATTTATAATTCAATGCACAAAATGTTTAACAATTTTGGTGCATTATATAAAATTGAAATATAATTTCGTTATTAAACGAATTATTTGTTTTTTTTTTTTCTGGGGGTATCATTTTTGGCTTATAACTTTTGTAATAAATATGTAATGTCATAATCGTTCCTCTTTTACAGTTAGGTGTCGAGGAAATTGTATATACATAAAATGTTAAACATATACATATAAAGATAAGCCAAAAGGTTATACAAATGTGAGATTTACAATAAGCCAACTGGCTGTTGTACGACTGGCTAGAATTTCGATATCACGATACACAATAATAATTAAAATCATAATATAAACATTTAATCTATACATTCAAAGCTAAATATCATAATAATTGTTAGATTTAGATATAGAAAGTAATTAACAAAACTTAAAGATTGGTCAAAGTTCATGCTAATAACGTCATAATATATAGAGTGATCCAGTTCAGAAAATTGACATAATTTTTATCAAAAAAGATTAATAAAAAAAATGTATTAAACAAAATAGTAGCAATTTTATTATTATAAAGATACAGTGTGTCAAATCGAACACTTTTTCAAAATAAAATTTGTCGTATCACATAAAACACTTAGTATAAGGTAGCATAATATGATTTTGAAAGAATTCCTAACAACTGTTCTATTGATAGCTATAATAATATACAGGGTATTATACCTAAAACAAGGAGCTTTTAGTCAACTTCCGGTGTAACCGAAAGTGGTAAGAAGCTTTAAATATTTTAGAATAATTAGGGTAATCTAAAAAATCCATATTCCGAAATACCAAAGAATCGCCCTGTTTATGCCCCACTGTTAAGGATATACTACTAGAATAATAATTTTAGTGTCTAGTTTAGGTCTGCAGCTACATTTTTGAAGGTAAATACCTGAGGTGTTCGCCATACAGTCTAGATGCCAGGCGACATACTGTATCACGCATACATAACAGGCTACAATTTTCAGGATAGCTTCATAAGACCTCGAACCCCTAAATATCTCCTTGAATACTCTCTGTATCGGGTGCTTTTTCTCTCCAGCTTATCCAAAAGTGATCATTTTGAAGTAATGTATCAAATTTATTAATAACGTATTGCTGTTTAATGAATAAAAAAGTCGACTTCGTGAAATATCCGAAAAAAATCTTGTCCGACAAAAATTTTGGTTCCATAAGGGAGTCCACCAAACTAAACATGCCAAAAAAACAACTTCAAAAAATTTAGTAATAACAAGCTGATTTTCTCTGTATCGTTCAAAAATACGGTGAAAAATACTATTTTTACATTGTCCGACAAAATATACTCGCTGATTTTTCTGTCCGACAGTGAACATCGGCTTTTCCACGAGTCTGTGGAAATTTATTAACAACTGTCGGACAAAAAAATTAGATTTTTGAAAGATTTACATACTATAGTGTATTTTTATGTATGAGAGAGTAATAAAACAATAAATTATGTATGCAAATCCCTAAACTGTTGATACGGGTGACTCAATGAAAAACAGATATTTGTCAATAGTCATTTGTCAAGTTTACAGAAGTATATAGGAAAACAATTTTAAATTGAGTATGACCACCAGGTATAAACGCTGGAGCAGAATAGAATACAATAGTTGTGAAGGTTACTAATCCCTAAATAAGGTTGCCAGTGTCGGAGTGATGGAGGTTAACAGGTACTAATGAATTTGCAAGAAATGTAAGATGTTTATTTTATTGGTTATATATAACCAATAAAAGTTTAATAAGTACCTACCTATTTGCAAAATAAAGTTTAATTCTTTAGATAAAATAAAACGTTTTATTTTATCTATTTGCAAAATAAAGTTTAATTCTTTGCCTATTTGCAAAATAAAGTTTAATTCTTTAGATAAAATAAAACGTTTTATTTTATCTGAAAGGAGTGCATTCCACGAAGTAAGGGTTTCAACAATCAAACATTTAATTCTTTAATTCCAGGAATCTACGACAGTAATTGACTAGATAATTACCTTCTAAACTTATTCCACAGAAAATGTGATAGTGGGTTTTTCCATTTTGTATATAGGAAGGTCCAAGTGGCGTATTCAAAATTCTTAACAGTTCACTAAAAGTAGGTACTTCAGTTGCAAGGTGCAGGTGATTGTGTATACTAGTGTTATGGAAAATTTGGAAGTGCCGTGTAAACGCCGAAAAATTGGTCCTCTAACAGTTAATGAAAAAACATTAATATTTAATTGTTTTAAATCATTTACAGACAAACGTTTATGTGAAAGTGTTGATGAGACCGTTGAGTTAGTTAGCAGTACACTTGGTGTTGGGAAATCTACGATTTACAGAGTTATTAAAAAAGAGAAATGTGGTAGTTTTCAAATGCCACGTAATGCTCCAGGGAAACCAAAATTTCAAATAGAATATCATTTTAAAGAAGGACTTCGACGGAAAGTGCATGAATTCTTCTTTAGACAAGAATTTCTAACATTGGATAAAGTTCTTGTCTCAGTTCGAGATGATAAGGATTACCCAGAAATGAGTCGAAGTACGTTATGGAAACTTTTAAAAGAAATAGGCTTCCGCTGGAAAAAGAATCCCAGAAAGTCTATTTTATTAGAAAGAAGCGATATTGTCATATGGAGAAGACATTTTCTAAGAACCATAAAGGAAATGAGAAACCAAAAAAGCAAAATATTTTATCTTGATGAAACATGGATCAACGAGGGTCATACACCAAATAAATTTTGGCAGGATGAAACTGTTACAAGTCAAAGGCACGCTTTTGTAAATAACTTATCTACTGGTTTAAACCCACCATCAGGAAAGGGACGCAGGCTGATAATAGTACACATTGGCAGTTCAGACGGTTTTGTTGAAGGTGGTTTATTAACTTTTGAATCAACTCGTACCGGTGACTACCATGAAGACATGAACGCTGATGTCTTTCAAGAATGGTTCGAACAAATGATAGATCTTCTTCCTAAGAACTGTGTAATAGTAATGGATAATGCAAGTTATCACTCCAGACTTATAGAAGGACTGCCCACAACCAAGTGGTTAAAAAAAGACTTGCAGAATTGGCTGAGTTCAAAAAATATTACGTACCATCCCGGATCTATAAGAAAGGAACTTTATTCGTTGTGTGCCCTTCATAAAGAAAAATTTAAAAAATACGAAATTGATGAAATTGCCAAAAATCGTGGAATGACAGTACTTAGATCCCCACCATATCATTGTGAATTAAACCCGATTGAACTGGTATGGGCACAGATAAAGAGTGAAGTTTCAAGAAAAAATACCACTTTTAAAATTCATAATGTTAAACAGTTTTTTTTGAAGGCCGTAAATAATGTAAAACCTGAAAACTGGGAAAAGGCAGTAAATGACACTATTAAAGAAGAGGAAAAAATGTGGAAGCTGGACAATATTACTGATAAAATGATCGAGCCAGTTATTATAAATTTTGGTTCTGAAAGTTCATCTTCTGAATCTGATTTGGCTTTGTAACAAGTAGCTGTAAGTTTTATATTAATATTTTTATTCATCTATTTAACATACCTTAGACGGTTTTAAAAACTCTTTTTTTTTTGTAATTTTTAAAAATTATAAAAAATGTGAATTTTTTAAAACCCTTTTTAATGTAGGCCAGTCAGTTCTAATATAGTGTGTGATAAAAGAGGTCACTTTTGTTTATATACACATAACACTTTATAACACTGAAATAATTCATTTATTTTTTACAATTATTCAAAGTAATTTTTCAATTAATCTTGAGCACGCCCATGGAGTGGTCGGAGCTACCAGTTAAAATTATGTTAATTACTCTCTCGTTCATAAAAATAAACTATAAATGGAATATGTGTCCGACAAATATAATGTACCCAAATTGCAGTCCGACCAAAAATGGCAATTTTTTTATTTATTCAATCTATATAAATTTCAGATATTACGCAAAGCTTAAATTTTATTAATAACCGTCGGACTAAGTACAAAGTTAATTGTTTAGATAATTATTTAATGTTTAATACTATTGTTATTACTAACAGTTATTTTTTGCGTAAAATTTAATAATTTGCATTGATTAAATCGCGTTATTGAGAATTTTAATGGTATTTAAGGAAGTATTTGATATTTTATATGATATTTTGTATGATTATTAAAAAAATTTGTAAAAATAATCTAAATATATACATATATAAACATATTATTATGTATACAATAATAAATAATTAAATAATTAAACTTTTTTTTGTCATTCTTCATCAGAACTGTTATTTAGCTCTTCATCACTTGAACTAGTAATGTCCTCATTGTTCTCTTCATTTTGACTTTCCGTATCTGAAATAATAATAGATTATGATTTTTTACAAGTACTATATTTCAAATGTAAATAACAAGCATAAAATATTATTACCTGATATATTTAAAGATATATCATCAAATGTATGAAACTGGGGGCCATCAAACCAATGGTGGTAATATTTTTCTTCTGTCAGTGTCCATCCACAATTTTCAGGTTTTAAATTTGTTGGTGATCTTAAATGTGCAAATTTATATAGGTACACAATTTCAGCGAAGGGTACGACGAAACGTGTCCGAATTAAAAATTGGAAAAAGATTCTTGTCCGTCAATTCTACATTTGTATACTACGAGATTTTATAAAACAGCTTTGAAAAAATCAGCTTGTTATTTATAAATAGGATGTATCTACAATTTTAATGCTCACACATTCTACAAAAAAGTAATCTTGACTGTATATTTTTTTAATTTTTACATAAAAGTCCCTATTTTTTTGTCGGACAATTCATTCATTAAGTTGTACTCTTCATTTAAAAATTAAAAATCATAAAAAAAACGTTATTAATAAATTTCTACAGACTCGTGGAAATGATAATTTTCACTGTCGGATGGAAAAATCGGCGAGTACATTTTGTCGGACAACGTAAAAATAGTATTTTCCACGTTATTTTTGAACGATACAGAGAAAATCAGCTTGTTATTACTAAATTTTTTGAAGTTGTTTTTTTGGCATGTTTAGTTTGGTGGACTCCCTTATGGAGCCAAAATTTTTGTCGGAAGATTTTTTTCGGATATTTCACGAAGTCGACTTTTGTATTCATCAAACAGCAATACGTTATTAATAAATTTGATACATTACTTCAAAATGACCACTTTTGGATAAGCTGGAGAGAAAAAGCACCCGGTAAAGAAAGTACTCCAAGAGATATTTGGGGGTCGAGGTCTTACGAAGCTATCCTGAAAATTGTAGCCTATTATGGATGAGTGATACAGTATGTCGCCTGGCACCTATTATACTAAAAGTGTTGATGGTATTTTTATGAAAAAACGGCAAAAATTAGGGCCTGGTATTACGTAAATTACACTGAATTAGGCATACCTAATAAAAGGTACCAAAAAAATTAGGTACAACTACGTATAAAAAATATATTACATATATTTAAAGATTAAGTAAGTGGTAAGAACTAACAGTAGGTATGCGTGAAGTGTTTTGTTTGTTTACTTTTTCTTTGTAGGTTAATGTTTCAACTATGTTTACAGAGTAAATACTTTAAGGATAAAAATAACATGTGCACATTAATTATTTAAGTCATAATCCGTAGAACTTTCCAGCAGGTTGTGGTTAATTATAAAAAGAGTTGCTAAGCAAATGTATATATATATATATATATATATATATATATATATATATATATATATATATATATATATATATATATAATATATAATACTGCTAATGTAAGAGTTAATAATGTGGTTTCGAAAAACTTCAAATTAAAATCTGGAGTTCGACAAGGGTGCATAATATCCCCTATTCTATTCAATATTTATAGTAAACATATTATGCGTCAAATTTTTGAGGAATTGCAAGGTGGAGCAATGATAGGAGGAAGAAAAATCAAAATCCTGCGTTATGCTGATGACACTGTTATATTGGCGTCATCACCAGAAGAACTGGAACAAATTATGAATAGGCTAGGCACGGTGAGTACGGAATATGGTTTAAAAATAAATTTGCAGAAAACCAAATTAATGATCATCGACAGAATCAGAAACAACCAGGCAGAGATAAGAATCATGGCAGGTTACGAAGTGATCAGGCAATTTAATTACTTAGGCTCCGTTATTACTAATAGTGGAGGATGCGAAGACGAGATCCGTCGACGCATCGCAATGGCCAGATCGGCAACAGCCAAACTCACACAAATTTGGAATAACACTGACATCACAAAAAATACAAAATTACGCCTTGTTCGAGCATTGATATTTCCTATCGCCACCTATGCCTCAAAAACTTGGAAAATAAAAAAAGCCGATCCAAAGCGTATAATGGCATTTGAAATGTGGGTCTACCGCAAAATTTAGCGCATACCATGGATCGACCATCGCACAAATAACTCAATTTTAGCAGAACTTAACATAGAAGCAGAACATAAAAACTAGACTATACTGAGATATTTTGGACATATAACTAGAAGAAGAGATGGCATGGAGCGATTGATAGTTGAAGCTGACGTAGCAGGGAAAAGATCCAGAGAAAGATCTCCAGTACGATGGTCGGACCAAATAAAGGACATGACTGGTTACTCATTCTCCGAAGCAAAACAACACGCACAAGAGAGAGATAATTGGACAGAAATAGTCAAACAAATTACTACATCCTTATTACGAGGGAGAAAATATTGAGGAGGATATATATATATATATATATATATATATATATATATATATATATATATATATATATATATATATATATAATATTATGCTTTTTAATTGATAGCTTCATCAGGAGTACACTGTAAAACAATTTGATCATTACAATAAAATTACGTACAAATATTATTTAAAATCAGTTTAAATTCCCGGTAAAGATTATTTGTAATGCATAAGTTTCAAAAATCTATGGTTAAGTCATGAAAGGTGTCCTTATGTTTTGGACGTTGACATGCATTTTTGATTATTTTAGACCGCAATGGCCCCAGCAAGTTCGCAGAATAGATTTTTGTATACAAATAGTCCAGGAATACGTCTCAGTTTTTATAGTAGTGCTTAAATGATAAATATTACAGCGATAATGATAATGCCACTAGTCTTAATGTTAAACAGAGTACATATTTTATTATTTTATTATATCTCCAGTACGAGCGCAGATTGCAAAGGACAATAGGGATCTATTTACAGCTTTAAACAAACAATCACTACGATACACTGATGATCACAATGTTTTTTGTTTATATTTTTTTAGTTGTAGGGAAGAATTTATACTGCAACCAATGATTTATGCTTTTTCTTTATTGCTTGCTAATTTATTATTCTCTCTTGATGATAATAGTAACTTTTTTGGCCTTAGTCTTTCTAGTAATATTGGAACGTTGTGAGACTTTAGTAACTTTTTCTATTATAATCATATGACCAGAAGTGTACTGTCCTAAGATTTATTCAACTGTGAGAATTTGGGAGTAGAGGAAGTACACTACAGGGTAATTCATTGAGAAGAATATCCTATCTTTAAATTGTAGATTCTATATAGACCTCAAAGTATGATGATTCTGCCCAACATGCCTTATATAGATATTGCTAGTTTTCTATATAGCTAGATACCGGGTGTTTAATGTTTAAATATGAATTTTAATTATCGCAATAATTTTGTACGTTTTCGCAATTTCTATTTAAAAATTAATAATTAAGTTCTTTGGTATGAGCATTGCTAATGTGGACTCTAATATAGCATCATTAGCAGAGGGCGCTAGTTATACTTGGTTGTGTTTAGTAAATTAAAGCAAATCTTTCTCGGGTGAACTTTTTTCTGGGGTTTTAATAACAAATTAAATTATTTAAAGTAAAAAAAAACAAAAAACCTTTAAAGTAAAGGTTTAAAATGTCCAACATTTACTTCAATACACTTGAATGATCCACTTCCGCAAAGATCTCTTAATATCAAATAACCTTTTAATATAAATAACAAAATATCAAATAACTGTCTATTATTTTTAATCACATTTGGGGCTTCTTCTATTTTATGTCGCAATTCTATTGTTAGAAACAAATGCAAGGTGAAACTGGTAGAGAAACATACGTATTTGGGCCATGAAAGAAGAATCAGCAGGGATAACTAAACATGCGAAATCCAAAGACGAATTACTTTAGCGTGGGTAGCCTTTGGAAGACTGCGAGACACACCTAGGGCCAACATACCAATTAGCCTCAAAAGAAAAATATTTGACCACTACAGCTTCGAAATTAAGAGTGGCACAGAGACGAATGGAACAGTCTATGCTAGGAGTCACGTGGCGGGACCGAATCAGAAACGAAGATCTGCGAAGAATGAAGAGTATTGTCGATGTTGTCGAACACATAGCGGACTGAAATGGAACTGGGCAGGCCAGCGAGAATGCAGGGCTCACGATAGACGAGCAAAATTACAAATTGGAGGCAAAAAGCAGACAAACGTAGAAGAAGACCACCTACACATTGGGCTGACGACATCAATCGTATCACTAAAAATTGGCAACAAAGAGCACACAATCGTAAAGAATTGAGAAGTTTAAGGGAGGCATATGTCCAGCAGTAGACGTGATAAATGAAGGCTGGATGATGGTGATGATGAATGCTTTCAATTACAACCAAATTAAAAAATCCAAAGGATTGAAATCAGGACTTCTTGGTGACCAAGCCAACTCACTTCCACGACCAATCCATCCATGCGAAAAATGTTGATTAAAGTATTGACGAACTTTTAAAGAATAATGTGTCGGTAAAAACCACATGTTTTGTTTTAAGGTGAAAAGTATATCCTCCAGTAATTCGTGTAAACGTTCTTGAAGAAGATCTAAATACAAAGTACCTACCATTTAAATTGGTTGAAAGTTCAAAAGAAACTATTAGGTAATCAAAAATTTCACCACAATAAATGTTAACCTAAAAATCGTGCTGAAAATGGTTTTCTCTCTTAGCACGAGTATTGTAAAATTTCCACAAATGATTATTTTTCCAATTAAATATTCCTCTTTTGGTAATTGCCAGGAAAGTGGAAGGAAAAACAGGACCGGGGAGACGACGCACGTCCTGGTTGAAAATAGAACTCTTTAAATATTCTGCAGACAGAATAAAATGGTAAATCTTAACGTAGTAAATTCAGAATAGGAGCCATGACATGGATGCAGTTTTTCCCTCTTCAATATTCTAAAATCAGACGACTGGATTATTTCTGTTGCCAGACTTAATCGGCGAGGACTGATATATGCATTCACTGCAACACGCATTAAAATGTAATCTTCTTCATTGACAGTAATAATTTTTGTAGATCCGTGTTGACTTTTATGATGTAAAGACATCGTCTCACCTAGGCGGTTGTAAAGATTTCAAAACAGTTTGTAGTTGGGTTTCTTTCAATTTGTGTAGAATTGTAAAAATCTTCGAGCCGCGGTTCCACTTTAATTTGCTTGAGCAAAAACACAAATCATGTCGTGCATTCCATTGTTGAAAAAATCGTTATGCATTCTCATTATTTCTTCTTCTTCTTCTTCAAGTGCCATCTTCGTTCCGAAGGTTGGCGATCATCAGGGCTATACGTATTTTCGAAACTGCTGACCGAAACAATTCGTTGCTGCTACAGCTATACCATTCCCGTAGATTCTTTAGCCAGGAGTTTCGTCTTCTTCCTATGGACCTTTTTCCTGCTATTTTCCCTTGCATAATTATTTGAAGCAGTTCATATCTTTCGCCTCTTGTAATGTGTCCCAAGTATTGCAGTTTTCGTTTTTTGATCGTAAATATGACTTCCTTTTCTTTATTCATTCTTCTCAAGACCTCGACATTTGTGACTCTCTCGGTCCATGATATTCTCAGGATTCTGCGATACATCCATAGTTCAAATCTCATTATTTAATAAATACCTATTTTTATTATTTATTACTTAATTGTTAAAACATTGGATACTAATGTAATAGTTACTCTTATTATTATCAAATAATATCAAACTAAACTGTCCAAAAGTGGCATAAGCCTACTTAAAAAAAAAATAACGTTAACCCGCGGTTAACGTTAATCAACGTCAATTCATAAATGCATTGACAATAACACAAGCTTAGGTACTTGAAAAAGAACAATTAAATTACGGCTAAATTCACGAATGTAAGGTTTCTTTAATATTAACAGATCTTTAACGGATTGTAAAGTGCATTGAAGTAAAAAGTGAGCATTTTGAATATTTTATTTAATGTTTTTTAATTTGTTACATGAACTATTGAACCTATAAAAAGTTTAAGCAAACTTGTGTCAAAAATGTTAACTCATGACAAGACTTAAGAAGAACAAGAGATATTATTTGAGAGTATGAAAAAGGAATTTCCAATAAAGAAAGATACTTAGAAAGCGGTTTTTTATTGCAAATGGTAAATATTTAAATATTTAATATGAGATAGACTAATAAAAAATGATCCTTTATTACTCTTCCTTTTGTATATTATGTTGGGATTAGGCATTAATTCATGCTACAGCGTAAATTCCTTCTTTTCCATATTTAATGAGGCGAATTTATTATTATTTTTTTAATTAGTATTGTACAGCATTTTTTCTGTACATTGTTTCTTTCTGAGTGTTCATATTTGAGTATTGTATCTAACCTTTAGATACAATGTACCTAATTCTTGCTACTTTTGTGATTTGTTCCGTATATTCTGTTTAAGTACCTAAGGAACTGATCCGAGATTTCTTCTAATTGCGCTGATTATACTTCTTTAGCGATCAGTATGTTATTCATACTTAATTTTTAGTTTAGCCTTTTGTTTGAATTGTAGATATAATATTAAGTATCTTTTATATTGTAAAATCCTTTATTACTCTTCCTTTTGTATATTATGTTGGGATTAGGCATTAATTCATGCTACAGCATAAATTCCTTCTTTTCCATATTTAATGAGGCGAATTTATTATTATTTTTTTAATTAGTAATGTACAGCATTTTTTCTGTGCATTGTTTCTTTCTGAGTGTTCATATTTGAGTATTGTATCTAACCTTTAGATACAATGTACCTAATTCTTGCTACTTTTGTGATTTGTTCCGTATATTCTGTTTAAGTACCTAAAGAACTGATCCGAGATTTCTTCTAATTGCGCTGATTATACTTCTTTAGCGATCAGTATGTTATTCATACTTAATTTTTAGTTTAGCCTTTTGTTTGAATTGTAGATATAATATTGAGTATCTTTTATATTGTAAATAAGTATAAACCTATATACAATAATTATAAATATTGTAAATAAATACCTAAAATTTTTAGGTATAAAGACAAAATCATTACAATTTACCTTACGATCTCTCAGTGTATATGATTTGCTATTATATTACATTATTCATGATTCTAATAAAACAAATTGGCAAACTAACAATCCATAAACAATTTCCGGAAAAAGTTAAAACTCGTTATTCGGTTGTTACATGTTCATTTTTATCGTAAACATATTGACTTGTTTTATTTATTATATAATTTGTACATAAATCAAGAAATTGAGAAGGTCTCTACTTTACACAAGTATTTATTCAACAATATTTTCTTGGTCTATAAAAATATGAAAGAAGACTGACATTAGCAGTGCTTAAGAAGGGCGCACCCAAGAAGCCGGGCGGGCCGACACGCGCCGAGTCACACTCTGCATCACAATGAAGCGCGCGGGCGGTCACGTTCGGGATATTACGAACTGATCAGTGGAGTACGCACCAGATAAGCAATTCAATGGTTTATTTACGTACCTATATATTAATCGTGTACAGCTTGGAGAGAAGAATAATGTACAAATTTCTATACAAAATTTATTGTAAATTTACAATTAATAGAAAATATGTCCAAAGACAAACAGTTTCAAGTAATAAGGAATTTGGAGCTTAGTATTTTCTATTTACTAAATTTCAATTCAAGATTCCTTTAATCGCACATACAGTTATGGTAGAGACTGGCGATCAGCCAACGATACGATTTCAATAAGGGCCTGTCGGGTCTCTTAAAATTTGTATTTTAATGCAGTTAGGATCTTTTAGAATTTGATTTGTGAAGAGAAATCCAAGAAAAACACAGTATGAAAAGAAAAGAGATACCACGAGATATTAGATTGGATTGGCTATATACTTTCTTTTCGGTTCTAGCATTTAAGTCATCTAGTAGCATTACTACACCTTTTCATCTTTAGAAGATGCATATGCGACCACTACCACTAGATTTTAGCTTCATCTTAAGTTTTACTAACCTTTCATTTATTTGTTTCCAGCTGTTAAGATTTCGTGACATATTTTTCCTTATTAGTATGCTTTCACCTGCTGCTGTTCTTCTGTCTTTCCTTAAATCGCTATCGAAATGAACAGAATTTTGAAATAAGAGAACATTATCTGGGGGTTTTCTTGTTGAGCGACTTCGACTGGCTCTCTCACGGGTAGGTTCGTTCTTATTTTAACATAAAACGCACAATGAAGAAATCAGATGGGACAAATATAGAAAGGAGTTTTTTATCATATTTACTTACATATAAAAAGTAAGCAAGAGTTGCCTATGCTTTAAAAAGTATCAACATGAAAGAAAATTAAATCTTTATAAAAAATAAATACTACTCCTAGTGGTATTTACTAATTATATCTTCATTAAGGTTTTGTCAATAAAATTTTCATACTGTAGATGAATATTTCATATTGCTATTGAATTTGGGTAAACGGAATCTTTCCTATATGTTTCTACATAAACGAACTTGGTCCCAGAAAAGAACTACAAATTGAATCAGCTTGTATTATTTTCAGCTATAATTGAAAACGTTCTTGTCTTGCGGTCACAAGAATGTATAATTACGACCTTTAAAATTAGCAAAAGCAAGAACATTTATTTATAATAAAAGTTATAAATTACTAAAGCATATACTTGCAAAATTCCTAAAAATATAGGAAACGAATGCAAAAACAAGAATGAAAACATGAAAGTATTTATCACAAGAACAATTTCTATTTATGGAATGAAGAAAAATTGGAGCCTAAGAAATAGTTGAAAAAGCACCAATAAATGAAATATTTAACCAAAATATACTCAAATCAAAGATTACTTTTATTTCTACCAGAAAGTGGGAAGCCTGGGTGATAGATGTCAAACAGTTTTACCGATATAATAAAATTAGATACATGAGTATCTAATTAATTGAGACCGACGTATACCAGGGACCAAAGAATAAAATCAGGTATCAAAATAGGCCCATGGAATGTGAGAAGTCTCTACGAGCCCGGCAAGATACAAAACAGCATAAGTGGGATGATAAGGTTCAATATAACAGTTCTTGGGATAAGCGAAATGCGGTTGCCGGCGACTGGTAAATGTAGCATAGATAGGCGACCACGATGTATTGTATTCCGGAGAAGAAGGCACTAACCACCGGAATGGCGTCGCATACATTGTACATAAAGAAGTATCTTGCTGTATTAAATCTGTAAGTCACATTTTGGACAGAGTTATCGTGATGCAATTAAACTCAAAACTAGTAGATATAAATCTGGTCCAAGTTTATGCGCCCACAGCCAGCAGTAGTGAAGAGGACATAGAGAATTTTTATGATGATATAAAGATGATTTAAAGAGTCAGCTGAAAAACAAAGACATTGCAAGAATAATGAAATACTTTAATGCCAAAGTAGGAAAAGGTAGACAAGACAACATTGTAGGAAATTTTGACGTAATGACAGGGGAGATCGTTTTGTAGAATTTTTGCGTAGAGAACAATCTGTGTATAACAAATACATTCTTCAAACTGCTCAAGCCCCGTTTATATACTTAGAAGTCACCGGCAGGTACTAATGAGAAGATCATAACGTATTAATCAGTAACATAAAACAAAAACTTTAAAAAGTAAAAAGCCAACAACCGACTAACCGAATAAACCCTGACTGTATTCGAGATAATAGTGATGAAATTACACACGAGATAGAAAAGAAGTTCGAAAAATCTGAAGAAACATATAACGCAGAAAACCACTGAAATCATGTCAAAACCATTATGCAAGAAACAACTATTAATAAGCGCAAACAACAATGGATGACTGATGAAATATTGGGACTAATGGAAAGCAGACGAAAACAGAAAAATAAAAACACTGAAGAATACAATAAAATCCATAAAGAAATCAGAAGGAAAATCCAGGAAGCAAAAGAAAAATGGTACAGCAACAAATGTCTTAAAATAGAAGAACTGCAGAAAAAGAATGACACATTTACTATGTACAAAAAGGTGAAAGAAATAACTGGTATATAGATCAACTGCAAATAGGTTACTTGATAAACAAGGAAATATTATAGTCAATGAACAAAACAAATTAAAGAGGTGGAAAGAATATATTCAGGAGATGTGTGTTGATGATAGATCGAACAGAAATTCAAATTGAAAATATATCGACTGGTCCAAACATGACATTCGATGAAATGGAAAGAGCTATAAAGCTATCAAAGAAGAGGAAGGCAACCGGTCCAGATGAAATTCAAAGCGAAATAATCAAACTACTCGACGATAAGGGTAAACATTCTCTTCTAAGCCTCTTCAATAAAATATACGAAACAGGACATATACCAACAGACTGGCATCAGTCTAATGAGTCGTGTACTAAAAATTTTCCTAAGAATACTGCACTCGAGAATTTACAACAAAATAGAAGTACAACTAAGTGAAACATAATTTGGTTTCAGAAACAACCTTGGAACCAAAAAAGCACTCTTCAGTTTGCAGGTCATGGTTCAAAGATGTAAGGATACCGAACAATCGGTATATTATATGTGTTTTATCGACTTCGAAAAGGCTTTTGACCGAGAAAACCATGACAAACTTATAGGTGTCTTGCAACAGGTGGGAATTGATGACCGAGACCTCTGTATTATTAAAAATTTGTATTGGCAACAATGTTCAAACATACGAATTGGACACAACACAACAGAAGCAGTGGAAATACGACGTGGTGTGAGGAAAGGAAGTATTATATCGGCTCTACTTGTTAATATCTACTCCGAATTTATTTTCAAAGAAGCCTTAGTTGAAGATATAGACATTAAAAACAATGGAAATAATGTCAACAATCTCAGATATGCAGACGACACGGTACTCATTGCTTCCAATGAAGAAGACCTGCAACAACTTATAAACAGGGTAACCGAAGCATGTGATGAATATGGGCTAATACTTCTAAGACAAAACTTATGTGTGTCAGCAGAACGGAGTTACAACCAACGAACATCAGAGCGTATCGAATAGAGTTAGAAAGAGTCCACAATATTTCCTATTTGGGCCAAACGTTAACGATAACTGGGATATAAATAAAGAAATAAGAATACGCATTGAAAGAGCCAGAGTCGCCTTCTATAAATTAAAGAAAATTCTAATTAATAGAGATATTACGTTAAACCTTAAAATCAGATTAATACGATGCTATATATTCGCCACATTGCTGTATGATAAGTCGGGTTGATCGAATAAGAAATAAAATAGTTTTACATCGAATGAAAAAGAGCACAGACATAACGAAAAACGATAAAAATGTGAAAGTTACATTTATATTTCGGTCATGTAATGAGACATCCAGAGAGGTATAACCTTCTGCACCTCATAATACAGGGTAAGATCGCTGGAAGGAGAGGCCCAGGTCAAAAAAGAACATCCTGGCTCCGAAATCTCCGAGAGTGGTATCAAGAGACCATCGCTAATTTATTTAGAGCTGCCGTAAATTTAGTTATTATTGCCAATATGGTCGCCAACGTTCGATAATCGGACAGGGTACTGAAAGAAGAAGAATACCAGGGTTATACGAAGAGAAAGAGGACTTGAACTAAATTATTACAAAATGTAAATAGAAAACTAATAATTAAATAGGATATTTATTCGTAATATCAACTGAGCGCCAATTATCTTTAGAAGAAAAATAGTAAAACAAAATAGAAAGTTAAGAAATAAACGAATTCTGAATAAATTAGGAATAAGGTAATTATTCAAAGATAATAACAAAATGTTAAACACTTCTACCACCTAACAGCAAAATTTAAAAAGTAAGCTGAAAAATTTTCTCAAAAAAAACACAAGATTAGAATGTTGTACTGGGAAAATAAAAGTACATGCAGTACCTAAAACAATAAAAAAGTTTATTTTTTTTATTCTTGTAGATCATTACCAGAATTTCCAATCCAGTTCACCATACCTAAAGGTTTCTATAGGGGCCTCCCGAGCTTTAACGGAGTTTATTTTTATTTTAACTGAATATTTCATCGACTTCTTTCAAAGTTTCTAATGCGGCTTCTTTTATTCTGCGATTTAGTTGCTTTTAAGTTTCTTTAATGTCATTGAAATCTAGGTTCATTATAGAAGAATCTTTTAATATATTTTTACTGTAGCCTATATTTTTTGCCTTCTATTCCATTTTTAATAATTAAAACATAACCAAAAACTTAATATCTTAATTACGTTGGCACTAAAATTTTGATTCGCTGGTTACCGCATTGGTTTGATTTGGTAAAACAGTCAGCTTCTGCTCTACTTCTTCATAAACTACAATGACATCCGATTAGTTAACACTTGATCTTTACGTAGGTTGAATATATTACTTAGTTGATGTTACATTGTATCCAATTCATTAGTTTACGTCAGTCAGGTGTTACTACTCACAAAGTTTTAATTTGAATGACGCGGTGACGCTTTCGCCGAGCATCGTCTTAGTTATAACGAACAGAAGAGAATGTATTAAATGAACATGAATTTTCAAAACATAAACCCATGAATTATTTATGGCCACCATCGCAAGCATTACCCGTCATTTTCCGTCTCTCTTTAAGGAGACCGTATTTTATTTAGGGTGCGGCGATACCTACTTGTTATGATACCGAACTTAAAATTCCTTTTTCAATAAGTATATGGATTGAAAAATGAAAGTATCACCCTGGAACAAAAAATAAAATGATTATATTCTTTTTATAATAATTTGGTATATACAAATATTCTATATAGACAGATATACAGAGTGGGCCAAAAGTCTAGAAAGTCCTAATAATCTCTTAAATGGATGTTCCGAATTGTACAAAATAAGAAGATTTTACATTGAATTTTATAAATTTTAAAATTAATCTGTTCCCAGATTTATCATTTTCCTGATATCATTAGTCACTTTAGTTTTTTATATTTAACACTCAGTACATTGTATTAATATTGGAATCCTCACTTCAGTACGAGTTCAATAATATGTAAGACTTGATATTTTATCTAGTCACGAAGGTACTAAATAAATAAAACTTCACAGTACCAAATAGTTTTGAAGTAATTCAGTAGATATAGAATGCTATGGTTTTGCCATTAATTCATAATACTAACAATAGCTTGACGTTTATTGAAAAATTTTCTAAAATAAATTGCAGTAATAATTCAATTTGACAGTGGTTTTATGTGTTTTTATAAGCTCTACAATAGAGATGTTTTTTAATGAAAAAGTGCGAATTACTGTTTTAATGATGAGGGGCTAAGGCGATAAAAAAAGATCTTAGAGTGAAGTAGCCAATTTGTTCAACGATACTATTCCAAACCACTGTCCTATCCATAAGGCAACTTTGCAAAAATTTTAAAAGCGCTTTGAGAAAACTGGACGAGTAAAAGATGGCATTCGAACAAGTAAACCAAAATCTGTTATAAATTACAATAAAACTTAAGATTTATGCAGAGTTTCTTTACAGATTATTATACATCCTTTCGCAGAGCTGCACAAATACATGATGTAAGTCATTCTTCTGTCTTACGTGTATTATATAACAATTCATTTAATCCATACAAAATCCAGTTGTTGCAAAAATTAAATGAAGATTACTACGGCGGTAAATTACAGTGTAGTGAGTTAATGATGAATAAAATTGTAACTGACGTAAACTTCGTTAGCAAGGTATGTTTTTCCGACGAAACAATATTTACACTAAAAATGTATATGACCAAAATTTAAGGTATTGGAGTAAGGTAAATCCACACTGTATACGTGACAATCATACTCAAAGACCACAACACTAAAGGTATATATATATATATATATATATATATATATATATATATATATATACATATATATATATATATATATATATATATATATATATATACATATATATATATATATATATATATATATATATATATATATATATATATATATATTAATGTGATATTAAAAGTCAGAGGTGCGCCAAGCAATTAATTAGCTAATTAATTAATTAATTAAACTTATTTAAATGATGCAATTATGATTTTATCACACTATTTAATTCTCTTATCTCAAGGTTATATTCGTGCTTCAATATCTATGCTTTACATATGATAGGTAAGGTCTAAGGAATATCGGAATAATAGTCATATATGATACAAAATTATATATTGAAATAAAATTCACATTCAAATATCTTAAACAAAAAATATCTCATATAAGGATTATCAAAATTTTGTTCTACGTACGTGAACCTTCAAAATGTAATGTTATACACTATATAAATTAAAATTTCAAATCAAAATTATTGTTCTATATCTCCTGATAAATATTTCTATCTTTTCTGAAGCAATTAAAAAAAAACTTTATTGATAAAGAAAAACTGACGAATGTTAAAAAAAACTATCTCTCTGATGATGAGTTGTCCAAATCCTTGTTCCTTGTAGCCTACACTATCTATTCTTAGCAGTTCCCTAGGTAATCAGCAATCTTACAACAAATTATTGCGAGCCTTTCGTCTTCAATGATCTCCTTCAGATGCACATATCGTTCAAAAAAAAAAACGCTAGCCTCTTCTCCTCTCGATAAACTGAATCTCTCGTTCCGGCCTGAACAGTGACTCTTGGAATATATAAGTAGAAAAGTATGACTTACAATATTTTACTGGATCAGCTTCCGTCAGGATACACTTAGTCCACGAAAACTCACAAACATTCACTTCTAATGCTTACTATCATTTGGGAACCGCCAAAGAACTACGACTGTTTGCCTTGCACCCTTGGAAAACAACTGATGATCTTTTTTTCCTCTAAAATCTAGCTAAACTCTCATTCATCTATCTCTCCCACTTTTTTTCACTCTTTGCCAATCAAAGTTCGTCATATTTATCCCCATTTAGATAACAAACAACAACCTTAACTACAATTATAACTTTCCTAAAAACTATTTACTAAAAACTAAAAAACATGTTAACCGTTTCTACAAATTCTTAAAAACTAACGGAGAAATATAATTTCTAAATTCTACCCTATTGTTTTTATTCACTGTACAAGTCCATTTGGAAAACCCGGTCGTATTGTTCAATTCACTACGTTCACTTAAATATATTTTACAAAGAAAATAATTTATGCGTATCTTAAATTTTGTTTCCTACAGGTAATCCAAAGATAATGGACTTTCATTTCTTTGAAATATCTTTCATAGTTTATCAGTTGAAATATTTTAAATTATTATGTTTTATAATTTAAAATATATTAAGAGCAAACCAATATTATTTTTAATTTTACATAGCATAACAATATATATATATATATATATATATATATATATATATATATATATATATATATATAAGGTTCTTGAACTCCTAAGTGGAGCATAGAGCTTCAGTGAAAACGCGCCATCGGGTTCTACTTTGCGCTAAGGCCTTCACCTCATTCCAAGACTTTCCTTGGCCTCTTATCTCGTCCATGATGGATCTTCTCCAAGTTTGTACTGGGCGAGCTCTTTTTCTTTTTCCTTGGGGATTCCACTCTAGGGCAGTCTTTGCGATACTGGAACTATTTTTTCGGAGTGTGTGACCGATCCAACCCCACTTTCTGGACCTGATTTCATTTTGTACCCTCTTTTGTTTGGTCAGGTGTAGCAGATGTTCGTTTCTGATGGTGTTAGGCTAGAATATACGGACAATTCTTCGTAGACATTTGTTAACAAAGACCTGCAGTTTGTCTGTGAGGGTGTTTGTCACTTTCCAGGTTTCAAATCCGTAGAGTAGAACAGACATGACATTAATTTGATCGGAACACTCAAAGTATAGTCGGGTATAATGGTTATTCAGTTGATTGAGTCGTTTTTTACAGAAGGAAATTTACCAAGCCATTTATGAAATAGTACTAGAAATGAAATTTTATCTGCCCCGAAAAACAATTTTGGATCCAATTTGAATAAGATATAAATTGAGCAAGACGAAGCTTCAGCTCATTTTGGTGTAATTTAAAAGTTTTGGACTTACTTCATACCGTCCTTCATTTGTTGTATCCCTCATTCCCAGACACAAAAAAATAGATTGGCTTGGTGTAGAGAACGGTTAAACTAGGACCTCAAATGGATTACCATTGTCTTTAATAATAAATTCTAGTGACGTTTAGGCATGCATATTGAGCGTGAAAGAATAAGAAGATGACTTGGTGAAAGATGAGTTCCTTAATTTTCTATAAAAAGACATGTGCATCACACTGTTGGAATTATGATATGGGGGAGCTAATGCTTTTGCAAGCAAGTCACCTGTGGTGGTCATCGGAGGTAACATAATTGTCATGCGTTACATCCAAGAGGTAATGGACCCACATGTTCTGCCTTATATACGACGCTTTCTACCCCAATTTCTAGTTCGAAACCACATACAGTCAAAATTAGGTTGGTCCCTTTTAAAAATAATCAAATTGATTTGTTGCCTGGGACCCCTGGATCTCTCGATTGTACATCCATTGAACACACTGGAACATTATGAAAAGAAAACTATTTTATGTATCTCATAATCCTTATACTCTAGTAAATGACCGTTTTGGAGTGTAATTTTCCTCGTCACGACGGATTTATGGAGAACATCCGAATCGGATAGGCACTACAAGAAGAAGAAGAATGACGGAATTGCTTTAAAATTTAGAGTAAGGTTCTTCTTACCCTCTTAAGGTACTTTTGGACTTAAGTCAAGGGTTGCTTTTAATTGGTGGGGGGGGGGGTGAAAAAACTCTGAAAAAAAAACTGAAAAACATACGTTCAAAATAAGTCTGGAAATAGTTAAACTAATGAATTCTAAGCGACTTCTATAAGAGTTTTTTCACTAAGTCTATCCTTTTTGAGTTAGTTGCGAGTGAAAATGTTCATTTTTCAAAACAAAAACCATGTTTTCAAGCTGTTTTTCACAAATGACTCAAAAATAAATATTTATCGAAAAAATAATATTTGTAGCAAAACTATCACGTATAAAAATCAAAGGAAATGGTGTAAGTACTTATGAAGTCTGTAGACCCAGTAGAAGCAGAGTTGTAGCTCATGAAAAGTAGCAGAAAATATCGTGGAGATTCAACATATTATTAATTTTTTACATTTTTTTATCGGTTGGATTTCTCTGAGATTTTTGTCAATTACTTGTTTATATACAATAAATTCAGTACTACTGGGTGTTTTTTTATGTCACTTAGTATATATACCTGTAAGCTTGAAATAAAATTTACAATTGGTAATTATTTCTTATTGTGAGTTTATTTCTATGTATTTTATTTATATTTTATATATGTTTCCCGTTTATGTATGTAGGTAAGAACTCTTCAATATTTGGCACCTATGAAACTTACATTCTGGCATGACAAAAAGTATCTCTATATAATTAAATTTTTTTATGTGATCCTTTTTTGTGAGGCAATTATTTCTGCATCACTGATATTCATGGGTGATTTCTTAATTTTAAACTGGAAAAATTGAACCGTGCTAAAAAGAACTTCCGTACCTCTTAGACATCCTGTATTTGTTCCACTTCATGGCATACGCTTCCTAATGAAATACATTTGCCACTTTATATAGTTTGCTATGTTAACTATTAGTGTAAGCACTACTATAATTTGTATGTTAACCAATTTATTTTAATATATTTGAAGATTTGGTTGGTTACAAGAGAGACATCAGTAAAAATCTAGTCAAATTTTTAAGACTTTATATTACACAATTTTTTATGGAAAGCTTCGAAAGCAACGCATATTGGTAATATAATAATTTTAGCAATAAAATGTTAACACGAGAATGATACATTGCGTATGAAAAAAAGAAAATTCGCTTACTGACTTATTTAAAACCAAAAAAGGGCTGGTAGAAGAAAGATATGAAAGCCACTCTTTTAGATCTACTCCTTTCACATTTTTGTTTTATTTTCACAATATTTTTTTATTTGTAGTGCAAAGGAATCGTTGTATGTACTATTGAGTAATACACAATAGTCTCAGAGTAAAGATAATACTGTAATGTGATTCATGATTTTGTTTGTTCAATAAGACATCTGGTTTGTTCAGATATACCTGTATGTTTAGTTAATTTGCTGATAGTTTAGGTAATATATTTGACAAATTCTCTTCTTCCTATATACCCTCTCCATTGAGGCTGTCGACCAGTATGGCAACGTCTTCTCTGTTGTCTTCACTTACCACATTTATTGAGGCAGGGTTCCAGAGAAAACTTAAAACTGCATCTGCATTCATAGATCTAACAGCGGCCTACGATACAGTCTGGAGAGAAGGTATGATATACAAGCTCATCCGTACAATCTCCTGTAAATCCACCGCTCGAATAATCAACAGCATGCCAGCCGACAGAACGATTAAAGTAGTCATAGGAACCGACATCAGCACTCCAAGAAAACTGAAGAATGGACTGCCTCAGGGATCTGTCTTAGCTCCTCTTCTCTTTAGCCTGTACATCGCTAATATACCAGAAACCAGATCAAGGAAGTTTGGTTATGCCGACGACTGGGTACTTGCAACAAGGTGTAAGTCATTTGAACAAACGGAAGAAATCCTTACGGCAGACTTACACACAGTGGGAAAGTATTTCCGTAAATGGAGGCTCCAACCAAACGCTACCAAAACAAAGGTTTCCAGTTTTTATCTAAATAACAAGCTTGCAGGAAGAACACTGAACATTCAATTCGAAAACACCACACTTGCTTACAATAAAACACCAAAGTACCTTGAGGTGACTCTTGACAGAACCCTATCTTTCAAGGAACATCTGTCAAAAACTGCGGAAAAACTGAAATCCAAAAACAACATCATCCAGAAGCTGTGCGGCACAACATGGGGAGCATCGGCTTCCACCTTGCGATCATCTGCCCTGGGCCTTGTTTTCTCAACCGCAGAATACTGCTCTTAAGCCTGGCTTAACAGCCCACATATACACAAAGTAGATGCCCAATTGAACAGTACAATGAGAATGATTGCTGGTGTTATCAAATCCACCCCTACAAATGGCTCCCAGTACTAAGCCACATTCCACCACCCAAACTACGACGCATAGACTCCCTCACTAGTGAGTACAAAAAGATACTCAGTAACGAGAACCTGCCAATTCATCAAGATATAGATGCTGCCAACGGTAACTGTTTACGCTCCAGACGACCGCCAATAAAAACAGCACAGCTTTCTGTGGAAAATGAGTTCAACTTAACGACCACTTGGACTAGAGAATGGATGGAACAACAAAATAGCAGCTTACCCTGCATCACACAAAAACCATCAGGTTTTGACTTACCACGCAACACATGGACTATGCTGAACCGAATCAGAACCCAACACGGCAGATGCGGTTACATGATGCACAAATGGGGTAAACGACCATTCCCACCCTGTGACTGCGGACAACCCCAAACCATCTGTCACATTCCAGAACAGTGTCCCACAAGATCCTATCAAGGCAGGTCAGAGGATTTCCTAATGGTGACTCTAGAGTCGATAGAACATATAAATAAGTTAGATGTTCGTTTGTAAACATATATGTAATGTTTTATACAAAATATATGTAGGTTTAAATGTAAATGTGTCAAGTGCCATACGATAAATAAATAAATTCTCTGTTCTGGGCTTGGTGTATAAGAGCGTTTTCTTCAGTTCTAGTCCATTCTCTTCTATGCCTGTGCCACAATTTCTTCTTTCTTCCTATACCTCGATGCGCAGGCGCTCTATACGTGAAATCAAATCTTAACTGTCTTTTCCTTTTTATTGCGATATACTCTGTACGAGTACTAGAAACCAATTCGCTAAGAATTTTGCTTAGTTGAGGAGATATGTTGTGGAATGCAATTTTTAGATTCCCCATGTCTCTAATAACATCTTTATCAACGTCTGTTTTGACATGCAATTCTTAGAAGGCACATATTAAAGCGAAATTCTGAATTTGGTTTCGAAAATTAGTTTACGGATTTTATTTAATATATATTCCGAAGAGTTATTTACGCATGCACTTAAAAACTGTACAAAAGGGATCAAGATAAATGGTGAAAATATAAATAACATCCGTTTTGCTGACGATACAGTCATTATCGCTGAAAGTGAGAAAGACCTGCAGACGTTACTAAACATAATTTGTGATTCTATACAGTACAGAGGAACAGTAAGAGAGGCAAAGTAATTACAAGGATCCAGATAAAAAATGAAGATATTGAGCAAGTGGACAAAATGAAATACTGGAGTCTGGATTGAGGAAATGTCTGAGTAACCAAAGACTCAATCTGCAATCCGGTATCGGATGGTAAAATTTTATATCCACTCTATTCTTCATTATGGTGTCGAAGCCTGGACTGTTAATGTTGACTTAATTAGAAAACTGGAAGCTTTTGAGATGTGGCTTTTTAGGAGAATTTTGAAGATACCATGGACCCATCATATTACGAACGAAATGGTGTTGCACAGAATTGGAAGAGACAAAGAACTTTTGACCACCATTAAAAGGCGAAAGACAGCATATTTCGGCACATAGTTAGAAATAATAAGTACGAGTTGTTGCAGCTGATTATGAAGGGTAAAATCGAAGGAAAAAGGGGTCCTGGTAGACGACAAATATCCTGGCTAAAAAACATTCGTGACTGGACCGGGTTAAACACACAGACGCTCTCAAGAAAAGCAGAAGATAGAGACGAATTTTCAATGGTTATAGCCAACCTTCATTAGTGGAGACGGCACTAGAAGAAGAAGAAGATAATCACGTATAAATGGATCCATGTTCAAACTTCAATTAGTAGGTATATTAGTAATATATAGGTACACCTATTTATTAGATGAACGTAACTTAGAAAAATGCCTATTGAGTACTACTTTCACTGACATAATCCTGTCACTGATTAGAATTTCTATCACGTTTGTTTTTTCATTTCTCTACCATCAGTTATACAAACTTTATCCTTGGGGTTACTTTTTTCTATCTCCTACAATAATTAGTATACTTCAGCTAGTTCATTCGCCCTTTGATTTTTCTACTTTCGTTTCTTGGATGCAAGTAATCTGTAAAATCGTTATTTTAAGCGGATGCACAAACTCTCCATACTTTTAGCTGTAATACTTCTAAGAGAAGAGTTACATATAAAATTTTGCAATTAAAAACAGTTTTATTGCAAGAAAAAGAAAAACAAATACGCCATTATAACGTATTTTTTATTATGAATTAGTAATTTTGAAAGAAATTTCTTTCAAATATTCAAACACTTGGCCCGATCCCCAACCAAATGTCATCTTAAATTTCCAAACCTTTATCGTATCCCATTCAACAAGGCACGTTTAAAAAACCATTCGTCAACTACCTATATGCACATTCATACCCGTAATATTTTCTCATTAACAAGACTCGCTGGTTATTTATCACTTTTGTCACTTTTTTGTTAACATTTTCGTTCTAAAGTGATAATAACGGGCTGTGGACCGATTAATATGAATATATTGTGACATTTTGAATGCAGTAAATCTGTTTTTATAGGGGTGTTTTATTTCATCTATCATAACTTCTCGTTAACATAAAGTTATATCCAAGTGCCTAAATTTTAAAAGCGTTTTTGTGGGCACGTTTTTATACACCTGCCTGTTTATCCCTGTATAGTATAAAAGACTAAATATTTACCCACAATGCCAAAGATGTTAACAGTTATTATCGTGATATACGACAAAATATCTCAATTGTTATGGTTACGATATTTATATTCATGTAAAAGCAGTATTCATTACACTCATAATAGCCTTTGAACATAAAACTTCCATATTAATTACGTAATAAAATATACATGCTTATGAATTTAATTACTGAATTTAGATTAGTTTATTTATTAATCTATTTCTAACTAAGCAGTATAACCAAACTATAAAATGTCGATGGTCTAGTCTAGTACACAAATGTAATTGCAAAAATATGTGATTAAAGTTATTGAAAATTTAAAGGTTTGTAGTCGGCCATAATTCACAGTAATGTTTTAGACAGGGTTTCTTAATCCTTTTTGATAAATGGAACCCTTTTTAGTAGTCACTTTTATTGTGGAACCCCTGGTTTCTCTCTCTCTCTCTTTCTCTCTCTCTTTCTCTCTCTCTTTCTCTCCCTCTCTCTCTCTCTTCAATCCTGACCCCCCGGAGGGAGTGTTGTGCTTGACGTGATGTCGTGTATTGTCCGTCTCCAAGGATCTCTATCTCTGGTCATTTCTTTTAATTCATGAATAGTGTCTTATGCATATTCCTGTAATTTGATCGATACATCTTGTTGGGGATCTTCCTCCCTATTAGGGCCTTCCACACGGTTCACCCACTCTTGTTCCTTTAACCACACATTCATGAGCATCTGCAATAGATCTCACAATATGTACTCAAGATATTATAGCGCTACTGAATTGGAATGTTTTACAAGATCCCCATGGATCAAACCACCTACCCATTATCTTTCAATTTATCACCCAAAGGGAAAAGAAACCAAGAGACTACACAAAATCTGGAATTTCAACAAAGCAGATTGGAATTTGTATTCATCACTCTTTACATCTCTAAACCAACCCAGGACGTATGGTGATCTAATTGAAAATTTCTACTTCTCAGCCAATACAGCAATACCACAATACACGAATATTACCAACAATTATCACATTCCAAAACCTTGGTGGGACGAAGCGTGCCAGGAAACAGCCCGACGCAGAAAATTAACTTATATTAAATATAAGCAAAATCCAACAATAAGTAACCTAATAGAATACAAAAAGATGGACGCATTAGCGAAGAAAACCTTTAAGGAGAAGAAAAAGAAAAACTGGAGGGAGTATTGTGAAAGTTTGAATCAAAATACTCCCATTAAGGAGGTATGGAGGAAAGTAAATTGCTTTAAAAATCGCAAACAATCCAATAAATTACCTATTGACCCGGACGAACCATGGATAACAGAGTTTTACCAAAAAATTTCTCCAGATTGGGTTCCGAATGATATTACCAACTCCATAGCCACTGTTTCTAGAGATAACCTTTGCTTAGATCGTCCGTTCTATCTATGGGAACTAAGAAGGGTCCTCAAACAAAATAACAATTCTGCTCCTGGTAAAGACAATATATCTTATTCTATGATTTCTAACTTGACAAATGAACATAAAATCCATCTACTTCATATTCTAAATAATATTTGGCAGAAACAAGCACCAATTCCAGAAAGCTGGAAGGAGTATATTATAATACCTATAAGAAAACCTGGCAAACGTGATGACGATCACAATTCATATCGTCCAATATCTCTAGCTTTTTGTCTTCTTAAAACCCTGGAAAGACTAATTAAAAATAGATTAGAGCATTGGTTAGAATTTAATGACATTCTCCCACACTCCCAATTTGGTTTTCGCAATTTTAAATCCACGCAAGATGCCATAACTTCTCTCGTAACAACGGTTCAAGTCAATTTCACGGAAAACTCATCTACTGCAGCTGCATTTCTGGACGTATCATCTGCTTTTGATAATATAAATTTGGATATCCTTGAACAAAAGTTATTGTCAGTCGGGATACCTATAGGTATAACATCCTTTTTGAAAACTTTGTACTCAGAGAGATTGATTTACTTAAAAATCAATGAGAAATTTTTTTCTCCTCGACTGTCCAATATAGGCCTGCCGCAAGGAAGTATTTTAAGTCCACTTTTATATATTTTATATAATGTAGATTTAGAAGTCATTGTTCCTATTAACACAAAAATACTACAATTTGCAGATGATGTGGTACTCTATTCATCAGACAAATCAATCGATGTTTCTAAAAATAATTTAACAACAGCTATTTCAACAATACATGCATATTATGAATCAAATGGATTAACACTATCAGAATCCAAAACAGAAATCTGCTTCTTTTCCAGAAAACATAGAATTTCAGAAGGGTATATAAGTTGTGGTCAATTCAAATTTCCAATTAAAAACTGTATCAAATACCTGGGAACTTATTTAGACAGAAAACTTTTGTGGAAAGACCATATTCAACATATCATTAAAAAAACCGAAAAAGCTATGAATATCCTAAGAGCTTTCTGTAAAACAAACTGGGGTGCAGATCCCAACATTAGTTTAATGTTTTATCGATCTATGATACGTCCAGTTTTCGATTATAGCTGTCACTTGTATGGAAACGCATCGAACACCCATTTAACAAAAATTGAGGTACAGAAAAATAAGTGCCTACGCTTGTGTCTTGGGTATCTGAAATCCACACCAATTAATGTAATGGAAATTGAAGCTGTTGAACCGCCATTGAATTTACGGAGGCAGTATCTTACCGACAAATATATAGCTCGTACCATTAGCAGAGACCAAGTATTTCTTAAAGATATACACAATCTGGCTGTTTTAGATTTGACTAAAAGGTATTGGTTTAAGAAAAAATCTCCACTCGTGGCGGTAAGCTATAGAAATCTGTCTAAATTTAAAGAGGTACTTTATAAGGGTCATCTTCCACCAGTTTATACTGAAAAGCCTCATGTACTGTTTTCAATAAAAATCAAGACAGAATTTCTCAATGATGTCCAAGGCCCCATGTTTAACGCAGAAATTCAGAAGAAATGGCCTAATTATTATTATATATTTACTGATGGTTCAAAAAAAGGAAATAATACTGCTTGCGCAATATACCAACAGAATTCTGGACTACAGCATAAATATAAGTTACCTGATGAAGCCACCATCTACACATCCGAAATGCTGGGTTTAAAGTTTGCTCTTTCTCACGCTTTGACAAAGGAAATGAAGAACTGTGTAATATTTACAGACAGTAAAAGTGCAGTAGAAAGATTATGTGTAACAAATAAATCCAAGCAATTGACTCATCTTGATACAGAGATTTTAAAATTGTACTACGAGGTTTCAAAGCTCGGAGGAGAAGTTGTTATCGCATGGATCAAAGGCCATTCTGGGATAATGGGTAATATAATAGCAGATGCTCTGGCAAAAGAAGCATTATCAAGCGGAGAAACCATAGACAACAATATTTTACCGGTGTCAGATATAGATGTATATAATAAACATCAGCTCAAATTAAAATGGCAAGCCAATTATACGGAATCAGAAAGTCAGTGATCCTTTAAATATTGGCAACCCACACTTCTTAAAAAAAGGTGGTTTCATTCAGAGTCCAACAGAAGTTTTATTAAAACTATTAATAGGCTAAGGTCAAATCATGCTCTAACACCTTCAAGAATGTGCAAAATGAATTTAGTAGACACTCCAAACTGTACTTGTGGTAAATATGGAGATTTAACACATATTCTATTAGAATGTGTAAACCAACAAGGAAACATTACGTGTTTATATGAAAACTAACGAAAATTAAATGTCTGTTTCCTATTTCATATAAATGAGTTAATTTTCTCTGGAATCGTAGAAATCTATAATTGTATTTATCAGTTAATAAGGAATTGTAAATATAAACTTTAAACAATATAATTTACTAACCATAGAATTAAGATGAAACTTGTAAGCAATTTGCGAACATACCAATCACGTAATAAACCTTTTAATACGAAAAAAAAATAAAAAAAAAAAAAAAAATATATATATATGTGTATATAATGTGTATATATATATATATATATATATATATATATATATATATATATATATATATATGTATATATAAAAACAAAAAAAAATGGAAAACAAAATTATTACAAAAGATGACCAAAACAAAATAAAAAATATATATACATATTACATACAATATCAAAAAGTAATATAACGAAATAAAAAAAAATAAATAAAAATAAAAATAAAAAAAAAGAAAAATAAAAAGAAAAATTAAAACTTACATTTAGTACTAACTCGAACTCTGATTGTTGTTCTGTGAATACAAATTACAAAATAGTCTGGTCAATTGGCTATGCCAAGGCCATAAAAAAAAGGGCCTTTCACCTTTCCTTGTATAATAAGTCTTTCCATGTTTTCTGTGTTTGCTCTCAAACATATGTAATATACTGTTGTGATCTGCTTTATGATGTTTTATTATTAATTAACACTAATTTAATTAATCCAATTATTTAATTAATTAATTCACTAATTTATGCAGAGTCATACAAATCAATTACTATTAAAAATTCTCAGGGTGCCTTTTTAATTTTACTTTAATCAGTTTACTTTATATATCTCTTCTAGTGGGTTCAGTATCTCCTAGTTGCTCATAATCGGGATAGAACAGGAAACGGAACTAACATTAAAACAACATAAATATGCACACAAATTATTATTTATTTTCAATAAGCAATACGATGAATATTAATAAATAACTTTTGTACGCAATTATCTGTCCCAACAAACTCCTATACTCTAAATTTAATTTTAATTACAAACTATCTATTGATCTGTTTTATAATAATATCTACTAAAAAAAATGACCAGATAAAAATATAATTTATTCACAAAAAAAATTACTTTTTGAAACTTGGAATCTTAGTTCGTATGCTTATATTTGATTTTATCTTTAGAATATCCTAAAATTTTCTTTCATTCAAATTATTTGACTGACCTTTATTTTTTTACACCAATGATGTCTCCTCTCGATCAAACCACAGTTCCTTCCTTGATTGATTATGTCCGGCTACCATCAAATCTTTCCCGTTCTCAGCATCGATCCAAACCGCATACCAGCAAACTACTCCTCCGAAAACACAAGCCCAAGCCTCTTTTGACCGGTACTCTTTATTCACAAATTCTCCTTTCTTTCTCAATTATATCTCGTGGACTATGCAGACTCAAAAGAGGTATTAATATTCTCGATTTTGATCTGCTCTCAGCTTCCACCTTTTTCACTAACAAACGAAAACACTGGTACTCATATTGACTACACGAAAACACGTCTTCTCTTCTGGTCTGCCGGTAACATAATCCTCCTTTCAATCTCTCCCAGACAACCTTCTCAACTCTCTCATTCCCACCATTCCTTTTTAACCAATCATAAGCATTCATCTTTCCCACTTATTTTCGATTTAGAAAATTTCCAACATGATATTTAAAACAAATAAACTACTTTCACTCAAATTACTTTTCAGAAACCATTAACAATTTTGCCTTTTTCAACAGAAATAAGTTTCCAAATTCTTGTTATCTCATATCTAAATCTAATTCTTATTTACTTTCGAAAAATGCCCACCGCAAAATATAATTACAAGTTTATTCCTAAATCTATCATTATACGGGTTCCATTGTCTTTTCACTATTCACTCAGTCTTTCACGGAAAAACTCGTCAGGGTCCAGTCACGGAACAATGTTTTCTCTTATTCTAACTATTACAAATAAGTAGGCTTAATTGATGAAAATTGAATTCTCGTGTCAGGTTCGGCATCAAGTCTGTCCCAGCATTTAATTTTTATCGACAAATAAGCTCAGAATCCCGTTTCGCACATATATGTGGTTACAAATTGTAAAAGGACCAACACTGCCTTTTGCGACAATTGAGAATATTCATCTTGTATACTGCACCAGAATTCCGTTAATGATATTAAGTTAAATTTATTTTGCAATGATGAATCAGATGTCATTTCAATAAAAGTTTCGTAGTCCCTCGTTGACATGGTGGAAGGTCGTGCTTTAAAAATAAATGGGTTTCTTTATCCACAATTCAGTTTGATATTTAATCTGCTGTTTTTTTAATACTTATCAAAAGCAGGGAAGGGAAACGATCGAACTCGTTGGAGCGCATAAATATTGTCCAAAAGTCAATTTTTTTCTTGAAAGCAAGAATTTTTTCGTGGGCAATAAATAAATTTACTTGTTTGCCGTGGAGGGTTAAATTAAGTTTATTTATTTTTGCAAAAATGTCGCTTAAATAGGCAATTTTAAGTAACCAATTAGTGTCGAATAATCGACATTTAAGTTCAAAATTGTGTTCTAAAAAAAAGCACGCACCTCGTTCCTTAACTCAAGAAAACGGGTTAGTATCTTTCCTCGTGATAACCATCTGAGTTAACACATCATTCAGTGTGTAAAAGAAGAGATCTATGTACACTTCCATTATCCTCACAGAGTATTTTAAATAAACGATTATTTAGCGGCCAAGATTTTATGAAGTTAATAATTTTTATGACCTCATCAAGAGCACTTTTATAACTGGAGGATAATTTTTTAACAGCAAGTGCCCGCCTATGGATCATGCAGTGGCTACTAGAACAGTTTTTAGCTATATTTCTAATAAGCTGTACAGCCCGATTAATTACGCCAGTCATGACCTTTGCTCCATCGGTACAGATATCAACACAGTTGTCCCATGGTATTTTATTCTCTTCAAGAAGAGAATTTAAAAGACCAAATATTTCGACTCCAGTAGTACGTGTTGGTAGAGTTTTACATAAAAGGCGGTCGCTTTAAATATAAAAAATGATTGTGCTGATGGCGCCGTACAATTCGCGACGTCAGACTATCGCATTTGCACCGAATGAGAATATCCAGAATAGTAAGTGGAATTTAGTTGATATTATACTTCCTTGAATGTTATTCAAAAAGCACGTAGCTTTCGCGGAAGCCCTGAGGTATCACCACGGAACCCTGGGGTTCAGCGGAACACAGTTTAAGAAACGCTATTTAAGAACATCTAATATGCTTTCTTAAATTAAGCTGTAGTGTTAGCTTAACCATGAAAATGATAATTTGTGATTGAATAAGAAAGTATTGTAATAAGAAAGGAAAATACGAACAGACTTGTGAAGCCTTATTTTTATCTTCTTTTTTTTTCTAATCTTCGAGGGTTGGGAAGTGCAATTAGTGGCCCATGCTTCAAGCTAAGGCAGTCGAGTTGCACAAACGGTTTAAAGATGCGAGGAAAATTTTACTGCGGTGTTTGGCTCGACAGATGGAAGAAGAGATATGGCATCCGACAACTGAACATTTCGGATGAAAAACTTCCGGCCGATTCATCTGAAATTGAGCCGTTTAATTTAAAATTAAGAGATTTCATTTTAGAGCATGGCCTCACGTCATATTAAATCTTCAATTGTGACGAAACGAGTCTCAATTTCAGAATGCTTCCAACCAAAACACTGGCAGCCCAAAAGTGAAAAACTGAGCCTGGATACAAAAATAGAAAAAAAACTCTTTTGATGTGTAGCAACACTTCTGGATCCTTAAAATTAAGACCACAACTTATTGAAAAATCGAAGAATCCAAGAGCTTTTAAAAATATTTAAGTAAACTGCCTACCCACCATTGCGTTGTTGAGGCCTACGTAAAAAAGAAAAAACTACCAAGTAAAGCTATTCTTCTTTTGGACAACGCGCTATCTCATCCAGATACAAGTTCTATCTCATCCAAGGAGTTTTAGAGGCTATTAAACGGAATTATCGTCGAAGGCTTCTCCAAGTGTTGTTGACCTGGTTGGATAAGGGAATAACTGTGAGAGCAGTCGTTAAAAAGATCACCCTTAAGGATGTGTGATACTGGATAGCTTCAGCGTGAGATGACGTGAGAGTAACAACTTTGCAAAAGTCACAGCGAAAGGTTTTTCAAATTGAAGGAAAAAGTGATGGAAGAGATAACAATAACTGTATTTGTGAAATGATAGACCTCGCTAATCAGTTATCAACGGAACTGCCGATAAACGATGAAAATGTCAACGAGTGAATTATGCAAGATCGGCAAAAGGAACTGACTGATGATGCAATCGACGACATGGTTATCAACCTACACAGTGTCACTGAGGATGACACAGAAGAGATATACGAGAAAATATCTTACACCGAAGGATTAAAGGCGATTGGAGCTACCCTCGCCTACATTGAGCAACAGAAAGAGTCAACTCCACCGATGGCCAGATGATTTGTAATTGTATATACAGATTGAACGAATTTAAAACGGAACATACGAAATCAATGTATTTCGGCTCAACTCCGCTCTAGGTGGTTGGCCAACAAAAGGTTGTCAAATAATTATATTATAAAAATCCAATACTTCAGCGGGCTGCTGGATTCGGAACTCATTCAAGAACAAGTCAAAACTCCACCCAAATAGATTGCCTAGAATCACTGAAAAAACTAGACTAAATAAGCAGTTATTATGCTGTCAAACCACTTATCGCTTCCTTATAGTCCAAAAGATATATTGAGATATATAAGATTGGAATATATTCATTGTAACTGAGTTAAGACTTTGCCTTACAGGCGGACGCCCCTCGTGGTACAGGGGGTGGCTATACAGGGATGAAGTTGTCATTTTTTCGGAAAAATTAACAATCAATAATATGGCTGAAAAGCCCAGAGTAAGATCTTGGTATAACTAGACGAAATCCCAAAGGGCGGACGCGAGAGTGGATACATAAGGTGTGGCGGACAGGGGTGAAATTGCAATTTTTTGGGGAAAAATTAACGATAAGTAATATGTCCGCCATTTTCATGGCTCATTATTTAGCCCCTAAAAACTTTAAATCCAAAAGGGCGGATAGCTGGGTTGGTACAGAGAGCCACAAAACGGGGTCAAATGTACCACTTGCCTGCGCATTTTAGGTCTCGGTAACAATTTTCAAACTGATTTTATTATGATATTTTTATACCGATTGATTTGAAAATTTGTATGCTCACTTCTGTTACTATTCTGAGAAGCGTCAAGTAGAGTTTTCCTCAAAATTTTCCAAAAAAATTTCCGTAAATGAAAATTTTCGTATTTTTTTGAGGTAAAATCTAATTTGTAGAATCCTTTCGATTTTCTGTAAGTTATACCATGATTTGTTTTCCAAAAATATTCAAACGATTATTCCGATAAGAAAAAAAAATTAGAAAAACTTTTCTAAAACATTTGATAAAACTCTACGTCATCGTCTGAATCTTTTATAGAATATTTTGTAGTTTTAAAATGATATTATGATAATGTTTTTTTTTCAAACTAAAGTCATATTTACTTTACAAATCACATTTTTTTCTTAAATATAAATATTTTACGAATTAATTTTTAATTGAATAAATGTTTTATATTTGATATTTTATTAAATTAAAGTAATTTTTTAATGTTAACTATTAAATATTTTTGGCATAACAAATAGTAATTTTACTTATTTTTTATTACAATAAAAAGGTTTTTAAATTTATATTGCATAAATAATGATTGTTCAGATATAAGAAAAATTTGATTTATTATTACATTAATAATCAATTACAAAATATATTATTTCTATTTATCAATAGGTAAAATTCAATTTGTAGAATTCCTTTAACATTTTACAAATAATTATTAATAAAAATTAATTTAATAATGGAATTATCAATTTTTTAAGTTTTGAAATTTACTTTGTAGATATTTTCAATATTTTTTTTAACTTTCAAATTGATTGACTTTTTTTTCATTACCTAGTTAATTATAATTTTACAAATTCTGTTTGGACATTAATTTTGCATTATTATTATTTTAAAATATTAAAATAATAATGATGCGCGTTCATTTAGATCAGTAATTCTAGACGCATGCGCTAAATGTAATAAGTATCAAGATGCTTTTATTCAACTTGGTGAAACTGACTTCGATTGTAATGAAGTTTTTGAAACCTTAGAAACTTTCATATGTCACTTATATGGAACAGGACTGACGAGAACAATTCCAAAAAGAAAAGTAAACGATGTCAAAGTTTCACTATTTAACCGGCAGTATAAGTTGCATGATGTGAACGAGCCTTAAAAAAAAACTAAAAAATTTCGATGCTTCAAGCTTACCACCATGTCAAGATGAATTACACCAACATCTACTGCGAGCTCATTATATTTCAAATATTTGGACAAATGCTCATAAAAAAGTACCAACAGAATTGATTGTTGAAGAACATGGTTGGGAGTTTGAAGATGAAACATATAAATTCAAATGATTTAGTGGACCTCAGATGCCAGAATCAGTTCGAGAAGTAGTGATTGAAAATAAAGCAGATAATGAATGTGATATTATTGAAAGTGAAAGTGACGAAGATGATGAATGTGATGACATCAATGAGAGTGAGAAAAATGACGAAATTTTTAAAGTATTTCTAAATTTTTTTTCTTATCAGAAAAATCGTTTGAAAATTTTTGGAAAAAAATCATGGTATAACTGATAGAAAATCGAAAGGATTCTACAAATTAGATTTTACCTCAAAAAATTACGAAAATTTTCATTTACGGAAATTTTTTTGGAAAATTTTGAGGAAAACTCTACTTGACGCTTTTCAGAATAGTAACAGAAGTGAGCATACAAATGTTCAAATCAATCGGTATAAAAATATCATGATAAAATCAGTTTGAAAATTGTTACCGATACCTAAAATGCGCAGGCAAGTGATACATTTGACCCCGTTTTATGGCTCTCTGTACCAACCCAGCTGTCCGCCCTTTTATATTTAGAGTTTTTAGGGGCTAAATAATGAGCCATGAAAATGGCGGACATATTACTTATCGTTAATTTTTCCCCAAAAAATTGCAACCTCACCCCTGTCCGCCACCCCTTATGTATCCACTCGCGCGTCCGCCCTTTGGGATTTCGTCTAGTTATACCAAGATCTTACTCTGGGCAAATGTTCAGAGCCATATTATCGATCGTTAATTTTTCCGAAAAAAATGACAACTTCATCCCTGTATAGCCACCCCCTGTACCACGAGGGGCGTCCGCCTGTAAGGCAAAATCTTAACCCAGTTACAATGAATATATTATTCCAATAGAGAAATGTCATATTACTGATCAGTTCAAAATTTCGGCTCTATCTCTCCGACTATTAGGCAAGCTCCTCTTTCCTTTAAAGGAGACGGATAGTTGAACGATATTTTATACAATGTCTATCACCGGGTATGGATTTATTTTTGTCCAAGTTTTATATTGGTCCACTATTTCAAATGCAGTTCAAAGAGACATATATTAAATTGTATGTTCCGTTTTAAATTGGTTCAATCTGTATATATATATATATATATATATATATATATATATATATATACATATATATATATATACATATATATATATATATATATATATATATATATACATATATATATATATACATATATATATATATATATATATATATATATATATATATATATATATATATATATATATATATATATATATATAAGAAATACGGGATATTCGTGACTGTCGATATAAACAAAACCACCAGCTTATTAGGACTGCAGTCAGAAGGTTGGCCGAGATGTTAAAGAAACACTCTTTTGACTTTTTGTCAAGCTTTCGGAATTGTTTTATTCTTTTTTCAAGACACTGTAATATAGATGAAATGTGTAAATGTTTACAAAATATCACATATTGTCAGTGCAACTTACTAGTAGTTCAGATTATTTACTTTGACACTCAACATTAAAAACACAGATATAAAATATAATAATGGACAATACATTCTAAAAATTTTTGGTCAGGATTGTAAAACTTTGTTCATTTCATGACATCTTTTGATAGTGTGTTTTAACTCTAATACATAGAGAACAGAAAAAAAAACAATGTGATTAAAATGTAATTAGTTGTTCTGGATATTGTATTATTGTGTTGTATATTGTGTTATTTATTTTCAAGAGACAAGAGGCCCATATTGGGTAGATTTTTATTTTTAATTATTAAACTATTAAACCTAAGTTTTACAATCCTGACCAAAAATTTTTAGAATGTATTTGTCCATTATTATATTTTATATCTGTGTTGTTAATGTTGAGTGTCAAAGTTTATTTTAAATAATCTCAACTACTTGTAAGTTGTACTGACAATATGTGATATTTTGTAAACATTTACACATTTTTTTATCTATATTACAGCGTCTTGAAAAAGGAATAAAACAATTCCGAAAGCTTGACAAAAAGTGCTTTCTCTTTGCACATATTCCAATCTAGAATAATCATTTTGCTTTAATACCAGTTAAGCTTTATTTATATTTTTAGATATTTACCATTCAAGCGTTATTTTTTTACCACTACCTATTCTGCCAAAAAACCTGAATCGAATGGAACATTTTTAAAACATGCAGTCGATATATATAAGCCATTATATCTAATTCATTCAATGACTAAGGTCTGACAAGCCCGTTGGGGGTATACATTTAATACCTTAAGCTCTACATGACGTCTTCGTATTTTGGTAGCCAGCAAGATATCACACCTTAAAAGATTTACTGTAAGTCGGGGGTGTAGTGGAAAGATTAAATCAATGTAATAACTTTCGTAAATTATATATTTTAATATTATTAAAGATGTTAAAATGGCATAAGTGAAGTAATCAGATACTTTACAATTAATATACAGGGTGTCAGCAAACCCTCTGCATAAAAAATACAAATTTTAAAACTTAATTTAGTCGATCTAATGTAAATCGCCTAATCGAAAAATGTTTCCTAATAGAACATCGGATTCCAATACGTGATTCAACTACGATTTTATCCCTTATGCCATTTTGTTTACTAAAAACAAAAGCAAACGGAAATTTAGAATTGAATCGGTTTTTTTTGAAAATCCAATTTTCCTAATTTGTCGCAACTTTTCCAAGGTCAAATTTTTTGTTTTAACGACCTGGCGTTATCCCTTTTTTTACAGATTCCTTATCGTGAAAACTAACAGCTTCCAAGTGGCATGAAGGAGAAAATAACTCACATTGACTTAAAACATTACTTATTTAGGTTATAATTATTAACATCCTTAGGCCACCAGTAGCCCTTATGCTAAAATTTTTTAAAATAAAATCAATACTTCTCTGTCGAGAAAATCGTCGCATCACATGCGATTTTATTTATAAAAGAGAATTCATTTTCACGCAGATTTCCCTAGGAAAGTCCTCTGTTTTCACATATTTTACTCTCCTTGATTTAATTTTTCAGTACTCTCAAAAACATAAAGAGATAAAATGGTGGCTGAACTTCTATTGAAATCCGACAGTGTATAGACTATATAGCTAGACCTTATTAGCGATGGCGTCCTAACATCGATTTAATTCAAATATCTTTAAAACGGTTACTTGTAAGTGATCCAATTTTATACATTTATTAAGTAGAATATACCCAATCATTTTATGTATACGTTTTTTTTAATTTGTCATAAGCGGCTCGTTTAGGAGGGGTCTTTTGTTTATAACTTTTTTTCTTTCAAAATTTCATCAGTTTGACGTAACATTTAGTAAATTTTAATTTTTACATAATAATACTCTTATCTTATCTTATACACAAAACGAAAACAGGAGTGGAGCGAACACATTAGTAGAATGGCAGAGGATAGGTTAGTACGAATAATATGATATAAGCCACCAAACGGACGAAAAAGTATTGGCAGACCAAGAAAAAGATGGTGCGATAATTTAAATAATTTAGGAGACTAATATTGAAAAAAAAACAGGCTTTAAAGCCTACATACAAGAAGGAACATGAAGAAAAAAATACTCTTATCTGAAGTGGCTATGATGTATAATTCAGTTGATTCCATTTCATGATCCAATTTTAATATTAGGTAGCTCTCCAAATTGAATTAACAGTCTACTTGTTAAGCCTGGAATATAGAGGCAAAGAGTGGTAAAACGTTCAACGATTGTTTGTTGAGACCTTTGTTTGATCTGTCGTCATACGACACATCAATTTTTTAATTTCTGTTCTTTAAACTCTTTTTTAAGTTTTAGAAAACTGACTTAGTTCTGTTTTTTGATAACCGTAACTCAACGTTGTGTAGTTTTTAATCTGTATGGTTTATAAATTAAGCTATTTTCTTCACTTTCGTTATATTCTTGCTGCATACCTTTTGTAAGGTAAACCATGTGCAAATTGGATATTCGTATATTTAAATAATTTTGTAGATGAACTGATGATGTGTGTAAATTTAATCCACGAAACGTCTTCAATAAAAATATGAGGTAGCTGATATCCTTTTTTTTTTATTCTGCAGGATCACTCGAAGAGTGGTGGGTTTTTCGTTCAAAAGTTGGAGAAAAAAAGACAAAGAAGTTGGCTACTTTATCTATTTATTGAAGACGTTTCGCTCTATAATCAGAGAGCATCATCAGTCCATCTAAAAAGCACAATATGAAAAACCAAACAATGCCAAACATCAAGTCAATATAAATTCAATATAAAGTGGACCTGAATTTTGCTCCCATTTGCCGGGTATCTCCTGTTAGCATTGGAAGCTTTTGTGGTAACTTCATTACACCTTTTATAATATTACTAATTAAACTCTTAATCTATTCAATATTGTTACCTAAAGTAAAAATTAAATTAAATTAATATTAAACTGTTGGAAGTGTGATCTTACGATCTTGTTAGTTCACGGCAAATACTTTTATATAGTTTTTTAAATTACATGTACAAAAACCACATGGTCTTTTGCTGTGCTATGTTTAAATTAAATTGTAAACTGTATCTAGTTTCAATTTATTATTTATACAACTAATTATTGATGTCCATTATCTTAAGCTTCTTTACATTTTATACCATTGACTGCTACATGTCTTTTTGAGGTAACACATTTATATTGACTTGTCTATGGATGTTTGGTTTTTCATATTACGCTTTTTAGATGAACTGATGATGCTTTCTGATTAGAGAGCGAAAAGTCTTCAATAAATAGATGAAGTAGCCAACTTCTTTGTCTTTTTTCTCCAACTTTTCTCCACCACGCTTCGAGTGATATATATATATATATATATATATATATATATATATATATATATATATATATATATATATATATATATATAAAACTTAGAGCTAAGATTAATATTATTATAAAAATTAATATTAAACTCACCAGTCTTCCGGGTTGAACCGCGTCGATATCCATTTTGCCGAGCTTTCGACATCCTCTCTGATGTCTTCTTCAGGGCTTCCTTCCTTCCAGGTCTAAGAATATTAATCTTAGCTCTAAGTTTAATATATATATATATATATATATATATATATATATATATATATATATATATATATATATTGCAGTCCAATTATAAAGCTTTATTATTTTAAATTTATTTTTCATAAAGATGTAATATATTTATACTTTTAAATTAATTTTTTATACAAACACTAAGTATTCTAGTTTTTTTATATACATTTGTTTATTAACTTTAAGACATTTATGTTACAGATGATGTACATACATAAAGATGTATAAGCTTAAAAATAATTTTTATCCGGGAGGGTCACCTACTCTGAAATATAATATTTAATTTAAGTATCCTTCTGAATTATTTGAATATTTATCGGTTCCTCTCAGTAGGATTCAATCTGACTACAAATTTTAAACACCCACCCATGTAAACGGCTTGTTTGAATAATTTTAAAGGTCCGACGTGGATTATTTTTATGAATTTTAAAAGCAATAGACAGACCAAAAAGGCGTTGAGTTTAAAGTCTGAGAATAAAAATAAGCATCATGCGTTGAAGCCATTCAAAAATAAATTAAGGTAATTTTTGCAAATATTTAGTTGCCATTGTTACACATACTCTACTGTAATTCGGGATGATGCTATAATCTTCCTTTTCTTTAGGTGCCGTATCCGTATTCAGTCGTTGGTCATCATCATGTTTACAATTTCCTGAAACCGTTCTCTATCGACTGCTGCGCGAAATAATTCTTCTACTGTGGTAGCATACCATTGCTATCATATTATATCATATTACGCAGCCACAAAAGTTTCTTTCAAACAATATATCTCTTTCCCTCTACTTTTCCTTGTATTATAAGGCAAAGTAGGCGGTATTTGGGTCCCTCTAATTGTATGGCCAAAGTGTTCTCTTTGTCTTCTCTTGATAATGCTTGTGAGCAAGCGTTCTGAATTCATCACATCTTAAGAACATCTTCATTGGAAGTGTGCGAAACCCATGATATTTTTGGGATCCGTCGATAGCGCCACAATTCGAATGCTTCTAATTTGTTAAACATTGTGGTCTTTAATGTCCATGTCTCACAAGTATATATTAGGATATACTACACATAACATTTCAGGACCTTATTGTAAATATGTATCGACAGGTTTCTGTTACGTAAACTGGTTTTCAGGTCAAAAAAGCCTTATTTGTTATTTCGATCCCGGGTATTATCTTTTTATCATAATCACAATTTACATTTAACCTGCTGCCAAGGTATTTAAAATGATTGACGCGTTCTATCTCCTCTCCATTAAGTGAAAGAAAACCTTGATCTATATTAATCTTTCCAACATTAAAAATGTTAAATTTAAGATCTGTCCGATAACTTGCTTCACTGACTAGATTTACTAATACGTGGAGATCTTGTAAATTTTCTGAAGGAACGGCTGTATCATCAGAGTATCTGATGTTTTTGATTACTTCTCCACCTAGTCTTACTCTCTCTTGTCTGTCGTCTAAAGCCTGCCTAAAGATTTCTTTAGAGTATAGATTAAAAATATTGAGTGACAAAACACAACCCTGTCGTACTCCTCATTTGATAGGTAGTTTTTCAGTTTGACTATCTTCAATTTTGATAGAGCCTACTTGATTGTAATATAAGTATTTTAACAGTATTTTAACAGTATTATATCGTTGCGGTTAAGTCCTGCTGCACGCAGGCAATTGAAAACTGTATCGTATTGTAGTCAGTCAAATGCCTTCTCGATGAAACAAACATAAACGTTTTTTCGGAACTTATGTGTGGGTAATTCAATTGATTAGTCTAAAATCGCTGAATTTGGTGGGGCTGCTTTCCTTTGGTAATGTTATAAACAGTAACCCCAACCAATCATCTGGTATCATTCCGTCAATGTAAATATTGTTAAGAAAGTGATTAAGTAGGTAATGTTTTCCTCGTCCAAATGTTTAAGTACCTCAACCGGGAATTTGATCTGGTCCAGGTGCTTTATTATTTTTGGCTTGCTGCAATGCTTTTTTGCCCGTAACCATTGATGTTTCGTGTTTCTTTGTTATTTTTATCACTTCTTCTATTTGATGGTAGAATTTTTCAATTTTCTGCACATCTACGTCAGCAGTGCGAGCATAAACTTGGATTATATTTATATTTACAAATTTTCCGCTTCGCTTTGATCCACAACCCAGATTTTCTAAACATACGTAGTGGTTGGTCTTACTATTGTGCGGCAAATTCTAAGTTTTGTTTCTTTGATAGGATCTTAAATAGAAAAGATTTATTATGATTTTACATTTTAAAATATCTTTTATTGGTCACTCTACAAGTGACTTTATCACTTATTTATTTCTCTTCACTTGTTTCTTTTTGTCTTATCCTACTGTAAAGTTTATTGTTACTAGGAGAATTTGTCAGAGGAGCAATATGTCCCTCTTACTTTTTTAACTTTTTTTTTCTTTATTAACCGCATCAACTACTTGAAGTTATTAGCGGGAGGACATAATATACAATTAATTAAATTACAAGCAGTCAGGATTTGTACAATTGTACATTACAATTAAGTGGGTAGGTTTGTAGTACAATACTTGAGTTAAGATTAATTTTACAATATGGTGTTATTAGTAACTAAAGTAAAACCTGTTTATATATTAATATAAATATTATATATTAATATAAGTAAATTATACTCATTAACAATTTGTTTAAAATATTAATATCCTTTAGATAATTAAAGAGGTTTTTCGGATTACAATTATCTCCTAAAACATCCTTGATATTTCCAGGTATTGAATGTTTGTTTCTTTCATTAATAAATTTGGGACAATCTACTAAAATATGTGTATGGATATATTATAGTTACAAAGATCACGTACAGGGGGATTTAATTTGGCGATAATATAACCATGAGTTAGTTTGCTGTGTCCTATACGCAATCGATTCATTTTAACGAATACCCGTCGGTCAACGTTTATTTCACACCATGAATGTGTTGTAGGCTTAATAGTGTTTAGAAATGATTTTGATTGTTGCCATTTATTTGGCACATACATGGCACAATTTAGATATGCTCGGTTCACTTTTTTTAATAGACTGTCTTTTGTATTAAGCTCTTCCGGAAATGACAGCTTACTTTGTTCCGGACACGCGTAGAATTATTTCGTAGACTCAAATTTCGAAAGAGTCGATCTTACTTTTATCAATTTGTTTCAGAGTCTCTGTTTTAACCCCGTATATAGCAATGGGAAAATAAGAACATTAACCAACTTAGGCTAAGTCTTCCTTGTCATTGTTCGGTCTTTCCATATGTTAATTAATTATCAGTTACGGCTCGGACCACTGCTAGTCTAAGCTTGATTTCTAAGGAGCTATGGCTGTTGGTAATTATTGTAAAGCAATATGGTATACTAATCTGTCTACGTCTTCAAAATTCGCCAGTTGACGTATATATGGTAGATTATTTATTTGAGTAATAAATAATATATATTTAAATATAAAGTCCATTTAAGCAATATTATACTGGTTCATGCTTTTAAACTTAAAAAAAAGGTTAAGTATTTTGTTCAATGGATAAACGATGTCATAATAATAATATTATTAAAACTCATGAATCTTATTCAAAGTATGTGTGTCACCATTTTGAATGACAAACAGTGCCAATCATAAAAAATATGAAACAAATTTAACTCTTAAAGCACAATCGACAGATCTAAAGCTGATTCTTAACTTTCCACTAAATGAACTAATCAAATTACCTACTTTATAGGTTACCTACTTTACTTTAACAATAATTACATAAAAAATTCAAGACACATATACTCAAACTCATCTTCTTCTTAGAGTGTCATATCCTTACGGAACGTCGGCGACTACCATGCTTATAATATTTTTATACTGATCTCGGTCTTGCGCTACGTGTAGCAATTGGTCCGCTGTCAAACCTGTCCACTGCCGCAAATTCCTCAACCAAGAGAGTTTTTTCCGTCCTATCCATTTCATTCCTTCGATTTTACCGTTGAGAATTAGCCGAAGGAACTCATATCTTGGTCCTCTGATTATATGTCTAAGATATTCTAGTTTACGCCTCTTAATAATATTTAATAGAGTTCGTTGATGTCCCATTCTTCGAAGAACTTCTTCGTTTCTGGTTCTGCTAGTTCATGGAATTGTTAGTATCCTTCGATACAACCACATCTCAAACGCCTCGATTTTATTCATGATATCGGCGTTTAAAGTCCAAGTTTCACATCCATACAAAAGTACAGACCACACGTAACATCTTGTAAACTTTTCACGGATTTCCAAATTTAATGAGTTATTGGATAATAGAGGCTTGAATTTTTGAAATGAGTTTCTTGCCTGTTCAATTCTACATCGAATTTCGAAGGATGGATCCAGATTTTGGGTAATCCAACATCCAAGGTATTTGAATCTCTGAACTCTCTGCAGCGGTTGTTGGTTTAATATCAGTTGGGTTGCGCCGATATCCACTTTAATGGTCACCATGTATTTAGTTTTATCGATATTTATCGACAGTCCCCAATTTGTGCATTCCATGTCAACTCTATTGATTAGCTCCTGCAGATCGTCGATGTTTTCAGCTAGAATCACAGTATCGTCGGCGTACCGTATATTGTTAATTATTTCTCCTCCTATGATAATTCCTTTTTGATCTTTTAAAGCTTCCCTAAATAGATTCTCAGAATACACGTTAAAGAGGGTGGGAGACAGTACACAGCCCTGTCTTACGCCTCGTTCAATACTGATTGGCTTTGATTCTCTGTTGTTGGTATTAATAATGGCTGTTTGGTTCCAGTAAAGGTTGGCAATAAGTTTGATGTCTTTCTCATCTAGTTGGATGCTCTGCAAGGCGGTAATGCTCAAACTCATAATATTATTCAATAGGGCAAATTTAAAAAAGTTGACATATATTTAAAAAAGTGTTCGTCAACGGAAACCGATTATTAAAAATAGATATATATATATATATATATATATATATATATATATATATATATATATATATATATATATATATATATATCTTTTAAAAATATACTTAACATTTCAACCAATATTTTTCATATTTTTTAACACTAAGTATAATCAAATAAAACAATTTTATTTATCTACTTGACATTATCTATGTAATTCTTTGTAACATTATGATAACAATATTTTAACTTCTCTTCTATCTTCGTTATATTTATCTCAGAGTATTTACTTAAGTTATGTGTGGAGATTACCTCGTTAGTTTACTAATTCTTAATCAGACTTAACAACAAATAGTTCTTGAGACAAAACGATGTCTTAACAAGTTATTCATATTAATAATTTACAAATTTTATGAAGTTCCTACTTTTATAGATTTTTCTGCTTGTACATTTGAAAATATCTATTCTTATTCATAGTATCTACTTCTTTCTGTTTATTGAAAATTAGAAACGAAATTTTCACTCATTTTTTATCCACTTTAATATAATTGCTTTAATATATTATTATAATTCGTATTTTACTACAGTATGTTTTCTCTTTTTTGACGAGAATTTAAAATATTAGAGCATAGTTAATTCTTAACACGTTAACCGCCAGGAGTTTTTTTTCATGCACTTTTTAGCCATCTATTACTCACTGCGACATAATATAAACAAACAATAATTCACACAGTTCTTCAGATCTCTTGGAAACAAATTCTTGGCAGGCGGAGACTACAACGCTAAATATACATACTGGGGATCTGTACTTATTTCTCCAAAAGAAAGACAACTTTATATGCGTATAAAAGACAACAATCTTAAAAACATATCTACGAGTGAACCTACCTACTGACCCACCGTCAGAAATAAAATACCAGATCCTGTAGATTTGGTGTCCACCTTGGGTTTAGCAAACAAACACTTGGGGGCTTCTTCTTGTTATGATCTGTCTTCTGACGATTCTCGTGTTTTAATAGAAGTAAGTTCAGAAATCCTTGGCATAACAACATCTGCTACATTAACTATCAAATCCATAAACTGGGAACAATTAAAAGAATTACTAACTGGAATTGACATTGCCACAGAATACATTAACCAATTTATATAAGAAGCCACCTGGAAATCAAGAAATGGAAAATCAAGAAAAAACCACCCTACTCATGAACAAATCAATAAAATCAAACAAAAAATTATTAAGAAACGAATATTAAGACGTAGATGGCAACTGACGAGAGCACCATAATACAAGATAAATCTGAATAGAGCTGCAGCACAGTTAAAAGCGTTATTAAATAACCACAAAAATAATGGTATACATTCTTATCTCTCACACCTCTAGGAATATTCAAAACGATCGAAAATATCTACCAAAACAACAGAATAAAAGTAAAAGTAGAAGAAGAACTAACCGACCCTATTAAAGCTGGCAATGGGATAAGACAGGGAGATTCCCTGTGTCCTCTATTGTTCAACCTGATTATGGATGAAATAATAAAAAAAGTAAGAACTAAAAAAGGATACCAAATGAGAGAAAAACAACTTAAAATAATCTGCTATGCAGACGACGCAATACTACTCTCTCAAAGTGAAGATGATTTACAACGTATGCTGCACCAATTTAATATAACCGCCAGAAAATTTAACATGTTAATTTCCCCAACAAAGACAAAATGCATGGTTATAACAGCAAATTTACTAAGATGTAAACTGGAGCTGGCAGGTCAGATAATAGAACAAGTGATGGAGTTTAAATATCTAGGCATCACATTATCTACCTACGGAAAGCTCGAAACCGAAGTGGAAGATCCAGTGAATAGAGCAAACAGAGCCGCAGGCTGCCTAAACGAAACAATATGGAGAAATAAAAATATCGGGAAAGAAACGAAAGGCAGAATTTACAAAACAGTCATCAGACCAATAATGACATACGCGGCAGAAACAAGACCTGACACAGAGAGAACAAAAAGTATGTTAGAAACAGCAGAGATGAAAACACTTAGAAAAATTGATGGTAAGACACTATAGGGCAGAGCTAGAAGTACAGATATACGACATAGATGCAAGGTGGAGAACATCAAAAACTGGGTAAGAAATAGAAGAGTAGAATGGAACGATCATATAAGCCGAATGACAACAAATAGAGTAGTAAAGACGGCAAGAGAAGGTTCCCCAATAGGAAGACGATCAGTAGGAAGACCACGCAAACGATGGAATGACAACTTACTGGAGGCACATTGAAAAACAGACAGAGTCATGTCTATATAAAAAGAAGAAGAAGAAGAAGATTCTTATCTCAGACATCTTTCGCCCACAGAAGCTACCGAGTATTCACCCTGGAAAGCAACCAGGTAAATAGAACGTCCTCAATGCTCCAACAATGGGAGACTCAAGAAATCTCTCTACTTATCCCATTGCCAACTTCAATAGGGTTAGCTAATTCTTCTTCTACTTTTAGAAAAAATTGAGGAAATTGTCAAAAAAATTACCAACGTTTACGCTGTTAAAATTTACAGCCCTTGCGAGACTTCTCACTTCTAGTACTCTTATTGATAAGGGGGAGTTGGTCTTCATGAAATTGGAAAACCAATTCCTTGATGCCATTTTCATAACGTGCCACTGTTCTGCTGCATTTAACTTTTTCTTAATGCAAAATTGGTATGACAGAAAACGAACTTCGTAAGAAAAAACGTAATACTTTGTTATATGAATTGTAACCAACGTTAGAATTCTTAATGCCGCTTTTAATTTTTTTATTATATCTGTGCAGGGTTACATGACAACTTTTAAAATGCCTTAGACTATTTTAATATAGTTTTCTAAGGATTACTCTTAGTTTTTCAATTAAGCAAATTCCATTCGTGTATCATTTTGTATGGGGACAATTGTAACAGGTTACAATCATCTCCCATCAGAGTGTTACAAATGTTCTCGTTCTTAATTTTGTCAGAAAACAATATTTTTACAAGAAAGCTTTGTAACATTTACAGAATAAGTTCTGAAACTTACAGGGATATTTTCAAGGCACTTGTAGCAATGTTCACTTGCAAATTTCAACTTTAACACCCTGCATACTTTTTAATATTGATATTTTATTAAAGCAAGTTAGCTACGATCGCAATATTTTAAAGTGTAGTAGATCACCCTGTAAACATACGAACTGTAACAGAGCTGTTTTGTTGTTTATAATTACTTACAAACTTACTTAGTTTTTCTAAGTATTCCCAAATATCTAAGTAATATTTGGTGGAGGGTTATCCATGAAAGATAGATATTAGGTTTGTGTTTAAAGATAGAAACTAATAACTCTAATAACTATAATTTAATGAAAATAAAACGTCACTAACTGTATGAACATAATAAAATTGCCAAATATTTGTATAGCTATCTCTATCCTTTATAAAATGTATACAAATCTAAAAAAGTTAAACAAGTTGATTATATTTTAATTGATTTTGTTTGTTTCAGGTAAAAAATGGCGGTCCTTGACGCCACAAGATCGCCGGCCTTTTGTGGAAGAAGCTGAACGTCTGAGAGTGATCCACATGACTGAGCATCCCAATTATAAGTATAGACCCCGGCGCAGGAAACATAATAAACAAAGAGCGACCACGGGACCAGGACCGCGTGTAGGCACTTCTCTCTCCAGTCCTAATCTGCCTAATATGTCACCAAGATACTCTGGATATATTCCTCCAAACACTAGTCTTTCACCGAGTCTTCAGCAGCAACAAGGTTATACGTCTATAGATTTCCCGAGCCCAGGAAATAGTGTTGATTATACCAATGAAAAAAGATACAGTCCTGATAGTTATAAATTTAATAACCATTATAACTATTTATCCTACCAAAACTATTCACAAAAAAGTCCCTATTCGACGCAATCCCCTGACAATTCCCCAACTCAAAGCCCTGATCCCAAAAATATTCCCGGTAGCCCTTCAGACGTAAAAGAACAAACCGACAAAAGTAGTGTTTTGCCTACTCCGGATCTTTCACCGATGGATCAGGATAAAGACCAATATCAGACTTACAAAGAAGAATCAAGATCATCAACCGCACAAAACACAGTTGCAACTAGTAAGCCAAATTACAACATCAGAGTACATAATTATCAACAAAGTGGTCCACAGTACACCAACACACAACCCATCACTTCAGTACCTATGGCTAACGGTATGTACATTATGTGTGCCAATAAGAGTAGTGTGGAGCAAGGACAAATAGTTACAGGAACATTTTATCCTCCAGTAGCTACTTCCCAGGATCAACAATTACTGGGAAGCTCGCACAGCAGTGGCATTAACACAACTAGTAACTTAAATTATTATAGTTCAAATGTACAGTCTTATTATGGGAAAGAATATCCTTATGAGCAACATGACCAAAGCAAGGACACATTTCTGGGATATCAACCTATGAAAGTTATGGAAAAACCAGAATATATCCCTATATACAAACCTAATCAAATCGAAGAACACTATGACTACAGTCATGAAAATCACTTAACTCAATCTTTTATTTCAAATACTAATCCCGAAAATCGCAGTGATGTTGATGGCGATGATGTAGACACTAGGGAATTTGACAAGTACCTCAAGTTTACTAATTCTGAACCGAACGTAATCGACTCCAACCATAACTATCGAAATGAAGGTATGAGTTCGAATGTATATAATTATCCAGCTCAACAAACGTCTGTGATTTTACCCAATGCAAATATAAAACCTGAACCCTTTATTCCACACTGCCCAGAGATTTATGAACTAGCTGCTAATGGTGTTACAAAAAACGAGGACGATTTTAGTGAAATTTTAGCTGGTGTTAGAAAGACTTGTTTTAGTACTTAATATATTTTACAATTTAATGAAATACTAAGTGCAATTATATATATAATTTTATAATTCTACATCAAATGTTTTTCCATTCTATTTGATATTCAACAAAACTCCAAATTTTGAAAAGCGGAGGTACCTCCATTAATTTTTTTTATACTTTTATTTGCTTTTGTCAAAATTATTTTGGCCAAAAGCAAAATTGAACCATTAATACCAACATAAGAATTTAGTTCGTTATAATTTTTGCCATGACACTTTATTACGAGTATGTTTTGTTTGTTTACTGCAAATAATATTGTCTTTCTTAGTATTTTTCACTACTTATTTTTATTATAGGTACTCGATTTGCAAGTCCATCGATTCCGTTCAAAATTAACTGAAAATAAAAAATTAATTTCCCTAGTGTTTCTATATAACCATGTATACTACGTATTGTTCTGAAGCTATTTTCTTGTGGCATTTTTAATTAATTACTATTTAAATGGGAATAAGCCGCAATTAAAGGTTAAAATACGTTTATTTACGTTTCAATTTCCACTTCGGAAATCCACACGATTTCCGAAGTGGAAATTAAAACGTCAATAAACGTATTTTAACCTTTAATTGTGGCTTATTCCCATTTAAATAGTAATTAATGTATACTACGTGTTCGGTTCAGCATCAAAACTAACCTAAAATCAATATTAAATTAGCTCTTGTTATAATCCTTGTTTATAATTTCTTTAAAAAAAAACCCTTCTCAAAAGACACACTGAACAAACTGAAAACTGGATAAATAAATGTCCGATTAAATGAGCAGTGCACTAAGATCTCAATAAAGTTGACCGATAAATGTAGCTGTTAAACGATTGCCAAACGCGAAATTAATAACCTCACGAACTTGAAATAATCGTTAAGTTTTCTGATTTTTTCATCTGGTTTTGATAAAAACCATTATTTTGACGACGTTTCGGCAAGATCGCACTTGCCATTGTCAAGTCAGGTAGTAGCGCTTCTCGCTGATGCTTAAAGTTAACAAAAAATTACATTATTATGTCATAAATTTACTTGTACTTTAATAAGCCACAAGAAAATAGCTTCAGAACAATATTAAGAAACCCTTGTGGGCCCAGCGTTATTCAAAATTCGCTGATGATAACCAGACGTAAACACGAATGAAAAGAAATACTAAAAAGACTAGAAGCACAAGCGAGAAAGAAAGGGAGTACATAAATAAAGAAAAGAACAAATATATGGAATGGACAAAACGAGAATACATACAAGAACCTGACAATAAACACAAAAGACAAAATATATAAATTTTTGAAGAAGACGTAGAAAGATTCCAATACCTAGGAGCTACATTTAGCAGGAGACCAAATATAAAAGAAGAAATCCAAACGAGAATTATGGCTGGTAATCAATGTATCAAGTCATGCTCAAAATGTGGGAGAGAAAAATCCTCAGGAAAATAGTAGGTGGAAAGGTATGGAATGGAATGTGGATAAAAAGACCAAATGTAGAACTAAAGATGATGTATGGTGAAACAAATATCATAGGGATTATAAAATCGCAAAGACTGAGATGGTTGGGCCATATCCGAAGGATGCCAAACACGAAACTACCCAAAAGAATACTAACGGGAGGAATAGAAGGAAAGAAGAGGAAAGGTAGGCCAAAAACCAGGTGAAAGAAGGAGATTAACAGAGACATAGAAGAACTTAAAATCCCAAATTTGAAGGGTACAGCAGAAGACAGGAAAGAATGAAAAGTCAAACACTTAAGTAAATTAAGTTTTCTGAATTTTTTTATTTTTTGAGCAATTTTCTTTTTGTAAGAACCTTCTACAAAGTATTAAAAAACGAATGAAATCGGTTAAGGCGTTCTCAGTTATGACGTGACCAGACGTAAGTTTCTTAACATCAGCTTAATAAATGTACACGCTCCAACCGAAGACAAAGAATAGGATATCAAAGATCAATTTTACGACGAAGTAGAGACCATCTACGACAGATGCTTCAGAAACCACATAAATGTCACAATTAGAGATCTTAATGCAAAAAGAGGGAAAGAAATAATATATAATCTATACATCGGAAAATGCAGTGCTTATGATAATAAACATTGTTGTTGGAAGTACCTACTTTCTCTACAAGAATATCCATAAAGCAACATGGACTTCGCCTGATGGAACAATAAAAAATCAAATAGATTACATCCTTATACAAACCAGACATTTCTTTAGTGCCTAAAATGATCTAATGAATGTACGTACTTATCATTAGGCTAATATGGATTCAGACTACTTCTTGGTAGGCGCAAAAATAAGAGCAAGAATTTCAAATGCAAAAAAAATAAAACGGCAAGAAAACCCCTTGCCATAATTTAAAACTCTTGATAGATCCCCGTACTCTAGAAAGGTCTCAAAATTTCCTTAAAAATATAAACACAATAGATGAGAATTTAACAGCTAGCGAGCAATGGGATATATGTAGAAGACCAATTAAGGAAGCCGCAGATGACGTCCTAGGACCAGAAGAACCCACGTCACGCAAAGGTTGGTTCGATGATGAATGTAAAGATATCACTAAAAGAAAAAAATGTGCGTATAAATTTATGCAACAAAGAAGAACACGGTATAAGAAGTAAACGTACGAAGAACTCAGGAAGGAGGGAAAACGCGTGCATCGAAGAAAAAAGCGAACCTTGGAAAACCAGATTGTGCAACAGCTTCAATTATTAAAGGGAAAAAATGACACTAGAAAGTTCTATAACATCCCAAATAAGACAAAAAAGAATTTAAACCACGGCTGATGATGTGTATAGACAAAACTGGACATATACTAGTGACGCAGTACAAAGCAGATGGGTTGAGCACTTCAAAGAACTACTTGGTACTGAAATAGAAAATGATGCGTTAGCCCAAAGGCCAAAAAATATCACCCAAGTAGAACCTTTTTCAATATTAGAAGTGAGAGACGCAATCACACGCATCAAAAATAACAAGTCCGCAACAGGGGACTGTATCCCTGCAGAGTTTATCAAACATGAAGGTAACAGCAATATGCACCAAATTTACAGCATAATAGTCAAAGTCTAGGAAGAAGAAATATTAGAGGAATGGTTCACTGAAATCATATTTCCATTGCACAAAAAAGGGAGATTTGTTAAAATGTAAAAATTGTAGGTGTATAACTTTTCTAAACACAATATGCAAAATATTCTCCAACCTGGAGATGCATGAAGCAGAGCCCCGAGAGCACTAAGCTCTCGGAGAGACAGTGAGGGACTGACTTGGCTGACCTGAAAATCGCCAATATTTATATGCGCTGTTCGAGCGATAAATAGGGATTTCCAGGTCAAGAGCCAATGGGAAAATTCGAGGCGGGGCGATGCGCATCGAAATGCGTACTAGTCCACAGACTATGGCATACGATGATAGAGATGGTTTTTAACTACTTGACGGCCGCACAAAACATGGGCCTTAAAATAAAAGAGGAAAAAACCTAAACGTCGATGTCAAATAACAAAGATATAGCTAGAAACGCTGAACAAAACTGTAGCATGTATCTGGGTTCTCTCATAACAAGCGTTAATGACACATCTGAAGAAGTAAAAAAGTAAAAAAAAGTAAAAAGGTTACTGATTTGGCAATACTTGTTTTCTTTGATAGTCTTCGACAGAACTTTATGTAATATTAATTTAGAAAGTGAATCACAACTCACCATCGATAACTTCTGATGCGAGTTTGACCATTTTGATTTCTTTTACCTAATTCATATTTTCCCAAAATTTTTTACTCGATCATCATTCTTGCTATTTTCAACTTGTACATTGAAATAACGGACAATGTATTTAAATAAACGTCAGGGTAGAAATTTTTAGTGCTGTACATATATCCAGAATTGTACTGTAAATATTTAGTTTAATAATTTACATAATTCAGATGCTTACATGATTTATATTAATTATAATAATTTTATTGACTTGTAAAACATATTAATATTAATTACACCAGAATAAGTTGGAAAAATATTTGATGTCGACCATATTTTAATTTATTATTGGTATAGAGATTGGTAAATTAAAGTAACTATGATTTACTGTGATATTTCCCATAAAATAGGTACCTACACTTGCATATATCAATTTTTAATTTTGTAAACGACCCATTATTTCTGTACACTATACTTGGATGGATGTTACTGAGACGGAATATGTTGCGAATATCAAATGATCAAGGTGACATGTTTAAAAGTAAAATAATAGATGAACTGTTACAAATTTTTTATTGACAAATACTCTACATTAAGACGAATATACATAAAACATATCATATGAATCTGTTAGTAAAGGATAACACAATCATAAGATAGGTTTTTCTTTATTTATAAGTGATGCATAAAATAATTGTCAGGGCGTCATCCCTAGTTTGTACAAATTGAAGGTTTTAGTGCAGTGAAAAATTATGCTAGCATAATTTTTCTAGAAGCAACTTACTATTAACTGAATATATTATCGAATATATCTGACAAAGTACTCGCAACAAATTCATTTCTATCAAAAAATGTCAAATGTAATAAGAAGAAACTAAAGTGTAATCAAACATAACAGTTTTAAATATAATAATCATATTATTATCTGGATAAATTATTCAATTTCGATCAAAATGTTTGATAGAAGTTGACAATATGTCACTCTCACTTCTCTCCTTGCAATAGGTAATGATGACAGGTTTTTTCGTCTGTTCTTTCTAAAATGTTAAATGCATTTTTATTTCTATTTCTCTATACATTTTCTTCTTTTTCTAGTGCCGTCTCCACTAATGAAGGCTGGCTATAACCATTGCAAATTCGTCTCCATCTTCTGCTTTTCTAAAGAGCGTCTGTGTGTTTAACCCGGTCCAGTCGCGAATGTTTTTCAGCCAGGATATTTGTCGTCTACCAGGACCCCTTTTTCCTTCGATTTTACCCTTCATAATCAGCTGCAACAACTCGTACTTATCATTTCTAAGTATGTGCCCCTTTATGCTGTCTTTCGCCTTTTAATGGTGGTCAAAAGTTCTCCGTCTCTCCCATTCTGTGCAACACCATTTCGTTCGTAATATGATCGGTCCATAGTATCTTCAAAATTCTCCTAAAAAGCCACATCTCAAAAGCTTCCAGTTTTCTCATTAAGTCAACATTAACAGTCCTTCGACACCATAAAGAAGAATAGAGTGAATATAACATTTTACCATCCGATATTGGATTTGCAGATTGAGTCTTTGGTTACTCAGACATTTCCTCATCTTCAAAAAGGCTGCTCTTGATTGCTCTATTCTTAAGCGAATTTCTGATTTCAAGTTCAGATCTTCCGTAATCCAGCCTCCTAAGTATTTCATTTTGTCCACTTGCTCAATACCTTCATTTTTTATCTGGATCCTTGTAATGATTTTGCCCCTCTTACCATGATTTTTGTTTTCTTTATGTTTATTGTTAAACCAAACTTTTCCCCGGTATCACAAATTGTGTTTAGTAAATGCCTCTATCTACAAGGTCTGTCTCACTTTCAGCGATACTGACTGTATCGTCAGCATAACGGATGTTATTTATATTTTCACCATTTATCGCGATTCCTTCTGTACAGTTTTTAAGTGCTTGCATAAATAACTCTTCGGTATATATATTAAATAGTAATGGTGAAAGTACACAGCCGGGTCCCAGTCCTCTACTTATCTGTTGCGCATCCGTGCTATTTCCATCTAATGTTACCACAGCCTGTTGGTTCCAATAGAGATTTCTCACTATGGTAATGTCATTTTTGTAGAGTCCTTTTCTCTTTAGACATTCCATGAGAATGTTATGTTTAACTTTGTCAAAAGCTTTCTTATAGTCTATAAACGCAACGAAAAGATCTTTTTGTTAGTCTCGACATTTTTGGGCAAGAGTTTACACAGTCTACACATCTAGTTTTTATACTACTACTACTAAGGATTTCCACAGTTTTCACTGTCTTCCTTCACTCAACCGTTTTCTCCAATTTTCCCTGTCATTCCAGTCTCCATCTCGCAGGGTTCTTTTCTCCATAGCCTCGTCGATTTCATCTCTGAATGACCTTCGGGGTCTTCCTCTCTTTCTTCTTCCAATCGGGCTCCATTCTGTGATTTTGTTTATCCAGCATCCTCTGTCCGCTCTTCTGACGTGGCCGTACCAGGATAGTCTCTTCTCCTCTAGATAGTCGATTATGTCTGATTGCACTCCCATTCTCCGCTTAATCTCTGCGTTTTCAATTCTGTCTCTTTTTGTAAGCCTACAGCTTCTCCTCAGGAACTCCATTTCTACTGCTCTTATTCTACCTCTATTTCTCTTGTTTATTGTCCAGTTTTCGGACCCATATGTCAGGATACTTCTTGTCAGGGTGTTATATATTCTCTTTTTTGTCTTTATCGTAATGTTCTTATCCCACAACACTGAGTTTAGTTGTCTTATACAGTTTCTTGTTTGTCTCAGTCTGTTGTTTATATCTTCTTCTGTTGTTCCCTGGTTCGATATTATGGTTCCTAAATACTTGAATTTATCTGTTCCATTTATTTGTCTTCCCTCGTCTATCTCTAGGTTTCTCATATCCTTGTTTTCTGTTGTTAGGTATTCGGTTTTCTCTAAGTTTTTATATCTAGTTTTTATAAATCTACAAAAGGTATGATAAATAACCTGTCAATCAACTTTTGAAAGTAGTTCAGTAGACGAATGTAAATCATATATTAATTAGACCTGTCCAAAACTTATAAAAAGATGTGAAATCATCTGTTAAAATTGGTAAGAAAATAACCGATCATTTTAAAGTAAATAAAATATGCATCAGAAAGATGTACTTTGACTAGTGAAGAAGAGGAACAACTTAGATGGGAAAGAAACAATTTAAGGAAAATATATGGCAATATACAGGAGAATGAGGAATGGCGTATAAAAATGAACCACGAAATAAATAGAATATTTAATATACCGACTACCACAAAAGAAATACGAAGTACACGACTGAGTAGGGTTGGGACACGTAGAAAAGATATAAGATAAATACAAAAACAGTGCTTAGAAAGCAATTGAATGGAAAAAACTGAGAGGAAGGCCAAGAAAGAGATGGATTTATGGTATTAACCAGGAACTAAAAGACCTAGGAATACGAGAATGGAAAAACAAGCAAAGGTCAACTGTAGTCAAGGAAGCAAAAAATATTATACGACACTGAAATGATTTCCTTAGGGAAGACAACGTCTTCAGACAACAAACGAAGAAAACGTTTGACTTTTTGAAGAGTTATGCGTGTGGTTGGCCTCCACACCAAGTAAAACTTTAGAGTGTAGAAATCCTAACGGGAGGACCGTTAAGCTAGCGGGGACAAATGAGTGGAATTCAATTTAACCTACGTAATATTTTTTTACCCATTTTTCACTAATTTATTACCACCCTAATAATTTTTCACCAGCAAACCACCCTTAATGGGAATGATTCTGCTGGCTTAAGGTTCAAGCTAACAAATCAAGAAAAAAAACTTTGTACCGATGGCATATTTTTTTACCCATTTTTCACTAATTTATTACCACCCTAATAATTTTTCACTGCCAAACCACCCTCAAACGGAGCAATTTTGCTGGCTTATGCTTAAAACTAGTAGAATTCCAAAAATAATATTTATGATGTAAGACAGTGCTCTGCTAGGTTTTTATGAATTTATTACCATACTAGTAATTATTCATCTCTCAACTACTTCTTATAAGAAGTCAATAATTCTGTTAAGGTGATAAAAAAATCTATTTTTACAATTTTACTGTAGTCTTCTTGTAACTGAAAGTATAAATTGCTTGCCAGGTTTTTACTGAATTTTATCCACCCTCATAATTTTTGAACCTGTTTTTACCAGCCTAGTCATCTACCTAACTACCCTAAATAAAAACATTCTGACATGTTACTCTGTGCTAATAAACTAATATTTATTTTTAAATGTTTAAATATTGAAAATATAAAAATAATTTTTTGTTAAAAGATTAAAAGACTTGTATTTATTATGTACATCAATAGACCTGAGCAAATTGTACCGCCAATCAAGGAGTGGGGACTGTAGACTGGAGTCTTAATCGGATTTTAGATTGAAACTGCCCTCTTCACTATTATTTAACTTTGACAATAAATTGCAAATATAGCACCTCTGTACTGTCCCTTAGTGTGTTTAATGCTGAGTACAATAGTTTTTAAATAATTTTTAATAGTAAACACCAGTACACATTCATCTACGCACGATCACGGCTATAGTTGATTTTTAACTCTTAAAATGTAAAAACGTGCATTTTTTATAACGAAAAATGTGAAAACGTGCATACCGGACGAAGTGCGGTAGAAAGTACGACTTTACGCCCCCAAAATTAGAACGTAGAGTGCGAAATTTATGCCCAGTGTGTTAGATGAAAAATATGAAGATAGCAAAAAATAGTAAAAGGTTGAAGTAAAAGAACAATACAAAAAAATTATTAAAAATACCCTTTATAATTTTGTTTTGTCAGTTCAAAATCCAACCTAGCAGTTATTGGCTTCTTATAGAGGGATGAACAATTGTGAAGGTAGTAAATGAATTGGAAAAGCTTTGTAGCACACAGTATTATTTAAAAATTACTTTTTATTATTTTAACCTAAGCTACCACGGGTTAAATGAGAGGCGAAAAATTAGTAAAAATCGAGCAGACTCATGTGGTATTTCAAAATTTTCATTTGAATTAGCTAGCTTAATATTCGAGCTTCCGCTTAATAGCTTAATATTGACTTCCCACAAGGAGTAGTTAGGAATTGAAAAATTAATAGGGTGGTAATAAATTTGTAAAAACCTATCAAAACATGTGGTACTTCAAAAATATATAATATTTTTAATTCTTCTGGCTCGAATATTTAGCTAGCGGGAACGTTTCCAAATAAAATTGCTTTTGTGGCGGAAAATTATCAGGGTGGTGAAAGTGTAGCAAAAACTTACCAGAATACTTTTTTATTTCAATTATAAATAGAGTACAGTGGAATATAAAAAAATTTTGACTTTCCACATGGGTTAGTTGAGGGTGAAAAATTACTAGAGTGGTAATAATTTCGTAAAAAACCTAGCAAAGCACTGTGGTATTTCAAAAATAATTTGTATTAATTCCGCTTGCTCGAATATTAAGCAAGCAGGAACGTTTCCAAATAACATTGGTTTAGAGGTGCAAGATTATCAGGGTGGTTAAAGTTAATTAAACATTTAAAAGACAGTTTTTATTTCAGTTATAAGTAGAGAAGAGTGAATTTGAAAAAAAAAAAGAATTTTCCCCCTTAAATTTTAATCTAACAGAAATATTGACTAAGGTGATAATAAATTCATAAAAACCTGTATGCAGAGTATAAAAACTAGCAGAGTACTGTGGTATATAATAAATATGAATTGGAATTCTACTAGTTTTAACCGTAAGCCAGCAAAATCGCTCCCCTTAAGGGTGGTTTGGTGGTGAAAAATATAAGGGTGGTAATAAATTAGTGAAAAATGGATAAAACGACATGCAATCGGCAAAAAGTTTTTTTTCTGAATTCTGCTAGCTTGAACCTTAAGCCAGCAGAATCGCTCCCATCAAGGTTGGTTTGGTGGTGAAAAATTATTAGGGTGGTAATATATTAGTAAAAAATGGGTGAAAAAATATTAGGTAGGTTAAATTGGATTCCGCTTATTTGTCCCCGCTAGCTTAAGGGTCCTCCTAACGGGCGACCATGGCCCTCGATGGGATGTCAGTGACTACAGATGATTATGGTCAAATAACGTAAAAATAAGTAAAAACTCTATCCTTTATGAAATTCTCAATGATATTAATTTTTCTCTGCAAATAAACTTTCCCTATTTCTTTTAAGAATCTAAAATAAATTTTCTTTTGGGTTTCTTTTTTATCTTCTCTTCGTATTTATTTTATATATTTTAAATAATCTGATAGAGATTGATATTTAAACAGGAATTTTTTGTGTTTCTAAGGAATAAAATGACATTTTTCAGAAAGTTCTTGATTTTTACAAATGTTGGAATTGATGTTAGAATACATATCGTAAATCACTCCAACATCAAATTTGTATTATTGTCGCCTTGAGATATTTTGTAATATTTACATATTTATGTAAAGTTACCAAGTAAATATTATAATCCCCTTACTTACAACAAAAATGTAACTAAAATAAGATAAGATGAAGATATTTTAAAACAAAATATTCTGTTTAGAATTTTTATTACTTTAATGAAGTATCGAATAGGTAAGGGCGCTCATAGGACTGTTAAAGAAATGTTTATTATCTTAAAAAATAAGCGGATGACGTCTAAACTGACGAAAATTACGTCTAATAATTACCTTGAAAAAAGAGGAGTTCAGCAATCTAATTCTAATTTACATAAACTGGCAGCCGTTATCGCCTTATCATTACAGATAGAATTAGTTACAGATGTTTCAAAACACTACTGTTATTAAAATAGAACCAGAGAATCGTAATAAATAATTCATATTTTTAAATATAATCAAATAATAGCTTCCAATAATTTTGTGTAACTTTTTCATCTTAGGGTTTATCATTTTGTACCCATTGCGACAAGTTAGTTGGTAACAACATCAGCCCATTTTATCTTTTTTACTGATGATATTAATAACTCCATCATCTATGAAAACAAACGAAAACGATAAACTAAACTTAAAAGATGGAAATGTAATTTCGTCATAATATTTGGGGGAAAAGATGGAAAGAGATAAACGCACTAACACAGAAATCAAAGAACGGATCATAAAAGAGAATAGAATAATAGATACAATAAACTTACTACTCTGGTCAAAAACTCTATCTCCAAATAGAAAAAGATGCAGCTGTATAACAGCATTTTTAAAAGCATTGTACTTTATGGGTGCGAAACCTGGTAACTCATTAAAACAACGGAACAGAAACTCCTTGTTCTGGAAATGGATTTTTGCATATATATCGAGAATTATGCATATAACAAAATAATAAGACAAATCATCAGAGAGAACAACCACCATCATAAAACAAATACAGCAAAAACAGCTTATTTGGTACAGACATTTACAGATAATGACAGACCATCGCCTATCGTAATATTGGATTGGCAGCCACCTAAGCGAAAAAAAAAACGAGAAAAATCGAAAACAACATGGCATAATGAAGTCTAAAGTGCAATGTTAGAGAGAGATCTACGACCGGGAGACTAGGTCGATAGACGTAAATGAATACTAGGAACTGGAAGGCGCATGGTGCTATAAACCAGATATTATATATAGAAGTTATGTAATAATTTGTCTTTGTAATTAGGAGTTGCAAGTTGTGATCAAAAAATAAACAAAATTATTCTAGTAGCGTTTTAACGTCTTTTGCAGGTTCCTTGAAACCGGGTAAGTATGTTATAATATTGAAGTTTTGAGTTTTACTTTTTAGGCGGTTAGAGGTATGAGGCTTAGACCCTTCGGTAACTTTATCTTTGCCTATGGCAATAAAGTTCCTAAAGATAATTCATAAGAGAATCTACAAGCTGTGTGAGAGTCAAATTTCCCCTAACCAGTTCGGGTTCACAAATGCTGTTGGTACTAGAGATGCTTTGTTCTTAGTACAAGTCTTATTCCAGAGATGCAGAGACGTCAACTGCGACGTATACGCATGTCTTGTTGATTACGAGAAAGCGTTTGATCGAGTACAGCATACCAAGATGATGCAAATACTAAAAGAAACAGGAATTAACAACCAAGATCTGAAAATAATTAAAACTCTTTACTGAAATCAGACAAAAAATCTTAGAGGTAAAGGTGAACACACTGACTATGTGAAAATCATGCGTGGAGTGAGGCAAGGCTGTATTTTGTCTCCTCTAATCTTCAATCTGTACTCTGAAAGAATATTTATCGAAGCTTTGCATGGAGCTGAAAAAAGTATTCTACTAAATCGTTACCGGCTAAACAACATCGGATATGCAGATGACACCATAGTATTTGCGGACAACTTAGAAGACCTACAAGTTCTTATGAACAAAATCACGTATTACAGTCAACAACATCGACTCAATATAAACGTTAAGAAGACAAAGCTTATGATAATTAGCAAGAAAAGGATAACAGAAGGCCAACTCTACGTCAACCCATGACCTTTAGAAATAGTGACGCACTACAACTACCTCGGCACCATAATAAATGAAGAATGGAGTAACAACCAGGAGATTAGAGCACGCATCGGAAAAGCTAGATCCACCTTCAATCCGATGGGAGCCTTCTTCAATAGTCACAACCTCTCTCTTGATATAAAAGTAAGAATGCTGCGATGCTTCGTCTTCTCTGTCCTTTTTTATGGTGTTGAATCGTGGGCCTTGAACGAAGATATGTGCAGAAAACTGGAAGCATTTGAGATGCGGCTATATCGGAGAATGCTTAAGATCCCGTGGACTGACCGAGTCACACATGAGGAGGTCCTCAGAAGAATGAATAAGAACCGAGAGGTACTGACCACCATTAAATCTCGAAAGTTACAGTTCTTCGGACATATTATATGAAATGAATCCAGGTATGCTCTCCTTTAAGCCATCCTGCAAGGAAAAATATTTGGAAAACGAGATCCAGGAAGAAGTAGAACATATTTGTTAAAGAACCTCAGAATCTGGTTCAATACAACATCTGTGCAACTTTTCCGCGCTGTTGCAGATAAGATAAAGATTGCCATGATGATCGCCAACATTCGTAACGGATTGGCACATCATGAGGAGGAAGAAAGCAATTAATCCTTATCGCTTTTATCATCTTCTTGAACCGAGTTATCATGTTCATTATACTCCATGAAATCCTCCCATCGTCATCACTTTCCGAACTACGATCAATCTCACACAATCTCTCATACAATTAATATTCATATCCATCATAAATTGTAGTTAAACCTATTTTAAAAATGTGACAAAACATAAAGGCGAAAATAGTCAAATATTTTATTGCTATACCTAAATTTAAGCTACGTGACTAGTCGCCTGGCTCCGTAGGTTGTCATTTGTGACAATTTTGTCAATAAAATTTAATGTAACTACTGTTCAGGCTTTAACTGGCATTTAGTAACAAAGAGAAAGAAGTTTTAAGGTGGTCGAAATCTCTATGTACATATTCATATACTTGACATTTTAAGTTTTATTGTTACTGCCATTTTTTATATTAATTATACTAAATTTTAATACTTAAATAGCCACCTCTACATATTTACATTTAATTGTAATAAAAATTTAACTTATTTATCAAATAAACTTATTGCAAAGATGTAGGGACACCTATGTAAAACTGTATACAAACAAGCTTATAATATTATTTAGTAAACTTATATTGAGATTATTTGACACAGAAATACATATGTATATGTTTCAGATATTCCGAGGAGGTTTTGTTACCCAAGAATTATTATTTTTTTAAATTGTGCTTTTATTCTTAAAAATATGGTACTTTAACTATAAAGTAAAAAATGATAAATACCAAAAACACGTTATAAAAGTATATTTCTAAATTAATATGAAAAATGAAAGATATACATACGTAGTCCTGATTTGTGCATGTTATTTTTATCCCTATTGTAATATTTTTTACTACATATTTGTGAACATTTATCTCAACTTGAGAAAAACTATGGTATGTGTAATATTTTGTTAATGATTTTTATTTATATAAATATATCCTGTAAAAACCAAAGTTTGTACATTGTGTAATATATTATTTAAATGATTTTAGTTAAAAAGTTTTATGTATATTATTATACTTTGTATAATTTTAAACAAGGGAAAATATATTAACAATAAGAACATATACTATTTTTATTTCTCTCTACTTTCTTTTTCTCAGACTTTTGGACTAGACAAAATCCCCCTAATGAAATGTCAAACCTCAAAAACTTATCACTCCAGGCAGGTAAGACACAGATTCTCCTACAGATTCTGAGGGGGGCAGAAGATTGACAAACAGAGAGACTACAGGCACAGAAATACAAGATATTCAAAATCCTGAAATAGAATGTAAGAACGTTATTCTCTAATGACAAATTGTTATAGTTAGAAAAAAAATTAGAAAAAATAAAATGGGACATAATCCGGCTCTCCGAATTGAGACGACGCGGGGAAAGACTCCTAACCCTAAAGTCAGGCCACTTATTATGGAGTATATACAATGACAATATTTCAGTTGGAGGCGTAGGCTTTCCAATAAAAAACACAAAAAGAACATAGTAAACATAAAGAGCATGTTTAACAAGGTTCTGAAACTTTTTTGTGGCATGTATAATATCAATATTATGTGTATATATGTAATATGAGACTAAGCCACAATTATTGATTGTATTGTAAATTACATGTTTAACTAACTAATGTTTATACACCGGTATTTAGGCGCCTCGCCCTTCCAATAGGGATCTATGGAGGAGTGCCACTGAGCCGCAAGCCCTTATCTCTTGCCGTACTGCTCCACCATAGTAGCTAATGTTTAAAGGTATATAATTAAAATTAACCTTTCGAGCTACATCACAACAGAACGTTTTCGGACTAAAAAGTGACAAAAAACATCCAAAAGACAAAGCACACGGTGGCACAGCTATCATTAACAAATCAAATATAAAACATTAAATAAGTTCAGTGAAAAGTACCTACAATCAACTAGCATTGTCATTGAAGACTGGCTAGGTAATCTTACCTTGTGTGTGTGTGTAGATAGTGGATGGCATTAGAACTTGTCTATTTGCCACAGAATATTTGTATTTTTTTTTTATTATTATTATTAAGGATAGGATAGGGATAAAAACATGGCCACTCGTTTCTTGTCTAGGGACCCATCAAGACATTTTTATTAAGACAAGCTAGACTAGGTCACGGGCAGGAGGTATTAACAAATGGGGTAAAACAGAGGTTTGGATTCTAATTACATAATGTTTGTAAACACATATTTATATACATATATATATACATATACACATATTTAACCATTTATGAGCTAAATATCTATTTTTGCTTCTAAAACAAACTTGATTAAAAGGTTGTATATTTCTTTCTCTTGTTGTGCTAACAAAGTAGGAATGTTAGTTGGTAGACTTACAAACTTTTTCAGTTCTTGGTACAGCATATCTGTATGTGCAGTATATTTTTGACACTCTAAGAAAACGTGATTTATATCGGCTAAAGGTTTTTCTGGACAGTGAGGACAACACGGAGAATCTAAGATACCAATCCTAAACAAATGTGCTGGAAAGCGACCATGATTAAGTTTTAAACGTGATATAATTGATGACTTATATCTATTATAATCCCACGAGTTGATGTAAGGAATGTTCGTCGGTAAAACCGGTTGAAGTTTAAAATAGAGGTACTCTGATGTAGTTGAAAATTTACTGTACTGAGTTTCCCATCTAACCCTTACATCAGCCTTATATAAATTAATAAGATCTGATGGGTTGCACATGTTTACTTTCAATTCTGAGTCAAGTGCTTTTTTAGCTGCGATATCAACTGCCTCATTCCCAGTTATCCCTGAATGACCTCTAACCCAGACTAGTGTAACTCGTACACCATACTCCTGCAGTTTATATAGACTATTTTTTATAGATAGAAGAATATTTTTATTATAATGATTAAAAGGAGGGCTTTTAATGGCGTTCAAAACTGAGAGAGAGTCTGTTACAATTACCACAGATAAAGGTAAATTCATCTCGCACCAATCTAAAGCTTTGCTAATAGCTATAGCCTCTGCACTGAAAATCGATAAATAATAAGGGACTTGATATTGCTCAACATGGTTAATATTAGAAACTAAAAATGCACAGCCTGTTTTAAATCTTTTTTTTGATCCATCCGTATAGATGATGATTTTATTCTCTCCTAAATTACAGAGTATAGATTTGAAAATTAATTTTGATAGAAATCTTACCTTATCTGCAGTCTACTGTCCTCCTGGCCAATCCATTAACAAAAACAACTTTAATACCTTCTTTAGTTCTCTTGGACACAAATTCATAGCAGGAGGAGACTTTAACTGCAAACATCACCACTGGGGCTCTAGGGTAATTACAACAAGGGGTAGACAACTCCTGAAATCAATAATGGGAAACAACCTACAATGTATATCTACAGCGGAACCAACTTCTTGGCCGACAGATCCTAATAAAACTCCAAATCTCTTGGATTCTGTGTGATTAAAGGTATATCTCTCAACTGCTACACAATAGAATCATGTTGGGACCTTTCGTCAGACCATTTTCCCATTCTAATTTACCTGGACTCCCAAGTCATATTCAAAAGTAAGCTTCCATTCCTAATCAATAACCAACCAAACAGAAACATATTGCGAAGTGCACTTACAGAACAAATATTGATAAACTTGCCTCTCAAAACAAAAATACAAATTAAAAACGCTGTACAATATCTTACTACTTACTAAAGTGCTACTTCTGAACAGACAATATGAAAGGAAAGCATAAATTGTTTTCTGAGTGCAAAAAGCTTGATTAAGGAGAAAAGAAAACTAACGAGAAATTGGCAAAACACACACGGACCTATTGACAAAGCAACCCTAAACAACACTACCAGAAGACTTAAAAATCTGTTAAAAGAAGAAAAAAAATAAGGGGATCCAAACTTACTTAGAAAATCTGATGCCGTTCAAAGATACAAACTATTCTTTATGGAAAGCGACGAGACAATTAAAAGGGCCACAAGACGGCATGCCTCCTTTAAAAAATGAAAAAGGTAAATGGGCAAGAACAGAAATCCAAGACATCCGCAGAACATGTTTCGAAAGTATTTAGTCCATTTAGCAGAGAAGTGTCTGTAGAACAAAAAGAACCACTTCATTCTTTTCTTGACGCTCCATATCAAATGGAACTATTAATCTCAGATAAATATTAAATATAAATTAATAACAGATAATTAAAAATTAGATAAATCTCAACAAGGCGCTGGGATACAATCTCATTACACGTAAGGTCCTTCAAGAACTAACCCATGATTGCTACAGAATAATTACTATGATCTTCAATGCTATGTTAATTTTGCACTACTTTCATTTGCATCTTAAAGTGATAAAGATCTGAAAGATCTCAGATCTCAACTAATACCGACCGATTAGTTTACTTCCAGTCATTTCTAAGGTTTTTAAAAACTTCTGTTGAGAAAAATCAAACCAATATTGGACAAAAAGGGTCTTATACCTGACCATAAATTCGGATTTTGTAACCAACACGCTACAATAGAACAAGTTTACAGATTATACACAACAATACGAACTAGCCTCGAAAACAAGTATTATGTACAAGTTAAAGAAAATTCTACCTTACACCTACTTCAAACTGTTTAAATCATACCTTAGAGAAAAAACATATCTAGTAAGGTATAGTAAAGCCTACACAAATCTCTACCCCATTATATCTGGTGTACCTTAGGGTAGTGTGCTCGGACCGATCTTGTATACGGCTGACCTACCAACAAGCAATAACCTTACGCTTGCAACATTTGCAGATGATACTGCTTTTCTAACATCACATAGTAATTCGGTAATAGCATCAGAGATACTGCAACTACATCTAAACAAACTTAAGGAATGGTTTAAACTGTGAAAAATTAAAGTAAATCCCTCAAAATCCACACATATTACATTTGCTCTAAGAAGAGATAAATGTTCACAAGTTAACCTCGATGGACATTCTTTACTCCATAAGGACAAACGATTAACATAGACCAAAAAAAATATATGGACGAAAAGACTACAACCAGGAATTTTATACAGAACACTTTACTGGATGCTGGGAAAAAACTCACACCTATCGACCGACAGCAAGCTGCTGATATACAAGTTTATAATAAAACCCGTTTGGTCATATGGTTCTCAGCTCTGGGGATCAGCTAGCAAATCTAATGTTATGAAAATACAAAGATTTCAATCTAAAACTCTAAGAATAATCGCTACTGTCCCTTGGTTTACCCAGAATGACATAGATATCTGCAGGTACTAACAGTCTCTGAAGAATGCAAAAGAATTTCTGAACAATATCAAAACAGGTTGCGTGTGAATTCTAACACTCTGGCATTCAATCTTCTCCACAACCAACAAGCGAAGAGATTGAAGCAAAATAATGCCGTGGATATACCAAACCGTTCCTGATAGTGCCTACAGTAGTGGAAGCCTTTAACAGCGCCCAGTCATTGTGATCTGTGCCGCTTTTAGTATTCGTGTTTGCATATCTGTATATGTGCGCATCCCATCGGTAAACAAGCCAACATTTGTGTTATGACGCTTTGGTCACTGGACCTTACATATCTCTGACATTGTAAAGACAAACAATTTTACTTATTGTTTTTATTGTTAAACAGATTGTAAAAAATCTTAGATGATGAATAAAAAAAAAATCAGTGGATTTACCAGATTTACCAGAGCCAATACATATTTGGAACTTAACACGAAACAAAATTTGTTGTTTATTACATCTTTGTTAATTTCGCATGATGTTACAGTTATTAAGATACCCTCCATGGCAACGGAAGACTCCAAATTTTGGAGGTTGCTGCCCTGAAACGAAGGTGGCTAACAACGTTTCCTCTCTTTTAGTAAGTGTCCAGGTTTCTGAGCCATATGTGAGTACCGGTCTTATTAGGGTTTTATATATTTGGCATTTTGTCTTTCTTGCGACGTTAAAATGCCAAATATATAAAACATATAGTAACGATACTAAAAAACATAGTAACGATACTAAAAAACAATAGGTCAATATGGCCTATCTGACAGATATGACAGAGGACAGACACTGATATACTTCCTTCACCTCAGAAACTTGCATATTGAGAATAACTTTTTCAAAAAGAAATAGAATCATAGAATATGAGCCTGGGTCAGCCCAGTTGCGAAAATTAAAAATAAAATAGATTTGTGTGTCCCACCAAAAGGTGGACAAGAACGAATTAATAAGGCTAAATAAAAAACCCAATGATGATTTAATATTGTAAGTGAATTTATGAACAGAAATGCGCTTTTTGACAAAACCTCGGTTAGCTAACCACTTTTTTCTTCTATTGGCTGCAGTTATTGTGCTTGCACATGTGCAAATGGCTAAATTTTGAAATGTCATATAAAACTGCCTGTTTGAATAAAATCTGAATCACACTCCGATGGCATTCCTGTTCTTTTTTAGCCCAATATATCATTTAGAGTGTCGATGTTTCTTCATTTCACTTTGACGGACTACCACATGTAGCTATACAGTACTTTTTTCATCAAGTATATTCTTTGTCCATTTCTTCAGAATTTTATACCTGATAGTTGAAACCCCAATGCTGTGGGCTATTGTAATTTAGGAATAAAAATTTACAAATAGGAGAATTTGGAGTGAAGTTATTGAATATACTAATAAAGAATGGCTTAGCTCAGAGGAATCAATTTAAAGGGCCAGAGAGACAATAAATCTCAAGGAAGAATTTGGGCTAGCTTTTCTACATTAAGGATTGGCTTTGGGATAAAAGACCAATATATGGGATAATAAAATTATATAAACAATGGAGAAAATGAGACCTTGTAACACAAACAATGAACTTAGATAAAATAACTTGGAATTTAATCTTGCATTGAAGGCACTATAAGTAAATATACGAAGTTGCCTAAGATACTGAATGTGGGCGCAACTCAAGACTAGCTTGAGAATTTAGAAATGAGGAAAAAAACAAGAAACAGGTATAATTAATTCAATAACCTGGAATTACTTTAAAAAAACCACTATTTACCTTGTATTGCTATAATATACTGGTTAGTAGAAACTGAAATAAAAAGCTAGCTACTAATGACAACTATATTTATAAATTTTTATTAAACAGTTTAAATAATTTAGTTACATTTAAAAAATAAGCTGAAATAACAGTAGTGGTGGGGGTGTAAAGGTAAGATAGGGCCTAATAGCCACGAACAAATAAAAATACCACCACTACTGTGCCAATAACTTAACACCAAAGGTTAGTATTAGAATACAAAGTAAACGTAGACTAGGTAAGGTATTAAAGGTAAGAAAAGAACAACTATGGTTACAATAAATGAATATCTTACCTAGCAGACGCAAAGGGGTGAGGTACTCACCGATAGGACTAATATGTGTCCGAATAGCAACTAAATATCAATTAATATAATTAACATATTTATATAAAATATGTAATAAAGTGAGTCGAGTCAGAGATTCTTTATAAAAACCTATTTAAGAAAAACGCATTGAATTTTCTCCTCCCTTATTGATCAACCTATGTAAACTTTATTTACCCCTTCCCTATTTATAAAAAAATAGTTCACTTGATTATATGCATATAAGCAGTTTACACTGATTGTAAATCAAAACAAGTAACAACAATTTAGAGATTTACAGGTATTTATATGAATGTATAATTAGCAAAAGCTTATCTGTTCCAGCAGCTGGTTCCACAGAAAACAGGTCCACATAGGGTTTGATCCTTTCGGCTCTACAAAAAACCAACGACGATGAAAGGCTGATTGGAATAAGCCAAGTCGATTTCTCCAAATGAGTGGATAGGTTTGGGTATATGTAACTATACATCAAGAAAATTCCAATTGTTTCTAAGAGTGGTTATAGCAGTACATATTTCACAACAGATCGTTCGATAAATGGTCTACGCAGCTATGACTTTTTACCGTATTGGGAAAAACGAAAAAAACTAATGAGGAACGATACATGTTACAATAAAAATGAAGGCCATATGAAATTATGACTTAAAAACGTTGATTCTATTTTGTTTCCTACAAAATGAATAACGATATACAGATTGAACGAATTTAAAACGGAACATACAATTTAATATTATGTCTGTTTGAACTGCATTTGAAATAATGGACCAATATAAAACTTGGACAAAAATAAATCCATACCCGGTGATAGACATTGTATAAAATATCGTTCAACTATCTGTCTCCTTTTAGGACGCACCATATTATATAGCGCCGCCCAAAGTCAATGTTGCCAATGTAATAATCCGTGTAATAATCCGATTTGCAGATCTTTTTGAGAGTTATATCTTCTTCGTATCTTTAAATAAATCGGATATTTGCCTATATTTTTCATTGTATTTACCAATCTACTACAACAGACTAATAACAAAAATAAACTTAATGGTTTTATTTCCTTTCTTTCTTGTAAATATTTTATGGTTAACACCTTATTTGAAAAACATCTAGAGGAATGAGATTGGCAACACCGCTCAAAATATCCCTCTGACTGCTTAGATAAAGGAAAGAGGAGCTTGCCTAATAGTCGGAGAGATAGAGCCGAAATTTTGAACTGATCAGTAATATGACATTTCTCTATTGGAATATATTCATTGTAACTGGGTTAAGACTTTGCCTTACAGGCGTACGCCCCTTGTGGTACAGGGGGTGGCTATACAGGAATGAAGTTGTAATTTTTTTCGGAAAAATTAACGATCGATAATATGGCTGAAAATTTGCCCAGAGTAAGATCTTGGTATAAGAAGTTTCTAGACGAAATCCCAAAGGGCGGACGCGAGAGTGGATAAATAAGGGGTGGCGGACAGGGGTGAAGTTGCAATTTTTTGGGGAAAAATTAACGATAAGTAATATGTCTGCCATTTTCATGGCTCATTATTTAGCCCCTAGAAACTCTAAATCCAAAAGGGCGGACAGCTGGGTTGGTACAGAGAACCATAAAACGGGGTCAAATGTACCACTTGCCTGCGCATTTTAGGTTCGGTAACAATTTTCAAACTGATTTTATTATGATATTTTTATACCGATTGATTTGAAAATTTGTATGCTCACTTTTGTTACTATTCTGAAAAGCGTCAAGTAGAGTTTTCCTCAAAATTTTCCAAAAAAAAATTCCGTTAATGAAAATTTTCGTAATTTTTTGAGGTAAAATCTAACTTGTAGAATCCTTTCGATTTTCTGTAAGTTATACCATGATTTTTTTCCAAAAATTTTCAAACGATTTTTCCGATAAGAAAAAAAAATTTAGAAAAACTTTTCTAAAACATTTGATAAAACTTTACGTCATCGTCTGAATCTTTTATAGAATATTTTGTAGTTTTAAAATGATATTATGATAATGTTTTTTTTTAAACTAATGTCATATTTACTTGGTGCCTTGATGTTTCTTGGTGCCATATATATTGTAACTGTTACAATGAATATATTCCAATAGAGAAATGTCATATTACTGATCAGTTTAAAATTTCGGCTCTATCTCTTGGACTATAAGGAAACGATAGGTGGTTTGACAGCATAATAACTGCTTGTTTAGTCTAGTTTTCACAGTGATTCTAGGCAACCTATTTGGGTGGAGTTTTGACTTGTTCTTGAATGAATTCAGAATCCAGCAGCCCGCTCAAGTATTGGATTTTTATAATATAATTATTTGACAACCTTTTGTTGGCCAACCACCTAGAGCGGAGTTGAGCCGAAATACATTGATTTCATATGTTCCGTTTTAAATTCGTTCAATCTGTATATGGATATTAAAACACCCGATTTTATAAAATAAGTAATTGAGATTGCTTACCTGAGATGAGCGCTTAGCTTTAGAACTTTAAAGCGATTGTCATTACGGCGTGGTTTGATATATAATTTATTATTATTTAAGTTTCTTGCTGTGTTTGAGTTGCTTTAATACTTAATGATTACTAACATATTAACTAAAATTTCGACATAGGTAAAACACGCTCACTTCTAAAATTTGTCCCAAATTCGCCACCAGAGATATGAAAACTGCTACGTACTAATTAAGTCTTGACCCCAAACTGACGACCAAACCAAAATTTCGCTTCTAGCTTAGCCACAGTTGACACCATAGCGACCTCTTACATATTAATTGGGGCCCATGAGCGTATCTGAGGAGATTTTTAATTGAGCAGCGTGGTAACTGCTACATAGTACCACGCTGAACGTAATTAATATACCTGCAGTAAATTTTGCATTAAATTTATTAGTAAGCTCTTTCCATCACTCCTGTTTCTTTACATTATAATATTTGTCTGTGGTCATTGATCAATTCTACCAATAAAGTAAGTCAGTTAATATTTAATGTAAAATACACATAATTAAAAAATTAACTTATTTAATAACGAAACCAATCTAAAACATATTAATGTAAAGATACATGTTACGATTATAATGTATTTAACGAGGTAGAATAATTTGCACGATAAAAACAAAATCACCTACCCTGTTTTCTGCCAGGCGACACTCTAAATAATTATTTATTCACTGTACCCATAGACATATAATACAAAATAGACTGACTGCTCTGTCAGTCTCTGCATCACTGTCTAAGGGGCCGGGTTTATCGACCACGTGACCTTCTCATTGGTTATTTAGATCACGTGGTCGATAAACCTAGCAAATTAGAAAGAGATGCAGGTACTACTTTGCGTCAGTTTTCTTTGTCGCACTGGGGGAAACGGGCTGGTACTGCAACGATCAGTCTATCGTATATTATATGTCTACGACTGTACCTAAGCGCGAGCGTGACCACAAAATTCGGAGTTAGCCCATCTAACGTGTATCGGTTAAAATCTTAGTCAAATTAAATCGGTTTAAGCGCTAGCCTATAACTGAAAAACTCATTTAGCATAAATATTTCGGTGACCGAAAATTAAATAGGTAAACCCAGCACTGATAAACCGGCCCTAAGTAGATGAAAAATATTTAAAAAGAATTCCTTTTTTATATTGAACTGACAAATATTATGGTATAGAATAGACATATTGTACGGTATAGAATAGAATGGGATCTAAATACGGGAAATAGCATATAATAAGTGAAAGAATAATCAGAATATTTACTTGATAAAAGAGTTGGGCGCCAACTATTTTTTTAATAAAAATAGTAAAATAAGACAGAAAGTTAACAAATTAATAAAATCAGCAGAAACTGAATTAAAATAATTATTATTTGAAAAAAAAAAAATAAACATGTGACGGTTATAACGTTACAACATATGATTTAAAAATAATAAAAGAGCATAAATAGTTAAATGACAATGATAAAAAATTGAGCTGCGCATTACAAAAAAACCTATGGTGTTTGAATTAGTGCCGAAGTTGCTTTTGCTTTAAAATTAGTTTGTACCAATTCTTGTTCGAAGATTTTGCTAGGATTTTTTATCTTATTCGTGAATAATTTTGATTATTTAAACCAGAAAACTATCTTTGACAATAAGATATTCTTAATTTAATATTAAAACGACGGATACTCCACTAAATATAAGACTTCCAGACAATTTACTGTGTCGAAACTGTAACAAGTGAAGATTTTTAAAACAATGGCTTTTACCTAAATTTGCGTAAAGCAATGGTCTTCTTATGTTGCGTTGGCTTGGTATGAGCTAACTATAAACCAAGTTCTGAATGTCCTTATATCAAGCAGGCGCACGATGATTGTGTAAAAAAAGAGAAGTGACGTGTAGCTCACAATAATAAATTACGGTCAGTTAGCCGGCGGTTAGGTGGAATATCTTAAAAGGCAATCGCCGACTTTGTAATTTACGAATATTCGAGTCCCGAGATAATTTTATTATAAATTAAATTAAATCGTTTACCAATGAACAATCAAGCACTGATCTAGAAAAAGCATTATTTCCTAGTTTGGTGAGTAGCCGATTTTGAAAACGACTATAAATATTATTTGTCGATATCGGTAAATTTAATTAGCTGTAGACGCATCGTAAGTTATTGTTTTTGGAATGTAAGTAGATCGAACCTAGAAGATAAACGTCACATACAAAATTATCCAACAACCTGAGCTAATTTACTATTACTCGTATTGCTATTTAAAATTCTGAACAGTAATAATGTACGTAAAAATTCCTAATAAGGGAAAAGTTTGCATAAAAGTTTTTTAATCATAAAAGTAAAATTATTATTAAATACTAAAAATAGGAAATTATTAGGCTAATATTTTTAAAATCAAACTTGTCCTTTCAAGAAACTTTAATAAACAGTTATTTTTTATGTAAAACGTATTGATATGATAAATATTAAAATGCAAAGAAGACATCAGTTCAAATCATGGCACAGAAAGGTAAAATCCATAATGCAATATAAGAAATGGCACAGATGAAATTAAATATTCTGGAAATAAGCGAAATGTGTTGGCCAGGTTCAGGAACCGCAAATATCGGGGAACGCCGCGTTTTCTATTCTGGAACAGATAACGGCAAACATCATTTATGTGTCGGCATCATATTGACCAAAAAAGTGGTAAAATCTGTTGACAACTTCATCCCAATCTCAACAAGAGTGATGCTCATACTACTAAAAGCAAGACCAAATGACATCAATATAATTTAAGTGTATGCACCTACAACAGAAGGAGCAGAAGAACAGGTAGAAGAACTATAACATAGCATTATTCAAATCGTAAAAAGGTTGAAAAAGCAAGATCTAACAATTGTCATGGGTAACTCTAACGCCAAAGTTGGGGCCAGCAAAACATTGTCTGCAGTTAGACCATTTGGACTAGGAAACCAAAATGATCGGGGAGATACATTGGAGATTTTTACAGAAGCAAATTAATTAGTAATAATGAACACCTGGTTTAAGCTACACCCAAGTAAATTGTACTCTTGGAAATCGTCACAGGATTCTGTAGGAAGAATTGTAAGAAATCAGATTGATTACAAGCTAGTAAATAAGAGATACAGGTACATACCCGAGGCCGACATCAATTCTGATCATGTACCAGTTGTAGGTAATTTCAAAGTTAGAATAAAGAAGGTTACAAGTAAGTCGATGAAGAAGTATGATGTTAGAAAACTGAAAGATCCTAATTTTCGACTGAAGGTGAGTGAAAACCTCCATAGAAAGGCACAAAAATGGAGAAATGCAGGAACTACAGAGAAAAGTCTGACCATCATACAAAAAACAGTGGGATAAATAAAAGAACAACACCTGAAGAATGATACAGAGAAATAAAAATCGTGGATGACCGATGAAATACTTAAACTTATGGATCAGACAAAAAAAAAACAAAGAAAATTTTCAAGAGGATACGAGAATACATACCATTGTCAGAAGAAAAAAAAGAGAAGTCAAAGAGAAACAAAAACAGAACAATGTCAAGAGGAGTATTAGAGTCGATATGATAACTTCAATGTCCATCGAAAGGTGAAGAAAGTAGTAAGAAAATTCCGAAAACGTAACAGCGGAAAAATAACAGATAATGAAGGCAATCTTGCTACAACCAAAGAAGATAAAAAGAAAGTATGGGAAGAATACTTGGAGAAACTTTTCCACGACTTTAGAACAATAGAGGAACCCACCATTGAAGAAAATCAGGTCCCGAAATCCTACCAGAAGTAATAACGGCAGCCGTCAGACAAATGAAGGATGGAAAGGCACCGGGACTTAATGAAATTCCTGGAGAACTGCTGAAGCTATTAGATGCAGAACAAATAAAAATAATAACTGAAATATTTAATGAAATATACAAGGCAGGAAAAATACCAGTAGAGTGGTTCAAATCGGAGTTCGTACCATTGCACAAAAATCTAGGAGCAAAAGTTTGTGAAGACTATAGGACCATAAGTCTAATGAGCCATCTGCTGAAGCTGTTTTTAAAAGTCATCCACAAAATAATTTACCGGAAATGCGAGGAACAAATTGCGCTCAATCAGTTTGGATTTGTGAACGCCGTTGGTACGAGGGAAGCTTTATTTAGCGTGCAAGTATTGTTTCAGAAATGTAGAGATGTCAGCTGTGATGTTTTTGCAAGCCTGATTAACTACAAAAAGGCTTTCGACAGAGTCAGGCATAAACAAATAATGAGAGTGCTGAAAAGGACAGGGATTGACGGAAGAGACGTAAAACTAATAGCTAACCTGTATTGGAATCAATCAGCGGTGCTCTGAATATATGAAGAATATACATATCAAGTCAAAATCTTAAGAGTGAGACAGGGATACATAATTTCATCACTAACATTTAATCTCTACTCGGAGCACATTTTTGAAGAGGCTCTAAAAGATATTGATGAATGCATCTCAATAAATAAAGTCAAGTTTAATAACCTGCTATATGCAGATGATACAATAGTGTTTTTTAATACTATAAAAGGGCTGCAAAACTTAATGAACAAAATAACGGAAACAAGTAGAACATATATGGACTGGATATAAACACCAGCAAAACCAAGCTAATGATCATCAGCAAGAAAAATATAACTGGAGCAATGTGAAATCTGTATGTGAACAAAATGAGAATTGAACGTGTTTCACAGTACAACTACTTGGGAACTATAATCAATGAGTCGTGGGACAATACCCAAGAGATTAAATGTCGCATCGGAAAGGCAAAAATTACATTCTTGACTATGAGCTCTGTGTTCAAGAGCCATGACCTTACCCTAGAAACAAAAATAAGGCTCCTTAAATGTTAAGTGTACGTACTCAGTGCTTCTGTACGGAGTAGAAACGTGGACATTGAAGGCGAAAACTCTATCAAAACTTCAGGCTTTTGAGCTATGGTTATACAGAAGGATCCTGAAGATACCATGGACAGACAGAGTCACTAATAAAGAAGTACCACGGAAGAACACTACAACTGCGGATTTGGTCAACATCGTGAAGGACCGTAAGCTATAGATATGCCCCAATGCATTTTGCAAGGTGAAATTGAAGAAAAAAGGGCCCCAGGACGAAGAAGAATATCCTGGCTTGCTAAACTGAGAGCATACATAGAACGACCTCAACACAGCTATTCCCTATAGCAACCAACAAAGTCATCATAGCCAGAATAATCGCCAACGTTCGGGACGGACAGCACCCTTAGAAGAAGCATTGATAACGATAGTTTAATAATTAATTAGAGTACATACTAACGAATTGCAATATGTGATTGTGTATAAAATTAGCCATTGATTTAAAATCAGAAATTACTTAAAGGTAAAACCACATATGTGAAGATCGTTACAAGGGCTTTAAAATTTAATTTAAATCACTTGAAAAGTAAATGATTTAATTTATTCTATTTTATCCATTAAAGGCAAATTAAATGAATATAATATTTATATACACGATGTGTGAAAAGAAGCAGGATGGTCGAATATTTCGCGAAGCGCACATCGGATCAAAAAACTGAAAAACAGGTGTTTAATATTTTTCAAAAATCTATTGAATGACACCAAACACTATCTATCAACAACACTCCCTAGAGCGAAAGTGGACCAACTTTGGAATCCTCATTTTTTATTGCAGATTTGGATTCCTTATAAAAAAATAAGTAACTTTTAAAAGAAACATGTTTCGAATTGTTGATAAAGGGCCCTATCATTGAAAAAAAAAACGATTTATCGTGATAACCTAGGAAAATTATAGAAACAGTCTAATATCTAGAGAAATACACTTTCAAACAAAAAACTATACGAAACGTTTTAAATATTTTTCAAAAATATATCGAATGGCACCAAACTCGACCCTACACTCCCTCCCTTTGTTAAGTGGTTGGTGTGGTTGGGTCAAAGGACAACTTTAAAATCTTAAATGAAAAGCTACATTTTTTTATTGCTGATTAGGATTCTACGTGAAAAAGTAAACAAATTTTTATGTTACTGAAAACAAGTAAAAAAAAACAAAATTTGTTTAATTTACTAATGTTTGTATTTTGAGAACGATTTCCGAAGTGGAAATTGAAACGTTAATAAACTTACTTATTCGGCTTATTCTCATTTAAATAGTCCATTGTCCCAGTTTCAGCATATGTCGAATTTTTTTAAATTAAAAAATTGTGCAGGACACAACAAACAAGAGTGATTGTTTCAACCTTATCTGGGCTCAAATTAATTGTTAATAAAAGAACTCTAAACCTATTGAACATTATGCCAAATACATTTTCAATAACTCTCCGTTCTCGAGACAAACGATAATTAAAAATTCTTTTATCATTTGATAAATTTCTTGTGGAATAAGGTTTTATCATGTGTTCAGATTGGGGAAATGCATCATCGCTAACAAATACATAGGGTACAACAATGTTGCTCATGGATAAATTTTGGTCTGGAGGAACCATCACCATCACCATCACTCATTCTCCCATTTACTCATACATTAACATATAATAATTTATATTCAGCATTTGATACTGCCAGCAGTACTATACTAAACTGTCCTTTATAATTGTAAAAATACTGCACTGCCATATGCAGCACGAAAGTTAATATCCTTGCCATCAAGTGCTCTAAGCTACATTGGAAATTGCTACAAATTTTTAAAGTCACTTGACACTTGTTGCCACTTGCTTATAGTTTAAGGCATCTTAATGTATTTATATTTTAATCTTTGGTAAATCACTTTATATACTTCTGATACTATCAAACTAATTGAAGACCTGCCCGGAAAAACGTAAGCGACAAATTTTGATAAAGTGATTTTTCAGTGGGAAAACGTTCTTTATGCGTTAAGCAAACTAGTGTCACCATCTATTAGCAGTAATTTTAATTCAATACCCTTCTTAAAGAACTACGAAATACAACGCGAGAGGAAAAACGGCACTTGTGCATTAAACATGGCGGAGTGTGAAGAGTTATTGTCTACACCACGTGTCTTAAATAATCATCTAAATAAAGGTAAAAAACGATAAATAAATTTTGAAAGCTGGGTGAAAGAAAAGCGTAAGCGCTTAAAAAACAGTGGACAACTTTACAATAATTATAAAAATGTTCCTGTTCCATAAAAATTGCCTCCTAATGTGGTAAGTGGAAAAACGTTACATATGTTAAAAGTCTGTAAACTCATATTTCCGTTTTTAGGCTAGATCTTGTGCATGTTCGTTTAACGGATGTCATTAATTACTCTGGAAATGAGATACAACTTATTTAATGATTTCTATAAGAAAACATATAATGAAAAGTCACAATGTTTGGGGTTATGTATGGAAGTAGCGAAGCCAAAGAGAAGGAGGGTAGATGAAGCCACAATAAAACGTTTTTCTTTTTTTTTGAACCTATTCTCTATCCTTCCATTGTTGGATGTAGGTCTCCCCCAGTTCTCTCCATCTTTCCCTATCTTGAGCTGTTTTCTGCCATGTGGGACCTCCTTGTTTCCTGATGTCATCTTTCCACCTCATCTGTGGTCTACCTCTTGATCTCTTTGCATTGTATGGACGCCACTTTCCGATAGCATTTTTCCATCGTCCGTCTTGGAGACGTCCATTTCAGTTTTGCTGCTTGTTCTATCGCGTCTACTGTCTTTGTTCTGGTTCTGATCCACTGGTTACGTTTTCTATCTTTAAATGATATACCCAACATTTGGTATTATACAGGAGTTATATACCTTGCTTCGTAAGTATAGAGGGATTGTTTGATTTTTTAGAACGTAAGAAAGTTTGCCGAACGCTGTCCATCCCATTCTTACTCGTCTCGATATTTCCGCTGTTTGATTTTCTCTGTTAGCTCTGATTGCTTGTCCTAGATAGATATATTCATTTACCTGTTCTATTTTTTCTGTTTGTATTTTTATTGCCTCTTGGTTTTCCGTGTTTGTCATTACTTTTGTTTTGTTAAGGTTCATTTTTAGGCCTTTTTGCAGTGATTTTTCATGAAGTTCATTCAGCATTAATTCTAGTTCTTGTCGTTCCGAGGAGATCAGGAGTATATCATCCGCATATCTAAGGTGATTTAGGTACTTTCCGTTAATACACATTCCTCTGTTTTCCCAATCTGTTGATTTTATTATATCTTCGAGGGTCAAGGTAAACAGTTTAGGTGAAATTATATCGCCTTGTCCGACTCCTCGTTTAACTTTTATATTATCCGTTATTAATTTGTTAAAACATTAGTGTACTGTAAAATAGTCTTTGTTGATTACTGGAAAAAGACAACAAGTATGCCAAAAAATGTTTTATGAAAATTTTTCCATAACAAAAAAATCAAGTCAAATCAAAAGTTGCTTGACTGTCGTGGAAAACATTCAAATCGTCCAACAAAAACCAAAGAGTCTGTAAAAGACCTAATCAGACAACATATTTTGCCTTTTCCATCTCTAAAAAGCCACTGTTCTCGAAATTCTAACAAAAAGCAGTGCCTCAACCATGACTTAAACATTAACAAAATGTTTGAGCTCTTTAAAATATTGTATCCAGAAGTTAAAGTAATTCCATACTTACAAAGAAATATTCAAAAAAGATTTTAATTAACGTTTTAGAGTTCCTCACTCCGATACTTGCAAAGTATGTGATAAGAATTTTATTAAACTGAGTGCTGCAGAGAATGAGGAAGAACGGGAGAAGATTAAAACTGAATCCGAGCTACATCACCAAAAAGCAGAAAGTGCATATTCATCTTTGAAAGCTAGTGA